>NC_091456.1:25870666-28778166 GCF_027789765.1 Dendropsophus ebraccatus
TTTATTTCAGATTGTTAAAGTGTCTTATTCATGTGATAGGAAGGAATGTAGTGCTTTCATGTCTTATTTGTATCTATCCATCTATCTTAGCTGGCTGTGTAAGTGGGATTGGTTTGTATTTAGCTATGTGCATGGGAATAGGTAGATGTATTGTTATGTCAACTGTTCGGCCATAAACCTCCCCAGTAGTGTCAACATTGGAGGACACAGTTGTTGTTGTCCAAATGCATGTAGCTGTAATTGTACAACCACATTTTGCTTGGTAAGCATGTACAAAGCCTGGGAAACTTCCATTCATGGTCATCAGTGGTCTACATAGACATTTCTGAAAGCACATCACCCCCCACCCAAACTTACTATTAAAGCTGGGGGTATGTAGCTTCTAGTCAGCCTCAGCTGGGACCATGGATGGAAGGTGCCCAGCACCCTGTCATCGAGGGAAATGGGCGCATATATTAGTGCATAATATACAATGGGGCTCCCCATTTCATTGTGGAAGGAACATCTATGCATCTGTACCATCTGTAACTGCAGCTAAGTATTGTTTTCTGTAATAAATCTCTTATTTTTCTATAAATCTGTGTGGTTATAGCCTTCTCAGACTATTATCAAAAGCAACCGGTTACACCCAAAAATAAAAATGTAAAATTTTATATACATTTTACCAACTTGTCAACATATACATACACACCTTGATAAAAGTAGTAGTAATGTGGGTTTACAACTTGTCCAGATTCCAAAGGAGCATCTTCCTGATGATTGTTGTCTGGATTATTAAGAGTTGAATCATTTGGAAGGGCAAAATCACAGTTCTCAGATACAGGTTGTTCCACATCTGCTTGAACTGGGGCTGCACAAAGTTCCTCATCCAGTGAATCAATGATTTCCTCATCAAAAGCAGAGAGGTACTGCGTCACCTATCAACAGAATATATAAAAGGGTAAAGTATTATATATTAGATAACATATTTTATAAGGTATTGTTTGAATTTTAATAGTTGAAAATCCTAAAACTGAATAGAAAAATGTTATATAGATTTTATCCAAGTTTACTGTCACAGGTACTAACACCAAAAATTGTGACACACACCTTAATACCCAAGCCTTGATGCCTCTCTTCAATCTTTGTCTCCAACTTCAAAGATTCCATTGCAACGGCTACTGCTTCAACTTGATGTAGTCTGGGAGCCTGAAGACTATCCTGACGATCCTTTTAAAAGTTAACAGTTGTTTAGTTAACAAAATCACCCACCAACTTGACAAACAGAATTTGCCATACATTGAAAGGGACCTCCAGCCTTAAAGGGGTCATCCAGGTAACAAAGACAAAAGACAATACTGTAAACAACCCCCCTTTCCCAATACCACCCTATGTCTAATATACATGTATAACTTATCTTGCACCCTTTCCCTGTTTTTTTTTCTCATTCTTATCAGCTTTGAATGTGTAAAATACTCTACTCTGCCTCCACTCTGACCACACTGCTCCCTCTTCCCCCTTACTTTTGTAGTCACAGAACATGTGATCTCCTCTCTCGGGGTCGGGTTAGCGGTCTATTCATTTGGTAATCCTACCCCCAGAAACATTTTTTGCATCATCGCTATGCACCTGTGCTGCTTCCATAGACTTACATGTGTCCCTGAGCCTAAGTCTCTGTAATATGAAAAGTTATAGTTCTCTCTCTGCTTGCTGTCGATAAATTCAGGCATATGTACCTGGCTTTGTGTCACAGTTCTTTACATTGTAAGTGTTATAGATGTTCTTAGAGTCTGGATGGAACTAGAATATTTTCATTCAGTCAGAAAGCAGAGATCTGAACCTACACTACACCCTCCACCCCCAGTAAACAGATGCCCAATATGCAGCACATAGCTATACCATGCGCGTGTCAGCTCAGCAGCTAGTATGGAATAGATATTGGGGTGATGTGATGCAAAATCAGTGAAAAAAAAACATTCCAGTGTTTACTGTGCAATAGTAATGACAGCAGTGGGCAGGAAAGAAAGCTAAGGGGGCAAGTACGCAAATGGACAAATCATAAGTTCATTTCATCACTTACCTTCAACTCCTGAATGGCAGCTTCTATGAAACAGGCTTCTGGGGTTTCACCCTCAATGCTGTACTGCTCTAGCAGTGCAGCCTTCTCCTCTGAAATCACTTGGTTGAGGATCTGGTCTCTTGATGCTAGAAGCAGCTTGGAGAACAGGGTATGCTCCTCATCTAGAACAAATAGATCACTTAAAGTTACCTAAAGCAAAAACTGTCACCAAAAGCTATGGTGCTGGTAGCATCATGCTCAACAAGCACTTTCATGTTCTATCTTTGGGGTGTGTGCACCTTGATTATCATTAAAAAAAATTATTCAGTAATGAACAGTGTCAAAGAGACATGGTCTAACGTGTCCATGCAGGGCTATGCGTACACACAGCCTAGTCCGTATCCAGCACTGTACTGTGTAAACTAGCAGCCACAGTTCAGTCCACATACTCACCGAGTCTGCACTGACAGAATGGCAGGTGCAACAGTAACTGTTGGTGCAGTACCAGCAAGTATAGAAACTTAGGCCAAGGCCTCAGTAACTCACTGTGCCTGTATGGACATGGGCAAGGATCTGCCACATACATATAGTGATCTTCCAAAACCAGGAAAGAAAATGTCAAGACATTGGGGAAAGCCTAGCAAACCTATGCAGTGGAGCAATTGCCCACAGCAACCAACCAATCACATTGCTTCTTTTAATAAAAAGAAAAACCTTTGAAAACTAAAATCTGGTTGGTACTGGTTACTGCAGTTTTAATAAACCTCCCCCAATACTTCACATGTACAACCACAAATGTGCCGGAATACCGTTGCAAAATCTGCACCAAAAAACAAACAACAAAAAAAAAAAAACACACACACAACACACTCAACAAAGGGCCCTGGTCGCAATTTGACATTGTGCACCAAAAACTCTGGAGCACAATTCTAATGTGAAGTTAATAGTAACAGACTACACAGGCAACTGATGGACCAGATTTATCAAATAGCGCGAACCACAGTGAGTTTACACTACTCAGCTGGAGAACAGCACAGATAACATTAGGGCCAAAGTGTTGATCCCTTACCTCCCAGATGAATAGGCTCATCCAGTTTCATCCACTTAGATTTAGGCATAGCCACCAGCACACCCTTCTCCCTCCTCATCAGCTGCATTGTAATGGTGTCACCAACAGCATAAAATTGTCGCTCTGTTGCAACAACACTGCAGACAAAGAAAAGTAAATCATGAGCATAATTCCTAACACCATACAACCCACTGAAGTACCCCGCTTAGTAAATAAGGATTTAAGTAGTAAGCACAAATCACTCTTCTCTGCCCTAACATAATACTGTACACAAAACCTACATAGCGTACATTTTTAAGATATGTTCTTTTAAATAGCATTACCTTTTCAGGTCTTTTTTCATGACTGAGCTGTAGCATATTGGACATCTACTCCAGTCCTTTTCACTTAGCGACAGGTAGTGCAATATGCAAGCCCAGCAGTATATATGTCCACATCGAGTGATCTTTGCAGCAACAGGTGGATACAGACATATAGGACAAGATGGCACTTCATGACAGGAGATGCGCTAAAAAGGAGAAACAAAACAACTGTCATATTGCACAGTCTATCATCTGTCAGTCTTTGCAGGCATGACGTGGCATGAACATATGCAGTTCAGAATAATCCTAAAACTTTAAAAAAGGTGACAATCCCTATCCATAAACTGTATATGGCACATGTATAATAGAAGATCAGGACAGCAGACATAAGGGCTGGAGGCAGAGTAGCTTTTGACAGGTCTCACTGGAATAAGGTGGGGGAGCAGTGAATGAATCCAGATAGGTTTTGAGATTACAGCACATTGCCAAAAAAATCCTCTATAAATAATCAGCCTGTTAAAGGCTAAGTTCACACATAGCATTTAATTAGCCCTATTTTGCCATGAATTACTTAAAGGGGTAGTGCGGTCTAAGCCATTTTTTCACTAAACAGCACACACTACAAAGTTAGTTACACAACATTGTAATGTGTGCTCAAGTGAATGGCCCCCTTCCCCATGCGCGCCATTTAAAATGTGTGCACATGTCAAACTTCAAGAGATTAAATTTATACATACATGCAGAAAACGGAATACGTACCACTTGCTCCACCAGATCCCAGCTGACAAGTGTGTCTGGATCAGTGAAGTGTACACTGTAATCCTGATCCTCTGACACTACAAACTGGCAACTAGAACAAGAACATGAAAACATGTAAGTGTTTATAGAAGCAAAGGTTTGACTAGAAGGGGGAGGAGGTCCTTCAAACGATTCGGTGCTGCCTGCAAATATAGGTACTGGTCCCATCAAAATGATGCCTGCTATCAAATTAGGGTTCCTTCACACAGATTTATCTGGCAGATTTTTGAAGCCAAAGCCAGGAACAGGCTATAAACAAAGAACAGGTCATAAGGGAAAGACTGATATTTCTACTCTTTTTAAATCTATTCCTGGCTTTGGCTTTAAAAATCTGTCAGATAAATCTGTGTAAAGGCGCCCGTATATCTGCCCTCTGTGCTTGCATGGATAAGTGACATGTCATTTATTGGTGTGTACACCACAAACAATACATCAGGAAGTCTAGACAACTAGTATGAATGTTGTTCAGTTGTTGTTGTAGTTAAAGGACAACTCCGGCGGGACCCCCCAAAAAAAAAAAACAAAAAAAAAACAGACACACACAGACACCATACTCACCATCCCTCCGGTGACTATCGCCACTCCATTCGGCCGCCGTCCGCCTCACCGTCACCTGCGTCCGCCGTCCAGCGATGTCTCCTTCTTCCGGGTCCATGAGAGAGAAAAGGCTGCCAGCGCGCTTGCGCACCGGCAGCCTTTTCATTGGCTGGAGCGCATCACATGGCTTCCAGCAAGCTCAGCCAATCAGGGCTGAGCAAGCTGGAAGCCATGTGATGCGCTCCAGCCAATGAAAAGGCTGCTGGTGCGCATGTGCACCAGCAGCCTTTTCTCTCCCATTCACTCTCAATGAAGACGCCGAGGAGGAAGAAGACCCGGACCGCCCCCAGCTCTGACATCACCCGACACCAGAGAAGAGGACCGTGACGACCGTAATAGGTAATGTATATATTCTTTAACTTCCGGGGTGGGGGGTCGGGGGTCGGAAAGTGGGGGAAGGGGGCCAGACCGGGTATTTAACCACATTACAAAGTTATATAACTTTGTAATGTGTGTTAAATAAGCCAAAAAAAAATTTCGCCAGAGTTGTCCTTTAAGTGTTTGCAAGCAATTTGTGCTGATCACTTGTAGCGGTGGCGTGGCTAATTTCCAGATAGCTGCGGCATTCTCAAGGAAAGATGCTATTTTACAATGCTGCAAATGGCTATCAAAGACAAAGTCATCATTTATTTTATCTGCCTATGACCTGCCTGTCTGTAGCTCTGTACCTGCTACTAACCTGACAGATTCCCTTTAAAGAATAAAGCCCCTGTTCCACGGGCAGACTTGAGGCGCAAACGAGCGCTCACAGCGCTCGTTTGCTCCTCGTTCCCTGCTCGCTGCCGCCATTACACGCTGCAGCAGAGAGCGGGTGAGTCCAGGGAGGCCCAGGGGTAGCTGCCCGGGTGATCACTAGATCGTCCAGACAGCCCATAGCATACAGCAGCGTCTGCTGCCACCGCTCCTATTCCACGGAGCGACGGCAGCAGATCGTTGCTGTATCAGTCATTTGTTTTTCAACATGTTGAAAAACAAACGACTGCAACGATCAGCCGACATGAACGATGTCGGCTGATCGTTTCCTTCTATTCCACGGGATGATCAGCTGATATCGGCCGATAATCATTCCTTTAGATAAACCCTTAAACCTATTATGGATGCAAATCTTTACATACAAGAAAACTGAATGAATGGTTTTCAGATATTACAAACTAAGAAAAACTTACTTTGCTTGCAGAAACAACTCCTTGTTAAATGGTTTGTGCCCCCACTTGTTCCTTCTGCCCCAATTTCCGTGTCCGTCTCTGTGGGCTCCAGGATGCCCACGTGGTTCGTAGGTAAAATTTAATAAGTGGTTCAAGCTTATTTTCTTAGGTCCTGAATACTGAGCTGGGCTAAACTCTGCCCGTTGAGTATCTGCTACCTGCAAACAAGATATATAGTCAGTTTTCAGAATCGTATTTGCTTTATTCCTGTGAACTCAACCACCTCAGTGGTGGCAATGAAAGATTTTTTTGCAAATAATTACATAGATCTCCTCAGTTTGCATCTCACCTCTTCTCTTCTTCCATATGTGTACTGCTTCGATCCTCCTCCTCCTCTCTGAGGAGGAACCTTGTTAAAAGTCTTGCTTTTCTGTGGGCCGGGGCGGCGGGTCTGACCGGCAAAGCTCTCATTTTTTTGGGAAGAATTTTCACGTTTGCGGTTATATCGCTGCTTTGAGCTACTGCCATTTTTTCCGTCTGAAATTCAGAAACGATAAGTCAGTAACATTTACCACAAAAGCTACAGATAAAATATTGAGATTTTTCTGCAGCAATTTTTCTCAAACATCAGATGGATGTAATCGTAAAGAGGAAGTCCCATGAAAATAACATGCTGCAGGAGAGGGTTAAGGAACAAAAAGAATGAATACTTACTTGTCCCTATGCCTCAGTTGTGCAGCTCTTCCTCCAGAAGTCATTTCTGGATGGATTTTTAGTACATCACGGCCCGAATCCTGCAGCTGCAATGTCACGGCCCCACTGATGGACTGCCGCCCAGCCAATCACTGACTGCTGCCGTGTCCCGCCCCAGTTAATGATTGGCTGGGTAGGCAATCAACGGGGTACATGACATTGCAGCAGCAGGAGATGCTGGAGGCAGGGAGATATTGTGTAGGCAGCACTGTGGGGGCATGAGGATGAGAAAGTATACTTTATTATGTCTCCACACCCCCAGCCTGCCTGCAATTTCTTCTTTTCATGGGACTTTAAACATATCAGACAATACATGTGTTCTGGGACTTGCAGAAATTAGGAAATGTACAGTAAGATTTGACAAACAGGATACAGATTATGTCAGGGGACAGAAGGGTCGAAAAAGTCAGACTTCAGCTGCCCAACATTCTAGTCTGACAGCTACTGAAGGTGTATGGGCATCTTAAGGGTACAAACCCACTTGCCAGATCCGCAGCGAGTCCTCTCGCTGCGTATTTGCAGCGAGAATCGCTGCGGATCCCGGCCCTATTCTTTCAATGGCAGACAAAATCATCCCTGCTGCGAGTTTGACCCCAGCCCGCCCAGTTAAGCCCCCGGCTGCCGGAGCATATACTTTACCTGATCCCGGCCTGCTTCAGCGGTTCCCGGTGTCTTCAGCAAGCCGGAGCGGGGATCAGGTAAAGAATATGCTCGCTCCAACCGCCCGCAGCCCCGATCGCCCCCTCGCAGCCTTGGCCGCCCTACCTCCTCCCACCCCCGGCCGCCCGATGGCTCCCCGCAGCCCCAGCCGCTCGATCGCCCCCCTGCAGCCCCGGCCACGTCTGGTTTTGGCACAAAAGCCACCATGTGTAAACCACACAACAGAAATTGGTGGCAGAGCAGTGGGAGTTTTTTTTTAAAAGGTATACTGCTGCCCAAATGGAATGGTGGGTACCTTTTAAGGCTGTGTTCACACATACCATGTCCGGCCTGTCTTTTCAAACCAAAACCAGAAGTGGATTGAAAAACATGAATTACTAACCGGTAATTGCTTTTCCTCGAAGCCCATGACGGCACCCATGGAGAGGTCCACCTCCCGCTCCTCTGGACAGGAAACAGTTCACTGGATCCATAAAAGAAGAGACCGCCCCTTCATCGCCAGTTCGTTACCAAGGAAACTCAGGAGCATATCTAAATCTTCTTTGGAAAATCAATATATTTTCATTTCTTTTTTTTTTTTTTTTTTTTTTTTTTTTTTTTTGAAAACTTCTACTAGTTTAATATCATATAATACTTCTTATATGACTATCTCAATACAAAGTCTTACTACTAGTGTAAGGTCAATATATACAATATTAGGGAGGGTATTAGGCGGGTGCCGTCATGGGCTTCGAGGAAAAGCAATTACCGGTTAGTAATTCATGTTTTCCCTCTCGCCCTATGACGGCACCCATGGAGACTAGAATAGGAATTACGCCTAGGGTGGGACCACTGCCTGCAATACCCTTCTCCCAAAGATTAAGTCTTCTTGAGAGGATAACTGGAGCCTATAATGCTTAAAAAAGGTATGGGGGGAGCTCCACGTAGCAGCCCTGCATATTTGCTCAATAGACACTGAGGCTCTCTCTGCCCAGGATGTGGCTACTGAACGGGTAGAGTGAGCTCCGAACCCTGATGGTACTTCGATACCTGCGGTTATATAGGCAGAGGAAATGGTGTTCTTAATCCACTTAGCTATCACCTGGGCAGATGCAGCCTTCCCTCTATTCTTTCCCTGAAAGAGTATTAAAATATTATTGGAAAGCCTCCACTGTTCTGTATTCTGTAGATAATGAATAAGACATCTCCTGACATCTAGACAGTGAAAACGAGACTCCCCCTCATTAGAGGGGTTGGGGCAGAATGAGGGGAGTACCACTTCTTGGGATCTGTGGAAATCAGACACTACTTTGGGAAGGAAGGCTGGGTCTGGAGATAGTATCACCCTATCCTCTCTAATAGACATATAGGGTTGCTGAATGGAGAAAGCTGATATTTCTCCTACTCTCCTGGCCGAGGTAATAGCTAGAAGGAAGGCTAACTTCTGAGAGAGAATCTTGATGGAGAGATCTGCTAAGGGTTCAAACGGAGGTTCTGTTAGCTGGGAGAGAACTAGATTCAAATCCCACGGTGGGAGCTTGGGCTTGATGGAAGGGAAGATTCTATCTGTTGCCCTCATGAACCTCCTAACCCAGGGATGTTCCGCCAGTTTAAAGTCAAAGAGGGAACTAAGAGCTGAAATCTGGACCCTAATAGTACTAGGCCTTAATCTCTTATTTAGACCTTCCTGTAGGAAATCTAGTACTACTGGGATATCTGGTGGAACTAATACATTAATGGGTTTGTTTACAAACCTACAAAATGCTCTCCAAGTTCTAAGATATATCTCTGATGTGACTCTCTTTTTACTGGCCAGGAGGGTGGTGATGACCTGCTCTGAAAGCCCCCTGTCTATGAGGATCTGCCTCTCAATAGCCATGCTGTCAGGTGGAGATTCTTGACTTCCGGATGGTAAATTGGACCCTGACTGAGAAGATCCGGAGTCTCTGGTAGAACCCAGGGATCTGTAACTGACATGACCCTCAACCAAGAGAACCACACCCTCCTGGGCCAGAATGGCGCTATCATGATGACCAGAGCTTTGTCCTGCCTGACCTTCCTGAGAACTCTGGGGATCATCCTGAACGGGGGGAAGGCATACAGGAGTCCCTGATTCCAAGGATGGGCTAGCGCATCTATCCCTATCGGGTTGTCTGATGGGCTCAGGGAGAAGAACCTCTCTACCTTTTTGTTCGCTTTGGAGGCGAAGAGATCTATTACTGGAAGACCCCATTTGGCACAGATCTGCTGAAACACTTCTACTGACAAGCTCCACTCCCCCTGGTTTAACTGGTGTCTGCTCAGGTAGTCTGCTTTTACATTCTCTGACCCCTTTAGATGTAATGCTGTGAGGGAGGAGAGATGAGGTTCTACCAGTCTGAAGATGAAGTGTGCGACTCTCATTAGCTCTCTGGATCTTGTGCCCCCCTGGTGATTTATGTACGCTACTACCGATGAGTTGTCTGACTGGACCTTTACATGTCTGTCTCTTAGAAGGGGTAGGGCCTGGGATAGGGACATGAAGACTGCCCTCAGCTCTCTGACGTTCTGAGACAAGGCAGCTTCCTCTGGCTTCCATAACCCCTGGAGCATGATGTCTGTTGTGTAGGCTCCCCAGCCCCGAGGGCTGGCATCGGTAGTTAGGATGACTTCGTCTGAGCGTACCCAGGGAACCCCCTTTTCCAGATTTTTTCTCTGGGTCCACCAACTTAGGGAACGTACTGTCTGTGGAGAGAGAACACATAGAGAGTCTAAGGAGTCTGTAGATCTATCCCACTGAGAGAGGATCTGTGTCTGCAGTGTTCTGGAATGATACTGGGCCCAGGGGACTGCGGGAATGCAAGAGGTCATTAGACCTAGAACTGACATGGCCTCTCTGACTGTAGTGCTCTGACTGTACATGAGGTGTTCTATTTTAGTCAGTAACTGGGTCACTTTACTAGCAGGTAGGAAACATTTCTGAACACGGGAATCTAGGAGAATTCCTAAGAATTGGCAGGTGTGAGAAGGGGTCTTGACTGATTTCTCCTCATTTATTTCCCATCCTAATTTCTTAAAAATGACTTCCGCCTGTGTGATCTGAGATTGTAAGATCTCCGGAGAATCAGCCACCAGGAGAAAATCATCTAAGTATGGAACAATGATGATATCTTGTTCCCTTACATGTGCCATCACCTCTGCCATAACTTTTGTGAATATTCTGGGGGCCTGTGAAATACCGAAAGGCATGGCCCTGTATTGTAAGTGGAGGAAGGAGCCCTTGAACCACACCGCAACCCTGAGGAATCTCTGGTGTTCTGGGTGAACTGGAATGTGATAGTACGCATCCCTGAGGTCAAGGGTCGCCATGGAGCAATCTCTAGAAAGATTCAGAATGGCTGAAGATATAGTTTCCATTCTGAATCTTTCATAGGTAAGGAACTTGTTAAGGGGCTTTAAATTAATTATGGTACGAAAGGTACCATTTGGCTTCCTGACCAGGAAGAGAGTGGAGTAGAAGCCTGCTCCCCTCTCTTCCGCTGGTACAGCGACCAATACCTGTTTATCCAGGAGAGACTGCACCTCAAGTTCCATGGCCTGTTGACGCTCTGGATCCCGGAATTGAGTGGTGACAAATCTACTGCCTGGAGGGGACACAAACGAAATTTTTAAACCATCCTTTATTGTGTTCAAAATATTCTTACTGGATGATATTTTATCCCACTCCTGGCTATATAGCGAAAGGCGACCACCCACCGGGGCCTGGCGTCATTGGGGATTGGGTTTTTTGGCAGACTCAGCAGCATTGAACAACAGCCCTCTACCCCTTCTAGAGGTCCTCCATTCCCTTCTACCTGAAGGGCCTCCCCGCTGACCACCCCTACCTCTGCCCCTATAATTACTTTTGGGAGGCTGGGGTACCACTGGAAAACCCTTCTTTCTATCTGAAGCTTTCTCAAGGACTGCATCAAGGGTGGAACCAAAGAGAAATTCCCCCTCACAGGGTACGGCACATAGTTTTGCCTTTGAAGTAATGTCCCCTTTCCAGTCCCTTAGCCAAACTGTACGCCTTGCAGAGTTGGATAAGGCAGCAAACTTGGCATTTAGTTTTAAGGTATCTGCTGAGGCTTCCGATAGAAACTTGGCTCCCTGGCTAATATTGGGGAGGGCAGCCAATAATTCTTCCTTAGGGGCATCGTCCCTAATCTTTGCGGTTAGTTCCTCAATCCAAATGTCCATAGATCTGGCTACAGATGTGGCCGCCACAAGAGGCTTAAAAGAAGCAGCAGCTGCCTCCCAACCTTTTTTAAGGTAGACCTCTGCTCTTTTGTCCATAGGGTCCTTTAGGGTAGCAGAGTCATCAAAAGGCAGGACCCCTTTCTTAGCTATCTTCGCTAAAGGTGCATCCACTTTAGGGGCTCTATCCCAAACAGCTGTCTCCTCTTCATTAAAGGGATACCTGCGCTTCATTGCCCTGGGCACGAAGAACTTTCTGTCTGGGTTGTTCCACTCTCTTTTAATCAGGTCTTTAATAGTATGGTGGATAGGGAATACCTTTCTCTTCTTTGGGGTAAGGCCCTGAAACATTCTGTCCTGTACAGTCTTGGACACAGGACTGTCCTCTAGTTCCATAGTGCGTCTTACTGCACTGACTAACGGATCAACCTCTTCTATGTTGGACTCTAAAGGTTCCGACTGGTGAGACTCTGTACCAATCTCCTCACCAAAATCCTCTGTCTCGGACATAGGATCCTCCTCATCTGCCACCGTGCTGGGACCAGGCCTAGGTTCAGACCTGGAGGATTCTCCAGTCTCCACGGGGACTAGGGTCTGTGAGGGAAGGGATGATTTAATTTCCCCTTTAATAAGCTCCTTAATGTCCCTCATGAAGGATGGTGTTTCTTCCTCCAGGAACCTATTACGACAGGAGCTGCATAATGTTTTATTGTGACTACTCAGCTTTCTGTCACACACAGGACATTCCCTGGACTTAGTACGGGATGTCTTCATCTATAAGAAAAAATATACATACTATGTGTAAATATCTCAAAGCATCATAAATATTGTGAGGGTACCAAGTTAGCCCTTGTCATACCGGTTGAGTCTCAGAAGGGGTCTCAGGATTATCTGCGCGCTCTTCCATTGGAAGTTGATGTGTCTGCAGAGTTTGCACGGAGCGTGCTGAATGCAGAGATTGGCAGCCGGGAACGTGCTGAAAATGCAGAGTGCACAGCCAGAAGCCTGCTGAAATACCTGCTCAGCGTGGACGCCACCTCGATGACTGCTGGGCTCCCCTTTTTAAATCCGGCGCCAAGGAATGGCTGGCTCCTCCCCTCCGCCGCGCGCCAGCACACCCTCTCCGGATCGTGCCAGGATAGGCTCACCTGACAGGCCCCAAGCCTGTGGCCCGGAAGAGCACGGCCCCGCCGGAACCCCTCCCCGGAAGCAGTCAGAGCGTCCCCGGACGTCAGACGCACGTGACGTCACCACGTCGACGCGCGCGTCCCGCAACCCGGAAGTGCTAGGACCGCCTGCTTACCGGAGGACGCGTGGCCGCTGACCGGAGAGCCAGGGAGGATCCGGAGGTCGTCCATCTGACAGGTGCTGGGGAGAGAGCCAGTCTTGGCAGCTGCTTCGTTAGAAGACTTACGCCGCCGGGGATGTCGGCAGTAAGGTAGGTAAGCCGGTTGCCCCATTCCCCTCTTCCTATGATGGATCCTTTGGAGAGGTGGGAGAACCACCTCCTGCCTCCTGCTCCAAAGGACAGGAAACAGAACTGGCGATGAAGGGGCGGTCTCTTCTTTTATGGATCCAGTGAACTGTTTCCTGTCCAGAGGAGCGGGAGGTGGACCTCTCCATGGGTGCCGTCATAGGGCGAGAGGGAAAACACAGAAAGGCTATGATCCCACTTTGGGAACATATGGGGCAAACGCGGCCATCTCGTTAAATAAACTCTAGCTAATAACGATCATGGGAATTATTAGCGGCCATCTATGTTAAATTACAAGACAGCCGCCTTCCCTAATATTATCCCGAAGTGGAATCATAGCAAAACTGTGAAAATCTTCCCATTATAATTTTGTCCTGTCAGTTTCACTCCTGGTTTTGTTTGAAAAAAAATAAAATAAAAAATACTGTCCAAAAGACTGTGGGAAATACTGTGTGTAAACAGTCTACGTGTATGTGCACACTACGGGATCCGTGGTGTATTCTGCAGCTCGCCTCTGCTCACGGCTGTATGCAATTCCTCCTGTGCCATAGACTCGCATCTATGGTCAGGCGGATTCCGTCATCCGTCCAAAGAATGACCTAGTTCATTCTTCGAACGGACAGCAGAATCCGCCCGTGCAAAGAATGGAGTCTATGGCACAGATGGAGACGCGCGGCAGTGAGTAAGGACAAGCGACAGAATCTGCCAGAACCTCTCCACGCAGGTTTCTCAGTCTCAACATACCCTAAGGGTAAAAATACACAAAGTTTCATTACAATGGAAAACTGATGACAGTTACATAGAACAATACAACTTGATTGTGTTTTCACCAAAACTGTAGGGTATACCCCGAGGGGGTGGGGTGGGGGGGAGGAGGGGAGAAAAAAAAACAAACAAAAAAAACAACAACACCATGCCACTCAGAGCACAGACAAGGTGCAGCCACCTATTATATACACTGACCGTGAACCCAAAACGTGGTGTGACCAGTAATCTGCCCATGTAAAATCCTTTATTCACATCAGTATCGGAAACCTGTTGCATAATCTGACAATAATACAGGCCAAAACAGTGCAGTAAAGCCAGACACCCTGATTGAAACCTGGGGGACCCCATTAAAGGAGAAGTCCAATGAAAAATTTTATTTAAATTGTACTGCCCCCCCAAAAAATTATACAAGTTATTAATATACACTTATTACGGGAAATGCTTATAAAGTGCTTTTTTCCCTGCACTTACTACTGCATCAAGGCTTCACTTCCTGGATAACATGGTGATGTCACTTCCTGGATAACATGGTGATGTCACTTCCTGGATAACATGGTGATGTCACTTCCTGGATAACATGGTGATGTCACTTCCTGGATAACATGGTGATGTCACAACCCGATTCCCAGAGCTGTGCGGGCTGTGGCTGCTGGAGAGGACGATGGCAGGGGGACACAGGGCACTGGAGGGGACACTGAGCATCCCTCTGCCATCATCCTCTCCAGCAGCCACAGCCCGCACAGCTCTGGGAGTCTGGTTGTGACATCACCATGTTATCCAGGAAGTGACATCACCATGTTTATCCAGGAAGTGAAGCCTTCATACAGTAGTAAGTGCAGGGAAAAAAGCATTATAAGCATTTCCCGTAATAAGTGTATATTGGTGATTTGTATAACTTTTGGGGGACAATACTTTAATAAAGATTTAATAATTTCACCGGACTTCTCCTTTAAGTCAGTAGGATCCATTAGATAAAGTCTGTGTACCTGCTCCAATTACAGAACTAAATAGAAACACAAGGGCAGATAGGAACAAAACTAGAAGACTATAAGTTTTGCACTGTCTGCAAATACAGTCACTGAGGTATCTCGTGTTACATGAGTCTATACTACTGTGACCTATGCAAAGAGGAAAATCTAACAGCACTGAAGTAAACAGGCAGATTAGACAGGGTGGTGACATCTATCTGCCACAGCACAGCTGGGTGGAGCCGTCTGAGGCCGCCTGAGCTGCTATGTAAACCAGATCACACGGCAATGTTATATCAGGTAACACAAGACAGGCCGGAGTACAGCGGACACCCTCTGTATTACCCAGCTTGTATCCGGTCTTCACACTAGCTGTATACTTAAAGGGGTATCCCAGTAAAAACCCTCTTTCAAATCAACAGGTGCCAGAGATTTGTAATTTACTTCCATTAAAAAAAAAAAAATCTCAAGTCTTCCAGTACTCATCAGCTGCTTTATGTCCTGCAGGAAGTGGTGTATTCTTTCCAGTCTGCCACCTCTGTCCCCATCAGGGACTGTCCAGAGCAGTAGCAAATCCCCAGAGAAAACCTCTCCTACTCTCCAGACTGGAAAGAATACACCACTTCCTGCAGGACATATAGCAGCTGATAAGTACTGGAAGACTTGAGATTTTTTGTTTAAAGACATAAATTACAGATCTTTGGCACTTTGACACCAGTTGATTTAGAAGATTTTTTGTCAGCTGAAGAACCCCTTTAACCCCTGGGCTGCGGGGGCGTACATTTACACCTAGTCATTAAAGAGGACCGGTCACACCGGCTGCCGGGGCAGGGCCCGCACGACCCCCTGGTGGAGCCCCACGTACTTTATCCTTCAAGGAAGTCCTGCTCCTGAACCCGGGGCAGAGAAATCGCTGCCCAAAGATGTGCGCACACTATATGCAAATAGAGATGAGTCCGACGTCCATAGAAAATAACTAAAGCAGTAATTTTCTATGGACGTCGGACTCATCTCTTATCGACCTGCATATAGCACGCACAGCTTCGGGTGGTGATTTCTCCGCCCCAGGACTTCCTGGAAGGATAAAGTACGTGGGGCTTCACCGGGGTTGGATCAGGTGGGCTCTGCCCCGGCAGCCAGTAGTGTGACAGGTTCCCTTTATGGGGTTAATACCCAGAACAGGATCAGATGATGGGAATGCAGGCAAAACTTTCCAAAAGTTCTCCTTTTTTCTCTGCACTGATCCCAGGACTGTGCCAGATCCATAACGAGACAATACAACTACAGGGAAGACACTAGAGCAGGGGTAGGGAACCTTGGCTCTCCAGCTGTTGCAAAACTACAACTCCCATCATGAGTTGTAGTTTATAAACAGCTGGAGCACCAAGGTTCCCTACCGCTACTCTGGATCATGGGTGCAGACTCTGGGCAGATCACTAAGGCTGGGTTCACACTACATTCTTTTCATTTTTTTTTTTTTTTTTTTTTAATTGATGAAAAACGGGTGTGCATCCGTTTTTCCATTTACTTCCATTATAATAATAATTTAAAAAAAAACAATCAAAATGGATCCGTTTTTAGTAGCGGACACAAAAAAATGAGGTTGGGAAAAAAAAAATCCGTTTTAATCCTTTTTTTAAGTAAAGTCAATGGAATAACGGATGCACACAGTTGCATCCGGTTTTTTTCGTCAGTTCACAAAAAACTGATTGCAAAAATGTAGTGTGAACCCAGCCTATAAGGGACATCACTAATCTTCCCAAAGCTTCTCACTAATGATGAGCGAATAGTGAAATATTCAAACGAATATCTCCCGAATATTCAATCCCATTAAAGTGTATGGGAACAAGTATTCGATTATTGAAAAAAATCTATTCGACCACTTCAAGGTAAAATCCGGAAGCTGGGGGATTTGAAAGCTTATCGAATATTTGGCGAACTATTCGATAGGTCGATCGTACAGTATTCGCTCATCACTACTTTTTACTTCCTAGAATGACACATCCATCCATATGTACAGAAAGGCAATAACCAGGATCCTGGGAAAGCTGGGAACCCCGTGAGGGAGTTATGGCGGCTGTCATCACTAAGATTTTTCAGAATCAAATTATGTCAAACTTAGGGTACCATTACACGGAACGATAATCGGTCCGATTTGGCAGATTATCGTTCCGTGTAATAAAGACAACGATCAGCCGATAATCGTTGTCATCGGCTGATCGTTGATATAAGTTAAGACCTATAATCGTCGGCCGCCGACCGCGCACCGCTATGTGTAATAGCGGTGCGCGGCCGATGAATTCCTAATCCATGGTCCAGGGTTCCTCTTCCTCAGAGCTTCTTACCGGGTCCCGCGCGCTCCGGCCTCTCAGCGGACTGTGTCAGCTGACAGGCCCCTCGGCCAATCAAAGGCCGGGACTGCCGCAGCCAGTGATTGGCCGAGCGGCCTGTCAGCAGAGACAAGCCGCTGAGAAGCCGGAGCACGCGGACCCGGGGAGAAGTTAAGAAGAAGAGGAGCCCTGGACCATGGATTAGGTATGCATACAGTTTAAACAAAGGCTGCAAGGACATCGGTAACGATGTCCCTGCAGCCCTTGTTTAACGATTATCGGGCCGTGCAATAGGCCCAGTAAATGAGCAACGATCTGCTGGTTTACAGGTGTTATCGGCCCGTGTAATACCATCCTTAGCCCTCCAGCTGTTACAAAACTACAATTCCCATCATGCCTGGACAGCCAAAGCTAACGCTTTGGCTGTCCAGGCATGATGGGAATTGTAGTTTTGTAATAGCTGGAGAGGCCGAGTCTGACACCCCTGAGAAGTAGCAGCAACACGAGGACAACAAGGAGCAGCCACCTCCAGGAGAGTGTACCGTATATATCTCCACCATGCGCAGCACACAGCGGCCATTACCGTTCTTAGGCTTAGAGTCCCCGGAAGGCCCCGCGGAGCCCGAGCGGTTCTGGCTCTTGTTGCCGTTGCTGGATCCGGGCTCCATGTCTGCGGTTGAGCTCAGCGGCATAGACCGCGGGGAGGGCTGGGGTAGCACCGTGCAGGGACCGGCGTGGAGCCAGGAGCATGGCGTTCACAAGCTGCGGGTAACGGAGAGCGCGATTCATGGCGACATCTTGATCTCCAACCAGAAAGAAAGAAAAAAAAATAAAAATATACAAAAAAAAAAAAAACGGAGAGAAGAGTGAGGGGCGGAGGCGGGAGCGCGGGGCCCCTCTGGAGGGAGGCGGCGGGATACCGGGCCCCGCTACTGAGCACTCCACACACGACGACGGCAGTAGCAGTACAGGCCTGACCGGAGACGACGTGTGGTAATAATACGGGAAGGAGACGGCCTGGACGGGAGCGGAGGGCCCCGGTGACGGTGCGAGTCCTGAGGGGACTCACGTGACTGCTCGG
Source organism: Dendropsophus ebraccatus (assembly GCF_027789765.1). Classification (NCBI taxonomy): domain Eukaryota; kingdom Metazoa; phylum Chordata; class Amphibia; order Anura; family Hylidae; genus Dendropsophus; species Dendropsophus ebraccatus. The sequence continues at coordinate 25,888,844 of NC_091456.1, forward strand.
TGTGAGGCTTCCCCTCTGCTCCCGTGAAGGGGGGAGACAACCGTAGTCGCTTGTGTAATGGCGACTGCCCGCCTGACGGTGCCAAGTCCCCGGATGACGAGCTTATATACTGGGGGGCGTGGCCTTGGCGCAAGGCTTCTGGGACATGTAGTTTCTGACCTGTGAAGTAAGAGTCTGTATACCCGGTGTGGAGGTCACGGCGGGGCTGGAGCGGTAAAACAAACATGGGGGCTCCGCTGACTGGTGTCCGTGTCCGGTGCCTGCTGTCCGCGTGGATGAAGCTGAGCTGCCCGCGCCTCGTTCACACACAGACCTCCGGGAAGGAAACGCACTTCGGCTTCCAGACGGTACCGGAGGCGGAGAAGGGGAAGAGAGGTAAGGAGGGTGTGGCCGGTGTGTCAGCCTGCACGGGAGCGTTACCTAGCTGAACACAGGACTATACCGACATTGTATATAGTACCTCAGGCCCTCCAGCTGCTGCAAAACTACAATCCCCATCATGCCTGGACAGCCAAAGCGAAGCTTTGGCTGTCCAGGCATGATGGGAATTGTAGTTTTGCAGCAGCTGGAAGGCCTGAGTTTGACACCTACTATAAAAGGATATGCATGTAGATAAGGTGTATGACACTGGTATATATGTATACTTATGGGTATAATTTGCAACATTACTCATCCCGGATAAGGACTCAGAGCAGTGTAAAAGGCTTTCTACATTTCACCTATATACTTGCAAGAAAATTAAATTTTTACAATGCAGTTACATTCAGTCACTCACAGGGGGCATCTCCTTTGATCGGAGTTCCTCCCTTCTCCATTTGGCTCCTGCCATCATGAAAACTTCTGGTGATGCCCAGTCTATGCAGAATTTACCAAACACAATTTAAAGTGACTGTACCACCAGGCCCAGGCTGAAGCACTGGAGGCGGGCCGACCCACCCTTAGTAGGAGGAAACCCCCGCCCCTCTAAGATAGGGTTCCATTGATTCTAATGGAGTCACGTCATGGAGGGGCTGGAGTTTCTTCCCACTAAGGGTGGGTCGGCCGCCTCCAGTGCTTCAGCCTGGGCCTGGTGGTACAGTCACTTTAAGGCTCTTGGCTCCGGCATCATCCTCATCTCTATATACGAAGTCCCCATCTATATTACTCATTACCCTATAAATTAAGGAAAGCCCCCCCCCCATTCAGGGCCGTATTAGTAGGCTGCTACCCTAGGCACTAAACCTGAAGACGGCCCATCTTTCGTCACCAATTAGCATCATGATTTTCTAGTTTCTGAGCATCATATTGATATCTGATCAGTCTTACCACCATACATCCCCCCCCCAACTTGGAAAGACATCAGATTTTCTGGCAAATCTAAACAGGAGGTGGGAGACTAAAAAAAACAAAACAAAACGTTTCCTTCCCCCTCCTCCCTGGTGCTGCCACAGTTGTCTAGTGGTAAATACGGCCCTGTCCCTCTATAGTAGCTAGGCTCCCTCTGTGCCCTCACATAGTAATGCTATTCTGTGCCCCTATATAGAAGTTATGCCACTCTGTCTCCATATAGTAGTTAGACCCTACTGTGTCCCTCATATAGTAATTGGCCTCCTTTGTCTCAATATAGTAGTCCACACTTTGTATACATATAGTGTCGGTGCCCCCTGTGCCCTTATATAGTAATTGGACCCCTTTGTGTCCCCTATATAGTAATTAGGCCTTTCTGTGCTCACATATTATACTATGTGCTTGTAAGTGCTCTCTGTTCCCTCATATAGTAATTAGGTCCCCCTGGTGCCCTCATATAGTAGCTAGGCTCCCTCTGTGCCCTCACATAGTAATGCCATTCTGTGCCCCCATATAGAAGTTAGGCCACTCTGTCTCCATATGGTAGTTATACCCTTCTGTGTCCCTTATATAGTAATTGGCCTCCTTTGTCTCCATATAGAAGTTAGTCCACACTTTGTATACATATAATACAGGTGTCCTCTGACCCCGCATATAGTTGGACCCCTTTGTGTCCACTATATAGTAATTAGGCCTTTCTATGCTCACATATTATACTCCGGCACCTATATGCTTGTAAGTGCTCTCTGTTCCCTCATATAGTAATTAGGTCCCCCTGGTGCCCTCATATAGTAACTAGGCTCCCTCTGTGCCCCAACATAGTGATTAGGACCTTTGGTGTCCCCATATAGTAGTTAGGCCCTCCTCTGTGCTTTTATATACTATTTATGACCCTCTGTGCAGGATGTCCCTCTGCCAGTAGGAAGTATCCCCCATGTAGCTACACCTCTACCCCACCCAGTAGGTATTCCCTGATAGATTTAGGAGACATGGTAGTTTAAGTGTACTTCACAAGCACTATTGTGAATAATTTTCCGGTTTATGACTTTTTTTTTTTAGTGTATCATGTATTTGAAAGTGTCGCTAAAAAATACGACATCATGAATGACTCGATGTCCCTGGGACTTCATCGGTTGTGGAAGGACTGGCTGGTGCGTCACATGAACCCTACTCCAGGCACTCAGCTGCTAGATGTGGCAGGAGGAACAGGTATAGGAGTAGTATAATTGTATTGTCCTAATATTACACATGGGAATGAGCCATTGGGCGGCGGGGATTCTCTGCTGAGCCGAATGTAACAGAATGGACGTAAAGATCCTCTATTGTCTTCTGTGTGACAAGTACGGCTCTATAAGAGGAAATTCCACCACTGGCAATAACTTCCATAAATAAGAAAAACAGATTTGTGTATATTTTCTTTGTCAGTGGTGCCGCAGATAGCCGTAAATGCTGCTAGGCAATTGGCTGAACTTTGATGGCGTACTCACATGTTGACGCTTTCACATGTGCCTGAAACCACACGTTACCAATAAGTAATGGCGCCAGGATTATCACATAGTGATCCGTGAAATTAGGTACAATTGTGCAAAAGTAATTAAAATAAAACAAAAAATATTCATAGTAGGCTGACATGTAGACTAAAAGTAATAACATGTTTGCACAGTGAATGGCACAAATTTAACACTCTTCCAATTCCCCCTTCCTAAATAAATATAAAGGGAAACAATCAGCAGGTTAGCAGGGAGCTGAGGATGATGGTAAGTTTCTTACCTTGATCCTTGTCGCCGTTTCCGTGCTATTAGCATTAAAATCTATATGCTAATTAGGCGTTTTGGTGCACTGGGGACAGGATTACCCCCGCAATTGCACCGATCCATCCTCAGCCGGCCCACTCTGCTGATATGCATTAAAAAGGGGAAGGCCGGCTAGAGGTGGATCAGTGCCCTGGGGGTGGGGTGGTAACCACGCTCCCAGTGCACCAAAACGCATTATTAGCATATGGATTAAAATGCCTATTGCATGAAAATGGCGCAAAGGATCAAGGTAAAAAATAGAAATTTACATACATCCTTAGTGCCCCGTGCACAGCAGGTTTGACATTTCTAACCTGCTGATAGTTTCTCTTTTAAATGTTTCTGTTTAAGGCTATGTGCACACATGGCAATCAGCAGCCAGTCGGGGTCCAGGTGCTGAGACCCCTGCCAATTTTTAAAATCAAAGGGCAGACGGGCACAGCAGCGCTTGTTGTGCCTCTTCCTCTACAGTAGTGAAGAACAGAACTATAATGGAGCATCATGCCACAAAATGATAAAATGTAAAAAAAAAGTGACAGGGTTTGAGGTATCTTTTTCCCTTTGACCTTATTTTCTTCTTACAGGAGATGTTGCATTTCGCTTTATTAATTATATCCGGGAACAGAGAGAGAAATTAAGTCGGAATAAATTGGATCATCAACAGAATCTGTCATGGTCGGACATCTCAAGGTCTTACAGCCAGGAACAAGCCGGCTCACTGATGATGTCTAAGGCTGTGATCTGTGATATCAACAAGGAGATGCTTAAAGTCGGGAAGGAGAAGTCATTACGGCTTGGCTATTGTGAAGGTATTTCAACAGTTATTGATCATCTGCAATTATAAATGTCACCTGCCACCACCATTGTAAAAGCTGGCCGTGTAACATTGCAGTTTGGGCATTTAGACCCTTCTTTTCCAAACCATATGCGGCGGTCTGAAAAGGCTGAAAAACAGAATCCCTGTGTGCAAAGATGAACGGCTCTAAACCTCAACTCTAAGATCATAGGTGTATTAGGCGCTGGTCAGGATGTGCAGGATGCAATCATAGGTAGGTGTACGTAACAATGTTAACTATTGTTATAGTAATTAGTATTATGCAGATAACTCTTGAAAGAGAAGCCAGAAGCGCATTGTTGCAATAATAAACCTCTACATCTTCCTTTGAGTGCATCCAGCACATGTTGACCAGCACCGGTTACACCTACGATCCTGGAGTGGAGGTTTGGAGTCGTTCAGGTATTCATAGGAGTGGCTGCGGTCTTCAGTCTCACCAGTTCGCACGCTTTGGAGTGTTCTGCCTCTGTAATTGCACAACGCGCTCAGCATCGTTTAATACCTATACACACATTCTCTGTGTGACATTTTCCACACCATGGAGCAGTGTCTGTGCTTTTATCTGTGTCCAAAAAGTCCGAGAGGTGGGACTAAGCTCCTGAAGTCCAGCGGATCTGCACACTTCTCTGCTCCCCCTCTCCTCCCCATCTAAGATTGACAGTCAGGGTATTACTAATAAAAGGGAAACTCGCCGCATATGCTTAGATTTCTATTCATGGCACAGCCATGGGATTTCTAGTGCTGGAAATAGTCCCTGATGGCCAGTCAAGGTGAGGCCGAGGGGCCTGCCAGCCTGCAGCATTTCAAGGGCTTAAAGGGGTAGTGCGGCGCTAAGAAATTATTCACAAAATAACACACATTACAAAGTTATACAACTTTGTAATGTATGTTATGTATGAAGTGTAGTGCTGTATACATACCTGATCCTTGTCGACAGACCCCCTCTGTAATCTTATCAAAGACGTAATCTTCGAGAGGCCGGCCGACCCGCTCCTACCGTCCCTCATGCCGGCCCCCCTCTGCCGCATCATAACTGTGCTCAGCCGCGATTGGCTGAGCACAGTTATGCTCAGCCAATCGCGGCTGAGCAGCTCATGAGGGACGGCAGGAGCGGGTCGGCCGGCCTCCCGAAGATGACGTCTTTGACAATATTACAGGCTGGGTCGGTCGACACGGATCAGGTATGTATACTGCACTAAACTTCCGGGTACACTGGGTCGGAGAACACGGGAAGGGGGCCATTCACATACATAACATACATTACAAAGTTGTATAACTTTGTAATGTGCGTTATTTTGTGAATAATTTCTTAGCGCCGCACTACCCCTTTAAGGCTGCCATTCAACTGTTTGGACAGAGGAAATACTTCTATTCATTGACCACAGACAGAAAGGAAAATGGGTCCCAGTGCTCATATTGCCAGGAGTTTATAAGCCTGGTGGTGTGTAACAGATAGCCATTAGGCTGACCTAAGACATTCAGGATTTATTCCCATGGTCTGCTCAGTTTACAGTTTATTGCATTAATCACTGAAATTAAAGGTAACCTCCATACTTTTTGAAAATTGACAGAAAAACCACAGGATTGTGTGATCATTTGTGTAATGAACCACAATGTGACTGCACTATGTGTATAGGTTGTAAGATGGAAATTACACATACAGTTTTTCTCCCTCGTCCTATGACTGCACCTGTGTAGGCGGGGTGCCCTCATGGGCTTCGGGAAAAAGCAATTACCAGTTAGTAATTTATGTTTTCCTTATTCGTCTCCTCCCGATTCGACATTTATATCATTATGTTTTTTAATGTGTTTATTTGTTAAACCTTAAAGGGGTCATCCAGCAAGGGAAAACTATATAGAGATCGTTGCAGGTTTATAGAAAACAATAAAGAAGGTATGCTTACCTCTCTCCGCTCCCCTAGTGTCATCCTACAGCGTCTCCAGGTCCCTGCTGAATGCTCCCGTCTTCACTTCCAAGATGGATTTGTCTCAGTGGTGACAGCCTGCTCAGCCAATCAGTAACTGAGATGGGGCAGCACCACGGCCAGTGATTGGCTGAGCAGACTGCCACCACAAAGACAAGTCAGAAGTGGGGCAGAAGCATTTAGCGGTGATCCGGAGACCTGTATGAGCACACTGGGAGAGCACAGAGAGGTAAGCATAGATTCTTTATTGTTTTCTATATACCTGCAATGATCTATTCATTGTTTTCCCTAACTGGATAACCCCTTTAAAGCAAATTGTATATCATTGCTGTCACAGATACAACAAAATTACTCATCTTCAAAGGGGTATTCTGGCAAAATATTTTTTTCTTTCAAATCAACTAGTTATGGAAACTTATATAGATTTGTAATTTACTTCTATTTAAAAATCTCCAGTCTTCCAGCACTTATCAGCTTCGGTATGCCCTGCAGGAGGTGGTGTTTTCTTTGCAGTTGGACAAAGTGTTCTCTGCTGCCACCTCCTGTCCATGTCAAGAACTGTCCAAAGCAGGTGCAAATCCCCATAGAAAACCTCTCCTGCTCTGGACAGTTCCTGACATAGACGACAGAGGTGGCAGCAGAGAGCACTGTCAGACTGGAAGGAATACACCACTTCCTGCAGGACATACAGCAGCTGATAAGTATGGTAAGACTTGAGATTATTAAATAGAAGTAAATTACAAATCTATATAACTTTCTGACACCAGTCCTGGTTAGTTCACAACTGCTCACTGTCTCAATACTTCTCTCTAGTCAGAATTAACCACAGCAGACATCAGGCCCACCATGTTTGTCCTCATGCCCTATACTCTCCCAATGCCACTATAGGAAATAGGAACAGAACATGGGGCAGAACCAACAATGATATCTATATACTTTATTGAATATTGTTGTATAAAGAGCAGTACCAGAGATTTGTAATTTACTTCTATTAAATCTCAATTCTTACAGTACTTATCATAGACATAGATAGGTAGGGCATACAGCAGCTGATAAGTACTGGAAGACTTAAGATTTTTTAATAGATGTAAAATACAAATCCCTTGTACTTTCTGACTCCAGTTGATTTGAAAGAAAAAAAATTCAGATGGATCACCCCTTTAACATCATATAATAAAATAAGTTTATACTCGCCCTCTTAAAAACACTGTGATATGCAGGCGAATGAAAATTCAGTATTTTGTCTTACTAAGGGCTCTCCTGGGTGGCTGGGGACGCTGAGGAATTGCCCTTTGCTGATGAAAAATTTGACATCTACACCATTGCCTTTGGGATTCGAAATGTAACCCACGTGGACAAGGCAAGTACATAAAAAAACAATGAATTGCTATAGGACGAGCTTACCCTGACATTATTCTTGTCGCTATGCAAAAATCACAAACCTACTTTATATTTGAAGGAACAAAAATAAATTCTGTGACAATATATAACATGGCAGTATAAAACATTAAGCAAAAATCATGATATACAATAGTAACTTATACTTAAAGTGACACAGTCACCCCCTACCGGCCAACCCATACCAATGGCTGGCAAACGGTGGAGCCTATGCATTGATGATGACAAGGAGGGGCGGGGCCTACTGTGGTGATGTTGGCAGGGCTAAGTGGCGCTGCGGCCATGAAGCCCCGCCCAGGTGCCACAATTCCGCAGATGATAAAAGATGACTTTTTACTGGAACAAGCACCATGATGTATGATATAAAATAAGGTATGAAAACTGCTAAATTTACCCATTACACCTGTGTAGAGAAGTCAGAATATAAAAGGGGGGTGACAGTGTCACTTTAATTAATATTACCAAAAATCTTAACCCTTTCCCAACTGTCCCTGTTAATTAACAGGCTAGGCAGGGAAGAGGATGTATAGTGCTGAGCCCACTCCATACACATCGGGTGACATGCACCAAAGCACGTTCATCTCTAGGACACAGAACCCATCTCCTTCCTGAGTGGTATGATAGCTTGACATTCCTATCTTGTTTGTACAGATGAACAAGACACCTTCAAGTAACTGGAAATTGTGCCCAAGAATGAACTTGTGCAAGTTCACAATTCTCTTTCTTATATCTTGGCTGATTTCTTTAGTTTTCCATGTTACAGAAAGAAGCAGTGTGTTTCAGGTGTGCCTTAACCCCTTAACGACATCGGGCGTAAATTTACGCCCTGATGCCGGTAAGGGAGTTCAGAGCGGGGCCGCGCGGCGGCCCCGCTCTGAACCGTGCCGGTCCCGGGTGCCGCGTGTAGCCCGGGACCGTAGGTATTAGCGGGCACGGTCCGATCGCCGTGCCTGCTAATACAGTAATCGGATGCAGCTGTCAAAGTTGACAGCTGCATCCGATTACCGGACGCAGCGTCATCCCTGGTGTCTAGTGGGGGAGATCGCTCCTCCGGGATGTTTTCCCGGAGGAGCGATCTCCGCAAATGAAGCCGGCCGGGGACCGCTCCAAGATGGCGCCGTCCCCGGCTCGGCACTCGTTTACTTCCGGCTGCAGCAGCCGGAAGTAAACGAGTGCCTATCTCATGGATCTCTGCAGCATATCTATGCTGCAGAGATCTCAATGAAAGATCAAAGTATATATACTAGAAGTCCCCCAGGGGGAATAACCCTAACCCCAGGGGGGCTTCTAGTATAAGTGTAAAAGTAAAAAAAAAAGTGTTGTTAATAGTAAAAAGCCCCCTCCCCTAATAAAAGTCTGAATCACCCCCCTTTTCCCAGGTTATAAATAAAAGTAAATAAATAAATACATAAACAAACATGTTTGCTATCGCCGCGTGCGTAATCGCCCGAACTATTAATTAATCACATTCCTGATCTTGCACGGTAAATGGCGTCAGCGCAAAAAAATACCAAAGTGCAAAATTGCGCATTTTTGGTCGCATCAAATCCAGAAAAATTGTAATAAAAATCGATCAAAAAGTCGTATATGCGCAATCAAGGTACCGATAGAAAGAACACATCATGGCGCAAAAAATGACACCTCGCACAGCCCCATAGACCAAAGGATAAAAGCGCTATAAGCCTGGGAATGGAGCGGTTTTAAGTGACGTATATTTGTTGACAATGGTTTAAATTTTTTACAGGCCATCCGATACAATATAAGTTATACATGTTACATATCGTTTTAATCGTAACGACTTGAGGAACATATATAACAAGTCAGTTTTACCCCAGGGCGAATGGCGTAAAAACACATTTCCCCCAAATAAACAAAATGCGTTTTTTTTTTCAATTTCACCACACTTTGAATTTTTTTCTGGTTTCGCAGTGTACTTTATGGAAAAATTCAGCCTGTCATTGCAAAGTACAATTAGTGACGCAAAAAATAAGGGCTCATGTGGGTCTCTAGGTGGAAAAATGCAAGTGCTATGGCCTTTTATGCACAAGGAGGAAAAAACGAAAACGCAAAAATCTAAATTTGCTCTGTCCTTAAAGGGTTAAAGGGGTTGTTCACCAAAAATGTTTTTCTTTCAAATCAACTTGTGCCAGAAAGTGACAGAGATTTGTAATTTACTTGTATTAAAAAAAAAATCTCCAGTATTCCAGTACTTATCAGGTGCTGTATGTCCTGCAGGAAGTGGTGTATTCTTTCCAGTCTGAGACAGTGCTCTCTGCTGCCACCTCTGTCCATGTCAGGAACTGTCCAGAACAGTAACAAATCCCCATAGAAAACCTTTTCTTTTTTCGACAATTCCTGTCGGACAGAAGTGGCAGCAGAGAGCACTGCGTCAAACCTATACGACTTCCTGCAGGACATACAGCAGCTGATAAGTACTGAAAGACTTGAGATTTTTAATAAGAGGTAAATTACAACTCTATAAAACTTTCTGATACCAGTTGATTTGTGAGAAAAAAATTTTGCCTGTTACCCCTTTAATTTTTATCTTGTTACCAAAATGTTATGCAAAAGAAGGGACCGTGGAGTCTCAGTTACAAGTCTCAAAACATGGGAATAGCCAGATATCCCTCCAGGGGAGGGAAGCCTATTGCCAAGGGGGTGCCTCCCAGTGGGGAGATCACCAAACCACCCTGATACGTAGCCCCTTAAGTCCCACTCGGTTGAGAGTATTGGAACATAAATAGGAAAATACCAGGGTGGCCCCTTTTACGTCAAAGTCTAACTCTGTGGCGAGTATTGCGACATGACAAGGGTTTACCAAGGCAGCCATCCATCCACAGACGATCGTTTCGGGGTAGTTGCCCCTCGTCAGTGTGGAGAAGAATTCTGGCTAACAGGGGCAATGAAAAATAGACCAACAAAACACAACAATCGCTGAGCTCAGGACTCACTGAAGAGTGTCCACTGATGCATTGCCCCCTAAATTTAAATATGCAAAAGAAGGGTCTGTGGAGTCTCAGTTACAAGTCTCAAAACACGGGAATAACCAGATATCCCTCCCAGGGAGGGAAGCCTATTGCCCGGGGGCAATGCATCAGTGGAGACTCTTCAGTGAGTACTTTTTTTGTCGCTGGTCTCCCTGAGCTCAGCGTTTGCTGTGTTTTGTTGCCAAAATGTTACCAAAATATTCTACTGATGTGGGAGATTTTTGTTCTCGACAAACCTTAGAGTTTATGCACACTTGAAGCTATCCATATAATCCTGGTTAGTTTACTGATAGTCCTGTTCTATCATGTCGGATAGTGAGAAAAAAATACATATGTGTCTTTATATATAGTGTATGTAAACTTCTGGTCTCAACTGTATATGTTTTACAGTGCTTTATTTCTTCAGGCTCTTGAAGAAGCTTACCGTGTTTTAAAACCAGGAGGAAGATTTCTATGTTTGGAATTCAGCCAAGTTACCAATCCAGTACTAGCTCGGTAATTAATGTGGTGGTTTTATTAATACACATGGAATATCTCTGAAGCTGAGGGCTAGACACAGACATTTTATAATTTAACTTCAGAAGTCACACAACTGCTGTCCTTTGGAATATATAATAATAATATATTTATTTGTATAGCGCCAACATATTCCGCAGCGCTTCTTTCTATGCATACAGTACAGAGGTACATAAAACACAGTTAAAATAATTAGAATAAATAAAAATAACATAAAAATACAAAGTATAAATGAGACCTGCTCGTTGGAGCTTACAGACTACAACTTGGGTTGACACCAGGCATACAGGATGAGCCAGTAACAACGCCAATATCTGATTTCAAGTAAACATATAAGGTGCAGGAACCGTCAGAGATATAGAGCAAGGTAAATAACAGAAGGGGAAACAAGTTTAGGGAACGTAAGCGAGCCTTAAGAGATGGGTCTTCAGGGCACGCTTGAAACTGTGAGTATTGAGTATGAGTCTGAGGTCTTTGGGCGTTCCAGAGAACTGGTGCAGCACGAGAGAAGTCTTGGAGGCGGGAATGAGAGGTTCTGATTATGGAAGACGTTAGGGTGAGATCATTTGCAGAGTGCAGGGCACAGGCAGGATGATAGGTGGAGATGAGGGAGGAGATGTATGGAGGGGCAGAGTTGTGGAGAGCTCTATGGGTGAGGGTGAGGAGCTTGAAGTGAATTCTGGATTTATTTGGTAACCAGTGTAGTGACTGGCACAGGGGGGAGACATCAGTGTAACGGCTGGAAAGGAAGATGAGCCTGGCTGCTGCGTTAAGGATAGACTGGAGAGGGGAGAGCTTAGAGAGAGGAAGACCAATAAGTAGGGAGTTACTGAATCACTTGATATAACCTATGGGAAAATGGCTTGTCCATCATTTTTATTTAGCGTTGATTGATTTGATTTTTCCATCACCCCTGACCCCTGTCTCCACTGACATCTTCTGACAAGAATATGAGGTGTATGGGGACCTTAAAGGAAATCTGTCACTAGGTTTATGGTGCCTTAAATGAGGGCAGCATAAACTAGTGACAGAAATGCTGAACAGATCGGTGTATTACTTACATCATTCTGTTCAGCTGTTCTCCTAATATGCAGGAGAATAGGATTCTTGCCACATCCCTCCCCCGCCCTCCAGCTGCTGATTGACAGCTGACTGCCTATAAACAGCATGGATAGATTACTGCCAATCAGCAGCTGGAGGGTGGAGTTCTCTGGTGCTCATGAATATCCAGGACTACTGAGCTCATGCACATAATGGAGAGGACTTCTTATTGTCTATGTTATTCAGGAAGATATCTCTGGATCAGCTGCACAGAACAAAGTAAATGATACATCATTCTGTTCAGCTTCTCTATTACTAGTTTATGCTACCCTGAGATAGGACAGCATAAACCTACTGACAGAATTCTTTTAAGACTGTGTTTATTGAAGAGATCTGCTCATTCAAACACAAGCTATCACTCACAACAGATATTCTGGAGGCACAAACAGATACAGCATGCTACAGTCCAGGACACATGCCACCTACTACAAATGCTCAGAATTTTCTTGCCAACACCCACAGATTGGAATCCGTTGTGATTGTTGCCACGGCCTTATAGACACATTGCAGTCCCTATCCAGACTAATTGTCAGTGACTGCATTTGATTTCCTTCTCTGTAAATGTCAATATCCTACCAAACCAAAACCATTTAAAGGAGAACTCTGGTCAAATGTTAATATTCCAGGGTAGGCAGGGGAGGGTGGGAACATAATAAAGAAGCTATACTTACCCATCCCAGTGCCTCCACAGCGCAACATCACTGCTCACGGACACTAGCCGATGTCCTGTAGCTCCTGCATTGTCAAGCCCTGGCTCTGAGATTGTAACACCTGGAGTAGTGGATCCACTGGACCGTCACCAGCGATGGCACTAACCTCACCAGGGAGCGGAGACTAAGGGGCCGCTGGTTTTCACCAGAGCCCGCCGCAAGGCGGGATGGACTTGCTGCGGCAGGCGACCCCCAGGTCGCTACCCCTGGCTTGGTTGCTAGTGACGGCAGACGAGGTGTAGCAGGAGCAGCAGACGTAAGATGGTGCTGGCAGAGGTTAATATGCGTAACCGCAGGCAACTGGCTGAACACAGGAGAGCAGGGACCAGGAACTGGGACTGGGGGCCAGGTATCGGACAGGAATCAGGAACAAGGACTAGGAATCAGGAACAAGGACTAGGAATCAGGAACAAGGACTAGGAATCAGGAACAACAGGGAGCTGGGCCAAACGCTATGGGAAGCATGTAGAGGCTCCAACACTACGGACAGGGCATGCTGGGATTTATAGGGGAGTGATTGGGTGCAACTACCAATTAGGAGCGCACTGCCCCTTTAAATCTGAGACAGCCGGCGCGCGCGCGCCCTAGGAGGCGGGGACGCGCGCGCCGGCCGGCACAGCGGGAGACAGGAGCGTGGAGAGGTGAGGCGCCCCCCGGGGCCGAGGTGACAGCAGCGCCGGGTCCCCGACTATGGACACCGGCTGCTGCATAGGGCAGGTAGCGGTCGCGGCGGCGGCCCGGAACGCGGGACGCCGCCGCGGCCGTAACAGTACCCCCCCCCTTTGGCCTCCCCCTCTTTCTTGCCTGCAAATGGCACAGGAAGCCACAAAGTCTTTGACATCTTGGGATAGGCTGGGCCACCAGTAGTGGCGAGAGATCCGTTGGCCGGTCTTACGGACTCCCGGGTGCCCGGCCTCCAACGAGGAATGTCCCCAGTTCAAAATACCTCTTCGAAGCGCAGGGTGAACATGAGTCTTTCCGGGGGGTACTCTCTGAAGAGTGGAGGTGACGACTGGTACTAGGCGCTCAGGCGGTATAACGTGGCAAGGGACCTTCTGTAAGTTCTTCCGGTGGTGAGAGGACACGACCTTAGTCTTGGGTACGGGGAGAAGGTACACCTCGGCAGAGAAGGCATCCGCCGAGTCTTGGTCTTCTGCCGGTAGGCCGGATAGAGGCTTGGCCGGGACAGGAAATGACATAATACACTTGGTCTGAGGTGACTTGAGACACTGGTGGGAACAGTCCTGACCCCAACTGAGAATCTCCCCGGTTCTCCAGTCCAGCTGAGGGGCATGTTCTTGTAGCCACGGGAGTCCCAGGAGGACCGCGGGGGAAGAATGGGGCAGGACGTAGAAGGATATCTCTTCTTGATGTGAAGGACCCACCTGGAGGACTAAAGATGCGGTCTGGTAGTACACACGGTCGGTAAGAATTTCGCCCGTGACCGAGGAGATAGTCAGGGGCCTGGCTAGTCGGGTCACGGGTAGCCGCCATCTTTGGACCAATGTTGCCGCAATAAAACTGCCTGCTGAGCCAGAATCGAGGAAGGCAGTAGTCTGATGATTTTGTCCTGAGGGAGTCCGGATGGAAACAGGCATAGACAGACTTGGAATGGTGGCATTCGCACCTAGGGACACCTGTCCCACCGGACCTAGGTGCGAGCGTCCTCCGGAAGTTTGGGGACGTAGGGAACATCCCAGCCGGAAGTGATCGGAACCACCGCAATAGAGACAGAGATTCTGCTCCAGGCGCCGGATTCTTTCATCAGGCGTCAGGTGAGCCCGTTCCACCTGCATAGGAATCTCAGGAGAGGGCTGGGACATCGAAAGGTCAGGATTCTGGAAAACCGGCGCCAGCTGGGGGTGGCGACGGGAATGGGTTAGTAAATGTTCATGCCGAACCTCCTCCTCCCTCTCCGAAAAACGAGTATCAACTCGGGTGGCCAGTAGAATGAGTTCGTTCAGGGAGGTAGGCAGGTCTCGGGCAGCGAGCACGTCTCTCACTCGACTAGACAGGCCCTTCTTGAAGGTGGCCAACAGGGCGGCCTCGTTCCAGTCCAATTCAGCTGCCAGGGTGCGGAACTGGATGGCGTAGTCACCGACAGAGGAGCTGCCTTGAGAGAGGTTGAGGAGAGCAGTCTCGGCCGAAGAAGCACGGGCAGGTTCCTCAAAGACGGAGCGAAACTCGAATAGGAAGGCCCGGAGATTGGCAGCAACAGGATCATCACGGTCCCACAGTGGCGTGGCCCAGGCCAGGGCTCTACCCTCTAATAGGCTGATGATGAAAGCCACTTTAGAGCGCTCGGTGGAAAACTGACTACTCAAAAGTTCAATGTGCATGGTGCACTGAGTCAGGAATCCTCTGCACAACTTAGAGTCCCCAGAGTACTTGCTTGGGAGAGCCAGTCGGAGTGAAGAAGCAGCGTCAGGAGATAGTGTGCGCTGGGCAGTAGTCTGCTGCTGTAAGGCGGCAGTGAGTTGCTGGATCTGCTGTGACTGTTTCTGGATTTGTTGAGCCTGTTGCGCGACCACTCTGGCGACGTCACGGAGATCTGGCACCTCGCCGGGATCCATGGTTGGAGCCTACTGTAACACCTGGAGTAGTGGATCCACTGGACCGTCACCAGCGATGGCACTAACCTCACCAGGGAGCGGAGACTAAGGGGCCGCTGGTTTTCACCAGAGCCCGCCGCAAGGCGGGATGGACTTGCTGCGGCAGGCGACCCCCAGGTCGCTACCCCTGGCTTGGTTGCTAGTGACGGCAGACGAGGTGTAGCAGGAGCAGCAGACGTAAGATGGTGCTGGCAGAGGTTAATATGCGTAACCGCAGGCAACTGGCTGAACACAGGAGAGCAGGGACCAGGAACTGGGACTGGGGGCCAGGTATCGGACAGGAATCAGGAACAAGGACTAGGAATCAGGAACAAGGACTAGGAATCAGGAACAAGGACTAGGAATCAGGAACAACAGGGAGCTGGGCCAAACGCTATGGGAAGCATGTAGAGGCTCCAACACTACGGACAGGGCATGCTGGGATTTATAGGGGAGTGATTGGGTGCAACTACCAATTAGGAGCGCACTGCCCCTTTAAATCTGAGACAGCCGGCGCGCGCGCGCCCTAGGAGGCGGGGACGCGCGCGCCGGCCGGCACAGCGGGAGACAGGAGCGTGGAGAGGTGAGGCGCCCCCCGGGGCCGAGGTGACAGCAGCGCCGGGTCCCCGACTATGGACACCGGCTGCTGCATAGGGCAGGTAGCGGTCGCGGCGGCGGCCCGGAACGCGGGACGCCGCCGCGGCCGTAACAGAGATGCCCGCTCAGCCAGTCAATGAGTGAGGCGGGACATTTCTGCTAACACTGACTGACTGAGCGGGTACTCACTACCGGGTCGTGATGACACAGGAACTGGGAGGAAACTGGGGGTACAGGGACTGGTAACTATCATTTAAACACGCTTCTGACATGTCATCGCAACATGTCAGAAATTGTATTGGTGGGAGTCCAGGTGCTGAGATCCCCGCCGATCACTACAACGAAATGGCATATGCACTCAGCAGTGCACGCTCTGCCCCTTCTTCTCCACTCTAAACTACTCATACGAGCAGTCTACAAAATTATAATAGAAGCCTATGAGACTTCCGCTACATGGAACTGCCTGAAGTCTCATAGGCTTCCAATATGATTCTGTAACTCGCTATAGCAGTTTAGAGCAAAGAAGAAGGGGCAGAGTGTAAACTTGGTAACTTGTGTCTGATTACGTAACCTAGATTACTATAGTGTGTGATACCAAGATGAAACGAGTAATGGAACTCACTGACTGAGTTTTTAAAAGGGGTACTCCAGCAAAAATGTTTTTCTTTCAAATTAACTTGTGTCAGATAGTTATACAGATTTGTAAAAAAATGTTTCAAAATCTCAGGACTTCCAGTACTTATCAGCTGCTGTATGTCCTGCAGGAAGTGGTGTTATTTCCAGTCTGACACAGTGCTCTCTGCCGCCACCTCTGTCTCCGACAGGAACTGTCCAGAGCAGGAGCAAATCCCCATAGAAAACCTCTCCCGCTCAGGACAGATCCTAACATGTACAGAGGTGGCAGCAGAGATCAGTGTGTCAGACTGGAAAGACTGCACCACTTCCTGCAGGACATACAGCAGCTGATTTTTGAGATTTTGATATAGAAGTAATTTACAAATCTATATAACTTTCTGACACCAGTTGATTTGAAATTCCCCTTTAATTATACAGTGGTGCCTTGGATTACGAGCATAATTTGTTCCGGGACTGTGTAATCCAAATCCACTGTTAAAGCAAAGCAAATTTTCCCATAAGAAGTAATTGAAATGCAGAAAGTTGTTTTCCCACCCCAAAAATGATTTTTTTCTATTCTAAATAAGATGTAAAACAAGTGAAACAAACAAACATTTAGAAACAGCTGAACATGTGATATTATAAGTTACTATACAGTAATGGAGAGGATGGGAAACACAAGATGACAGACTGCAGGGATGAGCAGGACATATGTGGGCATAGTATAGCAGCACTCTCTGCTTATAGCGTTTTGGTTCAAGAGCTCAGTTTTCAAAATTGTGACTTGGTTTAAGAGCTCCCTGTACTGGGTGGGGGAGGGACATGGTCTGCATAGCGGGGTCTACAGCACTGTACTCTGACCCAGGAATTCTCCCTCACCTTCCAAATCATAGCAGATCCACTTCAGGCTGGGGCTTGCATCAGGGGACAGGACTGTGGAGGTAATCTCTCCATAGCTGTAACCCCTCTCTCCCCGGACAGATAGTGCTGCTATACTGTGCCCACATCTGCCCTGCTCATTCCTTCATGCTCCCTGCATTTATTTTTATTTTTTTAATATAATTTAATATAAAACCATTTGCCGCCTATAGTAGATTTTACAGAAGAGATCCAGTGAAGCAAAAAATAATTTAGTGTATTCTGTTTCTTTGCAGCCTTTACGACTTATACAGTTTTCAGGTTATTCCCGTCCTTGGGGAAGTCATTGCTGGAGACTGGAAGTCTTACCAATACTTAGTGGAGAGTATCCGACGCTTTCCTCCTCAGGTAACATTCGACCTGTGTTAATCCAGCATGTATTCAACTTTACTATTTTTGACTGATGGCAGGAATCTCTGTAGTCACAGAAGACTCAATCCTAGCCATTTAACTCTGTGGCCGCCCTAGTAACAGCAATCCCAGAGGCTGACAGATTAAAGAGACAAGCCTATGTGTAAAAGGACGGGCCTTGGTAAGGACTGTTTATTTCAGACATACAAAAAGAAGACAAACTAACATGTTTGTTCTATTTATGTCATTACATGAATTTATAATATAAAATTAAAATTATAATAAAAATTTAATTTAATATTTGCCAAAAATTATACCAAAAAAGCATCTTAAAATGCAAAAAGAAAAAACAATAATAATAAATAAGTAAAATAAGTAATAAGTAAAAATACTGTAGATGTGATAGGTATATTATTTAGACCCCCTTTTGCCACCAAAAAGCTCTTATAAAGCCCAAATCATGTATTTTGCAGGGCCTTTATTCACAGTATTTTGGTCAGTATTTTTCAACCAAAACCGGAAGTGGATTGGAAACACAGAAAGGCTATGTTCACACACTGTTGAAATTTACACTTGGCACTCATGTACACTTCCGCTGGGGCTCAGTTCTGAGAGTTCTGTTTAGGATTTTGCAGGATCCGAGAGGACAAAAAAAAAATCTGCAAGCCGTAATTGTTTTTGGCTGCTCGAATCCTTCAGAATAAATGGACACCAGATAGAAAGCTGATGAACTCCGTGGAAGTCAATGGGGTCTCTCGGGTATTAGTCTTTATCCACTAGTATCCATTCTTAAATTATTTATGTTTCTATTTTATTGAAGGAGGAGTTTAAAGAAATGATTGAAGATGCAGGATTTTTCAAGGTCACCTATAACAACTTGACGTCTGGCGTTGTGGCGGTCCACTCAGGTTTTAAGTTATGATTCTGGTTACGTACATATACTATAATAACGTAGAACTGTGTCCCAGAGGGCGGCTGTAAAGCTGATGAGAAAGTTTTTTGGGAAAAAATGTATAAATTATTTTTTATTAAAAAGGTTTTTCCATTAGACTTGTTTATTACGTGTCAATTAAATTGCAAGAAAAGTAGTACAGCAAGATCACAAGTTTTGGGGTTGGTAAAAGCCGAAGACACCTGATAAAATGTTTAGTATGTAATAATAATTATGAATTTTTATATACACATATACATATTCAGCAACACTGTATAATTCTAGGGGTACATACAATGACCAAATGATACAGAGATACACATGTAGCCATCAAGTCAAACATGGGGCGTAGGGGGCCCTGTCAGAAGAGCTTACAATCTATAGGACATGTTGATATCTTCCTTAGGGGCCTATTCCACGGAATGATAATCGGCCAAATCAGCCCAATTCGGGCAACTATCGCTCTGTTGAATAGAGACAACGATTAGCCGATGATCGTGTCATCGGCTGATCGTTTATTTAGGTTCAAACCTAAAATCATCGGTCACCCACCGCGCATCGCTTCGTGGAATAGCGGGTGCGGCGGGCGATCAAAGATTTCACAAGCACCAAACATTACCTAAGCATGTTGCAGGTCTTATCCTGCGCTCCTTCTTCCTCCTGGTCCCGCGCGCAACAGCAGCTTCGGTGCGGCCTTTCTTAGCTGACAGACCGCTCAGCCAATCACTGGCCAGGACCGCCGCGACCAGTGATTGGCTGAACGATCTGTCAGCTCAGACAGGCCGCACCGAAGCTGCTGCTGCATGTGGGACCGGGAGGAAGAAGGAGCGCAGGAGAAGCCCTGAAACATGCTTAGGTAATGTATGGTGATTAAACAGGGGCTGCAAGGACATCGGTAACTATGTCCCTGCAGCCCTCGCTAAACGATTATCGGGCCGAGGAATAGGCCCAGTAAACGAGCGCCGATCTAGCAGATCAGTGCTCGTTTACATTATTGATCAGGCCCCCATCGGCCCGTGGAATAGGACCCTTACTTATGTGTGTTTGAAGAGAGATCTGTCATTGAAGCCCGGTGATGAAGACGTCTGGGACTATCCAGCTGATTTCTAAACTACAATTTTTCTGAAACTCTTCAGTGTTTTAGAGCAAATTATAGACTGTTGTAACAAGCTGTCCCTGCTAATGGTTCAGGCAGCATTTAACTGATGACAGGTTCTTGTGTAGATGGGATATTTATCCTCAGCTTTAGAGGGATATTCTGCTCAAACATAACTTTTCACATGTTGTTTCCCATGGTGAGACTAACAATTTATTCTATACTTACATTATTATCAGTTATTATTAGAGATGAGCAAACCGGGTTCGAGTGGATCCGAACCCGGACGTTCGGTATTTTATTAGCGGGGGCTAATGTACCTGGATAAAGCTCTAAGGTTGTCTGGAAAACATGGATACAGCCAATGACTATATACATGATTTCCACATAGCCTTAGGGCTTTATCCAAGTTCAGCAGCCACCGCTAATCAAATACCAAATGTTCGGGTTCAGATGGACTCGAGCATGCTCGAGGTTCGCTCATCTCTAGTTACTATATATTCAGCTCTGAGCTGCTGCTGCTGCTTTGTGCTGAAGACAAAGGAATCTGTGTGTGAACTGTCCACTCTGTCTCCCCCCCCCCTTCCTTCCAAGTCCCTGGCAGGCTGTATCTGCAGCTTTGTAATGCCAGGAGGCTTAATCTGAGGTCATATTGCTAATGAACTCACTGTATGTGGCTACAAAGTGGCAGATACAGCCTGCCAGGGACATTATCTGCAACTTTGTGGCAACCTAATCAAAGTGAGTTCATTAGCAACTTGACCTCACATTAAAGGAGAAGTTTGTGGGCTGTAGCTGCTAGAGAAGATGATGATGGCAGAGGGAAGCTTAGTGTCCCTCCAAAGCCCTGTGTCTTCTTGCCATCATCCTCTCCAGCAGCCACAGCCCGCACAGCTCTGGGAATCAGGTCGTGACATTACCATGTTATCCAGGAAGTGACATCACCATGTTATCCAGGAAGTGAAGCCTTGATGCAGTAGTAAGTGCAGGGAAAAAAGCACTTTACGTGCATTTCCCATAATAAGTGTATATTGGTGATTTGTATAACTCTTGGAGGGCAATACAATACTTAGATAAAAATTTTCTCCGGACTTCTCCTTTAAGCCTCCAGTCTTTACAAAGTTGCAGATACAGCCTGCCAGGGACTTCTCAGAAGGGAGGAAGGGGTTCAGAGCAAAGACTGAAAGAACAGCTCAGACACATATTTCTTTGTCTTTAGCAGAAAGCAGCAGGATCAGAACTGGTGGAAGGAGACTGAATATATAACTAGTATGGAACTGTTGGTCTCATCATGGGAAGCAACATATGAAAAGTTATGTTTAAGTTAATACACCTTTAAAGCAGGTCATACTAAATCCACAATGTTTTAAAACCATTCTCTGTAAGTCCAGAGCCCAATGCATACGTTACACATGGAGTCCCATGCAGTTTCATTGGAACAGTGCTGCAAAGACTGTATATTTCAATAGAATATTGGCATAAGAAGCAATGTATATAATAGGAGTGAAGTTCCATACACATGGGCATCTGATGGTGAGTGACAAGAAGGTATAGGGGGAGATTTATCAAAGGGTGTAAAATTTAGACTGGTGCAAACTGCCCACAGCAACCAATCACAGCTCGGCTTTCAGCTCTGGTGAAAGGAAAGAGCAGCTGTGATTGGTTGCTGTGGCCAGTTGGCACCAGTCTAAATTTTACACCCTTTGATAAACCTCCCCCATAGTGTTCAGTTTGAGCAGTGAACTATTGTGGTGCGTAATACAGTCATGTGCATAAAGCCTAAGGTTGCCGACACACTGCCTGTTTTAGGTGGACTAGGAACCAATTTCTGTATATATCTGTCATTTTGTTCAGTTTCTTTGTTCTCACCAGAGTAAAGCTAAGGGCCTCAACGATTAGGCGAGGTCCCATTATCATCTGATTTCAAAATCCTTGGCTGCCGGCATGCATCGCTTTGTTTATTAGGAGGTTCTCGGACGATAGCTGATGAGAGGGGTACTAATATATATATATATACATTTATACTTACCTCTCCATGCTCCCTGGTGTCCTGCTGGCTTTTCCCCACTGACCAAAGCCGCCGCTGACACTTCTTAACCAGTCTCTTAAGTAACAGGCCACTTAGCCAATCACTGGCTGCGGTGCTGTCCCATATCAGCCAGTGTTTGGCTGGGCAGCCTGCCACTTCAGAGACTGGTTAGGAAGCGTCAGTGGGGAAAAGGCAACAGAACACCTGGGAGCATGGACGGGTAAGTATACATGTTATTTTCTATATGTACATAATGATATTTCTATATGTACGGTAATGATATCCATCAAGCCATCTCATAGGCTTTGTAAGTGAGTGCCGATCTAGCAGAACAGCGCTCACTTATATGACATATCGGACCATAAAGCAGTCTATAGCGTGCTAGATTATAACTACAGCTATATGAGCCCTCAGCAATATTCCATTAAATCATCAAGACAAGACAAGCCTGCAGTTATGGTTCAGGCTGTGCTCACACGTTGTAGTGTGGTATTGCTGTTTTTTTGCAGGGATTCTTCAAAATTGCTGTTAAAATTATATGTTTTTACTGCAAGGCAGCACCAATGTATTGTTTTTTCCACAGTTTAAGTCATTTGGGGCAAAAACGCAGCCTGCTTACAATTTATTTTACATCCGCTGCAGTGAACAGCAACATGTTTTTTTACTGTTCCTAAGGGAACGTAGTATGAGCTGCCAGCCTCAAAGCAGATTCAGGCTCAAGTGAAATAGTGCCAGGATTGGGCTGTTCAGGCACTGCAAAGCATAAAATACAAAGATCAACCATAACATTAAAGGGGAACTTTGGATAAGAAAAACTTGTTTTCTATTAAAAGTACATTAAAAGTTTTATATAGATGTGTCTATATAATGTATTACCGTATCTGTACGGTTCTGCCACACTGGTAGCTGATAGAAATCCAGGAAGTGAAAAAAATGGCATCTGTGCAAATCCATATCGTCTCCTGCTCCCTCTGCTCTCCCCCCTTAGGAGACAAATCTTCCATGCCTCTGTCTCGCATTGTGTGTGTTTGCTGAGATCAGGCTGATGATTCAGACAGGGGGCAGGGTCAGAAGCAGCTGCTGCACTGATTTCTTTAATTACACAGAAGTGTGCAGTGAAATTAAGGCTGTGTTCACACATGTTGGAGTGTCATTGCAGTACTGCAGCGTATTCACAAAAATGATGCTAAACGGCAGAGAGGATCAGAGCCTTATTGTGGGGCTTAACTTCAAAGATAACAGATGCTTGATCATAATATGTGCATGAAAATGAAAAGAAGCATTAAAAAAGTTCTTTATTTCAATATCAGCGTTACAGGTATAGAATACAGCGTGCTGTGTGGTGTTACAGGTAGAGAATACAGCGTGCTGTGTGGTGTTACAGGTAGAGAATACAGTGTGCTGTGTGGTGTTACAGGTAGAGAATACAGCGTGCTGTGTGGTGTTACAGGTAGAGAATACAGCGTGCTGTGTGGTGTTACAGGTAGAGAATACAACGTGCTGTGTGGTGTTACAGGTAGAGAATACAACGTGCTGTGTGGTGTTACAGGTAGAGAATACAACGTGCTGTGTGGTGTTACAGGTAGAGAATACAGTGTGCTGTGTGGTGTTACAGCTAGAGAATACAGCGTGGTGTTACATGTAGAGAATACAGTGTGCTGTGTGGTGTTACAGGTAGAGAATACAGCGTGCTGTGTGGTGTTACAGGTAGAGAATACAGCGTGTTGTGTGGTGTTACAGGTAGAGAATACAGCGTGTTGTGTGGTGTTACAGGTAGAGAATACAGCGTGCTGTGTGGTGTTACAGGTAGAGAATACAGTGTGCTGTGTGGTGTTACAGGTAGAGAATACAGCATGCTGTGTTTGTGGGACCACAATGAAATCATAAATTACTGCAAATAATTCAGTAACACCATGAAACTGCAATGTGTGAACACAGCCTAGATGTTCTGCAACAGCTTTGGGCAGGGAATGTGCAGGGTGGGGGACTGTGATGAACAGCTGAGGAAAAGCAATGCATTCTGGAACCTGTAGTACTGTGTACAACTGATAAACCAGGAAGTGCAGAAACACAAAACAGAACAAACCCCCCCAAAACAAATGGATTTTTGGTAGTTTCAAAAATGGAATAGATAGGCAAGTAATGCTTTATGCTTCTGCAGAAGTTTCATTTTTTTTAACCTCTACCTGGAGTTCCCCTTTAAAACCACTGACAAGTGAAGTGAACATCATTTATTGTTCTGTGACAATGGTATCTTTAAAGAGGTGAGATATTTTAAGCAGCAAGTAAACAGTTCTTGAAGATTTGTTGGAAACATGAGCCTGTTCTGACAGTTGCCCTAAGGATCTAAGCAAATTTGACAAGGGCCAAACTGTGATCGCAAGATGATTCCCATCAATGGCAGCACTTGGAGGAAAACCAAATAATCAACCAGTGACCGGGGCATAGAACCCAAGTCTTATTCATGCACTTGGGGCATGAATGCTGTTCTGTATGGTACAGTCCCATATTGCCTCTAGGACTTGTAAAATGTTTTTATTCTCCATTGCATAGTGTCAGAAAGGCTTTTCCAAGCTCCTGAACTGCAGCAAGCTGGAATACCTCCTAGCTACCCCTCCTATACCTGACCCTGCTTCACTGACTGTCAGCTGCAAGCTGAGCTCCAAGGAAGGTGAGAGACGGAAGGGGGCAAGGGGGTATTACAGCGCTCAGAAGATCAGCAACCTCTCTGGCACTTTCGACTAGAGAATAAAAACCTTTTACAATCTGGAAGCACAGACATTTACTGTATATGAAAGGTTAAGTGTCTCCTTGACCATACAGCCATCTAACAGTGTCAGCAGTTGGGGAGATAACCTAGCAAATTAAAGGGGTTATCCAGTGAAAATCTTTTTCTTTCAAATCAACTGGTGTCAGAAAGTTATACAGATTTTTTTATTTACTTCTATTTAAAAATCTCAATTCTTTCAGTACTTATCAGCTGCTGTATGTCCTGCAGGAAATGTTGTTTTGTTTCCAGTCTGACACCGTGCTCTCTGCTCCCACCTCTGTCCCAGACAAGAACTGTCCAGAGCAGGAGAGGTTTTTTGTTTCAATATTTTTTATTAAAGTTTTGTTATATACCAAACAAATAGTCATTCATAATACAATACTTATATTAAGATAGACCATATAATTATTAGGTAGGAGAATAATAAATTAACTAGACAGTCCCAAACATTGGACTGAAATTTACTGCTGCTCTTGACAGTTCTTGACATGGACAGAGGTGGCAGCAGAGAGCACCATGCCAGACTGGAAAAAATACACCACTTCCTGCAGGACACACAGCAGCTGATAAGTACTGGAAGACTTAATATTTTTAAACAGAAGTAAATTACAAATCTGTATACCCCTTTTAATTTTAAATGCACTATGGGTGTTGACAAACTGTCTCCAACCTCTCCACGGTACATAAAAGTAAGGAAAGCCATGACAATCCTGTTCATTCTTGCTCAGATTCTGTCTGTCAATAATCGCCACTAGTGCTAGATTGTCAATCTGTTGGGTGTTTGGTGGTCTTTTTGTTCCATTCATGAGCTGTGGTGGAGTTTGAGAATTTGCCCACACCCACTCAGAGTGCACTTGAAGGGTCACTGAATTATTTGGAGTATGATTAAGGGTTCATTTACACAGAAAGATTATCTGACAGATTATCTGCCAAAGATTTGAAGCCAAAGCCAGGAACAGACTATAAACAGAGATCGGGTCAAAAAGAAAAGCCTGAGATTTCTCCTCTTTTCTAATCCATTCCTGGCTTTGGCTTCATATTTTTTGCAGATAATCTTTCTGTGTAAATGGACCCTTACTTTACTCTTGATCCTAAACCAGTTGAATAATTGAATAATTTTTAATTTTAAGAGGTTGCTACAATTACTAAAAATAAAAAAATGCTATGCAGAATGCCTTCCTTCTCACTTGCTGATGCACTGTACTATGTTGTTTCTCTACTTTGCTGCCATCTAATGGTGAAACTCTACACTGCTTTCGTGTTCAGGTCCCACAGGTTTTAAATAGCATTTCAATGGCAGAATTCTCTAGAACCTGTGGGTGGAATCTCCTTAGCCCAGCCTCTCTTAGCAGCGGTCCAAGGTTCTTAGGAGGTTTTCCTGGCAAGCCATACATATGTATATACGTCTTTAATAAATTTCCTATATTATACCTGCTGTTATATATTTCCTACAGCCCATTCATTGCATATGGTTCTGTAATAAATTACCTTTGATATTATACACATGCTCTTCGCAGCCCATATATTGTAGCCGGATCAGCACTGACATTTCTGGAATGTATGGGCTGTTATGTGGCTCTCCTCTAGCAGCTTACATATAGAAACAAAATTCAAAGAACCCATGTATGATTTTTATTTTTCCATATCATCCTCAAACAAAATATTAAAGATTAGGCTAGGTTCACACTGCGTAGCCGACACTACTTTTGTGTCCGTTAAAAAAAAAACCAAAAAAAAACTTAAACGATATCGTACGGAAAATTGGTTTTGCGATCGCTTAAGCCTATCTCACACATTGGGTAAATCGGCGAACAACTGTTCACACGGAACGATCTGCGAATTTTTTGCGAACGATCAACGACGATTTGAGGTTCAAAGATCAAAATGAAAGATTTCTCGCTCGTCGTTTGATCGTTCGCTGCGTTTACACGTACGATTATCGTTCGAATTCGTTATCGCGCAAATTCGCACGATAATCGTTACGTGTAAACGCAGCATTAGAGCAGAGCTTCCCGAACCCAGGCCTCACCAACAGGTCATGTTTTGAGGATTTCCTTAGTATTTCACAGGTGATACAATTATACGCAGCAGGTATTATCACAGGTCTTGTTTGCATGGGATGTGCTCAAACCATGGCCATGAGGACTGGAATTGATAAGCACTGGCTTATGGTCCTTTTTACACGGAGCAAATATCATTCAAATTTTCACGATAACGATGGCATTTGAGCGATAATCGGCTCGTGTAAACACAGCGAACAATCAAGCGACAAGCGATAAACGTTCATCGTGATCTTTCAATATGTTCTCAAATCGTCGTTGGTCGTTCACTGAAAATAAGCAGATCGCATTGTGTAAACAGTCTTTCACCGATTCACCCTATGTGTGAGATGGGCTTAAGCGATCTTAAAACGATCGCAATAACGATTTATTTAAAAATGCATCGTTCAGTCTAATGGTGCAATTAGACGGAGCGATAATTCACCCAATCTAACAATTAACGATTTCAAAGTAAAAAAGATTTTTTAATAACGATCAACGTTTAGATGAAACGATATATATTGTTTGGAAAAATCGTTATTATGTTTGTTTTAAGATCGCTTTAGCCCATCTCACACACAGGGTGAATCGGTGAAAGACTGGTTACACGAAGCGATCTGCAAATTTTTAGCAAACAACCAACGACGATTTGAGAACATGTTGAAAGATCAAAATGAACGATTTCTCGCTCTTTGCTTGATCGTTCGCTGTGTTTACACGAGCCGATTATCGCTCAAATGCGATCGTTATCGCAAAAAATTGGAAACACCATAAACGTTCATAGTTATGAAAAAACACATTGTTACTTCGAAATCGTTAATTGTTCGATTGGCCAAATTATCGCTCCATGTAAAAGGACCATTAGTGTATTGGCATAAAATGTATGTGTAAAATGTTGGCACTAATGTGGGCTTAGAATGTTGACAAAGAATGTAGGGTTATGATGTTGACAATTGTGCCACAGAACGCTTAGAATGTTGGCATGGATTGTTTACATACAAGGTAGGCTTAAAGTGTTTACATAGAATGCTTGCATAAAATGTAGCCTTAAAATGTTGACAGAATGCTGGCATAAAAAGTAGGGTTTGAGTGTTGGCACAGAACAAAGGCTTAGAATGTTGGCATGGAAAATATGCTTAGAGTGTTGGCATAGAATGTTGAAGTAGAATGCAAGCTTAGGGTATAAACCCACACACCGTATAAACAGCGTATTTACTGCTGCGATACGCAGCAAACACACAGCAGATTAGATCTAAATAACTGAACACAGCATCAAATCTGTACCAACAAATCTGCTGCGTATTTGTTGCGTATCTGCTCTGTATACGGTGTGTGGGTTTGTACCCTTAAAATTAGTTAATAGAATTTTTATGTAGAATGTTAACACAGAATTTTGGCATAGAATGTAGGTTTTAAGTGTTGGCATCCAATTAAGGCTTAAGAGTGTTGGCAGAAAGTGCAAGTTGAGAATTCTGACAGAATGTACGCTTAGATGTTGGCATAAAATGTAGACATAGAATTTAGGCTGTTCAAGTAAATGGCAGCTGAGCTGCAATAACCAGGTCCAGCCACTGCATGGTAAACAGAGTCAGCTGCGTACATCCTTTTTCTCTGTCGTGTGGGTTGTGCAATCCTGGTAAAATAGCACCATTTGTGCAACAAATTTGATGTATGTTTACCATGATTGTACAATTCACAGCAAAACCCGCACAAAGCTCCATGTGTGAGCACAGCCTGAAGGTACAATTTCACAGGGCTGAAACATGGCAATTGCAATGGACTAATATTGACTGGTAATGGCTGCAGCTGACCTGCAAAATCACTTTCATTTAAAGGGGTTGTCCAGTGCTACGAAAACATGGCCACTTTCTTCCAGAGACAGCTCCACTTTTGTCTCCAGCTTGGGCAAGGTTTTGCTGCTCAGTTCCATTGAAGTGAATGGAGCTTAATTGCAAAACGCACCTGAACTGGAGACGAAAGTCGTGTTGTCTCTGAAAAAAAGTGGCCATGTTTTTGTAGCACTGGATAACCCCTTTAAATCCAGAACAGGTAGACACTGGGTGGTCAGGTTGCTGAGGTAACTGTATAACACCCAGTGAGTTCCATGCATTAAAAGGGGTTGTCCAGCGCTACAAAACATGGCTACTTTTCTCCCTCTCCCAGATTGGGTGGGGTTTGGGAGTCAGTTCCATTGAAGTAAATGGAGATTAATTGCAAACCACACCTGAACTGGAGACGAGAGAGGGGGAAAAAGTGGTCTTGTTTTTGTAGCGCTGGATAACACCTTTAAATAATTATAAGGGGATGATCCAGGCTTAGAAAAATATTACTGCTTCCCCCCAACCCCGGAAAAAGCACCTTTTTTTTTTCCTCAGCTCCATTTAAGTAAATGGCCCTGAATTGTAATACCACACTTCACCCAATTACAGGTATAGTGCTGTTTTTTGTTTTTACAAAAGAGTAGGTTATTTTTGTATACCTGGATTAACCCCTTCAATAGGGTTTGTGCACAGAACTCACTGGACAACCACACCATCCGTCTTTAGTACAGGTTGCAACTTTACACTTTAGGGTACAAACACACACGGCATATACGCTGCGTATTGACTGCTGCGATACGCAGCAAATACGCAGCAGATTAGATCTAAATAACTGAACACAGCATCAAATCTGCACCACCAAATCTGCTGCGTATCTGCTGTGTGTGTTTGCACCCTAAGGGGAGAACTCCATGTAGGGAAATTTTCTATTAAACTTTTAGTTGAAGCGCTTTAAAGTGAACCCCCCCCCCCCCCCCCCCCCAAGTGGTGCTGTTGCCGTGAAACCCCACCCACTTAGCACAATCTGCACTTGATAAAAGATGACACCATGACGTACAATATAAAATAAGGAATGAAAACTGCTAAATTCACCTTTTACACCTGCGTAGAGAAGTCAGAATGTAAAAAGGTGGTGACAGTGTCATTAAGTTTTGCACATGAATAGAACGGCGCATGAAAATCGGTGCTGTGGCGCAGTTTCCGCGCACGGCACCAGTCTATTGCCTGACCGGTAGTGAAGCACTGGAACTGAGCCAGTCTGCCCCCAGTGGGAGAAAATCCCCACCCCTCTATAATGTGGCTCTATTGATTTTAATGGAGCCATATCATGAAAGAGCTGGGTTTCTTCCCACTGAAGGTGGGCTGGCCCAACAGTGCTCCCGCCCGCACGATCGCCCCCCCCTGCAGCCCCGATCGCCCCCCCTGCAGCCCCGATCGCCCCCCCTGCAGCCCCGATCGCCCCCCCTGCAGCCCCGATCGCCCCCGGCCGCATGATCTCACCCCCCGGCCCCCTGCAGCCCCGATCGCCCCCCGCAGCACGATTGCCCCCCACACCCCCTGGCCGCACGGGCTGCGGGGAGGCGATCGTGTGGCCGGGGGCTGCGATCGTATGGCCGGGGGGTGATCAGGGCTGCGGGGGGCGATCGTGCGGCCGGGGGCAATCGGGGCTGCGATCGTGCGGCCGGGCAGGATATACATTACCAGGTCCCCGCTCCTGCTTGCTTCGGCAGCTCCCGGCACGTTCCGCCCAGTCAATCAGTGCACTGCCCGGCCGCAGCGCACTGATTGGCCGGGCGGGCCGTGAAGACACCGGGAGCCCCGAAGCAAGCAGGAACGGGGACCCGGTAATGTATAATGTCCAGCGGCTAGGGGGTTAATGGGGCGGGCTGCAGACAAAATCGCAGCAGGGATGTACGTCCCTGCTGCGAGTTTCTCTGCTAATGAAAGTATAGGGCCGGGATCTGCAGCGAGTCTCGCTGCAAAAAACACAGCAAGGAGATTCGCTGCAGACCCGCCAAGTGGGTTTGAACCCTTAATAAACATCCCCCCATAGAGTGAGGATGCAGATTTCATAGGGTTTGGAAATGAGAGCCAGGGCATTCTGAAAGTGCACCGCAAAGACTACTGGGAAATACAGTCCACAGGAACAGCAAGAGATATAGAGCAGGCAGAAAACTGCAGCAGAGGAGCAGAACTTCAGGAAAACCACATGAGGAGGAACACAGCTAAGAACCTTGTGTTCAGAATTTTTTGTTGTTGTCCAGAGTTCCCTCGCTTTAACATGACCCACAGATGAACTGCGGCACTGGCTTTTCTCCGCCTATTTTTTTTTTTTTTTTTTTTTTTTACTGCAGACCAGTTCCAGTATACAGCGGGTTTCATCCACATGTGCCGGGCCTGCAGCTGCCTTTTCATGATAATGCATTTTTCGACTAATAAACCCAATTACGACTAATAAACCCAATTACAAAGTTTCTTAAAGTGACTGTACCACCAGGCCCAGGCCGAAGTACTGGAGGTAGGCCAACCCACCCTTAGTGGGAAGAAACTCCAGCTCCCTTATGACGTGACTCCATTAGAATCAATGGAACCCTATCATAGAGGGGCGGGGTTTCCTCCCACTAAGGGTGGGTCGGCCCGCCTCCAGTGCTTCAGCCTGGGCCTGGTGGTACAGTCACTTTAATATCACCTGTACTATTGATTTCTGCAAAAAAAATAAAAATAAACGACAGTGACTTTTACAAAAGACCAACATTAACTAACATTACATTCACCAATTCTCCTCAGACATGGAACAAAAGGATTGTAAAAAAAAACTTTTTAATGTTTAGAAAAAGAAAACTTACAAAATAAATACAGTTCCATTTCTTTTTCCAAGATCTCTTTTTATCACCAGTATGGAATCAGTACACGCAACATTAGAGTCCCAGTAACACAAGGTAACACACCGGTTAGGGGTAGAGGAAGGGTTGTTCCCATAAACCTGCAAGTCCATTCAAAATTCTTTCAGCCCGATTTAAATAGAAGAATTGCGACTTGGCCCAAGTAGAAGTAGATGAAGTGTTTGGTCTCGTGCGTGACGTAACTGCCGAAATTTCTGCCCACGATGCAATGCCAGGTAGGGTTGTACTTCTTGTCAAACTCCTGCAGGATGCAAATAAAAGAGAAGATCAAATACCTGAAACAACCTGTATGACCCAGGTCTGGGCTCAAGCCTAAGGGAGTCAATCATATGAGGTGCTGTATGTACATTCTAGTTCAGGAGTAGGGAACCTTTGCTCTCTAGCTGTTACAAAACTACAACTCCCAACAGCCTTCAGCTGTCCAGGCATGATGGGAGTTGTAATTTTGCAAAAGCTGCAGAGCCAAGTTTCCCTACCCCTGGTCTAGTTACTGTAACAGAGGGAAGATGGTACAATGTGAGGAAAGGAGGGAAAAGCTAACGGGTAGCTGTTGCTAACTACAACTCCCATCATGCCTGGAAAGCTAAAGCTTTGGCTAGGGCTGAGCAATTAATCGAATTCCATTAAATTGCCCAGAATGTTAGAATTGATTTGATTTTTTTGTAAAAGTCGTAAATTCGATTTTCATTAAGTCGTTGCGGGCAGGTGGCTGAACAGTCCAGAGAGGGGCAGTGTGGGGCCAGTGGGCGCTGCAGTGAGATGGCAGGCGGATGGTCCAGAGAGATGCGGCGCGGGTTGCCTCCAGCAGCTGGTAACCTTCCCCCGCCCTGTCACACACACACACACACACACACACACACACACACACACACACAGTCTCTGGAGGAGACAGCAGGGTAATATCGCTGCGGGATCAGATCCCGCTGTACGGCTTCAGTAATCACCCGATCCTGCAGTCCCTGCTGGCTCCTCTAGAGACCAGGGACCTGCATGTGTGGCCGGGAGGGGAACCTGTGTGGCGGGGTGAGAGGAGAAGAGTGCAGTCCTGCCCCAGTCACCTGTGGTCTGCCCCAGTTACCCCCATCCCCCCCCCCCAGCTCCTTAAAGGGAACCAATCAGCCCGTTTGAGCTGATATGGTTCCCTTGAGCATTGTATAAAGCACCTGGAGCGGCCCCGGCACGTACCGGCCACAGCAGGTGCTTTATAACGGAGAAAATTACTTTTATTCCCCGGCTCATGACTAGATACGAGCGGGGAAGTAGTCATGGTGGGCGGCTCCCTGCTCGTATCTAGTCACTGCGCTCTGCCTGTCAGCGCGCTTGGCGGGACGATTGACAGGCAGAGAGGCCAGTAACGGACCTCTCTGCCTGTCAATCATCCCCTCTGAGCGCGCTGACAGGCAGAGCGCAGTGACTAGATACGAGCAGGGAGCCGCCTACCATGACTACTTCCCCGCTCGTATCTAGTCATGAGCCGGGGAATAAAAGTAATTTTCTCCGTTATAAAGCACCTGCTGTGGCCGGTACGTGCCGGGGCCGCTCCAGGTGCTTTATACAATGCTCAAGGGAACCATATCAGCTCAAACGGGCTGATTGGTTCCCTTTAAAGGGAACCTGTCACCCCCCCGTGCCGGGGTGACAGGCTCCCGACCCTCCACTACTCACCTAATCCCGCTTCTGGATCTGGTCGGGTCACGGAGATCTCAGCCGCTGCAGCCCAGCGCGCGCGCTGAGAGATGAGTCCAACACCCATAGAGAATGACGGAGAGTCCAGCGCTCCCGTCATTCTCTATGAGCGTTGGACTCATCTCTCAGCTCGCGGGTCGGGCTGCAGCGGCTGAGATCTCCGTGACCCGACCGGATCCAGAAGCGGGACCCCACGGGATCAGGTGAGTATAGGGGGCTGTAGCGGGGGTCGGGAGCCTGTCACCCCGACACGGGGGGTGACAGGTATCCTTTAAGTCCCCCTCAGCTACCCCAGCCCCCCCTCAGTCACTACAGTTGTTGCCTCATTAAAATAGCATCTGACGCTGCAAGAAAATGTTCTATTTAGCAATAAAATATATATAATGAGATTTAAAGCGAGAATAGTCATGATTTAAGATAAAAAAAAAACACATTTGAGGTTTTATTTTTTGGCCATATCGCCCTAGCTTTGACTGTCCAGGCATGATGGGAGTTGTAGTTTTGCAAGGTTCCCTCCCCCTGCTCTGTATCAGAGGGAAGATGGCACACTGTGAGGAAAGGAGGGGGCGTGAAATACTCCAGATAAGCCAATAGGGGGAGCTGTTGCAAAACTACAACTCCCATCATGCCTGGACAGCCACAGCTAAAGCTTTGGCTGCCCAGGCATGATGGGAGTTGTAGTTCTTCCATAGCTGGAGAGCCCTGATCTACAAGCATGGTGACTTTTCCACACATCAGTATACAGGCACTCACCTTCTTGATACAGGCAGCTATATCCTTCTCTATGTTGAATTTCTCCAGTGCTTGGGTGGCCATCTCCACAGCGTCCTGCTGCATCTCCTCAGACATGTCAGCATTCTTGATGACGGCTTTCCTCTCAGACATGGTGGCCTAGGATTACCAATGCACATAAATAAGACTATCTAGTCACAACACCACTAGCAATGAAAAGCACCGTCTCCATCTTCCAAGTCCGGGGACACTTACTTCTTATAAGTCGGCGTAGTCTTCCTCACGAGGTCTCCCCGCCTAAGCTTGCCCGGGTGCGCTGTCTTCCACACTGTACCTCACCGCACTGCAGCCTCTATTACTTACCGCCTCGCTTTCCCACGCTTCTCTTGATTGGTCAGATTTTCACCCACATCTTTTTTCATTGGCTATCCAGTCAGTCAGCTCCTGGCTCTTTTCTCGGCGTTGTGTTTCATCCCAAAATGCAACGCGCATCGGCGTCCGTCACCATAGAGACACATGCTGTACTGTGGCGGCGTCTCCAAGGTAACGCTGTGCTGTGGTTGCTGTGCTGAGCTCTGGTAACTGTTGAGCTGGGTGTTATGTAATGAATACACTGTGGGATTTAGAGGAAAGGGAGACGTACTAAGCAGTGGCCATGCTTCACAATAGACATGGCAGGGCCTAAAAGGAGTACCATGATGGCAGCCCTGAAGGCCAGTACACACATGGTTTGGAGTCTTATGGTGCAATGTTATTTTACACAAAATTTAGATGGTTAAACAACTAGCAATACCACCTGCTACATATGGAGCTTAAAAGAAAAAAAAAATAAATTCTAGCCTATGCGGGGGCGTAACTACCACTAAAGCAACCATAGCAGTTGCTATGGGGCCCACCACATCAGGGGGGCCCCATTAACCGCTCCTGCAATACACTGGGCCCCCTGAACTGTCATAATTTTCAGCACCAGGTGGACAGCTTCGGGTCAGGAAGGAAGGGGGGCCCAATCAAAAGTTTGCGATGGGGCCCAGCCATTTCTAGTTAAGCCCCTGAGCCTGTGTTTGGGTTCGGCAATGTTATGAAAACCCGAACGCTCGCTGTATGATTCCCTGTGACTGCAGAAGATGGATGCCGCCTTTGGCTACAGCTTCAGGGCCAATGCTTCCTAAAACTGATCTGTAGCTGGAGTCAATCCATGCCTGGTCTGCTTCCTTGCTGGTTCCAGTATTTCGGTAAAAAATTCTGGTGGGGCGGAGTCAAAGAGGCGGAGTCTAAAGCATCCGTGTCCTAGGCTTGCAATGCCTCTCTATTTATGCTACCCACCCTAAAAAGAAGAAGGGGTGCAGATTAAATGTCTAAAAGGGATATTCCTGGCAACAAGTACATTTTGCTACATAATAAAGTATATAATAAAAATGCTCTACTTACCTGTCCTGTGCCCGCGCAGCACTGTTTTACCACTCCCAGAACTCCCCTCCCACCCGGCTTCTGGGATCCTTTTGCATCAGTGACATCACGACAAGGCTGATGGATTCCCCACTTAGCCAGTCAGTGACAAGTGCAAGACGCCTCTACAGTCACTGGTTGGCTGAGGGTCCGATCCATCAGCCAGATCGTTCATTATTCCCTCAGTAGTGATGACAACGGAACCTGAATCGTTGGTCCTAGAGCCTGTGATTCGGCACTGTGCAGGCACAGGGAGGGGTAAGTAAAGCCTCTTTATTATGTTCCCCCCCTGCCCCTGATTGCAGCCAAATGTTACTTGTTGCCTAGAGTATCCCTTTTTAAAGTGGACCTGTCAGGAAGTCCTGAACTTCTGGCTGCCAAATGTAGCCGAAAGCTTCGGTATCCTTCAAGATGGAACACACAGAGATGGTAATGCACGCTACCCCACTTGGATCAGGATTGGCCTGTTCTGTTTCCATGAATACCCAAACCACTTTTACATGAACAGACCGGCACCAATGCGGGGATGCTGGTGCTGTGCTCCTTTTTTTGAACCGCAACCCGGTTCCCGCGCAAAGCGCTTACCAGGCATGAAGCAATGGAGCCCGGCCCCCATTGTGGCAAAACCCCTCCTCACTGTGACACAGCGCCTTTAGAATCAATGGAGCCGCATCACAGAGGGGAGATCATCACACTGGGGGCCGTTGGGCCTGCCTTCAGTGCTTCATGCCTGGCTAGTGCTCAGGAATAGACCGGCGGCGTGCACGGGAGCCGGGTTGTGTGCGGTATCCTCATGCTGGCACTGGTCTGTTCATGTAAAAAACAAGTACTAGTACTTGTGTTAAATTCGCTTTAAGATATGCATCATGTTGCACCTTCCTGTTTGATGTCTATACAGGTGTGAACCTAGCCTTAATCCAAGTATGTTGTTATAGGGACATTGTGTGGGTCTAAATTACCATTCATGTCACTGGGAATGTTGATTAGTATCTGCACAACATCCTTATGACAACACATGAAATAAGAACAGGAAATGTCTTATTACCACTGTACAACAAGGACTAACATAGGCGTGGACAGAGGGTGCTCCCAGTGTGTCCTGGCAGTCTCAAATACGCAGGTGTAATGGCGCGTTTACACAAGCAGATTTATCTGACAGATTTTTGAAGCCAAAGCCAGGCACAGACCATAAACAGGGAACGGGTCATAAAGGAAAGACTGAGATTTCTCCTCTTTTCAAATCCATTCCTGGTTTTGGCTTCCAAAATCTCTCAGATAAATCTGCCTCTGTAAATGCACCATTAGGCTATGTTCACACTGCGTAAAATAACTTCCGTTATTTTCAACGGCCGTTATTTTGAGGCCAAAACAACGGCCGTAGAATTACTATCGTAATGGCTAGTCGTGAAACTACGTCTGTTGTTTAATTTTGATTACTAGCATGATTATAAACGGGATGAAACAGGTCATTTACTTTAAATACTGCGCCCAGCCCGAGAAACCACTCAGAAAATTTTTTACATCAAAATCAAGTTTCATTCGGCAGATATAAGTTTTACGCTTGCGGCCACATTGAAATCCACGGCCGTTGTTGCAGTATTACCGGCCGGAAATAATTGACATTTTTCACGTGATAATTGACAATTTTCACAGGGCCGTATAAACAACGGCCGTTATCTGATACGTAGTGTGAATTCAACGACCGTAGTTACATTACATTGCAGTCATTATAGGGAACCTCAAAACAACGGCCGTAGTTTTGCGGCGCGGACAACGGCCGTTATTTTATGTAGTGTGAACATAGCCTTAGGGTGCGTGCACACTACGGAATTCCCGCGTATGACCCGTGGCGGATTCCGTCGCCCGTACCTGCACGCGGCAGTGCACATCTCCACCCGTGCCTTAGACACTATTCTCTGCACGGGTGGATTCCGCATTCCGACGAAAGAAATGACGTCACTTCTTTCTGCGGAATGCGGAATCCGCCCGTTTAAAGAATAGTGTCTATGGCATGGGCGGAGATGTGCAACGCTGCGTGCAAATACGAACGACGGAATCCGCCAAGTGTCAGCACGGGGGAATAGGTGAGTAGTAGATAAGAGGACAGGAGTGCACATCATGCGCTCCTGTCATCTTTGCTGCCAGGGGTGGGTGAGGGGGATCCTCCGGATCGCGTCACGCATACACCAACAGATTATCTGACAGATTTTTACAGCCAAAGCCAGGAATGGATTTGAAAAGAGGAGAAATCTCAGTCTTTCCTTTAAGACCTGATCTCTGTTTACAGTCTGTTCCTGGCTTTAGTTGAAAAAAAATCTATTACTTACTGATTACATTTTTTTGTATTACTAGTTTTGGCCCAATAGAAACACTTTTTAATCAAGACCTCTAACTATTTTTATTTTTTCATGACAAAGCTGGGTGGGGGCTTGTTTAAGCAGAAAAACTAGTTTTTATTGGTATAATTTTCCAGTACATACAACTTCTTTTTCCATTTTTTGTGGGGCAGGTTAAATAAATGACACTATTCCCACATTGTTTTTACTTTTTTTTTTAATCAAATTAATCACGCAGGCTATTTTTTATATATTTTCTTTAGTTTGGGTTGTTATGGACTTGGCGATACAAATTATGTTTTGAGGATTTATTATTGAGAAAAATTATGATTTTTTTATTCTGATTAACATGTATAACAGATGAAACAAACAGCTGAATGGCATGGCTGTGTAGAGGCATTTATATGGCAGGCCTCAGGGTCTTAAAGAGGCGATAGTGGTCCCTGAACTGCTAGTAGGGTACGTGAGACCTGTAGCACAAAACAGGTTAAACTGCCAGGATCAGAGGTTTCTCCAGTTCAGGCAGTTAGTGAGGAAGCTTCCAAGCTTCCCCCATCCCAGCACTGGAGGCCCGCCTAAGGATGCTAGACTAGGATAAAGCCCCTTAGTGCTTGTGGTAAAAACGTATATGGTCATTAAAGGAAAAGTCTGGTGAAAATCTTTATTAAAGTATTGTATTGCCCCCCAAAAGTTATACAAATCACTAATATACACTTATTACGGGAAATGCTTACAAAGTGTTTTTTTCCCTGCACTTACTACTGCATCAAGGCTTCACTTCCTGGATAACATGATGATGTCACTTCCTGGATAACATGGTGATGTCACGACCCGACTCCCAGAGCTGTGCAGGCTGTGGCTGCTGGAGAGGATGATGGCAGGGGGACACTGAGGGACACAGGGCACTGGAGGGACACTGAGCATCCCCCTGCCATCATCCTCTCCAGCAGCCACAGCCCGCACAGCTCTGGGAGTCGGGTCGTGACATCACCATGTTATCCAGGAAGTGACATCACCATGTTATCCAGGAAGTGACATCACCATCACCAGCGAAGCCTTGATGCAGTAGTAAGTGCAGGGAAAAAAAGCACATAAGCATTTCCTGTAATAAGTGTATATTGGGGATTTGTATAACTTTTGGGGGGGGAAATACAATACTTTAATAAAAATTTTCACCGTACTTCTCCTTTAACCCCTTAGCGACCCATGACGTATCTGATACGTCATGGTGCCGCGGGGGGTGTTCAGAGCGGGGTCCCGCCGGGACCCCGCTCTGAACGGCGCTGATCCCGGCTGACATGTGCAGCCGGGCAGTGCCTCTATTAGCCAGCGCGGGTCCCGTTGCCGCGCCGGCTTATTAAGCCTCTAAGTGCAGCTGTCAAACCTGACAGCTGCACTTAGAGGCTTCAGACCTCACGTCCCTGGTGTCTAGTGGGACGGATCTCCCCCCTGCGATGCGATCGCGGGGGGAGATCCGTTCTTCTGCCCGTGCCGGGCCTCAGCGTCGGAATGACGCTGATCCCGGCTCGGCAATAGATTGCTATGGCCTGCAGCAGGCCATAGCAATCTATGACTAATCTAATCGATCTTTGCTGTGTATATACACAGCATTGATCTCTATGAGAGACAAGTGCTGTGTATATACAAGTCCCCCAGGGGGGCTTCTAGTTACAGTAAAAAAAAAGTAAAAATGTTTTTTTTATTAATAAAAAATCCCCTCCCCTATTAAAAGTCCAAATTACCCCCCTTTTCCCATTTTATAAATATAAATAAATAAATAAACAAATAAATAAACATATTTAGTATCGCCGCGCGCGTAATCGCCTAAACTATTAATTAATCACATTCCTGATCTCGCACGGTAAACGGCGTAAGCGCAAAAAAATTCCAAAGTGTAAAATTGCGCATTTTTCCAGAAAAAATTTAATAAAAACTGATCAAAAAGTCGTATATGCGCAATCAAGGTACCGATAGAAAGAACACATCATGACGCAAAAAATGACACCTCACACAGCCCCATAGACCAAAGGATAAAAGCGCTGTAAGCATGGGAATAGAGCGATATTTAGGAACATATATTTGTTAACAATGGTTTGAATTTTTTACAGGCCATCAGATAATATAAAAGTTATACATGTTACATATCGTTGTAATCATAACGACTTGAGGCACATATATAACAAGTCAGTTTTACCATAGGGCAAATGGCGTAAATGCAAAACTCCCCGAAATCAAAACAAATTCGTTTTTTTTTCAATTTGACAGCGCAAATGATTTTTTTCCGGTTTCGCAGCATATGTTATGGAAAAATAATGCCTGTCATTGCAAAGTACAATTGGTTTCCCAAAAAATTTGCGCTCATATACGTCTCTAGGTGAAAAAATGCAAGCGCTATGGACTTTTAAACATAGAGTGGAAAAAGCAAAAGTGCAAAAACGAAAATTGGCTTTGACCTTAAGGGGTTAAGGGGTTAATTGATAAATGCTCTTTATTGTATTGCCATAATTTGCTTTGATGACACATCTCTACAGGTAATACATCCAATCCTGGGAAGGTAAGTCTGCTAGCGATGATGGCGGCATGATTGAAGATACATTAAAGGACACCTGTCACCTCCCATGCCAGGGTGACAGGCTCCCGACCCCTGTTACAGCCCCCTATACTCCCGCCGGGTCCCGTTTCCTGAGCGGGTCGGGTCACGGAGATATCAGCGCCCGAAGCCCGGCGCGCGCGCTGACAGGAGAGTCCGATGCTCATAGAGAATGAATGGGGAGTTCGATGCTCCGTCATTCTCTATGGGGATCGGACTCTCCTGTCAGCGCGCGTGCCGGGCTTCGGGCACTGATATCTCCGTGACCCGACCGGATCAGGAAGCGGGATCACGTGAGTATAGGGGGCTCTAACGGGGGGTCGGGAGCCTGTCACCCCGACACGGGGGGTGACAGGTCCTCTTTAACACCCTAAACATTCATAACACGCCGACCACACCTTTGACATTTCATAACATGAAGCACACCCTTGTTACAGTCATCTTAGGTACCTGCCCTTTATTTATTTTTTTTTATTTGACATACCAAGGTTTTCATAGACTTAAAGACTGAACCAATAAAATAAAACTGTTAAAAAATAATCAACGTCTATGACACTAAGACAATCTAAGAAAAGAACCTGTTGTTTTTACTGATGACATCAGTCTATTGCCATCCTGTTAATGGATTTACATCTGTCAGTTACATAGCATTATAATTACTGGTGTGTCCATCAGGGGATACTGTGTTATATGTATGTGAAATCTCCAGTTTTCCAATACTTATCAGCTACTGTAAGTCCTGCAGGAAGTGGTGTATTCTTTCCAGTCTGACACAGTGCTCTCTGCTGCCACCTCCTTCCATGTCAGGAACTGTCCACAGCAGAAGAGGTTTTCTATAGGGATTTGTTACTGCTCTGGACAGTTCCTGTCACAGGCAGAGGTGGCAGCAGAGAGCACTGTGTCAGACTGGAGAAAATACACCACTTTCTGCAGGACATACAGCAGCTGGTATGTACTGGAAGACTTGAGATTTTTTAAATATTAGTAAATTACTAATCTGAATAACTTTCTGACACCAGTAGGAATAGGTTTATATTTAAAAAAATCAATTTCTTTGATTTTGTTGATCTTGCTGTAGATCTGTTCCCACAAGAATTGTGAATTAATTGGGGGTTCAACTTCAGAGTTGTCCCACAGCGTGTGGATGAGATGTCTACAAATCCAGCCCACTTTGGTTACTGTAATACACTGGATTTTCTACATCTAAATCCATTCTGGGTGAACATTGAAAGAGGCACTGTCGAGATTTTTTCCAAAAAAAGAGACCAAACATAGTAAGTCCCAGTGCGCTCACACAGGACACCTGTTCATCATGCAGGTTGTACATCAACTGAGGGCAATTAACTTAGGGTTATTATATTATTAACTTTTACTAATTATATTATCAGCTCTGCAGCATCAGGAGACACTGCTCTTTGTTATGCAACAATTCAGTCAGTATAATGTCACTGTGTGGTTACAGAGGTTGTGGTGCTTTGTGACAGGAGAGCTGACTGTACAATGCAACCCCCCTCCCCCAGAACTCTCTGCTACTGAAGCAGTGAAGACTTTGTCCTGCGCAGAAATGGCTGTCAATCAGTACCAAGCCATGTCCATAAGCAAACAAAAGATTAGGACCTCCTATGTTTGATCTCTTTTTTTTTTTTTGAGCGAAAAAAAAAAGAGAAATATCCGCACAAAGGAAGCTTGGACCACAGTTTGAGAGGAAGGGAGACACCTAGTGGCCATATGTATAATGCTGTTTTAAACATAGAACTATAAAAAAAGTAAAGGGGAACTCCAGGTAGAGGTTAAAAAAATGAAACTTCTGCAGAAGCATAAAGCATTATCTATTCCATTTTTTTAAACTACCAAAAACCCATTTGTTTTGGGGGGTTTTGTTCTGTTTTGTGTTTCTGCACTTCCTGGTTTATCAGTTGTACACAGTACTACAGGTTCCAGAATGCATTGCTTTCCCTCAGCTGTTCCATCACAGTCCTCCACCCTGCCTATTCCCCGCCCAAAGCTGTTGCAGAACATCTAGGCTGTGTTCACACATTGCAGTTTCATTGTGTTACTGAATTATTTGCAGTACTTTATCATTTCATTGTTGTCCCACCCACACAGCACGCTGTATTCTCTACCTGTAACACCACACAGCACGCTGTATTCTCTACCTGTAACATCCCACAGCACGCTGTATTCTCTACCTGTAATACCACACAGCACACTGTATTCTCTCCCTGTAACACCACAAAGCATGCTGTATTCTCTACCTCTAACACCACACAGCACACTGTATTCTCTACCTGTAACACCACACAACACGCTGTATTCTCTACCTGTAACACCACACAGCACACTGTATTCTCTGCCTGTAACACCACACAGCACACTGTATTCTTCACCTGTAACACCACACAGCACGCTGTATTCTCTACCTGTAACACCACACAGCACACTGTATTCTCTACCTGTAACACCATACAGCACACTGTATTCTCTACCTGTAACACCACACAGCACACTGTATTCTCTACCTGTAACACCATACAGCACGCTGTATTCTCTACCTGTAACACCACACAGCACACTGTATTCTCTACCTGTAACACCATACAGCACACTGTATTCTCTACCTGTAACACCACACAGCACACTGTATTCTCTCCCTGTAACACCACAAAGCACACTGTATTCTCTACCTGTAACACCACACAGCACGCTGTATTCTCTACCTGTAACACCACACAGCACGCTGTATTCTCTACCTGTAACACCACACAGCACGTTGTATTCTCTACCTGTAACACCACACAGCACGCTGTATTCTCTACCTGTAACACCACACAGCACGCTCTATTCTCTACCTGTAACACCACACAGCACGCTGTATTCTCTACCTGTAACACCACACAGCTCACTGTATTCTCTACCTGTAACACCACACAGAATACTGTATTCTCTACCTGTAACACCACACAGCATGCTGTATTCTCTACC
Organism: Dendropsophus ebraccatus; assembly: GCF_027789765.1. Classification (NCBI taxonomy): domain Eukaryota; kingdom Metazoa; phylum Chordata; class Amphibia; order Anura; family Hylidae; genus Dendropsophus; species Dendropsophus ebraccatus. Next base: position 25,931,867 of record NC_091456.1, read on the forward strand.
TGTAACACCACACAGCACGCTGTATTCTCCACCTGTAACACCACACAGAATACTGTATTCTCTACCTGTAATACCACACAGCACACTGTATTCTCTATCTGTAACACCACACAGCACACTGTATTCTCTACCTGTAACACCACACAGCACGCTGTATTCTCTACCTGTAACACCACACAGCACGCTGTATTCTCTACCTGTAACACCACACAGCACGATGTATTCTCTACCTGTAACACCACACAGAATACTGTATTCTCTACCTGTAACACCACACAGCACACTGTATTCTCTACCTGTAACACCACACAGCATGCTGTATTCTCTACCTGTAACACCACACAGAATACTGTATTCTCTACCTGTAACACCACACAGCACGCTGTATTCTCTACCTGTAACACCACACAGCACAGTATATTCTCTACCTGTAACACCACACAGCATGCTTATTCTCTACCTGTAACGCTGATATCGGAATAAAGTAAAGAACTTTTTGATTTTTTTTTTCTTTTCATTTCCATGCACATATTATGATCAAGCATCTGTTATCTTCGAATTTGAGCCCCACAATAAGCCCCTCTCTGCCGTTTAGCATCATATACTTGTGTTACTGCATCATTTTTGTGAATACGCTGCAGTACTGCAATGACACTCCAACATGTGTTAACACAGCCCTAATTTCACTGCACACTTCTGCACAATCAGGGAAATAAGTGCAACACCTGCTTCTGGCCGGTCAGAGATGGTGAATCACTCAGGGGATTGGGGGATCTAGCCCCGCCTCCTGTGACATTACACCCTGCCCCCTGTCTGCATCATCAGCCAGATCTCAGCAAACACACACAATTTGAGACAGAGGCATGGAAGATTTGTCTCCTACGGGGGGAGAGCAGAGGGAGCAGGAGACAATGTGGATTTGCACAGGGGCCATTTTTTTTCACTTCCTGGATTTTTATCAGCTACCAGTATGGTAGAACCGTACAGGTACGGTAATACAATATATAGACACATATATTTAACTTTTAATGTACTTTTAATAGAAAACAAGTTTTTCTTTTCCAGAGTTTCCCTTTAAAGAGTATATTGCAAAACCGCTTGCTATCACAACCCCTGTTGAGTTCTTAAAGAAAAAATCGCCTCTTTAACTTATTTGTTAATTTTTTATGCCCCTTTTAAGATGCAAAATACTGATGCAATTTCATGGTTTGGAGTGGATAGATATCTGTTCATTGGAATGGCAGCTGTGGGGAATCAGGGCAAGTGACTATACTCAGTTTTATATTTTTAAAGCACCCCGATTCTGTTTCTTTAGAATATGCATTACTGCAATTATTCCTGAAATAAAACTCATCATTATTATATTATTTATTCCCCTTTAAACGCAGTGATCGGCAGCGTTTAAGGAGTTATTGACAGGCGGCAGTACGATCGCCACTGCCCGTCATCGATGGTGAGGACCCATCTCCTAGACTTGCTTCATAGAGCCGTAGGACTTAATGGCATACAGGTACATCATGGCTCCATAAAGGGAGCCAATCAGCACATTTATGCTGATAAAGCTTCAAGGGACGATGCACAGACCTCGCAGACAGGTCTCCTATCAAGTCGGGGGTTGATCGCTCCCTAGCTTCATGTCTTGGTAAAACACTGTTTAATCCAGCACTCTGACACCGCCCAGATGACTAGTTCCCAGCTCTCTCCATCCATCATGCGCCGAATTAAACAACGTTTTACTGAGACATGAAGCTACAGATCGAGCAACTCCCGACATGACTGCAAGGTCTGTGCAGCATCCCTGGGAGCTTAATCAGCATAAATGTGCTGATTGGTTCCCTTTAAAGGGGTTATCCAGTGCTACAAAAACATGGCCACTTTCTTTTAGAGACAACACGACTCTTGTCTCCAGTTCAGGTGCGGTTTGCAATTAAGCTCCATTCACTTCAATGGAACTGAGCAGCTAAAACCGCCCAAGCTGGAGACAAGAGTGGGGCTGTCTCTGTAAGAAAGTGGCCGTGTTTTTGTAGTGCTGGATAACCCCTTTAAGTGACAGCCCCCCATGTTATACCAAGTCATCATGGGTTCTTATGGGGTAAATCCAGAACCATGTCAGCATGTTGCTTCTCACTGGTTCTTCATTGGTGGTCCCCAGGATCCGTTCCACTGTAGGACCTAGGTACACCAGTCCAACCCTGTCCTACAAATGGATTAATCACAGGTTCCATACCACGATCTGGCTGCTTCTGATTACTGATTCCATCTAAAGAACGGACACAGTTGTGCAAGTCTGTACAACCTCCTCGCTCTGCGTGCAGTCCGATCCTCCACAAGGTGCTTGCTGTGTCTTTTAACTTGTATTCGAAGCTAGAATTATTTTTCTGCCATCTAACACATGAGAAAAAAAGCCACTAATATGAACAACACACAGAGTCTGGGTCTCACATTGTTCTCCCACGCTTTTTAGGAGAGCAATGAAGGGGGCGGTAGGCACAAGCACAGTGTTTAATGAATCAATCCATTGTCTTCTCACTTTAAAGGTTAGGGTAGAATAATCGGCAGAGGGAGAAAGTTCTGACAAATATCTCCATTAGCTGATTTTTAATATGAAGACATCTCTTTCAGCTCTCAGCATGACAGGAAACACCAAAATGTATTCATGTATAATAAGCAGGAGGTGCCGATTCTGTCTGGTGATGATTTGTTACTTTGTAGTCATTGTTATTGGTGCATCTGCATTATTTTCTAATATAAAGATGAAAGGTGTTAAGTCGACATTTATTACCTGTCATAAAGACGGACCTTATTGAACATGTCAGGGGTAAACTCCTATATGTGTAACCTGTTATGACACAGATGGGGAGATATGGGAGGAGAGACACTACTGTGAGAAAACTACAGGTAGTAAGGGAGGAGAGCAAACCAATTTTCTTTTTTTCATTAAAAGCTTTTGTGTTAAGATTTTACATATGAAATCATCTGATTCTCCTTTCATATATTTATTAACTCCAGTCCACTGAGTGACATTTTATTTTCTGCTGGTTTTATTGTGGATGAGGCGGGCATCTATCCGCAGACGGAGGAAATAGCCGGGCCTGAGCTAATATACTGAACACTCCATTAAGGTAAGAGAGTACAATACATTCTGTGCTGTCTATACTAATGCCTCTTGCATTAAACATAGCTTCATATATATTATATATATATATATATATATATATATATATATATATATATATATATATATATAAAGGTACTGAAGAGGTTTGCAGGATCTACTTTATACTTTCTTATACTATTCTTTCATCCAACTATTGTTCAAAAATTTCTAATGGCAAATAGTAATGTGTGTATGGCTGTGTCTATGAAAAGAGGATTGTTTGGTCAACCAGCAACCTACTTTTATCTTAATGTATGTGGCCACCCTACACGGGACGATTATCGTGCAAAAAATCGTTATATCGTTTGAATTTAAACTATAATTGTTCTGTGTAATTGCAGGCAACAATTCAAAAATGATTCGTATGTCGTTGATTGTTAGTTTAGATCTGAACCTAAAATCGCTAATCGTTCGCTGTAATTCCACATTTGTTCGCTCAAGTTCCGCACTTTTTCACTAATGGTTCAGTGTAATTGCACATGGTTCATAGTTGCGCTGGGATCAGATAGAGTAAATGATCACAGTAACGATAGCAATAATGATCGTAGTAGCGATCGTAACAAACGATTATCGCTCTGTGTAATATGGTGAACGATTTGGAATCATTTATCGTTAGTCGCTTATCGTTCAAAATCGCTCCTTATAATAGGACCCAAAGGCTGGGTTCACACTACGTATATTTCAGTCAGTATTGTGGTCCTCATATTGCAACCAAAACCTGGAGTGGATTAAATACACAGAAAGGATCTGTTCACACAATGTTGAAATTGAGTGGATGGCCGCCATATAATGGCAAATATTTGCTGTTATTTTAAAACAACGGCTGTTATATTGAAATAATGGCCGTTATTTACTGTTATATGGCGGCCATCCACTCAATTTCAACATTGTGTGAACAGATCCTTTCTGTGTTTTTAATCCACTCCTGGTTTTGATTGCAATACTGACTGAAATATACTGACTGAAATATGCATATACTGTAGGTGCGTTTACACAGACAGATTTATCTGACAGATTTTTGCAGCCAAAGCCAGGAATGGATTTTAAAGTAGGAGAAATCTAAATCTTTCCTTTATGACCTGTTCTCTGTTTATAGTCTGTTCCTGGCTTTGGCTTCAAAAATCTGTCAGATAAATTTGTCTGTGTAAAGGCACCCTAAGAATGCCAGATGCCAGTGCCAGTGCCAGATTTATTACAGCCACTAATGGTGCGTTTACACAGAGAGATTTATCTGACAGATTTTTGAAGCTAAAGTTAAAAGGAACCTGTCACCCTGTGGCCCCAGGCAGAAACGGACATACCCTGCAATAAAGCTCAATATATTTACCACATCGGTCTTGGTCCCGTTCCAGTACCGCTGTTGACATGGAGACATCACCGAATCTTCTTCTCGCGCCCATTATGGTAATGAGCCGAGATGAGTCCAACGTCTATAGGATTGACGGATGAGTCCAGCTTATTCATGAGGTCCTCTTCTCGTTGCCGCCCATTCACGCCTCCTGGAACTTGATTGGCGTCATTAGTCTTCTCACGAATTCTCGCACAGGCGCCGTTGCGAAGGCCTCGTCACTTCTTCTGCGCATGCGCGGTAAACAGTGAAGCTGTGGAGCGGCTTCAATTGTGAACTGCGCATGCGCCAATAACATCCGTCATGGCGCCTGCGAGGGATCCGGCGAGAAGACAGAAGACAAGGAGGAAGAAGACCGGCGTCAATCAACTGTCAGAGGCGTGGAGAAGGCTGATTACCATAATGGGTGTGAGAAGAAGATTCAGCGATTTCTCCGTGTCGAGCGGGATCCGGGACGGGACCGATGTGGTAAGTATATTGAGCTTTATTGCAGGGTATGTCCGTTTCTGCCTGGGGCCACAGGTGACAGGTTCTCTTTAAGAACAGACTATAAACAGAGAACAGCTCTTAAAGGAAAGACTGAGCTTTCTCTTCTCCTCAATACCATTCCTGGCTTTGGCTTCAAAAATCTGTCAGATAAATCTTTCTGTGTAACGCACCATTAGGGAGCTATTACACTGAGCCATTATATGCCAATTCAGGCCCCATCAAGCACATAACACTCTGTATAATAAAGACAACAATCAGCTGAGAGGATAGTTATCGTTCACTTGCCGGTTGATTGTTGTCTTTCAACAAGTTTAAAAATTAAAGTGTATACTAGATAATTAAGATGTAGCTATGCTTACCTGGCAGCGGCAAGGTCCTGTCTCAGTCAGTGATTGGCTGAGTGGGCTTTCACTGCCGAGATGGATTTCACGGTGGCTGTGGTCAGTAGGGGATGCAACCATACAACAGGAAGACACCGGCGGAGTGTGGAGAGGTAAACATAGGGGGGATTTATTCTTGCTGCGGGTTTCCCCCGCTCGCCCCATAAGCTTCCTCCCGCGCCTGATTTACCATGATTTATGCTGGTCTTTATAAATCCCTCCATAATCTTTATTATTTTATCCCTTTAAAGCAAGGGCAGCATAGTTATTGCTGAAGATGTCCGTGCATCCCCAACCACCCAATTATCGAGCCATCTAATAGGTTTGGTAAGCGAGCATTGAGCTATCTAATACGACCTTATGGCTGTTCGGAAATTTCTGGTGCATCTTTTGATGCTTTTCCCTAACTTAACACCACCATTAGTTGGCGTCATTTACATTGGTAAGCTACACAGCACGACACAAAGTACACAGTGGTTCCAATATGTAATTGTGACAGTAGGTGGTGCTGTGGTTGTTGCAGGTAGAGCATGAAATCTGTATGAATGTGAAACTGAATATAAACACGTTTAAGGGTTCCCGAACTTTTGATGTTAAGAGGGGTTTCCGGGTTTACCATTTTTACACTGCCTAAATATCTGTTCAGAATGACAGGGCTTTTAAAGGGGTAGTCCACCCAAAAAATTTTTCTTTCAAATCAACTGCTGCCATGAAGTGCCAGAGATTTGTAATTTACTTCTATTAAAAAATCTCAAGCCTTCCAGTACTTATCAGCTGCTGTATGCCCAACAGGAAGTTGTATTATTTCCAGTCTAGAGAGCAGGAGAGGTTTTCTATGGGGATTTGCTACTGCTCTGGACAGTTCCTGACATGGACAGAGGTGGCAGCAGAGAGCACTGTGTCAGACTGGAAAGAAAACACCACTTCCTGCTGGACACACAGCAGCTGATAAGTACTAAAAGACTTAAGATTTTTTAATAGAAGTGAATTACAAATCTCTGGCACTTTATGGCACCAGTTGATTTGAAAGAAATTTTTTTTGGGTGGACTACCCCTTTAAATGTAACGTATGAAACCCTAAGCAGTGAAATGCTTTCATGTAATGTGTGGGTGTCACTGGGGTATTTGCAAAGATTAGGCTGAAGTGGCAGCACTAACATGGAATCGTGGGCCAGGGAGCAAAGACATTATACATTTTAGAGCATCAGACAACCACTTCATAGATTTCTCTGACATGCCTTGGTTTGGGCAGTATGGCACACCTGACAAGTTCTCATTTAGGGTGCTCTGAGATACGGTGCAACTGCCGCACGTTGTTCATCACAGCTGGCATCTTGGCTTCTTGCTGCTTAATGCGGCAACCAAAAGGGTCAGCTGCAAGTAACGCAGGCGGCAGCCGCTTGCCATAACTGCCATGTTTGAAAGCGCCCTTACGTGGGAGAAGTGATGTCACATGTCATTTCTACAATAGATGAGCGAACCTTGAGCATGCACAACCCAAGTGTACCGTATTTGATTACCGGTGGCTGAAGAAGTTGGAAGCAGTCCTAGGGAGTCTGGGAAAACATAGATATAGCCTATGGCCTCTCATTATCCTCCGCTTGGACTACTGTAACATCCTCCTCTCTGGCCTTCCATCTGACACCCTGCTGCTTCACTAATCCACCTCTCCCCTAGCTTTTCCTCCGCCTCTCCCCTCTGCCAATCCCTTTACTGGCTCCCCATTGCCCAACAAATTTATTTCAAATTGTTCACCATGACATACAAGGCCATCTCCAACCTGTCTGCTCCGTATAGCGTTGACTTAAAGTGTCACTGTCGTTGTAACTTTCAAAAATTCTAAATCAGCAGATGTGATTATAAAGCAAGTTTGCAATTTACATTCATTATTTTTATCATTGTTATCATGCTGTAAAACAACGCTGTACTTACCAGAAATCCAGGTCCAGGATTTTCTTACTTCTGCTGGTTAAAAAACAGACTAAACAACAAAATTTCGGCAGTGTCAGACTGACCCACCAGAGGACTGGAGGATTCTTCAATGGGCCCCCAGCTTTAGAACCTGCATTAAAACTAACTGACATGTTGTTTCTCACTGGTTCTTTATTGGTGGGCCCCCAGGATCATTTCCTCTGGTGGGCCCCGGATACCCCAGGCCGACACTGAATTCCAGCCAGTACAGAGAGTCACAGCTCAATGTGTCCATCAGTCACATGACTGCCTTCTCTCTGTGAGCGCTCAGATGACCTGGGATACACAGGACTTCCTGTTTTCTGACTGTTTTATTCTAAAAAAAACAGGAAACAGTCAGAAAACAGGAAGTGCCGTGTTTTCCATGATAACTAAAAAATAAATAATGAATGTAAATTTCAACCTTGCTTCATATCATATCTATTGTTGATTTAGATTTTGAAAGTTACGACAGTGACACTTCAAAGGAGAATTACTGGCAGACAGATTTTTTTACAACAGCGCCTGGGAGGCTGAAAAAAATAACATGTACTTCCCTCACTGGCTTGGACGATGCTACAGTCCCTGGCCGCTTGCTGGTCCTAGAGGGGACCTGGGACGTGACTTTCCAGGCCCGCTCAGCCAGTCAGTGGCCGTAGCGGGGTCCCGCCTCTGCTGCTGACTGGCTGAGTGGGCCTGACATGTCACATGCCAGGTCCCCTCACAAACCAGGAAGCGGCTGGGGACAGAAGCATCGGAAAGCGGGCACCAGCGCTGGGGCTGAAAAGGTAAGTTCATGTTTCATCTTTCCCCTCCCCAGCACTAATAATAATAACAACATGGCTGTGTCCTTGTTTTCCTGGCAGCCTTAGAACTGCATCGAATGGCACATGCTGGGGTTCAGAGGCACACAAGCGTGCTCAAGGTTTGCTTATCTGTAATTTTTACTTCATATAGACATATTTAAGTGTCTTCACAAAAAGACAAACTAAACATATGTCCCTGACTGCTTTCCACTGAAAAGGTTATATTGTAGAACCCAGTGAGTTTCAGTAGGTGCGCCATACTTTTACTCATATCCATACATTACAAGGTGGCATGTGAAATAGTAATTGGACAATTACTTTATGAGCACAATTACTATGCTGGCAAAACTGCCTGGTGGGCACAGATTGTGTGTGGACATAGCTGTTATATCAGCACATTTGCTGTGTGGGACTGTTGGCAACCTGAAGTGGCCATATGGTGATGTGCGTGCCTGCAAACCAGCCTGCAGGTGCAGACGATCGACATATACTGCTGGTATCTGCTAATATGTGTGTATATAGTATATATCCAGTCTTACTGTGCGTGTGGAATGAAAACATTCCTACCGTCTACTGTAACCCAGCTGTAATGTTTGCAACACCGAAGCCAATTACGCTGTGTGGTATGCAGCAAGTACATTAGTATTTATCCTGGTTTATCGATGACAAATAATAAGGGTGGGGGGATGTTTTGTAGAGATTATTACTGTCTGCTGCTCTCCTGTTAAAGAGGACCTGTAGTTAAAAGAAAAATGTGATTCCAACACTGTTTTTATTTACTTATTTTTTTCCCTGTAACCTAAATATATGTTGTGAATCAGCAGGGTGAATCAAACTCAGGGGGTGTAATTATGAGGCTGAGGGGCATGAATCAGATTTCAGGGGGTTAAAGGAGTAGTATGGCGATTAACTTTTTACACTTAATTAACACACATTACAAAGTTATATAACTTTGTAATGTGTGTTAATAAGCTATATGTGGCAAAGGGGCATGCAATAAGGTCAAGGGGGTGAATTAGGCTCAGGGGGTATGAATATAAGGCTGTCAGGCATGGATCAGGCTCAGGGGGTGTGAATATGAGGCAAAGGGGCTCGGATTTGGCTCAGGTTGTGTGGACATGAGGCTAAGTTGCAAGAATTTGGCTCAGGGGGTGTGAATATGAGGCTGAGGGGAATTAATTTGGCTAAGGGGGTGTGAATATATGACTGTGGGGCATGAATCAGGCTAATGATGGGTTTACACGGAACGATTATCGTTCGAATTTGCACAATAACAACAGGCTGCGAGCAGGCCTGGCTGCGGGCGCGCGATCGCAAAACGATTTTTCCGTACGATGTATCGTACCGTCTAAATGCTGATCGTTATGAAAAAAAAAAATCGTTACTCCGACATCGTTAATCGTACGATCGGGCCAATTATTGTTTCGTGTAAACCCAGCATTAGTGTGTGTGAATATGAGGCTTAGGTGCATGAATCAGGCTCAGTGGGTGTGAATATGAGGTTAATGGGTATAAGTTAGGCTTAGTGGATGTGAATATGAAGCCAGGTGGCATGAATTTGGCTCAGGGGGTGTGAATATGAGGCTGAGTGGCATGAATGAGGCTCAGGGTGAATATGAAGATGAAGGGATGTGAATCAAGCTCAAATCCCCCTAAGCCAATCATTCACACCCCTTTTTTAATAAAGTTTCTGCCCATCTGACTATTCAGGGAAAACTGCAAAGAGTCAACCCAGTAAAATCCTTATATCGGGAGCAGGAGACATAGCAACATAACAAAAGTAACATTAGAATTGGGGTACCAGAGGTTACAAAATGATATTTAAAAAAAAATAAAAATAATAAAATATATATATATATATATATATATATATATATATATATATATATAAACAAACAACAAAAAAAACAAAAACAAAAACAAAGGTCCTTCTTAAGGGGTTGTCCAGGATTGGAAAATTTTAGCTGCTTTCTTCCAAAAACAGTGCTACATATCTCCCAGGTTGTGTGTGGTATTACAACTACGCTCCATTCACTTTAATAGAACTGGGATGCAATACCACACACAGAGTACAGTAGTGGCACTCTTTATAGAAGAAAGTAGCCATGTTTTTCTAATCCTGGATAACCCCTTTGAAGGGAATGTGTCATCGGAAAATTACTTATTTTTAAATATTTTTTTATGTTAAACATAGTTTAAGAATTGTTGACTTTTTTTAATTGTTAAATTTTTTAAAATGTAAAATTTTTAATCTGTCTATATTATAAAAGAATCGTAAAATCTTGCAGTTTTCATTCTCACCACTGGGGCTAAAACTAAGCTGAGACTTCCTGTTGTGGAAGGTTGAAGGGTGATAAGAAAAGGCTGCTGTAAAGTGATCTGTACAGAATTGCAGCAACTTGTGACCCAGTAGATAGAGGAGACAATAGCACCTCCCTGTGGAATGACTTCTCCAAAGGTCAAACAGTATGCTCAGTAATGTTTCACATTCATCTCAAGGGGAAAACTCTTGCTGTAAAGCATGTCACTAAATGCTGTTAAAAACAGCTCAGGCAAGATGGCCGCCCCCATAAAAATATACAAAAAGTGCCAACAAAACAAAACTACAGTCAGAAAATAGAAACAGATTAGAATAAAAGAACAAGTTTTATTATCTGACTCTAATCAGTAAAAGAAATTTAGGTGACACATTCCCTTTAAGTCCATTAAAGGATAACCCAATACATTAGACATGGGTCAGCCAAGCCTGCCAATTTCGACAGAACCAGCCAACCATCTAATGTATATGGTGGCCTTTAGGCTGTCCTCTGACATATGATATTATGAAAGAGATGACTTATTCACCATGGATTTACACTGGCTAAAGTCCCTATTACACGGAACGATTATCATTTAAAAATTTGCTAAAACAACCAAAATTAACGATTATCTGTCCGTGTAATAACACCCAACGTTGAAAGACTAATGAAAAATCGTTCATTTTGGTCTTTCAACATGTTCAAAAACTATCGTTGGTAGTTTACCGATTGTTCGCATATTTGCTCGTGTAATAAGTCGTTCGCCGATAAAACATGTTGTGTGGGTCGTCCTGAGGAACGATTATTGACCATATAACGATGTAAAAACGATCGTTCATAACAGCAGTCAGTGAATGTAATAACCACAGAATCGTTCGCTAAAAAAATTGTTAGTTATGTGTAATACGGCCTTAAGGGTATGTTGGAAAATTTATTCTTGAATTGGCTAGAAATTTGAGAGGAAAGAGGAAATTCAAAGCCTCAATGACTTGGGATTCCTGTAGCGCAATCCACCCAGAGAATTGACATATCAGTTCTTTGGGTGGAAAGCGGATCAGCAGAGGAACATTCCGCATGTAAATTCCGTTATGTGAACAACAAAGCGGAAATCCTATTGAACACAATAGGACATTGCTCTGCACATATTGTACAGGTGGAATTTTAAATGGAATACACGTAAAATATATATATATCTTCTCAAAAAAATTTTTTTTTTTATATGATTTTTTTAAATTTGTTTGTCCCTGGAGGGCTACTTTATTTCACACGTGGAATGGGAACTGGAATACGTAATGCTGTTGTATGGGCACTGTAGTCATCCCAATGAGGCCACTATTACATATGTATTCTGGATAAGCATTTGTAGGCAATAGCCAGGAGTGGAACCTACATAATATAAGAGTGACATCTCTTCTTTGTTTTTGACTCAGTACCAGTTTGGTTTACAAATACAGTGGTACCTTGGTTTAAGAGCTCACAGGTTTTTCAAAATTGTGACTTGGTTTAAGAGCATTGCTTTGGTTTAAGAGCTCCCTGTACTGGGTGGGAGCGCGAGTGGAGAAGGTGGTCTACAGCCCTGTACTCTGTCCCAGGAAGTCTCCCCCACCTTCCAAATCATAGCAGATCCACTTCAGGCTGGGGCTTGTATCAGGGGACAGGACTGTGGAGGTAATTTCTCCATAGCTGTAACCCCTCTCTCCCCGGACAGAGAGTGCTGCATGTATGTGCCCACATCTGCCCTGCTCATTCCTTCATGCTCCCTGCAGTCTCTGTCAGTCCTTGTGTTTCCCATCCTCTCTATTACTGTACAGTAACTTATAATATCACATATTCTGCTGTTTCCTATTGTTTGTTTCATCTGTTTTACATGTTATTCAGAATAATAAATCATTATTTTTGGGGTGTGGAACCAATTGTCTGCATTTCTATAATTTTTTATGGGAAAATTTGCTTTGGTTTAAGAGTGGATTTGGATTACAAGTGCAGTCCCGGAACAAATTATGCTTGTAATCCAAGGCACCACTGTACTGGCTTTTCAACATGGCCTTAGGGTATACAGCAGCTTTATCCTATTTATATGAAGGGGGCTTACCACCTAAACAAATCTATTCAGATGAGTGGAGGAAGGGCACCTGCTTAAAAGGGGAATTAACAAATCAATACACTGAAACTATGTTAATGATCCGCTGACTGTACTGTCGGAATGATAGGCAACCCCCAGAGAGAGACAAATGGAAGGTCGCAGAGGGTGCTAGATGCTGTAGAAGCTCATTGCACACGTTCTTTGCAGGTCGGGGCTATACAATGGTTGTGCAACAGTAAGGGTGGTATTACACGGGATGATTTTACAGCAATTAACAATAGATAATCTTAAACGACTGCTATGACAAACAATCTTAAATTGTTCACCCTATTACACAGGACAATGATCGTTACTAATACTGCGTTTACACGGAAGGATTATCGTTCGAATTTGCGCGATAACAATCAAATGCGAATGATAATCATACGTGTAAACGCAGCGAATGATCAAACGACGAGCGAGAAATCGTTCATTTTGATCTTACAACATGTTCTTAAATCATCGTTTGTCTTTCGCAAAAACTTTGCAGATCGTTCCATGTAAACAGTCGTTCACCGATTTTACTTATGTGCGAGATAGGCTTAAGCGATCACAAAATGATCACAAATTGATTTTTCCGTACGATATATCGTTCCGTCTAAACGTTGATCGTTCAAAAAAACCATTGTTCTTTCGATATCGTTAATCGTACGATCGGGCGAATTATCGCTCCATGTAAACGCAGCATTACGGTCATTCTTGAGCTCGTCCTTACCTGGCTTATAGAACAGGGAATGACTGAACCGCCTGTTATTACAGCAAACGATTTGTGAATGATCAAATAGGTCCAGGTTCTATAAAACGATCAACGATTTCTCGTTGGTCTTTTGATCGTTGCCTGCTATTACAGAAGGCGGATTATCAGCGAGATCCGCTGCGGATCCAGTTCCATTAATTTTTATAGAGCACATACTAGCCCACTATACTTACCTGATCGCGCTGGGTGCCGCTTCTTGATTCGGTCCGGTGACAGAGATTTCAGCGCCCAAAGCCAGGTGCGAGCGCTCCTGAGATGAGTCCGATGCCAATAGAGATTGAATGGTGAGTCCAATGCTCCATTCATTCTCTACGAGCGTCAGACGAGGGCTTGCACCTGGCTTCGGGCGCTGAAATCTCCGTCACCGCACCGAATCAAGAAGTAGGACCCGGCGTGATCAGGTAAGTATAGGGGGCTCTAGCGGGGGTTTGGGAGCCTGTCACCCCAGCACGGCTGAGGTTCCCTTTAACCCCCTGTTGCCCGCAGCCCTGCCGCCTGTAGCTCCGGTCCCCCTCAGCCAATCAGTGGTGCCACGTCGCCAGAGCAGGTAATGTATGACCTTGGCGGCGGGGCTGTGGGCGGCAGGGTTGCGGGCAACAGGGGGTTAAAGCACATACTCAAAGCAGGATGTCAATCCCGCTGCGAGTATGTGCTTTATAGAAATGAATGGGACTGGATCCGCAGCAGATCCGCTGCAAATCCGCAGAGTGAAATCCGCTGCGGATCCGGTAGGTGTGTAGGCACCCTAAATCTGAACGATCAAATGATTTTTCCAACGATAATCATCCCGCGTAATATGGCCCTTAGTCTAACCTAAGTGGCGCGACCACAGTTTTTTTTTCTGCAACTTGGTCTAATTCACGCCCCTCAACCTAATTTTCACACCCTCTTTACACCACAAAATCTTTTTTTGTCCCGCAACCAAAATTGCTCAGTAGCCCTAGCCTTAACCCCTAGACGACCTAGGACGTACCAGTACATCCTGGAAGTCTGTGCCCAGACGACCCTGGACGTACCGGTACGTCCTGAGCCATGAAGCGCGCTTCGCTCCGGAGCGCGCTTCATAGCAGGTGGGGGCCGGCTGCAATCAGCAGCCAGCACCTCACCGTTAATGACACGCTGCAGCAATTGCGCTGTCTCTTACTGATCGGGACCCCCGCAGTAACACCTCTCTCACCTGCCTCCGTGCGGTCCGATCGGCGCTCTGGTCACTGAGCCTGCACAGCCGATAACACTGATCAATGCTATGCCTATGGCATAGCAGTGATCAGTGATGAAAATAAAAGTTATGTATGTACAAGTCCCCCAAAGGGACTTAAAATGTATTTAAAACAAAAGTTAAAATCACTAACACACTACCCCAAAACCCCTCCCCCAATAAAAGTTTAAATCACCCCCCTTTCCCATTATATAAATAAAACATATAAAAATAAGTAAATAACATATAATATACCGTAGCGTGCGTAATTGCCCGATCTATTAAAATATAACAAGCGTTGTTGCGAACGGTGTAGACGAAAAGAGGGGAAAAAGTGCGCGGATTACCGATTTTATGTTACATTATATATAAAAAAAGTCCGATCTTCACAAATATGGTATTAATAAAAACTAGAGATCATGGCGGAAAAAATTACATCTCATACAGCCCCATAGGTGAAAAAATAAAACTGTTATTAACGTCACAAAAGGACCATTTTATTAGTAACTAATTGCCAAAAAAAAAGGATTTCATTAAAAAATTATATAACATTAGAGAATCTGTGTAAACCTGCATATGGTTGTTAAATACACCTACAAACTTCATAAAAGCCCCAAAGTAATTAGTATTTCCTGCGGGTGGAAATCACCATTTGAGAATCATTAACACCTATATTTTCCACCAAAGAATAATAAAAACAACATACAGAAATATATATTAAATATCCATTTTATTGACACAAAAATCCAAAATAATAAAAAACACTAATTAAAATACAGATAGGGGGGACTAGGTACCGGTATATACAGGGCAAGTGGGACAGACAATCAAAATAAGTAAATAGTCCAATATTAATTTAACTAATAGTATTTGATATAGATGGGGTCTGAGGAAAATACCTAAAAGTTATAATATCATGCAAATGTACAGATATCTATAAGCTGTGCCACACAACCTGTAAAAATATATATACAAAGAACAACCTCAGAGATCACCATATATCCTAAAATACAAAGTATTATTATTGTAATATAAAGTGCAAGTGCAATGAGGTAGAACAGATATTTATAGAGATAGATAGGGATAGGTAGAAATTAGGGATGGGCCGAACCTGCCGAGGTTCGGGTTCGTACGAACCCGGACCCTCGGCAATGATTCCCGATGTGTTAAACCTCCGTGGAGAGGGTGGATAAAGCGGGAAGACCGCCTGGAAAACTGGGATACAGCCTATGGCTGTGTCTGTATCCCTTTTTCCAGGCAGTCCTCCGGCTGTATCCACCCTCTGCACGGAGGTTTAAGACAGCGGGAATCATTGCCGAGGGTCCGGGTTCGTACGAACCTGAACCTCGGCAGGTTCGAACCATCCCTAGTAGCAATATACAGGTTATATAAATGAAATTAGGCACACAAATATTAAATCCCACTACAGACCCACATCAGTCCACATCATATGCCCTGTGCCGGACCAATGTCAGAAACCCCCGTTAACGTGTGCGCCTCGACGCACATTTCGCTGCTTGCTTTGTCAAGAGGCTAATAATTGTTATGACACTCCATATCTTTATAGTACAGCACATCCAATCAGAATATAAGCATCTTGGCCACATCCCAAATACGGTTTTCCCACCCGTGGTGTAAAGGACATGTTTTCTTTCAGGTCCGCACCAGTGCTCCCATCATAGCACTGCGTGGCGTTTAACGCTGCGCGACGTCACATATGCGCGTCACGTCAGTTACGTCTGTCATGTAGGTCACGTCACCCGCGCATGCGTATTACGCGCATGACACGACACACAGGCCGCGCCGGCCCCCTAACCACAGAGCCCTGGTCCACCATATTAGCTATGGGCACAAGAGTCCCCATCCAGGACCAGTAACAAGTAAAGATGGTTTGTATTTCAAAAACAATTACCAACATCAAACAAACGCTACTAGCCGGCTAGCATCCATATACACATTAAGACAAACAGACAAACATAGACATGTACACATTGAGACAAACAAACAAACATCCCGAAACAAGACAGAACATATAAAGTGCCGAACATAATAAAGTGCATGTGCTATGAATTAATTATGACATAAAAAATGAGAAAATAATTAAGTCAGGGTGAAGTATTGTGCTCCTATATATATTAAAGTGAAAAAGTGCCAACAAAATACAGTATATTATATACTGTAGTGATAAAGTGCTAATAATAAAACACCGTGCTCAAACAAACAATAGTGAATAACAATGCAAATAGTGATTAATGACATCTCACATATAAAAGACATAGATCAGATCAATACAGAATATATAGGTCAAACCAGTACACATTAAATAATAGTCTATCAAGTCCTAACCAATGTGATCTGAGTCATAAAGAGTAGAGGTGTTCGTGTCATGAGAAGTAGAGATGTTTGTGTCACATTGGACTAGAACCGGTCTTAAAGAATAACTATAATGTGTAAAGTGTTACTGAGTATGTCCAATATGTGTAACCATGACAATATGTCATGATACACAAGTGCATGAGGTGAAGTGTGTGATATGTGTGAATCATGACAATATGTCATGATACACAAGTGCATGAAGTGGTACAAGATACATATAAAATACAGGTGAAAAATGTGTATGCGCTGTGAATTCCTAGCGTGTGTGATTTAAAAATGTGTGCATGTATTGCTGTCCGCAGAAAGCTAGATGTATGTCTTCTGCCATGGTAACAAAAGTACTGGGGGGAACCACAATTATCACAACGCAGGGATGGTATTGATGGTTATTTATAAGTGTTAAAAATTAGATGATCCAAAGCTCAACAATTGAGCTATGATGTGCAAGCTGTCCTAAAAAAGGAGTATATATTCGTTATGGCACATAATTTTTAGTGTAATCCCATGAGTAACACATGATTCTAAATGTATAAACATCTCATGGTTCACATATAAAATAATGGAAGAAGAGATGGGGGTTTATAAGGATTGTACAGAGCGGCGGTCATAGATAATGACCAAAGATTAGCATGGCAAACAGGTAACAGAGAACAGAATAATCAAAAAGAGGATATAGACATGGACAAAAAGAGAATCTCGATAATGTTATATTCCCAAAGTCAGGAGAGGAGCCCCACTAAATAAGGACGCAAACAAATAATCGCATGTGCAATAAAGGGGACCATGGGGAGAACATTCCTCCCCACGGCGCCCATGGGCCAGTTGGATGGCTCAACACAGGGCAGCCGATCCCGCAGCAGAGAGAGGCCTGCAACAACGCCCGCCCGCCCCCACCGAACCAAACCACCAACAAACCACACCCAGCAAAGACAGACCAAAATCACCACGACCAAAACCAGAAAATAATAATAGGCACTCCACTCCCAGGAGAAACAGACCACAAGTGGACCCAGCCAGTCCCACGGCTCAGACCATGGCAAAGTTAATCAGCCAGTCACCAAAACCCAGAACAAGTACCACAACCACCAAATTGGAACAGGGCCTACAGGAAAGGGTGAAGGTCAATGGGGAAGAAGCAAAAAGACTCACCAAGCTAGATATGAAGTGAGAGACATAATTTAAGAAGAATTGTAGTTAAATAGAAATGATACAGAAATATTTATAGTGACTACCAGGGGTCAGCCATCCCATCCCCTGTGCATGAAAGATAAATTGGGATGGAGGCGTCCCTATATCTTGGGACCAGAACACCAGGCTCTGTATGGTACTGCCAGTCAAACATGTACCTGAGAGAAGATTAGTGTATAAATAGATCTTATATTAATGATTGACCGACTGAAGAAAAAGAAGAAAAGAGAGCCACTAGTGTCCATGTAGGTACTCACATGTCCACCATTTTATATGACACTTCATATCCCCCGAATGTCTCTTATATGCAATAATACCCTATCAAAGGTCCAGAACCCACAAACTGCTGGGACCATTCGATCAAAGATATGAGCTGAATCCCAATTGCTCATTAAGTCCACTTGGGGTCATGGTATTCAAAGTGACGATCCATTTCGTTTCAATCTGAAGTAACCTCCGTTTGATATCGCCACCTCGTACTCCCAAATGCACCTGATCAATTCTTGTTACTGTCAGTCCCATGGGATTGTCCCTATGACAACGTAAAAAATGTCTAGGGATTGGTTTCAATTTCTCAAATCCAGCATCCCCCCGTTCCTTCAACAGTCCTCCTGATGTCGCGGATGTGTTCCAGAGTTCTTGTTTTCAATTTCCTGGATGTCATCCCAATGTATATAAGACCACACGGACATTTGGCCTGGTATATTACCCCTTCACTGTTGCAATCTATATGATGCACAATCCTGTAGCTTCTTGAGCCTGTGGATTCAAAAAAGGTTTTTGAGACGTTCATATACTTACAAGCTGAACATCCTCCACATTTGTAGCTGCCCCATTCCGGCCCCCTGGACCCAAAAATGAACCTAGAGCGGGGAGGTACATAGTGCCTCTTTACCAAGGTGTCAGCTAAATTTTTGCTCCTTTTAGCTGTGATTCTGGGTGAATTGGGGATGTAGGGGATAAGGTCCTTATCCTGCTTGAGGATGGGCCAAAATTTGTCAATTATACCTCTCATCTCCCGCCATCGGGTATGAAAGTTGGTACTTAATCGTACCCAGGGTTGTCCCTGTGGTGACTGACCCCCTTGTGTACGTACTCTTGGTCGTAATAGTTGTTGTCTGTCACTGGCTTTAGCTCTTTGGTAACCCCTCTCTATGTCCTGATCTCTGTATCCACGTTTCCTGAATCTTTGCTTTAAAGGGGTAGTGCGGCGCTAAGAAATTAGCGGCTGAGCATAGTTATGACGCGGCAGAGGAAGGCCGGCATGAGGGACGGCAGGAGCGGGTCGGCTGGCCTCCCGAAGATTACATTACTGTCAGAAGACGGCGGATCGACACGTATCAGGTATGTATAATGCACTACACTTCCGGGTCCACAAGCGGGGTCGGGGAACACGGGGAAGGGGGCCATTCACATACATAACATACATTACAAAGTTGTATAACTTTGTAATGTGTGTTATTTTGTGAATAATTTCTTAGCGCCGCACTACCCCTTTAAGTGATTTTCTTGTCTCTCGAATTCCATTTCAGAGTCACAGATCCTCCTGACTCTAAGGAATTGTCCCGTCGGTATAGCACTTATAGTATGTTTGGGATGTGAGGAGGAGGCATGTAGTAGTGCATTCACACTTGTTTCTTTTCGGGGTACTGTTGTGTGCAGATATCCATCATCGTCTACATTAATCTTGATATCCAGGAAGCTAAGGGATTCACATGTCACCTCATGTGTTAAAGAGGACCTGTCACCCCCCGCGCCGGGGTGACAGGCTCCCCACCCCCAGATAGATCTCCTTATACTTACCTCATGTCGCCGAGTCCCGCTGCCGGAGCCGGTCCCGGGACGGAGATATCCCGGTGAGAAGCCGGCGCGCGCGCTGTGGAGATGAGTCCAGCGTCCATAGAGAATGAATGGAGCCGGACTCATCTCTGCTGCGCACGCACGGCTCCATTCATTCTCTATGGACGCTGGACTCATCTCCACAGCGCGCGCGTCGGCTTCTCACCGGGATATCTCCGTCCCGGGACCGGCTCCGGCAGGGGGACTCGGCGACATGAGGTAAGTATAAGGGGTTCTATCTGGGGGTCGGGAGCCTGTCACCCCGGCGCCGGGGGTGACAGGTCTCCTTTAACTTAATATTATATTTATTCCTATTCAGGTCCCCAATGAAGGCATCCAGGTCAGATCTGCTGCCCTGCCAAATAGAATATCATCAATATACCGGAGCCATAGCACAACAGCCTCACTCTTTGGGTAGCTGGATGTTGAAAATACTGTACGCTCAAAAAATCCTAGGAAGAGATTGGCATATCAGGGCGCACAAGTCGCCCCCATAGCCGCACCCCTTACCTGTAGATAGAACTGGTCCTTAAAAGAGAAGTCCGGACAAAATTATTTTTTTTATATGTTATTACTTATGGAAAGTTATCCAATTTTCTAATGTACATTAATTATGGAAAATGCTCATATACTGCTATTTCCCTTAATTTAGTGTATCAGGAAGTGTTAGAATTCTCTCAAAAGCAGTGACGTCACGACGAATGGTGTAATTCCTATGGAGTGTCCAGCAGGGGGCCCTCTATATATAGAAATCAATGAGTACCATTGACTTCTATATATAGTGCGCCCCTGCTGGACACTCTATTGAATCATTTGATGTGTATGTAATGTAATGTTATGCACTGTACTTTGTGATTGAATACATTTATGGAATACTTTGGGGAGTAAGTGTCCTTGCTCCCCAAAGTATCCCATAAATGTATTCAATGAACACATTTGCAGGGCACCGAGCAGGGAGGGAGAGAAGTGCCATCTACCTCCCCCCTCCCTTCCTGCTCGGTGCTGGGCACATATACACAGTACTACTCCCCCATTATCTGCAGATAATGGGGGAGTAGTACCTGTGCTATCTATGCCCATCATATCACCTCTGCTCACACAAGGGCCGCTCTTCATGCCCCCTCCTCCTCCGCTCCCCCTCCTGGCTTCAAACTATCGCGCCGCTGACTCCCACCCGCCTGCTCCTCACACTATCCCGCCGCCGCTCTCTGCTCCTGCATGCCGGCCGCGTCAGCCTTCCCCCACCCCGGCCGGGGACACCAGGAAGCACGGGGAGCGCCGTGCTCCCAGCCGGGGTGGGGGAGGGCTGACGCGGCCGGCATGCAGGAGCAGAGAGTGGCGGCTGGCGGCGGGATAGTGTGAGGAGCAGGCAGGTGGGAGTCAGCGGCGCGGGCAGCGGGGAGTCAGCGGCGCAATAGTTTGAAGCCAGGAGGAGGAGGGGGCATGAAGAGCGGCCCTTGTGTGAGTGGAGGTGATATGATGGGCATAGATAGCACAGGTACTACTCCCCCATTATCTGCAGATAATGGGGGAGTAGTACTGTGTATATGTGCCCAGCACCGAGCAGGAAGGGAGGGGGGAGGTAGATGACACTTCTCTCCCTCCCTGCTCGGTGCTCTGCTAATGTATTCATTGAATACATTTATGGGATACTTTGGGGAGCAAGGACACTTACTCCCCAAAGTATTCCATAAATGTATTCAATCACAAAGTACAGTGCATAACATTACATTACATACACATCAAATGATTCAATAGAGTGTCCAGCAGGGGCGCACTATATATAGAAGTCAATGGTACTCATTGATTTCTATATATAGAGGGCCCCCTGCTGGACACTCCATAGGAATTACACCATTCGTCGTGACATTACTGCTTTTGAGTAACACTTCCTGATACACTAAATTAAGGGAAATAGCAGTATATGAGCATTTTCCATAATTAATGTACATTAGAAAATTGGATAACTTTCCATAAGTAATAACATATAAAAAAAATAATTTTGGCCGGACTTCTCCTTTAAATGTGAAGTAGGTTGTTCTTTGTATATATATTTTTACAGGTTGTGTGGCACAGCTTATAGATATCTGTACATTTGCATGATATTATAACTTTTAGGTATTTTCCTCAGACCCCATCTATATAAAATACTATTAGTTGAATTAATATTGGACTATTTACTTATTTTGATTGTCTGTCCCACTTGCCCTGTATATACCGGTACCTAGTCCCCCCTATCCGTATCTTAATGGGTGTTTTTAATTATTTGGGATTTTTGTGTCAATAAAATGGATATTTAATATATATTTCTGTATGTTGTTTCTGCATATGGTTGTGTTCAGACTGACCTATAGAATAATAGTGTCATGTCGCTGTTACCATATAGTGCATTACGTAGACACAGGAACCCCCCAAATGTTACCATATTGCATTCTTTTGTACGATTTCACCTATTTATATCTTCATAAATAATATATTTGGGGTTCCATCATACATGTTATGGTAAAATGAATGACGCCATTACACAGTACAACTATTCCTGTAACAAATAAGCCATTACATGGCCTTGTAGATAGAAAACTGAAAGTGCTAGAGCTCTTAGAAGGGGAGGAGGGAAAAACGACAACGCAAAGATCAAAATTTGCGCGGTCCACTGGGTCATTTTGAGCCTGGTCCTCAAAGGGTTAAAGGGGAACTCCGGCAAAATGTTTTCTTTCAAATCAACTGCTTCGGCCGTCCAGGCATGATGGGAATTGTAGTTTTGCAACAACTGGAGGACCGAAGGTTCCCTACCCCTAATATAAAGCTCACTGGTTAACTGGTGACCATTCCCACTGTCCTCCTGTCCAAGAGAGCTGCTGCTGCCAGGTTTAGGCTATGTTCACACATTGCAGTTGTGTGAAATTGTGGAAGACTGTGTTGCAGTGTTTCAACCCCCTCAAAACTGTGGTAGAGATTCAGCAACCAATTCTCCCCTCTCTGCCTCCTGTCTCCTGCTGGAGGCCATCACCCTGATTGTGTAGGCTCCATTGTCTTTCTATGGAGGTCCATGAATGACCCTTAGGGATCAGCCACATGGCCGCCACCGCTACGGTCACGTGTTCCCGGCTGCTGCGGGAGCCCTATCAGGAGATACTACGTCCTCCTACGTCACCATCCCTTCATGGCGCGCTCCAGTATGACGTCCCCTTTAAGGCGCGCTCCCGCGGGCACTTCCGCTTCTGGGTACTTCCGGTGCTCTCCCGCCGTGCTCCGCGCGGCCGGTCACAGGAAGCGGCAGGATGTCTGGCTGGGAGCGGGAGAGTAGTGCACGGGGCTCCGGGGATGGGCGAATCTACGTGGGCAACCTACCGGCAGATGTACGGGAGAAGGAGCTGGAGGAGTTGTTCCATCGGTACGGGAGGATCCGGGCCATCGAGCTGAAGAACCGCGGGGGGAGCGGCGCTGCAACGTTCGCCTTCATCAGCTTCCAGGACCCGAGGTGAGTGGCGCCCCCTGCCCGCCCGCCCGGTGCTGCCTCCCCGCCGTGTGGTGCCGCGTGCTCAGGCTGGGGGCTTCCGGGTGCTAGGCCCGGGCTTTGTTATGCTGGGGGCGGGGGGTGTGCCGCCTCTCATCCCTTCTCTTCTCCCTCAGGGACGCGGAGGACGCCGTGTTCGGCCGCAACGGATACGAGTTTGGTTCATGGCGGTTGCGCGTGGAATTCCCGCGATCAAACCGGGGCTCAGGGGGCGGATACGGAGGAGGACCGCGTGGGAGGAACGGGCCCCCTTCCCGGCGATCCGAATACAGAGTCCTCGTCTCAGGTAACGTCACACAGCCGGGCTTCTGTTACTGTGTATGGAGGGGTGAGGGGGCAGGTGTGTGGAGGGGTGAGGGGGGCAGGTGTGTGGAGGGGTGAGGGGGCAGGTGTGTGGAGGGGTAAGGGGGGTAGGTGTGAGGGGGCAGGTGTGTGGAGGGGTGAGGGGGCAGGTGTGTGGAGGGGTGAGGGGGCAGGTGTGTGGAGGGGTGAGGGGGCAGGTGTGTGGAGGGGTGAGGAGGGTAGGTGTGTGGAGGGGTAAGGGGGGTAGGTGTATGGAGGGGTGAGGGGGCATGTGTGTGGAGGGGTGAGGGGGCATGTGTGTGTGGAGGGGTGAGGGGGCATGTGTATGGAGGGGTGAGGAGGGGGCAGGTGTATGGAGGGGTGAGGAGGGGGCAGGTGTATGGAGGGGTGAGGAGGGGGCAGGTGTATGGAGGGGTGAGGAGGGGGCAGGTGTATGGAGGGGTGAGGAGGGGGCAGGTGTATGGAGGGGTGAGGAGGGGGCAGGTGTATGGAGGGGTGAGGAGGGGGCAGGTGTATGGAGGGGTGAGGAGGGGGCAGGTGTATGGAGGGGTGAGGAGGGGGCAGGTGTATGGAGGGGTGAGGAGGGGGCAGGTGTATGGAGGGGTGAGGAGGGGGCAGGTGTATGGAGGGGTGAGGAGGGGGCAGGTGTATGGAGGGGTGAGGAGGGGGCAGGTGTATGGAGGGGTGAGGAGGGGGCAGGTGTATGGAGGGGTGAGGAGGGGGCAGGTGTATGGAGGGGTGAGGAGGGGGCAGGTGTATGGAGGGGAGAGGAGGGGGCAGGTGTATGGAGGGGAGAGGAGGGGGCAGGTGTATGGAGGGGTGAGGAGGGGGCAGGTGTATGGAGGGGTGAGGAGGGGGCAGGTGTATGGAGGGGTGAGGAGGGGGCAGGTGTATGGAGGGGTGAGGAGGGGGCAGGTGTATGGAGGGGTGAGGAGGGGGCAGGTGTGGAGAGGGGGCAGATGTATGGAGGGGTGAGGGGTCATGTGTGGTCCGGGTATGGTGGGGTGAGGGATCATGTGTGGTCCGGGTATGGTGGGGTGAGGGGTCATGTGTGGTCCGGGTATGGTGGCGCTGCTGTATCCCGGTGAGTGGCACCCTTTGTCTGTGTACCCTGCGTGGCCACCACCATGTCACCCTGTAGCTTCCAGTCCTTCCCGGTAGTCTGCAGTGTTGTGTTCCTGTAGGGCTGCAGGCACTGAGAATGGAGGGGCTTTTCTTTCTGTAACCTCTGTGCTGTTTTTTTTTTTTTTTGCTAAATCCTGATTTATTAATATGTAAATTAGAAGGTTTGGTGCCCTGAGGGCGGGACTACCCCTCTTCACCCATCTGGTGCGCCCCTCATTCAGTCATTCTTTGGTGCTCTGCAGAGATGAGTGGCAGATTACACAGTGCTCCATTCACTCTCTCTGGAGCAGCGCTCCCCTGTGTCTGGCTTTTGAGCTTTGCTGAGCGCTGCTGCATGCGGAGGACATTTCTCCTCCATGTTAGTGATCGGCAGGAGTCACAGTGGTTGGATGATTCCCACCAGTCACCTGTCCTAGGAGATGACTGCACATTGTGGGAATACACCTGGGTCACAGTAGGGATTGGTACTCAGCGTGTCTCTCTTATTAACCTGAATGGGCGACATGTAATACGCAGCTTACCTTGTGGTTGTGCTGGCAGGTTTCCCCATAGGCCACAGCTGATTCCCTGCTAGAATCCTAGTAGTTGCTCAAGGATTGGCTTATTGTCTGGTGTCTTGTCCCCCGGCCCATTAACCCAATTGGAGCACTATAGGGGTGTTCTCAGAAAGTCATCTCCTATCCATGGGGTAGGGGATAATAGCAGATAACGGGGGTCCAACCTCTCTGGGCCTCATCAGTTCTCTCAAGAACTGATGACAAATGTCCTCGATATGAGCGGCATGTCTAGTGCTGAAGTAAGAATAACCCTTTTAAAGTGGTACTACAGCCAGGACCCCTTTTTCTGCAATTCCTGGGGAGTGGGTGGGGGAACCATAATGTCCACTTACCTCCCTGGTGCTGCTGCCAGCTCTTGTCCCCTGCTATGCGGACGCTCAGCCATTAAGCGGCTGTATTGGTGTCCGGCCTCTGCTGCTGAATGCCTGAGGGGCTGCCGTGTTACATCTCAGGACCAAGAAGCAGCCTGGAACCGGAGCAGAGAATTGCGGGTGGCAGCCCTGAGGCCAGGGAGGGTATTGGATGTAATTGTTCTCAGCCACCCCCAGGCATTGCTTAAAAGTGTGTGGGAGGGTCCTCTATGGAGTACCCCTTTAATGCAAAGAGCTGCCCTCATATATAATACCATGGTAATGCTGTCAACTACCCATTACAGAATGAACAATACCTATAAATACTTGTGCTTTGTCCTAGGGTTTTGCTTTTTAATATAAGCTAATTGAGTTCATTGTACAATGGATCCGGCACATTATCAGGTAGATATGCTGTTATGCACAGAAAGCGGAGGCTGAGACTCTGGGGCACCTCTGTATTGTGATCGATTAGTCACTGTCGTCTGTCAGGTTTCTCTGAGGTGTTTGTAGCTTTGGTGGATGCATCGCTCTTCTCACCGCGCCGTGTCTCCTGTCTAATGTGACCTGTGCAGGCAGGAGGCTCAGGAGCTTTTTATTCGGATAGTTATTACTGACAATTTTAACCTCTTAGAGACGATATATGGTTTACAGGAGCTGGGTGGTCCCTGCTTACAGAGTGCATGCGGCAGGTTATGGCTGCATATAAAAGGCAGGTTCAGACTGAAGTCATACATGCCGTGATCAATACTGATCCGAAGTGACAGATGCCAAGTAATCAGACATTGTGCCCGCTTATTTCTAAATAAATATATAATATATACTAGAAAATGTACCTGGCGCTGCCCGGGTATAAAGTGTCAGTGTGTTAATTAGATTTATTCTAAGGTGCCCAGGAGGCCAATCTATGTCCTTGTTTTTTTTGTTTAAGGGAAAATCTCCAGTAGCCCTATATGCCTCTATATACCCGACAGTTCTGCACTGTTTATGTAAATTGTAGCTTATGCACATTAGAAATAAACTGTAGAAGTTGGTGGAGGTGCTGTATACCTGTAGTATAGAGTTGGTGGAGATCTTGTATACCTGAAGTATATAGTTTGGGGGTCCTGTATACCTGTAGTGTATAGTTTGAGGGTCCTGTATACCTGTAGTGTATAGTTTGAGGGTCCTGTATACCTGTAGTGTATATAGTTGGAGTTCCTGTATACCTATAGTGTATAGTTTTGGGGTCCTGTATACCTGTAGTATAGAGTTGGTGGGGGTGCTGTATACCTGTAGTGTATAGTTTGGGGTCCTGTATACCTGTAGTATATATTTGATGGAGGTCCTGTATACCTGTAGTGTTCTGTAGTATATAGTTGGGCGGTCCTGTATAACTGTAGTGTATAGTTTTGGGTCCTGTATACCTGTAGTATAGAGTTGGTGGGGGTGCTGTATATCTGTAGTATAGAGTTGGTGGAGGTCCTGTATACTTGTAGTGTATAGCTGGTGGAGGTCCCGTGCACCTGTAGTGTATAGTTTTGGGGTCCTGTATACCTGCAGGGTCGTATTTACCATTAGGCACTCGTGGTCTGCCTTTGGCAGCACCTTGCATGGGCGCAGCACCAGGGAGCAGGGGGAAGGAAACAACTTTTTAATTTTTTTAAATATTTCTAGTCTTCCACCTCCTGTTCAAAGTTGCTTTGTGAAGGGGGGTATGGTAGTCTTTTTAAAGGGGGGTATGGTAGTATTGGTCAGGTCTGGTATGGCAGTATCATCCAGTCACAGTGTGGCGGTATCGGTCAGGTCTGGTGTGGCGGTGTTATCCAGTCACAGTGTGGCGGTATTGGTCAGGTCTGATATGGTGGTGTGGAAAGGGGGTCTACCAGTTATTACTGTGGATGTTGTGAGGCAGCTTCCCTAGCAACCATTGCTCCCTGTGAAAATGAAAGCAGTAATCCTATTGGTTGCTAAGGCTCCAACTGCCGTGTCTGCTGCAGCTAATTATATCACCTGTGTTTGCAGTGAGGAGATTTTCCCATTCATCTCTATGGGGCGCCGCTCTTCCCCCTCCCCCTCCCCTCCTGTACATCTGGCGGGGACGGGACCTTCGCTCTTACCTGCCCAGGCACCCAATGTATCTGTGGGCCAAATTAGGGGTCAAACGGTTCAGGCGTTTGGAAGTCCATATGAGACAGACTGACTTTCATTTTTATGATAGATATATATATATAGCATTTTTTTTTCTATTTTCCTCCTCAAAAACCTAGATGCCTTTTATAAAGTGAAAAATAACAGTATACATATAAATGGTATGCACATCTGTTTGGACTTTCCATTGTCCTGCTTTATTATAGGTGGAGAACAGCTAAGGTGACACTATGCCAGACACCACCAGCACCCATTGACTATAATGCGGTCTGGCGGTTTATTAGATAAAAAAGCACAATATGCAGCACTATTTTATCCGAGATGTCATCACAACCAACAATTAAGCAGGCATGTATGAGAACAAATGAATCCAAGCATTGTACCCCAGGGTTAAACCGATAATACTGATTGATTTATGGTACCCTATCTGAGTGCAGGGTAAACCAGTGATAGAAATGCTGAGTGGATCAATGTATGACTTGCTGCTATGCTGGAGGACTGACCCTGTGCCACAGGTTGACAGCTGTCTGCTTTTATACTATTTAGGCATACAGCTGCCAGTCAGCAGCCGGTGGGCAGAGGGAGCTGGTGCTCATGAATATCAGGGACTGAGCGCGTTCACAATATGAACAGGACTACAATGTGCTCCACTAGGTGTCTTCCATATTCTTCAGCATCTACAGAACAGCTGAATAGGGCGGTTTGTGATACTCCGGATGACTAGTTTCTGCTGTCGTCAGATAGAAAAGCATAGGCCCGGTGATTGTCTCTTTGAGCTGTCAGCTGCAAATCATGTACCAAACAGCAGACCCTGTTAGAGCAAGGAGACACATGATATATAGCACACATCCGTCTGGGTTTCCATAAGGTTAAAAGAAATACTTTTATTCACTGTTGAAAAGTCAGAGGCTTTCCTGAGCCCCCAAACTGCAATGTGGCTGTAATGGCTAAATTGTCTACGTCATGGAAGCTCAGACAGATATATGAAAGGTCTTCTTGCTTTACCAGCTGTCTAACAGTGTCAGCAGCCCGGAACCTGAATTGTAGATGACAGACTATATTCAGAGATGATCGAATTTACAGCGAAGCACTTAAGGCCCTATTCCACGGAACGATTATCGTCCGTATTCGGACGATATCGGCCGCTACGGACGATAATTGTCCCGTGAAATAGAGTGCAATGATCAGCCGACATCGTTCATGTCGGCTGATCGTTGCAGTCGCTTGTTTTTCAACATGTTGAAAAACAAGCGACTGATATAGCAGCGATCTGCTGCCGTCGCTCCGTTGAATAGGCGCATCGGCAGCAGACGCTGCTATATCCTATGGGCTGCCCAGACGATCAGCGATCATCCAGGCAGCTCCTCGCCGCCCCTCCCGCACTCACCCGCTCGCTGCAGCCGCGTTGAATAGCGGCGGCAGCGAGCAGGGAATGAGGAGCAAACGAGCACGTGTAATAGGCCTTTTAGTCAGCTCCTCAATCTGCTTTTCAGCTGGCTGCCTTTGTAATCTGTGCCGCTTTGCCCCGGGTGCCTGAAAAGCTGGATCCAGTCCTGGGAGAAGTTTCACTTTGTTTCTACTGTAAATTCGCTCATCTTTACAATGAGGATTTAAAGGGGACCTGACAACAGATTTCTGCTGACTAAGGTAAAGGTGGTGTACAATAGGGCATCTTACCTTGAATTAGCAGACATAACTTTATTTAAATGCGTCTTTCCAGCACTGACATAGAAGCTTTTAAGCAAATTAGGAGATAAAGCCCATGGGGACCCCCAGGAAGTCCTTACTTGTTGGATTGTTGGCCTTTTGCAGCCCAGTATCACAGTATGACACTGGCCGTTCCGTGATCCAGCCAGGTCACGGAACGGCTAGTCTCGGAGAAGATCATCCCATCCGGTACTGCAGTACCGGCCGGATGTTTTTTAGGGCCGCAGAGTTCTAATGCGGGCGCAACTGTGCATGCCCGCATCAGAACTCTCCACTGCAAACAGTGTGCACTGACAGGGTTGTTTGCAGTGCCGCTAGGGATCCCGGTCGGAGCGTATACTATGTGTATACACTCCGGCTGGGATTCCATAGGGGGCAACTGAATGTATATTTTCGTATAAATCAGATTGCAACAATGGCCGTAGTTATACGAAACTATACGTAGTGTGAACATAGCCAAAGCTTATATCTCCATGCTGGAGAAACAAATTAAAATAAGTTCTATCTCCTCATTCAGGGTAAGAAGCCCTATTGTATACGGCCTTTACTCTAGTCTGCAAAAAGCTGCTGACTGGTCCACTTGATGTACCACATGAGTGTGTAAATATCAGAAGCCATACTATTAGAAGGAGATGTAACTTATGGAGACAACTCAGACTGCAATACCAGTCCATCCAGTGGAGCCATATTTCAGTTTGTATACAGTTGCAGAAGCATATACAAGTCTGTCGGGTGTTCTCCATTGCTTGGTTGTCACAGGGCAAGAACCTGTGCGCTTTTATTGAGAAACTGAGCAATGGTGAATGCCCCATTGGAGGTCTGTGTCCTAATGAATTTAATACAAACCAAAAATATCTGCACAAATTATTTATTGTATCCAGAGGATGGGTCATCTGTATGCTCAATTGGAAAACCTCTCAAGGGTGCATTAGACATACTCTTTTGCCCAGTCTGACATTGGTGTGGAGACAGCCTTCAGAAGGCAGTGTGGGGTACAGTTACTGAGACAACCGTATGATCAGTATATATTCTGCATAGGTTCTGTTATAACCCCTTAATGACCTCTGACGTATATTTGCGCCATGACGCCGCTACCCATGATTAGAGAGGGGTTGCGCTGTGACCATGATCTGAACTGCCACATTTCTGGCTAAATTATTGAAATGCAGCTGTCGATACTGACAGCTGCATTTAAATTGAACTAAACTTAGAATGAATGGAGCCGCGTCATAGAGGGGAGGGAATTCCCTGCCACTGGGGCGGGCCGGCCGGCCTCCCGTGCTTGAGCACCGGCCGGTTCCGGTGCATAGAACGGCGCAGTGCACGGGAATCGGGCCTCGGTCCAGAAAACGGATCGCGGTGCCGGCGCCGTTCGATCCGTGGCTTTAGGTTAAAGAGGCTGTACCTGGTGGTACATCCTCTTTAACAACTGAAAAGTTTAGTTCAATTTAAATGCAGCTGTCAGTATCGACAGCTGCATTTCAATAATTTAGCCAGAAATGTGGCAGTTCAGATCATGGTCACGGTGCACGGGAACCGGGCCTCGGTCTGGAAAACAGACCGCAGCACCGGCTTCCCCGTGCCGGCGCCGTTCGATCTGTGGCTTCAGGTTAAAGAGGATGTACCTGGTGGTACATCCTCTTTAAGGGCATTGGGGGGAGATTTATCAAACATGGTGTAAAGTGAAACTGGCTCAGTTGCCCCTAGCAACCAATCAGATTCCACCTTTCATTTTGCTAAGAGTCTGTGAGGAATGAAAGGTGGAATCTGGTTGCTAGGGGCAACTGAGCCAGTTTCACTTTACACCATGTTTAATAGATCTCCCCCATAGTGTCTTTTTTTTTTTTTTTTTTGTGAATATAAGTTTTGCCAATTTTTTGGGACTAAATTCTATTTATGAGCAAGTGTTTGACAGATGAATAGTTTTTTAGATGCAATTTAAAAAAAACTGTCTGGCAAAAATCTTTTTCTTTCAAATAAACTGGTGTCAAAGTTATATAGATTTGTAATTTACTTCTATTTAAAAATCTTAAGTCTTCCTATACTTATTAGCTACTGTATGTCCTGCAGGAAATGTTTTATTTTCAGTCTGACACAGTGCTCTCTGCTGACCTTTCTGGCCGAGACTCAGTTTTCTATGAATCCCCTTAGAAAACCTCTCCTGCTCTGGACAGTTCCTGTCTCAGCCAGAGATGTCAGCAGAGAGCACCGTGTCAGGCTGAAAATAAAACATTTCCTGCAGTACATTCCTGCAGTACATACAGCAGCTAATAAGTATAGGAAGACTTAAGATTTTTAAATAGAAGTAAATTACAAATCTACATAACTTTCTGGCACCAGTTGATTAGAAAGAAAAAGATTTTCGCTGGACAACCACTTTAAGTATTCACTTAATTTGCGCTCAGTTTGTCATTTCTGCAATAAAAAAAAAAAAACCTAACAAACAACTGGAGGCCTATGTATGGTCAGTAGCAGGTCATTTTTTTGTGCAATTCTGCAGGTTTTATTCACATGTATGATTTGTAAAATTAGTCCGATTTGGCCAGGTACAAAACCAGAGGAATAATCTATAGAAAAATTGCACGTTTAAGACTTAATAGTAAATGTTCCCTTGGTGATCAGAAAGTAATCGTAACATGACAAATGATCTATAAATATATGTCCACAATATATTAAATTTGTAGAACTCTTGATAAATCTGGACCCTAGTGCAGTGCCAATGCCTGTAATGCCTGCCAGACCCCACCTAAAGTTGTCCTTGTTTATTTGCAGATGACCTGCAGTACTCCTCCGGCAGAGCTTGCTGTTGCCAAGTGTTCACTTGTTACTAGAGGCTTTGTTGGTAGGAGGGCATCCCCAGGGATTGTTTTAGGCTCATTATGCATGACAATGGAAACCGATGCAATGGTTGTGAGCTGCAGTCTGTAATAGGACGGAGAGAGTGTGCTGCATCGCTGCCCTTAGAGGTTACACATTGGAGGTTCCTAAAACACATTATTGTATTATAGAGATATAAAAATATATAAATTTGTAATTGTGCTGGTACAGAACATTGGTTAGGTTCAGCAATAAGATCATATAGGTTAATATTGAGGATATTCACATAAAAAGTATTTTTTATAATCCAATTATCTATAAGTGGCACAGGTGACTTTACCTTTGGAGGGCCTGGATAGTCTTTATTGCATATACATGGCACATTGCTTGCGTAAAAGTGTGTGACCTATTGCATACTCCCCATACACAGCAAGCAATTGTATTGTCGATACTCTGTCACCTCACTGCCTGCGGTGCTGGTGACTCAGGCTGCTTCCACAAATGTACTGACTCTTCAGATGCATTAGAATTTTTAGGGGAGGCGCTCAGTATTTTGTGTATTCACCAGAATACCTCTTGACAGGGGAACTAACAGAAGGTTAGAAGTGTCTTGTATGTGCTTGACTGTTGTATGCAAGGACACACTTCATCCATATTAGTTATATGATTTTCCTTTAAATCTTCACCCCCCCCCCTTATTTATGGA
Organism: Dendropsophus ebraccatus; assembly: GCF_027789765.1. Lineage (NCBI taxonomy): Eukaryota > Metazoa > Chordata > Amphibia > Anura > Hylidae > Dendropsophus > Dendropsophus ebraccatus. The sequence continues at coordinate 25,964,986 of NC_091456.1, forward strand.
TGTTATATTGGGGGCTTCCGAATTAATTACTGGCCTCAAGAGGCAATGTTTTCAACATATAGGGGGAGATTTGTCAAAGGGTGAAAAATTTAGACTGGTGCAAACTGGCCACAGCAACCAATCCCAGCTCCTCTTTCCTTTCACCAGAGCTGGAAGCTGAGCTGTGATTGGCTGCTGTGGACAGTTTGCACCAGTCTAAATTTTATACCCTTTGATAAATCTCCCCCATAATGATCGTCCTGAAACCAAAGAATATTGTAACTTTAGGGACCATTGTACAGTGTTTGGCTACCTTCAGCAGTACCAGTACTTCATCTCCAGCAGTTGCAGAAGTTGGATGGCATGGTGTGTGTGACTGCTGTTTTATTCAAACGGGTAATTGGGACCAGAATTCTTGTGATTGATTGGAGACTCCAGCTGTTGGACCCCCTGCTCATCACTTATAGAATAAGTTGTAATTTTAGGATAACCACTATCAGGAGCTTGTAACTTTGTGCTTTATAGAGGCAATCCGCTGGCTTCCATTAAACTGACTGCTGGGAAAAGCTGGATCCAGTCCTGGGAGAAGTTTCCCAGGACTGGATCCAGCTTTCCCCAGCACCTGTGCTGGAGTGGCAGTTAAATGGAAGCTGGTGGATTGCAGATATAACTAAGTGCATTGCTTTACTACTGTAAATTTGCTCAACTCCATCCCTTACTTCCCTACCCTCTCTTTTGACCGGCAGAAGCCATTTCTTTACAATACAATTTTGTATATTTCAGGTCTTCCCCCATCGGGGAGCTGGCAGGATCTGAAGGATCATATGCGGGAAGCTGGAGATGTCTGTTATGCTGATGTACACAAAGACGGAATGGGGATTGTGGAGTTTATCCGTAAGGAAGACATGGAGTATGCTCTGAGAAAACTGGATGACACTAAGTTTCGTTCTCATGAAGTAAGATAGTGACTTATTGGTTACATTGTAAATCGCAGGTGTCAAACTCTGGCCCTCCAGCTGTTGCAAAACTACAGTTCCCATCATGCCTGGACAACTAAAGCTTTGGCTGTCCAGGTATGATGAGAATTATAGTTTTGCAACAGCTGGAGGGACTAAGTTTGAACCCCCTGTATGTAAATCGCTGCTTGTACTGAGCTGTAGAGTAAGCTAATGTTTTTGGTATTTTGCAGGGTGAAACTTCCTATATCCGTGTCTGTGCAGAAAGAAATGCCAGCTATTCACGATCCAGATCCCGCTCTAGAGGCCGTGATTCTCCCTATCAAAGTCGTCGTTCTCCCCGTTATGCCTCCCCCTTCCGACAGTACTGAGCTGCCACACAGGGACACTTTCTATGAGTTTAATTCTGAAGACCATCTGCTCTTACATTCCACGACTGATGGATTTCATCAACTGTCTTTTATACCATTATTTTCTGCCCGTATTAAGTTTTTTTTTAATTTTATTTTAGGAGATGTGTGCTCTTTGCATCAGATGTTTATGGTTTCTTTCAATTTGTCATCTTTTAAGGAGGCAACAGACAGTATTGTGCCTAATCTGATGTTTGACTAAGTGTGCAGTGAGTGATAGGTATACGGGATAAAACAAAAGGTGGAATGCTGTGGCGCTGAGACAAACATAAGGGAATGTTCATGTTTGTCTTCTATATAGACCTACTCCCACAAATTTGTTAGAACAATATTATTTGAAATAACTTTTAATCCCCGATGACGTTTGTATGTGTTTCCTTTTATTATGAAAGTGTTTCAGTTAAAATAAACATCTGTAGCTGTCCTAATAAAACAGTGAGATTTCCTACTGCCGCATTCTTTATCGTTCCGGTCACAGCTCCTCGTCGGGGGGAGAGAGGTAGATATTGTCCTCCATTGCTGGTAGAGGAATGTTTCCTGTTGGTATATAAAGGTTTTAGCCTAAACCTAACACATTTTTGTATGTATATATGTTATCAATACACTTAGACATGAGCGACTCTACAGTAGGAACGAAGGGAATCGCCTTATTCCTATCTGCATTCTGCTCATCAGACTGCGGTTTTTGAAGTCTGCACCTCCCCGGGGCAAAGATGGATCCAGTCCTGGGAAACTGGAAGGTGTTTCCCAGAACTGGATCCATCTCTTCCAAGCACCTGGAGAGGAGTGGCACAGAGTGATGAGAATGCAGATACGGATGAAGCGATTGACTTTATTCCTCCTGTAGATTTGCTCATCTCTATATACACTCTGTAAATACCTGGAGGTGCTACAAAATAATCTTCAACGACAGTCTTTGCATTTCCTAGCAGAAATTCTGCACAGTTTCCAGCTGTTACCGTGTCGCCTCTCATGTACAGTTCCCTATGACAAAAGAGCACAATTACCAAGTTTACTATGAACTAGAGATGAACAAAGCAAAACGCTTTATCTCAGCTGCCTTCTAACTCACTACCGCTCCATTCTGGGTGCTGGGAAAAGCTGGATCCAGTCCTGGAAACTGGGAGAAGTTTCTCAGGACTGAATCCAGCTTTTGCAGGCACCTAAGGAGAAGCGGCACTGAGTTAAAAGGCAGCCGGATGATGAGTGATATGCTTAGTACTGTAAGTTTGCTCATCTCTACTATGAATCCTTGGGGGGGGTTAGAAGTTCTGATTCTGAAACCATACCTGTCCTCCAACACTGATGATAATGGTTCCACACCTTCTGTGTTAACATTGTGTAGCTGATTTGCAAAACGGATTGCTTTCTCCAGGCGCTCTACCCCTTCTTGGTTCCGAAAGTCAACTAATGCCAGACGCTCTAGATGATCAATAACCTCTGTAGATACGTTAATGTTCTAAAGAAAAGAAAAAAAAAATTAAAACCCGTTTTATTGGCACCTTATAAGTATTTTAAAGAGGATGCGCCACCAGATACGTCCTCTTTAACCTGACACAGGGATAGAACAGTGCCATCACCACAGTCCGTTTTTCGAACCACGGCCCGGTTCCCCTGTACAGCGCCGTTCTTTCCACGGTTACCGGCCAGTGCTCAAGCACTGGAGGTAGGCCGACCCGCCCCCAGTGGGAGGGAACACCTCCCCTCTATGACGTGGCTCCTTTGATTCTAACAGAGCCGCGTCATACAGGGGAGGGAATTCCCTCCCACTGGGGGCAGGCCGGCCTACCTCCAGTGCTTTGGCACAGACTGGTAACCATGGAAAGAACGGCGCCGTACGGGGGAACCAGGCCGCGGTTCGAAAAACGGACCGCGGCACCAGCTTCCCTGTGACGGCGCTGTTCTATCCCTTTGTCAGGTTAAAGAGGATGTACCTGCTGGTACATCCTCTTTAAGGAAAGACAGCAGCTTGAATTAACTTGTTTGGCCTTTGGTCACACATGCAGTCATTAATCATTTGCGCTCAGGGTAGACCTACACACACTGGATCTGCAGCAGATTTCACACTGCAAAATCAGATTACACCAGCTGGTACATACATTACCTGCTGCTGCTTGCTTCCAGGGGTCTGGACATCCTGCTCAGCCAATCGGGGGAAGCGCACTGACTGGCTGAACGGGACGTCCAGCTGGGAACCCCCGAAGCAAGGCAGATCGGTAAACAGGTAATGTATGCTTCGGTGGGGGGGGGCTTAAGGGAGCTGTCACTTACATACTCACAGCGGGATGTCAATGCCTCTGCGAGTATGTAATCTGATTGAAAATGCTGGAATAGCAGGAGGTGGACTGCCGCATGCCAGAGTGCTAAGCAGGACAGGGAAAGAACCCTTTCAGGAAAGTAATAGCATCTAATTTTTCATTATTTGTTTTAAAGCATACCTCCAGATGGGCTGGCTGGGTTTAAAAAAAAAAAAAAAAAGATGAAGCACTATAGTAATTTTTCTAAACATGTTTTAAAGAGACAGTCTGTCCCCTCCAAACCACATGTTGAGTCGAATAGCTACTTTTAATCAGTGATCTGATTTGGGGGTCTGTTCGGCATGTGATGCAGTTATTGTTCTAAAAAACAACTTTTAAACTTGCAGCCCTGTGTCAAACAGCCATGGCCTAGAGCAGTGCTTCTCAAGCTGTGAGGCGCCCCCTAGTTGTTGGTGAGGCGCAGCTGAGGAGTCAGTATTCACAAAAGTGACTATAAGCTGCACAGGTCTTTCCCTAAATGCAACAATCTTTGGTTAAGGAACATTATTGACTCATTTTGTGCTTATTTAATGTTATACAGAGGTTAGGAGACAAATGAAGGGTAGACTGAACAATAGTTTATATCTTTGCATGGACTTCCATCACAGATGGTGAGGCCCAGCATCTTCTTGGTGAGGCCCTGGCATCATTTAGTCTATTAGGTGAGGCTCCAATAGAAAAAGTTTGAGAAGCACTGCTCTAGAGTATCTGTGCCCTAACTTTGCACCCTCACTCCTTCCCACCCTCTTCATCATTAGGAACGCCACTGGCAGGATTTTTCCTATTCCTCTGCACAGGTGCCGGTGGCATTCCTAATGATGGGGAGGAGGGACAGAGAGGCGATGCAAGCCTAATGCACAGACACTATAGGCCACAGCTGTTTGCCACAGGGCTGCAAGTTTAAAAGTTGTTTTTAGGACAATAACTGCATCACCTGCCGAACGGACCCCAGGACGGATCTTGGATTAAAAGCAGCTATCCGAAAGTACAAGTGGTTTGGGGGGGGGGTCAGATTGTGGGTACAGAGTCGCTTTAAATTGATTGCTAGAAAGTTTGATTCCCCCCTCTCTGTGTGTAACTATGCATTAGAATGCCAAGCTTTCTGTGCCATAAAGTTACGCAGAAAACTGTCTCCTAATAATGCAGTTATGAGTTATATGTTGCAGGGAAAACTGGAGCTTGGACGTGTATTCCAGCACTGGAATCAAAACTAATGTGATAAAAATCACTGGATTTACACTTTAAGTGTAACTACCATTTTTAAAAACTTTTGCTATATCCTAGCCACATGTCAGAAGTGCGTATCAGTCAGGTCCGGCTGCTGATCACCCAGCCAATCTCTCTGCCCCTTCATCTATGCTACAGCGAGATGAATTCCGTAGACTGCTCGTATTCTGATATGTCACTATGACATGTCGGAAGTTTTTAAAAAAGGTGGTTACACTTTATGGCTTTGTTAACACAGATTTATCTCAAAGATTTTTGAAGCCAAAGGCAGGAATGGACTGAGCAGAAATCTCAGTCTTTCCTTTATGACCTTTTGTTTGTTGCTGGCTTTGGCTTCAAAAAATCTTTTTAGATAAATCTCTGTGTAACAGCAACCCTACTCTCTGGCCTGTCTGTTTTAACAAACACATGCACTATGCATAAAATAATTCTACATCACCTTTTTTCTTTTAAATTTAGCTCTGATATGCTGGACGATTATCGCTCAAAAAATTGTTAGATCGTTCGGATTTGAACAATAATTGTTACTTGTAATAGCAGGCAACGATCAAACGACCAACGAGAAATCAGCCAGGAAAGACCGCAAGTAACAATCATTGCCTGTGTAATAGGGTGAATGATTACGAGTTTTCGTTATAGCGATCATTTGAGTGCTACAAAAATATGGCCACTTTCTTTCAGAGACAGCACTATTCTTGTCTCCAGTCCAGGTGCGGTTTGCAATTAAAGGCGTTATCCAGCGCTACAAAAACATGGCCACTTTCCCCCTACTGTTGTCTCCAGTTTGGGTGGGGTTTTGAAACTCTGTTCCATTGAAGTAAATGGAGCTTAATTGCAAACCGCACCTGAACTGGAGAAAACAGTAGGGGGAAAGTGGCCATGTTTTTGTAGCGCTGGATAACCCCTTTAAAGCTCCCTAGGTACGAACAATCAATCAAGCTTTTAAAGGGGTTATCCAGCACTACAAAAACATGGCCACTTTCTTCCATAGACAGCACCACTCTTGTCTCCACTTCAGGTGCGGTTTGCAATTAGGCTCCATTCACTTCAAAGGAACTAAGTTGCAAAACCAACACCCAAACTGGACACAAGAGTGGTGCTGTCTCTGGAAGAAAGTGGCCATGTTTTTGGAGCACCAATTTAAGTATCCACCCTATAAAGCAGATGACCAGATAAGGCACCAATGTATATTAGACAACAGAGGGCTCACATTTTGGCAATTTACCCATTTACAGTACTGCTTGTGTTGTGCAATCAGGAAAACCAAAATTTACTTAACAAATTTAAAATTTCCCGGACTCCATAGGCAGCACAAGCTTCCCTCCCTTGATTACTTGTTATTGCTATATGAAAAATACACTGGTTCCTAGTCTGGTGATCTGCCTTATGGCTTTGATGACACTATGGGGGAGATTTATCAAACTGTTGTAAAGTAGAATTGTCTTAGTTGCCACTAGCAACCAATCAGATTCCACCTTTCATTTGTGGAATCTGATTGGTTGCTAGGGGCAACTAAGACAATTCTACTTTACAACAGTTTGATAAATATCCCCCCTATGTGTAAACAAAGCCTATAGGATGGATACTTAAAGGGGTACTCCGGCAGGGGGACATTTTTTTCCTGATACCGGGGAGTAGGTGGCTAAGGGAAACAACTTCCACTTATCTCTGTGTAAACTTTTTTTTCACATGAACTGGTGTTAGAAAGTGCCAGAGATTTGTAATTTACTTACATTAAAAAAATCTCCAGTCTTCCAGTACTTATCAGCTGCTGTGTACCGTGCAGGAAGTGGTGTATTCTTCCCAGTCTGACACTGCTATCTGCTGCCACCTCTGTCCATGTCAGGAAGTGTCCAGAGCAGGAGCAAATGCCCATAGAAAACCTTTCCTGCTCTCCAGACTGGAAAGAATACACCACTTCCTGCAGGACACACAGCAGCTGATAAGTACTGGAAGACTTGAGATTTTGTAAGAATTACAAATCTTTGGCACCAGTTGATATAAAAGAAATATATATATATATATATATATATATATATATATATATATATTTTATTTTTTTGCTGGAGTACCTCTTTAGCCTATGTGCTGCCTACAAACTCTGGGAAATTATTATTATTTTTTTTACATAACTAATAAAATTAGGCTTTTTCGTGTCACGTTTTTTCCTATTCATTCTCCATCCCAAGAGCAGAATAGCATGAGAGGTTTCTGTCATGGTGTAATCTGTGACAGATAGGGATTAGGCTTTAGGGTGCTTTTACACATGGAGATTTATTTGGCAGATTTTTGAAGCCAAAGCCAGGATTAGATTTGAAAAGGAGAAATCTCAGCCTTTCCTTTATGACCTGTTCTCAGTAGTCTGTTCCTGGCTTTGGCTTCAAAAATCTGTCAGATAAATCTCTCTGTGTAAAGGCACCCTTACAGGTAGTCAATGAAACACACAGGTGGTCATTGTGCCCACTGCCCATGATTTTCTAAGGGTGTGTTTACACAGAGATGTATCTGACAGATTATTGAAGCCAAAGGCAGGAACAGACTATAAACAGAGAACGTGTCCTAAAGGAAAGGATGAGATGTCTCTTTTCAAATCCATTCCTGGCTTTGGCTTCAAAAATCTGTCAAATAGAGTCCACAGGTGTCAAACTCAGGCCCTCCAGCTGTTACAAAACTACAATTCCCATCATGCCTGGCCAGCTAAAGCTTTGGCTGTCGGGGCATGATGGGAATTGTAGTTCTGGAGAGCCCGAGTTTTACACCCCTGCTGTCATAGCTCAGTATGGTAAACAACAAGCTCCACACTGCTACATAGGTGGCTGCATAAACTCATTCTTGTCAGTGATGGAGTGCGGTCACCTGTGTGTCTGTGGCTGGTTCCTGGCTCCAGGTCGGACTCTGCGGTACCTGAAAGGTAAAGTAAACAGGTTACCGCAGGCACTTGCCCCCCCAGTATACCAGTACATATCCCGGTGTTACCGTTACCTTACTCTGTACTGACAGGAGGCGCCTGCACTCTGCTGTCCGCCAGCAGCGGGTAGCTACCGTTCTCAACCACATCTCGAGACGCGTACGTGACGTCAAATTCAACGCGACCGCCATTACGCTAACGTGACCTTGACAAGCGCCGCGGCCATTTTTGATAAGGGCGCCTCACTAATAGCGCTCTCCGCCTTGCCCTACGATAACATGGCGTCTGCAGCACCCTGACCTAGGTGGAGGGTTGTAGTTGAAGTTCTACTTGATTAGTTGTAGGTTATTTACCGGCAGTATGAACAGCGTGGGGGAGGAATGTACCGATATGAAGCGGGAATACGACCAGTGCTTCAACCGGTGGTTCGCCGAGAAGTTTCTTAAAGGGGAAGGCAGCGGTGACCCGTGTAACGACCTGTTCCAGCGCTACCGACACTGTGTCCAGGTGAGGGAGCGGGCTCTCGGCTTGTAGTCGGGGTTGTCGGGCTGTTTCTGACGTGTCTCTTGTGTTCTGCAGAAAGCAATCAAGGACAAGGAGATCCCGGTAGACGGAATAGAGTTCATGGGACCGAGCAAAGACAAACCGGAAGCTAAGGACTGCTCGTGACGGATGAGGGGCCCCTGACTGTGGCCCCGACCTCTCACTTCTGCTGCTTGTTTTCTACTACTGTAAGGACTGGTATGGGCCCCAGAGGCCATGGCGTGTACCCATCACCCATACATGAGGACAGGCGGGCATTGCCCCCAGGGTCTGGCTCAGGAGGGGCTACAGTCTCCTGGAAGGAGCAGGTTTTTATTTATTTATGGAGGTGATGGAGCTTTTTATTCCTTACTGTATAGAACAATAAAGGACTTCTATCTCTTTACATCTAGTGTATGGTGGGAATGGCGCTTATGTGTTCTGAGAGCCCATAACAGGGGTATCTTTAAAGGGGTACTACGGCCAAAATCTTTCTTTCAAATCAACTGGTGTCAAAAAGTTATATAGATTTGTAATTGACTTCTATTAAAAAATCCCAAGTCTTCCGTACTTATCAGCTGCTGTCTGTCCTGCAGGAAGTGGTGTATTCTTTCCAGTCTGACACTGCTGTCACCTCTGTCATTGTCAGGAACTGTCTGGAGCAGGAGAGGTTTTCAATGGGAATTTGCTGCTGCTCTGCACAGTTTCTGACATGGACAAAGGTGGCAGCAGAGAGCACTGTGTCACACTGAAAAGAATACACCGCTTCCTGCTGGACATACAGCAGCTGATAAGTACTGGAAGACTAGAGATTTTAAAGTAGAAATAAATTACAAATCTATATAACTTTCTGAAACCAGTTGATTTAAAAGACAAAGATTTTCGCTGGACAACCCCTTTAAAGAAAATATATCACTTGACAGTTTTTTTATACTGCCTGGTCGGCGCCAGTCCATTTTTTTAAAAACACCACCTGGTTTCTGCGATCTGCATTGTTTTTTTTATGTGCAGGGGGGGCCCAGCGCCCCCAGTGTATGGATATCCCCTCCGCTCGGTGATGCACCTCCATCAGAATCAAGTCTTAACATGTCACTGAGCGGAGGGGATATCTGTACACTGGGAGTGGCGGGCTGAAGTGCGCATAAAAAAAACGCAGATTGTGGGAACCAGACGTTTTCAAAAATCAACCGGGCACCATGATGTATATGCGCTGACAACGACCAGGTAGTATACATTTTTTTTTGTTAGTAAGCAAAGTATTTCCTGCTTTGTACTTATTATAGTGGCAGATCTGTGTAAACGACCCATAGCAACCAGTCACAGCCGTGATGCGTTGCTATGGCAAAAGAACGGAGACAGTGTTTCCTTTAGACAGCTTCATAGATATCCTCCATTGGTCTTTATTAAAACTATTGCTATGCTGTTAGTGTCCTGTGTAGGGTTTTCTCTCCGCAGTCCACAATCTGAGCAGCTCTGAAGCTCCCATTGACTTCAATGGGAGCTCCTGCGTGTAACTGTGACATGTCCCTTTTCTGCACGGTTCCCCATCTCCCATTGCAGCCGACAGTTACAATGTATGGTTTGTTATGGTGGAAATCAGAACAGTTTTCATTTCATAGGCTATGGAGTAAAGTTATACAAAAAGAAATTAAGTTCCAGCAACTTGTAGTAGAAGACAATTCTCTCTTATTATGCTTAAAACCAGCAATGTGTACAGACTAGAGTTGAACAAACTCGAGTGTGCGGCATTTAAGTAGCGGTTGCGGCTGAAGTTTGGATAAATCCCTAAGGTTGCCTGGAAAACATGGGTACAGCCTATGGTCAGAGTCTGCCTGGTGTTCCTTTGACCTGTCATGTTTAGCAGGATTACAGGGGGTGTCTTCACAAATTTCTCTTCTTGCCTGGCTAATACTGATAGAGCAGAAAGTCAGTCTTTCTAAGGGTATATGCACTCTACAGAATACCCGTAGAGACTTGAAGTTCCGCCTGTCTCATAGACTCCTTGATATTTGCAGGCAAATTCCGCCATCTGCCCAAAGAATTGATATGTCTATTCTTTCGGCGGACGGCGGAATTCACCAGTGTGTCTGCAGCACATCTTGACTTGCACCCTGAAGCTGGGAAATGAGATACAGTTCTCTCTTTTTTTTTTTTTTTTTTTTTTTTTTTTCTCTCGTAGATCAGTGCTTTTCAAACTGAGAGGTGCCCCTAGTTGTTGGTAAGGCAATTATCACAAAAGTGTGACTATTGTGTGCACAGTCCTTTCGCTGTTTGCTAAAAATCTAAATTTTTAGCAACATTATTTAGTTATTTTGAACTTGCTTTTTGAGTATATAGAGCTTAGGACAGGTGAAGGGTAGTCCTTCCATTATTTTCAGCTTTTAAATGGACTTCCGCCACAGATGGTGAAGTCCCAGCATCCTCTTGGTCTGGTGAGTGAGGCTCCAGTAGAAAAAGTTTTAAAACACTGTAGATGAATAGATAGGATAGATACTGGTTTTGGGTTTTTTTTTTTATTCTTTTTTTTTGAAGTCACAGAAAAGGAACAGACAATATCTCCCCGCTCCTTCCCACAAATATATGAGACATGTCAATAAACAACAACTTGCGCAATGCTCCAGAAACATCTTAATAAGAACCCAAAAGAAAAGAAATAACTAACAGGTCAGGAACAAATGAAAACCAAGACATTCACTTTTTAAAGAGCCGAGAGTGGCGACCGCACCCCCCTTCGATAACTTTTTAATAGTACCATAGGCTCCCTACTAGTGGAACTCGCCTCCAAAAAGACGGAGGATAGAGAGATAATGAGAGATACTTAGAGTCTAAAGAGAAAGAGAGAAAGTATTGGTAGAGGAGAGGGGTGGGGATGGAACAATGGGTGGGGGGGATGGGGAAGAGGAGACCAGGGAGGAAAGAATCAGGGTTGCGATGGCCACCAATAGGGCCCAAACAGATCATTCCGTTCCGACCGCACAGGATGGCAGCTAGTCAGCAGGATTCAGGCCGGATAGAGTCCACTCACCAAAGAGAGGTACTTCGGGGTACCCTTAAACTCCATCCAAGGAAACCATGTGGAGGTAAACTTCACGTTAGAGTCATGAAGCGAGGAAGTCAAATCCTCCATATACAGTAGGTCATTGACCTTGGAAATCCAGAGTGTAATTGGTGGGGGAAGAGTCCTTCTTCCAGCATAGCGGAATACATACAGATAGATACTGTGTTAACTGTGCAGAGCAGAAGCAGATGGAGCCAGTGGTGGGCAGATACTACAAGACAGAAGCACGTGCCCTGCAGTTGGTTCTGAGGTGCAATGCATGCTGGGAGATGTAGTTAAACGGGCGAGATGCCATGACGTAAAACTGGGATCATTTGTAAAATTTGAATCTGGGGCCAGGAGCAGCGTAGACAAGTGGGGAAGATGTCACACAATCAGTGAGGGTCGGTGAGTGCACTTATATGCTTTTTGTGCATTTTATTTTTTTTTATGGGATTATTGGAGTTCTCTTAGTTAGTATGCTCAATGGGAATTAACCAATAAGTGGCTGATGGTGGCAGAGAGATTTATCTGACAGATCTTTGAGGCCAAAGCCAGGAACAGACTATAAACAGAAAACAGGTCATAAAGGAAAGACAGATTTCTCCTCTTTTTAAATCCATTCCAGGCTTTGGCTTCAGATAAATCTCTCTGTGTAAACGCACCATTATGCAATACACTTTTTGGCTGGGTTAACACTGAGGAATTCTCGCGGATAAATTCTGCCGAATTACGTTACTAGAACACGGCCGAGCGCCTTTCTGCCAACTCTATAGACACCATTCTATGGGCCAGCTGATTCCGCTATCCAGCGAAAGAATTGACGTGTCAATTATTTAATCTGAATGCGTAATCCACCCGTGCCTAGGATGTCTATGGCACGGGCGGAAAAGCAAGCGGCCGTGAGCGCGTACAGGCAACAGAATTTGCCGGAATTTGGACAAAGAAGTCAGGTGACCTCAGCTTCGCGACAGAGCGCCGCTTTGTAACATATCACACAATGTTACAATAGGTTATTGTCATTACGGGTATTTAACCCCAAGTTTCCCAATGCTTCATATCTAATATTAAGCTCAGTTTCCTTTTTCAACAGAAGGGACACATCAGGGTGACATCTGTCAATTATCCTTTGTGGGTTTATGTGCGGTACCGCAACCAAAATATGGCAGAGATAGGCAGTCCCTTCTGTTGAAAAAGGAAACAGAGCTTATTATCAGATATGAAGCATTGGGAAAATTGGGGTTAAATACCCATAATGACATTAATCTGTTGTAACATGTGTGATATGTTATTCCTTATATTCCTTTTAACATGTGTCTCGTTATGTGTTCACCTGTGACGTCATCAAGTCACGTGAGGGCTAGACAAAGCGGCGTTTTGCCGCGAAACTGTGGTCGTCTGACTTCTTACTCCCCTGCACCTTGTTTGTCCAATAAAGCCGGATGATTATACCAAGCTGGTGAGTGCCATTGTCTTTTTGCTCTTTTGGGAAAGTTTTGGACATGCTTATCTTTTGATTGAGCGCCTCCTGGGCTGTGAATTGTTGGTGATCTGCCGGTACACTTACCACATTGGCACTGAGGAGGTGCCATCCATTTTTCTCTTGTATTGTTCAATACACTATTAAGGCTGCTGACAGGCTGAGCGACTGTATAAAACCACTTGCTGACCCTAAACATAGAAGCGCTGTGCAGAAGGGACCGGAGCACTGTGATACCAGTAAAGTAAGTAAAGGCTTCTTTGTTGTTGTAACCACCTGCCTGATCATGTGCTGGGGGGAAGCAATCAAAAAAAAGTTCCATTCCAGAAAAATCCTTTTAAGGGTGGGTTCACACTTAACAGATCCGCTGTGGATTTTACGCTGCGAGTTCGCAGTGTAATCTGCTGCGGATCCCTTCACTGTCACTTTGAATAAGATTAGATAATCAAAGTAGAATTGTCATCCCGATGAGAGTATGTAAAAGGCAGCTTCCTTAACCCCCTGCCGCCTGATGCATACATTACTGGGTCTGCGCGGGGGGTGAGCTGCGAAATCCGCGGCTGGTGATCTGCCGGGATTCCAAAGTGAGCACATACCCTTAAACCAACTCACTCCCCCTCCCATACCTGACCCTGCTGGGACTCAGCTTCCAGGTGTCAATTAAGCAGAAGGGGAAACATTCCAATTTGCAGTGGGTCAGGAGCTTGGAAAAGCCTCTTTGATTCTTTGCACCAGAGAATTTTTTCTACATCCTGGAAGCACAGCTGGATATATGAAAGGTACCATGTGTCTCCCTGACCTAACAGCATCTAACAGTAACAACAGTTTGTAACCAGGATTGCAGTTGACAGAGCCCTTTAAGGCCCGCTTCAAGATTGATTTTAAAGGGGTTATCCAGCGTTAGAAAAACATAACCACTTTCTTCCAGAGAGAGCACCACTCTTGTCTCCAGTTCAGGTGTGGTTTGTAATTAAAGTGACTGTACCACCAGGCCCAGGCTGAAGCACTGGAGGTGGGCCAAACCACCCCCAGTGGGAAGAAACCCCAGTCCCCCCATGATGTGACTCCATTAGAATCAATGGAACCCAATCATAGAGGGGCGGGGGTTTCCTCCCACTAAGGGTGGGTCGGCCCGCCTCCAGTGCTTCAGCCTGGGCCTGGTGGTACAGTCACTTTAAGCTCCATTTACTTTAATGGAATAGAGTTGCACAACCTGCACCCAAACTGGAAACAAGAGCAGTGCTGTCATTGAAAGAAAGTGGCCATGTTTTTCTAATGCTTGAGAATACCTTTAGTACTCTGTGTGAAAACAGAGGCGTATGCAGGTACAGCACAGGTCTGTACATTTGTCAGTGTCATATTATAACTGTGTGCACAATCTGCTTGTACATATGAGTATTTGCTGCCTCCGAGAGTGGAGACTACCTCTGTAATATGGCACATAATGCTGCATGGTGCTCCGCTGAATATAATCCGAGTCATGAATTGCTGCAGTATTACAAAACTGAACAATGCTGATCCAGAATAGTCTTGTGCATGAGATTAACACTGTGGAATGTATTTCTATATGGATCTCTTCAGGCTAATACCGAAATGAGACAATTCAGAAAATGCTACTTTTCAGGATGATTTTCTACAAATGCCAAAATAAAATGAGATCACATTACATTGACTTTCCCTCTATGCTCTGCACTATGAATGTTGCCAAATGAGTGGTATCCTGAAGGTGTATATCTGCACTTTGCCTATTTGGACTACAATAATTCCTTTTGATACAGTTACCCATAAAGAGCTGAAAGAAAATTGAACTTAAAGGAAATCAATCAGCACGATTGTACTGATTTGGATCCCAGCTGTACAAATCTACTGTGCAGCTCCCCGAGGATACCAGCCACGGTTGCTGCGGTATCTTTAAATTGAGGAAAAACTCAGTCGAGGGGCGGCAACTTGTTATCTGGGCGGGGAGATACCCATGACGTCATGGCTCCTCTCTGCCCGTCAGCGCGCAGTGCGGGGATGATTGACAAGTAGAGAGATCACTAACGGATGGAAAAGCTCACTCACAGATTTTTGCCGTGGTAACAAAGCTATTCACTCTATTACTGTAAATTTGCTCATCTCTAAATAATAACTTTTGCTAGTTATGAGTTCTGCAGCTTACCAGAAGACAATGCTCTTTGTTACACCACAATTCAGTCAGTATAATGTCACTGTGTGATTAGAGGTTTTCGTGCTGTGTGACAGGAGAGTTGACCATACAATGTGAGCCATCCCAGGATTCTCTGCTACTGAATATGGATGTGCAGCAGCTGGACACATGCACAGTGAAGGGTGACACCTAGTGGCCATGTGTATAACAATGATTTAACCCCTTAAGGTCAAAGCCTATTTTCGTTTTTGCGCTTTTGCTTATTCCATTTTAAGTTTAAAAGTCCATAGCACTTGCATTTTTTCACCTAGAGACGTATATGAGCGCTTATTTTTTGAGAAACCAATTGTACTTTGCAATGACAGGCATTATTTTTCCATAACATATGCTGCGAAACCGGAAAAAAATCATTTGCGCTGTCAAATTGAAAAAAAAAACGAATTTGTTTTAATTTCGGGGAGTTTTGCATTTACGCCGTCCGTCCTATGGTAAAACTGACTTGTTATGCATGTTCCTCAAGTTGTTACGATTACTATGATATATAACATGTATAACTTATATTGTATCTGATGGCCTGTAAAAAATTCAAACCATTGTTAACAAATATAAGTTCCTTAAAATCGCTCCATTCCCAGGCTTATAGCGCTTTTATCCTTGGGTCTATGGGGCTGTGTGAGGTGTCAGTTTTTGCGCCATGATGTGTTCTTTCTATCGGTACCTTGATTGCGCATATACGACTTTTTGATCGTTTTTTATTACATTTTTTTCTGGATTTGATGCGACCAAAAATGCGCAAATTTGCACTTTGGAATTTTTTTGCGCTGACGCCGTTTACCGTGCGAGATCAGGAATGTGATTAATTAATAGTTCGGGCGATTACGCGCGCGGCGTTACTAAATATGTTTATTTATTAATTTATATTTATAAAATGGGAAAAGGGGGGTGATTTGGACTTTTATTAGGGGAGGGGATTTTTTATTAATAAAAACACTTTTTTACTTTTTTTTTTTTACATACACTAGAAGCCCCCCTGGGGGGCTTGTATATACATAGCACTGATCTCTCATAGAGATCAATGCTGTGTATATACACAGCAAAGATCCATGAGATCGGTCATAGATTGCTATGGCCTGCTGCAGGCCATAGCAATCTACTGCCGAGCCGGGATCAGCGTCATTCCGACGCTGAGGCCCGGCACGGCCAGAAGAACGGATCTCCCCCCCGCGATCGCATCGCGGGGGGGAGATCCGACCCACTAGACACCAGGGATGTTGTGCATAAAGCACTTCAATGCAGCTGTCAGGTTTGACAGCTGCATTGAAGTGCTTAATAAGCCGGCGCGGCAACGGGACCCGCGCCGGCTAATAGAGGCACTGCCCGGCTGCACGTGTCAGCCGGGATCAGCGCCGTTCAGAGCGGGGTCCCGGCGGGACCCCGCTCTGAACACCCCCGCGGCGCCATGACGTATCAGATACGTCATGGGTCGCTAAGGGGTTAAACATAGAAAACTAAATGTCACTGTCATTTATTTATTTATTTATTTTAGCAGAAATCAATAGTCCAGGCAATTTTAAGAAATTTTGTAATTTTGTTTATTAGGCAAATATGCCATTATCTGCATTCAAAAAGAATTTCCCCAAGTCCCCTCCTCCCTGCCTCCTCTCTCTCTCATCCACTGCTCATTATCAGGAGATTTCTACTCTTTTACACAGTCGGGCCCTGTCCGTTCTATGGAGAGGGGAGATTAGTCACCAGCAGAGAGAATAAAGGATAACACAGTGGGAGCTGTGTGAAAACCAGTATTCAGAGGTCAGAGCTGACCTCAGAGGAGATAGCCCAGTGATGTAACTGTAAATTAACTCTTTGTTGTCCTGTTTTGGTGCCTCATCTCCCTCCAATTCCCCCCCCCCCTCCCCATAAGAGAACAGTGAATGCGGGGGAGAGCTTCAAACTGCTTTTTCATGATAAAAATGCATTTTTTGGCTAATAAACCCAATTACAAAGTTTCTTAAAATCACCTGTACTATTGATTTCTGCAAAAAATTTTTACGACAGTGACACTTTAAAAAAATAAATAAAGAGTATATTGCAAAACTGCTTGTGATTACAACACCAGTTGATTTCATATAGTCTCCTATCTATCTTCAAGTCGCTATTGTGTCCTTCAATAATAGACTATGTTTGACTTGTGAAGGAAGTGCTGAATATTTAGTATGTAACAATGCAGAGACCATGGGGCCACCAAACCCTTCAAGTGCATAATTAAAGTAGATGTTTGACCCCTGCAACCAGTTCACACAGTGCCAGGCAGGCTATATTCTATCTCCTCGGGTCAGGAAAGCTTAACTTGCTTTTAGACCTGGGTAACTGCAGTTTAGACAATGCGATTCTTGGCCTTTTATTAGACCAGATGTATCTCGAGAAGGCAGACTAAAACCTCACAACATCCTGATGCCGGAGGAGCAGCAGCAGCTGAACGTTTGTAATGGGTATAGCACTTTTGAAAAACTAAGTATTCTGATCATATGGCATCTATCAGCATATTTGTATATTGATTTGCTTTAACGCAAGGGCAATTCAGGAGAGAGCACTGTGTACCTAGTAATAACACAAGGAACTGTACCGACCACTTAGTACTTTAAGGGGGGGTCAGGCAATAGAAGTAAGCTGTGATTTACCTTTTATTCACAGTGTGGATCCTGGAGACTGCAGACAGGATCCCAGCAGTGGAGAGCCCACACTTTGTCTTTCTCTTCTGCATATATCGCTGTGGCCTAACCACAGGCAGTGAACAGCAGACTGCAGGAAGGTGAGACACCTAGCGGGGGTTTGAACCTTTTTAGGTAAATTAGTTTTTTGGTCATTCTTGGTAAAATCATATAGTCCTGCCTGTAACTGCAGACAGAATAAGCAGACATAAGGGTTTTTAGACTATAAAACAGAGATGAGGTTTAAAATAATAGTGACCACTTAAAGGGATGGGTTGCAATACCAGGGACATTCACAACCAAATGAACAAAGCTTTACAATAATGTGAATTTTGGGAGTGAAAAGGGTGTGGCTGCACCTGGGCCCAGAAGCCTGTTGGGGGGGGGGGGGGGGCATAGTCTCTCCTCCTCCCCATATAGGCAGAGCAGTTCTGTAAGGTTGAGGGCCCCATGACAAATTGGGTTGCACTGGGGTTCAGCAGCTTCAAGTTACGTTTCTTTGTGGATCAGTTGTGGATCTTTAAATGAGTTGTCTGGCATTCAGCATTTTTTAATATATTGCTGCTGATGCATATAAAACAACAAACATCCTATGCTTACCTCTCTACGCTCCAATGGTGTCCTGCTGCGGAGCTGCTGGTATCCCCTGCTGACTGCAGAGCCTCTACTCCTGATAAGATGAAGGGGGCACATCAAGGAACAGACGCCCACCGCAGCCGACGTCACAGCACAGAATGGCGGTGCTGGAACTCAGCTGTGATATCACACTTCCGGTGGTGGAGCTGATTAGGGACAAAGATGGGCCACAGTATCCCTTTAACACTGTATTAAAAAGGGCTATCCAGTGCTACAAAACCATGGCCAATTTTCCCCCTCTTGTCGCCAGATTGGGTGGGGTTTCAAACTCAGTTCCATTCAAGTTAATTGCAAACCACACCTGACCTGGAGACAAGAGAGGCGGGAAAAGTGGCCATGTTTTTGAAGCGCTGAATAACCCCTTCAACTAAGGTGAAAGCTTAGTCCCCGTCCCATCATCGAGCTAGAAGTCTGCGCTGCCGCCTCTTAAATGTCATATTCACCACTGCAGTTAGCATGTAAGTGGGCAAACTATACCTCAAATTCTCCAATCCCAGCCATTGCTAAAGGTGCCCAATTGCCAATGGAGAGCTGATTACTCACAATACCTGCGCAGAGCTTATTCAAAAGCACCTTAAAACACAGACCCTAAGTGACTGCCATGAAATTGAGTACTGGCTGTCATTATGGAGTAGAGAACTGTTTTTTGTGCAGTCAATAACCCATTTATTGACCCCAGACAGCATGTGGAGGGAAGATCATTGATGTACTGGGTATCTCCAAAGTAGTGTAGAGGAAACCAGCAACTGCATTACAGCAACACAAGGATTACGTTACAAACGCAGCCCAGGTCTAAGCAGTGAAATAAGTCACACATGGGACAGCTGCCCAGATCTTTATTTTGGGGACATAAGTGGAAAGACATGATTTACCTTTCAGGCACACTGTGAAACCTCTGGGAGAGGCAGACGGGCCTGGTTTGAACTCATTTACACAAAGATTATTTGGCAAAGATTTGAAGCCAAAGCCAGGAATGGATTTGAAAAGAGGAGAAATAGCAGTCTTTCCTTTATGACCTGATCTCTGTTTATAGTCTTTTTATAATCTTTCTGTGTAAACGACCCATAGTCAAGGCCATCTTCTCTACACCCTGGGTTGTGCATTGGTCTTTGCTGATCGAGGCAGATTTTCCTTACAAACGTCTTTACGTTTTTTTTGCCACGATAAGTCGTCATTTTTGGTAACCAAAGTGATTTACACATTTGGTAATAAATAACATAGAAAACCTGCTTGAAATAGCGACAAAAGTTCAGCATGCCAAATATGCAGAACCTCTTTTCTACTAGCACTAGTCATGCAAGCAGGATGGACATAAGATGGGTGACTACCTTACATTATATTTAGTTATACCAGAAATAGTATTCTAACAAAGAATAGTTTGTCTTTATTGTGAAATTATCAAGAAACTCATGTAGGTCAAACCATAAACTTTATTTAGACAACTTCTACCTTGGCTGTAGGAAGTTGGCGGGCATGTACAGCATTAAATAGAATAGTATGATCCCTGCTCGTTTTGTGGGCTCATATAACGTACTGGTCCAGATAACAATGTGTCCGAAGCTTAATGCTCGTGATCATCAGAATCTTCATAACCAGTGGGAAGAGGATTCACGTGAGGGTTGTGGAAAAGGGTCTTGTTTCCATCGCCCCAAGGGAATTTCTGCAAGAACAGAGAAATGATGCAATGAAAGCTGAAATAAAGAAGCCTCGTAAAAACATGTGGATTACACATTATAAGACTAGAAACAACCTTTGAAACCTAAGAATAATAAAAACTCGCTCTTCAAATCTGTATACCTGAAGCATTTATAGTGCCAGCCATCAGCCCCAAAATTCCTCAAGTTTTTACAAGAAGTGCCGGACCCGGAGGAGAGCAAACCATTGTAGGAGTCACTAAGGCAGAATCCAATGAATTGGCTGTTCATTTATGTTGCAAAAGTCATTCTGCTTTAAAAAGGCATAATCCAGTGTTAAAAAAAAACAAAAAAACTTTCAGGGACAGCACCACTAGTCTCCAGTTTAGATGTGGTTTGTAATTAAAGTGTCACTGTCTTTTTTTTTTTTTTGCAGGAATCAACAGTACAGGCGATTTTAACAAACTTTGTAATTGGGTTTATTAGGCAAATATGCCATTATGTGCATTTAAAAAGCCTTTCCCCAGGTCCCCCCCCCTCCCTCCTTCAGAGCTCATTATCAGGAAATCTTGACTCTTTTACATCAGTTGAGCCCTATATAACCTATGGAGAGGGGAGGGGGATTAGTCACCAGCAGAGAACAAAGGATTACACAGCGGGACCTGTGTGAAAGACTGTATTCAGAGGTCAGAGAGGTTAGTGCTGACTTCAGAGGAGATAGCCGGTGATGAAGCTGTCAATTAACTCTTTGTTGTCCTGTTTTGGTGCCTCATCTCCCTCCACCCCTCCCCTCTCCATAGAGAAACATAAAGACAGGGGAAAGAGCTTCAAACTGCTTTTTCATGATAAAAATGCATTTTTCGCGTAATAAACCCAATTACAAAGTTTCTTAAAATTCACTCCATTTACTTCAATAGAACAGAGTTGCAAAACCTGCACCCAAACTGGAGACAAGAGTTGCGTCGTCTCTGGAAAGTATTTTTCTAATGCTGGATAACTCCTTTAAAGTGACTGTACCACCAGTCCCAGGCTGAAGCACTGGAGGCGGGCCGACCCACCCCCAGCCCCTCCATGACGTGACTTCATTAGAATCAATGGAACCCTATCATAGAGGGGCTAGGGTTTCTTCCCACTAAGGGTGGGTCGGCCCCCCTCTAGTGCGTCAGCCTGGGCCTGGTGGTACAGTCCCTTTAAGTGTTCTGATTCCCATGCCAAACTCTGGGCACATGCATGAAACTCACCAAGCACAGGACACATCCACTGCACACCAACCAGAAAAGGGAACAATAGTGACATACCTCCTTAGGGTGCCTTCACACATACCATATCTCTGCATATTTATCGCCCCAAACTCGCGCGATAGCCGCGTTTTTTTGTGGTGTTGAACTCGCATCTCAAAATACTCGCATGTAAAAATCGCACCAAACACGCAGCGAGAATACACATACATTGATTTCATAGCAATCAGTATTGCTGCAGATTTATGTGTGAGAAACTCGCAGCTATAAATACGCAGCAATACGGTACGTGTGAAGGCACCCTAAATGCGAATGTACCATTAGCTAAAAAAAAAAAAAAATTAAAATCTTTCCTGACAGCAATATTCACACACAATCTGCAGTTCTATCAAAAAGGTCACTCTATGAGATTTTTTTCTTTTGAGTTCTCTTAAAGCGCACATCATGAAAATTTAATTTAAACTATGAAACGGTGTTGTGTTCGCAAGCAGCTTTGGAATATACTCTTTATTTTAAGTTTTCTATGTATAAACCAACAATACTCATATGGCCAAATTGTGGCCTTGTGCCAATATTTGGTCTTTTCTCAAAAAAATAAAAAAAAACTCAGGAAGTCCCAGTCCTTTGTGCACAGGTTGTTTATCAACTGAGGACAAATAACTTGCTAGCTAATTATAAAGTCTGCAGCTTGCCAGGAGACAATGCTCTTCGTTATGCAATAATTTGTCAGTATAATGTCACTGTGTGGTTACAGAGGCTTTGGTGCTGGGTGACAGGAGAGCTGACCATACAATGCAAGTACCCCCAAGATTCTCTGCTACTGAATGTGGACATGCAGCAGCTGTACACATGCACAGTGAAGGGAGACACCTACTGGCCATATGTATAACGTTGCCTTAAACACAGAAAACTTATAGATCACAACCCCTGTTCATTTCGTTTAAAAACTTTTTTTGCAACAGTGCTGCTTTAGTCCATCTCATGTAAGACATCACCCAGTCCTACACCAGGTAGAAGATCGTAAAAAAAACAAACGACGCAACGATCAGCCGACATGAACAATGTCGGCTGATCGTTGCTGCCAATTCCACGGGACGATGGAAGGCCGAATACGGCTGATAATCATTCCGTGGAATAGGGCCTTAAGGGATCGTTTACACGAACAGGATGTGCAGCAGATTTGAGGGCCCAGATTTGATTTGCTTTGAATCTGCTGCGGATCCTGTAAGTGTGAACGCACCCTAAAGCGGTACCAACTTTGCCACTGTAAATAAAAAGGGACACCCTCCCATCCAGCAGTGAACATCCACTGACATGATACATACAAGTTATGTATAATAACTTGATGGCTAACTGCATGCACTATCCATTTAAAGGTGTACTCCAGCCAAATGTAAAAATCCAGGGTGGGCAGAGGGTGGTTGGAACATAAGTTATACTTACCCTGGCCCCCACAGAGCAGCGCCATCAGTCCCAGTTTTGTGACGTCATGAGATGGCTCATAAATGCCCACTCAGCCAGTCAAAGGCGGGGCATCTCTGCAGTCACTGACTGGCTGAGCAGACAGTTCCTGCCAGGCCGTGAAGTAATTAGAGCTTGCAGGTTATCTATATGCTGGTCGGGATGTGGGGGGACCAGGACAGGTAAGTATCACTTATGTTCCTTCCACCCCCTGCCCACCCTGGATTTTTTTTACATCTTCCAAGAACTGCCAACCATTACTCGAAGGGAATTACCCCAAGATACAAAGTTATCCCCTTCTCTCTATAGAGCTTGCAGACATTGCTCTGCACTAAGCCATTAAGGTACGCTAGTGCTCCATTCATTCAAGGAACAAATGTCCTCCATTCTTATGATGAGAGGGGGGTCCCACCAGTCAGAACCCAATGGTGGCTGCAGAAGGAGCCGTGTCTCCCATTACTGCTGCAAATAAACGGAAGTTGAATGGAAGACAAAACAAACCTAAACATATTTTAATGAAGCTATACTACAAAGTCCTATAACTATAAAAGTCTCTGGAGTACCCCTTTAAGAGATCGGAAGAAAGGAGGACGACAGCTTTCATAGTGAACATTCTGCCCTAAATTCCAGGTGACCGATTCCTTTCAAAGATTTACTTTTCAGACGTCAGCACTACTGTAAAAACACACAGATGGCTACTGGTCCAAATAAAGTTAGTGCTTCAGGTTGAGATCTGGCCTTGTCTTATGGTAAAGATGGTCAGCTCTGATCTGCTTCACCATGAAGGTCATCCTGGACAATCACTCAAAGAACCCTGCCTTACCCTGTGACCTGGGCCTATAAACAATTGCCAAGTGGTCTCAGAGGCCATATTACATGGCCCGATAGAGCGCTAGATCAGCGCTCGCTATTACACGGCTCGACGATGTTGCAGCCCTACTTTACCTCCCCATGCACCCCAGCTTTCCCCAGCTGGCACTTTTGAGTCGTCACTGCAGCGACAAGCTTCTCAGCCAATCACTGCCCAAGACAGGACAGAGCCGTGTCCAGTGATTGGCTGAGTTGCAGAGTCATTGCAGAGACTTCAGCAGAGGCTGCGGTGAGCCAGGAGAAGCTGCAAGGACACTGGGGATTGTGGAGAGGTAATGTGCAGCTTTATTATTTCCTCTTCATTAGCCACAAACCTCCTACGCAGAGCCATGCACCGGCGGCTGGTGATTTTTAAAGGGAACCAATCAGCCCAATGGGGCTGATATGGTTCCGTGAACTGCTGTATACAGCTCCTGCAGCATCCGCGGCACGTACCGGCTACAGCAGTAGCTGTATACCCGGAAAAAAAAAAGGGCTTTAATCCCCCGGGCGCTTAACAGGCAGCAACGGGGAGGTAGTCATCTGGGCGGCTCCCCACCCATATCTAGTCACCTGTCAGCGTGCTCAGAAAGGATGAATGACAGGCAGAGAGGTCCGTTACTGGCCTGCCTGTCAATCATCCCCTCTGAGCGCGCTGACAGGCAGAGCCCAGATGACTGCCTCCCTGTCGCTGCCTGTCACGCACCCGGGGGATTTTTCAGGTATACAGCCCCTGCTGCAGCCGGTACGTGCCGCAGCTGCTGCAGGAGCTGTATACAGCGGTTCAGGGATCCATATCAGGCTGATTGGTTCCCTTTAAGTCTGCAGAAAGACAATGATCAGCCGATGATCGGGTCCTCGGCTAATTGTTGTCTGTATTACACAGGACGATATCTGCCAGAATCAGACGCCAGCCTGAGCAGATAAACAGCCCATGTAATATATATTAAAAAGGGAAAAAACAAACAAACATTGTGCAGTCCTATCACACTGGGGAGGGACCCCGGCAGTCCTATCACACTGGGGAGGGACCCCGGCAGTCCTATCACACTGGGGGGTGGGGTGTCCCCAACAGTCCTATCACACTGGGGGGTGGGTTGTCCCCAACAGTCCTATCACACTGGGGGGTGGGGAGTCCCCGGCAGTCCTATCACACAGGGGGGGGTCCCCGGCAGTCCTATCACACAGGGGGGGTCCCCGGCAGTCCTATCACACAGGGGGGGTCCCCAGCAGTCCTATCACACAGGGGGGGTCCCCAGCAGTCCTATCACACAGGGGGGGTCCCCGGCAGTCCTATCACACAGGGGGGGTCCCCGGCAGTCCTACCACACAGGGGGGGTCCCCGGCAGTCCTATCACACAGGGGGGGTCCCCGGCAGTCCTCCTATCACACAGGGGGGGTCCCCGGCAGTCCTATCACAGGGGGGGTCCCGGTGTGACCAGGTGACAGCACCCATGGCTGCTCTCCACATATACCAGCCCCTCCAGGCTCAGCTACCTTGGTGCGGATCCGCAGGTGCTCGTAGCCCACGAACTCGGGCCTCTCCCCGTGGTGCTGCGCGTGCAGGAAGGCGTTGAGCATACACACGGCCACTCCGGGCAGCGCCACCACGAACGTCAGGATCTTCCAGGTGCGCGCTGTAAGGAGACAAAGCAGAGACTGAGGGACGGGCGCAACCACCGGCTACAGGAGGGGTGACCTTCACTGACAGCGTCCACTACTGAAGGTGACCCAAGGAACAGACCCCCCTCCCGCATTGGATTCACCCTGTACCTGCATCACCATGCTCCCCATGAGCTGCCGCCGATAACAGGCGACCACGGCTCGCGACTGTGCGGCGGAGGATGCCAGATAACCTGCCCAGCGCCGCCATGATGTCCCTCAGTAACAGCGAACGTGAGGAAAAACTACTATACGTGAGACCGGAAGGGGCGGTAATCAGCGTACTGCGCATGCGATATAGAGCTTAGCCCGCAGTACCGGCTCACATGTCACCCGCCAGTGCGCATGCGCGGAGAGAAGACTACGTGCGTGAGCGATGAAAGTCATAAGGACATGAGGCGGGCAGATGGCTGACACAGTACTCATGCAGTCCAGTCACATATGGGGTCATTGTACATTTTATTTTTTGCCCATAGTAACCAGGTCACCGTCCAATTACCCAGAGCAACAAGAGAAATGAAAGCTGGGCCGTGGTTGTTATGGGCAACGGAGAGCGTGACTTAAATCTCCCCTAATATTTATGGCAGGAATAGGAAACCGTTGGCTCTCCAGCTGTTGCAAAACTACAATTCCCATCATGCCTTGGCAGCCAAAGCTAAAGCTTCGGCTGCCAAGGCATGATGGGAATTGTAGTTTTGCAACAGCTGGAGAGCCCAAGGTTTCCCATCCCTGATGTATGGCATTGATAACTATGGTGTCTGTACTGTGAGGGATTATGGGGATATTAAACTGGCTTTATTGCAACCAATCAGAGCTCAGCTTTCATTTTACCAAAGCAGTTTAAGAGATTAAAGCTTAGCTCTGGTTACTATGGTTACAGCTTTTCTTATACATAGTGCCGCCATATTGGGTCACTGTGAGGTATAGCAGATGGCCTAGCTTCCTAATAGACCATCAATATTAGATCTTCCCAGTCCATATCCGCAGGGCAGAGGATAACAAGCCACGGGGACCCCCACCGATTCCAGGAGGGGACAGTATAGTGTGAACAGGCAGAATGTTCTGTGTCTATGGATCTTTATTGGGACTGAAAAGCGCAATGCTTTTTAGTCCTGTAAGATAAATATATAGTTTAAAGCTACATTATAATAAAAAAAAAACTTTTGACATCTCATAGAGACAAGTCAAAATTTTTAATTGGTCCAAGGTCTTACCCGGGTATTCAGACCCGTACAGAACGTAAGAACAAGTGGGGAAAAGACCGCGATGCTGTGCTATCTGCTCCCCGCTATGTGTCGGTGAAGGAGTCGGGCCCATAGACTTACATTATGAGCCCAACACATCATGTGACACAGAGCCGGGAGAGGACCGTACTAAGCATGTTGAGTGTTCAGGCCAATCAAAATTTTTGACATATGTCTTTAAAGGAGAAGTCCAGCAAAACTTTTTATTAAAGTGTTGTATTGCCCCCCCAAAAGTTATACAAATCCCCAATATACACTTATTACGGGAAATGCTTGTAATGTGCTTTTTTCCCTGCACTTACTACTGCATTAAGGCTTCACTTCCTGGATAACATGGTGATGTCACTTCCTGGATAACATGGTGATGTCACTTCCTGGATAACATGGTGATGTCACTTCCTGGATAACATGGTGATGTCACTTCCTGGATAACATGGTGATGTCACTTCCTGGATAACATGGTGATGTCGCGACCCGACTCCCAGAGCTGTGCGGGCTGTGACTGCTGGAGAGGATGATGGCAGGGGGACACTGAAGGATACAGGGCACTGGAGGGACACTGAGCATCCCCCTGCCATCATCCTCCCCAGCAGCCACAGCCCGCACAGCTCTGGGAGTCAGGTCGTGACATCACCATTTTATCCAGGAAGTGACATCACCGTGTTATCCAGGAAGTGACATCACCATGTTATCCAGGAACTGACATCACCATGTTATCCAGGAACTGACATCACCATGTTATCCAGGAAGTGACATCACCATGTTATCCAGGAAGTGACATCACCATGTTATCCAGGAAGTGACATCACCATGTTATCCAGGAAGTGAAGCCTTGATGCAGTAGTAAGTGCAGGTAAAAAAGCACTTTATATGCATTTACTGTAATAATTGTATATTTGTGATTTGTATAACTTTTGGGGGGCAATACAATAAATTTTTGCTGGACTTCTCCTTTAAAGCGATTCTGTACCCACAATCTGCCCCCCCCCCCAACCACTTGTACCTTCAGAAAGTTGCTTTCAATCCAAGATATGTCCTGAGGTCTGTTCGGCAGGTGATGCTGTTACTGTCCCAAAAGATATCTTTTAGGGTAGCTTCACGCGTACCGCATCACAGTGGATTTGATGGTGCAGATCCAAGCAAATATGATCTAAATAACTTAACACTGCGTCAAATCTGCTGTGTGATCCTGTACGTGTGAACGCACTCTAAAACATACCCTAAGCAGCCCTGTGTCAGATTGGCGTGGCCCAGAGTGTCTGTGCCCTAGGCTTGCGACGCCCCTCCATCCCTCCTCCTTGCCCTCTTCATCATTAGGAATGCTCCTGGGCAGGATTTCTCCTATTGATCACTTGTCTAAACACTGCACATGTGCCTTAACCATCCAGCATGTGTGCAGTGTTCAGACAAGTCATGATTAAGAGAAATCCTACCTGGGGCAATTCTAATGATAAAGAGGGTGGGAGCACTCTAGGCTACGCCAGTTTGACACAGGGCTGCAAGTTTAAAAGTTGTTTTTTAGGATAATAACTGCATATATGAAATATGCCGCAATATGGCTCACTGTCTAGAATGTAGTGGTCCGTGAATTGAAGGCCACTATGGAGGCACAAAGTGCTGGCTGCAATTGCGCGTCCGCAGTTATGGTCAGTATTTGTCTACGTGTGAATGTGGCCTTAGAGTGGGTTCACCGCAGGATTTTTACATACTCGCAGCAGATTTTTCATTCTGCTGTGGCCCGGCGAATACTCTACCCATCCACGCTCCAGCCTGCTTCTGGCTCCCTACATCCCGCTCAGCCAATTAGTGCGCTGTCCCGCCGCAGCCACTGATCACCTCACTCTTAAAGGGGTTATCCGGAGAGCTCTAGCCCTCCTCCTTGCAGGAGTTTTTCTGCTAGTCTGGAGGAAAGAAGGAAGAAGGGGGGCATGATTGATACCTTTAAACATGTTAAAGGGCTAAGTTAGGTTCAGGAAGGCAGTGTTTTTGATAGCCCAAGAACAAGGGGACACAAACTGCAGTTAGTTTGAGAAAGATCAGGAGCACTAAGAATAAGTATTTACTGAAAGAGTGGTAGCTACTTGGAACAAACTTCCAGCACATGTGGTTGGAAATTGGACAGTAATTGAATGTAAACATGCCTGGCATAAATGTATGTCTTTACTAAGATAATAAAAAAGTAAAAACTAAATGGGCAGGCTTTTTCTTCTATGTCTCTATGTCACAGTCTTGAGTTTTTTGTTGCTGCAGTTGCTATTCTCACCACAAGGTGTCAGCATCAGCTTGAAATGTTGAACTAATGCAAAAAAAAATGCAATGGAGCAGATTATTCCCATTCGTATACAAAGTAAGCAGCAGGCAGATAGGGCTGTAAAATAATTTAAACATGCAGAACTCTCCCAGTCCATCATTGGTGCTCTATAGGTGTACATGTCTTAATAAATTTGGTATATATTACAATGTCCCTAAGCCAAAAATAACATGAAGGCAGATCATGGGGGAGTTGCCTAACATGGGAAAAGGGATACTAACGAAGATACCTGATACTAACGGGGATACTATAGACTAAGTGGGAGCATACTAGTGGAGATGCCTAACATGCTAACATGGGGGGGGGGGGGAGTCGCTATCTACTGGTTGGGGGAATACTAAGGGAGGAAGGGAGGTGCTTAATAGATGCTATCTCCTGGGAGGAGGGCTAACTAACGGGATGCCTTTTACATTGGGGAATACTACATACTAGGAGGGCCTTAACTACCAGAGGGGTTCACCTATAGGGTTGACTACTGCGGGTGGGGGAGTGCTATCTATCAGGTAAATGGCCACATGGGGAATAGTACATACTGGGGGTTGCCTACAGCTAGCTCCCAGAGAGACTGCCTGCAGGGGGGGGGGATTGGGTACACGGGCTATGTACTACGTACTGGACTACGTACTTGGGGCCTACCTGTACAGAAAGGCATAACTGTAATATAGATGCACAGAAAGGCTAAATTACTATACGGATCAAAGAGGCCTAACTAGTATATGAAGAGACAGAGTGGCCTAACTTCTTTATGGGTGCACAGACCTGATGAGTAAAACTATGGCGGTAATATGTATTGTCATAATATATGCTCTTTATATATTGGTCTTATTTGGAATGAATAATAAATGAATGAATGAATAAAAAATATAGGTATACGGTGTTATTATGCATGAATAATTGTCTTTTTTATGTGGATAAGGGTCCTTTTAAATGGTGCGATATTCGGGTTGGGGGACTTATACTGCACTCTCTGAAAGCGGAGGTGCTACTCTCTAACACCTCACTTGTGCAGTGGTTTTGCATGTATTTGCACCAGGATTTCACCCACAATTATCCTTTGCTAATGATAAAGATCACATCATTATTAAATATTATTAGTGATGAGCGAGTACTAAAATGCTCGGGTGCTCGTTACTCAAAACGAATATCTCCCGATACTCGAGTGCTCGTTTCGAGTAACGAACCCCATTGAAGTCAATGGAAGACTCGAGCATTTTTGCAGGGGACCCAAGTTTGATAGAGGGAAGGTCGTGTGAAAACCTGTCAACCTTTAGAAATTGATTGAAAGTAGGGATGGTACGAACCCGAACCCTCGGTAATGATTGCTGCTGTCTGCCCGCTCCGTGGAGCGGGCGGATCCAGCGGGAGGACCGCCTGGAAAACTGGGATACAGCCATAGCCATAGGCTGTATCCCAGTTTTCCAGGCGTTCCTCCCGCTGTATCTGCCCGCTCGACGGAGCGGGCAGACAGCGGGAATCTGCTGCCGAGCGTTCGGGTTCATCCGAACCTCGGCAGGTTCAGACCATCCCTAATTGAAACACAATGGAAATGGACAGGAAACAGCAGGGGCAGCATGTATGCATGCCTCTGAGGCTGCCTAATGGCACCATTATGCCTAATTCTATGCAACAGCTTGGTTAAAACAGAGGTAGGCATAGGGACCACCCAAAAACTCAGCCTGACACAGCATGGCAGTGAGAACACAGGGAACCATTAAAACAGAGGTAGCATATCATGAACCAGCCAAAAATTCAGCCTGACACAGCATAGCGGTGAGGACAGAGTGAACAAGGTAGAAGCGGTAGCCAGTCAGCCTTCCAAAAATTATACCAGACCTAGCATGGCAGTGAGCACACAGAGAACCATTAAAAGTGAGTGAGGAAGCAAGTGAGCCTCCCCAAAATTAGGACAGACACTGCATGGCACATTGAGCACACAGAGAACTCCCCGGAGCAGCAGTAGCCAACATGGAGGCCAGGCAGGAGCAACAATAACCAACATGGAGGTCAGGCAAGAGCAACAGTAACCAACATGGAGGTCAGGCAAGAGCAACAGTAACCAACATGGAGGCCAGGCAGGAGCAACAGTAGTTAACATGGAGGCCAGGCAGGATCAGCAGTAGCCAACATGGAGGCAAGGGCAGGCACACCAGTAGTCAGCAGTAGTCAACATGGATGCCAGTTAAGGCCCAGCAGTAGCCAACATGGAGGCAAGGGCAGGCACACCAGTAGTCAGCAGTAGTCAACATGAATGCCAGTAAAGGCCCAGCAGTAGTCAACATGAATGCCAGTTAAGGCCAAGCAGTAGCCAACATGGAGGCAAGGGCAGGCACACCAGTAGTCAGCAGTAGTCAACATGGATGCCAGTTAAGGCCCAGCAGTAGCCAACATGGAGGCAAGGGCAGGCACACCAGTAGTCAACATGGATGCCAGTAAAGGCCCAGCAGTAGTCAACATTGATGCCAGTTAAGGCCCAGCAGTAGCCAACATGGAGGCAAGGGCAGGCACAGCAGTAGTCAACATGAATGTCCATTACTGCTGTGGTCAATCCTGCCTTAAAAACGGCTACAACATTTAAAAAAGGTAGAAGTTACTGGTGAAAGAATGGCATAGGATACCTGTAAGATAAGATGACATCCGCAGATAATATGGTTTGAAATGGACAAGACAAGGAAGGTAAGGGCAGGCACAGCAGTGGTCAACATGGATGCCAGTGAAGGCCCAGCAGTAGCCAACATGGAGGCAAGGGACCGTTACTGCAGGGACAGTTGAACGCTGCGCTTGGACACCTTGCTGGAGGGTGTGGAGCAGAGTGGAGGTGAAGGGGTGCGTGTAGGGCGGGAGGCCCTCGTGCCAGAGCCAGCACGCCACACAGGGGAAGGAGCAGGTGTGCGACTTGCACTCACTGAACGGGGTGTTTAGCACTCATATGCCTGCGCATGCTAGTAGTGGTTAGGCTGGTAGTGGTGGCTCTCCTGCTGATCCTGGTGTGGCACAGGTTGCACACTACAGTCCGTCGGTCATCCGCAATTTCTTTAAAAAACCTCCAGACTTGGGAACATCTAGCCCTGGCCATGGGAGTTTGACTCCGTGAAACAGTTGCTGATCTACTCGCTTTGCCCCTGCCTCTCCCTCTGCCCACCCATCTTCCTCTTCCAACCGGTCCTGCGGGTGAACTTGCCTCCCCTCAGAAGCACAGTCTTCACTGAGCTTATCCACTCAGCTCGGGTCAGTCACCTCGTCCTCATCCACCAGCTCTTCCTCCATTTCCTCACTCTCCTCCTCACTTTGAGTTACATCCATGACAACAACCTCACTGTCTGACAACCGTGTCTCATCGTCATCATCAAACACCTCTTCCAACCCTGCTTGCAAGTCCCCACTCTCATCACCCACTGACTGCGTGAGCTGCATAGTTTGGGCATCAGGAAAGATTGACTGCTCCGGTAGCTGTGACTCAGGGAAGGGTCCAGAAAAGAGTTCCTGGGAGCATGGTGGTGGATCTGAATCCCTTCTTTCCCTGGAGGGGCCAGGCTGTGGGGAAGGAGGCTGAGCTAATCGAGCAAGGGTTCCACTCCCTTGGGTAGTGTGGGCGGACTGCGTGGAAGACTGGGTGGTGGATAAGTTACTGGACACATTATCCGCTATCCACGTGATCACCTGTTTACACTGCTGTGGTTTCAATATCGGTCTACTTTGAGACCCCGTAAGTTGGGCAAAGATGCTAGGGAGTGGACGTCTGCGGTGTGCCACTGCTGCCTCCTCAACAGGTGATGCTGTGTCACCCTGCCCTGAAACACGGCCTCCAGCAACAGCATCACTTGGAACCCCACGCCCTCGACCCTTACCCCTGGGGTTCACCATTTTATGGACACTGCACAGTATGGAACTTAGATAGGCCTTGTGTATGAAATAGAGAAATCAGGAAAAATACTTGTGCTCCCACAAGTTTTGGGGGGCTGCACGGTACAATCTGGTACTGGCTGGACCTTGATACATGCTGGGATACCCCCTTACAATGAGCAGTGAAGTTTTATAAAGGTACACTACAAATCCCAGCAATACAGTGTAGTCCCCACGAGTTTAGGGGAGGCTGTACGCTGCAATCTGGTATTGGCCGGAATTATACACACACTCTCTGACACCCCCTTACAATGAGCAGGGAAGTTCTATGCAGGATGTACTACAAATCCCAGCAATACAGTGTAGTCCTCACCAGTTTAGGGGGGGCTGTACGGTACAATCTGGTATTGGCCGGAACTATACACACACTCTCTGACACCCCCTTAAAATTAGCAGTGAAGTTCTATGCAGGATGTACTACAACTCCCAGCTATACAGTGCAGTACACCAGGACCACCAGCCCCAAAATCAAAAAGGAGTACACTGAGCACTTCTTAGGGGTGTGTATGCAACACCTAATGTCCCCTTTCTGCCAGCAGCCGATCACCACAGTGTGCTGGTGAAATCGTGGTAGCAGCACTGCAACTCCCAGCCAGCAGTCTGTAGTAATAGTATTAAAAAAAGCTTTCAAGCCCTGAAAAGGGCTGTTTGTTTGTATTGCTAGTATATTCCCTGCCTACTGGAACGCTAAATCCTACACTGACTCTCTCCCTGACCAGCAGCAGCTCTGTCCCTGATCTCTCACAGCATGCGTCTGAAGCGAGCACTGCCGGCACCGAGTTTTATATGGCAGGGTCATCTGATCTGGCCAAACAATCGCTGCTATCGACATGTATGGGTCCCACGTGATCACAGGATGCACCAAAGAGTCTCCTGCATGTTTATTGGCTGAGAAATAGCGCCCAAACTTACAGAAAACGGATTATGATGAGATTCTCTCGAGTATCGCGAGATGCTCGTCTGAGTAACGAGTACCATCGAGTACCCTAATACTCGATCGAGTACCAAGCTCGGACAAGCATGCTCGCTCATCACTAAGGAGGAGATTTATGAAAGGGTGTAAATATACACCTGGTGTAAACTGCCCACAGCAACCAATCACAGCTCCTCTTATATTTTACCAGAGCTGAAAGCTAAGCTGTGATTGGTTGCAGTGGGCAGTTTACACCAGGTGTATATTTGCACCCTTTCATAAATCTCCCACTAAATATTATGGCAGTTGCTTAAAGGGGTCTTATAGGACTTTTTGTATTTGAATGGTGTGGTAAGGCATCTAGCACCCCACCATTCAGCTGTATGCCAGAATAACCAGAATTTCACAGCTCCATGCATTGTGTAGTGGCCACGCAGGGTTTCTGTAGCTCGTCTCCCATTCACTTTACAAAAAGTTGAGCTACATGTATAGAAGCCATCTGCTTTTGGCTTTGTTCGCTATGTACATTTGGGCACCACAGCTCTAGCAAACAGGTCATCAATGGGATGCCAGATATTTGACAGCCCAATGATCAGATAATCGATGCTCATCCTGAGGGTACGCCATCAATATATATAATTCTTCTGAGATCAGCAATATCTGTGTAGCAAAAACAAGTTGGCATACTGGTCATAATAAAATGACCACTGTATAAAAGATGATGACAATTATGAAAGACACATAAAAAATAAAAAAATATGTCTTTCTTTTTAATGGAGATCACTATATAAACACCTTAAAGGGAACTTGTCGACCCCCGCTAGAGTCCCGGATACTTACCACTACTGTCCAAGTCCCGCACCTGGAGCCGGTCCCGGGACGGAGATATCCCCGTCGGAAGCCGTGCGTGCGCGCTCCTGAGATGAATCCGGCGTCCATAGAGAATGAATGGCTCCGTTCACTCTTTATGGGCATCGGACTCATCTCAGAAGTGCGCGTGCTGGGCTTCCGACAGGAATATCTCAGTTCCGGGACCGGCTCCAGGTGCGGGTCTTGGAGAGAAGGGGTAAGTATAAGGGTCTCTAGCGGGGGGGGGCGGCCTTCACGGGGGGTGACAGGTCTTCTTTAGGGCTATGTTCACATTACGTAAGAGACCGGCCGGTCCGTGACCCGGCCGGTCTCAGAAAAGATCAGTACCGGCTGGATGATCTTTCGCGCCACAGAGTTCTGAAGTGGGCGCATCCGTGCGCACCCGCATCAGAACTCCCCACAGCACACTATGGAGCGAGCATCCGGAGCCGCACGCTCCATTGTGTGCACTGACAAGGTTTGCTGCGTCCGATATTCACTGAATAGCGGTGGCAGAAAACTGACATGCTAGTTGTTTGCGGCGCCACTTGGGTCCTGGCCGGAGCATATACCATGTATATACTCCGGCCGGGATCCCTTAGACGGCAAGCTAACGTATATTTTCCTAATAATCATAGCCGTTGTACAATGGCTATGGTTTTACGAAAATATACGTTGTGTGAAGATAGCCTAATAGTATAAGCTACGTGAAATGTAAGTTGTCCATTCAGAGTAGATTAGCAGTATAGCTACAACCCAGTGTACAAGTCCCATAGATGCTTATTTTCTGTTGAGTTTTATGTGCCCACAAGTTTGCTGTAAGCTCCTGCCCCTCAGCAGGGCCCCACACTCAGCCTCAAAATACACAAAACTGCTGCCTTTCAGCTCCTGTCTTTCTTTACTTTTTGGGACTGTGAATAGGAGAAGGGTCCTTTCATGTGTTAATCATGCTACAGCTTCCCAGATTGAAGTGCCCCATAGGGAGAGCAGCAGTAATAGCAGCGCTGACCAAACACTGATGAACTGAATAGACACATCCAACCAGTACAAGTTCTTCTCAATAAGCTGGTACAGTATTTCTCCATTTTCTTCATGCTGACTATGCTGAGCATCTCTGTGCTGCAAAGAAAATATGCCGGTGACCAGAGATTTCATTCCATGACAGGTTACACTTTACATTCCTTCACTGACCAGTAACCAAGCAAAGGTCACATATAGAAGAAAAATTCCACTATGCAGATTGCCTGACAATCTGCAACAGATTTATGATTTTAAAGTGAATGTTCCACTACAAGTAGTAAATAACGATCTGGTCAGCGCCGTCAGACAGATTCTGATGGTGCCGGCCATTTTTTTAAATGTTGCCCAGTTCCAAAAATCTGGGCCAGTTTTTGTATATGCTAATGAAGTAGTTTGGTGCACTGGAGGCGGTCCTTCTGAATCAAGTTCCGCTCTAAAGATATTGGTGCATTGGAAGAGTGGGGCCCGTCTCCAGTGCACCAAAATACTTGATTAGTATATAAAGAAACTGGACTAGATCTTGGGAACCAGGTAGCGGTTTAAAAAATGGATGGCACCATCAGAAACTGCGTGGTGGCATTAATCGGGTTTACTGCTTGTAGTGGTACATTCGCTTTAAAGGGACTCTGTCATCTCCAAAACACCTGTTAAAGTTAAAGGAAAAGTCCTGCGAAAATTTTTATTAAAGTATTGTATTGCCCTCCAAAAGTTATACAAATCACCAATGTATAGTTATTAAGGGAAATGCTTATAAAGAGCTTTTTTCCCTGCCCTAGGCTTCACTTCCTGGATAAAATGGTGATGTCACGACCCGACTCCCAGAGCTGTGCGGGCTGTGGCTGCTGGAGAGGATGATGGCAGAGGGATGCTCAGTGTTCCTCCAGTGCCCTGTGTCCCTCAGTGTCCCCCTGCCATCATCCTCTCCAGCAGCCACAGCCTGCACAGCTCTGGGAGTCGGGTCGTGACATCACCATTTTATCCAGGAAGTGACATCACCATGTTATCCAGGAAGTGACATCACCATGTTATCCAGGAAGTGACATCAGCATGTTATCCAGGAAGTGAAGCCATGACGCAGTAGTAAGTGCAGGGAAAAAAGCACTTTATAAGGATTTCCTGTAATAAGTGTATATTGGTGATTTGTATAACTTTTGGGGGGCAATACAATACTTTAATAAAACATTTTGCCGGACTTCTCCTTTAAAGGGAACCAATCTGATATAGGCTGATTCCCTGAACCGCTGTATACAGCTCCTGCAGCAGCCGCAGAACGTACCGGCCGTGGCTGCAGCAGGGCCTGTATACCCGGAAAAAAAAGGACTTTAATCCCCCGGGCGCATGACAGTTAGCAGCGGGGAAGTA
Organism: Dendropsophus ebraccatus; assembly: GCF_027789765.1. NCBI lineage: Eukaryota > Metazoa > Chordata > Amphibia > Anura > Hylidae > Dendropsophus > Dendropsophus ebraccatus. The sequence continues at coordinate 26,001,738 of NC_091456.1, forward strand.
GTCATCTGGGTGGCTCCCTGCCTGTATCTAGTCACCGCTCTCTGCCTGTCAACGCGCTCGGAGAGGATGAATGACAGGCAGAGATGTCCTTTACTGGCCTCTCTGCCTGTCAATCATCCCTCCGAGCACACTGACAGGCAGAGAGCGGTGACTAGATATGGGCAGGGAGACGCCCAGATGACTACTTCCCCGCCGCTGCCTGTCACGTGCCCGGGGGATTAAAGTACTTTTTTGGGGTATTCAGCTCCTGCTGTAGCTGCGGCTGGTACGTGAGCTGCTGCAGGAGCTGTATACAGCGGTTCAGGGAACCATATCAGCCTGATTGGGCTGATTGGTTCCCTTTAAGATATGAGTAGATCATACATCAGTAGGGTATACAACACTGATTCTATATCTGTAATTTTTATCTTCCTATGTTCTTGCATTCCTTTGCTATAAGCCCCAATTGAAGGAGTCTAAGTAGTCCTCTCCATTATATTCTTAGGGTACAAACACACACATCGGATACGCAGCAGATACGCAGCAGATTTGATGGTGCAGATTTGATGCTGTGTTCAGTTATTTAGATCTAATCTGCTGCGTATCTGCTGCGTATCGCAGCAGAAAATACGCTGCGTATACGGTGTGTGTGAAGCTACCCTTAAGCTAAGTAGTCCTCTCTATGCATCAACATGCCCAGTGTGTAGGCTTACAGCGGGGAAATATAAAGGAGTAGAACACTGCAAACTACAGATATGGAATCAGGATCTTTTATCCTACTTACAGGTGACTTTAGTTTAGGAGTCGCTTTAGGGTACAAACCCACTTGACGTATTTGCTGCGTGAATCAGTCTTAAAAATAAGCAGGCAAAACGCAGGTTGGCTTTATACGATTGTTCTGCGTTAAAATACGCAATTGCATATTTTTGAAGCGTGAAGCTTGTGGTTAGCAAAGCGTCAGTTGTTAACAACCTGTGCGAAAAACGCATGTAGCTTCACGCTTCAAAAATACGCAATTGCGTATTTTAACGCAGAACAATTGTATAAAGCCAACCTGTGTTTTGCCTGCTTATTTTTAAGACTGATTCACGCAGCAAATACGTCAAGTGGGTTTGTACCCTTAAACAACTTTTCCTAAAGTAGAAAAAAGGTGTTCCATATAGCAACCATAACCCACTACCCGATCACCTTTTCTCATTCGCAGGATTAAAAGGAGTCTGTTAGCTCTATATGGGGTCTACACGGGGTCATTTACTAAAGGGGGACTACACAGGGGGGTCATCTCCTAAAGGAGGACTACACAGGGTTATCTACTAAAGGAGGACTACAATGTGACACAAAACAGCCGCTGCTGCTGATCTGCCTTGCTATTTTGTCCGAATAAAGTATTGTTTTATCAAACCAGTGAGTGCCGTTACTTATTCTACTATTTCTGCTGGAGTCACTGTATCTATGAACTAGCAGAGCACCCTGACAGTAGTGCCTATCTGTGCAGTGTTGTGCCATTGGGGTCCAGATTTATGTTGCCACTCTGTACAACAGTGCCAACGTTTTAACTGTTGGATTGGACTACACGGGGAGCCATTTGCTATTGGAGGGACTACACAGGGGGCCTTCTACTATAAGGGACGCGAGCAAGCTTACCGCTCCAGGGTCCCCACGTCAGTGTGTCTGTGCACTGGGGGGGGGGGGGGGGGTCAGCATGGGTGGACAGCCCAGGGTACATTTACTCTGCCTCTGACTTTGTATCTGCACATATAGATACTCGCTGGTGACTGGCTCATCCACCTTTAGGTGCAATACCCTATACATGTGATGACTGCACCATTATACAAACTAAGCAGTTTCTGCCTTTTGTCTTAACCCTAATCCCCTTAAATTGCAATCTCTTACAATCTTCTTTGAATTGTTAGTGTATAATTCTGTAATCTCTGATTGTCTATGTGCACCCAGAATTGTAAAGTGCTGCAGAATATGATGGCGCTATAGGAATTATTATTATTATTATTATTATTATTATTATTATTATTATTAACTACTAGTTACCATACTCACATAATAACATAATACAGTATCTGATACTGATGAAGTATGATACTACCTTTACATCCATGATCCCAGGACTGAGGAGTATAACACCAAGAGTAGTGTAACAAATAAATGACGCAGAAAGACTTGCTAGAATTTTATAATTTCCATATTAACAACACTTAGTAAAACTTCTTTTTTTTATCTTTTATTAATATTATCCTTTTTAAATATGTTAACAATAGGTATTTACTGTGGGGCTTAAATGATTGCAGTGTTTCCATCTGCCACTAGGAGTCAGAACTTTTAGAGCACCCTTCTGACTGGTGTTCCAAAGACATCTCAGTTTACAGCTGACACAATGAATACATAAACTGTTAGCAGCAAGTGATCAGTCTGCTTGTTTTGCAGATGTCACTATGAATTTTTTTTTTTGCAACCATAGAAATAAATTAAACTTAACTTACTTGTCCCCATTTTCCATCTTTAGGCCATTCCTGCAAACATAAATGGATTTATTAGGCTTTTGAGACTCTTTAGAAAAAAAATTGGGAAATTTTTTTAGCTGCAGCAAATGCTATTATGCAATTTTGAAAATAGCCATTTGGGATGTTAATAGCTGGCCCTTAACTTCATGCCTGTAATAATTACGGATGTAAACATCAAATATATGTGAACTGGCACTTGTTTTAGCTTAGAATTCAGTGCGATTCAATGGTAAAAAAAAAATACTTTTTTGAGTTTTATATGTAAAAAAACAAAACAAAATGCTGTGTGTTCACATAGCCTTAAGGCTCTATTACATGGATCAGGCTGATTTGGCAGATAATTGCTCTGTGTAATGGTCACGGAGCGATAATTTGCCCAATCGAACAAATAACGATTTCAAAGTAACAATGTGTTTTTTATAACAACCAGTGTTTAGACGGAAAGATATATCGTTTGAAAAATCGTTATTATGATCGTTTTAAGATCGCTTAAAGGGAACCTGTCACCCCCCGTGCCGGGGTGACAGGCTCCCGACCCCCCGTTAGAGCCCCCTATACTCACCTAATCCCGCCGGGTCCCGCTTCTGGAGGTGGTCGGGTGATGAAGATCTCAGCCGCTGCAGCCCGGTGCGCGCGCTGAGAGATGAGTCCAACGCTCATAAAGAATGACGGAGCGCTGGACTCTCCTGTCATTCTCTATGGGTGTTGGACTCATCTCTCAGCACGCGCGCCGGGCTGCAGCGGCTGAGATCTTCATCACCCGACCACCTCCAGAAACGGGACCCGGCGGGATTAGGTGAGTATAGGGGGCTCTAACGGGGGGTCGGGAGCCTGTCACCCCGGCACGGGGGGTCACAGGTTCCCTTTAAGCTCATCTCCCACATAGGGTGAATCATTGAAAGACTGTTTACACGAAGCGATCTGCGAATTTTCAGTAAACAACCAACGATGATTTGAGGACTTGAAAGATCAAAATGAACGATTTCTCGTTTATCGCTTGATCGTTCGCTGTGTTTACACGAGCCGATTATTGCTCAAATGCGATCGCTCCGTGTAAAAGGACTATAAGAAAGGGAATGATCAGCCGAAGACATGATCATCAGCTGATTATTGCAGGACAATGGAAGTAGGTACAGCAGCACCAATGGACCCAAGAGCGCCTGGTGAGTAGGATGCACGCTGGTAAACCCACAATGCCTCTGTGGGTATATGCAATATCATATGTAAACGGTCCTACAGCATCCAAAAGTGTTCTTCAATGCTTTACTGAGCAAGTATACTTGACAAAGACCTCGGATAAGGTCGAAACGTTGTATTTATGTTAGCTGACTTGCTCAATAAAGCATTGAAGAACACTTCTGGATGCTGTTGGGCCTTTTACATACAACATCAGCTGATTGTTGTCTTTTAACATGTTTTAAAATCACCAGCTGACGACCGCGCATTGCTATATGTAATAGTGATGCATGGTCACTAGCTAATGACAATGTAGTGGGAACAAAAAAAAGGCTCCTGTTCCTGTGTTTTAAGCTCACCACAGCCGCACTTCCGAACTCCACTCTGAAGTGATAGGCTGCTCAGCCAATCACTGGACATGGCACTGTTCCATCTCAGCAAGTGACTGGCTGAGAGTAGGGATGGTCCGAAACTGCCGAGGTTCCGGTTCGTATGAACCCGAACGCTCGGCATCAGATTCTCGCTGTCTGCCCGTTCCGTGCAGTGGGTGGATACAGCGTGAGGACCGCCTGGAAAACTGGGATACAGCCTATGGCTATGGCTGTATCCCAGTTTTCCAGGTGGTCCTCCCGATGTATCCACCCTCCCCACGGGAAGGGCAGACAGCGGGAATCATTGCCGAGAGTTCGGGTTCGTACGAACCCGAACCGAACTTGGTTCGGACCATCCCTAGCTGAGAGGCCTGTTACTTCAGAAATGGGATCAGAAGGCCCCGAGGCGGCTATGGGAGCTGGGAACACAGAAACAAGGCTGGAAGCCTGGACAGGTAAGTACATATCTTCATTATTTTTACATCAAAGCAAGGGCTGGACGGACATCGATTTTATATATATACATATACATATACATATATACAGAAATATTTGGACAGTGACACAATTTTGGTGAGTTGGGCTCTGCATGCCACCGCATTGGATTTGAAATGAAACCTCTACAACAGAATTCAAGTGCAGATTGTAACATTTAATTTGAAGGGTTGAACAAAAATATCTGATAGAAAATGTAGGAATTGTACACATTTCTTTACCAAAACTCCACATTTTAGGAGCTCAAAAGTAATTGGACAAATAAACATAACCCAAACAAAATATTTTTTTCTCAATATTTTGTTGCGAATCCTTTGGAGGCGATCACTGCCTTAAGTCTGGAACCCATGGACATCACCAAAGGCTGGGTTTCCTCCTTCTTAATGCTTTGCCAGGCCTTTACAGCCGCAGCCTTCAGGTCTTGCTTGTTTGTGGGTCTTTCCGTCTTAAGTCTGGATTTGAGCAAGTGAAATGCATGCTCAATTGGGTTAAGATCTGGTGATTGACTTGGCCATTGCAGAATGTTCCAATTTTTTGCACTCATGAACTCCTGGGTAGCTTTGGCTGTATGCTTGGGGTCATTGTCCATCTGTACTATGAAGCGCCGTCCGATCAACTTTGCAGCATTTGGCTGAATCTGGGCTGAAAGTATATCCCGGTACACTTCAGAATTCATCCGGCTACTCTTGTCTGCTGTTATGTCATCAATAAACACAAGTGACCCAGTGCCATTGAAAGCCATGCATGCCCATGCCATCACGTTGCCTCCACCATGTTTTACAGAGGATGTGGTGTGCCTTGGATCATGTGCCGTTCCCTTTCTTCTCCAAACTTTTTTCTTCCCATCATTCTGGTACAGGTTGATCTTTGTCTCATCTGTCCATAGAATACTTTTCCAGAACTGAGCTGGCTTCTTGAGGTGTTTTTCGGCAAATGTAACTCTGGCCTGTCTATTTTTGGAATTGATGAATGGTTTGCATCTAGATGTGAACCCTTTGCATTTACTTTCATGGAGTCTTCTCTTTACTGTTGACTTAGAGACAGATACACCTACTTCCCTGAGAGTGTTCTGGACTTCAGTTGATGTTGTGAACGGGTTCTTCTTCACCAAAGAAAGTATGCGGCGATCATCCACCACTGTTGTCTTCCGTGGACGCCCAGGCCTTTTTGAGTTCCCAAGCTCACCAGTCAATTCCTTTTTTCTCAGAATGTACCCGACTGTTGATTTTGCTACTCCAAGCATGTCTGCTATCTCTCTGATGGATTTTTTCTTTTTTTTTCAGACTCAGGATGTTCTGCTTCACCTCAATTGAGAGTTCCTTTGACCGCATGTTGTCTGCTCACAGCAACAGCTTCCAAATGCAAAACCACACACCTGGAATCAAACCCAGACCTTTTACCTACTTCATTGATTACAGGTTAACGAGGGAGACGCCTTCAGAGTTAATTGCAGCCCTTAGAGTCCATTGTCCAATTACTTTTGGTCACTTGAAAAAGAGGAGGCTATGCATTACAGAGCTATGATTCCTAAACCCTTTCTCTGATTTGGATGTGGAAACTCTCATATTGCAGCTGGGAGTGTGCACTTTCAGCCCATATTATATATATAATTTTATTTCTGAACATGTTTTTGTAAACAGCTAAAATAACAAAACTTGTGTCACTGTCCAAATATTTCTGGCCCTAACTGTATATATACAGTGTATGCTGGGTTCACACTACGTATATTTCAGTCAGTATTGTGGTCCTCATATTGCAACCAAAACCAGGAGTGGATTAAAAACACAGAAAGGCTCTGTTCACACAATGTTGAAATTGAGTGGATGGCCGCCATATAACAGTAAATAACGGCCATTATTTCAATATAACAGCCGTTGTTTTAAAATAACAGCAAATATTTGCCATTAAATGGCGGCCATCCACTCAATTTCAACATTGTGTGAACATATCCTTTCTGTGTTTTCAATCCACTCCTGGTTTTGGTTGCAATATGAGGACCACAATACTGACTGAAATATACGTAGTGTGAACCCAGCCTATATATATACACACAGCCCTTGCTGCACAATAATCGAGCCATGTGTGGGCTCAGTAAGCTAGTGTCGGAGCTCACTTACAGTGTAATGTCGGGCCATAGAGTGCTTGGGTTTCAGGCTATTATGACTGCCTGCTGTTTCCACAAACTACCCCATAGTGTACACAGTATGCAAGGACTACACTACAAGTTTCTACAGAAGTTTTTTTTTATAAAGGTGCCCAAACACAAGATGGCCCCCTACTGAACAGTAGTGAAACCTTTACAGTCATCAGAAGGGCGTGTAGATGAGGAAAACTATCTAATATAATAAAAAAGAAGTTTATCATAAAAATTAACAAAACTGAAAATGCACAATTTGCAGCTCGAGGTTGTGTGCTGCCTGCAGTGATGCTGTTCTATGCAGTAACATTTCTGCTCAGTCACAGAATGATTGACGACATAATAATAAAAGATCAGATTGAGATACATTTCCTCTCATTTGCTACAAACCTGATCCCTCCAACCGAATCAATGAGATTACGATCTTGGTGAATCACAGCAAATGCACATTTAGACAATAAGAGAGTGAAATAAATTCATCATTTGTAATAATAAAAAGGTAAGAATGGGCAAGAAATAGTTGCATCAGTTGCATTTAGGCTAAAGCTGCACAATGACGTCTGTGGCGTATAGTCATGCTGACAGTATCACTGGTGCAGCAAAGGAAGCATGTTATGCTACTACAGTAGTCTACAACCCGCTTGCTGTCTTCCACTGCCCAGTTTATGATATCACATAGCTATATGCTGTGTTTACACAAAGCGATAACTCGCCCAATTGATCGTTTAACAATTTTGAAGCGACGATTTGGTTTTTATAACGATCAGCGTTTAGATGAATAAATCGTTAGAAAAATCATTAGAAAATTCGTAAGAAAAATCGTTTTTGCGATCGCTTTTAAGATCGCTTAAGCCCATCTTTCACATAGGGTGAATCTTTGAAAAACTGTTTACACGAAGCGATCTGCGAATTTTTAGCGAACAACGATTTGAGAACATGTTGAAAGATCAAAATGAACGATTTCTCACTCATCACTTGATTGTTTGCTGTGTTTACACGGGACGATTATCGCTCAAATGCGATCGTTATAGCGAAATAATCGTTCAGTGTAAACGCAGCAATAGCCGTTTTGCCCTGATTCATAAACTTGCTTTCTGGCCTCTATCCTCTTTCCTGAACACTAATCTAAAGGTCCTTCTACATCTTGCTGATCAGCGCTCGCTTGCAGGGCCTTTACAAGGCATAATTAATTACACAACCGGCCTTACGAATGATCGCTATATAAGCTGTGCAAGCATTTGCTTGCTCATTGGCTGATCTCTGGTCAACGGGGTTGGCCACTTTATAGTAAAATAGGTCAGTATACAGTATAAGGCTATGTTCACACTGCGTATGTTTCCGGCCGTAGTGCGAACCGCGAATATACGCACGTAGTTTTGAGGTTGATGCGTTCGCTTGAAAGTATATGATATACGCCCGCACAATGCACACTACGTATGAGCTTACGGCTGGATCGTATACGGCGCCGTGAAAAATGAACACGGCCATTGTTTGAGGACGGAAATGTTGAAACTCACGGCCGTGGATTTCCATGCGGTCCCGTACGGAGTACTTATTTCAGCCAAATTGAACTTGATTTTTCTATCCAAAAGGTTCTGTGTGGTTTACGGGGCTGGGCGAAGATTTCCAAGTAAATGACCTGTTTCAGATCGCTTCGAAACAAGCTAGGGAAGCATAACTGTACTACGGCCGCATGTCTACTTTTCCCACGCCAGTAGTTTCAGCCGCACATGTACGGCGGCATATGAAATGCGGCCGGACTCATACGCAGTGTGAACATAGCCTAAGGCTGGGTTCACACACACTATATTTTAGTCAGTATTTGGTCAGTATTTAGCAACCTCAACCAGGAGTGGATGGAAAACACAGAAAGGCTATGTTCACACAATGTTGGATGGCCGCCATTTAACGGCAAAGAACTGCCATTATTTCAATACAACAGCCGTCGTTTATAAATAACAGCAATTATTTGCCCTTAAATGGCGGCCATCCATTCAATTTCAACATTGTGTGAACAGAGCCTTTCTGTGTTTTCAATCCACTCCTGGTTTTGGTTGCAATATGAGGACCACAATACTGACTGAAATACCAGTGTACCTCATAGAGCTAAAATCAGACTCCCCTCCTCTAGGCTGCCCTGCTCTGTGGTGAGTCTGTCCATAAGATGGCTGACATGGAGGAGCATGTGACCATGCCCCACCTCCAGTGTCCTCCATAGACATATACAGACTCAGTGGTGGACACTGGGGGGCGGGGCATGGTCACATGCTCCTTCATGTCAGCCATCTTATGGACAGACTCTTACAGAGTAAACAGTACAGCCTGGAGGAGGGGAGTCTGATTTTAGCTCTATGAGGTACACAGGGAGCTGCTGTCAGTAAATACATTGAGTACAGTTACTAATACTGTACACTGAACTATTTTACTATAAAGTGGCCGACCCCTTTAAAGACGTCTAGATGGTCCAATGGGCTGCAGTAAGCAAGGAGCGATCAGCTTATTTGAAAAGCCTTTACAAGGCTCAGTCACGCATGAATGATCACTGGATCGTTCGTGCAGCCCATTATTTTATTACAGTTGGCCACCCATTCCTGTTTACACAAGAAGATATGCGGCCAACTAACAATGATGTTATGGACTGCAGCAAAGAGGCCATCATCCGACGAACGAGTGCTTTTACATTGGTTGCTGAATGGCTGACAGTTCCTGACACGGACAGAGGTGGCAGCAGAGAGCACTGTGTCAGACTGGAGAGAATACACACTTCCTGTAGGACATACAGCAGCTGATAAGTACTGGAAGACTGGTGAATTTTAAACAGAAGTAAATTACAAATCTGTGTAACTTCCTTTTTAATAGAAATAAATTACAAATCTCTGGCACTTGCTGGCACCAGTTGATCTGAAGGTAAAAAAATTGATAAACAACACCTTTAAATTTGAAATTAAATATTAAATAAACCACCCCAGAGGGTGGCCTCTACTGACCTGGCTGATCCTGCCTGTGAAATGGCAACCACATCCAAGGAAGGCAGGAGGTGTGAAAAGAACCCACTTCAGACTCAGGGAGGTAGTGACGAAACCAGTGACGATAACAATAGAGTAGTCTTTAGAGGCACTGGAATTTAAATGAGGACACTTTCAAGTCTAGCAGCTCTGGGAAACCACTATATCTTAAAAACCACTGAACCATAAGGTTAAAATGAGGGCCAGGCGTGTGGGAGGTGGAAGGGTTTGCAGAACTGGCATTATCTGCCGGGGAAACCCTGACAGGTAGGGCTTACAATCTTTGGCGTTGTTAATACGTGTGGCGACTCTACTACTCAGTTCAGCCTTCCATTACGTTCACCATCAGGGAAATGTAGCGTCCCTTGCCACTACCACTTGTCCACATGTTAGTGGACCTTCCTAGTAACAGCATTAGTCAGGGCACTAGTGAATAGTGTGGTGTCCCACCACGGGTGTTACTAGTTTATACACAACTCGCAAAAGCCTGTACTCTAAGTAAAAGTGGTAATGAAGTAGTACCTAAGTTTTGCCACTAGATGTCGCTAGTATGTATATCTTGTACCTATGTATTGCACAGCTGTAGTACTCAAGGGGTTATTGTTGTTTGTAATTTGTGTACCAATGAGAGCTCTTTTCGCTTTTCCACCTATCTCTATTCTCTTTCTTCTTTTGCACTCTTTTCTCCACCACTCACAGCAAGTATTACATACCCTGTAGGAGGTTGGCACATGGGGAGAGGAAGTGTAGTCTCACACTTAGTCAGTCTTAGTCTGGTTCCTGTACAGAGCGGACACAAGCCAGATGGTCCCTACAGCAGTCAAGTTGGGCCCTGGCTTATGCCAGGTATCCTGTTACAGTCCAGTCCAGTGTAGTCTGAAGCAAGACAGTGGAGAAACACACATGGGAAGCACGGACACTCTTTTCTTGAAAGCAGCACTTCTACTCACTATGCAGCGCTAATCACCTACAGAGGGAAGATAGTCAGAGATCATCCCAGCCCACACCGAGAACTAAAAGTGCAGGACAGTATCCTGAAGCAAGAGGAACTGATCCGGATAGAGCACAGTTGCTAAAAGCCTACGTACTCTATCTCGCAGTACAGGTGTAACCAGGAAACCTTGGCCACTCTGCTAAACCCAGGTAACAAGGTCTGGGGCTTGAGTCACTCTCATAGGATGGGTCACCCGACACCTGGGGGCCAAAGGTGGTGCAAAGACAAAAAGTCAAAACACGGCCACAAGTATTCTCTCTACTTTCAAGTATTAGTTCCGGCAGAGCACAGTACTACATTGGGTTGGGACTCTCGTGACATCCTCCTCTCTACTTCTCTGTACTTACTCTACTTCCCAGCACGGCTACTCTACCTTTCAAGCTCTCAGCACAAGTCTTGTCAGTCAAGTCCAAAGTATATTGTCAAGTCACCAGTCTACTGTATACTACTGTATCAAGTATTCCTTAAGTGAAGAAGAGTTTATTTATGGTAACAGGACTCCGACACTAAACACCGACACAGTAATTGCACTTTCCTTGGGTCATCTCCCCTTTCTGTGAGCGGCGGTACCAATAGTCCAGGTGGGTCACAACTCCACTCCGGACCACCATGATAAGCACCCGAGGGACCTTCTCACAGCCGTTTGTACGCAAACCAAAATATTACACAAATAACTTTACAGTATTCCAAAATATAACTATACACAGAAGAAACAAGGGCCCACAATGACAATAAAAACAATGAAAAAAATGAAGGAACCTAATATGGTAAAAAGGGTCCCAAGGTCTACACTGAAGGGAATATCCCCCATCCTGCCAACAGACCCCTAATGTCCCAATGAATTGCATATACCAGATGAAAGTATCAAGAAACCAAAAAAGTGCAAATGCAGTTTGTTAAGCCTCTTTTTGTACATTACTTACACGGAACGATTATCATGCGAATTTGCACGATAACGATCAAATTCGACTTATAATCGTACGTGTAAACGCAGCGAACGATCAAGCGACAAGCAAGAAATCGTTCATTTTGATCTTACAACATGTCCTAAAATCGTCGCTCACAAAAAATTCACAGATAGTTCCGTGTAAACAGTCGTTCACCGATGTATCCTATGTGCCAGATAGGCTTAAGCGATCGCAAAACGATCACAAAACAAATTTTCCGTACGATATATTGTTCCGTCTAAACGCTGATCGTTATTAAAAAAAATCGTTAATTCGAAATCGTTAATCGTACAATCGGGGGCGAATTATCGTTCCATGTAAACGCAGCATTAGACAGGCTGATATGAGGAACAAGCGAGTGCCAACCTGTCAGGTCAGCACTTGGTTGCTCCTTGTTCCTTGCTCGCTGTCTGTGCTATTACAGACACCAAGTGGGGATCTGCGGGAGCGGCTGCCCGGATGATCTTTAGATCGTTTGGGTGGCCCAAAAAAGATAGTGGCGGTCTGCAGATCGTCGCTATCATTATCAAGATTTTGGTTCATGTTTGAAACAAGGGTCAGCCAGCATTGCGTATGTCAGATGATCATTGCCTTTGATCATGAACTATTATGCTGCGTTTACACGGAACGATTATCGTTCGAATTTTCGTAATAACGATCACATTAAAGCGATAATTGTTCCGTGTAAACACAGCAAACGATCAAGCGACAAGCGAAAAATTGTTCATTTTGATCTTTCAACATGTTCTCAAATGGTCGTTCACTAAAAATTCGCAGATTGCTTCGTGTATAGTCTTTCAAAGATTCACCCTAGGTAAAAGATGGGCTTAAGCGATCTTAAATAACGATTTTTCTTACGAATTTTCTTAAGATTTTTCTAACGATTTGTTCGTCTAAACGCTGATCGTCATAAAAACCAAATTGTTGCTTCAAAATTGTTAAACGATCGATTGGGCGAATTATCGCTTCGTGTAAACGCAGCATTATACAAAACAATTATTGGCCAGAACGGCCTATAATCGCCCAAGTACGGCGATAATCACTTTGTGTAATAGTACACCAAGGGGAAAAGGGGGCTGGGCTTTATGGTTTATGAGTACGACAGCCTTGATAAATTCCCCCCACAGTTACCAAATAAATTATAAAAATGCAATAAAAAAAGTAATATACACATGAAAATAAAATAGATCATAAAATTTAATTCACCTTATCCTTTTGCCACCTCAAGGTCCTCACCTTACCCTGTTCCCACCTCAAGGTTAGAGTCCTCTTCCTGCTGTTTATGGCAGAGCACAGGTAATGCAAGTCAGTGACATCATGGCACCACCTGGGCATGGGCATGCTTAATTGCTTGTTTAGTGAATAAGTGATGATTTTTTTCCATAGGCATTTAGACAAAAAGATAAATCGCTATGAAAAATTTGTAAATATTTGTAATTGGGTTCGTATCTATACACTGTGACCGATGAGTGTTTATACTGAAGGATTTGAGAACGACTAACAATCAAAAGATGCGATCAACAACATACGAAGGAATTTTTGTCCATCGTTTGACCTTTGCCGCATTTATACCAGAAGATTATTTGAACGTTTTAACAATTTTTTTGCTCGATAATCGGCCTGTGTAAAAGGCCCTTTAGGCAGCTTTTGGCTTTCATTACTAAGTGGTGAAGTAGCGAGTCAATGATTCCTTCCCTCCACCATAGTTTGTAACTAAATGCGCATAATTTACTTGGTACTTTTTGAACCTGATCCCTGATAGCTAAACCACTTACAGCAGTATTGTATCTAAACGCTCCAATGTGATATTTACCTATGGCATTACCTGGTGTGTTTTGCCGCAACAAACATGAGGGTGCCCTTCTGAAAGGTGTCCATACAGTATTATTTAAATTTAGGATATTCCAGCCTAAAACCCTAGCAATCTGCAAATATCATTCTTTCCTGCTAACACCCTGCGGTTTATTTTCATGCATAGTAGTCAATAAATCATCCTTATACCAATGTGACAATGTACTGCTATGACCTGAGATAGTCAATATTCAGGAACGGTTGGGTTAATGCTCATTAAAGGGGAGTGTTACAGGAGGGGCCATGACTGAATGGGTCACTTCTTTTGTAATTAAAAGGTCATAGGATGGAGCAGCTCTTAGCAGGGAAGTAGGGGGGGGGGAGCAGTCCCTCTGTGCAGTGCTGCATTTGTGAAAAGGTGGATGAAAGATTGAATAGAAAAGTGGAGAGATTGACTTTTTGTTCTCTGTACCTGCTAGACAACTATGGAGTACAGGTTATTGTCTGGGTCGGAAGTACATTTCTTTTTTGATGTTATATATAAAGTAGAGATCATTCATTTGACCAATCTGTGTGAAAATACCAACACATTAAGGCCTTATTCACACGTTCAGTAATGTTGTCCATTTTTCCGGATCCGTAATCACGGTTCAACTTAGAGCACATTGATTTCTATTGGGCTATTCACACAGTCCGTGTTATTTTTGATCCGTAATCCGTTCCGTAAAAAAAAAAACGACATGCTCTAGTGCGGATTGTGATTGCGGTACAGATTACACATAGAAGTCTATGGGATCCGTGTTTTTCACGGACGTCACGGATGTCACATCCATGATGTCCGTAAAAAACATGGATCAAATATTATACGCAAACTAATACTACTCACATTTTACGGAAACGGATGCGATACGGATGCAAATACAGATGAATTTATACGGACCATGGAGTAAAAATAGCGGGAGGTTTTGCGGTCCAGAAAAATTACTGAACGTGTGAATGAGGCCTAACATGAGAATATGTCAGCTAGAAATGTCCATCATATAGATCTACAGTATGGATGTAGATCATCAATATTTTCTCTGTATTACATCAGTCTTTTACACGGAAAATGGAACAAAATCATAGGCTGTTAATGTTACACTTTATTTGTGCAATTAGCATATAAAATACATTAAATACATTTATAGGCTATGTTGACACAATGTATGTTTTGTATAAATCACAGCCGTTGTTGCAATTTGCAACAACGGCCGTGATTTATACAAAACATACATTGCATGTGAATAAATGGAATCCCGGCCATAGCGTATACACATAGTATACGCTCCGTCGAGGATTCCACTCGGTTGCACAAAAAACTGATGTGTCAGTTTTCTGCAGCCGCTATTCATTGAATAGCAGCCACACAGAACCTGTCAGTTCACACAATGGTGCGTGCGGCTCCGGACGCACTCTCCATTGTGTGCAGCGGTGAATTGGGATGTGGGAGCACACGAATGCGCCCGCATCCCAATTTACCAGAAATAAGGATCATCTGTCTGGTTCTGGCCGGGATGATCTTCAGTAATGCTGCGCTTACACGTAACGATTATTGGCCCGATCGTACGATTAGCGATGTTGGATTTACGATTTTTTTTTTATAACGATCAGCGTTTAGACGGTACGATATATCGTACGAAAATTCGCACTGCGATCATTTTGCGATCGTTTAAGCCTATCTCACACATTGGTTAAATCGGCGAACGACTGTTCACATGGAACGATTTGCAAATTTTTTGCGTACGATGAACGACGATTTTCTGACCTGATGAAAGATCACGATGTAAGATTTATCGTGCGTCGTTCGATCGTTCGCTGCGTTTACACGTACGATTATCGTTCCAATTTGACCGTTATCGCGCAAATTCGCACGATAATGGTTACGTGTAAACGCAGCATAACACTGGCCGTCCTGTGACCTGGCCGGGTCACAGAACGCCAGTGTTATGCGTAGTCTGAGCCCGGCCTAATAAGCATTTTTAGAATAAATCGAAGGCTCAAAAAATAAGAAAAAATTTTTTTTTTTAGTTCATGCAGATTTGAAAGCAATAAAGTTTATTCTTGTTGATTTCAATCATTTGTGATACATATGACTCTATTTTTATGTCATTTTTTAGTAATATATTTTTAGTATATAGAGTATTTTCTTAGTATATTTTTTTATTTGTGTGATATTGGGTATATATGTAGCATGTTAATGTGGTAGTCAAATTTTTTGACTTTTTTTTAATGTGCCTGGCAGAAAGCTTAAAACAATAGATATACAGTACTTAATTTTCTCACTCCCCCTGCCAGTGTTTTTCTTTCTGAGCAGGTCCCATTGCACATTACTTCTTGTGTTAAGGGTCAATGCTTCCACTGCCCACTCATGCCATGGGCTTCATGCCACACCACTCCTTCCACCTGCTGATTGACAGCTGTCTGCCTACACACAATATAGATTGTCAACTGCCAATTAGCGGCTGGTGGGCAGAGGGAGCTGGTGCTCATGGATATTAAGGACTAGTGAGCACACACATAATGGAGAGGACTAATACATGGTGCTTGGAGTCCTTGTTATTCAGCAGGATATATATTCGAATCAGCTGCACAGACTAATGTAAGTGATACATCATTCTGCTCAGCTTTTCTGTTACTAGTTTGTGCTAAGCTATGGCTGCATACACCTACTGATGTAGTCTCTTTAAGCTGGCCGTACACATAAGATAGCTTGTTTGGCCAACAGCTATTTCTCCTAATCCCCCACCACCACACACACGCTTCGCTCAGAAGAGTGTGCATGTGTCCTGACCAGTCACCTCTAGCAATGGACCATCTTCCTAAAAACAAAAGGATCGGGAAGTTGAAAATCAACATGCCTGATCCTTCTCTTGTCAAAATATATCTAATGTGCATGGCCAGCTCACCAAGCTGCTTATACAATGCTTTGTTCTTTTTTTCACTGTCCTTTCACTGTCTTTACTATGAAAGGGGTAGTGCGACGTTTAACATTTATTCACTAAATAACACACATTACAAAGTTATACAACTTTGTAATGTGTGTTATTTAAGTGAATGGCCCCCTTCCCCATGTTCCCCCCACACCGGAAGTGCGGTGTAGTATACTTACTGAATCGGTGCCGACCCCGCCCGCCATCTTGGGTCGAACACGTCATCTTCAGGAGGCCGGCCGGACCGCTCCAGCCCTCCCTCATGCTGGTCCCCCATAACTATGCTCAGCCAATCACAGCTGAGCAGCTGATGATGCGGCAGAGCGGGGCCAGCATGAGGGACGGCTGGAGTGCTCCGGCCCGCCTCCTGAAGATGACGTGTTCGACCCAAGATGGCGGCCAGTGATTAGCTGAGTGGCCTGTCTGTTAAGACAGGACGCTGTAAAGCTGCAGCATGCGGGACCCGGGGAGAAGTGGACCACAAGAGGAGCCCTGCAGCCTGGATAGGTAATGTATGCCAGTTTAGCAAGGGCTGCAAGGGCATCGGTAACGATGTCCATACAGCCCTTGTTAAACGATTATCGGGCCGTGTAATAGGCCCAGTAAACGAACGCCGATCTAGCTGATGGGCGCTCGTTTACAGTTATTATCGGCCCATGTAATAACACCCTTAGACACTTTTTATTCTGTTATGAGTATGGGGCCTTTAAATGTGTCCATAGCCTTTAAAGGGGTTCAGCAATTTTCTTTCAGATCAACTTGTGCCACAATGAGCCAGAGATTTGTGATTTACTTCTGTTAAAAGCACTCAAGTCTTCCAGTACTTATCAGTTGCTGTATGTCCTGCAGGAAGTGGTGTATTCTTTCCAGTCTGGAGAGCAGGAGAGGTTCTCTATGGGGATTTACTGCTGCTCTGGACAGTTCCTGACATAGACAGAGGTGGCAGCAGAGAGCACTGTGTCAGACTGGAGAGAATACACCACTTCCTGAAGGACATGTAGCAGCTGATAAGTACTGGAAGACTTGAGATTTTTAATAGAAGTAAATTACAGATCTCTGGCACTTTCTGGCACCAGTTAATTCAGCTAGTTAATTACCACTTTCCTTATAACTTATCAGTATATCTCCAACTCACCATTTAACTAGTTGATTTAGCCACTCCCTCTTCTACTCTCACCTCCATCCTTCTCTTTTATCAGATTAATATATTTTGAATTGTTGTTTCCCCTTGTGAGCTCTCAGTTTTTATTGATGCTTATTCTAAGGGTTCTATTACATGGGGCGCCATAGAGGAACAAACGAGCGCTGTCAGCCCTCGTTTGCTCCTTGTTCTTGCTCGCTGCCGCCGCTATTACTCATGGCAGCAGCGAGCAGGTAAGTAATAGGCGGGGGCATGGGGAGGTAATGATAATTGTTGAATGTACCAAAACAGTCAATCAATCAATTATGCAACATATTTTACTCTTTAGTTTTACATTATTTTTATTGATTTTAAATAAAGAAAAATCAATTAAAGGGGAACTTTCAGCAGGTTAGACGAATCTAACCCGCTGATATGTCCTTATTGCACAGGAGATGCCGAGGAGGAAGGTATGTCTCTTACTTTCCTCTTCGTCACCGTTCGGGTGAGTCTTTTGCTCCACTGTCCGTTGAGACCTTTAGGAGCACTGCCTCGTCCCCATAGTGCCGATCTGCCCCCGGCTGGTCCGCCCCTTTCTAATGATAATGAATGGGGCGTCCCAGGGGTGGGCCGGATTGAGCTATGGGGGTGGGCAGTGCTCCTAACTGTCTTTCTGGAACGTGGAGCAAAAGACTAACTGCACAGGAAAGGCGCCGAGGATGAAGGTAAGAGATATACCCTCCTCGGCCTCTCCTGTGCAGTAGAGACGTATCAGCAGGTTAGACTCTTCTAACCTGCTCATAATTCCCCTTTAACACAGAAAACTTGAAAATTACATATTTTACATCTTTTGAATCTGTTCTTCACCCTTATTATACTTTATATCAATGCTATTACTACTGACTACAAGCCCTAGGAGGAATTCTGGAGCTGTCCTGTCTGTAAATGTTTTTCAGGTTGTCACTATATCCGGGATGCCTTGGGTGCACCGCACTCCTCGGGTCAGGCCACAGCATCTTGATAGGGTTAAGGTCAGGACTCTGACTTGGCCATTCCAAAACACAAATCCTCTTTTTCAACCATTCTTTAGTTGATTTACTTGTATGGTTTGGGTCATTGTCTTGTTGTATCACCCAACATCTCTTCAGTTTGGGGTCACTGACTGCTGCCCTTACATTTTCCTGTATCATTGAATTCATTGGCCATCATTTACTATACCTTTTTAATTCTTAAATGGTATAAGCTCACATTCTTAGGCTGTCTAGTTTGGCTCATGATGGCACAATTTTACACATGACTTACACCGCATTTATTATGTGTTTTAGAAACTACTCAGACATTTATTTGTTAGGTCTGACCAAAAGCAGATGTGGCTTTAGTGAAATAGGGTGTGACTTATAAATCTAATAAAAGGGACACAGCCTAGACTGTAGATTGATATACAGGCGTTTTGTGTATTAATTTGAAGGGTTAGTCCCATCTCCATAAGTAGTTATCTCTTGTACACAGGATAGAAGATAGGAAGCTGAGCAATGTTGGCAATGTTAAGAAGCCCATAAAGAATGATTGGAGACCTAGCGTACACAATCTTTGTGCTCCATTTGCGTGGGGGACAATTTTATTCAGTTTTTATGGTTGGTAGAGATCCCAGTGGTGGGTCCCCCACCCATGAGCTTATTATCTCCTATTCTGTGGACTTGCAGGCATGAGAATATACTTTAATTGGCAAATCACCAGTGTAACCCATAGTTTTGCCATATAGCTTTTGTAAAACTCCTAAGCATAGGGCCTTTTACACGGGCTGATTATCGGGCAGGAGCGTTGCTACCTATCTTCCGATCCTCAGATGATCATGTCTTTAGAGCTAGCTTTAAAATTTATTGCCATTGGCTGCACATCTTCCTGTGTAAACAGGGGGTGTGTGGCCATTAGTAAAAAGGAAACTGACAGCACGGATATGTTTATATCCGTGCTGTCAGTTTCCAGATCCAATAAGTAGTGCATACTTACCTAATGTGCTGCTGTGTGATCCAGCAGTGTCTTTAGGTTGCCACTTGCTGTCAATCAATGTGGTGAAGGCAGGTGGTGGTGTGGTGTCCCACTATTCAGTGCCTTGGGCACCTGTTGCAAAGTTCTCACTCCAGGTTAAGTGGTAATGGAGGAAACTTTACAGTTTCACCACTAGATGTCAGTATCTCTTATATGTTTATGTTCTTATATGCACAGCTGAAGTTAGGAATGGCTTAATGTTACTGTTGTACCATGTGTTCTGTGCCAGCCAATAGGAGGTGCTCTATCTTTTTCTACCTATCCCTGTTCTAGACACACACTCACCCCTGTAGGAGGAGTTAGTTTAGCTCCGTGTGGGAGGAAGTGAGCAGTTCAGTTCAGTCTAGCCTAAGACACGAGTGTGTCCAGATGCAGCTAGAGACAACCAGTTATTTTACTAATTATACTATATCTACTATGCAGTGCTAAGCACTGTAAGGGAGAAGAATCCAGGAACACCCTAACCCACGCCCAGAACCAGTCAAAAAGTGCAGGGCAGTATCCTAAGTACAAGAGGAACTAGCCTGGATAGGACAAAGCTACCAAGGAAGGTCTACGTATCCTATCTCACAATGCAGGTAACTGGGACACCCCCGGGAACTTAGCTTCCTATTAAGACGGGTAACTCCACACTTTAGGGCAGAAGGTGGTCAGACCAAAGTGTATATACAGGTACAAGTAAAGTATTCACTCTAAAGTGTTTTCTGAAAGTTCCGGCACCTTCTCTATTGATTATCATTAGAAGGGGCGGCCAGATGATGCGGCAGTGCTCCTAATGGTGCTCTGGAGTGGACTTTACCCTAACTAACAGCGCTGGATCCGCGGTGAGGAGGAAGGTCATTTTGACAGTATTTGAACATAACCTTATTTTGACCTACTTTTAGTCCTGATTAGTAATGAAATGCCTTCTCAGTAGACTCACCAGCTTGTAGCTACCAGTGTTCATCTGTAATTTTCACTGTACATACAGGAAAAGTAATGTATGAAGAAATCACAAAACTTAGTCAGTCCTCCGCCATCTCCATATTTTAGTCAGATAAAGCAAAGTCTCTACTGCGACCATTGTATAGAACATTAAGAACAGATCCTCTAAACTGATGTCACACATGGCTTGACAGGAAAGTAATAGCAATATTATTCATGTTCATTGTTCAGTGCAAACTGTTTTTATAAACATTGACGCCAATGTCCGTAAGCGCTATTGCTTAGGTGTTCTGCAGTTCTGTAGATTCTCTTCTCCATTCCATTTCAGATTTTAAAAAGCGTTATGTTCTGTTTTAATGGGCTAACACATTAACTGCTTCGTCATGTGGAAGGTCAGACATGTTCCAACTTGTCTTTCCTGTACTGTTCACGCGTTGCATGAAATAAAAATGTATTTCGCCTCCAAAATGTATAAATATTTGTCTAAAAAATGTAATTTTTTATTGTATCATCGCCTCTTAGATGTGATCTTAGGTACGAGGCTAGCCAAACACTAAATAAATGGAAACTGCACCATTTCTTTCATTGCACCGTGAAAAATGCAGATATTGAGAGCTACAATACTATGAACAATGATATCCCAGACCCTTGCACCTTATGGGGCCTCTGGCCCCTGCATTTATGTGTTAGCTTCTATGACCCCAGTCAGTATTAATAGAGTGATGTCCCATATATGCATGACCATGCCTTCAGTGAAGTCAGATTCTGTGATTTGCTCCAAAGTGGTGAAAAGATTCTTAACCTTGAGGTTCCCAGAAACTTTTAGGAGGTGCAACCCTCCCCCCTTACATAAAAGTTTGTGTGCGTCCCTTTAAAAGTATACTTTTCATTAATTACCATGTTGTAGTTGGAGGGCTTGGTGGCGTGGGACTATACTCTGGTGTAGTGTCAAGGGAAGCTATGTGCAGTCCTAATCTTAACCCGCACCCCGGGCCCTGCCTACTTCGAGCATACCCAACCATAGTGACAGTCCCTTCCTAAAAAATTGCACAGAGACTAAGTGTTCTTTTACACATCCCGATATGGGTCTGTGCAAGGATGCAGGTAAGTGCCGATAAGATAGATCAGTGCTCATTTGTAGTGCCTTCAGAAAGCACGATTGGTTGTAATTCTGGACACACAAAAGATCACTGTATCGTTTGTGCGGCCATATAAATGTGCTGCTATCAATCGCACATCCCCTGTTTACAGATACTACATTGGGGCTGCACACAGGGGCCTATACTACATTGTGGTCCTATATTATACAGAAGCTGCAGAGGGACCTATACTAAATTGTGGCTGCACGCAGAAGCATATACTATATTGGGGCTGCACACAGGGGCCTATACTACATTGAGGCTGCACACAGGGGCCTAAACTATGTAGGTGCTGCACAGAGGGACCTATACTACATGGGAGCTGCACAGAGGGGCCAATACTATGTAGGGGCTGCACATTATATGGGGCCTGATACCATATATGGGCCTATACTTTATAGGGACTCTACTAATATATAGGGCACAGAGTATGCCTAACTATTATGTGGGGGCACAGATGGGCCTCAAAACTATATGGGGCACAGAGGGACCTAACTACTATATAGGGGGCCAGGGGATCTAACTACTATATGCACTTGAGCCTAAAATGTTTTTCTGGCAAATTCTAGAGATGTCACGGCTGCGGCGGCGTCCCGTGTTCCAGGCCGCCGCCGCAACCTCCTCCTGCCCCATGCAGCCGCCGGGGTCCTTGTGCAGGGACCCGGCGCTGCTAGTTCGGCCCCTGGGGGCGCCTCACCTCTCCTCCGCTCCTGTCTCTCACTGTGCCGGCCGGCGCGCGCGTCCCCGCCTCCTAGGGCGCGCGCGCGCCGGCTGTCTCAGATTTAAAGGGGCAGTGTGCTCCTAATTGGTCCACATGTCAATCACTCCCCTATAAGTTCCAGCTCTGCCCCCTTCCAGGTGTTGGAGCCTCTACATGCTTCCCATAGCGTTTGGCCCAGCTCCCTGTTGTTCCTGATTCCTATCCGCTACCTGGTCCCTAGTCCTTGTTCCTGGTTCCTGCTCCCCTGTCACACCATTGCTCCTGTGTTCAGCCTGACTCCTGCAGTTACGCCTACAGGCCTCTGCCAGCACCATCTCCTGCCTACTGCTCCTGCCACGCCTCGCCCGCCGTCACTAGCAACCAAGCCAGGGGTAGCGACCTGGGGGTCGCCTGCCGCAGCAAGTCCATCCTGCCTTGCGGCGGGCTCTGGTGAAAACCAGCGGCCCCTTAGACTCCGCTCCCTGGTGAGGTTAGTGCCATCGCTGGTGACGGTCCAGTGGATCCACTACTCCAGGCGTTACAGTAGGCTCCAACCATGGATCCCGGCGAGGTGCCTGACATCCGTGACGTAGCCAAAGTGGTCGCTCAACAGGCCCTACAGATCCAGCAACAGTCGCAGCAGATCCAGCAACTGACTGCCACCTTACAGCAGCATACTACTGCTCAGCGCTCACCACCTACTGCTGTCTCTTCGAAACTACAACTGGCTCTCCCGAGCAAATACGGTGGTGACCCCAAGTTGTGCAGGGGATTCCTGACAATCCTGTGCACCATGCATATTGAACTTTTAAGTAGTCAGTTTCCCACCGAGCGCTCTAAAGTGGCTTTCATCATCAGCCTATTGGAGGGTAGAGCTCTGGCTTGGGCCACGCCTCTCTGGGACCGAGATGACCCTACTGCTGCCAATCTCCGAACCTTTCTGGCCGAGTTTCGCTCCGTCTTTGAGGAACCTGCCCATGCGTCTTCGGCTGAGACTGCTCTACTTAATCTCTCACAAGGGAATTCCTCCGTTGGCGACTATGCCATCCAATTTCGCACCCTGGCAGCAGAGCTAGACTGGAATGAGGCCGCTCTAATTGCCACCTTTAAAAAGGGCCTGTCCAGTCGGGTGAGAGACGTGCTTTCCGCCCGAGACCTACCTACTTCCCTGAACGAACTCATCCTACTGGCCACCAGGGTTGATACTCGTTTTTCGGAGAGGGAGGAGGAGGTTCGGCATGAACAACGACTAAGCCTGTCCCGTCGCCATCACCAGCTGGCGCCGGTCTTCCAGAATCCTGACATTCCGGTGTCCCAGCCGTCTCCTGAGGTTCCTATGCAGGTGGAACGAGCTCGCCTGACGCCTGATGAGAGAATTCGTCGTCTGGAGCTGAATCTCTGCCTCTACTGCGGTGGCCCTGATCACTTTCGGCAGAGATGTCCCCAACGTCCTCAAGCGTCCGGGAAATGCTCGCACCTAGGTCCGGTGGGACAGGTGTCCCTAGGTGTGAATGCCACCTCTCCAAGATTGTCTATGCCAGTTTCCATCCAGACACCCTCAGGACAAAATCACCAGACTACTGCCTTTCTCGATTCTGGGTCAGCAGGCAGTTTTATTGCGGCAACATTGGTCCAAAGATGGCGGCTACCCGTGACCCAACTAGCCAGGCCCCTGACTATCTCCTCGGTCACGGGCGAGATTCTTACCGACCATGTGTACTACCAGACCGCACCTCTAGTCCTCCAGGTGGGCCCTTTACATCAGGAAAAGATATCCTTCTACGTCCTGCCCCATTCTTCTCCCGCCATCCTCCTGGGACTCCCTTGGCTGCAATTACATGCCCCTAAGCTGGACTGGAGAACCGGGGAGATTCTCAGTTGGGGTCAGGACTGTTCCAACCAGTGTCTGAAGTCACCTCAGACCAAGTACTCTATGTCGTCACCTGACCCCGCCAAGCCTCTATCCGGCCTACCGGCGGAAGACCAAGACTTGGCGGACGCCTTCTCTGCCGAGGAGGCGGACTCTCTACCATCTCACCGGGCGTACGATTGTCCCATAGACCTTCTTCCTGGTACTTCTTCTCCACGAGGTCGGGGGTACCCTCTCTCCGTACCCGAGACTGAGGCCTTGTCCTCCTACATTCGGGAGAACTTACAGAAGGATTTCATCCACAAATCCACATCCCCTCGCCACATTATACCTCCCGATCGCCTAGTGCCAGTCGCCACCTCTACTCTTCAGAGAATACCCCCCGGAAAGACCTATGTTCGCCCTGTGCTTCGAAGAAGGATTTTGAAGTGGGGACATTCCTCATTGGTGGCCGGGCACCCTGGAGTCCAAAAGACCGGGCAACGGATCTCCCGCCACTACTGGTGGTCCAGTCTATTCCAAGATGTCAAGGACTTTGTGGCTTCCTGTACCATCTGTGCCAAAAACAAGTCCTCCCGACTAAGGCCTGCCGGCCTATTACAGCCCTTGCCAGTTCCAGACCTTCCCTGGCACCACATAGGGATGGACTTCATCACTGATTTGCCTCCATCTGCAGGCAAGAAAGAGGGGGAGGCCAAAGGGGGTGGGGGTACTGTCACGGCCGCGGCGGCGTCCCGTGTTCCGGGCCGCCGCCGCAACCTCCTCCTGCCCCATGCAGCCGCCGGGGTCCTTGTGCAGGGACCCGGCGCTGCTGCTAGTTCGGCCCCTGGGGGCGCCTCACCTCTCCTCCGCTCCTGTCTCTCACTGTGCCGGCCGGCGCGCGCGTCCCCGCCTCCTAAGGCGCGCGCGCCGGCTGTCTCAGATTTAAAGGGGCAGTGCGCTCCTAATTGGTCCACATGTCAATCACTCCCCTATAAGTTCCAGCTCTGCCCCCTTCCAGGTGTTGGAGCCTCTACATGCTTCCCATAGCGTTTGGCCCAGCTCCCTGTTGTTCCTGATTCCTATCCGCTACCTGGTCCCTAGTCCTCGTTCCTGGTTCCTGCTCCTCTGTTACACTATTGCTCCTGTGTTCAGCCTGACTCCTGCGGTTACGCCTACAGGCCTCTGCCAGCACCATCTCCTGCCTACTGCTCCTGCCACGCCTCGCCCGCCGTCACTAGCAATCAAGCCAGGGGTAGCGACCTGGGGGTCGCCTGCCGCAGCAAGTCCATCCCGCCTTGCGACGGGCTCTGGTGAAAACCAGCGGCCCCTTAGACTCCGCTCCCTGGTGAGGTTAGTGCCATCGCTGGTGACGGTCCAGTGGATCCACTACTCCAGGCGTTACAAGAGAGAAGATTCATGGCCAGGAGAAGACTTCAAGATGGCCTTTGCTGGAGAAAAAAAATCACTGACTCTGAGCAGAGAGGATGCCCCCTGTGAGTCACTGGATGTAAATACCGAAAGCAGATTCCACACAGGCCGTCATCTACCTTAAGGCGGGCCCTGGTCAGAACTCAAGGGTGCAAGGGTTTTTTCTATGAATGTAAAATATTACATTGTAATAACTTTGAAACTTTGGATCCACTCCTTCTTGTATTGGTGACCACCCGAATACTTGCACATAATAGACACACTGGAGGAGGGGACTAAGGGCTGTATTATACACCCCAATTTTCTATGTAAGCGTTTGCTGATCTGCTAGATTGGTGCCTGCTTACCAATTGTATTACACGGCTCCATGTCTGTGCACCCCTTGCTGTAGATACAAAACAATAAAGTTATTACTTACCTCTCCAGGCTCCCCGACTCCTTCCTGTCCCCCGTTCACCGCAGTCACCCCTGACACTTCTTAACCCATCTGTACAGTGACAGGCCGCTCAGCTAATCACTGTCTCATCCCGTGATAGGATGAGTGGCCTATCACTGCACAGATCATTAGGAAGCGTCAGTGGTGGCTGCTTTTGACGAGGTACAGGAAGGAGAGCTGGGGAGCCTGGAGAGGTAAGTATTAACTTGCTGAAAGACAACAATCAACCGATGATTGGCTCTTCAGCTGATCGTTGTCTATATTACACGGGGCAATTATGCGCTCAATCAGGCAGAATCAGGCAGATAATCACCCTGTATAATAGGACTCCTAATTATGGCAATCCATGCAAGGAGTGTTTTGGCGCATTCCTGATATAGCCTACACTATGTTCGGTAGCAAGGGACATGCCATGTTAATGGATTTGGTGCAGGGTCTGTCCAAACCTTGTTTTCTTGCTACTTTCAGCATACTACCGATGTATACATCAAAGCTATGCATGCAGTTCCCTATGCCACCTATTGACTCCCACAGTTATAAAACATGTATATATGTATATGATGAAGAATTATTCTGCAGGATCCTCCTGTTTCAAAAACATTTTGAACTCCTGGCAGAGGTATAGTCTTACCCTCTGGCAAGTTACTGGTAGATATAGTTTGCTGTATACACATTCTGAACATGACCCAAAACAAGTTTGTACAGGGCAATGACTCTGAACTTTAATTCTTTTAATCAGGGACTTAATGGCACAAAAATCCATAAATGCATGAAAAATTCCAAAGTAATAATGAATTCTGACTTGTAACAATTAAATAGCATTGTTAACACACACTATTTTACCTGTATACAGTTAACATACTCATTTTGGCACACATTCTGCACCCTATTTCTCTTGCAGCCTTGTCTATAGGGAAAAACATATTTTTAATAGGAGATGGGCATCCAATAATAACTAAAATAAACAAAAAATAAAAATACACAAAGTCAGTGACTTTAATATGTCCCTACTAATTTGGACACTGTCAGCAATGACTGGACATTGTCATACAGTGTAGGAACACGCCCCATTGACAAGGGGAATGCTTACACCCAGTTGTCAATTTATGTATACATTTGCAGAAGGAATAATTTAAAGGGGTACTCCGTTTTTTCCTTTCTACTGGTTTCAAAATTTATATAGATTTGTAATTTACTTCTATTTAAGAATCTCCAGTCTTCCAGTACTTATCAGCTGCTGTATGTCCTGTAGGAAGTAGTGTATTTTTTCCAGTCTGACACAGTGTGCTCTCTGCTGCCACCTCTGTCCATGTCAGGAACTGATCAGAGCAGTAGCAATTCCCCATAGAAAACTTTTCTTGCTTTGGACACTTCCTGTCAGAGGTGACAGCAGAGAGCACTGTGTCAGACAGGAAAGAATAAACCTCTTCCTGCAGGACATGCAGCAGCTGAAGGCTTGAAATTTTTATATACAAGTAAATGACAAATCTATATATATTTTTTTTTACAAGTAAATGACAAATGAAATATTCTTTTTTTACACCAGAGTACCCCTTTAAGAACAGCACAACACTCAGTTTAAAGAAAAGGTGTTCTTATATTGCGTTTTAATAGGAGATACAAGTATTTACGAAAACAAACATATAGGGAGCGTTGACAGGTCTTCTTTAACCTATTTATGATGCAGGCAATTTTGGCCCCGGTGAAGGCAGGATAGGGAATCTTCATGTCACCAGCTGGCATACAAACAAATTGGTAGTCACAATACAAAATCAAAGGGAGCCCCTTCTACTTTGTTGATACCCTTAGGTACTACAGTATCGAAAGACCATGGCATCCAAGGGGTTAAAAGGTTAAGCTAGCAGATCATGGCTGCTGCAATTGAATGTTCATTGTAAATCAAACTACTTATCTATAGTTTGATCACTTGCATGCAGCAATTCCTTATGTCCTTATGTATACACAGGGCAAAAAGGTATTGGATACACTTATATCATTTTGTGTTTTATACATTTATAAGCCTTTTTCCATTGCATCGACTAAACCTGCATACTGTATATACATTATATTAAAGCTTTATATTATAGGTTATATTAAAATTAAGATATATGTATATATATATATATATATATTCCATTTTAATTATCAATACTGTCTAGTGTTATTGATATTGTTTTACATTGGGCTATTATCATTACATAAGTAAATGTCAAAACTGTAACCGATATGATATGTATAATGGCAGCCTGTACTGCACCATATACTTCTTATTGCATGTTGCCGTCTTTAACCCCATGTTTGTTATTTTACCGGTTTCCCCGGTAGTTGCCCGTATTCTACAGGCCTCACTGTTAACTGCAGCAGCGTCATATTCCATTCACCATTCTGTGTTTGTCCCCTTACTGTTATCTGCACCTGCCGGCATCTTTCACTCATTGCTGTGCAATCTGCTTCTTCAGGTAGCTGCCTCCTGCTGCCTTGTCAACTGCACCTGCCCGCCCGTCACCCTCATTATTTACCTCTTAACGTCCCTCTGTTCCTCTTCTCCCTACAGTTGTCGCTATTCCTGTCCCTACATCATCTCTTATACTTACATGTGTTCTATGCAATCTCTAATTATTTTACTAGTTGATGCTATTATTTTATTTGTGCTATTATTGCAATAAGGTAGTAAAGAGAAATGGGTGCGTGTTGTGGCTGGCATAGGGCAGGCCCCTTTTCCTCCCTAGCCACATCTGGGTGCAGTGCCCATGGGGATCCCCTGGCTCACATGGAGCTGGCTCCTAACAGATGGGCGCTTGGATCAGCTTTCCGAATCCTGAATAATTTATTAGGAACAAAATAGTTGAGTCTGTGAACAGGTCCCTCCTTCCTCTACTCTTTGTCTCTATAAAGTGCCATTGAGTGGCAGAGTTTCTAATTACAGGTCAGACAGGACAGGCCCTCCTCCCCGTCACAGTGAGTTATTTATACACCTGAATTACAGTGACGTCGCTTCTGTTGGAAGAAGCAGATTTATTTCACCTTTTAGAAAAGGCTGTATTCACTCAAACCTCATGACCCAGTTTAGATTCACAGAGAGAGCCAGACCTATGGGGAGGAGCAACACCGAGGGGGGAAAGGACAGAAACTGAGGGGGAGGATTGTCCGGGTAGAACTCTACTGTACTTGAAACTAATACTAGATGGCTATTGATCCCTTAGTGTATTTGTTATATATTTGTTAACTATAATGAATGGCGCTTATATATATATATATATATATATATATATATATATATATATGTGTGTGTGTGTATGTGTATATATAGATAGATGTAGATATATATTCATCTGTCTATATATATATATATATATATATATATATATATATATGTATATATATATATATATATATATTACCCTTAAGCATTGATTGATTATGAATATAAATTAGATGGAGAAGTGTCAATGCAAATATTGCACAGGACGACAACCATGGGCTTAGCTTTGCCTGGTTAAGGCATGAGAAGTGCCTGAGACTTAGCAGTGCCTCTGGAGGTTGGATGGGCGAAAGATTTGGACAAAGTGGGTTATAAGAGATCCCTGGAAGTGGCCTCTGCAGTTTGTACCAAGTGACTGATAGATGGGAGGCACTGGGCTATGCCTGTGGGTCTCTTTCCCAGCTCCTGTTTGCTCTCCGCTCCCATTGATCAGGCATGTGGAAACATTCCGCCTCCTGTACTCCCATTGTCAGAATCATGTTGCCAAGCTGCAGCTGCCCTCAATAACTTCACCACAACCCCCACCTTTTTTTGGGCACCAACCTATGCCATTTACCCACTGTCCGGTTTGCAGACATGCTAGAATCTTTCGAAGTTTACGATAATAGATTGCCGGCTAAAGACCGATAAGGCAACCAGAAATAGGTTGTAAGGGTATGGCAAAAAAATAAAATAAAAAATACATTCAAGTTGCACAGGGCGGTGATGCTGCCAACGACGCTGATGTGGGTCTTTCTTTTCGAGTTCCTAATGAGATGTAATGTGATGTGCTAAGATTGGGGTCTTTGTGGAGAGGCTTTCTGGGGGGCTCCAGCATGTTCCCTGAGCTTGAAGGACATTGGAAGTGCTGAGCTCAGCTGATTAGCATAACAATCCCTGCAGATCCTCTTCATCCTGCACTAACGCTGGGCTTTTCAATCCAATTTCCAGCCTCCTTCTTTAGCTGATTACATCAACTGGGAGGAGGGGACTGACCTTAAATCGATGCAGCATCTCCACAAACAGAGTATATAGGTCACCGTGAGATGGATGGAAACAGCTTGTAACAGAGGGGACCAAGAACAGCACATAGTGATACAGTGATACAGTGTGTGTGGTTGGGGGGGGAGAAGGGGGAGGACATTGTGGGAGGGAAGGAGGAAGTAGGAGAACATCAGTCTATGACCAGGTGATCTTGCAGGTAGAAACTCCTTGAGCTATGGCCATGCTTTAGTACAGTTCATATGATAATTTTGTATTGTACAAAGAAATCCACCTAAAAATAATCACAGGCTATAGCTAAAATACACAACCCCAATGACCCATATATATAGATATCATTTATATATGAATGTTCTAAGAGTGCAAGTTTTGTCGGCTCATGAGAAAATCCTAAATCCTGATACTTTAGACCCAGCTCCCCCACCTGTGAGTCAATGAATTCTTATGAATGCGCCTCTGCTTCCCACATGAGCTCACAAAGCCCTCCCTGCTCTTGTTGTCTGGAATAAAAGCTTCTATTGAGGCCCTCCCTGTAATCTCGGCAGGTCCCTCTTACCCTCTGGAATTCTTATGCGAGGCACGAGTTAATTTCAGTTTGCTAAGCTGAGAGGGGACTAGGAAGGGACCTGTGAGCAGGACGCATAGTAAAAGCTTACATCTGTCCAACCGTAGAGTCCCATCGGATAGACATCTGTGTGTAGTAGGAGGATAAGACTCCTTCTTAGAGGGAAGGTGACGTAGACTAAGTATGGCCCTTAAGCACTCCATGCCCTAGGGTGATGTTAAAACTTTGCAGTGAAACCATTCTTGATAGTCAGCTTGGTGGTAGTCCTTTGTATTCATTTTATTCACATTTATATACAGGGTATACATTCCGGCGGGATCCCTAGCGGCGCCGTAGAAAACTGACATGTCAGAAAACTGAAAACCCTGTCAGTGCACACAGTGGAGCGAGCAGATCCAGCCGCACGCTCCATAGTGTGCAGTGGGGAGTTCTGATGCAGGCGTGCACGGATGCGCCCGCGTTAGAACTCTGCGGTGCTAGAGATCATCCGGTCAGAACTGCAGTACCGGCTGGGAGGATCTTTTCTGAGACCGGCCGTTCCGTGACCCCAGGGGTGGATTATCTTTACCATAGGCCCTGGGCTGTTCACCAAGCTTGGGCCTCCCCAACCCACTGTAACTATGGCGGCACTGACTTAAATCTTTTTCCTCCATAATGCATTTTGTGAAAGGACCTGTGGTGACATCATTGTCACATGATAAGGTCCTTCAATATATTCTCTAATGTTACTGCATCTCTAATGTCTCCTGGCTGCAGTTTTTCCCTGATTTGTGCATAATTGCAGTAAAAAGCATCAATTTTTATGCAAATCATGGCTGAACATAAGTCTGTTTGGGTGGCCATGGGCCCCTCAGGAGCTCAGGGCCCAGGGCTACCGCCCGAAATGGACCTATTATATTCTGCTACTGCGTGACCCGGCCGGTCTCATACCACGTGCGAACATAGCCGTAACATGTAGGGAGAAACTTGAATTGATCCTGAAGGGCCATAAAGGACCACAGTATACTGCCCTATCATATATTTTCTGATTTTGTTTAGCAAGTTGCAGTTCAAGACTAAGGGGAAAAAAACCACTCAAAGTGAGACGTGCTATTCCGATTAGCTGATGGTTATTTCTGGTTTTATTTCACCCTTAGAGATTCATTACTTTTTACCTGCTGAAATAATCTGCAATATACTTTAATGACTTAGCAATGCTTGTTCGGTTGAGGCGAATGCTTATATTGCCGGTGACTGGGAGCTACCTAAAGCCAATAAATGGAAGCAGCCAGAAAAGCTTTTGTATAGTTTAATTTGGGGGGAAATGGTGTTCTAGGAAATAGCACACAATAATATTTTACAAAGACATTTAAATCTGAATTGCTAGACCAGTAAATGTAATGGGCATCAATCACATCGATTCATGGTCATATTGTTTCATGTAGTAGCATTAGAAAAGATCAGTATTATTCTGTGAGTCTATCTATCTGTCTCTATATCTATCTATTTCCCATCTATCTAGCTATCTATCTATCTATCTATCTATCTCCTATCTATCTATCTATCTATCTATCTATCTATCTATCTATCTATCTATCTATCTCCTATCTATTATCTATCTATAGTCTATCTATCTATCTATCTATTATCTATCTATATTCTATCTATCTCCTATCTATCTATCTATCTATCTATCTATCTATCTTATTTCTATCTATCTATCTCCTATCTATCTCCTATCTATCTATTTATCTATCTATCTATCTATCTATCTATCTATCTATCTATCTATCTATCTATCTCCTATCTATCTATCTATCTATCTATCTCCTATCTATCTATCTATCTATCTATCTCCTATCTATCTATCTATCTATCTATCTATCTCCTACCTATCTATCTATCTATCTATCTATCTATCTATCTATCTATCTCCTATCTATCTATCTATCTATCTATCTATCTATCTATCTATCTATCTCCTATCTATCTATCTATCTATCTAGCTATCTATCTATCTATCTCCTATCTATCTATCTATCTATCTATCTATCTATCTATCTTCTATCTATCTATCTATCTATCTATCTCCTATCTATCTATCTATCTATCTATCTATCTATCTATCTATCTCCTATCTATCTATCTATCTATCTAGCTATCTATCTATCTATCTCCTATCTATCTATCTATCTATCTATCTATCTTCTATCTATCTATCTATCTATCTATCTATCTATCTATCTATCTCCTATCTATCTATCTATCTATCTATCTAGATATCATCTATCTATCATCTACCTATCTATTTATCTATCATCCATCTTTCTATTTCCTATCTATTGGTCCGTTTACAAGAAGCGATAATTCGCCCAATTGATCATTTAACAATTTTGAAGCAACGATTTGGTTTTTATAACGATCAGTGTTTAGACGAACAAATCGTTAGAAAATTCATTAGAAAAATCGTTATTGCGATAGTTTTTAAGATTGTTTACGCCCATCTCACACATAGGGTGAATCTTTGAAAAACTGTTTACACAAAGCGATCTGCAAATTTTTAGCGAACGACCAACGACGATTTGAGAACATGTTGATAGATTACAATGAACGATTTTTCGATCGTCGCTTGATCATTCACGGTGTTTACGTGTGCTTATTATCGCTCAAATGCGATCGTTATTGCGATCTATCGATCGATCTATCTATCTATCTATCTATCTGTCTATCTCCTATCTATCTATCTATCTATCTATCTATCTATCTATCTATCTATCTATCTATCTATCTCCTATCTATCTGTCTGTCTGTCTGCCTGCCTGCCTGCCTGCCTGTCTGTCTGTCTGTCTGTCTGTCTGTCTATCTATCTATCTATCTATCTATCTATCTATCTATCTGTCTGTCTAACTCAATGTCTGTTTATCTTATCCCTTCTTTTTATTCTCAGATTTTTGGAAGCCTGCAGGCTGACCTCTGACCTGAATATGATACATGTACAAATGTGTATGTAGTAGTAGTAAGTTATTATTCTGATGAAGAGATCAGTGCAATCTTGAAACCCGCTAAAACCACAATAAAGACAAACATCCCTCTGCAGTCCCAGTTGTGCAGTGCTTCTGTACCCAACATTTCCTCCTACCATTTTGGGTGTCTATCCATCCAAGAAAGTTGCCCTCAATCCGCCATCTTTTTTCCCCCCAGCATCGGACTGCTTATTATTACAGGAGCATACATGTGTATTATTATAGGAGCATACCTGTGTATTATTACAGGAGCATACCTTTAGTAGTATCGGCAATCATCAGAAACATTTTCCTTGGGGAGAATTGTGCAGCTCATTACAAGCATCCTTCTATCCCAGAAGATAAAACTATAAACAGCATTATTATTATTATTATTTATTTCTTTTTAAAGTGCCCATGATTTCAGAGCACTGTACATATGATAAGGGGGTTACATATAGATACATCTTTATGATATATGTATATATATATATATATATATATATATATATATATACTGTATATATTAAAATTATTTCTTGGGAGATTGGATATTAGACATTTTCCCAAAATCCTTTTTTTCCAGGGGACCCCAAGGACAGGACAGTTGTTACCTAAGTTATTACACGGGACGATTATCATTCGAAAACTTGTTAGATCGTTCGGATTTAAACGATAATCGTTTTGTGTAATAGCTGGCAACGATTAAACGACCAAGAGAAATCATTGATCTTTTGATAGATCGTTGATCGTTCACAAATCGGTCAGTGTAATAACACGTAAGTAACGACCATCGCCCCGTGTAATAAGGTTTAAGATCGTTTGTCATAGCGGTCATTAGAGATCGTTTATCATTAGTTGCCGAAAAATCCTCCCGTGTAATACCACCCTAAGAGCACCCACGACCATTTAGCAGTGTTTGGTGGTATTATTTAGGAATTGAACTGTAGTATTAGGCAACGTTATATCTGTACAATATAGGTACTCATTCTTTGTGCACTATGGGGGAGATTTATTAAACATGGTGTAAAGTGAAACTGGCTCAGTTGCCCCTAGCAACCAATCAGATTCCACCTTTTATTTTCCAAGGAGTCTGTGAGGAATGAAAGGTGGAATCTGATTGGTTGCTAGGGGCAACTGAGCCAGTTTCAGTTTACACCATGTTTAATAAATCTCCCCCTATATGACAGTGTTTGGCTGGGTTCACATTTAATCAGACCCATATTTTGTGGTATATATATGAGCAATCCGGGAGAATGACATGTCGAAAGCACACACGTTCAAATCACACAAAAAACTGTGTACACTTGCAAATTGAGAGAGTATCATCAATTTTTGACTACATCTGGTCTACTGAAAGTACTTGATCCAGCGGGGATCTCTTAGAATGCCAGTATATACCAAAAAATTGGACCTAGTCAACCTAGCCAAAATAACAAGAAGGGGCCCCACTATGGTTGTTGCCCAGGGTTCGAATTTCCGAATGGCCATATATATCTGCTTATACATGCACATCCCTACAGTACATACGTATATAGGCCGGTATGGTAACTATATATCCATCAACTAAAATGTCTGTATATGATGAATAGGTGCGGTGCCTCATTTTTCATTCTATCTTTCGCATTTTAGGACCCAGTTTACACCTGCTTTGGCATTGTAGCCCCCCAGCCTATTAATAGCATTATATTGGGGAGGTAGAATCTGTTTGGGGATATATACCAATACAAACAGACACAAATTAGAATGATGAATGTACTCCTGAGGGATTATAGCTGGGAACAGTAAGGATGACTCAGTTGCAGAGATGGATGTAGGTAATAAATAACGTATTTCTGGTGGGGGATGGGGTTTAAAAAATATATATTATTTTTTTTTACTTTTTCATAATCATAATGCAGTGATAATGTAAATATTCCTATTAAAATCCAAACAGAATTCTTCTTACATATATATATATATATATATATATATATATATATATATATTTCCTTTTTTTTCCAAGCTTTGAGTTTTTGTTGCTAGCGAAATAGGTGCATGGAAAACTACTGTACCTTCCATCACTACTGTTGTAAACAGTCATTCCCTTGAGGGGCTTAGCCTGGTGATGGCGAATGGGCCATGACATAACATTCTAATGAAAGCAATGTGTTGGTGCAAAAGCCAGGTCACTATTATGTTATCAATGATTCTGACAGAGAAC
This sequence comes from Dendropsophus ebraccatus, assembly GCF_027789765.1. Classification (NCBI taxonomy): domain Eukaryota; kingdom Metazoa; phylum Chordata; class Amphibia; order Anura; family Hylidae; genus Dendropsophus; species Dendropsophus ebraccatus. The sequence continues at coordinate 26,037,758 of NC_091456.1, forward strand.
AAAATTTACACTAGATTTAATAGAATTACAATTAGTAGCAAAAACAACATCATGCACAAACACAGCGGATATCAGGTTCTAGATGTCTAGTTTATCAAGGTTATCAGCATTTGAAGGGTTCCGAGTGTTATAATGGCCTCTCTAAAAACTGAAGAATCTTGTATGTCTCCTATGGCTTGGACAGCATTGTGCAATAAGGGCCCTATTTATTAAACAGAGCGATAATCTGCCGAATAAGGTCGATTCGGCAGATTATCGCTCTGTGTAATAAAGACAACGATCAGCAGATGACAACGATCATCGGCTGATTATGTCTTTAGGTCCGGACTAGAGATGAGCAAACCTGGAGCATGCTCGAGTCGATCCTAACCTGAACTTTCGGCATTTGATTAGCGGTGGCTGCTGAAGTTGGATAAAGCCCTAAGGCTATGTGGAAATCATGGATATAGTCATTGGCTGTATCCATGTTTTCCAGACAACCTTAGAGCTTTATCCAAGTTCAGCAGCCCCAGCTAATCAAATACCGAATGTTCGGGTTCGGATCAACTCAAGCATGCTCGAGGTTCGCTCATCTCTAGTCCGGTCCTAAAATCTTCAGCTGTGCATAGCTAAGTGTAATAGTGATGCACGGCCCATGGTTGATGAATCTGTAAAGAAAGTAATGAACTATATACCTGACCTCTCCCTGTTGTCTTCCTGGGTTCTCCATGCTCCCTGCAGCCGCCGATACAATTTCAGAGCTGGTGTCTGAAGTCAGTCGATCACTGGATGAGATGGGACCGCCGCGGCCAGTGATTGGCTGAGCAGCCTGTTACTTCAGACACGGGCTCTGAAGTTGATTTTAGATTTTAGCATTGGCTGATCATTTTCTCTATTACACTGAACGATAATCAGCCGAATTGGGCCGATACCGATTATCGCTCCGTGTAATAGGGCCCTTAGAGAGGAGCGAATCTTGGCCTAGAATCATCCCCAATCTGCGGGCTTAGGGGGCAGGAGTCAGGACTCTGGATCAGGACTTACAAGCAGGTTAGCCCATGTTGCCCTGCCGTGATTAGAGGTAGCAGGGCACTATTTCAGACATTTGGGAGCTACGGTATGCTTATTCTCCATCTCTGTGACATCATCATGACACAACCTGGTGCTGGGGGCGCTGACTGTAACTAGGGCTTATTTTTTCCAGAATACCCCTTTAACATTGGTAGAAGGGATGAATAGGCGACATATTAAAGGTGGAATTCATTTGAAATCATCTACAGTAATTGTATCGATCATTTTAAAGCTCTGATTTCATTGTTTGCATTGTGACTACTTTTATAACAAGTTCAATTGGATTCCGTTGTCGGGTCGTGGTCGGAAGGAACCCCGCCTAAAAAGATCACATTGATTACCTAGAACTGGACAAGGTTCTAACCAAACTAACACATCAGGAGTAGTTGGTTTAGGATGGTGTCTCATTTTCATGAGCAGATCTCTCAGAGGTACATACAAGACATTTACTGTGTCATGGACTGTGCTTTGGCTTTAAAGGGATTATCCAGTGCTACAAAAACATGGCCACTTTCCCCCTCTCTTGTCTCCAGTTTAGGTGTGGTTTGCAATTAAGCTCCATTTACTTCATTGGAACTGAGTTTGAAACCCCATCCAATCTGGAGACAAGAGAGGGGGGAAAATGGCCATGTTTTTTAGCGCTGGATAACCCCTTTAAGGGAGTCCAGCTGTGCTTCCTATATGTATCTATGACATGAATATGAGGAAGTCATTTTGTTAGGCCGTTGGGAACTATTGGGGTCTATTATGCATAGACAGCAAAACTTCTTTAAAAGACCAGCCCTTTTCCAAACCAGATTTCATGTGACAGATTTTCAGTCTGCTGTACAAAATGCATAGTCGCCATAGAAGACATCTTTTTAAAGGGGTACTCAAGCGAAAAAAAAAAAATCTTTTTTGATGTATTCTTTCCAGTCTGACACAGTGCTCTATGTTGCCACCTTTGTCCATGTCAGGAACTGTCCAGAGCAGTAGCAAATCCCTATAGAAAACCTCTCCTGATCTCCATACTGGAAATAACACCACTTCCTGCAGGACATATCTATCTATCTATCTATCTATCTCCTTATCTATCTATCTATCTCCTATCTATTATCTATCTATCTATCTATCTATCTATCTATCTATCTATCTATCTATCTCCTATCTATTATCTATCTATCTATCTCCTATCTATTATCTATCTATCTATCTATCTATCTATCTATCTATCTATCTATCTATCTATCTATATTCTATCTATCTCCTATCTATTATCTATCTATCTATCTATCTATCTATCTATCTATCTATCTATCTATCTATCTATCTATCTATCTATCTCCTATCTATTATCTATCTATCTATCTATCTATCTATCTATCTATCTTTTATCTATCTATCTATCTATCTATTATCTATCTATCTATCTATCTATCTATCTATCTATCATCTATCTATCTATCTATCTATCTATCTATCATCTATCTATCTATCTATCTATCTATCTATCTATTATCTATCTATCTATCTATCTATCTATCTATCTATCTATCTTTCATCTATCTATCTATCTATCTATTATCTATCTATCTATCTATCTATCTATCTATCTATCTATCTATCTAAGAAATTCAGAATAAATGCAGCACTCGTGTAGCGATGAATGTGGTGCCAGGCGGTATATACCAGTGACCACCCGGTATAGGTAATATCAATCAGAAGAATACCGCAGCACTCATGGGATAGAATTCAACACAACATGTTTATTTCCCCAAACCGCTACGTTTCGCTCTCCACACTGAGAGCTTTTTCAAGCAGTCACCACTGCTTGAAAAAGCTCTCAGTGTGGAGAGCGAAACGTCGCGGTTTGGGGAAATAAACACGTTGTGTTGAATTCTATCCCATGAGTGCTGCGGTATTCTTCTGATTGATATCTATCTATCTATCTATCTCCTATCTATATCCTATCTATCTATCTATCTATCTATCTATCTATCTATCATCTATCTATCTCCTATCTATCTATCTATCTATCTATCTATCTATCTATCTATCTATCTATCTATCTATCATCTATCTATCTCCTATCTATCTATCTATCTATCTATCTATCTATCTCCTATCTATCTATCTATCTATCTATCTCCTATCTATCTATCTATCTATCTATCTATCTATCTATCTCCTATCTATCTATCTATCTATCTATCTATCTATCTATCTATCTCCTATCTATCTATCTATCTATCTATCTATCTATCTATCTGTGTCTATCTACATATCACATGGTATATATAAACACAACGGACTTATAAATGTCCCCGCATCTCCGGCGCTACGGAGATTTATGTAGAGGCGGACTGCCGAAAACCTACGCCACCTGAAAGGTGGAGTAGGTCTTCGGCGTATCTTTTAGTTGAAGAAATGATAAATCGCGCGGACTGTGTGTCCGCGCCCCCGTTCCGCCCCCTCCACACCCCGTCCCCGCCCCCCGGCGTACCCGGCGTAAAGTGCCGATATGCGAATATTTTATTTGCAAATCGGCCATTTGCGCATAAAATCATTCGCATATCGGCACTTTACGCCGAAATTAAACAGTACGCCGGATGATACATGTCCCCCAATGAGTGAATTAATCAGACTGGAAAAGAATGGGACCTGTTTAGTGCTTTTTTTCTTTAATACTGACTTTGTTATAGTAGAGAACACCCAACACTGGGGAATATTGGGCTTTTATAATACTGAAAGGGGGACCACCCAAACTTATATTATTTGTTCCTATCCTAGTTGAGACTCGGTTCACACTATGTAAAAATAACGTCTGTATTTCTCAAATAACGGACATTGTTTGCACAACAACAGCCATTGTTATGAAATATGGCTGTTGTTTTTACATAGTGTGAGCCTAGCTTTGGCTGTCCAGGCATGATGGGAGTTGTAGTTTTGCAACAGCTGAAGAGCCAAGGTTCCCCACCGCTGATCTATTATATAAAAGTTAAGGACTAAACCACCAAGTACCACTACTATACAATATATTTGAGCCGCTCTTGTAATGAAAAACATAGCAAAGTCGCCTAAGCACAAAGTATTGATTAACTATGTTAATAATTATTTATACAGCTTACATCTATCGAATACTTTTTATTGGTACAAGAAATCTGTATATGTAGAGTTGGCTATATTACAGCTGTATCCAGGCACCTGTTGCCCTATAGTCCATGATGACATAGCACCATTGTGTATATGGTATACAGCTCCAACCCCTAGTATATAGAGTTGTGGTTTCTGTGCACATGGATGATGATGATGAAGAGGAGGAAGAGGATGATGATGATTTGTATGGTAAAGTATAGACACATGAAGTCTATTCTGATGCATATGGCATCTATTCTGACCCCCTGATGATGCCAGTCCTAGCTCAGTACCAGTACAGCTGGGCAGAGGATGGTGACAGGTTACTGGAAACCAGTGTGATTCCCAGTTAATGCTTTATTATATGTGGAATGTCCTCCCCACCCCCACCACATCTCCAGTGGCTTTAGGGACAGTCAGTGGCAAGCTGGCTCAGTAGGGGGGGTGGTGGGGGCAGGTGTCAGGGAGGGCTCCAGGACAAGGGGCGTGGCATAGCCCTACAGTCAGGGCGGGGCCTAACAGCGGGGAGGCGTTCCCAAATCGGATAAACCGCTAGGTTCTATCCCAACGAGGGGCGTGACTGGGAGATAGTGGGCAGGGCCGCCACGCCCCCTTCCATCCTCTTGTCCCGGGAGCTGCCTCCGTTCTCAGGAGCCGCCAGAGACCGAATGGAGACAGAAGCGCCCCAGCCCGGACTGTCGCCTCCGGACTCTGCGCACGATCCTTGGTAAGGAGCCCCGCTCATCCTGCTCCCGGCTGCCGCCGCCTCTCCGCCGGGCTCGGGGCTGGGGGAGCAGCCGCAGGAGGGCATCAGACGTGGGGAGGTACCTGGGTACACGGGGACCTTGTGTGCAGCAGGGTCACGGGCACAGAGAGGCCACAGCGGTGCCTGGACCAGAGCTGGGGGCCGGTGCTGGCATCATCCTGCAGGGAGGCAGCAGCACTATGGGGGACTATGGCTGCCAGCTCTCTGCACTCTCGTCTTCACTCAAAGTTTAGGTGGCACTTAGTATATTGTGCCCTGAGCCCTATAGATCCCTATATACTACATGGCAGCTTCCCTCCCCATCCCCTATTACTGGCACCCTCCTCCATCACTGGCCTGTGCCCTTGGTGCTGAACAGTCTATGTGCCACCCAGGGGGGCATCACTGTGTTACACCAAGTTATAGCTCCACCATATTACAGTATTACAGAAAGTTCGCCTAGTTACCCCACCTATAAGGGGGTCAGGGTCACCTCGGAAGTTTCCAGGTGGTCCCACAAGGTCTTAGAATTACCCGTAATATATATATATATATATATATATATATATATATATATATATATATAGTGGTCCGTCTCTGAAGAATTTCGGAAAGGTGTCCTTGAGCTCTATATAAAGTCCCCTCACTTTATAAACTTTGACCATCTCTCCTCCTATCCGCGTTGCCTTTGTTATACCATACGGCTCTTTCCCCTCTATATTATAACTATATTACCACCTTAGCAGGGCATTGCTGTGAGGCCCTCTCTCTCTTTTTTTTTTTTTTTTTTATCCCTAGCTCTTGCCCCAGCTTTTCGTATTTCGTTGTATTTTCTTTTTTTATTCGGGTATTTATGCCGTCTCCTGACATTACTCTTGTTCGCTTCATCCTTGCCGATCTTCCCGCTGTTATTCTACGTATTCTCCCGAATAAGTTCTGACTTATCGTTTTGTCTTTTGTTTGTCTTTCCTGACGCTTCTTTGCTTTTTGTCCTTCCAGCAAAATGTTTATCGGGGGACTGAGCTGGCAGACTACACAAGGTGAGCCGAATCATTGCCTGGGGAATATTTGGGGTGCGAGGATTCGGGATTGTTAGCCCCCCCTGTACTTTTTCACCCCCTATTTTCTTCCTTGTGTTCTCCACCCTTTTCTTTCTTTCTCCCCTCATATGTGCACCCTCCCTCCATCGCGTTCTCTCCCTCTCCCTTTGCTTGGACAAGATGTGATTGGATTTTCTGTTGCATTCTGGGATCCGTCTGCCTGGCTTGGTTGTGATAGGCTGCTCTTGTGTTTCTAGAGGGCCTGCGGGAGTATTTCAGTCAATTCGGGGATGTGAAGGAGTGTCTTGTCATGAGAGATCCATTAACCAAGAGATCCAGGTGAGGATCGGTATTACTATCGATACTAACGATATTACTATTGTTAACCGGAGGGGGGTCACAGGTCACTGGTCTCATTTTCCCACACTTTGCTCTCCTGTAGGGGTTTTGGATTCGTCACTTTTATGGACCAGGCGGGAGTGGACAAAGTCCTTGCTCAGTCGAGACATGAACTGGACTCGAAGACGGTATGGGAACCTTTTTGCCTCTATATAGTACTGTGTCAGAACAATTCATGTCCTTTACGTATGTTGTAGTGTTTTCATGTTTGATAAAGATGGTGTTGTTGTGGAAACTATATCAGAGTGGAGGCCGAGGCCTACGGCCCACTAGCCATAAGTTTGACGCTTTGCACGGACCGTAGCCGCCTTACAGCCAGTGCAAAGTTTCTCGGTGATCTCCAGAGGCGTCATCTGCTGCAGATTATACCGACTTGCTGATCATGTGTGTGTGAAAAGTAAAGTGTCTTTTTTGTTTAGCAGGCAAACAATTTAGACAGCATGTGGGGGAAAGCAGGTATGATACTGTGTCGTATAGGTTGTGTCATTCCCATTAGTGATGCCACATACTAGATCACTAAAAAAGAACCTAGTTAGACTGCTGTGTTCAGTACTGGAGACCAGATCTTAGAAGGTCATCAGTTCGTACAACTGCTTTCTTGTCACATATCCATTAATGTCTCTTAGCTTTTTAGTTATTTATTCTATCATTTATCTCCTTCTAAGATATATGTTTTGTGTGTGTGTTTTTTTTTTTTTTGATTCGTTGATCTTTTATGACATGAAATCAATTGTTTCTTATGAATCTCCTTTAGTTAGAAGTAGTAGTTGTTATGCTGTTTACCTGCTTTTTATACTACAAACAGGTGTAGATCAGTGACCTTGTTGTTGTTGTTGTTTTTATATGTATATTTTTTATTACAAGTACCATTGCATTAGGTTGTATGCTTAGTTACTTTATGTTGGCTTACGCGTACACTACACTCCCATGATACCTAGCAATTATTCAGAGCATCATCTGTGGTACAGCAGACCTGTCATAAGCCAATACCTGATGTAACACAAGAGACTCGTTTCTTGTCTAAAATCGAATCGCAGCAGGTAAACAACAATAACATTTTTTTTATTATTATTAAAAAAAAATTCGTATTGTATACGTTACCAGTGAACATAATAATGTGGATTACTATGGATTATTCTATGGGGGGTTAGCAAGACTATAATGGAGGATGAGGATCTCGTCGTGCAATTCTTACAGAACATTTCAGGTGACAGGAGGAGCTTTCGTCAGGTTGTCATTCCTATTAGCGCTTCTTCCCAGAGGATTTACAACTATCTATGCACAGGGATCATGTATACATATATCAAGTTTAGTGTTTTATTTGCCGTTATAGCACCAACCTGTTCCATAGCACTGTACAAAGTGTGTAAATGAAAAAAAAAATTACATTGTTCTAATGCATTTCATATACCAAGCCTCTACATCAGGAATGGGGAACCTTGGGCCCTCCAGCTGTTGCAAAACTACAACTCCCATCATGCCTGGACAGCCTTCGGCTGTCCAGGCATGATGGGAATTGTAGTTTTGCAACAGCTGGAGGGCCCAAGGTTCCCAATCCTTGCAAATAAATCAGCATCAAAGTATTAAAAGTATGGATATTCTTTTTTTTTCCCCTTGATGGAAACCCCTAACTTGCGCAGCCATTCTGCTAACTCCCTGGCACTTTCCATTCAGTCCCAGTCGGTGGGCTCTTGTTTATCAGTGAGAGCTGGGAGGCTCTGGGGACTGTGTCTCTGCAGACGCAGGGGGAGGGGGAGCGCTGCAGCTCATGCTGCTGTCCCCAGCTTCTTGGATGGGAAGTTTCTTTTGTTACCTGGGAGGGGACAAGTGTGTGTTTCATACAAAGAACAGTTGGAAACAGAAGAGATGCAAATGTAGACACTTTATAATTTAGCTGCGGATGGAGGAGTAGAGGGTTCGGTGGGAGCTGTAAAAAGGGGTAGGTTTGAAACATTGGGGGAGGATGACTAGTTTAAGTAAAGTGATTGGGAAATAAAAAAAAGTTTTTGTTGTAAATAAAATTCGGATTTGATAGCTACTTGACATGTTGAATGTTTTATATCGTATTTTTTTTTAGTATATTGGATGGTTTGTGTTGTGATAAATTGGAATAGTCAGATCTGAGTCGGTCACTGGTAAATGTTCAGAACCTACCAACATGACTTATACAACTTACATTTGTGTATACTGTATGTTTTAAACCTTGATCTTCTACTAATTAGATTGTATTATGACACTTATAATGTGTTACTGGTTTTCGGGACTTTGCAATATTTTATAATATATATATATATATATATATATATATATATACACACACAAGTATCCTACCAGGAACAGCCAAATAAACTGCTGGGAACCTTGGCTCTCCAGCTGTTTTAAAACTACAACTCCCATCATGCCTGGAGCTTTAGTTTTGGCTGTCCAGGCATGATGGGAGTTGTAGTTTTGCAACAGCTGGAGCGCCAAGGTTCCCTATCCCTACCCTACAGCAATTATTAAAACATTTAAAAGATTTTTTTATTCCCCTTTGTAATGTGTAAAATATACACTATATTAAATTACAAAGGTTTATCAAACATGGTGTAAAGTTAAACTGGCTCAGTTGCCCCTAGCAACCAATCAGATTCCACCTTTCATTCCTCACAGACTCTTTAGAAAATGAAAGGTGGAATCTGATTGGTTGCTAGGGGCAACTGAGCCAGTTTCACTTTACACTATGGTTGATAAACCTGAAACCTGTGACCTGAAAAATGCTTCCTAAGCTATTAGCATCATGTTATAGAGCAGAATGAGCTGAGCGGATTGATATATATCTTTATGGGAAAAGATTCAATATAACTTGTAATTTATTAATTAAAATCTCTGATGTTTTAATGCTAAAGAGTCCAGTCCATTGAGTGACACCGCCCACTGGACTCCTTAACACAGAAGGATCAAGATCAACATTTTACAAGTTATACTGAATCTTTTCCCACAAAGTTGTATATCAATCTTCTCAGCTTTTCCTGCTCTATAACATGATGTCTATAGATTAGATAGCATTATCTTGCTGACAGTTTCCCTTTAATAAAAATATATGTTCTTGGCTGGCTTGTCTTACCTGCCATTTTTATCTGTATCCCTATATTGCTGGTCTCTGTGCACACCCGCATCCCCGCAGATTGTATATAATATGGCCGATTCTGCCGTCATTATCTCGGGAGTCGATAGCGGTAAATGGGGAATGATCTGGAGGCCGCGGCTTTGGTTAAATTGTACTTTTTATGTTTTTGAAGCCTCTTGTAGATCATTACCTTCTATGTCCGTGTAACAGGACCCATGTGGGAATGAAGTCTTTTTTAAAGTTCAGAATGCCCTCTAATGCCGTCTCTGTCTGTCTGTGCTCTTCCTGTCTCTTCTCCGGCTACTGAATGCTACAGGTGTCTGTGCCATTTACCTGTAACAATAGTGACTTGTGTTTAGTGATGTGAAATTGGTGCATTCCCTCCTGCTCGGAGCTGCAGCTTTCTCAGTTAATAGCATCTTCCTGGCCTTTGCTGACATAGCACAGAGGAATGTCATGACAAAGGGGTATTGTTGGGATATTCTATCTCCTGTTTTGATTTCTCTCCCTTGATGCCCAGAAGCACAAACATTCCCCGGCTCATGACTACTCAGTAGTGCGGACTCTGCCAGACCTGACCCCGGTATACCGTCTCCACTGGTCAGCTTAGTTTACAACCGTACTAAAAGTACCCCCCCATCTCTATTGTCGGCATAACAACGTGTAAATTGACCAATAAATTTACTCGGACCGAGTAATTACAGCGTCTCGCCGTGAAAACCGTAAGACGCCAGCTTTCCGTAGGAATATATCTCTATGGCATTATGAAATGAGCAGCACTCCTGGAGTGAGTGTTTACAGTAACCATGGCAACCTGGGTGTCACTATGTTGATATAGGATCCGTACACGGCATGCTTCCTCAGGCACATATATCTTACAGCTGATGTCGTGAACACTTTGGAACTTATTTTCAGGATTTATTTCGCGTCACTTTTTTTTTTTTTCTCTAATTTTCAATAATGGTGACTATAAGACATACTAATAATTTCATCATTCATTATGGCAAGCATTGGTATGAACTGTCATCCTTAAAGGGATATTCCCATGTCACACATTAGGGAAATCTATACCAACTATGTCTGGCAATATCCTTTAAATACATGTGTGCTTTTTAGATATATTAGTAGAATTCGGGTATAAACTAGGCCTTATGTGATATATTAGGTTTTCTTTATTGCTTGGTAAGACGTTTTTGTATTATCTCCATATAATTTGGGGGGATACATGGTTTTTGGGTGATAATTGTTATATCAGTCACCCATGACTTTTACAATATAGAAGAATCCCGGCACTCACCAAATTGGTTATTTCTTATTTATTCGCTAAAATATCAAGCAGGTACATAATGAGCAGATGAGTGCTGTGTGAGCTTAAATGCATTTTCCGTTTACCTGCTTGATATTTCACTGAATAAAGAAGCAATAACCAATTTGGTGAGTGGCGGGATTCTTCTATTCTGATATTTTGGGACCAGTCCTACCACGTGCACCACTAGCTCCACAGAGTGGCGTCCTTTTCCTATACCCATCACTTTTACAACCCACATGCAAAATAACAAAAAAAAAAAAAAAAAAAATGTGTAGTTTCCTATAGCTGTGCAAGTCAAGTAGTTTAGTTGACGTCAGTCTGCCGTGTGCTGCTATTGGGCTGTCTACAGCAGGCAGCCATACATTATATAGTATGATTAGTGAAGTAACTAGTAGGTTTTTTAACAATTACATTAACTCATGGTGCATTATAATACCTATGTTGTGTAAATCTGCCGTATATTCCAGGTGTCACATACTAGTTTGCTGTATTTCTTTATGTGGGCTGGTCACACGTATACCTTGTTACATCATTACTTATTGTGCCATTGATAGGTGACCACTGCAATGTGTGTATCAAGTCGGATACAGAAACTAGATACTTCTTAGCATGTCCACCAGTTTTACTAGCATCTGTTAACTATCTAATGTCTGAGAACTCATTGTATTATCCTCATTGGTCACAAGTCAATGGGGTTACAATTCATTTTTTGTTTTACTATCTCTGCTGCACAACGTTTAGGCAGTAGCCACTTTATATGTTACATCTTAGTAGCCACGTTTATATATTACGGCTCACTAGCCACATTTATTTATTACATCTCAGTAGCCATTTTTATATATTACATCTCAGTAGCCACCCTTTACATATTACATCTCAGTAGCCACGTATATATTACGTCTCAGTAGCCACCCTTTACATATTACGTCTCAGTAGCCACGTATATATTACGTCTCAGTAGCCACCCTTTACATATTATATCTCAGTAGCCACTTTTATATATTACATCTCAGTGGCCACGTTTATATATTAGGTCTCAGTAGCCATGTTTATATACTACGTCTCAGTAGCCACATTTATATATGACGTCTCAGTAGCCATGTTTATATATGATGCCTCATTAGCTACGTATATATTACGTCTCAGTAGCCACGTTTATATACCACGTCTCAGTAGCCATATTTATATACAACTTCTCAGTAGCCACATTTATATACTACGTCTCAGTAGCCACGTTTATATATTATGTCTCAGTAGCCACATATATATTATGTCTTAGTAGCCATGTTTATATATTGTCTCAGTAGCCACGTATATATTATGTCTCAGTAGCCACGTTTATATATTATGTCTCAGTAGCCATGTATATATTATGTCTCAGTAGCCATGTTTATATATTATGTCTCAGTAGCCATGTTTATATATTATGTCTCAGTAGCCATGTATATATTATGTCTCAGTAGCCACGTTTATATAGAACGTCTCAGTAGCCACGTTTATATACTACGTCTCAGTAGCCACGTTTATATACTACGTCTCAGTAGCCACGTTTATATACTACGTCTCAGTAGCCACATTTATATACTACGTCTCAGTAGCCACGTTTATATAATACGTCTCAGTAGCCACGTTTATATACTACGTCTTGGTAGCATGTTTATATACTACGTCTCAGTAGCCTTTGTTCGCCGTAGTTCCATCACTTGTGCAAAAGTTTAAAATTGTTCTCTTTTTTTATTTTCAGATTGACCCCAAAGTTGCTTTTCCTCGCAGAGCTCAGCCCAAGGTAAGTTTTCACCCCATCAGTACGTGCGGCCTTCAATAAGCAGATATTATTTAAGCGAGTAAATGCGTTTCTTTTTAGAATTCCTAGAAGCGCTGTAAAGGGAATAGTTGGGGACAATCACTTAAAGCAGCGGGGGGAGAGGGCTAGGAGGGAGATGTAACTATTGGAAGGAAATCGGCTTATGTCCAATAACTAGCAGGTGGATCAGAATTGGGTCCTGCAAACACCGGCAGAACTGGGTTAATTCCCTTAAGTAGTTTGTTGACAGACGGCATCTTGGTGTCAGAGCCAGGAAGCTTAGCGCCAGGGTAATTAGGGGCAGCTGGGAGACCCTCAAACAAGGCTCATTTTATTAGTTGCTGTGATTGTTTTTGTCTGATGGTTTTACGTGATGTATGTCTCTATATGGTCTCTGGCAAGTGCCTTACACGAGTACATTCAGGCTTCAGAATTTAAGGTTTTCATAGGAACAGAAATACTTTTTTACACCCTACGTAACCTTCCAGGGAGCTTAAAAGAAATAAATCTAATCCCTTCCATCATATGCCAAAGCAGCACCTGTGCTCATGCCTGCCTCCTGTCCCCTGGTCAGTCCCTTGTCCGCACTCGTCACCTGACTACTCTTAATTGTTACAGATGGTGACAAGGACAAAGAAGATTTTTGTGGGCGGACTGTCCGTGAATACGACTGTTGAGGATGTAAAACAATATTTTGAGCAGTTTGGAAAGGTGAGTGTGCACGGCAGGGAGGGGCAGTACAGTGTATAGTATGTGATCTGCAAGAGACTGATCCCAAAGTTTGAAGCATAAATTATGGACGGAGGCGTTTGGTAATTAGCCGAATATCCATCATTGTGATGAAGCGTGATGTTAATGGAGGCCTGCGGTCTCTATGACAGCTGGGGAGGCATTCTCATCCGCGTCAGTAAGTCGCTGGTCAGCACGTGGGGAGATTTCAAAAGAAGCCTGTAGATTTGGGGGGATTAAGTGAATAATGCAATACACATTTCCTCCTTTTTTTTTTCTTTTGATCGGGAGGAATTTCCAGCATAGTAAAAAAAAAAAAAAGTTGCAATTCTGCAGTTGTAATGAGATTATTTAAGTATGGAGTCTCCTCTCTGTCCATGACACCTGAGGATGGCCCTCCTCCTCCTCCCCCCATTACAAAGCCCTCGCAGACACTGACGAACAAGCCTTGTTATAAGGCGATTAGATCCCCATTTAATTAGGAGGTTGGAGAGATCACTGGATGACTCGGATTTCTCTCCCATCGGCTGCAGATTATCTACCACAGTGTAATGTAAGGGGGGGTCGTACATTATACACATATGACACAGGAACACACTTTATTGCAGCAAATATTCATAGACATGGGAATCACCTGTTTACAAAATGAAGTCAAATACGGCTTTAAAGTGAAACCGGTGCATTGGTGTATTATATTTTTTTATTTTATTCGTGCCACTTTTTTTTATTTTTCTTGCCCACTTTTTTTGTCTTTGTTTCTTCTTTCGACATCTCTGTCTTTCCTTGCGTCTCATACTCGCTCTCCCCCTGATATCTGGTGGGGCCCTCCCCCCTCCCCCCATCTTTTCAGTTGCACACAAAAGCTTTTGCCTCTTTCCCTCTCCCCTGCGGCTCAGGACATACTAAGCTGCAGTCATAGTAACAGGACAGGGCTCCCAGAGCCTCCGATTCTCCAGGGAACCAAACGGTTTTCTTTGAAAGGCAAGAAACTGTTTGACCTGATGAGTAAATAAATATCTCATAGATCTCCGAGCAGGACACACAGGAACCCTGAGCCGCTCTGTTTCTCGGTGCCTCCATTTTCTCTCCTGCATTTCTTTTCTCTGTGTTCCCCCTCATTCTGAGGTCCCTGTGTGGCCTCCTTCTCCTTCTTCTTTTCTGTCCCTTCGCTGTAGGCCTCCTTACCCCTATTCTTTGCACAATGCAGAGTTTCAACGCCACCCCCCCCCCCTCCTTTCCTGCTTGCTTCCTCTATGTGATCCACCTGTGTCATTTTCACTCTACTAAACTATATAACCCTTTATAGATTTAGGCTGCGTTCACACCTACAGGATCCGCAGCAGATCTGCAGCAGATTTGATGGTGCAGATTTGATGCTGTGTTCAGTTATTTAAATGAAATCTGCAGAAAATACGCTGCGGATCCGGTAAGTGTGAACGTAACCTTACCCCATTTCACACATTCTGCAGAGATGTCATACATTTACATGGGACTCATCGCCGCTCTTCTCCCCCTTCTCTCTCTCTCGTACAGGTTGATGACGCCATGTTAATGTTTGATAAAACAACAAACAGGCACAGAGGTAAGTCTCCTCGCTGTGCTTTAGACATGTAACCGTAATGTGTCTACCCAGATCTGCTTCTTGTGATGTGATAATCCTCTTTGCAGAGGCTTGTGTGTGTGTGTGTATAAAAATGGTAAAGTTCCTGGGGATGAGTGTTCAGCATGTGGTCCGGGCTGAGCTGGACACAGCTTCATTGTTCTCTCCCTTCCTGACTCTGAATACCTGTCCATCCTCTTTCTGCCGCCTGCAGCCTCTCTGATAACCCAGCCATATTCTGGGTCCACTGTCACATATGTGGAGCTCATGCTGACAAAGCATAGATGGAGCCAGTGGTTGCAGCCAGATTATACGGATCTTTATCTGATCCGTCACATGATAAGGTCACCAGGCAGTCAACACATTTACATGGATCCCTTAGGGCAGGGAATGCATTAGGGGGTACTTATACAGCTATTGTTTGCCCAACACATAAAGGCCACTTATATGCAGATAGGACTGGCAGGTAACTCCAGTGTAGTGCAAAGAGCCTGTCACCTCCCCATAGTGCAGAGATAAAAACATCTGTGCAAGCCGGGGCGTAGAGGCACATCCTGTAGCTATCATTAGGGTCAGTGGGTTTCGGACGTCTGTAACATTTGGAAAATACTTAAGAAGTCAAAGGATCTTTGAGTTGCCGGAGTGAGCTCAGTCCTCGCTAGCGTCACAAGGATCTGCTCTCTCTTGGGTTTGTTTTGTCATTAAAATTGGGATCGGATCCCAGAAGAGGAAACAAGAGAGACCATTTGTAAATGAAAGGTTCGGGAATGTTTTCCCATGTTTATTCTTCTGAGATACATTCCTGTTCTTGGTGAGAAAAGACTAAAAAACAATAAAATAGGACAGAAGTGCCTATATTTATGCTCTCTGATATCTGCTGTAGAGTTTTACTATATATACTATATATTACTATACAACTGCTGTTGTTTTGGATGCAGACGACACCTCTCTGCTGATCAACGCAATTTCCATTCATAGTAAAATAACATATCAATAAGCATGATGTCACTTTTTTTTTTAGACAACTTGGGTCTCAGTTTCACAGCTAAAACATCAATTTCCTTTGAATTATGCTGTGGGTTTTTTTTTATAAAAAAAAATATAATGGGGTAGATTTCAGCATGGAATATGAACAGGTTCTGCACCAAAATAAACATTAGAATCCGATTTTGTGAACATGTCCTTAAGGTTACTAGTTCTATAAGAAATCAAATTCACTTGAGGAGAAGGAATTCTCTATTTGAGTATCATATCGGCAGTTCTGTGTTGGCAAAGACTTCAGAAGAGAAGGATTTAGGGGTAGTGATTTCTGACAGATGTGGTATGCTGGGCTGTATAAATAATGATATGCTGGGTTGTGTATATAATGGTATGCTGGGCTGTATATAAAATGGTATACTGGGCTGTATATACATAATGGTATGCTGGGCTGTATATATATATATATATATATATATATATGCTGGGATGTATATATAATGGTATGCTGGGCTGTATATATAATAGTATGCTGGGCTGTATATATATATATATAATGGTATGCTGGGCTGTATATGTAATGGTATGCTGGGCTGTATATGTAATGGTATGCTGGGCTGTATATATATAATGGTATGCTGGGCTGTATATATATAATGGTATGCTGGGCTGTATATGTAATGGTGTGCTGGGCTGTATATATAATGGTATGCTGGGTTGTATATCTAGAGGTATAACCAGTAGGAAGAGGGAGATTTTGATCCCGCTGTGTAGAGCTCTAGTGAGACCACATTGATAAAATAGAACGGGTCCAAAGATGGCTACAAAAATAGAGTCTGGAGGAAAGAAGGGAAAGTGGGGACATGATCGAAACCTTTATATATGTTAAAGCACTAAATAAATAAGGTTCAGGAGGGAAGTGTTTTTAGGAAAAGAAAAAAAAACTTAAGAACAAGAGGACACAGTGAGAGGTTAGTTGGAGGAAAGATCAGAAGCAACATGAGAAAATATTACTTTACTGAAAGAGTAGTAGATGCTTGGAACAAACTTCCAGCAGATGTGGTTGGTAAATCTACAATAACTGAATGTAAACCTGCCTGGGATAAACATATATCTATCCTAAGATAATGAGAAGGGAAATACTAAAAGAGAAGACTAGGTGAATCAGGAGGGTTTTTTTTCTGCCAACAATCTTCTATGTTTCTATGTGTCTTAGGACAGCTTTGTTGTGTATATGGTACAGGTTATGGTTTGCTGAAGTTCCTAACAAATAGGTAGAAACATATAGGTTCCTAACAAATAGGTAGAAACTTCACTGTAGTTTCTAATTCTCGCACAGGTTAGTAAAGCCTGTCGGATATCATAAGTTTTAGACAGTCTCCAGCCTATTCTATAGTGATCAGTCCAGTTTGTAAGTATCACTATGTTGTTCTGAGATCACACATGCTGGGATATCGGACTCTTGCCAAGAGCTGACTGTGATAGAGCACCATGTACAAGCAACTTAAAGGGTTTGTCATAACGTCAGCTTTGTCCATACACACTGTTAGGGAATTGGATGTCAGGGAGGAGGCTCTTAAGGGTGTGTTCACACCTACAGGATCCGCAACAGATCTGCAGCAGATCCAGAGCAGATTTAATGGTGCAGATTTGATGCTGTGTCCAGTTATTTAGATCAGTTTTGTTGCGGATCGGCTGCGGATCCGCAGCAGAAAATCAGCTGCGCATCCGGTAAGTGTGAACGTACCCTAAAGGGGAGTAATTAGATGGCTACAGAAGCGTGTCGGAGGGGGGCGGGGGTGTTACTGAGAGTCATATTCACAGCGACTAATCGACCACTACTGCGGATTCAGTCAAGGGGGGGGGGGGTCTTTAGAAAAGAGACAGCCCCTGAATTCTGCTTTCTTTAGGCTGCCATATTTTTTTTTTATTTAGATCCAGTTGCTCTTATCCATGTAAATGAACAATTACACGTGGATAAGAGCAACTGGTTCTAAAAAGAAAATTAAAGTCTATAGGTTTGTCAGCACGCCCTAGAAAAGATGGGGTCATACTTATATATTAGAGATTGCAATAGCCAACAGTGCATTTTTTTTTTAAACTACTAGAAAAATCTGACTTAAGAATAAGGCCCTGAAGGGGTGAAATCGTGTACTGGGCAATCCCATGTGCGGAAACGGAGAAACTTTCCAACAATCTCTCATTTGAATGACACAATCCATCCACTTGATTTGTTAAACTTGGTGTTAGACCCTATTACGATGGGCGACTAGACATATGAATTGCTCCTTTCTAAAAGTTCTTAATATTTTTCTATTGTGTACATAGAAAAAGATCAATGGAAAATCGTTATCGGTGGTGCTGGGAGGTGCCCAAGTAGTTACAATAACAATAGACAATGGTGTCTATTGCAGAAGCAGTCGATAAGCAACAATGATGTTATTTGAATGTCTGGGAGAAGTTTTCAAGACAGTCAAGTTGTGCCCGTACACTTTAGATTGTCTGGGTATTGCTCTATACTTTATGGCGAGTGATATAAGGCAAATCTGATATTAAACATATCCTAATGTAGGGTTCTTCAGGTTTTTAGCACCGATTTGTTGAAATGCTTTTGTGAGTGCAGCATGGTGTATTTCTGGTCCTACAGTCAGTGTATTTAGAATTACTCTGGGCAAAATGTCTACACAGTGTTATACCTAAGGGGCACTTCCATTTGCATCAGTGATATGGGGCCTTTATGTACCTTTGTAGGAAATCAGTAGCATAAATAGGGAAAGTATCAACCCATAGTGCTTGAGGCTTTATGTTTAATGACTTAAAGGGTTGTCTGCTTTGGACAACTGATATTGGCTGCCTTCCATATGATGGGGGTCCCCTAATAGGGTATATAACAAATGTTTTGACATGTCAGAGAGACACAAGAAGAGATGCGATCCAGCAGCACCCAGTGTTCTAACGGAAGCGATGCAAGCTGATGGTCACCAATTCCAGTTTAGGTGACCCTAAAAACATAGCAGAAAGAAGTCTCCCAGCTTCAAAGGTGAATCTGTAGAATTCACAAATTTATTGTATCACTTGATAAAGACCCAAGCGGTCGAAATGTTGTGTTTGTACCTGGATCCACAATAAAGTTGTGAATTCTACTGATCCACTTTTGATGCTTCTTTTTGCTACATCAGACATGTCAAAAGTTTGGATGTGTCCGGGTCTGATTGTTCAGTTTCTGACCGATTGTGAGGACAAGTTGGGAGAAGCCATGTGACACTGACCCCGAGTAGTTAGCGGACCACATAGCATGGTCCTCTCTACACTCGTTCTATTGATTGGTCAGGGTCTCTGACATGTGAAAAGTTTTTTATGGTGATAGTTACACTTTAAAGGAAACCTGTCACCCCCCATGCGGGGGTAATGCCCGTCCGATCCTCCCGGTGGAGCACCATATACTCACCCCTTCCCCGAAGTCCCGGTCCTGGACCCAGTCCCGCCGTCGCAATATCGCCGCCGGAAAAAGTGTGCGCACGCTCACCAGAGAAGAGTCCAGAGAAGGGGCCCGTGGAGCCTCAGTCACGAGTTTCAAAACACAGGAATAGCCAGATATCCCTCCTGGGAAGGAAAATCCTTTGCCAAGGGGTGCCTCCCACGTACCAGACCACCCTAATACGTAGCCCCTTAAGTCACACTTGGTTGCGAGTATTGGGAAACAAATAGGATAATACCAGGGTGGCCCCTTTTACATCAAAGTCTAACTCAGTTGTTAGTATTGCGACATGACAAGGGAAATACCAAAGCCAGGTATCCATCCACAGTTTCGGGTTAAGATAATAGGACAGTAAATACTAAAAGGGCAGTATAGATGGACCAAATGTCTTTTTCTGCTGACAATCTTCAATGTTTCTATCTCTATAATGGTCAAATAAAACATCTGTAAGTAGATTGTTTAGAAAACAGAAAGCTATTTGTCAAGGGCTACACGTGTTAGTAAAAAAAAAAAAAAAAATTACCTAGTTAATTTGGGTACATATATACCTGGATGTAATAGACCAGATCAGTTGCCCCATAGGCTGGAATAGGACATGGTGCCAGACCTATGGGACACCCAGCATAGTTGCCCTATGCTGTGGTTGCATCAGATAAAAAAAGTGCTTCATGCAATGTTTTTTCTTATGTTGTTTTTTATGAATGTGTAGAAATGTACAGTATAACAAGGGACTGTGGTCAATCAGCCTTAAGAATCATATTATAATACTAGAAAGTGTGGCCCGCTTTTCTGAGTGTATTATACTATAGGTTATACCATATGCTATCCTATGTAGTATACGCAGTCTATTACAGCATATTAGTATGGGAAGCTGGAGACGTCATGATAAGTGTTAAACCAGCTAAGTTGCCATAAATTCCCCCCGTTCCCAGTTTGCTGCATGCTATGTATTAGTGATCGGATTGCATTAATTCACAGCTATATAGTGGTTTATAAAACAGGACTGTTAAAGCCAGGGATTGGGAGACGTGCCAGGAACAAGAGTTGACTAGCGAATTGTGTGTGTGAGCCATGTCTCATGTTGAGGTAGAAAATAGTTGAAAAGTTTGAAATCCTCTTTTAGATGTAGGAATGTATGAAATGTTCCAAGATAAAATATTCAGCACTGGACCTGAGCACTCGGCAATGCTCTGAATTCAGGGAGAGTTGTGTCTCCGCTAAAGCGTATAATGGTGCCATTGTTTCTTACAGCAGAAGGTTCTGCTACAGTTCCATATGCCGAGCGCTTGTCACAATGACTGGTCTGCACAGTGAACCCTGATCACTTATGATACTTGTGCTACACGATTGTCCACTCCGCACAGATCAGAGAAGTCAGCCTAGGTGTAGGGTGGGAAGAAAGAGGCCGAAATGTCAAGTATAACTCCGAACTTCAGTTCAATTACCGTAGATCTCTCCACATCTATAAGATTCCTTTAAGACACAGCCATTTAGTGGCAACCTTAATTATACCCCCTTATACTATCTAAATACTTATACTATGTAAACTCTTATACTGCTGTATTGGGTAAATGCCTAATATTGGAGGATAGTAAAGGGGTTAATTTCCTTGTGGTCCTTCATTTTCAGTCTGCAACCATTTATCTGGCCGTTCACATTGTTTCCTGCTGGATGCTGTTATAATGGTTTATCTCCACATTGGGAATTTATCACTTGTCCCCATCAATGACTTGGACTGGGAGTCTGAATGGCCCAACAGTCTAACATATGCCCTGTACTTCAGTGTCTGAGGAGCTGACAAAAACAGCTGGACTTGATGGTCTCCCCATCCAAGCTCAACCATTGTACCATCATTTTTTTTTTTAGTCTTTATTCCTTTATACAAAACACAAAGACCTTATACATAAACAATGAATATATCAAAATGACCATCATATTACATAATGCAATCATACATATAAATATACATACAATTTATCTTGTACAATTGACTTCCCCTATACCCCCTTCAACCAACCACCCACCCACACACACCCGATCAACTGAGAAGGAAATAAGGAAAAACATATATATAAACAAGTAACTTACATAGAACTACAAAACAACTTATGCCAGACCAGGTGGAATTTACATAGACGGTTTTTCTTGCCAAACATACTCATACTTTATGTGGGAGACCATGTTCTTCCACACCGCGATCAAGAATGCAGAGGGTGCCAACCAATTCTTCACACAAAATAAACTTTTTACCACTAAGCACTTGTTTTTATGGCACTGTCCCCCAGAATGGCCACTTTCGGCCAAAACTGAGATATTTTGGTGAACCTTAAATCCAATCACTGAGAATACTCCATCCCAAAATTCCTGGAATGCAATACATGTCCACATAATATGTAGCAAATCCACCTGATACCTCCCACATTTGGGGCATTTTGATGATGTTCTGACCTTTATTTTATTCAGGATTAAAGTGGAGTAAATAGCTCCTATGTGTGATTCTGAATTATGTTTGTGAACCTCGTTCAGTGACAACCGGTCAATGTTTTCATAAATGGCCTTCCAGCTCTCAGCCCCTATGACACCAATGTCCTTCTATCACATACTACGCTTCTTGTCGAGTTCACTATATCTGCCATTTATATTCAAGATTTTATGTAAGAGGGATAGACCTCTCCGTGCCTGACCCAACCCCAACAACATATGAAAGATCCCATGGTCACTCACTTTAGGATCCCATCACTTCCAGATCTTTCCTTTTTTTAGTAAAATTATATGTGCTTCTCTCATCGGCAAAGCCCCCCTGCACGGGATTCATTCAATATCACCAGCAGACTGGACAAAACAATACTCGAGAAATGGGCTGACCATAGGGTCCTGGTGGAGTTTTACCTGTGATAGATTCAAGTTCATCTTCCAACTCAACTAGAGTGATGATTCTGTGTAGTTCCTCCCTTACTTTGTCAGCTAACATAGGCGACTTAATTTTCCCCAGAATTTCCTCTAATTGTTCCCCATCACCAGTGTACTCAGAAATATATATTCGAGACCATCCTAACCTGGTAGTGTCGGCATTTGATTACCGATGGCTAAAGAAGTTGCCTGTCTGAAAAACATGGATACAGCCATAGGCTTGATTTCCCTTTATCTGTATTATTTGTATTTTTGTAAAAAAAAACAACAAAAACAAGCTGCAGAATGTTAAAGAGTGAAGCGAGGGCAGTGAGAAAGTAAAGAAATGGAGGACTAGAAAAATAACCCAGTTTGCTGCCACGAAAATTGACACAGTAAAGGAAAAGATTTGGAGCTTTTGTATTTGTAGACTTTACCTGTGCAGTTAAGGCTTTGTTCACACAATGCTGTTATTTTATGTAATTTATAATAATGCTTTTATTTGTATAGCGCACACAGATTCCGCAGCACTTCACATAGTTTTGCTAATTATTGCTTAACGGTTTGTGAACATAGCCTAAAAGTGGAATTGCTCTTCTAGTCTAAACCTTTAGGTTATGTTCACACTGAGTAATATAGGCGGAATTCCGCGGCGGAGCTCTCCACTGCCTCCTCTTCCGTCGCTCTCTGCTCAAAAAATTTAGATGTGGAGCCGCTCGCTCCACAGTGTGCACTGACAGGGTCTTCTGCGGTCGCTATTCAATGAATAGCGGCCACAGAAAACTGACATGTCAGTTGTTTGCGGCGCCGCTAGAGATTCCAGCCGGAGTGTATACTATATGTATACGCTCCGTCCGGGATTCCATACACGGCAAGGTTACGTATATTTTCGTATTAATCACGGCCGTTGTTGCAGTCGGCAACAACAGTCGTACTTTTACAAAAATTTACGTTGTGTAAACATAGCCTCAGTGTGCAACCTTGGGTTTTCCTTGTAGTTTAGATCTGCCAGTCCTAAAGAAAGCTAAACAGTCTGATGTCTGGTTGTGGTTGCAGGATTCGGATTTGTGACCTTCGAAGGGGAAGACATTGTTGAAAAAGTCTGTGAGATTCACTTCCATGAGATCAACAATAAAATGGTAAGTGAGAATTCATCAAACTTTTAAGATCTGTTTGGTAGGTTTATATAGTGAGTAGAGATGAGCGAACCTAGAGCATGCTTGAGTCAATCCGAACCCGAACTTTCGGCATTTGATTAGCGGTGGCTGCTGAAGTTGGATAAAGCCCTAAGGCTATGTGGAAAGCATGGATATAGTCATTGGCTGTATCCATGTTTTCCAGACAACCATAGAGCTTTATCCAAGTTCAGCAGCCCCAGCTAATCAAATGCCGATCGTTCGGGTTCGGATCGACTCGATCTCGAACCCGGTTTGCTCATCTCTAATAGTGAGGTAGGTGACACGCAACAATTAGGGTTCATTACATACATTGGTGACAACTCTACAGTGGCAGCCATATTGTGTGACACCCAGGTTGCAGAAGAAGCTGCTTTTCTTTAAATAATGGTTAAATATTACAAGGAAAAAAAAAACTTTACACAGAAAGGGAAAATTCACAGACTTGCATTTCTATTTTGTGCCATTTGTAAAACTATGTTACCAATTTTATTTTTAGGTTGAATGTAAGAAGGCACAGCCGAAGGAGGTGATGTCACCAACAGGCTCTGTACGGGGACGATCTCGAGTCATGCCATATGGAATGGATGCCTTCATGTTGGGAATTGGCATGCTAGGTAATTGTAGATGGCGATTCAAGTACATTGAATGGTTTAGCTGGGCAACACTGCTTCCCTCTACAGGTCATCAGTGGTTACTGCATTTTAGGAGGGAAAAAATAAATAAATATATATATATATATATATATATATATATATATATATATATATAAAATGAATATTTATCTGTTGTGAAAACCATGCATTTCATTCACTACAATTTGACAACTGAAAACTAGGGTGGCTCGGTCCACAGCAAACTTAATTTTTAGGCTATTATATGTGCAAATTCACCCTAAAAATCTAAAAATTCAGTAGTGCAACTAAAATATTTGACCATGTGACCATATTTTTTGAGAGAATGATAGCGGCACAGAGAGCACTACTGAGGTAGCCAGGAGGCTGTTGGGACTATGACTAGCTGGCAGACGGATTGGTATAGGATATGCAGTATGCAATAACCTAAAGGGGTAACCACAGAATGAATATGCAGCTGCTACATGAGGTCATATATACTATATGTACTTTTGACACATCCGTGTCTAGTAGTAGAACTAGCATTCTACACTGTAATACATTAGTTTCCACCATCAAGCACATACCCATATAATCCTTTCTAAAGGGATCTCTTATTGTTTGCTTTGTTAATTTTTATTTTTTTAGGATATCCTGGTTTTCAAGCAGCTACTTATGCCAGTCGCAGCTACACAGGCATTGCACCAGGGTATACTTACCAGTTCCCAGGTAAATCAAATGTCCCCTTTAATACATATCTAGTTTTTACATTTCTTTAATGTGCATGTTGCTTCCCTGCTGAGGACTTGTGTGGACTAATGGTGGCAGATTAGTGTTACGGCTTCACTGCTTTTGTCAGTTCACATGTCCATTCAAGGACTGGGAGCGTCACCAATGATTTTATATTGACTGATTTTCATTGGCACTGGGTGGTTTTTGGTCAACTATTCCATACTCATTGCCAGTCACCTCTGTAGGCTGAGCTTCTAGCCATTCCTAAGCTGTTTCACGTTTCGTTTTAGAATTTCGAGTAGAGAGAACCCCTCTCCCGGGCACCCCCGTCCTCCCAGAACTAACAGGTCAGTCCCATTAACTTCCTAAACCTCACCATTGAGGAGAACAGCATAAGCAGAGTGTGAGCTGGTGCCAGCCCTGCTCTGTGGGTAATGTGGACTGCATCTGGCACCTTACTTTTAGCAGGATAAGGCATCATTTTGTCCACGACGTTTTATTAGATGTTCCATGTAACATACAGGTGCTCACAATAGTACTCTTCCTTGTTTAGGTGGGGAGACATGCGGAATGGTATTTTCCTCCATTTCTTCTTTTTTTCTTTTCTTTATTGAACATTGTGACCTTGTGGCCTTCTCATTGTGACCTTGTGTCAGCGAGTGGTTACCTTTCTCTGCATCTGCTGTGCCTCCTCCTCCAGGAGCTGATATGTGCACATACACTCTGTTGTCTCCTGCTACAATTTAGCAAAATAGAATAATTTTATACTCCTTCCTGTGTGTTCTTTATTACTAAAACTACAACTCCCATCATGCCTGGACAGCCAGAGCTTTAGCTTCGGCTGTCCAGGCATGATGGGAATTGTAGTTTTGCAGCAGCTGGAGGGCCGAAGTTTCTCCATCCCTGCTATAAGGCCGTAGGCTGGGTTCACATTGCGATTTTGCTGTCTGTTTTATGGATTCGTTTTCAAATGTTTACTTTTAACGTGCAGGAAAACGCGGCCAGCCTTATTTTTGTGTATGCTAAAAAAAGGATCCATTTCGATCTGTTTTTAATGGAAAATGGATCCTGAAGGATGGCTTACAACTACAGTACATCCACTTTTACCATCAGGTTTTTTTTTTACCATAAAACAGATATGTTAAACAGAGAGCAAAAAAAATACAGTGTGAACCTAGATTTAGATAATAAAGATATAATCTATTGTTTAAAGGGAACCCTTCACCATTAAAATGCTCCCTAAGCTGTCGACATCATGTTATAGAGCAGGAGGAGCTGAGCGGATCGATATATATCTTTATGGGAAAAGATTTAGTATATTGATTGAAATCTTTGATGATTCCATGCCAAAGAGTCCTGTCCATGGAGTGACACCGCCCACTGGACTCCTTACACAGAATGAGCAGGGATTTTAATCAACATGTTACAGGTTATACTGAATCTTTTACCACAAAGATATATATCAATCTGCTCAGCTCTTCCTGCTCTATAACATGATGGTGATAGATACATAGCATTGTTTTGGTGACAGGTTCCCTTTAAATAAGAAAAGTATACTGAAACTAGAAATTCAGCTTTGACTATACTTTTAAGGCTATGTTCCCCCTTAGGGAACATATCGGGGGGAAAGCGGCCACCTTATTATATAGACAGCCGCTAATAAAGAATGTGATCTTTATTAGCGTCCGTCTATTTAACAAGACAGCTGTGTTTGATGTGAGAACATAGCCATAACCTGGTGCAGTCTGTGTGTCCAGCAGCTCCTTAGTATGCTTTCATACACCGGAATGGGGCTGAGACATGACTTTTTTATTTATTTGCTTAGAGTGAGCCAGTGTATAAAAAATGGCTATAAATCCAATGTTGGAATTACAGCAGTTTTTTTTTTAAATAAAATGTGTGCACTGTCCATAGACTTTAATAGAATATGGCAGGTTTTCTTTTATACCTATTTTACATCATTCATGTTACAGTGTGTGAATTTTGCCTAAAAGTTTTAAGTCTGCTAACACATCCAATACTGAATTTTCTATTTTTGTAGCTGATTTTCATAACATGAAGGCTGTCCCCACATAAGTCTACTTAACTGTTACATTAACACCCCCTCCCCAGTACACGAGACCTTTATGCTCTTTGTGAAAAGGTTTGTTTCCAGAGCTGAAATCACCATTGTATAGGTCTGTGCATTGTGCTGCATGTTCCATGACTGTCTGCTGACTAGAGCCGTGTTTATTCCTCTGATGGCATCATACTATCTTGCATGTCTTTAAGAAGAAACACTTATTGTACATCTTGACGTCGGTTTTAGCTTTGCTGATCTTTCGTTACCAACTATATTCGCAGGTGTATTCTAAGTGTAGCCATCTTTTGTTTTTCAGCAATTCCATTGACTGCATATGGGCCAGTAGCGGCAGCAGCTGCAGCTGTGGTGAGAGGTAACCAGTCTTTTATGAATGCATTGAACACAGTTACATTATAGAAAATGACGGGTCAGTTATAGAAAATATTTAGTCTCTACTGTAAATGATATGTCTTAGTTTGCATTTATGCTTAGGGTTTGGGGTACGTTCACACGTACCGACTCGCATCAGAAATCTCGCTGCGAGTTTTGCAGCGAGATCCGCTACGAGTCAAGGTCCCAGCAGGTCCCAGTACTACATACTCGCAGCAGTAGTATGTAATGCAGCCGCCCCCTTAATCCCTTCTGCTGCCGCTCGGCTCCCCCACTGTCTGTATATACATTACCTCTCTCCTTGCCGCACAGGGTCCCGGCGTCCTGCTCTCCCGCCCAGCCAATCAGTGTGTTGCCAAGCCGCAGCCACTGATTGGCGGCATGGGAGAGCAGGATGCCGGGACCCTGTGCAGCAAGGAGAGAGGTAATGTATATACAGACAGCGGGGGAGCCAAACGGCAGCAGAAGGGGTTAAGGGGGCGGCTGCATTACAGTCTTTCAGACCGCTGCGAGTATGTATTGACAGGGGCCTGCCAGGACCTTGACTCGTAGCGGATCATGCTGCAAAACTCGCAGCGAGATTTCCACTGCGAGTCGGTACGTGTGAACATACCCTAAAGGGGTACTCCAGCAACAACAAAAAAATCTTTCAAATCAGCTCGTGCCAGAAAGTAAGTTTTAAGTAAGTTTTGTAATTTACTTCTAATTAAAAATCTCATGTTTTCCAGTACTTATCAGCTGCAGGAAGTGGCATATTCTTTCCAGTCTGGAGAGTAGGAGAGGTTTTCTATGGGGATTAGATTTGACATGGACAGAGGTGGAAGCAGAGAGCACTGTATCAGACTGGAAAGAATACACCACTTCCTGCAGAACATAAAGCAGCTGATAAGTACTGGAAGACTGGAGATTTTTTAATAGAAGTAAATTACAAATCTTTGGCACTTTCTGACACCAGTTGATTAGAAAAAAAAAGTACCCCTTTAATGGACAACAATTTAAAGTTTTTAGCATCATTACAAATGGGGTGAGATGTGGGCAGGGGGCACAACACATGTCTAGATTGCTTGCTGGGTTTGTCTAGATTTCAGGTGGAGGGGACAGAGCTGGGGACAGAGTGTAGGGGGCTGTCTGTAAGATCTACTTTTTTACTTTGTAAACAAGGCTCCACTCCAACCCGCACAGGGGGTTTTCTGGGAACTAGCAGCCCAGGGCCAATGGCAGAACTATATGGAGCAGCCAATCAAGAATCGGCAGTCAGCAGCTACATCAGCGCAGCAAGTCCAGCACCAAGCACTGGCTTTGGACACAGCCTTGGGGTAAGTAGTTCGTAAGAAAGGATTAGTAGATATAGTAGAAGATATAAGCTGAAGTATGGACTATGTCACAGCAGTGGGGCTTAGACAACATGGCGGAGCTCATGAGCGCTCTCTAAAAATAAACAAAGGAAGCCCTGGTAAAGCCAGCAATAGTCGCATTATATTTAGAGTGATTTTTGGAAAGTTCTTGTCAGTACAAGTGTATACCAGTATTGTCTCTTATTCATGAGGGCTTTCTTTCCTCAGGGTCCCCTGATTGCCACGGCTTTCACTAATGGATACCACTGAATTCACAGGTCACAGTGGAGGTTAGTAGATGTATTTTATAGTCACAGGGTACTATTACAGACATGGAGGGGGGGGGGGGGGGCGCGGAGAGCTGTAGCGGGGCGCGGTAGCCCATAAGAGAGTGACGGTCTGCTGCCACTACTCCTATTACGCAAAGGCGATGGCCGGTGCTATTGTTATCGTCATTTTGGTTCATGTTTTAAAACTTTGGGGGAGATTTATCAAACTGGTGTAAAGTAGAATTGTCTCAGTTGCCCCTAGCAACCAATCAGATTCCACCTTTCATTTTCCAAAGAGTCTGTGAGGAATGAAAAGTGGATTCCGATTGGTTGCTAGGGGCGACTGAGCCAGATTCACTTTACACCATGTTTGATAAATCTCCCCCTATGTGTAATAGTAGCCATATAGACAAGGTTCTGCTACTGCTTTAAAGGGTTAATCCGTCTCTGTGTCATACTCGATGGTTATAGTAGTCAAGAGGGCGAATAGTACAAACTCTGTACTGTATTGTATTGTTATTTCCGTTTGAGTCCCCAGTTTTAGACATAGAGGTGAGACCTGCGCCTATCGCATGTTGCATAGTCTGGGTGAGATGGGAATGTCCTTTTATCTAGAAGTGATAAAACTCCTCGGTCTACTGTCCATGTCTCAGTTATTCTGTATGAGATCCCCAGGCAGAGCACACTGACCTTGAAAAGGACGTTTTGTGACTTTATGCTTTTCTAAGACTTTAGTAGATGACATATTTGGTGAAATGAACACGAACAACTGTAACAGTTTAGTATCACACGTAAAGGGAAGCTGCCACCTTGGTTTCTCAATTAAGTACAAGCACTTTTTTACGAAAGGCCACACCAATTGGAACTGTCGGCTGTAATAGATCAGTATATATATATATATATATATATATATATATATATATATATGTGTGTGTGTATATGTATGTATATATATATATATATATATATATATGATAAGGGGGTGCTCTACAATTACTGAAAGGTCATTAAAGGAGAACTCCAGGTAGGACACTTTTTTCAATATGCCCGGCTAGGGATGGAGGTAAAAACAATACCATGCACTTACCTTCCTGGCTCCGGCGCTGACGCCTGCTGTCCGCTACTCCTGTCCCCAGCTGCTTCGTGGTGGTGAAATGGGACCTGAGATGTGACATGGAAGGTGCGCTCAGCCATTCAGCGGCTGTGGGGGTGTCGTGCTTCTGGCACTGAATGGTTGAGAGGGCCTGCCTTGTCTCATCCCGGGTCCCTTTTCACCTCCATGAAGTGCCCAAGGACTGGAGCGGTGGACAGCAGGTGTCAGCGCTGAAGCTGGGGAGGTTAGTAGATGTTATTGCTTTCACCCAACCTCTTCTTGGCATGTTGGAAAAAAGGAGCCTGTCTGGAGTTTTCCTTTAAGGGACTTGTCTCATATAAAAAAACAACAGAATGACGTAGTATGGGTCATCCAAGCAGTTGCTAACCTTAGTGACGCCATCACTTTGCACTGCCCCTAACCTAACTAAAGCCAACCAATCTACCATTACAGGTATAGAAACATGAATGATTTTCGTCAGAAAAAGACCACCCGGTCCATCTAGTCTGTTCTCTTAGTATTTCCTTTCTTATTTTCTTAAAGGGGTTATCCAGCGCTACAAAAACATGGCCACTTTCTTCCAGAGACAGCCCCACTCTTGTCTCCAGCTTGGGCGGGGTTTTGCTGCTCAGTTCCATTGAAGTAAATGGAGCTTAATTGCAAACCGCACCTGAGCTGGAGACAAGAGTCGTGTTGTCTTTGAAAGAAAGTGGCCATATTTTTGTAGCGCTGGATAACCCCTTTAAGATAGATAAATGTCTAGATAATTAAAGGGGTTGTCTACAGTTAAACAATTTTTAATACATTACTGCTGTCATATAGAAAACAATAAATATACTTATCTCTCCACACTCCCCCAGCATCCCCCGCTAACTGCTGCACCTCAACTTCCTAGAAGAACTCGTCTCAGGAGTGACATCCCGCTTAGCCAATCACTGGCCTTGGAGCTGCCCTGTCTCAGTCAGTGATTGGCTGATTGAACTGTCAATCCCGAGACGAGTTTGTTTAGGAAGTGGAGGTGCTGCAGTCAGCAGGGGACACTGGGGGAGTGCGGAGAGGTAAGTATAAGATGTTTTCTGTATATCTTGTTTGTTGTTGTTTTTTTTTTAATT
Source organism: Dendropsophus ebraccatus (assembly GCF_027789765.1). Classification (NCBI taxonomy): domain Eukaryota; kingdom Metazoa; phylum Chordata; class Amphibia; order Anura; family Hylidae; genus Dendropsophus; species Dendropsophus ebraccatus. Next base: position 26,068,780 of record NC_091456.1, read on the forward strand.
CTGAATTTATTGAATTTTTTAAATTTAAAGAACAATCCGGACAACCCCTTTTAATGTCTGATAGATAATCCCTTTATTATGACATACTTTGCTGCTTTCCTAATGGATTGTCATATTGTGTTTGCAGGTTCCAGTTTGGAAGCTATTCATGTCCGTGACTCTGTCCCTCTCCTCTGAGATTGTCAGACGGCCACACGCCACCTTGTGTTCAAGCGGAGTAACTGGTGCCTCCTGCATAACTTTCCCTTCTCCCCAGGACGTTTTATTTATTTTTATTTTTTTCTCTCTCTCTCTCTTTCTTATTTCATGTCTGTCTTGTTTTTTTCTCTTCTTAGTTTTGTGTTTTCATGATAGATGTCAGGAAAACATTTCTCATGACTTTAGATAGTTTTGTTCTGGTGGGATGCAGGGGAAATTCTGGTACCACATGCTGAAGGGAGGGGATGGTATTTTAAGTCCGGCTGTCTGGGGAATGTGTTTTGTTTATTTTTAACTAAAAAAAAAAATATTTTTTATGTAAATTTCGGCTTTTATGACATGGAGTGGACAATGCACAAGAACAAGACAAATGTATATTTTGCTAAATGAGAAACTATTTGTAGAACAGAAATTATTTTAATTTTCTCAAAAACTGGGTTGAATTTTTTTTTTCTCTGTAAAATATGTAAATATTGCAGACTGATCGTTCTGCCACCTCCAGGTCTTCTCTGGTCCCGGCTTCTCCTTCGCCAATTTGGGTCCATACTTTAGCAATATTTTCCTAAAACCTGGAAGGATTGACAGGTTTTTTTTTTTATAAACTTTTTACTACAACTAAGTTCTGTCCACTGGAATAAGCTGAGGTGTTTTCAGCGCAGGAGAACGCTGAACCCCAGCATTATCCTCAGTACAAGTTAACTCTTTCTTTGCCGCACATTTTATTATTGCAGAGGATATTAGGAACATGGCAGGATATAACAAAACACGGAACTGATTGTTCGGCCGATCTACTGTACGTTGATTGAGCCATGTCAGTTAGGCAGAGTCTTGAGGTTTATCCACCAGGGCCGTATTTGCAAGAGCAGAAAATCTTGGTGATTTCAGGTGTCTCCAAACACTTAAAATGTTGGTACGTTGCTATAAGCAGGAAATAAAATCATTGCATTCCAAAAAAAGAAAATTTTTGGGTGTTTTGTAACTGTCTCCTTCTGCAAAGATAGTGATTGTATAGGAAGAGTTAATTCTGAACAGAGGAAAAATACAATGCTGTATTGCAAGTTCAAAGCAATAATATTTGTTACGGCAACTGGAATTTTTTTTTAAGATAGTTACAAAAAAAAATAAATGATGAATTTTACCTGCTGTGTTGTTGTTTTTTCTTTTCGTCCTGATTGGTTTTGAAGATTTCATGTACAGTCGGTTTTCAGTTTGTTTGTCTGTCTGTCTGTCCATTTAGGTCCAATAAGCTAGAGGAAGCTCTTTAATTGGAGTTTTTTACATATCCAGAAGGAAAGGATGGAGCGTTAGAGATGAGTAAACATCGAGCACCCTTGGGTTTGTCTGAACCGTAACTCTCGGCATTTGATTAAAGGAGAAGTCTGGCGAAATTTTTTATTAAAGTATTGTATTGCCCCCCAAAAGTTATAAAAATCACCAATATACACGTATTACGGGAAATGCTTATAAAGTGCCTTTTTTCAGTGCACTTACTACTGCATCATGGCCTTACTTCCTGGATAACATGGTGATGTCACGACCCGACTCCCAGAGCTGTGCAGGCTGTGGCTGCTGGAGAGGATTATAGCAGGGGGATGCTCAGTGTCCCTCCAGTGCCCTGTGTCCCTCAGTGTCCCTCTGCCATTATCCATTCCAGCAGCCACAGCCCGCACAGCTCTGGGAGTCGGGTCGTGACATCATCATGTTATCCAGGAAGTGACATCACTATTTTATCCAGGAAGTGATGCCTTGATGCAGTAGTAAATGCAGGGAAAAAAGCACTTTATTTCCCATAATAAGTGTATATTGGTGATCTGTATAACTTTTGGGGGGCAATATAATACTTTAATAAAGATTTTCGACGGAATTCTTCTTTACACCCTGGAAGTCCTGGAAAACATGGATATGGCATATGGCCTGTGGCTGTATCCTTCATTTCCAGAACGAACCTTAGCATGCTCAAGGTTCACTCATCTCTATAGGCTATGTACACCCTATTCAGTGAATACAATTGGCATTTACATGGCTAAAGCTTCCAATATATAAGTCAAATGTATCCGTAGGCCCCTATTGTCCCAGTGTCCTTTAAGAATTGTACAGTCTACTGCCTGCAGACAGGGATTTTACAATGAAAGCTTGATAATACGTTGAATTCTGTATGGCAGCACTATTACAACAAGGGCAAAGTTAAGAGTGGTGGATATGATTTTATGTGTCTGCTAGAATCTACTTTTAGCAAAGGTGAACCATACAGTTGGATTGGATGCAATAAAAGCAAAGTTGGTCCTAAACAAAAATAAGATGAAGAATGAGAAGTAATACTGATCATCAACAGCTAGATGTCCAAATCAATGAACTGCTTATCTGGGGACTGGAATACCAGACAATAGATGGTATGGGGCCAGATAGGTATATTGGTGTCAACCAGAAACCTCTTCCCCATACATTGTGCATTAGCTGTGCTGGGTTACTGCACCACCTATTCACTTCAATGAGAGCTATGCTGTAGTAACCCAACAGCCACAACACTATCTATGGGGCCGAGGCTTCTGGTTCACATCCGAGTGCCATGGCTTCTCAGGGTCTCAGCACCCTCCCAATCAGCTATTAATGGGCTATCCTGTGGATAAGCCATTGCTACGGTTTCACTGAAAAACCAAATTGATACCAGAAGTAGGTCTATATAACAACACAGCCATTGTGATCCTCTCAGACTTTTGTCAAATATCACTTGGAAGCAATAGGATAAGTCAAAAGAAAATGGATTTCCTACAAGCAAAACAGCATTGAGGAAACACAACTGAATGTGTTTAAATTTACAGAAATTAGATGTTATCGGGTATGCCAAAGACACAGTAAATATACATGTTGCAGGAATATAAATATAACCTATATAATACCTTTGTAGTATACATAATTCTCAGTGTATTGGCCTAAAGAAGCAGTATAACAAAAGGCCTGTAAATCATTAGTGAGGTCTTTTGTGTTGATATACAAGAGGCCTATAAGGCTAGTGAGGGAATGGCTAATATGGGATAAGTGGAAATATTTGGTAAGAATAAATTGATGTATCAGAAAGAAAAGACATAAAGTAGTGATTTGCACTGTCTGGACGCAGCTGTGCTAGTTCAGGGTATGTGCACAATACGGAATTTGGGCAGAAATTTCAAATGGAGTCTCATCTTGAAGTTCCACCTGTCCCATAGGCTCAATGATATTTTGAAGCTCAATCTGCCATCCGCCCAAAGAATTGATATGTCAATTCTTTGGGTGGATGGTGGATTGAGCTTAACCTTTTCACGACCTGGGGTCATTGTTGCATCAATGCCCAGGTCGTTTTAGGATATCAGCTTATGGGATCATAATGATCGCCTTGTCCTGCACCATAACCTTACGGCTTGTCTTTCTTCGTGTTGCAATTTCAATGTTTTGAAGGGGAAAATCACACCAGTCCTACACCCGGGATAGTGAAAGGTGGCATAATGTACATTAACCGAACCCGGCTAGTCATTATTCTAGGTATGCTAACAGTTCAGCACTACATTAATTTGGTGGTGGAACCAGTGGTAAGGTGTTACTCTGAAGTGTCCCAGGAGCCATTTTTCAAAATGGCACCAGTCAATACTTTCCTCAAGTTACTGTGAGCGTGCATGGCTTAAAGGGAATCTGTTACTAGGTTTATGTTGCCTTAAATGAGAGCAGCATAAACTAGTGATATAAATGCTGAACAGATCAGTGTATTACTTACATCATTCTGTTCATTCGTTCCCCTAATATGCAGGAGAATAAGATTCTTGTCACATCCCTCCTCCCCCCTCCAGCTGCTGATTGACAGTTGACTGCCTATACACAGCATGGATAGATAACTGCCAATCAGTAACTGGTGGGTGGAGTTTTCTGCTTCTAATAAATATCCAGGACTACTGAGCTCATGCACATAATGGAGAGGACTACTTATTGTCCATGTTATTCAGGTTGGATATCTCTGGATTAGCTGCACAGAACAAAGTAAGTGATACATCATTCTGTCCAGCTTCTCTGTTACTAGTTTATGCTACCCTTATGTAGAACTACATAAACCTGCTGACAGAGTCTCTTTAAACATGCTACTATGGCATGCGGTGTCTCCCATTGAGCACATCTGGGACGTCATTAGGCAAATGTACAAAGCGGATCGAGAACATTCCTCCTACAACCATTGATAACCTCACTGGTAGCGTGCCAAGAGGTGTCGATGCCTTCATTTTTGTGCATGTCACTCTTACTCAATACTGAATATTTTCTTTACGTTTTTTCATCATTTCCCTATCAATAACGTGTCTAACAACCCTGTTTCTTCCTCCATTTCATGACTTTTCCTTCTCGGCGTTGCAATTTTAGTACCCACAGCCTGCTCATATGTACCATATCATATACCAACTACTCACTCGGTTTATACACCTGTGAGCCTCCCTGACATGTTTATGTTTATTTGCTATATTAACGGCCCTCTTTTTGCTTATTCTACCATATGTTGTGTACCCTTTGCTTTGGACACATATTTTGTATACCTCCGCCCTTCTTCTGCCTTTTGTTTATCAGTATATTTACTGCATCTTTCAATAACTGACGACTCTTCTTTTCTATAAATTTAATTTAAATCATATGTTGTGGATTAGTAACGAACAAGGAGGTCATAAGCAAAGACCACCACTCAGAACAGCTGGTTTGCAGATTAGATTCTCCAGTAATACCATTTCTAACCAGATCTAACTATAGACAAAAATAGAACAGAGCCTAAGAATAGAGCCTGTATCTTGCTAACAGGGGCTAGCATGCTGTTTAAGGGGGGGGGGGGGAGGGGCGGCAGGGCAGGCGGCAGCACATGGTGAGCAAGGGCCCCGGGTGCTGCGTCTGGCTCTTTAACTGTGAGTGTGCATAAGGAGCACTCATAGTTAAATGATGCAGCGCTGTTCTTGACAGAGCTAGGAGCCATAGGCTCCCCACCCTGCTAATCACTGTAGTGGCTGGGGGAAGCATTCTGAGACACACACTGGAGAAATGCAGCACTGCAGCTTGGTGAGTATGGGGGATGGATAACACAAGGGGGCCATTTGTAAGGGGGACAACACAGGGGTCATCTATAAGGGGCATCTATAAGGAGGCAATTCATAAGGAGGACAACACAGAGGAGGCATTTATAAGGGGCACTACACAGAGGGGGACAACGATGGAGCCATCTAAAAGGGGAACTACACAGAGGGAGCATCTATGAAGGGGACTAGGGGGCATCAATAAGTGGAACTACAAAGGGGCCATCTATAAGGGGAGCTACACTGGGGGGGTGTATACAATATGGCATGTACAGAGGGAGGACATCAACTATAATGGACTACACAGAGGGGTCATCTAAAAGGGGACAACACAGAGGGGGCCATACACTATAGGGCAGGGATAGGGAACCTTGACTCTCCAGCTGTTGCAAAACTACAGCTTTAGCTTTGACTGTCCACACATGATGGGAGTTGTAGTTTTGCAACAGCTGGAGAGCAGAGGTTCCCTACCCTTGATATAGGGGATGCATAGAGGTTGACTTCTACTATAAAGGGACTACACAGAGGGGGGCTCTCTACTCTTGGAGATGCACATGGGACCATCTATATGAAAGACTGAACAAGGGACCATCACGCACATATACTACAAAGAGTCAGGGCTACTGAAAGAGGGCTTAAAGGGGCCAATACAGATATGCAGTTTGTAGAAAGATGAGGATGGTGCCAGAGTGAGGAGCCTAATATGTCTGTCTGACAGATTTTGTAAATTCGTGGCTCAGAGAAGTTCTCATAAATGGCCCAGGGCAGATGAAGAAGAAAATTAAAAGGAAACAACTCTGATGAGAGAAGACGTCCCCTGTGAGGCACTTAATATAACTGCACTGTAATGTATATGAAGTACAGAGCCTACGTAGAGCTGGGTGTGTTGATGGCGTAGTGGTCGGTCAAGGAAGGGGGGGGGGGTAGGCAATCAAACGTTTGCTATGAGGCATAGCTATTTCTGTTCATAGGGTTCTGTCATCCCAGTAATGCATGCTGGATGTAAGGTTTGTGTGTTCAGGAGTCTAGAGTTTGCCCTGGGAATTCTGCTTTTTCTCAAAGCGTTTTGAAGCAGAAAGAGTAGTAGATGCTTGGAACAAACTTTCAGCAGGTGTGGTTGGTAAATCTACAATAACAAAATGTAAACCTGCCTGGGATAAACATATATCTAGGAAGAACAAGAAGTGAAGTCAGCGGCAGCTCACCCAGAGAGCCGGATGATTTTTGTGGCTCTCGTCTATGTTCTTATAAAGCATTGTGTCCGTGAGCTGCGGCTGACTTCACTTCTTGTGCTTCCTGGATCTTTTATGGACTTTGTTGGTTCAGCTGAGCACCCCCTGGGTAACATGCTACTCCTTCTATGAGCTCATGTTTGAGGTCCACTAGTAAGCTACCACTGACTACAGCTGGGCTATAAAACTGACCTGTGTTACTGTTGCTTTAAACATATATCTATCCTAGGATAATAAAAAAAGAAATACTATAAGGGCAGACTAGATGGACCCAGTGCTATTTTTCTGACAACAGTCTTCTATGTTTCTTTTGTAGAAACTACACAAAAATATAACAGAAAACTCAATATTCTCCTCCTTGTTAGGGTGGGTTCACATTGAGGAACTCTCGTGGATAAATTCCACAGAATTCCGCCGCCTGTACGCGTTCACAGACGCGCGTTTCCGCCGGCTCCATAGACGCCATTCTATGGGCTGGCTGATTCCGCATTCGCCGAAAGAAGTGACATGTCAATTCCTTAATGTAAACCCACCCTTAGGCTATGTTCACACTACGTACATTTCAGGCAGTATTTAGTCCGCAAGTTAGGTCCTCATAGCAACCAAAACCAGGAGTGGATTGAAAACATAGAAAGGCTCTGTTCACACAATGTTGAAATTTCAATATAACAGCCGTTGTTTTAAAATAACAGCAAATATTTGCCATTAAATGACGGCCATCCACTCAATTACAACATTATGTGAACATAGCCTTTCTGTGTTTTCAATCCACTCCTGGTTTTGGTTGCTATACAGCCTCAAAAATACAGCCTCAAATATACGTAGTGTGAACCCAGCCTAAGGCTATGTTCACACTACGTATATTTCAGTCAGTATATGTATATTTCAGTCAGTATATTTCAGTCAGTATTGCAACCAAAACCAGGAGTGGATTATTGAATATTGAAATAATGGCAGTTATTTACTGTTATATGGCGGCCATCCACTCAATTTCAACATTGTGTGAACAGATCCTTTCTGTGTTTTTAATCCACTCCTGGTTTTGGTTGCAATACTGACTGAAATATATGTAGTGTGAACGCAGCCTACTGTGAAAGTGATATAAAAACTTTTTTTTCTCTATACACGCCCAATGCAATTAATTGGATTCCCCTCCTTCTCATAAACATGTCTCTCTGCCTATAGACTGAAGGAGTAATGTTTCTCCTTGAGGAGTGCAGAGATGTTCCAGCTCCACTGGGAATCATGGAAAATTGGATATGCAAAGTAACTCTCTTCCAGAAGGAAACTAGCTAGCTCTCCTGTGCCACCTATTGGTGGTTGCTTCTTTGCAAGTCACACAACATGGCTTGGAAATTAATAGCCAAGCTAGAATGTCTCTCAAACGTGAAGCCAATATAGTTAGGTCCACCCCTCCATCACACTACCATCTGCTAGACAAAAATAGAAGGGACCAAGAGGACGTAAGCTCCTGTAAGATTTTATGTTGGACATAGGACCTAATTTTCTTCTGTTTACTTGATTTTTAGACTTCTTTCTCTGTTCACTCATTGACTGGCTGTGTCTTATGAACTAACATAATCCTGCTATTGTAGCTGTAAAGAGTCTTGTTTGTTCGCCCATCCATGCATTTGCTGCATCTTGTAGCTAGTTAATGCCCAATGTAACAGATGCCTGATGCCCTGTATTATCCCATGGTATTATTACGACTACTCCCCCGTGATCTGTATTCTGCATACACCTGACCACAAATGATCTCACCTGTATACTGTATTCTGCATACACCTGACCACAGATGATCTCACCTGTAATCTGTATACTGCATATGTCTGACCAGGAATGGTCTCACCTGTATACTGTATTCTGCATACACCTGACAACAGATGATCTCACCTGTAATCTGTATACTGCATGCGTCTGACCAGGAATGGTCTCACCTGTATACTGTATTCTGCATACACCTGACCACAGATGGTCTCTCACCTGTATACTGTATTCTGCATACACCTGACCATGGATGACCTGTCACCTGTATACTGTACTCTGCATACACCTGACCATGGATGACCTGTCACCTGTATACTGTACTCTGCATACACCTGACCAGAAATGATCTCACCTGTATATTGTATTCTGCATACACCTGACCACAGATGGTCTCTCACCTGTATACTGTACTCTGCATACACCTTACCAGTGATTATCTTTCACCTGAATACTGTATTCTGCATACACCTGACCATGGATGACCTGTCACCTGTATACTGTACTCTGCATACACCTGACCATGGATGACCTGTCACCTGTATACTGTACTCTGCATACACCTGACCATGGATGACCTGTCACCTGTATACTGTATTCTGCATACATCTGACCATGGATGATCTGTCACCTGTATGTTGTATTCTGCATAATCTGACTATGGAAGATCTCTCACCTGTATAACGTATTCTGTATAATGTATACACCTGACCATGGATGACCTCTCACTTTTAGGCCATGTTCACACAACGTATGTTTTACATAAATCACGGCAATTTGCAACAACAGCCATGATTTATGCAAAACATACATTGCATTTGAACGAATGGAATCCTGGCCGGAGTGTAGCCCGGGACCGTGGGTATTAGCGGGCACGGTCCGATCGACTGTAAACTGGACAAGCACTGACGTCACGACAATACCAATCCGGTCCTATCACCACAATGTGCTTTATAAATACACAGCATTAAACTATACCATACAGTGACCGCAGCAGACTGATTATTATACAGGTAAAACTAAAAAAAAATGAAGGTCAGAAGTGTTTTCTAACAGAAGTGAGAAAATGTGCACTTGGCAGCAGGGTGTTGTCAGACCATGATGACCCTGAAGTGTGAAGGTCGGGGTTTCACTATTTATAGGGGTAGGGCTAATCATGCACCGAGTCTCTACCGCCATGATGCTCCGATTCCTTGCTGTTCTCCTGGCAGGTAAGCTTGTGCTTTTTAAAGGGCATACAACACGTCATATTCTCCATGCATTCTGAACAATCATGGTTATGGAGTATATATTTATTAAGAGTATTATATTCTGCTACAAAGAAAAAGTTTTTACACATACTAAACAAAACAGAGGTAGAATATATGAACCTGATTGAAGGTGAAGGTGTGATGAGTCTTCTTTATGGATATATTATAGGCACTGATTCCAAACTTTCCAAATTCCCTAAGGGTACAAACACACTGGGCGTATCCGCTGCGGATCCCTACCCTGTACACTCTCTAGGCACACAAACTCGCAGCTGGATCTCGCAGCGCAAGTATGTCAGCAGCCCATTGCCCCGTTAACCCATTGCCATTGGCAGAATTGCTTTCTTTTGAACTGTTTAGATGAATACCCCTTTATGGACAAGAGACCATTTTTAAATCTGACCTGTCTTATATAATATTAGCTCTGTGATGCTTTGACTTATCCAAGCGATTCTGAGATTCTTTTTTTTTCCGAGACTTTTGGCCGATATCCTTATAAAAATGACAACATTGGCATTGTTCTACCTTTTTTCTGCGGGTTATATCATGTGATCAGTTTATTGCCAACTTTCTTATGCAAGTGGAGATACCAAATAGTTGTACTTTTTTATTATTTACATTACAATGATTTATTTTATTTATATTATTATTATTATTATTATTATTATTATTACTATTTTACACTTTATTTTACTGTAACATAAGGGACTTGACTATCTGATTGTCTGATCAGATATATAGTGATGATTTGCACTGCAGGTTCTAAAGCTGGGGGCCCCCCGGACGATCCTCAGGTACTCTGGTGGGCCAGTCCGGCACTGGGGACAGAGAAGAGAGGAATGGCGGAAATTGAATATAAATGAGGAGTCTCTACAAGTATCTCCAAAAATTCCAGGGGTCTCATATGTCATGGCATGCCTAAAGAATCTAATGGGGGTGGACCACTTGGTTGCAGAATAACCCACAAATACAGTTTTTTGTTGAGTGGAAAACACATTACCCCTAACATGGCATTGAGGACATAGAATGATATGACACTGGGCAAAATACAGCTCCCGGACAGGCAGTAGACTGAGGGGGGCGTTCTTCGCCCTCCCTAAATCCCTCTTTGCTACTTTCTGGGATATCAGAGTCCTGTTTGAGCTTATATCTAATATTCCTTATTTGGCTATGTTCACACAACATTTTTTCAGCTCCGTTTGAAATTACGTCCATTATTTAGAGGCTAAAATAACGGACGTCATTTAGCAGCCTGGCCTCCCCGTAGTGCAATGACTGGTGTTGGTACATTATTCTAGTTTGGGGATACTAATAGTACTTTGGGTGCGGTTGAATTGAAAAGTCATTGAATTTAATAGTAAAAATGGAGAAAGAATGGTGACAAAAGAAAAACTGCGTGTGAACTACTAATAAAAAACCGCCGCTGTTTGCAAAAGACACCCGAAAATAATGACCATGTTCATTATTTTGACGCCCGTGGCAAAAATGTCAGTTATTCAATACACTGTGTGCATTGGACGTCCGTCTTCTCATTGACTTCAATGCATTGCAGTCAGTTAAATCGCAGCAAAAACGGCCGTCTTTTTTAATATAAAAATCGTTCGCTTTGCATCTGTCAGTTTTCCTCTGTTCACATGAAACAATAGTATTTTTAAAATCTCAAGGACTAGTTTTGTTGGGCCTCGTTCACACGATATGTGTCGCGATGTGTCACACGATGTGTCTCGCAAAAATATAGGTTATGTCCTGAGGACGATCGCGGCACGGATTCAACAATAGAAGTGCAGCCGCCCTCCTGCACATAATCTGACAACTACTTGCCTACTACCCCTTGCCAGCTAACTGGCACATGTATAACGGAAGTGGCGCGGACTAGGCTGGTTCGTGCTGGCACCGGGAGAAGAAGGCAACAAGGGACCACGCCACTTCTGGTAATCATGTGTAAGCTGGCCGGCACTGGGGGGAATAGGCGAGTAGTTGTCAGATAATGCGTTCCTGTCATCTCTGCTGTCGGACGGTGTGTATGAGAGGGCTGCACTTCTATTGGGGGATCCGTGCCGCACTAAGACATGGCCTATTTTTTTCGCGGTGCGGATCGCGGTGGGGGTTGCGGCACGGATCAAATGAATCGATTTGAATGGTATCTAAAATTGTTCGCGACCACGGACAATTTCATAGGACGTGTGAATGCAGCCTTAGTGTTACTAACATAGTCTGTTTCTGTCCCAGTGTCCTGCGCCTGTGCCTCTCCACCCAGTCGGGCGCTCTGGAATTTCCATAGTTTGATCAAATGTGCCATTCCTAACAGTTCACCCCTGAAAGAATTTAATAACTATGGATGTTATTGTGGACTTGGAGGAAAGGGGACTCCCATAGATACTCTGGACAGGTAAGTATGAAGTCCATGTGGATGGTTCTCTTTAATCAATAGACATTAGTTATGCAGCTAATGGAACATCCTGATCAATGTATTCAGTAGATTGATGGGGTAATGCTTTAGAACATTGGAACCATACTGTGGCTTGAAATTTTTTTTTGCAGACTATGTGAGCTAGCCATGTAACACCAGATCTTTTTTCCACGTGTTCACAAACTATTCTGTGAAGAACACCACATACTTTGTTCTGGTACTACTCAGTCCATTATTTTTTTTCCTTGGCCGGACACAGGCAACAACATTTTATACGTCTCGAATCACAAGACGGTGGAAAAACAAGTGTAGTTTTTTTTTAACCTATTATCCATTACTTTAAAGCGACCCTGTGCCCACAATCTGACCCCCCCAAACCACTTGTAACTTCGGATAGCTGCTTTCAATCCAAGATCTGTCCTGGGGTCTGTTTGGCAGGTGATGCAGTTATTGTCCTAAAAAATTACTTTTAAACTTGAAGCCCGTGCCAAACGGGAGTATCTGTGCCCTAACTTAGCACAACCTCTCTGTCCCTCCTCCCCACCCTCTTCATCATTAGGAATGCTCCAGGCAGATTGCCTTCTATTCCCCACCTGTTTAGCCCGGCACATGGGCTGGATAGTTAAGGACCTGTGCAACACTCAGCATGGAGAAAATGTTCCAGTGGCATTCCTAATGATGAAGAGGGTGGGGAGGAGGGACGGAGGGGGTGGTGCAAAATTGGGGCACAGATACTCCCGTTTGGCATGGGCTTCAAATTTAAAAGTATTTTTATAGGACAATAACTGCATCACCTGCCAAACGGACCCCAGGACAGATCTTGGATTAAAAGCAGCTATCCGACGGTACAAATGGTTTGGGAGGTAAGATTGTGGGTACAGAGTCGCTTTAAAGCAAATCTTTTCCAACCGCCACCCACCCCAAACCATTTTCTAGCTTTCACCACTCCATGTCTTGTCCTGGGGGTCTGCCTTTCTTGTGGGGTCAGTATTATGCCTACAAGTTTTATTCCAGGGGCGATACGAGGCGGGGTGTCAATGAAGTGGGGCCTTGAGGCACTGCATGGATGCTTTAGGCACCACCTCATTGACAACCCAACTCAATAAATAAATAAAACAATAAAACGTGGGCCCAGGAGAAGAGCAGACCCTTGGACCCAACATGGCGCAGTGAAGATTAGAAAACAGTACCGTCAGTTTAGAGTGGGTGGTGGCTGATACAGATTCACTTTAATATAATACTGTGACATTCAAGATGACAGAAAGTCCAAGAATTAAGTATTTATATTATATTTGCAGATGCTGCCAAGTCCATGACAACTGCTACTCACAAGCCAAGACCCACCCCAGCTGTTATACCTCTATAGATCCATACGCCAGAGGTTATGACTATACCTGCTCAGGAACAAGTATCACCTGTACATGTAAGTAATGTTTTTTATATAATAAATACAGTGATAATAGTAATAGATGGATAAAATATTTACACCAAAGCTAGCAAGATCTGCTGACAATGCAAATTTGATAAGGGCCTCCTGACTACCCCATGATGGCAGAGGACAATGGAAAACCAGATCACATACCAACATCCACCTTATGCCTTATGTGTATGGGGATTCCCAATTCATGCCTTTATTTAAACCTAGTATACATATCCCGGTGTGGTGGCTGCAGCTTCAGAGCGGCCACTCAGCCAATCACTGGACGGGACTGCCGCGGCCAGTGATTGGCTGAGCAGCCTGTCAGCTCAGAGAACACTTTGAAGCTACAGCTGCGGTTCCATGAAGTAAGCAGAGGGCAGGAGGTGACCGGGAGCATTGACAGGTAATTAAAGTTTATTTAATTGTAAGTTGCCGGCCATGCATGGCTATAACATGTAGTGATGCATGGTCGGTGGCTCATGATTTTAGGTCTAGATCGTTCTCATTGGCTGATCGTTGTCTCTATTGTCTCTAATCGTCCGAATTGGCCTAAATCGGCTACATGTAATAGGGCCTTAAGGGTGTGTTCACACATCCATAATTTCTGTCCACAATTGCAGTGCCTTTGTATGGCCCCATTCAAACGTCTATAGGTGTCACCAGGAATGGATGAATGAGTTTGTGCAATTGCAGAGAGCTACGAATGAACATCCGGACAGCCCCACGGACATGTGAAACTGACCTTAGACTCTGCTTACTCACAGTATAGTAAAAGCAAAATACAGATGTAAATAAGGTCTAAAATGTGTCTGTATTTTAAATATAATATGCTACAATAAAGTCCAAGGAAAACTATGGGAGAGATTTATCAAACATGGTGTAAAGTGAAACTGGCTCAGTTGCCCCTAGCAACCAATCAGATTCCACCTTCATTCCTAACAGACTCTTTGGAAAATGAAAGGAGGAATCTGATTGGTTGCTAGGGGCAACTGAGACAGTTTCATCAATATTTCCCCATCAAATCTCCCTCTATATATTTTTACAATGTGCGCAGGAACATTTCTAACCCAGCACATTGAAGAGAGGGAGGACAGTGACACAGTGACGGCTGCTGCTGCTGCTGATCACTGTCTCCCTCTCTTAAAGTAACCCCCCCAGCTCATCTGGTGGCCAGCTGGCACCCGTCCCCCCTCACCTGGTGGCATCTGACCAGATGGTGGGCGCCCTCGGCTCCCACCCCGCATCTAAACTGATGAGCGGTCACCGCCTGTGGCAACCCCCCCCCCCCCCCCGCATCTGACCTGATGAGCGTCGTCACCTGCGACAACCGGCACCGAGCCCCCCCAAATCTGAACTGATGAGCAGTCGCCACCCACGGCACACACACACCCCCCCGCCCGCATCTGACCTGATGAGTGGTGCCCGCAGCACCCGACACCCCCCCCCTGCATCTGACCTGATGAGCGGTGTCCATCCACGGCACCCAACACCCGCCCCCCACACACACACATCTGACCTGATGAGCTGTGGCCACCCACAGCACCCGACATCACCCCCGCATCTGACCTGATGAGCATATCACTCATTCAGCTCTACTATGCTGTTCATTCAGCTCTACTATGCCGCTCACTCAACTCTGCTATGCCGCTCACTCAACTCTGCTATGCCGCTCACTCAACTCTGCTATGCCGCTCACTCAACTCTGCTATATCGCTCATTCAACTCTGCTATGCTGCTCACTCAACTCTGCTATGCCGCTCATTTAACTTTGCTATATTGCTCACTCAACTCTGCTATGCCGCTTACTCAACTCTGCTATGTCGCTTATTCAACTCTGCTATGCCGCTCGCTCAAACCTTGTGCATATCAGCTCTGCTACATCATGTACCAGTTAAACATAAGCATTGCATGATGGGAGATGTAGTTTTTTGGCCGGCGCCATGTTGGATAGAGTTTGGCTTTTTAAAAAACTTATAACTATGGAACGGAAGCAGCTAGAAAGATGGGAGATGGCTCAAAATTCTCAGGGGGACTTGGTGAGTAAGGCCAGCTAGGTTTGGGAGCATTTTATTTTTTTAGCTCTTGGGGGGAATACCCCTTTAAGCTCCTTTAACGGTGCTGTTCCTTGTGTCTCCTAACAGCTTATAGTGATGCCTGTTCTCAGTTTATCTGCAACTGCGATCGAACGGCCGCCATGTGCTTTGCAAAGTCTCCATACAACTCAGCCTACAAAAACTTGGATAAGAACAAATACTGTTAAGTGACAGTAACATAAAGTGAACTCAAATAAAAGCATAAAACCAAATGCCTTCCTGGTGTGTGTTTCTTTCTGCCTACCAGTGGTGGTCACCCGATCTCACTGTGGGTCCTCAGATGATGCCCTGTACTTGTGTTGTATCCTGTGTGCCCAGTTTGTAGCAGAAAGCTCTTGGCAGAACATGCACTGACCCACTCTTTGTAATTCTATGGCAGATACAGAAACAGCTGGATGCTGTTGGCTGTTTCTGTATCTTCTGTTAATTATATTACATATGGGGGATAAGGTGGGGGAGCGGTCGCTTAAACATATATGCAAGATAATGTACTGCATAGTGCCCGGATGGTTATGGAGCAAGGGGCCATATGTGATCCTAGGGCAGTAAGTACCCCATTGCTGTCCTAAAGTCATCATTTAGTACATTTTAGACTAGGGGTATCAAACTCTGGCCTGCAGGGTGATTATATTTGCCTTGCTGAGAAAACCTATTAATTCCTTAAAGCTGGCCTGCCGATTTATAGCTAGCAATGTCTATATACACCTGATATGCAGGGCTGGACTGGCTATCTGGCAGTCCTGGCAAATGCCAGATGGGCCTGTGTCCTCTGTGGGCTGCTCTTCTCCAACCAACCAATGAATGAAGTATTGTTCTTGACATTCTATGTCAATATTCTAAACCTACATTTTATGTCACCATTCTATGTCAACATTCTAAGCCTACATTATATGTCAGAATGTTGAGATAGAATGTAGGTTTAGAATTTGACATAGAATGTAGGTTTAGAATGTTATGTCAGCATTCTATGACAGAATGTTGAGATGGAATGTAAGTTTAGAATGTTGACATAGAATGTAGGTTTAGAATGTTGACATAGAATGTAGGTTTAGAATGTTGACATATAATTGTTACACGCAATGTTGGATTAGAATGTTGACATAGAATGTTAACATAAAATTCTAAATCCACATTCTAGGTCACCATTTCATGTCAACATTTCAAGCCTAAATTCTAACTCAACATTCTATGTCAGAGTGTTGACATAGAATGTAGGTTTAGAATGTTATGGCAACAATCTAATCCAACATTCTACACATTCTAAGCTTACATTCTATGTCAACATTCTAATGTTTTATGTAGGCTGGTGGAGTAGTTTCTATGCCAGGGCTGATTTTTTGTCCCAGTCCGGCCCTGCTGATATGCACCCCTAACTACTCCCGCCTACTCTAGTAGGCGGGACCTGTGTTTCACGAGAGTCCTGTTGTGATGCTGCAGGAAGTCTTCCTTCTTGGCAGACCAGCCATATAATACCGGCAATTGGTTTCATATTACACAGCCCCAAGAACACCATGTACTGCTCTCACCGAGTGCTGAAAGTGCTTCCTTCTCCTCACTACTGATAAATTAACATTTTTGACAGACAATACTTAAATTGACACTGTCACCCCCTTTTTGCATTTTGAGATCTCTACACAGGCGTATAGGGTAAATTTAGCAGTTTTCATACCTTATTTCATATCATACGTCATGGTGCTTGTTCAAGTAAAAAGTGTCCTTTTATCAACTGCAGATTGTATTAAGTGGACGTGGCCTCGTGGCATTAGCGCTACTTAGCCCCGCCCACAACGGCTCTGTTGGTCCCGCCTCCTTGACGCCCATTGGTTGGTCGACATAAAGGGGGTGGGGTCTATACCTTTCGTCCAGCCTGTTCCAATGGCCGGCGAGGGGGCGGGGCCAACTGTGGCGTTGTGGGCGGGGCTAAGTGGCGCTAATGCCGTGAGGCCCCGCCCATTTAATACAATCTGCCGTTGATAAAAGATCACTTTTTACTTGAACAAGCACCATGACGTATGATATAAAATAATGTATGAAAACCGCTAAATTTACCCTTTACACCTGTGTAGAGATGTCAGAATGCAAAAAGGAGGTGACAGTGTCACTTTAAGTATTGTGTTTCCCCCCCCAAATTTATACAAGTTAACACTTATTACGGGAAATGCTTATAAAGTGCTTTTTTTCCCTGCACTTACTACTGCATCATGGCTTCACTTCCTGAATAACATGGTGATGTCACTTCCTGAATAACATGGTGATGTCACTTCCTGGATAACATGGTGATGTCACGCCCAGACTCCCAGAGCTGTGCGGGCTGTGGCTGCTGGAGAGGATGATGGCAGAGGGATGCTCAGTGTCCCTCCAGTGCCCTGTGTCCCTCAGTGTCCCCCTGCCATCATCCTCTCCAGCAGCCACAGCCCACACAGCTCTGGGAGTCGGGTCATGACATCACCATTTTATCCAGGAAGTGACATCACCATTTTATCCAGGAAGTGACATCACCATGTTATCCAGGAAGTGACATCACCATGTTATCCAGGAAGTGAAACCTTGATGCAGTAGTAAGTGCAGGGAAAAAAGCACTTTATGTACATTTCCCGTAATTGTATATTGGTGATTTGTATTTGGGGGGCAATACAATACTTTAATAAGATATTTTGCCGGACTTATCCTTTAATCTGCCCTCTACCCAACATAAACTTGTCATTCCACAGCAATTGTGTGCTAACAACGCCATTTGGTTTGCTTCTCCTTGTCCCTATCTTTTACCATTTGTCTACCAAGAGTAACAATATGGTTGTTTATGCCCTCTCTCTCCCAGATTTTACTTAGAGTGGGTCCTAGAATCCTAGACCCAATTAGCAATGCATGATTATACATTCTGAACTCATATACTTGGGAATACTTATATCCCACTTTTTTTCCTTTGAGTTTTTGGCTCACTTGATTCCTACATATGTATTATCTTACCTGATAAGCAAGTTTCTTTTTGTAACGACTGGGGTCGTGGATCCTCTGTACCGTTACCAGCGATGGCATAAACCGCACCAGGAGCGTTTTTCACCAGAGCCCGCCGCAAGGCTGGATGGGCTTGCTGCAGCAGGCGACCCCAAGGTCGCTACCCGTGGCTTGGTTTGCTAGTGACAGCGGGCAAGGTGAAGCTGGAGCAGTATGCAGTAGCTAGTGCAGATAGTGGTCTAGGCGTAACCGCAGGGGGCACAGGAAACGGACAAGGGCAACGGACAGGAACAGCGGACAAGGGCAGCGGACAGGAACAACGAGGAGCTGGGCCAAAATGCTATGGGAAGCACATAGAGGCTCCAACACCAGGGACAGGGCATGCTGGGATTTATAGGGAGTGATTATGTGCAACTACCAATTAGGGGCAGACTGGCCCTTTAAATCCGAGACAGCGCCCTAGGAGGCAGGGACGTGCGTGCCGGCCGGGACAGACGGAGACAGGAGCGGGGCGAGGTAAGACACCCCTGGGGGCCAAACTAGCCGCAGCGCCGGGTCCCTGCACTCGGACACCGGCGGCTACCTGACACGGAGAGGAGTTGCGGTGGCGGCCCAGAGCACGGGACGCCGCCGCAGCCCTAACAGTTTTCATATGAAAAGGTTATATCTGATGGTTATATCTCATGAGAAGGAAAAACTTCCTCAATTATACATGGTCTTAATAAATATTGAGGTTGCACTTTGTCTAACGTTTTAATTTTGTCCTGCTCTGTATTTAAGTTTGATACCCCTGTTTTAGACCAATGTCCAGGGCCGTATTACACGACCTGACTCTGCACTGTAAATAAGTGTGGTGACGCACCCCCTCGGTAGTGTGGAGGTGGGGCGGCCGGTCACTTGCTAGATGGTGAAGTGTGACGCCAATGGTGTAATGGTTGGACGAGATGTAGCCGGACCCTAGGATGTTGTGTCATGACGACAGTGCCGGTTGGGCGCACAGGTATGGTGGTAAACATGTTTTTATTTTAAAGGGCCAGTTACACCTTGTTCCCCTGTGGATAGTGATCTGCCGGGCTATCACGGGGTCCCTTGCGCTGTTGTCACGGTGGTCTGGAGTGGAGTAGTGACCCATCCTGACTATTGGTACTGCCACCCACAGAAAGAGGAAATGTCCCAAGGACTGTGTGTATACTGTGTTGGTGCGGGACGAAGAATCACAGAGTCTCTTTACCATAAATAAAATTTTGTTTACTCTGAAGGTCCTTGTGTGCAGCAGAACATACAGCTTTGCATTGACAGGATACTTTATACTTGATAAGACACTTAATAGTTCAGGATCCAGATCTGTGATAAGAGTGTAGCGAGAGGTTCAGTCGTGCTGACTAGGTTGCGTGCTAAGAGGTACAAATAAGAAACAGAGGAACAGAGAGGAGGATGTCGTGAGAGTCCCAACGCAAGTAGTACTGTGCTCTGCTGGGATGTTGAAGGTAGAAATAGAGGTAGACTGAAAAGAGAATACTTGTGCCTGTGCATCGGCTCTTGTCCGAATGAACTACCTATTGCCCTACCAGTGTAGCGACATCTTGTGGTGAAACTTACTACTACACTACTACATCACCACTTGGTGACAGAAAAATAAAGGCTTATGCGAAGGGTGTAACTACTAGCAACAGCCATGGTGGGACACCACACAAGCACCTATCCTCTAGATTGGCCTATGCACGGCTTCATTATTGCACAGCAAGGGCTTAATGTAAAAATAATTGGTGTTGACCTTCTAGAAAAATGTCCATCTGCCTCACATCTCCCCATGTAACACGGGATGCGCAGCCAATGGCCGATAGAGACAAAGCGCAGCACAACTAATTGAGCCTTGTGAGGGCTCAGAAGCAACAGATTTTAGTGAAAAAGTAGTAGATACTGGGAACAAGCTTCCAGTAGAGGAGGTGGATAAATCAACAGTAACTGAATCTAAACATGTCTTGGATAAACATATAGCTATTGTAAAAAAATAAAGGACATAATATGAGAGAGGAGTAGATGTAACAGGCGTCAACAATCTCCTATGTTTCTAAGGGCCCTATTCCACAGGAACGATAATCGGCCGAATCGGCCCCATTGGGCCTGATTATCCGATTATGGCTCGGTGGAATAGAGAGAACGATCAGCCGATGATCGTGTCATCGGCTGATCGTTCATTTAGGGCCAGACCTAAAATCATCGTTCCCCCACCTCGCATCGCTACAGTGGAATAGTGGTGCGTGGCGGGCGACCGACGATTTGAGAAGACAATTTGAGGAATAGGCCCAGTAAACGAGCTGCGATCTACCAGATCGGCGCTCCTTTACATCGTTGATCGGGCCCTGCTCGGCCCATGGAATAGGGCCCTAAGGTTCTTTAAACAAGTGCCAAACATCAGCAAGTAGGAGGCGGCTGTAAATTGATCTCTACAGCATAACAGTAGAAGGTGTCACCAGTGTATTGAAAATACAATAGATGAAACTCACAGCTCAGCCTGTGAAATGTTTCAGAGATCACAGAGCATGCCTTAAAACCTTTTCCATGGTTCACATACCATAGTAGTGCTAGACCATTATTTTTATACCTTTCAGCATTGCAGTTGGTTGGAAGGAGGTTCCTCAGGGTCAGTCCCCAGGAAGGACACTTCATTTTCATGCCGAATGCCACATCTTCCTTTCAAACAGAAATTACATTGATTATGTCTCATATTACATCCAGACAAACATTTTCATAGCACATATGATGACTTAAAGCGACTCTGTACCCACAATCTAACCCCCCAAACCACTTGTACCTTCAGATAGCTGCTTTTAATCCAAGATCTGTCCTGGGGTCCGTTCAGCAGGGGATAGAGTTATTGTCCTAAAAACAACTTTTAATCCAGCAGCGCTGTGTCTAACGGCCGGGGCTTACATTTGTATATGCATTAGGCTGGAACACCCTCTCTGTCCTTCCTTCCCATCCTCCTCAACATTTACTACTGTTTGAGCTTTGCACAGGTGTATTAACGATCCAGCCCGTGTTCATTATGCACGCAGCTGAGGAATAGGAAACAATCTGCCTGGAGCATTCCTAATGCTGAGGAGGGTGGGGAGGAAGGACAGAGAGGGTGTGCCAGCCTAATACATATACAAAAGTAAGCCCTGGACGTTAGACACAGCGCTGCTGGATTAAAATTTATTTTTCGGACAATAACTGCATCCCCTGCTGAACGGACCCCAGGACAGATCTTGTATTAAAAGCAGCTATCCGAAGGTACAAGTGGTTTGGAGGGGTCAGATTGTGGGTACAGAGTCGCTTTAATAATGAATAAAAAGACATAAAATAATACAACTATAACTGTAGGGTGTTTGTAATTTTCATAAAGCTTATTACCTATACCCCAAAACTCTAGTCAAGACAGAAATATAGATCCTACAAAGAATCCTTAAAGGAGAAGTCCGGTGAAAATCTTTAATCAAGTATTGTATTGCCCCCCCAAAAGTTATACAAATCACCAATATACACTTATTGCAGGAAATGCTTATAAAGTGCTTTTTTCCCTGCACTTACTACTGCATCAAGGCTTCACTTCCTGGATAACATGGTGATGTCACTTCCTGGATAAAATAGTGATGTCACTTCCTGGATAACATGGTGATGTCACGACCCGATTCCCAGAGTTGTGCGGGCTGTGGCTGCTGGAGAGGATGATGGCAGAGTGATGCTCAGTGTCCCCTCCAGTGCCCTGTGTCCCTCAGTGTCCCTCTGCCATCATCCTCTCCAGCAGCCACAGCCCGCACAGCTCTGGGAGTCGGGTCGTGACATCACCATTTTATCCAGGAAGTTACATCACCATGTTACCCAGGAAGTGACGTCACCATGTTATCCAGGAAGTGACATCACCATGTTACCCAGGAAGTGACATCACCATTTTATCAAGGAAGTGAAGCCTTAATGCAGTAGTAAGTGCAGGAAAAAAAGCTCTTTATAAGCATTTCCCGTAATAAGTGTGTATTGGGGATTTGTATCACTTTTGGGGGACAATACAATACTTAAATAAAAATGTTCGCCGGACTTCTCCTTTAACGCAAATCTATACCAGCGAACTGCCAGTTCCATTTTGTACACTTCTTAACATGTCTGGTCTGGGGGTCAGCCTTTATCCTGGGGCCAGTATTTTGTTGAAAAACAGGTTTTATTCCGGCGGCACAGCAAGGTGGAGCATCAGTGCTATTGGCCTGCAGCACCTCTCTTCCTGCCTCTCTTCATTTTCGGCACATCCCTGTGATAGATGGAGGGAGGCGCTGCAAGCCTAGGGCATGGATAATCTAGCCTATGCCTCATTGACTTCCTGCTTCACCTAATGGATGTGTCCATTTGTTAGACATGGAACTAAAGGTTCACATGAAGACGATATTCAGACACCAAAATCAATCACACAGATTTTTAATGCCACTAAAGCCTCAAATGATGAAGAAATTGTCAAGTATGTTAAGGGGACAAACATCATATTAAGATACATTAGTGACAAGAAGAAGAAATAGTTTTCTTAGATTCTGGCTTTTAAAATCGTGATATAGTTGTAAGGGTTCCGCTCCATTGTAATTTAAGGGTAATATTTTCCGGTACCGCAATGGGTGCAGATGGCGTCCTCCTCAGGGTTCAATCTGTAATGGCTGCACCCCTAATGCCTTCTAACTAGGGACAATTCTGAAGTAGAATGGCCAGTGTTGTATCTATCTATTACAAGGGTTGTAGAGAACAAGCAACTGAATACAAGCCATTTGGCTGTGCGATGTCCCAGCCTAAAGTTGTGTGGCTGAGAAATATCTTGCTGAGTAACATAAACTTTGTCTGGGTATACAGGAAAGAGATCATCTGTGGTCAGATGTATGCAGAATACAGTATACAGGTGACAGATCATCTATGGTCAGGTGTATGCAGAATACAGTATACAGGTGAGAGACCATCCATGGCCAGATGTATGCATAATACAGTATAAAGTTGACAGCTCATCCATGGTCAGGTGTATGCAGAATACAGTATACAGGTGATAAATCATCTATTGTCAGCTGTATGCAGAATACAGTTTCCAGGTGAGAGATTATCCATGGTCAGGTGTATGCAGAATACAGTATACAGGTGACAGATCAACCATGGTAAGGTGTATGCAGAATACAGTATACAGGTGAGAAATCTTCTATTGTCAGCTGTATGCAGAATACAGTATACAGGTGAGAGACCATCCATGGTCAGCTGTATGCAGAATACAGTATACAGGTGAGAGACCATCCATGGTCAGGTGTATGCACAGAATACAGTATACAGGTGAGAGACCATCTATGGTCAGGTGTATGCAGAATACAGTATACAGGTGACTGATCATCCATGGTCAGGTGTATGCAGAATACAGTATTCAGGTGACAGATCATCTATGGTCAGGTGTATGCAAAATACAGTATACAGGTGACAGATCATCCATGGTCAGGTGTATGCACAGAATACAGTATACAGTTGACAGATCATCTATGGTCAGGTGTATGCAGAATACAGTATACAGGTGACAGATCATCCATGGTCAGGTGTATGCAGAATACAGTATACAGGTGAGAGACCATCTATGGTCAGGTGTATGCAGAATACAGTATACAGGTGAGAGATCATCCATGGTCAGGTGTATGCAGAATACAGTATACAGGTGACAGATCATCCATGGTCAGGTGAGTGCAGAATACAGTATACAGGTGAGAGATCATCCATGGTAAGGTGAGTGCAGAATACAGTATACAGGTGAGAGATCATCTATGGTCAGGTGTATGCAGAATATAGTATACAGGTGACAGATCATCCATGGTAAGGTGAGTGCAGAATACAGTATACAGGTGATAAATCATCTATTGTCAGATGTATGCAGAATACAGTTTACAGGTGAGAGATTATCCATGGTCAGGTGTATGCAGAGTACAGTATACAGGTGACAGATCATCTATGGTCAGGTGTATGCAGAATACAGTATACAGGTGACAGATCATCTATGGTCAGGTGTATGCAGAATACAGTATACAGGTGACAGATCATCCATGGTCAGGTGTATGCAGAATACAGTATACAGGTGACAGATCATCCATGGTCAGGTGTATGCAGAATACAGTATACAGGTGACAGATCATCCATGGTCAGGTGTATGCAGAATACAGTATACAGGTGACAGATCATCCATGGTCAGGTGTATGCAGAATACAGTATACAGGTGACAGATCATCTATGGTCAGCTGACATAACTTCTTTATATCACTC
This sequence comes from Dendropsophus ebraccatus, assembly GCF_027789765.1. NCBI lineage: Eukaryota > Metazoa > Chordata > Amphibia > Anura > Hylidae > Dendropsophus > Dendropsophus ebraccatus. The sequence goes on from NC_091456.1 coordinate 26,093,471, forward strand.
CATTGGGCCGCATTGGTTCCCTTGAGCTCTGGATACTGTTGTTTGTTTCTTTTTCTTTAATTCTTCTACACGATTTAAAAAATTGGGAATCAACAATGTGGCATGCCTTTACTTTACCAAATGACAAAATATAACCTTGTTGGTGGAATTTGTTTGGCTCAAACGCCCTTCTGGAACACCGGCCACGTTCCCCTGTGCTTTATCTGAATGGAAGAACTCCATAGATCCATTACTGTTTTAATATAAAAGATTGTTGCTTGTTACCTATTCCATGCCTGATGAAGAGGGGATTGCACCCTTGAAACGCGTCGTATTAAATAAAAACCTTAACTTGATTCTACACCAGTGCCAGGAGTTCTTTCATTCAGATAAAGCACAGGGGAACGTGGCCGGTGTTCCAGAAGCGGTGTTTGCGCCAAACAAATTTCGTCAACTTCTTCCTTGTACTGCTACTGTGATTGACACTGAGGATCCACCCTGGAGAAACGGAAGGGGGTAGGCAGCACCCCCGTTGATCCCGAGCGCATATTACAGTCATGCCTAATTGTGTACAACCCACTCAGGTGAGCGTGCATTTGCACACACATGCATAGTCCTCCAAAGTGTGTTTTGACCTGCACAGGCAGCACCATTTGTGTTTTTTTTTTCTCTTTGCATATACAATGTTATATAACCGATATATTTACTAATATCTGCTTTGCTTTTGTGAACATTCTGTGATGTTAAGCCTTGTAAATACATGGCAATAAACAACGCCATACAGAAACATGCTTATGCCATAAGCAGTCGACTGATTATACAGGTGAGATGTATCTATTCCTATGAAATAGCTGTAAAAAAAAAAAAATGAAGGTCATATAAGTGAGAAAATGTGCACTTGGCAGCAGGGTGTTGTTAGAACACAATGACCCTGAAGTGTGAAGGTCGGGGTTTTACTATTTATAGGGGTAGGGCTAATCATGCACCGAGTCTCTACCGCCATGATGCTCCGATTCCTTGCTGTTCTCCTGGCAGGTAAGCTTTTACAGGGCGTACAACCCGTCATATTATTCTCCATGTGTTCCCATGTATTGTATACTGCTATAAAGAACACCTTTTTAGACATGTTAAAAAAACAAAGCAGAGGTAGAATATACAGTATGAACCAATGAAATGTTAGCCAGAACCTGATTGGTTGACCTTACTTCCATCAGGTGTGAGTCGTTCCAAATTCCCTTGTGGTTAAATTTTCCGAAGGGGGCAATACTGAACAAACAGCAGAATAGCCAGTTATTTATACAGATAGTACATTGCTACAATTCCATAACATAATGTTACAAATGAATATATTTTGTTACAAGTTTATATATCTGTATAAACAGATGAAAACATGACCTAAGCAAAAAAAAAAAAAAGACAAAAAAACAACAACAAAAAAAGACCCTATTTTAGACAATAAAAAAATCTAAATGATGCCTAATATCTACGCAACAAGGGACAAAGGTTAAAATCCTGATGTACTGTGAGATAACATAAGTAACAATATAACAGGGACCATAGGGAAGCAATAGGAGAGTGAGGGACTCATGTAATGTATAGCCACTAGTGGCCACTTGGTGGCAGCAATGTGCTGCTGATGTGCAATAAGCACTAAAATTGTCAGTTTTGTGGCTATATTGATGATTTACCAATACTACTGTATCAGAGGGGCTAGAGGAATGTATCGCTCACAAGCCACCTCATTGGTTTATAAGACTCTCTAATAGTAAATAATTAAAAGGGGTACTCCAGCTAAACTTGGTTTAAGAGCGTTTTGCAAGAAGAGCTCACAGTTTTTCAAACTTGTGACTTGGTTTAAGAGCATTGCTTTGGTTTAAGAGCTCCTGGTATTGGGTGGGAGTGTGAGTGGGGGAGGGGCATGGTCTGCATAGCGGGGTCTACAGCCCTGTACTCTGACCCAGGAAGTCTCCCTCACCTTCCAATTTATAGCAGATCTCTTAAAGGGGTATTCCAGGGAAAATCAATAATTTAGCGATGGAAAGGGTTAACCAAGGTTAACCCTTTCCTAATATACTTACCTGTCCGTTTTTGGCCCCCCAAGGAGATCTCCCGTCCGGTCACGTGATGGTCCAAGCTGTGACTCGCGGATCCTCTTCTTCCGGTTCGGTGACGTCACCACCCGGCCGGCGACTGACTCTTTCTTATTAGCAGCAGAGCACTGAACCATGACTGACTTGTAGTGTGTAGCCAATCAGGGTTTAGTGCTCCTGCTGTACGAAGTTAGCCGGGTTCTGATCCCCCCGGCCCCCTCCTTCTCTATCATTACAGCGATCCCCCCGGCCCCCTCCCTGTGCTATAAGCCCGATCCTCCTGGCCTTCTCCTTCCTATGTAATCTGTCCTGATCAAAGATAGGTCACCCGCACCCCCCAGTGTGCTGCGGCGCCGGCCCCCGTATCGGCACTTATTGTAAGCAGCTGTTCTCAGCTGACAGGCGCTGTGTGTGTGTGTGTGTGTGTGTGTGTGTGTGAGGCAGGAGAGAGTTCATGCTTGCGCTGTGTACGGAGCAAGCATGAACTCTCTCCTGCCTCACACACACACACACACACACACACACACACAGCGCCTGTCAGCTGAGAACAGCTGCTTACAATAAGTGCCGATACGGGGGCCGGCGCCGCAGCACACTGGGGGGTGCGGGTGACCTATCTTTGATCAGGACAGATTACATAGGAAGGAGAAGGCCAGGAGGATCGGGCTTATAGCACAGGGAGGGGGCCGGGGGGATCGCTGTAATGATAGAGGAGGGGGCCGGGGGGATCAGAACCCGGCTAACTTCGTACAGCAGGAGCACTAAACCCTGATTGGCTACACACTACAAGTCAGTCAGGGTTCAGTGCTCTGCTGCTAATAAGAAAGAGTCAGTCGCCGGCCGGGTGGTGACGTCACCGAACCGGAAGAAGAGGATCCGCGAGTCACAGCTTGGACCATCACGTGACCGGACGGGAGATCTCCTTGGGGGGCCAAAAACGGACAGGTAAGTATATTAGGAAAGGGTTAACCTTGATTAACCCTTTCCATTGCTAAATTATTGATTTTTCCTGGAATACCCCTTTAAGGGTGGGACTTGCATCAGGGGACAGGACTGTGGGGGTAGTCTCTTTATAGCTGTAACCCCTCTCTCCCCGGACAGAGAGTGCTGCTATACTGTGTCCACATCTGCCCTGCTCATTCCTTCATACTCCCTGCAGTCTCTGTCAGTCCTTGTGTTTCCCATCCTCTCCATTCCTGCTATAATGTTCCTGCACTCACACTTAGCTATACACACTGCTGCTATAATGTGCCTGCACTCACACTCAGCTATGCACACTGCTGCTATAATGTGCCTGCACTCACACTCAGCTATACACACTGCTGCTATAATGTGCTTGCACTCACACTCAGCTATACACACTGCTGCTATAATGTGCTTGCACTCACACTCAGCTATACACACTGCTGCTATAATGATTATAAAATGATTTTTGGGGTGTGGAACCAATTGTCTACATTTCAATGATTTCTTATGGGAAAATTTGCTTTGGTATAAGAGTGGATTTGGATTACAAGTACAGTCCCGGAACAAATTATGATCGTAATCCAAGGCACCACTGTATATATATATATATATATATATATATATATATATATATATATATACACACACATATATATCTCCCTTGTCTCACGATTATCAAGGCTCAGTAAGCGAGCACCAATCCAGCAGATTGGTGCTCACTTATATTAGTGATAGGGCCATGTAATACAGCCCATAGTGTTACTTTGTTAGTAACATAGTCTGTTTCTGTCCCAGTGTCCTGCGCCTGTGCCTATCCAACCGACTGGGCGCTCTGGAATTTTCACAGTTTGATCAAATGCGCCATTCCTAACAGTTCCCCCCTGAAAGACTATAACAATTATGGATGCTATTGTGGACTTGGAGGAAAGGGGACTCCCAAGGATGCTCTGGACAGGTAAGTATGAAGTCCATGGGGGAGATTTATTAAACATGGTGTCAAGTAAAACTGGCTCAGTTGCCCCTAGCAACCAATCAGATTCCACCTTTCATTCTTCACAGACTCTTTGGAAAATGAAAGGGGGAATCTGATTGGTTGCTAGGGGCAACTGAGCCGGTTTTTACTTTACACCATGTTTGATAAATCTCCTTACATGTGTATGGTTATTTCTAATGAATAGACATTAGTTATGCAGTTATGCAGCTAAATCCTGATAAATGTATACAGTGAATTGCTTAGGTAATGCTATGCTTTGTATATATTTTCTGCACCACATATTACTAAAACTAGCCATGTAACACTGGATTATTTTTCCCCACTTTTTTAAACTTTTGTTTTCTTTCAAGACAACTAGTCTCAGAAAAAGTGCCAGAGATTTCTAAATACTTCTATTAATAAAATCTGCTGTATGTCCTACAGGAAGTGGTGTATTCTTTCCAGACTGATACAGTGCTCTCTGCTGCCACCTCTGTCCATGATAGGAACTGTCCAGGGTAGTAACAAATCCCCATAGTATACCTCTCTTGCTATCCAGACTGGAAAGAATATGCCACTTCCTGTAGAACATACAGCAGCTGATAAGTACTGGAAGACTTGAGCTTTTTTAAGTCAAAGTAAATAACAAATCTCTGGCACCAGCTGATTATTATTTTTTTTTTTTTTTTGTTGGAGTACCCCTTTTAAAGGAAAATGTTTCCTAAGATTTTATTCCCATAAATATGGACCTCTTTTTTCCACTATAAATGTATAGAGGAAAGTTCATGGCAGGACACCTGTAACAACATTTTATATGTGTGTCTCTCTCTCTCTCTCTCTCTCTCTCTCTATATATATATGTCTTTAAATGCCTTTATGATGGAAAAATAAGTTTAGTGGTTTATGTACTTATTACTTTACATATTGTAACATTCAAGATGACAGAAAATCCAAGAATTGAGTATTCATATTGTATTTGCAGATGCTGCCAAGTCCATGACGACTGCTACTCGCAAGCCATGACGCACCCCAGCTGTGGTGGCTCATTGGATCCATACGCCAGAGGTTATGACTATACCTGCTCAGGAACAAGTATCACCTGTACATGTAAGTATATGGAATAAAATTAGCTTATTATATGAGATAGTAAATGTATTTTAAATAAAAATACAGTAATAATAGTAATAGCTAAAATATTTTTTACCAAAGCTAGCAAGATCTGCTGACAATGTAAAGTAAATAAGGGCCTCCTGACCGCCCCATGATGGCAGAGGACAATGAAAAACTGGATCAAGGCACATAGTGAAGAGGGCTTTATTCACTATGGTCGGGGAGGGGGGTTCAGCGCTGGGTCCTGCATCGCTGTGCTCCGGTGTCCGGTCCCCAGCCGCTTCCTGGTCAATGACATGGCTAGAGACATGACGTTTCAAGCTTGCTTGGTCATTGAGCGGCAGAGGCGGGTCATGTCTCAAGCCACATGATAAACCAGGAAGAGGCCAGAGACCGGAGCAACATGATGCGGGACCCAGCACTGGAACCGGGAAGGTAAGGGGACGTTTTTGCTTTCATCCACCCCCTTCCTGGCTATAGTTAAAAAAGCCCTACTGCCCGGAGTACCCCTTTAAGCTCCATTAATTCAATGGCACAGAGTTCCAAAACCCAACACAAAATAGAGACAAGAGTGGTGCTGTCTCTGGAAGAACGTGGCCCTGTTTATCCGCAGCAGATTTGTAAGTGCGGATTTGATGCTGTGTTCATTCATTTAGTTAAATCTGCTGCGGATCCGCAGCGGATTTTCTGCTGCGATACAGTAGGTGTGAAGGCACCCTTAGGGTTCTTTTACATTTACAGATTTGTCGGCCACAAGCAGCTGCAAACAAATACCGATCAGTGAGATCAGTGCTCGTTTGCATCGCCTTTACACAGCACAAGAAATCGAGCAGCCAAGCTGCTTAAACGATCCTTGTATCTAGCCATAGTCTAATAGAGACAGGCAGCAAAGCACAGGAACCTGTATTATCGTGTCAAAGTCAGACAAATGGAAGGACTCAGAAGCTGAAAAACAGATTATATATATATATATATATATATATATATATATATATCATGTAAAAAGAGTAAAATAATATCACCAGTCCAGTCCTCCTGGGCCACAGACGGTTCCTTATTAGGAACCTGAGCAAAAGCTAAAAATAATACATATAAAGATGATGATGATTGTAACTCCTCACCAGCATGACCTTCCATAAAAGAGCTAAAAAGGTTAAAAAGAAATGGAAGAGCGTAACCCATTTCCAGATACCACCTGTTCCACAGGAGGACAAAAATACACAGTGGGACTATGGAGTAGGCAGTATATAGGTTGTGCAATTAAATTGTTAATTGATACCATCTGTTCTATCACTGCAGGAAGAGAGAAACTTCCCAATGCTGTTGTTGCTGCTTGGGTTGCTAACATATTTGTAGAGATAGATGGTACCTGGCATATATCGCTGTGCTTCCAGAACATAGAAAATGCTTTTATTCTCTGGTACAAAGTGTCAAAGAGGCTTTCACAAGCCTCTGATGTGTTGAGGACTGTAACACCTCCTTGCTCCCCCTCCCATCCTTATTGCTGATTGACTGAATGCTTCCAATGCTGAGCACTGCTTAGGGCCCTTTTACACAGAAAGATTATCTGACAGATTATCTGCCAAAGATTTGAAGCCAAAGCCAGGAATGGATTTGAAAAGAGGAGCAATCTCAGGCTTTCATGTATGACCTGATCTCTGTTTATAGTCTGTTCCTGGTTTTGGCTTCAAATCTTTGGCAGATAATCTTTCTGTGTAAAAGGGCCCTTACAAATCTCATTTCTGCGATGTGCAGTGCAAAACACTGAAGCATTGCCCAAGCAAGCATAGGGATGGGAGGGGAAGAGAGGAGGCATTACAGCCCTCAACACTTTGCACTGGACAATAAAAGATTATTTCTATGTTATGGAAGCACAGACACATATATAACAAAGGTACCATGTGATCTAAAAGCCATGTCAGCAGTTCGAAATGTTAACTGCAGCTAACAGATTCCCCTTTAAGGCTATGTTCACACTACGTAAAACTACGGCCATAGTTTTGAGGTTTATGCCTTGGCTGCAATATATACGAACTACGGTCGTACAATGCACACTACGTATCAGACAACGGCCGTTGTTTTCACGGCTCCGTGAAAAATTAACATGTCATTTATTTCCGGCTGGTAATGTTCCAACTACGGCCGTGGATTTCAATGCGGCTGCGCACGGAATATTTATTTCTGCAAAATTAAACTTTATTTTGAAATAAAAAAAAATCTGTGTGGTTTATTGGGCTGAGCGCAGTATTCCAAATAAATGACTTGTTTCATCCCGCTCAGAAACAAGCTAGGAAGCAAAATTATACAACGGCCGTTGTTCCACCACTAGAACGTATGGCCATATTTCTACGGCCGTAGTTTCAGGCACACATGTCCGGCCGGGTGAAACCAACGGCCGTTAATTTACGTAGTGTAAACATAGCCTAAGGGTGCGTTGACACGTACAGGATCCATTGCAGATTTGATGGCGCAGATTTGAATCTGCTACAGATCTGCTGCGGATCCTCTATGTGTCAGTGCACCCTTATGAAATCTTTCAGATCTGTAATTTAATGTGCAGTCTAGCAACCAATGCAACCATTCTAGCTCCTTTGACGGTGCCGTTTCTTGTGTCTCCCAACAGCTTATAGTGATGCCTGTTCCCAGTTTATCTGCAACTGCGATCGAACGGCCGCCATGTGCTTTGCAAAGTCTCCATACAACCCTGCCTACAAAGACTTGGATAAGAACAAATACTGTTAAGTGACAGTAACATAAAGTGAACTTAAATAAAAGCATAAAACCAAATGCCTTCCTGGTGTGTGTTTCTGTTTGCCTACCAGTGGTGGTCACCCTATCTCACTGTGGGGTCCCAGATGATGCCCTGTACTTGTGTCATATCCTGTGTGCTCTGATTGTGTCATATTGTAGTTTATCATACAGATGACAAGCAAAATGGAAAATGAACAGAGATAGTTTAAAGGGGTACTCCGGGCAGGAGGGCTTTTTTAACTATGGATGGGGAGGGGCTCGATGAAAGCAATGACGTCCTCCCTGGTTCCAGCCATTGGTTCTACATCATCCAGCGCTGGAACCATCAAGGTAAGGGGGCGGTGCTGCTTTCATCCACCCCCTCCCCTGCCATAGTGAAAAAAGCTCTCCTGCCAGGAGTACCCCTTAAAACTGACAGCACTTTTACTACACATTACAGCAATGACAGGTTAAACAGCAGCTGTAGTCCACAGTGCATGTCAGTAACTGAGGCTATAGAGGTCACCAAAACTCATAAGCAGGCTTGAAACATGTAACATTTGAGTAGGGATGGTCCGAATCTGCCAAGGTTCGGGCCCGAACGCTCGGCATCAGATTCCTGCTGTCTGCCCGCTCCGTGCAGCGGGTGGATACAGCGGGAGGACCGCCTGGAAAACTGTGATACAGCCTATGGTTATGGCTGTATCCCAGTTTTCCAGGCGGTCCTCCCGCTGTATTCACCCTCTCCACGGTGCGGGCAGACAGCAGGAATCATTACTGAGAGTTCGGGTTTGTACGAACCCGACCCGAACCAGGTTCAGACCATCCCTACATTTAAGCATAAATTATTTAAGAAAAAGTGTTCCCTTTATGATGAAATAAAAATTGGAGCATTTTATTAGTATAAGAGTTTCAATGAATATTGTCCAGCACAAAAAAATTATCAAGTAGTTTTCCAATGAGAGTTGGAGCCCAATCTCGCAACAACACCAATGGTTTAATACCCCAGAAGGGATAAAAAAGTTCTGGCTGACGTAAAACGGCGGCTTTAACCACCTCAGCCGCACACTCTTCTTTGGGTGATGCAGACATGGTCACTTTGTCGCCTACTTTCCTCACAGCATTCTCTGAAAAATAAAAAGAGATGTCACAAAGTTTTACCATCAATCAGTAGACTTAAAGCGAATGTACCACTTCAACCCATATATTAAGCTTTTCATACGACCTGATGCACACCGCCGCGTAGATTCCGATGGTATGCTCCTTCTTTCAATCCGCCACCCAGTTCCCGAGATCTGCACCATTTTCTAAATATGCATATGAGGTCATTTGGTGCACTGGAGGCGGGCACCGAAATCTCCTCCCCTGGGTGGCGCATGGCTACTGTATTCACCCAGTCCCACCTTCTATGTCACGTCCGTCAGTAGGCTCTGACGACAGAGCTCATAGGCAGCACAAAATCACACATAGAGTCAGGCTGGGGCTGGACTTGACACAGAACCATATTCGTCCTCAATTTGGGTGTGGGTTTTGTAGCGCAATTCTATTGAAGCGAACAGAGATTAATTGTAATACCGCACACAACCTGAGGACAGAGGTGGCGCTGTTTTGGCAAGAAAATAGCTGTGCTAATCCTGGATAACTCCTTCAAAGATTGGAGTTTATACAACAGTTTTTAGTAGTTGTTGAAGAGATGTAGATGCGATCTTTTCCCTGACTGCTACAATAATCTCTTGTTTGACTCATTTAGTACTTTTTTTAATATTATACAGTGTTTAGGAGACAATCCAAATGTAAAAAATGGGTTATATTTTTTATTTTTGCTTTGCTTACATCACAGAATGTAACGCCTGGAGTAGTGGATCCACTGGACCGTCACCAGCGATGGCACTAACCTCACCAGGGAGCGGAGTCTAAGGGGCCGCTGGTTTTCACCAGAGCCCGCCGCAAGGCGGGATGGACTTGCTGCGGCAGGAGACCCCCAGGTCGCTACCCCTGGCTTGGTTGCTGGTGACGGCAGGCGAGGCGTAGCAGGAGCCGTAGGCAGGAGATGATACTGGCAATGGTCTGTAGGTGAGACCGCAGGAGACAGGCTGAAGACAGGAGCAATAGAGTAACGGGGAAGCAGGAACCAGGAACAAGGACTAGGGACCAGGTAGTGGACAGGAATCAGGAACAACAGGGAGCTGGACCAAACGCTATGGGAAGCATGTAGAGGCTCCAACCCAAGGGACAGGGCATGCTGGGATTTATAGGGGAGTGATTGGTGCAACTAACCAATTAAGGGCGGACTGGCCCTTTAAATCTGAGACAGCCGGCGCGCGCGCGCCCTAGGAGGCGGGGACGCGCGCGCCGGCCGGCACAGCGACAGACAGGAACGTGGAGAGGTGAGGCGCCCCCCGGGGCCGAAGTAACAGCAGCGCCGGGTCCCTGACTATGGATACCGGCTGCTGCATGGGGCAGGAGACGGTCGCGGCGGCGGCCCGGAACGCGGGACGCCGCCGCGGCCGTGACAGTACCCCCCCCCTTTGGCCTCCCCCTCTTTCTTGCCTGCAGATGGCACAGGAAGCCACAAAGTCTTTGACATCTTGGAACAGACTGGACCACCAGTAGTGACGGGAGATCCGTTGGCCGGTCTTACGGACTCCAGAGTGCCCGGCCTCCAATGAGGAATGTCCCCACTTCAAAATACCTCTTCGAAGCGCAGGGTGAACATGGGTCTTTCCGGGGGGTATTCTCTGAAGAGTAGAGGTGACGACTGGTACTAGGCGATCAGGAGGTATACTGTGGCGAGGGGATGTGGATTTGTGGATGAGATCCTTCTCGGCAGAGAAGGCATCCGCCAAGTCTTGGTCTTCTGCCGGTAGGCCGGATAGAGGCTTGGCGGGGTCAGGTGACGACACCGAGTACTTGGTCTGAGGTGACTTGAGACACTGGTTGGAACAGTCCTGTCCCCAACTGATAATCTCCCCAGTTCTCCAGTCCAGCTTAGGAGCATGTAATTGCAGCCAAGGGAGTCCCAGGAGGATGGCGGGGGATGAATGGGGCAGGACGTAGAAGGATATCTTTTCCTGATGTAAAGGACCCACCTGGAGGACTAGAGGTGCGGTCTGGAAATATATCTGGTCGGTAAGAATCTCGCCCGTGACCGAGGAGATAGTCAAGGGCCTGGCTAGTTGGATCACGGGTAGCCGCCATCTTTGGACCAACGTTGCCGCAATAAAACTGCCTGCTGACCCAGAATCGAAAAAGGCAGTAGTCTGGTGATTTTGTCCTGAGGGTGACTGGATGGAAACCGGCATAGACAAACTTGGAAAGGTAGCGTTCACGCCTAGGGACACCTGTCCCACCGGACCTAGGTGCGAGCATTTCCCGGACGTTTGGGGACGTAGGGGACATCTCAGCCGAAAGTGATCCGAACCACCGCAGTAGAGGCAGAGATTCAGCTCCAGACGACGGATTCTTTCATCAGGCGTCAGGTGAGCCCGTTCCACCTGCATGGGAATCTCAGGAGAGGGCTGGGACATCGGAAAGTCAGGATTCTGGAAAACCGGCGCCAGCTGGGGATGGCGACGGGAACGGCTTAGTAGATGTTCATGCCGAACCTCCTCCTCCCTCTCCGAAAAACGAGTGTCAACTCTGGCGGCCAGTAGGATGGGTTCGTTCAGGGAGGTAGGTAGGTCTCGGGCGGAAAGCACGTCTTTCACTTGACTGGATAGGCCCTTCTTGAAGGTGGCTATTAGAGCGGCTTCATTCCAGTCCAATTCAGCCGCCAGGGTACGGAACTGGATGGCGTAATCGCCAACAGAAGAGCTCCCTTGAGAGAGGTTGAGGAGAGCAGTCTCGGCTGAAGAAGCACGGGCAGGTTCCTCAAAGACGGAGCGAAACTCGAATAGGAAGGCCCGGAGATTGGCAGCAACAGGATCATCACGGTCCCACAGTGGCGTGGCCCAGGCCAGGGCTCTACCCTCCAATAGGCTGAGCACTTTAGAGCGCTCGGTGGAAAACTGACTACTTAAAAGTTCAATATGCATGGTGCACTGAGTCAGGAATCCTCTGCACAACTTGGAGTCACCAGAGTATTTGCTTGGAAGAGCAAGTCGGAGTGTAGAAACAGCGTCAGGAGGTGGTGTGCGCTGTAAGGCGGCAGTGAGTTGCTGGATCTGCTGCGACTGTTTCTGGATTTGTTGCGCCTGTTGAGCGACCACTCTGGCGACGTCACGGAGATCAGGCACCTCGCCGGGATCCATGGTTGGAGCCTACTGTAACGCCTGGAGTAGTGGATCCACTGGACCGTCACCAGCGATGGCACTAACCTCACCAGGGAGCGGAGTCTAAGGGGACGCTGGTTTTCACCAGAGCCCGCCGCAAGGCGGGATGGACTTGCTGCGGCAGGCGACCCCCAGGTCGCTACCCCTGGCTTGGTTGCTGGTGACGGCAGGCGAGGCGTAGCAGGAGCCGTAGGCAGGAGATGATACTGGCAATGGTCTGTAGGTGAGACCGCAGGAGACAGGCTGAAGACAGGAGCAATAGAGTAACGGGGAAGCAGGAACCAGGAACAAGGACTAGGGACCAGGTAGTGGAAAGGAATCAGGAACAACAGGGAGCTGGGCCAAACGCTATGGGAAGCATGTAGAGGCTCCAACCCAAGGGACAGGGCATGCTGGGATTTATAGGGGAGTGATTGGTGCAACTAACCAATTAAGGGCGGACTGGCGCTTTAAATCTGAGACAGCCGTCGCGCGCGCGCCCTAGGAGGCGGGGACGCGCGCGCCGGCCGGCACAGCGACAGACAGGAACGTGGAGAGGTGAGGCGCCCCCGGGGCCGAAGTAACAGCAGCGCCGGGTCCCTGACTATGGACACCGGCTGCTGCATGGGGCAGGAGGCGGTCGCGGCGGCGGCCCGGAACGCGGGGCGCCGCCGCGGCCGTGACACAGAAGGTGAGGCCTAGGTATCATTTTGGTCTGTTGAGTGAGGCCCAGTAGAAAAAGCTTAGGAATCCCTGGCGTATAAGACACTCATCCCCTCCTCTTGTGGTATGTGTAAGCCTCTGATAATGTATGCACTATATATATATGGAAGGTATGTAGGCACAATGGGGCAGATTTAGTAATACTGTCTAATTATAAGACTAAAACTGCCGGACGGGCCGAATGGTGCTCTGGGGGAAAAGAACGCCCCAGTGCTCCTAAAGGGTTAATTTGCATATTTGTATAAGATTGAATTACACAAAAGGGTGGGCACTTAAAAGCGTCAGAAGACCGGGGCCAGTTTTTTTTTTATCTTGTTGTCTGTTAGGTAATGGGCAGCTTTTTGGCATATTTTACCTTATCTTCTTTTTTTATCAGGTACAAAAGTGGTGGCTCACTGTATAGTGGCCATGCCACTGCAACTAACTTCTCACTGAAGTGAACATCTGGCCACCGCGCCTGTGCCAAACAGCGCCAAACAGCGGGTTGGGGAGGGAAGATGGGCCATCAATATGTGGAATTAGAGGACTCCTTTAGGGTACGTTTACACTTACCGGATCCGCAGCTTATTTTCTGCTGCGGATCCGCAGCAGATTTCATTTAAATAACTGAACACATCATCAAATCTGCACCATCAAATCTGCTGCAGATCTGCTGCGGATCCTGTAGGTGTGAACACACCCTCAAGGTGCAGCAGATCCGCAGCAGATTTGATGGTGCAGATTTGATGCTGTGTTCAGTTATTTAAATGAAATCTGCAGCGGATCCACAGCAGAAAATACGCTGCAGATCCAGTAAGTGTGAACGTACCCTTAAAAATATGTCAAAGACTCATTTACAGAAAGGTCTTAGTGCATGGTGAACAGTACCTGAGCAAATGGCATCAACCTTACCTGTATCAATATATCCCAGAACGGCCACCGTGACAGACACATTACTCTTGTTCAGTGTAAATTCTCTGCGAAGTGAACTATAGAAACCTTCCAGTCCAAACTTGGCTGCACAATAACTGGTTGAAAATGGTGCCCCAATACGTCCTGGATAGAAGGAGAAGACCTATGTTCAAAACATGTTGCTGCTGACCCTCCTTGAATTTAGCATTCCATATTAAAGAAGTAAAACATACTGGGTAAATGGATAAAAAAAAAAAAGACAAACGCTGTTACAGGGATGGTGCAGTCTAATATTTTTACCCATTTAATGAAGCCTGACCCAATAACAACTGCTGCGTTAGGCTATGTTCACACTACGTATACGAATAAATATGTTACATTGCCGTCTAAGGAATCCCTAGCGGCACCGCGAGAAACTGACACGTCAGTTTTCTGCAGCCGCTATTCATTGAACAATGTGCAATGCAAGGCTGCCAGCAGGGCCATGCATTGTGTGCACAGATGGTTAACACATGAACACCGGGCTTGAGGACACCAAGGAAGCCTAGACAGGTAAGTACATTTCTATATTATTTTTACACCAAATCACTCTGTTCAAGTGAATGGCAGCTGAGCTGCAGGAACCAGGCCCAGGCACAACACAGGGAACAGAGCCAACTTAGCCAGGCTTACGGCCTTGTTCTCTGTGTAGTACAGCTGCCAGGTGTCAGCACCCCAGCAACCAGTCCTGTGGATAGGCCATCAATCTGTTTTACCCAGAAAACCTCTTTAGGCTATATTCCCACTTCTGGAACACAGCGAGGAAAGACAGCCATTTTCTAATATAGACGGACACTAATAATAATCATGATCATTAATAGCTGCTGTCTATATTACTATATTAATAAGCTTTGTGTTCTAGGGGATTGGGTTAATGTGTTATCTTTGGAGGGTAATTTCAATGTCCCTGGTGGTCTAGGATGGTGAAGAGGGTTCATATTTGTAGCTCATATCCAATGAGAAAGTCCAATCATCTCTCTATGGTCTAGCACTGTCTCCGTTCAGAGACCAATACAGGGCATGGTTATTGAGGCTTGGGAGGAAATCTTTGCCTTACTTAGGGCAGGGATTTAAAGGGGATGTGCAGTTTTGATCCTGCCTATTCTTATAGATATGGTAGTTTACACTGAATCAATATACAATAGTCCTAATAATAAATCTTTATGCACAGTACAAATAAGGTACAATAACATAAAATTACCACTCAGCGAAGACATAACAACAATGCTCCCTTGGGATTCCAGTAGCGCTTTTAGAGCTGTGGCCGTTAGTTGGACGTAACTGAGAAAATTTACATTGTTGGAACTTAGCACGGCCTCCATGTCACCTTTAAAGGATCCAAATGACGCCCCTCCTCCTATATGGTTTAACACCAGATAGTCAAGGCCACCTAGAGATATTAGAAAGAAAGCGTAAATAAGTGGGGAATAATTAAAAAAAATATTACTGTGGCTACACTGTATGTGGCTAGTATACAGGTCCCAACTCCAAGCATTTGGTATCAGGTGGAAGAACTGGCTACATGGAATAGGTTAGGAGAAAGAAAAGGCGTTCTCCGCTTAAAACTTACTTGTCGGATAGGGGACAAGTGAAAGATTGCGGGGGGAGGGGCACGACAACCTCTGTGTCCCCCTGCGATTTCCAGATTAGCCCCTAACACTCCTTTGTTTTGTATACAGCTGTGGGTCGGCATGTGACCCCCAGCTCTATTCATTCTCTAAGGAGCCACTGGAGAAAGAAGAGTACAGCACTCTGCTCTTTCCAGTGGCCCCATAGAGAATAAATAGAGCCGCAGGTCACGCACCAACCCACAGCTGTAATTAAAAGAAGCTAGCGGCCAATTTGGAAATCGCCAGGAGGACAGAGGTCAGACCTCCCACAATCTCTTACTTGTCCCCTATCCTGTGGGCAGTGGACAAGTAAGTTTTAATCGGAGACCCCCTTTAAAGAAATGTATTAATAAAAATTACCATGTATTAAGCATCTTGATAAAAACCTTTGATCTACAAGACATAACTTGGTGTTCAATAGGCTACAATGGAAACTGTAAGTAAGTAAATGATTGGCAAAATAACCTACTTTATGGCTTAGAGTGATGCACAATCTGGGCTAACCACGCAGAAACCACAAACCAGAAAAACCAGGCAGGAGAACCAGAAGACAACATAAATGCCATTCAACTTTTTCCTATCAGTCACTAAAATAATTTAACCCCTCACTACAGCAACCAGTTTGTTTCTGGTGTTTTTCTTAGATATTTTTTTACTTGCACCTTCTGAGAGACACAATTTTCATTTTTGCTTTATGGGGATTGGTCCGGAGTCTGATTAGGAGCCTGTATCTGACCTATGTTTTGTATGTTTATTTATTAACTTTTTTTAGTTTGGTCTAGTAGTCTGTATTATAGCACCTTGTCTAACTCTACAGGTCCCCATACACTTAATACTTATGTCGGTATAAAGTGTATGGGGCTCTACCGAAACTCCCAAGACAGATGATGATAGTAGAGATAGAAGTCGGGCGTGATGAAATTTCACTGCCTGACCCCTTTGCTCTCAGAGAGATAAGCTATCACCAGAGCTAGCTGGCTGCAGCTTTACCCTTCCCACAAAGAACACACGAACGTTCGAGTGTATGGGGCAGACAGTAGAGATAACATATCGGCTGATCGTTTGGCCAACATTTATTGAAGATGTATGGCCACTGTGGCATGGTGGGACTGTAAGAGGCAGTTCTATGCCTCTGGAGTGGGAATTGGAGTTCAGGTGGAGCTCCTGCTCCAGATACTCCACTCCAGTCCAAGAGCTAATGAGGCTCTGAAACCACCTGGTGGAGCTCTATTAGAGACTCCAGAGCTTCCCAGGTGATGGCTCCCAGGTGAAGACTCCCAGGGTGGGAGAACACAGGCAGTGCTAGGCCTGTGGGAGCTGCAGACAAGAAGTCTGGGTGAGACCAGTGGACCTGGTGATATTGAGCAGTAGGCTCAGGAGTGCAGCTAGGGAAGCTGTAATGTGTTATAGTCAGTGGCTAGACGGCCTAGGTTTGTTTTATTTTGCAAAGTGTTGCTGGTCTCTGTTTTGAACTGATAAATAAAGCTGACTGAGGTCAGTATAAAACCGTACAGTGCTGAATGGACTGTAATTTGTGATGTGCCAACCGTCTCTGACCCGGGAGATGGCGATCCCAGCAAGTGAGTAACCCCCAGATTGTCACACCACCTTAAGTTCTGTTTTTGTTCTGTTCTAAGTCTGGAATCTGTTCTAATTCTGGGGTCTAAAATTGGATTTTCACATTAATTTAGGGAGTTTGTTTTAGGAGCCTGTGGATTTGCTACTGGTCTGGACAGAGGTGGCAGCAGAGAGCACCATGTCAGACTGGAAAGAAAATACCACTTCCTGCAGGGCATACTGCAGCTGATAAGACCAGACCTGGGAAGACCTGGGATTTTTAAATATAAGTGAATTACAAATCTAACTTTCTGATACCCCTTTAAATAGAACTAAGGCATGTCTATGTAATATATATATATATATATATATATATATATATATATATATATATATATATATATATATATATAATCAGAAGGCCAGGGTGTAAGAAATAAACAACTGCAGATTAGGCTGGGTTCACACTACGTTTTTGCCATCCATTTGTTGCATAAAACACATGAAAAACGGATGCATGTGTGTGCATGCATTTTGATCTGTTTTTTCTTTCAATACCATTATATAACAAAAAGGATCAAAACAGATCCGTTTTTATTTTATGTACACAAAAACTTGGTCAACCTCATTATTGTGTCCGTTAAAAAAAAAACGGATCCGTTTAGATCCGTTTTTTTGTTTTGTTTTTTATAGTGGAATTCAATAGAAAAACGGATCAAAATGCATGCACACACATGCATCCGTTTTTCATGCGTTTTATGCAAAAAAATGGATGATAAAAATGGATTGCAAAAACGTAGTGTGAACCCAACCTAATAGTGGTACTGCGTTCTGCAGTTGTTCATTTCTTACATCCATCCGTTATTCATCAGTTTTTTTGCAAACTGGTACAGCTGCATTAGAGGAAAGCCAGCTGTCGGAGACACCCAGACTCTCCAGAGAGAAGGCAGCAATGCTTTATTACTATCTCATAGGGGAATGATGTGCAGCAATCACCACTTAGGATCAAGTGCTCTTCACTTTATTAAAATATCAGCCAGAGGTACAGACTGCCTGTTTAACATTTGCATGCATCCTCCTTGCTCCCAGGAGGAAGCTTGCAAAGAATTGGCACAGAAAGTTCTTTCATAACAGTATAGTGCAGTGATTTTCAACCTTTTTTGAGCCGCGGCACACTTTTTATACTTAAAAAATCCCGGGGCACACCACCAACCAAAATGGCACAAAATGACACTAAAACAGTACATATTATACATATAGTTCACGGAGTTCACTCTTGGGGGTTTTAAATCAGCTTCTTATCACCACAAGAGCTGCTTTTTAAGCCCTCAAGAGTGACATATGCCGGGCAGAGATCCTTTCAATAAATTATTCATTTTAAAAAAGTGAAATAAAAAAGGATAACCCCCTCATATATACAATCCCATGTAACCTCATACATACAGTGCCATGTATTCCCATATATATAACAGTCCCATGAAAACTCATACATACAGTCCCACGTATATGAGCACATAATTATCAGCACCATATACTGTGGTGATGTGCACTGTATAGCCACAGTATATGGTGCTGATAATTATGTGGCTCATATAACTGCAGTATAAAGGGGTACAATGAGACGTACTATGGCCATGAGGCCAGAGTACAAGTGCCCCCTGCTTTGCCCTCATACAGTAATAATGCCCCCTGCAGTATGCCCCATATAATAATAATGCCCCCTGCAGTATGCCCCATATAATAATAATGCCCCCTGCAGTATGCCCCCATATAATGCCCCCTGCAGTATGCCCCCATATATTAATGCCCCCTGCAGTATGCCCCCATATAATGCCCCCTGCAGTATGCCCCCATATAATGCCCCCTGCAGTATGCCCCCATATAATGCCCCCTGCAGTATGCCCCCATATAATGCCCCCTGCAGTATGCCCCCATATATTAATGCCCCCTGCAGTATGCCCCCATATATTAATGCCCCCTGCAGTATGCCCCCATATATTAATGCCCCCTGCAGTATGCCCCCATATATTAATGCCCCCTGCAGTATGCCCCCATATATTAATGCCCCCTGCAGTATGCCCCCATATATTAATGCCCCCTGCAGTATGCCCCCATATATTAATGCCCCCTGCAGTATGCCCCCATATATTAATGCCCCCTGCAGTATGCCCCCATATATTAATGCCCCCTGCAGTATGCCCCCATATATTAATGCCCCCTGCAGTATGCCCCCATATAATGCCCCCTGCAGTATGCCCCCTGCAGTATGCCCCCATATATTAATGCCCCCTGCAGTATGCCCCCATATATTAATGCCCCCTGCAGTATGCCCCCATATAATAATGCCCCCTGCAGTATGCCCCCATATATTAATGCCCCCTGCAGTATGCCCCCATATAATGCCCCCTGCAGTATGCCCCCATATATTGCCCCCTGCAGTATGCCCCCATATATTAATGCCCCCATATAATGCCCCCTGCAGTATGCCCCCATATAATGCCCCTTGCAGTATGCCCCCCATATAATGCCCCCTGCAGTATGCCCCCATATATTAATAATGCCCTCTGCAGTATGCCCCCCATATAATGCCCCCTGCAGTATGCCCCCATATAATGCCCCCTGCAGTATGCCCCCATATATTAATAATGCCCTCTGCAGTATGCCCCCCATATAATGCCCCCTGCAGTATGCCCCCATATAATGCCCTCTGCAGTATGCCCCCATATAATGCCCCCTGCAGTATGCCCCCATATATTAATGCCCCCTGCAGTATGCCCCCATATATTAATGTCCCCTGCAGTATGCCCCCATATAATGCCCCTTGCAGTATGCCCCCCATATAATGCCCCCTGCAGTATGCCCCCATATAATGCCCCCTGCAGTATGAGAATATGCACCAATAGTTTTAAAAAAAACAAAACAACAAACCATCATACTCACCTAATCGGCGCTGTGTGTTCTCCCTCCTCTTCAGGCTCCGTCCTGTGAGCCGCGGCGACTGAACCTCCGGCAGGCGTGATGACGTCACATCATCACGCCTGCCGGAGAGGTCACGTCCCGGCCTCCCATAGGCTGCTGGCATGAAGTGCCGCGGCCTATGGGAGTCAATGTCAGAGCAGGACGCTGACAGGTCCTGCTCTGACATTGTGCGCGATTGAATGTTTCGCCCGCTCACTGTGTGAGCGGGCGGAACATCAATCCATCGGCATATCCCTAGAAGCTGCGCGGCCGCAGCTTCTAGGGATATTAAAGGGACAGTTTCTAATTTCCGACCGGGATCCCGCGGCACAGCTGGCGGGTTCTCACGGCACCCCGGTTGGGAAACGCTGGTATAGTGTATACAATGTATAAAATAAGAAATTAAGACAATACAAAATAAATAAAAAAAAAAAACTTTTTTTTTTATATAGGCATCCTGACATCTTCAGGGGTTTATAGCCAAATTGTAGCCATGAGGGTTCTAATCAGTAGTGAAACATGTTGGGGAGATTTCTAGGATATTATTTTAATTATTGAATTACCCTCAATGAGAATTGCAGCCACACAGACAATATTGGTGTGTATATACTGTATAATATATATATATATATATATATATATATATATATATATATATATATATATATATATATATATATATATATATATATATAAAAAACAATTTTACCAAGTTTTTTAATTGCCTCTTCGGACACATTCTTCGCTGAAGTCAAGTTCCCCATATCAGATACGACGTAGTGGGCAGATCCTGCTCCTAACTGCAGACACTTATTTACCACCTATAAAATAAGATAACATTAAAAAAAAAAGCAGAATGCCATTGGTCTAGACCACACACTACTACTGTATTTTTATTTTATTGACAGTATATGTAGATGGTATTAGAAAAGACTACAGATGAAAAATAGTTGCATCTGTTTATGCTGTTTTTTCTAACCTTATCAGGACTTCCAGTATTTTTGCTTGCAGGAATAGCATAGCCTGCAGCACTAATTTAAATATACCAGCCTCCATTATGCAACAGAACTAGCGTTACTGAATGCTCATATTGGGTAAGATGAAGGAAACCCCTTGTGCAGACTGTGATGCAGTGTTTATGTGCACTACTGTGATCAGAGTTAGAAATAAATTCTTATTGCTCTGAGGCCCCATACACATTAATGATGGGAAATCTAGTATACTAATCTGCAAATCAGGTC
Source organism: Dendropsophus ebraccatus (assembly GCF_027789765.1). Lineage (NCBI taxonomy): Eukaryota > Metazoa > Chordata > Amphibia > Anura > Hylidae > Dendropsophus > Dendropsophus ebraccatus. Next base: position 26,114,588 of record NC_091456.1, read on the forward strand.
TGTTGTGCACTGGAGGTTGACCAGTTCAAAGATATCTCCTCCCCCCTGATGATGCGTGCCTCCCACTCTGATGACAGTGCTCGAGATCTGAGCGCACTGACAGGCTGGATACTGGAGGAAGGACTGGGGAGAAGAGGAGGTGCTCGTCATCTCTATAGGTTGCAAAATGCCAGGAAAAAAAAAATTACAAAAAGACTGTAATTAAATCGAAATACTTGACGGAGAAAACAGAACTACAGTCTAGGCTCCAGCATGGCGGAGGAGCCTTACAGGCGATGGAGCATTGTTGGATCTGTGAACTATTGAACTAAATGTGCCAGAACTGAGCTCAGCAGTGCCACCTATGGTAGTTACAGGTACTGACTCATGGTGAAAGTATGAGGGAGAAGAAAAACAGTAAAGCAGCAACTGGCATATTAAAGTGACTCTGTACCCACAATATGCCCCCCCCCCAAACCACTTGTACCTTTTAATCCAAGATCTGTCCTAGGGTCCGTTCGGCAGGTGATGCAGTTATTTTCCTAAAAAAAACAACTTTAAACTTGCAGCCCCATGCCCAAAGGGAGCATATGTGCCCTAACTTTGCACCACCCCTCCGTCCCTCCTCCCCACCCTCTTCATCATTAGGAATGCCACTGGAACATTTTCTCCATGCTGAACATTGCACAGGTGGCCTAACGATCCAGCCCATGTGCCGTGCTGACACAGGTGAGGAATAGGAGACAATCTGCCTGGAGCATTCCTAATGATGAGGAGGGTGGGGAGGAGCGACAGAGAGGTTGTGCCAGCCTAATGCATACACAATCTAGGCCACGCCCGTTGGGCACAGGGCTGCCAGTTTAAAAGTTGTTTTTTAGGACAATAGCTGCATCACCTGCCAAACGGACCGCAGGCCAGATCTTGGATTAAAAGCAGCTATCTGTAGGTACAAGTGGTTTTGGGGGGGTCAGATTGTGGGTACAGAGTCGCTTTAACTGTGAGAGACAGAATCTATTTTTTAAAAGGTTGTGTATTCTAATTTTGTTCCTTTTCATCTGTATTGACAATATGACTGTTTGTATGCATATTTTGTTATCAGTGGTCAAATAAAAAAAGATTTAACATTAAAAAAAAAATCACACTGTATGATTTTTATATAATTAATTTGCTTTTTGTTGCATGAAATAAGTATTTGATCATCGAGCAACCTGCAAGGATTCTGGTTCTCAGACCTGTTATTATTATTTTTTAAATAAACTCCTCCTACTCTGTATTACCTGTTTTAAAGTGAATGTACCATTAGGTACATCACTTTTTTTTTTTTTTTTTACTTTTACATTGGCCAATCAGCGTCGGCATGGGGATCCCCATGGTGCAATCCCTTTTTTTTTTTTTTTTTTTAAAGCCACCCAGTTCCCTTTGAACACTGACCCGATGCCCCCCTGTGTGATCATATCCCCTCCCATCTGTTACGTGGCTCCATACTGACATGCATGTCATTTTTTAGTGGAGGGCAATGGAAGCGGAGGCGTGTGAGCTATCCCATAAAGACACTGTGTGACACTGAGGCAGGCGGGAGAGCTCCAACGTGGAATTTCGCCCTGTTTTACTCAGTGTGAACGTATCCTTAAACTGCAATTCTAAGCATTGTGTACTTAACAGATGTGACCAGCTCCAAGTGGCCTTAGCTGTATTGTCAGTGTAGGTAACTTAGCACTAGTCATTGTATTATTGACACCCAATCGTGTTATGGACCATGTTGTGTAAGACATATATATACATGGAAAGATGAATCTGTACTGACATACCTCCTGTAGTTGTTTAGCCCTTCTGGCAGTGACCATTACATGAGCCCCCATTTCTGCAAATTTATAGGCAATCTGTTCTCCAATCCCAGTACTGGATCCAGTCACTAGTACTTTCTTCCCTTTTACCATGTCTAGAAGCACCAAAGTTACAGAAATGAAAAGTGGCATCATGCCCAGCTTTATATATATAGTGTATATACACAAATACTGTATACACTGAGAGCAGAGCGGCATGTGCTACATATCCGATATGCATTGAAAGGTAAGATACAGCTGACACTGCAATCACTTTATAATATGAATATAGTACTATATACTACTACATACACTATATAATACAGTACTATATACTAATACAGTTCACTATATTGAATACAACAATAAGCACATGTATTAAATCTATTACCATAATATAAAACATACTTACCTGGAGTTATGGTCTCTGTGCTGTAAAAGTAGTGGGCACAAAGCCCTATGAGCAGAGAGGAGAGAACCAGCTTTATCCCCGCCATGCCGCAAGACAAGTGGTTGTCGGTAACAGAAACGTGAGCACAGGCTGACGCCGTTCACTTAATTTATAACCATCGAGTCGCAGCTCGTTTCCCAGACTCTGGCCTTGATACTTTTACAATGAGGTTAAAATGCTCCTCCCAGGTAAAAGTCTGACAGCCTCTGCAACAAACATACCCAACCGTGACTGCTGTATACAGGTTATATGGCTAATTCTAGAATAAAGTTATTGAGATCAGCTACAGAAGACACGATAACAGAGGCGGGCCTTATGGGTGAGGCAAAGGGTAATACCTAAAGAGGTTAGTTAACAATGCAAGCAAATAAAAGGGTATACTTTATACCAGGGATGGGGAAGCTTTGTCTCTCCAGCTTTTGCTAAACTTTTTTAGCTTCGCTTTGGCTGTCCAGGCATGATGGGTATTATAGTTCTGCAACAGCTGAAGGGATGAAGGTTCCCCATTCTTGCTTTATACCCACAACCCACCTACCTTCTTATAAACATTTTTCTTAAAGCAGAAGTCCGGGGAAAATTTTTATTAAAATATTGTATTGCCCCCCAAAAGTTATACAAATCACTAATATACACTTATTACAGGAAATACTTATAAAGTGCTTGTTCCCTGCACTTACTACTGCATCAAGGCTTCACTTCCTGGATAACATGGTGATGTCACTTCCTGGATAACATGGTAACATGGTGATGTCATGACCCGACTCCCAGAGCTGTGCGGGCTGTGGCTGCTGGAGAGGATAATAGCAGGGGGACACTGAGGGACACAGGGCACTGGAGGGACACTGAGCATCCCTCTGCCATCATCCTCTCCAGCAGCCACAGCCCGCACAGCTCTGGGAGTCGGGTGTGACATCACCATTTTATCCAGGAAGTGACATCACCATGTTATCCAGGAAGTGACATCACCATGTTATCAGGGAAGTGACATCACCATGTTATCCAGGAAGTGACATCACCATGTTATCCAGGAAGTGACATCACCATGTTATCCAGGAAGTGAATCATTGGTGCGGTAGTAAGTGCAGGGGAAAAAAGCACTTTATGTGATAAGTAATAAGTGTATATTGGTGATTTGTATAACTTTTGGGGGGGCAATACAATACTTTAATAAAAATTTCTGCTTGACTTCTCCTTTAACTAATCAATGAAGACAGAAAACCCCAGCTCCCATTTTCACCAATGCCAAGCTCCTTTGATTTCACTCCTTGCTTCTGACCTGCTCACAGTGAGTGGAACAAACCACCACAAAGTGACCAAATAATACCAACGTCCAGTCACTGAAAAGCCACACTATCCAATGACTAATACAAACAATATAGTAAATTAATAATGCTATAAACCTTGATAGAGTCTTAAATACTGTTGTTCAGTGATCAAATAATAGAGCAATACAGTGACAGAGTAAGGGTACTATAACACGGGCCGATCAATATTGTAAACAAGGGACGATCTAGATTGGTGCTCGCTACTGGGCCTATTAAACGATATGTTAATCGTTTAGTAAGGGCTGCACAGGTAATGTATTGACTGTTTGTTCAATCCTCGGCTTTGCATCCCTATTACACGTAGTGATGCTTGGTCGGCCACCAATGATTTTAGGTCTGGACCAGAAGGAACGATCGATCAGCAGATGAGCGATTCATTGGCTGATCGTTGTCTCTATTACATGGTGCAATAATCGGCGTATAGGGCCCTAACAAAAGTGAATGGACACTAAGATAAAGTAAAATAAATGGCAGCCGCCCTGCTTCATAGAAAGTCTTATAGCCCTATTTTTACGGAACGATTATCGTTCATAGACTCGCTCCAACGTCCGCTCGTTAACGAGCACTTAACGATTTTTTTAAGCGAACGATAACACATAATACGTGTGGGAACGTGAACGATATCTGTAGTGTAACGAGTTTTTTGCGGTCGTTACATGGTCGTTTAAATCGTGGGGAAATATAGGTAGACATTTCAAGAACGACTGAAAGATTTTTTTATTCAACAAAAAGATTAGCAAATTATTGTTGAAAGACCAACGATTTTTTTTTCGACATGTTGAAAAAAAATAGTGAACGACTCAACGACGATTTCGCTGTTGTCGTTCGCTCGTTTACAGCTATTCCACAGAACGAATATCGTTAACGAGCGGTCGTTTGAACGATTTTATGAACGATAATCGTTCGAAAAAGTTCCGTAGAATAGGGCCTTTAGTGCCCTATCCAGAGAATGCTCCTATACTTAAAGTCACAATCAAAAAGTGACCCCATATTGCTTCCCAGAAGGCTCATCCTTATAGGATGATGATCCAAATTAGGACTCATCTTTTTAGACTACTTAGCAGGTTCAGTAGTATCTCCTTTAGACACCTGCACATCATCAGTTAGATGTTGAAGACTGTAGCCATACACATATGATAACTGTCAGACAAATGGTAGTACTTTGGGCTCAGCAGAGTGTTCATGTGTTACCACAGAAGAAAATAGGGGTAAGCTACTGTCAGACTCCTCTGGCAGCTGCTTATGTATTCGAGAACAAAAGAAGAAAATAGGGGTAAGCTATTGTCAGACTCCTCTGGCAGCTGCTTATGTATTCGAGAACAAAAGAAGAAAATAGGGGTAAGCTATTGTCAGACTCCTCTGGAAGCTGCTTATGTATTTGAGAACAAAATAATTGAATTTAACATATACTATTCTGCGCCCCCTGGGAAAAGTCAGAAAGCCTCCATACGCATTAGACAGTCGGCCGTTTCAGCAGAAATTTCTCTAGCGTGTATGGGGGCCTTCAGTTAAAAACACAGAAATTGGAAAAAAATTATTTTTCCTAAGCTAAAGACTAATTGGGTTACACAGGGGAATCAAAATTGGTTAACATTTTTACACCAACTAATATCTTTTCAAATCTATTTATAGAGACACGGAGACACAGACGTACAGTAAATTTAGAGGGAATTTACAAGCTTTTTTCTCCTAAATTTATATTTATTTCAATGACACCACTGTATGCAGTAAACTCCAAAGCGCCCCCTAGTGGTTTGGTAAAATGTGGTAGACGACTTGGTGGTAAAAGTTTCCAATTTCCTTTAAGTTCATCTGACAATTGTCAGCTCCCAATTTCTTGTTGCTGTTGATTCACCGCCATGATCCTTGGTAAGATATCTCCACAGCGAGCATTCACTTTAACCACGGACAGGTGATCGGCTCTTGTGGCTCCAATGTTAAGTATAGCAACAGGAATGCTCTTCTCTTGTGCTTTCAGTGCGAACCGATATCCAGAATAAACCTGGACAAACACAAAAATATACATGTGAGAAACATTAAAGTGGAACTATCAGCAGGTTAGATACATACCTTCCTCATCAGCATCCCTGGCGCTATAGGGGGTTATCAGCAGGTTAAATTTGCCTAACCTGCTGATAGTTCCCCTTTAAATTAGGTTTATAATATTTTCTACCAATTTACCAGTGTAGCTTTTCTCAGTCTCTCTTTATTTGTAGGTAGACAAGTACAATTTACATGCGTGAGCAGGAAACGTTAAGGCTATAGACTGTCAGCTAATCACAGTTCAACACAAGATCTCTCATGGCATAATTCTAGTTATCAATTAACATCCAGTAAAAGCTATATCAGTTAGTCAGGGACTAAACAAAGCATAAGGTGTATGCCCTCTGTGTTACTGCACATCATCCTCGTGTGCATAAACTATAGGTCACTTCCTATCTCAGAGTATGCTGCATGTCATTTCATTTTACTGATCTACGCTGGGGCAAAACAAAGCCAGGAAACTGCAAAAGGCAAAGGGTTTGTATTCTATTCTATTTTATTTTATTATATCTTTTCATGGGACAACACTGAAGATCCACTGAGGAAAATGTATTTTAAAAAATGCTAATTTTTGTTTTCAGGAAATATGAGGATTTTTACAAGAAAATTGTAAGGATATCGTCCAAAATTTACCACTAGCCTAAAGTACAATATGTCACAAAAAACTAGCTGCTCTTACTCACTAAGTCCCCTTGAGTATTTTGAGCCATTTCCTGTCTTTCTAGCTGCTGCCATTCCTGAGTTACTAAAGTTTTTCTAAAAGCAGATCAATATCCAAGATGGCGACGGCCAAAAAACTACATTTCCCCCTGATTGGCCCATTTGTGTACTCGCCCCCTTAGCTTTCTTCCCTGCCCACTGCGCTCATTACTATTGCACAGTAAACACAGGACTGTTTTTTTTCACAGATTTTGCATCACAGCACCCCAATATGTATTCTATACTAGTTGATGATACAGCAGAGCTGATGTGTGCATCGTGTAGCTATGTGCTGCATAACGTTACCTGTTTGTTGACTGTGAATGAAAACATTTCAGTTCCATATAGACTCTAAGAACATCCATAACACTTACAAATATATAGAGCTGTGATGCAAAGACGGGTACATATGCCTGCAGAAACCTCGGCTCAGGGACACATGTAAGTCTATGGAAGCAGCACAGGTGCATGGAGATGATTCAGATGATGTCTCTTGGGGGCCGGGTTACAAAGTCAATAGACAGCTAACCCAGCCCCCAGAGAGGAGATCACATGTCCTGTATCTACAAAAGGAGGGGGAGGAAGAGGAAGCAGCGCATTGTCAGAGTGAACACAGAGAAGATGATTTTAGACGTTCAAGTATGAGAAAAAAGAACAGGGAAAGGGTGCCAGATAAGTTATACATGTATATTAGACATAGGTAGGTATTGGGAAGGGCAGGGGCGGATTAACTTTACCATAGGCCTGGGCTGTTCACCAAGCCTGGGCCTCCCCAACCCACTGTAACTAAGGCAGCACTAGTGTGGGGTTAATAGTACAGGATAGATAATCTCATGATGCCCTGAATTGTGCAAAATTGCTGTAGAAAAGCAACGATTTTTTGCCAATCATGGCAGAACTTTAGCCAGGAGACATTTCATCACAAAAAGTATCAGTCTTTTTGTGTGGCCATGGAACCACCAGGAGCTCAGGGCCCCGGGTATCGCCCGAAAAGGACCTATTATAATCCGCTACTGGGGAAGGGGGATGATTAGGAATATTGTTTTTGTTACCCGGATAAGGCCTTTAAGGCCACTGCTGGACCAGTCCTGAAAGGGTTAAGGGGTTAAACATAAATAATATCAAAATGCTTGCATTAGGCAGACACTGACCTGAAGTGAGGATCCCACAATGAGCATTGCATCTGCTTCTGCTAGACATTCATAAAGGGAGTACACCAATTCTCGGTTTACTGTGTCACCAAAAAAAGTCACTTGTGGTTTTAGGATCCCTCCGCACTTATCACAAGATGGTACACGGAAATGTGACACTTGTTCATCAGTCAGGAAGACGTCGCCATCTGGTGCCACTCCATACGCTTGCTCGTTCCAAGATGGATTCAGAGCTATAAACTTTGCTTGAAGTTCAGATCTCTTGATCACTGTTTGACAGCCGAGGCAAATCACTCTAAGGATGTAGAGCATTCCTCATAAGAACTGGTAATACTGAGAATATATTGTTAACCATACATTATATAACGAATGAGCAAAGTGATAGCAGGAACAAGAAACTGCAGAAGGTTACAGGGGAACTCCGGTAATTTTTATTTTTTTTTCCAAATCAACTGGTGTCAGAAAGTTATCTTGATTTGTAATTTACTTCTATTTAAACATTTTCAGACTTATCAGCTGCTGTATGTTCTGCAGGAAGTGGTGTATTCTTTCCAGTCTGACAATGTGCTCTCTGCTACTACCTCTGTCCGTGACAGGAACTGTCCAGGGCTGTAGCAAATCCTCTAACACTCTGGACCGTTTCTATCACGGACAGAGGTGGCAGCAGAGAGCACTGTGTAAGACCGGAAAGAATATAACACTTCCTGCAGGGCATACAGCAGCTGATAAGTACTGGAAGACTAAGATTTTAGACCTCTACAACCTAGGTTATATAGGAGGAAAATAGAAAAAAGTTGTTTGGTGCCACAATACAACAGTGAATGGAGTTTGCCACAGTAACCACCGAGGCCACACATTTTCAATCAAAGCAGCAGCCGACAGATCTCCACAGCAGCTGCTGGGGCGGGTGAGTAGATAGCCTGCAGCCGCTGAGATCTGCTGGTGGCTGTCACTTCTTTCCCCCAGGACATCCACTCACCCGATGCGCACCGGCTCTCCGTGTCATTTATCGGAACAGCCTGGTGTTTGGCGGTGTAGTGGTGGCGGCAGGTCAGGTGGTTTAAGTGCTTTCAGATGCCTCCACTTTGGGAGGGGGAAAAAAGTGTGTCATATAAAGCGAAAAATACAAATCTATATAACTTTTTGATGCCAGTTGATTTGAAAGATGAATTTTTTTTTTTTTACCAGAGTACCCCTTTATGTTGTGTAAAAAGGACATCTAAATAATCATTAAGAAAAGTAAAATTAAAAATACAGAAACACCTACCTATGAGTGCAGCCATGTAACTCAGTCATTCGGCGTTGTCCGGCCTTGGCATGTAGAGCATCTACGTTTTGGGTCACTAACCAGTGCAATCTACCCGCATTCTCCCAGTTAGCCAAAGCCTGGTGTGCCAGATTGGGTTGATGGGCAGAAAACTGTGGCCACCCTGCAAAGTTGCGAGCCCAGTACCTTTTACGTGCTGCCTGACTCCTGACAAACTCTACATGCTGAATGGGTCTGCGTTCAGTCCTGGCATATAGTCCTACCCCCTCGGAGCGATAATCAGGAATGCCCGATTCTGTAGAGATCCCGGCACCCGTCATGACAAAGAGTCGCTGGGAGCGAAGAATAAAGTCCTGGAGCTTCTGCACTGCATTTGGATCTGTAGGAGGGCAGGCTGGGACATAGTGAGACACGCTGAGATGCGAGCTGCGTCTGATCAAACCTGCACTTTGTATTCGATGTAGTGGGACGCGTTTCAAGACACAGATCCACATCACTCAGTATTGTGTATAAATCCAGAGGCGGAACATCTGCAAGGAAAGCATCAGATCATCAGAGAGGACAGACTGCTAGAAATATCTTACTACAATAAGTTTATCTTCATCCTTGTAGTAAGTCCCATATACACATAGGAACTGCCATAGACTACTGGTAAAGAGCACAGACAGTATACAAAGTGGTCAGTCAGTAAGATGGTGTCAAACAAACAATGCCCTTATAAAGCCTAACAGGGCAATCACATGCATAGCCCAAAACAGTGTATGACAGTAATAAGTTGCCACTGTTTGACTTAACTGAAGTCCAGCAAATTTTTTTAATTAAAGTATTGTATTGCCCCCCAAAAGTGATACAAATCCCCAATATACACTTATTACGGGAAATGCTTATAAAATGCTTTTTCCCTGCACTTACTACTGCATCAAGGCTTCCCTTCCTGGATAACATGGTGATGTCACTTCCTGGATAACATGGTGATGTCACGACCCGACTCCCAGAGCTGTGCGGGCTGTGGCTGCTGGAGAGGAGGATGATGGGAGAGGGACACTGAGGGACACAGGGCACTGGAGGGACACTGAGTATCCCTCTGCCATCATCCTCTCCAGCAGCCAGTGCCCGCACAGCTCTAGGAGTTGGGTCGTGACATCACCATTTTATCCAGGAAGTGACATCACCATGTTATCCAGGAAGTGACATCACCGTGTTATCCAGGAAGTGACATCACCGTGGTATCCAGGAAGTGACATCACCGTGGTATCCAGGAAGTGACATCACCGTGTTATCCAGGAAGTGACATCACCGTGTTATCCAGGAAGTGAAGCCTTGATGCAATAGTAAGTGCAGGGAAAAAAGCACTTTATAAGCATTTCCCGTAATAAGAGTATATTGGTGATTTGTATAACTTTTTGGGGGGCAATACAATACTTTAATAAAAAGTTTTGCCGGACTTCTCCTTTAACCTGCTGATAGCTCCCCAGTGGGCACAGGGAACTGAGGATGAAAATATGTTGCTTACCTTCATCCTCAGCGACGTTCCGGTGCCGTTGATTATGAACAGTAAGCCATTAGGAGCACTGGGGGTGTGACTACCGCCCCTCCAAGCAGCAATCAGGGCCCATTCCTCTTATCAATGGAGGGGGCTGGGCCGGTTTGGGTGCCCAGAGGGGCGGTAGTCACACCCCCAGTGCGCCTAACTGCTTACTGGGCACAACTAACAGCATGGGAACGGTGCTGAGGATGAAGGTAAGACACATACCTCCATCCTCAGCGCTTTGTGCCCACTAGGGAGTTTCCCTTTAACCCCTTAACGACAAAGGGCGTATATTTACGCCCTATTGCCGGTAAGGGAGTTCAGAGCGGCGCCACGCGGCGAACCAGCTCTGAACCGCGGCGGTCCCGGGTGCCGATTACCGGATTCAGCTTATCCCTGGTGTCTAGTGGAGGAGATCGCTCCTCCGGGATGTTATCCCGGAGGAGCGATCTCCGTTTCTGAAGCCGGCCGGGGACCGCTCCAAGATGGCGCCGTCCCCGACTCGGCACTCGTTTACTTCCGGCTGCAGCAGCCGGAAGTAAACGAGTGCCTATCTCATGGATCTCTGCAGCATATCTATGCTGCAGAGATCTCTATGAGAGATCAGTGCACTTATACTAGAAGTCCCCCAGGGGGAATAACCCTAACCCCAGGGGGGAATAACCCTAACCCCAGGGGGGCTTCTAGTATAAGTGTAAAAGTAAAAAAAAAAGTGTCATTATTAATAAAAATCCCCCTCCCCTAATAAAAGTCAGAATCACCCCCCTTTTTCCAGGTTATAAATAAAAGTAAATAAATAAACATGTTTGCTATCGCCGCGTGCGTAATCGCCTGAACTATTAATTAATCACATTCCTGATCTCGCACGATAAACGGCGTAAGCGCCAAAAAATCCCAAAGTGCAAAATTGCGCATTTTTGGTCGCATCAAATCCAGAAAAATTGTAATAAAAAGCAATCAAAAAGTCGCATATGCGCAATCAAGGTACCGATAGAAAGAACACATCATGGCACAAAAAATGACACCTGACACAGCCCCATAGACCAAAGGATAAAAGCGCTATAATGGAGCGATTTTAAAGGACAACTCCCACAAAAATTTTTTTTTGCTCATTTAACACACATTACAAAGTTATATAACTTTGTAATGTGGTTAAATACCCGGCCTGGCCCCCTTCCCCCACTTTCGGACCCCCGACCCCCCACCCCGGAAGTTAAGGAATGTATACATTACCTATAACGATCGTCACGGTCCTCTTCTCCGGGGCGGCATCTGGTGACGACGACGTCAGAGCCGAGGGGCGGTCCGGGTCTTCTTCCTCCTCGGCGTCTTCATGCAAAGTGAATGGGGATGAAAAGGCTGCTGGTGCACATGCGCACCAGCAGCCTTTTCATTGGCTGGAGCGCATCACATGGCTTCCAGCTTGCTCAGCCCTGATTGGCTGAGCTTGCTGGAAGCCATGTGATGCGCTCCAGCCAATGAAAAGGCTGCCGGTGCGCAAGCGCACTGGCAGCCTTTTCCATCCCCTGGACCCGGAAGTTGGAGACATCGCTGGATGGCGGAAGGCGGCGACGGAGAGGCGGACGGCGGGCGAATCGAGTGGCGATCGTCACCGGAGAGATGGTGAGTATGGTGTCTGTGTGTGTCTGTGTTTTTTTTTTTTTTGGGGTCCCGCGGGAGTTGTCCTTTAAGTGACATATATTTGTTGACAGTGGTTTGAAATTTTTACCGGCCATCAGATACAATATAAGTTATACATGTTATATATCATTGTAATCGTAACCACTTGAGGAACATGCATAACAAGTCAGTTTTACCCCAGGGCGAATGGCGTAAAAACACATTTCCCCCAAATAAACAAAATGCGTTTTTTTTTTTTTTCAATTTCACCACACTTTGAATTTTTTCCTGGTTTCGCAGTGTACCTAATGCAAAAACTCAGCCTGTCATTGCAAAGTACAATTAGTGACGCAAAAAATAAGGGCTCATGTGGGTCTCTAGGTGGAAAAATGCAACTGCTATGGCCTTTTAAGCACAAGGAGGAAAAAACGAAAACGCAAAAATCGAAATTGGCTCTGTCCTTAAGGGGTTAAAAGGCCGGCTATCCGCAGCTAGGACAGTGCACTCCAATCACTTGGGGGATACAGGGCCTCAGGAAAAACTTCTATTTACCCCTTCTATAGGTGCAGCTGTCACCTATACTAGTAGGGGGCGACTGTGAGTCTCCGGATATACTCCAGCCCAGGGCTCACTCAATAGTGTGATTGGGCATGGCCTCCTGATGTCATAAAACTACAATTCCCATCATGCCTGGACAGCCATGCAAGCATGATGGGTATTGTAGTTTTACAACAGCTGGAGGGCCTGAGTGTGACACGGCTGTCTCTCCTGCCCTGCGCCATGTATCTATCATACAACACACTGCAGGTCCCGGAGCACTGAGGCTCCATACAGAGGACGCCCCCCGCTGCTGACCTCACAGACCCGACCGTCACCTTGACAACCCCAGCGCCATAACCCGCCCGCCCCGCCGCATTCTCACTCTATGTGCGTCTTCCTGACTGCATGAAAGACGCAGGTATGAGGCAGCCCGCGACATATCACCGGCGATACACACTCACCCCAGGACCCGCAGCCAATAGCAGCAGGAAACTACAACTCCCAGGGTGCTTCGCGGCGGCAGGAAGTTCCCTTGTAGGGCAAAGCACGGTAACTGTGGTGTAGAGCAGGAGAGGATCCTGCATTGGTAATGCTGAAACAACCCCATCCCATTGAATGGAAGTGACTGTCAGTCATTTCTGCTACAAATCTGCTGTGGGTGAATATACCTGGCTTTGTTCATACTACATATTTGCAGGTGTTTTTTTTTTTTTTTTACACATTTGAGCGATACTCGGTTCTTGTGAACACAGCGAACGACCAAGCGACAAATCGATCATTCTGCTCTTTCAACATGTTCTTAAATCGTCATTGGTTGTTCGCTAAAAATTTGATTAGCGTGGCTGCAGAAGTTGGATACTGCCCTAGGGAGTCCTGGAGAACATGGATACAACCTATGGCCATGTTCACACGGCGTATAGGACCGGCCGGGTCACGGAACGGTCAGTCTCTGAAAAGCCGGAGACGCTCGCTTCATACTGTGCACTGACAGAGTTTCTACGGCCGCTATTCAATGAATTGCGGCCGCAGAAAACTGACATGTCAGTTGTGTACGGCGCCGCGAGGGATCCCGACTGGAACGTATGCGATGTGTATATGCTCCGACCAGGATCCCATAGAAGAACATGCAGGGTGTCTTGGCGTACAAAGTACGGCCGTTGTTGACGATTGCAACAACCGCTGAACTTTTACACCGTGTGAACATAGCCTAAGTCTGTATCTACGTTTTCCAGGCAGCCTTCGGGCTGCATCCAACCTCTGCAGTCACCGCTAATCAAATGCCAAATGATCTTGAGCTCCAGTTGGACACCTCATGCCACCAGGCCAAGTGACTGGTGTATATAGGGGGACTTTCCCAGGCTTTCAGCAAAGCTTCTTGGTATTCCGCTCTATGGTGCCCAAAGATAACACATAACCACCAGCACAGCAATAGGTACGGGTAACGATAGATCGTGAGTGCGATTGATTAAGCAAACGATCGATCGATGAGTTTAAATGACAGATGTTTAGACGAGACAAGAAATCGCTTTAAAAAATGAATGCAATCGTTAGAAGGTGGAGACTGAACGACAAATGTTTACACCAAAAGATCTGCAAATAAGTCCAGATTGGAAAGTCTGCTTTCAAGAATTTATCAACGATATATGAATGACTTCTCTTTCGCAAATTTATTGTGGCCGACTCTATGCCAGCTGATAATTGCAGAGCAGCTGCATGCAGGACATGAAGACAGTCACCTGCTGCCAACCCTGATGTTCCCTTCTGCGGCCGTCACTTGCAAATGTGTAGGCAAGGCATCAAAAGGCCCGTAGCATGCCGCCATCCCCTTTGTCCCCTACCGCCAGATGTAGAGCCGCACACAGTCTGCCGTCATCCCGTCGCCTGCCACCATACCGTACGCTGTCCCTGCTGTGCTGTACGAGTGTGTTGCGGTGAGCTCCTTCTGGTGGCCGGAAGCTGCAGTACATTGTGCTCTTACCTTGCCGTGCATATGGCATGAAGTCATCTTCATGAAAAAATAAGACATCCCCTGAAAATAAGACCTAGCGCATCTCTGGGAGCAAAAATTAATATTAGACACTGTCTAATTTTTGGAGAAACAGCCAGGGAAATTAATGGCCACCCCAATAATACCAGAAGATGCTCAGGAGTTTCCTTTAGTAGATAATTGTTTAGATTAACAATTGTTAGCATAAATCTTACAATGTGACATATCAAATAGCTGACACTATTGGTGCGTTTACACAGAAAGATTATCTGCCAAAGATTTGAAGCCAAAACCAGGAACACACTATAAACAGAGATCAGGTCATAAAGGAAAGACTGAGATTTCGCCTCTTTTCAAATCCACTCCTGGCTTTGGCTTCAAATCTTTGGCAGATAATCTTTCTGTGTGAACGCACCATAAGTGGCTATGCTCCCACAACGCCTTTTTTGTCTATTTTATGTCCACCTTTTTGGACAGCCGTTGCTGTTATTTGTTGTTAAGTGAAAGCAGTCCAAAAAAAATGGCCGTCATATTTTGACGGTGTGTGAACATAGCCTGTGGCTGTAATTCAGGCTGTGACTGATATATAACACTGAATGCAAACAGCCGCGCTTCTAATTCTAACCAATACTCCATTTCTGGTTTATTTGCCACGCTGTCATTTTTTAGTGCATTGAGAGCCACAAGTGTCTGCAACCTCAGCATTTCTATACGTTTCTGCTGAGGCCTTCACAGATGGGATGGCATAGATGGTGAGTGAAGGACAAATACATGAGAGTTCTGGATGGAGCATGTGAGACATATTGATTGATCTCTGAGGGGAAAGAAAAAGAAGCTATTAAATCTTATCACTTAATGGGTTTGGAAACCTTACAAACAAGATGATCTGGTCCCTCATCTTACCACTTTATATAATCGTATCCTGTCCACGAGGAGTCTCTACTGAATCTCTGCACTTTATCATCATGTCTTTTTTAGATCCAGAATTCTGTGCAGATTATTTTCTTTAAAGGGGCACTCCAGCGGATGTGATGTGTGATGCCACTTCTATGGTGGATGGTCGGTGGAATATAGCTCAGCCGGTTAGGAGGTTATCATGACGCCAGTGCTAACTTTAGCACACAGGTGTGATGGGATACCTGCTTTTAGTTTTTTTTGGCTGGCTATATTGGGCTCTTATCACAGTGGTCCAGAGTGGAGATATGACCCACCTGAACTGTCAATACCGCCATCCACAGAAAGGGGAAATAACCCAAGGATGATGTAGCTTGTGTGTAGGTGCTGGTGCAATGATCACTGAGTCCCAGTAGAATAAATAAAACTGTTCACTGGCAAGTCTCTGGTAATATAGGTGAATAATATAATACGTGACTGATACAGACTTGCTTTAACTGAATCTGTAATGAGAGTTGCTAAGGTAGAGAGTAGAATAGCAGTGCGGACTTACGTTACATTACGTGCTGAGAAGAGTAGAGAGTTCAGAGAAGTGGAGAGGAGTTTGTCGTGAGAGTCCCAACCCAATGTAGTACTGTGCTCTGACTGAACTTTAGAAGAAGAAGAATACTTGTGCCCGTGTTTCGAGCTTTGTTGCTATACCACTGAGCTACCCGTCCTGCCAGGGTGACACAAGCCCATGCAGTGTAGAGATAAATCCGTCTCACAGCTGTCAGGCTGTCACTCCTGAAAGAAGTTTGTCTGGGAAGTGGAGGCTCTGCAGTCGGGTGAGGGTCGGGGGGTTTGCAGCGGCCCGCTCGGCCAATCAGTGCACTGCGGTACTGTGTGTGATCTTTATACATTACAATATATATGCTAGCGCATATACATAATATCTATTTTACTGTATAATGGGAACGTAGCACAAAATCCTGTTACTGGCATGTATGAGAGAGCGGGGTTAGAGGTGTAATCCACAATGACTCATATATCACTGAGGGATGCTGTATTACACCGGGGGCAGGGACGGGGTCTACTAGTATTATTACTGAAGTGTAAACATTACAGCTTTCCTTCAGCTATGTGGTGGGTGTAATAAAAAGGCTGCTGGGATCCAGCCATCCCTCAGATGAACTGCACTAAATAATTATGTCATGCACAATGCATTCAATTGGGAGTTTTTGTTCATTGTGTTTAATGCCGGCCAACGTGAGATCACCAGCAAATCCTTCCCATGTATGGAAACTGCAATCCTCCAAACCACACTTCTCCGACACTGCTCCCTGATTAGGAAAATGTGACAGTCTCGAGAATATCTCATTTATGACACCCAGTACAGGCTCTCCTGACCCCGGGCGCAAAGCTTTCCATGGTATGAAACAATAAAAGGGATTTAGTCGTAGAAGAAAGAGCACCTATAGGCTATGTACTGTCTTCAGGAACATAGCCGGGAAAGGCGGACGGCTCGTCATTAGAAATGAGCCCTGCGCTTCATTATCTCTGCGATCTGCTCATCGGTCGGCTGCCTTTTAACTGACTGACGCTCTTCCCCAGGTTTGGGAAAAGCTGGATCCAGTCCTGGGAAACTTCTCCCAATTTCCCAGGAGTGGATCCAGCTTTTCTTAGCACCTGGGGAGAAGCGTCCGTTAAAGAAGTCCGGCCAGGCCCAATTTTTTTAGCAAGTTCTGGGAAGGAGGAGGATAAAAGAAATAACTTGCTCTCACCTCCCCCGCTCCAGCACTGGTGGCCGCTCCAACGACTGCTCGTTAACGATCACTTTTTTTTTAGCGAAAGATAACACATAACGTGGGAACGTGAACGATATGTAGTGTAACAATTTTTTTGCGGTCGTTTAAAACGTTCGCCGGGGTGATCATGACCATACGACACACCTACTTTTTTTAAACCTTTTTACGAACGACTGAAAGATTTCTAATTTTACGAACCGATTTGCGAATTCTCTTTCAAAGACAATCGACATGCTGAAAAACAATTTTGAACGACAATATAACGATTTCGCTTTTGTCGTTCACTTGTTTACACCAATTCCGCAAATCGATTATCGTTAACGAGCGAGTTTATGAACGATAATCGTTCCGTGGAATAGGGCCTATAGGTCCGCTCAGCCAGTCAGTGGCCATAGTGGGGTCCTGCCTCAGCTGCTGACTGGCTAAGAGGATCCAGACCAGGAAGCGGCGGTATGCAGTCAACAGCGCTGGATCGGGGGAGGTAAAACCTTGTCATTTCTTTTATCCTCCCTCTCCCTAGCACTTGCTAAAGAAAAAAAAAAAACCTGCCACTGGCCACCCGCAGCCCCGAGCATACATTACCTGCTGGGCACCACAGCTGTGTGAAGCTCCCGGCTCCCCCTGCTCCCCTGGCTTGGTTTTCCCAAAATAATATAATATGCATTTTAATCCATGCATTTTTTTTGGGGGGGGGGGTGGCATATCTTTCAGTGGTGTTGAAATTCCTTGCCTATTGCTCAGTGTGAACATACCCCAATAGAGATACCTGCTTGGTTTGTATTGTAGATGCAAGTCTTGGCTCAAGTGCAGATCTAGAGACTCTAGGCCAGGACTTGCATACATAGGGTGGACATAAACACGTGTCTGTCAGAATGTAGCCATAGTCTAGGTTTACATACCATGGTTTTTTTTTGGCCATTTGACAGATGCTTTTTTTGGGGCCAAATGACATCCGTTATTTTGAAATTACAGACTTAATTTCAAAACACCTGATGATGGACATCCGAAAAGATGGCCGCCAAATGGCCAAAAAAATAAACAGTGTGTGAACCTAGCCATAGTCTTCACCCTAATAATGAACCATATAAGCAGGGGCGGCATAAGCACAGGGCTTACCTGGGAAAGTGCCGGGGCCCAGAGGGAGAGAGGGGCCCGGTGTTCTGATGTTCAGCCCGCTCACTGTCGTGCAAGGTGAGCGTTGAATATAAGAAGACAGAGAAACAGCAGGACCTGCCAGTGTCCTGCAGAGAGAGAGAGATGAAGGACCTGATCACATGATCGGTAGGTCCTCTACCTAATTACAGTGGGGAGTTCGGCTGGGCAGAGAGGAAGAGGGAGAAGACTGAGCTGTAAGTTCTATGTGTGTGTCAGTCATTAATGTGTGTATGTGTCAGTCAGTAATGTGTGTTTGTGTATGTTAATGGTGGCTTAAAGGGGTATTCCCCCCCAAGAGCAAAAAAAAAATGAAATGCCCCCAAACCTAGCTGGTCTTACTCGCCAAGTCCCCCTGAGTATTTTGAGCTGTCTCCTGTCTTTCTAGCTGCTGTTGTTCCCGAGAAAAAGTTTTTTTCTAAAAGCCGACTATATCCAATATGGTGCCAGCCAGGAAACTACATTTCCCAGCATGCAGTGCTTGTCACTGCTTGCTGGGACCTGTAACCACATCACTATATATCATGTCACACAGTTTCTGATTTGAACCGATAGCAGCTTGCTGGGACCTGCAGTTTTACACAATATATCAGGTCACAGAGCTTCTGTAGAACTATAGGTCCCAGCAAGCTGCCATCCATCCAAATCAGAAACTGTGTGACCTGATATATTGTGATTTGGACTGATAGCAGCTTGCTGGGACCTGAAGTTCTACAGAAGTTCTGAGACCTGACATATTGTGTAGAACTACAGGTCCCAGCAAGCTGCTATCCATCCACATCACAATATATCAGGTCACAGATGTTGATGGATAGCAGGATCACGGGGGTCGGCTGGGAAAAGGCAGCGGGGTTGGGGGGGGGTCTCAGTTGCGATCGCTGGTAAAGTATATTTATGACCCAGGGGTGGGGAACTGGTACGAGTCAGCGGCACAGGAGGGGCCTGGAGGCGGCTGAGTGCGATGGGGGGAGTGCAGTATATGTATGCCCCGGGAACAGGTGCGGGTGAGCGGCAGCGGCTTTGTGCGGCACAGCACAGGAGCAGCTAAGACAGGGCTGACAGCGGGATTAAGGGGTGCAGGGGCGATCATCGGGAGTGAATCATAAGTATACCCCGGGGCGGGGTACTGGTGCAGGAGACTGGTGGCGGCGCACGCGGGGCGAGCGGCTTCTTGTTGCGGCACAGAGCATAGGAGCGGCCAGAACGGTGCTGACAGGAGCAAGCACCGCTGGGAGACTGGTGGGGGGGGGGCGGTGCCGCTTGCTATGCGCTATGTGTGGAGACATGAGTCTCCGGGATTGCTGAGAGCTGTGGTGCCCCGGCAGCAGGAGGAGGGCAGTGTCATCTGCTGGGGAAGGGGTGGCTCTGCCAGGACGGGTGACGAAGGGAGGTGATCGTGGCCCCGCTGTGATGTGCCGGGCCCCGGGATCCCCTCTCAAGCAGATCACAGCCTGGTTCTCACGGCGGGGAAGCCATCCAATGCCGCTTCCCCCTGCGCCTGGCGGCTAGCATCGGGTGGGTTACTGGGGGGGGGGGGGGGGGGGGGGGGGCGGAAGATGGATGCCGCTGGCGGCCAGCATCGGGTGAGTTGCGGGGTTGTGAGGGGGTCTGCCACTGGGTGAGCTGCAGGGGGGGGTGTCTGCTTTCAGAGAGGATTGAACAGCAGTCTGTGTCCTCCCTCACTTCAGATTGGCTGGGTTAGAAGCAGTAACCCGGCCCATTGAAGAGAAGGAGGACACGTGATGCTGTCTCGGAGGGTCGGGGCCAGGAGCAGGGAGCGTGTCGGGTTGGACTGAGAGCTGATGATTCTATGCAATCTGTGGGGGTGAATGCAGCTAGATAACAGCAAAACTGTGTAGAATCCATAATAACTTTATATTGGAAAGATGGAAAGGTACGGGTGGGCAGCGTATTAATGCAAAAATAATTTTAGGGGGAATACCCCTTTAAGTAATGGTGCATAGTGGATGGATGAGGGACCCTCTGAGGCTCTGTCGTCCAAGGACCTGCAAAAACCAGGAGCCGACCCTGCCTGTAAAAATAGAATCAGTAATCTAATCACAGTATGCAACTGTCTCATGATGTCATCAACCTCTATCGACCATTATAAAGTGCATCAGAGTCTCAGAAAAAAACTGGGGTGACCTTAGGGATCAAAATTAGCCCAAATCAATGGCGAAACAGTATGTGCCTGTTCACACAACTTTTACTATTCCGTTCAAATTTCTATTTGTTTTTCAAATGAATCTCTTAAAGGGGTACTCCTTCTTGAAACACCCATCCCCCAACTGCCGCTCTGTGCACTGTCTATGTAACCTCTAGCAGCTTCATAGACAATTACTAAAAGGGAGGGGGGGGGACGACTGGGATTAAGGGCCCTATTCCACCAGACGATTATCGTTTGCATAATCGTTAACGATTAACGATCTCAAACGACCGCTATTGCGAAAGACCTGAAAACGTTCACTCATTTCCATGGAACGATAATCGTTACTTATGATCGTATTTGCAATCGTTTTTTCTTCGCTATTGCGTTCGTATCTACTGCAAATGACCCAACGACATCTTATTCAATACGAACGTTTTGCGAACGAGCAACCATAAAAATAGGTCCAGGTCTTATAAAGCGATCAACGATTTCTCGTTCGGTTGTTAATCGCTAACTGCATTTCAACCGAACTATTAACGCTTAGATTCTAACGATTTAACGATAATCATTCGGTGGAATAGGGCCCTAAGTGTTGTTACATGAAATAGTCCTTTATTGGATACTGGACAGTTAGGGCCCTATTCCACCAGATGATTATCGTTCAAATTATCGTTAAATCGTTCGAATCTAAACGATAATCGTTCGGTTGAAATGCAGTTAACGATTAACGACCGAACAAGAAATTGTTGATCGCTTTATAAGACCTGGACCTTTTTTTATCGTTGCTCGTTCGCAAATCGTTCGCATTGAATAAGACGTCGTTTGGCCGTTAGCAGTAGATACGAACGCAATAGCGAAGAAAAAACTATCGCAAATACGATCATAAGTAACGATTATCGCTCCATGGAAATGAGTGAACGTTTTCAGGTCTTTCGCAATAGCGGTCGTTTGAGATCGTTACTCGTTAACGATTATGCGAACGATAATCGTCCGGTGGAATAGGGCCCTAAGCCATTGGGATGTCAGTGTGGATCAGGGCAGGTGAGTAAGACCTTCTTTTTTCTTTCCCATACGCTTTCTAGGTTTTCTCACCCAACATGTCTGCACAGCTCTGTTCTGTAACATATGGGGGGCTACCAGTTGGAGGCTATTGCAGCATATTACCTGCCATGACCACTGGTAGGTACAACTCAGCAGTGTTTTATGAGAGCACAATATATCCTCAATAGGGAACATAGCGTCTCTCTAGTCTTAGCTTTGCGCATGCGCGAAACCAGGTTACTGCCCAACATTCTATGATAAATCTGGATAGAACGTCACGTGTCACTTATCTCTGCCATCTGTATAACTGTCGGCCGCGCGCTGCACTGATTAGTCTTACTTCCCGCCGGGTGGCGCTAGCGAGTAACCAATAGTCATACACTGACATGTGAATCCGCAGGTATACACTCTGGTGAGTGGACCCGGCACTATGATAGTCTCTATGATAAAATCTCCTTCCTGCCTGCTAGTTGGTGCGATACAGGACGCGGCTTCTCACAATTCCGCCATCTCTCAGGTAAAATCCCAGGGAGAGATGCGGATGACGTCACGAGGCAGCTCCTTATTTGCATGCCGTTCCCGTCATGCATCATTACGCGCTATTATTATGTTATTATCAGTTTTGTACGTGTTATACAGAATGTAATAGCGGCGCCGATAGAGCGGACAGGCCGGTAGATGGAAGCAGCTGCAGACCAGGAGGTGCAGGCGCAGAGTCAGTGCTCGCCGTAATGTATCCGCGCCGCCCGCCGCACTGGGATCTCACTCCGGACTCTGGTCGGCAGCTTTGCGCAGTGGCAGTATCGTAGCCAATGAGGTTTATCCGAGGCGCGATTATTGCTAATTGAAAACTTTTCCCAATACCCCGCCGTGACGGCTTGAAATATAGCCGGCACCGGCAATTTTTGACAGTCTCTACGGAGACTGATCGTCTGGTCAAAAGCAGATGAAATTGTCGGATTCATTCAACAGTATGTGAGATATTTACAGGGAGTGATCATGTGACTGCATGGTGATCACTGCTCTTACGTGTATACCGCTAGAGAGTATGGCTGAGCAATGACAGAGGGATTAGTATAGTGCTTGAACGATCCCGATATTGTAATCTGTCTTCTTCCCTTTCTTCTTCTTCTTCCAGCCATTTTTCTGTGATTATTACGGCCTGAATCGCGTTGCACACAGACTCCGTACGAACTGCGTTTCGAAGCCATCGGTGGTGACAGGTGTGCTATCTATTTTTAATTTCCATCGGATTTGGCGCTTTTAAGAAATTTACGTTTAACCTCTTAAGGACGCATGACGTACCAATACGTAATGCGTCCGCAAGAGCTGGTCAGAGCAGGGCCGCGCGGTGACCCCGCTCTGAACCGCCGCGATCCCGGGTGCCGTGTGTAGCTCGGGACTGCAGCTATTAGCGGGCACGGTTTGATCGCCGTGCCCGCTAATTCAGTAATTGGATGCAGCTGTCAAAGTTGACAGCTGCATCCGATTACTGTATGCAGCACTTCCCTGGTGTCTAGTGGGGTGGATCGCTCCTCCGGGACGTTGTCCTGGAGGAGCGATCCACACATCCTGCTCCGGCCAGGGTCTCCGCCAAAATGGTGCTGATCCCGGCTCGGCACTTGGATGCTTTCGGCTGCAGCAGCCGAAAGCAAACGAGTGCCGATCTCATTGACCTTTGCTGTATAACAACGGCCGTACTTTTGCCGTGGTGGAACATGTCAGTTTTCTGCGGCCGGAATTCAGTGAATTGCAACCGCAGAAAGACCTGTCAGTTCACGGGGTCACGGAACGGCTGGTCTCATACGACGTGTGAACATAGCCTAAGTATGGGAATGGAGCGATTTTAAGGAACGTATATTTGTTAACAATGGTTTGAATTTTTTACAAGCCATCGCATAAAAGAAAAGTCAGTTTTACCCCAGGGCAAATGGCGTAAAAACAAAAAAAAAAAAAGAAAAAATAAATGCGTTTTTTTGGTTCAATTTCACCACACTTTGAATTTTTTTCTGGTTTCGCAGTGTCCTTTATGCAAAAATTCAGCCTGTCATTGCAGAATACAATTAGTGACGCAAAAAATAAGAGTGGGTCTCTAGGTGGAAAAATACAAGTGCTATGGCCTTTTAAACACAAGGAGGAAAAAACGAAAAGCAAAAACGGAAATTGGCTCCGTCCTTAAGAGGTTAAATAATAGAAAATAGAAAATAATGGCCCATTGGAAATAATGGCCACACTCTAAACGCTAACAGCCAATCACAGCACATAGGCAAATAGCTAAAATATAGCAGCCAATAGGAACTCTAAGGTCTTGTCAGGCAATGTATCACACCATCCACAGTCACATGTCCACTATTGGCCAATAGAAGATGGAAGGTCCTTAACGATTTTGTCTCACTGACATGAGTAATGCTGCGTTTACACGGAACGATTATCATGCGAATTTGCACGATAACGATCTAATTCGAACGATAACTGAAAGTGTAAACGCAGCGAAAGATCGTACGATGAGCGAGAAATCGTTCATTTTGATCTTTGAACATGTTCTTAAATCGTCGTTCGTAAAAAATTCGCAGATCGTTCCGTGTAAACAGTCGTTCACCGATTTTACCTATGTGTGAGATAGGCTTAAGCGATCGCAAAACGAATTTTCCGTACGATATATCGTTCCGTCTAAACGCTGATCGTTATTAAAAAAAAATCGTTACTTCGAAATCGTTAATCGTACGATCGGGCGAATTATTGTTCCGTTTAAACGCAGCAAAAGATTGTCATGGTAACCGAGCAATGATCTTTACCATTATAAATACCTAAGTGGCTCTTAATGGGACCCAAGTCCCTCTTAAAGGGACGGGACCCAGGTCGCTATTAATGGGACCCAAGTCCCTCTTAAAGGGACGGGACCCATGTCGCTCTTAAAGGCACCCAAGGGATGGGACGCATGTTGCTCTTAAAGGGACCCACGTCGCTCCAAAAGGTACGGGACCCATGTCGCTCTTAAAGGCATAGCACCCAGAGTTAAAGTTTCTCTTAAAAGGAAGTCACTGGTAAAGGGGCGCTCTTTTCAAGCATTATGTATTTCCCTGGAAAGGCAAATCTAGTTAACTATTTAGAAACCAATGAATTGTTTTGGCTCTTATGGCCTTTTTTACACTATAGATTCGGTGTAGAGATTCTGCTGGGAACATCTGGATTACGCGCCGAATCCCTCCTGTTATGTCTTTGAATGGGAGGGCTTGCTCGCTTCCGTTCTCTATGCCTCTCTATGCCCAAAGAATTGACATGTCACTTTTTAGAGCGGAGGCGCGCGAGCCATCCCATTCTAAGACATAACAGGAGCGGAGTCACTGCGCTGAATCCATAGTGGGAATGGGCCTTTAGGGTCCTATTCCACCGGCCGATGGAGGCCAGATCGGCGCTCGTTTACTGGGCCTATTACACGTCCTGATAATCGCTTAGCGGGGGCTGCAGGGACATTGTTACTGATGTCCTTGCAGCCCTTGTTTATACACTATACATTACCTTAGCATGTTGCAGGTCTTCTCCTGCTCTCCTTCTTCCTCCCAGTCCGCGCAGCAGCATCGGTGCGGCCTGTCTGAGCTGACAGACCGCTCAGCCAATCACTGGCCACTGAGCGGGCTGGAGGCAGCTGAAGATAAAGAAGAGGAAACTGGGGGAGCGTGGACAGGTACACTTTAAAGGGGGGCTTCAGCTAATTTTTTCTTTCTTTTAAATCAACTGGTGTCAAAAAAAAGGTAAGAAGATTTGTTATTAATTTGCATTTAAAAACCTCAAGTCTTCCAGTACTTACCAGCTGCTTTATGTCCTGCAGGAAGTGGTTCCTAACACAGACAGAGGTGGCAACAGAGAGCACTGTGTCAGACTGGAAAGAATACACCATTTCCTGCAGGACATACAGTGGCTGATAAGTACTGGAAGACTGGAGATTTTTAAATAGAAGTAAATTACAAATCTATATGACTTTCTGATACCTGTTGATTTGAAAGAAAAAAAAAAGAGTTTGATTTATAGCATGAGAGTCATTTGCAGCTTCTGTCTCCCATAAATTGGTCACTTTATATCTCAGGTGATGTGTGATTCCAAATATCACCCCAATTCCAAGAGGAAGTGGAGCAGTACTGACATCGGGCGTCATCAGTTGGGTAACTGCAGGGCTGCTCAAGTTGCATGCAGGCCTTGGTGACTGATGGGGCTAACAGCCTTCTACCACCTAGAACAGGGATGGGGAACCTTCAGCCCTCCAGCTGTTGCAAAACTACAATTCCCATCATGCCTGGACAGCCCAAGCTTTTGCAGCAGTCACGCAATGTTGCATGTCACAATGTGATACCTTTCACTAACATTACACACAAGGTCTTGTTTTGTGCAACCAAAGTCGCCACATAGCTCTTGCTGGAAGTGCACAGAGTGACAGGGAGGCCCTGGGACAGAATACATCTCTGGCTGTCATATCAGGATTTAGATTAGAAACAAAGGGGGAAGAAGGGAAATAATGCATCATGTAAAGGTCCCCATAGACCTTTAATAGCTGATAGCTGAATGGTCAGTCCCCTCTCCTGTCTGGCCTCATCCTCCCCATACAGGGTAGGAGGCTGAAAGAAATAATGTGCTTTCACATCCCCGGCTAGAGCGCTGATGTCGGTTAGAAAGGGGACCTGGGTCAGGATGTGCCAGTTAGCGGCTGAGGTGGCTCCTTTCTCTAACCAGAAAGCAGCTGGGGGACCAGAGCACCGTTACAAGGCATCATCACTGAAGCATCGCCCTGCCTGGAGTGTAACAAAATTCTCTCTAAAAAAAAAAAGAAGTTTTTTCACCTGTCCAGTGTCTTCAGACGCACGCTCAGTCAATCACCGACTGAGGGACAGCACTGCAGCCTGTGATTGGCTGAGTGGGCTGTCACTCTTGAGACACATAAGTAACAGCCAATCACTGGCCGCGGCGCTGTACATTCTCAGTTAATTAGTGATTGGCTGAATGGGCTGTCACTCTTAGCCAGTGGCGTAGCTACAATAGAGGAAGGGTAAGCAGTTGCTATGGGGCCCGTGCAGGAGGGGGGCCCGGGAGAGAAGGTAAGAGCGTGTGGCCAAGCGTTTTGTACTCTCTGTGGGGAGGGGTTAA
Organism: Dendropsophus ebraccatus; assembly: GCF_027789765.1. Lineage (NCBI taxonomy): Eukaryota > Metazoa > Chordata > Amphibia > Anura > Hylidae > Dendropsophus > Dendropsophus ebraccatus. Next base: position 26,141,160 of record NC_091456.1, read on the forward strand.
AGGACCTATTACACAGAACGATTATCGGCTGTATTCGGTCGATATTGGCCGTAATGGCCGATAATCGTTCCGTGTAACAGAAGGCAACTATCAGCCACCATGAACGGCTGATCGTTGCTGTTGTTTGTCTTTCGACTAATATAGCAACGATCTGCTGCCGTCGCTCCGTGGAATAGGAGCGTCGGCAGCAGACCACCACTCTCTTCTATGGGCTGCTCAGACGATCTAGCGATCACCCAGGCAGCCTCCCTGCGGCCTCCCCTGCACTTACCCGCTCGCTGCCGCCACATGTAATATGGCCAACAGCAAGGGGGGAACAAGGAGCAAACAAGCTCTGACAGCGCTCGATTGCTCCTCTAGTCGCCCTGTGTAATAGGGGCTTAAGATGCTACCAGTGAGATTTGGTGATTTTCCATTACACCTGACCCCTATTTCCACCGACATCATCTGTTACTGGTCGGTCGGGGATCCCCATACACCCTATACCGCAAGCGCCGGTTATGGACAATAAGAGTATAAGGTGTATAGGGACCTTAAGGCCTTATTCCCATTACCTGTGCACACAACGTCTATACGGACAGTGGGGGTGATTTATCAAACATGGTGTAAAGTGAAACTGGCTCAGTTGCCCCTAGCAACCAATCAGATTCCACCTTTCATTTTCCAAAGAGTCTGTGAGGAATGAAAAGTGGAATCTGATTGGTTGCTAGGGGCAACTGCACCAGTTTCACTTTACACCATGTTTGATAAATCTCCCCCAGTGTGCAGGAGAAGAGAATATCGGAGCTCATGTATAAATATAATGTCGGGAGAGCTGGAAGTGTTTAAAACTTCACAGGACTGTATTAATACAACCGCGTGGTCTTAGGCCAGGTTCACACTATGTATAAACAAAAGGCATATTTCATTTGAGAAATAACGGCCGTTGTTTGCCTTAGGCCTCGTTCACACACTGTATGTTGCTGTTAAACAATGGACGTTGTTGCAGCTTGCAGCAATGGCCGTTGTTTAATAACACCTATCAATTACATTGTAATGTATGGAACACCGACCGTGGTGTATAAACTCTGTATACATTACGGCCAGTGTTCTCTGCAGCTGCACAGAAAACTGCCATGTCTATTTTGTACAGCCGCTATTCAATGAACAGCGGCTGCGCAAAATAGGCTGTGCACACAATGTAAAGTACAGCTCCCCGCTGTACTTTACATTGTTTTCTATGGCTAATTGGACTGCAGTATCGGCCAGGTTAACATCTCAGACAGCGACCGTTTTGTGACATTGCCATGTCACACAACAGCTACTTTTTTGCATGTGTGAACACGGCCCTAGAGTATTTGCATCTCCATAGTATTTCCTCATGGCTTTATAGATTATATTGAATCTGCCTTGTTGGTATATTAGATTACATTGATCTTTATCATATTTTTCTTTTATTCCTCTCAAACATAACTTTTCACATGTTGCTGTCCATAGTGAGACAAGTCCCTACAAGTCCCTATCTGTAACTTTGTATCAACTTTGTAATGCCAAAAGGGATAATACCAGTAAGTTCATCAGCAACTTGAAATCAAATTAACCCTTCCAGCATTATAAAGAAGCTACAAAGTTGCAGATACAGTCGACCAGGAACTTGTTTCCCTCAGTCATCTCGGAAGGGAGGGGGAGACATAGAAAAGCTCACTCACAGATTCTTTGTGTCTTCAGCAGAAAGCAGCGGCTGAGAACTGGGGGAAGGAGACTGAATAGATAATAACAAGTATGGAATGAATTGTTAGTCTCACCATGGGCAGCAATATATGAAAAGTTATGTTTGAGTGGAATACCCCTTTAAGCTTTATGTCACTTCTGTTCTTGTAATCTTGGCCAATAAAAACAATAACAAGATCAGTCTCTCTTTATTTGTCTTGGAATAGAATTATTAAAGGGGTTGTCCCGCCATTTTCTTTTTTTCTTTCAAATCAACTGGTTTCAGAAAGTTATATAGATTTGTAATTTACTTCTATTTAAAAATCTTAAGTCTTCCAGTACTTATCAGCTACTGTATGCCCTGCAGGAAGTGGTGTATTCTTTCCAGTCTGACACAGTGCTCTCTGCTGCAACTGTCCAGAGCAGTTGAGGATTTCTATAGGGATTTGCTCTTGCTCTGGGCAGGAAAAACTATTTGTTCTTGACAACCCCTGTGTTTTTTTATTTATTTTTTTAATTATAGAGCTTTTATACTTTTCGTAACAGATTTCCATGGATGTTCTGTATCCGACTGTAAAATCCCATGTCTCATCTGAAAACACATGTAATGGTCACCATCTACTACATACAACCAGATTCATGCATCCAGACCATCCCGGTTCCCGCAGCCATAGCACAGGTGTCATTTATGACTTTTTTTTTCTTTTTCATTTGCTGAGGATAAGATTTTTTTTGTTCAGAAATAGCCCCTGGTTTGTGTGACCCTGTAGTGGGTGAGCACCTTCCTGATATCTAATCCACACCAAAACCACAATAAAAATAGACATGTGCTGTGTGGCTTATGTATGTTACTAGAGATAGTCAGCCTCCTCCAGGCTAAAAATACATAAAACAACTGAACGCTAACTTGGGATGTGCCAGCCCAGACTCATCTTTCTCTGCTTCTAAATCTGCCCGCTCTCTCCTCCCCTCTTCTCTTTATTTTCTGTGTCTACTGGATTTCTAAAAAAGAGTCCGTGCCTGCCCCATAAAACGGCCAACGTAATAGAAACGAGCAGAATACAGGAGTAAATGGGTTTATATGAGTTTATTTTGGGGATTTACAAATAAAAAAATAAAAAGCTGGACCTGCTGTACGCTGCTGAGCACTTCTGCTTCTTCATTCCAGCGATCGGCGGAGGTCTCACCGATACAAACTTCTTACATGTCCCTATGACATGTCAGAAGTTTTTACAAATGATTGTTACAATTTACGGGTACGTTCACACTTACCGGATCCGCAGCAGATTTCAGTTAAATAACTGAACACAGCATCAAATCTGCACCATCAAATCTGCTGCCGATCCTGTAGGTGTGAACGCACCCTAAAGGCCCTATTCCACGGAACGATTATCGTTAGTTTTCGGACGATATCGACCGCTACGGACGATAATCGTTCCGTGGAATAGAGTGCAACGATCAGCCGACATCGTTCATGTCGGCTGATCGTTGCAGTCGCTTGTTTTTCAACATGTTGAAAAACAAGCGACTGATTTAGCAGCGATCTGCTGCCGTCGCTCCGTTGAATAGGAGCGTCTGCAGCAGACGCTGCTATATCCTATGGGCTGCCCGGACGATCAGCGATCACCCGGGCAGCCCCCCCGCAGCTCCCCGCCGCCCCTCACGCACTCACCCGCTCGCTGCAGCCGCGCTGAATAGCGGCGGCAGCGAGCGGGGAACGAGGAGCAAACGAGCGCTGAGAGCGCTCGTTTGCTCCTCTAAACGACCCGTGTAATAGGCCCTTAAGGGCCCTATTCCACCAGACAATTATCGTTCAGATTATCGTTAAATCGTTCGAATCTAAACGATGATCGTTCGGTTGAAATGCAGTTAACGATTAACGACCGAACAAGAAATCGTTGATCGTTTTATAAGACCTGGACCTATTTTTATCGTTGCTCGTTCGCAAAACGTTCGCAAATCGTTCACATTGAATAAGACGTTGTTCGGTCATTCGCAATAGATACGAACGCAATAGCGAATAAATGGCGAAGAAAAACGATCGCAATTACGATCATAAGTAACGATTATCGTTCCATGGAAATGTGAACGTTTTCAGGTCTTTCGCAATAGCGGTCGTTTGAGATCGTTAATCGTTAACGATTATGCAAACGATAATCGTTCGGTGGAATAGGGCCCTAAGGGCCCTATTCCACCGGACGATTATCGTTTGCATAATCGTTAACGATTAACGATCTCAAACGACCGCTATTGCGAAAGACCTGAAAACGTTTGGTCATTTCCATGGAACGATAATCGTTACTTATGATCGTAATTGCGATCGTTTCTCTTCGCTATTTATTCGCTATTGCGTTCGTATCTATTGCGAACGACCGAACGATGTCTTATTCAATGCGAACGATTTGCGAACGAGCAACGATAAAAATAGGTCCAGGTCTTATAAAGCGATCAACGATTTCTCGTTCGGTCGTTAATCGTTAACTGCATTTCAACCGAACGATTATCGTTCAGATTCGAACGATTTAACGATAATCTGAACGATAATCGTCCGGTGGAATAGGGCCCTTAAGCCCGTATTCCACGGGTCGTTGGAGGAGCAAACGAGCGCTGTCAGCGCTCGTTTGCTCCTCGTTCGCCACTCGCTGCCGCCGCTATTCAACGCGGCGGCAGCGAGCGGGTGAGTGCGTGAGGGGCGGCGGGGAGCTGCGGGGGGGCGGCCCGGGGGATCGCTAGATCGTCCGGGCAGCCCATAGGATATAGCAGCATCTGCTGCCGATGCTCCTATTCAACGGAGCGACGGCAGCAGATCGCTGCTATATCAGTCGCTTGTTTTTCAACATGTTGAAAAACAAGCGACTGCAACGATCAGCCGACATGAACGATGTCGGCTGATCGTTGCACTCTATTCCCCGAAACGATTATCGTCCGTAGCGGTCGATATCGTCCGAAAACTAACGATAATCGTTCCGTGGAATAGGGCCATTAGGCTATGGTCACACTTTTTTTGGAAAAGCGGGTGGTAAATAATGTTCATGTTCCTTATTTGGATGCTTATAATCAATTACAGACAATATTCTACACGGTGTGGGCATTTCATATTGACTTTAAGGGGGTACTCCAGTGAAAATCTTTTTGTTTCAAATCAACTGGTTTCAGAAAGTTATTTAGATTTGGAATTTACCTCCATTTACAAATCTCGACTTCCCATACTTATCAGCTGCTGTATGTCCTGCAGGAAATAGTGTATTCTTTCCAGTCTGACAAAGTGCTCTCTGCTGCCACCTCTGTCCATGTCAGGAACTGTCCAGAGCAGGAGAGGTTTTTTTATGGGGATTTGCTGCTGTTCTGGACAGCTCCTGACATGGACAGAGGTGGCAGCAGAGAGCACTTTGTCAGACTGGAAAGAATACACCACTTTTTGCAGGACATACAGCAGCTGATAAGTATGGGAAGGCTTGATATTTTTATATAGAAGTAAATTACAAATCTATACAACTTTCTTAAACCAGATGATCTGAAAGAAAAATATTTTCACTGGATAACCCCTTTAATTAAGGGTGCGTTCACACGTACAGGATCTGTAGCAGATTTGATGGTGCAGATTTGATGCTGTGTTCAGTTATTTATATCAAATCTGCTGCAGATCCGCAGCATAAAATCTGCTGCACTACGGTGTGTATGAAGCTACCCTTAGGCTATGTTCACACACAGTATTTTTGCTCAGTATTTTGGTCAATATTTTTAATTTCAACAGTCTGTGGACATAGCCTTTCTGTGTTTTCAATCCACTCCTGGTATTGGTTAAAAATACTGCGCAAAAATACTGTGTGGGAACATATCCTAGGGCAGGGGTACTCAACAACTTTTAGTGAAGGTCCACTTAACGGGGTCTTTTGTCAGGTGAAGGTCCGAGCTGAACATCAGTAGGAAATGTGTTTTGTTACTTTTCACAAAGGGTGCTGAACTTTTTACATACAGAATTGCTGCTTATTAGTGGGAAAACTGGCATTTTCTCTCTCTCACCAGCCCTTTAAAATTAGGTACACATGGGGTGACTGCATTAGTAGTATATAGCTGCCCCTGTAGTATATAGCCCCCCTGTGTGCTCTCCCCCTGTAGTATATAGCCCCCCTGTGCGCTCTCCCCCTGTAGTATATAGCCCCCCTGTGCGCTCTCCCCCTGTAGTATATAGCCCCCCTGTGTGCTTTCCCCCAGTAGTATATAGCCCCCCTGTGCGCTCTCCCCCTGTAGTATATAGCCCCTGTGCGCTCTCCCCCTGTAGTATATAGCTCCCCTGTGCTCTCTCCCCCAGTATATAGCCCCTCTGTGTGCTCTTCCCCAGTATATAGCCCCCCTCTTCTCTCTCCCCCTGTATATAGCCTCCCTGTGCTCTCTCCCCCTGTATATAGCCCCCTATGCGCTCTCTCCCTGTATATAGCCCCCCTGTGCGCTCTCCCCCAGTATATAGCCTCCCTGTGCGCTCTTCCCCTGTATATCTGTGCCGGGAGCAGCGCCGCAGCCGGGGTCCGGACAGCTGGCTGCCGCGGTCCGCCGGTTGAAGACCCCTGTCCTAGGGGTATGTTCACACTGAGTAAATCAGGTGGAATCCAGCCTGCCTCAGTGTGCCATAGCATCTCTATGGGAGAGCGCTTGCTGCTCCCCTGCCGCTGCTCGCGCTCAAAGAAATGACATGTCACTTCTTTGAGCAGAGAGCGGCGGCAGTGGAGGAGCGCCGCTCTCCCAAAGACAGACTAGGGCACACTGAGGCAGGCTGGATTCCACCTGATTTACTCAGTGTGAACATACCCTAAAGTAGCATATTATTATTATTATTATTTATGTCCGTATTGTAGTATTTAGTATTATTTAGTGTGAACATAGTCCTAAAGGGTTGCAGGAAGGGTGATGGTAAAAGGGAAGCAGAGATGGGACAAGTCGAAAACGTTGCTGGATCATCTATAGGGTAGTTAAGCCGTCATCGTAATGGGAGCTCTATGGCTCACTCTGTTAATCATGACTGCAATTTACTGCAGCGTGCCCTGCACACTGGATATGCTACACATGACAGCCTTTCCCTAAGAGGATACCTATTTCTGATTCCAGAATGCAGGACGGGATGATCACGTAGATAGATGCTCTTATTTAAGGGGTGCACCTGTCATGACAGGTGCACTTCCTCCACTAAGGATGCAAGCTGTAGCGTCCTACTTCTCTATTAGACAGTTCATCAGTAGTCGTATACAGCCCGGCAATATAATTCCAATCACATATCTGTCCGCATTGCATTTAATAGAAAAGATTGCTCTCGGCCATACACACTGATGTAATAAAATGTGGGAGAATTATAGTTGGGTCAATGGAAATGAGGTTAGGGGATTGTCTTCGGAGACATCCATCTTCATATCCATCTCCATACATTGTTTGCTTACTGTACATTATTCTGTTAACCATTTAGTTCATGTGGGACATAGAGAAATATTAGTGCTGGGAAAGTGCATATGTAATAGGATATGCAGCGTTTCATCTGTGGTTTTATGGTTTTACAGGATGAGCTCACATTAAAAAAAAAATTTTTTTTGCATAAATGCATAAGATTTCATAATACGAGTCCCCCCACCCCCACACACACACATGCGTGTCCGTATCCTGATACTGTATGTATTGTACTGTGGGGGATGGTCTGTCTTGACAACTAGCAAGAGGTGCCTTGCAAATCAACTGGTGTCAGAAAGTTATATAGATTTGTAATTTACTTCTATTTAAAAATCTCAAGTCTTTCCATACTTATCAGCTGCTGTATGTCCTGCAGGAATTGAGGTTTTATTTTTAGTTTGACACAGTGGTCTCTGCTGCCGCCTGTGTCTGAGACAGGAACTGTCCAGAGCAGCAGCAAATCCCTATAGAAAATCTCTCTTGTCTTGGACAGAGGTGGCATCAGAGAGCACTGTATCAGACTAAAAATAAAACATTTCCTGCAGGACATACAGCAGCTGACAATCAGTTGTGTGTGAAGTCAGAAATCGGGTGACCTGCGTGGCTGCTGCTTGCATCAGGGCGCCTGTGTACAGAGGAGGTAACCAGAGCCCCACTGACTGACCGAGTGGGCTGTCCATCAACTGGGTTGTGACACTGAAGGATATCCCGCAGCCTGGCAGGGGTCCTGGAGCTGTGATCCAGCACTGGAGAGGCACGGAGAGAGGTGAGTTGGGATAGTTTGTTATGTTCTCAATTGAGGCAAGATGCTTAGTCTCACAAAGTGACATCAAAAGAAGTGTAACATTATCCAATGGTATAAAATATGGCTTGGTCCCAGTAGCGGATTATAATAGGGGCGTTCCGGGCAGCAGCCCGGGGCCCTGAGCTCCTGGGGGGCCCATGATCACCCAAAAAGACTTATACATTCAGTGGTGTACTGTCTCCTGGCTACACTTCCGCCATGATTTGCAAAAAATCTGTTTTTTAATGGCAAATTTGCACAAATCAGGACATCATGACATTATCTATACTGTAGTATTAACGCCAGGCTAGTGCCGCCATAGTTACAGTGGGGTGGGGGGGCCCAGGCTTGGTGAACCTATGGTAAAGTTAATCCGCCCCTGCTTGGTCCCCTGTTCTACCCCCTTCTCTCACTTCCTACTGTCCATCTGGAGACTTCACCTTTCAGATAAGAGTTTCCTTCTGTACTGAAAAAGCTGTTTACCTATCCCCCCCCCCTTCACATCAGATGCAGGATTTCTGTGTCCATTATGGTCTATGGAGAGGGGAGGGGTTGAGGGGGATGAGTGAGCGTGGAGAGGAGAAAACTCAGTCTTGTAAAACACTACATCCTGAAATCTTATCTCACCAAGCTCCCAGATAAGCCCTGACCTTTCTGACCTCTGAATACAGCGTTTTATGTGCCCAGACAGTCTCGAAACTGTACAGCTGCTTGTCTCCTCTTCCTCCTCATCCCCTCCCCCCTCCATAGGATATAATGGACTCAACAAACCCGATTTCACTTTTCTCCTTTGTAATGAAGACTGCTTTGAACTGAGGGAGGGGGAGGCTGGGAAACAGCTTTTTGAGTACTATTTATTTCTGCACAAAAAAAATTAAAAAAAATTATGTATATATACATATATATATTAATGACAATTATATTTTAAGATTTTCTGACCCCAATTTAGTTTTCTGTAAGTAGGCTACCACCCTCTACCAGCACTACTAAGGGCCCTCTTAGACAGCCCCAATGTGCAGCTGTATGTGTACGCAAATGAGCGCCAATCGGCAAGATCAATGCTCGCTTGTGGTGCCTTATTGTCCGTGCAGCCATTTTATTGCATTATCGACCGCATGTCTCGGGTTTATACAGAGAGATGTGCGGCGGATAATGACAAGTGGGCATTTGCTCTTTGGTTGATCGTGTACACAGGCCAGTAATCGGTGAATGAGCCGTCCATTTTTTCTTTCTGAAATGCAGATGAAGTCTGGAGTATGAACTGCTGACAGGACACTTTCATCCATGTTGTTTTAATACAGTAGAATAAAAAAATCTGATGTCTTTTTTTGTAATTTCATCCACGTCATGTCTCATGTTTTACTGACAGAGGCTGCACAGATATTAGAGCAGGGGTAGGGAACCTCTGCTCTCCAGCTGTAGCAAAACTACAACTCCCATCATGCCTGGACAGTCAAATCTTTAGCTTTGGCTGTGCAGGCATGATGGGAGTTGTAGTTTTGCAGCAGCTGGCGAGCCAAGGTTCCCTACCCCTGTATTAGAGGAAGCCACATAGCTCTGCACATCTGCTAACCACATGTGTGTGTTCATAGAAGTATCCGGGCCGAGCGCTTACTGTTACAGGAACCTTCTGAAAGTGCATGAATACATTTTTGCTTACTCGCTTTACAGGAACGTCTCCATAATACATGTGTTTGTATTGAGTATCACAGACATAAAGCTACTAACATTAATAGCCTCCTAAGAGATTTGTTTGTGTGGTCTTTGCACTCGCCAGGGGTGAGGGGGTCACGTGTCAGCGCTTACGCACCACTTGGACTTATTTCAGAGGAGTCCAGAAACATGACATGTGCTGCCGTCTGGCCAGACGGCACAGTAAGAGGAGGGGGGCGCGCATACAGACACTCATTTTTACTAATTCTCAAGCATTTTCTTACTGGTAGTTTAGCAAACGCCATCGCAGTCTTACAAAACCTGTAGAAAACGCAGAAACCACACTGCAAAACTGCGGCGACTTAGGGTAAAGCCATGTGCAGTATGCTGTGCAGTTCTGAGCTATGCGGCATGTTACCAGTACATGCCTGGGCATCTTTAGGGTGCGTTCACATGTACAGTATCTGCAGCAGATTTGATGGCCCAGAGTTACTTTGCATTAAATCTGCAACTTGAAATCTGTGCCATCAAATGTGCTGCAGATCCTGTACGTGAACGCACCCTTAAAGGGAAACTATCCGTTAGATTAATCCAGTGGCGTAGCTACCATAGAGGCAGGTAAGGCAGTTGCTATGGGGCCCGTGCAGGAAGGGGCCTCGGGGGAGAAGGTAAGAGGGAGTGTCCTTCTGCTTAACTCCTTATGTACTGCAGTGTACATACACGCAGTGCTTTGTGTTGTGCGCAGGGGGGGCCCCTTAAAATTTTTTGCAATGGGGCCCCGTGAACCCTAGCTACGCCCCTGGATTAATATAACCTGCTCATATCTCCCTATTGTGCACATGAAGGTCTCTTACCTTCATGCAGTTAGTTGTAAGATCCTTAGGCATCATTCACACGATCCATGCCGTGATGACCAGAGGAGGATCGCAGCAGTAGAAGTGCAGCCCCCCGTCACCCGGCAGTAGAGATGTCAGGAGCGCAGAAGACAACTACTCGCCTACCCCTCCTGTGCCAGCCGGCTCTCATGATCACTGGCACGGGGAAGTAGGCGAATAGTTGTCTTCTGCACTCCCGTCATCTCTGCTGCCGGGTGCGGGGTCCAATCCGTGCCACAATCCGTACTAGGAATGTCCTATTTTTTCCCGGTGGGGGTTTCGGCACGGATTGTATGAATGGCTGCATTCACTTGAATGTTTCCGTGTTCGCTACCATGGACAATTTTACGGGACGTGTGGATGCAGCTAAGGCAGTTTGGAGAACTGGGGGCAGGATATGGATTGGTGCTCTGGAGGTGATTGCTCAGACAGGCCGCTCTGAAGCTCCAACTGTGGTGCTGGGGCGCATGAAGAGGGCAGGAGAAAACCAGGAACGTGGACATGTAATGTATAAACTGTTTGGGCAAGGGCTGCACGGACATCGATAATGATGTCCGTGCAGCCCTTACCGAATGATTATGGGCCGTGTAATAGGCTCATTAATATACCGCCGATCTTGAAGATTGGCGCTCGTTTAAAATATTGATCAGGACTTTATCTGCTCGTGTAATAGAAATAGTGCCGAGGAAGAAGGTAAGAGACATAGCTTTATCCCCGTGACTTCGTGCACTTAGGGAACACTGTTTCTCACTAGGGCTGCAGCCAACTTCTTCAGCCACCTGTGTTCAAATGTAGCATTTGAACCCATGGCTCACCAACTGTTGCAAAACTACAACTCCCATCATGCCGGACGGCTTTGGGGAACACTATTACAACACATAGGGGGAGATTTATCAAACATGGTATAAAGTGAAACTGGCTCAGTCGCCCCTAGCAACCAATCAGATTCCACCTTTCATTCCTCACAGACTCTTTGAAAAATGAAAGGTGGAATCTGATTGGTTGCTAGGAGCAACTGGGCCAGTTTCACTTTACATCTTGTTTGATAAATCTCCCCGTGTATCTGTACCTATATGTTCTATATCTCTGGTGTCATACTTGCGGCCTTCCAGCTGTTAAAAAACTACAATTCCCATCATGCCTGGACAGCCAAAGCTTTAGCTTTGGCTGTCCAGGCATGATGGGAATTGTAGTTTTGTAACAGCTGGAGGGCCGCAGGTATGACACCCCTTAAACGTATTTGTATGGTCACAAGGGACAGATCTCAGTTTATTGAGATTTGTAGTTCTACATCTAAATCTCTAAGCTCTAGCTACATAGCGGGTACGAGCACGCGCAACGAACAAGCCCGCCCACGAGACGCGGGGCCGCGCACAGCTCGGCGGGGTGTGGCTCGTCGGATTGTCGGCTGCGCGCACGCAGGGGGCGGAGGCGCGTTCTTGCGTTGAAGTCAGAAAGTTGTGTCCGACTCCCGGGGACCACTCCGGCTGAGCGGCAACATGGACGACCTGGGTGAGTGACACCGGGGCTGCTGTGACACGGCTGTGTGTACTAGTGAGGGTGGCAGTGTAGTACATAGGAGCGCGATACGAGCTATAGTCCTGGAGTAAACTACTCAAGTGCCGCATTGAGAAGCATGTGTGAACGGACTCCTATACATAGTGATGCATGTGTGACCGGACTCTTATACATAGTGACGCATGTGTGACCGCACTCTTATACATAGTGACGCGTGTGTGACCGGACTCTTATACATAGTGATGCATGTGTGACCGGACTCTTATACATAGTGATGCATGTGTGACCGGACTCCTATACATAGTGATGCATGTGTGACCGGACTCTTATACATAGTGACGCATGTGTGACCGGACTCTTATACATAGTGACGCATGTGTGACCGGACTCTTATACATAGTGATGTGTGTGTGTGACCGGACTCCTATACATAGTGATGCATGTGTGTGACCGGACTCCTATACATAGTGATGCATGTGTGACCGGACTCTTATACATAGTGATGCATGTGTGACCGGACTCTCATACATAGTGACGCCTGTGTGAACGGACTCTTATACATAGTGATGCATGTGTGACCGGACTCTTATACATAGTGACACATGTGTGACCGGACTCTTATACATAGTGATGCATGTGTGACCGGACTCTTATACATAGTGACACATGTGTGACCGGACTCTTATACATAGTGATGCATGTGTGACCGGACTCCTATACATAGTGACGCATGTGTGACCGGACTCTTATACATAGTGATGCATGTGTGACCGGACTCTTATACATAGTGATGCATGTGTGAACGGACTCCTATACATAGTGATGCATGTGTGAACGGACTCTTATACATAGTGATGCGTGTGTGAACGGACTCTTATACATAGTGATGCATGTGTGTGACCGGACTCTTATACATAGTGATGCATGTGTGACCGGACTCTTATACATAGTGATGCATGTGTGACCGCACTCTTATACATAGTGATGCATGTGTGACCGGACTCCTATACATAGTGATGCATGTGTGACCGGACTCTTATACATAGTGACACATGTGTGACCGGACTCTTATACATAGTGATGTGTGTGTGACCGGACTCTTATACATAGTGATGCATGTGTGACCGGACTCTTATAGTGACGCATGTGTGACCGCACTCTTATACATAGTGACGCATGTGTGACCGGACTCTTATACATAGTGATGCATGTGTGACCGGACTCCTATACATAGTGACGCGTGTGTGACCGGACTCTTATACATAGTGATGCATGTGTGACCGGACTCCTATACATAGTATGTTCTTGCCCTCTGATCCCTTACAACAAGGGTAGGGAACCTTGGCTCTCCAGCTGTTGCAAAACTACAACTCCCATTATGCCTGGACAGCCTTCGGCTGTCCAGGCATGATGGGAGTTGTAGTTTTGCAGCAGCTGGAGAGCCAAGGTTCCTTACCCCCGGTATATAGGATATAACTGTCCTGCTCAGAGTTAGAAGCGGCCGATGACACATTCATGGTGTATGCAGCTGCGGTAAAGGTCTCGGCACATCCTGTATGTGACAGATTGGCGTTGCTGTCAGCATGGTGTCTTCTGGATATTTGCTTAGATGCCACTTGCAGGAGGACAATGTATGTCGCCTCTCAGAAGTGAGCGTCATCCCTTTTCTTTGGAATCTATTTATACTGTGTATTTCTAGGAATCCCCCCTGTACAGCCCACCTGTTGCCTGCTGACCTGGTCTATTCCTTAGTGCCCACTCACACTGGCATCTATTCTAAATCCCTGTGAAAATTATACCCACCCTCTATAATGAATTTCCTTATCCCTGTATCTAGATGTGGTGATTGGATATGATGAATGATCATTTCCTATACATCCAATAGGACCAGTCAGGGGGGACGTATTGGTGGTATATTGAGTTTCCTATGTATCTAGTTACAGTGATGTGCTGCAGTCTGGACAGTGGTAAAGGTCCAGGGTTTAGTGAGTGCCCCGGGCATAGAGAATGTCAGCTGTAACAGGAGACGGAGTACCGTGTTATTTCAGGGGACGGCTTGTATATTTCTTGGCCTGACGCTTAGTGTTTGTTATATGTGAAGCGTAATGTAGGCTTTTAATCTTGGCAGGATACGGCGTTGCTCTTAACCATGTCTGGTAGTCTGAGGTGCCTAACCTTGTGTGCCGTGTGCTCGGCACTACCGCCATGGGGTATGTCTCTCTTTGGTGAATGTGTATTCTTCTTATTCTGCGGTGGAGATACACTATTCTCTACGTCTCACATCATCCGCAGTCTTGTCATTACAAGGACTGACATTAATGGTAAGGAGTAGTGTTGAGCACATCTGTCAAAATGTTCGGGTGCAGCAATGTTACCCATATCCTCGGTGTTTGACTTCCCGCAGCTGCAGAAGTTGGAAAACATGGATACAGCTATAAGCTATATCCATTACCTCCTGGCAGCAAGGGGGCGTCATCCAACTTTTGCAGCCGCGGGAAGTCAAATATTGAGCAATCGGGTTTGGAAAACATTTTGATAGGTTTGCTTGCAAGGAGCAAGAAAAGGCTGGTTTTAGGGCCAGTTCACAATAAGCAAATTTGGCGTAATTCTGCGTCAGAGCTCTCCGCAGTGGAATCCCGCCTGCCTCAGTGTCAGTGTGTGTTTGGGAGGGCTCAGTGTGAACTGGCCCTAAGGGTGTGTGCACATTATGGAGTTGCCGTGTATAACCCACGGCGTATTCCGTCGCTCATCCCCGCACGCGGCAACCCGCTTTTCGGTCCGTGCCATAGACACTATTCTGTGCACAGACGGATTCCGTGTTCCGTCGAAAGAATTGACTTGTCAATTCTTTCGGCGGAATTAGTAATCCCCCCGTGCACAGAATAGTGTCTATGGCACGGGCGGAAATGCACGCCGCCGCGTGCGGGGACGAGCGACGGAATACGCCGCGGGTTATACGCGGCAATTCCGTAGTGTGTGTGTAAACCTGAAAATACAGGGGAGACTGCGGCTTCCACCAGTCATACAGTTGTCTAAGGGTGATATTACACGGAACGATTATCGTTTAAAAAATAGTTAAATCGTTCGGATTTGAATGATAATCGTTAAGTGTAATAGCAGACAACGATTAAAGGACCAACGAGAAATCGTTGGTCGTTTAATAGAATTTGGACCTATTTTTAGGATTAATCGTTCTCAAATCATTCTGATGTAATAAGATGTTGTTCTCAGTAGCGGCGAACGCAGTGGCGACGACAGGACGAACGCAATAACAATCATAAGTAACGATTATTGTCCCGTGTAATTGGGTGAACGATTTCTGGTCGTTCGCCATAGTGGTCGTTTGAGTTTATCGTTAATCATTTATCGTCAAAAAATCTGTAATAGTACCCTAAATAGCTGATATCTGAGGTACTGTTATGCGGAGTTCTCGAGACACATTCACACCCCAGTGTTTTGGACTATATTCTGCATAAGGGTGCATTCACACTGAGGAATAAAGGTCGGAAATTCCGAGTGGAATCCCATCCCAGACACGTTAAAGGGGGGGGGGGGGGTTGTTTATGGATGCCGGAGGTCACTTACCTACCCGGTTCCAGCGTCAGGTCCCTGCTTGCAGTGCCCCGTACCCCCGCCCTGCAGGACTCCGCTACGGACGCCGAATGGCTGAGCTGCCTGGAGATGTCACGCCGGGGCGCTGGAATCGGCGTCCATAACCACAACAACTCCCCCCCCGACATATCTACAGCTGGGCCGGAGTACCCCTTTAATTCTCTCAGAGGAGAGCAGGGGCACCCTATACTTAACATTGAGACACTGAGGCTGGCGGACTTCCGATCGGATTCTGCGCCGATGATTCTGCTTGGAATTTCCGCCTCTTTTCCTCAGTGTGAACGCACCCTTAGTATTTGTATGAGGAACAAATCTAAGACAGGCAAGTCTTTTCGTCCTAGTTTTTGCCTGTAGATTCCACTCCTAGATACTGAACAAAATACTGTGCCCTTGGGCTATGTTCACACAGGATAAGTTCTGCCTGGATTCTAAAAAAGGAATCTGCATCACAATCTGTTTGGAATTTGCTCAAAAATCATGTCCTGCTTCGCCCCATTTTCAGTGGGAATCCAAGAGGGTTTAGGGCAAGCTTTAACATTTAGGGAGAGATTTATGAAAGGGTGTAAATATACACCTGGTGTAAACTGCCCCCAGCATCCAATCACAGCTCAGCTTTTATTCTACCAGAGCTGAAAGCTGAGGTGTGATTGGTTGCTGTGGGCAGTTTACACCGGGTTTATATTTACACCCTTTCATAAATCTCCTACTTAGTGTTGTGTGGTGTCAACAGGGTTATGTAAAGCCGATAAAGGGAAACTGACAGCACAGATCTGTATGTATCCGTCCTGTCAGTTTCCAGATTGCAAGCAGCGTTTACTTATCATCCATGCTGCTTGTAATCCGGCACGTCTCTCCAGTCTTCAGTGATTGTGATTGTTCATGCAGCCCAGGTGCTTAAAGGGGTTATCCAGCCCTACAAAAACATGGCCACTTTTCCCCCTACTGTTGTCTCCAGTTCAGGTGTGGTCAATTAGGCTCCATTTACTTCAATGGAACTGAGTTTCAAAACCCCACCCAAACTGGAGACAACAGTAGGGGGAAAGTGGCCATGTTTTTGTAGCGCTGGATAACCCCTTTAATTTCTTGTGCCATATAAAGGCACTGCAAACCAGTGGTGCTCTCACTGATCGACACTCATTTGCGGCCTAGAAATCTTTGAGTCTAAAGGTGGCTTCACACATAATGGAATAGCAGTGGATTTTACCTGGATTCATCTTGTTAAGATTATGTAAACACCGGCTCCGTTATCATGCGACAGCCTTGTGAATACATTACTGGTCCGCATTCCGGCCTGTTTCAGGGCTCCCGGCATCATGACGTCCCGCTCAGCCGATCAGTGTGCTACCCCGCCGCGGCGCACTGATTGGCTGAGCGGGACATCAGGATGCGATTCGGTTACGTGTGAGAGTAAAATGAACAGCTGTGATTTTCTTACTGAAAATTCGTCAGCCTCCTCCACAAGACGTCTGCAGTTTGTCCAAAACTGGTGCAAAGCAGATCCGGAGTATTTGCCCATGGCATCCCATCAGGATCTTCCTCTTCAATTCATAATAAAAGGTATCATTGTCTTCTGCCATGGACACCTCCTCCACTTCTCCTATGCACCACTCTCTCTTCCACTACATATTGTTTGGTTCTTTTGTATGAATGTTGTTTTTTTTTTTTATGACCCCTTTAAGAAATGAGTCTCTGCAGATTATCTGTATACTTACCTGTCGTAGCTGCTCTCTGCTAGGTAAGTATTGGCTTGCACCTATAAGCTGTTCTGCTGATCCTTCGGTAAATAATATTTTCTATGGCTTTCCTGTGGTCTGAATGCAGTTTGTAGCTTGGATGTTTCTCATGTATTTGTCTTCAAGTTGTAAATGAGATTGGTTTATATGGTTGTTTCCGAGGCATGAGGAGTTTGGGTGAGTTTCTTCTTCCTTCAGTCAGATGAATAAGCAGTCTGTATACTTCCTTATTTGGTCTAATTTTGTGCCATTACTCTGTGTGTATTCATCTATACCGCAGGTGGCCCTCCAGCTGTTGCAAAACTACAATTCCCATCATGCCTGGACAGCCAAAGCGTTACCTATGTTATCGTTTATTAGCAGGATAGGTGATAAATGTCTAGTCAGTGGAGGCCCCACTTATTACCAGAATGGACTCACAAATCATTGGGGGTGTCCATTCTCAAACCTTTCAGTACTTATCAGCTGCTGTATGCCCTGCAGGAAGTGGCATATTCTTTCCAGTCTGGAAAGCAGTTGATGTTTTCTATGTGGATTTGCTACTGCTCTGGACAGTTATTGTCACGGACAGAGGTGGCATCAGAGAGCACTGTGCCAGAGTGGAAAGAATACACTATTTCCTGCAGGACATACAGCAGATGAGAAGTACTTGAACTCTTTTAATAGAAGTAAATGACAAATCCCTGGCACTTTCTGACACCAGTTGATTTGAAAGAGAAAACAAATGGCTGAAGTACCCCTTTAAAACAGCTTTGGCTGCCCTTTTGGGTAACACCCACGTATTGAGTGTGACTTAACCCATCAGATCAGATGACAACTTTGCCCGCAGTTTATTTTTCTCCTTTATTCCTCTGATAAAGCATATATTATACACAGTGATACAGATTTAGCCATACTGTACTTATGTTACTGCCCTGTATTGAGTTATTCTGACCTAGGAGCACTACTACAGTCATAGGGCAGTACAGTTAGGCAGTGGGTGCTCCGTGACAGGTCCATCAGAAGTTGTACGGAGCTGCAATCCGACCGTGTGCACAGGATTATACTTGATATTGGTGTGACATCCACTCCATAGATCAGGGGTAGGGAACCTTGGCTCTCCAGCTGTTGCAAAACTACAACTCCCATCATGCCTGGACAGCCAAAGCTTTAGCTGTCCAGGCATGATGGGAATTGTAGTTTTGCAACAGCTGGAGAGCCAAGGTTCCCTACCCCTGCTATAGATCCTCGCTATATACGCAGCATGTATTCCAGTGCTCTCCAGGCTATGAGCTTGCATATGTGGAATAAGGTGTGTGTGTGTCGGAGCGGCTTGACATAGCTCGGAGGTAGAATTGTAGGGGGAAGGGCCCTTGGCTGGGAATGGATGGGTGTGGGAGGAAGGGCCTGCTTCCTTACATTGCTTCATTTGGTTTCCTTTCATTTTCAAATGTTTGCCCAGATGTTGAGCCTCCAGGAGTCTCCTTTTTATGACCACTGCGTTTTATTATGGGACAGTACTGGAGATTACCGGGCAGGGGGATTTCCTTATATCTGTGCAGCAGAGAAACCAGAATAGATGGAGAAAATAGCGTACAGCATATGTACATGGGAGAAGGAAAGAGAACACAAGGAACACCTGAATCATAACTGCTATTCCAGGGTGATAGAACCATGGGGTCCATTACTTGGATGCTCTCACCCCTAAGAGGTGATAGGGTAACAGGGTCACAATTTCCAATAGAACGTCGACTTGTACATGCATGTTCATCTGTAGCATCTGATTATGTTCACCTGTGGCAGGGATAGGGAACCTTCGGCCCTCCAGCTGTTGCAAAACTACAATTCCAATCATGCCTGGACAGCCAAAGCTAAGGGGCCTATTCCACGGAGCGATAATTGGCCCCATTCGGCTGATTATCGCTCCGTGGAATAGAGAGAACGATCAGCCGATGACTTCGGTCGCCACCCGCGCATCGCTACGTGGAATGGCGGGCGCCGAGGGCGACCGTCGATTTCACAAACATCATACATAATGTATGAAACAAGGGCTTCAAGGACATTGGTAACGATGTCCCTGCAGCCCTCGCTAACGATTGTCGGGCCGTGGAATAGGCCCAGTGAACGAGCGGCGATCTAGCAGATGGGTGCTCGTTTACATTGTTGATTGGGCCCCCAGCGGCCCCAGGAATAAGAGTATAAAGCTTTGGCTGGCCAGGCATGATGGGAATTGTAGTTTAGCAACAGCTGGAGGGCCGAAGGTTCCCCATCTCTGACCTATGGCTTACTCCTGCAGTGTGAATATGTGGTGCTGACAGTGGATAGAGAGTGGTTTGTTTTTACATATACTGACTAACAAAAAAAATTAAATCGAGTAAAAGTCATTCATGAAGACCTGAACTGCTTCCCTATTGCCTGACTAGGAAGCGATGTGGTGTCAACAGTATGTAACAGTGGGCTTTCTACTACTGCATTGGCTGGTCAGTGGTTGGGTGGGATAAGGAGGCAGACGGCACTCTGAAGGGGACGTAGCGGTGAGAAGAGAAAAAGTGCCGTGCAGGGTGACTAATGCTGGCAGTACTATGAGAGGGCACAGATCAAGCACAGTGCTTTATAAGAGCTTTGCCAGATCATAAAGGTCAAAGAGGTCAGGTTGGTCTTACAACATTGCGCCAACCTGACTGGGAACACATAGACTTTTTAGCAAGAATTTTGCTAGCTTAATTGACCTATGGAGTAATGGTATGCGATGCCATGGAGTATGGTAACGTCATCTAGTGAATGTCATGAAATGAAAACATGGTGAACTCTTATTACAGCTTTTTAAAAAAAAATTTATAGCACGTTTATAAGCACTTATTAGATTGCTTGCTATACATTATGGCGTTTAAGGGGTTCATGGCTGACATCAGCGTGATTGCTGGTGTCCATTGTTGTTCTAGTTGCTGGCCCTTGTGGATGGGGAAAGTGGTGCTGCTCACACTGAAGCAGGGCCTCACACATTCCCTTCCATGTCACTGAGGTGCATATACAGTGCAGGTGTATGCCTGGAGACAGGGTGAAAGTGCAGTATATATACCAAAACACTTGTCTGTCTGCTGATTGGATCCTTTGTGCAGCCCATTCGGTGCATTGCAGTGTAAATAGACCTGCGACCGAAAATGATGCATTGAATGGGCTGTATGAAAGATGTTAGGCCAGTTTCACACTGCATGACATTTTTGGAAAAGCACCAAAAAGTCAATGGAATGGAATGCCATGCATACTTGGTGGTTTTTTTTTTTCTTGGTGGCCTTTTTCTCTCCTCTCTAGCATGTTTAGGCAGTTTTTCTGAAACGCAGCTTTCTGCATGTGGCGTTTTCTCTCCTATTGAATTTGATGGAATTTCTTCTGTTTGTCTCAAAAATACCAAAGGCAAAAGAAAAAGAAAAAAAGTCAGTGTTGTTCCCTTCTTCTGCCAGTGGTATTAACTTTATGCTATATTGTATATGTGTATATATATCCCCCCCACATGCTGTGTGCACTCATCCTCTGATGTGAGTGCCGGATGTCATGTCACTCATTCTCTGTGTAATTACATGTGGATAAATGACTTCAATTAGAGAGCGGCTCTGACTGCCGGCAGCCACACGCCAGCACCGCCATATACTCCTCACCGCCTCTCCTTTAGTAAACTGAAGCTGTAGACACATCATGTATTCCCTTACAGTAATACAAACCAGAAAAGTGCATTGTTGTTATTAGAGTTGAAAGAATTGATCGATCCACCAACTTATTGGTTCAAGTAATACAAATGGGTATCAGCTGATTCAGGGATTGTTTATGGAAAAACGTAGTCTACCTCATTTTTGTGTCCATTAAAAAAACGAATCTGTTTTTTTGTTTTTTTTTTTAAATAATGGGATTCAAAGGAAAACGGATGCGCACACATGCAAAAACATAGTGTGAACCCAGGCAAAGTGTGGCGATGCTAATAGGCATCATTCAGTATTTATTCCAGTGACTGATGGGTTAACAGCGGCAGCTTGTGTACTTCCTGTGCACCTTCAGATATATAGAGCGATGTGTCATTTCATCCGAGCGGGTCTTCTCTATTCTATGCAGTGTATAGCCCTGCCATTCCTGTGCAGTTACTCACTGAGTGGATGAGGTTACACGGGATTGGATTACAGTAGAGAGTGGTGTGTAATGAGTCCGCTGGGTATGGAGACACTGGGGGCTCTGTTTCACTCCTCACCACTCGGCACAGTCCCGCTTTATACAGCTGGATGGAGTTTGACTTCCAGCAGCAGATGCAGTAAGTTCCCCAGAACGGAGATGACAGACAATGGTGAACAGCAGTGTCTATTGTATGCAGTTTGGCACATTTTTATGTTGATGTCTGTCATTGAGTTCTTTAACCATATTTTACAAAAAGACATGCCTAAGTAAGAAGATCCTAAGATACAGGACGCCATCCGATGCAGGAATACACCGGCTCGCTCAGCTTTATGGATCCTTAAAAATAAAAACCTGAACAAGGTTCCTAATAGACAAAGCGTTTTTTCGTTTTCTCAGATTAACGATAAGGTACAATCGGGTACATCGATTTAAGGTTTTTACATGAATAGACTGGCGCCGTCACTGGATGCCGCAGCCCGATTCCCACACACGGCACCAGTCTATTCCTCGGCCTGAAGCATTGGAGGCGGGCTGGCTGGCCCCCAGTGTGATGAAATCCCTCCCGAGAGGTTCTAATGGAGCCATGTCACAGAGGGGATGGATTTCGTCACACTGGGGGCAGGTGAGCCTGCCTCCAGTGCTTTCTGCTCGGTATTTGCCGGGAATAGACCGACGCCATGTGTGGGAACCAGGCAGCATTTCAAAAAAAGGCCCATGGCATCGGCATCCCCGTTCCGGCACCAGTCTATTCATGTAAAAACCTTAAAGCGATGTACCTGATTGTACATTCACTTTAAGGCTATGTGCACATTACAGTACCGGCCAGATGATTTTTTTCGGCCGCAGGGTTCTGATGCAGGCGCAACAGTAGGCGCCCGCATCGGAACTCCCCACAGCACACTGTGGAGCTGCTCGTTCCATAGTGTGCACTGACATGGTTGCTTGCGGCCGCTTATTCAATGAATAGCGGCCACAGAAAACTGACATGTCAGTTGTTTGCTGTGCCGCGAGAGATCCCAGCCGGAGCATATACTATGTGTATACGCTCCGTCCGGGATTCCATAGATCATAAGGCAATGTATCTTTTCGTGAAAAGTACAACCGTTCTTGTGTACAATACAATACATACATACATTGTGTGAACATAGCCTAATAATGAACGACCTATGTACATACAACGAAAGATTTGCGAAGATTAACAATGATTTCATGGTCAGCTCAAAAGATGTGATCAACGACATATGAATGAATTTTCGTTAGTCCCTTGATCGGTGCCTGCATACACACCAAAAGATTATTGCTTAATTTCGGGCAATATAACGATTTTTCGCACGGTAGTCTTGCCGCCCGTAATAGAAGTGACTATTTGCTATTTCCTGCACTAGTTTAGTTGCACTGAAGAAAACAAATGATGTTAAGAAGGTGCTAATCTGTGGTGACGGCGACTCCTAGTCGATCATACTTGGGGTATGGTGGGTGCATCTTTGTGGCTGAGTGGGGGTGGGAGCTGACTTATAAGTTCCTAACAGGGTTCTTGTGAAAATATCATTTTCTAGCAAAAGTCTGTGATCTGGATGTTCAAGGTGATGCAACATTTGTTTTGTCTGTCTGAGATTATAACCTGGTGAATCAGAGCGTATCGCTGAGTGTGGGGTCTGTGACCAACCCCAAAAAAGTCCTGCTTGCTTAACACTTTTCATCACTTGACCCCCCCCCCCCCATAAACATGATCACTGTGATCAGATGATTATTCAACCTGTTTTATATTCCCTCAAATCACTGCCAGACGCTTCTACTTAAAGGAGAAGTCCAGTGAAAATTTTTGTTAAAGTATTGTATTGCCCCCGAAAAGTTATACAAATCACCAATATACACTTATTACAGGAAATGCACATAAAGTGCTTTTTTTCCCTGCACTTACTACTGCATCAAGGCTTCACTTCCTGGATAACATGGTGATGTCACTTCCTGGATAACATGGTGATGTCACTTCCTGGATAACATGGTGATGTCACGACCCGACTCCCAGAGCTGTGCGGGCTGTGGCTGCTGGAGAGGATGATGGCAGGGGGACACTGAGGGACACAGGGCACTGGAGGGACACTGAGCATCCCTCTGCCATCATCCTCTCCAGCAGCCACAGCCCGCACAGCTCTGGGAGTCGGGTCGTGACATCACCATGTTATCCAGGAAGTGACATCACCATGTTATCCAGGAAGTGACATCACCATGTTATCCAGGAAGTGACATCACCATGTTATCCAGGAAGTGAAGCCTTGATGCAGTAGTAAGTGCAGGGAAAAAAGCCCTTTTATAGGCATTTCCCGTAATAAGTTTATATTGGTGATTTGTATAACTTTTGGGAGGCAATACATTAATGCTAAATTCACACTGGTGGATTTCGTTGCGGATACCTCCCCTGTCACTTCCAATGTGATTACATACACTCAGCGGGATTGTCATCCCCCTGTGAGTACGTACGTCCTGGCCCCATTAACCCCCTGCCGCCGGGCTGATACATTACCTGTTCCACGGCAGGGCCGTGTACTGATTGGCTGCGCGGAACCTCTGGGAGCCAGGAGCCTCAGATGTGGCCGGATCGCGGATACGTCCTATGTGAATTTAGCCTAATAAATTTTTTTTGCCAGACTTTTAAATCCAGAATGCCCGGCCTTCCTTGGTGGAGAGGGCCCCCATACTCCGCAGCTTACTGAGTCCTTCCTAGATGCGTATCTGCTTTATCTGCTTTACCTGCTTTATTCTACAGTCCTAAGCATTTGCATGTTGACGTTCCTGTATGTGTAGGTCACGAGTTCTGTGCTTGTTTTCCGAGCCGTGCTGGTGTTGCGGAGGTGCAGCGAGTGCCAGCATGCGGGGAATGTCAGGATTCCGTCAGACTGTACTTGGCAGGCTTTCCAGTTCTCTCCTGTGATAGGAACAGAGCCCCAGGGGCAGAACTGCAAGAATCGCTCTGGAATGTGATTTTAATGTATCCGCCTTTCAATTGAAATTCTTCTGGTCCAATCCGTTTACAGGCCATTAGTTTTCATAGCAAATTCGTTTATAGGTTGTATTGTGATAGTCGATAGAGGTCGACTATTTATTACAGCTGTTAAGAGTCTAGGAGTAGGTTCACACATGGTTAAAGGGAATCTGGCCAATGCAATTCACGCTCCAAACTGCTGACACTGTTAGGTCAGGGACACCCGCTACCTTTTTATATATCTGTTTGGGGTTTTAAGAACATGGGAAAAATGCTTTTAATATCCAGTGCAAAGTGCAAGAGAGGCTTCCCCGAACTCCTGTTCTGCTCTGGCCAAATACCTGACCAGGTGCTGCTGCCAGCTCCATTCACTTCAATAGAAATTTCTATGGGGATTTGCTACTGCTCTGGATGGTTCCTGTCACAGACAGAGGTGGCAGCAGAGAGCACTGGAAAGAAGACACCACTTCCTGCATGACATAAAGCAGCTGATAAGTACTGGAAGACTTGAGATATTTAAATAGAAATAATTAACACATATATAACTTTCGGACAGCAGAAAAATATTCTCCGGAGTACCCCTTTATGATGCTGTAGGGTGCTCATAACAGCGCCCTTACACATACATAGATATAGGGGGAGATTTATCAATCATGGTGAAAAGTGAAACTGGCCCAGTTGCCCCTAGCAACCAATCAGATTCCACCTTTCATTTCTCACAGACTCTTTGGAAAATGAAAGGTGGAATCTGATTGGTTGCTAGGGGCAACTGAGCCAGTTCCACTTTACACCATGGTTGATAAATCTCCCCCATGGAGTCTCAACTAAAGCAAACCATGATCTGCATATCATCTCGCTGAGGTCACCCAGTCTTAATCTAAATCACAGTACATGGGGCGATAAGGGAGTAATGTAAGACTCCATTGAATCATGGCATAAATCATTCCTATAACCAGAGTCATGTGTCTGCAGTCGCGGTATTAGAGACCACTGGTAGAGCCGCGCCGCGTGTCCTCAACACATCTTTAATCACTAACACAAGTGGGAAGGGTCTATAGGGATGGGGTTTTTGTTGCTCTCTGTTACTGTGGTGATGTGTTCCATACTGGTGGTGTGAGGGGGGGCTCTCACTTATAGATAGAGATATGTAAGGACTGCGGCGCCATAATCCCTCCTATCTAGTGCATGCATATAGAGCGAGCTGTGAGCTGTCTCAGAGTCTGGCTCCGGGTTATAGCTGCAGGTTGGATCATATGTGCTGTTTGTATGGGGTATTTTTGTACTCCGGTCATTTGAGCTTTATTATTGTTAACATTAGGGCATGCTGTTTAGCTTATTCCAAAAAAAGGTAAATTTTATATTCGCTTCAAAAAACACAACCGTATTGTTGGTGTACATTATCATACCAGAAAAAAAATCTATAAATCTGTACTTCACAATAGGCCCATTGGGTATGCATTCAGTCTGTTACCTGAACCTGAACCAATTTATTTTTGGTCAGGACCCTTTTTGAGAGTATTAAAGGAGAACTCCAGCAAAAGTGGTGCCAGAGATTTGTTATTTACTTCTATTAAAAAAAAAATAAAATCAAAAATCCCCAGTACTTATCAGTTGCTGTATGCCCTGCATTAAAGGGGTTATCCAGTGCTACAAAAACATGTCCACTTTCTTTCAGAGACAGCACCACTCTTGTCTCCAGTTCAGGTGCGGTTTGCAATTAAGCTCCATTCACTTCAATGGAACTGAGCAGCAAAACTCCATCCAAGCTGGAGACAAGAGTGGGGCCGTCTCTGGAAGAAAGTAGCCATGTTTTTGTAGCGCTGGATAACTCCTTTAAGTCCTATTCTTTCCAGTCTGGAGAGCAGGAGAGGTTTTCTATGGGGATTAGCGACGACTCTGGACAGTTCCTGAGATAGACAGAGGTGGCAGCAGAGAGCACTGTGCCAGACTGGAAGGAATACATCACTTCTTCAGGACATAAAGCAGCTCATAAGTACTGTAGATTTTTTAATAGAAGTAAATTACAAATATCTGGCACTTTCTGACACCAGTTACTTGAAAGAATTATTATTTTGCCTTTAAGACTATACTCAGTCTATGAAAGTCAGGGGTACATCACGGTATAGGTCAGAATACCTCTATGCTGATGTATACCAGTCACATAGTGCAGTTTCGTGAACTTAGCGTGCTGCAATTTTTCCAGAACTCGCCCAAAGCGGTAACTCTTGTCTTTTTGTTGTGTGATCATCGGCCCTGCAGGTATGAATTAGCTGATGTGTATCTGACATACCTGGTCCTCGCCCTGAGGGAACGTTATCTGAAACGTTGAGGCATTTAAGCAATTTCTGGGAGGGTTTATGGTGGTGTCTGTGTAGGGTTACACAACACCGGCTCTAAGTGGAAACATATATGGTGCTTTTACGCAGGGTTTATACACTGCTATATACAGTAATAGAGGGGGGGAGGAGATTATAAGAACTTTCTTCCACACATGTAATATGCAGATTTGTTGATGCAGATTTTGCCCAATGACTTTGGTGGGAAAATCAATTGTATGGCCGATATTGCTGTGGAAACTATGCAGATTTTTAGACAAGTTGGGGTGAATTGACCAGCATCTCTGGTGTCGGGCCACATTACAGTAAAATTGTTCAGTGTACTCTATAGGCAACAATATTACCTGTACGTTCTGTAGTGCTGAGGCCTCATTGACACAGAAATTAAAGTGTCACTGTCGTGAATTTTTTTTTTTTTTGCAGAAATCAATAGTCCAGGCAATTTTAAGAAACTTTGTAATTGGGTTTATTATACGAAAAATGCATTTTTATCATGAAAAAGCAGTCTGAAGCTCTCCCCCCTGTCTTCATTGTTCTCCTATGGAGAGAGCTAAAGAAAAGACCAAAACAGGACAACAAAGAGTTAATCTACAAATCCCTCACGGGATATCTCCTGTGACAGTCACCAGTGACCTGTCTGAGCTCGGATTACAGCTGTCACCCAGCTCTGTGCCTGTAATCCTCTGTTATCTGCTTTCTGCTGCCGGCTAACTCCCTCCTTCCTCCTCCCCCCCTCCCCTCTCCCTAGAGCAGACAGGGTACGTCTCCTGCAACAAGTCACAATTTTCAGATTTTTCAGAGTGGATGAAAAAGAGGAAGGAGGGGGGGACCTGGGAAAAGGCTTTTTACATGCAGATAATGGCAGATTTGGCTAATAAACCCAATTACAAAGTTTCTTAAAATCGTCTGGACTATTGATTTCTGCAAAAAAAAAATACGACAGTGACACTTTAAAGCCCATGCATTTCAATAGCCCCATTCACACGGCTGTGATCTGCAAAAAGGAGGTCAAGTCCTTGTACGGACCCGCAGTTGTGGCACGGATCACTGTCTGCAGTGGTCCGTAAATTGCAGGACACTATGGATGCACATCTGTAGTGCAGTCCGCACTTAACCCCTAGACGACCCTGGACGTAGGGTTACGTCATGGAAGTCTGTCCCCAGACGACCCATGACGTAACCTTACGTCATGGGTGTTATTCCCGCTATGAAGCGCGCTCCGGAGCGGAGCGCGCTTCATAGGAGGTGGGGGCCGGCTGCAGTGAGCAGCCGGGACCTCACCGGTAATGACACACTGCAGCGATCGCGCTGCCGCGTGTCATTAACCCCTTAAACGCCGCGATCGCGGCGCGACCGCAGCGTTTAAGTGTAAGTGACAGGGGGAGTCCCCTGTCACTTACCGATCGGGACCCCCGCAGTGTGACTGCGGGGGTCCCGATCGTTGAAACGGACTGCTGGAGGTCTCTTACCTGCCTCCATGCGGTCCGATCGGCGATCTGCTACACTGAGCCTGCACAGGCAGGCTCAATGAGCAGAGCGCCGATAACACTGATCAATGCTATGCCTATGGCATAGCATTCATCAGTGTATAAATCAAAGTAATGTATGTACAAGTCCCCCAAAGGGACTTCAAAAGTGTAAAAAAAAAAAAGCCCCCCTTTCCCATTATATAAATAAAACATATAAAAATGAATAAATAGATAAACATTTAATATACCGTAGCGTGCGTAATTGTCCGATCTATTAAAATAGAACAAGCGTCATTGTGACCGGTAAACGGCGTACACGAAAAGAGGGGAAAAAGTGCGCAGATTACCGATTTTATGTTACATTATATATAAAAAAAAATCAATAAAAAGTGATCAAAACGTCCGATCTTCACAAATATGGTATAAATAAAAACTAGAGATCATGGCGGAAAAAATGACACCCCATACAGCCCCGTAGGTGAAAAAATAAAACCGTTATAAGCGTCACAATAGGCCCATTTTATTAATATTTAATTGCCAAAAAAAAGGATTTCATAAAAAAATACATATATAACATTAGAGAATCTGTGTAACCTGCATATGGTTGTGTTCGGACTGACCTATAGAATAATAGTGTCATGTCGCTGTTACCATATAGTGCATTACGTAGACACAGGAACCCCCCAAACGTTACCATATTGCATTCTTTCTTACGATTTCACCTATTTATATCTTCATAAATAATATATTTGGAATTCCATCATACATGTTATGGTAAAATGAATGACGCCATTACAAAGTACAACTATTCCTGTAAAAAACAAGCACTTACATGGCTTGTAGATAGAAAACTGAGAGTGCTAGAGCTCTTAGAAGGGGAGGAGGGAAAAACGAAAGCACTAAGATCAAAATT
This sequence comes from Dendropsophus ebraccatus, assembly GCF_027789765.1. NCBI lineage: Eukaryota > Metazoa > Chordata > Amphibia > Anura > Hylidae > Dendropsophus > Dendropsophus ebraccatus. The sequence continues at coordinate 26,170,298 of NC_091456.1, forward strand.
TGCGCGGTCCACTGGGTCATTTTGGGCCTGGTCCTCAAAGGGTTAAGGACCACTTTGCGTACATGTGAATGAGGCCTTACTAATAGAGTACACTGAACATTTATTTATTTTTTTTGTGGTTTTTCATTGCTGTTGTGGTGCAGATTTTATGCACCCTTAGGCTATGTTCACATGTACAGGAACCGCAGCAGATTTGATGCGGTGTTCACTTATTTTGAGCAAATCTGCTGCGGATCTGCAGCAGAAAATCCTCTGTGATAAGGTGTGTGTGAAGCTACCCTTAGGCTATTTTCCTACTTCAGGAACATAGCGGGGAAGGTGGCCTTCTCGTAATGTAAGACTGCTGATCATGATCATTATTAGCATCTGTCTATATTACAAGATTGCCGCCTTTCCCCACTTTGTTGCCACAGTAGGAGCATAGCCTTAGGGTACTATTACATGGAACGATAATTGGCCGAATCGGCCCGATTCGGCCGATTATCGCTCCATGTAATAAATACAATGATCATTGATATAGGTTTGGACCTCTTTTCGTCGGACGCCGACCCCGCACCGCTAGGTGTGATAGCGGTGCATGGCCGGCGACTGACGATATACATTACCTATCCACGTTCCAGGGCTGCTGCTGCAGTCTGATTCTCCCCGGGTCCTGCGTGCTCTAGCTTCAGAGTGGCCTGTCAGCTGACAGGCCGCCCGGCCAATCACAGGCCCCGTTAGTCCCGGCCTGTGATTGGCTGAGCGGCCTGTCAGCTGACAGGCCACTCTGAAGTTAGAGCACGCAGGACCCGGGGAGAATCAGACTGCAGCAGCAGCCCTGGAACGTGGATAGGTATTGTATGTAGTTTAAACAAGGGCTGCAGGGACATCGGTAACGATGTCCCTGCAGCCCTTGTTTAACGATTATCGGGCCGTGTAATAGGTCCAGTAAACGAGCGACGATCTAGCAGATCGGTGCTCGTTTACAGGTATTATTGGCCCCCATCGGCCCATGTAATACCACCATTCTAGGAGTGTGTTTAGACTTCATTTTGGAGTTCTACAGAGGAAGCCTTTTCCGGCGTTTCTCCTTTTCTGTTTTTTTTTAAGCGGTTTATTTAGTTTTGCATAAATTTTTAATAGAAGTGTCATCTGGATGATGGGCCGTAAAAGCAAATGCAGCTAAGGCACCATTCACATCAGCTTCCATATTCTCATCAATGCTAAATGCATCTGATGGATTATACTTTGTGTTATGCAGAGGAAAGGCCATAAACCTGGAGAATCCCTTTAAGAATGTTTTACTTTTCATCTGTAGTTGTGACAGCGGACGTTTCTGAGCTTTGACTCAGATGACGGTGAATCACCAGTCATATAATTATGTATAACCCCAGGCTGTAAAAGGTCTGAGCACGGATTTACATCATCCTCCTCATCCTCTTTGCCTTTTATGTCTCTCCTTGGAGTTTCCTGGGTGTGTGTCCTTCTGCTGAGCTTTGTCGTCTTCCCTGTATCATGGTGTGTAAGTGTGTCATAGTTATCACGGAAGTGTCCGGAAGTGTGATGAAGTGACTAAGTGCCTGACGCTGCTGCTGCTTCCCTCCTCTCTGTTTGATCACCTATCACCATGTCATGGATGTTGGTTACATGCAGCAGATCTTCTCTATTGCTGCCAAAGTGTCACAAGATAAAAAAAATAAAATAAAAAAGATAAATCCATGTTCTGTTTTTTGCTTTTCCGCGGCTTTGAATTTCATTACCATGGGAAGGTGATACAGCGCCACCGCCGACATTCCATCCAGTTTTCCGTACGCCCTCAGTTTGCTGATTCTGCTAAACTGTTAACTCTATGTTCCCCGGTGCACATCACCCATTGTGTCTCTGGGACAGAAAGAAGTGCTGTGGATTACAGATAAACCTCAATGTTTTATGTTTGTTTGTTTTTTTATATTCAGCTCTGTGTATACAGTGACAGCTGTTGGCACTTGTTGTATCTTGTTATTACTGCGTTGCTCCCATTCTATCTTGATGGTGCCTGAAGATAAATTGCAGTTTTATTAATTTGGGGTTGAGGTTTACAATCTGATTAACCCCTTAATGCCCTATAACATCAAGCGATTATCGGACATATTTGGCCGATTATCGCCCCTTACAGACGATAATCGCTTTGTGTAATAAAATGGCAAGGATTAGCAGACATGCACGATGTTGGCTGATCGGTGTCTTTTAACATGTTGAAAGAGCAACAATCCAGATAGCAGCGTCTGCTGCTCCTATTACGCAGAGCGACGGCAGCAGAACGCTGCTATCTGGATTGTTGCTCTTTCAACTATCTTTCTATGGGCTGCCCAAACGATTTTACGATTGCCCAAGCAGCTCCCCCCCACACACACACTTAATCGCTCACTGTCGGCGCTATCATATCGCCGGCAGCGAGCGAGAACAAGAAACAAGCACTGACCTGACAGGAAAAAAAAAATCACTGGAGTAGCCCTTTAAGCATTTCAGCAGGAGGTAAGGCCTCCTTCTGTCAGCAGGAGTGTGGAGTATGTACCCTTCCACCGGTTTGACAGCCCCTGTATTTTGGTACATCTTTGTACCTCTCTCTTGATAGACTTCTTATTAGATAACTAGACTGCTGGGAGATCATTTTGAGTCGCTATATATGGGGAGTCCGTATATGACGCTGTAACCCCCTCACTGCCCCTTAAGCAGGCGGCACCGCTGGATATGGGTAAAAGTATTTAGAACATTCATATGTATATGTATTAAATGCTCTCGCTGAAATTTAATCAGAGGTGCTGGTAAGTCATCTTAGACCAGAGCTTAAAGCGGCACTGTTGTGAAACCTCCTTTTTTTTTTTTAAGAAATAGACAGTGGTTGTGATTGCAAGCAGTTTTGCAATATGCTCTTTTTTTTCCTATATTTAAAGGAGACGTCTCACCAAATTTGAAAACAGCAGGGGGGTGGGGGTGGGGGGGGGATGCATGAAGATTATTAAACAATCTAAAATCACCTCTCCTCATGCTTCCATTGCGCTGACTCCCAATGACTGCTGCCGGAACTCATTTACAGCTGGAAACCAGGTACGTCACATACTCTGCTCTTCCAGATGCAACGTCACAGCCTGGCTGAGTGATTGCCCGCTCATCCAGTCAGTGATTGGCTGAGCAGGCAGTCACTCAGATGGGTACATGACGCTGCAGGTCACTGGCGACTGTTAGCTGGACCCAGGAACGGGGCTACGTGGCACAAGGATAGGTACGCTTAGCTTTATTATTTTCCTGCGCCCTTGGGCCTGCCTGACTTTTTTAAAATTTGATGGGAATTCTCCTTTAAATCAGTGTGATTTATTGCGCCTTGTTGTCTTCCTTCACTGCACACGTGTACAGCTATTGCGTGTCTATATTCAGTAACAGAATCCTGGGGTGCTTGCATTGTATGGGCAGCTCTCCTGTCACATAGCATCAAAACCCCTGTAACCACACAGTGATATTATACTGACTGAATTCTGCTTTTTTCTGCAGATGCGTTACTTGCTGACCTGGAGTCCACCACATCTCACATATCCAAGCGTCCTGTTTTTTTATCCGAGGAGACCCCATATTCCTATCCCAGCGGTTGTCATACATATCAAGAAATTTCAATAGCCCCTTCACATGCCAGTGAATCTCTCAATGGCACGGTTACTGACCCCCTGGATTCCTGGGCTACAAGCTCCAATAAATTCTCCCAGCAGCAGGTATACATCAAGAGCAACAACCTAGCTTATGTGTAGTACAAACATGATATGTAAAAAGAGAAATTAATCCTTCTGCCACCCTTTTGCAGAATCCCATCCACAGTACTTCGCTTATAAGCGAAAGTGTGGTGTCTCCCTCAGCTGGAGAAGAGGAACATGTATACAGGTAGGCCTGGTGCTTTTTTTTTTCCTCGGCAGTACAGGTTTTTTTCATTTCCTGGGCATAAAAGTTTTTATTTCTTTTTGCACAGTTTTCCCAATAAGCAGCGATCAGCTGAGCCATCTCCCACTGTCATGGGTTCATCTCTGGGCAGCAACCTGTCTGAGTTGGACCGCCTGCTCCTGGAGCTAAATGCAGTGCAGCAAGCCCCATCAAGTAGCCTTTCTACAGGTGAGGCATAGTGTTGGGCTGTTGTGTTTGACATTTGTTTTCCTTAGAATAGTTCCGAGATGCATCTACATAAATTAAAAACGCACTCACCAGTGGGAGTTACGAAATTATGATTTCTATACAACCTGATTGGTGCAGCCGAGCAGATTTTAGCGGCCCTGACCATTCCTCTTACTGCCGCCCTGTACCGGAGATCATCTATGTCAGTGCTTCTCAATTCCAGTCCTCAGGCCTCACCAACAGGTCATGTTTTGAGGATTTCCTTAGTATTTCACAGGTGATATAATTATACTCAGTGCATCAGGTATTATTACAGGTGTGCTTTGTATAGGATATCCTCAAAATATGACCTGTTGGTGAGGACTGGAATTGATAAGCTCTGATCTATGTTATGTAAGTATGCTGATGTGGTCCTACGGTGTACTGGAGGCGGCTTCAGCGCCCCCCAGTGCATCCATATCCTGTCCCCTCAGTGACACGCCTTCTTCATAATCAAGTCTGGCCGCGTCACTGAGGGGAGGGGGATATCTGTGCATTGGGGGCGCTGGGCCCACCTCCAGTGCACCAAACTATCACATCTGAATACTTACATAACTTAGAAGGTATCGGGAACCGGGCATCTGTCAGAGGAGCTGGCGGCACTGTTAGACTCTGCTCTGTGGCACTGAGCAGGTTGAAAAGAAATCTTATTTTATAATTCCTACTGGTACATTTGCTTTTAAGGGGTTATCCAGGGCTACAAAAACATGGCCATTTTTCCTCCTCTCTTGTCTCCAGGTCAGGTGTGGTTTGCAATTAAGCTCCATTTACTTCAATGGAACAGAGTTTGAAACCCCACCCAATCTGGAGACAAGAGAGGGGGGAAAAGTGGCCATGTTTTTGTAGCGCTGGATAACCCCTTTAATATTTCTGTGTGTATGTAAAACCAATGTACATAATATGCCACAATTGTCTGTGACACACATTCATCTAATATGACTTTCAAAGAGGTATTTCGGGCAACGAGTCTTCTTTACTATATGGCCGAGCATGGACTGTTTTAACATAATAAAATAAACTTCCCTCCTGGGCTCCAGCTCTGCTGCTGCCGTAATCCTGCTGCTCCACCTCCTGTATGACCGGAGGGAATAGGGAACAGAGTGGCAGGATTGTGCCTGAGATGGCGGCCACATGAAGAGAAAAAAAAAACTTTGCCCACGATACCTCTTTAAACGTGCTCCAAGTGGGAACTGGTAAACATCTCCAGAATTTTATGAACCGGATATATATATATAAAAAGTGTCTCCTAGATATACATGGACTGCAGAATAGATGGATTCCAAAATACCAACTTTTACAAATGAAACACCTATTAGATTTTTTTTTATATTTATGGTAAAGACCTCCTTCCCTATAATATAGTGGCTATGGTGTGTTATTTTCTAAGAATATAACTTTGGCTGGTGTTAGATATGCAGGCCTGTTTCATTCATGTTTGTTTTTACTTACAGATGACTTGACTCGAACCATCTCGCACCCCGTGGCAGTTCCCGTTTCTCTATCCAGTGTTTCTGACAACTCAGGAAGTAAGATTGGGCAATCCTTGAAGGAAAAACCTAAACGCAATGGGGCCCGGGGTATAGAGGATGTCCGTCCAAGTGTGGAAAGTCTTCTTGATGAACTTGAGAGTTCTGTACCCACCCCAGTGTAAGTATTGAATTGAATATTTAATGCTGCATGGGTTTTATTCTTTGATACTGAATGTATTTTCTTATGCAGCCCGTCAGTCACTGTGTCTCAAGGAGAAATGAGCAGTTCTCAGAGGGTCACCCCCAGCCAGCAGCAGACCCGAATCTCTGCCTCCTCTGCCACACGTGAACTGGATGAACTTATGGCTTCTCTCTCTGATTTTAAGGTACACCTGATGAGATGAAATGCATCTGCTGTGACTAACATATTAGTGGATGGAGCCACTTGTGTAAGGATCCTATTACGCTGGGTGATAATCTGCCCAATCGGGAAGAATCGTACAGATATCGCCCTGTGTAATAAAAAAGAGGAGCCGATCATCGTCCGATTTGTCTTTCAGCAGGTTTAAAAATCATCCAGCCGCTGACTGCGAATCCCTCCATGTAATAGTGATGCGCAGTCAGTGGCTGATGAAACAGTATATAGAAAATAATAAATTAATACTTGCCTGTCCACACTTCCCGATGTCCTCTTGGCTTTTTCTAGCTCACCACAGCCGCCGCTGAAGCTTCTGAAGTAACAGGCCTCTCAGCCAATCACTGGTGGTGGTGATGTCCCATATTGGCTAATGACTGAGCAGCCTGTCACTGCAGAGACGTGGCTGTAGGCTGAAGCAGGTAAGACACTAGGGATTGTGGACAGGTAAGTATTTTTTTTTTTTTTTGCTGATCTACCTAATGTGTCGGGCCTTGTGATACGGCTCTAACACTTTACTCTTGCTGGCCTTTCCTCTGTTGGTATACTCTCTAAACTTCCAGGTTGCTAGTAGAACTTTTCCTTCCTTCTGTTGATAACAGAAAGAAACAAGAGAAGCCTGGAGCGTCCTGTGGTTTCTGAACTGCTGGTTGTCCTTGTGATGTTGGTTAATTATTAGCGTGATAGCTTCTGCTCCCATTACCTTCCCCTTTGGTGTTTCTGCTTTTTTCCTTCTCTTTTATTGCGCTTTGTGTGGTCCTTAGCTATAGTCATGTGAGGAATACAGCAGTGATCAGTTTAGGGCCCGGATGTCTTGTCCATTTTAATGGCAATGACCAGAGAGCCTAGATAGGTACTGACAGATATCTCCCTTATTCTGTTAGTAAAGATTATTCACTTCATACAGCACTTGTTGATGCTTTTCTTCACGTTGTACATTTTTATGTTTAGTATATTCTGGGTTACATATAAGGTTGATGTCCTTTCTGCTAAGGCTCTTCTGTGTTTTCACTGGATGTGACCAAACCCTTACAAATGGTGGGAAATCTGATTCTCCGGCACATTACTACCTTTCTAGTATAACTACTAGAATGAATCCAGTTGGGCTTTCAGACTGTTGCTGCTTAGGGTATATTGCTGCTTTGTCAGTCCTGATGGTTGCTTAGCCTATAATGCAATGCCTTGTTCTTCGCTGGATTGTGGGCCAGTTAAAGCTGCTCATATAGCCTATTATATAACCTAATTACTAGATTATTGTTGGCTGAGCAGGCTAATTATCTAACGCGTAAAGGGGCCTCCTGGCTTCAGATGATGATGTGGCAGGGGTGAATCCGCCAGTTGGCTTTTAACATGTCCAGTACTTTGGTTTTCGTGGGGAGATAAATCGCCAAATCGATAAATCGCAGTGGCTTACCCTCTTTTCTTTATTGGAAACAAAGGCATGCTTAGTTGATCGTGTATGTGTATGGTGAGACTGTGAGAGGGCGCCATCATTTGGCAGCTATCTAATGTGCTTGAATAGGTGACGGGTGTCTTTTTCCGGTGCAATGTCAGTTGTACACTTCCCATAATGTTAAAGTGATACTTTCACCACCCCCCCCCCCCCCCCCCCCTTACCCTATGTGCTGTTCTCTGCACCACAAGCTTAGTTGCTGCACATTTGTGTCACTTAGGTGGGGCTTAGAGACACTTGGGCCCACTGTCCCAAACCAGGACAACTGATGTGAAGTGCCCCCCCCCCCCCCACGTGACACTTTCAACCAATGGAATTAAGAGAGAGTAAGGGGTGACAGTATCACTTTAAACTCCTTGAAGTGTCACTGTTGTATTATTTTTTTTTGCAGAAAAAAATAGTACAGGTGATTTTAAGAAACTTTGTAATTGGGTTTATTAGCTGAAAAATGCATTTTTATCATGAAAAAGCAGTTTGAAGCTCTCCCCCCCTGTCTTCATTGTTCTCTTATGGAGAGGGGAGGGGAGGAGGGAGATGAGGCACCATAACAGGACAACAAATAGTTAATTTACAGCTACATCACTGGGCTATCTCCTCTGAGGTCAGCACTGACCTTTCTGACCTTTCATACAGCTCACACTGTGCAATCCTTTAGTCGCCAGCAAAGAGCAGAGAACAATCTCCCCCCTCCCCTCCCCTCTCCATAGAACAGACAGGGCCCCACTGATGTAAGAGTGAAGATTTCCTGATAATAAGCAGTGAATGAGAGAGAGAAGGGGGGGGGGGTATGGACCTGGGGAAAGTCTTTTTGAATGCAGATAATGGCTTATTTGCCAAATAAACCCAAATACAACGTTTCTTAAAACCGCCTGTAGTATTGATTTTTGCAAAAAAATAAAATAAAATACTACAGTGACACTTTAAGCTTTAAAAATTAAAGTGATACTGTCACCCTCCCTTACTCTTGTTTTGGTTCATCAGTTGAGTGTCACCTAGGCGGGGCTTTATGGCTTTGGGCCCTATCGTCTGACTGGGGAGAGCAGGCCCAACTGTCACTAAGCCCCGCCTAGGTGTCCACCAGTGAAAAGAAAGAAGACGCAGACAAGTGTTATACAGGTATATATCAAATGTGCAGAATATAGTGTGTGTGGGGGTACAGTTTCATACTATTGTGTTGTACATATTCTCTGAATTATGTAGATTAGTAATACAGGCTTGCATATATGTAGAAAGCACCATTTTATGTAACTTGAGTTTTTTCCCCCCTGCTTCTTACTAGACCTGCCGTACTTGCTCTGAGCCCGTTTCTGAACAGTATAAGAGTAGCTCGGGCTCTCCCCCAGGCTCTGTATGCTGCACCCCACTATGTGCAAGACTGGAAAGTGGCTTTGATGCCGTCACTCCCACTAGTCCTGCTGTTTACCTACACATTGATGAGGATGAAAACTCCGCCTCATTTCTTAGGAAAGGCATTCATGGTTTACAAATAGATGTGTCCCCTAAAGATCAGCCAGTGACCGCCCCATTCGATGCCTATAGTCAAAGAACAGACCTTTATCTTCCAAGTTTTTACAAGAAGTCTCAGACAAAGCAGAAGGAACCTGATGTCTGTCCTGTAGAATACTCTTCATTGCCACATACTGGTCAGGCAGATGAGGTAACAGAGGACCAGACAAAGCAAGAGGAAACCAGTCCTGCCATGTGGAAGCCTTGTGAAAATACAGTGGAGATTGAAGAAAAGTACTCTGCTGAAGTGGCCCATCCTCTGTGTTCAGCCAGCGAAAAGACAGAAAGCTCCGTAACTCCTACAGACCATCAATATGAGATTGACTTGAAGTTCACAGAGTTTCCAGTGGAACTAGTAGGTAGCAGTGCCCCCAATGGACACTGGGAACAAGAGTCAACATTTGGACTTTATCCTGACCCAAATAAAACTTACAGTTCTTGTACAGAGGATTCCCAGGATGTTCTATATCAAGAGGTTCCCCGGATTTCTGCCTCCCGTCAGGCAAGCATGTTATGTATGGATTGATTCCTGTGCATGGACTTGGTGTACTTTGCTGGAGGTGCATGTAGATGTGCATGAATCACTGTGGGGCCATCTGGACGATAGCGTCCTTAGAAGAGGTTAATCCTAATGTGTTCTGGTGTGTTTTCTAATATCAAGTTACCTCTTTGGCTGTGAAGTAGTGGAGTGTTGGCCAAGTGGCCTTTGTGGTGCCGTTTGCTTGGCGGTGACAAGTAACGTTGTGTCATTTGTTCAGATGAAAACTCTGATTAAAAGAACTAAAGAGACTCCAAATGTGCATCCAATGTCTCGGGACCTCTCGCCTCGACGGAAGTTTGGGCCGGCTATATACAACAAGAGTCCGTCGCAAGACCGCCTCATCGAAGAGCTGCATGGGAGGTTTGGCATAGACAAGCAAGACACTAGCAAGACTCCAGATGATAACTGGCTGACGGAGGGCGTGATCATAACATCTCAGCCCGCTAGGAATATGCGGGTGGCTGAACAGAGGATCGAGAAGGTAGAATAAGAAGGCAAGGGAAAAAGTGGTGGTCTGCTCAAGGAGTGATCTCTGTGGATTGCAGATTGTCGTGGAACATTTGTATACCTAATAATCGGGGAAAAACTTCTGCATGGTTTTGCACTTTTCACATAATGTTGAAGATTTATTTGGCGAGTATCTATACAAGTCATAAAGAGACGTTCTGAACATACACTAGAATAGAGTATACATTGCATTAGTAAAAGCTTTAGTGGCATACACTTAACTACAAATAATATTCTTTACTATAGTGCTCTATTTCCCCTTTATGTTACTTTATGCTAACCTTTTTCATTTATATTTTATAAACCATATCTTTTTTTCTTTTCTTTCCTGTGTATCCTATTTAGATAATTATTCCTCCAGATTCTCCACAGCTCATAAGAAAAACCTTGTCCGTTACCTCTTCTCCTCCCAGTACATTGCAGCCCACAAGACTTGTGTCTAAATCTACATCCCCAGCACTGCCGCCACCACCTTCTGTCTCTTCCTCTGCTGTCTCTTCATTGCTCCCACCTCCGGCCCCTCCATTGCCCCCAGCCCTTCCACCCTTGCACACCATGCCTCCATCGAGTACACTTCCTCCTCAGCCACCACCTTCATGGAAGCGGTATAGTGATGATTACCAGGACTTGTCTAGGGCTTTCTTTCCTCAAGAAGAATTTAGGAATCCTTTTCAGGATGAGCCTCCAATGCCACCGATGGTGACCTATGCCCCACCGAGAGTGCTGCCTACTCCAAAATCTTATGTATCCGTGGCTTGTCAGACAGAGGATAACCCACTATTTCCACCCATTCAGGCATGGAACGAAAATGTGTCCATGGTTAGTTGAGCGCAAGATATGTTTTGGTTGTGTAGCAGTCTGTATTGGCAGAGAGCTTGGATCTCTGATCCCTTTTCCTTGTGTTATGGAGTCACATTCATTTGTGACTTTTAAGAACAACTTTAATCTTCTTGCAGATGATGCCTCCCGCCGCTTACTGTAGTGACAGAGCGCTTACTGCTCGTCCTCCTTTGAGCCGCTCCTTCTCTGACAAGGCAGGTTTATTTGTTGTGTGCCGTGTTGTCAAGAATATTTTATGGTGTTTGGTTTCTGACTCCTTCCAATTTTTTACTATGGACAGATGGTGCATGACAAATAGGAGTGTTTTTTATTTTTTGTAATGTTTATTGTGTGCTGAATCGGAATGTTGTGCAATAAGGTACCTGTCAGTTTTTAAGTTTCCCCTCTTTGTGTTGGTCTCCAGTCACCTCTGGTTTCTTTCCCTCCGGCCTCTTCCGCGTGGCCTCCACAAGAAGAAATCTGTTTCGTGCCTGACGGCAATTACCGCAATGTCAACTCTAGGTTCCTGGCTTCAACAAATGAAACCCCTTTGGTATATGGATTGGTCTGACTTGCTTAATGTTATAACCTAGTCCTTGACAATGCTGTCTCTGAGTCAGGGAGACTAGCTTTTAATGTTTTGTCTCTTTCTTTTGTAGTTCATGGCTCAAGGAAAATCTGTGAACAGTTCCCCTCCATCCAGTGCTCCGAAGCCTGGCAGTCAGCTAGACAATATGCTGGGGAGCCTGCAGTCTGACCTGAACAAGTTGGGCGTGGCAACGGTGGCGAAGGGGGTGTGTGGTGCTTGCAAGAAACCAATTGCTGGCCAGGTAACTATCCTAATCTGGTGATGAAGTGATTTAGTTTAAAGTCCAGCGAAATTGTAAAATAAGTCAGGCAAACGAGGGAGCGGGAAAATAATAAGCAAAGTAAATTACCTATCCTCGTGCCTCGTAGCACTGCTCCCATTGACAGCTGCCGGTGTCCTACAGCCCTTCTACATAGTTATTGCCTGCTCAGCCAATCGGTGACTGGGGTGGAACATTGCCCCAGTCACAGACTGGCTGAGCAGGCTATCACTCAGCTGGGCTGTGACGTTGCAGCTGGAAGAGCTGGGTATGTGTCGTACCTGAAATCCAGCTGGCGGCCGTCAACGGGACCTCGGGATGGGTGAGTTTACTTGTTTGTTCTTTTCTCACACCCGTTTGTCTGCTGTTTTTAATTTCGTGCTACTTCCTCTTAAATTGCATTATGTACTGATGGCATATGCTCTTATGCAGGTTGTTACAGCCATGGGAAAGACTTGGCACCCAGAACACTTTGTATGCACACATTGCCAGGAGGAAATTGGATCACGCAACTTCTTTGAACGAGATGGGCAGCCATACTGTGAAAAGGATTATCATAATCTTTTCTCCCCACGATGTTTTTACTGTAACGGACCGATACTGGATGTGAGTGCTTTTGGAGGTGCATTGACCTAGTGTGTCATAGTTTTTCATACCTTAAATCTGAAGTTTGTACTCGTTCTCTTTTCAGAAAGTTGTGACCGCTTTGGACAGAACATGGCATCCAGAGCATTTCTTCTGTGCACAGTGTGGGGCATTCTTTGGACCTGAAGGTAACACTTTTTGTTAGAATATATGCGTTTTTCACATCTGAGCTCACAATAAGGATGTAATTCCTGCAATTTTTGCAGATCCGTGACTAGGCAGTGATCGGTGCCTCAAAAAAATTAGACGTAGTGCGTCTAGTCTAGAATGTGGTGGTCCGTGAATTGCGAACCACTATGGAGGGATAAAGTGCTGCCATGATTGCAGACAGCATATCCTGACATATGAATGTACACTTGGTGATTTTTGTTTACCTGTTATACATGTTTTAAGCTGTCTTATTTGACTTGGCTTTACAGGTTTCCATGAGAGGGATGGAAAGGCTTATTGCCGTAAGGATTACTTTGACATGTTTGCTCCCAAGTGTGGCGGCTGCACCCATGCAATCCTGGAGAATTATATCTCTGCTCTCAACACACTGTGGCACCCAGAATGCTTTGTCTGTCGGGTAAGATGAAGACATTTGAAAATAGCATGTAATGAAATACTAACCCGGTATAAGCTGCTTAAGGAACCTATTTTTTGATTGTGTGTAGTCCATTTTTTCTTTGATGTTGCTTGTATATAGAGCCAACATCTTTTGCATCATTGTATAGAGTTTTTCATCACAGGCTCCTACAAGGTTTACAGACTATTTCAAGTACACATACACACTCAAATTAATTTCACAGAAGGCTATTTAAAGGGGTTGTCTAAGATAAAATAGTATTTAACTATGCTGCTAGGGCTGCGGAGGACATGTCAGTCATATATATACTCACCTGTCCAGGTTCCGGGCCACCCGCTTTTTATTGCTGTCAGCAATTTTAAAACATTCAGTGATGCGTCGCTCTGACCGGAAATGGAAGCTCAGCATAGTCTCTATACGGTCTATGCTGAGCTTCTAGTTCTGAAAGCGCTGATAGTGGTGGAGCGTACGTGGCCTGGAACCTGGCAGTGGAGCAGGACAGGGTAAGTGTGTGTGTGTGTGTATGTATATGTATATATATATATATAATATATATATAGTGTGTGTGTATATATATATATAATATCCCCCCTCAGCCTAGTTAAATATCATTTTATAAAGGACAACTCCTTTATGCATATGTTTGTTAGTTTGTTTTTGGAGTATGAAAGGAACCATAGAACCTGGGTGAAACCCACAGAAACTTAAGTAGAATTAATAAACTCCATGCAGGTGTTGAACCAAGGATCCCGCCCCCACACACACAGACACACCCACCCCTAAGGGCGGGTTCACACTACGGAATTCCGTCAGCTGTCCGCCCGCACGGGCACGCGCTTTTCCGCCGGCTCCATAGACACCATTCTATGGGCAGGCGTATTCCACAATCCGCTGAAAGAAGTGACATGACACTTCTTTCAGCGTATAGTGGAATACGCCGGCCCATAGAATGGTGTCTATGGAGCCGGCGGAAAGGCGCCCAGATGTGCGGACGGACAGCTGACGGAATTCCACGGACATTGTCCGCGAGAATTCCGTAGTGTGAACCCGCCCTAACAGTGTAAGATATTTGTCTGATAAATATTTTGGGGGGTTTCAGTAACAGGGTCTGCCATTTAGCCCTTTTGTACAAAGAATTTATTTTTTTTTAAATTTCCAATCATTTCAAAATTATATATATATATATATTTTTTTTTTTAGGAATGTTTTACTCCATTTGTGAACGGAAGCTTCTTTGAGCACGACGGGCAACCATACTGTGAGGTGCATTACCACGAGCGTCGCGGTTCACTGTGTTCCGGCTGCCAGAAGCCAATCACCGGCCGTTGTATCACCGCTATGGGGAAGAAATTCCATCCCGAGCATTTTGTTTGTGCCTTCTGCCTTAAGCAGCTCAACAAAGGAACCTTCAAGGAGCAGAACGACAAGCCATATTGCCAGAACTGCTTTGTCAAGCTCTTCTGTTAGAGCACTGCACTGTATCTAAACATCTTAGCTATGGGGGTTTGAGCAGCTCTTGTGCGAGCAGCCTGGGTGGTTGATAAATATATGGACTTTACAAGGGAAAGAGCATAGAATGGAGACCGAGGATCCTTACTCATTTCACTTTTTCTTTTTTTTTCTTTTTTTTCCTTTTCATTTCCTAGTAAGGTGCTGATCCGAATGTTGGCCACCTAATCCAAAAAGGGCCCTTTTTAGCATTTCAAAGTTGGAAGCGCAAAGCTGCCCATGACTAGACCCTGTGGCCATGTCTGGTAGGTTTGCAAACCTTGCGGACTCTATGGCCAATCTTCTATGCAGCAGTATGTGTGTGTATTATGGCTTGTCATGGTTTAGGAAGGACACCGCTGCTGCTTCCCTTGGTTAGACAGTAAGGGGAATGGCTCTCACATCCTCACTAGAATGAGATTGGCAGCTTTTAATATCTATGGGTTAAGCTGTGTCTATAATAAAAGGCCTGATTTTGGGAATTACAGCAATAACATTTTCTAATGACGGTTACTGGTAACTTGTCACCTGAATGCAGAGTAGCTGATCTTCAGGAATTTTTTTTTTTTTTTAACCAGAAGTCCCCTCTTTCCTCATTTTAAGAGCGGGGTGTTCGATTTACCGGCTCAATTTTGATGACAAAATTTAAATCTCTGCTTTTTTAATAAAAAAAAATAAAAATAAAATATACACATATATAAATATATTTACTCTTAAAGTAAATCCAGTAGTACTGGATTTTTTTTTTTTTTTTTTTGTGCTTTAACTAAACCTGGCTATTAACATTTTCAGTATTTTTAGTGTGAAATTACTTTATTAACAATTTTGGACATATGTTAATTGAGAATCAGTATTTCAAAAATTTAAGCTGCATCAATCAAATATTAGGAAATGCCAAATATTGATTTTTTTTTTTTGTAAATCATGTACTTTAATCTGAAAGAATAAACTTTGTAAAGAGGCCACTTTATTCTCATTTGATGTAAGGGGAAGGGGATACTGTGCTAGAGCTTTGTGGCAGAATGTATTTAAAGAGGCGCTGTCGCAATTTTTTTTTTTCTTTTTAAGAAATCAACAGAGGTTTTGACCGTAAGCAGCTTGGCAATAGACTTTTTTTTTTTTAAAAAAAATTTCTTAATGTTTTTAAAGAATTGTTTTATACATATGGCCAATAGGTGTCTCCCTTTACTGCGCATTTGTCCAGCTACTGTGCACCCACAGTCAGTAGTAGAGAATCCTGGGGTCCCGCATTGTATGGTCAGCTCTCCTGTCACATAGCACCAAAGCCTCTGTAACCATACAGTGACATTTAACTATCTGAATTGTTGTATAACAATGAGCAGTGTCTCCTGGCAAGCTGCATAGTTGATGATATAATTAGTATAAGTAAATAATATAATTAGCCCAAGTTAGTTCCCCTCAGTTAAAATACAACCTGTATGTATAACGTACATTTAAACATAGAAAACGTAAAAAAAAAAAAAAGTAATGCGAATATATTGCAAAACTGCTTGTGATCACAACCCCTGTTCATTTCTTTAAAAAAAAAGTTTGTTGCAGCAGCTACTCTTTAAAGGTTCTATAGTTTTGCCTTAAATAATACCAATATTAGAGAGCTCGGAGTTTTTATTCTAACCTTGACTAAACTGAACCTACCCCTGTCCCACCACTGTGGTTTACAAGATCAGCTCTTGGGATTGATCTGTACCATTAATGGTGGTGGTGGTGTTAATGAAAATGCAAGAGGACAATGGAATTATCAGCATGTGGTGTTCATATTTGAACTATATGATTGTGTGAAATGCCAAAGATAATGGTTTGGTTACTGCGGCCAATATGCCTTAAGTGTCATGAAACGGCTTTACGTAAGCATCCTGTTTTTCTACTCTTATCTCGATATATTGACAGAATGTGACTAATGCATGTGTTGATTGTCCTGTGTGTGTACATGCTGCTCACTGAAAACCAATTGAGACATTCACTTCTGTGTTTTAATACAGTTTGAACGCCAAATGAAATTGGATTTAAAATGTTACTGCTAAGGTGTTGGGCTGGGATCACATTGCGTTTTTTCATCTGTTTCGTTGTTTGCCTGTTAGTATCTTTTTTTTTTTTTCTTTCACATCAACTGGTGTTTGAAAGTTATATAGTTATATAAAAATACATTTTTATTAAAGTAATGTATTGCCCCCCAAAAGTTATACAAATAACCAATATACATTCATTACGGGAAATGAACATAACAAGTTATTTTCCCCTGCACTTACTACTGCATCAAGGCTTCACTTCCTGGATAAAAATGGTGATGTCACTTCCTGGATAACATGGTGATGTCACTTCCTGGATAAAATGGTGATGTCATGACCCGACTCCCAGAGCTGTGTGGGCTGTGGCTGCTGGAAAGGATGATGGCAGGGGGACACTGAGGGACACAGGGCACTGGAGGGACACTGAGCATCCCTCTGCCATCATCCTCTCCAGCAGCCAGTCAGGTCGTGACATCACCATTTTATCCAGGAAGTGAAGCTGCTGTATGTCCTGCAGGAAGTGGTGTATTCTTTCCAGTCTGACACAGTGCTCTCTGCTGCAACCTCTGTCCATGTCGGGAACTCTCCAGAGCACTAGCAAATCCCCATAAAAACTGTCCACAGCAGTAAAGGTTTTCTATGGGGATTTGCTACTGCTTCGGACTGGACAGAGGAGGCAGAGAGCACTGTCAGACTGGAAAGAATCCACCACTACTTGCAGGACATACAGCAGCTAATAAGTACTGGAAGACTGGAGATATTTAAAAAGAAGTAAATTACAAATCTATATAACTTTCTGACACCAATGTCAGACACAGTGTGAACTTTGAAAACGCAGTGTGAACCTAGCCTTATGCAGTTTGAATAATACAGAATAATGCAGTTGTACCAAGTGGCACAAGTATTATTTGCTGTTTGACTTGTAGCTTTGCACATAGGGCCAGATTATATGGGCGCAGGTTTGTCACTATACGTATGAGATTAATAAACAAGTCTTTTCCTTCCCCAAGTCAGCACCACTTTCTTCCTCTGGTTGTCTGGGCTTATTGTACGTCTGTTCCATTTATTAGAAAATAATCTGTCAGGTTCTTTATAATGAAACAGGTACCAGCTCCCTTATTAGTCAGGATTTACTCTGAAAGGCTTTGACATTTCTGATAAATGAGCTAGAAACAAGGCATAACATCAAGGAGGTGGCTCTCTGTCTGCTTCCTTCTACCCTGCTGGTGCTTATTGACCGGTGTCTCCGTATACACAAGCAGGGAGGGACCTGGCAATTAAAGGGGTAGTGTGGGCAAAATTAAAACCAAAAACAGTGTGGGCAGGGGATCATGAGAATATAATAAACAATTATACTTACCCATCTTGGTTCCCGCTGCAGCTGTGGTTTTGCTGCTGGTCTGTATCCAGAGTCCTCTGACATTACGCCCATGCAGGTACTGCTTAGCCAGTCAGTGACGGAGTCGAGCGTTTGGCTAAGAGGGAAGTTCCTGTAAGGCCGTGATGTCACAGGAACTCGTAGATACGGGAGACCAGTGACCAACTGAGAGTTTGGGGACTAGTTAATATAACTATGGTTTTTAACATACCGTGCAGGATTTTATTTTGCCAAGGCTACCCCTTCAAGCCCAGTGTATTGGGGTGACGCCAGCAGAGAGCCACCACCTCTCAACTCGCCTTCAAACTATGGTTTCTTTAAAACTTTAGGGTGGGTTCACACTGAGGAATCCGTGCGGAGAAATTCCTGCGGATTCAGTCGCTCGCTCCTTCTCAAGGCAGCGTGCATTTCCGCCCGTCCCATAGACGTCATTCTGTGGTCAAGGGAATTCCGTTGTCCACTAAAAGAATTTAGTGGGGACGAGCGACGGAATCCGAGGGAACGACTCCGCGCGAACCCACCCTCAGTAAAACAGTATGAAGGACCTGACAGGTTCCCCTTTAAATGGGGCAGAGTTGCAATACCATATACCCCGTGGCACTGCTTTCCAACCTTCTAAAAACAAACATGTAAACATTCCCAGAATAATTGGTGCATATTACTAACCACCTCCTCCCCTTACATGTAATAGAATGCTCCATCCTCAATAAATAATAATGAGTACATTGACATTTCTACATGGCTCTGAGGCTGGGATCACACAGCATAAAGCAGAAGCAGGATGCCTTATCCTTTGCAGAAATGCTGTAGATTGTACTGCAATAAGTAATATATCAGCTGCCCAATGGCCCAGACTTCTCAGTCTGTCTACTTTGCCCATAGCTGCCAATCACAGCTCACTTTTCATTTTACCAAAGCAATATGAGAAATAGAAGCTGAGTGGGGATTGGTTCTATGGGCAATTGATTATTCTGGCTTAATATGCCTGAAGTTTGTGAACCCAGCCTTAAAAAGAAGCTATCGGAATCTAACCTGCTGATATGTCCCTACTGCACATGGGGTGCTGAGGATCAATGTGCAGTTAGTAGTTAGATCCTTATGCTAAGTGGGTGGTGTGGAGCACTGGGGGCAGAGCTACCACCCGCAGAGCACCAATCCGGCCAGCCCACTGCATTTATTTTCATTATGAGAGGCCGGCCTTCTGGGGCTGGTAGCCCTGCCCCCGCCCCCAGTGCTCCAAACCACCTGATTAGGATAAGGATCTAACTAGTAACTGCATGGGAACGGTGCCGAGGGTGAAGGTAAGAGACTTGCCTTCATCCTCTGTGACTCCTGCACAATAGGGACATATCAGCAGGTTACATTTATTATTTCCTTATTATTTCTTGCCTTTTCTTGGGAATCTGTTCTGGTTCTGATAAAATATTTGATGTTCTGTTTGTCCATAATTTTGTTGCCTTTTGGTTTTGAAAAAAAAAATAATTGCAGTCACACTTTGCCTTAAAATGAACAGCCTAAAGGACTATATTAGACACTGGGCTTCAGTGTATAGAGAGAGACACACACTGTACTACCCATTACAGTAATGGATTATGTGCCCGGCCGTTCTGGAGTACAACCACCCTTCTGCAATGGTTTTTATAACACATCAGTTCTGCTGTTTTCTCGTTCCTGCACATTTCTTTATGTAACTTTTTTTTGCTTCTGTGATAAATGCCAATAAACATTTCATTTATTTTGTTTAGTGGTTTCCTGTGTTGAATTGACACCTTTCAGTGTTCTTACCGCCTACTATATGTGCACTGACAACAGTGAACGGTGTGTGCTGTCTTTCTTATACGTTATGCTACTACTGCAGTTTGTATATTACTAAGGAGACGTTGTGTTACTGTAGGTAGATGGATTACTTATGCTATTGCATCACCTACATTACTGTTTCATTTCTTTTCTGATTCCTTAGGCTCGGTTTCCACATAGTTGTTTGGAATACACATATGTGGAAACACAACCCTTAAGGTGCCAGAGCCTATAGTCTCTTAAAGTGAACCAAACAAGTAGCGCCCAAAAGAAGTGCTAAACTGTTGCCTTATGTCTTCTGCAGTGACTAAGCCTTCTATTCAGTCGCATGAAAAAGACAGGGAGCTGGGAACTAGTCATCTGGGCCGTGACTAGTCATGGCTCTCTGCCTGTCGGTGTGCTCTGCAGGGTGATTGACAGAGAAAGAGGCCAGTTAGAAGTCTATCAGTCACCCTGCAGAGTGCGCTGACAAGTCACGGCCCAGATGACTAGTTCCTGGCTCCCTGCCTGTCTCACACGCCGGAATAAAATGCAGAATAAAAAAACTACTTGTAGCGTCGTACGGAAAATCTGTGTGATTGGTTTGCTATAGAATTACTGAAAGTTCGGCACTTCCACAGACAAGGTTCATTGGACAGCTTAGATATAAAAAAAAAATACACATATATATATTTTATAAACAAGCTGTAATTTCTGCCTATTTTCCGGCACTGAGACACTTAAAGGGGTTATCCAGCGCTACAAAAACATGGCCACTTTCCCCCCTCTCTTGTCTCCAGATAGGGTGGGGTTTTAAACTCCGTTCCATTGAAGTAAATGGAGCTTAATTGCAAACCACACCTGACCTGGAGACAAGAGAGGGGGAAAAGTGGCCATGTTTTTGTAGCGCTGGATAACCCCTTTAAAGGAGAAGTCTGGCAAATAGTTTTATTATTACGGGGAAGTGTTTTTTTCCCTGCACTTACTACTGCATCAAAGCTTCACTTCCTGGATAACATGGTGATGTCACTTCCTGGATAACATGGTGACGTCACTTCCTGGATAACATGGTGATGTCACTTCCTGAATGAAATGGTGACGTCACGACCCGACTCCCAGAGCTGTGCAGGCTGTGGCTGCTGGAGAGGATGATGGCAGGGGGACACTGAGGGACACGGCACTGGAGGGACACTGAGCATCCCCCTGCCATCATCCTCTCCAGCAGCCACAGCCCGCACAGCTCTGGGAGTCGGGTCGTGACATCACCATGTTATCCAGGAAGTGAAATCTTGATGCAGTAGTAAGTGCAGGGAACAAAAACACTTATGTGCATTTCCCGTAATAAATGTATATTGGGGATTTTTATAACTTTTGGGGGGCAATACATTACTTTAATCAAAGATTTTGGTTCTCTTTAAAGAAGTCCAGCAATCACGGAAGAAATATATATATTTTTTTTATTTCTTCTATTTAAATTACTTATTAATATTTGTAAATAGAATTATTACTTTTTCGCCCGCATTTTTAATTTATTCATGTTTTTCAATGTCATGCGCCAGCTCTTTTCAAAAGAGCTGGCGCATGACAGGAAGCTCCCGCCAGCAAGAGCTCCCATGCGCCCTTGCCCGCCGCTCTGTAAATATACAATGATCTCGCGCTATACAGCGTGAGATCGCTGTGTATATCTGTCCTAATTAAACCTATTAGTTTATTCCTGAAGATACAGACTGCCTTTGCAGTCTGTATCTTATACTTTACCTAATCCTGTATAGCAGTGTAGTATTGCCGGGTGCCGCCATCTTGATGATGTCACTTGCATTCCAGCGCTGGAACGCAAGTGACGTCATCAAGATGGCGTCGCCCGGCAATACTACACTGCTATACAGGATTAGGTAAAGTATAAGATACAGACTGCAAAGCCAGTCTGTATCTTAATGAATAGACTTAGAGAGAGAAAGTTTTTGATAGGTTCTCTTTAAGGATAAATCGTGAATGGTGTCCGTGCCCAAAAGAATCCCATGGAAAAGAAATCCGGATAGGTTTTCCTGATCTGTAAAGGGGGTCCTAGTGCATTAAAGGCCCTATCTGCTATCAGCTGTATTCGGTTATGGACGATAATCGTGTTGTCTAATGCTGCGTTTACACCTAACGATTATCGTGCGAATTTGCGCGATAATGATCGAATTCAAATGATAATCGTATGTGTAAACGCAGTGAACGATCAAACGACGAGCGAGAAATCGTTTATTTTGATCTTTGAACATGTTCTCAAATTGTCATTGATCGTTCGCAAAAAATTCGCAGATCGTTCCGTGTTAACAGTTGTTCGCCGATTTAACCAATGAGTGAGATAGGCTTAAGCGATCGCAAAACCAATTTTCCGTACTATACATCGTACCGTTTAAACGCTGATCGTTATGGAAAAAAAATCGTTACTCCGACATCGTTAATCGTACGATGGGGCCAATTATCGTTTCGTGTAAACACCGCATTATAGAAGACAATGATCAGCCGACGTGAACAATGTCGGCTGATCGCTGTTTGTGGTTGTATTTCAACATGTTGAAATACAAACAAATGGTGCGTTTACACGGAAAGATTTATCTGACAGATTTTTAAAGCCAAAACCAGGAATGGATTTGAAAGGAAGAGAAATCTCAATGTTTTCTTTATTACCTGTTCTCTGTTTATACTCTGTTCCCGGTTTTGGCTTCAAAAATCTGTCAGATAAATCTTTTTGTGTAAACGCACCTTTAGGCTGGGTTCACACACAGTATATTTCAGGCAGTATTTGGTCCTCATGTCAGGTCCTCATGGCAACCAAAACCAGGAGTGGATTAAAAACACAGAAAGGATCTGTTCACACAATGTTGTAATTAAGTGGATGGCCATTATTTAATGTCAAATATTTGTTGTTATTTTAAAACAACGGCTGTTGTATTGAAATAATGGCAAGTTATTTACCGTTATATGGCGGCCATCCACTCAATTTCAACATTGTTTGAACAGAGCCTTTCTGTGTGTTTAATCCACTCCTGGTTTTGGTTGCTATGAGGACCTGACATATGGACCAAATACTGCCTGAAATATAGTGTGTGTGAACCCAGCCGCAGATAGCAATGATCTGTTGTCTTCGCACCGTGGAATAGGACAGGCTGCAGCAGACCGCCACTATCCTCTATGGGCTGCCTGGACGATCACCCCCGCAGTTCTCCCCCCCCCCCCCCCCCCTTCCACCCCACCCCCCCCCACCCACCCACCCCCAATGCGCGCAATAGCACCAGTAGGGAGCGGGAAATGAGGAGCAAGCTTGCTCCTCTTTTCTCCCGATTTCCCAGGACTGGATCCAGCTTTTCCCAGCACACGGGAGAAGCAGCACAAAGCTCCAGCCATTTAAAGGGCAGCGGGCTGATGAGCGGATTTCAGAGATAAGGAAGCGCTTTGCTTTCCTATTTACTTTAAATTCGCTCATCTCTAGTTACAACTATCTGCTGATATGGGATTAGGATTAGAGATGAGCGAACCGGGTTCGAGTCGATCCGAACCCGAACGTTCGGCATTTGATTAGTGGCGGCTGCTGAACTTGGATAAAGCTCTAAGGTTGTCTGGAAAACATGGATACAGCCAATGACTATATCCATGATTTCCACATAGCCTTAGGGCTTTATCCAAGTTCAGCAGCCACCGCTAATCAAATGCCGAAAGTTCAGGTTCGGATCGACTCGAGCTGCTCCAGGTTCGCTCATCTCTAATTAGGATCTGATATGTTGGAATTACACATACTGGGTAAAATATCTTATGTAGGCAGACTTCACACTTGCAGCATAACATTTGTTCTGTTCAATCATTGTGGAACAGCAAAAATACCAATGTGGCCGGATCACTTGCGTGTCTGGCAAACCTCATTGACCTGTTAGGGCCCATTGGCTTTTTAGCATGGTGTCTGTCATTTTACCAGACAAAATGGTGCTGCATACTGTATATTTTTGTTTGGTATGGAGGCTTCTTATAGAACCTCTGTTAGAGCCCTTATATAACCCTTATCAAACAGGCCAAGTATGTGTGTTAATAGGGAGTTGGATGAGATATCTGAAGCTTAGGCTAGGTTCACACTGCGTTTTTGCAATCCGTTTTTTGCAAAAAATGGATGCATTTGTGTGCATCTGTTTTGATCAGTTTTTCCATTGACTTCCATTGTAAAAAAAGGATCCATTTTTTTTGACTGACACTACTTTTGTGTCCGTCAAAAAAAAACAACGGATCCGTTTTGATCCGTTTTTTTTCCAATGGAAGTCAATGGAAAAAAACAGATCAAAATGGATGCACACAAATGCATCCGTTTCTTTCATCTGTTTCTCATCAGTTTTTTTTGCAAATAACGGATGAAAAAAAATGGATTACAAAGACGCAGTGTGAACCTAGCCTTAGCAGCATAAGCACAAATTCTTAAAATCAATGTATAATAGTCTACAAATATATAGGCTGTATAATTTTAGGCCTTGGGTTCTGCAGAAGGGTCACCTTTAAGAGAAATATACAGAGAAAGTTGAGATGTGGTTTTCAACAAGAATGAGAAATAATGTAGGCAATGGTTACATGAAGGGTTAATTGTACATTGCGTATCTCCTAGGGATGGGCGAATTTACAGTAGGAACTGAGGGGGAGATTTATTAAACTGGTGTAAGGTTGTGTTGTCTTAGTTGCCCCTAGAACCAATCAGATTCCACCTTTCATTTTTCAAAGTCTGTGAAGAATGAAAGGTGGAATCTGATTGGTTGCTAGGGGCAACTGAGCCAGTTTCACTTTACACCATGTTTGATAAATCTCCCCATAAGCGCTTCGCTTTGTTCCTATCTGTATTCCGCTCATTGGGCTTCGGAGCTTTGAAGTCTTCTCCGCTTCTTGACACTCCTCCCAGGGTCCTGGAAAAAAAAGATGAATCCAGTCTTGGGGAACTGGGAGAAGTTTCCCAGGATGAGAGCCATCTTTTTCCCACCACGTTCGTATGTCTAGTATCTCCCTCTGCAACCTTAGATACATTGCTACAGCCCCGTGCTATATGGAGGAAAGCTATACTGCAGTCCTAGAGTACAGGACAACCTAGGCCATACCCCTTTGACACTATACTGCACAGAATAAGGCTGCTGTAACAGCAGTTTTAGTTTTGTCTTAAAGGGGTTATCCAGCGCTACAAAAACATGGCCACTTTCCCCCTACTGTTGTCTCCAGTTTGGGAGGGGTTTTGAATCTCAGTTCCATTGAAGTAAATGGAGCTTAATTGCAAACCACACCTGAACTGGAGACAACAGTAAGGGGAAAAGTGGCCATGTTTTTGTAGCGCTGGATAACCACTTTAAAGGGAATGTATCAGCAGGTCAGACAAATATAACCTTATAGCCCCCTATTGTGTTTGGGGTGCTGAGGATGAAGGTAAGTCTCTTACCTGTGACAGGTGACCTGGGCACTTATTATTTTATATATATTTGAAAATATGGCTCAAAATCCTGCCTTGTGTAAGGCTACATTCACACATCTGCAGATTTGCTGACGTTACAGACGGGGAAGGAATGTAATGAATTTGTTTCCCGCCTAGCATGATGTGTCACTATCATGCCGGCAGCGGGGAAGCACTTTGAATCACTGTGGCCAGTAGCGGATTATAATAGGTCCGTTTTGGGCGGTAGCCCGGGGCCCAGAGCTCCTGGGGGGCCATGGCCACCCAAACAGACTTATACTTTGAGTAGTGTACTGGCTCCTGGCTACAATTCTGCCATGATTTGCAAACAATCGCTGCTTTTTTACTTCGATTTTGCAAAAATTAGGGCATCATGACATTATCTTTCCTGTACTATGAACACACGCTAGTGCCGCCAAAGTTACAGTGGGTTAGGGGTGCCCAGGATTGGTGAACAGCTCGGGGCCAATGCTAAAGTTAATCTGTCCCTGACCGCGGCACTGCACCTGGTTGCAAGTGGAACAGCAGGGTGGCAAAAAGTTGCAAAGCTTTGCTCAAACTACCAGATTGTAGCAAAATGATGTGACTTTTTACTGCTTTGCCTGCCAAGAGAGCAGGAAGGGAGTGTATTACATTTTATAGCTGCCAGCTGGGTTCACAAGAAATCCAGCAGAACCAGTGGATTTCAGATGCTTTTAGTTACCTCCCCCCCCCCCCCCCCCCTTGTCTTTAAAGGGGTAGTGCGGCACTAAGAAATTATTCACAGAATAACACACATTACAAAGTTATACAACTTTGTAATGTATGTTATGTCTGTGAATCGCCCCCTTCCCTGTGTCCCCCCCACCCCCGCACGTGTACCCGGAAGTGTGGTGCTTATGCATTACCTGATCCGTGTCGCGCCCGCCCGCCATCTTGTGGCACAACGTCATCTTCGGACAGACGGCCGAAGCTCTCCGATCGTCCCGAGTGCCGGCCGCCGCGTCATCAGATGCTCAGCCGCTATAGGCTGAGCACAGTTTTGCTCAGCCAATCGCGGTTGAGCATCTGATGATGCGGCAGAAGGCGGACGGCACTCGGGACGATCGGAGAGCTTCGGCCGGTCGTCCGAAGATGACATCGTGGCACAGAAGATCAGGGACGGGAGTCGGCACGTGACAGGTATGTATAATGTACCACACTTCCGGGTACACGTGTGGGGGTGGGGGGGACACAGGGAAGGGGGCGATTCACTGACATAACATACATTACAAAGTTGTATAACTTTGTAATGTGTGTTATTCTGTGAATAATGTCTTAGCGCCGCACTACCCCTTTAATAGGAATTTAAAGTCTCACTCGTTATAACTTTCTAAATCAACAGAAGATGATATAAAGCAAGTTTGCAATATACATTTATTATTTTTTTTTGTTATCATGCTGTAAAACAAATCTGTACTTACCAGAAATCCAGGTCCAGTCTCCTGAAGGCAGATTTTCTGCTTTTTCTGGTTGTAAGAAAAACAGACTAAACACAGGAAGTCCCGGCCAGTACAGAGAGTCACGGCTCAATGTGTCCGACAATCACATGACTGCCTTCTCTCTGTGAGGGCTCAGATGGCCTGGGATACACGGGACTTCCTGTTTTCTGTTTTTTTTTGTTTTTTTTTAGAAAAAAAAGTGTCAGAAAACAGGAAGTGCCGTGTTCTCCATGATAACTAAAAAATAAAATAATGAATGTAAATTGGAACTTTGCATTATATCACATCTACTGTTGATTTAGATTTTGAAAGTTATAACGACGGTGACATGTGAATGTACCAGCAGTACACTTGCTTTAAGATTTCCCCATAGATACAACGGTGGTTGCTGTGGTCCTTTTTCTGAGCCACGGTCTGGTTATCGTGTATGGCGCTGTTCTATTCCTGAGTCCCTCTATGATGCAGCTCCATTGATTCCCCACGCCGTTCTATCCATGTAAAAATCTTAAAGCGAAAGTACTGCTGATAAATTCTCTTTAAGAAATGAGGTAGAACTGTTAAGACTTACAATTGTACCTGCCAGCTGACCCAGCCCCCCCAGCAATCGCTAAAAGAGGCGCTTGGCTTAAAGAAGAACTCCAGTGAAAACTTTTATTCTTTCAAATCAACTGGTGTCAGAAACGATTTTGTAATTGACTTGTATAAAAAAAAGTCAAGTCCTCCAGTACTTATCTGCTGCTGTATGCCCTGCAGGAAGTGGTGTATTCTTTCCACTCGGACACAGTCCTCTCTGCTGCCACCTCTGTCCATGTCAGGAACTGTCCAGAGCAAGAGTGGCTTTTTTGGACATTTGCCACCCTGGACAGTTCCTAACATGGACAGAGGTGGCAGCAGACAGCACTGTGTCAGACATGAAAGAGTACACTATTTCCGGCAGGACATACAGCAGCTGATAAGTACTGGAAGACTTGAGACTGGAAGAAAACGATTTTTGCTGGACACCTCCTTTAAGTCCAGGTTTGTAGCCGAAACAGCTGAAACAGTCCCATAACCACAAAAATAACTTTGAACAATGCTTGCCAAAAAAAAACACACCGAAAAATTGGCTATTGTTATTAGCCCTTAGCTGCCTTGTAATGCTTCCTATGGTTTGGAAGGTGCTGTGACTACCTCCACTCCACTAGGGGGCCCTAGTCTATTCTCTTACATGGTAACACCGGTTTGTCCGATAATATGTCTCTTTACGAGGCCTCCTTTGAGTGACTCCCTCCAGATCCAATAGGAAGCGAGACAGTAAAGCGTCACGTCCAATCTGCTTCTTAGTCGAGGATTTCCAGCTTGTTGATTGGCCGCCGCCGTGTAATATAAAAGCGTAGTTCCCGGTTCACGCTCCCTTTTACCTCCCGGAGCCCTCGTGTGAGGTACGTGAGGCCTAGTAGTAGTTGTGGCCGGTGGCCGTGACGCCCTACTTCCCGCTAACTATACACGGGAGGAAACATGTCTCATGTATTTTGTTCGCGCCGTTTGCGCTGCGGCTTCTGACCCTTACTGCTATCCGTCCTCTGTATATAGGACTCCGGTACCGCATGCAACAATGTGAACTCATCCTGTCATTTATGCCTCACCATCAGACGGCCTAGTGTGTACCCGGCTGTAACCTAGCAGCGGCTTGCGATACAGTGGGACAGACTCTAGTGTGAATAGTGTCAGTGTGAGGATGGTTTCCTGCCCACGTGTTATGTAGATCCATTCTGCCCAGTCTGGAGGTTTTAGTAAAAGTCTGGTCACATGACTTTCTTTTAGAACCCAAGAAGCCATAATCCTTTGCTGGTGCCTTACTGAGCTAGAGATATATCTACCTATCTCTGTGTCAGAGGCCAGTGTGGCTCCACCTCATAATGATAGATATGTAACTTGGGGCCCTATTACACCGGGCAATTATTGTGCAAAAAATTGTTATATTCGAATTTAAACGGTAATCGTTCTGTGTAATTGCAGGCAATAATCGAAAAATCATTCGTATATCGTTTATTTAGATCTTACACTAAGATTATCGCTAATCGTTTGCTGTAATTCCACCTTCGTTCACTCAAGTTCTGTGTAAGGGCCCTATTCCACGGACGATTATTGTTCGCATAATCGTTAAAGAAGCAGTTCACTTTTTTTTTTTTAGCCGCTGTCATGTATATATACAGAAGATGATCGTTGTCCTGTCCCGCGGTGCCGTTCAAATCGGGCGCGCGCACTTCCGCCTGCTGCTGCGAGTCCTCTTCTGTGACCAGTGATTATACGCCGGAAGTCACGCGCTTCCATGCATTCGCTATGGAAGCGCGTGACTTCGGCGTTCAAATTTCAATGCAGAGAAGAGGAGTCACAGCGCCGGTGGAAGTGAGCGCGCGCCCGATTTGAACGGCACCACGGGACCGGAGCTACGCCGCGGGACACCGATAATCTTCTGTAAGTATACTTGACAGCAGCTACCCGGGGGCCGAAAATAAAAAAGTGAACTGCTTCTTTAACGATAAACAATCTCAAACGACCGCTATTGCGAAAGACCTGAAATCGTTCACTCCTTTCCATGGAACAATAATCGTTACTTATGATCGTATTTGCGATAGTTTTTTTTTTTGCTATTGCGTTCGTATCTACTGCGACCGAACGACGTCTTATTCAAAGCTAACGATTTGCGAACGAGCAACAATAAAAATAGGTCCAGGTCTTATTAAGCGATCAACGATTTCTTGTTCCGTCGTTAATCGTTAACTGCTATTCGACCGAAAGATTATCGTTTAGATTCAAATGATTTAACGATAGTCTGAACGATAATCGTTCCGTGGAATAGGGCCCTAAGGCTGGGTTCACACTGCGTTTTTGCAATCCGTTTTTGAAAAAAAAGGATGAAAAACGGATTGCAAAAACTGATGCATTTGTGTGCATCCGTTTTGATCCGTTTTTCCATTGACTATCAAAACGGATCAGTTTTTTTTGACGGACACAAAAACGTTGCTGGCACTATTTTTTTATATATGCTAAAAACGCAGTGTGAACCTAGCGTAATATGGTGAACGATTTCAGGTTAACGATAAACAATCTAGTTTGCGATCGTTAATCGTTAAAAATCGCTCCGTGTAATAGGACCCTTATGGTCCTTTTACAGGGAATGATTGATCGTTTGTTTTTGCACAATAACTATCGAATTCGAACAATCGTACGTGAAAACGCAGCGAACGATCAAACAACGAGCCAAAAATTGTTCATTGTGATCTTTCAACATGTTCTCAAATCAGTGTTGATCGTTTGCAAAAAATTTGCAGATCGTTCAGTGTAAACAGTCTTTCAGCGATTTGACCTATGTGTGAGAGGCTTAAACGGTCGCAAAACGCATAGTGAATTTTCCGTACAATGAATCGCTCCGTCTAAATGCTGATTGTTATAAAAGAAACATTGTTCATTCAAAGTCGTTAATCGTGCGATCGGGCGAATTATCGCTCTGTGTAAAAGTACCATTAGTCTCTGGCATCACTACATAACCCAATGAAGTACTGACCAGGTCATTGGTTTACCTGGTCTACCTCCTTACAGTTACAGAATGGCTGATATGGGGTAATCTGTATAGAGTTTGGTGACCATCTCTATAGGCATATTGTTCCCAAGTTTATTCTGTAATTGCTGATCTGCAGTTTAATACCGATAGGTTTCTAGTCGCGATAGGTTTCTAGTCGCGTATCCACACACACGCAGTTTTTGTGGATCCATGAATAGGTTGTGATCCATGCCGCAAAGAATTAGGACGTGTAGTGCGGATCTGTAATTGTGGCACAGATCACTTTCTAAAACTGTAGTGGTGGGTGAATTGTGGACCATTATGGAGGCACAAAGTGTTGTCCGCCATTGCAGATCCAAGATACCAGGCAGCACTTGCGGACGTGTGACTGTACCCCTTGGGTGCTAAGCGAACCTGTCAAAATATTTGTGTTAGATAACGTTATCCAAATGCTCAGTGTTTGATTTCCTGCGGCTTCAGAAGTTGATGTTGCCCTAGGCTGTACCTGAACATTTTGACAGGTTCGCTAGTAGTCTTATGGTACTTTTACACGGAGCGATAATTCGCCCGATCGCACGATTAACGATTTTGAATGAACGATGTTTTTTTAATAACGATCAGCGTTTAGACGGAACGATACATTGTACGGAAAATTCGCTATGCGATCGTTTAAGCCTATCTCACACATAGGTGAAATCGTTGAAAGAATGTTTACACGGAACGATCTGCGAATTTTTTGCGAACGACCAACGATAATTTGAGAACATGTTGAAAGATCAAAATGAACGATTTCTCGCTCGTCGTTTGATCGTTCACTGCGTTGACACGTACGATTATCGTTCGAATTCGATCGTTATCGTGCAAATTCGAACGATCAATCGTTCCGTGTAAAAGGACCATTAGTTTACAGAAGATGACACTGTCCACTAGTTGTAATGGTCCTTGTAAGTAGCCAGTATTTATAGTAATCCAGTTGTAGTTTATATAACTTTTGCTTCTTGCTTTCACAGGATTATCAAGTCTTTAAACCCTTTTTGTGGCAATCCTTGGTAGCACTGACAAGATGCCCAGGGAAGACAGGGCTACGTGGAAGTCCAACTACTTTCTGAAAATCATTGTAAGTTGTTTTCTTTCTTCCTCTTTACATTGAATCACTTCTGTGCAGTTTTTACAGCTATAACTCCTTGTTGTAGGTGTTGTCTTGTGAGTAGTGTTAAGGGAACCTGTCAAAATTGAGTTTAACAACGTTACCTGAACACTGTCTGATTCCCTGTAGTTTCAGAAGTTGGATGCCACCGTAGGGAGGCCATGGATACAACCACAGGCTGTATCTGATTTCCCGGTAGCCCTAGGGTGGCAACGCCGAGGGTTTGGTTAACTTTGCCGAACGGTTCACTCATCACTACTTATAAGCCATCATGGTACCTGCATTGTGGGGAAAAAGGGTTAATTCTGATGAGGGATTATTTCTACAGGTTTATAACCATTGATTCACATCTGTCTGTTGTAAATACATTTTGACTGTGGATTGTCTGTTAACTGCTTAGACATCTAGATGTCTGCAGCAAAGTGGATAGTACTGCCCTCCTCTAGCAATAGATCACAGCCTGTGAAGCCATAGTGTTAGTCAGAATATGTTACGTCCAAGGAACGGCTTTATAATATATATACTTTATATGTTTACAGGTGCTGTACTTTTTATATAAATGTTCTTGGTTTTTATTTTTGCAGCAACTCCTTGATGATTTTCCAAAATGCTTTATCGTTGGGGCGGACAATGTTGGCTCAAAGCAAATGCAACAGATCCGTATGTCCCTTCGAGGGAAAGCCGTCGTGCTGATGGGAAAGAACACCATGATGCGTAAGGCTATCCGTGGCCACTTGGAAAATAACTCTGCCCTGGAGAAGTGAGTCCCCACTTTGCCTCTTATAATTAATTTTTTTGTAGTCTTCAAGTTGTTCACAGAAATTTATATTTTTCAGGCTTCTGCCTCACATCAAGGGAAATGTGGGATTTGTTTTCACAAAGGAAGATCTCACTGAAGTGCGAGACATGTTACTTGCTAACAAGGTAAATAAATCTCTGTAAAGCAGAATTTAACCGATAGGTATTGAGCTTATATTGGGCGTCGATTCCTTTAGAATGGTTAATATTAAAGATAAGTGAATTTACAGTAATAATGAAGAGAATAGTTTTAACTGGGCACTCTGCATATCAGCCTGCTGCCTTTAACTTTGTGCCGCGAAAAGCTGGATCCAGTCCTGGGAAACTGAAGTTCCCCAGGACTGGATGCAGCTTTTCCAGGCAAAGGCAGCATGTTAAGCAGACTGCACAGCTAACAAAGCAATTCGCTCATCTTCTAGTTAATATCTAGCCAACGTGTTATCTTGCTATACTGTTACATACAAACTATTGTGATTGGTTAGTAAGTGTAACATTAGATATGTTTCTTCATTCCTGCATTGGTAAGACTACATGGTGACAACACAATGCTTTTTCTTTTTAATAGTAAAGGTTATACATTTTTTCATTTATCTAAAGGCTAAGTCTGTCAGTGTTACTCTACAGAATGGCATTTGCTTTTTGGCTTTATAGTAATTATTAAGGAATTGAAATGATTACTGTTGGTTGCATTCTTTAAGATGTTGGTGTCCTAATATTGAAATAATTTCCTAGGTGCCCGCATCTGCTCGTGCTGGAGCCATTGCACCTTGCAATGTCACAGTACCTGCTCAGAATACTGGTTTGGGCCCTGAGAAGACTTCCTTCTTCCAGGCTTTGGGAATCACTACTAAAATCTCCAGAGGAACTATTGAAATTCTGGTAAGTTTTTTAGGTCTTTTTGGCCAAAGTTTAAATACCGTACATTAATATGCACCTTTCTTGACTGGCGCTTCTGGATTAGCTGTGACATCCACTGCTAATCCGGAAGTTTAGGTCTCCAAAGACACGGAGTCGCAGTCAGTTGATAATGCACGCAACCCCCATTAGATCCAACGGAGTTTGCGTGCATTATCAACTGATTGCGTCTTCATATCCATGGAGATCTGAACTTCCAGGTTAGCAGTGGATTTCACCGCTAACCTGTAAGTGCCAATCGTGACAGGTACACGTAAAAGAAGTCACATTAGTTTACAGAAACGGCATAGTTGTAGTTCTTGTCCATATTGGAGTGTGTGCAGTCTAACAGCATATGCTTTTCTCTGCAGAGTGATGTAGAACTGATTAAGACTGGAGATAAAGTAGGTGCCAGCGAAGCCACCCTGCTGAACATGTTGAATATTTCTCCATTCTCCTTTGGTTTGATCATCCAACAAGTCTATGATAATGGAAGCATCTACAGCCCAGAGGTCTTGGATATCACAGAAGATGCCCTGAGAACTCGCTTTTTGGAGGTACAATACTTCTACAAATCTGTGTTTTTAATATGGTTGCCAGCAACTTGTGACTTGAAAGAACCACAACTAATCTACAATCTTTCTTTAGGGCGTGCGCAATGTGGCTAGTGTTTGCCTGCAGATTGGCTATCCCACTGTTGCTTCAGTACCTCACACTGTCATCAATGGATACAAACGGGTTCTTGCCATTGCAGTGGAGACTGACTACAGCTTTCCATTGGCAGACAAGGTAAGATGATGAATGGGCTTAGTAATGAGAACTGAAGTCCAAAGTGTGGTGCATATGGGTGAAGCAGAACATCAATACACATAAAAATTATTGCCACTCTCCAAATGTGCAATGAAGTAGAAATTCATTGGTTGATCAGTCAGCAGTGTCCCCTCTTGCTAGTCAATGCAGAACAGGTTTTGCAAAAAATAAAAATTCTAAATTTACTTATTGGGGTAAAATTATTGGTAAAACACCAAAGACACTGACTCCATGTGCAATGAAACAACAAATGCCTGCATACTTGCCTCCCCTAGCGCTGCTGCTGTCATATCAGTTACCATTCCCATGTTCTTCTGATGACTTCCTGCTCAACCAATCATAAAGCAAAGTGAGGGGGAGCAGGATGTCATCTGAAGAAGCAAGAACACAGAAGCAGTGGCCAGAAGATGACTGGTGCAGTGCCAGGGGAGGTAAGTATGCAGGTGTCTTGTTTTTTTGTGAACAGGGAGATATGGTGTTAACTGGGCTTTCTTGAAAAGCTGCAGATCATATATCCCATTTAGAGATGGTTATTAGGGAATTCTGGACCCGTAATTAGCCGATTATCTGCAGATCCTAAATTAAATATTCTTGCTAATGACATCCCCCGTAATGGACACTTTACTTAGCAAACATGGGGAGTAACTAGGATGCTTAGTGGTAAGAACATTTTAATGAGCCCACTGTCAAATGGAAATAGTAGCCTGGATTATTGTACTGTACAAGATGAACAAGATCTTGTATTTACTGGTCGTTCTGTTTTGCAGGTTAAGGCTTTCTTGGCAGATCCATCTGCATTTGCTGTTGCTGCTCCTGTTGTGGAAGCTGCTGCAGCTCCAGCCGCAGCTGCACCTGCTAAGGAGGAGAAAGAAGAGTCTGAGGAGTCTGACGACGACATGGGATTTGGTCTCTTTGACTAAGATCCATCAGTCAAATCACATCAATAAAACTCCATTTAACTAACTGTTCCTGTAATTTTTTTTAATAAAATTGGCAGAGTGAGCTGTAGGGGTGACGATTACTACCCATTTTAGTAGTGCTTTTATAGAGCTTAAAATGGGGAGTAATATGCGAGTACAAAGGATAGTGAAACAAATGTCATCCACCCTATACAGAAGTTATCATTCTATTATGTACAAAAGGCCAGGGCCAAGTGGCTTCAGACTGAAGATTGTTTATTTTTTTTTTTGATTTTTTTTTTTTTTTTCTCCAAACTTTTTCCAATATTTGGCACTCGCGGTGACAGCCGTGTACAAACCTATTCTCCGTATTAGTCCCACTATTGTAGCTACAATGGTTTAGCCACTTTATTTTCATTCATTAGGATTTGGATCCTAATGAAACATTGTAGGAGAAAAAGTGGTAAAAAGGGAGAAATGGGTGAGCGATATTGGTGGTATCACTGAAGAGAGGAGGTAAGAGGTAAATTAGGGAAACAGCATAGTACAATTAAAAATAATGCACCCATTTTTTTTTTGTGTAGAATAAGGAAAAGGAAGAGTCTGGAATGTCCCAAGATAGAGAGGCGGATTATTTGCATATGATTTGGAGTTTCCTTGAACTAAAGAAATTTTGGAGTCATGTAGTGAAGAGGATTAAAGGGGGTTATGCAGCTCTGCAGAAACATGGCCACTTTTCCCCCTCTAGTCTCCAGCTCAGTTGTTTGCAATTAAGCTCCATTTACCTCAAGGGAACTGAGTTTCAAACCCCACCCAATCTGGGGACAAGAGGGGGGCAAAAGTGGCCATGTTTTTGTAGCACTGGATAACCCCTTTAAGAGGAAGTTTAGCAATAGTATAACACGCAGTCCTAAGGTAGTAATATAGAATATCTTATAGGACTATGGAGAAGATGGGGCCTATTTTTTTTTTTTTTTAGGTAATACATAGGAACTGGAGAGTACATACAACGCCCTCAATAGACAATTGAGCACATCTAGTGAACGTAGTAAAAGGATATGATGACACTTGGTACAAGGGGGGAAACAAGTAGAGAGAAGGATTATGCAGCAGTGGGAAAAGTAGAACAAAAGAGGCTAAAACAGGTGATGGATTGGAGAAGAGTACAGTACTCTAATCGTAAGGCTAAGGCACCATTTAGGATATCCTGTTCAAAACTGGGATTCAAATGCCCCTGGTTCGGGTTGTTACGAACTTCTGCCTGGCTCGCTCAGCTCTACTGGGTTTGTAAGTTGTAATCTGCATTTGATATGGATGGAAAGTTTATATAGAAAAGACCTGATTTGTATGGTAATGCATATCATTTTTTTTTATAAAAACAAACCCAAAAACCATAAGAGCAACACACACACACTGACAACACAATCTCTACAGATCTATCCAAAAATAATCAGACAACCATAAACAAAAGTATACCATGCGTTAATAAAAACAAAGGATGTTTCTGGACAATATCTCTTGTAGTTATAGAAAAGTTCCATTGTTGGTAGTTCAGAACACAACAACTAGTTGCATTCAGGACTACTTTACACCTCCTCCTCCCTATAGCCTTCCTAACATCTCCCAAAAGGGTAAAATTCCCCACCACCAATTATAATTGCTACATTGTGTGGTGTAGAAGAATGTAATGTTCCCATAACCATGAATTATTGTGACCTGTATTTCCGCTCTTCTACAACAAACAGTAAAAAAATCAGTAGAGGCAAATATTATAGGACTTCATTGAATGCAAAAGCAATATTTGCTACACATTTTCCAGGACCAACATTCCCAGATACTATAACTGGTACTTTACAGACTGGCCCACCAAAGGACCGGAGGATTCTCCGGTGGAACCCCAGCTCAGAACCTGCAGTAAGGGTATGTGATCACTATGGAATCCTGATGGAACACCCGCCACGGATTCCACAGTGCGCACCTGCTGGCGGCCGGGTGTATCTCCGCTGCTCCCATAGGCTTCATTCTATGGTTTGCCAGATTCTGCCGGGATTCCGTAGTGTGCATATAAGACCTTAAGAGTGGGTTCACACTACGGAATTTTGGCTGATAAACTGCGGAATTCCATCTACTGTACGCGCTCTGCCGGCTCCATAGACACCATTCTATGGGCCGGCTGATTCCGCATTCCGCCGAACGAAGTGAGATGTCACTTCTTTCGGCGGAATGCGGAATCAGCTGGCCCATAGAATGGTGTCTATGGAGTGCCTGGGTGGCTCTGCCACGTCCTGTCTGGGACCGGAGACCACAGAGGTGTATTGTGGGTGTCAGTGTTGGAGCTGGGAAGGTAATGAGATGTTTTTTTTTTTTTTTTTCTTAACCCAACCCTTCCCTGGCCATACTGAATGCACAAGCGCGAGTTGCCTTTTACTTCTATGCATTCCAGAGTTATCAAGACCAGGCAAAGTAATGGGTATTTCCTTCCTTGGAATATGTTTTAAAGGGGTAGTTAAAAAACAACAACTTTAAAATGGTACCAAAAATGCCAGAGATTTGCAAATTACTTCTATTAAATCACCAGTCCTCCAGTACTTATCAGCTGCTGTATGTCCTGCATGAAGTGATCTATTCTTTCTAGTCTGACACAGTGCTCTCTGTTGCCACCTCTGTCCATGTCAGGAACTGTCCAGAGCAGCAATAAGCATGGGTGCACACTATGGATTCCCGCGTGTGACCGCGACGGATTTCGTCACTCGTACCCGCACGCGGCGGTGCGCATCTCTGCCCCTGCCATAGATGCTATTCTATGCATGGGCGGATTCCGCATTCCGCCGAAATGTCAATTCTTTCGGCAGAATGCGGAATCTGCCCATGCATAGAATAGTGCGGCACGAGCGGAGAAGCGTGCCGCCGTGTGCGGGTACAAGCGACGAAATCCGCCGCGGGTCATACACGGATATTCCGTAGTGTGCACACACTCCTAATCCTTGACACTAAGACTTCAGATTTTTTAATAGAAGTGAATTACAAATCTCAAAGATTTTTTTGGGGGTGAACTACTTTAACTACACTATAGACTATAGATATATCCTATTAATTCAGGTCTATATGGGGAACCTTCCGCCCTCCAGTTGCTGCAAAACTACAATTCCCATCATGCCTGGACAGCCAAAAGTTTTGCAGCAACTATAGGGCCACAGGTTCCCCATCTCTGTTGCAGTATATGGTATGGCTGTAGCTGGGGAACCACCCAGACTCCCTTTATTCATGATCAGAGACAGGATAAAAGCTGCAACCTGGTGTCCCCATCCGGTGACAAAACTGCAATACTCGTGCATGCTGGGAGTTGTAGTAGCTGCATATAACGGTTGCTATGGTGCACTGTGGAATCGCCTACAGCAGGGATGGGGGGGACCTTTGCTCTCCAGCTGTTGCAAAACTACAGCTCCCATCATGCCTGGACAGCCGAAGGCTGTCCAGGCATGATGGGAGTTGTAGTTTTGCAACAGCTGGAGAGCAAAGGTTCCCTACCCCTGGTGTACAGGACTGGATCATGAGCGGCCGCCGTACCGGAAGTGACGTGCGCTCAGGAAGCCAATCGTGGAACTACCTGGCGGAAGTGCGTGGTAGTGCTTCCTGGGTCAGGGCCGGTAAGATGGCGGCGGACACGCAGGTTGGTGTGGCACCGGTCTGGATGAGTTGTGTGTGCATTATGTGGCCCCCTCCCATAGGTTCCCGCTGTAATAGATATATAAGGCTGTTAGTGTGCGGGGTTAGTCAGCTCGCCACCCCCTGCTCTATGAGGCGGTGGTCTGCAGCCCCTCTGTACGGGAATGATGCGTACACTGGATGAGCCCTGCCTTACCTCATGTATATAGTCTGTGTCCTTACCAGGTGCTGGGTGCAGTTCTGGGAACAGCTGGAGGCGGTCATGTGCTGCCCTGTATCTACCAGGCTGGCATGGTGCCCCAGCATTGGCCTGACATGACCCCCTCCCCCTCCATACAGCAGCTGCTGCCCCCTCCCTGTACTTTCATGGACCTTATACAACATGAAACCTGCACTGACCTCCTGGTTGTGGGGACCTTGTATCCCGGCCAGTGCTCTATGTGCATAGAGGGACTTAAAGGGGTTGTACACCAAAATGTTTTTTCTTTCAAATCAACTGCTGCCATAAAGTGTCAGAGATTTGTAATTTACTTCTATTAAAAAAACTTAAGTCTTCCAGTACTTATCAGCTGCTGTATGCCCAGCAGGAAGTTGTATTATTTCCAGTCTGGAGAGCAGTAGAGGTTTTCTATGGGGATTTGCTGCTGCTATGGACAGAGGAGGCAACAGAGAGCTCTGTGTCAGCCAGGAAAGAAAACACCACTTCCTGCAGGATGCACAGCAGCTGATAAGTACTGGAAGACTTAAGATTTTTTTTTAATAGAAGTGAGTTACAAATCTCTGGCACTTTATGGCACCAGTTGATTTGAAAGAAAAAAAAAATTGGTGAACAACCCCTTTAAAGGAGAAGTCCGGCGGATTATACAATCTGGAGGGTGGAAATTCTTACAAGTACTAACTTACCTCCCCCTGTGTCTGCGGTGGGCCAACCTTGGGACCCCTGAGCTGTGATGGCGTCACAACTCTGGGGGGGAACAGGTCTGTCCCAGCTGATGGACTGGCCGCTCAGATAAACAGGGACTGGAGTGGCGTCCTGTCCCAGTCACTAACTGGCTGAGCGGCCAGTCTATCAGCCGGGTCGTGACATGTCAGCTCTGGGGATCCCACTGCTGGTTTCATCGCGGGTAGAGGTAAGTGAGTACATCTAATCAATTTCCCCCTCCCGCTGGATTTTATAATCCGCTGGACTTCTCCTTTAAGGGTGCGTTCACACCTACTGGATCTGCAGCAGATTTCATTTAAATAACTGAACACAGCATCAAATCTGCACCATCAAATCTGCTGCAGATCTGCTGTGGATCCTGTAGGTGTGAGCGCACCCTAAGGGTGCGTTCACACCTACAGGATCCGCAGCAGATCTGATGGTGCAGATTTGATGCTGTGTTCAGTTATTTAAATGAAATCTGCTGCGGATCCGGTAAGTGTGAACGTACCCTAAAGGAGAGACCCTCTATGCACAGGATCCAACGGCAGGGAGCCCCGCAGTGATCATGAGATTGTAGCGGAATTTGCCCATAACAGAAGTGATCTATGGGGCTCCTGAACATTGCTGGGATAAGCAGGAATACATGGTGCTCAGTGGCTCTTTACACTTCATTTGGGGGACAATTGTTCTCCATTCGCATGAATTGGGGGTCTGGCAGTCAAATCCCCACTGATTAGTTAGAAATTCCCTATTCTGTGGAAAGGGGATAACTTTGCATTTTGGGATAACCCTCTTTAAGGCACGTGTACCATCAGGTACATTCACTTTAACATGACCTACGGATAGATCGGCGTTTCCATGTACGGCGCCGTTCTATCCACGGGTATCGGGCCGGGGCTTTCCTCTCCACGCTCCCCTGCTGCCTGTAGCTGCCGTTACTTCCGAGAGGAGCTTGTCTCAGGAGTGACCGCCTGCTCAGCCAATCACTGGCCACGGGGCTGTCCTGTCTCAGTCACTGATTGGCTGAGCAGGCTGTCAGTCCTGAGACAAGCTTGTGGTTTCAGACAGCAGGGGAGCGCAGAGGTAAGCATATAATGTTTATGTTTTCTTAGATGGCAGCAATGTGTTAAAAATGTGCTAGCGTCAGATAACCCCTTTAAAGCCACAGCCCCTTATCCAGACTAATATGGGTATGGTCGGCTTCATGCAGTATTTTGGTCGGTATGTTTTTTTTTTTAAGATCACACACAAAAAGGTGCAAATCCTTCCTTGAACCCTTTGAAGACTAAGCCCAAAATGACCCAGTGGACCGCGCAAATTTTGATCTTAGTGCTTTCGTTTTTCCTTCCTCCCCTTCTAAGAGCTCTAGCACTCTCAGTTTTCTATCTACAAGCCATGTAAGGGCTTATTTGTTACAGGAATAGTTGTACTGTGTAGTGGCGTCATTCATTTTACCATAACATGTATGATGGAACCCCAAATATATTATTTATGAAGATATAAATAGGTGAAATCGTAAAAAAGAATGCAATATGGTAACGTTTAGGGGGTTCCTGTGTCTACGTAATGCACTATACGGTAAAAGCGACATGATACTATTATTTTATAGGTCAGTCCGAACACAACCATATGCAGGTTTACGCAGATTCTCTAATGTTATTCTTTTTTTTTTTTTAATGAAATCCTTTTTTTGGCAATTAAGTATTAATAAAATGGGCCTATTGTGACACTTATAACAGTTTTTATTTTTTCACCTATGGGGCTGTATGGGGTGTCATTTTTTCCGCCATGATCTCTAGTTTTTTATTAATACCATATTTGTGAAGATCAGACGTTTTGATCGCTTTTTATTAAATTTTTTTTATCCTGTGCTTATTTCCCTCTTTTCGTCTACGCCGTTCACCGTTCGCAATGACGCTTGTTATATTTTAATAAATCGGACAATTACGCACGCTACGGTATATTACATGTTTATTTTTATGTTTTATTTATATAATGGGAAAGAGGGTGATTTTAACTTTTATTAGTGGAGGGGCTTTTGGGGTAATAATGATTTTAACTTTTTTTTTTTAAACACATTTTAAGTCCCCCTGGGGGACTTTTAAATACAGTACTTTTATTTTATACACTGATCATTGCTATTCCATAGGCATAGCATTGATCAGTGTGATAGGCTATCTGCTCATTGAGCCTGCCTGTGCAGGCTCAGTGAGCAGATCGTCGATTGGACAGCACGGAGGCAGGTGAAAGACCTCGGTGGTCCATTGAAATGATCGGGACCCCCGCAGTCATCGCGGTGTTTAAAGGGGTTACCCAGCGCTACAAAAGCATGGCCACTTTTCCCCCTGCTGTTGTCTCCAGTTCAGGTGCAGTTTGCAGTTAAGCTCCATTTACTTCAATGAAACTGAGTTTGAAACCCCACCCAATCTGGAGACAACAGTAGGGGGAAAGTGGCCATGTTTTTGTAGTGCTGGATAACCCCTTTAAGGGGTTAATGGCACGCTGCAGACTATCATTAACGGTGAGGTGCCGGCTGCTCACTGCAACCGGCCTCCACTTCCTCCCCCTATGAAGCGCGCTCCGCTCAGGGCACAGGGCACAAGTCTGGGCACAGACTTCCAGGGCGTATCGGTACGTCCTTGGTCATCTAGGGGTTAAAGCTTTACTCCATGTCAGTTCTACTCCAGGTTCTGTCCATAAATACTGCTCAAAATGGCACGTGTAAAACCAGCCTTAAAAGGTTTATCCAGAATTAGAAAGTGCACAGCGACTTTCTTGCAGAAACAGCGGCTTTTATCCTGTCAGGTTGTCAGTAGTATTGCAGTTCACTTCCATTTACTTAAATGGAACTGAGCTGCAAATTCAAATCCAAAGTGAAGACAAGAGTGGTGATGTTTCTGGAAGAAAGCAGCAGTTTTTTTGTGTTCCTTTGGTAATAAATACACACATGACACAAACATGGCTATATTACAAGGGTGTGAACTAGTTCTAGGTTTTACAATCTATTGAACTATGTTATAGGGGCTTTCATCAAAAAGAAAATAAAGACTACTGTATGCATATGTGCTGTGCTGTAATGACAGTGCTGCATGGCTGCTTCAATACAGCGCATATGCATACAGTTCCCCCGCTCCCAGCATGTTATCATGTATGCTGCCCGGGCGGAAGGGAGGGGAGTCTGCTACAGGCATTTCACATCCGTGTTCCGTGCAGTACATGGAATATGTGAATGCGGCCTAACTCTGGCCAAAGTTCTGGATTTTTGTTAAAATCCTGGATGCTGTCGGCCTGCTTTGCTCTTACATGTCTTCATGCTGACATTTGTAATTTTTGGCTCTACAGTGTGCTTCCACCTATCTACCTGGATAGCGTATAAAATTCTATGGTGGTGTTGGACCCTTCTTCGTTGTTATATCACAGAGACATGTCCAAATTTTTGATTGGTGGGGTCTGACTGCTAAGATCTCCATCGATCAGGAGAATGAGCCGCAAGAAGCCTGCAGTAGTGCATTTTACTCCACAGCTTACAATGATCTCCTTTCAGATGGCCCCACTATAATGCCCCTATTCCACGAGTCGTTTGAAGGAGCAAACGAGCGCTAATAGCTATTAGCGCTCGTTTGCTCCTCGTTCCCCGCTCGCTGCCGCCGCTATTCAACGCGGCTGCAGCGAGCGGGTGAGTGCGGGAGGGGGCGGCGGGGGGGCTGCCCGGGGGATCGCTGATCGTCCGGGCAGCCCATAGGATACAGCAGCGCCTGCTGCCGATGCTCCTATTCAACGGAGCGACGGCAGCAGATCGCTGCTATATCAGTCGCTTGTTTTTCAACATGTTGAAAAACAAGCGACTGCAACGATCAGCCAACATGAATGATGTCGGCTGATCGTTGCACTCTATTCCACGGGACGAATATCGTTCGTAGCGGTCGATATCGGCCGAATACGAACGATATTGCTCCTCTAAACCACCCGTGGAATAGGGGCTTAAGTTTATCAAGCTGCCTCGACAGAGATGATTCACAGCAGGGAA
The DNA here is from genome assembly GCF_027789765.1 of Dendropsophus ebraccatus. Taxonomy (NCBI): domain Eukaryota; kingdom Metazoa; phylum Chordata; class Amphibia; order Anura; family Hylidae; genus Dendropsophus; species Dendropsophus ebraccatus. The sequence goes on from NC_091456.1 coordinate 26,213,515, forward strand.
ATGTAGTGTGTGTCTCTACGCTCACTCAAAACTCAGCATGTTCCTGTGAAATGAGTTTTTTTTAATTTTTTTTTATTATGATGGGTGAGCTTACGTCATGGCGCCGTTAGGGGGGTTCAGAGAGGGGATTCACCGCGACCCCGCTCTGAACTGCCGCGATCCTGGCTGCTTTCTTCCAGTTATTAGTGGACATGGCCGGTCGCCGTGCCTGCTAATAAGGACATTTAAATGCAGCTGTCAGACATGACAGCTGCATTTAAAGGGAACCTGTCACCCCCCGTGCCGGGGTGACAGGCTCCCGACCCCCCGTTAGAGCCCCCTATACTTACCTAATCCCGCCGAGTCCTGCTTCTGGAGGTGGTCGGGTGATGAAGATCTCAGTCGCTGCAGCCCCGCGCGCGCGCTGAGAGATGAGTCCAACACCCATAGAGAATGACAGGAGAGTCCAGCGCTCCGTCATTCCCTATGGGTGTTGGACTCATCTCTCAGCGTGCGCGTCGGGCTGCAGCGGCTGAGATCTCCGTCACCCGACCACCTCCAGAAGCGGGACTCGGCGGGATTAGGTGAGTATAGGGGGCTCTAATGGGGGGTTGGGAGCCTGTCACCCCGGCACGGGGGGTGACAGGTTCCCTTTAAATGCTCTGCAGAGCGCCATCCCTGGTGTCTAGTGGTGGGATCTCCCCTCCGTGATGTGATCACAGAGGGGAAATCCCTTCTACTGAGCCGGCCAGGACCCAGCATCGGACTGACTCTGATCCCGGCTCGGCAATCCATGCATCTGGATCTGATGGATTGGTGCTGTATTAACCCCTTAAGGACGGGGCCAATTTTCGTTTTTGCGTTTTCGTTTTTCCTTCTTGTGTTTAAAAGGCCATAGCACTTGCATTTTTTCACCTAGAAACCCACATGAACCCTTATTTTTTGCGTCACTAATTGTACTTTGCAATGACAGGCAGATTTTTTGCATAAAGTACACTGCGAAACCAGAAAAAAATTCAAAGTGTGTTGAAATTGAACAAAAAAACGCATTTCTTTTATTTGGGGGCGGGGGGGGGGGGGGGGTATTTGTTAATACGCCATTCGCCCTGGGGTAAAACTGACATGTTATATATGTTCCTCAAGTCGTTACGATTACAACGATATATAACATGTATAACTTTTCTTTTATCTGATGGCCTGTAAAAAATTCAAACCATTGTTCCCATACTTATAACGCTTTTATCCTTGGGTCTATGGGGCTGTGTCAGGTGTCATTTTTTGCGCCCTGATGTGTTCTTTCGATCGGTACCTTGATTGTGCATATGCGACTTTTTGATCACTTTTTATTACATTTTTTCTGGATTTGGGATTTTATTGCGCTTACGACGTTTACCGTGCGAGATCAGGAATGTGATTAATAGTTCAGGCAATTACGCACGCGGCGATAGCAAACATGTTTGTTTATTTATTTTTATTTATAACATGGGGAAAGTTTGTTTTTTTTTTACACATATACTAGAAGCCCCTCTAGGGCCACTAGACACCAGGGAACGGCTGCATACGGTAATCGGATGCAGCTGTCAACTTTGACAGCTGCCTCCGATTATTTAATTAGCGGGCACGGCGATCAGACCGAGCCTGCTAATAGCCGCGGTCCCGGGCTACACGCGGCACCCGGTATTGCGGCGGTTCAGAGCGGGGTCGCCGCGTGGCCCCGCTCTGTACACCTCTTTCGGACATATGACGTACCGGTACATCATATGTCCCTAAGAGGTTAAAGGAGAGGTCCGGCGAAAATTTTTATTAAAGTATTGTATTGCCCCCCAAAAGTTATACACTTATTACGGGAAATGCTTATAAAGTGCTTTTTTCCCTGCATCAAGGCTTCACTTCCTGGATAACATGGTGATGTCACTTCCTGGATAACATGGTGATGTCACTTCCTGGATAACATGATGATGTCACTTCCTGGATAACATGGTGATGTCACTTCATGGATAAAATGGTGATGTCACGACCCGACCCCCAGAGCTGTGCGGTCTGTGTCTGCTGGAGAGGATGATATCCAGGAAGTGAAGCCTTGATGCAGTAGTAAGTGCAGGTAAAAAAGTACTTTATAAGCATTTCCTGTAATAAGGAAAAGAGAGGTGGAGGGAGATGAGGCACCAAAACAGGGCAACAAAGTGATAATTTACAGCTACATTACCGGGCTATCTCCTCTGAAGTCAGCTCTGACCTCTGAATACCGACTTTCACACAGTTTCCACTGTGTAATCCTTTGTTCTCTGCTGGCGACTAATCTCCCTCTTCCCCCCTCCCCTTCCATAGGTTACACAGGGCTCGACTGATGTAAACTAGTCGAGATTTCCTGATAATGAGCAGTGAAGGAGGGAGGGGGGGGGCTGGGGAAAGGCTTTTTGAATGCAGATAATGGCATATTTGCCTAATAAATCCAATTACAAAATTTCTTAAAATCGCCTGGACTTTTGATTTCTGCAAAAAAACAACAACACAACATTGAGACTATAAACTTTTTCCGTAGACACAGTGTATCTACAGGAGAACAGCTCTAAAATAATGCATTTGATGATGAATGTTGCTATTATTTGTCAGATAGTTGTACATAAAACCTTCATGTAAAGTTGTCAGTATATGGAAGTGTAATTTTGCTCCATAGAAGTCTGAGTGCCATATTACAGCTTTGTACCACTGACAAGTTATATGGACTAGTGCTCTGCTTGCGTGCATGTGCCCTATAGCTTTGTCATTAGAGGGTTAATATACAGCCAGCTATCTAAATATATTATCGCCTTTGGAAATCCATATTGACAGTCTAATAGACGCTTGCTTCTGCCCTTTGCTCTTTCCGCCTGTGTTGAGCTGCTATCTTCACTATTCTAGGTACAGGATACTTTGAAGAAGTTTGCAGCAAAAGTCACAACATCAAGTGTGAAGGAACGGAAAGAGATTTTGAATGAGCTGAAATTATGTATTTCATCTAAAGGTGGGTAATAAGACTCTCTTACCTTATTGCTGTGTGATAGTGGTAAGTGATACTGTATTGGTCATATTAGCCAAGTGATGCAATATTGCAGCATATAGTGGGATCTAGTTTTCTTTACCATACCATCTCACAATGCCTTAAAGGGGTTATCTGCTCAGGTAAAATACGTGCTGAATCATCCCTCCTCCTGGAGACTAACAATTTGTTCCATACATCACCTTATCAGTCTCCTTCCCCCAGTTCTGCTGCTTTCTGATGAAGACACAGAAAATTGTGTTTGATCTGTTCTCTCTGTCTCCCCCTCCTCCCCCCTCCCTTCCGAGTTGGTTCATGTAAACACTCTTCCTGGCCGGCTGTATCTGGATTAATCACTGTGAGATCATCAGCAACTTGACTTTTAGATTAAGCCTCCGGGCATTACAGAGTGCAGAATGAGCTGTCCAGGTAGCTGTTTACATGAGCCGTCTTGGAAGAGATGAGGAGACGGAGTGAACAGCCCAAACACAATTATCTTACTCTTTAGCAGAAAGCAGCAGACTCAGAACTGGGGGAAGGAGACAGAAAAGATGACAAGTATGGAAAGAATTGTTGGTCTCCAGGAGGAGGGATGATTCAACATGTATTTTGCCTGAGTGGAGTACCCCTTTGTATTTATTTATGCCATGTACAATGTTTATTGTAATATATCTCTCCTTCTAGATCTGCCTGAGGCTGCTGTTAAAGGTCTCTCCAAATTATTCTGCCTAACTTTGCATCGATACAGGTGAGTTTTTCATGACTGTATTGCTGAGGTCTCGCCACACCTCTTGACATCTTTGAGTCATACTTCTGTGGTTATTTTGCAGAGATGCAGGCTCCCGTCGAGCCCTTCAGTCTGTTATCCAACAGCTGGTGGAATCCCAGCCTGATGCTACTGCTAAGAGCATTCTGCAATCTCTGCAGACATCTGGCATAGGGAACAAGAATGCAGAACCCAGGTAATGTATGATTGATTCTAGTTACTATTAGTATTATGTCATTGATTGATAAACATTTATTTACTATGTGGTGTTTTACAGCAAAAGTAATGGCTCAGCAGCAGCATTGGCCTTGTCATGGACCTGCGTCATTGCCAGAATTGTATTCTCCATACCCGACAAGCAGGAAGGGGAGACCTGGAAAAAGATGGTGTGTATTTACCCAATGTGTTGGATAGCTATAATGAAATATTGCTTGCAGCTTTGTGCATTTCTATTGATGAAGAATGTTTATATAACATGATGTTTTAATGTGTTCATTATATACCATTGGTTCTTTAACTTTATCTTTTTTCCCCCTTCCAAATAGGTTGAGTGCCAGTCGTTTCTGTTGATGGACATACTAGGAGGTTCACACAGACATGCAGTGTTAGGCGCTTCAAAGAAGATGAACACATTATGGAAGGAGGTGCCTGATAGCCTTTACTTTAACAGTTTCATAGTATTCTACAGTACAGTCAGTAGGTTTATGCTGCCTTAAATGAGGGCAGTGTCAACTAGTGACAGAAATACCCAACAAAATGGTGTATTACTTACTTCTGTTTAGCGGTTCTCCTAATATACCAGAGAATGTGCTTTATGCCTCACCACTTTCTTTGCCCTCTGGCTGCTGATTGACAGCTGTCTGCCTATACACAGTATAGATAGACAACTGCCAATCAGCTGCTGGTGGGAAGAGTGTGTTGGTGCTCATGAATATCCAGGACTACTGAGCACACACATATAATGGGAGAGGGCTAGTTATTGCCCTCATTATTTAGGAGGATATCTCCCATTAACCTGCACATAACAATGTAAGTGATACGTCATTCTGTCACTAGTTTATGCTACCCTTAGGGTACTATTTTACGGGCCGAGTAGGGCCCGATCAACTATGTAAACGAGTGCCGATCTGCCAGATCGCCGCTATTTCACGGACCGAGGAGGGCCCGATCAATGATGTAAACGAGCGCCGATCTGCTAGATCGCAGATCGTTTACTGGGCCTATTCCACGGCCCGATGATCGTTGAGCGAGGGCTGCAGGGACATTGTTACCGATGTCCTTGCAGCCCTTGCAGCATACATTACCTGTCAGGTCTTCTGCTCCGCTCCGTCTTCCTCCCCGGGTCCCTCATGCTCTAGCTTCAGAATGGCCTGTCAGCTGACAGGCCACTCAGACAATCCGGCCTGTGATTGGCTGAGCGCTCCGTCAGCTGACAGGCCATTCTGAAGCTTGAGCACGAGGGACCCGGGGAGGAAGACAGAGCGGAGGAGAAGCCCTGCAGGTAATATATGCTGCTGCTTCTCAAATCGTCGGTCGTCCGCCGCGCACCGCTATTCAACCGTAGCGATGCGTGGTGGGGGAAAGATGATTTTAGGTCTGGCCCCAAATTTGGCCCTCTATTTCACCGAGCGATAATCGGCCAAATGGGGCCAATTCGGTTGATTATCGTTACTGTGGAATAGGGCCCTTAGATAAGACAGCATAAGCCTACTAACAGTCTATTTAATAATCAGGATCTTACACATAACATAGTTACATAGTTCATAGACATTTTTTAGTCCTAACATGAGTTTTTTTTTCCTTTTCTCAGAATCCTGGCCTTGTTTCTAAATATCTGGATGCACTTTTCAGCCTTGAACCCAACCAGAAATACTCCGGTATGCTTGGCCTTGCTGTACAGTTCTGTGTGAAGCACAATGAGGTGGCCATTCTGAATAAGCACAGGGTAAGCGTCCTTTAATGGTCATTTTTGTTTCAAACAACTTCCCTCCTTATGATAGCCTATGTGATTTCTATCATAGCAGCACAGTGGCTCAGTAGTTAGTACTGTAGCCTTGCAGCGCTGGGGTCCTGGCTTTAAATCCCACCAAGGGCAACATGTATGTTCTCTCTGTGTTTGCGTGGGTTTCCTCCGGGTACTCCAGTTTCCTCCCACACTCAAAACATACAGATAGGTGAACTTAGATTGTGAGCCCTATTGAGGACAGGGAGCAATAATTGTCAAAACTATGTTAATTGCTGTGCTATACAAATAAAAGCATTATTATATTTTTAAATCACCTGCCAACAATGACTTTATACCCTAGAAAAAATTCCAATGTTTTGGCTATTAGGTGTCTCCCTTCCAAAGAAACTGTCGTCTGTAAGGGTCCATTTAAACAGAAAGATTAGCGGCCAAAGAGTTGAAGCCAAAGCCAGAAACAGACTATAAACAGAGATCAGGTCATAAAGAAAAGCTTGAAATTTCTCTTCTTTTTAAATCCATTCCTGGCTTTGGCTTCAAATCTTTGGCAGATAATCTGTCAAATAATCTTTCTGTGTAAATGGACCCTCGTGGTGTGCTTACACAGAGATATTTTAAGACAAAGCCAGGAACTATTAACAGAGAACAGGTCACTAAGGAAAGACTGAGATTTCTCCTATTTTCAAATCCATTCCTGGCTTTGTCTTCAAAAATCTTTCAGATAAATCTGTTTAAACGCACCATTACGATTATTGTTCTGTGTAATATGGTGAAAAGCACCATTAGGGGACTTCAGTTTCTAGCAGCAGAAAGACCAGGTTGGAACACAGGAAGTGTTGGCGGGGCATAGATTGGGCTGTGTACCTGCACTATTTGAGTCTGGCTCTTTTTTAAATACCAGTGTTAATACTGTTATATGTGCACTGTGCTCCCTCTATTTCCTCCCTTTTTTCATCCTTATTGCAGCAGTTCAGTGTTTAGCTTGTGGTGTAAATGACTTGTCACTATATAACCATTTGGTCCTTCTGTTTCTCACTCCTGCAGAGTAATCTTCTTGATTTCTATGTCAAAATGGTTCTCATGAGTAAAGTGAAACCTCAGAACTACATACTGGTAAGGGTTTTACTTATTACTGCTTTCCCTAAGTCTCAGTGACTGGCAGGAATTCATTTGGATATGTTCTGTTTGTAGGAGAGTTGCACCCCTATCTTGCAGCGTCTGTCACACGAAGAATTTAAAGAGCAAGTCTTACCCGTGTTACAGAAGTCTCTCCTACGTAGCCCTGAAAATGTGATTGACAGTAAGTCCACCCGTATTTATCTAATAAAGTCTGTTTAAAAGTTAAATAAGTGATATTTTAATACTTTATTTTCCCTTCAGCCATTGCATCCCTGTGTGCTTCTGTGACTTTGGATCTGAGTCAGTATGCCCTTGACATCGGGAAAGGTTTGGCTGGTATGTATTATTAACCTCATCATAGTCACATCATTTGGTAAATGTCTCCTTTCTGCCTGTCGAGTAGTTAAATGGCTCAGCTCATCTGTTCATCAGCTGAGCGCATCTTTTGCCTGGCGCTAAAAGTTTATCGCTATCGGCATCTCGTCTCCCTGAGTGGACAGGAGACGGGTGTCAAATGGCAATATGTTTAAATGGCCGCACAAATGACGCAGGGATCGTGCCTCGTAAAGGCCCTGCAAACAAGCGCTGATCTCACTGATTGACACTCGTTTGCGGCCATGGACGACCAAACTAAGGCACATGTAAGAGGACCTACATTCACCAGTTTGGTCTCCTAAATGAAGAGTACCCTCCCCGAGCTGCATTAGAAGCATCTCTCTAGCCAACCTGTGGTGGGTGGGAGGGGGGGGGGCGCTCTTAGAAAGTGACCAAGGGCATTGGAGAGGTATTTCCATCTTGTGGTTTACCCGTTTTTCTGGCTCTGCTCAGGTTGTGGGTAGATGCATTCTGTTGATTAACATATTTTTTTGAACTTGTATGGAGCTGATGCTGTATTTAACCTCTATGGGATGTATATGAGAAGTTCCCTAATTACGTTAGTGCCTTTCAGCACATCCACAATCCTACCTCACAGTAGCAAACCTACAAAGGTTTCCAGACCGGTTCTAAGCAGTCTGACACCTCTGGACAGAAAACTAGGATCCTCTCTGTCTACTTGTCAGCTCTTCCTCCTCACTTATGCCTCATTTCTTTTCTTTTTTTTTTTTTTAAAGGGCAATTGAAGTCTAACAACCCACAACTGATGGATGGTGCTGTGGTGGCTTTGCAGAACCTGGCCCATCAGTGCAGTGACCCAGCTGCTGTTGAAGCATTGGGAAAGCATTTGTTTGCTATTCTGGGAGGTAAGAAATTAATATACACATTTTTTTATTCAATTTAAAAAGTTAAAATTCATTCAAAAATCTGTATACCTAATATAGTAATAGTACAGTGTAACATTATATTCCAGGTTCAGAAGGAAAGCTTACAGCTGTGGCTCAGAAGATGAGTGTTCTTTCAGGTAAATGTTTCCATTTCTTTATGTGGCCCATAGTTCAGGGAGGAACAGAGAGACATTGGGCTTAACATTGGGCAGATTTATCTGACAGATTTTGGAAGCCAAAACCAGGAATGGATTTGAAAAGAGGAGAAATCCAAGTCTTTCCTTTATGACCCGTTCCCTGTTTATGGTCTGTTTCTGGCTTTGGCTTCAAAAATCTGTCAGATAAATCTGCCTGTGTAAACGCACCATTAGTTGATAATTGGTTATTATTAGAGTTCCAGCAACTTCCAGCACGCTCCTGAACCCAAGCTTGTGGCATTTGATTACTGGTGTCTGCTGGAGGGATGCAACGCTAAGGAGTCCAGGCTATGGCCTATGGCTGTGTATATATTTTCCAGGACTCCCTAGGGCTGCATCCAACTTCAGCAGCCATCGGTAATCAAATGACACAAGCTCGGGTTTTGGAGCGTGCTCAAAGATTGCTCAGCTCTAGTTATTATATATTGTAATTCTACGTAAAAGTAATTCTACGTACACGTAGTGTTTTTCAAACAGTAATTTTTATTAATTTCTTTTACATAAGGGATTGGTGCTCTAAGTCACCATGTTGTTTCTGGTACTTCAAGTCAGGAGCTGAGTGGGACAATTTCAGAATTGTTCATTCCTTTTCTTCAGCAGGAAGGTAACATTATTTTGTAATTTTTTATGGTTTTGATCATTTGAGCGAGTGTTATTTTATGTGTCTATGGTTACTATGTATATAGGTTGTCATTGACCTCCACAATGCGAATATAAAACACCCGTATACCCATATTTAAATGGGAGGCTGTTGTAGTGTAAGAGCCAGATAAATCATCCAAATGTTTTCTTATTTGTCTACAAGCTTGTAGTTAAAGGGGTTGTTCACCATTTTTTTTTCCTTCAAATCAACTGGTTGCATAAAGTGCCAAAGATTTGTAATTTACTTCTTTTAAAAAATCTTAATCAATTTATTTATTTATTTATTTATTTTTTGCCTAAAAAGTCAACAAGGCTGTAAAAAAAAAGAAGGAACATAGCAAGAGAGTATCCTGCATGAGTTCTACTAATAACAGTAAGGGGGCGTTCACATGCCGCTGTGCCAGTACAGAAGTGCAAAGATTTAAACAGTTGTGGAGCTCCTGGCATCATACTGATAGATGATGCCGGGAGCTCCGGGATTCCAGTCCGTAGCACTTCTTCCGTACACCGACTATAATGATGGCTGCCCTTAAGACTCATTCAATATAGTCTCTACCCATTGGGCACTAGAATTGGTGGGATAGTGCCATTTTTCAGTTAAGTATATTATCTGTAGATTGGAAAATGACGCTGTTTTTGCCTTTTTGTAATACAATTTTTTTTTTTTTTCAAAGTTCATGAAGGAACTCTCATTCATGCGGTTTCGGTGCTTACTCAGTGGGGCCAGAAGTTCACAACTGAAGTTCCTAAGAAACTGATAGAATGGTTTCAGAAAGCCGCTTCTCTGAAAACCAGCACTTCTGGAGTGAGGCATTCATATTGCCAGTGCATGCTGGTATCATTCAAGGGTAAGCTTTACAAGTCAGCCGTTCTCTAAATACTACAACTTTAGCCTTGAAAACGTGTATATAAAAATGACAGAAGTAAAGGTAATAGATAATAAGAGAGTCCTTTCTCACAGGGGATACGCTGGGGCAAGCTCTGGGACTCGTACCCCTCCTGATTCAAACAGTGGAGAAGGCGGCAGCACAGAGTGCACAGATATCGCTCTTAGCAGAAGCGCTGGCTGCCGCTGTGCTCGTATGCAGGATTTCCCTCACTGAAGTCCAAGTTGGTAAGATTTATAAGTGTCATCTTCTGTTACCCTCTTACTATCTATAGAATTTACTATTTCTTTAATAAACTGTATTCTCCTAAGGCCCAGATTTATAAAAGTGATTGAAATAGAAATTGGTGTAAACTGGCCAAAGCAACCAGTCACAGTTCAGCTGTCAGCTCTGGGAAGATAAAAGCTGAGCTGTGATTGGTTGCAATATTCTAATTTTACTTACCGAAATTTCTTTCTTTTTATGAGTCCTTAGGCAGCACAAAGACATAAGGGGTTAACTTAGTTTCCTCATCCTGCCAGGCAGAAGGAAAAACATGATTAATCAATTAACATAATTAAGTAATTGACTACACCTCATAAGAAGGATCCAGAGACCACACAAGCCGTGTTTGCAGCAATAACACACAATTTATTAGGGCGGGATGTTGTGCTGCCTACGGACTCATAAAAAGAAAAAATTTCGGTAAGTAAATTAAGACTTTTTATTTCGTCCTACGGCACAAAGACATAAGGGAATACAAAGCAATACTCAAATAAAGGGGGGGGGGGGGTTAACTTAAAGACGCTATTTGCAGCACTTTTCTGCCAAAGGACACTCTGCTATTGGAGATGACGTCCAATGGATAATGCTTCGCAAAAGTAGATGAAGAGGCCCACGTTGCAGCATGATAAATCTGATCCAGAGAGACTTGGGCAAGTTCGGCCCAGGACGCTGAAGTAGATCGCGTGGAGTGTGCTTTAATGCCTACTGGCAGAGGAAGACCTTGTTGATTATAGCACTCCGCGATTACATCTTTGATCCAGCGGGATACGGAGGCCTTGGATGCCGCTTTCCCCTTGTTAGGGCCTTGAAATTGAAGGAACAAGGAATCTGAAGAACAGAAGCTGCTGGAACGATCAATGTAGGTAAGTACCACTCTCTTGACATCTAGGAGATGGAGCTTCTCCTGCTCTGTGCCTTTTGGATTTTCAAACAGAGATGGAAGTAAGATCTCCTGGTTCACATTAGCTGCTGAAGGGACCTTTGGAAGAAAACCTGGTCTGGTACTTAGTAGCAGACCCTCCTGGCTAACAATAAGGTAAGGTTCCTTATAAGAGAGAGCTTGGATTTCGCCAATCCTTTTCGCCGAAGCAATGGCTGCCAGAAACAGAGTCTTAAAGGAAAGGAATTTCAGGGATGCCTTTTGCAGCGGTTCAAAAGGACTGGTGGATAAGGAATCCAACACTTGGACAAGATCCCAGGATACTATTGGACTCTTCACTGGAGGTCTGAGATTCTTGACAGCTTTGAAGAATCTACGGGTAAGCGGTTGGTTCAAGAATTTACCCTTAAAGAGGAAGTTGATGGCTGAAAAATGCACTTTGAGAGTGTTGAATTTTAGTCCTCTCTCATAACCTTCCTGCAGGAACTTCAGCACATCTGGAAGATCTTGGCTAGTAACAGATTGGTGATCACACCATGATTTGAACACTTTAATGATCCTGTCATAAACCTTGATTGTAGCTGGTTTTCTGGATGATTCAAGCAGATCAATAACATCCTCCGCAAAACCTCTCTGAGTTAAGGCTAGCCGATCAAACTCCAGGGTGTGAGATGAAGGTGCTGTGGAGCAGGATGGAACAGGCCCCTCTGTGTAAGAAGGTCCGGGCAGAGAGGGATCTCTGCATAGGCCCCCCTCGATAGCTCTAATACGAGCGGAAACCACGCCCTCCTGGGCCAGAAGGGGATCACCGCAATGGCTCTGGCATGCTTCTCTTAAATCTTTTTGAGTACCATGGGTATCAGGGGCAGAGGGGGGAAGACATAAATCAGCTGATCGCCCCAGTGGCAAGACAGACCGTCCACAACATCCGGAGCATCTGCTCGGTAGATGGAACAGAACTTTGCTACCTTCCTGTTGTCCCGTGTCGCCATTACATCCTCATCTGGTATTCCAAACCTCCGGGTGATCCAATCAAAGGAATCTGTATGGAGACTTCATTCCGCCTGTTGTACTTGGTATCGGCTGAGCCAGTCGGCTGTCACGTTGAGATCCCCCTTGTTGTGAATGGCCTTGAGATCCATCTGGGAAGAACATATACAACAACAGATATAACAAGGGCAGAATGTATAGGCTGCATCAGACAGCAGGCTCTACCTTGTTACCCAATATAGAGCGTTCCTGGCAGAGTGCTGGGTAGGTCTGACCAGCAGCACGCCAGAACATATACTGAAAAAAAGCCGGGAACACTCGAACGCCGGTGCAGACCGGAAACCCCGACTGTGCATGCGCGGTAACTGATGACGCACTTTCGCCCGATGCTCTCAGTCAGGAAGCAGGTACAGGGAATCGCTTGCCTCAACCATTAGGGCGGATGCACGTGCAGGAGGGCGCCGATTCCTTAAGCAGATAGGTCACGCCGGGAGCTGTCTTGAATGCATGAAAACTCCCACCAGCGGACAGCCCACCGGAAGCCATATGGAAACCGTAGACAGAGCCGATGAGCCTCCCTGGTCACCAGACCTCAGCCGGGACTGCACAACTGTTCAGGTAACCTGACAGGAGGACGGGGGAATGACAGGCTGTACATAAACACCGCCAGCACTGCCACTGCTTTAGATTGAGTAGACGAGGGACGAGCTTGATTCCTCCTGCCTGCAGAAGAAACAAAACACGGCTTGTGTGGTCTATGGGTCCTTCTTATGAGGTGTAGTCAGTTACTTAATTATGTTAATTGATTAATCGTGTTGTTCCTTCTGCCTGGCAGGATGAGGAAACTAAGTTAACCCCTTATGTCTTTGTGCAGCCGTAGGACGAAATAAAAAGACAATTTACACCAAAGACTATTTTCCACTCTTTGATAAATCTGGACCTATGTGGACTAAAACCAGATATTCAACGCGTGCAGTGTCCTATTATTGTATACACTAATGGCTTCTGACTGATGCCAAATGTTATCTCGTGTTGTAGTCCAGAGCTGCATTTATAATTCTGCAAGCTTAAGGGCTAAAATCTCTCCGAAGTTCCATTTACATACTGGATGTACTGTACATCTATAATTGCTATGTATTTAATGAGCATATGGAACTTTTATGTAAACGGATTCTGTGTGTGATTAGCACCCAGGCTCCTTCAGACTTCTGTCTTACCTATAATGCAAAGCAGAGGTTTTTCAAATTGATACAGCTTTAGCTATACAGTGGTATCTCGGTTCTCGAACTTAATTGGTTCCAGAGGGCAGTTTGAGAACCGAGCAGTGTCTTCGCATAGGAAATAATGTAAATGTGTTTAATTGGTTCCAGCACCCCCCAATAATTACCTACAGTACCCATATATTACATTGTATAGTGCCCAGTATAATCTCTACAGGGCATTACAGAGCAGCTCTATATACTGTACAGGACATTATAGACAAGAAACATTTAACAAAACCAGCAATTATAGTATGGTAGTCACTAACTCCCCACTCATCCTTTACTGTATAGTGTCCCCCCCACCCCAGCTCTGTAACAGAAGGAGATGGTGGTGCACTGACTGTACTACTACTGTACTGTATATGCACTCCAGCAGTCTTATACAGTACTGTACAGGATGGGAGATGGGGGTGCACTGACTGTACTACTACTACTACTGTACTGTATACGCACTCCAGCAGTCTTATACAGTACAGGATGGGAGATGGTGGTGCACTATCTGTACTACTACTGTACTGTATATGCACTCCAGCATTATTATGCAGTACTGTACTGTATTTGAAGCCTCTCCAGTGCTAAACTCACCAGGTACAACCCACCATCCACACTCGCAAAAACATTCAGATACCAAGTACTTCAAGACTGGGCACCCGAAAACTGTTTGAGAACCAAAGCAAACTTTCCTTGAAAATACAGTTTGAGCTCCAAGCAGTTTCAGAACCAAGGTACCGCTGTATTTTATATCACAGATTACATTCTTTTTTCTTTTCTTTTTTTTTTTTAAATAGAAAACAAGCTGAGCAACTTCTGGCAATTGCTTTCTGATGATAAAAGACAGCTCTTCACTTCGGATAAGTTCCTTTCTTCAGCATCTGAGGATTGTAAGTAAAAGGGAAACTTTTTAAATAATCTGCTAATAGGCCACACACTACTTTGAATGAATGGTGCTTAGTTTAAAAGAGAACTCTGGCCAGGAATATTTTTTTTTCAATATGTACGGGGAGGGGGTAGGCGAAAACAAAATCATTCACTTACCTCCAAGGCTTCAGCACTGACGCCAGCAGTCTACCGCTCCAGTCCCCGGCAACTTTCTGGTGGTGAGAAGGGACCTTGGAAGTAACATAGCAGGCCCGCCCAGTCACATCAGTTCAGCCACTGAATGGCTGAGTGGGCCTGCCACATCACATCCTAGGTCCCTTTTCACCACCAGGAAGTTGCTAGGAACCAGAGTGGTGGACTGCGGGAGGTAAGAGGATGTTTTTGTTTTAACTCACTCACCCCTTCCCTGTACATATTGAAAAAATTGTCCTAGCTGGAGTTCTCCTTTAATCGGCAAGTCCTTAGCTTCCATTACGATTTATTTTTCCTTGATGGTTGCTGTTGTTTGGTGTCCACTTTCATGGCCTAAGCTGCTAAATTGAAAGTATGTTTTTGTGTGTGTATTTTGCCTGTGATGATTAAGTGAATGTTTGTTTTTTTTCTTCTAGTTTTTGCTAGTTAATAAAATGTTCAATTCATTCTAGTATTTTCTCCTTTTTAGGCCTTTGCACACTTCTGCAGTTATGTGAGAGGCTCTTACTAGACCACATCCACAGATTTCCCGACAACCGCACTCAGTAAGTTTACAATTTATTGTGGTTTTATTATTATTATTATTATTATTATTTTCTTTGATACAAGCAAGGTTTACTGTGACTTTTTGGTTTTCCCATTAGACCATACTACCATGCTGTGATTACTATCCTGCTAACTCGCTCATGGAAAGTACGCAAGCAGTGTCAACAAACCGTCAAGAAGCTTTTGGCCTCCCTCGGAGGTACCAAAATTTTGCGTGGCCTGTTGTCTGAGCTGAAGGTTGTCCTTAATTCAAACAAGGTAGAGGAATATACATGTCTCCATGGGGGCTGGAGTTTATTGACTATTTTACTGGATTTAGCAGAGTGTCTTGTTGTTGCAGGTGGTTCCAATTGATAATTTAGTCACCGATTCTGAAGAAGCTCCAGAGGCTGGGAAGTATTATGTATCTCCAAGGATTCTCCAGGAAGCAATGAATGTGCTTACATACGTACCGGGATTGGAACCTGCAGAAGCAGAGAATCTGGCCCAGGAACTTCTGGTGTTGACAAACCATCCATTAGTTGGTGAGACGACAGACATAAAAGAATAATAAGATGACATCACTCCTTGCCTATTCTAACAGTTATATTGTTACAGCCTCTTCGTACAAGGACTTGTGGGTAGACCTAATGTACAGGCTGAAGATCAACCCGGTCGAATTCATAAACAATCAGTTTGATGATTTTCTACCTGTAATTACTTCTAATACTGTTGGTGACCAGGTCAGTGTGCACTACATATAAATGATGCTTCTCATGCGTCTTATTGGGGGACACAGATACCATGGGTATAGGCTGCTGCCACTAGGAGGCGCACCATGTTAGGGAGTCTGTTAATATGTTGTGCGTTAATAGTACTTAATGGTGACTGTGATGGAGCTCTGCACTGCATTGTATTCATTGGCTGACTATGTAAAAATGTAGATATCACGTCTGCATACCGGAACTGCAATTTTTTCAAAGAGTTAAAGGGGTACGCCAGCAAAAAAAATCCTTTTAAATCAACTAGTGCCAGATATTTGTAATTTACTTCTATTACAAAAATCTCAAGTCTTCCAGTACTTATCAGCTGCTGTGTGTCCTGCAGGAAGTGGTGAATTATGTCTAGTTGGACACACTGCTCTCTGCTGCCACCTCTGTCCATGTCAGGAACTGTCCAGATCAGGAGAAGTTTTCTATGGGGATTTGCTACTGCTCTGGACAGTTCCTGACATGGACAGAGGTGGCAGCAGAGAGGACTCAGACTGAATAGAATACAGCACTTCCTGCAGGGCATACAGCAGCTGATAAGTACTGATAGACATTGCATTATCTTTAATAGAACTAAATTACAAGTCTCTGGCACCAGTTGATTTGAAAGAAATGTGTTTTTTTTTCACTGGAATACCTCTTTAATAAAAGTTTTATGTAGATTCATCCTGCAAAAAAAGCTCTCAATGAGCCTATTAGGGGGGAATTTACTTTTTTCCTGGTAATGACAATGGCATGTATCATCTATTTTCAGGCTATCCTCAATGCAGCTGGCACACTGTCTCGCATTTCTCCAGACAGAGTTCTTCCCAGGCTGATAAGTATTATTATGGAATCCATGCAAAATCCAGCCCTGAGTTTGGTGACCAGAGAAGAATATGCGATCATGCAGACCCCGGAGGGAGAGCTGTATGACAAGTCCATTTTACAAAGGTAATGATCACTTTCAGTGAATTCTTCTTCAGGCTCAGTAGTTGGTGGGAACTTCCTGCAGAGGAGAATAGTCTGGCTCCCAGGAAATCATAGATCACTTTACAATAGTATGTCTAAATTTATATTAACCATATTGTAGGAAGACATCTGCATGAACTACTGTATAATCTGTTCTCTCTGAGGAGAATTAACCCTATAGGATCCTTTCTAGTTGACAATTCAAGCCAATATAAGTTAAAATCTTCTCTCATAGTAAACTTTTGCAACTGAAGTTTTGAACGGTTTTATTTTACACCTGTTTTTTCTTTTCTTTAGTGCTCAACAGGATAGTTTGAAAAAGGCAAATATGAAGAGGGAGAATAAAGCGTACTCATTCAAGGAGCAAATCATTGAGCTGGAGCTGAAAGAGGTATTCTCATGACTTCAATAGATTTGTGGTAGATTGTTTGGGTTTTGTTCACCCATTGTTTTTTTTTTATAATTTTACCTGCACTTTTAAAGGGGAACTCCAACAAAACAATTCTTTAAAATCAGCTGGTTTTAGAAAGTTTTATATAGATTTGTCATTTACTTCTATTTAAAAATCTTAAGTCTTCCAGTACTTATGAGCTGCTGTATGCCCTGCAGGAAGTGGTGTATTCTTTCCACTCTGGCACAGTGCTCTCTGCTGCCTCCTCTGTCCATGTCAGAAACTGTCCAGAGCAGTACAGGGTTTCTGCCTGGATTTGCTACTGCTCTGGACAGTTCATGTCACGGACAGAGGTGGCAGCAGAGAGCACTGTGTCAGACTGGAAAGAATACACCACTTCCTGCAGGACATACAGCAGCTCTTAAGTACTGGAAGACTGAAAATAGAATAGAAGTAAATTACAAATCTGTATGCATCTGTATAAGTTTCTATCATCAGTTGATTGAAAAGAAATTAAATTTAGACGGAGTACCCCTTTAATATGCAATATTAGGCTCTGTTCACACACATTATTTTGGTCAGTATTTTTAGCTAAAACCAGAGTGTGTCCAAAACAGAAAAAGGTGGTAATAGTTTTGTTATAGTTTTTTTCACTGGTGGTTCCACTCCTGGTTGTGGCTAAAACTGGTAAACTCATCTCTAAGATAATCAAATCTGAAAAATGTCTGATGATAGATATTTTGCCTTTTACTGTGGTGAGAATGGGCGTCATTGAGATAGGGTATGTCAGTAGTGTCTAAAAGCCATGTCCTCAGGAAGTGCTTTATGTGTAGACATAAGAAAATCACAAGTGTGCTGCAGTAACGTGAAAGAAATCTCCCCTTTTTTTAACTTTCTTTATGCAAATTTGCATATATATGTCTGTATATTTATCAGATTGATAATATCTTATTGTGCTACTTTGCAGGAGATAAAAAAGAAGAAGGGAATTAAGGAAGAACTCCAGCTTACAAGTAAACAGAAGGAAATGCTGCAGGCACAGTTAGAAAGAGAAAGCCAGATCCGTAAAAGAATGAAGGAGGTGAGGAAATGGGAAAATAGACATTTACATTCTACCCAAAGGAAGCAAACAGGTTTGAAGGTGGCTCAAAGTGTATGTTCTTACAAGAAATTTTCCACATGGATTTTGATGTAGGTTCTTTGAGTAGATCCTTGTAGAATGTGTCCTATTCACACAGCATGGATTTTTACTAACCAGGATTTTGAAATCTGGGTGATAGATCACTGCTCAAGGTGGAATACACACAAAAACCGCATTGGGTAGTCATACATGGATTGGCCTTATTCAAAGTGGATGGTCTGCATGTGAATCTGTGGCTAAAAAAGAGTGCAGATCCATGGCAGAAATCCATAGGTCTGCCATAGATTTCTGGCAGATTACCTTCCAAATCCATGACTTAGAATTTAACACTTTATGGCTGCTTTCAGAAAGATGCAAGTACTGTATTCGAGCCCTTTTACATGGGGTAATGACCAGCTGACAAATGAGCAAACAGTTGTCAACTGATCGGTTCCTGTTGACTCCCCCCCCCCCCCCAAAAAAAAATCTAAGCATGGGCTAAGGACCATATTACACGGCCCAATGACTTTATGTAAGCGAGGGCCTATCTGCTAGATCGGTGCTCATTTACTAAGACCATATACGTGATAACTTGCAGCTAGGCCTATATATATGTACTGTATTTTTCGGACTATAAGGCGCACCGGACTATAAGGCGCACCTTCAATTTTAGCCTGCTAAGCCATCTAGGTTCATATATAAGGCGCACCGCATTATAGTGTATAAGTTTGAACGAACGAAAAACGTAAGTCACCTGCTGATCACAGTACTTACTGAGGCTCCTTACTATGTCACCTGCTGATCACAGTACTGTATTTACTGAGGCTCCTTACTATGTCACCTGCTGATCACAGTACTGTATTTACTGAAGCTCCTTACTATGTCACAGTACTGAGGCTCCTAACTATGTTGGCCGTAATGCACCATGCAGGATAGGCAGAATTCTGCCAGCGAGTCCTGTTGGCAGAATTCTGCATGGAGCATTGTGACCACCATAGTTAGGAGCCTAAGTACAGTACAGTGTTCCTCTATAACCTCCGGCCACTAGGTGGCGCTATTGAATGAAAGTCTATGCCTGAAGCCTATGCCTGAGCCTGTATCCGGGCTAGGGAGAGCAGTACAGCGGGACAGCAGGAGAGCGGGACAGCAGGACAGGCCTGCGGAGCCATGGGCCGGGAGTCCAGGTGAGGGAGCGCTGCTCTGTGTTGTGTGGCGGGGAGATGTGAGCTCAGCAGCCTATCTGCGCCATGGAGGCCGGAGCTGTCCCGGTATATATATAAGGCGCACTAGACTATAAGGCGCACTTACAATTTCTTAGAAAATAATAGTATTTTAAGTGCGACTTATAGTCCGAAAAATACGGTGTGTGTATGTATATATATATATATATATATATATATATATATATATCTTTATATATATTTAGCAATTTTCGTGCAGCCCTTGCCTTTTTTTTATATATATACACATTCATCAGCTGTTGCCGCATCTTGCTTTTACACAGTGTTGTGCAATCGGTGGCCAATGATTTTAGGTCCAAATCATAAAACACAATCAGCTACTGACCGTTTTCTTCATTAGACGGAGCGATGATCTGCCTGATCGACCTGATTGGGCAGATTATTGCTCCGTTTAATAGGGCTCTTTGTCTTACAGCTTACTTACAGCTCACCACTGCACATTGTTACTTTTGTTTCTTGAAAACTTTACAAATAAAATACACAGTAGCATTGAAAACTTTGAGTGTCTTATTAAATACTTATTGTGACTATAACATTTGTATTGCTTTTTCTTAGTTGGACATGGAGCTGGAGAACACGATTCGACTCCTGGAGTGTATTATACAGCAGGGCTCCCCGGGCCTTTCCCAGCACATCCCTGCACTGACCAGCAGCTTGCTGCCATTACTCAAGTCTCCGCTGGCTGCTTCTCGGATTCACACTCTCTTTGTGCAGTTAGCTGGCTGCGTCATGCCGGCCCATTTCAAAACCTTTGGTATACATCCTTTGTTTTTTTTCCCTCACGTGCTTCTCCTTGTGATCAGGTTTTCCTTTGCATCTCAGAATTGGCAATAATATCTGGCTTTCTTGTACATAGGAACATTGCTTGCCTACGTTACTCTACGCATGTTGAAACCAGAATGTAATCTGGAGCCCGCCTGGTGCCAGGAAGACTTGCCAGTAGCTGTGAGGAGAGCAGTAACCCTCCTACACACTTACACAGTCCCCAAGCGAAACGATGACCCAGGTGAGAACAAGTAATTTTAATTCACTATCATTCCAACCATCAGCATGTGACTGGTGGTCATTCTTCTTTCTGTGTCAGAGTCACTAGTTACATCACTAGTACTAAGAGTGATGTAACATGTTTGGAGATCTGATATGTATTTAGATCCTATTGCTAAGCAACATGCCTAACAGAGTTCTAGTAACCATTACCAGTCTTACAATGACTGCATTGTCCTCTGGATCAGTGCATAGAGCTAATGCACTTAGATTACTACCTACGTGACTACATGGACACAATGTCATTTTTCTGCTATCATTTTTTAAATCTTTTTCTTTCAAATCAAGTGAAAGAAAGTTGTATAGATTTCAAATTTACTTCTATCTAAAAATCTCCAGTCTTTCATTACTTATCAGCTGCTGTATGTCCTGCAGGAAAAGAGGATTTTTTTGTACTCACCGTAAAATCCCTTTCTTGTGGCTTCATTGGGGGACACAGCACCAGTGGGGTATAGGCTACTGCCACTAGGAGGCGACACTAGACAGAAGAAGTGACTCCGCCTGGCAGGCTATACCCCTCCTACAGGCACCAGGCTAACTCAGTTTAGTCACAAGCAGTAGAAAGTAGTAACAAAAACAGGCAAAAAAAAACAGGCTGGTCTCGGGAACGAAAACCCCAAGAACAGAACAAGCCCCGGGAGCACAACCTCAAACAGGGTGGGAGCTGTGTCCCCCAAATGAAGTCACAAGAAAGGGATTTTACGGTGAGTACAAAAAAAATCCTCTTTTCTTGTGCCTGTCATTGGGGGACACAGCACCAGTGGGACGTACAAAAGCAGTCCCAGAGGGTAGGGAAAGAGGATTACAATCCCCATGCGGCCTGCCTAACGCACGGCGGCCTGCAGAACCTTGCGGCCCAGACTGGCGTCAGAGGAAGCCAGGATATGGACCTGATAAAACTTTGAAAAAGTGTGAACTGAAGACCAGGTGGCGGCCTTGCAGACCTGGGACACTGAGGCCTGATGGCAAACCGCCCAAGAGGCCCCCACAGCTCGAAAAGGAGGAGCCCTGCCACGAACGCGGTAGGCCTTTGTGATGGCTGCCCTGATCCAACGCCCAATGGTGGTCTTGGAAGCCGCCAGCCCCTTGCGCGGACCCGACGGGACCACGAACAAGGAATCTGAGCGTCGGAAGGAAGCAGTGACGGACAAGTAGATCCGTATGGCCCGGACAAGGTCCAAACAATCCAGGGACCGTTCCCTAGGATGGGAGGGCGCAGGGCAAAAAGAGGGGAGAATGATGTCCTCATTAAGGTGGAATGCAGACACGACCTTCGGCAGGAAGGAAGGAAGAGGACGAAGCACCACCTTGTCCTTGTGAAGGACCAGATAAGGGGAGCGACAAGAGAGTGCTGCCAGTTCAGACACCCTACGGATGGAGGTAATCGCCACCAGGAAGGCGACTTTCCAAGAAAGGAAACAAAGAGACACCTCCCGAAGAGGCTCAAAGGGAGGACCTTGTAGAACCTCGAGGACTAAATTAAGGTCCCAGGGCTCTAAAGGCTGACGAAAAGGAGGGGCCAAATGGACCACCCCCTGAAGAAAGGTCTTCACCTGGGGGCGGAAAGCGAGAGCCCGCTGAAAAAGAACAGACAGGGCGGAAATCTGCGAACGCAAGGTGGAATGACTTTATCCAGCCCGGATTGTAAAAAGGAAAGGATCTTGGGCGTGGAACACACCAAAGGGTGAAAATTATTCTGTTCGCACCAAGAAAAGAAGGCCTTCCACACGCGATGGTAGATCCGAGCTGACTGAGGTTTACGGGCCTTAAGCATGGTTTGGATGACTGCTTCTGAGAACCCACGAAACCTCAATACCGCGGCTTCAACAGCCACGCCGTTAAACTCAGCTGAGGTAAATTGGGATGGAATATTGGCCCTTGTGAAAGGAGGTCGGCCCGCAGGGGAGGGCGCCAGGGGGCGTTGGCCAGGAGGTGCACTACGTCGGCGTACCAGGACCGGCGCGGCCAGTCTGGAGTGACAAGAATGGCGGGAACGCCGAGTGCCTTGATGCGCTTCAGGACTCGTGGGAGAATGGGCAGAGGAGGAAAGGCGTAAACCAGGGAGAACTGCTCCCATGGGGTCACCAAGGCGTCGACCGCGAACGCGCAAGGATCCCGGGCTCGAGTCACATAGATGGGGAGTTTGTGGTTCAGCCTGGAGGCGAAGAGATCCACATCTGGGAATCCCCACCGCCGGCAGATTTGAAGAAACACCTCGGGATGTTGAGCCCATTCGCCCTGATCCAGTCTTTCGCGGCTGAGGTAGTCCGCCGCCCAATTGTCCACCCCGGGAATGTGGACTGCCGAGAGAGCTGGAACAAACCGCTCTGCCCAATGGAGAATGCGAGCGGCCTCGGTCATGACAGAGCGGCTCCTGGTGCCGCCTTGACGGTTCAGATAAGCAACGGCGGTGACGTTGTCGGTCTGAACACGGACCGGGTAACCCCTCATGAGATCGGTCCACTGAGGGCGAGAAAGATGGCCCGGAGCTCCAGGATATTGATGTGAAGCCGAGCCTCCATCGGCGACCAAGAGCCCTGAGCTGTGTGGCTCCCGAAGACAGCCCCCCACCCGGACAGGCTGGCATCCGTAGAGACGACCAGCCAATTGAGGGGAAGGAACGAGCGGCCGAGGAGGACCACCGGAGACGTCAACCACCAAAGAAGCTCCCTGCGAACAGCAGGGGACAGGAGGATCTTCTTGTGGAGAGACAGAGGGGACCTGTCCCACTGAGACAGAATCGCTTGCTGCAGAGGGCGCGAATGAAACTGAGCAAAGGGGATCGCCTCGAAAGAGGAGACCATCTTGCCCAGGACTCGCATGCAAAGGCGAATCGAACAGGGGGCGCCCGAGCGGAGCAGAGAGACTGCCGAGCGCAGGGAGGCAACTTTGTTGGGAGGAAGGAGGACGCGGGCCGTCTCGGTGTTGAATAGCATCCCGAGAAACTCCATAGAGCGGGAGGGAAGTAGGGAAAATTTTTGGTAATTGATCACCCAACCGAAATTGGTCAAGAGATCGAGTGTGATCTGGAGGCTGGACAAAGTGTCCTGCTTGGAGCGGCCCTTTACCAAGAGGTCGTCCAGGTAGGCCAGGACAGCCACCTCCTTTGACCGAAGCAGAGCCATCAAAGGTGCAAGGATCTTGGTAAAGACCCGAGGCGCCGTGGCGAGCCCGAAGGGCAGGGCAACGAACTGGAAATGTCCAGAACCGACGGCGAAACGTAGGAAACGTTGATGACTGGCTGAGATGGGAACATGCAGATAGGCGTCGCGGATGTCTATAGATGCAAGAAATTCGTCCTGCTCTAGAGACGCGACCACCGACCGCAAGGATCCCATGCGGAACCGCCGAAGGCGAACAAACCTGTTCAGCCGTTTCAAATCCAGGATAGGACGGACCGAGCCGTCCTTTTTGGGGACTGTGAACAGATTGGAATAGAATCCCTGGAAGTGCTCGGAGGGAGGAACTGGGACCACAACTCCTTGAGCTAGGAGATTCTGAACTGCCCGAAAAAGCTCGGAAAGCCGTGCCGAAGAGCGTGGGAGATTTGATGGAAAAAAGCGAGGAGGTGGAATGCACACGAACTCGATTTTGTACCCTGAGGACACCACCTCCCGAGCCCACACATCGGACACATGGGCGAGCCAAATCTCCTTGAATGGGAGCAGACGACCCCCTACTTGAAGGAGAGACCCGAGTGGGGAAGGACCCTCAGGAAGAAGACTTGGGTGCAGGACCCTTAGAAGGGCAAGAACGGGGCTGCCAGGAGGGGCAGGGTTTGAAGGAGGGCTTCCTAGAAGGAGCTGGAGGCGTATCCTTAGCCGGGCGACGACGTGCCGGAGGCTCAAAGGAGCGGAAACGGCTGGAACGCCTGGGAGGCTGAGGGCGCCGGGATCGGTTTTGAGGAAGTAAGGAGCTCTTCCCCCCCCCCCCCCCCCTGTAGCGTCCGAGATTATTTTATCCAGCCGCTCCCCAAAAAGTCTTTCCTGCAAAGGGAAGAGAAGTCCGAGCCTTCTTGGAGGCAGCTGACAAGCATTTTAACCAGACAGAGCGTCGGATGGCTACAGAGTTTGCCAGGGCCCGCGCAGACAAACGAGCAGCTTCCTGAGAAGCGTCGCACAAGTATTTGGACGCATGTAGAATCTGTGAGGCCAGAGACAGATCCTCACGCTAGGTGTCCAGGGAGAGGTCATGGACTAACTGCCTGGCCCAAGAGGAACAAGCCTTGCTGACCCAGGATGCAGCAAAGGTAGGACATAGGGCCGAACCAGCTGCAACAAAGACAGACTTCGAAAAAGCGTCGATTTTCTTGTCCACCGGGTCAGTGAGTGAAGCACCGTCTGCCAGAGGCAGAGTAGTTGACTTGGAAAGTCGAGAAACCGGAGGATCCACAGATGGGGGCACTGTCCATGTAGTGACCAGGTCAGGGGAGAAGGTAAACAAAGCCTCGGCACGCTTAGAGGATGGAATCACGCCGGTCAGGGTGATTCCACTCCTTGGCTAGGAGATCCTCAAAATCCTTATGGCTGGGAAAAACCAATGGCTGTCGCTTATGGCGACGGAAGGAAACCTCACTCTTGGAGGTAGAAGAGGGAGGACTCTTCCTCAATATGTAAGGTGTCTCGCACTGCACGGATCAAGGCTTGCACCGCAGAGGCAGGCTGATCCTCCCTGTCAGACTCTGAAGCAGAGTCAGAGGGGTCCCCCGAGGTGGCGGAGAGGGGTCGCTGGGAAGCGGAACCGCCTGCAGTGGATCTGGGAGGAGAAAGGTCTGAGGAACACCTAGAGGGCGACTGTGAGACAGAGAGTCTAGCTCTCTTATGAGACCGTCCTCTGGAAGGGGAGTCAGGAGATACCCTGGAGGGTCCTGCTGCTGGAGGCGCCTGGAAGGGCAACCGCTCAATGGCATGGATCATGACCTGCGACAGCTTAGAGAGGTCACCGAGCGCCTGGGACAGGGATCTAGCCCACTCAGGAGAGGCTACATCAGAACCTGGAGGGGGGGCCTCCTGGGAAGTGGCACCAGGGTTAAGGCATAGCAGGCAGAGGGAACCAGGCTGACCACAGGGGAATTTCTTATTGCAACGAGCACACGCAAAGTGTGTCGCCACAGCCGCGGGAGTGAGCTGCCTAGGGGCGGTCATCCCGTGGACCAGACATGGTAGCTAGGGCTGTTAGCCTGGGGAGTGGAGGAGGGGAATATCACCCACTGGGTGAGCCTACCAGACCCTGGAGCTGCTGCCGCACTGGATGCTGGAGCTGCTGCCGCACTGGATGCTGGAGCTGGAGCTGCACTGGATGTTGGAGCTGAGGCACGCTGGAACTGCTGCACTGGAAGCTGTAGCTGGTGCACGCTGGAATAGCTGCACTGGATGCTAGACTGCTGCTGTGCACAGGGAGCTGAGGCTGCTGTACTGGCAGTGATAACAGCAGGTGGCCACGAGCTGAAGCTGCTGCCGGCAAGAGGAGGAGGAAGGGAGGGGGCACAGGAAGAAAAGGTGGGAACTACAGAGTAGCCAATAGGAGAAAGGGCTGTGCGGGAAGAGCCGAAAAACGGACGGGTGCCCCGCCCCCAGTGACGTCACTAGCGTGCGCCGACGCGGCCTGGCTCCGGCAGAAGCCGAGGCGTAAATTTGTGGGGCAGGCTGGCGGTAGTGAGACGGCGGCGCGGAGCGCAAAAAACGCGACCACCGGAGGCAAAAGGAGGAGAGAGGAGCCCAGCAACCCCCCAGCTGTCCCCCTATGAAGCCGCTGCGAGCTGCAGTGGGAGCAGGAGGCAAGCTGTCCAGTAAGGACAGGGGATAGGGGAGGGAGGGCTGTGCTGCAGGGAAGTGTGCGCTGGTGCAATGGGGACTAGGAGGAAGGGAGGGCTTCCCCCCCGTAGAGGGAGAGCAGGGAAGAGGCTACTGGTTGCCCTAGCCAGGATGACCCCCCCCCCCCCCAAGGACAGGACTACTCACCTGTCCGGCGTCTTCGGGTGCTCGCAGGGTCACCCCCTCGGTAACCTCGCACCTGGGTGTGGGTACCGGCATCCGCAGGGAGCTGGCAATGGGGGACGGGTGACCGGTGCATGGGAAGTGAAAACTTCCAGTGCACCCTCAGGGGGAGGCTACGTCTGGTGTGGCAGCCCACGCCGACGGTCCCCCGGATAACCTAGAAAAGAAGAAAAAGAAATAAAACTAAAATAATAAAGAGGTGCGTGGCACCTGTGTCTACCTCCTACGGACACTAGACTAAAACTGAGTTAGCCTGGTGCCTGTAGGAGGGGTATAGCCTGCCAGGTGGAGTCACTTCTTCTTCTGTCTAGTGTCGCCTCCTAGTGGCAGTAGCCTATACCCACTGGTGCTGTGTCCCCCAATGACAGGCACAAGAAATGTTATTTTCTTTTCAGTCTGACACAGTGCTCTCTGCTGCTACCTCTGTCCGAGACAGGAACTGTCCAGAGCAGTAGCAAATCAGTTGTACAACTGTTTTTATTTGGAAAAGTTTGTTAAAACCTAATAAATATATTGAAACAGAAAACCTCTCCTGCTTTGGACAGTTTCTGTCTCGGACAGAGGTGGCAGCAGAGCACTGTCTCAGACTGGAAAGAATACACCACTTCCTGCAGGATATACAGCAGCTGATAATTATGGGAAGACAGGAGATTTTTAAATAGAAGTAAATTAGAAATCTATATAAGTTTCTGAAACCAGCTGATCTGAATGAAAAAGATTTTAGCTGGGTAACCCCTTTAACTATTTGTCTTACTGCAGGAACATCTCCTCTGTCTGCACCGGCGTTCTCCTTTGTTTTCCCCCTTCTGAAAATGGTTCTGATGGAGACAAGCAATACCAGTGAAAACAATGAGGAACTACTAGTGGAAGCATTATATATCATCACTGTTCATTGCCAGCTACGGGCTACTCAGAGTCAGGCTAAACTTATCGATGAGGTAATTAAATAACATTGACCAAGGAAATTCCTAATGGGTTTGGGTGGTTATATTCAAGATATTCATCCTTGTGTTTTGTTTTTTTTAAATCTTAAGAATGGTCCGGAGTTGCTGCCTCGCACAGATATGTTCCAGCTATTAACTAGAGTCATAGGAACTGCCACTCCAAGATTACAGGTAAGTGTGATCTGTACATCGTTCAGTTGTGTTGTCCAGTTTTAGGTTCCCTTTAAGGACCCGTTCACACTATGGAATCGGCGCTGAATCCTGCCTTCTATCTGTTTCAATGGGAGGCCTTGCGCGTCTCCGCACTTCTCTCAAAGAATTGACATGGCAGGCAGGATTCTGTGCCGATTCCATGCACGGGGGTTTTGCACGGTATTCTAGTGCCAATTCCATAGTGTGACCGGGCTCTAATGTTAACTATGAGAACATTCACTAACTGATGTATACTGCTTTTTTTTTTCTTTATACTGCACTATGATTCATAGCTCAGCAATTACACTTTGTTGTACATACGGTCTATAGAACCATAGGTAAATTTAGCCGCTGACTTTATGGGTGTACTGTAAAAGCTATATAGTGTCTTTCCAGTTGGCTTACTTGTAGTCCTCACAGAACTGAATTACCTGCAGGTCCTGGCTTCCAATGCTCTGACATCTCTGTGCACTAGCAGTGGTGGAGGAGAAGGATGTACATATGCAGAACAGGAGGAAATTGATGTTTTACTTACAGCTTTACAGTCACCCTGCTCGAACGTGCGAGATGCTGCTCTGCGGGTAAGTATTGATTTGCATTTCTCGTCTTCTGTTGTTGTTAGACCAATGTGTATAATTTTATTCTCGTGCCATGCTATTCAGATTTACACTGTCAAATTATTGTTCTGTTAAGGGATTAATGGAGCTTGAAATGGTGTTGCCAACACCAGAAACAGATGACACGAATGGTCTGGCCTTGTTGCACAGGCTCTGGGTGATGAAGTTTGATGTTGAAGCAGAAATAAAAGCACAAGCTGAAAGGTGAGGCGCTAACTGCTTGGACAGCTATACGTCTGGTTTGTTAACCCCCTCCGTTTCCCTTTTTTATGATATAATGAAAATGGAACATGCTTTTATTGGGCAAAACTAGTCAAATATTTAAAATAAAAAATAAAATCCTCCGCATAGCAAAATATAATCTTCTTCACCTATGGAATAGCCTTAAATGGTGTTGGTACCTTACAATAAGGGGGGGGGGGTAGCTCCCTTCCAGAGAACCATTATCTCTCCGATCAGAGGCCATCTTTTCACCATCTTTCCAACCCAGCTTTGTCCCTCCATAAGTAGTCCCCCTCCTCTGGGCTATTATTTTTCTTTCTTTTTTTTAAAGGGATTGTCCAGCATTTGGAATTTTTTAACATATTGCTAGTACATGTAAAACAATAAACATGCTTACCTCTCCAGGTTTCCCTGGTGTCCTCTTGCGCTGTCAGTGGTGTCCCCCTGCTGACTGCAGATCCTCCACTTCCCAGATGGGCGGGAGTGACAGCCTGCTCAACCAATCATTGACTGAGACGAAACAGCCCTGCTGGTAGTGATTGGTTGAGTGTGCTGTCACTCCCCTCTGCATCAAATTTGTCTCTCAATTGGAGGCTCTGCCTTCAGTGGGGGACACCAGAGGAGGACACTGAGGGAGCGCGGACAGGTAAGCATAACATGTTTATTATTTTATATGCACCAGCAGCAATATATTAAAAAATGGTGAACGCTGAACAACCCCTTTAAATGTCTCTTGACCAGGTACACTTTCCAAGGTTATTCAGACTGCAATGTTTTACTAGTTCTATTATTTATTAGGTTTATCCATTGCATAGATATTAACATATCTTTTTTAATATTTTATCTAGATTTTGGGACACACTGGACTTGAAGTTACGGCCAGACCTGTGTTCCTTACTGATTAAAGATGTTATTTATCATGAAGAAGCAATAAGACAGGCAGGAGCTGAGGCGCTTTCTCATGCAGTGGCTGCATATCGCGGTCAGGCTTCTGAGGTCATGAGGAAACTGATTCAGCTGTATCATGAGAGGCTTTACGTAAGTTTATGTTGGTAAAATGTCATTGTTTACCCGTAGTTTTTCTGGAGGCTTGTCTTACTGAATCTCGGACTCTAGTTTATATAATACCTATACCTACTTTTAATATTGAAAAATTCCACATTAGAGTCCAGTTACTTACGTGTTTCATTAGCGGTGGATGAAGAAGTTGGATGCAGCTCTAATGAGCCCTGGAAAACATGGACACAGTCTATGGCCTATGGCTGTATCCATGTTTTCTAGGCAGCCTTAGGACTGCATCCAATTTCTGCAGCCACTGGTAATCAAATGCTGCACGCTCGGGTTGCTCTAATCTTTAGTAGCCACCTATTAGGGTGCTGCTTTTCTCGTGCGTCTTTATTGGGGGACACAGATACCATGGGTATAGGCTGCTGCCACTAGGAGGCGCTGACACTAAGAGAAACAAAGGAAGTGACTCCTCCTGAGCAGGATATACCCGCCCACAGGCACTGAGGTAAACCAGTTTAGCTTAGTGTCAGTAGGAGGCAGACACAGGTCTGGGTTCTCCAGACCAGTTTCTTCCTTTATGTTTAGTTAGATTTCTTTTTCCTTCTAGGTCCTATGGATTCTTGGGCACGGTGGGTTATCTAAAACTCACCCTGATCCCCCCACTATGCGACCAGGGAACAGACCATAAATGTAAATGGGCTGTGACCCCTCGGTTGCCACCGGCCGGCAACGTGACACCAGGGCCCCAGATCAGTCTATCTGGTCGCCTTTCTGCGGACTCTGTATCCGCACAGCCCCTTCCCGCCTCGCCCCCCAAAGCTTGGCGCGTTAAGGTGAGGCACCCACCGGCTGAAGACGACTGGGTGAGTATGGGCTCCTATATGGTGAGTATATTCCCCCTGCCCTCCCTCCCAGGCCGCCATTTTATTCTCACCCGGGGTCTCCCCTCAGTAGCAGGCCAGCCCTCTCCACCATTTTATTTTTATTAGTGTCTCTCTCTGTGTGCCATGGGTTGCACTGTGAGGGATGTCCCTCCCCTGATTGGGTGCTGCGCAGGCCGCAGCTTCCCGCACTTTTCCCTTCATGTGGCTCTAGAGACCATACTAAAGGATGCTCTGCCCCTTTTTGCCTAAGCCCCGCCCCTTACCGGGTGCCGCGGCATCCTGCCCCTTTTTTCCTCTATGGTGGCTCTCCAGAGTACTCACTGGGCTGACTCCGCCCCCTCCCGGTATGCCCCGCCCCCTTTTGGGCGCTGAGCGGCCTGCTTCATTCCTTTTTTATTATGTTTCCCTTGACAAGTCTCATTACCTGCTCTCGGGCAGCGTAACCTTGGTGTCTTCCTGTTGGGCTGTATCCTTTCTAAAGCCCAAACATCCTGCTACGTGTTCCACTTCACAAGGTACAGAACCCCCTGCTTTAGCTGCCCACCAGAATGCATCTGGCTCTCGCCTTTCATTGCCTGAGGCTCCGGTTGAGCTGGTTGATCCTTTGATCTCTTCCATGTGGCCATTAGTCTCCGCACAATGTTTTTTCTTACTGTTCTGCTCTTACCAAGCAACGTCTCTGCTCACATTTTGAGGCGTTGATTTCTAGATCTAGTCTACATATGGGCTCGAGTCTTAGAGATCTAGTCTACATATGGGCTCGAGTCTATCTATTAACTGCTGTGCCCATTGTCCTGTGACAACTCCCGTGCCCATCAGCCTTACCTCGACCTCCCTCGACAGTTTTCTTCTGGGACTCCTTGCTCTCGAGTACCTCTAGGCCTTCCTCTAGGAGCGGAGTGTTTTATATGATCGACCTCCTTTCTAAGGCTTTAACAGCCCATGGAGTTGACTTTTTCCCAGCTTACCGGCTTTCCTCTGCTCCTCTTTTCTGTCGGGCACTGCGGGGAACCAGGTACTACTGTACTCCTTCCAGGTCAACTTACACAAGATTCTTATCGCGGTTTTCCTTTCTCCCACTCCTTCCTTTCCCTGGACTGCTTTACGCTTGGAAAGCTTTATTCTTCATATTACCATCTATGTGTTTCTCAGATGGGGTCACTCATGTCATAGGCCATGGCTTCTCCCAGATCGCCATACTTCTCTTGTGCTTGAGCTTTGTCTTCTCAGTAAAGACTGTACTCCTATGCCTATGGAGCTTCCAGCCTGGCCATTATTCCCAGCTCCATAGTAAGGGACGCAGCTTCTCCTGCATCTCAGGTGGCACTTACTATGAGAGACGCTCAGTCCTTCTCCTTTATTTGACACCTTAGGCCTCTATGTGCCATGAAACACTTTCCAGTCTCTCCCGTCATGGTTGTATTTGCCTTTTTTCTGTTCTACCTCAGAGTAAGTCCCTGCCGCCTGTGGTCGCCTACTTTACTTGGCGTCTGTTTTTTTTTTTGTTTTTTTTTTCCCCCACAGCTAGCCTACTAGTTCTGTTGGACTCAATGTTACATCAGGTCGCTGGCTTCCAGGAAGGTCACAACCCACTCTGTCTGCAGTGCAGCACGTTGCTCCAGGGACTAGACCCGCTTTCCTTTGCCGCGGACCTGTCAGGGTTTTCTCTCATGCATTCAGCATCATCCCTTGCTCTATTCCTAGTTGATGGTTGTGTTGGTGCTATTCTGTACCTTCTCACCAAGCGCTCTTGTCTAGCGGTTATCTTTCCCACCCCATGGACTGCTTTTGGACGTCCCATGGTATCTGTGTCCCCCAATAAAGACGCAAGAGAAAAGAGGATTTTTTACTCACCGTAAAATCTCTTTCTCGTAGTCTTCATTGGGGGACACAGCACCCACCCATTTTCTTTTGGGTTTTTCCTCGGTATGGTAGTTTTCTCCGTTTTGGTGTTATTCCTACTTTACCTGTTCTTGACTTCTCCTACTGCTCTGGCGCAAACTGGTTTACCTCAGTGCCTGTGGGCGGGTATATCCTGCTCAGGAGGAGTCACTTCCTTTGTTTCTCTTAGTGTCAGCGCCTCCTAGTGGCAGCAGCCTATACCCATGGTATCTGTGTCCCCCAATGAAGACTACGAGAAAGAGATTTTACGGTGAGTAAAAAATCCTCTTTTTCTGACAACAATTTTACCCAGCTCTACTCTAAATATGGCTGATTTGTTTCAATGGTAGAGGGGGGACGCTCATTTCTAGAGCACTATGGTGACATCTGCCTATGAGTGACATTTGGTGGGTTCTGCAGACTTTGTTATCTTAATACACAGATAATTGCAGAACATTTTGTAATCTGTTTCATACTTACTTTGTTTTAGAGACCACCTCCTGTACTGGATGCATTGGGAAGGGTGATTTCAGAGTCTCCTCCTGACCAGTTTGAAGCAAGGTATCAACTTCCTTTTCCCCCTACATACTTTAAAGCGAATTTACCACTAGGTACATCACTTTGTGTTTATTTATTTACATGAATATACTGGGTGCTGTGATCCTTTTTTTTTTTCAGGTTCACACACACGGTTTATTCTGAAGCATTGGCCAGGCATTAAGCAACGGAGGCTTGCCCTTCGGCCCTCAGTGTGACTATCTCCTCTCTGTGATGTGGCTCCATTGATTCTATTGTCACCCAGGAAAGGGGAGATGGTCACCCTTGGAGCCGGCGGGCCAGCCTCAGTGCTTCATGCCCGACCAGTGCTTCAGAATAAACAGGCGCTGTGTGCGGGAACCAGGTATGGTTAAAAAAAAAAAAAAAAAGACCTCGGCATCCCTCTGCCACCGCTGGTTTAACCGTTTAAAGAAAACACAAACTGATGCACCTAGTGGTACATTCGCTTTAAAACTATCTATCATCTATCTTGTGCATGTGTTTGTATGTATATAGCAATGCATATATACAATAACAATAAATTAATTAATAAATAAATAACATAAATAACAATTCTTTGTTTTCCTATCTTAGATGTGGAGTAGCTCTGGCATTGAACCAGCTGGCTCAGTATCTAGACAGTTCCCAAGTAAAGCCGCTCTTCCAGTTCTTTGTTCCTGATGCTCTTAATGATCGTCACCCTGATGTTAGAAAATGCATGCTGGATGCTGCGCTGTCTGCACTAAACACACATGGAAAGGTGAGACTCGTCAGTGTACAGATACTCTTTTAGCGACACCAGTATCACGTTAGCCTATTCTGTAGTTAACAGATGGTGTTTGATAATGTTCCTATTCACTGGTTTTTAATTCTCAGGATACTGTTGGCTCTTTATTGCCGGTGTTTGAAGAATTTTTGAAGGACGCTCCAAATGATGCCAGCTATGATGCCGTCAGACAAAGTGTTGTCATTCTTATGGGTTCACTGGCAAAGCACTTGGACAAAAGTGATCCCAAAGTTAAGCCAATTGTGGCCAAACTAATAGCTGCGCTCTCCACTCCATCACAACAGGTATTTATTTTAGCTTTGTATTGTGTAGTTTCCATTTTCTACAGTGTTCATTGGAATCTTGACCCCGGTCATATTGCTTCACAGGTCCAGGAATCTGTAGCCAGCTGTCTCCCACCTCTAGTCCCAGCCATTAAGGAGGATGCGGGTAGTATGATCCAGAAGCTTATGACCCTTCTCCTAGAGTCTGATAAATATGCAGAACGGAAAGGGGCTGCATATGGTCTTGCTGGACTAGTAAAAGGATTAGGAATTCTTTCCCTTAAGCAGCAGGAAATGATGACCACCCTAACAGAGGCAATACAAGATAAAAAGAACTTCCGGCGTCGGGAGGGTAAGAAATA
This sequence comes from Dendropsophus ebraccatus, assembly GCF_027789765.1. Taxonomy (NCBI): domain Eukaryota; kingdom Metazoa; phylum Chordata; class Amphibia; order Anura; family Hylidae; genus Dendropsophus; species Dendropsophus ebraccatus. The sequence continues at coordinate 26,247,551 of NC_091456.1, forward strand.
AAACTCATATTGTTTTTTTTTTTAAGGAGTACTCCAGAAAAAAAAACTCACATAAAGCATCTGGTGCCAGAAAGTTATATAGATTTGTCATTTACTTCTATAAAAAATTCTCAAGTCTTCCAGTACTTATCAGCTGCTAAATGTCCTGTAGGAAGTGGTGTATTCTTTCCAGTCTGGAGAGTGGGAGAGATTTTCTGTGCTACTGCTCTGGACAGTTCCAGGTGGCAGCAGAGAGCACTGTGTCAGACTGCAAAGAATACGCCACTTCCTGCTGGGCATACAGCAGTTGATTGGTATTGGAAGACTTTTTTAATTGGAAGAGATTTTTTAATAGAAGTAAATTACAAATGTTTTTTTTTCCGCTGAAGTACTTCTTTAACATTTAGTGTAAACTCCAGGTAGAAGGTTTATAGTCTGTCTGTTTCTTCACCAGGGGCTTTGTTTGCCTTTGAGATGCTCTGCAATATGCTTGGCAAGTTGTTTGAGCCATATGTGGTTCATGTGTTACCTCATCTCCTCCTGTGCTTTGGTGATGGAAACCAGTATGTACGAGAGGTAAGCGCTTCCCATACGTGAATACGTAAAGGGTTTCTTACATGGATCATCTGTTTAACCTTTTTCTTTCCTTTCAGGCCGCAGATGAATGTGCTAAGGCAGTTATGAGTAATCTCAGTGCCCACGGCGTAAAGCTTGTACTGCCCTCACTTCTGGTGGCTCTTGAAGAAGAGTCCTGGAGAACCAAAGCCGGTAATTTCATACATGTCATTTTTAGGTTGTTATGACGGAGCCAAAATCTGTGGGATTTCCGCAACCATCTGCCACTTTTTATCGCTGTGTTATTTTTGAATGCCAAATCCATGAATCATTGTGAGCTGAATAGTTCAGTCCTGATGGTGCTTTTTTTTTTCTCCCGGTTGCTTTCTTTCAGGATCTGTGGAGTTATTAGGAGCAATGGCGTACTGTGCTCCCAAGCAGCTGTCATCCTGCCTACCAAATATAGTGCCCAAACTCACTGAAGTGCTCACAGATTCTCATGTGAAGGTGCAGAAAGCCGGTCAACAAGCCTTGCGCCAGATTGGCTCAGTAATTCGTAACCCAGAAATCCTTGGTGAGCGGAGGGATAGTTAAAAAAAAAAAAAAATAAAGAATTTTATAATTGTTTTTTTTTTTTGTTTGTTTTTCTTCTAACTACTGTAATTTTTTTTTCTTTACAGCAATCTGTCCTGTATTGCTGGATGCTCTTACAGATCCTTCAAGAATGACACAGAAGTGCCTGCAAACCTTGCTGGATACAAAATTTGTCCATTTCATTGATGCCCCCTCTTTAGCCTTGATTATGCCCATAGTACAGCGGGCGTTCCAGGATCGCTCTACAGATACTAGGAAAATGGCAGCCCAAATTATCGGGAACATGTACTCCCTTACTGATCAGAAGGTAGTACGCACCTCATTATATTATGTAATAAACAGTGGTTCTATGCATCATAATTGTGATTGTATTGTACTGTACATATTTTATGTGAAGTACTCACCACCTTTTGCATCTTGTATTTTTCATGGTGAGTTGTGTATGTGGTTATACATACCTTTTTGTCTATGTTGTATTTAAAGTCTCACTGTCATTTACATTTTTTTTTGCAGAAATCGTTTGTACAGGCGATTTTAAGAAACTTTGTAATCGGGTTTATTAGCTGAAAAATGCATTTTTATCATGAAAAAGCAGTTTAAAGCGCCCCCCCCCCCCCCCCCGCCATCTTCATGGTTTTCTATGGAGAGGGTAGGAAGATGAGGCACCAAAACAGGACAACAGAGTTAGTTTACAGCTACATCACCGGGCTATCTCCTCCGAAGTCAGCACTGACCTCTCTGACCTCTGAATACCGGCTTTCACACAGCTCCCACTGTGTAATCCTTTGTTCTCTGCTCTCTGCTGCCATCTTATCTCCCCCCTCCCCCTCCATAGGTTACACAGGGCCCGACTGATGTAAAAGAGTCGAGATTTCCTGATAATGAGCAGCAAATGAGAAAGAGGAAGGAGGGTGGACCTGGGGAAAGTCTTTTTGAATGCAGATAATGGCATATTTGCCTAATAAACCCAATAAAATCTCCTGGACTATTGATTTCTGCAAAAAACACAACAGTGACACTTTAAATGTTTTTTTTTTATAGACTAGACATAGATATTGATTTCATTTCTTTTGTTTAGGATCTGGCTCCATACCTCCCAAGTGTCATACCTGGACTTAAGGCCTCTTTGATAGACCCTGTTCCTGAGGTAAGATTTACTTTTGGTCTTCTCGACTCTCTTTGTTTTTGATTATCTGGTATTTTCATAAAAACTTCACTGATGTTATCTGATGATATTGCTGCTTAGGTTCGCACTGTAGCTGCTAAGGCATTAGGTGCGATGGTGAAGGGAACCGGGGAGTCCTGCTTCCAGGATTTGTTGCCTTGGCTGATGGACACTTTAGCATCCGACTACAGCTCGGTGGATCGTTCTGGCGCTGCTCAAGGTAAGAATTGTAGTATAATGTATCAAACATCTAGTGTGTGATACAAGAGGAGCAACGCTGTTAGTAAGAGGATGGAAGGGTAGCTAATCACAACATTTTAGTGTATAATAGTGTATCTAGTCCCCAATAGTTTTGAGTGGAGTTGCTGAATTACTTGGGTTTGGCAACGTTCTCCTAACTGGAAGGCTCGGCATTTGACCCCCGGCATCTGGAGGGCGGCATCTAACTTCTCCAGATGACGGAAGTCAAATGTCAAGGGTTCAGAGAGCGTTGTCAAACCCGAACAGTTTGGTAAGTCTCCTCAACACTAGTCCCTAATAGTTCTACTTTTAGTTATTTAACCTCTAATTTCATAATGTTGTACATGTTATACAAATCCTTTCATGTGTCTTTCAGGTCTTTCAGAAGTGATGGCTGGGTTAGGGGTTGAGAAACTTGAAAAACTGATGCCAGAAATCGTATCAACGGCCAGCAAAATGGATATTGCTCCCCATGTCCGTGATGGTTATATCATGATGTTCATTTATCTGCCAATTACTTTTGGTGACAAGTTCACACCCTATGTGGGACCCATCATACCTTGTATTCTAAAGGTAAAATCTCTCCAGTTATACAGTCAGAAATGGTTGGCTTTTTGCGGGAGCCGGTATCTCTAAAGTTGAAAATTTTCATTGTAGGCTTTGGCAGATGAGAATGAATTTGTGCGTGACACAGCTCTGCGTGCCGGGCAAAGAATTATCACCATGTATGCGGAGACGGCCATTGCTCTCCTCCTGCCGCAGTTGGAACAGGGCTTGTTTGATGACCTGTGGAGAATCCGGTAAGTTTCAATGCAAAATCCTAAATGACCATACAAGTGAGATGGAGTCGATATTGTCTCATAAATTGTATGTACCATGTGTTTTTATCATCAGATTTAGCTCTGTTCAGCTTCTTGGTGACCTTCTATTTCATATATCTGGAGTGACTGGAAAAATGACCACAGAAACCGCTTCTGAAGATGACAACTTTGGCACTCTTCAGTCCACAAAGGTACATTTCAGTTTAGGGTTTATGTTACATAGTAACATAGTAACAAACTAAATAAGGTTGAAAGAAGACAAGAGTCCATCAGGTTCAACCTAGGGAAATCCTACTGTGTTGATCCAGGGAAGGCAAAAACTCCCATGAGGCAGACGACAATTGCCCCATCACAGGGAGAAAACTCCCTCCTGACTCCAATGGCGACCAGAATAATCCCTGGATCAACGTATCACTGGAAATCTAATGCCCATAACTTGTAATATTATATTGTTCAAGAAAAGCATCCAGGCCTCCCTTGAACTTCTTTAATGAATCGGCCATGACAACATCATGTGGCAGAGAGTTCTGCCTGTATCCTGAGTGAGGCTATGTTCACACAGGTGTCAGATAAGATCACTGACGCTGAGTTCAGTTCGCGCCCGCATCAGAACTCCCCACTGCACACAATGTAGCATGCGGCCGGAGCCACACGCTTCATTGTGTGCACTGACAGGTTCTCTGCGGCCGCTATTCAATGAATAGCAGCTGCAGAAAACTGACATGTCCGTTTTTTGCGGCACCGCTATACCAGGGATTCCATAGATGGCGATGTAACGTATATTTTCATATTAATCACGCCTGTTGTTGCAATCGGCAACAATGGCCGTACTTTCACAAAAATATACGTTTTGTGAACATGGCCTGATAATGTTTTTTTATTAGATTTTTTAGTCACTATTCTGATATTACCTTTTTTTCTTATTTTTTTTAGGCTATTATTTCAGCCCTTGGAGCTGAAAGGAGAAATCGTGTTCTTGCTGGATTGTACATGGGACGTTCAGATACACAGCTGGTTGTCCGTCAGGCTTCTCTTCACGTTTGGAAGATTGTCGTTTCAAACACACCACGCACCCTTCGAGAAATTCTGCCTACTCTCTTTACATTACTGCTAGGATTTCTAGCCAGCACTTGTGCAGACAAGAGAACGGTGAGCCACCTATTATAAGGGTCCCTGTCATAGTGATATTTGTCTATAATATATTGTACAATGTGCTGAATACAGATTTGTTTATTTTTACCCTTTAGATTGCTGCCAGAACTCTTGGAGACCTTGTCCGAAAACTTGGGGAGAAAATACTTCCAGAGATCATTCCAATTTTGGAGGAAGGTCTTAGGTCTGATAAAAGTGACGAAAGACAGGGGGTCTGTATTGGCTTAAGTGAGATTATGAAGTCAACAAGCAGAGATGCGGTAAGTTGTAGAGCAGATATACTCTATGCTTTATTTTACTGTTTGCATTTGCAGCTAGCAGTAAAGTGAGTTTCTCTTGCTTTTCTTGACCGTTCACTCTCCTGCTTCTTACAGGTGCTCTTTTTCTCGGAGTCGCTTGTCCCTACTGTGAGGAAAGCATTATGTGATCCTCTTGAGAAAGTCAGAGAGGCTGCAGCCAAAACCTTTGAGCAGTTACATTCTACCATTGGTCACCAAGCCCTGGAGGACATTCTGCCATATTTACTGGAGCAGCTGGTAAGCAACATAAGCCTATCCTTAAAGATAGTTGTAAACACCTTTTTTTTTTTTTTTTTTTTTTTTATGTTTTTCACCTTACAAAATTTTCTTTTATTCAGAATAATGAAGAAATGTCAGAGTTTGCCTTGGATGGACTCAAACAGGTCATGGCAGTGAAAAGTCGTGTTGTGCTTCCCTACCTTGTTCCTAAGGTATGTTTCTTAAAACACTTAGGGGGCTTTCATTAAGACTGGCATATTCGTATGTGGTTTTAAATTAGGTCCCGCCCCCAATCACCCTGGCGGACCTGCACTTGGTGAAGAAACTGCACAAAAATTTACACCTCCTCTGGAGCAGTTGTAAATTTTTCCCTGGTTTACGCTTGTTTCCAGGCATAAACCTTAAATAATGAGCTGCGGAAGGAGGCCACATCTCCTCCCCGCCTTGCCATGCCACTCCTGCCCACCCATCAGGCGAGCGGGGGATATAGCTGGCGTACGCGATGGAAAAGAGGCTAATCGACCTCTTTTCCATAGCGTATGCCAGGGGAGCACTTTGATACATGCTTCTGTTGCTTTGCTAGGCTTAATGACTTATTTGCTGTTTTTTCTTTCTACAGCTAACAAGCCCCCCAGTAAACACTCGTGTGTTGGCATTCCTTTCATCCGTGGCGGGTGATGCCTTGACTAGACATCTAAATGTCATTCTCCCTGCTGTCATGTCGGCGCTGAAAGCTCAACTAGGAACAGAGAATGAGCAAGTGGTAAGTAGGTTGATTAGTCATTATGTTTCATAGGTGCATGGTGACTGTACCATCATCCTGGAAAAATTTCCCTAACTTATACAAAACAGGACATTTTTGTTAGGGATGGAGAACTGTTACAAATCTATCACTACATTGTGTTCATCTAATAGGAACTGGCGAACTGTCAAGCGGTCATCCTGTCCGTGGAAGATGACGTGGGTCAGAGGATTGTAATAGAAGATCTCCTAGAAGCTACTCGCAGCTCCGATGTGGGAATGCGTAAAGCGGCTGTTATTATACTGAATATCTACTGTGCTAAAACAAAAGCGGACTACTCCACCCATCTCAGGAGCCTGATATCTGGACTTCTGCGCTTGTTTAATGACACTAACAGTGTGGTTTTGAATGAAAGCTGGGATGCTCTAAATGCTATAACTAAAGTGAGTATACAAACCTCATCATGTGAATGAGGAGCAGAGCAGTTTTTACCAGAAGACTGATATTTTTACTGTTACTTATTTTTCTTTGTAGAAATTGGATGCTGCCAGTCAGTTGTCACTGATTGATGATCTTCATAGAGATATTCGCATGGTGGGAAATGATGCCAAAGGAGAGAATGTGCCTGGATTCTGTATCCCAAAGAAGGTACAAGAATGACTATTTGGTTGTAAGAAATTGCACATACAGATGTGTTCTTCAAATATAACCCCAAGCTTTTCCTATTTTGCTTAGGGCGTAACATCAATTCTACCAGTGCTGAGAGAAGGTGTTCTTACCGGGAACCCAGACCAGAAAGAAGAGGCCACCAAGGCATTGGGTTTGGTTATTAAACTGACATCTGCACAAGCTTTACAGCCCTCTGTAATTGGAATTACTGGACCCTTAATTCGTATTCTGGGAGATCGGTTCACTTGGAGTGTAAAAGTGGCCCTTTTGGAAACCTTGAGTCTTCTATTAGCTAAGGTAATATACTCACTAAGAGTATTACTGTTCAGTTAAAGGGGTTTTCCACTCATCACCCCTTCTCCTGGAGACTAACAATTCCTTCCATACTTATTGCCTTTTCAGTCTCCTTCCTCCAATTCTGCACCTGCTGCTTTATGCTGAAGACACGGGAAACTGCGTGAGAGCTGTTCGCTCCTCCTCCTTTCCCCCTAAGATGACTTGGATCCTTGGATGGCTGATTTTGCACCCTGTAATGCCCGGAGGGTTTATCTGAGGTCAAGTTTCTGATTGCCCCCACTGTGATTAACCCTCCAGGCATTACAGAGTGCAGGTACAGCCACTCAAGGATGCGGTTTATATGAGTCTTGAAAGGGAGGGGGGGGAGGAGGGCAAGATGAAAAGAACAGCGCTGACACAGTTTTCTGTGTTTTCAGCACAAAGCAGCAGGCTTAGAACTGGGGAAAGGAGACCAATAAGCTAATAACAAGTATGGAACAAATTGTTAGTCTCCAGGAGGGGGGATGATTCAGAAGGTTTTTTTTTACCTGAGGGGAATACCCCTTTAACATGTGTAGTAGTAGTGTATGTGTACTAACTTTCCCCCTCTTTTTTTAGGTTGGCATTGCATTAAAACCTTTCTTGCCACAACTACAAACTACTTTTACTAAAGCTCTGCAAGATTCAAATCGTGCCGTACGTCTTAAGGCGGCGGATGCCCTGGGGAAGCTCATTGTTATCCATACAAAGGTCGATCCTCTCTTCACAGAACTGTTGAACATCATTCGCCTGTGTGAAGACTCTGGTGTCAGGTAACCTACTGTTTGCTAAAACTGGAATTCTACTGATGCATGCAAGGTTTTAGTGTTTAGACACTGCTACGTATACAGTACGGTACATGAATATGGCTGGGGGCGTACTCATATGTACTAACTTATTTGTGTTGTTTTTTTAGGGAGACCATGCTTCAGGCTGTACGTTTCATTGTCCAAGGAGGTGGCGGAAAGATGGATGCAGCAATAAGGAAAAACTATGTGACCATATTGATAGGGATGTTGGGACATGATGAGGTACTCACGCGAGATGCATAGTTGTATTGTTATAGAGTTTAAGGTCAACAAAATTCCCTGAAATTTTTTTTTTCTTTTTCAGGATGCCACACGCATGGCATCTGCTGGCTGTCTGGGAGAGATTTGTGCCTACCTTCCAGAAGAAGAACTTTCTGCACTCATGCAGCAGAACCTTTTGGGTTTGTAGACTTATCCAGAATTTTTTTTGTCATTGTGGTAATTTCCACATCAGAACCACATCAGTATAATGTAGCTACAATGGCGTTCTGTAGTGATGTTCTGTTTCTGATTTACAGCTGATTTCACTGGAATAGACTGGATGGTGAGGCATGGGAGAAGCATGGCCCTTTCTGTGGCCATAAACGTTGCATCAAGCAAATTATGTACAGCAAAATTCTGCAGCAATGTAGAGTCTATGGTCTGCAACAACGCAACAGCGGATAGGGTAAGGGAAATATAGCTAATATTTTATTGGAATCTGCTCTCCTACTAGAAGCAGATTCATTCAGCATATCATTGACCCATTTTAGTATGTTAGATAGTCAGTATAATAATGGTCATGTCATTTGTTTCTTGCAGATTCCCATTGCTGTTAGTGGAATCAGAGGAATTGGTTACCTTATAAAGTATTACATTGAATGTCAAAATGGAAACCTTCCCCCTAAATTGATAACCCTGTTAGTAAAGGTGAGTAAAAGTAATAGCCATATAAATGCTTATTGCACTTAGGGGGAAATTGGTGCTGCCCCCTTTCTTTCCCCCTCTGGCAGCTAACAGTGTAGTCCCTTCTTGTCCTGCAAATAGAGAATGTAGGACCCAGAGTAGTCAAGATATATACTGTGTGACATCCACAGTGCACACTCACTTAGAAACCAATGAAAATACACAGTGGCGTCACATGATTATGACTACTTCTTTCTTTTGACATTGGCAGCCTGTAGCCCATGAAGTAAGTCTCGTGTCATGACTGGCTTAGTTGGTATAGAAGGTATTTCTGCACACACGTCACTTGTTGCTGCCACGGTTAAAAGGGATGATTAATAGTGGTCATAATAATGTGACTCGACTGTGTATAATGAAATAAAACTGTAAAGGCTGAGTGGGCATGTGCAGGGCGCACATCACTATGCAGAGACCTGGCTGTGTGGAGAGCTGTGTGTCCACTGCCACTTAGGGGCCTATTCCACGGGAGCGATAATCGGCACGATTCGGCCGATTATCGCTCGGTGGAATAGAGAAAGTGATCAGCCGATGAACGTGTCATCTGCTGATCGTTTATTTAGGGCCAAACCTAAAATCATCAGTCCGGTAAAATAGCGGTGCGCGGCGGGCGACCGACGATTTGAGAAGCAGCAGCATACATTACCAGGCAGGACTTCTCCTCCGCTCCGTCTTCCTACCCGGGTCCTCCGGCACAGCATCAGCAGCTCCGGAGCGGCCTGACTGAGTTGTCAGACCGCTCAGTCAATCACTGGCCGGGACCGCCGCGGCCAGTGATTGGCTGAGCGGTCTGACAGCTCAGTCAGGCCGCACCGAAGCTGATGCTGCACTGCGGGACACGGGGAGGAAGACGGAGCGGAGGAGGAGTCCTGCCAGGTAATGTATGGTGCAAGGGCTGCAAGGACATTGGTAACGATGTCCCTGCAGCCCTCGCTTAACGATCATCGGGGCCGTGGAATAGGCCCAGTAAACGAGCGCCGATCTAGCAGACTTCATGACTGCTTCACGATCTAGCTTCACGACTTCTGTGCCACTTAGCCCCGCCTACATTGGCACTGTAGGCCCTTCCTCTCTGTGATGTCATCTTTGTATAAGCCCCGCCCCCTCAGCAATCATTGGACCCTTAGGTCTAGGCCCCGATGACGTCACAGAGGGGAGGGGCCTATGATGCTGATGTGGGCGGGTTGAAGTGGCACAGTGGTCGTGAAACCCCGCCCAGGTGGCACAAACCTCCAAAGATAAAAAGCATTTTTCACTGGACCAAGCACCATGAAATCTATTATAAGGTAAGTATGCTTTACAACTCTGTAGACAAGTCCTCATACAGAAAGGGGGTGACAGTATCACTTTAAGCAATAGAGTTTGCTCCAGTGTGCGACCACAGGGACACATAGCAACCATGAGAAATCAGGAAGAAGTTTTTACAATAAATTTTTCCTATTATATATAAGCAAATAGGACATCTCATGTTACCCAGGAGGCCGAGTGGAGATAGACACAGCAATGGAATGCTGTGTCGTTCTCATACAATAATGGCTGTTTCAGACACTAGTCATTTTTCTTGTATTTACATCTCATCTGTATTATATCATTTGAACCAATAAGCTTCTCTGTTACTTACCTGCATTACTAACGTTTCATGTTTTCCCTACAGTGTCTGCAGAACCCATCGAGTGATATCAAGCTGATAGCGGAAAAGATGATCTGGTGGGCAAACAAAGACCATTTGCCCCCACTAGACCCACAAACTATTAAGCCAATTCTCAAAGTGCTGCTAGACAATACAAAAGACAAGAACACAAGCGTGCGGGCGTACAGTGACCAGGCCATAGTCAATCTACTGAAAATGAGACTGGGCAACAACCTCTATCAGGTATGCATCCGCGTGCAGGGTTGGCGACTGTTCACATTCTGTTCTCACTGTGACGGAGGTGGGGCTTCTTAGCGTTGAAACCCCACCTTTCACCTATATAGGGATGGCACTAGCCCTATAAGTGAGTACAGTATTTGATGATGATTTATTTAGCAACTTTTCAAGCTCTGAAAGCCAATGCTTGTAGGATCTATGTACAGGCATATGCTGATGTGAAGATAACAGGTGAATGTTCCTCATAATGAACGACACCTGAAAACATTACTCATGTATATAGTATAGGCAATTATTGTCAGTCACTGCTGTAGTCATGTGGCATAGTGAATCAGACTGACATGGCGTTTCCCTATAATTATGGCTCTTGGACACAGTGTTGCCTGGACAAATAAACAGAAGTTAAATGAGCACTGTCATTTATAGACATGGCTATAGACATGTCAAAGGTTTTGAAGGGCGCCCTCCCCTTGTCTGATTTTTACACACAATCGTGTCCAAGATGTCTACTAAGCTTCCCCCATACTCTAGAACTCACTACCACTAAACATCCTTTTGCCCAAAAGTACAGTAGTGTATTGGTTCTTACACTATAGTGACTGCAGGTGATGCGTTCTTACAAAAGGTTCATTAATGTAACAAATTTAGTAGGGCACTGTTGGGAACTTTTTTTTTAAGTCAATCAACAACTGTTGTGATCACAAGCAGCTTTGCTATATTCTCTAGGTTTCTATGTTTAAATCGATGTTAGATATATGGCCACTGGCCGTCTCCCTTCATGTGTACAACTGCTGTGTGCCCACATTCAGTAGTAGAGAATCCTGGGGGTACTCGCATTGTATGGTCAACTCTCCTATCACAGAGCACCAAAACCTCTGTATCTACACAGTGACTAAATTGTTGCTTAACAAAGAGCATGGTTTCCTGGTAAGCTGCATAGCCAATATAATTAGTAAAAGTTAGTGTCACTGTTGTTTGTAAAAACTTTTGACATGTCCTGGATTAGGAGACTGAACGCGGTCCGCTGCTTCTCTCTTTTGGAAGAGAAGAGTCAGGCTTATAATGCAAGGGCCCCATTCCACCGGACGATTATCATTTGCATAATCGTTAACAATCTCAAACGGCCGCTATTGCGAAAGACCTGAAAACGTTCACTCATTTCCATGGAACGATAATCATTACTTCTGATCGTAATTGCGATAGTTTTTCTTCGCTATTTATTCGCTATTGCGTTCGTATCTATTGCAAACGACCGAACGACGTCTTATTCAATGCGAACGAGCAACGATAAAAATAGGTCCAGGTCTTATAAAACGATCAACGATTTCTTGTTCGGTCGTTAATGGTTAACTGCATTTCAACCGAACGATTATCGTTTAGATTCGAATGATTTAACGATAATCTAAAAGAAAATCGTCCGGTGGAATAGGGGGAATATAAGTCTATGTAACCCAAGCTGCATCACAGAAGGGGCTGGCGGGCCGCCCCCCAGTGCTTCCTGCAATGCCAGTGCTTGGCAATAAATAGGCGCTGTGCGCAGGAATTTGGCAACTCAAAAAAAAAAAAGGACTGCGACTCCGGCACCCCCACGCCGGCATAGGTCTATTCACGTGAAAAACCACTAAGCGATGTACCTAATGTTACATTCCCTTTAAATAAAATAAAATTTGTGACATGTAAACTTTAATGGGATAAATAGGTGTTAGAAGGTATTTTGACAGTGATTGATGTCATAGGGAGCATTGGTCAAGTTGATGATCAAATTTGTATCCATATTTACTTAATTTCTGTTTTTTGTTTTTTTTTTAGGATATAACAAAGATACTGGACACTGCCAGCTTAGAGATGCTGAATGAAAGCCACAGAAGGTCCCTGAAGAAGCTTGCAGCACAGCCCGACTCCACTGAACAGATAGATGAAACGATTCTGACGTGAACAGGAATCCCAGTGACTGCATTTCCCTTCCTAAGAATGCACTGATTATATAGTGCGCAGAAACTATTGGCTCTTCAATCTCAACCAAATGAAGTTCATGTTGCTTTATTCTGTAAACCCTTCCAAGAGTTGAATGAAATATACTTGAAATCTGTCATGAAATTATTTGTTAAATGAAAGTTGGTACCGACATTGGCCAAAAAACCATAATGATCTTTTTTGGGTGAATTAAATGGCAGGTCTAGTCCCACACTGGCTTGGCAGGGAACACCCTCATTGTACACCCCTAGGTAGATTCACTCACCAAAATTCACGCTAGACATTCAGCAATCTGATCTGTAAACTGGTCTAAGGGTATAAACCCACACACCGTATATGCAGCAGATATGCAACAAATACGCAGCAGATTTGTTGGTACAGATTTGATGCTGTGTTCAGTTATTTAGATCTAATCTGCTGCGATTTTGCTGCGAGTTTGCTGCGAGTTTGCTGCGTATCGCAGCAGTAAATACGCTGCATATACGGTGTGTGGGTTTATACCCTAAAGGTAATTTTCACCATTTTAGCATCTGCGTAACTGGCACAAATCCCTGTCCTCTAGCTTAGTGCTTCTCAATTCCAGTCCTCAGGCCTCACCAACAGGTCATGTTTTGAGGATATCCCATAGAAAGAACACCTGTGATAATACCTGATGCACTGAGTATAATTATACCACCTGTGAAATACTAAGGAAATTCTCAAAACATGACCTGTTGGTGAGGCCTGAGGACTGGAATTGAGAAGCATTGCTCTAGCTAAACCAAACTCAGACTAGATTCACATGGTGTAAAATAGAAGACATAAAATACACATGTATATAAAAGCAGAAACACATCTGAAATAAGCGTGCACTCATTTTTTAAAGGGGTACTCCAGCACTGATAAAAACAATTAACCATAAAAATAGTTTCTACATTTACCATTCCTCCTGAGTCTGTCTCCTTTGAATTTTCCGCTGTTTGCAGGTCCCTGAAGCTCCAATTATTGGCTTCATTTTTTCTTCACTTCCTGGTTTAGGCGTTCCCATGATGCACTTTGTCTCCTGTGATGTCTGACTCTGTAAAACTGTTAGATGGCTTACATCTTGTTCAACCAATCAGAGCTGAGCAACCTGAGTCATCTGACAAAGGGAGGCTGGCCTAACAGGGCTTAAACCTGCCTCCCTCTTGATGATGTCATTGTCAAAATGGCTTCCACAGAGCAGCCTGGGGTCAACAGTCATTAGGTAAGAATGAGTTTACTTCACTTCTTGGTGGTGGTGGGGGGGGGTTGAGGGGGGAAAAGATAGGGAAGGGGGCAGATAGGTGATTGAAGCATATTACAAAGTTATATGTTATATCGCTGGAGTACCCCTTTAGGGTGCCTTCACACCTACCGACTCGCAGCGTTAATAACGCTGTGAGTCGGCTAGGTCCTGGCAGATCACTGTCAGTACATACACGCAGCGGTCTGAATGACCGCTGCGTGTATGTAAATCTGCCGGCCACTTAACCCCTTCTGATGCCGGCCGGCCGCCTCCCGCTCAGCTCTGTATACATTACCTCCTCGCTCCACGGGGTCCCGGTGTACTGTTCTCCTGCCCGGCCAATCAGTGTGTTGCCCTGCCGCAGCCACCGATTGGCCGGGGCGGGAGAGCAGGACGCCGGGACCCCGTGCAGCGAGGAGGTAATGTATACAGAGCTGAGCGGGAGGCGGCCGGCCGGCATCAGAAGGGGTTAAGTGGCTGGCAGATTTACATACACGCAGCGGTCGTTCAGACCGCTGCGTGTATGTACTGACAGTGATCTGCCAGGACCTAGCCGACTCACAGCGTTATTAACGCTGCGAGTCGGTAGGTGTGTAGGCGCCCTTTAGCTTATTTTTATGTGTATTTGATGCATGCTTCATGTGTTTAGGAGTGGTTTTTTTATGCTCCCACTGATTTAAGTGAAAGCATTGTAGGTGTAACAAATGCAAAGAATACATGTTTCTACTTTTTTCACACAAAAAAATCTACCATATAAGGAACAGTGTGTATTTTATATTGAAATCGGTGACATGTTTGTAGGCATATAACACAGAAGTTCAGGGGCAGAATATATATGTTATTCTGCTCCACAATAAACACTGTATGAATCTGGCCTAGAGATCATAGTATGGACAGACACTAAAATGTGGCCCCTTATAAATATCTCAATGCAGCCTAAGGCTATGTTCACACACAGTATTTCTGCTCAGTATGTTTCAACCAAAACCAAGAGTAAATTGAAAACAAGAAGACTATGGGGGAGATCTATCAAACATGGTGTAAAGTGAAAGTGGCTCAGTTGCCAGTAGCAACCAATCAGATTCCACTTTTCATTCGTTACAGACTCTTTGGAAAATGAAAGGTGGAATCTGATTGGTTGCTAGGGGCAACTGAGCCAGTCTCACTTTACACCATGTTTGATAAATCATAAATCAAACACAACCGCCATTGTTCCAAAATATTGGTAATTATTTGCCATTAAATGGCGGCCATTCACTAAATTTCAACAGTGTGTGAACAGATCCTTTCTGTGTTTTTAATCCAATCCTGGTTTTGGTTGAAAAATACTGAACAAAATTCTGAACAAAAATGCTGTGTAAGAAAATAGCCTAAGGGTAGCTTCACACGGGCGTATTAGCTGCAAGTTTAACCAAGCGATAAAACCGCAGGTGAAAACGCTGTGAGACGGTTAGTAATGTAAGTCAATGGCAAACTCAACTCGCATTGTGTTGTGTATATGTACCGTGCGGATTAGATGCGATTTTTTGCGGAAAGCTCGCAGCTAATACGCCCGTGTGAAGCTACCCTAAAGCTGGGTGGGTATAGGCAAGATACCAATAATATGATTTAGCTCACAACGTTAGAACAAAAAAACTCAAACTAGACAGAACCCCAGCAGATACACGTGGCTATGCCAAGCGCAGGCTATAAGTGGGATTGCATGACAAAGATGGCAAGAATAGCAAACACCCCAGTTACAGGCCCTGAGTGACATAACATTTGCTGTGCAGTTAAACCAATGGTTTCCAACATGGCTTTACAATTTTTTGCAGAATTACATTTCCCAGATTGTGGCTGACAGCATGCTGGAAATTTTAAATTTTGCCATACAGAGAGCCACAGATATAGAACTGTACATATAGAATTGTAATGCATGGCACAATACTTTGATGCATTTGATGGTTTTTATGTTCAGACAAATGTGTTTAAAAGATTGACTCCAGAATAAAAAAAAAAAAATCCATGCCCTTTACTAGTTTACCAAAGTCTTCCTAATCTGCTTAATTATTTTTTTTCACACGTTAATTCTGGAGTTTTTTTTTAAAGTTTTTTAAGAGCCACAAAAAAATACCATACAGTGTGTGCTGATTTTTGAAAGAAAAATACAAAATCACTAACAAAAAAACTTGAATTTGAAAGATATATGGTGGATTTGGCCTAGGCAAATCCTCTTTTTTTTTTTTTTTTTTTTAATTTATTGAATTTTTCATGTAAAGTAATAACAACCAGCACCAACACAGGCTCAAGTATTTATAATACAAAATATGGAACATACATTTAAAGGGAACCTGTCACCCCCCGTGCCGGGGTGACAGGCTCCCGACCCCCCGTTAGAGACCCCTATACTTACCTCATCCCGCCGGGTCCCGCTTCTGGAGGTGGTCGGGTCCCGGAGATCTCAGCCGCTGCAGCCCGGCGCGCGCGCTGACAGATGAGTCCAACGCTCATAGAGAATGACGGAGCGATGGACTCTCCTGTCATTCTCTATGGGTGTTGGACTCATCTCTCAGCGCGCGCGCCGGGCTGCAGCGGCTGAGATCTCCGGGACCCGACCGAATCCAGAAGCGGGACCCGGCGGGATGAGGTAAGTATAGGGGTCTCTAACGGGGGGTCGGGAGCCTGTCACCCCGGTACGGGGGGTGACAGGTTCCCTTTAAATAAGTAGTAATATGGGAAATTTCCAACCAAGGACCGTAGCCCAAACCTCATTGGAACCAAGAAATGAGGAAGGTAAGAAGAGAGATGGGGGAAGGGAGGTGGGGAGAGGAGCCCAGTCATTAAAGTGACTCTGTACCCACAATCTGACCCCCCCTTAAACCTCTTGTACCTTCGGATAGCTGCTTTTAATCCAAGATCTGTCCTGGGGTCCGTTCGGCAGGCGATGCAATTATTGTCCTAAAAAAAAAACAACTTAAACTTGCAGCCCGTGCCCAAGGGGAGCATCTGTGCCCTAATTTTGCACCACCCCTCCGTCCTTCCTCCCCAACCTCTCCATCATTAGGAAAGCCACTGGAACATTTACTCCTATTTGAACATTGCACAGGTGCCTTAACGATCCAGCCCATGTTCAGTATTCACACAGGTGGGGAGTAGGAGGTAATCTGCCTGGGGCATTCCTAATGAGGAGGGTGGGGAGGAAGGACAAAGAGGTTGTGCCAGCCTAATGCATGCACAATCTAAGCCCCGGCCGTTGGGCACGGGGCTGCCAGTTTTAAAAGTTGTTTTTTAGGACGATAACTGCATCATCTGCGGAACAGACCCCAGGACAGATCTTGGAATAAAAGCAGCGATCCGAAGATACAAGCGGTTTTGGGGGGGGGGTGTCAGATTGTGGGTACAGAGTCGCTTTAAGCCAGGAGAGCGCTATATTCCAAAATTCCATATTCGGAAAAAGCGTGAAGAGCGATTGTATAGCTGGACCGTGAGGTCTCCCATACGCCCGATGTCCTCAACTTTCCGTAAACATACAGTAATGGGAGATGGATCTGGACACCGCCACAAGGGCAGGTATTCAGGCTCTTCCAATGTTGCTGGAAATGCAAAAAAAAAAGAAAAATTGGTCAGCACCCAGCCAATATAAATATGCTTATGAAAGAAGAGCCTCTGGATCCCGGGGTGAACATATAGAAGAGGAGATGGATTCCTTCAGCTCATAAAATGTATTCAAGCTTTGTTGTGAATCTTTAAAATAACCGACATGTTTCAAACCTAACCGGTTCTTAGTCATGGTATCTGGGTCTGGTGCGATAACCACCAACATGGTATAGAGAAGAGAGAGTGGATGACAGATTGGACTGGAACCCAGGCAGAGTTAAGGCCCTATTCCACCAGACGATTATCGTTCAGATTATTGTTAAATCGTTCGAATCTAAACGATAATCGTTCGGTTGAAATGCAGTTAACGATTAACGACCAACGAGAAATCGTTGATCGCTTTATAAGACCTGGACCTATTTTTATCGTTGCTCGTTCACATTGAATAAGACGTCGTTCGCAGTAGATACGAACGCAATAGTGAAAAAATAGCGAAGAAAAACGATCGCAAATACGATCATAAGTAACGATTATCAATCCATGGAAATGAGTGAACGTTTTCAGGTCTTTCGCAATAGCGGTCGTTTGAGATCGTTAATTGTTAACAATTATGCGAACGATAATCGTCCGGTGGAATAGGGCCCTTATTCAAGCAAAGGAATGGAAGAAGTTGTAAGGATCTTCAGAAACTCAGGAGGCTGGGATCTGAGAGGTCCTTGAGGGCTGAGAGAGAAAGCTTGCTGGAGGCCCTGACCATGACCTCCCTTGGATCATGTGTGGATTGTAGGGTCTTCCAAGCCCGGAGTGGAGGCTGGGTTTTGGAGTACAGTGAACAGTGGGGAGGGGTGGGGTGCTATGAAGCCAGAGGAGAGATATATGTGGTACAATAGTTAGGGGAGAGAGTGCATAGCAAGCGGAGGAGGGTAGCCAGGGGGCCACCAGAAGGGCGATTGGAGAGAGGGCTGTCTCAATTTTTGTGGGGATGTGTCTATGCCAGTCTAGTACCCTAGAAAGGTGGGCTGCTACATAATAATGGGAGAGATTGGGAAGACCCACTCCACCGTGCTGAAGTATGGATTTAGCTAACTGGGGCAACTTGTGAGCCCATATAAATTTCGTGAGGAGGGAGGAAAGCTGCCGGGAATGCTGACTGGTAAGGCCTGGATTAGATTTTGTATTCATGGGAGCACATTCATCTTGAGGATGGACCATCAGCCAAACCAAGTAAACGCTCCATTCATAAACCCCATTTGCGTAGAAAAGGTTGTGTGGAGCCAGCACCATATGCTAAAACCTTTTCAGGCTATGTTCACAGTACATATATTTTCGCGGCCGGACAAATACGTGTTAAACTACGGCCGGAAATTTACGCAACTTGCGGCCGGCTATGTACGGACCTCAAACTTATGCCCGTAGTCTACTTACGCTTCCCGAACGCCCTACGTAGCGATCTGACAGCGGTCTTTTACTTGGAAATCTTCGCCTAGCCCCGGACACCCCACAGAACCTTTTGGATCGGCACAAAAAGCTTGAAAAATGAAGGAATCACCACTCCGTACGGGACCGCATGTAACGGGCGTAAGTTACGGCATTTTCGGCCTCAAACAATGGTCTGGTTCATTTTTTACAGCGCCGCGTACGATCCGGGCGTAAGTTCGTACGTAGTGTGAACTGTGCCGCCGTATATCGTATACTTTCCATTATACGCAAACTACGTAAGTCTCTGGCCGCTTATTCACGGAACGCGCTACGTCCAGAGACTTATGTAGTGTGAACATAGCCTCAAAATAGAAAGATGAGTTTACTGCTGTTATATACTCATGGGACAGTTCCTGTCTCAGACAGAGATGGCAGCAGAGAGCACTGTGTCAGACTGAAAATAAAACATTATTTCCTTGCATTCTGCCACAACTCTCCTGTGGTGCCTCACCACCCCTCTGCTCTTCCATGGATTCTTCTTCCTACTGGTCACTTGGCAGGTTTTGATGACATACTCCGTTCTCTGGCATCTCCTGGACCAGAAGGATCACCTTACGCAGAGGCCTCTTTGCCACCTGAATTTTTTAGTAACTTTATTTAGTGGTATGGCTCTAGAAGCTTGGCTCCTGAAGGCAGAATCATAGAACATGGTCTGGATGGCAGAATCAAAAATACTTTGATTCTGCCATCCAGACCATGTTCTATGATTCTGTCTATCAAACAGTGTCTCTATGGGAGGGCTCGTGCGCCTCCGCTCTCCAAACAATTAACATGTCAATTCCTTGAGCGGAGGCGCACGAGCCCTCCAATAGAGACACTGTTTGACACTTTAGAGAGGCGGGATTCCGCGCAGCGTGAACTGGCCCTTAGGGAGTATGGATACAGCCATAGCTGTGGGGCAGACTGGTTAGGAGACATACAATGTCTGCTTAAAGGGGTACTCCAGTGAAAAGAAATTTTCAAATCAATTGGTGTCAGAAAGTTATATAGATTTGTCAATTACTTCTACCTAAAAATCTCTAGTCTTCCAATACTTAATAGCTGCTGTATGTCCTGCAGGAAGTGGTGTATTCTTTCCTGTCTGACACAGTCCTCTCTGCTGCCACCTCTGTCCATGTCAGGAACTGTCCAGAGCAGAAACAAATCCCCATAGAAAACCTCCCCTTTTCTGGACAGTTCCTGACATGGACAGAGGTGGCAGCAGAGAGCACTGGGTCAGACTGGAAAGAATACAGAACTTCCTGCAGGACATACAGCAGCTGATAAGTACTGGAAGACTTGATATCTTTATTTTCATCGGAGTACCCCCTTAACCCAAGCCTTATGGCCCTAAAAGGGGCAGAAATACCTTATGTAAAAATGGCCTAAAGGAAATGTATATTTCTGTGATTCACACATAAACCATGAGCCCATTGCTCCTTGTACAAGGTGTATACTGCTATGAAATCACAAGCTGCTGTTCAGACTTATGCGGATGTGGGCAGCAGTGTTAAATGGAGACGTGTACAGTCCAATAACAGTCGCCACACGAGCGATTCCTTCTCCTCGTGTGAACAGCGCCTCCTGGAGTCGCCATACAAGTATGGAGGGGGTTCACACAGATTTAGTCAAAATGGCGGCTGAATGGACACCGGGGGCGCGCACAGGAGGGGAGCCGCCCCGAGCGCGCGCTCAGGTGGGGCTGCGGTGGGCGTGGTCTGCGCCTGCGCACACGTCGCGGTTTCTCTGTCACTTCCGGCTGTTTGTCCGGGAAGCGGATTCGGTCGGAACGGAACGCGCGGATCCCGGGAGCCGGCCCACCAGCTGCACAGGCCGCCGACATGGCCCGGGATTACGACCATCTGTTCAAGTTGCTGATCATCGGAGACAGCGGTGAGGGCGGGCTCCTGGCCGGGGGAGGATGGGCTGGACAGGGAGAGGCCCGTGGGGTCAGCACCGGGGAGTGGGCAGTGGGAGCTCCTGTGTGATCGCTGACCCGGTGCTGGAGCGGATCCGTCTCTCATCCGTATCCTCCTTGTTGTCTCCCGGTAACCGCCGCATCCGTGTCATATCGTGTGCTCCCCAGCCTGTGGGATCGCTCTATGTATCCTTAGCCACAGGTCTGTGCTCTGCGCAGCGAGGAGGGAGAAGCGTCAGCACCGGCTCTTCACCCACCGCTTGTTGTATATGAGACCTGTAGCCGGTTCTCCTGCTATGCTGGCTCCTGGGGGCCATGTAACCCCATACACAAGCCGCAGCCCGGGCTCCTAGAGCCACAATGTGGGATACCAGGTGGGTGAGGAGGGCGCTCTGACCCTGTTCACACAGTAGAGAGGTGCGGTGGCTATTCACCACACAGAGCCGGTGTATGGGGGGATTACAGCTGCAGATCCTGATAATCTGGACAGAAAGGTGGCAGGTCATGCCGTAAACCAGGCAGGGAACCTTGGCTCTCCAGCTTACGCTTTGGCTGTCCAGGAATGATGGGAGTTGTAGTTTTGCACCAGCTGGTGTAAGAACTGCTCTAGGAATACCCCGGTGCCCTGGGCTCGGCCCTCCGTCCTCTGCTGCTTTCTTTTACTTTACTTATTTATTTATATTTTGTGTCTATTTAGATATTATGTATTTTTTTTAAATTTATTAACGTCATGTAATAATATTAGTGCTCCTTGTCGGGTTGTTTCCTGGTCACTGGGCACAGACATGGACTGTCACACCGGTGTCACACGTCTGTTTCAAGAACGGCCAGGAAGTGGCGACCGACAGGAACCAGAAAAAGTGTCAGAATCTCAGCGGCAGGGAACTGGTGAGGGGGTCTGTGCCCGTGGCTGCTGATATCTTACAGCTTTCTCAGCTGGTATTGTAAGTATGAGGTACTGGGAGTGATGGGAGAATAGTGATCTCACACTAGTACCAGTACCATATAGATCCGGAGAATAGTGATCTCACACTAGCCGCAGTACCTTATAGGTGCAGAGAATAGTGATCTCACACTAGTACCAGTACCTTATAGGTGCAGAGAATAGTGATCTCACACTAGTACCAGTACTGTATAGGTGCAGAGAATAGTGATTGCACACTAGCCCCAGTACTGTATAGGTGCAGAGAATAGTGATTGCACACTAGCCCCAGTACTGTATAGGTGCAGAGAATAGTGATTGCACACTAGCCGCAGTACCTTATAGCTGCAGAGAATAGTGATCTCACACTAGCCCCAGTACTGTATAGGTGCAGAGAATAGTGATTGCACACTAGCCGCAGTACCTTATAGCTGCAGAGAATAGTGATCTCACACTAGCCCCAGTACCTTATAGGTGCAGAGAATAGTGATCTCACACTAGCTGCAGTACCTTATAGCTGCAGAGACTAGTGATCTCACACTAGTACCTGTACTGTATAGGTGCAGAGAATAGTGATCTCACACTAGCCCCAGTACTGTATAGGTGCAGAGAATAGTGATCTCACACTAGCCCCAGTACTGTATAGGTGCAGAGAATAGTGATCTCACACTAGTACCAGTACTGTATAGGTGCAGAGAATAGTGATCTCACACTAGTACCAGTACTGTATAGGTGCAGAGAATAGTGATCTCACACTAGTACCAGTACTGTATAGGTGCAGAGAATAGTGATCTCACACTAGTACCAGTACCATATAGATCCGGAGAATAGTGATCTCACACTAGCCGCAGTACCTTATAGGTGCAGAGAATAGTGATCTCACACTAGTACCAGTACCTTATAGGTGCAGAGAATAGTGATCTCACACTAGTACCAGTACCATATAGGTGCAGAGAATAGTGATCTCACACTAGTACCAGTACTGTATAGGTGCAGAGAATAGTGATTGCACACTAGCCCCAGTACTGTATAGGTGCAGAGAATAGTGATTGCACACTAGCCCCAGTACTGTATAGGTGCAGAGAATAGTGATTGCACACTAGCCGCAGTACCTTATAGCTGCAGAGAATAGTGATCTCACACTAGCCCCAGTACCTTATAGGTGCAGAGAATAGTGATCTCACACTAGCTGCAGTACCTTATAGCTGCAGAGACTAGTGATCTCACACTAGTACCTGTACTGTATAGGTGCAGAGAATAGTGATCTCACACTAGCCCCAGTACTGTATAGGTGCAGAGAATAGTGATCTCACACTAGCCGCAGTACTGTATAGGTGCAGAGAATAGTGATCTCACACTAGCCCCAGTACTGTATAGGTGCAGAGAATAGTGATCTCACACTAGTACCAGTACTGTATAGGTGCAGAGAATAGTGATCTCACACTAGTACCAGTACTGTATAGGTGCAGAGAATAGTGATCTCACACTAGTACCAGTACTGTATAGGTGCAGAGAATAGTGATCTCACACTAGCCCCAGTACCTTATAGGTGCAGAGAATAGTGATCTCACACTAGTACCAGTACCATATAGGTGCAGAGAATAGTGATCTCACACTAGCCGCAGTACCTTATAGGTGCAGAGAATAGTGATCTCACACTAGTACCAGTACCTTATAGGTGCAGAGAATAGTGATCTCACACTAGCCCTAGTACCTTATAGCTGCAGAGACTAGTGATCTCACACTAGTACCTGTACTGTATAGGTGCAGAGAATAGTGATCTCACACTAGTACCAGTACCTTATAGGTGCAGAGAATAGTGATCTCACACTAGTACCAGTACTGTATAGGTGCAGAGAATAGTGATCTCACACTAGCCCTAGTACCTTATAGCTGCAGAGACTAGTGATCTCACACTAGTACCTGTACTGTATAGGTGCAGAGAATAGTGATCTCACACTAGCCCCAGTACTGTATAGGTGCAGAGAATAGTGATCTCACACTAGTACCAGTACTGTATAGGTGCAGAGAATAGTGATCTCACACTAGCCCCAGTACTGTATAGGTGCAGAGAATAGTGATCTCACACTAGCCCTAGTACCTTATAGCTGCAGAGACTAGTGATCTCACACTAGTACCTGTACTGTATAGGTGCAGAGAATAGTGATCTCACACTAGCCCCAGTACTGTATAGGTGCAGAGAATAGTGATCTCACACTAGTACCAGTACCATATAGATCCGGAGAATAGTGATCTCACACTAGCCGCAGTACCTTATAGGTGCAGAGAATAGTGATCTCACACTAGTACCAGTACCTTATAGGTGCAGAGAATAGTGATCTCACACTAGTACCAGTACCATATAGGTGCAGAGAATAGTGATCTCACACTAGTACCAGTACTGTATAGGTGCAGAGAATAGTGATTGCACACTAGCCCCAGTACTGTATAGGTGCAGAGAATAGTGATTGCACACTAGCCCCAGTACTGTATAGGTGCAGAGAATAGTGATCTCACACTAGTACCAGTACTGTATAGGTGCAGAGAATAGTGATTGCACACTAGCCCCAGTACTGTATAGGTGCAGAGAATAGTGATTGCACACTAGCCCCAGTACTGTATAGGTGCAGAGAATAGTGATTGCACACTAGCCGCAGTACCTTATAGCTGCAGAGAATAGTGATCTCACACTAGCCCCAGTACCTTATAGGTGCAGAGAATAGTGATCTCACACTAGCTGCAGTACCTTATAGCTGCAGAGACTAGTGATCTCACACTAGTACCTGTACTGTATAGGTGCAGAGAATAGTGATCTCACACTAGCCCCAGTACTGTATAGGTGCAGAGAATAGTGATCTCACACTAGCCGCAGTACTGTATAGGTGCAGAGAATAGTGATCTCACACTAGCCCCAGTACTGTATAGGTGCAGAGAATAGTGATCTCACACTAGTACCAGTACTGTATAGGTGCAGAGAATAGTGATCTCACACTAGTACCAGTACTGTATAGGTGCAGAGAATAGTGATCTCACACTAGTACCAGTACTGTATAGGTGCAGAGAATAGTGATCTCACACTAGTACCAGTACCATATAGATCCGGAGAATAGTGATCTCACACTAGCCGCAGTACCTTATAGGTGCAGAGAATAGTGATCTCACACTAGTACCAGTACCTTATAGGTGCAGAGAATAGTGATCTCACACTAGTACCAGTACCATATAGGTGCAGAGAATAGTGATCTCACACTAGTACCAGTACTGTATAGGTGCAGAGAATAGTGATTGCACACTAGCCCCAGTACTGTATAGGTGCAGAGAATAGTGATTGCACACTAGCCCCAGTACTGTATAGGTGCAGAGAATAGTGATTGCACACTAGCCCCAGTACTGTATAGGTGCAGAGAATAGTGATTGCACACTAGCCGCAGTACCTTATAGCTGCAGAGAATAGTGATCTCACACTAGCCCCAGTACCTTATAGGTGCAGAGAATAGTGATCTCACACTAGCTGCAGTACCTTATAGCTGCAGAGACTAGTGATCTCACACTAGTACCTGTACTGTATAGGTGCAGAGAATAGTGATCTCACACTAGCCCCAGTACTGTATAGGTGCAGAGAATAGTGATCTCACACTAGCCGCAGTACTGTATAGGTGCAGAGAATAGTGATCTCACACTAGCCCCAGTACTGTATAGGTGCAGAGAATAGTGATCTCACACTAGTACCAGTACTGTATAGGTGCAGAGAATAGTGATCTCACACTAGTACCAGTACTGTATAGGTGCAGAGAATAGTGATCTCACACTAGTACCAGTACTGTATAGGTGCAGAGAATAGTGATCTCACACTAGCCGCAGTACCTTATAGGTGCAGAGAATAGTGATCTCACACTAGTACCAGTACCATATAGGTGCAGAGAATAGTGATCTCACACTAGCCGCAGTACCTTATAGGTGCAGAGAATAGTGATCTCACACTAGTACCAGTACCTTATAGGTGCAGAGAATAGTGATCTCACACTAGTACCAGTACTGTATAGGTGCAGAGAATAGTGATCTCACACTAGCCCTAGTACCTTATAGCTGCAGAGACTAGTGATCTCACACTAGTACCTGTACTGTATAGGTGCAGAGAATAGTGATCTCACACTAGCCCCAGTACTGTATAGGTGCAGAGAATAGTGATCTCACACTAGTACCAGTACTGTATAGGTGCAGAGAATAGTGATCTCACACTAACCCCAGTACTGTATAGGTGCAGAGAATAGTGATCTCACACTAGCCCTAGTACCTTATAGCTGCAGAGACTAGTGATCTTACACTAGTACCTGTACTGTATAGGTGCAGAGAATAGTGATCTCACACTAGCCCCAGTACTGTATAGGTGCAGAGAATAGTGATCTCACACTAGTACCAGTACCATATAGATCCGGAGAATAGTGATCTCACACTAGCCGCAGTACCTTATAGGTGCAGAGAATAGTGATCTCACACTAGTACCAGTACCTTATAGGTGCAGAGAATAGTGATCTCACACTAGTACCAGTACCATATAGGTGCAGAGAATAGTGATCTCACACTAGTACCAGTACTGTATAGGTGCAGAGAATAGTGATTGCACACTAGCCCCAGTACTGTATAGGTGCAGAGAATAGTGATTGCACACTAGCCCCAGTACTGTATAGGTGCAGAGAATAGTGATTGCACACTAGCCGCAGTACCTTATAGCTGCAGAGAATAGTGATCTCACACTAGCCCCAGTACCTTATAGGTGCAGAGAATAGTGATCTCACACTAGCTGCAGTACCTTATAGCTGCAGAGACTAGTGATCTCACACTAGTACCTGTACTGTATAGGTGCAGAGAATAGTGATCTCACACTAGCCCCAGTACTGTATAGGTGCAGAGAATAGTGATCTCACACTAGTACCAGTACTGTATAGGTGCAGAGAATAGTGATCTCACACTAGTACCAGTACTGTATAGGTGCAGAGAATAGTGATCTCACACTAGTACCAGTACTGTATAGGTGCAGAGAATAGTGATCTCACACTAGCCGCAGTACTGTATAGGTGCATAGAATAGTGATTGCACACTAGCCGCAGTACTGTATAGGTGCAGAGAATAGTGATCTCACACTAGTACCAGTACTGTATAGGTGCAGAGAATAGTGATCTCACACTAGCCGCAGTACCTTATAGGTGCAGAGAATAGTGATCTCACACTAGTACCAGTACCATATAGGTGCAGAGAATAGTGATCTCACACTAGCCGCAGTACCTTATAGGTGCAGAGAATAGTGATCTCACACTAGTACCAGTACCTTATAGGTGCAGAGAATAGTGATCTCACACTAGCCCTAGTACCTTATAGCTGCAGAGACTAGTGATCTCACACTAGTACCAGTACTGTATAGGTGCAGAGAATAGTGATCTCACACTAGTACCAGTACCTTATAGGTGCAGAGAATAGTGATCTCACACTAGCCCTAGTACCTTATAGCTGCAGAGACTAGTGATCTCACACTAGTACCTGTACTGTATAGGTGCAGAGAATAGTGATCTCACACTAGTACCAGTACCTTATAGGTGCAGAGAATAGTGATCTCACACTAGTACCAGTACTGTATAGGTGCAGAGAATAGTGATCTCACACTAGCCCTAGTACCTTATAGCTGCAGAGACTAGTGATCTCACACTAGTACCTGTACTGTATAGGTGCAGAGAATAGTGATCTCACACTAGCCCCAGTACTGTATAGGTGCAGAGAATAGTGATCTCACACTAGTACCAGTACTGTATAGGTGCAGAGAATAGTGATCTCACACTAACCCCAGTACTGTATAGGTGCAGAGAATAGTGATCTCACACTAGCCCTAGTACCTTATAGCTGCAGAGACTAGTGATCTCACACTAGTACCTGTACTGTATAGGTGCAGAGAATAGTGATCTCACACTAGCCCCAGTACTGTATAGGTGCAGAGAATAGTGATCTCACACTAGCCGCAGTACTGTATAGGTGCAGAGAATAGTGATCTCACACTACCCCTAGTACTGTATAGGTGCAGAGAATAGTGATCTCACACTAGCCGCAGTACTGTATAGGTGCAGAGAATAGTGATCTCACACTAGTACCAGTACTGTATAGGTGCAGAGAATAGTGATCTCACACTAACCCCAGTACTGTATAGGTGCAGAGAATAGTGATCTCACACTAGCCCCAGTACTGTATAGGTGCAGAGAATAGTGATCTCACACTAGCCCCAGTACCTTATAGGTGCAGAGAATAGTGATCTCACACTAGCCCTAGTACCTTATAGGTGCAGAGAATAGTGATCTCACACTAGCCCCAGTACTGTATAGGTGCAGAGAATAGTGATCTCACACTAGCCCCAGTACTGTATAGGTGCAGAGAATAGTGATCTCACACTAGCCGCAGTACTGTATAGGTGCAGAGAATAGTGATCTCACACTAGTACCAGTACTGTATAGGTGCAGAGAATAGTGATCTCACACTAGCCCCAGTACCTTATAGGTGCAGAGAATAGTGATCTCACACTAGCCCTAGTACCTTATAGGTGCAGAGAATAGTGATCTCACACTAGCCCCAGTACTGTATAGGTGCAGAGAATAGTGATCTCACACTAGCCCCAGTACCTTATAGGTGCAGAGAATAGTGATCTCACACTAGCCCTAGTACCTTATAGGTGCAGAGACTAGTGATCTCACACTAGCCCCAGTACTGTATAGGTGCAGAGAATAGTGATCTCACACTAGCCGCAGTACTGTATAGGTGCAGAGAATAGTGATCTCACACTAGTACCAGTACTGTATAGGTGCAGAGAATAGTGATCTCACACTAGCCCCAGTACCGTATAGGTGCAGAGAATAGTGATCTCACACTAGCCCCAGTACTGTATAGGTGCAGAGAATAGTGATCGCACACTAGCCCCAGTACTGTATAGGTGCAGAGAATAGTGATCTCACACTAGCCGCAGTACTGTATAGGTGCAGAGAATAGTGATCTCACACTAGTACCAGTACTGTATAGGTGCAGAGAATAGTGATCTCACACTAGTACCAGTACCTTATAGGTGCAGAGAATAGTGATTGCACACTAGCCGCAGTACTGTATAGGTGCAGAGAATAGTGATCTCACACTAGTACCAGTACCTTATAGGTGCAGAGAATAGTGATCGCACACTAGCCCCAGTACCTTATAGGTGCAGAGAATAGTGATCTCACACTAGTACCAGTACTGTATAGGTGCAGAGAATAGTGATCTCACACTAGTACCAGTACTGTATAGGTGCAGAGAATAGTGATCTCACACTAGCCCCAGTACCTTATAGGTGCAGAGAATAGTGATTGCACACTAGCCGCAGTACTGTATAGGAGCAGAGAATAGTGATCTCACACTAGTACCAGTACCTTATAGGTGCAGAAAATAGTGATTGCACACTAGCCCCAGTACTGTATAGGTGCAGAGAATAGTGATTGCACACTAGCCCCAGTACTATATAGGTACATAGGTGATCTCACACTAGCCCCAGTACTGTATAGGTACATAGGTGATCTCACACTAGCTGCAGTACCGTATAGATGTGGGAATAGTCCTGCACTTAGGGTGTCATGCAGTTTTTAAATCAGATTATTTTTTTTTTAATTAAAAAAAAAAATTCTAAAAGACAAAGTAAATTATAAGACAACAGAAACTAAGCATTGTATTGTTAGGGGAAAGTGTCTGTGTGCTCCCGGGTGTACTTTCTTATAGTTGCAAACTACCCATGGGGAAATGGGGCCGGGGGAGATTAGGGGCCGGGGGAGATTAGGGATAAACGAGTATCGTATATGATGTTTCTTTGGCCGTGCGGCCCTATTGCTGCGTGGTCTTATATAGTTCTTTCTCACTATTTCTTTTATAGTGGCACATAGCAGAGATCTGCCACCTGTATGGAACATTGCAGGGAAATCATCTTCATCTCTGCGCTCATTATCTTGCAGAAATAAACGTGGATTCCGCCTTTTAATGATTTTTAGGTGTTGAGTGGGAATCTCTTTGTAAAACATGCAGATTTTGCCTAGGGCCTTATTCCACAGGACGATTATCGTTTGCATAATCGTTAACGATTAACGATCGCTATTGCAAAAGACCTGAAACCGTTCACTCATTTCTATGGAACGATAATCGTTACTTATGATCGACTTAGTAATGGTGATCCTAATCTTAAAGTGTTGATGTCCTTACAAATAACTTTTAACCTGCCAAAAGTTTTGATTGATCCGGGTCTGAGTGTTTAGACTCATAGTGATCGGGAGGGGACCTCACTAAGCCCAGACCTCTCCCGCTCTATCATGTGATGAGTCGGGCTCGTAGTGTAATGGTCTGTTTACACTAAGTGATAATTCACCCAATCAATATTGTAATGATTTTGAAGCGACAATTTGGTTTTTATTTTAGACGAATAATTTGTTAGAAAAAACGTTCGAAAATTCGTTAGAAAAATCATTAGAAAAATCGTTATTGTGATCGTTTTTAAGCCCATTTCACACACAGGGTGAATCAGTGAAAGACTTTACAGGAAGCGATCAGCGAATTCTTAGCGAACGACCAACGACGATTTGAGAACATGTTGAAAGATCACAATGAACGATTTCTCGCTCGTCGCTCGATTGTTCGCTGTGTTTTACACGGAACCATTATCTCTCAAATGCGATCGTTTCGCGAAAATTCCAACGATAATCATTCCGTGTAAATGCACCATAAGTCTATGGAGCCCGACCTTTTTTTTTTTTTTTTTTTTTCCCCCTCACATAGCGGGGAGCACACTCACTGGTTCTCCCAAATGGTACGGATCTGAACACTACTCAGACTGGAACGATCAAAACTTTTGTCTCGTCTCTGTGACATATCAGATGTTTTTTATAGTGACAGTGAGACGTGTAAAGGTGCCGGGGAGGAGGTGGTAAAAAGAAATAACCTGCTCTCACCTCCCCGGCTCCAGTGCAGATGCAGCATACTACTGCTCCGAGCCCTTGGCCGCTTCCTGCTTAGAGAGGTCGTGATGTGTCACTCCACCAGTCAGCGACCGAGGAGGGACCCCATTACGGCCACTGAGTGGCCCTGACACGTGGCGACCTTGGTCCGCTCTCTAAGCCGGAAGTGGCCAGAAAATGTCTAATGCCGGGGATTGACAACAGAGCAGCTGTAGCACAGGGCTGAATCTTTTTATCGAGGCGACCATCTGATGCCCAGCGGGTGCCATGTACAGGTCCTGTTCTGATTAACTGGACTTTCTTTCTGACTCCCTAGTGAGTTATCCTGAATTTATAGTAATAGCAAAATGCTTCATTATCTCTGCAATCTGCTCACCAGCCGTCTGCCTTATAAGTGACTGCTGCTCCGAGCCGCTCCTCCCCGGGTGCCGGGAAAGCTGGATCCAGTCCTGGGAAACTTCTCCCAGTTTCTCAAGACTGGATCCAGCTTTTTAGAGCACATGTGGAGGGGGGGGGATTAAGCGGCAGTGAGTTAAAATGCAGCAGGTGATGAGTAGATTGCACGTCTCTCTCTATCTCTAATCCCTACCTTACAATAGTCTAGTGGCGGCCATATATCTTCTGCCAAAGCAGCTTAGTTCTAGTTCTTAAATATATACATAATGGCAGCCGCTTGGTTTTAGTTCTAAAATAAAAGCATCGGGCAATGAACCCAACATGGCCAATCTATCTTTTCCTAAACGTTATTGGTTGGAAGGCCTCCATACATATATAGTGGGACATGATGGTCCCAGTGAAATCAGCCACTTTGGACGTTTTTCTATTTTGGTCAAATTGGATCATTGGAGTCCAACTACTTGGACTGCTGCTTATTCTTTGATCAGAGGGTATATGACCCCTAAATGAAAGGAGCAACAAAGCATAAGAATTTGTCTCTCCGGCCAATGATGCTGCGGTGTGAGGTCACATTCCAAGATGGCGCCGGCAGTACAGTCATCTTCGTTGTGGTCGGTCAGTGCCACTTACCTCTAGATGGACCTTTTTACCTATGTAGAACCTGCTTTGCTTTGGTCCAGCAGTGGGATGATGGTGGTTCTACACTCCATTTAGTTTTCCTATTTCTGGACAGAAATTACCATAGAAAGCAAGAAGCCATGCACAGTATAAGGGTCACATAGGAATGAAGCTCCCAATACAAATCCCCTAAAATTAAGAGAACAGTAAGTCACGTGTTGGGGTCCTGCAGGCTACATTGTCACATACACTTTGGTGTGTCTGTAACTCCCTTACTATGTCTATTTTTAGGAGAATGTTTTTTTTTGGGAATGACAAAGTATTGGGTAATAAGGGAATACTCCTTGGGGGATGTCTGAGGTCATCCCAATGTGTACTTGTACTTGAATCTAACCTGCTGATATGTCACTATTGCACAGGAGATGCAGAGGAGGAAGGTTTGCGTCTTACCTTCCCCCTCTGTTCTGGTCGCATTTACTCGTTCCATGTTCCACACGGACGTGGAATGCCTGTAACGGCCATAGTTGTAGTACACTAGGAGCACTGCTCGCCCCCAGCCGACCTGCTCTATTCATTATCATTAGGGGCGTATGGGCACTATGGGGGCGGGCAGTGCTTCTAATAATCTCCCTGTGTAATGCTGCGTTTACACGGAACGATTATCGTTCGAATTTTCGCAATAACGATCGCATTTGAGCGATAATCGTTCCGTGTAAACAGCAAACGATCTAACGACGAGCGAGAAACTATAAAACATATTGGGGGAGATTTATCAAACATGGTGTAAAGTGAAACTGGCTCAGTTGCCCCTAGCAACCAATCAGATTCCAACTTTCATTTTCCAAAGAGTCTGTGAGGAATGAAAGGTGGAATCTGATTGGTTGCTAGGGGCAACTGAGCCAGTCTCACTTTACACCATGGTTGATAAATCTCCCCCATTGTGTAGATTCCAAGGATCACCTTTACCTTGCCAGAAATGCAGCTTTTCTGATACAGCCTAGAAGGAGTCTACTTTGGAGCCGGGTCGTTGATGGTTTTGCAGAACTTCTCCACTGGTGCCATCTTGGTTCCTCTCCTTCTGTAATGGTTTTGGTCAGTGGAAGTCTCATTTACCCGGCTACTAAGGATGTCAAACAATCAGAGCTGACAGTGTAAGGACACGTCCCCATCGGGTGACACCCGTTTGGTTATTTAGTCATTCATTTCTAGAAAGAACAATAGAGGAACGTCCCAGCTCCGAGCAGCAGAATTGTTTAATGTAGGGCAGACAGGCCAGGAGAGTCAGCAGCTGAACGTACACATCACATAAATGATTGTGGCTGGCTGTCTATTTGGGAATAGGAGGAGGGGGCGTGATTGATTTCAACTGCATGATCCTTTTGTTCTTAGGAAGATAAGCCGCTGCACCCATGCATATTCAGCCAAGCGTACATGTGTATGGGGTAATCCAGTGAGGTAGTTGTCAGCCGATTGAGTGTATATATTGGCAATAAAGAGGACGGAGTGATATAGAAAAGTCAGGAGCTGCATATAGTCTAAACTTTGTATTGTTGTCTCCTGTGGCTTGGCTCAGAATTATATTCTGTATTTGGGGGAGGAACTGACTAGCTATGGAGATGGGTACAAACTGGCATACTATGTGCTTAACATTTTCTTTTATATCAACTAGTATCAGAAAGTTATATAGATTTGTAATTCTATTTAAAATCTCAAGTCTTCCAGTACTTATCAGCCGCTGTATGCCCTACAGAAAGTGGTGTATTCTTTCCAGTCTGACACAGCGCTCTCTGCTGCCACCTCTGTCCGAGACAGGAACTGTCCAGAGCAGTAGCAAATCCCCATAGAAAACCTCTCCTGCTTTGGACAGTTGCTGTGTCAGACTAGAAAGAATACACCACTTCCTGCAGGACATACAGCAGCTATTAAGTACTGGAAGACTTGAGATTTTAAAATAGAAGTAATTTACCCTGTTAATAAACAGGCTGACAGGTAGGTCAGATACTAGCACAGACCTGGCATGTTTAGGCTAGGGACACATTGCAGATATGCTGCAGATTTTCTGCCTTTGGCTTATGTTTTTCTGCAGACAATCAGCACTGTAGGCATTATAGTGGGGGCACAGGTAGGCAGTATCTTGCAGCTGGACTTTAAAGGATTGGCCATCAGTACATCCGTAGGTGGATTAGCTCCCCAGCCGTGGCTTAGCGTTCCATCCTGTTACTATAGACTCTATGTGGGCTGCCTTTGTACTGGTAAGATGTGGTTGGGGTCCTTGAGTTTGGGTGTGAACGGCCTGTTATGTTCCAGTAGATTTTACTTTGGTAACCGTTCTATGACTACCATACATCCTACTGTCAGAAAATGTATGATATATCTCCCCTGAGCCCGGTCCTCACTATGGAAACAGACTGGACCGCAGTTATTTGTAGGCTGGAGAAGGTCAGATTGTCACTATATATTTCTCTAGTTACAGCTCCAGTATTTTATTTATTTTTTGAGAAGTCTAGAAAAATGTAGAAAAAGCAAAAGGTAGGCAGCAAACTCAGTGCCGCTACACTGTATGTGTGAGTAGACACAGCCGGGCCTTCCCTTTCCTCATAGTGGTTACAGCAGGGTGTCAGTGACCACAGCCATATCTTGTAACCCGTCCTTTGCTGGTAGGAAGCCTGTTGGGCTCTGTTCGCACCTGTGTCTTCCTCCTCCCCTTTATTGCCTGACCGTGGACCCATGTAGAGTGTATATGGGGCCCTTTCCTGGTGTCGGTGCTAAACACAGGCACAGAGCGTTATGTAAATTTGATAGGTTTCATGTTTTACAACCGAACCCCCCCCCCCCCCCCACACACACACACACCTTCCCATACTGTGTGATACATTGTACCCCCATACATGTATGAGCTTAAATATCACTAATTGCTTTATTTTCCTTTCAGGTGTTGGGAAAAGTAGTTTACTCCTAAGGTTTGCTGATAACACCTTTTCAGGTAAGGGGAACATCATTATATTCTAATCCTTATGTGCATTACTTCCCTAATCCTTTGGGTTCTATTATATGGAACCCAATCAGGTAGATATCGGCCCATGTAATAAAGACAATGATCAGCCAAGTGCTACAGTGAGGTAGGATTGCAGGATCCTGTGTGTGCAGTATATAGTGTATAGGGGCAGTACCGAGGCTAGTCTGCACCAACACAAAACCAACCAAAAATCCTTTCAGCTCATTTCTTGCTTTCCTTTTATAGGCAGCTATATCACAACAATCGGGGTTGATTTTAAAATCAGAACAGTTGAAATTAATGGAGAGAAAGTGAAACTCCAGATATGGGACACTGCGGGGCAGGAACGGTTTCGGACTATAACATCAACGTAAGTTTAATCTGTGAGCAAGCAATGCATTCAAAGTATCTCCCTGTCTCTATACATGTGTTTTACCCTTGTGGGCAGGGTCCTGCCTCCTTCTCTACCAGCGTCATTCATTTGGTTCATGTTTCCTACAGATACTACAGAGGGACGCACGGTGTGATTGTTGTTTATGACGTCACCAGTGCCGAATCTTTTGTAAATGTAAAAAGATGGTTACATGAAATAAACCAGAACTGTGATGACGTCTGCCGGATATTAGGTGAGGATTTCATCACTCGCTTCAGAGCTATAGTTTCACATTTCAAAACGTGTCATTTAAATTTTTTTTTTTTTAATTTATTTTTTTCCAAGTGGGAAATAAGAACGATGATCCTGAGCGGAAAGTGGTGGAAACAGAAGACGCCTATAAATTTGCTGCGCAGATGGACATTCAGCTGTTTGAGACTAGCGCCAAAGAAAACCTCAATGTTGAGGAGGTGTGTATTATCGATACATACCAGCAGGATCTATTATGTGATCATGTTTAGTAGTTCTAGTTGGTTAATAAAAATAATATTAATCAATGCTTTCATCAAATTTGCTTGTTGTGTCTGAAGAACGGACATCTTGCTTATACATTGAATCCACATCATCTGTTTAACTTTTTGTTATTAACACAAACCTGTCAGGTAAAAAAAATAAATAAAATGTGTATACGTGTTTTAGTGTGTGTATGTATATATATTTTTTCTGGACTGGTACGTGTTAATTACAAAAATAATGTATATATAGGTTTATATAGGTACCCCACATTGCACATTGAAGAGGCCAGAAGCCGTGCACCATTCATTGTATAGTGGTAACACCACATTGCTGCAGCTTAGCTTCTGTTCACACACGCTTACAGGATATGATAAACTGAAAGAAGCTATAAGAGTTATATATTTAGGAACAGGAATTCAGCGCAAAAAGCTGAGTAAATCTTGACAGGACAGCAAAAACCGGAAGAAAAAAATGTATGCATTTGTGTGCATCTGTTTTGATCCGTTTTTCCATTGACTTCCATTGTAAAAAAAAAAAAAAAAAACAGATCAAAACGGATCCGTTTTTTTTACGGACACAAAAACTTAGCTGACACTACTTTTGTGTCCGTTAAAAAAACGCATCCGTTTTGATCTGCTTTTTTTTACAATGGAAGTCAGTGGAAAAACAGATCAAAACGGATGCACACAAATGCATCAATTTTTTTCATCCATTTTTCATCCGTTTTTTGCAAAAAAAAAAACGCAGTGTGAACCCAGCCTACGAGTTTTGCTTGTCCCGCCCATATAGGATGATTGACAGCTTTCTGTGTTCTGAGCAGACAGCCAGTCAGCCTGTGTGGGTGGTATAAGGAGGGCCAGTGTAGGTTGCTTTAACTTGCAGATTTTTATTGCTCTGGTCATAAGTTTCCCAAACATAGTAAATGTAAAGCAAGTTGTATGTGGAATTATAGAAAAAGTAAATTGATCCTCCAAATTCTGTATTCCCCAGTCCTCCCGCAATTGTAGACTAAATTTTAATTTTTGCTACTAGGAAGTGAAATGGTGTAGGGGTTATTTGGTTACGTAAAATTTGTTCCATACTTATTACCTTATTTTTTCAGTCTTCTTCCCCCCCAGTTCTGAGCCTGCTGCTTTCTGCCGAAGACACAGAAAACTGTGTGTGAGCTGTTCCCTCAGTCTCCCCCCTCCCTTCCAAAACAGTTTATGTAAACAGTGTCTGTGATGCTGGGAATGATAATCACAGTGAGGTCATCAGCAGTTTGACCTCAGATTAACCCTCACGGCATCGAAGAGTGGAAAAACAGCTATTGAGAGACACTTTACATGAGCTGTCTCAGAAGGGAGGGGGAGACGGAGAGAACAGCTCGCTAACAGTTTTCTGTGTCTTCAACAGAAAGCACCATGCTCAGAACTGGGGAAAGGAGACTGAATAGTTAGTATATATGGAATGAATTGTCAGCCCTCAGGAGTGGGAATGGTTTAACATGTATTTTACGGGAATACCCCTTTTAAAGGTGGACATTCACCTTAAGTTATGATGTGCAGAGACCAGGACTTAAGTATTAGTTGCATTATGTGTTGTTACCACCAATTTCCCAGTAACAGCTGTCAAAGGCTATAAAACCTGTTTACTTACTGCAAAGAAGCTGGAATGTGTGAACAAGCCCTTATGGTATTTTATTAATACTAATAATAGAGGTTTGAAACTATTCAGCGTTTGCATATAAGAGGTTTGCTCTATATGTATTACTGACTTCTAATGTATTTATCCTTCATTTTGTAGATGTTTAATTGCATTACTGAGCTAGTCCTCCGAGCAAAGAAAGACAATTTGGCAAAGCAGCAACAACAGCAACAGAACGACGTGGTGAAATTAACCAAAAACAGTAAACGGAAGAAGAGGTGCTGCTAGGTGCCGGCACAGCACAGAGAGGCCGCACTCAATCCGAACATTCGTTCCTGGGACGAAGAGTAACTGTACCACGGGCAGTGCCCAGCTTTCAGGGGTTGGGGCATTTTCTCAGTTTTGTGCTGTTAATTTAAGAATTTTCTCAAGGTTTTCTATTGAGAGGCGCTGGCACCTTTTTATTGCTGTGCCAACAAGGTGTTGTGGATCTTTGTCATCCCCTTGTCACCCCTGCTCTTCTGGAGCGTCTGCTAGGAAAGGACAGTTGCAGTGCCTACCCCTTGGACTGATTAACAAGAGTCTGTACATACTGTATATTGCGTTAACCAGCCATGCCTCCCTCCCATTGCTTTGGCTTTTGCCTTCCGATCGCCAATCTGTCATGACGCGTAATGAATATGAACTGATCAAATTTTTAAAGATTTAGGACAGATGGCATCTTAACCTTGGCTCGTGCCTGGTTTTCAGTCCTGCCTTTTAGGGTAGGACTCTCACTAGGCCTTGCTGTTAATTTGCTTCCCTGCTGTTTAGTTTTCGTCACTATTTAAAACCATGCTAAAGGAAAAAAAAACAAAAACAAGCATCTATTCCATTGACCCGTACAGGACAGACAACCACCAAGATCATTTTTGTTTTTAATAAAAAGAAAAAAAAGGCTGGATGGATCCGGAACTATTAAGTCATTTGTTACGATCTTAAGAACCATTATGTTAAGGAAAAAAATGTATAATTGAAAAAAAAAAATCTGCCAAATTTTTTGTACCATCTTGTTCATAAATAGGAACCAACTAATAAAAATGTGAAATACGGATCCTGAATTTGGGGAGAAAAAAAAACAAAAAAGTGTCTATTAATGTCTATAGAAATCCACATGGGAGTGTGGGTAAAAGCTTGTTTACCGGTTTCGGCGTCACGAAGGACGGATGTTTGACAGAAGTGTTCACAGGGACCATGGAAAATCATAGAAATATTTTATTCCAGAGAGTTTACAATAAAAAGAGCATAATTTTGTACTAAAATATGACATTCTCTTTATATCTGTATATTATAAAAAACCAAAACTGTATGCAATATTCATTATAAAAATTCTGCTTCTTCTATGTACATGGAGCATGTCTCAGTACGTGAGCTGTAGGGAACAGTAGGGACCGTTCCACTGTGCTGTGCTCTGTCTGGAAGACCAGAGGTAGGGAAGTCTGTTCCTTGCACCGAGAGCAGCTCAGGACCTGTCTACAATGGTAATACCTGCTAAATTCAGTTATCAAGGAAGCTATGGAGTGAATAGAAACAGATGGCTCTAAAAGTGCAAAGGTGTTCTTAATGGATAGATCCACTGAACAAGGTGTTAGTTTCCACAATAGAAAATACATCTGAAATAAATACAAGTATCTCAAGGTGCTTAGCGCAGGGGCACTAAGCAGAATACTTTCTAGTAACCGTCTTAAGCCATATGCCTGCTCACTTCAGACTTGGGGGGAGGGGGGGATTGTAAGGATTTGCTCACCCACAGATGGCTTTATGGATCACTAACATTGTGCCTTTCCGCTCTTTGATTGCCAGCAAATTGTTTTCCCCCCTACTGAGCTGGCTGCCATGATTCATAAAGCAATTTTCATTGGAAAGGTTGAGTAATTAACATTTTGTTTTCTTAAGAAATGAAAAGAGACGTCTTCCTTCAGACCCAATAGGCTCTTCTCCTGGCCTCTCTGTGCAATTCAGAGTGGTAACCTTGCCACAATGTTTGATTTGGTGGCCACTGGAGAAGGAATATACAGTCTGGCTCCATTCCTTCTGGTGTTTGTCCATCAATTGCTGGTCAATGACTCTGTGCATGTCATCCTGTTACCAGAGAGGAGGGGGAGAAAAAAAAAAAATCAAACATCTGAACCATTTGTATTAGCTGGCCCAATGGCTTTATAAAGAAAGATGGTGGTAAGAATGGGCTGTCAGATGAAAGAGAGATACAGAAATGCCGCAGACCTTTCACTGGATGAACCATGCAGAGATCTATGTAACTCAGGCAGGAGTCATGATTTGTGTTTGCTTTGGTTGTGTCTTTATTGTTACTGAAACAGAACATCCTTTTACTATAGGCCGGGGATGGGAAACAATGGGTAACCAATCCAAATTACTGTAGGTCTTTATCACTTTAAGAAGTGCCAAGACGTGGTATTAATACCAGGACTTCAGGTTGTATGTATGGCAGGGATGGGGAACCTTTGGCCCTCTAGCTGTTGCAAAACTACCATTTCCATCATGCTTGGACAGCCAAAGCTTTAGCTTTGGCTGTCCAAGCATGATGGGAATGGTAGTTTTGCAACAGCTGGAGGGCCAAAGGTTCCCCATCCATGGTGTATGGGGTCAGCCAGTGGTGTACACAAGGTTGGTACTGTAGCCCACCCGTTGAGTGTATGTGCACATTATCAGAGCTGCCTACTTATGGAGCTGTAGGTTTGGGCCCCAGTGAGGAGTGCGGTCAATACCACTTCTTCCTTTCCCTGCATTTAAGGGGGAGCTTTAGCAATCCTATATATATATATAAAAAAAAAAACTCACAGAAGGAATATAGGTGCACTTTCTGATTCCTCACTGATCGTTTAACACCATTCCCACTTGTCTACTCTGCTTTTAGCCTCAGATTCTAATTTTTTACAAACAATCCCAGTTTTACATCATGGCACCCAGCCAGGAAACTACATCACCCAGCAGGGTACCCGCGCCCCTGTCTTGTAGTATCTGCCCACCCCTGGTTCAGTCTGCTTCTGCTTTGCACATTAAACATAAAATGTATCTCCTTTTGTCTATCTATTCATCTACATAAATAGATTAGCGAGAGAAAAATAAAATAACAGTGTCTCCTTTCCCCTATACCACTCAGGAGAGGCTGTTGTTTCCGCACCCTTGACCAGGTGATCACTGGCATCAGAAGAGACAGTTCAGAGGGGAGGACAGGAGTGGGCACAAGGCAGTGAGTCTTTCCACCACATGACTGGTAGTTGCCTAATATTGTTGGCACCCCCAGCAATAAGTTTGTGGTTTGTCGGTGGGCTGTTCTGCACTGGTAGGGTGGGGTATGTAGAGGAGAGGACACAGCACTAAGGGTGCCTTTACACAGAGAGATTTGTCTGACAGATTTTTGAAGCCAAAACCAGGACCAGACTATAAACCGAGAACAGGTCATAAAGACTGAGATTTCTTCTTTTCAAATCCAGTCCTGGCTTTGGCTTCAAAAAATCTGTCAGATAAATCTCTCTGTGTAAAGGCACCCTAAGAATAAATATAGATTGTCAAAAACTGACAAGGGTAAAGGGAATTTATTCATGAATAGTGCTTTTATTTTAACATGGCCCATATTAGCAGCTACACAGCCAGTTCATAACTGAAAGGCCCTATAATGCCGGGATAATAATGTAATTTATGTCACAGGACACTTATAGTACAGTAGTATTTATTGGGGTGATGGCACACTTCACGCTACCATTGGATCCAAGAGCCAAGGCCAGGATATTTCTATTCTTTTGGGAACTGACACCAATATGATGTTTTCAAAGTCGTATTCACACTAATGGACTATAAGAAACAAAAGTTCCCAAGGATTAAGCAATTTATTGTTTTTTTTGGGGACACTGATGGCAGCACACTAGGTCCCTATGCATCCAATCTTGGAGACATGTCCCCCTAGTATCTCTATATTATGGGATCTAATAGAACAGAGTAGGGCCACAGACTTCTCACAGCTCTGTAAAAATGGCAATAGGACTCCCCTTGGAATGGATCGTACTGCTACATCTTTGATGTTCTGAGGATAGTCTGCAGTCTGTGACCTCTTATATTTGTATTGTGTTTTACTTTTACATGGATGGATTTTTGTTGCTTATTGGTTATGCATAGACGTAAAAGCCAAGATATAGGATGCAATTATGATATAATATAAGAACTTGGTAGTAATGAAATGGAATGTGGATAAATAATGGATACAGCAAGAACATGGCCAGCAGTTTACAAATGCCATCGGTGAGATTGATGATGGTCCAACATGATGGATAAGCCACGTGTAACACCTATACAGACAAAATCTCACCTCTAAGGCAGGAGGGGGTGTATGATTAAAGTTGTCGATACAGGAACTGAGAAAGGCCATTAGATCAGAAACCAAAGGAGCCAGATAGTGAAAAGCCCTGAGGAAGCAAACTAGAGCCCAGAGACAAGAGAGATGTAAAGATCTAGTGCACTGAAAGCAAAGCTACGCTATTTTTTTAAGTGCCATAAAGAAACAACATATATATCTTATTTTTTTAGATTACATTCTAACTGATCCCAACTTCACAGGTTTGCCCTGAATGTCAGTGCTCAGCAATGTTCAAAAGCCCCATAGAGCAGGGGTAGGGAACCTTGGCTCTCCAGTTGTTGCAAAACTACAACTCCCATCATGCCTGGACAGTTAAAGCTTTGGCTGTCCAGGCATGATGGGAGTTGTAGTTTGGCAACAGTTGGCGAGCCAAGGTTCGCTACCCCTGCCATAGAGAGTGAATGGAGTGCTGGTGACACATATGCACATACGTGTGCACCTATTAGACCCTATGTTCACATTTGGTAAGAGACCGACCATTCTGTGATCATCCCGGCTGGTACTGCAGTACGGGGTGGATGATCTTTAGCGCCGCTAATTTCTGATGCAGGAGCATCGTGTACCGCATCAGAACTCCCCACTGCACACAATGGAGTGTGCAGCCGCAGCCGCTCGCTCCATAGTGTGCACTGAGGGTTTTCTGCGGCCGCTATTTACTGCATAACTGCCACAGAAAACTGACATGTCAGTTTCTTGCAGCACCGCTAGGGATCATGGACGAAGTGTATACTATGTGTATACACTCTGGCCGGGATTCCCTCAGTCTGCAGCACTACGTAAGTACCGCAGAAATCACAGCCGTTGTAACAACGGCCGTGATTTCTGAGGAACTTACGTAGTGTGAACATAGCCTTAGGGTGGGTTCAC
Organism: Dendropsophus ebraccatus; assembly: GCF_027789765.1. NCBI lineage: Eukaryota > Metazoa > Chordata > Amphibia > Anura > Hylidae > Dendropsophus > Dendropsophus ebraccatus. Next base: position 26,289,814 of record NC_091456.1, read on the forward strand.
ACATAAGGGAATCACAGCGGATTTAACGCAGCTAAATCTGCTGTGATTCCCTTACTGTCAATTTGATTAGGGTTACATACTCGCAGCAGAATTTTCATCCCGCTGCGAGTATGTTAAGCACCATCCCCTTTAACCCGGTGAATACTTTAGCCATCTGTGCTCCGGCCTGCTTCTGTGGCTCCTGGCATCTTGACGTCCCACTCGGCCAATCATTGCGCTGTCCCACTGCACCCACTGATTGGTTGAGTGGGACGACAGGATGCCAGGAGCCCCAGAAGCAGGCCGGAGAACGGACAGGTAAAGTATTCACCGGGTTAAGGGGGATGTCGCTTTACATACTTGCAGCAGGATGAAAATTATGTAAGTATGTAATCCTAATGTAATCCAAACTGACAGTGCTAGGAATGGCAGCGGATTTCGCTGCAATTCCATTATATGTGAACCCACCCATCCCTTACGTCCCACAGCGGCACAATAACGGGGTATTCTTGCCCCTGTGAGCTAGGCAGGACAAAGGAACTTTTAATAGTACCACAAATAAAGTTTTAATAATACAAATAGTAGCTCCTCCTCCCTCCAGTATAAGAGGAGGCGGATCCCCAGAACCAGTGAGTCATTTTTTGTCCTTGTAAGAAGGCAGGACATTTTCCCTCCTCCCTCCCATATGTCTATCTCTTTACAGGGTCTACCTTGTTTCTGTGTACTGCACCTGCCTGTGCAGTATCGTTTTCGGACTTCTTTTCGCCTTCTTTCTATTTCTTTCTATTTTTTTCTATTGCTTGATCCATACCGGTCTTTGGAACGCACTGTGCGTTCCAGGAACCGGAAATGACGTCATTGAAGGTCTCTTCCTCTTTTCCCGGCGGTGGAACGCAGATGCGTTCCACGGACCGGAAGTGATGTCGTTTCCGCTCCTCCTGCGCTCCGAAACCGGAAGTGAGCGCGGCGGCGTCCCTCTGGAGCAGAGCAGGCAGGATGAGCACCGTTTGCAGGTAAATTTAGTCCACAGATGCAAACTTATTAATCTGTGCCTCTGAAATGACTGTTAGACGCCGCCCCCTCCTTGGGAGGAGCTGAATTTTGGCGCCAATGTGTGGTTTTTAAACCCCTCCTTACAGTCTAAATCTTGCTGTCTCTTGTTTGAGCCAGCTTGTGATGAGAACGGTGATTCTTCTGCTTAAGCTGAATACTTTCTCCGCTCAGTAAATTGCGGCCATCTCCTAGATCCAGGTACCTACTGTTCTAGTCTGCGGTATTTGGTGTGTATTGTGTTTTTTCAGTCATGTCTAGGGATTCTGCTACCCGCAAGTCCTCTACTAAAAAACACCATCTGGTATGTAGACAGTGTGAAATACCTCTACCTGATGATAGCGAATTTACCACCTGTGCATCATGTCGCCCCAAGATCCAGGTAGGACAAACCTTATATCCTTGTTTAGCACCTGCTCTCGGATACCAGATAAAAATAGTGCAAAGATGAACCTACTATTCAGGATGTAGTAATCTGGGTCAGTGATCTGGTACATAATTCAATCAACGGTTTAAAAGAATCCTTGCCCAGGTATTTATATTTCTATATAAATATAGACAAATGTGGGAACAGAGGTAATTCAGTTTTTTTCCTTCCTTAGGAAGAGACCTAGAACAGAGAACTCCTCTCCCTCTGCATCCCTTGAAGGTTACAAGGTCTTTTGATGATTTTGATGAAGAGGAAGATAAAGAGAAAGAAAAATTCTTATTTAACTCTGAAAATATTTCTAAACTGGTCAGACTTGTACGTAATGTCACACAGCCCGACCAGGAGGAACCTTCCTCCTCCAACTCTAAAGCTTTTGGCATGGATAACTTTATTTATGACCTTATTACTGCAGAATGGAAGAAGCCAGACAAGGCTCCTGCCATTAGCAAAAGATTCTGGGCATTGTTTCCTATTGATGAGGATCAATTTGAATCCTGGATTGATCCCCCTAAAGTGGATATGGCTATAGCCAAATTATCTAAGAAAATAATTGTGCCTTCAGATGATAATACGACCCTTAGAGACCCTATGGATCGTAGAATCGAAGCATCTTTAAAGAGAGCCTACTCAGCAGCGGTCGGCCAGACCTCCATAGCTGTGTCTAACCACCAAGTTACTAAGGCTATGAAGATTTGGTTAGACAAGATCCAAGAGGATATAGATTCTGGTGTGGCTAGAGATACTATCTTATCTTCTTTTAGAAAAATTAACCTAGCCATGGATTATATGTCTGACTCTGCCTCCCATCAGGCCAGACTCGCTGCCCGTTCTATGGCATTATCTTCTGCTGCTCGGAGGGCTTTGTGGCTTCGCCCTTGGCCGGGTGATAACCCTTCTAAATTTAATATGTGTAAGGCTAGGTTCACACTGCGTTTTCAGCATCTGTTTAACGGATCCGTTTTTTTTAACGTCCAGAAAAATAGGGTCAGCAACGTTTTTTGGTCCGTTTTGGTCCACCAAAAAAAACGGATCCGTTTTTTTTTTATAATGGAAGTCAATGGAAAAACGGATGCACACAAATGAATCCGTTTTTTGCAATCCGTTTTTCATGCGTTTTTTCAAAAAAACAGATGCGTTAAACGGATGCTGAAAACGCAGTGTGAACCTAGCCTAACTTGGAATTTTCCCCAGGCAGGCTCTTTGGGTCAGAGCTGGATACCCTAATGTTGGAACTCTCTGACAAAAAGGGAAAATCTCTCCCTCCTGTCAAGAAGCCCTTTCGGTACAGGAGAGAAAGATCTCCGCAGGGGGGCAGACAGGGCCGCTTTCGTGGCAGAGGTAGAGGGTATGGAGGATACAGACGAGGAGGATCCTCTAAGAGAGGAAAATCCTCACCCAGAGGTAAAGACTTCTGACGCCAGTTTGCCGGTAGGGGGTCGCCTATCCCAGTTTCTCCCAGAGTGGGAAAAATCAATAAAGGATATTTGGGTTTTGAACATTATCAGAAGAGGCTATGTTCTTTCTTTAAATCCCCTACCGCCGAGAAGATTTCTAGTTTCATCACGTCATCATCCAGAGAAACAGAGACTGTTGGAACAGTCCATCCGGGAACTAATCCAGCTATCTGCCGTGGAACCTGTGCCAGTCAACGAGAGAGGTCAAGGAGTTTATTCTCCAGTTTTCCTGGTACCCAAACCTTCGGGAAAGAACAGGTTAATAATAGATCTCAGATACCTAAACAAGTTCATGAACAAGACCAGTTTCCGGATGGAAACGATAAAGTCAGTGAAGATGAACCTAAACAGGGGAGACTTTATGGCGTCTCTCGATTTAAAAGACGCATATTTCCATATACCAATTTACAGAGAGCACAGAAAATTTCTTCGGGTGGCTGTTCACATGGGGGACCAGGTTCAACATCTCCAGTTCAAGGTCCTTCCTTTTGGAATCACATCAGCCCCGTTCGTATTCACAAAAGTGATATCCTCGGTAGTGGCCGTATTGAGGATGCAAGGCGTAAATGTAATACCCTACTTAGACGACTGGCTCATCATAGCAAGATCTCAGGAGCAACTCAATCTAGACGTAAACTCCATATTGAACTTCCTGACCTCTCTAGGTTGGTTAGTAAATTGGGAAAAGTCGGATCTCATACCCTCCACAGTCAAGAGATACCTCGGGTTTGTCATAAACTCCCAGGACATGAGACTGGACCTCACTCCAGAAAGGAAATTGAGGATTATGGAAGGGTACCGATTTTTGAGAACCCCTCGTCTAGTCTCATTCAGAACTCTGATGAGATATCTGGGTCTTCTGTCCTCTTCCGCAGAAGCGGTTCCTTGGGCCCTCTGGCATCTGAGACCACTGCAGTCAGAAGTACTTCAGAGATGGAACAAGAGGACGACGTCTCTAGACAAGAAGATCAGACTTTCTCTGGCTACAAGAAAATCTCTACAGTGGTGGGCACATGTAAAAGACGGAGCCAATATAGAAGAACCAACTTGGACATTCCTTACTACAGATGCCTCGGGCTCAGGATGGGGAGCTCACCTAGAAGGCAGAAGACTTCAGGGAACGTGGACTGGATCAGAAAGAACCCTCTCTTCAAATCAGCTAGAACTACGAGCCATATACGAAGCACTTATACGTCTATCTCCTCAAATTCAGAATCAGGCAATCAAAGTAAGAACCAACAACATCTCCGCAGTTTATTATCTAAACAAACAAGGAGGCACCAGATCCAAGACGCTTCTTGGAGAGGTGGGGAAAATTCTAAACTGGGCGGAGTCGAACCTAACCAGATTGACTGCAGTCCACATAAGAGGGACTCTGAATATAGTAGCCGACAGGCTCAGTCGAAATATGGCTGTCCCAGGGGAATGGTCTCTGAACCCTGTGATATTCAGCCAAATAACAGACAGATGGGGTCTACCAGAGATAGACCTGATGGCAACACGCTTCAATGCGAAAGTCCCGAGGTTCTGCTCTCTCTATCAGGAGGACGATCCAGTAGCAGTGGACGCGATGACAATAACCTGGAGATTCAAACTCGCATACATATTTCCACCGACGGCTATGATTCCGAGAGTATTACTGAAAATCAGACAAGACCAGACCTCAGTTATAGCGATAATACCTTTTTGGCCGAAGAGGTCTTGGTTCACCCAGCTCCTGACAATGAGCAGAGAAACATATTGGAAATTGCCATCTCAGCAGAACCTGGTATCTCAGGGCACGCAGCTCTGCCAGAACCTGGGGTATCTTCATCTGACGGCTTGGAGACTAATCGGTCCTTATTAAGGTCTAAAGGGTTTTCTAGCAGAGTAGTAGACACACTTTCTCATTCGAGAAGTGAGGCAATTAATAAATCATATGCTAGAGTCAGCAGAATATTCCAATCTTGGTGTTCTCCTAGACAAATAGACCCCTATAACCCTTCAATTCCAGAGATCTTAGAATTCCTACAGGATGGATTTGATAAAGGATTATCTCCAAATACCCTAAAGGTCCAATTGGCAGCTCTCTCGGTCCATCTTCAGAAGAGACTTCTGCAGATTCAAGAGGTAAAGGGTTTTATTAGAGCCATCACTAGACTTCGCCCTAGGGTCTGTAGACCTGTGAATCAGTGGGACTTATCCCTCGTCTTAAAGGCTCTAACTAAAGAACCCTTCGAACCGTTAGAATCAATACCTCTGAAGATGATTACTCTAAAGACTGTCTTCCTTCTGGCTATAACATCTGCCAAGAGAATAGGAGAACTGCAGGCTCTGGCATCCACGGAACCCTATACTATCTTTTTAGAGGACAGGGTGCTTTTACGATTTTTACCAAATTTCGCACCTAAGTGTCCTTCCTTCACTAACCTGAACCAGATGATTTCGATTTCCAAATTACCTTCTGGATTAATATCTGAGGACCCAGAATTGGCAAGCCTGGATGTCGTCAGGTGCCTAAAGATCTACCTGGAAAGAACCAGAGAACTTAGAAAGTCAGAGAACCTCTTTATATCCTTTATGGGGAATAACAAAGGCAAGAAAGCCTCCAAGCCATCTATTTCCCGTTGGATTTCGGAATGTATCAATATCTGCTACATGATCAATAATCAAGATCCTCCAGGATTCACGAAAGCTCATTCCACCAGAGCTGTGGCAGTTTCTTGGGCAGAAAGAGCCCTGATACCGCTGGAACAGATCTGCTTGGCAGCTGCCTGGTCTACGCCTCGTACCTTCTTTAAACATTACAGAATAGGAGAAGCTATTCCAGATTTTTCCACCTCGGTGGTGAATTCAGCCTTTCAACAATCCCAACCCTAGGGGACTTAAGAGTACGTGATAAATCCCCGTTATTGTGCCGCTGTGGGACGTAAGGGAAGGGTACATTTGATGGATAATGTGTTTTCCCTTAGTCCCATCAGCGGCACAACTTCCCGCCCTTTGTGGATTAAGTTTTTTTCTTGAATTGTGTTATCTACTATATAAGGACTCACTGGTTGTGGGGATCCGCCTCCTCTTATACTGGAGGGAGGAGGAGCTACTATTTGTATTATTAAAACTTTATTTGTGGTACTATTAAAAGTTCCTTTGTCCTGCCTAGCTCACAGGGGCAAGAATACCCCGTTATTGTGCCGCTGATGGGACTAAGGGAAAACACATTATCCATCAAATGTACCCTTATATAGTTTTTTTTAATTAAAGTGTAACTTTCATCTTTTGCAGGTGACAGGACACGCTGTCAAAATCTTACAGCAGCGCTCCCTGTGGAGGTGCATGCTGGAAATCTTATATCAGCGCAGTGGACTGCATTGTATACAACGACACTGCCAGAAGATTTACGTCTCCAATGCGTGCCTGTACAGGGAGCGTGGTGGCAGGATTTCGACAGCGTATCCTGCCGCCTGCAAACATGATAGTTACATTTTAAGTTTATGGCTAAAGCCAGGATTAAATCCACAATATGTGAAAGGCTGTTTTCTGCAAAATGGTAAATGATGAGCATGTTCATAATTTGGAGGATTGTAATCAATTATGGCCGTTATTCTATACGATGTGGGCACTGCCGGCCAATTTCCTATTGACTTTTATGGAGTACACTATTAGTACTAAAAATACTGCAGTTGTTTGGTATTATTTTTAAAATGTCGCAACAGGCACTGCGTTCAAATGCCCTGTCCGACAGCTATAAGGTATTGGAGAGGGTTTATATAGGGTAAGGAAGCGGATTGGTTTCCTTCTCACAGTGAACCCTACCCCTCTATTTAGTCATGCTGTAGACTGAAAAAATGTGTGAATTCAGTCTGCAAACACCAATCCCCTCTGTTATAATTCTCTTGTAGTGACCCTAGAACAGTTGTCAAGTGCTGTTAAAATTTTTTTCAAGCGCTCAGGCTTGATGAAAAATAATCATCTGCTGCTGCAGTTCTGATGGTGCCCGTGTGACACTGTTAGATGCTGTTAGGTAAAGGAGACACGTGGTGCCTTTCATATATCCATCTGTGCTTCCAGAATGTAGAAAAATGCTTTTATTCTCTAAGGGTGGGTTCAGACTATAGAATTCTCGCAGATAAATTCAGCGGAATTCCGTAGCCTGTACGCGCTCACGGCTGCACACCATTCCGCCGACTCCATAGACACCATTCTATGGGCCGGCTGATACCGCATTCCGCCAAAAAAATTGACGTGACAATTCTTTCGACGGAATGCAGAATCAGCCGGCCCATAGAATGGTGTCTATGGAGCCGGCAGAAAGGCGCGCGGCCGTGAGCGCGTACAGGCAACGCAATTCCGCAGAATTTATCCGCTGGATTGATTGATTGACACCTGGAAGCGGAGTTCCAGCAGGCTCAGGTATGGGAGGGGGGAGTGAGGAGGTGTTACAGCATGCTGCACTTAAGGAACTCGGGAAAGCCTCTGACTCTTTTAAGTATAGAATAAAAGTACTCTTCTATGTTATAGAAAAACAGACAGATCTATGAGAGGTACAATGTGTCTCCCTGACCCAGGGGGGATTCATGGGGCCCCATAGCAAGTAACTGTACGGGGCCCCCACCTAACTCACATGACCCAGGGCTGTCCCGCAGTGTTCCGTTCTCCCAGATCCCCGGGGTCAGGGTGTGGATTGTGGGTGGAGTATTGTGGCAGCAGCTGTGGGCCCTGCAGAGAGTATGTTTCTTCTGGGGGGAAGAACGTGGCAGCTAGTACCATGGAAGCAGGCCACCTGTTTTGCCAAAAGGGGGGGAGGGCCCCCCTGTCGCACAGGCCTCATAGAGGTTGCGTGGTCTGCTTCTATGGTAGCTACACCACTGCCCTGGCCTAACAGCTATTTAAAGAGTCACTGTCGTATTTTTTTTTTTTGCAGAAATCAATAGTCCAGGCGATTTTAAGAAACTTTGTAATTGGGTTTATTAGCCAAATTTGCCATTATCTGCATGTAAAAAGCCTTTTCCCAGGTCCCCCCCTCCTTCCTCTTTTTCATCCACTCTGAAAAATCTGAAAATTGTGACTTGTTGCAGGAGACGTCCCCTGTCTGTTCTAGGGAGAGGGGAGGGGGGAGGAGGAAGGAGGGAGTTAGCCGGCAGCAGAAAGCAGATAACAGAGGATTACAGGCACGGAGCTGGGTGACAGCTGTAATCCGAGCTCAGACAGGTCACTGGTGATGGTCAGAACAGATAACGAGTGAGGGATTTGTAGATTAACTCTTTGTTGTCCTGTTTTGGTCTTTTCTTTAGCTCTCTCCATAGGAGAACAATGAAGACAGGGGGGAGAGCTTCAAACTGCTTTTTCATGATAAAAATGCATTTTTCGGATAATAAACCCAATTACAAAGCTTCTTAAAATCGCCTGGACTATTGATTTCTGCAAAAAAAAAATTCACGACAGTGACACTTTAAGGCTGCATTCACACGTTCATTTTTCCGCACGGAACACAAACGTGGAATGCCTGTAACAGACTTCTCCCCCCGCACGGGCAGCATCTGTGATGAGATGCTGGGAGCGGGGGAACTGTACAGATATGCGCCACGCTGTAATGAATCAGCTGCATGGTGCATATCTGTACATATCTTCCAGCCGTCAATTACTGGTAGTAAGAAGAGGGGTCAGAACATCTGTGATGTCACCCCAAGCAAGATCCGAGTGGCGCCGTGGGACACCGATCATCATTAAGAATATGTGCCAGCCTGCAGCGTGGGGAAGAATTAAAAAAAATGGACTGCTACTCTAAACGGAATCTTACAACTCTAATTCACATTCCAAACTGCTGACACTTAGCTGTTAGATCTAAGAGACACATGGTAAATTTCGGCTTATAGCTGACTGTCAGCGAAGAAGGATCAGGTATGGGAGGGGTAGTCAGGAGGTATTCCACCTGCAGCAGTTCAGGAGCTTGGGAAAGCCTCTCTGACACTTGTCATTGGAGAATAAAAGCATTTTTCTATGCTCTGGAAGGACGAAAGGATATATGACAGGTACTATGTGTCTCCTTGACATAACAGTGTCAGTAGTATGGAGCGTGAATTGCATCGGACAGATTCTTTCACAATAGGGATGAATAACGTGTAGTTCTATGTCTTACAGCAGTTGCACCTACTTGCATTATGCAAACTTTCTTTTCTTCTATTCTGTCAATGTGCATTTTAATACAAACCAGCCCAGTGAAGAAAAAAAAATCCAGTCTAGGTATGAAAAGGAATAAAACCCTCCACATTAGTATTTATCACATTTATACATTCCTGTGGTCCTCATCCATCCTGATGGCCTGATGTTCCTGCTAAAGTCACATGGCTAAAAGTTGTTATTTAGCCAATTATTTTATACAATACCTTGGTCTCACTGAAAGGCGAGATTACAGCTGCTTATTAATGTCTATAGAGGGGGAAGGAAGGAGAGAATGGGAGAGGTTCCAGCAGCTGGTCTCAGTACTGCTCTATAATGTCCTCCATGCTACTGCTGTCTCTACGCTACATTCATACAGGAAAGCAGGGGCCCCTTTCTTTTGTTCACAGTGTATTAGGGGATATTATAGCTACTATTCTCCACCTGCTTGCACAGGGACATCTAAAAAGGAACCTATAGATAAAACTGTAAATAGTGCTGCTCCTTATGTACATATGACATATGACAATCCTGCAAGATTTGTTGAAAGGTTAGCGGCCATTTAGAACTTTTTTTTATAAAAGATAAGTTTATTATAAAAGCAGCAAATAGAATAAAGCCCCTACCTGCCAAGCCTCCAGCTGCTGGGAAAGATTCAGCTTTTGCTGAATGGCATCTAGTAGCTGAGTGTTCAGTGACATCAAATCATTTCTACATATTGTCAGCTCTGTTTCCACTGCATTTTTCCTGAATTGAAAAGAATTTCATATTAATGCACATGATCTTTGATGAAGGAAAGTAAATCTAAGCAGCTTTCATGCTATCTACAGAAAAACAGCAGTGTGTAATCCTTTACCATATAATGTGATGACATTTTATGTGCACAGAGGTCCTGTATTTGTCCCGATACATGTTGATAGTTTGCCAAGGCTGGGTTCATATACGTCTGGAGCATCATGCTCAGTTTTTTTTATTTAAAGTGGTTGTTTGGTTGGGACTCTTTTCATGTATATGTTGCAGTGAAATTATAGAATTAGGGATCTGATCAAATCCCGGGAAATGATGGAATGACCGTGCCGTTCTATTATTTCCCCCCGCATAGAATTCGCTTACCGTATCGTCTTGCCTCTCGGCTCCCCCGGCCTGTCCGCTCTGCTCCCCGTCCGCCACTGCCGCCTCTCTGCTCCCTGTTCCGCTCGTTTCCTCTGCTACGCGCCTCCTGCTCCCTGTCCGCCCTCGCTGCCGTATGCCTGCTGGGAGGTGTGCCGCTCTGCTCCCCGTCTGCCCCTGGTCTCGTCCGCCCCACACCCATATGCCTGCCGGGGAGGTGTGCCGCTCCGCTCCCCCGTCCGCCCCGCCGCCATATGCCTGCCGGGGAGGTGTGCCGCTCTGCTCCTCCCTCCGCCCCACCCCATATACCTGCCGGGGAGGTGTGCCGCTCCGCCCCCGGTCCAGTCTGCCCCGACACCATATGCCTGCCGGGAAGGCGTGCCACTCTGCTCCCCCTGTCCGCCTCCAAACATGGAGACGGGCGACTCCTCGATCGTTCATTCTGTCATTTCCTTGAAAGGGGTCAGGCATTTGATCGAATCCCTAGGGAAATGATGGAACGGCGTATTCATTTAATCATTTCCCGGGATTGGATCAAATCCCTGGATTCTATCATTTTACTGCAACATATATACACGGAGGAGGTGAATAAAAAAAATAAGTACTCATCTTTCTGAATCCTGCGCCACCAGCATTATGCTACTCTGGTCCCCGCTAAATGGGGATACCTGGTGATGTCACAAGCCCACCCAGTAGGACACTGCTGCAGCCACTGTGGGCAGGCCAGTAACATCACAAACCCCCAACCCAGAAGAGTTTTTTTTTTTTAATTCACTCAGTCCCCAGGCATATACCTCAAAGGTATCCTGCCCAGACAACCCCTTCAAAACTGAGCACACCTGATGCCACTACAAAATGCCCCAGTTGACATCTTCTCATACATTTTGTACTGAAAGTTCAGCATAGGGTAAAATCCATGGCAGATGCTGCACCATGCCAAGGGTCTGAAAATCTGCATCACGAATTGAAACACAAGATTAGAACGTGGATTTACTGTGGATCACTAATATAGGAGTGCCACTTGTAACAGCACATGTATAGGCTATGTTCACACAATGTACTTTTTATGAAAAGAATAGCCATTGTTTTCATAATAAAATATGCGTTGCATTGAAGTCAATGCAAACATTGGCATATTTCACACAATGTATAAAACAACGGCTGTTGTTTGCTACGGCTGTCGGAATAATGATCATGTTTCCGTCTGTTGTCTATAGTCTTCAATTATTTCTTTATTTACAACAACGGCCATTGTTTTGAGTGCCAAACAACGCCCGTCGTTTGTACAGCGTGCAAACATAGCCATAAAGTGTATATCACTTAAACCACCCCACTACATGATACACATACTATCCATACTATTCTTACAGCTTGTACTAAAATAATATAAAATATGAGGGCATGTGCACACTACGGAATCCCGACGGAACATCCGCCGCAGATTCCGCAGCTCGCACCCTCTCGTGGACGCTGGCGGCCACGCGCGTCTCTGCTGCTCCCATAGACTTCATTCTATAGTTTGACAGATTTTGCCTTCCGCTCATTCTTCGGGCGGACGGAGCAATGTGTCAAACCACTGAATGAAGTCTATGGGAGCAGCGGAGACGTGCACGGCCGCCAACCTCTGCAGAGTTCGTCGGGATTCTGTAATGTGCACATACCCTTAGACTCCTGAGACAACATAAAAGAGGTCTCTCCATTAAAGGGGTTTCGGGAATAACATAAAACCATTCGCCTTGCCTGCCTTTGCAGTAAAACAATAAACAAGCCCATATTTGCCCCCACCGCTCCCCTGCGGCTCTCTAGCATCGGCTTCCAATAACATCCCACTCCCCGCTAAGCCAATCACAGAGCTGAACAGGGAAGTGTGACATCATAGAAAGCCATCAGAACAAGAAAAAAAAAACTAGGACCGCAAGATCGCAGAGTGGCAGAGGTAGGCAGGAGGCACGGTTTTATATTTTCTTAGAAACCCCCTTTATAGCATACCCTTACATATGTCTCTCAGAAATGTTGCACTGTTGGAAGTGCAGCTGCTGGGATCCCACCAATGCGTGTTGCATACAATGCTAGAATATACATTATATGGCATATCAATTAGCAGCTTAGGCCACCAGAACAATTGCTGTAAAGAACAAGGATCCTTCAGTGTAGGCAGGAATCTAAGCATGGCTGACAGTGTGAATGTGTGACAATTCTGATTACTTGGCTATAGCTTCATCTCGATCCTTTATGGCCTTCAGTAGCTGTTCATGTGTGTCAGTATTCTGGGTAAGCTCCAGCAGGTGGTCCCGCTCTTCTTTTAGTGCAGTCATTTCCACACTTAGTAACGTTACCTGCCAAGAAACATGATATGGTTGTTGTTGGGAGTCGGATAAATCTTCAAGCACAAAATAAAAAGGTTTCCACAATACTGAATGTGTACTTCTAAATATTAAAGTGATACTGTCACCCCCCTTAGGGTATATGCACACAAAGTAATTCTCACTGAATACTCTGTGCACGCACTCTCGCTTACCTCTCCGCTGACTCCACTATATACTCAGGCAGATTCCGTCGTCCACCCAAAAAATTGACAAGACAATTCTTTGGGCGGACTGTGGAATCCACCTGAGCATATAATGGAGCTGGCAGAGGGGGAGGCGGGAGTGCGTGAGGACGAGCGGTGGATTCTGCATGGAGTATTCAGTGAAAATTACTCTGTGCATATACCCTTACTCTGCACCATCTACAAGCTTAGATTATGCAGATTCGACATATACCTGTATAAAACTTGTCTGTGTCTTCTTTCTACTCTAAAATCGCTTTATTTCATCAGTGGACAGTGTCACCTAGGCGGGGCTTCGTGACTGGGTCCTCTCCCCAGCTAAGAGATGCGGCTGACTGCCATGAAGCCCCGCCCAGTTGACACTGTTACCAATTAAATGAAGCAAGTGTAAAAGGGGGGGAGACAGTATCACTTTAAGTTCCCACGATCAACATGAACTATGAGATTGGGGGAGATTTATCAAACATGGTGTAAAATGAAACTGGCCCAGTTGCCCCTAGCATCCAATCAGATTCCACCTTTCATTCCTCACAGACTCTTTGGAAAATGAAAAGTGGAATCTGATTGGTTGCTAGGGGCTACTGAGCCAGTTTCATTTTAAACCATGTTTGATAACTCTCCCCCAATGTCTCTATTATGTTGTACCTGTTTATGAAGCCGTTGTAGCTCTTCAAAGGTTTGCTTCATTCTTACTTGTTCTCCTTGTAAGAGCTCCCTAAGAGCTTTTGAGTCTTCACTTGTTCGTTTGATTTGTTCCTCCAAACCATCATCTTCACATTTCCGTGAACTCTGTGCCGTAAAATGATGAGATGAGGTATTAGTTCAAATGCAAATAATTATAAGCCTTATGTGGGAAATAACTAATGCATGCAATATGTATAGCAATTCTATACCTATAAATTAATTTTAAGGGTGGGTTCGCACATAACCAAATTGCAGCGACTTCACAGTGGAATCTGCTGCAATTCGCGTACTGACAGTTTGAATAGGATTTCCATACCGCTGCGAGTATGTAATCACCCACCCCTCCCACTTAACCCACAGCCGCCTGGTAAATAGTTTACCAATTCGTGCTCTGGCTTGCTTCTGTGGCTCCCGACTCCCTGACGTCCTACTCAGCCAATCAGTAAGTGTGCCAGGACAGCGTACTGATTGGCTGAGCAGGACGTCAGGATGCTGGGAGTCACAGAAGCAAGCCGGAGCGCAGACCAGTAAAGTATACCCCCGGCTGCTGCGGGTTAAGAAGGATGGCGCTTCACATACCTGCGTCAGGATGAAAACTCTGCTGCGAGTATGTAGACCAATTCAAACTTGCAGTGCAGTGTGAAATCCTCTGTGATTCTCTAATGTGTGAACCCACCCTAAATGGGCACTGTCATTTCAAACAACTTTCCTCCATGTGATAGCCAACATGGTTCCTATCATATTTGTTAATTACTTTATTAACCACAAATTACTCATGACCCCAGAAAAAAAACAGCTCTAAAGTCATGGCCACTAGGTGTTTCACTTCTGTGCAATCTTCTGTCCATTCCCTGTTGTTAGGGCAAATCTGTCTCTATTAACAGCTAGATCTGAAGAAAACAAAATAAAGGAAAATCTGAACAAAATAAAATAGTAGAGTAGAGTAGATGAGCAACAGTAGCAGCTTGGTACAACCCTTTCCTTGCCGTGATCCTGCTGTTCTTTCTTTTCTGCTCACATAGCACTTTAAATACTCAGTGCATCAGTAACCCCTTCTCCCTAACACTCCATCTATTGTAGAGTACTGTGTAAAACTGTGTGTTCTACTAGCAAGCAGCAGGGCTCTGGTTTCGCTCCTTGAAATGGAGAGAATGAAAACTAGCACCATGGAAGAGACTCTCAGGGTCGCAATAACAGCACTGAGAGCAATGGCGTAGCTACCATAGAGGCAGGGTAGGCAGTTGCTATGGGGCCTGTGCAGGAGGGGGGCCCAGGGGGAAAAGGTAAGAGGTGTGTCCTTCTGCTTAACCCCTTATGCACTGCAGTGTGTAAGTGACCCAATGTTTACTTACACGCTGCAACACAAAAAAAGGGTTAACAAGCAGAAGACAGAGATCTCTGCTTCACTGCTCTGATAACCCCTGACCTCTGTCAGCAGTAAAGCAGATATATATATACTCAGTGCTTTGTGTTGTGTGTAAGGGAGGGGGGCCCCTTAAATTTTTTTGCTATGGGGCCAGTGAATCCTAGCTACGCCCCTGACTGAGAGTACTAAAGTCAAACCTTTGAAACAACAGGTACACTTTAAAGTGACTGTACCACTAGGCCCAGGCTGAAGCACTGGAGGCGGGCCGACCCACCCTTAGTGGGAGGAAACCCTAGCCGCTCTATGATAGGGTTCCATTGATTCTAATAGAGTCACGTCATGGAGGGGCTGGGGTTTCTTCCCACTAAGGGTGGGTCGGCCGCCTCCAGTGCTTCAGCCAAGCTTTTGTACATATATGAAGGGTGAAGTACCGCTGCTTCACAAGTATCCAGTATGCTTAATATAAGGCTCTTCAGTTCACTCAGGGCAGTGCGGAGGCTTCCAGCTGGCACATCTTTGGCAGATGAGGTTTCAGAGGATTCATCCATAGAGGAGTCAGTGGACACAGCAGAATCTGCACTTTCATTTCCCCTCAGTTGGCAGCAAAGAGATCGGACCTGGCAATGTGCTTCCCAGAGCTGCAGCCTCAACTGAAAGGACAAACAAAGCAATGGTTATAATATTGGTTGTATATAAACAATCTCACTCAACATAGAAGTAACAATACATCATCAATAATACGGTATAAAGGAATCACACAAAGAACAGCTTTCCCCCTGATTAACAGGGAGGCAGTGCTGTCAGCCACAACATGGCTCTCAACTATTGTACTATTGTATAATTTGTATGCTATTATTTAAAAAAAAAAAACAAAAAAAAAAAACACTTTTTAAAAAAAAATTCTGTCAGCAGCAGCTTACACACTAATGTAACATAGCCTGTGTCTTCTGATAAGATGATATAGAAGGCCTTTGGCCTTTGTTATTATCAGCTCAACAATAAACATAAAGAAAGCAATAAAGACATTGGAATTGTACTGTGTTCCATAATATGTGAGCAGTTTCACCTTCTCTTGACCCAGTATTGATCATGGGCTGATTTATGTCAGTGTATAGAAACATTACATTGTCATTCTGGTTGACAGCTCTTTTTTTTTGCCTATAAAATGTGAACACACCATCACTATTCCAACAGTGCCATCTGTTTCATTCCTTCACAGCTGCAGCCATGTGGTCACCTGACTGACCCACAGAAAGTTACAGTGTTTAATGTGTCAAAGGAAGTGGTCAGTCCTGGGTCAGCTGACCTGCATGGCCTCTTGGGAGCTTACAGACTCCTCTATCACCCAGCTCTATCTACTGCTGCTTCTAGCTCTATGGGGATTTGGATATATAGTATTATATACTTCTCCTGAGGCTGTGTTCAAAAAAATGCATTTTTGCTGTGATTTTCCCAAAATTGGGAAAATGCAATAAAAAAAAGACAACTCCGGGCAGGGCAATTTTTTTTTGTACAGTAACGGGGAGACTAAAAAAAAAATAACATGCTCTCACCTCCTCCTCACCTTCTCGGCTCCAGCACTGTACGGGCGATCCAGTCCCCCGGATGCCTGTCCACTTCCTGGTAAGAGAGGAGGGGACCTGGGACGTGATGTGTCAGGCCCGCTCAGCCAGTCAGCGGCCGAGGTTGGGCCCCGTTATGGCTGCTGACTGGCTGAGTGGCCCTGACCATTCTCTGCCTGTCGGCATGCAGTGTGGGGAAGATTAAATAAAAAAAATCTCAAATCTCCCAATACTTAAGGGGGTACTCCTGCAAAAATTTATTTCGCATCAGCTGTTGTCACAAAGTTATAGAGTAGTAATTTACTTCTATTTAAAAATCTCACCTTCCAATACTTATCAGCTGCTGCTGATGCTCGAGTCCATTCGAACCTGATCGTTCGCCATTTGATTAGCTGGGGCTGCTGAACTTGGATAAAGCTCTATGGTTGTCTGGAAAACATGGATACAGCCAATGACTATATCCATGTTTTCCACATAGCCTTAGGGCTTTATCCAACTTCAGCAGCCACCGCTAATCAAATGCCAAACGATCGGGTTCGGATGGACTCGAGCATGCTCGAGGTTCGCTCATCTCTAGCTGCTGCATGTCCTGCAGGAAGTGGTGTATTTTTTCCAGTCTGACACAGTGCTCTCTGCTGCTACCTCTGTCTGTCTGTGAGAGGAACTGTTCAAAGCAGTAGCAACTCCCCACAAAAAAACTCTCCTGCTTTCCAGAATGGAAAGAATACACCACTTCCTACAGGACATACAGCAGCTGATAAGAACTGGAAGACTTGAGATTTTTAAATAGAATCATTTACAAATCTGTATAACTTTCTGACCCCAGTTGATTGGAGAGATTTTTTCTCTCGACAGAGTCCCCCTTTAACCTTGAAAAGTACAAAACAAGTAACAGTATCTATGAAGGAAATTAAGGGTATGTGCACACTACGGTATTGGAGTCAATTCTTTGGCGGACTGAGCTTCAGAATATCATTGAGTCTATGGGACAGGCGGAACTTAAAGCGGAGTGTGCACATACCCTCATACAAAATCTAGGATAGTTATTGCGAAATTTTTGAACCACAACAAAAAATTTATTTTACATTTTAAAAATGGTAAATATTAGAGATGAGCGAACCTGTCGATCCGAACCCGAACTTTCGGCATTGGATTAGCGGTGGCTGCTGAATTTGGATAAAGCCCTAAGGCTATGTGGAAATCATGGATATAGTCATTGGCTGTATCCATGTTTTCCAGACAACCTTAGAGCTTTATCCAAGTTCTGCAGCCCCAGCTAATCAAATACCGACCGATCGGGTTCGGATCGACTCGAACCTGAACCTGGTTCGCTCATCTCTAGTAAATATTGAGGTCGGTCGGTCCATTTACCTGTTCCCGTTCTTGTTCCTGCTCTTCTGCCTCTATACTCTGTTCGATCTCTGACAGCAGTGAGGTACTTGTGCTGTTAAGGTGTTGGAGACTCTTCTCCTCTCGGAGCTCCTCCATTTTCATTTGCAGTTGCCGATAAGAATGTCGTAGCTCTTCCAGCTCCAGCTGACTCTCGCCCAGCTGCAAAAGCAAAAAACAAACCCATAATGCATTTATGAGAAAAAATATTTTCACCTTTTTATTTTCCAAAGAGTCTGTGAGGAATGAAAGGTGGAATCTGATTGGTTGCTAGGGGCAACTGAGCCAGTCTCACTTTACACCATGGTTGATAAATCTCCCCCTATATATTTATTATTACCGGATTTGTTCATGTATGGATTTTCAGATTTTTTCTTCTTCTTTTTTTTTTTTTGTTAACTGCCTAAAGCAGGGGTAGGGAACCTTGGCTCTCCAGCTGTTACAAAACTACGACTCCCATCATGCCTGGACAGCTAAAGCTTTGGCTGTCCAGGCATGATGGGAGTTGTAGTTCTGCAACAGCTGGAAAACCAAGGTTCCCTACCCCTGCTTTAAAGTTTATACAGTAAGTTTGAAAGAACAGCTTGGCACAACAAACCCCTCTGTAAGAATTATAATTTCCCACCATATCTAAATGATCCGCAAAACATGGTTGGCACTTGCAGACGATGTTAAACGTTCAGCATTGAACATTCTACAATATATTTAACACTGATAATTGCCAATGGGTTTGGAAAAAAAGCTGCGGTATCCTTGGCACTGGGAATAAGTGTTTATCACTTGAGATTACAATAAAGAAAAGCATAGCTGCATAAATGAGCTATACATAATAGATATACAGAATATTGCAATGCCTGCAAACATATAGTGGTGCCTTGGATTACGAGCATAATTGGTTCCGGGACTGCGCTTGTAATCCAAATCCACTCTTAAACCAAGGCAAATTTTCCCATAAGAAGTCCTAGAGATGCAGACAATTGGTTCCACACCCCAAAAATAATAATTTATTATTCTGAATAACATGTAAAACAGATGAAACAAACATTCAGTAACAGCAGAATATGTGATATTATAAGTTACTGTACAGTAATGGAGAGGATGAGAAACACAAGGACTGACAGAGACTGCAGGGAGCATGAAGGAATGAGCAGGGCAGATGTGGGCACATACATGCAGCGCTCTCTGTCCAGGGAGAGAGGGGTTACAGCTATGGAGAGATTACCTCCACAGTCCTGTCCCCTGATGTAAGCCCCAGCCTGAAGTGGATCTGCTATGTTTGGAAGGTGAGGGAGACTTCCTGGGTCAGACCCCGCTATGCAGACCATGCCCCTCCTCCACTCCCCCTCCCACCCAGTACAGGGAGCTCTTAAACCAAAGCAATGCTCTTAAACCAAGTTACTCTTAAACCAAGGTACCACTGTATTATACTAATTTTACTGACACAAAGAAATGGGGTGGCAATAGTTTTGCAGCCATTTTTTCAGCTGTATTTGTACCTGTTTTTTTAACTACTGCAAATGGTATAATCCAGAAAACCGCTATTATAATCTGCGGACTCTCTGGCATATCTTTATCTTCCATGGGGCAATGCACCTCGGTTCTCACTGTGTTGAGTGCTATTACTAGCTGCCTACAGTGTCTTCTTGAGCTGGTCTCCCTCAAATCAGTGATCATTTTGCCATTATAATTTGGGCCACTAGCCCAACAAAGTTGTCCAGTACTTCTCAGCTGCTGTATGTCCTGCAGAAAGTTGTGTATTCCAGTCTGACCCCCCCCCCCCCCCCCCCCACACTGTTCTATAGTTTTTCTATAGGGATTTGCTGCTGCTCTGGACAGTTCGTGACATGGACAGAGGTGGCAGCAGAGAGCACTGTGTCAGACTGGAAAGAATACACCACTTCCTGCAGGACATACAGCAGCTGATAAGTACTGGACGACTTGATATTTTAAACAGAAGTAAATTACAAATCTATATAACTTTCTGGTACCCAAAAGTTTTGAAAACATTTTTTTCCCACTGAAGTACCCCTTTAATGTTTGTACTCTTATGACAGCAAAAAAATAAATAAATAAAAGGGGATTTGTAGGTCAAAGTCATAAAGAAGATTAAGAAAATGGAATGTTAATGCTTTAAATCAAGCCGTATAAGGCTTCTCAAGAATGCTGGCTTATGAACATAAATAACCCTTACTTGATAAACTTGCCAAGAATCATAATTTAATAAAGTTTATAATATATATATATCTTTCTACAGGATCCTACTCTATGGAATAGAGCAGAGGTCTTTGGTATTCCATCCAACTTTACTTTACTGAAAGAGTAGTAGATGCTTGGAACAAACTTCCAGCAGGTGTGGTTGGTAAATCTACAATAACAGAATGTAAACCTGCCTGGGATAAACATATATCTATCCTAAGATAATAAGAAGGGAAATACTAAAAGGGTAGACTAGATGGACCAGGTGGTCTTTTTCTGCTGACAATTTTCTATGTTTCTATGTTAAACCACTTGAACAGAGACCATGGGGTGACTGGGGTCATTTAAAATATTTGCCTATGTGTTGAGAGATATCCTGACCATTGAGGGGTACTCCGGTGAAAATGATTTTGTTTTCTGGTGTCAGAAAATTATATAGATTTGTAAATAACTTCTATTTAAAAATCTTCCAGTACTTATCAGCTGACGTATGTCCTGCAGGAAGTGGTGTATTTTATGGTAAAGTTTTCTATGGGGATTTGCTGCTGCTCTGGACAGTTCCTGACATGTAGAAAGGTGGCAGCAGAGAGAACTGTGTAAGGCTGGAAAGAAAACACCACTACTGCAGAACATACAGCAGCTGATAAGTACTGGAAGGCTAGAGATTTTTACAACTCTGTATAACTTTCTGACACCAGCAAATGTGAAAGAAATGTTTGCAGGAGTACCCCTTTAAGTCTCCATACATCTTCACAAGGGACTCTCCTTAAGGAGAACTAGTATCCCTTTGACCCACCTGACATTACAGCAAAAGGAAATGAAAAACAAGGTGGGGAAGGAGCCTGAGTTGGCACATCTGGATAAAAAAAAATTCTATGAAATATATACATACGTTTGGTAACTTGTTAACACCAAGAAAACATCTACCCCAGAAAATGCTTTTTTTTTTTTTAATTAGACGTCACTGACCACAAAAACACCACCAAGAAAAAATGTGATACTTTTGTTTCAAAAACACAATTTAAAACAAACAAAAAACAATAACCATAACTAAAAATTCTCTAAATAACCTAAATGCTGTGTGTGAATGTGGGCTTTGGTGTCCAAACTTATTGTATAAACCTTAGACCAGGGGTAGGGAATAGAGATGAGCGAACCTGGAGCATGCTCCAGTCCATCCAAACCCGAACTTTCGGCATTTGATTAGCGGTGGCTACTGAACTTGGATAAAGCCCTAAGGCTATGTGGAAAACATGGATATAGTCATTGGCTGTATCCATGTTTTCCAGACAACCATAGAGCTTTATCTAACTTCAGCAGCCCCAGCTAATCAAATACCGAATGTTCGGGTTCGGATGGACTTGAACCCAACCCGGTTCGCTCATCTCTAGTAGGGAACCTTTGGTCTCCAGCTGTTGCAAAACTACAACTCCCATCATGCCTGGACAGCCAAAGCTTTAGCGTTGGCTGTCCAGGCATGATGGGAGTTGTAGTTTTGCATCAGCTGGAGAGCCAAGGTTCCCTAGATGTCTATGTGTCCTAGGCAGGGATAAAAAATGATTATTTTTTGTTAATAAGAGGCTGCATCTACCTGGATTTCCTTGTCACAGGTCTGTTGACTCAGGGTTAGCTCTCGCTCGTGTAGTTCCTCCACGATTCCCTGAAGCTGATCGTTCTCTTCCATTATAGTGGTCAGCTGCTGCTCCAGCTCCCGCTTCCGATCAGAAAGCATCTTTATCTGAAAGTCACAAATGACCGCAGTCTGGTAAACAAGATAGAAGCAGCTCAGCGTAACGCTAATCAGAAATGAAGAGACTAACGTTGCTGGAATTTCGGTGATGCCTACCTAGAAGGGGGGGGGGGGGGGGTAAAGAATGTGAGCAGAACCAGGGACCAGGAGCGAGCGCCAGTGTGGGAGTGTTCAGGAATGTCAGGAGATAGAGCACAGCGTAAACTTCAATCCTTCACTTTTACTCCATGCACTTTAAGTCGGATTGGCTAAACTTTAGGGCTTTACTTTAGTAAACGGGTCTGTTCTCCTACCTGGTCGCAGTGTAATATCTAGACTTGCTGAGCACAGACAGAGATTTTAGATTGTTTCAACTCATGGTCCAATAATTGGCAGAATAAGCACCAGGAATAATGTAGAGATTTGGGTTGAGAATTGTACAGGTTTTCCATAAAAACTTGGCTTCAAAGCAGTTAACCAACTAAATTATTTTTTTTAAATCTGAGGTCAAGTTGCCAATGAATTCACTGTGATTACCCCTCCCAGCATTACAAAGAAGCTACAATGTTGCAGATAAAGCCTGCCAGGCACTTGTGTACATCAGCTGTCTCGGAAGGGAGGGGGAGGAGGGGGGACAGAGAGAAAGGCTCACACACACATTTTTGTGTTTTCAGCAGAAAGCAGCATCTCAGAACTGGGGGAAGAAGACTGAATAACAGATAACAGGTATGGAATTGTTAGTCTCACCATGGCCAGCAACATATCAAAAGTTATGTTTGAGTCGAATACCCCTTTAGGCTATGTTCACACTGCGTATGATTCCGTCCATAGTTTGCTGCCGTGTACGCAGTGTACAGTGTGCAGTGTACGCCGCCGTACATGTGCGGCTGAAACTACGGGCGTGGGAAAAATTGACATGTGGCTGGATGCAATTGAAGCAATGAGTAAGGGTATTTAAGTATACCTGAAATGCATGGACATTTTAAGAAAAATTCTAATTCTAGTTCTAAGATTGAACTTTCAGAAGCTGGAGAAGACCCTTTATTTTTACGTCTGGTACCACTTCCCATGGCTCCTTGGGAGTGTCTCATAAGCTTCTGATATAAGGAACCTATAAGAACTGGTTGGTGCTGATCACCCTCTTCTCTTCTTTGCCATACTGAAAAGTTGTAAAAAAAATTTTTCCCAGTCGCTCTTTGTGGTTTTTAAGATTTCTACTTGCCCTCAAATCAAACTGGCCTTGTTCACATCCACAGCATGAGCAAATCAAGAATCGATATCTGAACCCGAACGCTCCGCATTTGATTCCCTGTGGCTGAAGAAGTTGGATGCTACCCTAGGGCTGCCAGGAAAATGTAGATAAAGCCTATGGCTGTATCCATGTTTTCCAGGACTCTTTAGGGGGGCATCCACCTTCTGCAACAGCAGGGAATCAAATGCTGAGCGTTCGGGTTCGGATAATGTTGCTGAACCACAACATTTTGACAGGTCAGCTCAACATTACTTACTCTTACATAATCTTAATCTGATATGGCATGGAGGACATTATAGAGTAGTACTAAGCAGTGTAAACTGTCAATCAGTCACTGGGTTGAAAGGAAAAAAAGTGAGTTTCAATTGTAACCTATGTACAATTTTTTGTTCTAGGCTTAGAAGTTCAGTCCCACGAAATGTAAAACTCACCACGGGGGGGGGGGGGGGGGGGCAGAAACATATTACAGAAACTATCCTTACCCATCTTTGTGCCCCTGTAGCGCTACTTTACCGCTGTCGGCCTCCAGAAGCTCCTGCTGCTGTAATGTCATGTACTCTGTTGATGGACTGCCTGCTCAGCTAATCAGTGACTGGGGCAGGACACTGCTGCAGTTACTGGTTAGCTGAATGGGCAATCCACCAGCAGGGTCATGACGTTGCAGCAGCTGAAGCCGGGCACATAAGATACTCGGATGCCGGCAAAAAAATGTCATCAAGCGGTGGCGGAGGAGATCAGAGAGCGCCAACACAGAGGCACCAGAACAGGTAAGTATACTTTCTTTATTATGTTCCCACACCCCCTGCCTTCCAGAGGTTTTTACATTTCGTGGGACTTCCTCTTTAAAGGGGTTATCCAGCGGTACAAAAACATGGCCACTTTCCCCCTACCGTTGTCTCCAGATTGGGTGGGGTTTTGAAACTCAGTTCCATTGAAGTAAATGGAGCTTAATTGCAAACTGCACCTGAACTGGTGCAGTTCAGGTGCAGTTTTTGTAGCGCTGGATAACCCCTTTAATGATTGACAGCCTTCCCTGTATGAGCATGCATACAGATGGTAGCTGTTAGTCACTGATTAGGACCGCCCACTGGACTCCTAGTCCTAGAACCAGAAAGTTCAATTAATAGGTTACAAATGATACTGACTCTTTTCCAACAAAATTACATATCAATGTGCTCAGCTCCTCTTGCTCTATCACATGATGCTAGAAAATCAGAAAACATTATCAATGTAATAGATTTCCTTTATGGCTGACATTTAGCACTTTTCAGAGTGAATTATGATTTTAAAAAGTGGCAGGGATGGTGGGTAGTTGCAAGTAAACAATTTTTTTTTCTAATAAGATATATTACACAGTTTCTTATTATCCTTTGTATAACTGTTTTCTGCAGTGTGGGCAAACAGATAAGGTTTATTTTTAGGAGTTTGATTACATTTTACATTGTGTTCTGAGATAGTGAATAACATTCACTTGTAAAAAACATATCACAATGTGGTAAAATCCAGGAAGTGATGAGGTAACTTACTCTGCACAGTCATGAGACATATCAGAGAACAGCGCATTAAAAGTGGTTATTAACTAACCCAACAGGAAGTTATCAAGGCTTCTTGTGAAAACTATTCTGTAATCTAACTTTATGAAAAATCAGATGAAACGTTTCATGCGCTTCATAATATACATTAAAAAAAAAACACAAAAAAAAATTCACTTAGAGTGTGCAATATACGGTCATGATGACAGCATGCAGACAAAAGCTCACAGATACACGTGACGGGTTGGCTCATGCACTCTAGACTCAGGAAGGATCAGGTACTTACTTCTAGGATCTGCTGCTCCGCACCAGGCAAAAAAGAGAAAGGAGAATGGGATTGAATGGAAAGAAGAGGAAGGAGGAACGACAGAGACTAAGGAACATAATCTATTTCAGGTTAGGTCGAGCGTACTACATAGATTTGTTCCACAGGTTACATCGTTGCTCTACATAACATCATACAGAAGGATAGACATATAGGCTCTTAACCAATTAGGACAGTTGTACAGGACATAGGGAACATCCATACATGGGATTTCATACTTTCAGACTCAATTTTCTTCCATCTAAAACTATTTTCATTCAACCCAATATTTAAAGGGGAAGTCCGGCGTCGGGCATTTTTTTTAAAGAGTCGGGGAGGAGGTGACTGAACATAACAACATGCACCTACCTGCCCGGCTACATCGCAGGGGTCTGCTGTCCCCCGCTCCGGTTCCCGGTTCCCTAGCCACTTCCTGGTCTGAGCAGGGATTTGGGTTGTGATGTGTTAGCCCCACTTAGCCAAGGCGGGACCCGGCTACTGCCGCTGACTGGCTAAACAGTGCTGACATGTCACGATGCTGGACTTTTACTTTAACTTCTTATAGGGTTTTGGGGGTGTCAAGTTTTATGTAAATAATACTTAAAGGGATGTCTGGTTTGGAAACAGAAACAATGCCTCTCTCTTTCTCTCTCTTTAGAGGACCAAGCATGTCCATGCATTACCGTGTAAAAACAGCCTACGGATTTTATTAGGCAACATGTACAGGCCCTTTTACATGGCCCGCTATGTGGCCATGTACAGTTACAAGAGCGGCCGATAAACGATAACAATGATTTTACCGACCACACAAAAAAAATCAAATCAGCCGGTCGCTGATCGCTGGCCCATTCACATGGGATCATTATTGGTTGTATGAGCGTTCCTAGGATATTTCCCTTTTTTTGGGATGGCGCCTCGTTCTGGGTTACCCTGCAGATTACGGCTAATAGGCGGCTATACACTCTGATCTGTTATCAACTGAGATTTCTAGCAAAAAGGGACTATGCAAGACAACCCCATTTCCCTTTATGTTATAATCTTTTAGGCCACATTCACACAGGCGCGATTACGGATGTGCATCCAGAGCCACCTGAAAGAGCGCAGGCCCCTTCATTCAAGATAGAGGATCCTTGACGCTTATATGGACCGTGTTATGGCTCGCCGGTATTTTTTGCAGCACGGATCCTGACCTCAAGCACACATCTGTAACATGTACCAAGGTGTGTATACGGTCATAGAAATGAATGGGTCTACATCTGTGGGCAGATTTAGCTTACTGTTTAAAGATGTCTGTCTGCTCTAAATTAATAGAAACAGAGGGAATTTGTAATAAAAAGCATAAGTATCTATTTATAAGGACTGTCTGGTTGACAGAGAAGGAGCTCGGGATTTTTCCTGGGAGCGCCAGTTATTAGCTGCAGGTAAATGGCAATATCATTGGGCTTGAGCTGTTATTGGTGCTGAGAGGCATATGCAACGCCGTTCTCATCCTTAGCAACTAGAAGACGATCCCTTGACCTTGATAGAGCCCAAAGCATGGCCCAACAAAGTACAGTCTACACTGGATACTGATGCTGTATAGGGTATATACATAAAACTTGCACTCGGTTGCTAGTGGTCACAGAACAGATTTGCTGGAGAGCAGGGATCCTTCATCTCTGGGCATAAGCAAGAAACGTTCATTCAAGGCCTTGTATTACCTGACATTTCAAAGCTCAACGCTGTCAACCAGATAGTTAGGTTAGAGATGGAGACACTGTCACACTGGTGTATACTGCAGTGGTGAAAAAAATGGCACAGCAAGTAGTTTTATATCAAATGTAACTAAAGTCTCCACTGTATTAAAAAAAAAATCAATGACAATATTCATAATACGTGTTACCCCCAGGTGCGATCAATTGAGGGTAACCTAAAGGTGCCTATTGATCATAGATCGTGCCATGTACAGTACATGAGCCAAAGGGCTGCAGCAGGGGAGCACCGGACTCCCATTCAATGCATCAGTGCGACACAATAATGCAATAAATTGGCTGCAAAAAAGATCAATTCAGTTAATGATCGATCGTTTGCTTGTTTATCGGATGTTTGCTGGTCTTCTTACATGGGCTGATTGTTGATTATGAGCATTCCTAATGTCCAAAATAATTTAAAGTGAATCTGTCAAATGAAAAATAGAATATCAACCACTAACAGTGTTATGCTATATGCGATAAATATGCAAAAAGATCTGTGGGCTACCCTTGTATATTGCGCCTGCGTCTTTATCCTGTGGAAAAATACACTTTTGTGTTCCGCTCAAATGTTAAGAGGGTCCGATGTACTTTAGAGCTGCAACGCTTCTTTGCTCTAATGACCTTTACCCTCACTCCTTGACTAACAGCCTGAACTCGGCTTACAATGCCGAGACCTATTCAGATTCCATGCATGCACCCTTGTTTCCTGTTGTGACACGGGCATGGTGAGTTTGCCAGTTTAGGCATCCTCACTCACTGTGCCACAGTGCAGGATTTAGGGCTGCCAGTCACAGAGCAAGAGGGTGTGGCGTTACAGCACAGCATTGTGGTCCTAAAGTACATTGGACCCTAAGCCACTCCCCTGTGACACTTAAAGAGACTGTCGGTAGGTTTATGCTGTCCTCTCTAAGCATAGCATAAACTAGTGACATAGAAGCTGAACAGAAGGATGTATCACTAACATTATTCTGTGCAGCTGATCAAGATATATAATCTTGAATAACATGGTTAATAAGTAGTCCTGTCCATTATGTGCGTGAGCCCAGTAGTCCTCAACATTCATGAGAAGCAGAAAACTCTGCCCACCAGCTGCTGATTGGCAGTTATTAATCCTTGCTGTGTATAGGCAGTTAACTGTCAATCAGCAGTTGGAGGAGGGGGGGGGGGGGGTTGTGGCAAGAATTCTATTCTCCTGCATATCAGGAGAACGTCTGAAAAGAATGATGTAAGTAATACACAGATCTGTTCAGCATTTATGTCACTAGTTTATGCTGCCCTCATTTATTCCATCATAAACCTAGTGAGAGATTCCTTTAAAAGTGCATTGCTTCCTGAAATAAAGACATCAAAGCTATATACCAAGGTATTCCCTAATCTATCCTTTTATTGCATGGTACATATTCCAATATTCATGTGACAGGTTCATTTTAATGCTAGTATATTAAATTTAATAAAAGTTTTTACTGACACATACATGTCAGTAGTGCCCGTAAGATCCCAGGATACGCCAGTTTAAGTAACCTCCCGTGTTAAAGGGGTAGTCTGCTTCCATTTTTATTTCCTTTGAAATTGCTATGAATAAGAGCTCCCGTGGCTTAACACTAGTTATGGAGTTTCATTTTAAATATCGCAATTTCAGACCTCCATACTTTTTAAGAAGAGACAATAAAGAATTAATGCTTAATCCAGGTTCTCGGAAAGTAGAGCTTTTCTTTTGAATCCGGAACAGGAAACTTCAGTGCAACTACCTGGAGCACCGGATGGTGTACTGCTTCTTAAATATAAAAAACCATCTCATTAAGTAAGGAGCTGATGAGTCTAAGTCATCACTTTAATCTCCATTTACTAAATGAAAGCCAATGAGTTCCATGACCTGTTCACTGATTACTTTCCTTCATGGACATGTATTTATGGCACTAAACATGCACCACAATGTAACAATCAATTCCCAGGGTGCACCATACAGAACTATAATAAATCTCATTGTCAATATCAGCCAGCTTTCAGAATTAAAGAGGCACTGTTCCAATTTTTTTTTTAGAAATCAACAGGGGTCAGGATCGCAAGCAGTTTTCCAATATACTCCTTATTTTTTTTATGTTTTCTATGTTTAAATCAATGTTATAGATATGGCCAGTAAGTGTCTCCCTTCACTGTACAGCTGCTGCATGTTTACATTCAGTAGCAAAGAATCCTGGGCGTGCTTGCATTGTATGGTCAACTCTCCTGTCACACAGCACCTGTAACCACACAGTGACTTTATACTGAGTGAACAAAGAGGGTTTTTTTTGCAACAGGTACGTTTTAAATACAGACATCTGAGCTGATATCTCAACTCTAGTGGGAAAGGTTAATGTGCCACTTAGGTACTATAATATCTATTTAAATTCCAGTTTTTATGTTAGTGTCAGGGGTATAGTTAAAGGGCGTGCACAGGCAGCCATTGCACCTTGGTTCTGGTGCCTGAAAGGGCCCAAAATCCCATCTGCCACATAAGATACCAGTATGGCAGGCTGGGGGGGGGGCTATGCTAAATCTTAAAGTGGGGCTTGTATCTCCGCTTCAGTATATATTACTCTTTAGTTGTATGATAGCATTGAGGGTAATAGGTTTTATATAATGTTGGCAGCTTTTCTGCACCTTCATACAACGTGAGGTTGCTCCAGCTTTCACCTGAGCAAATGTACAGAACATATAGTACCTAAGAGCTGAGTGGTTTCGGAAGCATGGCTATTTTTAAACATATATTCAACTCGCTTTCAGAAAAGCTCTGCAGTTTTCATATGATGCCTAATAAGCAAGTTCTTTAAGGATAGTGGGCTTTTGTATGTCAGAACCAGCACTTGCTAGAATCTCTTCAATAATTGGCCTGTATAAAAGTGACAGCGATCAGCGGAGGACGGGGCAAACGCCCAATTCTCAACTTCAAAATTTATCAATATCGGCCACTCATCTTCCTGTGTAAACATGAGATGTGTAGCCAATAAAGATAAAGGGAAACTGACAGCACAGATATGTATATATCCATGCAGTCAGTTTCCAGATCACATGCAGTGTATACTTACCATCAGCGCTGCTTGTGATCCGGCATCTGTCTCTCTAGTCTTCCGGCCGCCGCCTCCTCTAGAATGACTGACAGCCAAAGGAGCCTGAAGGCACATGACAGGCTGGAAAACAGGATGCTGGATCACAAGCATTGGAAGGTAAGTATGCACTGATTGTAATCTGGAAACTGACAGCACGGATATATACCTATCTGTGCTGTCAGTTTTCATGGCTGCACGAATGATACAAGGATCATTTGTGCAGCCTGGACGCTTGATTTGATGTTCCGTGAACAGGCATGACCAAACGAGTACCAACCCCCCTGATCTACAAATCTGCACATGTAAAAGGACCCAATCTCCATAATACAGGATGCAATGGACCATGCCATGATTTCTGCTTTCATGGATTCATACAGAATACAGGAGAAACCAGCATTGCAACCAGTATAGCTCCTAGAACATGTGTCGCCAAACTGCGACCCTCCAGCTGTTGCAATACTACATTTCCCATCATGCCTGGACAGCCAAATTCAAAGCTTGATGGGAGTCGTGGTTTTTCAACAGCTGGAGGGTCGCAGTTTGGAGACCCATGTTCTAGAACATAGGACATGTATCACTGCATTACTAGGCAGATTTAGAGTTGGATTAGGACCCTTGCCGGGGCCGTATTAGTGCTCCCACTGGTTGACACTCAGCTTTCCCAATGGCAGAAAGAAGCATACACCTGTTTGTACTAACGTCACTGTTTGCACCAAGGCTTATGCTTCTAATGCATTTGCTTTTAGCAGTAGGAAAGTCTGAATCTATTTAATGGTCCATTGAAGTAGTAACACAAACATTCCAGTGCTCCATGGAGAAACCAACAAACTCCTTTAAATTCCAGTTAAGCTTTAACTCAATGGCCCCTCAGGAGTGAGTATACTGGTAACCAGTGTGTTTCTGTGAAACCTAACATGTATCACATAATATATTCTATAAAGTTCCATTATAAACTCACCTCTGCTAGTACACTTTCCAACCGTGATATATGTTGGCTCGTAGACATACTCTTCTCGCGGAATTCCTCTTGAAGGACGGTGACCTGTAGCGAAAGCTGCTTTTCCATTTCTGTAGCCTAAACAGATAATGGAGTATTAAGCATGAGGTATAACAAATGAAATGCAAATGGTGCAATAATAATCCGAGCAGACTATAATTCCTGGGCTGGTACAGATGTATAGGGAGGCATTGCACAATGGTAGACTTCCAGACTCTCTATATGAGGCCACTATTGTGGTACTGTGAAAACCTGTATGCTTTTATTTTTTTATATAATTATTCACCATCATTGCCATTATTATTATTTTAACGCCAGCTTGACTGTAACCCAGTGCCCAAAGCAAGGTCCTTAAAGACATCCTTGGGATGAACTAGAATGGAGATTGTGGACTGGGCCCGATTAACATCAGTTTTCACACAGACACTCCCAAAATCTTGAGAGTGGAGGCTGATATGACTGCTAAACTTGGTCAACTCCATATTAATGTATATGAATTTTGAATGGAATTTTCCAATACTTTTCTCCATATAATGTATCACCCTACAGCAGTATCAGTCTCACAATCCACCAGTACACATCCAGCAAACCTCTATATAGCCAGGCATACCACCAGATATTTACAGAGGGACAAAAAACAAAATAGCATTTGTCCAGCTCCGCAGTATACACACCCTGGGGCTATTTTATCAATACTCTGCTTAACTAAATATAATTTGCATTTGCTTTTTATATAGCCATTACACTGAAGTATGTGGAACACAGGTAACACTAGGCTATAAAACATCACCTGGTGTTTTTCCACCTCAGAATTAAAGGCAATGGTAAAAGTGGTCAGAAAAGATGTAGTACTAAGCCTACACAAGAGCATTTATCACCGATGCGAGGGTGAAGGACATTCTAAGCAGAGATAAGCCTATGGCTATATCCATGTTTTCCAGGACACCCTAGGGCTACATCCAACTTCTTCAGCCACTGGTAATCAAATGCTGCACGATCGGACTAGAGCATGCTCCAGTTGAGCTAATCTCCTATTATTAGGGCCCTATTCCACCGGACGATTATCGTTCAGATTATCGTTAAATCGTTCAAATCTAAACGATAATCATTCGATTGAAATGCAGTTAACGATTAACGACCGAATGAGAAATCGTTGATCGCTTTATAAGAACTGGACCTATTTTTATCGCTGCTCGTTTGCAAAACGTTGGCAAATCGTTCGCATTGAATAAGACATTGTTCGGTCGTTCGCAGTAGATACGAACGCAATAGCAAAGAAATAGCGAAGAAAAAACGATCGCAAATACGATCATAAGTAACGATTATCGTTCCATTGAAATGAGTGAACTCTTTTAGGTCTTTCGCAATAGCGGTCGTTTGAGATCGTTAATCGTTAACGATTATGCGAATGATAATCGTCCGGTGGAATAGGGCCCTAAGTCTTCCGCAATAAGTGACATCCTTGGCTGAAACTGCACTGGGATCTGCAACAAAATGTGACACATCCAGATTTAGTTGAAGATTTTAATGCTAGCTTTACGGCATACTTTGTATACCATCTTTGTATACATTGTATACTAGTAACCTTAAGGGGTAGTAGCTCAGGTTTAGCACTATACCCCTTTCTACAATTTTCCTTGCAAAGCGCCACTTTTGGCCACACTATGGGAATGGAACTGCAGCACAGCAGGATTTACAGCTGCACTTCCCTCTCACAACAGACCGGTGGAACTGCCGCTCTGCTAAAAACAAAACAGAAAAAAAGTCTTCTGCCCCTTCATTCTCAAGAAGAACAAGGGTCCAAGAGGTCTGCCCCTGCAGGTAATTATATTATTGGATATCCCATGACATTATGTGATGGAAATCACCCTTTAGGGTGCGTTCACACATACAGGATCTGATGCAGATTTGATGGCGCAGATTTGAAGTTGCAGATTCAAAGCAAACTGGCAGTTTCAAATCTGCGCCATCAAATCCTGTACGTGTGAACGCACCCTTAAAGGGAACACATCAGCACGAGCACTAGCCGCAGCTGCAGAAGTAGCTTTATAAAAGGTGAAAAAGAAGTTTTATTATGCCACGCAAGGCCAGGACAGGGCCGGCAACTAGTCATCTAGGAGCCGTCCGTGACTAGTCACAGCTTTCTGCTCTCTGCCAGACAGAGAAACCACTAATGGTCTCCCCGTTATATAACTTGTTATCAAGTTATATAGATTTGTAATTTACCTCTATTTAAAATTTTCCAGTCTTTCAGTACTTATCAACTGCTGTATGTCCTGTAGGAAGTGATGTTTTCTTTCCAGTCTGACACAGTGCTCTCTGCTGCCACCTCTGTCCATGTCAGGAACTGTCCAGAGCAGCAGCAAATTCCCAGAGAAAACCTCTCCTGCTCTGGACAGTTCCTGACATGGACATTTATTTCATCCTGAACCATTAGATGTTGCACCTGTACTGCTAAAAATACTAACAGCAATAATAACCTGAAAAGATAAGCCCCCCCCCATGATTAGGTGTGGGCACAGATTTTCCTGCTTCATACAAACTAGTATTAAAGCGTAACTGTCATTTCAGGGTCATTTTTCTAAAAACAATAAATATCTATAGTACAAGCGATTAAGAAACTGTAATAGGTTTTATTTACCAAAAGAGTTTACTTCTGTACTGAAAAAGCAGTTTTCCTAGGCCCCCCCCTCACTTCAGTAGAAGCAGGATTTCTGACTCCATTATGTGGCTATGGAGAGGGGAGGGGCTGAGAGGAGTAAGTGAGCACGGAGCAGTCCTGCATAGCACAACACCCTGCAATCTTCTCTCAGCAAGTTCCTAGATAAGCACTGACCTTTCTGACCCCTGAATCCAGCGTTTTAGGTGCCCAGACAGTCTACAAACAGCTGACCCTCATGTCACCTCTTCCTGCTCCCTCATCTCCCTCAGCCCCTCCCCCCTTCATAGGATATAAATGGAGAGAGCAGAACCCGTCTTCACTGGCTTCTCTGTAATGAAGACGCGTTTGCCTGATAATGCACAGATAAGAAGTCGGGGGGGGGGGGGGGGGGGGGGGGGGGAGGCTGGGAAATTGCTTCTTGAGTACAGAAAGAGGCTTTTTTGGCTGATGAAACCTATTACAGAGTTTCTTAAAATCGCTTATACTACTGATTTATGCAATAAAAAAAAATAAAAAGTTACGCTTTAAGGCTATGTTACCACATCTTCTTAACCTTTTTTGCATCCATAATTTGCATAAAGTGGACACATTTTTGTGCCAAAATGATGTCCGTCCCAAAAAAATGGCCACACAACAGCAAAAAACAAACAAAAAAACATAGCCAAAAGTGGTTTCTTCAAATATAAAAATATAATAATATGTGTAGCTCGTAAAAAAAGATGCGCTTGTAGTGTCTAAGCCTATTCAGATCTCAGCACGGTTCTCTGCCTGTAACATAGGGTCAAGACTGTGCTTTTGGCCATAATTCAGTGCCTGAATTGTACTCTCTTCTATTCTAGTACTTGCTGTGTGGTGATTGACAGGTTCCATCCCCGTCTGGTTTCTTCTGCCAGCCTAGAGACGGACAGAGTGGCAATGGACAGTTGCCTTCACCACCCATCTCCATTCCCTGTTAGTCTGTGTTCTGTGTGGTCTGGATGCCAGAGGGCTGGTCCAATCACATCCTGGACAGGGACCCTGAACCAGGACCACTTGTGCTCTGAGACCTAGCTTGCGATAGTCTCTTGTAGCTAGAGCTGGTGTTTCATATTAGAATGTCTTGTTTGGAATTCTTCTTTGCCTGTCCTTCTGACCTCCATTTTTAACTGCTGTTCTGTACCGTTCTGCTATCTTCGGTTTGATCTGCATCTGCCTGACCATTCTTTATTGCGTTTGTCCGTCCTGTCTTGTTCTGTT
Organism: Dendropsophus ebraccatus; assembly: GCF_027789765.1. NCBI lineage: Eukaryota > Metazoa > Chordata > Amphibia > Anura > Hylidae > Dendropsophus > Dendropsophus ebraccatus. Next base: position 26,324,248 of record NC_091456.1, read on the forward strand.
TTTTACTTACACAGCATAGAAACTACCACCCAGTTGTCCCTTGGGGTGTAGCACAAAACCGCCACGAAGGTAGGGATACCCTAAGGGTGTTTAAAATTTCTCAGTATCATTTCTTCAGGTTCACAGTAATTATGGAACTTGAGACCCCATGAACAGGTATAACATTTCCTCCCTTACAATAGAGCAAAGGGGCAGCCACCTCACTAAACACAGTGTGAAAATAGACTGAACTTGATGGTCTTTTACTATGTCTTGGTCTACTATAGTAATAAATAGTAATTAGTACATATAATAAAACTGGGATGACATCCATCAATTAATCACAAATAGCAAAAGAACATTTACTTGCTGCCAAAATGTAAAAGCATTCTTGGAAATAGTTTCTCGATTCTAATTGGATCCTTCCCAGGCATCAGGCTTGTTGTGAAGAGGGATAATAATAATAAGTCATATTGCCAATTTTGCCAACTGTAATAATAATAATATAATCTCCAAAATTCTAGAAAAATCAATATGATTGTAAGTAGCAGAGTAATTCTGTATACATCATCTCCATGATTCCTCTGTCTTGGGTGTTAAATACTGAGCTAAATGGCTTGTCGCAGATGGAAAAACAAATTGGCGATTTTAATCTCGCAGCAATGTGTGAAAACATGATAATAAAGATCAATTAAAGGATTTATCACATCAGTCTTTAGAACGTAAGATCATCATGGATGGGGTTGTGGAAGAAAGAAATTTTGAGTGGTAGAGAAGGTGCCCTAGTTTTATCTTAAAGGCGTTATCTGGGAAGCAAAAACAATTTTCTAAACAATCCCCCTTTCCAATACCACCCTATGACTAATATACATGTATAACCTATCTTGCATACTTTCCCAGTTTTTTTTTCTCATTTATATCCACTCTGGATGTCCAAAATCCTCTACTCTGGGTCCACTCTGACCACGCTCGTAAGACCAGCCAGCATTTCATTTTTTTGCTCCAAGGTGGATAACCCCTTTTAAAAAAAAGATTGTACCTGTACATTTTCCCAAGTGTTGGGGTCCAAGCTGGTAAGGCCCCGTTCCCACTGAGCAAAACTAGTGGAATTCCGCGGCCGAATTGTCTGCCGCAGAATGCCGTTAGCCTCCCTCTCATAATGGAAGTCTATGGGAGGCGCGCGCTCCTTCCCTGTCCGCACTGAAGAATGAACATGTTCATTCTTCAGCGCGGACACAGCAGGAGCACGCGCCTACCATAGACTCCCATTATGAGAGGGAGGATAACGGCATTCCGCTAGTTTTGCTCAGTGGGAACGGGGCCTAATTCTGGACCAATGCAAATTTAAAAAAATGTCCATTCAGACAACAGAACAGTCCGACTAACCTAGGTTGTTATATACAGATTCTTTATCTTTATCATGGAAGGATCCAGCGATTTTTATTTCTTTTTTCTTTGCCAGATTACCGTCATATTGGATGTGGCTCAATTGTCAGGCTGCACCGTACTCAATGTCATCCTGGTCTGCTACTTTACCATTCTTCCCTGCATTGGTCTGAGCTTGCTGTACCCTAATACACATTTTTTGTACCTTTTGTACCTGCTGTATGCTGTGAAATAAAAAAGAATGTCATATATAATTAATTTATAAAGGGGTTAACAAAAGGTCCTGACAACGGAAGTCATTTCTCTTCAGACCCCAGTGCAGACCTCTGCCTGTAAAGTACGACAGGCCATATTCAGTGTCTGAATTGGAGGTTTCCTTGCACCAGTCTCTGTCTGATTCTAGTACAGTGGTGCCTCGGTTTGTGAGTAATGTGGTGTACAAGCGTTTTACAAGACAAGATAACGATTTTAATAAATTGTAACTCGGTTAATGAAGAAGTTTTTGTATCCCCCCAAATATCCACCTACTGTGGGTGCACCTTAAAACTGCAAGTCCCCTTCACCTTGCTGTGGATTCATTTACGTTTGGGCACAAACAGCAGGGAGAGATGCCAGGATTCGGGTGAACCTGCCTGGGTTGGAGGCCTGGTCAGTGCACAGAGGAGGTAACCAGAGCTCCGTAGTGCACACATACCTGGTGTGCATCCATTCCTGTAGGCCACAATCAGCTGGGAGAGATGGCCGGAGCCAGGTGAACTGAGCCACGGCTGCTGCCTGTGTCTGGCGCATACAGTGGCGTAGCTACCATAGAGGCAGGGTAGGCAGGTGCTATGGGGCCCTTGCAGGAGGGGGGCCTGGGGGAGAAGGTAAGAGCGTGGGTCCTTTTTAACCCCTTATGTACTTCAGTGTTTAAGTGACCCAATGTTTACTTACATGCTGCAACACAAAAAAGGGTTAACAAGCAGAAGTCAAAGATCTCTACTCTACACTGCACTGATAACCCCTGACCTCTGTTCTTCAGCTGCGCAATCAAGTAGGAAAATAAGCAGAGCTCGTGCAGAGGTCAGTGGTTATCAGTGCCCCAGCAGTAAAGTATATATATATATATATATATATATATATGCAGTGATTTGTATTGTGCGTAGGGGAGGGGGGCCCCTTAAAAATTTAAAGGGCCCCTTAAAGAGAACACAGACTGACATTATGCCGCCAGTTTGTAGATGTCTCAGTGCAAGGTAATAAGTAACAGTCTTGCACTGGTGATCTATCAGCTTGTAGCAGCAGCTGTGCCGACTCCCAATGTTTCTCCCTGCTGATCCTCATCCTGATAACACATAGTGGATGACCTGTGCATGCACACAAGCGTATAGGGTTGCAATCCTGCCCGTGATATTTACAGTATATGAATATTTATGGGTTGTGGAACAAATCCTCTGCATTTCAATTATTTCATATTGAAAAATGTGCCTTGGTTTACGAGTGATTTGGATTACATGCATGTTCACAGAAAGAATTATGCTCCTAATCCGAGGTACCACTGTACTTGCTGTTTGGTGATTGACAGCTTCTACCACACCCATCTGGTTTCTTCTGCTAGCATAGTGCTGGCTGCAGATGGTTTAGACTGAGCAGTGCTGGACAGCTGCCGTCTCCACGTATCTCCCTTCCCTGTTAGTCTGTGTTCTGTGTGGTCTGGATGTTAGAGGGGTGATCCAATCGTTCTCTGGACCGAGACTCAAAGAAGAAGCCCACCTGTGCTCTTGGGCTTTGCTTGTGAAAGTTTCCTGTAGCCTGGGCTGGGGTTTTCCGATTGGATTGTTTTGAATTCTGATCTTTTTTCCTGTCCTTCTGACCTCAGTTTTTGCCTGCTGTGTGTGACATGTATCTGCCTGACTATTCTTTACTGTGTTTGTCATTTAGAAAAACTTTTGACATATGATATAAACACAATAAAGGGGTTAAAATGTTGCAGGTATATACCTGATTACGTAATAAAGTTTTGATGTTTTGATGATTTTTCATGTCACAGAGAGTTGTCAAAGTTTTCATTCATTGGGGGTCTGAGTGCTGAGACCTCCACAGAATATTAGAGGTAACAGGGTGAGGAACTCTGAGCGCTTGTTTTGCATGTCTCCTTGCTGCAGGACATGGGCCCATAGACTTTATATAAACTTCATCTGTATTCATTTTTCTAGAAACTTCATTCAGCTATTACCTGTTCATTCTTGCATTCAAAGGAGGTCCCAGCATCCAAACCCTTACAGATGAAACTTTTTTTTTTTTTTTAATTACAGTGACATCCACTTTATCAACCAAATCTTTTAGCGTTTTTTTCCTAGCATCTAGTACTACCAGGCCTCTTTGTCTGTCAATCATCCCCGTAGAGCACGCTGACAGGCAGAGAGCCATGACTAGTCATGGCCCAGACACCTCCCAGATGACTAACTCACAGTTCAGTTTTACCGGGATATAATGCTACCGAGGAACGAACACCAGATATGGTAGGAGACCTGCCTACAACATCTGTGCAGCATTGCTGGGAGCTTAATCGGCACAATTGTGTCGATTAGTTCCCTTTAAAATGAAAAAAATCGAATGGAAATCCTTGCTAGTCAGTGTCATTCCTTTTGTATAACTGTATTGTTTCTTTTAAATAGAGGATCCGTGGGTAAATTTGAGAAGATGTGGGGTGCTCGGGGTGCTTCTCCATTAACTTTATTTTTGGTTAGCACTTAAAGGACTATACATATCTGATGAGCCAAATCAACCATGCACATGGTAGTACAAAAACCTTAAGGGTGCCTTCACACGTACCGGATCCGCAGCCGAATTCACGCTGCGGGTTTGCAGCGTAATCCTGGTAGTGTGAAGGTCTATAGGGTTACATATCTGCAGCGGAATAAAATATTTTATTCCGCTGCGGATATGTGACCCGGCTCCTTTAACCCACAGCCCCAGCCCGGAGCATACATCACCTGCTCCAGGCTCCTGCTTGCTTTGGGGCCTCCCTGCATCTCCCCGCATTCAGCCAATCAGTGCACTGCCCCGCCGATGCGCACTGATTGGCTGACCGCCGGGAGATGCCGGGAGGCTCCGAAGCAAGCAGGAGCCTGGAGCAGGTGATGTATGCTCCAGGGCTGCCTCCGGCCCATTACATACATTACCTGCTTGGCGCTGCGGCTGTGTGAAGCTCCCGGCTCCCCTCGCTCCTCATCAGCCAATCAGTGCTGCCGTGCTCTGATTGGCTTATGAGGAGCGAGGGGACATGGAAGTTGTTGCTTTCATCCACTCCGTTCCCGGCCATAGTTAAAAAAGTCCTCCTGCCTGGAGTACCCCTTTACATAGAAACTATAGACATCTAAGCGGATGATATGTCCCTATAGCCCAGCGCTCAGGGAGCTGAGGATGAAGATAAGTGTCTTACCTTCATCCTCGTTGCCATTTCCATGTAGCTTGTAATTAATCCATAAGCTAATGAGACTGCTTGGTGCACCAGGGGCAGAACTACCACCCTCAGTGCACCAATCCGCCCCGCTTCTAATGAATCTTGGGCCGGGGCTCAGAAGTGATGTCACATCGACGCTCATCAGTGCAGAGAGAGAGAGAGAAGGACATCTAAAAGACAACATGCAGGCAGGAATCTTATCTTCATCCTCAGCACCCCGTGCGCCCTAGGGACATATCAGCAGGTTCTTAAAATTTTTTTTTTTACTGTGAACCATCTCTGCTGATGGTGAAACTGTTCCAATGCATTCCACATTACAGTTTTATTTAACCCGTGAGTGATGTCTGAGTAATATTTCTGATGTCACAGGAACAGTGAGGCTAAACTCAGGAGAACGGCAATAAAATCACATCTCTATGGTAACATCACTAGACTGTGACAGTATAATATGGTGTAGCCTAGCAACTGGCAGGAAGATTTTAGCATCTCTTAAAGTCAAACAAGTCGCATTACTGGACTTTACAAATTTCTGAATATTACACGTTGCATATTTTATAAAGATCTATTATCTGTCAATGGAAAAATGGAAACTGACTGGGAAGATAGCGCGGTGTTGTATGCACATTACAGCAGGACTCTGACCACTACAAAAATAGTTGATACTGTTAAAGGGGTACTCCGGCGATTTTTTTTTCTTTTTCTTTTAAATCAACTGGTATCAGAAAGTTATACAAATTTATAATTTACTTCTATTTAAAAGTGCTATCTGCTGCCACCTCTGTCCAAAGCAGGAGGGGTTTACATATGGCAATTTGCTACTGCTCTGGACAGTTCCTGACATGGACAGAGGTGGCAGCAGAGAGCACTGTGTCAGACTGGAAGGAATGCACCACTTCCTGCAGGACATACAGAGGCTCATGACATTTAAATGCCACCAAGGTTAAAGAGGACCTGTCACCCCCCGTGCCGGGGTGACAGGCTCCTGACCCCCTGCTAGATCCCCCTATACTCACCTAATCGCGCCGCGTCCCGCTTCCTGATGCGGTCGGGTCACGGAGATATCAGCTCCCGAAGCCCGGCGCGCGCGCACACACCAGATTCCGACGCTCATAGAGAATGAATGGGGAGTCCGATGCTCCGTCATTCTCTATGGGCATCGGACTCTCCTGTGAGCGCGCGCCGGGCGCGATTAGGTAAGTATAGGGGGCTGTAACGGGGGGTCGGGAGCTTGTCACCCCGGCACGGGGGGTGACAGGTAGCCTTTAACTGCATCTGAGTTTTTATTTTCCTCTACATATATAGTGAGGGGTTTGTGAGCAGGGACAGAGACAGAAGCCAATGGTGACAATCCCTGTACTGTGCTGCTGAATATGTTGGCTCTAATTTTAAATAGAAGTAAATTACAAATGTATATAACTTTCTGATGCTAGCTGATTTGAAAGAAAACATTTGTCTCTAGAGCCCCCCTTTAATTTTCCACTCGGTTGCCGGTAAGGAAATTCAGTGCTAAAACATGCTCCCTGCAACTGAGCAGGCTACCAAACACTAGAGTTAAGCAAACTTTGAGCATGCAGCATTTGATTAGCGGTGGCTGCTTAAGTTGGATGCAGCCCGAGGAAGCCCATGGGCCGAACCCAAGCATGCTCAAAGTTGGCTTAACTCAAGCCTTAAAGCGACTCTGTACCCACAATCTGACCCCCCAAACCCGCTTGTACCTTCGGATAGCTGTTTTTAATCGAAGATCTGTCCTGGGGTCCGTTCGGCAAGTGATGCAGTTATTGTCCTAAAAAAAGACTTTTAAACTTGCAGCCCTGTGTCAAATAGGAGTGGCCTAGAATATGTATGCCCTAGGCTTGCACCGCTCCTCCATCCCTCCTCATCACTAGGAACACCCAGAGCAGGATTTTTCCTATTCATCACTTGTGTGAACACTGCACAGGTGCCATAATGATCCAGCTCATGTGCAGTTTTTACACAGGTGATGAATAGGCGAAATGTTTTTGCTAAATAAACAGAACATTTTTCTCCTTGCAGCCTTAGATACTATTTTAATGGTGTTTGGGAAAGTAACTGTATTGCTTCCCACTGCTATAACAGTGCCCCCATGTAGTAGACAAGCCCCCTCTGCACCCCAAAATAAGTAGTGTTGCCAAATATGTGCCACTCTGTGCCCCCATATAGTATAGGAGATCCTCTTAAAACCTCCATCTAGGTAGGGTATAGTAGTGGAGAAATGGTGGATAAGAGGTATAGTAGTGGAGGTATAGTAGATAAGAGGTGTAGTAATACAGGTATAGGTGAGTGTGGTGGTAGTAGTAGTACAGGTATATATGAGGGGTGTAGGAGTACAGGTATAGATGAGGGGGTATAGTAGTAGTACAGGTACAAATAAAGGATGTAGTAGTAGTACAGGTACAGATGAGGGATGTAGTAGTACAGATACAGATGAGGGGTGTAGTAGTATCAGTATAGTAGCTGGTGTGGGTGGGGCGTGGTGCTGGCTCATACCCCTATTCTCCATTGATGTGGTCTGGGACTGGGTCGCTCTCCTGTTCCCTCCGCAATTCTACTTCTGGTGATTGTCCCGGGGACTCTTTAAGGCTCTCCCTCCCCAGGCTCTGCTAGTTTCAGCTCTCCTTCAACTGGAGGCCGCCACTAACCTCGCCTCCCACCCACACACTACAGAATACGCATGGAAATTTCAAGCAGAGTCCGCCGTCTGCCCAAAGGATTGACATGACAATTCTCTGGGAGGACGGTGGATTTTGTTTGAGAATATCACTAAGTCTATGGGACGGGTGGAACTTCAAGCAGCATGCGGACTGAGCTTGAAATTTCTGCACATATTCTGTAGTGTGAACATACCCCTAGTGTGGGCAGGTATGTCTAGTCAATACAGAACTGCCCTACACTTTAAGAATAGTAAAGTGACAAGCCCATACTACTTGAATAACATTATTAATCCAATCATTATGCCTCTGCATGAACAACACAGACCTAATCTCATCTTCATGGAAAACAATGCTTCAGCTTATTGAGGTCACATCATTAGGAAATGGCTGGAATGGTCTGCACGTTCTCCAGAGTCTGTTACCAAACCTGTGAGTCGCTGTGTAGAGACTTGTGTCTTTGTACCCCAGAATCTCAATGAGGGGCACCTTTCAAGAACAGTGGCATGAATTCCATCTCTAGCAGTGGAGAGACCAAGAGGAAACACAGGAAGTGGAGGTGGGGCTTAAATAGTGTTATACACAGGACATGAAGAGAGCCTGGGGCTATGCTTATGTAACCTAAGCTTGTCTGCCTCCTCCAGAAAACACATATTGTGCTCCAGAGGGTTCGAGCTGTTCCTAAATATCCCTTTCGTAAACAGTTGTGTTCTTACTATGTACACAGTGCTGCCTCCTGAATGTAATCCCTACTCCCCCTGTCTTGCACTCAGCATGTTAATCAAACCAGTCAACAGGAGACAAGGGATCAATGTTTGTGTTATTACATGAAGTATAGGAGAACAATGTCAGAAAGCTGTTCGCCGCATCTATTGCATCAACCATTGTGCAACAGCATCTACTCCCCTGTGCCTAAATACAGCAATTTAGCATACAGTACAAGCACCGACCAAAGTTGTTGTTTTTTTCCCCAACATATATTAACTTCCCACACTGAATATATTGTCCCCAGGAATATAATTTAAAAATAAAATATAATTTTAAATTATTACAAAAAATAGGATATAGCACTGAGGGTTATGGTCAATCCTCTGACTGATGTTTAATCCAGAAACAAACCCCAAAGTGTCCTGCTGGGGAGATTAGACTTCAGCCTTAGGTCAGGCTGAGAGCAGCTTTCTTTCTATATATAGACAGCCTCCAGACAGAGAGTGAAGGAGGCCCATTGCCCTTGTGTACACAGATAATCTCATTGCCTATATGTGCAGATGCAAGTGATGGAGCTGTCTTTTACAATCAGCATATTCCGAACAACTATTCTCTTCTACAATTACATTTCATTGTCAACTGCGGACACAAATGTACTTAGGAATTCTTCATGGGCAGATGGCTGACTGCAAAGACAACAAGAACATACCCTGGTCACATCACCACTGGACCTATGTATAATACGTACGTGGATGCAGGAAGGGTCATTCAGCTATAGTGGTCCCTTTGTGCGGTGTGATATGCTGAGGGGTTGCGTTGCTGGGTGGTGTAGTGCAACCTTAGGGCTACCCTTCTGAAAACCTTCCTGTCACGGTGGGGTCTGAGGGTGCTGGGGCCCTTGTCTACTTCAGCATACACACAGGGACATATAATTTTTTATAAAAGTCTTCAAACAATAGCGGTAAAGGGGGCGTGTCCTGGCAATGGCAGTGTGAGGTCGCATTACTCTGGAGCTCCCGCCATTAGGGGAAAATATCCCTGCTATTCATCCACCCTCACCTGTCCTAGCCGGCCCTATGAGAAGGAAATCAAGAGGGCTCACCCCACAGCCGAGACTGCTCCGGTCGGGTGCCCGGCAAGGCAACCTGGACAGCTTCTTCTCCCTCCCAGCCTCTCGCCGGTCCTCGTCTGCTGTGCGGCCGCCATCTTCCTTAGGGGACCCAGCTCGTGGCACTGCAACTACTGGAACTCCCACGGGCACCGTTGTCGCCCTGAGGAACCCCTCCAGGCTGATTCCTCCTCTACCACCTGCCCAGCAACCAGCCGCATCTCAGCCCCGGCTGGCGTCCTTACAGCGGGCTGAGGTACAGCCGCCAGTAGAGGACGCAGTGCCGCCGCCATTGCAGGGAGCCGCACCGGACCCGCTCCTAGCCCGGACAGCTGGCGGTGAGTCACAGCCTGATCCCACTCTCCCGCTCCCCCGGCATAACTCACCGGCTCCCCCGCATTCTCCGGACACGCTGACGGCCGAGGTGCGGCCGCCGGTGAAGAACGCAGCGCCGCCGCCATTACAGGGAGCCGCGCCGGACCCGCTCCTAGCCCGGACAGCTGGCGGTGAGTCACAGTTTGACCCCACTCTCCCGTTCCCCCGGCATAACTCACCAGCTCCCCGGCACTCTCCGGACACGCTGCAGTCGGTCCTCGGTGCAGCTGAGGATACGGCAGGGGCTCCTCCCCGCGCTTTCCCTGAAGGACGGGCGCCATCTTGCCTGTCAGCACCCGGTCTCTCTGCAGCCCCAGCATCTCCCGCCTCTGCTCCTCAGGGACATATCAGCCCAGCTCATTACCTGCCGCTGTCTGAGCAGGACTGGCCACATCTTTCTTCCCCTTCTCTCCTCCAAACAGTGACGCCAGCAGGCTCAATAAATATGTCTGCCAAAGGGTCTGGCCACAGGCAGAAAGACACTACAAATAAACAGGCCACTATGGGGGCTGTCACCCTTAACCCTTCGGCAGCTTCATTCAGCTCTTCCCAGGCGGGGGCCTCCTCTGCTCTTGCCCCTGATATGGACATGGGGTGGGACTGGAAGGAACATGTTAAACAGTTGCCAACCAGGCAAGAAATGGAGAAATTTATTGAGCGCCTGGAAAACTCCTATAAACAAGAGATTTCTTCTGTTAAGGCCGCTGTGCAGGAGTTGGACACTAAGGTGGATGAATTGGCCTGCGGTCATGACTCTCTCTCCTCTCAAGTCTCTGATATACAAGCTAAATGTGACGCGCACGATCAGCATATCCAACAATTATATCGCTTACAGGATGATGCTGAAAATCGCAGCAGACGCAACAACATTAGGGTGCGGGGGATGCCTGAGGCTGTGAAATCCTCGGATTTAGTGCCGACACTTCAGGATATCTTTGGTCATATTTTAAATCGGCCTGTTTCTGACGACTTGGAAATAGATCGAGCGCATAGGACTCTGGGACCGGTCAGTCAAGATCCTGCTAGGCCACGGGATGTCATTTGCCGCCTACACCACTATAAGGTCAAGGAGGAAATAATGCGGGCGGTCCGCAACTTGGATTCTGTTGATTATGGGAATCTCTCCCTGACCCTCCTTCAGGATTTGTCCCGCAACACTCTTCTACAGAGGAAAGCCCTGAAACCGCTGTTGGAGCTCCTGAGAGAAAAAGAAATCCCCTATGCGTGGGGCTTCCCGTTTCATTTGATCGTGCGCAGGAATGGTCGGCGCCATGAGCTCCGTGATCCAGCCGGGCTGCCTGATTTTCTTTCAGCACTAGATCTGCCGCAGGTGTCTCTCCCTAATTGGTCCCTGATGCCGGGGCTACCGGGACGCTCGGGTTTCGGCTCGACAAGTGAGGCTGTGGCAACTACTGGTGCTGCTCGCTGAAGATGTTCGTGTGCCATGCCCTGACTCTTCGGTGCACAACCTGGCGGGGGGGGCCTCTCCTCTTCCTTGTCCATTATCAAGTGCCTTTGCCTTATCTCATTTGTTGTTTCGTTTCAATCTGGCCTCCTGTTTGTTGGTTTTGTTCTTTGTTCTTTCTCCTAAAAGGGCCGCTTGCATGCTGGGGACACTCTCCTGAGGTATTGGTGAGTGGCTAAGGATAGATAGCTTGATCTGTGCTAGTTAGTATGTTTTATCTTACACACGGTTATTGCACTGAGTTTCTTTGGATGAATAAATTTTTGCACTGCATTTATGTTTCCCCTAGGCGGGGGTCCTGTCTTCCTATTGTTAGACAAGTCCCTACCTAGGTTGACGCCTGAGGCGTTGTTCCCGATTGACGGGAGTACTCTTCTGCAAGAGGTTAGTTCTCTTGCAGCTAGGGAGTCAGTCTGTTGGCTCTCTTTACTTTCTACCCCCATCATTTCCTATTTTCTATCTCGTCTATGTATTGTCCTTTTTTTGTGTTGTGGTTGTCTTGTTTGTTTTCTCCTCTCCGTTTGCGGTTTTGGTGTTTAGCAATGGCCCTCCTATCGTTGAAGCTTGCGTCCCTGAATGCTCGAGGGCTCAATGAACCCTCGAAGCGCTCCCATGTCACGTATTCTATGCACCGGCAACGGGTACATGTTTTGCTTCTCCAGGAGACGCACTTCCAAACCAATCATATCCCTACATTGCGCTCACCCCACTATACTTATTGGCTGCATAGTTCTTTTCCAGGTTCTAAGTCCAGGGGTGTCTCAATTGCCCTCCATAAGTCTCTACAGCACCAGGTCCTAGACACATTAGTGAGCCCTGAGGGTAGATTTGCGTTCCTAAAGGTCCTCATAGCTAACACCAAATACACTATTGGTAACGTTTATCTCCCCAATGCTAATCAAGGGTCAGTATTACGGGACATCTTATTGGAAGTGGACCACTTTGTAGAGGGGGTGTTCATTCTGGGGGGGGAATTTTAATATGGCCTTGGATCCCCCCCTTGATACGTCCTCAGGGCGATCAGTGGTTCCCCGATCGTCTAGGACTCAAGCACTGCAGGCACTACACCATCACCGATTGGTTGACGTGTGGAGGATTCTCCACCCGACCGATCGGGATTACACTTATTTCTCTCCTGCTCATAACACGCACAGCAGATTGGACATGTTCTTTATTTCACAACTTACCCTCCTTTCTCACCCTTCCGCTTCAATAGGAGTGGCAATGTGGTCGGACCATGCCCCCGTATATCTGTCCGTTGCCGTTCCAGGGGGAGAGCCGCGGGAATGGACGTGGCGTCTCAATGAGACCCTCTTGAAGGACGTGGTATGTAGAGCTGAGGTGGAAAGGACGATTGCCACATTTATAGCCACACATGAATCGGATCAGACTGCTCCTCCTCTACAATGGGAGGCCCTCAAATGCGTTCTTAGGGGCGTTTTTATTCAGCAGGGGGCACGGCTAAAGAGGGAGAGAGGGGCTCAGCTTAAATCTCTATGTGAGAAACTGAACACTGCGGTTAGGTCACATAAGACATCTTCTACACCGGACCTATGGGTGCAGATCTCATCATTAAGGGAACGAATTAAAGATCTAATCTCTCTGACAGTAGACCGGAGGCGGGAGAGATTTCGCAGTTATCTGTACGAACAAGCTAATAAATGCGGTAGAGCTTTGGCTAGATTTCTTCACCCGCACGCTTCCTCCACGTATATCCCGTCTCTGCGCCTCCCGAGTGGAGAACTGATTCATAACCCACGGGCTATAGCAAACACTTTTGGGGCCTTCTATAAGGACCTGTACAATATTCGCGGAGCTTTCTCCGACATGCCCAGCTCTGTTCTGGAGGCCAGAATTCGGGACTACGTCCATGAGACTGCTTTACCTAGGCTTGACTCTGACGCGATAGAACTGCTGAACTCTCCTTTCTCTGTTGCGGAAATTGAGGTTGCTATCTCTGCTCTTAAAAATGGCAAGAGCCCCGGACCAGATGGGTTTACTGCCCCATTCTACAAGGCCTTTAAGTCTACACTAGCGCCATTGATATTCAAGGCCTTCAACAGCATTTCACCCTCATGTCCCTTTCCCCGCCAGTCCCTGGAGGCCCATGTGGTGGTCCTGCTCAAGCCCGACAAAGACCCACTAGTTTGTGGGAGCTACCGTCCCATTTCTTTACTCAACTGCGACATCAAGCTCTACTCTAAGCTGTTGGCTAACCGCTTAGGGACTGTGATCCCTGATGTAATCCACTTAGACCAGGTGGGATTTGTCTCTGGCCGCGAAGCTAGGGATAATACCCTACGCACAATCACTCTGTTAGCTCACGCCCAGAGGACAAAAACCCCTTTTTGCCTTCTCTCTGTCGACGCTGAGAAGGCCTTTGACAGGGTGCACTGGCGATTCCTTCGTTCTTCCTTAGCGCAGGTTGGGGCCGGCCAACCTTTTATAGATCGGGTCATGGCTTTGTATGCGGACCCCAGCGCTAGAGTTCGAGCCAATGGCATCCTGTCGGAGGCCTTCTGCATTAGGAATGGTACGAGACAGGGTTGCCCCCTGTCGCCCCTCTTGTATGTTCTTACTATGGAACATCTTGCTGTGGCTTTGAGGCGCAATCCTGACGTAATGGGACTCTCTATTGGACAGGACCACCACAAACTGGCTTTATATGCTGATGATCTGCTACTTTATGTGACCTCGCCTCAGGTGTCCCTCCCTACCATCCTTTCTGAATTTGACCGATTTGGTAGGCTGAGTAACTTCCAAGCTAATCTTTCCAAAACGGAAGCGCTTAATGTATCTCTCTCTCCCAGCACTCTAGATGGCCTTCGCCACGGCTTTGCTTTTAGATGGAGGGAGGAATACATTACCTACCTCGGTGTTCACATTCCTTCCCAGCTTCACCTTCTGTTTCCTCTTAACTATGCCCCGCTGCAGGCCAAGATTTTATCTCTGTTATCAGCTTATCACACAAAATACTTGTCGTGGTTTGGCCGCATGGCTGTACTCAAAATGGATATCCTCCCAAGATTCTTGTATCTGTTCCAGACTGTTCCCATTCATGTGTCTGCTTCCTACTTTAGAACGCTCCAACGTGCCTTTACGCGCTTCGTGTGGTCAGCATCGCGTCCGAGAATAGGGCGTGGAATTTTATCTAAGCCAAAGCATCTAGGGGGTGTGGGAGTCCCAGACCTCCAGATGTATCATGAGGCAGCCATTCTTACCCGTCTGCTGGATTGGTCGCATGCTGACCGGGCGAAGTTGTGGGTGGCAATGGAGAAGTCGCTCGCTCCCTCTGACATTCTCATGGCTCCATGGCTCTCCCCTGGCGATCGAGGGGATCCGACTTCCTGGCCGTTTCTTGCCCCGCATGTCTTTTGTACTTGGGATAAGTGGGTGACCAGACACAGTATCTCCTCTCAGCCAGGCCTGATGTCTCCTCTATTCGGGAATCCTGGGTTCCAGCCTGGAATGTTGAGGCGCATCTTTCTGGTGTGGGATAGCTTCTCGGGAGTGCGTTTGACCCAGGTGTTTCCTCAAGGGGTTCTGCCCACTTTGGGGTCACTGGCATCCGCACATCCTAGTATCTCGATTTCCTGGCTGGAATACAGTCAACTACAGTCCTTCTTCCAGGCTCTTGCGTCTAAAGGGGCTTTCTCTAGGACTCTTTCAGACTTTGACAACTGGGTCCTTTCTGATGCGTCGGGGCCACGGACTCTTTCTAGACTCTATCAGCTACTCCAATCACTCAGCAATACTGGCCGGGCCCATTTCTTTGGGAAATGGGAGGCCGATTGCTCCATGTCTTTCTCGGAGGAACAGATCCAGAAAATCTGTACCCTCACTCATGGTCTCTCCATGGCCTCGCACGCAAAAGAAAAGAACTACAAGATCCTGTCACGGTGGTACAGGTGCCCTGCGGACATTCAGCGCATGTATCCATCCGCCTCTGGAGCTTGTTGGCGGTGTGGGTCCTCAGATGGGGGAATACTACACATATGGTGGGCATGTCCCGTGATTAAACCCTTCTGGGACCGTGTGTTCCAGGTTTACGAGGCCTATTCTGGGAAACAAATCGCCAACACGCCGCAATGTGCCCTGTTGAGCCTTCTTCCAGGGTCCATCTCCTCGATCAAAAAGGACATTTTGAGACACTTCTTGACGGCTGCACGCCTGGTCATTCCTAGGCACTGGAAAACCTCAATGTGTCCCTCCGTGACGGAATGGCTGGCAGAGCTTAACGCAATTAGCAGATATGAGGAGCTTATTGCGGAGGATCACGACCGTAATGCAGCTTACTCCAGGGTGTGGAGGGGATGGCTCTTGTTTAAAGAGTCTTCCGAATTCCCACGGCTGATTCGTTGAGCTCCCTGAGCCATCTATTATGGGAGTGACAGGGTGAGGAAGTAGTCTTTAATTCCGTGCGATTTCTGGCTTCTTGGCCTCAGACGGAGAGGAGTCATACATGTTTTCTTTCCGTGTTTTGTCCTGTTCTTTGGTGGCGAGCCCACACCTACTGGGGTGTGGCCATAGTCTTTGTTTGTTGAATGTGGTCCCTTCGTCCTTCTCCCCTTCCCCCTCCCCCCCCCCCTTCTTTTCCTTTTCTCTCCCCCCCCCCCTTTTTTTTCTTCCGAACCTGTTTCATCCTTCTGCTGGTTTCCTGAGCCCTCTTTTATCTTCTTTTTATTTGAAGTAAGGCCTGATAAAAGTGTATGACAGTAGCATACTTTGCAGAGAGCATAGGCTGGATGTTCTCTTGTGCTCAGGTGTAATATTGGATTGCACATTAAGTTTCTGTGTACCATGATTGGAAAAGACTTTGTACCTTTTGTTTTATTCTTCTGTAAAACCTTTAATAAAATCAGATTCAACATAAACAATAGCGGTGAAAGTATATTAAGACTTTACTTGAAGGATAACTATATAAAATCCAATACAGGGGCATCTGATAAACTGGTAAACTGTTGGCTTGATCAGAGTCTTTAGCTTCAGGGGGGGTTACCTTGGTTACTATAGCTTAGACTTGGTGGATAAATAGGGTTTTCAAGTAGACAGACCTGTTCCAGAGACTTTATAGCTTTCTGCCTTTATAAGGTACGTGTGAATAGGTACTTGAAGTTACTGAAGAGACTTGACGCTGTCAACACTCGCTATCATGTAGGAGGAAGATGCATGGACACACTGACTTGGAAGCCAGGAAGATGTGGACGGTGAATGGGAGACCCTCTATCACTTCACCAATCTGACAGCAGGCACTAATAAATACAGAGCATGTCCTGCTGAGACTTTGAAGACACATATTAGTCCTTATGGCTGACTGGAAACAGGTTGAAGATGGAGTCTGACAGGATTACTGAGGTGACGTAGGGAGGTTAGATGTGACTCTGGCAATGCCAGACTACCAACTGTCACTGAGAGGAGACCGCACAGCCCCTCTGGGTAAAAGATGGGCGGAGCTAGCTTCCCCTGGCCAATCACTAGAGAGTGATAGGATGCAGGGGAGGAGCACTGATCAAGCTCAACACTTGTATTTTTAGCAATTAATACATAACAACATATTGAATAAATATATAACAGAAAACACTATCTCCATAAGAGAGTTAGGAAAAAGCAGCCAATACATAGGTCCCAATACAGACTGTCTAAGGTTGCCAATAGCAACAATACATCTCCAGACGCCTGAGAATAAATACCTTTCTGGGCCATTACACAGCCTCTCTACATTTTTGCAGGTTACCCCCTTATTTTGTAGCTATTTTCCATTCCTGGGCTTTTGTTTTCTCCTTCTCGAGTATTAAAAACTATAAATCTTCAGACCCGTATGAGGGCTTGTTTTTTACGGGACCAATTATACTTTGTAATGACACCCCATACTTATCTATAAATGATGCTGTGAAACAAAAAATGTGAGGTAAGACAAACAAAAAGAAACAACTTATTGAAAATTTGTTTTTACGCCGCTCACTGTGTGGTAAAACTGATTCTTCAGGTCACTATGATTACAAGGACACCCAATTTATGTAGCTTCTATTTTATTGCTTAAAATAAATTTAAAGTAAAGGTAAAATGTGCTTAAGCTTGCCCTATTCTAACCCCTTTAATTTTTTTATTCTTTAGTTTCTTTAGACTAATTTTTGTGCCATGATCTGTATGTTCACCTATCGATGAATATGTGAAATTGATCCATTGATTTTTTTTTATTTTTTTTAACATTTATTGGAGTGGGGGATGGTTTACATTTTTATTGAGAGAGGGATTTATTAAGATTTTTAAAAACAAGTTTTTTTTTTTACTCACTTTAAGCCACCTATCGGGGCAGGCAAAAAACGAAGTCATAGCAGCCAAAAAGGCCTAGCAAAGTCCTTAGGCTGCCATGACAACGGATTGGCTCCCTGTACATGGGTTGCAGGGAGCCAATCCAAACCACTACACCAACAATGACATGCTGTAAGGCCATTTAAATTTTTCTGTCCGCTCATAGCGGCAGCAACTAAATGGTTAATCAGCAGGTGCTAAGTATTTGCCAGCTATTAGTGGTGGCCCCCAGCTGCTGATACACCCTAAATGACAAGATCATGTGCATGTATGTGATTTTGCTCTAAGAGGTCAAGGGTAAGGGTTCATTCACATGTATGTAATCCACTGAGGATTTTCACTGCAATGCAGTTTTCAGCTATTTGTTTACATTGATTAAATCCCCAGCATAAACTCACCATTGTCACATCTGAACGGATTGAGTACACGTCAATGTAACCTTAACAGAGTCTTCAGCAGTTCTGAGGCAATTGCCCATACAGGTGAATCTTAAGACCTACTGTGTTTTACAAAGTATTTTTGGCTTATATTTGGAGAAACACAGTATATGCCCCTACACCATAGCCCTACTCCATACAGTAGTTAGCCGCCATATTGTATGTCCGACTGTTGTTAGTCTCCTATGCTGTATGTTCACTTGTAGTTGTTCTCCCATACTGTATACCTCCCCCTCTGTCGTAAGGCCTCAATACTGTATATCCTCTCCCTCCTCTGTAGTTCTTTCCCCATACTGTATACATCCCCCCTCTGCAGGAAGGCCCCCCATACTGTATACCTCCCTCCCCCCTCTCTAGTTGTTCTCCATACTACAGACTATTCCCCCTCCTGCAGGTAGTCCCCATACTTTACCTCCCCTCTCTGTAGTTGGTCCCCTCCCCCATATTCAATGTCCCCCACTGTGCATCTTCTTACCCCTCCTGCATAACAAGTCTGGCTCTGATTGGCCGATGCTCATCCACCTAGCGTCAGGGATCTGGTCAGCTGACTGTAACTAGGGCTTAAATATGTAGTAGGGCTTATATTTCAAGCATATTCCAACCAGGCTGCAAAATAAAGATAGGTCTTATTTTCAAGGTAGGTCTTATTTTCGGAGGGCTGGTCCAGTATGCTTCCAGTTTAAAACAATAATTAGCAGAAGAATTGCTATAAAACCTAACTTTTGACAGTATCCTCTAAAATCACAGTAGTGATATATTACTACTAGAATACAATAGAGTATGTGATCTACCACAATAAATATACCGTGACATAGATGTCAAAATAGCATATATATATATATATTTCGCCCAACACATTTCTGTCACCTAGAATGACAAGGTCATCAGGGGAGAAAACCAAAGAATATTATCACAGACCTAATGCATCATGACTGACTGCCAGGTATAGGTAGATTCACTCAATGTTTATACATAGTTCAAAGACATATTATAAAAATGCTTAGATGCCTTATACAGGAATACATCCACTCAAAGTGCTGAGATGCTTACATAAAGGTTATAATAGCGGATATAGCCACTGGCATCTAGAGGAGGGGAGGGGGGCTGTATATATGCCTGCATCAATGACAATGCATGTAAACTAATGCCCCTATTCCACAGGTCGTTTAGAGGAGCAAACGAGCGCTCTCAGCGCTCGTTTGCTCCTCGTTCCCCGCTCGCTGCTGCCGCCGCTATTCAACGCGGCTGCAGCGAGCAGGTGAGTGTGGGAGGGGGCGGCGGGGAGCTGCGGGGGGGCTGCCCGGGGGATCGCTGATCGTCCGGGCAGCCCATAGGATATAGCAGCGTCTGCTGCCGATGCTTCTATTCAACGGAGCGACAGCAGCAGATCGCTGCTATATCAGTCGCTTGTTTTTCAACATGTTGAAAAACAAGCGACTGCAACGATCAGCCGACATGAACGATGTCGGCTGATCGCTGCACTCTATTCCACCGGACGATTATCGTCCGTAGCGGCCGATATCGGCCGAATATGAACGATAATCGTTCCGTGGAATAGGGCCTTTAGAGTAGTCCCCCTCCTATTTACATGAATAAGTAATTTGATTCTGAGTTGGCAGATAAAATCCCCGGGTCTGGATTTAGTGTAGCAGCCGGCCAACATAGCCGCATGTCAACTTGGTTGAAAGAAAACATTATCTTGGACTTTAAATTTTAAAAAAGGAATAAAATGTAGAATCTTGCTTTATTTTATCCAGTACAAAACGGAAACCTGATAAATTCATCGGTCGTAAAAGGGGTATTCTAGATACTTTCATTATTTCGCTATGAACATTAAAAAAACATACTCACCTATCTCACACCTTGGGGGATGCCTACTGATGTCTTCCAGTCCCCTGCTTACCACTATTCTTCCTACTTCCAGAAGGGACTTGCCTCTGCAGTAAAGGCCTGTTCAGCCATCACTAACTGCAGCGGTTTCCCAGCTCAATCAGCCATTGGCTGCATGGGACTGGAAGATGTACCAGAGGGAGCAAGGTAGGTGAGTATGTTTTTTTTTAATGTTCATATTGGGACCAAAACAATAAAAAATGTTTTACCCAGAAAAACCCCTATTATTAAAATGGTGCCAGTGTGACCAGGGTGCTTTTCGAATCCACTAAACCCCCACCGCATTCAGCCAAATGGGAGGCTGAAGAACAGTACCTCCGCAGTTGGTAGAATCACAGGCATCCCATCTCAGCCAGGTAGCAGCTCTGAAAAGGGTAATTGAAACCATCTGATGGATCTCCTCTGCAGATACAACAACAACAACTTTTACAAGGTGTGATAGAAATAAAGGTGGCACTCACCCTATTAAGTTGTTCCAAAAGTCTTTGGTTCTGTTCTGAAAGTTCTTGGACAGCGGAGGATTTCTCCCGATCGGCCTCTCTCAGGTGCACCTGCTGCTTCTCCAGCTCTTCCTGTAGCTGCTTCACATCACTCTCCAGCTCGGATACTCTCCCTTCCCATTCTCCTTCACGATTCTCAAACCTCCTTTTCAATTCGTGCTTTTCCTGCTCCAGGTGCTGAGGATATAAATATACAGTCCATTCAACATCATTAGAAAAAACAGCATCTAAAGAGGAACTACAGCTGGGGTCTACAAAGCATAATGTGAAAGAGAACCTGTCACTACAAATAACTTCTTACATGTCAAAGGTTATTGATCACAGCGGGTCTCACTGCTCAGAAGATGCAGCCACAGCAGTGCGATCCATTCCCCGCTTGCGCATTCCGTCAATGTTTGTCAATGTAAGTGTACGAGAAAATATTAATGGAATGATTGGCTGGCTGGGTAGTGGGCTGTGCTGCCAAGATCTCTTTGCGGCTATATCTTCTGATCAGAGCGGGTCTCAGAAGTGAGACCCGCTGTGATCAACAACATGTCAAAAGTTATTTGTAGTGACATCATGTTGTTAAAATGAAACTAAAGAATTGATAAAAAAAAAAAAAAAAAGTTATTTGTAGTGACAGTGACAATTTAAAGGAGAAGTCCAGCAATTTATAAAATCTGGCAACTGGCAGGGGCAACTCCCCCAAGTTGTGATGAAGTCCTGGGGAAAAGGCCTGTCCTGGCTGATGGATTGGCCGCTCAGCCAATCAGTGGCTGCAGCAGCGTCCCACCCCGGTCACTGACTGGCTGAGTGGCCAGTCCATCAGCAGGGTCATGATGTGTCAGCTACGGAGATGCCATGTCCCACTGCTCACTGCGGGCAAGGGGATAGGTAAATTAGTACTTGCAGTCAGTAACCATTTACTTGAATAGCCAAATAATAACATATTTTCCTGTGTTGTGACCACTGCAGGGGAAATGGCATCTTCCCCTTCCCTGTTTGCTTCAGTTATTTTTATGTTAAAGGGGTACTCCAGCAAAACTTTTTTTCTTTCAAACCAACTGGTGACGGAAAATGCTAGAGATTTGTAATTTGCTTCTATTAAAAAATCTCCAGTCTTCCAGTACTTATCAGCTGCTGTATGTCCTGCAGGAAGTTGTGTATTCTGTTTAGACTCACATAATACATCCCTGCTGCCAACTCTGTCCATGTCAGGAACTGCCCAGAGCAGCAGCAAATCCCCATAGAAAACCTTTACTGCTCTCCACACTGGAAAGAATACATGACTTCCTGCAGGACAATAGAAGTAAATTACAAATCTCTGACATTTTCTGGCACCAGATCATTTGAAAAAAAAAAATATATATATTGCTGGAGTACCCCTTTAATGTGATATCTTATACTATATATTGTATCTACACATATTCCCTGCAGCTTGGTTTATAATCTGTACATATAACGACCCGATGTGTGAACGTTTCTAAATCTAGGCCATTAAATCTGGGCAAAGAAATAGCAGCAATAGGCCGGGGCACATTCTTTCAGCCGGTTACTTCCACACCAATTGATTCTGGATGAAGTACAAATCTGTAAACCGGCTCTGAATCTACTAAGGTGACCCATTTATTAATCTGCTAAAAACTACCTGCTGTATGACGGGCAACCTGTATGGCAACCCTAAGCCAGGCCTAATAAGGTGCATACAACCTATACAGTCCACATCCATATGTACAGATTATACAAAGGTGCCCCCCCTACACAACACACAGCCGCCATTCTAAAATAATAGCTGTGCTACAGTGAATGGGGGAGGGAAAGAAACACCGAACAGAAGTTTTCTACCTCCTTCGCCTCATTTATGACGGACATTTATAAATGCTCTGATAATCTAGCAGGCAGCACTGAGGAAATGCAATGCTGCACTTGGCTATCATTGGAAGTCCCATAGCAGGTGACAAGTGATCCCCATTCTTGTGATTGTTTAGGGTCCCTGTGGTTGGTCCAAAATTGATACCATACTTATCCCCTACCACTACCCCATAAGTAGGTGATATGTTTTAATCTTGCGATAACCCCTGAGAAAAACCTGATTTCAAAAAGTTATACAGATTTGTAAATTATTTCTATTTTTAAAACTTAAGTCTTCCAGTACTTATCAGCTGCTGTGTGTCCTGCAGGAAGTAGAGTTTACTTTCCAGTCTTACTCAGTGCTCTCTGCTGCCCCCCTTTGGCTGTGACAGGAACTGTTCAGAGCAGTAGAAAATCCCAATAGAAAACCTTTCCCGAACTGGACAGTTGCTGGCACAGACAGAGAGCACTGCGTCAGACTGATGGAATGGCGTCACACACCAGTTACTGACTGGCTGAGCGGGCAGTCCATCAGCTGGGTCATGACGTGTCAGTGTCAAAGATCTCGGAGCCCAGTCCTGCCGCTCACTGTGGGCATGGGGAGAGGTAAGTTGTTACTTATAATTAATCCCTCCCCCCCCCCCTCTTGTAGGCGTCCAACTTTTAGAAATCACTGGACTTCTCCTTTAAAACGGACTTGTAGTGGTAGAAAAATACATTGTGTAGCCCAGATCTAAAAATCCATATAGAGATAATACTTCTTGCAACTAAAAGTTTCTAATAATTAAAGTTTTTTTTAGGACCTTATAAGTGATGGTCTATCCTCAGCATACTGGTTCTGCCGTAACCAGAAACTAGACATGAGCGTGACTCGCACTCATCTCTACCAGGCGCTACCACCACACAGTGAACAGTGCCAAGGTTGAGGGATGTTGGCACCTATCCAATCAGATATTCTCACGACATGTCAGTTAAAAAATACCAAAACCCCCCCTTGATGAGGTATTAAATAAAAAAAAATTCAAATCAACTGGTGGCAGAAATTTGTAATTTACTTCTATTTTTTTTAAACTTATCAGCTGCTGTACGTCCTGCAGGAAGTGGTGTATTCTTTCCAGTCTGGAGAGTAGGAAAGATTTTGTGGGGATTTGCTCTTGCTCTGGACACTTCCTGACATGGACAGAGGTGGCAGCATAGAGCACTGTGTCAGACTTGAAAGAATACACCACTTCCTGCAGGACATACAGCAGTTGATAAGTACTGGAAGTAAATTACAAATCCTTGGCACCAGTTTATTTGAAAGATTTTTTGTTGTTGTTGTTGCTGAACTACTCCTTTAAAGACCACTGCCTGGGCTGATATAAATGTAGCAGACCCCTATGTGTGAGAAGTATTAGGTCTGGTTAATGCTGCTGTTCATAGAAAACAATAAGGGGTTAACAACAGCAAGAAGCTGGAACTGTTGTGTAGGGTGGGGGGGGGGGTCTAGCCTATGTCTAATAATAATAATAATAATAATAATAATAATAATTTATATAGCACCAACATATTCCATAGCGCTTTACACAGCGCAGACCTCACACCTACTATAAGACCCTATAATAAGAAAATACATTTGTGTGTCTTTCCTTCCTAGGATGACTATGCTTATGGAACGAGGGGCACTGTGTATCCTAACCTACACACAAGCACTGTGTATATCCTAGCTTACACACAAGCACTGTGTATCCTAACTTACACACAAGCACTGTGTATATCCTAGCTTACACACAAGCACTGTGTATCCTAACTTACACACAAGCACTGTGTATATCCTAGCTTACACACAAGCACTGTGTATATCCTAGCTTACACACAAGCACTGTGTATATCCTAGCTTACACACAAGCACGGTGTATATCCTAGCTTACACACAAGCACTGTGTATATCCTAGCTTACACACAAGCACTGTGTATATCCTAGCTTACACACAAGCACTGTGTATATCCTAGCTTACACACAAGCACTGTGTATATCCTAGCTTACACACAAGCACTGTGTATATCCTAGCTTACACACAAGCACTGTGTATATCCTAGCTTACACACAAGCACTGTGTATATCCTAGCTTACACACAAGCACTGTGTATATCCTAGCTTACACACAAGCACTGTGTATATCCTAGCTTACACACAAGCACTGTGCATCTCCTAGCTTACACACAAGCACTGTGTATATCCTAGCTTACACACAAGCACTGTGGATACACTGGGCACACTCAGCAGTGTCAGGGGTGTGCACTGTCTGGGCTTCATGTAATTTCCTTAAAGGGCGTCTTAGACGTGATACAGGAGCTGTGTGACATGAAACGCTAATGTTTGGTGCAGAGATACCAGTGCTCATAGCGATAGTCAGTGTCCTCCAGCCTCCTCCATACAGCACATGTCCAGTCCCAGCACACGTCAGCACACAGGCCCTAACACGGCCGCTGTACTGCAGGGAGATGCCAGGCATACAGGAAATACCACACATACTGTGCACTATACACTATTAGTTACCATATAGTATTATGAAGTGACAACACACATGCAGTACACATACACAGCACAAGACCCATACATGTACATGCTGCACTCCACTCGTACATACAATATACATATAAACATCGCACACCTTATACACATACAGAACATACATCCACAAACCTTACACAAGTGGACAGAACCCCTCATACACAAACACATTACACCTCATACATGTACACACAAAAGCACACCCCATACATGCACACACTAAAACACAGCACA
Source organism: Dendropsophus ebraccatus (assembly GCF_027789765.1). Classification (NCBI taxonomy): domain Eukaryota; kingdom Metazoa; phylum Chordata; class Amphibia; order Anura; family Hylidae; genus Dendropsophus; species Dendropsophus ebraccatus. Next base: position 26,349,143 of record NC_091456.1, read on the forward strand.
CCTCAGTACATAGTACACATCATACATGTACACAGTACACCTCATACATAGTACACATTATACACAGCACCCCTCATACATGTACACAGCACCCCTCATACATGTACACAGCACCCCTCATACATGAACACAGCACACCTCATACACAGCACCCCTCATACATGTACACAGCACTCCTCATACATGTACACAGCACACCTCATACATGTACACAGCACACCTCATACATGTACACAGCACACCTCATACATGTACACAGCACACCTCATACACAGCTCCCCTTATACACACCTGACACCTCATACATGTACACCCCTCTTACACAGCACCCCTCATACACAGCACCCCTCATACACAGCACCCCTCATACACACCTGACACCTCATACACAGCACACCTCATACACAGCACACCTCATACACAGCACACCTCATACATATACACAGCACACCTCAGTACATAGTACACATCATACATGTACACAGTACACCTCATACATAGTACACATTATACACAGCACCCCTCATACATGTACACAGCACCCCTCATACATGTACACAGCACCCCTCATACATGTACACAGCACCCCTCATACATGTACACAGCACACCTCATACACAGCACCCCTCATACATGTACACAGCACTCCTCATACATGTACACAGCACACCTCATACATGTACACAGCACACCTCATACACAGCTCCCCTTATACACACCTGACACCTCATACATGTACACCCCTCTTACACAGCACCCCTCATACACAGCACCCCTCATACACACCTGACACCTCATACACAGCCCGCCTCATACACAGCACACCTCATACACATCACCCCTCATACATATACACAGCACACCTGACACCTCATCCATGTACACAGCTCCCCTCATACATGTACACAGCACACCTCATACATGTACACAGCACACCTCATACATGTACACAGCACACCTCATATATGTACACAGCACACCTCATATATGTACACAGCACACCGCATACACAGCACCCCTCATACATATACACAGCACACCTCATACATGTACACAGCACACCTCATACACAGCACTCCTCATACATGTACACAGCACACCTCATACACAGCTCCCCTTATACACACCTGACACCTCATACACAGCCCGCCTCATACACAGCACTCCTCATACACAGCACTCCTCATACATGTACACATCTCCCCTCATACATATACACAGCACACCTGACCCCTCATACCCATCTCCCCTTATACACAGCTCCCCTCATACACAGCTCCCCTCATACATATACACAGCTCCCCTCATACATATTCACAGCACACCTCATACACAGCCCCCCTCATACATGTACACACTCATACCCATCTCCCCTCATAAACAGCTCCGCTCATACCCATCTCCCCTCATACATGTACACACCTCATACCCATCTCCCCTCATACATATACACAGCTCCCCTCATACCCATCTCCCCTCATACATGTACACACCTCATACCCATCTCCCCTCATACATGTACACACCTCATACCCATCTCCCCTCATACATGTACACACCTCATACCCATCTCCCCTCATACATGCACACACCTCATACCCATCTCCCCTCATACATGCACACACCTCATACCCATCTCCCCTCATACATGTACACACCTCATACCCATCTCCCCTCATACATGCACACACCTCATACATGTACACACCTCATACCCATCTCCCCTCATACATGCACACACCTCACACCCATCTCCCCTCATACATGTACAGCCCTCATACCCATCTCCCCTCATACATGTACACACCCCATACCCATCTCCCCTCATACATGTACACACCTCATACATGTACACACCTCATACATGTACACACCTCATACATGTACACACCTCATACCCATCTCCCCTCATACATATACACAGCTCCCCTCATACCCATCTCCCCTCATACATGTACACACCTCATACATGTACACACCTCATACATGTACACACCTCATACATGTACACACCTCATACCCATCTCCCCTCATACATGCACACACCTCATACATGTACACACCTCATACCCATCTCCCCTCATACATGTACACACCTCATACCCATCTCCCCTCATACATGCACACACCTCATACATGTACACACCTCATACCCATCTCCCCTCATACATGTACACACCTCATACCCATCTCCCCTCATACATGTACACACCTCACACCCATCTCCCCTCACACCCATCTCCCGTCATACATATACACACCCCCCATACATGTACACCCCCCATACCCATCTCCCCTCATACATGTACACCCCCCATACCCATCTCCCCTCATACATGTACACACCTCACACCCATCTCCCCTCATACATGTACACACCTCATACCCATCTCCCCTCATACATATACACACACCCCATACATGTACACCCCCATACCCATCTCCCCTCATACATGTACACACCCCATACCCATCTCCCCTCATACATGTACACACCTCATACATATACACACCCCTCATACATGTACACACCTCACACCCATCTCCCCTCATACATGTACACACCTCACACCCATCTCCCCTCACACACACAGGCTCCGTATACCCGCCCTGACCTCCAGCCGCTCGGTCAGCTCCCGCTGCATGTCCTCGTAGCGCCGGCTCATGTCCTGGTTCCTCTCCAGCAGCGCTTTCCCCAGCCGGGCCGCCAGCATCAGGTCCCTCTCCTTCTGCCGGATGACGGAGAGCAGAGCTGGGTCCTCCCCGGCGCCCTCGGCCTCCTCCTCCTCGGGGTCCCCTTCTCCCGCAGCCATTAGCACCAGCTCCTCGTCCAGCTCCAGCAGCCCCCGCCCCGGCTCCGGCTGGTCAGGCCGCTCTGGGGAGGACGTAGAACGGCGGCTGACAGGGAGCTCCATAGGGCGCTGTCCGGGCGGCTGGTGCTGAAGCTGGGAGCCGCTGTCAGTAGGCTGTGTGCCCGGGCAGAGGGCACTGGAGCTGGGCTCACACTCTGCTCTGTGCCAGGGACGGGATGGTCAGTGTACAGCGCTGCAGAACCGGGGGAGTGATGCCGGTGCACGGCCTGCCAGCGCTCACTACACCATTGCGTGGGCTCAGCGCCTACCACCCTCAGCCAGCAATACACACCCCAAACGGGGCCCAGAGACTGTCTCGGGACGGGAACCCCGCAGGCTGCGATCAATACTGATTCCTCACTAGCCTCCTGTCTACACTAATACCGCACCCTGCGTCTAGTGCCAATGTGTGCGGACACCAGTGAGTGCAGGGCAGTGTGCGCAGCCCGGCCCCCTCCCCCCGCACCCTGTGAGATCAGTAAGAGGGTGTCCGGCCCCGCAGGCCTCGGGCTGCGCTGCGCTCTCCTCTCCTTACAGCGCTGCGCTCCCCCGCACCCATCTCTGCAAGAGCCTGCTAATGCGTGCGCAGCCCGTGACGTCACCAGCACCTGTTTTAGGTCCGCCGCTCATTGGCTGCGGAAGATTGCGCGATCAGCTGTGTGGGGAGGCTGGCGTGCAGTGTGCGCGCCTCTAGTGGCCACTCAGTGCAAGTGCTAACTGGGCTATAGGTCTCCCACATTGCAGATGGAGCTCTGGCTCTCTTGTTGCTCCATGTACCCAATCAGCGGTAGTCTGTATTCTGATAATGAGGCCCCCATCACAGATTATGCTAAAATGTTAAACTGTTTAGAGAACCTGGAGAAAAATAACCTGGACAAATAAATCAGCCTTGGCACCCAAACTACTCTACCAACCTATATAACAGTAGTACCTTGACATAGAATGTAGGCTTAGAATGTGTAGATTGTTGGATTAGAATGTTTACATAGAATGTTGACATAGAATAGAATGTTTACATAGAATGTTGACATAGAATGTAGGTTTAGAATGTTGACAATGAATGTAGGTTTAGGGTATAAACCCACACACCGTATATGTAGCGTATTTACTGCTGCGATACGCAGCAAACTCGCAGCAAACTCTCAGCACATTAGATCTAAATAACTGAACACAGCATCAAATCTGTACCAACAAATCTGCTGCGTATTTGTTGCATATCTGCTGCGTATACGGTGTGTGGGTTTATACCCTTGGAATGTTGACATAGAATGTAGGTTTAGAATGTTGACATAGTATAGAATGTTGACATAAAATGTAGGTTTGGAATGTAGGTTTAGAATGTTGACATTGAATAAAATGTTTACATAGAATGTTGACATAGAATGTAGGTTTAGAATGTTGACAATGAATGTAGGTTTAGAATGTTGGCATAGAATGCAGGTTTAGAATGTTTACATAGAATGTTGGCATAGAATGTAGGTTTAGAATGTTGACATAGAATAGAATGTTGACATAGAATGTAGGTTTGGAATGTAGGTTTAGAATGTTGACATAGAATAGAATGTTGACATAGAATGTAGGTTTAGAATGTAGGTTTAGAATGTAGGTTTGGAATGTAGGTTTAGAATGTTGACATAGAATGTAGGTTTAGAATATTGATATAGAATGGTGTCATAGAATGTAGGTTTAGAATTTTATGTCAACATTCTAAACCTAAATTCTAACTCAACACTCTATTACAACATTGTATGTGAGAAAGGTGACATAGAATGTACGGTTTGAATGCTATGTCAAGCTTCTATGACAACATACTATGCTGACATGCTGTCCACGAATATATCCTAGCAGTCACAGACGTCATGCTTCAATATTTATTGTTCAACTTTCCATAAGTACAAGTACACAGGACATCGTTAGGCAAATGCCTTTTTCAACTGCCAGCTGAAAATTGACTTTGGTGAGTGCTGGGATTCATTCATGGACTATGTGATTGGGATTCTTTTCTTTTTCTCATGCACCACCATGCCGTTTAATCTCCTGCCAATAGAAGGTTTACATAACATTCTAAGCCTACATCCTATGTCAATATTCTAAACCTACATCTATGTCAATATTCTAAACCTACATTCTATGTCAACATTCTGACATAAAATGTAGGTATGGAATGTTGACATAGGATATAGGCTTAGAATGGAGGCTTAGAATGTTGACATAGGATGTAGGCTTAGACTGTTGACTTAGAATGTAGGCTTAGAATGTTGACATGGGATGTAGGCTTAGAATGTTGACTTAGAATGTAGGCTTAGAATGTATAAAACCTATCACCCCTCCCCCTTCCCTGTATCCACCCCCTCCTTGGTTGAACTTGATGGACATGTATCTTTTTCCAACTGTATTAACTATGTAACTATGTAATGTTGACATAGGATGTAGGTTTAGAATGTTGACTTAGAATGTAGGCTTAGAATGTTGACATAGAATGTAGGCTTACAATATTGACTTAGAATGTAGGCTAAGAATGTTGACATAGGATGTAGGCTTAGAATGTTGACATAGGATGTAGGCTTAGAATGTTGACTTAGAATGTAGGCTTAGACATGGGTCTCTAAACTGAGGCCCTCCAGCTGTTGCAAAACTACATTTCCCATCAGGCCTGGACAGCGAAATCCAAAGCTTTAGCTGTCCAGGCATCATGGGAGTTGTAGTTTTGCAACAGCTGGAGGGCCTCAGTTTGGAGACCCATGGCTTAGAATATTGACTTAGAATGTAGGCTTACAATGTTGACATAGGATGTACTGTAGGCTTAAAATATTGACTTAGAATTTAGGCTTAGAATATTGACATAGAATGTAGGCTTAGAATATTGACTTAGAATGTAGGCTTAGAATATTGGCTTAGAATGTAGGCTTAGAATGTTTTCATAGAATGTAGGCTTAGAATGTTTTCATAGAATGTAGGCTTAGAATGTTTTCATAGAATGTAGGCTTAGAATGTTTTCATAGAATGTAGGCTTAGAATGTTTTCATAGAATGTAGGCTTAGAATGTTTTCATAGAATGTAGGCTTAGAATGTTTTCATAGAATGTAGGCTTAGAATGTTGACATAGAATGTAGGCTTAGAATGTTGACATAGAATGTAGGCTTAGAATGTTGACATAGAATGTAGGCTTAGAATGTTGAAATAGAATGTAGTATTAGAATGTTGTCATAGAATGTAGGTTTAGAATGTTGAAATAGAATGTAGTTTTAGAATGTTGTCATAGAATGTAGGTTTAGAATGTTTAGAATATTAAGAACAATACGTGATTCACTGGTTGGGTTGAGAAGAGTAGCCCACAGAGGACACAGGCCCATCTGGCATTTGTCAGAACTGCCAGATGGCCAGTCCGGCCCTGGTTTAATTTACCTAACTATTCAAAATTTATGAAAAGAAAGTTGTCAGATTGTTTGAGAGGCTAAAATATATATTCCAGCTGTGAAGTTAGCTCCCATGTCCATTACATTCTTAGGGTGGGTTCACGTTACACTTGTGCTCACCATAGCAAATATAGTCTGCAACTTACCTAGATGGGATGCCAATGTATCTATGAATGGCCATGCTTGAGCCTGACTCCTTCATAATGATGCTCCCCTTAAAGGGATACTCCGGCAATTTTTTTTCTTTCAAATCAACTGGTGTCAGAAAGTTATATAGATTTGTAATTTACTTCTATTTAAAAATCTCTAGTCTTCCAGTACTTATCAGCTGCTGTATGTCCTACAGGAAGTGGTGTATACTTTCCAGTCTGACACAGTGCTCTCTGCTGCCACCTCTGTCTGTGTCAGGAAATGTCCAGCGCAGCAGCAAATTTCCATAGAAAACCTCTCTTGCTCAGGACAGTTCCTAACATTAACAGAGATGGCATGCGAGAGTACTATGTCAGACTGGAAAGAATACACCACTTCCAGCAGGACATACAGCAGCTGATAAGAACTATAGGACTAGAGATTTTTAAATAGAAGTAAATTACAAATCTATATAACTTTCTAACACTTATCAGCAGGTTAATTGGGCAGAACCTGCTGATAGTGCTGCTTTAAATGATTTAGAACGTATATTCTCTCCTAGATATTACTAATACACAACAACTTAATCTATGATTGCCTCTGGAACTGCAGCTGCTTTGGAGCTAGGCCCCTGTAACTTAGATTGGGATGAACTGCAAAGCTTCAGTTACAATTTACAGATCAGGTTCTTGCTGTAACTGGTAAATGTCGAAGGAGCCATAGTATTACACTTGTGACACCTATTAAACCTGTGTCATGATTGCTTAAAGGGGAACTTCAGCGATCCCATAAAAAAAATAAAATGCACAAAAAGTATATAGGTGCACTTACTGGTCCCCCACTGATTCTTTGACACTTTGACCACTTGTCTATGCTGCTCCCTGCCCCATATTCAAACTTTTATCATATCTTATATCATATTTTATTTATCATGGCACCCAGCTGGAAAACTACATCCCCCAGCATGCATTGCATCTCAGAACCAAATACCAGGTATCTGCCCCTGTCTTACAGTAAGCACAGTATCTATCTATCTATCTATCTATCTATCTATCTATCTATCTATCTATCGTGGGGAAAAAAAGTTCTTTCACTTAAAAATATGAGAGGCGTCTGTAATTTACATCATAGGTAGACCTCAACTATGAGAGACAAAATGAGAAAACAAATCCAGATAATCACATTGTCTGATTTTGTAAGAATTTATTTGCAAATTATGGTGGAAAATAAGTATTTGGTCACCTACAAACAATCAAGATTTCTGGCTCTCACAGACCTGTAACTTCTTCTTTAAGAGTCTCCTCTTTCCTCCACTCATTACTTGTAGTAATGGCACCTGTTTAAACTTGTTATCAGTATAAAAAGACACCTGTGCACACCCTCAAACAGTCAGACTGCAAACTCCACTATGGTGAAGACCAAAGAGCTGTCAAAGGACACCAGAAACAAAATTGTAGCCCTGCACCAGGCTGGGAAGACTGAATCTGCAATAGGCAACCAGCTTGGAGTGAAGAAATCAACTGTGGGAGCAATAATTAGAAAATGGAAGACATACAAGACCACTGATAACCTCCCTCGATCTGGGGATCTACGCAAAATCTCACCCCGTGGGGTCAAAATGATCACAAGAACGGTGAGCAAAAATCCCAGAACCACACGGGGGGACCTAGTGAATGAACTAATGAACTGCAGAGAGCTGGGACCAATGTAACAAAGCCTACCATCAGTAACACACTACGCCGGCAGGGACTCAGATCCTGCAGTGCCAGTGTGTCCCACTGCTTAAGCCAGTACATGTCCGGGCCCATCTGAAGTTTGCTAGAGAGCATTTGGATGATCCAGAAGAGTATTGGGAGAATGTCCTATGGTCTGATGAAACCAAAGTGGAACTGTTTGGTAGAAACACAACTTGTCGTGATTGGAGGAAAAAGAATACTGAGTTGCATCCATCAAACACCATACCTACTGTAAAGCATGGGGGTGGAAACATCATGCTTTGGGGCTGTTTCTCTGCAAAGGGGCCAGGACGACTGATCCGGGTACATGAAAGAATAAATGGGGCCATGTATCGTGAGGTTTTGAGTGCAAACCTCATTCCATCAGCAAAGGCATTGAAGATGAAACGTGGCTGGGTCTTTCAACATGACAATAATCCAAAGCACACCGCCAGGGCAACAAAGGAGTGGCTTTGTAAGAAGCCATTCAAGGTCCTGGAGTGACCTAGCCAGTCTCCAGATCTCAACCCTATAGAAAACCTTTGGAGGAAGTTGAATGTCTGTGTTGCCAAGCGACAGCCCCAAAACATCACTGCTCTAGAGGAGATCTGCATGGAGGAATGGGCCAACATACCAACAACAGTGTGTGCCAACCTTGTGAAAACTTACAGAAAACGTTTGACCTCATTGCTAACAAAGGATATATAACAAAGTATTGAGATGAAATTTTGTTACTGACCAAATACTTATTTTCCACCATAATTTGCAAATAAATTCTTACAGAATCAGACAATGTGATTTTCGGGATTTGTTTTCTCATTTTGTCTCCCACAGTTAAGGTCTACATATGGTGTCAATTACAGACGCCTCTCATCTTTTTAAGTGGTGGAACTTGCACTATTGGTGACTGACTAAATACTTTTTTTCCCCACTGTATCTATCTATCTAGAGAGAGACAGACAGACAGAGAGACAGAGAGATGAAACAACAGTGTCTCCTTTCCCCTATACTACTCAGGAGAGGCTGTTGTTTCCTCGCGCTTGGCCAGGTGATCAGGGTGTGATGTCAGTGGTGGGCTAGGTTACAGATGAGGCCTCACAGCTTTCCTGGTGCCATGGTCCTTTTTTTGAGCCCAGTTCCTGCGCAAGGTGCCAGTTTATTCCCAAGCAGCAGCTCGGCATAAAGTGTGACAGTCTCCCCTCTGTGACAGTCTCCCCTCTGTGTTGATTCTAATGGAGCCACGTCATAGAGGGGAGGGGGTTTTGTCACACTGAGGGCTGGTGGGCCAGGCTCCAGTGCTTCAGGCCGGGCTGAGGCACCGAGGACCGAGGCAATCGGCATCACCCCGCCGGCGTCGGTCTACTTATGTAAAAAAGCACAAAGTGATGTACCTAGTGGTTCATTCGCTTTAAAGGGGTTATCCAGAACTACAAAAACATGGCCACTTTCCCCTTACTGTTGTCTTCAGTTTGGGTGGGGTTTTGAAACTCAGTTCCATTGAAGTAAATGGAGCTTAATTGCAAACTGCACCTGAACAACAGTAGGGGGGAAAGTGGCCATGTTTTTGTAGCCCTGGATTAAGCATAAGAAACAACAGGTGGCTCAACCAAATACTGTGTGAAATCACGGGGGTGCCACTCAATGTCTAGATAGCAATAATGTTAACCCACAAAGAGACAAAGAGCTAGACAAATATTAAGTGCACTCCACCATATAATAAGTACATAAAGATATATGTCCAGAAAAATATATATGTAATTTTTATTAGTTGAAAGTACTCATATAAAACACTCACAAAAAACACCACTACACAATACACTTAAAAACATTTAAAAATTCCAATAAGGAACATGCAAGTCTACGGTCTACCCACACAATCAATAAAGGGTATCAGACCTACGGGGGGTAGCAAACAAATAATATTGTCAACATGACCCAAAAATAAATCAAAAATATCGGCAAAGCAACAAACCAAAATGCCAAACCATGAAAGATATATAGATGTATGAGGCTAAGAAATTTTGTAAAATATATGTCACCCAGCGCTACACAGGCAGAAAATGTATATATTTCGGTGCCTGGATGGATACAGGGTCATGGAGCTGCTACCCCCGGCAAAGAACCTTCTTTGCCGGGGGTAGCAGCTCCATGACCCTGTATCCATCCAGGCACCGAAATATATACATTTTCTGCCTGTGTAGCGCTGGGTGACATATATTTTACAAAATTTCTTAGCCTCATACATCTATATATCTTTCATGGTTTGGCATTTTGGTTTGTTGCTTTGCCGATATTTTTGATTTATTTTTGGGTCATGTTGACAATATTATTTGTTTGCTACCCCCCGTAGGTCTGATACCCTTTATTGATTGTGTGGGTAGACCGTAGACTTGCATGTTCCTTATTGGAATTTTTAAATGTTTTTAAGTGTATTGTGTAGTGGTGTTTTTTGTGAGTGTTTTATATGAGTACTTTCAACTAATAAAAATTACATATATATTTTTCTGGACATATATCTTTATGTACTTATTATATGGTGGAGTGCACTTAATATTTGTCTAGCTCTTTGTCTCTTTGTGGGTTAACTTTGTAGCCCTGGATAACTCCTTTAATGTCTACAGAGATCCAGATATCTTTTATAAATAGGACAGTGTAAATGAAGGTGGGTGAACAGTCACTAACCAATGACTGTATGTACAGATGAAAGTGCTGGGAGTGTAGGGGAATGATAATAGTGAGGGTACGTTTTGAGATAAACAGCAAAGAGTTGTTTAAGTTTAGAATGTAGGATTCCAGGAAAGCAACTGGTCCAGAATATTGAGAAAAAAAAACATCAGGCATCACACTATTCTCTATGTCTCTGGCACTCAGAAATGGAAAATAGTAGAAACATCTTCCTTACCAATATACATATATACTCAAATTCTAACTGCAATACACGATATGGAAATATTTCAAATCATATCTACAATGAAAGTCTAAAACATAACCCCAACTTTACACAGGCAATACTGTTAGGGCTAGGTTGGAAAAAGTATTCCAGTACTTATGAGCTGCTGTATGTTCTGCAGGAAGTGGTGTATTCTTTCCAGTCTAACACAGTGCTCTCTGCTGCCACCTCTGTCCATGTGAGGAACTGTCCAGAGCAGGAGAGGGTTTCTATGGGGATTTGCTGCTGCTCTGCACAGTTCCTGTCATGGACAGAGGTGCCAGCAGAGAGCACTGTGTCAGGCTAGAAAGAATAAACCACTTCCTGCAGGACACACAGCAGCTGATAAGTACTGGAAGACTTGAGATTTTTAAATAGAAGTGATTTACAAATCTGTATAACTTTCTGACACCAGAGTAACTTTAACCAGAGTAGCCCTTTAAGGTTCCAGAGGTGGAGCTACAGGCCAAACCTCTCATAAGCAGGAGGACTGGCAACAAGATACCCAATGGAGGATTTACCCAGAGTGCCAACCAATTACAGGCGCAGCCAGCCCAAAAGTTAATAAGTTAGATAAAGTAGTTAGATAAACCTCTTCTCCACCTAGGACTATCTCTTCCATTAGTCCTAAGTAAGTGTGGACCTTACTTCCACAGTACAGGCACCTGTTCTCGTCACAAAGCCATTGGTGTTCTTGGTTGTACAGGCTAAGGCTATGTTCCCACGTTGTATCGTACCGGCCGTTGCGTGACCCCGGCCGGGTCATGGAAAGACCGGTCTCTGCCAAGATCATCCCGGCAGGTACTGCTGTACCGGCCGTATGATCTTTATGGCCGTTGTGTTCTGATGCGGGCGCATCAGCGCGCGCCCGCATCAGAACTCCCCAAAGCACACAATGAAGCGAGCGGCCGGAGCCACTCCCTTCATTGCGTGAACTGACAGGGTTTCCTACGGCCGCAATTCATTGAATTGCGGCCGCAGAAAACTGACATGTCAGTTCTTTGTGGCCTGGCACGGGATCCCGGCTGGAGCGTATACGATGTGTGTATGCTCCGGCCGGGATCCCATAGAACAAGAGGCAATGTTCCACACTGCATTAAGTACAGCCGTTGTTGCTGATGGCAACAACAGCCGTACTTTTACGCAGTGTGAACATAGCCTCATTGACACAGGCAGATTTATCTGATTATGATTATGGAAGCCAAAGCCAAAATGGATTTGAAAATAGGAGAAATCTGTTCCCTGTTTATGGTCTGTTCCTGGCTTTGGCTTCAAAAATCTGTCAGATAAATCTGCCTGTGTAAATGCACCATAAGATTCTCAATTTGCATAGGCCCCTCTGTAGATGATCACAAGTCTCTAACCCTTTAAGGATGGAGCCAGTTTTCATTTTTGTGCATTCGTTTTTTTCCCTTGTGTTTAAAAGGTCACTGCGCTTGCATATTTTCCCCTACGGACCCACATGAGCCTTTATTTTTTGGGACACCAATTTTACTTTGCAATTACAGACTTAATATTTTGATAAAATATGTTGCAAAACCAGACAAAAATTATATGTGCAGTGAAATTGGGGGAAAAAAAGGTGCAATTCCTTTTATTTTGAGGGGTTTTGCTATTTACACTATTCGCCCTATGGTAAAACTGACATGTTATCTATGTTCCTCAAGTCAGTATAATTACAACGATATGTAACTTGCATGACTTTTATTTTATTTGATGGCTTTTAAAAAATTAAAACCTTTTAAAAACAGAATTTGTTTAAAATTGCTGTATTCCCATCCTTATAACGCTTTTATTGTTTGGTCTATGGGGCTGCTTGAGGTGTAATTTTTTGCGCCACAATCTGTTCTTTCTTTTGGTACTTTGTTTGCATATCTGCGACTTTTTGATCGTTCTTTATTACATTTTTTCTGGATTTGATGTAAACAAAAACACACAATTTAGTATTTGGGCAGGTTTTTGCGCTTACGCCGTTTACCAAGCGAGATCAGGAATGTAATCATTTAATAGCTTGGGTGATTACGCATGCGGCAATACCAAATATGTTAATTTTTTAATTTATTTTTATTTATAAAATGGCTAAGGGGGGGGGGGTGATTTAAACTTTTATTAGGGGAGGGGAATTTTTTTTATTAACAAAACACTTTATTTATTTTTTTCAAACTGTTTTATTATTTTTCCACATATAGTAAATCACACCACAAGAAAGAGGACACTTCACATTTCGTGTCCGTAAAGAAAAGAACCACATGTAACACACATAGATGCCCCACATGAGTCAGTATGGTAGTGAGTAAGGACACTGTATCCAGCTTACAAAGTATAAGGCACTATAGTCATATGTTCCAACTATGCTTCTATGAAAACAAACTAACCCCTCCCCCCCGAACTCCCCCCTCCCCTCTTTCACAGATGCAGGTACCTAAAACAAAAAGACGAAAACAAATGTTTTACGGTAAGTATTGCACAAAATCCAGTAACAGACTATTAAATTTTCAAACAACCTAATGTCCCAGCAATATCAGAAGTCAGGTACCATTTGGTCCCCCTAAACACCCTCATCAGATCCTTAATTTCCATATCTGTATAAAAGAGCTCGATAAAACGTCTCCATTTCTTAAAATTTTTTACCGTGCTCTTCTCCTTAAGGGTTTCACACTCCACCCTGTCCAGAAACCAAAAGTGTTTCATCTGTGAAAGGACTTCTGCCATAGAAGGCATGACCGGCTGAAGCCATGCTCTCAGTATACACCGTTTGGCCACCAACAGCAATGCGTGGAGGGCCAATGGGATATCCATAGATTCCGGAGCCGAATGGAAGAGAAGAAGCTGTGGCGACATAGGGAGCTCCAATTTCCATTTGGCCCGTATTAACTTCACCAATTGGGACCAAAAGTTACAAGTGTGGGGACAAGACCATATGCCATGAGTTAGGTCTGTTTTCGGTCGGTGGCACTTAGGGCAGGCCAGAAGCCTGTCTGGGGCTAAGGGATGAGGAGGAATATTAAAACCATAGATGGCTCTATGCATGAGTCTATATTGCGATTCTCTTCCCCTCTCACTGAGTATCGCCCGGTGCACTGTGGCCCAGCCCGATAAGATTTTTTGGGGTAGATCAATATCGTCAAATATAGTGGCCCATTTATTGAACATGCTAGCTTTCAGTGAGTCACTAGATTTGTCCCCTAATTTGTGGTATAAGTATGACAGAGATGAGTTCGAAGGCGGGACAGTAATCACTGCGTCCATCTCAGTCAGTCTGGTTAAAGGCGCTATATTTTTTAGCTGCAAGGTCAAAAACCCCAGCAACTGAGAATAGGCCAAGAACTGAGATGGAGGCAACGAAAACCTCCCACAGAACTCCGGGAAAGTGAGAAGTCTTCCCTCCTGGTGGTGAAACAGCTGATGTATGGGAGTGATCCCAGCATCTCTCCACTTTTGGAACATCGGATTGTTTCTCCCCTGAGGGAATTCTGGGTGACCCCATGGAGAAAGATACCTGGAAAGTGATTGGGGTAGGCCGTATAATTTCCGCACTATTTTTCATGTTGCTATAGTATCCTTTAAAAACAAGCTGCGTTTGACCTCTGGGGGTAGGGAGGCATATTTAGTATGTAGGAAGGCCGACAACGACCAAGGAGATGCCAATCCCGCCTCCAGAGCCCAATTAGAATAAAAGTTTGACCCCTGGATCCAATCTATACAGTGTCTTAGAAGACACGCTACATTGTATCTTCTTAAGTCAGGAAAATTTATTCCCCCCTTTCCCCGGGTTAGTTGGAGCGGGATGGATGGTTTGGAGCGGGTATAACAATTTCGAAAAACTGAACATACGTATCAGGTGGCATTTGCCCAGTAATGATAGTGGCAGTTGTTCCCAACTCAGAAAGGATTTTGTGAATCAGTGGGGGGTAATTTAGATGGTAAAGTGTTTCTGGGGTACAGCCGATATGTATGCCTAGGTATTTGATTGGTTTGGAGGTGACTTTTATCGGTGTATCGTGAGGTAATTGGGAGCGTAGGGATTGCGAGGCCGAGAGGTCCAGCAACTCACTTTTGGACAAGTTCACCTTAAACCCCGAGTAACTGCCAAACTGGTTTAGCCTGTTATAGAAGATCGGCAAGTGATCCGCTGGAGAGGCCAGGAACAACATCAGATCATCAGCAAATGCTGTTAATTTAGTATTTACTCGACCCACCCTGACGCCTTGGACCTTACTATTCTCTACCCACCGGAGGATTTTTTTTTTTTTTTTTTTTACACATATTAATTAGAATCCCCCTGGCGGCATTCTATATACACAGCACTGATCTTCCATTGAAATCAATGCTCTGTATATGATAGAACAATGATCCATCAGATCATTGCTCTATTATACTGATCTGCAGCAGACCAGATGCACTGATTGCCGAGCTGGCATCAGTGTCATTCCAACACTGAGCCCCGGCCTGCTCAGTAAAAGGGATCTCCCCTCCGCGATCGCATCGCGGGGCCGGGGGGGATATCCCCCCACTAGACACCAGGGAGAGGGGCACAAATACTATTTAAATGCAGCTGTCAGCTTTGACAGCTGCATTTAAATAGTTAATTAGCCTGGGGCAGTGATCGGTGTGCCAGGTACTACCCGCAATCCCCAGCTGCATATAGCAACCAGGGTCTGCGGGCTGCAGAGAGGGCTCGCATGACGGGAGCCCTCTCTGTTAACCCTTAAGGGCCGCATGACGTATACTCGGCATGCGTCGTTAAGGGGTTAAGGCAGCTGGAGTGAGCCGGGATACAGGAACAAGGCAGCAGGACACTGGGGGAACCTTTACAGGTAAGTACATCCCATATTCATTTTTACACCAAAACAAGAGCTGCACGGACATCACTAATGATACATATACATATACAGCCCTTGCAGAACAATAATTGAGCTGTGTATGGGCTCAGTAAGAAAGCGCTGACCTAGCAGATCGGCGCTCTCTTACATTGTAATGTCACTAGACTATGTTCACACATAGCATTTAATTATTTAATTACTGAACTTAGATAAGAAGTCCAGGGCTGGAGCCAATCATGAAAAGAAAACTTAGGAAATGAACCTAGATAATTTTAGTAAAGAGTCTGTCCAGCAAGCTCTGTCGCTCAGTGAGAAAAGAGTTTGGGAGTTTAACTCTCAAAAAAATAAACCATACTATATAAAAGTATGGTGTCCCACCACCGGTGTTTCTATTCTGACACAGCGCAGGTGACACCGAAAAACTTCGAACACTTAGCTTCGCCCAGGTAACATAGTCTGAGGGCTTGTGTCACCCTTTTAGGACAGGTAACACGACACTGCAGGGCAGAAGGTGGTTTAGCAACAGTAAGATCGAAACACAGGCACAAGTATTCTTCTCTCAAGTTTTCTTCTTCAAGTATTTCTTCTCTCAAGTTCCGGCAGAGCACATTAACACTTTGGGTTGGGGCTCTCCCGACAAACTCGTCTCAACTCCTCTAAACTCTTCTACTCTTTTCAACACTAAACTGAACCAGGACTGCTATTCTAGCTCAGCACTTAAGCAACTCCCAGCACAGATTCAGTAAGCTCAAGTCTGTATCACAGAAGTCACTTATTGAGCAACTATTCTGTATTGCAAGAGACTTTCAGTAAAACCACTTTATTTATTGTACTGGGACTCAGTGATCATAACACCAGCACCAACACACACTGGCTACACCATCCTTGGGTTATTTTCCCCTTTCTGTGGGTGGTGGTACTGATAGTCTGGGTGGAGCATCTTCCCACTCAAGACCACTGTGACAAGAGCCCAAGGGAACCATCACAATCCCGTTGCTGAGTTAGCACTGGCGTCACGACTGTACAATCACTGGCTGAGCTATATTCCAATCACCGACACTGACGGTTGGGCACTAAAGGCATCCACCACAAAAGGACATTTAAAGGGGTACTCCAGGCTGGGGGGTATTTTCGAGGATCGCTGGAAGGGCGTGGAAACTGAAGCCGGAGGTTACTTACCTCCCCTGTTCCAGCGCCAGTGCCCGGATCGCGCCGCCCGGTACTCCCGTCCCGCGGCCGCTTCCTGGTCAGAGCTGCCGCATGCGACGTGATGTCTCAAGGCAGCTATGCCAATTAGCAGCCATAGCGGGAGGGGAGGAGGGGGAGGTAAGTGACCTCCAGCTTCAATTTCCACCCCCTCCCCGGTGATCCTCAAAAATACAAGATATTTTGAGAACAAGAAAATGGTTGTTGAGTTCCAGGTCCTCCTCCACCTCCTCCCATTCAGCCTTGGCTCTTCACCTTCAAAACTGTTGCCTTTTCCAACTATAAAATGTTCAATGAGATAAACAGGGTAAAGAGGTAAAGGGTAAAGTAAGTTTAGAATTTACTCTCTCAGGAAATCTGCCTGTCCAGATTTTCTGTTTTAAGTGGTGAAAATTTAAGGGGCTACATATGTTTCTCTAGCACCTTCTCTCATATACAGGTTAGACAAATCTCGGTGCCATTCCCATGCAGTTTTAATGGAGTCCTCTGTGCGGTAAGGCCGCTTGGAGCACTGCCACGCCCCAGAGCACTGATCTGCCCCCTGCTGGCCAGGGTGGGTGCAGTGCTCCAAATATCCTTACCGGACAGAGCACTACATTAAAAGTACACTGGAGCGGTGCAGAGGATGAAGGCACGAGACATACCTTCATCCTCAGTGCCCCGTATGCAATGATGGGATATCAGCAGGTTGGATTTGTCTAACCTGCTGATAGTTCCCCTTTAAGTATACCTGTCTTTTCAAATTTTCACATATCATAGTGACATGTATAATATGTGAGATCACTAGAACGAATGGCTCAGCTGGGTGCTTCTCTTCTAGTCTCTCTCTTTTCTGCTGTCAGTGTCGGACTGGCCCACCAGAGGACCGAAGAATCCTCCGGTGGGCCCCCAGCTTCAGAATCTGCACAAACACTGACTGACACATTGTTTCTCACTGGTTCTTCATTGGTGGGCCCCCAGGTACCCCTGTCCGACACTGTATATAGGAGACGGATTCTATAGATAATCTCTTCAGTGGTTCTCCCTGCTCCCATGCTGACTGATGAAAACAAGGCATGTTTCTATAGCATAACACTTTAGGGCAATGTTCATACAAGGTAAACAAGCGTCTGCTTTTTCTTTTTAAAAAGACGTCCGTTATTGCCGCATTTTATTTGGCCTCAATGCATTGAACCCAGTGCATTACGTCAAAATAATGATAATGACAATTATTTTCGGACGTCTTTTCTAAACAGCAGACGTTATTTTTTGTTGTTCACACACGTTTATTCTTTTTTCACCATCTTTTACTGTCTTTACTAGGGATGGTCCGAACCTGCCGAGGTTCGGGTTCGTACGAACCCGGACTCTCGGCAATGATTCCCGCTGTCTTAAACCTCCGTGGAGAGGGTGGATACAGTGGGAGGACCGCCTGGAAAACTGGGATACAGCCATAGCCATAGGCTGTATCCCAGTTTTCCAGGTGGTCCTCCCGCTTTATCCACCCTCTCCAGGGAGCGGGCAGACAGCGGGAATCATTGCCGAGAGTCCGGGTTCATACGAACCCCAACCTCGGCAGGTTCGGACCATCCCTAGTCTTTACTCTTAAATTCAATAGACTTTTCAATTAAAGACACATTCAAAGAGTGATCAGTCCACCTGACTTAGAATAATGCACCAACAGCCGTCACTGCACTGATGAGCGAACGAACTGCAAAATAACGGACGTCATTTAAAAAAAATAAAAACGGACAAGAAAAAACATTGTGGGAATATAGCCTAATAGTAAGCTATGGTATCAGCAGGTTAGAAGCATCTAACCTGCTGCTATGTCCCTATAACAAATGGGGCGCTAAGGTTGAAGGTAAAGGCCCTATTCCACCAACAGATCTGACGACAGATTATCTGTCAAAGATTTGAAGCCAAACCCAGGAGTGGATTTTAAAAGAGGAGAAATCCAGTCTTTCCTTTATGACCTGTTCTCTGATTATAGTCTGTTCCTGGGTTTGGCTTCAAATCTTTGGCAGATAATCTGTCGACAGATCTGTTGGTGGAATAGGGCTTTAAGTTTCCTACCTTCATCCTCAGCACCATTTCTGTGTTATAGAGTTTAATCCCTATGCTAATAAGTCGTTTGGTGCACTGGGGGCAGGACTACCACCCCCAGTGCACTGATCTGCTCCATTAGGAGGGGTGGGCTGCCCCCAGTGCACCAAAATGACTTATTAGCATAGGGATTAAACTACTAATATAATTCATTCATTCTTTACCTTAATCCTCTGCGCCTTCAAACCTGCTGATAGAGATGAACAAATCTCCAGCAAGCTTGGCTTTACCCGAACTTGAACGCTCTGCATTTGACCACTGGTGACTGATGAAGTTGAATGCAGTCCTAGGGGAGTCCTGGAAAACATGGATACAGCCTATGGCGTAATCCATGTTGTTTTTCCAGGCAGCCTTAGGGTTGCATCCAACATTATTATGATGCATAGAACTCCACAACAGTTAATGCTCCGTGCCCCTGTACTGACAAAGTTGTGTCAGTTCAGCAGCATAGAACTTTAGCTGCCTTGAAACTCCTGGCATCATAATAAACGATGATGCCGAGAGTTCCATAAGAGGTCAAGAGTGCAGTTTGTAGTATACAGTAGGCATGCGGACCGTATATCACAGGCGTGTGCATGCCACCTTAGGCCCCACTCTCCACACATAGCGGAACAGAGCCAAGCACAAATAAAGGGGCACAGCATTCAGCTGCAAAGTCATGAAGTTTTTTACATGTTCTCACAAACTGTTCCAAAAAATTTAGGGGACATTTGGCGGGTGATACGGTGGCTCAGCAGTTGGGGGTAGTCCAGTGAAAAAAAATTTTTTCAAATCAACTGGTGTCAGAAAGTTATACAAATTTGTAAATTAATTTTATTTAAAAAAATCTCAATCCTTTCCATACTTATCAGCTGCTGTATGTCCTGCAGGAAGTAGTGTATTCTTTACAGTATGACACAGTGCTCTCTGCTGCCACCTCTGTCCATGTCAGGAACTGTACAGAGCTGTATTTTTTTTAATGAGGATTCCTGACATGGACAAAGGTGGCAGCAGAGAGCACTGTCTCAGACTGGAAAGAATACACCACATTCTGCAGGACATACAGCAGCTGATAAGTACTGGAAGACTGCCAAAGTACCCATTTAATCTCATCTTCTTCCGCCACTGTTCTGTTTCTAACTTTTCTAACGATCTATCTGAGCTATCAGACCACAACCTTCTCTCTTTCTCAATTACTAACATTTGCCCCCCTCCTGACACTCCTACCCCATACATATACAGGAATCTACGTGGTATTAACACTCCTCAACTCATAGACTCCCTTCAATCCTCACTGTCCCCAATCTCATCCCTCACCTGCCCAAACATGGCCACACAACACTACCACAACACCCTGAAAACGACCCTAGACTCTGTAGCCCCCCCCCCACTCTCCGCACACCCTGCTACAGATGCCGGAAGCCCTGGCACACCCTGTAAACTCGCTTTCTTCGGCGGTGCTCTAGGACGGCTGAACGTCTGTGGAGGAAATCTAGAACCTCAGCAGATTTCATTCACTACAAATTCTCTCTCAAATCTTACCTCTGCGCTGAAGATCTGGCCTCCTACTTCAAAACCAAAATTGACACTATCTGCTCTGACATAATCTCCCAGCCCCAAAGTCCCATAGCTCCTATTACTCCTCTCATAGATACCCTTCCCTCTCCCACTCCCTCATCGCTTTCAGCTTTTCACCCAGTTGCAGTGTCCCAGAACAGCCCTTCTTATGCTCATACTTTTATTATAACCAGTTCTGTTCTGGAAAGCTATGGTCCACTGCAAACTGCGTGTATTGTGTCACCCCTGCAGTATTCAGATCTGCTATTTCATTCATTTATTGCATGTATATTCAGGTATCAGTGTCTAATGGTATTATGTCGCCTCCTAGTGTTCAAGTATGGTACTTCTCATGTATATTTCTCTGTATATGCCTAATGGTGTGATGATGCGATGGCTGGATGTCACGTCCCTGCTTCCATGGTAACTCCAATGGTCATCGAGCTTTGGCTGGGGTTTACCATGTGACTTCCTGTTCTACCTCAGTCTATCTCCTGCCCCAGAGGGGATAGGGTGTGTTGCTCTGCTGTTCCTGTTCAGTCTAGTCTTGTCCTCCACCTTCAGGAGGCAAGTTGTGAGTCTATTCCCTGCCCCATAGGGAATAGGTTGTGTGTTCATCCTCTCTCCCTGCTAGGAGAGAGGCCTGTGTGTGCTCTGCTGCTCCAGTCCACTGGCTAAGGACAACGAAGAATCGCATGCCCAGTATTCCCGCATGGTCAGGAACCCGGTTTCCAGCTGTATCACCCTCGTGCCTACACAGTGACCACATTATCCTACAGCTGCCCCGGTTCCTGCCTGTTAGCACCATCTATACTGCGGAGTGGCCCCTAGGGGTCAGGGCATAGCATTTTTGGCGTCACGAACAGGATCTTATCTACGTTGTGCCGACTACCAGTATTCTCGAGGCGCATTACAACCCCCAGAAAGACTTTGCTCAAGACCGCGCTGCGGTCCAGGAGGGGGTTAACCAGTGTATTGGTGGATGTCCCGTGCGCGCGCTGCTCAAGCCCCGCCTCCCGGCCATACTGTGTCACAGCCTCCGTTGCCGGTAGTAAGATTAGTGTCGCACCACCGGAAGTCCCCGAGCCCGACTTCTGCCATCACCGCAACCCCGGCCATCCGTATAGCTGTGCCCATCGGATCCACTGCTCTCTCCCTCTCATCACCGCGGCTCACTGGGCCGCCTACGCCCGCTGCGCTCCTGTCCTCCGGGTTCAGCCTGCGCCTCAGCAGCAAGTACACCTCTTAAAGGCGCAGTACCCTTGATTCTGCCACCATGTCCACGGCTCACAGTAGTGACTCTGACGGCTCGGGCAGCCCGCCCACATCGTCTGCTGATCTCCTCGCTCCAGCAGCAAGGGTCCCTGCTGCTGGTCCTGCACCTATGATTACTGCCGCAGTGCCATTCTTTATCGGGCCTTCCAATCTCCCCAGTTATAAAGGGGAACCCCACACTCTAGCTGCCTTCAGAGAAAAGATTGCACGCACTCTTGAACTTGTCTCACTCTCTCCCACTCAGCAGGTGCAGTTGCTGCTAGGACAACTCGAAGGCCCCGCCGCCGAGGAGGTGCGGTCATGGCCAGCTACTGAAAAGTCTGACGTGCAACAGATCCTTAACCGCCTGAGCAGGGAATTTGAGGTACAGTCACCCACAGAGGTCCGCTTCAAGTTC
This sequence comes from Dendropsophus ebraccatus, assembly GCF_027789765.1. NCBI lineage: Eukaryota > Metazoa > Chordata > Amphibia > Anura > Hylidae > Dendropsophus > Dendropsophus ebraccatus. The sequence goes on from NC_091456.1 coordinate 26,371,506, forward strand.
TACGATCGACGCCAGAAGCCAGGTGAGACTCTCAGAGACTATGCACTTGCACTCCAATCTGCTTACCGGGCCCTACGCCAAGTCGATACCATAGACCCCTCAGCCGCTGAAGGCATAATTACTGATCGCTTTATAGAGGAAGTGGACTCCAGGCTAATCCAGAGTCAACTACGCATGCTAGCCGCTCAAAATCCTACCATGTCCTTCCTGGACTTCAAGACCTTGGCCCTACGGGTGGTTGGAATTGACACTCCCTGTGCTGGCTGTATTGCAGGCCCAACTCCCATAGATCTGGCGGGGACCACCCCCGTACCTCCAGTCTCACCTGTGGCTACACCTGTTCCCGCAATTCAAGCCTCACAACAGCCTGCATTTGCTAACTCTCCGGTTACCCCTGACCTCCTTACCCAGGTGGTTGACTCCCTCTGCCAAGCTATAAGGGGACTGCAAGGGGCCTCCTCCACGTCCCTGTCCCAGGACCCTTGCCCTGAGTACCCGAGTCCTGATAGGCCTCCGCCCCAAAGACTTAGGCCTTACTGCAGCTATTGTAGGCGACATGGACACTATCGGTCCCAGTGCTTTCAGTTAAAACGGGCCACCCCTGGGTCCGAGGGCCAACACCCGGGAGGTCAAACCCCAGGCCCGCAGGAATCACAGTGGTTCTCCAGGTTCCTCTCTCAATGCCCGCATGTAACTCTCTGGATAGACAATGTCCCCCTGGAAGCCCTTGTAAACACAGGTTCCCAAGTGACTACCATACCCAGGCACATTTTCGAGGAACATTGGGACCTGAGGGCGTTAGGCCCGGTTGGCTACTGGGAGCCTACCATTTGTATTGGTAACCGGGAGTTACCTCGTCAAGGTTTGATTGTTACTGAAGCTCAGGGGGATAGTGGTACTACTGTTCTAGGCATGAATGTTATTCACCATGTATTTGCTGAACTGTTAGATGCTCTGCATGCCTCTTTGTCTCGTGCCTCTCCCCACTACAGGCAAGCTGTTCAGAAGACCATCAAAGCACTCACCGCTCAGCAGAGGTTTGTCAATCACCGTGGGGAGATTTGTCGTGTCCGTACTAGAGATGCTCGCCCAATCACAATCCCAGCTAACAGTGAGACCCTTATCTGGTGCAGGGCTCGACCGGGCCTAGACAACGCTGACTACGAGGCTCTACTAGATTCCATCGAGATTGAGGGTCAACCCCTTGTCATGGCTGCCCGAAGTCTAGTGACCGTCTCCAATGGTCAGGTTCCAGTACGGCTGGTCAACCTCAGTGCATCTCCAGTCAACCTACCTAAGTTTACTACGGTTGCCATGCTCCACCAACTCGACCCTGAGGATCTCATATGTGAAGAGACCATTGCCCACCAGAGGTCGATTAGGACATCATCAGGAGAATCCAAACAGTCCCGCGCTCCTTGGTGGGATGCCCTCAACATCGGGGATGCCAACACCCCAATCGAGCATATTCAGGGGGTACTCAAGGTTGCCAAGCGCCATCACGAGGCCTTCAGCAAGCATTCACTTGACTTTGGTAAAACTGGTCTGGTCCAACATCGAATTAATACCAAAGATCATCCTCCTATCAAGGAGAAGCACCGGCCTATTCCGCCTGCCAGCTATCAGCAGGTGAAGAAACTGCTCCAGGAAATGAAGAACACCAACGTCATCCAGGAGAGCCAAAGTCCGTGGGCTGCCCCTATTGTCCTCGTTAAAAAGAAGGACGGCAACATCAGATTCTGTGTTGACTACCGGAAGCTGGACACCATTACTCACAAGGATGCCTATCCGCTGCCCTGTATAGAGGAATCTATCGCTGCTCTGGGTTCAGCCGCCTACTTCTCAACGTTGGACCTCACCAGTGGGTATTGGCAGGTGCCCATGGCCCCGGAAGACCGGGAGAAGACAGCGTTTACTACCCCCATGAGACTTTATGAGTTCACAAGTATGCCGTTTGGGCTCTGCAATGCCCCCGCCACATTTCAGCGGTTAATGGAGAGGTGCCTCGGTCACGTCAACTTCCAAAGTGTATTGCTCTACCTTGATGACGTCATTGTCTATTCTCGCACTTATGAGGACCATATTCATCACTTAGCCGAAGTGTTTCAAGTCCTTATTGACCATGGCCTCAAGATCAAACCGTCGAAGTGTCAGCTCCTCAAACCGCAGGTGAACTATTTGGGGCATGTCGTGAGTGCCGAGGGGATACAACCTGACCCCGAGAAGATCTCGGCTGTGGAGAGTTGGGGCATTCCCAAGACGGTGAAAGAGGTGAGAAGCTTCCTTGGATTTGCGGGCTATTACCGCCGCTTCATACCCCACTTCGCCCAGGTGGCTAAACCACTAAATGAGCTACTCCGTGGCTGTCCTCGAGAGAACTACAGTCGACGGCTACCCATAGAGTGGTCTGAATGTCAGGAGACGGCGTTTCAAACCCTGAAGGCCCTGTTGATCTCGCCTCCCATCCTGGCTTACCCTGACTATAGTCAGCCTTTCCATCTCTACACAGACGCCAGCTTCCAAGGCCTAGGGGCTGTCCTGTCTCAAGTCCAGGGTAATCAGGAAAGGGTTATTGCCTATGCCAGCCGAAGTTTAAGAGGCGCTGAAAAGAATGATAGTAACTACAGCTCATTCAAATTGGAGTTGCTTGCTCTGGTGTGGGCCATTACTGAAAAATTCAAAGATTACCTCGCGGCTACACCGTTCACTGTCTATACGGATAACAACCCGCTAGCTCACCTCAATACCGCGCTACTGGGCGCTCTGGAACAGCGTTGGGCCTCTAGGTTGGCCAACTTCAACTTCGAAATCAAGTATCGAAGCGGCAAGGCCAATGTGAATGCTGACCTGCTGTCTCGACTGCCTAGAGGTGAGGAAGCCCCAGAGGATGACGACTGGGAAGATGTAGAGATGCCCCCTTTTTATCAGAGATTCGCTACCCAGAGTACTACCACGGCGGTCAAAGAGAGCGAGACGTCCCCTGACCCGGGGCCCTATCAAGATTTGTCCAGATGGCAGACCATCCAGAATGAGTCTAGAGTCTTGGGGGAAATCTATGACTACTTGTCTACTGGGAGAGTCCCCATGAGAATCAAGAGGCCCTATCCAGACGTTGAACTGAGACGTCTCTGGAGACAGAGGAATCGGCTCTTCCTTCATAGGGGCCTACTTCTAAGGAATTTGTTGGACCCCGTCTCTGGAGAACGATGCCATCAGATCTTGATTCCCCGGCGAGATGCCAAATTGGTGTTAGATGCCTACCATGACCGTTCCGGCCATTTCGGGGTCCATAAGACTGAGGCGACCATTCGTCAACGGTTCTATTGGATCGGGATGCGGGCTGACATTGAGAACTGGTGTGCTGAATGCCCCGCCTGTAACATCTCCAAGGCGGGAGGAAGAGAGGCCCGAGCTCCCTTGCATTCCATTGTGTCCCACCGGCCAAATCAGCTTGTTGCCGTGGACCATGTGAAGTTGGCCCCGATGAGATGTGGTTACACCTATGCCCTGACCATGGTCGATCACTACTCCAAGTGGGTAGTCGTGGTACCCGTCCGAGACTTGACTGCAAGGACCACAGCCATCACTTTCTACAAAGAATATGTGAAACACTACGGCTGTCCTGAGTCCCTGCTCACAGACCGAGGCCCGGCTTTCGAATCTCAACTCTTCCATGAGCTATGCACTTACCACGAGTGCAAAAAGCTTCGTACCACGGCCTATCACCCGCAAGGCAATGGTCTCTGTGAGAAAATCAACCAGGTCTTCATCAACATGCTAAGAACAGCTTCGGTGGCAAAGCGGGTGGAATGGCCTCACCTGTTGGATGAGCTGGTGGAAATCTATAACAACACCACCCATTGCTCTACAGGCTACTCTCCTTTCTATCTGATGTTTGGGCGCCAAGGTCAGCTTCCTCAAGACCGCTCGCTTGGAGTTCAAGTAACTGACACTGTCAACACTCTGCCTGATACCGACTGGGTCCAAGAGCATCAGAGGAGGATTCAAGACGCCCAAGAGATTGTCGACCAGAAGATGGGAGAGGCCCACCAGCGTCAGGAAGATGCTTATAATCAAGGGGCGCATGCCACACCACTAAGAGTGGGGGACAGAGTCTGGCTCAAAAAGTATCACCGCACCCACAAGTTGGAAAGTCTATGGGAGCCTGAACCCTATATCATTTCTGCTATTCCCTATCCAGAGACTGACGTGTATGAGGTCAAGAAGCCAGGTCTGGCCCCTCAAACTGTACACCGGAATAGGATAAAGCGCTGTGTGAGGGAGGATCTGCAAGTCCTCACAGCATCCTGTCCAGCACCTGTACAGGCACTTCCGCCAGTCTCAGAGGCTCCATCTAAACCGGCCTCTCTTGAAGATATGTTCCAAACTGAACCATTTCTCATGGCCATTGGCTATCAGGGGATTCCGATGAACACCCCAGTTATCCTGCCTCCTGCGGCTCCGCCTCCTGCGGTTTCTCCTCCTCATCCAGCTGCTGTCAATGACCCCTAATCTGTTCCAGAGCAAGCTACTCATGAAGCCAGCCTCATGCTGAGACGATCTGAGCGCTCTACTCGGGGAACACTACCAATCCGCTACAGAGACCAAAGTCCCTAAACTGTTCCTGTTTTGTTGTTGTTCCTGTGTGATTAAAAAGTTCTATGCAACGTTCAAGGTTCGTGCCTGGTCCTCCTGACCAAGTTTCCTTATTATCATCCAGCTATGTGCTGATGGACACTCATTGAACAAACTGTTCTCTAGTGCCTGTCCCAGAGCCTTTACATGGACGATGTTCTATGTTGCCTAAAGAGACTCTACCAAACAGAGACACTTATCCAGTTTTTCCTAAAGCACTTTTCATGATTATGTGATTGTCAGAGGTTTATTATTGTATTTCATGATTGCACTTCAGTATTGCACTTCAGTAGTCAAAAGTCTATTTTCTTGTCAGTTATATATATATATATATATATATATATATATATATCTTTTCCTACCTCTGAGTAAGCAGGAAAGTCATTTAGATAGTCTCAGAGTAAAGTGTGTCTTTAGAAAAAGCATTTCTTCTCACAGTGTATATTTTCATGTCAGAGTCAGACAGTTTACTTCTCCTCTGAGTAAAGAAGTCAGTCTACATATTTATATCTATAGCCTCAGAAAAAGTGTATTTTCTAAAGAGTGTATTTTTCAGAAGGATCTTCTATTTTCTCCATGCATAGTATTATTGTATCTATTGTATCCACAAATGGAAAGAGTAATTGAGCCAATTCTCCTCAAGACCTCGCAGTGTTTGTTGTCTTTTATATTTCCCTTCCTTTTGTTTCCAGTGTCTGTTCACCTCTGTCTTGTCCCTACACACCGTAGTTGCTACACATAGTCTTACCTAACATTCACACTTGTCCATACATATTGCACCTTGGATACCTTTTCGTGTGTTTGGCCTATTGGATAATTGTGTTGTATGATTGACCGGTATGTAAGGGGCCCCCATGTATGTTTGCGTTTATTATTTTGTTCTTTTCTCTTTCAGGTGTCCAAGTCACTTCACACAGACACCCAAGGCAGTACACAGGTCTTCACAGTTTTCTTTCCAGTAGGGTAACTCATTTTCATTGGAAACCTACTGTCAAACTGACTGGAATATTGAGGGTCCCCCGCCAGCAGTTAAGTTGTCCTGACTTTCATGTCAGATGTTCCACGCACCAACTACCTGTAACCAGAGTACGTTAGGCACCCCTAGGTGAAGTCCTGCCACTAGGGTTTTCTTTCTCTTCATATCTCTTGTCACCTGTGCCTTGAGCGTGGGAAACACACATCTACGTATTCGCCCACACTAACATTCCTTCCTCTTGTCTTGTTGTCCTGGTCCTCTATGTTCATTCGGCCACATCCACCTTAGCTTGTGGTTCGCCGAGGTCGGCTCATTTCTAGTAGGGAGGTATGCAGTGTCCCAGAACAACCCTTCTCATGCTCATACTTTTATTATAACCAGTTCTGTTCTGGAAAGCTATGGTCCACTGCAAACTGCCACCCCTGCAGTATTCAGATCTGCAGTATTCAGATCTGCTATTTCATTCATTTATTGCATGTATATTCAGGTATCAGTGTCTAATGGTATTATGTCGCCTCCTAGTGTTCAAGTATGGTACTTCTCATGTATATTTCTCTGTATATGCCTAATGGTGTGATGATGCAATGGCTGGATGTCACGAGACTGTGCCCTGCTTCCATGGTAACTCCAATGGTCATCGAGCTTTGGCTGGGGTTTACCATGTGACTTCCTGTTCTACCTCAGTCTATCTCCTGCCCCAGAGGGGATAGGGTGTGTTGCTCTGCTGTTTCTGTTCAGTCTAGTCTTGTCCTCCACCTTCAGGAGGCAAGTTGTGAGTCTATTCCCTGCCCCATAGGGAATAGGTTGTGTGTTCATCCTCTCTCCCTGCTAGGAGAGAGGCCTGTGTGTGCTCTGCTGCTCCAGTCCACTGGCTGTGTTCCTGTCTCAAGTCTCAAGATTCTCATCTGGGTGTCGATTCTTCAGTCATTCTTCAATTCCTCTCATCATCATCTTCTCTAATCATCAACAGCAAGTATTTCATTCAAGTCTCATTCCACCCAGCATCTCAACTTCAGTTTCACTACTACTCCCATCATTCAGCACGCTACTCTCACAGCCTATTGCAGCATCACCCATTACTCTGCTTTATTCAAGATTGCCTTATTCCCGGTTGCATCCGGAGAGACTGTTGCTACTAGTTACCACCGTTACAATAAATATACAACTACCGTTGTTTCTGAACCTTGGCATTGGTGTGATAATTGGTGCCCTGACTAAGGACAACGAAGAATCGCATGCCCAGTATTCCCGCATGGTCAGGAACCTGGTTTCCAGCTGTATCACCCTCGTGCCTACACCGTGACCACAATATCCTACAGCTGCCCCGGTTCCTGCCTGTTAGCACCATCTATACTGCAGAGTGGCCCCTAGGGGCCAGGGCATCGCACAGTGACAGAGGAAGAAGTTGCCAAGCTCCTCTCCTCCTCTCGTCCCACTACCTGACCCTATTCCCTCACACCTCCTCTAGTCCCTCTCTCCTGCTGTCACTACTCACCTCACTAAAATATTCAACCTCTCCCTCTCCTCTGGTATCTTTCCCTCCTCATTCAAACACTCTATTATAACCCCACTGCTGAAAAAACCTTCCCTAGACCCATCTTGTGCAGCCAACTATCGGCCTGTTTCTAATCTCCCCTTCATCTCTAAGCTCCTGGAACGTCTTGTCTACTCTCGCCTTACTCGCTATCTCTCTGATCACTCTCTTCTTGACCCTCTACAATCTGGCTTCTGACCCCTTCACTCCACTGAAACTGCTCTTTCCAAGGTGTCAAACGATCTCCTGAAGGCCAAGTCACAAGGAAACTACTCCTTGCTGATTCTCCTGGATCTATCAGCAGCGTTTGACACTGTGGACCACCAGCTTCTCCTCTCTATGCTCAGCTCTCTTGGCCTCAAGGACTCTGTTCTCTCTTGGTTCTCTTCCTACCTCTCTGACCGCTGCTTCAGTGTATCCTTCTCGGGCTCTACTTATTCTCCCTTACCTCTCTCTGTTGGGGTTCCCCAGGGGTCAGTCCTAGGTCCCCTCCTCTCTCTTCTCCCTCTATACAGCCCCTATCAGACAGACCATCAGCAGGTTTGGCCTGCACTACCATCTTTATGCTGATGACACCCAGCTATACACCTCCTCCCGTGACATCTCCCCTGCCTTCCTGCACAATACTAGTGACTGTCTATCTGCTCTCTCTAACACTATGACCTCTCTGTTTCTCAAACTCAATCTCTCTAAAACTGAACTTCTGGTATTTCCTCCCTCTAACAAACCTAAACCCGACATCTCCCTCTCTGTGGTACTAGCATAACTCCAGTGCATCAAGCTCGATGTCTGGGGGTTATGCTAGACTCGGATCTATCCTTCACTCCCTATATCCAAGTTCTTACACACTCCTGTCATCTTCATCTCAAAAACATCTCCAGAATCCGTCCATTTCTCACCACTGACACCGCTCAGACTCTGACTGTCGCCCTGATCCATTCCCGTCTTGACTACTGTAACTCCCTACTAATTGGTCTTCCTCTCTCTAAGCTCTCCCCTCTCCAGTCGATATACCGACGTCTCCCCTCTGTGCCAGTCACTGCACTGGTTACCCATTAAATCCAGAATTCACTTCAAGCTCCCACCCTCACCCATAAAGCTCTCCACAACTCTGCCCCTCCATACATCTCCTCCCTCATCTCCACCTATCATCCTACCTGTGCCCTGCGCTCTGCAAATGATCTAACCCTAACATCTTCCATAATCAGAACCTCTCATTCCTGCCTCCAAGACTTCTCTTGTGCTGCACCAGTTCTCTGTAACTCCCTACCCAAACACATCAGACTCTTACCCAATATTCACAGTTTCAAGCGTGCCCTGAAGACTCATCTCTTTAGGTTAGCCTATAACGTTCCCTAAACTTGTTTCCCCCTTCTGTTGTTTCCCTCGCTCTATATCTCTGACGGTTCCTGCACTCTATGGGGGGCATTTATTAAGTCCGCCGGACTTAAAAATGCCCCCGCAGCTCCGGCGCTACGAGGTTTTATGTAGAGGCGGACTGCCTCTACATAAATCCCGTGCGCGCCGGTGCGCACCGACGAAAACCTACGCCACCTGAGGACAGGAGTAGGTTTTCGGCGTATATTTGGGCGAAACGGATGGTAAATCGCGCGGACTCTGAGTCCGCGCCCTCCGTTCCCCCCACTACACGCCCCCTTTCCGCCCCCCCTGGCGTACTCAGCGGAAAGTGCCGATTTGCGAATATTTTATTCGCAAATCGGCCATTTGCGTATAAAATAATACGCAAATCGGCACTTCCCGCCGAAAATCATCCGTTCGCAGGATGATACATGTGGCCCTATATGTTTACTTGCAATCAGATATTGGCGTGTAACTGGCTCATCCTGTATTTCTAACTATGTACAATGGCTGGACCATGGACAAATAAAGCCCTTATGCCTGGTGCCAACCCAAATTATAGTCTGTAAGCTCCAACGAGCAGGTCTCGTTTATACTTTGCATTTTATGTTATTTTTATCTATTATGATGTTTTTATTTACTCTTATTTAACTGTGTATTATGTATCTCTGTACTGTATGCATAGAAAAAAAAGCGCTGCAGAATCTGTTGGCGCTATACAAATACATTTATTATTATTATTTAAATGCCACCAAGGTTAACTGCATGTGAGTTTTTATTTTCCTCTACATATATAGTGAGGGGTTTGTGAGCAGGGACAGAGACAGAAGCCAATGGTGACAATCTCTGTACTGTGCTGCTGAATATGTTGGCTCTATACAAATATAAAGGAATAAGCTTAGTGCAGGAGGTACAGTATCCACCAGGGGTAGGGAACCTTGGCCCTCCAGCCGTAGCAAAACTACAACACCCATCATGTCTAGATAGCTAAAGCTTTGGCTGTCCAGGCATGATGGGAGTTGTAGTTCTTCACCAGCTGGGGAGCCAAGGTTCCCTCCCCCTGGTATACACCATGTTAGCCAGAGAACTGGGACCGTTGGTCATATTGCTAAATTACCACTAGAGGGCGGTAGACATTGGAATTGGGAGGAAGCTTGACTGTGAATCACGAACGGCCATATTTGTTTTGGGAAAACATGACAGACCTTGTACTCCTTATCCATGGGTTGTTGTAATCCCCGGCAGCGCTTGAAGCCCGGACTGAGAACGATAATCGTGTAGTACGAGAAACGGACTAGATACTGGGGTCTGTAGACACGAGCCATGTACGGGGCGTCCCGGGGAAGCAGCTGACGCCACGGGCCGGCCCGGGAAGTGACGTCACACCGGTGATATTGTGTTTTGAATTTAATGGCGGTAAAGAGCGGAGCCTGGTGAGTGATCGCTGCGGGATTGGGGTGAATGGTGGTTCACTATGTGTACGAGTGATGTGCGGAGCCGGTGTCACAGTGTACGGGCAGCCTCCGCCATTGTCACACTATGAGAATGACTAGTGTGACGTCATATGGTAGATATCATTGGAATGACATCACACATTAACAACAAAAAAAAAATATTGCATTCATTGGTGTCAAACTCAAGCTCTTCAGCTGTGGCAAAACTACAACTCCCATCATGCCTGGACAGCCAAAGCGTTAGCTTTGGCTGTCCAGGCATGATGGGAGTTGTAGTTTTGCCACAGCTGGGGGGAGGGGCTGAGTTTGACACCTGTACATAAAGTTTATCCTCTGTGTAAATGTTCTGTAACCCCTTCATATACTTAGTATCAGGACTCCTGTATAGTCAGTGGTTGTTTACATTGTATCTACATAGTGTTTCTCTCAGCTGCCAAGTGGATACAGATGTATCAGGTGGAGGCAATGCTATGTATACTGCCCAGCCTGGACCCCACTAGTAGGGCCCTATTACACGGGATGATTTTATCGTTCAAAAAATCGTTAGATCATTCGGATTTGAACAATATTTGTTACGTGTAATAGCAGGCAACGATTAAACGACCAACAAGAAGTCATCGATCGGTTGATAAATCTGGACCCGTTTTTATCGTTTGCAAAACGTTTCAACGTCCTTCGGTGTGATAACGTGTCGTTCACGCGTTCCCTGGTCTATCAGCCAGGAAAGGACGAGCGCAAGAATGACCGCAAGTAACGATCATCGTCCTGTGTAAAAGGGTGAACGATTAGGATCGTTTGAGAACGTTTACCGTTAATCGCCGAAAAATTGTCCCGTGCAATACTACCCTTACAGTCTACCCCAGAGAGGTGATGGTATGTTTCCGTTCTGAGCCCAACCCTGGCATGGCTGCTTGTATACTGTGGATTTAGCCACGCTTTTGGCTCACGGTTATTATAACCTGTGTAAACAATGTAAAATTACAAATTGTATCAGGAAAAACGTGCTGTAGTTTAGTGTGTATTGCAGCCTAGATTCCCTTTAAAACAGGAAGCTGTATCTGTAAGGCCCCGTTCACACGTAGCAAAACTAGCGGAATTGTCGCCCACGGAATGCCGTTAGCCTCCCTCTCATAACGGGAGTCTATGGGAGGCAGCAGCGCGCGCCTCCCATAAACTCCCATTATGAGAGGGAGGCTAACGACATTCCGTGGGGGACAATTCCACAGTGGAATTCCGCTAGTTTTGCTACGTGTGAACGTAGCCTAACACTGATCTGACGCAGAATCCTCTTGAAAAATAAGGTTACTGTTACACAAAGCTTTTATCGGCCAAATACCGACTGTTACGGCCAATAAGCATTTTGTGAAATAGGTCATGCTTTAAAGGAGTAATCGGGCGAAAATTATTATTAAAGTATTGTATTGCCCCACAAAACTTATACGAACCCCCAATATACACTTATTACGGGAAATGCTTATAAAATGCTTTTTTCCCTGCACTTCCTACTGCATCAAGGCTTCACTTCCTGGATAACATGGTGATGTCACTTCCTGGATAACATGGTGATGTCACTTCCTGGATAACATGGTGATGTCACTTCCTGGATAACATGGTGATGTCACTTCCTGGATAACATGGTGATGTCACTTCCTGGATAACATGGTGATGTCACTTCCTGGATAACAGGATAGAAGTGTAATAGATAATAATAATAATAATAATAATAATAATAATAGAAGTGGTGGCAGCAGACCGCCGCTATCTTCTATGGGCCGCCTGGACGATCTAAAGATCATCTGGGCGTACCCTTCCGCTGCTCCCCGCTCGATGTCTGTTTGTGTAGTAGAGATAGCGAGCGGGGAACAAAAAGCAGGCGAGCGCTGACCTCGCTTACTCCTAGATATTGTGCTCTGTAAAGGCCCTTTTACTCGAGACGATTATCGGCCATATTCGGGCGATAATCGTCTTGTGTAATAGAAGCCAACGATCAGCCGACATGAACGATGCCGAAAGACAAGCGACTAATATAGCATCGTTCTGTTGCTGTCGCCTCGTGGAACCGAAGCAGCGGCAGGTGACCGTTACCATCTGCTACGGGATGCCTGGACGATCAAGTGATCAACAGGGCAGCTCCTCGTGCCCCCCCTGCACTCACCCGTTTTCTGCCGGTTCATGTAATTGCACCCTGTGTAATAGGGGATTATGGCCTTAGGGTATGTTCACACTGAGGACTAGACGAGGAATTCCCAGCTAGATCTGCCCTCAATGTTACGGGTATTCTGCTTAAAATTCTGCCTGAAAATATGTACCATTGTGTTCAGTGGGATTTCCACTCTGTTGTTCACATAGCGGCATTTACGTGCAGAATGTTCCACCGTGGATCCGCTAGAGAAATCCTATAAAAGTCATTGGGGCTCTGAATTTCCGCTTGAATTCCATGCCAATTCTGCACGAATTCTGCATCAATTCAATTCTTTTCCTATTCCTCAGTGTGAATATACCCTTAGGGCCATATTACACAAAGCAATAATTGGCCGATCATCGCTCACTATCATAGAGACAATGATCAGCTGATGAAGCAATCATCGGCTGATTGTTGCTATAGGCCCAAACCTAAAATCACCGGCGACATGTAATAGCAATGCATGGCTGACGATTCTGCAGACAGTAGACTTTGCCTATCCACGCTCCATAACTCCCTCGGCGCTATGCTGCTTCTCGGGTGCCGCGCTTTGCGAGTGGCCTGTCTGAGCTGACATCCAATCACTTACCCCAGTGGTTCCGGCCAGTGATTGGTTGAGCGGCTTGTCAGCTCATACAGGCCGTTCAGAGCTGACAGGGGGGGCTCTGGAGTGTGGATAGGTAATGTATACTTTTTAAGCAAGAACTGGAAGCAGCCGTCATTGCACAAATAACCGCCATTATTTTTTAAATAACGGACCTTACTCATGCAATGGCGGCCGTTGTTATGAGCTGTTAAGACAGCTGTCATTTTTAAGTGGTGTGAACCTAGCTCTGAGCGGCGGTGATCCCGGCTGACATGCGCAGCCGGGCAGTGCCTCTATTAGCCGGTGCGGGTCCCGTTGCCGCGCCGGCTAATTAAGCCTCTAAGTGCAGCTGTCAAACCTGACAGCTGCATTTAGAGGCACTGCGCCGCACGTCCCTGGTGTCTAGTGGGACGGATCTCCCCCCCGCGATGCGATTGCGGGGTGGAGATCCGTTCTTCTGCCCGTGCCGGGCCTCAGCGTCGGAATGACGCTGATCCCGGCTCGGCAGTAGATTGCTATGGCCTGCAGCAGGCCATAGTAATCTATGACCGATCTAATCGATCTTTGCTGTGTATATACACAGCATTGATCTCTATGAGAGATCAGTGCTGTCTATATACAAGTCCCCCAGGGGGGCTTCTAGTTACAGTAAAAAAAAAAGTAAAAAAGTGTTTTTATTAATAAAAAATCCCCTCCCCTAATAAAAGTCCAAATCACCCCCCTTTTCCCATTTTATAAATATAAATTAATAAATAAATAAACATATTTAGTATCGGTGCGCGCGTAATCGCCCGAACTATTAATTAATCACATTCCTGATCTCGCACGGTAAACGGCGTCAGCGCAAAAAAATTCCAAAGTGCAAAATTGCGCATTTTTGGTCGCATCAAATCCAGAAAAAATGTAATAAAAAACGATCAAAAAGTTGTATATGCGCAATCAAGGTACCGATAGAAAGAACACATCATGGCACAAAAACTGACACCTCACACAGCCCCATAGACCAAAGGATAAAAGCGCTATAAGCCTGGGAATGGAGCGATTTTAAGGAACGTATATTTGTTAACAATGGTTTGAATTTTTTACAGGCCATCCGATACAATATAAGTTATACATGTTATATATCATAGTAATCGTAACGACTTGAGGAACATGCATAACAAGTTTTACCATAGGACGGACGGCGTAAATGCAAAACTCCCCGAAATCAAAACAAATTCGTTTTTTTTTCAATTTGACAGCGCAAATGATTTTTTTCCGGTTTCGCAGCATATGTTATGGAAAAATAATGCCTGTCATTGCAAAGTACAATTGGTTTCGCAAAAAATAAGCGCTCATATACGTCTCTAGGTGAAAAAATGCAAGCGCTATGGACTTTTAAACTTAAAATGGAATAAGCAAAAGCGCAAAAACGAAAATAGGCTTTGACCTTAAGGGGTTAAGCATACCTATCATTTAAACAAACCTCTGACGTGTTAGAGGTTTGTGGCACTGGGGGTCCGGGTGCTGAGATCCCTGCATCCGGACCCCCACCGATAAAGACCTCAGATATTTTGCCCTGATATGTCAGAAGTTTGGGTAAATGATAGGCACGCTTTAATGATACTATAGGAATTACCTGTGGTTGATGTGTAATCATTGTCTTTGTCATTTGGTAAAGGTTCATAGTCCTAAAGGCTCACTTTATAATGTGACTTATTGTTTCAGACATGTTGAAATTCAAAGTTGGAATCCGCGGTGGAGCAGACGGCCTTTCATCCGAGCCTCTCACCAGCAGAGCTACACGGCTCCATAATTTTTTACAGGTGTTAATTTTGTATATGTTTGTTTTGTGTCTTCATCTATAATGTGAGAGTAAGGGTCCTATTCCACGGGCTGATGGCCACGGTTCAAAAAACGGACTGCGGCACCAGCTTCCCCGTGTCGGCGCCGTTCTATCCCTGGGTCAGATTAAAGAGGATGTACCTGGTGGTACATCCTCTTTAAACACCATACATTATCTACACATGCTGCAGGGCTTCTCCTGCGCTCCTCTTCCTCCTGATCCCGCGCGCAGCAGCAGCTTTGGTGCGGCCTGTCTGAGCTAACAGACCGCTCAGCCAATCACTGGCTGCGGCGTTCCTGGCCAGTGATTGGCTGAGCGGTCTGTCCACTAAGACAGGCCGCGCCGATGAACGATCAGCCGATGACACGATCATCGGCTGATTGTTGTCTCTATTCCATGGAGCGAATAGGCCCCCCTAAGGCTGGGTTCACACTGCAGTTTTTGCAGTTTATGCATCTGTTTTGATCCATTTTTCCATTGACTTCTATTCTAAAAGAAAAAAAAAAGCATCAAAACGCATGCATACAAATGTTGGCAAACACAGTTTTGTGTATGTTAAAAAGGATGCGTTTTTATTCGTGTTTTTTGTTTTTTTTATAATGAATCCACACAAATGCATCCCTTTTTTCATATATTTTTTTTCGTGCATTAAAAAACAAAAAAAAGAAATTGATTGCAAAAACGCATTGTGAACCCAGCCTTAAGGGTATGTTCACTGCAGAATCCGCTGTGCATATTTTTAGATGATATTTAATAGCTTCTATTTCAATTGGAGTTTCCATGGGCAACCACATTAAAAAGTTACATATGACTTCTTTTTTCCGTATAGAAAAAAATAAGTGAGATATTTTATTTATCAAGTTTACAAGTTTTTGATGCTGAAAAAAAAAATCAACTTAAAAATCAGGAGTTGTAGAATGAAGCAGTGTCGTTTACCTCTTCACACATAGCAAGGTTTGCAGTAGAGATGAGCGAACTTTTTGAAAATTCGGGTCCGCACCAACCCGAACAATCACTAGTTTAATCCCATTGCCTGGAGAAGATAGATGCAATGGCTATATCAATGTTTTCCAGGCAGTCCTCAGGCTGCATCCGCATTCTCCAGGCAGCAGGAATCAAAAGCCGATCATTTGGGTTCGTGCAAATTCAAACTTTCGGCAAGTTTGCCCATCTCTAGTTTGCAGGCAGTATCTCCATAGCTGAGCTTATGAGCATCCCGGGATATCACATAGTAGTGTTGTTAATGCTTTAATTCTTCATCAAGTTCTGTTCCGTTCTAGGGTAAATCATCATGTCAGTTCCCTTCACTGCAACAACAGCAGCTGTCTACTCTAACCAGGGAAGGACTTCTGGATTCCTTATTTGTCCTTTTTGAAGAATGTAACAATCCCGCATTAATGAGGATTAAACATGTCTCTAACTTTGTCAAAAAATGTGAGTTTAGTTTTTTTTTTCTTCTTGGAAATACAGAGGTCTTCTTTATCTATACTATGTAACTGAGGAATGCCTGTTGTCACCCATAAGGACCAATCGGAGCTCTGCCTCAATTTATTATATAGTGAAACCTTGAATTACAATTCCAAACACAGAGAGATCGGCACTACCGCAATATTAATACACATACGGTCCGTGATATTTTGCCGATACAGTCATATACTGGGGTGCTCCTCACCTAGAACTAAAGATTCCAGTCATATAGTGAAGATACAAAAGACGATTGGGGGGCAAAAGATGATTGGAGAAGCATGCTGACGCGCGCGAAACAGCTGTCACGTAACACACGTTTGCCGCATGGTGCTGGTTTCCGAGTCGTCCTATGAAAATGAAATGTTTTTAATAAAGTGAAAATAAAAGTCAAGTTTTAATGTCATGTGCACTGGGAACCATATATATTTGTTTTTTTCCCCCAGATTCTGAAACCATTGCAGAATTACGTGAGCTCCAACCCAACGTTAAGGATTTTGAAGTAAAGAATGTAATTGGACGAGGTCACTTTGCCGATGTACATGTTGTGAAGGAGAAGATTACCGGAGACATATTTGCTATGAAGACAATGAAGAAGAAAGCACTTCTAGCACAAGAACAGGTTCTGAGTAGTTTTTCTTTATATTTCTATATAGGGCTGGGATTTGGTAATGATACTCACCTCTGGATTGGCCACTGGAAGGATGTACAGTGAACTCTCCAAATCTATAGCATGTTCATGCAATGTGCTGTTGTTGACCATCATTTCAATGCTTAAAATGTCACTGTCATGAAAAAAAAAAACGTAAAAAGTATTTTTCTCTTTTTGCATTTTAAAGGGAGTGTGTCACTTAAATCTTTTACTGATTAGAGTCAGATACTAAAACACGCTCTTTTATTCTAATCTGTTTCTGTTTTCTGACTTTTATTATTTCACTTTTTGTACATTGTTATGAGCTGCTATCTTGACTGAGCTGTTCTTAACCCTTAGAGGACTCGGCCAATTTAAATTTTTGTGTTTTCGTTTTTCCCTCTTTGTGCTTAAAAGGCCAAAGCGCTTGTATTTTTTCACCTAGAAACCCACATGAGCCCTTATTTTTTGCGCCACTAATTGTACTTTGCAATGACAGGCTGAATTTTTTCATAAAGTATACTGCAAAACCAGGCAAAAATTCAATTTGTGGTGAAATTGAAAAAATTTTTTACGCCGTTCGCCCTGGGGTAAAACTGACTAATAAATTCAAACCATTGTTAACAAATATATATTCCCAGGCTTATAGCGCTTTTATCCTTTGGTCTATGGGGCTGTGTGAGGTGTCATTTTTTGCGCCATGATGTCTTCTTTCTATCGGTATCTTGATTGCGCATATGCGACTTTTTGATTGCTTTTTATTACAATTTTTCTGGATTTGATGCGACGAAAAATGCGCAATTTTGCACTTTGGGATTTTTTTGCACTTACGTCATTTACCGTGAGAGATCAGGAATGTGATTGTTTGGGCGATAACGCACGCGGCGATACCAAACATGATTATTTATTTATTTTTATTTATAACATAGGAAAAGGGGGGTGATTTTGACTTTTATTAGGGGAGGGGGCTTTTTATTGATAATAACACGCTGCTGCAGCCGGAAGCAATAGAGTGCTGAGTCGGGATCAGCGCCATTACGGCGCTGACCCCAGAAGGAGTAAGATGTGTGGTTCGCTACTCCGGGTCAATGCCCCGGAGGAGCGATCCACCCCACTAGACACCAGGGATGGCTGCATTCAAGTAATCGGATGCAGCTGTCAACTTTGACAGCTGCATCCGATTACTTTATTAGCAGGCGATCAGACCATGGCCGCCAATAGCACCCGGGACCGCGGCGGTTCATAGCGCGGCCCCGCTCTGAACACATGGAGGCAGCCCTGGACGTACGGGTACTTCCAGGGTCGCCTAAGGGTTAACAACATTTAGTGACTTGCTTTACAGCAAACTCATGGAGATAGACGAAAATAGACACACTCTGTCTGGCTCTATGAACTTTGAAGAGGTCATTCCACAGGGAGCTGCGATTGTCATTTTCTGATGACACTGTCCGTTTAACTTATTCCCAACATAAGATGTACGTCATATGTTGGGTGGGAAAGAATAAAGCAAGCTCCATCTCCTGCATTGGCATTTTATGGCAATACGGTGGAATATGGTGGAACAAAGATCATTATTAAAGAATATAGTTGTTCTAGCCCCCCAAAAGCTCTCATACTGCTCTGTTGTTGGAAAAGGGATTGGGGGGGGGGGCATATTTCTAAAAGCAGTTTCCACACTTACTCCCTGATCTTCTGGTCGCGGCTGTCTTCCCGTTCTGTCAGCCTCCCGTGACATACGGCTTCCCGGTTCAGTTTTGTTAGTGGGGAGATGGACGTCATGGAAGCTGGCAGAACAGGTGTATTACAAGGACTGTAAGATCACACAGTGGAGGGGTGGGGTGTTGGAGGTTGCATGGCTCAGTTGTTTTTTTATGCCACAGGAAGACAATATGCATAAGTTTTTCCAGACAATCTCTTTAAAGTGACACTGTCACCCCCTTTGTGCATTCTGACATCTCTGCACAGGTGTAAAGGGTAAATTTAGCAGTTTCATACCTTATTTTATATTATACATCATGGTGCTTGTTCAAGTAAAAAGTAATCTTGCAGATTGTGTTAAGTGGGCGGGGCCTCGCGGGATTAGCACCACTTAGCCCCACCCACAACACAACCGATGTCCCGCCCCATTGACGCCCATTGGTGTGCCGACCTAGAGGGGGTGGGGCCTAGACCTTTAGGCCAGCCTCTTCCAATGGCCGGCGAGGGGGCGGGGCCAACGGTGGCCACTTAACACAATTTGCAGTTGATAAAAGATCACTTTTTACTTGAACAAGCACCATGACGTATGATATAAAATAAGGTATGAAAACTGCAAAATTTACTTATTACACCTGTGTAGAGATGTCAGAATGCAAAAAGGAGGTGACAGTGTCACTTTAAATACAGATACCCCATTCTTAGCCTAGGTCCTTGGCTGTCAATATTCAGTCTCTGGACTTCTAACAGACTAAATGGCATAAACCTGAAGCATAAACCTTGTGCAAAGGATTTCAAACAAGTATAACATTGTGTGAAGTATTGCTCTATTGGGCAAAACTGCTGCCCTAGTGGCAAGTATTTGCCTTCTGGCCTTTGTACAAGCGGCTGTTGAGTACAATTATAGTAAGTTCATGGAGCTGAATGCTATATCTGACATTGTTTATGTTTTCTAAGACTGGACAAAGAACCTTCCAAATTCAGAGCGCTATCATATTATAGAGTGCTTAATTGGGTTTATGGACTTCAGCTTATTGTTCTTGCCACAAAGATCTAAATAAGGTTTATCCAGGTCTGACTATGGGGATGTGAACATTCCGGTCCCTCTTCCAGCTGCAGAGTGGTTTAATGCCTTGTTCCTATGGTGGAAACATCTCTTTAATCAGAAAGATGTGTATAGATGTTTATAGTGAGTTATATTTGCATAAGATATACTGATATTTACCTGTCTTTTATGTTTAGGTGTCTTTTTTTGAAGAAGAACGAAATATATTAAGTAATCATAATAGTCCGTGGATTCCCACACTGCATTATGCCTTTCAGGATAAGGAGCACCTTTACCTAGTAAGTAGTCTGTCAAATGAATACAAATCTAAGAACCTGTTGATATTGAGTAGAAGTGGCAGTCAGTCATGGAGTAAAATGTTCTGATGTGCTCAGAACTGGAAACTACACAAAAAGGCTTAGGCCGGGTTCACACAGAATTTTTGCAGTCCAGTTTTTTTCATCCGTTTTATGCAATAAATGGATGAAAAAACTGATGTATTTGTGCGCTCATGAACAGAATATGAAATGTCACTGATCAGGGATCACGGAGAAGTCCAATGAATGCAATGCACTTCAGATAAAAAATGCTCCTTGGAAACAGTTTATATTCCGTCATCATGTCTATTAGTCTATATACAGCAGCATCTCAGCATCATGTCTGGCAGTCTATATACAGCACCATATCTGCGTCATGTCTGTCTATACACAGTATCATGTCTGTCAGTCTTTATACAGCAGCACCTCAGCATCAGTCTATATACAGAAGCATCTCATCCTTATGTCTAGCAGTCTATACAGCAGAATCTCAGCATAATGTCTGTCACTCTATATACAGTAGCATCTTAGCCTTATGTCTGTCAGTCTATATACAGCAGCATCTCAGCATTGTGTCTGTCAGTCTATATACAGCAGCATCTCAGCATCATGTCTGTCAGTCTATATACAACAGCATTTCATTATTATGTCTGTCAGTCTATATACAGCAGCATCTCTGCATCATGTCTATCAGTCTATATACAAAGCAGCATCTCATCCTTATGTCTATCAGTCTATATACAGCAACATGTCAGCATCATGTCTGTCAGTCTATATACAGAAGCATCTCAGTATCATGTCAGTCTATATACATCAGCATCTCTGTATTATGTCTATCAGTCTATATACAGAAGCATCTCAGTATTGTGTCTGTAAGTCTATATACAGCAGCATCTCAGCATCACGTCTGTCAGTCTATATACAGCAACATCTCAGCATCACGTCTGTCAGTCTATATACAGCAGCATCTCTGTATCATGTCTATCAGTCTATATACAGCAGCATTTCATCATTATGTCTGTCAGTCTATATACAGCAGCATTTCGTTATTATGTCTGTCTATATACAGCAGCATCTACAAGTATATAACCTCATGTGAATTCTGCAGGTTATGCAGTACCAGCCAGGAGGAGACTTACTGTCTCTATTGAATCGATATGACGACCAGTTTGATGAAAGCATGGCCCAGTTTTATCTGGCAGAAATAGTTCTTGCAATTCATAGTGTTCACCAGCTGGGATATGTCCACAGGTAAGTAGGAGGGGGATGAGGGCATTTTATATAATAATGGTAACTGTTTCTACTTTCTGACTGGGCCGTTCTGAACAGCATTTAGTGACACGCTTTTCAGCAACCCTCATGGACATAGACAACAATAGACAGACTCTGTCCCCTTGAAATGAATATAAAACATTACTGAGTGTACTCTGTGACCTTTGAAGAGGTCATTCCACAGGTAGCTGCTATTGTCTCCTCTATCTACTGGGTCACATGTTGCTGCATTGCTGTACAGATCACTTTACAGCAGCCTCCTCTTATCATCACAGAAACAACACAAAGTCTCAGATCAGTTTTAGCCCCAGTGGTGAGAATTAAAACTACAAGATTTCCAGATTATTTTATTATATAGATAGAAAAATGGAAAATTAGAAAAAATATCACCAAAAATTCTTTAAAAAATGTTTACCATATAAGGATAACTTAAACAATAAGTCCTTCTCTGATTACACATTACCTTTAAGATAAGGACGTTCTGTAGGAGTCCAGTTTTTATTCTGCATACATAGTATAATGCCTGTATAGAAAGGAAATTAGTACATGCCACAACATTGCACAGGGAAAGGGAATAGGAGGACAACAAAAAAGAATCTGTATCCACTCAAGTCACCGCTGCTGGAGTGTGCAATGATGTCGCTGTGCATTAGGCACAGGATGATAATAATATTTATTTGTATAGCGCAAACAGATTCTGCAGCGCACACAGTGTATTTGACTCCTGAGGCCTTCAGCTGCATCCTGTGCCCAGTGTATGGGGGTGCCATTACAGCACTCCACTGGGGGCTTCAGAGTGTTGGTACTACTGGACCGGCTGCGAGCTGAGTTGTTTTTCTGTTCTTCCATCCTTGCCCCAGTTCAAAGTTGAAACGGGATGGAAAACCCTCTAACCCCTTAACGACCAGGGGTGTACATTTACGCCCCCGCAGGCTGGACCTTAACGCGTAAATGTACACCCCGCTATGAAGCCAGCTCAGGAGCTGAGCTCGCTTCCTAGCAGGTGGGAACCGGCTGCAATCAGCAGCCAGGCCCCCACCATTAATGACGGACCGATGCGATCGCACGGGCGCCTGCCATTAACCCCTTAAACGATGTGATCGTGGCGTGACCGCAGTGTTTAGGTGCAAGTTACAGGAGCATCTCCTGTCACTTACCGATCGGGACCCCCACAGCGTGTCTGCAGGGGTCCCAATTTTATTGGCCTTAATGCCGGAGGTCTCTTACCTTCCTTTGTTCCGTCAGGTCTTCTCTCCTCTGATAGAGCCTGCCTGTGGCCTGGGGCAGACTCTATCAGAAGATCACCGATAACACTGATCCCTGCTATGCTATGGCATAGCAGTGATCAGTGTATGAAATCTAATGTAATAATGTCTGAAGTAATGCCTCATAGTCCCACCCCCCAAAAAAGTAAAATCACCCCCCCTTCCCATCTTATACATAAAACACATAAAAATAATAAGGTTAATTAACATATAATATACCGTAGCGTGCATAATTGGCCGATCTATTAAAATAATATAGTTCCCGCACGGTGAGATTGCTTTTTTTTAATTACATTTTATGTTTAAAAAATTTACACAATAGGACCATTTTAAATACACCTATTTGCAAAAAAAATAACAAAGTTTTACTGCTAATTAAAATTTTCCATATTTAAATTTATAGAGGGCAATGTATTAATGGAGACTCTTCAGCGAGTACTCAGTCTGATTTTATGTTGCTGGTCTCCCTGAGCTCAGCGATTGTTGTGTTTTGTTGGTCTATTTTTCATTGCCCAAGTTAGCCAGAATCCTACTCCACACTGATGAGGGGCAAATACCCTGAAACAGCTGTCTGTGGATGGATGCCTGCCTTGGTAAACCCTTGACATGTCGCAATACTCACCACAGAGTTAGACTTTGATGCAAAAGGGTATTTCCCTATTTATGTTTCAATACTCGCAGCCGAGTGGGACTTAAGGGGCTACATATCAGGGTGGTTTTGTGATCCCCCCTTGGCAATAGGTGAAATAGTAAAATGTTAAAAAACCTAGTAAACATGAATATCGCTGTGTTCAGACTGACTTATAGAATAAAGGAAAAATGGCAGTTTTATTGTTAAGTGCATTACGTAAACATGGCACCCCCAAAAAATTTGCGGAATCGCATTTTTTGACCCAAATTCATCCCATAAATGATATTTTGGGGGTTCTGTCATTCAATTTATGGCAGATTGAAAGAATCCCAAACTGAGCCCAAACTGAGCCCAAAAGTCGCATTAACCCTTTTTTATTATCCTTTCCATTGGAATCCTGAATCTTTTTTGCAACGGAGGACAGCAACGGTGCTCATACCCCTTACACAGCTGTTCCTCTCGTCCTCTGTAAACTCAGCATTTGTTTTCAATAGGGAGATGGCGCTAAACTGCTGACAGACACTTCCGGCAGCGGCTTATCTCCTTCCAGCAACACCCACCCCTCCATGCACATTAGGTTTGGCCAATCCTACTAAAATCAGCATGCTTGTCCAGCATTCAGATAATATGTATAGCCAATTTTACTTCTTTTTTTGTAGATTTTGTAAAATTCATCAGATTAGGATTTAGCTAGTTATGGTTGCAGTTACTTATCTGCCCTCCTATAGGACAGGGGTAGGGAACTTTGGCTCTCCAGCTGTTGCAAAACTACAATTACCATCATGTTCGGAAAGCTAAAGCTTTGGCTGTCCAGGCATGATGGGAGTTGTAGTTTTGCAACAGCTGGAGAGCTAAGGTACTCCTGCTATAAGGCCTCATCCTTTCGGGTATTCCGGCGAAAATCTTTTTCTTTCAAATCAGCTGCTTTCAGAAAGCTATATAGATTTGTAATTTACTTTTATTTAAAAATCTCAAGTCTTCCAGTACTTATCAGCTGCTGTATGTCCTGCAGGAAGTGGTGTTTTCTTTCCAGCCTGACACAGTGCTCTCTGCTGTCACCCCAGTCTCAGGGTATGGGCACACTGAGTAATTTTGATGGAAATTCCATCTCAGAGTTCTCAGCTCGCGCCAGATCGCGGACTGTGGCGCGCGCGCGTGTCTCCACCCGTGTCATAGACTCCATTCTACGCACACGTGGATTCTGCCCTCCGTCTAAACAATAAACTGGATCATTCTTTGGACGGATGAAGGAATACGCCTGTGCGTAGAATCGAGTCTATGACACTGGTGAAGATGTGCGCGCCTGGCGCAGGCCGCGAACGGGCGCGAGCTGAGAATTCCGCGACAGAGTTTCTGTCAAAATTACTCCGTGTGCACATACCCTGAGACAGGAACTGTCCAGAGCAGGAGAGGATTTCTATGGGGTATTTGCTACTTTTAGACAATTTTAGACAGTTCCTGTCTTGGACAGAGGTGGCAGCAGAGAGTACTATGTCAGACTGAAAAGAATACACCACTTCCTGCAGGACATACAGCAGCTGATAAGTATGGGAAGACGAGATTTTAATATAGAAGTAAACTGGCTGATTTGAAAGGAAAAGATTTTCGCCGGAGGATCCCTTTAAGAACTGCATTCTTCAAATGAACGGATTTTTTTTTTTTTAATTCTTTATGTGAATATTACACACATTTTCTTGTTTCATAGAGACATTAAACCAGAGAATATTCTTATTGATCGCACTGGACATGTTAAACTAGTAGATTTTGGATCAGCGGCAAGACTGACCTCAAATAAAGTGGTAAGTGTACAAGTTTCCTTGAGCTACAACCGCCTGATCTCCAGATTTCACTACCCTATAATACAGGGGTTGGGGACCTCTGCTCTCCAGCTGTTGCAAAACTACAACTCCCATCATGGCTGGACAGCCAAAGCTAAAGCTTTGGCTGTCCAGCCATGATGGGAGTTGTAGTTTTTCAAGAGCCAAGGTTCCCTACCCCTGCTATAATACATCATTACTTACATTTCAGATGAGTGCCCAGCTGCCTATCGGTACACCAGACTATATGGCTCCTGAGGTGCTCATGGTGATGAACGGGGATGGAAAAGCCGCCTATGGTCCTGAATGTGACTGGTGGTCTCTAGGTATCATTGCCTATGAGATGTTTTATGGAAAATCTCCATTTACTGAGGGAACAACCACAAAAACATTCAACAACATCATGAACTTTCAGGTAACTGACTGTTTCTCTTGGGGGATTGTTTATTAGATTATTTTTTTATCCTGTGCATATTTTAATGGTCTTTTATTTGCCTTCACAGCGTTTCTTAAAGTTTCCAGATGAACCAAAAATCAGCAAACATTTTCTTGACCTTATCCAAAGTTTACTGTGTGGACAGCGAGAGAGACTGAGATATGAAGACCTGTGCTGTCATCCTTTTTTTGCAAGAACTGACTGGGACAATATTAGAAATAGTGAGTACCTCACGGAGTCATTATAAATAATTGCACATACAAACACTTGGCACTACTCCAGTACAAACAGTCCACGTGTATATGATAAAGTTGCTCACTTCGGGTCTTTTAGCACGGTGGCTAGTGCGGTGCTCTGCATGTTCATATATAGCAAAGACCGAAGAAAAAATAATCATGCGGCACTCACCATATCATCATAAATCCTCTTTAACTTTATTCATAGTAACAAACAATCCCAAGTGCTATACAGGTTACATAGCAGGTGCAGGTGTGCTCCACTAGAGCGACGGCCGTTTTGCAGACATGCGCATCAACAGGCTTAGGTACTACAGAGCCTGTTGATGTGCATGTCTGTGAAACGGCCGTTATTTACTTCCTTTTTTGCTCTAAATAATTGCACGTTTCCTGTGATATGGGCCGGAAAAAATCTGTTCATCATTGCTGTGCCTAAAGCATACCTGTCGTTACAAAAGAATCTTAGAACAAATGTACCATCAGGTACATCGCTTTGTTTTTTTTACGTTAGTGAATTGGCGCCGGCCTGTGGATGCCAGTGGTGCGGCCCTTTTTTTTGAACCGCCACCCGGTTCCCGCGATCTATTCCTGAGGCCCGGCACGGAGCACTGGGAGTGGGGCCCGTCCCCACTCCCTAAAGAGGAGCCTAACTACTATATGGGGCTTGTCTAATATTTTGAGGAATGTATTGGGCATAACTGCTTATCTGGGGGTACTGTTTCTGCCTCAAACACCATTAAAATAATATCAGAGGCTTCTTGCAAGTTTATTTAGCAAAAGGCGAAACTAGAAATTTTAATAGAGAAATGTCCATAATTTAAAACAAATTTAGATTTATTTATTTTTTTTTTACCATATCCCCCAGGCCTATTTGAAAATAGGACATTTAGTGAAAATGTCTCTATATAAAAGCTTTGCATACTTATTGAACCCCTTTATGCATGTCATACATAGAAGCCATAGGAATTCCTTTTCATCACATCTTGCATTACTATACACTCTGGGTTTAATTAAAATGCTAAAACCGTGTAATGATCAGCAGGGACTAGATCTAGATTTAAGCTAGCCAAACACATTTGATTAAATTCATCTCCGCCTGTGGATTTCAGCAGCACTGACCAGCAATATAATATGGATGTCTCCCAGTAACAGAGGTTATTCAATGTGCCAGGTCCTTGGCTTCCACAGCACATAACTTTCAGGCAGGAGCCACTGACAGTGACTTGCTGAGCTCTCCTCTTGAAATAAACATGCTCGCTAGGCCGATCATGCATACGTATGGAAAAATCGAGAGATCATTGTCAGATGTGTATGTCGGCTCTATTGGTGACTGGGTGGCAAAGATATTAACCTCATGGAGCAAATATGGCTGACATGAAGTAGTCCCATTTTTATTGGATTGAATATGCAAAAGTCTAGGCTTGTGAGAAATACTTTTTTGGGGGCAAAAAAAAAAAAAAAAGAGGACATACCCTCTCAACCCCCTCCCTGTATTCCCTGCTCCACTGTCCTTTATTAGGAGAGTCCTTTCAAATCAAAACACCTTCTACTGCTCGCTGCCAATCCAGCGCCACCTGCACCTATTTAAATCAGCTCCACCTCCTGCTACCTGCCTGAGTGTTGTCGGATTCCTGTGTATCCTGACCTATGCCTGTTCTTTGAATTATGCTTTTTGCCTGACTCTACCATGTGCCTCTCCTGTTGACTCAGATTACCTGACGCCTCTCTGACTATGGTACCTGTCTCATCCCTGGTACTGGGTTGACTCTCCTGCTGACGACCTCTTTGCTGACTATTCATACTTGGCCTTTTCCCTGGTTGCAGCGACTCCAATTTAGTGTGTGGATGTTAAGAACCTTATAAAAGAGAGTGAAAAAGGACATCTGGAAAACAATCTGACTTGGGTCCGTGCTCAGACCAGGAAGCGGCTGGGGACCAGAGCGGTGGTTTGTGGCTACCAGCGCTGGGGCGGGGGAGGTTAGAGCACTTTATTTCTTTTATTTTCCCTCTCCCCAGCACTTGCTAAAAAAAAAAAAAAAAAAAGGGTCTGGACGGACTTCTGTAAATCAGATAATATATTTTTGCAAATACATTCATTTAGAAAGCTTTCCTTCTTCTCCCACTCTTTCTCTCCCATTGATGGCAGCTCATTGTCTAACCTGCTCTCTGCTCTAAAAGCAGTGGTTTGGCTGGTGTGTATGCATATGTATATACACACACACACACACACACACACAGTGTTACCTCGGTTTAAGAGTAACTTGGAATGAGAGCGTTTTGCAAGAAGAGCTCATAGTTTTTCAAAATTGTGACTTGGTTTAAGAGCATTTCTTTGGTTTCAGAGCTCCCTGTACTGGGCGGGAGGGGGAGTGGGGGAGGTGCATGGTCTGCATAGCGGGGTCTACATGACTGTACTCTGACCCAGAAAGTCTCCCTCACCTTCCAAATCATAGCAGATCCACTTCAGGCTGGGGCTTACATAACGGAATAGAACTGCTATACTGTGCCCACATATGCCCTACTCATTCCTTCCTGCTCCCTGCAGTCTCTGTCAGCTCTTGTGTTTCCCCTCCTCTTCTTTCCTGCTATAATGTTCCTGCACTCACACTCAGCTATACACACTGCTGCTATAATGTGCCTGCACTCACACTCAGCTATGCACACTGCTGCTATAATGTGCCTGCACTCACACTCTGCTATGCACACTGCTGCTATAATATGCCTGCTCTCACACTCAGCTATACATGCTGCTCTATAGAAAAGTTTCTGTCACTGTCCCCCTGCACAGCTCTGTGATTCTCTTTTCCTGATTGGTCTACGCTGAACACCCCCCCTTCCCCATTGCTGTCATGTGACCACACAGACCTCTGACGGCAGCCCTGCTTCTCTATTCTAGCCTGTTGTACTACGCTACTGCATTATAGGGATCTGCAGTTCCATCCTGTATCTACAAACTGCTGCTGTTTCATCAGGTTTATACAGTTACTATACATTATACACCACATGCTGATTGCTATACTGTACAGTAAGTTATAATATCACATATTCAGCTGTTTCTAAATGTTTGTTTCATTTGTTTTATATGTTATTTTTGGGGTGTGGAACCAATTCTCTGCATATCAGAGATTTCTTATGAGGAAATTTGTTTTAGTTTAAGAGTGATTTGGATTACAAGCACGGTCCCGGAACGAATTATGCTCGTAATCCAAGGCACCACTGTGTATAATATAGAGTGTATAAATGTCCCAGATTTGTCAAACTGTGTAAAACTAACACTGGTTTAACAGGGTTGTCAAGTGTATACTTTTAATTTACTATGCTGCCAGGTCTATGGGGAACATAATGGTATAGTGGTATATTTTTACCTGTCCTGCTGCCGATTCCCAGGTCACCCCGTGTCTGCTGCTGTCTTCTTCTTCAGAACTTTTGCTGATGTGCCATGCAAAATGTAGTAAATGTAGACAGTATGCTGAGCAGTCATTTCCTGTCCGCACAGCACTTCAGCAGAAGTTCTGAAGAAGAGGACAGCGGCAGGCACTGAACCGGCAGCTGGGACAGGTGAGTAAGTATACACTGCTATTATGTTCTCCATATCCTTGGCAGCATGGTAAATTAGCAGTTTACACTTGACAACCCCTTTTAACGCCCTTTAAAGGGGCTATTCAGTGCTACAAAAACATGGCCACATTCCCCCTACTGTTGTCTCCACATTGGGCGGGGTTTTGAAACTCAGTTCCATTGAAGTAAATGGAGCTTAATTGCAAAACCACACCTGAACTTGAGACAACAGTAGGGGAAAAGGGCCCATGTTTTTGTAGCACTGGATAACCCCTTTAGAGATCCATGACCTACCAGCGCGTCCCTAAATGTTCACTTTTTATCAATATGCAAATTAGTTGAGTTGATGTAGTGGGGGCAGGACTATCACCCTCAGTGTACGGATCTGCCCTGTCCATTCTTTTGAATAATAAGCTGACATTTTAAAGGGATGAGCGCCAGAGTGATTTCACTGCGAAGCACCACTTTTATATTCATGAGGAGGGACAGGGCAGAACAGTGCACTCAGGGCAGTAGTCCAGCGCCCCCCCCCCCCAGTGCACCAAACTAATTTGCATATTAAATAAAGTAAAGATTTACCAAAAATGACGCTGAGGATGAAGTTAAGAAAATGACCTCCATTCTTAGTGTTCCTGGCCCTATGGGGGGGCATATTAATTTCCCTTTAACACATGGTCTGTAGAAAGATGCGTTATGATCTTGAAAATTTACTTTTTCATTATCAAGTTCAATTTTTATTGATTGAATAAGAAAAGTGTCCAAAATACCTTTGGGCAGCTGCGCATTGACTTGTGAGGTTATGATTGCCATAGTCCTATTATGAAACCCTATGTAATAAGGTAGGAAGGAATTGTTATTGTTCTCCTCAGGCAGTGACCTTTACATGTTTTATTAGCATGGCATTGGACAAAGGTTTCACCACCATCTCCTTGGCCAATGCAGTTTGATGAATGGTCACCGAATATCACTTTTATCTAATCCTCCACCACTCCTTGTTTCCTTTAGCTTAGTGGTTGGTGCTGGTTTCTTGTCTCTTTTATATTTAAAGGGGTACTCCAGGCAAAATGTGTTTTTTAATATGTTATTACATAAAGAGAGTTATACAAATCCCTAATATACACTAATTATGGGAAATGCACATATTCTGCTATTTCCCTCACTTTAGTAGCTCAGGCGGGCTCACTTCCTCAAAAAAAAATTTGACGTCACGTCTCAAATGTATGCAGCATGGGGCGCATGTAAAGTATGGAAAGGGAATATTCTATTCTCCATCCCTCCCTCCCTCCCTCCCTGGACATTAGTAATGTCCCCCTCCCTCTGTCCCACCCCACTGCCCAGTCCTGTTATACTTGCTGCAGTGGCTCACCCCAACTAGCTGCCCCCTCTGAGCCCATCTCTCCCCTGGCCGGTCCCCTGCAGGAGCACTCACCCGCCGCCCCGTTCCGACGGGGTGAGAGCTCCTGCACCTACCCCCAACTTGCCGCCCCTCATCTGAGCACTGTGCCCGGTCCTTTGCACGAGCGCTCACCCACTGCCCTTCAGGGTGAGCGCTCATGCAACTCCTTCTCCGAGTTTGCTCCCCTCCATCACAGCCCGCCGCCTGGCCCCGTGCAGAGTGCTTATGCACCTCTTCCCAAGCAGCTTGCTTCACCGTGCACGGAACCGGGCGGCCGGGTGAGTGCTGAGACTGGCTCAGATTGCTTCATCTCAGCGCTCAGGTGCATAAGCACTCACCCCGAAGGGCGGCGGGTGAGCGCTCGTGCAAAGGACCGGGCACAGTGCTCAGATGAGGGGCGGCAAGTTGGGGGTAGGTGCAGGAGCTCTCACTCCGCCGGAACGGGGCGGCGGGTGAGTGCTCCTGCAGGGGACCGGCCAGGGGAGAGATGGGCTCAGAGGAGGCAGCTAGTTGGGGTGAGCCACTGCAGCAAGTATAATAGAACTGGTCAGGGGGGTGGGACAGAGGAGCCCAGGGAGGGAGGGATGGAGAATAGACGTCTATTCCCTTACATTTGAGACGTGACGTCTAATTTTTTTTGAGGAAGTGAGCCCGTCTGACCTACTAAAGTGAGGGAAATAGCAGAATATGTGCATTTCCCATAATTAGTGTATATTAGGGATTTGTATAACTTTTTTATGTAATAACATATTTAAAAACACATTTTGCCCGGAGTACCCCTTTAACCCTTAGACCAGTGCTTCTCAAACTTTTTGTTCTCGGGCCTCACCCGGCAATCCATGTTGATGCTGGGGCCTCACAAACAAACATATACAACTATCAAGCGCCAGATACCGCCATCTAGTGCACATAATATCCCAGAGCAGCGTCAAAACAACACCAAGTGCAGAAATAAATGTTGCTTCACCTTTAGTAAACCACCAGCACAGTGCAGAAAATACATACTGCTCCACCTGCAGTGACCCATCACCACATAGTGCTCCACCTGTATACCAGCCCCACAGTGCAGCATTTCTTTCTCCATACCCTAGCTGGCAGCTTACACACACGCACGCTAGCATGATTCTACTCGTAACCTCCTCTTCCTGTGGTAGCTCCCACTTCCCTCCTTACCCCATTTCTGTACATTTGGCATTCCTGACACTGTCAGAGTTATGTGCAGTGTTCCTGGCACTGTCAAAGTAGTAGGCATTCCCATAATAGCTCCCATATAGTAGTTAATACCTTCAATAGTGCCTTACAAATATAAAATTCCCCCACTAGAGCCCCACAAACAGTTAAATCCCCCAGATTAGGTATGTGGGTTGCCCCCTGTGCGTAAGATCCCCTGCTTTTCCCCATATAGTAATAATACCCCGACTGGGACACTCATACAATAATAATGCCCGCTGCTATGCCCCCATATAGTAATAATACCCCGACTGGGACACTCATACAATAATAATGCCCGCTGCTATGCCCCCATATAGTAATAATACCCCGACTGGGACACTCATACAATAATAATGCCCGCTGCTATGCCCCCATATAGTAATAATGCCTCCTGATGTGCCCCCATATAGTAATAATGCCACCTGGCTGTGCCCCCACTTATAGTAATAATGCCGCCTGCTGTGCCCCCATATAATAATAATGTCCAGTGCTGTGCCCCCATAGAGTAATAATGCACCTGCTGTATTCACCAGTTAAAGGGGTATTCCCCACCAAGAGCTGACATGATGGTGATATAGCAGAGCTGAGATGATGATGTAGCCGAGCTGAGCTGGTACTCATGATGTAGCCGAGCTGAGCTGGTGCTCATGATGTAGCGTAGCTGAGCTGGTGGCATCATGTAGCTGAGCTGGTGGTCATGATGTAGCAGAGCTGGTGGCATGATGTAGCAGAGCTGAGCTGGTGGCATGATGTAGCAGAGCTGAGCTGGTGGTCATGATGTAGCTGAGCTGAGCTGGTGGCATGATGATGTTGTAGCAGAGCTGAGCTGGTGGCATGATGATGTTATAGCAGAGCTGAGCTGGTGGCATGATGATGTTGTAGCAGAGCTGAGCTGGTGGCATGATGATGTTATAGCAGAGCTGAGCTGGTGGCATGATAATGTAGCAGAGCTGAGCTGGTGGAGCACTGACGGTATCCAGGGGTCTGTGTGGCTGTGAAGGGGCTTAGGGCAGCCGCAGGTGCCGCAGGGGATGTGGGACTTCGGGGCTGCACTCAGGAACGCCGTGAGCTGGTGGCTTGATGTAGCAGAGCTGAGCTGGTGGCATGATGTAGCAGAGCTGAGCTGGTGGCATGATGTAGCTGAGCTGGTGGCATAACATAGCTGAGCTGGTGGCATTATGTAGCAGAGCTGAGCTGGTGGAATGACGTAGCAGAGCTGAGCTGGTGGCATGATGTAGCAGAGCTGAGCTGGTGGAATTATGTAGCAGAGCTGAGCTGGTGGCATTATGAAGCAGAGCTGAGCTGGTGGAATAATGTAGCAGAGCTGAGCTGGTGGCATAATGTAGCAGAGCTGAGCTGGTGGAATAATGAAGCAGAGCTGAGCTGGTGGAATAATGTAGCAGAGCTGAGCTGGTGGAATAATGTAGCAGAGCTGAGCTGGTGGCATGATGATGTAGCTGAGCTGGTGGCATGATGATGTAGCTGAGCTGGTGGCATGATGATGTAGCTGAGCTGGTGGCATGATGATGTAGCTGAGCTGGTGGCATGATAATGTAGCAGAGCTAAGCTGGTGGCATGATAATGTAGCAGAGCTGAGCTGGTGGCATGATGATGTAGCTGAGCTGGTGGCATGATAATGTAGCAGAGCTGAGCTGGTGGCATGATAATGTAGCAGAGCTGAGCTGTTGGCATGATGATGTAGCTGAGCTGGTGGCATGATAATGTAGCAGAGCTGAGCTGGTGGCATGATGATGTAGCAGAGCTGAGCTGGTGGCATGATGATGTAGCTGAGCTGGTGGAATGATGTAGCAGAGCTGAGCTGGTGGCATGATAATGTAGCAGAGCTGAGCTGGTGGCATGATAATGTAGCAGAGCTGAGCTGGTGGCATGATGATGTAGCTGAGCTGGTGGCATGATAATGTAGCAGAGCTGAGCTGGTGGCATGATAATGTAGCAGAGCTGAGCTGGTGGCATGATGATGTAGCTGAGCTGAGCTGGTAGCATGATGATGTAGCTGAGCTGAGCTGGTGGCATGATGATGTAGCTGAGCTGAGCTGGTGGCATGATGATGTAGCTGAGCTGGTGGCATGATAATGTAGCAGAGCTGAGCTGGTGGCATGATAATGTAGCAGAGCTGAGCTGGTGGCATTATAATGTAGCAGAGCTGAGCTGTTGGCATGATGATGTAGCTGAGCTGGTGGCATGATAATGTAGCAAAGCTGAGCTGGTGGCATGATGATGTAGCTGAGCTGGTGGCATGATAATGTAGCAGAGCTGAGCTGGTGGCATGATAATGTAGCAGAGCTGAGCTGGTGGCATGATGATGTAGCTGAGCTGGTGGCATGATAATGTAGCAGAGCTGAGCTGGTGGCATGATGATGTAGCTGAGCTGGTGGCATGATGATGTAGCTGAGCTGGTGGCATGATAATGTAGCAGAGCTGAGCTGGTGGAATAATGTAGCAGAGCTGAGCTGGTGGAATAATGTAGCAGAGCTGAGCTGGTGGAATAATGTAGCTGAGCTGGTGGAGCACTGCCGGCATCCAGGGCTCTGTGTGGCTGTGAAGGGGTTTAGGGCAGCCGCAGGTGCCGCAGTGGATGTGGGACTTCGGGGCTGCACTCACAGGAACGCCGTGGGCCCGCGGGCCCACACTGGGTGAGATGGGGGAAGGGGGGCCGGGAGATTGTGTGGGGGTGGGGGGCGATGTCCGGGCACTCTACTAAGGGGGGATGGGGGCTTGCGGCCACTGGGATATTGCGGGCGGGTGATTGCGGGGCCTGCACTCACCTGGTTCTACTGAGGGGGTGGATGGGGGGGCTATATGTCCCCCTCTCCCCCTGTTTTCCACATGTGATGTCCCCCGGCCCCCTGTTTACTACAAGACTTTGAGATGGAGCGTTCCCTTGCGCGGCCACTCAGCTGACAGGAAGGCCCTTCCTCCAGCCGCCCGCTCAGCCCCCCTCGTGGCGCAGCCATTTTTTATTTTTTTTTTAATCTGGTGCACTAAGGCTCCGTATGGCCTCAGCGTACCGCTGTTCATGATTGGCCCGCCCACCTGTCCATCACCGCCTGCGCCGCGCTCTCGAGCTGCGATAGAGGCTAAGCGCGCGGCTGGAGAAAGAAAGCGGGGCTTCCCTGTCAGCTGAGGGGCCGCGCATCGGGAACGCTGGTCACTAATTCTGGAGTCCCTGCTGTGTGCCGATATCGGGCACAGACAGGGACCCTGCGCCTCACCAGACTGCGAGCTGCGCCTCACCAGTGAGGCGCACCTCACAGTTTGAGAAGCGCTGCCTTAGACGACCCTGGACGTACCCGGAACCGCGGCTATTAGCGGGCACGGTCCGATCGCCGTGCCCGCTAATTACATAATCAGATGCAGCTGTCAAAGATGATTTCCTGATGCAGCCGTTCCCTGGTGTCTAGTGGCTGAGATCGCCCCCCCCGGGACGTTGTCCCGGGGGGGCGATCTCCGAGTCTGTTACCTGCCGGGGTCTCTGCCAAATTGCGCTGATCCCGGCTCGGCATTCGTTTGCTTCCCGCTGCAGCAGCCAGAAGCAATCGAGTGCCTATCTCATTGATCTATGCTGCATAGATCTGTATGAGAGATCAGTGTACTTATACTAGAAGTCCCCCAAGTGTAAAAGTAAAAAAAAAAAAAGTGTTATTATTAGTAAAAAGCCCCCTCCCCTTTAAAAAGTGTGAATCACCCCCCTTTTCCCATGTTGTAAATAAAAATAAATAAACATATTTGGTATCGCCGCGTGCGTAATCGCCCGAACTAATAATGAATCACATTCCAGATCTCGTATGGTAAACGGCGTAAGCTTAAAAAAATCCCAAAGTGCAAAATTGTGCATTTTTGGTTGCATCAAATCCAGAAAAATTGTAATAAAAAGCGATCAAAAAGTCGCATATGTGCAATCAAGGTACCGATAAAAAAAGAACACTTCATGGTGCAAAAAAATGACACCTCATACAGCCCCATAGACCAAAGGATAAAAGCGCTATAAGCCTGGGAATGGAGCGATTTTAAGGAACATATATTTGTTAACAATGGTTTGAATCTTTTACCGGCCATCAGATAAAAGAAAAGTTATACATGTTATATATCGTTGTAATCGTACCGACTTGACGAACATATATAACATGTCAGTTTTACCCCAGGGCGAATGGCGTAAAAAAAAGAAAAAGAAATGCATTTTTTTTTTTCAATTTCACCACACATTGAATTTTTTTCTGGTTTCGCAGTGTCCTTTAGGAAAAAATTCAGCCTGTCATTGCAAAGTACAATTAGTGGCGCAAAAAATAAGGGCTCATGTGGGGTTTTTAAGGTGAAAAAATGCAAGTGCTATGGCCTTTTAAGCACAAGGAGGAAAAAACGAAAACTCAAAATTTAAATTGGCCGGGTCCTCTAAGGGTTAAATCCCATTTTATTTAGGTTATTTCTTACAGTTGTTTCATTGACTTCTTTCTAGGTCTATCCATGTTTTCCTTCATAATCTTTACATTTTGATTTTACTTACACCATATTCTACGTAGAACAGACTGGGAACAACCAACATCTTCTGTCATACTCTGTGTAGCCTTGGAATATTGTTTCAGTTAACAATTCGGTTTGTATTGGAATCAGGTTTTTGTTCTCTTAGCCAAATCCACAGCTCTGTAAGGACATGGGTGGTCATGCTCCAAACACAGCAACACCAGTGGCTTTATGCAAAGAATAGCCGACTGCAGCCCTCCACTCCTCCGTATAACCAGTGTAGCTATGATAGAGAGATGTCCAAGAGGAATCTGAAACAAAGAGCTGGCGAAGATCGTTGGCAATGTGCGGCTGCAATCTACCGATGCGGTGTTGGATGGAAACAGACACTGAAGTAGTAACAAAGGCTTTTAAAAAATATTTAAACCACGGACTGCGGGTTTCGAGGGTTCACCCCTCTTCCTCAGGTCCAGTCACTACTATGTGTCTGTTTGCATCCAACACTCGGTATATTGCAGACGCACATTGCCAATGATGTTTTCTCTACATTATCTTGAAAAATGCTTGCCATTAATTCAAAGAAATAATTTACTTTCATTAGGATAAAATATGAACTTTAAAGCAAGAATCAGCAAGTAAACATTGTTTTGTGTTATATATGTGATTTGTGTATTTGCTACCAAGTACAAAAGCTGGGCAAGCATCCGTGAAGTGTGGTTATTACGTAATATTTGGCAGGTGTTGTACTTAGCACATTGCATAATCAAACCCGCAGCCCTTTGGTTTCAAGATTTAGGGGGAACTATTGTAGTGCATGCTTATGTACCCACCTAGAAAAATGATTTTATTCTCCATTGCAAAGTCCCCTCCCATCCATATCCCTGTGCAATTGACACTCAGCTCGAAGCTGACCTCTGACGGCACTTAGAGTCTTTTCACACGTCCGTATATTTTTTATTAGTAATCTGCAAATTTTCATCCTTATTGCATCCAAATTTTTAGCTGATCCATAAAAATGAAAAAGTTAATAATAATCTAATTACTATTTGCGGATTACAGATCCCAATGGTGATCTATTGGTGTGCCCGTGGAGGAATTTCCTGCCCCCCCATGACATCATCCGCGTCTAAGCCCCACCCCCTCAGCAGCTATTGGAATGGGCCCACCTAAAGTGGGTGTGGGGCCTAGACCTCTAGGCCAGCCCGTTCCAATGGCTGTTGAGGGGGCGGGGCCTAGACAATGAAGATGTCAAGGAGGGGCGGGGCCTAGACAATGAAGATGTCAAGGAGGGGCGGGGCCTAGACAATGAAGATGTCAAGGAGGGGCGGGGCCTACGGAGCCAATGTGGGTAGGGCGAAGTGGCATAGCAGCTGTGAAGCCCTGCCTAGGTGGCACAATCCACCAACGATTAAACTGAACTCAAGAACAAGAGGACACAGTGAGAGGTTAGTTGGGGGAAAGATCCGAAGCAACATGAGAAAATATTACCTTACTGAAAGAGTAGTAGATGCTTGGAACAAACCTCCAGCAGATGTGGGAGGTAAATCTACAATAAATGAATATGAACCTGGCTGTTATAAACATATATCTATCCTAAGATAATAAGAAGGGAAATACTAAAAGGGACGACTAGGTGGACCCAGTGGTCTTTTTCTGCCAACAATCTTCTATGTTTCTATTACTATCTCTTCAGTGAGAATCAGTACCTGTACTACAAGACTTTTCTACTTTATGTACAGATGTGGCATTTACACTATTTCACCAGGCACTCCACAACAGTACTGATGCCCGGGACATAGGGTCCTATTACACGGAGTGATTTTTAACGACTAACGATAAACGATCGCAAATGAGATTGTTTATCGTTAACCTGAAATCGTTCACCATATTACACAGAACGATAATCGTTAGATACGATCGTTACTATGATCGTTATTGCGATTGTTACTATTATCGTTTATCCCTTCTGATCCCAGCAAAACAATGGACAATGTGCAATTACACTGAACGATTAGTGAAAAAATGCGGAACTTGAGCGAACGAACGTGGAATTACAGCGAACGATTAGCGATAATGTTAGGCCCAGATTTAAATCAATGATCAACGACATATGGACGATTTTTCGATCATTGCCGGCAATTACACAGAACGATTATTGTTTAAATTCAAACGATATAACGAGTTTTTGCACGATAATCGGCCCGTGTAATAGGGCCCTTAGCTGACAGTCTGTCTTAGTGGCGGTCCCGGCCAGTGATTGGCTGAGCGGCCTGTCAGCTAAGACTGGCCGCTCTGAAGCTGCATCGTGCGAGATCAGGGGAGAAGTGGACCGCAAGAGGAGCCCTGGACCATGGATAGGTAACGTATGCAGACCGATATTCCACGTAGCGATGTGTGGTCGGTGCCCAACAATTATCAACGATGAGCCGATGATCGTTGTCATTGGCTGATCGTTGTGTTTATTACACGGAACGATGATCGGCCGTATTGGGCCGATTCGGCTGATTATCGTTCTGTGTAATAGTACCCTAACCGTGTCAGCAGTTTGGAAGGTGAATTACAGCTGACAGATTCCCTTTAATCATATAGATTACAGTATCTCTTGGATGAGGTAGAATAGGCTATTTAGAGAATTTCATTATCACTCTCTAATGAGTCGAAACCCGCTAAAAACTATCCTGTCCATGTGAGTCTGTATTCAGCACCTAGTGGAATCTACAGACTTATAAATATTTCCAACAATTCCTTCATAATATAACATTTCCCCTTTATGTCCCTATGTACCTTCTTACTTTGCATCTTACTACCACTTAAAGGGTAAATCTTTTTCTAACAAATCAACTGTTTTCAGAAAGTTATATAGATTTGTAATTTACTTACATTTAAAAATCTTAAGTATTCCCATACTTATCAACTGCTGTATGTCCTGCAGGAAGTGGTGTTTTATTTTCAGTCAGACATCTTTGTCCCAGAGTAGTAGCACATCCCCACAGAAACCCTCTCCTTCTCTAGACAGTTCCTGTCTCTGATAGAGGTGGCAGCAGAGAGCACTGTGTCAGACTGAAAAGGAAACATCACTTCCTACAGCACATACAGCAGCTGATCAGTATAGGAAAACTTGAGATTTTTAAAAAGAAGTAAATGACAAATCTATATAACTTTCCGAAACCAGTTGATTTGAAAGAAGATTTTCGCCAGAGTACCCCTTTAATATGTACGACTGCACTTATTAACTTGCTCACATAGTGCCCCAAGAGTAAAATAATTAATGATACAGGCTTCACAATAAACATATACAATTTATTAACCGTACCTAAAGTATAGTAATATCAATATAACAACATATGCAGTGCAATGTTCTATGATAACAGGTAGAGTACTATTGATTTGCACCAACACTTCTGGCGGTTACATACTGACCCCCGGTAAGCACAGCTAGTACAACCTATTATTTAGCTCTGCCATACTCCTGTACCTCGACTTGTATGTCTGTGCATGGCCTCCACCCTTGACGCTATCAGTGGTATAGTGCACTACTGGAAATAGTCCAGTATAGGCAGGGCAGTATTAACAGCTGCTGCTGCTTCCCTAGGCAATAAATCTGAAGACGCCCCATCTTGGGGAGCATGGGGGAGCCTGGTTTCAGCCTCATGCATTTCTCTACATGTAGAAACGTTGTCTGAAATGCATTTATGGTTTTGAACTGCTTAAACAAACAACTTTCCACATTGAAGCAATGATCCGAGCGGTCTGCATATTTTCTGAAGGAATTCTCACCACAGGATTGGTAGATTGGTAGGTAATAGCTCCAGGCATCACATTTATCACCACCATACCAGACCTGACCTATACCGCCATACTGTGACTGGATAACACCACCACACCAGACCTGACCAATACCACCATACTGTGACTGGATAACACCGCCATACCAGACCTGACCAATACCGCCATACTGTGACTGGATAACACCGCCATACCAGACCTGACCAATACCGCCATACTGTGACTGGATATCACCGCCATACCACACCTGACCAATACTGCCATACTGTGACTGGATAACAACGCCACACCCAACCTGACCAATACCACCATACTGTGACTGAATAACACCGCTATACCAGACCTGACCATTACTGCCATACTGTGACTGGATAACACCGCCATACCAGACCTGACCAATACCACCATACTGTGACTGGATAACACCGCCATACCAGACCTGACCAATGGACTCATACACCCCACCCCACCCAAAAAGACACCAGATTTACTGGCAAGTCTGAATGGTAGGTTGGAGACTAAAAGAATGAAAAAGTTGTTTCCTTCCCCTCCTCCCTGGTGCTGCCCTATGCCCTGGACCACGGGTGCCTAGTGGTAAGTACGACCCAGAGTATAGGTAGTTTTGCTTCAGTGATCTGGTAAAAGAATAAGCAGAGAAATGAATATGATGTTTTCTATAGGCCAGGGGTAGGGAACCTTGCTTTAGCTTTTGCTGTCCAGGCATGATGGGAGTTGTAGTTTAGCAACAGCTGGAGAGCCAAGATTCCCTACCCCTGCCACAGGCCTATGGTTTACAGATACATAAGGACTATTACTGGATATTTTTCACTAATAGCAGTATTTATTGTCGGGTTAAATCTGTTTTCTTGCCTAGGTTTGCTGTTTGATATCGACACCTGAAATTCAAGGCCTGCTTCAGTGTGTAGGCGGAAATAAATATATATTCGTGTGTGTATATCGCCTGTTCCTCATTGGATAATGGATTTACACACACACACTGTGTCTTTGCACACAAGTATTTACAGTGTTATTTTCCCCTTCTCCCTTACGTAACTAATTTTAGATGGGAGCTGCGGTGGGTGGGAGACGTGCCTGGAAGGCTGCGGTGAGGACTTGTTTTGCAACCAGTGGCCCTATTGTCATTTAAATTGACCTGCCGCCTGGCCTCGTTGCTCCGTCCGCCTTATTGTTCCTGCTCGCCGGGCAGAAATGAGATGCTGCATTCCATGGCCTGTGTGACCCTAGATAAAAAAAATAAAAAAATCAGCACACAAGCCTTATTTTTTTCGCAGACAATATCCTGAGTCACTACTGTGTGAACCGGCAATAAAATATCTGCAATGTGGTCTTAAATAATTCACCCCTCTAATAGACGGATTCTGCAGTCTGTGATATTGGCATCACGCTGGAGTTAATTTATTGTGTCGCTCATGTGAACAGTGCCACAATTATTGCACATATGTTTTTTTTTTTTCTTCTTCTTCTTCATCTGCTTGCTTTGGAATACACTGGTGACAGTCTATGTAGAGTGGGATATTTTTCCCTTCCTATATCCTATTGGCCCAGAGGAGATTTATTCTGGATCCATGGTAACAGTATTAGAACCGGGAGGATCTTCAATATCACAATGCCTCCTAAGGCTGCTGCTGCTGCCGCTATCTCAGTAGCTGTCGAGAAGGGCAACCCATTTATGTAGCAATAATGCCCCTTTGGAAGATTGCTTGGGCTCCCATTGCATCTCAAAGCAGCTCTGACATAGAAAGGTTTGCACTGATCTCCCGGCATCTGTATACTTGCCCATCCTCTGAATATTTCAGCTTGCTTCATGCACAGATCTCGTCATCACATCAGCATGATGGTTGAATGCAATGAGAACATCCCTCTAAATGCGGGCTGGGATCAGGTTTAGAGGGGGGTGAGGGGGGGTTGCATTGACCAGCGTTAAAGGCTTTACTTGCTCTAGCAGGTGAAATGATCACATAACTCTAGTAATCTTGGGGAAAAAAAAGGGGGATGTTCTTGCTCGGAGGGGATGGAGGGGGTTAATATCTTGTTGCTGTAATAGATTTCATAGCAGTGACTCAGTCTGCCAGTTCCTGAGAGAGCACAAGCTGCAGTGCTGGTGCAGCTAATGAAGCAGGTTCCTGGGTTGTAATCCTGGTTTCTCTCCTTCTCCGACCAGCTCCTCCTCCGTTCGTTCCTACCTTAAAGTCTGACGATGACACCTCAAATTTTGATGAACCGGAGAAGAATTTACGGGGTTTACCCTCTTCGAGCCACTTGAGCGCTGCAGGTTTCTCGGGCGAAGGGCTGCCGTTCGTGGGCTTTTCCTATATCAAGGCTCTTGGCGCATTCAGCAAATCTGAGTAAGTAAAAAAAAAAATAAAAAAATACCCCCATGTGTGTGACTGGTCCTTACTTTGGCTGAAGAATGCAGTTTTCTGTGACCTGCAGTGCTGTTTGTATGCTATCTGCATCACCGCTACTACTGCTGACATTAATACGTATACATCGAGATGGTTTCTTCCCTATTCTCGGCACTGATGTACATGAGATGCCTTTGCTGAAGCAGCCGAGAAGTCAGAATAAGCTGGATAGGCTAGTGTAGTAAATAGGGTAAGCTGGATCTAATTCTGTAGTATGAATTTTTTTTTTAATAAACTAGCATAAAAAAATCAACAGGCTGTGATGTAAATGAACATGTCACTATCTGTATGATGAACAGGTCAGTACAGTCTCTCGTGACCTGCTTCTTCTCCCCAGGCTGCCACATCACATTGGTTTCTGCACCAGATTTAAAGTACTTACTCGGTCCATGTTTATTTCATTAGTAAAATGGGATATACTCCCGGCAAACTTTATATAGAAAGGGTGGATCCCCCGTTTCAAAGTCTGCCCCGGGTAAACATATCGGGTAGCTTTAAGCCTTGTTACTCTCGGAATATTTAGGTCGATGATGGTGGAACAACAGGCTTTTTTTTAAATATTCTGAAGAGTGTTTGATATTCCATACAAGCAAATTTATCTGCATGGTTCCTGCAGCAGTGGATGTGTGACACATCTACATTGTATCAAGAGGAGCAGCACTTTAATAACCTGGCTGCCGTTATGTAATCGCTGTTTATGTATTCGGGAAGCTTCACTCCAAATTACCCTGCTATTTTAAGAGGAGTCTTGGAGGTGGATGGCACAGATTTTTTTTGCTCTCTTCCCTGACCCAATATTTGAAGGGTATGCAAATATACTTGTACGATGGCGAGGCGTGATATGCTGTTACAATATATATACCGTGCCGTTTCAAGGGCAGGCAAAACTAGTGGCCGAGCTTTATGTATTTCCATATCCGGGAAAGGGCTGGAATGAGAAAGACGAGAAAATGTCTACAACAGGGGTAGGGAACCTTGGCTCTCTAGCTGTTGCAAAATTACAACTCCCATCAGCTAAAGCTTTGGCTGCCCAGGCATGATGGGAGTTGTAGTTTTTCAACAGCTAGAGAGACAAGGTTCCCTACCCTGTCACAGGCCTTGGAGTCATGGAGTTGCTCTGGTCTGCTGTCTTAATATTAAGAAAAGCTTCCGACCATTTGCGCTGTGTATCCTGACTATTATCTTACTTAGTGAATATGTTCAACACATGATACATCTGTTAACGTTAAGATCTTTAAAAGACCAAAGGACCAATGGACTGGCTTGTATTGTTAAAAATCATAAGAGCGTCATAGTTTAGGTAAATCAATATGCATATCCAAGATATTTCCTGGCCACTATGGTAGGAGTTTAACCCGTTTTATGTTGTTTTACATGAACGTCGAAACATCTGCCGTATAGACTTGCAGCCTTTTAAAGTTTGAAGGCTTTTCTCTGGTGTTCCATTGCAATAGATATACCAGAATAGTCAGGTGCAGTAGCCCTGTAACCGGTTTGGAGTAAAACATTGAACAGGATTATGTTAGTTATCCTTTACATTAAGGATGGGGAACCTTCGGCCCTCCAGCTGTTGCAAAACTACAATTCCCATCAAGCCTGGACAGCCGTTGGCTGTCCAGGCTTGATGGGAATTATAGTTTTGCAACAGCTGGAGGGCCGATTGTTCCTATTCCTGCTGTACATGATCGCCTGTGAATCACATGGGTTTTTACTGGAAGGCCACCCACTGTGTATGACTAGCATGGCCAGCTATACTTGTAGTGGGCACCACTGTTTAGATAACCATAATTCCTCTTCTTCTTGAAGGAAGACATTGATTCGATGATTCATTACTCTTTATACCGTGCACCCCTGGTAGGAGTGTCTCA
The DNA here is from genome assembly GCF_027789765.1 of Dendropsophus ebraccatus. NCBI lineage: Eukaryota > Metazoa > Chordata > Amphibia > Anura > Hylidae > Dendropsophus > Dendropsophus ebraccatus. The sequence continues at coordinate 26,415,591 of NC_091456.1, forward strand.
GTAGTCACACTTGCAAATAACAGGAAGCACTTGGAAATCTATGATCGTTAATGTAATTTATGGCTCTTTGATTCATGGCAAAGATTCTAGCTTGTGAGCTGGCAGAGCCTTCGTTTCATGCGTACTGCTGGATACGGTCGCCTTCTTGATGACTGCACTTTACATGATGATATTTGAGGTAGGAGGAAGGTAGTCTAAATTATTCTCGCTTCATATGAAGGGCGATGTGCTTCTCTGATGTCATGATGACCAAGGTTTATGTACCCTGAGTAATGAGTAATCGGAAGATGACGCCGGCGAGGATTGTGTTTGTCATTTCTGTGTGTGGCAGATGAGTCCTGGAGGTGTATGAGTGGTAAATTGTGATGTTGTTGTTCGACTGAATTAGGTAACGGTAACAAAACCAAGAAGCGATAGTTAAAGGGGTTATCCAGTATTAAAAAACATGGCCACCTTCTTCCGGAGAGAGCACTATTCTTGTCTCCAGTTTAGATGGGTTTTTGCAACTTGGTTCCAAATGAATGGAGATTAATTGCAAACCACACCTGATCTGGAGACAAGAGCAGTGCTGTCTCTGGAGGAAAGTGGGCATGTTTTTCCAAAGCCTCTATTACACAAGGCAAGAAGAGGGAGCAAGCGAGTGCCGTTTGCTGCTGGTGCTATTGCACGCATCGGCATCAAGCAGGTAAGAGCCAGGGGGGAGGAGGGCTGCCCCGGTGATCACTAGATCGTCCGGGCAGCCAATAGAAGATAGCGTCGGTCTGCTGCCGCTGCTCCTATTGCACAAGACAACGGCAGCAGATTGCTGCTATCGTGATCGTTCAGCTTTCAACATGTTGAAAGACAACGATCAGCCAACATCGTGCATGTCGGCCGATCGTTGTCTTCCATTACACAAGACAATTATCGGTTGAATATGTCCAATAATCGCTTAGGGCCCTATTCCACAGGAGCGATAATCGGCCGGATTTGGACGATTTTCGCTCCGTGAAATAGAGAGAACGATCAGCCGATGATCGTGTCATCGGCTGATCGTTCATTTAGGTTCAGACCTAAAATCGTCGTTCGCCATCAGCGCATCCCTACGGTTGTATAGCGGTGTGCGGCGGTGACCGACGATTTCAGCAGAACCATACATTACCTGTCCGGGCCCCAGGTCTTCTTCTCTTGGTCCCGTGCGGCAGCATCGGCTTCGGAGCTGGGCTGTCTGAACTTACAGACCGCTCAGCAAATCACTAGCCGGAAACGCCGTGGCCAGTGATTGGCTGAGCGGTCTGTCAGTTCAGGCAGCTCCGATCCGAAGCCGTTGCTGCTGCGCGGGACCAGGAGAAGAAGACCTGCAGCCCGGACAGGTAATGTATGAAACAAGGGCTGCAAGGACCAGCAAACGAGCTCCGATCTAGCAGATCGGCGCTCGTTTACATTGTTGCTCGGTCCGTGGAATAGGGCCCTTACTGTAATAGGGCATTAACGCTGCATAAGAGTGGTGTGTCGAGCAAAGAGGCTGAACTGTTCAGGTTCCGCAACATTTTCCGAACCTGATCGTGCAGCATTTTATTTCCTGCAGCTGCAGAAGTCGGACGCCACCCTAGTATGTCCTGAAAAACATAGATACCGCCTATGGCAGCCGCAGAGAGTCAAATGCCGAGCGTTCGGGTTCAAAGAACATTGGCTTTGTAAATAGCATTATGATGAACCACTTGTCTGTGTTTAAGTTTTTTCTTTTTCTCACCATGTTCTCTATATCTGTTATTCAGGTCCATTGTGTCTGGCTTGGACTCTCCAGCCAAGGCAAGCTCCATGGAGAAGAAGTTATTTCACAAGAGTAAAGAGCTGCAGGACACACAGGACAAATGCCACAAGGTATTTAAACCAACATTCGGCCTCCCTGTTTGCAGCAGAAATTTACTTCCAGTACGTTCCTGGGGATCAAGAGAGTGGTTTTATCTTTTGGGTCATAGAGCACTTGAGCCACCAGCATCCATCTTAAAGGTGCTCTTACCGCTTAACAGTGCTTTTAGTCTTACAAGTCTCAACTGACTACTCTGGATCTCCCACCTTAAGCCAAGTGTAGGAGACAAAGGACAGCTGACTCCGTCCATGGATATAACGTTCTGATACTTATGAGGTGTTATCAGAAAGATAGACCTTCCTTCTGTACACGTAGACATCATTTTATGTTACCCTTTGTATGCGACCTATGATCTTACGCGAGGAAAATGGCTGGAATGTGATTACCCCCTTATACCGGACACTTTCTAAAGGACTCTTATGGTTTATTCACACTATATGTGATGATGATGAGGCAAGCCATCTTCTCATCAGAGCTGGATTTGGGATAATACTGAAGGGGACGTAAAAAAACAGGTGAAAATGACTCTCTAACTGGAAAGCTGTGTGCTGTGGGCATTTTCATCGGACTGTGTGTAAATGTGAACGACCAGCCCGTGGATGACATTGTGAGCCCACCGTTAGAAGAAGTGAGCTCGCTGTGACTAAAATTTGTGCACTAGTTGTGGCAGTGAAACGTTCATATTTTTAAGACTGGCTTGCCTACCGTGAGCTATATAAATCCTTTTGCATTTTTTATGTATGTTACAGATGGAGCAAGAAATGACTCGACTACATCGTCGGGTGTCCGAGGTGGAGGCTGTACTCAGCCAAAAGGAAGTGGAATTAAAAGCTTCGGAAACTCAGAGATCTCTTCTGGAGCAAGACCTGGCCACCTACATCACAGAATGCAGCGTGAGCATCACCTCATAACGTCTGTTCTGTTACTTGAATTCAATTCTATGTATTTGGGACGGTGCCAACCAATCCTTAGATCTTGGTTGCTGTAGCTTAGCTTCTTTTGCAGTAAGCCAGCATGGCCAGTACACAATGTACGGAGACCAGGCTTCTGGCTCTGTGTGGTGTTTACATCCAGGTACCAGAGCTGTGCTGAACAGCGGGCATGGCGGTGTTGATAGGGTGTCTGTATAGATTGTGAACTTTCGGCCCTCCAGCTGCTGCAAAACTACAATTCCCTTCATGTCTGGGCAGCCAAAGCTAAATCTTTGGCTGCCCAGGCATGATGGGATTTGTAGTTTTACAACAGCTGGAGGTCCGAAGGTTTCCTATCCCCGGCAGCTGTACTGGAAGGCTTCAGATTTTGAAACAGAAGTAATTTACAAATTTGTATAACTTTCTTTTAAACAGCTGATTTGAAAACTATTTATTTTCACTGCAGTACCTCTTTAATAGACTGAACACTTTAAATAGTAATAGTGGTAATGTTGGTCAGTGTTTCAAAGTCCCAGTCAAAAACCGTAGAAGACAGCAGAGCAGACATTTTTATTTATTTATTTTGTTTCAAGAACTTTACAATTTTGATTAAAAAACCATCTCTTTTTTGTTTCTATGGCTCCCGTGTAGGTTGTTTCTCCATATTACAAATAAGATCTTGTAGACCTATTCCTTTCTATGTAACCCTCTACCTTTAGATTACCTATCAAATGTACATTTAGCATAAAAAAGGGGGGTAGGCAAATGGAAAGAAGTATGGAGTACTACTCTTAACTTTTTATTTTTATTCTTCTGTCTATTGGGCAATAAGAGGGCTATTTTTTGTGCAGTGATCTGTAGTTTTGATCGGTACCATCTTGAAGTAGATTGGCGTTAGCAGTGGCGTTCGCTCCAGATAGCCAATCATGTGTCCTGTCACCTGGCATGGAAGCCTGGACCAATGGAGACAGCGATGTTACCTCCATTCCACTTATGTATTGAGTGACTGGGGAAGTAGAAACAGTAAGATAAAGTTTCTGTCTTCTTTTGTGGGTGTCTGGCTGTCTCTAACCCCTTAACTCTGCAGCCACTGTTCACTTTAAAAGAGTACTCCACTTAGGAAAGTGTTAAATCACCACCCATAATCTGTGTTTTTTTTTTTTTGTAATATACTTCTGTTTCAGGAATTGGGCCGTTTGTCTGTATCACATGCTGACTCACACCCTGAAGCTTCTGAAAATCCCCACAGTCAGGTCCACTCTGTCTCCACTCCTCCCCCTCCCTTCTGAGACAGAGGTCACATGATCTGTCTTTTCTGTGGGCCAGGCAAACTGTAACACGTCTTCTGTAACTGACCTCTTCAGTGATCACCCGGCCAAAGTAGGAGCAGAATGAGCGCAACGCTTGCTAAGGAAAGTAGTTTTCCCGGCCAGGGTGCGATAATGTAAAACTGTGATCATGAAAAAGGGCTAAGGCCGATTTTTTCAATTCTGGTTTGAAATTCTTTGCTTGTAACAAAGTTAGTCAAGCAACACAAATGAGACAATGCTTCACATTTAGAATATGTCTACTTTATCTTGGCAGTATTTGGTAAAAGTCCTTTTACTTTTAAGGATGTTATAGACAGGGCTGTGGAGTCTTTTGTGGAGGCCTTAGCTTTGACTCTTGTATTTTATCAGGCTCTGACGCCTTCATAAATGGCCAATTAGTAACAACAAATTTACTGTAGTATTAACATTGGCTTTTTATCACCATCATTTAAGTAATTAGACCACTTAGAGGGAGAGAGACAATACCTTTAGCAGAGAGAGATCAAAGTCTGCTGAGATTCTCCTGTTCTGGTAGATACCAAGTGTGAAAGGCGTATGACTTTGTAAAGTGTTATAAACTAACCTAAGACTTAGGACCCTATTACACCAACAGATGTCTGACAGATTTTTACAGCCAAAGCCAAGAATGGATTTGAAAAGAGGTGAAATCTCAGTCTTTCCTTTATCACCTGTTCTCTGTTTACAGTCCATTCCTGCCTTTGGCTGCAAAAATGTGTCAGTTATCTGTTGGTGTAATAGGGCCCTTAGCTGTATGTGTTTAGACATCTGTTAGATAAGGACATCTGCTGCCTGTAAGGGTTGCTTTCTGCCTAAAAAAAAACACACACACACACACACACACACACACACAGCCTGCTGCAGCCATAGCACATTGAAGAAACACTACTTATGGCTTCTCCTCCTCCTTCTCTACATTAAACAGGATATCCTCATATTAAACTGCTGCTTATATACAATCTTTTGACATCCAAGAAGAGAACGGCACAGATCTAACCTGTTTACAGGCTTACCCCACACAATGGACTTCCAGTTCAAAAACAAGCTGCCAAATAGTGAGCTCCCACTTTTCACTAACATTGAGATAACAATCAATGACAGGAGGTACAGGGGCTCTCATATTTGTCTTGTTCTGCATTCCTGGTACTAATCTTCTCGTGTATACATTAAACACAAACAAATATGTACAAACTAGGTGTTATGATTATTTCCAAGTGTTAGGGATGAGAGATGGGTCACCCCTGTAGTGCCCTGCCTATTGCTGGGGTGGGACCCCCTGGTTTAGGCATCCCCAAACATCAGAAGGGACTAACCCTATACTTGGGTTGTAGTTGTCTGTCCCGTCACTGATGTCAATGGTCTTCGGTATATTTAGATCAATACATGACTTAAACAATGTATAGGTAGAGGTATAGAGAGAGGTTGTCAATTATTGTTATGAAATCCCTTCTTCCATTTTCCAACGCGTTTCCCTTGTTCTGTAGCGACAAGTTCCTCAGGGAATAGGAAGAGTGTTGGTAAATGTTTGGGATATGCCTTGATTGGGATGAAAGTCTGATCCAATGGAGGCTGATGTGCCATTGTTTACGTCACATATTGATCTAAATATACCCAAGACCATTGACATCAGTGACGGCACAGACAACCACAACCCAAGTATAGGGTTAGTCCCTCCGGATGTTTGGGGATGCTTAAACCAGGGGGTCCCACCCCAGAAATAGGCAGGGCGCTACAGGGGTGACCCATCTCTCATCCCTAACACTTGAAAATAATCATAACCACCTAGTTTGTACATATTTGTGTTTAATGTATACACGTATATGTAATTGTGAATAAATATACCCTATAAGATGTATTATAGCGCTTCAACCACAGTCCCACTACTTGTTTCATTCTGTTTAGAAGCTTAAGACTGTGGCAACTCAAGACCCATAAAATCCACGGCTCCTTGACCCAACCATAGGATGTAGTGAAAGAGATCAGAGTCAGAAGGGCTTTCAAAAACCAGCCCCTCATGCCACTATAGTGACGGACCAATCACACTGATCCCCGGCCAAAGCTATCTGTGCTAGGTCCCTGGCTGGTTGCCAAGTCCAGTCAGCAGTTGCTGCCATGAGTTTGTTAACCCATTCATGTACATTGTGTTGCACTAAAGTGCAGCTACCTTTCATGTATGTGAAAGTGCGTTAAGGGGCTAAACGACAAGCCCCCGACTCATAATCTCCATAGTATAAGGCTCATTAATAACTGCCATAAAAATGTGTGTCTGTGGTAATTTAAGGTTGTTTTCTGATTTAACTTTACTTGTCCCTTATCCACACGATAGGGGACATGTATAAGATTGCGGGGGGTGTGACTTCCATGTCTCTTGTTATGAATAGAGCTGCTGGTCGGCGACCCGCAGCTCCATTCATTTGCTATGGAGCTTTCGGAGTAGGGAACAAGTAAGTTTAAATACAAAACTCCTTTGAGGTTAAGACCCAATCAAAGTTGTTATTTTACATTTTTAGGGGAAAATAAAAATGTTGATAACAGGCACATATAATCTGTATCCCCTTTTTCAACATCCAGCTTAAAGTGTCCCTGTCGTTATAACTTTCAAAATCTAAATCAACAGTAGATGTGATATAAAGCAAGTTTGCAATATACATTCCATATTTTTGTTGTCATTATCATGCTCTAAAACAAAGCTGTACTTACCAGAAATCCAGGTCCACTCTCCTGAAGGCAGATTTTCTGACTGGTGCTGGTTGAAAAAAAAAAAAAAAAACAGACTAAACGTAGGAATTCTGGCCAGTGTTACAGCTCAATGTGTCCATCAATCACATGACTCCCTTCTCTCTATGAGTGCTCAGATCGCCTGGGATACACAGGACTCCCTGTTTTCTGCTCCCTGCTATTTGAGAATAAAAAGAGTCAAAAAACAGAAAGTTCAGTGTTTTCCATGATAACTAAAAAATAAATGGGGGATGAAAGTATGTTTCTTACTTCCATCCTCAGCACCGTTCCCGTGCAGTTTTAATGTAGTCCTCTGTCTGGTAAGGCTGTTTGGAGCACTGCCCTGCCCCCAGGGCCCTGATCCAGTCTGCACCCGGCCGGCCCGCTCCACTAATAATCATTAGAAAGGCGGGCCCAGTCGGGCCTAACTGGACAGAGCACTACATTAAAATTGCTCGGGTACGGTACCGATGATGAAGGCAAGAAACATACCTTCATCCTCAGAAACCTATGCCCAATAGGGAGAAATAGATTGGTCTAAGGGTCCATTTACACAGAAAGATTATCTGACAGATTATCTGCCAAAGATTTGAAGCCAAAGCCAGGAATGGATTTGAAAAGTGGAGAAATCTCATGCTTTCCATTATGACCTGATCTCTGTTTATAGTCTGTTTCTGGTTTTGGCTTCAAATCTTTGTCAGATAATCTTTCTGTGTAAATTGACCCTTACCTGCAGATAGTTCTCCTTCAAAAATTTCCTAGCAAAGTGGGTGTGGTCTCCAAGGAGTCACAATTTAGGTCAAAGTTATTAAAAAGAAAATGGTGCATGTTTGTAGTTCAGTTCTGTGCTGACTGTGAGCCCCTAACAATGAGAAATTAAAACATAGCATATATAACATAACATTTTTTTTATCTATAATGGAAGTAATTAGGAAACTGGTTCTGCAGTATGGTATCCAGCAGCATCTATTTTTACTATCCATTATTGTATTAGTTTTTATTTTTTTTTTTAAACGTTTTAACCTATACATTAGGCAGAGACAAAAATGCGATGTTAACCCAGCCTTATAGCTACCTAGGATCTTTTCACTACTCCAGTAATTGGTTAATGTTTGTAGACAGCAGAATAGTAAAATGCCAGGTTGGCATGCAGCAGGACTCACACTATCCAGGAAACACTGTAACGCCTCTCCAACAATCTCAGTACAGAGGTGCGCAGTCAGTGTTCCCAGCCGGCACTTACCATGACATACATGTTATTGGCTTGGTAACAAAGACTCAACAAGGAAACTCTCTTCCTACTCTGTCTCATATTGAAATGAATGTATTGAGACAATAGCTTCATTTTTTGCATTCAATTTTTTTCCGTCACATTCCCATTGTCACAGCTATTTGCAGGTTAGAAGTATTTAATGGGGTAGTGTGGTGTAAAACATTTTTTCACTAAATAATACACATTACAAAGTTATACAACATTGTAATGTGTGTTATTTAAGTGAATGGCCCCCTTCACCATGTCCGCCGACCCCAGGAAGTGTGATACAGTATACTTACGGAATCACTGTCGACCACGGCCGCCATCTTGGGCAATCACGTCATCTTCAGGAGGCCGGCCTGACTGCTCCAGCCCTCCCTCATGCCGCACCCCCCCTCTTTTTGCGTCATCAGCTGCTCAGCCGCCATTGGCTGTAGCCCCAGATGTCTTCTGTTATGCTCAGCCAATGGCCACTGAGCAGCTGATGATGCGCTGGAGGGGGGGCGGCATGAGGGAGGGCTGGGGCAGTCAGGACGGCCTCCTGAAAATGACATGATCGTCCCAAGATGGCTGCTGGGGTCGACAGTGATTCCGTAAGTATACTGTATCACACTTCTGGGTCCTTGGTCGGGGAAGGGGGGAGGGGATCATGGTGAAGGGGGCCATTCACTTAAATAACACACATTACAATGTTGTATAACTTTGTAATATGCGTTATTTATTGAAAAAATTATGTTTTACACCGCACTACCCCTTTAACCAGCTGCTATGTCCCTATAGCACACGCACACTGAGGATGAAGGTAAATTTCTTACCTTCATCCTTGGCACCATTTTCTGTGTAGTTAATTTCTTATGCTAACCAGGCTTTTTGGTGCACTGGGGCGGGACTACCACCCCCCAGTGCACTGAAACGCCCCCGGCCAGCCTGCTCCTCCTAATGAATGTCAGCAAATACGTCTCCCCTTTATTATAGAAATCAGTGGGGGGGGATCAGCTCCCGGACCTCCACAAAACCCTTGGAGTATCTTATTTTTTTTTAATTGACATTGACTTTTGGGTAATAGTTTTACGTCTATTCATGTCACCTTTTTGGAGTATTGTTCTCTGCTGTGCCGTTTATTCATTGTTGGCTATTGCTGTTTGTGGATACGGAGAAGCAAGAGTCATAGGTTTTATCTAGTTTTGGTAACAATATCACAACTTTTCTTCCCTTGCAATATTGAATCCAAATATAGAATTGTATATTCCCTGCTCATCATCCCCCCCTCTGTCCTATACTACCCTGACATAGCACCCCGACTGACAAAGGATTCATCTGTAGTAATTCTTTAATATCTATCCCGGCTCCTTTCTTTGGCAGAATGCGGCAGTCATACATGACAGCTCTGATGAGAGCAGCTACAGGGAATCTGATATTTTTTCTCCGTTTTTAGCCTAGTCCTCCCACTTGTAATGGCAGTGATTCACCTAATAGGTATATATAAGAGAGCTGCTGTAAATAGAAATTTCTGATCTATAAGTGAAATAGGTGATGTGGAGTGGTATGAAGGGTAGAACATGGTGCTGTTTTACATGTTAGCGTACCTGTTAGTGCTTATCCTTCTCTTCATCCGTCGCTGTAGTGGACAGCCATTTTTACAGTGTGGCACAACAGTACACAAACAGATGTCAGATCATCTACAGTGTTGCACATGTCTAATAGAATTGGTAATAACAGCTTTCTTAGGCCTGATAAGTAATGCAAACGTGCGCCAATTTGCTAGATCGGTGCTCATTTACTCAGCCTATTACACGGCTCAATAATCATGCAGCAAGGGCAAGCATATATATTGTTAGCGATGTCCGTGCGGCCCTTGATTTAAAAGTGTAAAATAATAAAATATATTTATGTCTTCACTCTCCCTGGCTTCTCCCCACAGCTGCCGGTGCAACTTCAGACCCGGACCCTGAAGTAACAGGCCGCTCAGCTGCCCAGCTATCCCGGCCAGTGATTGGCTGAGCAACCTGTCACTTCAAAGACCGGCTCTGAAGTTGCATTGGTGGCTGCGGGGAGAAGCCAGGAAGACACTGGTGAGCGTGGAAAGGTAACATATATACTTATTTATTATTTATATATAACCTATTTCCTTTACACATTCATCAGCTGTCACCTTGCATGGCTATTACATGTAGCAATGCGTTGTTGGTGGACGTTAATTTTAGTTCAGGCCAAAGCAAACGATCAGCCGATGATCGTTGTTCTCAGCTGATCATTATCTTTAGTACACAGAACGATAATCCGATTCGGCAGATTATCTTTTCGTGTGATAGGGCCCTAAGGCACACGGCATATTATTGGGCCATGGAATGTAGACGTGGGAGCACCAAAAGCAGAGTAGAAAACTCCTCGCTTAATTCTGTGAACACGCCATATATACGGAACGGTGTACAGCAGAACAGGTTATTAGAACTCTCAATTTCATGTATCATTAAGATTAAGACTGGAGAGGGGCTCAGCGCCCCTAGTGTACCGATATCCCCTCTCTTAAGTGACGCACCTCAATCAGAATCAAGCCTGGCTGCATCACTGAGGAGGGGGAGAATATTGTTACATTTGGGGGCACTGGGCCTTCCTCCACTGCATAGAGCGGGCCAAAGTGCACATGAAGACACTGGAGTAGATTGCTTCAATTTTGTATGCTATTGCTTAAAGAGGTTGTCTGGCATTGGGCAACTTTTAATATAATGCTGCTGTTATATAAAGAACAAAAAAGAACTTACGCTTACCTCTCTGTGCTCTCTGTGTCCTCCTACAGGTCTCTGGTGTCCCCAGCTGCCTCCATTTCTGAGATGAATCGTCTCAGGAGTGACAGTCTCCTAAATAGTCTCCTAAAAATGTACTTTACTTTATGCACTTTATTCAAATCAGCACTAACTAGTCATGTGGCCGGCAATTCTCCTTCAACTAGTCATGTGGGCGGCATTTTTCCCTGAACTAGTCACGGCTCCCCGGGCTGTAGTCACGGCTCCTTGGCTGTATTCGCTCCTCTCCTTGCTGTATCTTGCCTCGTTGGGCATGATTCCCAGGCCAGGAGGTGGGTTTATAGTGCAGAGGGGAGTGATTACAGCAAGGGAGCCTTGACTACAGCCTGGGTAGCCGTGACTAGTTGAGGAGGAGACACCGCCCACATGACTAGTTAGAACTCATTTGCATACAGTGCAGGAAGGTATAAAACTACAATTTCTGTCAGGGCAGTTAATATAGTAGGCAACGCTGCAGCACTTTTCAGACCATCATTATTGTAGCTCGGAACCCTAAATCCTCATGATTGGTTCCCTTTTAACATAACATTTTGTAAGATACTGTATGTATAAAAAGTCTTGTTCTTGGCTGAAAAAGTCAAACCCAAGCAGAGGAAATGCTGCACCTCCTAAACATAAAAATACTTCATGTGCAGAGTATGTACCTACTACTTATTGTAAACACACAAAAAAACACAAAAATGCAACAGCTCACTGCAATGGCAAGATACAGACCCACAACAGACATGAAAATAGTTGAAAGCAGCCCCCCCCCAACTGCTAAAAAAAAATCTCCACAAAAATAATGAGGCCCTTGTTTACCATATGCAAACAGTGTAAAAGTAAGACCTATAAAGTTTTTGTTGGAAAGCATGCCCACCGAACAGAACACCAGGGCATACAGCTGTGATTTTTATTTTTTAGCCTGTTGCCGTTGTCCCCTACCTTCATTGTCCATTGCAGAGCGGCTGCATGTCACCTGCCGCCATCCCCGATGTTCCCTTCTGCGGCCATCAATGTGCAGGCAAGGCATCAAGAGGCCCATCGCCTGCCGCCATCGCCATTGTCCCCTACCGCCAGATGTAGAGCTGCATACAGTCTGCTGTTATCCCGTCACCTGCCGCTATACTGTACGCTGTCCCTACTGTGCTGTATGAGTGTGCTGTGGTGATCTCCCCCTGGTGGCCAGAAGCTGCAATACCATCCCTGCTGTACAAGTGGTCCAGGGGAATTACATGTGCAATTGCTTATATTCTTACTCTTTAGTAGAAGCGCTTGTTTTGCGATTTGTAAGCTTCATATGACAGCCCTGGAATAAGACTCTTGATTTAGGAGGTTTGGGGTCCAAATTGTCTTATTGATTTGAGGCCAGACCCTTCATTACCCAGGACTATGAGTCAATTCTATTTCCTATCCCTTCAGTTATATACCCTGGCAATGGTAAGTGTAGCTTGTTGTCCCCTATTCCATTGCATTTTAGGAGACCGCAGCATTCTGTCAAAGAAACAGGAAGGTACCTCTAATAATTTTGCGGTTCATGTTGAGAGTGGGTGAAGTATAACCGGCTGCTATCATTGCGTTGGAAGGAACTCTTATAATGTTGTTTTGATGGCGTTTGCCAATAAAGCCCATATCCTGTTTTGAATTGCTAAAACCTCTCGTCTCCCATTAGTTTTCTAATGTAGATATTAAACATTGTTGCTTTTGCATCTCATCATTACTAATCAAATATTTTATACATTTAAAATGTTCCAGAGTTTAAAACGCAGCCTAGAGCAGGCCCGGATGGAGGTTTCCCAGGAGGATGACAAGGCTCTGCAGCTTCTGCATGATATCCGAGAACAGAGCCGGAAGCTTCAGGATATTAAGGAGCAGGTAGGCTCTGTCCTCTGTGCTAATTAGTTTGGAAGCCTTCTGGGTAGGGGATCCTAATGCTGCCTTGATGTATGAACCCTTCTTAAACTTAGTAATTTCTTCACTTCAACTTTGCATATCTTAGATGTTCTCAGTAAGTTTTTATGGAAATGTGTCTAGCCCATAATGAGTGATTTAAAGGGGTTATCCGGTTAGGTAAAATATATGTTAAATCATCCCTCCTCCTGGAGACTAACAATTCATTCCATACATCTTATTACTTTTTTTTGTCTCCTTCTCCCAGTTCTAAGCCTGCTGCTTTCTGCAGGAGACACAGAAAACTGTATGTGAGTAGTTCTATCCCGCTCCTCCCCAATCCTTTCCCATCTAAATAGCTCCCTGGTGGGCTGTTTCTGCACTGTTTCTCCTCTCTTTGAGGTCGGGAGGGTTATTCACAGTAATTTCAAAAGTAACTTCAGAGTATACTCCCGGCTTCACATAGTGTATAAACAGCCAGCCAGGGATGTTTACAAGAGCTGTCTCAGAAGGTAGGGGGAAGGAGGGGGTTGAGAGCAAAAACAGACGGAACAGCTCAGGCACAGACTCCTGTGTCTTTAGCAGAAAGGAGCAGGCCTAGAACTGGGGGAAGAAGACTGAAAAGGTAATAACAAGAATGGAATGAATTGTTAGATGAATTCGTGTTGAACAATACTTAATACCAACTCGTTTGTATTGGTATTGGCTCCATGGTTAGCACTGTAGCCTTGCAGTGCTGGAGTCCTGGGTTCAAATCCCACCAAGGGCAACATCTGCAAAGAGTTTGTATGTTCTCTCCGTGTTTGCATGGGTTTCCTCCGGGTACTCCGGTTTCCTCCCACACCCAAAAACATACAGACAGGTAAAGTCCTTTACTAATAAACAATTATTAATATAAACTCCCTATAGGAATTTCAAGCCCAACTGGAAGAGATGAAGATGATGATGCAGCAGCTAGAAGAAGACCTCTTAGCTGCTCGAAGACGTAGTGACCTATATGAGGCAGAATTGAGGGAGTCACGATCGGCAGCGGAAGACTTTAAGCGCAAAGCTACAGAATGCCAGCAGAAACTTCAGAAGGTATTTCAGCTTTTCTGTTTCATGCTTCAGCATACTACAGACATAGCTCTCTAAAAAAAGGCTCCCTCTGTGAGAAGACCACCCCCTTATGAAGACCAGGTTTCATCATATATTATGCAGATTTGTGTATTTTTTTGAGAAGGCCACCCCCCAAGAAAAAACACTTTTTAATGTAGTTTTGAGGGGCATCTTGCAAAGGTTTCACTTAATTTTAGTTGGTGTTGTGTGGTGTAGGAAAACATTATTTACGATCTATGGCTTTTTGTGTTTATTTAAAGGAAAAGTCCAGCAAAATTTTTTATTAAAGTATTGTATTGCCCTCCAAAAGTTACACAAATCACCAATATACACTTATCACAGGAAATGCTTATAAAGAGCTTTTTTCCCTGCACTTACTACTGCTTTAAGGCTTCACTTCCTGGATAAAATGGTTATGTCTCTAACTGGATAACATGGTGATGTCACTTCCCGGATAAAATGGTGATGTCACTTCCCGGATAAAATGGTGATGTCACGACCCGACTCCCAGAGCTGTGCGGGCTGTGGCTGCTGGAGAGGATGATGGCAGGGGGATGCTCAGTGTCCCTCCAGTGCCCTGTGTCCCTCAGTGTCCCCCTGCCATCATCCTCTCCAGTAGCCACAGCCCGCACAGCTCTGGGAGTCGGGTCGTGACATCACCATGTTATCCAGGAAGTGACATCACCATGTTGTCCAGAGAGTGAAGCCTTGATGCAGTAGTAAGTGCAGGGAAAAAAGCACTTTATAAGCATTTCCTGTGATAAGTGTTTATCAGTGATTTGTATAACTTTTGGGGGGCAACACAATACTTTAATAAAGATTTTCTCTGGACTTCTCCTTTTAAAGGAGAATTCCAGCCTGGACCCACTTTTATCAAAATGACTAGGGAGGGGGTGGGTGAAAACAATAACATCCTCTTACCTTGCCATCTCTAGCACTGCCGCCAGCATACCGCCGCTCCATTCTCCAGTCCCAAGGCACTTCCTGGCCTTGTAAGGGGAATCGGGACGTGACTTGGCAGACCCACTCAGCCATTCGGTGGCTGTAGCAGTGTCCTGCATCGACTGCTTAATGGCTGAACGGGCTTGCCACATCACGTCTCAAGACCATTAATTGTTATTATTTTCACCTACCCCCTCCTCATGCATTTTGAAAAAAATGGGTTGCGGCTGGAGTTCTCCTTTAATTCTTTACTACCTGCCAGTGTTTCCATATGTACTTTTTATAGGAATCGAGCACAATTATCTGTTAATTTTTCTGGGCTGCTTTGTTGAGCGTCAGGTTGATATGTCTTCATTCATTACAAAAGTTTTAATACATAAGAAATAAGACCAAAGGTGAATAGTTTTGCATCTTACACATTTATAAAGTTTTCATCCATTCAGGCTAAAGATCATGGTAAAGCTGAAGTTGGAGAGTTGCATTCTAAACTGGAAAAGGTAAATATTTTGTCATAGTCTTTTATTTATATCCATTTGTTATGTTATATATTTTTAAAGAATTTTTTTTTTTTTTTGTTAGCTTAATTTGGTTATCCATGAACAGGACCATGCCGAGTCAGTCGTGTGCACAACCATCCCGACTTGGTCGTAAACATGCATACCCAAACTTATGGCTGCAGAATGGATTAGAATCGCATTTGAATTAGAATAGGAGTCCAATGACTTTTACCAAAATATTGTCTGTTTACTTAGTGCTTCAGTGCAATACACAACAATAGGTATCCGCTTCAACAACGATAAATGCAGACAGGAGAGAGAAAAAGTGTTACTCTGTGAGCGGAAGGAAGTAGAGTAGTGGAGCGTCTTGAGGGCACTGCCCAATGTAGGACTGTACTCTGCTTAGGATAGCGTAGCTGAGTGTAGTAGAAAAGAAGAAGAGGAGAATATCCTTGTTCTCATGTTTACTGAACCGCCTAATGCCCTACAGTGTCGAGGTACCCGTCCGGTGAGGGTAGTACAAAGCCCCAGGTCCCTGCGCTGGGTTGAGCAGACTTCCCAAACCTTTCCAAGATAGCCATGCGTTACGTAGTGGAACACATAGGCTAACTGCAGCTTGGTTCCACTTGGGTCAGTGCCAGTACAGGCCACTGCCCTGTACTGTGTGGCTAGTATCCCAGAGGACGTCCGTTTTCTCCTGAGGGGGTCGAGCCTCCATGCTATTAGTTGCTTGCTGTAGGAAGTAAGTTAAGTCTCTGGGTCACTGACAAAGGGTCCTGGCCAGAGCCAGGCCTTGGCTTGACTGCAGCAGGAACTGTGTCTTGTGCTCTGTGCACTGACTAGATTGAACTGAACCTCAACTGACCTCCCACCAGGAACTAGACTCCTTTTCTAGGGGCATACTAAGCTTCCCTGTGATTGGTGGGGGATGTGTGTGTGTGAGAGAGAAGAGATAGGATGGGGTAGAAAAAGGAGAGAAAACGGTCTATACCCATAACTGCACAAAAGAATAACACATGACAAAAAGAGTTAACCCAATACTTTCCTCAGCTGTGCACAGAATAAGTTATAGAGAACCACAGTATTGACAACTAGTGGGGAAGACATAGAATACACTTAGATCATTTCACATTGTACCACCACTTTACACAGGTGCATAAGAAACTTAGTGCAGCACTTTGTGCCGGGGCACTACATATATGTTAAGTGGATTGCAAAAACTTAGTGTGAATCAAGCCTTAGATATCAAGGTTCATTTTAAAGTGCACTTCCTGTTATATATAAAAAAAAAAAAACTATTATAGTGTGTATCCAGCAGAGAGCCAGCGCATATTACACAGTTGGCTTCTCTACTGGATACCACTAGCCTGAGTGACACACCATGGCCAGTCTGTGTTGCCATTTAGAACCTAAATCGGTAGCATTCTCCTCCGCAGATCAGTTACTTTATATCTTTTATATCACCAGATCAACACTGAGCAACAGAATAAAATTCAGGAGCTGCAGGAGAAACTTACTAAAGTAAGTTATTTGTCTGTGATCCCATCAAGAAGTATGTAGATGGAAAATATGGGGGGAGATTTATCAAACATGGTGTGAAAGTTAAACTGGCTCAGTTGCCCCTAGCAACCAATCAGATTCCACCTTTCATTTTCCAAAGAGTCTGTGAGGAGTGAAAGGTGGAATCTGATTGGTTGCTAGGGGCGACTGAGACAGTTTCACTTTACACCATGTTTGATAAATCTCCCCCATGATGTCTATATGTGGAGATATGTATATATATACTACATACATACATACATACATACATACATACATACTGCTGTTATTTTTGTGATCTTTGTCTATGACATTTTTTATTTTTGTGATCTTTTTTCTAGGGCACCAAACTTTTAGGAACAATATTAAATATCTGGCTATTTTTTTTATATTTTTTATTTTCTTTTAAATCAACTGGTTTAAGAAAGTTCTATAGATTTGTAATTTACTTCTATTTAAAAATCTCCAGTCCTTCAGTATTTATCAGCTGCTGTATGTCCTGCAGGAAGTGGCATATTCTTTACAGTCTGACACAGTGCTCTCTGCTGCCACCTCTGTCCATGTTAGGAACTGTCCAAAGCAGCAGCAAATCCCCATAGAAAACCTTTACTGCTCTGGACTGTTCCTGACATGGACAGAGGTGGCAACAGAGCGCACTGTGTCAGACTGGAAAGAAAAACACTTATTGCAGGGCATACAGCAACTGATAAGTACTTGAAAACCTGAGATTTTTAAAGAAGTAAATTATAGATCTATGTAACAGTTGATTTTAAAGAAAAACACTTTCATCTGTGTTCATATGTGTTTTTTTTTTTTTCATATGTAGAAAAAATTGACGTTGCATTAACTTCCATTCACAGTTTTTTTTTAGTTTTTTTGGGGGGTTTGGAAATGCTGGAGGCCGTAAAGTCTCGTGTTTGATTCATTCATGTTTCTCTGTTCTCAGGCAGTGAAGGCCAGTTCTGAAGCTACTGAATTACTCCAAAATATTCGACAGGCTAAAGAACGAGCAGAAAACGAGTTGGAGAAACTTAAGAATCGAGAGGATTCAAATGATGGAATGAAAAAAAAATTGATTGAGGCTGAGGTGGGTAGATTGTCATTTGTTTTATCTGCCATTTTCCATACTCATGTAAAACCTGATCATCACTGTTCAAGTGTCTCTGTCCTTTAACCCCTTCACGTCAGCAATCTGTATATATACGTTCCTACTGCACATACCCTGTGCAGTAGGAATGTATATATACCTTCCTGAATGTGAAGGGGTTTGATGTGTGCGGGACCACTGCAGTGAGAGCAGCCCCGCACACATCAGTGTCCCGGGAGCTGAGGATAATGAGAGGCAGCTGCGATCCCGCAGCTGCCTCTCATTAACTCCTTAAACGCTGCGATCTATGGTGATCGCGGCGTTTAACCCCTTAACGACATCGGGCGTAAACTTACGCCCTCGCGCCCTGGTACTTGGCGCATCAGGGCGTAAATTTACGCCCGATGTTTCCCCGATCGCTGCGTGTTCACACACAGCGGTCGGGGAAGATGGCCTGCTATAAATCATAGCAGGCCATCTTAGCTTCACGGCACGGGGGGTGGTTAACACCCCCCGTGCTTACGATCGCCGCTATAGGCTGATCAATTCAGATCAGCCAATAGCGGCGATCGGAACCTTTCCGGGTCATCGGCGACCCGATGACCCGGAAAAAAAATGGCGGTCGGTGCTGTCCGAGGACGGCACCGACCGCCATTACTGTAAAAAGTAATGGTGATCGCCGTGCCACCGGCCCGATCGCCGTGAACGGCCGGCCGGTACCGGCCGGCCATTCACGGCGATCGGGCCGGTGGCACGGCGATCAGAGTCCCACAATATAGTAAATACCTGCCCTGGACCCCTCAGCTAGGCAGCCGAGGGGTCCAGAGCAGGTATTTGTACATTACTCACCTGTCCCGGGCTCCTGATCGGCGTCTTCCGGGTTCGCGGCATCCTCGTCTTCGTTCGGGTCTTCGGCTTCTTCCGTGACGTCACGTTCGGCTTCTCTCGGCTATTTTCGGCTCCAGCGTCGGCTCTTTCCGTATTTTGCGCTCTGCTGCCCTCTAGCGGCTGATATGTGTAATACACTTATCAGCAGCTACAGGGATGTTCAAAATTTTTTTTTTTTTTTTTTTCAAATTTTTTTTTTTCTATTTTCCGCACCCTATCGCCGCTGAGTGTTGATCAGCATCGCACGAAAGTGCGCTGCTAATCAGCAACTCCTCCTTTTTGGCGTAGGGTGTTTTTTTTCTATATTCTACTGCCACGGTCTGCTTATAAGTGCCGCACATAACTGCGGCATTTATCAGCAACTCCTTTGTTGGCGTAGGTTTTTTTTTTTATACTTACTGTAAAAAAACACGTAAAAAACACTACATTACACCACACTACATTGAATAAAGTTTGACACTACACCACTACATACCCCATATACTAATCCCCGTATAAAGATGGCCCCCTGGGTGTTTTCGGCGTCAGAGGGATACGTTATTATTACCTCCGACACCGAAACAGCCAGTGAGGATGAATGGGGGGTCCTTCGTTCCTCCATTCATCCTCATCATCCTCATCCTCCAGTGACGTGTCTGGGGGTAGTGTAGCGTACGCTGCCCCCCAGACACATCTTTTCCGCCAGTACCGTCCCAATAAGAGATGACGGTATGGAGTGAAATTCTACAAACTCTGTGAGAGTACCTTAGGGTACACTTACAGATTTCGGGTACGTGCACACTGCGGAATGGCGAAGGATAACCCTTCGTGCATTCCACAGCTGGCACCCGCCGGCGGACTGATGCAGGCATGTGTCTCCACCCGTGTCATAGAATCCATTCTATGCACGGGCGGATTCCATCGTCCATCCAAAGAATGAACACGTTGGACGGAGAGCGGAATCCGCCCGTGCATAGAATGGAGTCTATGACACGTGTGGAGACGCGCGCCTGCATCAGTCCGCCGGTGGGTGCCAGCTGTGGAATGCACGAAGGGTTATCTGTCGCGATTCCGCAGTGTGCACGTACCCTTAGAGTGTATGTAGGAAGGGACACCCGAATCCAGCCCCCAGATGCCCCCCCATCCTCGGAGTTAGTGGGAAGATCGTCCGGGAACTGATCTTCCCACTGCTGGATAAAGGTCACCATCTGTACGGGGATAACTTTTATACCAGCGCCCCCTCCTCTGGTCTCTCGCTGCCCTGTAGCTTGCGGCACGATCCGAACATATCAGAAGTAGTAATAGCGCCCTAATATTTAGCAGCCATGGAGCGGACCCAGCGCTTCTGGATATGAAGGACCCCGTATCGCACCAGGGCAACATTTTCCAGGTGACGTCCCCCACACTGGAGAAAGGGAGACCCCAGAAGAAGTGCAGAGTGTGGTGTAACAGGGGGATCAGGAAGGACAACATTTTCCAGTGTGACACCTGTCCTGATCCCCCCGGCCTCTGCATACTGGATCGCTCCAAGGCGCACCACACGTCATTGGGGTTCTACATTATCTAAATTCTGTCCTTTATTCCTATTTCAGGGGTCACGTTGATCCAGGGATTATTCTGATCGCCATTATGGAGTCGGGAAGGAATTTTTCCCCTGTGATGAGGCTACTGTCGTCTGCCTTACGAGGGTTTTTTTTTGCCTTCCTCTGGATCAACACAGGTTGAATTTGATGGACACCTGTCATTTTCAACCTTATAAACTAATAATTGGCCTAATACCCCCAAAATAAATTAGAATTGTCCCTTTTCCCCAGCTAAATAGGTATGGCCGCCATTCCCATTAGAGGATGCCATGATGCAATTACAAAGCCTCTGTGCGGCCAGGACAGTAGAAACCCCCCACAAGTGACCCCATTCTGGAAACTACACCCCATAAGGAATCTAAGAAGGGGGGCAGCGGGGATATGGCCCCCTGGTGACGGCCACATTTGGGACGTGAAAATGAAAAAAATTGTATTTTTTATTTTCTCGGCACATGTTCTACGTAAGTGCCCGTCACCAGTGGGGTCCATATGCTCACTGCACCCCTTGTTGGATTCCTTATGGGGTGTAGTTTCCAGAATGGGGTCACTTGTCGGGGGTTTCTACTGTCCTGGCAGCACAGGAGCTTTGTAATTGCGACATGGCCTCCATCCTCCATTCCAGCCTCTAAATGGCGCTCTGTCCCTTTGGTGACTTGCCCTGTGCCCATATGGCACATTATGTCCACATGTGGGGTATTTTCGTACTCAGGGGAAATTACCCTACACGTTTTGTGTTCATTTTCTTTTTTAACCCCTTGTGGAAATGGAAAAAAATCAAGGCTAGACCAACATTTAGTGTAATTTTTGTAAAATTTTTACTCTAAATCATTAATCTTGTCATGTTTTTTCATTTTCACAAGGGGTTAAAAGATAAAAAAAACATTTAATGTGTAGAGCAATTTCCCCTGAGTTTGGAAATACCCCACATGTGGACATAAAGCGCCATGCGGGTGCAGGGTAAGCCTCCGAAGGGAAGAAGCGCCATTTGGTTTTTGAAGGCTGGATTTGGATGGAATGGATTTCGAGGGGCCATGTTGCATTCAAAAGGCCCCTGTGTTGCCAAGACAGTTGAAACCCCCCACAAGTGACCCTATTATGGAAACTGCACCCCTCAAGGAATGTAACAAGGGGTGTAGTGAGCATATGGACCCCACGGGTGACGGACACAAATGTGGAACAATGTGGCGTGAAAATGAAGTATTACATTTTTTACACTATAATGTTGGTTTAGCCTTGAATATATCATTTTCACAAGGGGTTAAAAGAGGAGAAAAAAAACTAAATGTGTAGCGCAATTTCCCCCGAGTCCGTAAATACCCCACATGTGGACATAAAGCGCCATGCGGGTGCAGGGCAAGCCTCCGAAGGGAACGAGCACCATTTCGTTTTTGAAGGCTGGATTTGGATGGAATGGATTTTGAGGGGCCATGTTGCATTCAAAAGGCCTCTGTGTTGCCAAGACAGTTGAAACCCCCCACAAGTGACCCCATTATGGAAACTACACCCCTCAGGGAATGTAACAAGGGGTGTAGTGAGCATATTGACCCCACTGGTGACGGGCACAAATGTGGAACAATGTGGCGTGAAAATGAAATATTACATTTTTTACACTATAATGTTGGTTTAGCCTTGAATTTATCATTTTCACAAGGGGTTAAAAGAGAAAAAAACACACAATATGTGTAGAGCAATTTCCCCCGAGTCCGTAAATACCCCACATGTGGACATAAAGCGCCATGTGGGCGCAGAGCAAGCCTCCGAAGGGAAGGAGCGCCATTTGGATTTTGGAGGTTGGATTTGGCTAGAATGGATGATGAACGCCATGTCACATTTACAGAGCCCTCCTGCTGCCAAAACACTGGAAACCCCCCACAAGTGACCCCATTCTGGAAACTGCACCCCTCAAGGAATCTAACAAGGGGTGCAGTGAGGATATGGACCCCTTGATGACGGGCACATTTGTGCCATGAAAGTGAAAAAATGAAATTTTTCCCTTTCACGTCACATTGTTCCACATTTGTGCCCGTCACCAGTGGGGTCCATATGCTCACTGCCCCCCTTGTTAGATTCCTTGAGGGGTGTAGTTTCCAGAATGGAATCACTTGTGGGGGGTTTCCAGTGTTTTGGCAGCACGAGGGCTCTGTAAATGCGACATGGCCCTTGAAATCCTTTTCAGTGAAATTCAGCTTCCAAAAGCCAATTGGCGCTCCTTCCCTTTGGAGGCTCGTCCTGCGCCCCCTTGGCACTCTATCGCCACATGTGGGGTATTTCTGTACTCGGGAGAAACTGCGATACACATTTTTTGTCTTTTTTTGCCTCTTATCCCTTTAAGAAAATGAAAAATTGAAGGCTAGAACAACGTTTTAGTGTAAAAAATAAATTTTTCTTTTTTCACGCCATATTGTTCGGAAAATCTGTGAAGCACCTGTGGGGTCCAGATGCTCACCGCACCCCTTGTTACATTCCTTGAGGGGTGTAGTTTTCTAAATGGTGTCCCTTTAGGGGTGTTTTTTAGGTTTTGACACCCCAGAGCCTCTGCCAACCTGAAGTGGTACAGTCAAAAATGACCAAATATAACGGAGGCGTTGAAATTCACTAGGCGCTCCCTTATATCTGAGGCTTGTGGTTGCGTCAAATAGCGCAATAGGGCCACATATGGGGTATTTCTATAAACTGCAGAAACGGGGCAATAATTATTGGGGTGCATTTCTCTGGTAATAGGTTTATAATTATGAAAAATATTGGATTACAATAAAATCTCTGCACAGAAAATTAAAATTTTCAAATTCCTTACACACTTGGCTTTTATTTCTGTGACTCCCCTAAAGGGTTAAAACACTTTCTGGATGTGCTTTTGCAGAGTTTGGGGGGTGCAGTTTCTGAAATGGGGTGCTTTGTGGGGCTTTCTAACATACAGGCCCCTCAAATACACTTTAAACCTGAACAGGTCCCTAAAAATATCTGATTTTGAAATTTTACTGAAAATTTGGAAATTTGCTGCTAATGTTTTAAGCTTCCTATCGTCTAAAAAAAATGAAAGATAGTTTAATAAATGCCGCCAACATAAAGTAGACATGTTGCTAATGCTATTTAATATATAATTTATGTGGTATAACCACTTTCTGTATACGCAAAGAAGTTTCAAAGTTGGAAAAATGCATTTTTTCACATTTTTTCACATTATTTGGGTTTTTTTCATAAAGATTTGTTATGAGTATCGACTCCAATTTACCATAAATGTAAAGTACAATATGTCACGAGAAAACAATCTCAGAATCAGCCGGATAGGTAAAAGCATCCCGAAGTTATTAATGACTAAAGTGACACTGGTCATATTCATAAAATTTGTCTCTGTCATTAAGGCCATTTCAGGCTCTGTCCTTAAGGGGTTAAGGAACTCAGTGACAGGACAAGCTCCTGTCATTGACTGATCAGGAACCCCTCAGCGGGAATAAGCCACTTACCTCCGTCCTGTTGGATCGACCATTCATACATAGAGTCTGCTCTCAGGCAGGTTCTATGTACAAATCGCCGATAACACTGATCTATGTTATGCTATAGCATAGCATAGATCAGTATATGCAATCTATTGATTGCATGTTTTAAAGTAAAGAAAAAAAAAAAAAAAAAAAAAGTAAAAAAAAGTTTTTAAAAGTATAAAAAAAAAAAACCCTTATAAACTCCAATTCCAATAAAAGGTTAAAATTGCCTATTATAAATACATATACATATCGTAGCCTGCGGAATCGTCCGATCTATTAAAATATTACATTATTGTTCCCACGCAGTGAACGGCGTAAAGGAAAAAAAAAAACAAAACAGGATTTTAAGAAACTCTGTAATAGGTTTTATGTACTAAAAGAGTTTCCTTCTGTACTGAAAGAGCAATCTCCCAGCCTCCCCCCTCACATCAAATGAAGCAGGATTTCTGTCTCCATTATGTGGTTATGGAGAGGGGAGGGGCTGAGAGGAGTGACTGAGCACGGAGGATTTCTGCACAGCACAACACCCTGCAATCTTCTCTCAGTAAGTTCATAGATAAGCACTGACCTTTCTGACACCTGAATTTAGTGTTTACAGACAGTCTACAAACAGCTGACCTTCATGTCACCTCTTCCTGCTCCCTCATCTCCCTCAGCCTCTCCCCCCTTCATAGGCTTAAGGCCCTATTCCACGGAACGATTATCGTTCGTATTCGGGCGATATCGGCCGCTACGGACGATAATCGTCCGGTGGAATAGAATGCAACGATCAGCCGACATCGTTCATGTCGGCTGATCGTTGCAGTCGCTTGTTTTTCAACATGTTGAAAAACAAGCGACTCATATAGCAGCAATCTGCTGCCGTCGCTCCGTTGAATAGGAGCATCGGCAGCACACGCTGCTATATCCTATGGGCTGCCCGGACGATCAGCGATCCCCCGGGCAGCCCCCCCGCAGCTCCCCGCCACCCCCTCCCGCACTCACCCGCTCGCTGCAGCCGTGATGAATAGCGGCGGCAGCAAGCGGGGAACGAGGAGCAAACGAGCGCTGAGAGCGTCTAAACGACCTGTGGAATAGGGGCATAACAATGGAGAGAGCAGAACCCGTCTTCACTGGCTTCTCTGTAATAAGAAGTCAGGGGGGGAGGCTGGGAGATTGCTTCTTGAGTACAGAAGGAGGCTTTTTTGGCTGATGAAACCTATTACAGAGTTTCTTAAAATCGCTTATACTACTGATTTCTGCAATAAAAAAAAACATGACAGTTACGCTTTAAGGGTCTTAGTGCTGGGACTGATCATTAGTACTGATAGGGAGCTGCAAGCACTTAAAGGGGAACTCTGGCTAATTTATTTTTCTTTTAAATCAACTGGGATCAGGAAGTTATATAGATTTTCTAATTTATTTCTATTTAAAAATCTCAAGCCTTCCAGTACTTATTAGCTTTTTTGTCCTGCAGGAAGTGGTGTATTCTTTTCAGTCTTACACACTGCAGTGACAGGAACTGTCCAGAGCAGTACAGGTTTTCTATGGGGGTTTCCTCCTGCTCTGGAAAGTTCCTGACATGGACAGAGGTGGCAGCAAAGAGCACTGTGTCAGACTGGAAAGAATACACCACTTCCTGCAGGTCATACAGCTGCTGATGAGTACTGGAAGAATTGAGATTTTTAAATAGAAGTAAATTACAATTATAAATAACTTTCTGACACCAGTTGATTTGAAAGAAAAAAAAATCACCAGAGTTCCCCTTTAAGAGACGTCAGGATGGGGGGGCTTTATCTACTGCATATATATCTGTTAATGGTGTTTTGGATTTTAGGAGAGACGTCATTCTTTGGAAAACCAAGTACGGAGACTGGAGAATGTGGAGCGGAGAGAAAACAAGTTAAAGGAAGATATTCAGACCAAATCTCAGCAAATCCAACAGATGGCTGAAAAAATCATGGTATATCCAGTGTTGGAGTGCACACGTTCTACTTCCCAGTGTTCTAGACATTGTTTCATTGACTCTCTGTGTTCTTGCCTAGGAACTTGAAGAGAAATACAGAGAGGCCCAAATGGGAGCCCAACATTTAGATGTTCACCTGAAGCAAAATGAACAAACCTATGAGGAGAAAGTCCGAGTAAATATGGGTTTTCTTTCTCTCCTAATTCAGTTCTGACATTATTTTTTGTCTATTGTTATTTTTAGTTTTATTGTCATTTTTATTTGTTGTGCTGTGACCCAACACGATGGCCCAGATCTATCAATGTGTCCGGAACCCGAACTCTTTGGTTCTGTCTATAGCAACTAATCGCTGCTCGGCTATGATCATTCATTTTTCAAATTAATGCTGCATTTACACGGAACGATTATCGTGCGACTTTGCACGATAACGATTGAATTTGAACGATAATCGTACGTGTAAACGCAGCGAACGATTAAACGACGAGCGAGAAATCGTTCATTTTGATCTTTGAACATGTTCTCAAATCGTCGTTGATCATTCGCAAAAAATTCGCAGATCGTTCCGTGTGAAGTCGTTCGCCGATTTAACCATTGTGTGAGATAGGCTTAAGCGATTGCAAAACGATCGCAAAAAAAATTTCCGTACAATATATCGTACCATCTAAACGCTGATCGTTATGAAAAAAAAAATCGTTACTCTGACATCATTAATCGTACGATTGGGCCAATTATAGTTTCGTGTAAACGCAGCATAAGTGCCAGATATTTGTAACTTCTATTAAAAAAAATCTCATGTCTTCCAGTACTTATCAGCTGCTGTATGTCCTGCATATCTATGCTTATGACATACAGCAGCTGATAAGTACTGGAAGACTTGAGATTTTTTTAATAGAAGTAAATTACAAATCTCTGCCACTTTCTTCCACAAGTTGATTTAAAAGAAAAAAAAAAATTCGCTGGAGTTGCTCTGTAAGCAGTCCCCAAAATCTTTTGTTGTCAGCATGACACCCCATGGTCCCATTAGCAAACAGCTTGCTATGTTGCTAGTAACTGGCAATAATCTTCCTGTGGAAATGGACCCTAAAAGAAGAGGTTACCAGTTATCAGATTCCCCACTGACCCTTAAATTATGGATAACTTAAAGAAATAAAAAAAAAAACTCTTTTAGGGTGCGTCCACATTTAGCGAGTTGAGAGCGGATTATACGCTGTGAGTTTCGTAGAAAATTGGCTTCCCTACTCTGTAATGTTACAGTCTATGGTCTTGCGTTCTCACAGTGGATTTTCATTCTGCTGCAAGAATGTTGTGACAGCCACACAGTAAAAATAACTAATAGCAACTGCTTACCTGCCTGCGATCCCTTGTCGCGCTCCTGCTTCAGTCTCTGGGTCTTTGCCATCATGTTATAGAGCAGGAAAAACTGAGTAGATTGATATATAACGTTGTGAGAAAAGATTCAGTATAACTTGTAACATGTTGATTGAAATCCCTGATCATTCTGTGTTAGGAGTCCAGTGGGCGGTGTCACTCAATGGTCTAGACTCTTTAGCATGGAAAGATCAGAGATTTCAATCAATAAATTATAAGTTATACAGAATCTTTTCCCATAAAGATATATATCAATCTGCTCAGTTCCTTCTGCTCTATAACATGATACCGATAGCTTAGGTAACATTTTCATGAGGACAGGATCCCTTTAAGGCAAGATTTATGTAGTTTTCTATGTATTGTAAGCTAGCAGTTTGTTTCTTTCCCTATGTTAATAGAGCCTCGAAGCACAAATTAAGAAGGATGTAGATGAAAATGATTCTCTTCAGCAGCTCCGTCACAAAAACGAAGAAGAAATCCGGGAGAAGGGCAGAATGCTGAGCGAGCAGAAATCAGTACGTCTTTATACATACATATATATATATATATATATATATATATATATATATATATATAAATAAAAATATGTTTTTATAGTGAAATGTATTATATTAGACCTGAGGAAAAAAAGAAAGACTTCAAAGGGTTAAATGGCTTTAAAAAACAAAACAAAAAAAAAACGTTTATTATACTTTAAATCTTCCAGATGATCAATGCTTTGGAGTCAAAGATCAAGTCTCTGGAACAAAGATTAGCAGAACTTTCTGAAGCCAATAAACTAGCGGCAAATAGCAGCTTATTCACTCAGAGGAATATGTGAGTATCTGATGCATTTGCTTGCTTGTATATATTTTTTTTTGTGGAATTTTTCCAGACTTGATATATATTTATTCTTCTAGGAAAGCCCAGGAGGAGATGATATCAGAACTAAGGCAGCAAAAGTTTTACCTAGAGACCCAGGCTGGGAAAATAGAGGCCCAAAACCAGAAGCTGGAAGAACAATTGGAGCGGCTAAACAGCCAGGAGCACTCCGACAAGAACAGACTTCTGGAACTAGAGACAAGATTACGAGAGGTGATAAAAAAATCTAAAATCTGGAATTTTTGTCTTGGGGTCCAAGTGATCTTAGGACTTTAGAAAGTTGTAGATCTCTTCTGGATGGGTCTCTTCCCCCACCCCCCATACAGTGGGATTTTATTTCATAGAAGTAATGATAGAATTGCAATTTTAACAAATACTAGTTTGAAAATGCAAATAGGTCTGGAGGTAAATAAAAGGAAAGTGCTTAAAAAATGAGGAGTGGGACTTGGTTTGTGGAAAGAATATGGTTTCACAGATAAAACTTTTCATCAAAATAGTTAAAAATCTTTAATAAATCCACAAATCATAAAACACATGCTCTCCAATCATAGCCATTCCAGGTTTTAAAGGGTATTCTGCTCAAACATAAATTTTCATATGTTGCTGCCCATGGTCAGACTTCATACTTATTATCTGTTCAGTCTCCTTCCCCCCAGTTCTGAACTGCTGCTTTCTGCTGAAGAAACAGAAAACTGTGTGAGCTGTTCTCTCCATCTTGCCCTTCCCCCTTCTGAGACAGCTTATATAAACAAGTCCCTGGCAGGCTTTATCTGCAACATTGTAGCTTCTTTGTAATGCTGGGAGGATTAATCTGAGGTCAAGTTGCTAATGAGTTCACTGTGATTAATCCTCCCAGCATTACAAAGAAACTACAAAGTTGCAGGTAGGCACTTGTTTACATCAGCCATCTCAAAAGAGATTGGGGAGGAGGGGGCGACAGAGAGAAACGCTCACACACAGTTTTTGGTGTCTTCAGCAGAAAGCAGAAGCTCAGAACTGGGGGAAGGAGACTGAATAGATTATAACAAGTATGGAAGGAATTGTATGTTTCACAATGGGCAGCAACATATGAAAAGTTATGTTTAAGGGAAATACGAAATACCCCTTTAAGGTCAGAAAGAAAACATGGCTTCAACAATAGAGCCGTCAACTGAATCAAAGAGAAGGAGTATAAAACTCTATGGCAAAAGGAGACTATTGTTCTCAGTTAGATGTGTGAAAGCTTTGGTGCAAGTATAAACAAAATATGTCATGTATTTAAGGAAAACATACAAGTGGATCAGGGAAGATGTTCCAGGATAGAAGATACAGCATACTATATTTGAGAGTGGACAGAATACTTTGTATCACTGTGATACTTAGAATGGCATGTACCGTGCCTATGTTGGCAGCAGCTGCATCTGTATATCACACGGTACACAATATTGTAGTTTTTTTTTTTTTTTTTTAAGACCTACTAAAGAAGAATACAGAAAAGACGTGAGCAGTCTGTATTTTTGAGCCTGTTTTTGCCCTCTCTCCCTGACCAGTGATTGATAGCTACTGTATACACAGTATTGGGGGAGGTGGAGGCTGGCTAATGAATACAGTGCAGACATATCAATGAGTCAGCTGTGTTCTCCCCCAGAGGCTGTTACACAAGCTGTGCAACAATTTGATGCGCTATTTGATGTAACGGCTGATCATGAAAATACTCTGCCCTTATATAAGCCATAGTATTGTGCTAGAACCGCTTTTTGGTCCTCTTAGGTTCCTATTAGACAAAGTGAATTTCCTTTCCTCTGATTAATGATAAACGATTGGTGACAATCTGAAATCATTCACCATAATACACGGAACAATAGTCGTTAGTTACGTTCGCAATTAAGATTGATTGTACACTAGTATACAAACGATTGTAATAATGAACGAATGATGTGTACACTATTAACCATGATTTGGTCAGCTCAAAAGATGTGATCAACGACATTTAAATAAATTTTTGTTAGTCGTTTGATTCCTGCCTGCATACACACGGAAAGGTTATTGCTTAAAGCCAATGTATCACTAGGTACATCGTGTTTTTTTTTTTTTGTTTTTTTTAAACATTAACAGAACAGTGCCAGCACAAGGATGCCAGTGGTGAGGTCCTTTTTTTGAACCGCTGCCCAGTTACCGTGCACAGTGCTGGTCTATTCCCGAGCACCAGAGCACTGGGGACAGGCCCTTTAGAATCAATAGAGCCGCATCACAAAGGGGAGATCGTCAAACTGGGGGCGTTGCTCGGGAATAGACCGGTGCTGTGCATGGGAACCGGATGGCGGTTCTAAAAAAGGAACACGCCACCGTCATCCTCGGGCCAGCGTCAGTCTGTTGATAAAAAAAAAAAACAAAGCGATGTACCTAGTGGTACATTCACTTTAAATTTGAACGATATAACTTTTTTTTGCACGATAATCTTTCCATGTACTAGGGCCCTTAGACAAATATCTGCTGATGGCTAATTCCATCTTTTTCAATTAACGCTTGTTAGCTGTTCTGCAGTCAGCCAGTAGTAGATTAAGAAATCTGTTCTCTAGTCTTCCTGCTTTTCAGATGCTTTCCTAACTCTATTGATGGCCCTTGTGTGTTTGTAATCTAGATTAGTCTGGAACACGAGGAGCAAAAGCTGGAGCTGAAGAGGCAACTAACAGAGCTGCAGCTGACTCTACAGGAAAGGGAATCCCAAATTGGCTCTTTACAGTCAGCACGTTCTGCTCTAGAAAGCCAGCTGCACCAAGCCAAGACCGAACTGGAGGACACCACCGCCGAAGCCGAGGAGGAAATACAGGCATTAAGGGTACAAACAAAAGCCAGATGTCACCTCTTTTTAAGCCATCGTAAGGTTTAGTTTCACTTTGTAAAATCTTCTTTTTCTTTTTTTTTCAGTCACACAGAGATGAGATCCAGCGCAAATTTGATACCTTACGGGATAGCTGCACAGTGAGTTTTGGTCATGTTAGGTGACTTGTAACATTAAAGGGGATCTATCAGCAGGTTAGACTAATCTAACCTGATAATAGCCCCCTATTGTGCTGGAGAAGCCAAGGATGAAGGTACATTTCTTACCGTCATCCTCTGGGCCGTTCTGGTGCAGTTAGTCGTTTGCTCCACAGTCTGGTGAGACCATTAGGAGCACTGGCCCACCTCCATATTGACAATCTAGCCCAGCTGGAGGCGGATCGGCGCTATGGGGACAGGCAGTGCTCCGAATAGTCTTAATGGACCATGGAGTAAACGACTAAGTGCATCGGATCGGCACCAAGGATGAAGGCAAGAGACATACCTTCCTCCTTAGCGTCTCCTGTGCAATAGGCATATATACAAATCTAACCTGCTGATAGTTCCCCTTTTATAGAAAAAAAATTGATGAAAAAATGGATGCAGCTGTATGCCATCCATCAGGATACATTTCCATTGACTTACATTATTAAAGGGGTACTCCGGCGGGGGCACTTTTTTGATGGGACCGGGGAGGGGGTGGCTGAGGTAAAAGACGTCCACTCACCTCCCCTGTTCCAGCGGCGGGTCTCGCATCACGGCGCTCCGGTCCCCAGTTCCCGGCCGCTTCCTGATGTCTGACGCCGCCCGAGACGCTACGTCTCAGTTCCACTCAGCCACTCAGTGAAGGAGGCGGGATCCGTGTCAAGTCCGCTCAGATCCCGCCTTCACTGAATGACTGAACGGACCTGAGACGTAGCATCTCGGGCGGCGTCAGGCACCAGAAAGCGGCCAGGCACCGGAGCGCCGTGATGCGGGACCTGCCGCTGGAACCGGGGAGGTGAGTGGACGTCTTTTTCCTCAGCCACTCCCTCCCCGGTCCCATCAAAAAAGTGCCCCCCGCCGGAGTGCCCCCCGCCGGAGAGACATACCTTCCCGCTAAGCATTCTTTGCGCCATAGGGGGCTATCAGCAGGTTAGATTTGTCTAACCTGTTGATTGTTCCCTTTAAAGCGGTCCCGTCACACCCCTTTCTGCATTAGGACTTCTCTACACAGCTATAAAACTTAAATTCTGCAGTTTTTATACCTTACTTTATCATAGAGTTCTTGGTCTAGTGAAAAATGCTTTTTATCCTTTGTGGTTTGTGCAACCTGGGCGGGGCTTCATGTACGCAGCGCTACTTAGCCCCGCCCACATTGTTGCATGTGCAGAATGTAGCCAGGCACAGGCCCTATATTCATATACCATCGCTTCCAGTGGAGGTAGAAAAATCCTCCCTACGTATATCTGTGAACGCAGGCAGAACAGATTGATACTGTCATATTGCAGCATTGAGTGTACATGCCCATTCACATGTGACTGTTAGCGAGTGACTCATTGTCTTGGTTATTGTGGTTCTGAAAGGTCTTTTTCCCTCTGCGATGATTTCATCCTTTTGAGGGAGTCTCACAACATTGTACCACTCTTTAAAAGAAAACAAAAAAACCTTCTCCAGATAATTTTATTATATACATCACCAATGCTAGATAGCACAGTGACTCACAAGCCAACCAGAACAGTGTGAATGCAGCGTGGAAGCAGCTGCTGTATTTTTGCAGGCCTCTTAACATATTTTTTTTGTAATTTAATGGGTTTTCAAGTATCTGTTGAAAGAGCTATTCATATGAGAAAGATTCTGCCTTGAACCACATGAAAAACAATTGTTAACAAGCGCTTATGACAAACTCTTTCTGTTTTGAATTTCTAAAGATAACTAAAAGTAAAAATTGAAGGTACAGACTCCTATTTTTTTCAACTGTAGTCAGCTGGGTGTTACCAGTTGAGGGTGTGGCCCTACAGTATCTGATTATCCAATCAAAGCTGACTGTGTGAGAAAGCATAAGGACACACCCCCAACTAGTAACACCCAGTTGGCTATTTAGTCATACATTTTCAGTAAGAATACCAGAGGAATGTCAAAGCACATAGCTATGAGCAAAGAGGCTCCAGAATTATTTCATGTGAATATTTATTAAAACAGGGGCCGCCATAGGTCCCCTTCAACTAATACTGTATTTAATCTCAAAGACAAAAGAAAAAATTTACAATTTTGCTATTCCAGAGGTAAAATACATGTTGAATCATCCCCCCCCCCTTCTGGAGATTTGTCCTGTACTTAATATCTTTTCTGTTTTCTTCCCCTAGTTCTGAGCCTACTGCTTTCTGCTGAAGACACAAAATAAGTGTGTGAGCTGTTCTCAGCTCTAAACTTACCCCTCCCGTCCTATCCAAGATGGCTCATGTAAACAGCGTCCCTGTTTGGCTTTCTCTGCACTCTGTGATGCCGGAAGGATTAATCACAGTGAGGTCACAAGCAACTTGACCTCAGATTAACCCTGCGGGCATCACAGAGCTGTTTACATGAGCTGTCTCGAAAGAGAGGGGGAGATCAGAGCAGAGACAAAGAGTTCATATACAGTTTTCTGTGTATTTAGCAGAAAGCAGCAGCTCAGAACTGGGAGAAGGAGACTGAAAAGATAATAAGTATGGAACAAATTGTTAGTCTTAGGGCCCTATTCCACCGGACGATTATCGTTCAGATTATCGTTAAATCGTTCAAATCTAAACGATAATCGTTCGGTTGAAATGCAGTTAACGATTAACGACCGAACGAGAAATCGTTGACCGCTTTATAAGACCTGGACCTATTTTTATCGTTGCTCATTCGCAAAACGTTTGCAAATCGTTCGCATTGAATAAGACATCGTTCGGTCGTTCGCAATAGATACGAACGCATCAGCGAATAAATAGCGAAGAAAAAACGATCGCAATTACGATCATAAGTAACTATTATCGTTCCATGGAAATGAGTGAACGTTTTTAGGTCCTTCGCAATAGCGGTCGTTTGAGATCGTTAATCGTTAACGATTATGCGAACGATAATCGTCCGGTGGAATAGGGCCCTTAGAAGGGGGGAGTGATTTGACAGGTATTTTGCCTAACTGGAATAGCCCTTTAAAACATACGGCCGTGTGCAGCATAGGATATTCGGCCCAGGTGCTCGTGGACTGAATGCGTACCTGTAAATGGGACTTTCAGCACCATAATTCTTTATGATGCAGTGAGCTCCTGAATGGCCAGAGCATTACACCAATTAATTTCTTGGCAAAGCGGAAGCAGTTTCTACCAAAATATGTAGGGTTTTAGGCAATTCTAAAAAATGTGACAATGACTAATAGGAAAACACCTGGCTGCCTATTTAGTGGCAACACCAAGATACAATCCAAATCCTCTTTGTCTCCAGGTTCTTACAGACCTAGAAGATCAGCTGAACCGCATGAGTGAAGAAAATGCCGAGCTGAACAATCAAAACTTCTATCTAACCAAACAGCTGAATGAGGTCTCCGGAGCAGCCGAAGAAATAGTACAACTCCGAAGTGAAGTGGATCATCTGCGGAGAGAAATTACTGAACGGGAAATGCAGCTCACTAGTCAGAAACAGGTAAAGATCTTTTGTCATTTCCTCCATTGGCGGAAAATACAGTAATAAAAAAAGCCACAACCTACTTTTGCGCTCAGAATTTCAGTTCTCTATCATTTCATTGAGGGGCAAAAATGGGTATAGGCTGCTGCCACTAGAGGGCGCTGACTATAAGTGAAAAGAAGGAATTGGCTACTCCTGAGCGCGATTTATCTCCCCACTAGCATTGAGTGAAAGGGGTACTCCGGCGAAAATCTTTTTCATTCAAATCAACTGGTTTCAGAAAGTTATATAGATTTGTAATTTACTTCTATTTGGCATCATGTAAGAAGTTCTGCCCGGAGAGGTTTTCTATAGGGATTTGCTGCTGCTCTGGACAGTTCCTGACATGGACAGAGATGGCAGCAGAGAGCACTGTGTCAGACTGGAAATAATACACCACTTCCTACAGGACATACAGATACAGCAGCTGATAAGTACTGGAAGACTGGAAGATTTTTAAATAAAAGTAAATAACAAATCTATATAACTTCCAGTTGATTTGAAAGGGAAAAAAATTGAGATGGTGTTCCCCTTTAAGTAAAAAAATTTAACTTTTTTTTTTTTTTTTTAAGCTAAGATTTTTCACATTATACAATTGCATGGATAGTAAAAGGGAATGATATAAAGCTATAAAGACCCTGAATGATATAAAGCTATAAAGACCCTGACTGTAAATACAAGATACTGTATTGGTTTATAAGTCGGGATTACTGGAAATGAATGTAACTTTGTGGTCTAATAATTCCAGACAATGGAAGCCCTTAAAACGACATGCACAATGCTGGAGGAGCAGGTAATGGATTTAGAGGCACTCAACGACGAGCTGCTAGAAAAGGAACGTCAGTGGGAAAGCTGGAGAAGTTCACTGGAAGATGAGAAGACGCAATTCGAGTGCAGACTCCGAGAAGTGCAAAGGCTTCTGGATACGGAAAAGCAGGGCAGGTAAAGCTATACACTGCTCTTCTCTGTGTTCCGCCATGCCTAGATTTTTCTTTATATCTCTAAACGTATATGTGCATCCTGACTTGCTTGCTGATCCCTGTTGCATCACAGCTAACATACGGCCTAGCCCAGGGGTAGGGAACCTTGGCTCTTCGGCTGTTGCAAAACTACAACTCCCATCATGCCTGGACAGCCAAAGCTAAAGCTTTGGCTGTCCAGGCATGATGGGAGTTGTAGTTTTGCAACAGCTGGAGAGCCAAGGTTCCCTAGCCCATCATATGCTCCTTCCATGCATATTAACATGCCCTTATGTTATGTAATGTATATTGTAGCTAGCCTATAGGGTTTATCATCTTGTTCCCGGTTTGTACTGCATTTGCTTCTTGACCTGTTGTGTCTTATTGTTTGGCAGCAGTCTGGAGTTGTAGCAGGGGGCTTATACAGGGCTCTGAGCCATTTCCCATGCATGCTCTGTTCCTTCCATCCAGATAAGTGGATTAAGTGGAAGGGATTTTTGTTTTTTTAAGCATCTGTATATGTCTAGACCGGTGATTCCCGTTGACGGCCTTATTTGACGATCTAAGGAAATACGACTAATATCGGACTAGACCGGCAGTCACGTGATCTGTATTCAAACTGTTTTTAAACGCGCGGAGAATGATGACTACTGTAAGGTTATAACATTTAGTGTCTCCTGCTCTATACCGCAGTTGGCGCCAAGCTGAGAGACAGCAACTTACAGGCTCTGGGCTGAATAGGTACTTGTCTTTTTTCCATTTTTTTTCTCTGACAAAATGGGCACTATAATTTGCATTATTATACATGATACCTGGAGCTAGCCTTTTTATATATACCATTAGACATACAGCTGTTACCATTTACTTCTAAAGTTTTATTAATACAACGGACCTGTGGCTGTCATTGCCTATGTCTAGCTAGCATCCCAGTAACTCTTAAAGGGGTACTCCAGCAAAATGTTTTTTTCTTTCAAATAGATTTGTAATTTAGTAAAATTAGGGTCCTATTAGACAAAGTGATTTTTACCGATTAACGATGAATGATCGCTAACTGTTTTAAGGTCAGGTCTAAATCAACGATCAAGGACACACAAATGTTTTTTCGATCATTGCCTGCTATAACACGGGACGATTATTGGTTAAATTTGAATGATATAACAATTTTCCGCACAATAATCGTCCCATGTGATAGGGCCCTTGGGTGCAGCTCACCAGTCTCTAGAATAAAGTAGTTGAGGTGAAGTGGTGTGCACCATCCAATGCATAAAGAAAAAATCAAAATGTAGAAAGACACCAGTCCTCAAAGCATACCAAAATTCCGGATAGGTTTAATAAAATGTATAAAACTACATATAAACCATTGGGCCCAGATGGTAGGATAAAATCGATACATAAACAGAAAGGACATAAATATAAAAACAATCAATGCCCCATGTGTCAAGAACATAAACATGAATGGCGATGTGAGAAGATGCTGATTATCAGTGTCAGGTTCTCTGGTTATGGAACAGAGCACAGATGGAAGTTCATGAAATACTTGTATTGTCCAGGGGGAGGGTACGTAACACTACTGTCCGTAGCTAAACTATACCAAGACACTGCTAAAGCTCATCGGACCAGGGGATGGATATAGGTGAGTAGAATGGTAGTTATGGTGTTAAAGCACTTCTCACATTGCCATTCATGTTTATATTCTTTACAACATATGGGGGGATTGATTGTTTTTATATTTATGTCTATTCTGTTTATGTATTGATTTTATTGAATCATTTGGTTTATATGAACTTTTATACATTTTGTTAAACCTACTCAGAATTAAGGTATGCTTTGAGTACTGGTATCTTTCTACAATTAGATTTGTAATTTACTTCTATTTAAAAATCTTAAGCCTTCCAGTACTTATCCGCTGCTGTATGTCCTACAGGAAGTGGTATATTCTCTCCAGTGTGACAAGGTGCTCTCTGCTGCCTTCTCTGTCCATGTCAGAAACTGTCCAGAGCAGTAGCAAATCCCTATAGAAAACCTTTCCTTCTCTAGACAGTTCCTGGCATGGACAGAGGTGGCAGCTGAGTCAGACTGGGAAGAATACACCACTTCCTGCAAGACATACAGCAGCCGATAAGTACTGGAAGGCTTGAGATTTTTAAATATTAGAAAATTACAAATCTTTGCAATTTTTATCTTTCGGATGCTGGTTAATTTGAAAAAAATAAAAAATAAAAAAATCCCTGGAGTACCCCTTTAAGAGAACATAGTCAGTGAACAAGCACAGTATTGCACCCCATGGATCTCACTAATAAGTACAGCCTAAGTATTAATAGGCACAATTTATGTTTAATATAAACCAAATTCTAGGTTCAGGAAGAATTCACATTTCGTTTTCTTCATAATTTTTTTCTCACTACATTTCATAAAAGATTGTCGTAAAGCCACGGAGGAATGTATTCTAATTTATTGATATCGCTGATTCCTTGGAATCCAATGTGATTCTTGCATATGGAGAATTTATATACTTTGGCACGAAGCACTGGATTATTGTGCTTGGCATCAAATGTGTGACTATTAGACTTATTATCACATGTGCCACTATTTTCTCGCCAACCCGTCTGCTATTCTTGTAGTCTGCTTGTTGTGGCGCCCCTGGTGTTCTTTTTTAATTCCCCTCTTAGAATGTCAATCTAATGTGTCTGGAAGCCTAGCTGCACCAGCTGGAACTTTACATACATAGGTAGTCATGTGATTCTTGCTATTGTACAAGCCGAAAATAAAATGGGTGCACTAGTGGCTTGTCTAGTGGACAGGGAATCGAAAGGACATTGGGGAAAACCATAGCAAGTATGTAACAGTAATATCTGGGCAAAGGAAAACATTTTTACTATAGATAATTCCTTTTAAAAAAAACTGAGAAATAATTTGAGTAATATAGAAAAATTATTTTAAAAATATAACTTTTTAAAATGTATTAATATATATTTCTAAAAAATACATTAAATATAAAAAAAATTAAACAAATATTAAAAATGTAAAAATTATATTGTAAAAAATATTGTAAATATTGAAAAAAAGAAATGTAAAAATCGATTCATAGGAAACCCCTATAGTAACTGTTGTGTCTAGAACCCTGCTATAGGCAAGCACTTGGACACTATTAACATGTTTTGAACTCATTTTCATTACTGAAAATGGGCTAAAAAAATTTTGGGCTAAATTCTTTTTTTTTTTTTTTTTTATTGGGTTCAGTTCAAAATCTTATCTGTTTGGCTTCATAGTCTTTGTATCTTTAATGGGCAGTGTCATTAGAAAAAGCGCTAATGACCGCTCAGACCCTGACCGATAAATACATTTGACTTGTAATTTTTTTTTTTTAAATGACAGATGAGCTTTAAAGTGTCACTTTCATCATAGAAAACTTTTGACATGTCATAGAGACAAGTCAAAAGTTTTGATTAGTCTGGGTCTGAATGTTCAGACCTATACCGATTGGGAGAATGAAAGGGGAGAAGTCCACGCTAAGTGCGGTCCTCTCCTGGCTCAGTCTGGCTCACAATATAAGTCTATGGAGCCTGACTGATTATGCTAACACAGAGCAGGGAGCAGACGCGCTGCAGCACAGTCCTCTCCCTTCTCGTTCTGATGATTGGCTTGGATCTGAACACTTAGACCCGGACCGATCAAAACTTTTGACATGTCTCTATGACATCCAGAAAATAAGTAATCCGGCAGCATCCAGTATTCAGAAAACCGTGGAGTTTATTTAAGCAGCATA
Organism: Dendropsophus ebraccatus; assembly: GCF_027789765.1. Classification (NCBI taxonomy): domain Eukaryota; kingdom Metazoa; phylum Chordata; class Amphibia; order Anura; family Hylidae; genus Dendropsophus; species Dendropsophus ebraccatus. Next base: position 26,454,784 of record NC_091456.1, read on the forward strand.
CACAGTGGCAACTTCTCGACCCCTGGGGGTCTTTCTCAAGCCTGAGAAAGACCCCCAGGGGTCGAAACGTTGCCACTGTGTATGCTGCTTGAATCACATGGTCTCTTATTGGCATTGGAGACTCTCTGGCATGTGTCCCACATCTACCTTTGTAAAGGAAGTTCTCACACATTTGTGACTGGTGCTGTTGGACTTTTCTATTGATGGAATGTCTCTATGACATGTCAAAAGTTTTCTATGATGCTATTGATGGTAGTGCTTCAGCCCTGGCCGGCGCTATTCTATCGATATGCAACACTTGATGGTACATTTGCTTTAAGACATCAGAAACTGCAGAACCCTGTTCATAGTGAATTGGACCAGAGCCCTGATCTGAACTCCAGAAGATCTTGCCTTCTCATCTAAGCTCACTTAATGATCAATACAGTTCATCAACCCTGAACCTGAGCTTAGATGGAACGGTTCCTTGAAATGGAGCTATGGAGGAGGTCTCTGACAGATTTCACTGTATTTCAAGAATCCACTGCCACTAAATGTATTATGTATTACAAAACGTAATTCCTGGAAAACAACCAGGCATGTTGCCATCTGGGCAAGGAGATTTATTGTTCTTCATCTTTTAAGAAGCTTTTGCACTTCCTCCCGTGTTAATGTGGGATAGCGCGCTTTGCTTATTACCAATTACCTCTTTGTGTCTTTCCTCCTCTGTAAAAAAACTTAAAGCAACATGTATTTAAGAAGAGCCATTTTTCCATCCATCCATTTTTGGTTTAAGGCATCATTACTACTTTTCTGTTTTCGGCAGATGTAACCTCTTGTTTTAACCCATGTTGTTCTTATTTATCCACACAGTTTTTCATTTGTTCATAACAATGTGGCATAAATCCCTCATTCTCCTTTACTGGTGTGTTCTAATGGTATTGTGCTTTAGGTAGCAGGTTTATTTCTTATATAGTCGTTTAGTCACTGTATATCTATGCCAGTACCTTCTCTTCATTAACTGATTTATCATTAACTCTGTATAGCTGTAGATTAAGAAAACTATTGATCTATAGTGCAATCTATACAATACTTTATTGGCTGCTTTTATTTAAAGGGGTACTCCCGCAATTTTTTTTATTCTTTCGAATCAACTGGTTTCAGAAAGTTATATAGATTTATAATTGACTTCTTTTTAAAAATCTTAAGCCTTTCAGTACTAATCATCTGCTGTATATCCTGTACGTCTCTCCAGTCTGACACAATGCTCTCACACTGCCACCTCCATGTCAGGAACTGTCCAGAGCAGTAGCAAATCCGTATAGAAAATCTCTCCTGCTCTGGACAGTTCCTGTCTTGGACAGAGGTGGCAGCAGAGAGCACTGTGTCAGATTGGAAGTACTACACCACTTCCTGCAGGACATACAGCAGCTGATAAGAACTGGAGGACTTGAGATTTTTAAACAGAAGTAAATTACAAATCTATATAACTTTCTGAAAATGGTTGATTTGAAAGAATTATTTTTTTTTTTTTTTTGCTGGAGTACCCCTTTTTAAGAAGACCTGGGGCTTTCCTAACCTGCCTGTTTTAGTGAATACTTGTATTCTATATGAAATAGCAGTTCTGGGATATCCTTTCTCTGTTGTTCTAACACTGTTTGGGTTCGGCCACGTTCTCCAAATCCGAACCCTCATCATTTGATTCCCGGCATGTGGAGAAGTTGGATTCCACCAGGAAAATACGGCTACAGCGATCCAACTTAACCAGACGCTGGGAATCAAATGCCGAACGTTCGGCAACTCTGCTCAACACTAGTTCTAACTATAAATGTATGGCTTATTAGGCAACTGGGCAGTACCAGTTGGGGGTGTACCCCTACACTGTCTGGCACTGCCAGTTGTCTGTTTAGTCATATATTTCTAGTAAGAATAATGAGAACAGCACAACGCAGAAATAGAAGAATAGTTTTTTTCTGTAATTAAAAGTGTATTCAAGTTTCTACTAAGAACAGACAATTGAGAGAAGAGAATTGATCACGAGAGTTCCAGGTGCAAGTAGCTGTTAGGCCTAAATTATATAAACTGCATGGGAAAGAAATGAAGCTTTAACACACCAATAAAATATATATATATATATATATATATATATATATATATATATATATATATATATATATTCGTGTGTTGTTGTTTTTTTCACTTTTTTGCTCCTCCTCAGACAGCTTAGGGTCGTCCTCTATAAATAATATACTTATGGAAGGTTAGTCTTACACATTGATATTCTGATCTGATGCAAATACTGGGCCAGATCATCATCCGTCATGTGTGGGAAAACTGACTAGAAGAAGTAGTGTATGAAATTATACAAGTTACAATTCCATTATTGGAAAAAGGATGGCTCAGTTTTCTGCTGTGCTAAAAAGGGGAGATGTCCACCTGTTGTAGATGCCCACCTATTGACTGTATTGTCATGGCGGCAACATGGGCAATTGCCCTTAAAGCTGAAAATAGATGGCTCTATATCCAAACCTTAAAGGCGTAGGCCACTTTATAGTACAATTGTTCATTGTACAGTACTAGTAAGTGTACTCACTGTATATACTGACAGCAGCTCCTTGTGTACCTCATAGAGCTAATATCAGACTCCCCTTCTCCAGGCTGTGCTGCCCTACTCTGTGGTGAGTCTGTCAATAAGATGGCCGACATGGAGGAGCATGTGACCATGCCCACCCCTCAGTGTCCTTCACTGAGCCTGTATATGTCTATGGAAGACACATGCTCCTCCATGCCGGCCATCTTATGGACAGACTCACCACAGAGCAGGACTGCACAGCCTGGAGGAGGGTAGTCTGATCTTAGCTCTATTAGGTACACAGGGAGCTGCTGTCAGTATATACAGTGAGTACACAGGGAGCTGCTGTCAGTATATACAGTGAAGTACAGTTACTAATACTGTACATTGAGCAATTTTACTATAAAGTGGCCAACCCCTTTAAAGTAATCAGTGTTTTGGGTCATAAAGAGTGGTAAAAAATGCGACTAGTATCATTTCCAGACACTGCTATAAAACACAATATTAAATATGGAACAAACAATACAAATAATATAGAGATTATAGAGGCTATTCACAATTTAATATCACCATTACTTTATTTTCCCTAATGGTAATGAAAAACACACAGGGGGAGATTTATGAAACATGGTGTAAAGTGAAACTGGCTCAGTTGCCCCTAGCAACCAATCAGATTCCACCTTTCATTTTCCAAAGAGTCTGTGAGGAATGAAAGGTGGAATCTGATTGGTTGCTAGGGGCAACTGAGCCAGTTTCACTTTACACCATGTTCGATAAATCTCCCCCATGGGCCGTATTAATTTAGAACTCCTAATGGGTCCCCAGTTTCAGTAATGGCTTTTAGAACGTCCAGTGGTCTGCAGGTTGGTTTATTTACTTGCAGTACTATTCATCTGTATTCGCAGAGCGCGGGCAGATCAGCGTAGCACCGAATCTCGCCAAATGGTGGAGTTGGCAGTGAAGGAGCATAAGGCAGAGATTTTGGCTCTTCAGCAAGCACTCAAGGATCAAAAACTGAAGACAGAAAGCCTCTCAGATAAGGTCAGTGATGTTTTTAATCAATTTAGGGCTCAGAACGCCAGAATGAGGAAAGTTTATTGAGGGGATAAAGTCCAGTACTTATCAGCTGCTGTATGTCTTGCACGAAGTGGTGTATTCTTTCAAGTCTGACACAGTGCTCTCTGCTGCCACCTCTGTCCATGACAGGAACTGTCCAGAATAGTAGCAAATCCTTGTAGAAAACCTCTACTGCTCTGGACACTTCCTGACATGGACAGAGGTGGCAGCAGAGAGCAGTGTGTCAGACTGGAAAGAATACACCACTTCATGCAAGACATACAGCAGCTGATAAGTACTGGAAGACTTGAGATTTTTTAAAGAGAAGTAAATTACACATTTATATAACTTTCTGACACCAGTTGATTTGAAAGAAAAAAAAATACTACTAGAGTACTAGAGATGAGCAAACATTGAGCATACTCTAGTCGATCCGAACCCGAACTTTCGGCATTTGATTAGCGGTGGCTGCTGAACTTGGATAAAGCACTAAGGCCATGTGGAAAACATGGATATAGTCATTGGCTGTATCCATGTTTTCCAGACAACCTGAGAGCTTTATCCAAGTTCAGCAGCCGCCACTAATCAAATACCGAACGTTCGGGTTCGGATCGACTCGAACCCGGTTCGCTCATCTCTACAGAGTACCCCTTTAATAGACTGAAATAACTATAAACCCATCATAAGCAGGAAAAGGAAGCTCTAAGGACAATAAATATTAGTAATCATGCTGTGTAGATACTGACTTACATGTCATTGAGCTCCTGAATGGAGATTCGCTTTAACTGTTTCTTAATCACACAGCTAAATGATCTGGAGAAGAAACATGCAATGCTGGAAATGAATGCACGTAGCTTGCAGCAGAAACTTGAAACTGAACGTGAACTGAAGCAACGACTCCTAGAAGAGGTATGAGGCCCATCTCAGTATGTCAGTCTCAAATAGTCTGTAATATTGCCTCCAGAACATTTCCTGAAATATCTGTATTAAAAAAAATATTTACTCTGCGCAAAAAGCATAGCCTACAGCTTCCTAGAGCTTGCAGGCGGGACATTTTTATCTATCTATGTTTACTTTATCTATGTATTCTAATCATCCCCCCCTCCTGAAAACTAACAATTCGTTCCATGTTTGTTGTTATATTTTCAGTCTCCTTCCCCAGTTCTAAGCTGCTGCTTTCTGCTGAAGACACAGAAAACTGTGTGTGAGCTGTTTACTCAGTCTCCCCCTCCTCCCCCTCCCTCCTGAGACAGCACTTGTAAACAGCTACCTGGCCAGCTGATTTTGCACTCTGTAATGCTGGGAGGGTTAATTTGAGGTCAAGTTGCTGCTGACCTCAATGTGATCAACCCTGCCGGCATTACAAAGAGGAGAGACAGCCGGCCAGGTACGCTGTTTACATGAACCATCTGGGAAGGGAGAAGGGAGATCAGAGTGGAGATGTAGAGAACAGCTTACACACAGTTTTCTGTGTCTTTAGCAGAAATCAGCAGCTCAGAACTGGGGGAAGTAAACTGAAAAGATAATAAAAAGTATGGAACGACTTATTAGTCTCCAGGAGGGGGAATGATTCAATGTGTGTTTTACCCTTTAAATCTACACAAATGAGGCACCTTTTGCACTGGAATATGCCATGACTGTTGGAGGTATACACTTGAGTAATTCCCCAACATATATCCTCTCCGACATGTAACTGTGACAGATTACACTTATAGGGGGAGATCTATCAAACATGGTGTAAAGTGAAACTGTCTCAGTTGCCCCTAGCAACCAATCAGATTCCACCTTTCATTTTCCAAAGAGACTCTGAGGAATGAAAGGTGGAATCTGATTGGTTGCTAGGGGCAACTGAGCCAGTTTCACTTTACATCATGTTTGATAAATCCCCCCTTTGGTGTAAACAAATGTGAATTTGGTCTAACATTGATGTGTAGTTTTCCATTATCAGAAACGCCTTGAGTCATATGTAGTGTAGCATTTGCTTTAGTTAAGGGAAACCTGTCATTACTTTCATGCTGCCCGTTGCTTCTGCCACCCCCTTTAGCCTTGACTGATAGATCTCACTCTGTTTGAGTATAGGGAAAGATCTATCAGACGGAAGACCCTGTGGACCACCCGGATGACTTGGGCATCAGGATGTTTCGGGCAGCATGAAAATGATGACAGTAATAATGATTTCAATGAGTTTTCAGTCCACTGATGTGTCCATTTTTATGTCAACAGCAAGCTAAACTTCAGCAGCAAATGGACCTCCAGAAGAATCACATCTTTCGGCTGACTCAAGGACTTCAGGAAGCGTTGGATCGAGCAGATTTGCTGAAAACAGAGAGAAGTGATTTAGAATATCAGCTGGAGAACATGCAGGTAAGCATTTTGCGGTATAATTTGAAGGGATCAGATTGGTCAATACGCTGGTAGAAGACATGCGGTATTTAATCTCTTAGGCTCTCTACTCACATGAAAAAGTGAAGATGGAAGGGACCATTTCCCAACAAACCAAACTGATTGACTTCTTACAAGCAAAGATGGATCAGCCGTCTAAGAAGAAAAAGGTGAGGAATTATATATAATATATACTAAAAATACAGATTGAGTATATTTTTTATGCACTTAAAACATTTTAACAAATCTAGTTGGGCCGTGTTGCAGGGTCTATTTGGCAGGCGCAGAGATGACCCCAACCAGGCGTCACAAATTCCTTTGCAGTACAATGAGTTAAAGGTAGCACTGGAGAAAGAGAAGGCACGGACAGCAGAACTAGAGGAAGCATTACAAAAAACAAGAATAGAACTGCGGTCTGCCAGGGAGGAAGGTATGTATGGCTGTTCCTCATTGTTTAAAGGGATGTCTGTTGTCTTCCATAATGTCTAGAGAATGCCAAAAAGTAGCAAATGGAATGGAAACCTTAAGGGTTCAGTTCACACGTACAGACTCGCAGCGTGAATCTCGCTGCGAGTCTGTCAGGTCCTGGCAGTCCACTGTCACTACATACTCGCAGCTGTCTGAACGTCGGCTGCATGTATGTAATTCTGCCGGCCCCTTAACCCCTTCTGCCAGCGCCCCGCTCCCGCTCTGTATACATTACCTCTCCTCGCTGCACAGGGTCCTGGCGTACTGCTCTCTCACCCGGCCAATCAGTGGCTGCGGCTGGGCAACACACTGATTGGCTGGGCGGGAGAGCAGTACGCCGGGACCCCGTGCAGCAAGGAGAGGTAATGTATACAGAGCGGGAGCCGGGGCGGCAGCAGAAGGGATGAAGGGGCCGGCAGAATTACATACATGCAGCGGTCGTTCACACAGCTGCGAGTATGTAGTGACAGTGAACTGCCAGGACCTGACAGACTCGCAGCGAGATTTACACTGCGAATCTGTACGTGTGAACTGACCCTAAAGGGGTATTTCACCCAAGAGCTAAAAAATGAAATGCTCCCAAAGCTGTTATTACTCACCCAGTCCCATTGAGTATTTTGAGCCATCTCTCGTCTTTCTATCTGCTTCCATTCCTGATTTAGGCTGGGTTCACACTACGTATATTTCAGTCAGTATTGTGGTCCTCATATTGCAACCAAAACCAGGAGTGGATTAAAAACACAGAAAGGATCTGATCACACAATGTTGAAATTGAGTGGATGGCCGCCATTTAATGACAAATATTTGCTGGTATTTTAAAACAACGGCTGTTGTATTGAAATAATGGCCGTTATTTACCGTTATATGGCGGCCATCCACTCAATTTCAACATTGTGTGAACAGAGCCTTTCTGTGTTTTTAATCCACTCCTGGTTTTGGTTGCAATATGAGGACCACAATACTGAATGAAATATACGAAGTGTGAACCCAGCCTTAGGGTATACACACACTGAGCAATTCTCGTGGAATTCCACGCCGATTCCGACGCATAATACCCGTGGAATTCCGCGCGTTTAAATGCAACATTGCTCCTTTCTATAGAGCAAAATGGGAATTCCATCTGTCTGTGCACACAGTGGAATTTCCGCCCGGATTCCGCATTCCGCCCAAAGAATGAACAGGTTTTTTCTTTGGGTGGATTCTGCTAAAGAAATTAATGGGGCTTAAATTCTGCTTGAAATTCTGCTCAAATTCCGCTTGAATTCTGCTCCTATTCTGTCTGAGCTGAATAGGCGAGGAAATTCAAGCAGAAAACTTTCCTCTACAATTCCTCGAGAATTGCTCAGTGTGCACATACCCTTTGGGTGCGTTCACACTGAGGAATCCATGGGGATTCCATCACTCACATCTCTGCCCGTGCCATAGGCTTCATTCTATGGTCAGGCGGATTCCGCTGTCCACCAAAAGAATTGACTGGGGTTACAGATTGCCTGGCAACAGAAGATACAGATTATGTAACTTTGGTCTCAGAAGGGAGAGAAAAGACAGAGGATTGGAGACCAGGTGGACCAGGAAGTGAGGATTGCAAACAAACATTCCAATTTTTGTTACATATTACAAACAAGCTTAAATTGGGTAAAATCATCTTAAGTGGAGTAACCGTTTCGGCAGGTGATACAGTTATTGTCCTAAAAAACTACTTTTAAACTTGCAGCCCTGTGTCAAATTGGCGTGGCCTAGAGTGTCTGTGCCCTAAGCTTGCCACACCTTTCCATCCTTCCTCCCCGCCCTCTTCATAATAAGGAATGCCCCAGGCGGTATTTCTCCTATTCCACACTAGTCTGAACACTAGACATATGTTAGATCGTTAAGGCCCATGTGTAATGTTGAGACAAGTAATGACTAGGAGAAATCCTGCCTGGAGAATTCCTAATGGTGAAGAGGGTGGGGAGGAGGGACGGAGATGCGTTGCAGGCCTAGGGCACAGACAATCTAGGCCACGCTGATTTGACACAGGGCTGCAAGTTTAAAAGTTGTTTTTTAGGACAATAACTGCATCACCTGACGAACAGACCCCAGGACAGATCTTGGATTAAAAGCAGCAATCCGATGGTACAAGCAGTTTGGGGTGGGCAGATTGTGAGTGCAGAGTCACTTTAATATCTAGATTGGTGAACCTGTTGGTCAGTTTGTCTATAGATATGTATGACAAGTATATCGTCTGGCAGCCATGTATATATTTGTATATGTATATTTTTCTTTCTCATGCAGCTGCACATCTGAAAGTGTCTGAGCATCCTCTGCCATCTACACCTGGTACAGCGAGGCAGCAGATAATAATGTCTGCCTTGGTCAGGTCTCCAGAACATCAACCGAACGCTGTCAGCTTACTGGCTCCTCAGTCCAGTCGTAGGAAAGAATCCTCTGCACCTGAAGGTGATTGTGTGTGCCGAGAACGTGCCAGTGACTGCTCAAGATGACCGTCACCTGTCTTATTTTTCCTTAAATTGACATCTTGTATGTATTCTTTTGGCTTCTACAGAGTTTAGTCGTCGCCTTAAAGAACGAATGCATCATAATATTCCTCACCGATTTAACGTTGGTCTTACTATGCGAGCGGCCAAATGCTCTGTGTGCCTGGACACTGTGCACTTTGGGCGTCAAGGAGCTAAGTGTTTAGGTAAGAAGAATTTTTGTCTGTCACATGACCATAACACATAAGACATTGGTATGGGCTTGTAGACACACTGGTTACTTTCTGAGCAGCGTTGTTAACATGCATCTCTTTTCTCTATAAGAATGTCAGGTCATGTGTCACCCAAAGTGTTCCTCCTGCCTCCCAGCTACATGTGGCCTCCCCGCAGAATATGCGACACATTTCACCGAAGCCTTTTGTAGAGAGAAGATGAATTCCCCAGGGATGCAAATGAAGGAAGGGACCGGCTCTGTTCGCCTGGAAGGCTGGATGAAGATCCCAAGGTATGCTGTCACTCTCACCAACTTGCCGATTGTAAGGGCCAGTTCACACAGAGCAAAAGCGGTGGAATCAGCAAGGAAAGTGTTTTGCCCGGAATTAGCCCTCGCAGAATTCTGCACTGAATTATAAATAAATAATAATTCTCGCAGAATCAGAGAGGAAAGTGTTCAATCTGGAATCGGCACTCGGGGAACTCTGCGCGGACTCTGCGTAGGAGGGAGACACAGACAATGGGGGAGATTTATCAAACATGGTGTAAAGTGAAACTGGCTCAGTTGCCCCTAGCAACCAACCAGATTCCACCTTTCATTCCTCACAGACTCTTTGGAAAAGGAAAGGTGGAATCTGATTGGTTTCTAGGGGCAACTGAGCCAGTTTCACTTTACACAATGTTTGATAAATGTCCCCCAACGTGTTGCAAAGTTGTCTTTTTTTTTTTTTTTTGACAATTTCATGCGGAATCTGCAAGGAACTTCTGCCCTGAAAATCAAAGCCCCATTGATTTCTATAGGATTCCGCCAGTGGAAGAATGAACATGTCCATTTTTCTGGCGAAAAGAGGATCCGCCACGGAATTTTCCTCTGTGTGAACTGCAGAGCGGAATTTCCATTGAACTCAATGGAAATTGGTTCTGCGGCAATTTTATGGGCTGAATTTTCAGCGCGAATTCGCCCGCTTTTGCTCTGTGTGAACTGGCCATTATATATTACAACAAATCAGTATTTTACGATCTAACGAGCAATGTTCCCCATAATCACTATGGAGATCCATCTAATGTGTTGTGCTCTCATGCTGTTGTTGTCTTTTTTGTTATTTTTAAGTACAGTTATATAATCTGTAAGGTTTTCTCTAGTACCAAAACTATATTAAAGAGACTGTCAGCTAGATATTGCTGACAGTGTTATACAGCTATAATTGTATGCCAGTGGTACCTTGTATATACCATGCTCCGGACTACACAAGTTTGTTTTTTTTTGTCTGTTAAACAGGCTTGGCCAGGCCACTGATGTACCCTGGGATGCATTCTATCTTTGCCCTCACCTTGTATGGTAGACCGCCAAGGCTATTGGGCGCATGCACAGTCATTCTCTGAAGCCGCTGCTAGCTCTATCAAGCTCACGGGTGTGTGCCCCAATCCTGATGCCCGCCTATGCCTCAGAGAGGTTGGCTGTCTAACATACCGGGAGGAGGTGGGCAAAGTGAGTGGGGAAAGGAGTTACAGCTTGGAGCACATCCCCGACCCATCTACACTTCTTTGACGCTTCAGACTAACAATAAAAATTTTTGAACATGTTGTATACAGATATCATCACCCCCAATGCAGTTGTAGCTGCATAACATTGTCAGCAATTGCATATTTCCCTTTGGGATATGAGGCTACACAACAGGCTGAGGCTGCTCTATATGACTAAGCCTAACCTGCACTGATCACAGATTCCTCTACAGCGATTATGAGTATGTAGCCTTTATAGTTCAGGCCAAATGTGAAAAAGAAAACAAAGCTTTCAAGGCTTTAAATTTAAAAATAAAGGCGCACTGTCGCAAAAAACCTTTTTTTTTAAAGAAATCAACAGGGGTGGTGATTGTAAGCAGTTCTGCATTATACTCTTTTTTTTATGTTTAAATCAACGTTATACATATGGCCACTATATACATATTGCATGTCCACATTTAATAGCAGAGAATGCTGGAGCTGCTCGCACTGTATGGTCAGATCTCCTGTCACACAGCACCAAAACCTCTGTAACCACACAGTGACATAATATCGGCTGCATAACAAAGAGCATTGTCTCCTGGTAAGCTGCAGAGCTGATAATAAAATTAGCAAAAGGTAATAAAATAATTAGCCTAAGTTCATTGCCCTCAGGGGCAAGTTATCCGCCAGAATTCCTTTGTGTGGACGTACCTTAATGAGGTTACAAATTTTTGTATGATTTTGCAATGATTTTTTGTCTAGTGTATAATAATTGGATTGCATAGTATTTTTTTTGCTCGGATTTCCTGCTTGTAGGGCATTCTGATATAAGTTATTATGGATGGACACTTATTCTTCATTTTCTTGATCTATATCTATATCCTGGTTTTAGAAACAACAAACGTGGGCAACAAGGCTGGGACAGAAAGTACGTTGTGCTGGAGGGATCTAAGATACTAATCTACGATAATGAAGTAAAAGAAGGTAATCTCCATTTTACATTTTTTGACTGCTGAGCTTATGATCTCATTCAATTTAAAGTGACACTTTCGCTTCCTTTTTGCATTCTAATTTCTCTACACTGGTGTAAAGGGTAAATTTAGCAGTTTTCATACCTCATTTTATATCATACATCATGGTGCTTGTTCAAGTAAAAAGTGATCTTTTATCATCTGCAGATTGTGCCAAGTGGGCATGGCTTCACGGCAACAGGGCCCGCCTCTCCAAGACATCATTGGCACATAGGCCCCGCCCATCGATTCCCATTGGTATGGGCCGTCCTAGAGGGGGTGGGGCCTAGATCTTTAGGCCAGCCTGTTCCAATGGTCGATGAGGGGCGGGCCTATGAAGTCATGGAGGAGTGGGTCCAACGGTGGTGCTGTGGGCGGGGCTAAGTGGTGCTGTTGCTGTGAAGCCCCACTAACTTAGCACAATCTGCAGTTGATAAAAGATCACTTTTTACTTGAACAAGCAGCATGAGGTATGATATAAAATGAGGTATGCAAACTGCTAAATTTATCCATTACACCTGTGTAGAGAAGTCAGAATGCAAAAAAAGGGGGTGACTGTATCACTTTAAGGCTAGAAATACACATTAGCCATACTGTATGTAGACTCAATAATTGTTTGGTTGACGGCTGGAGAAAAAACAAACTTAAATACCCCTTTAAGTCCCTGTTTTGTTTGCCAAGTGACTCTTTCTCCCGAGTTGTCCGAGCCACCCCGTATAGCTTATTTACAATACTAACTAATTTTTTGGAATCTTTGGATTATTGTCCACAGGGAACCAGCGACCTGTAGAGGAGTTTGAGCTTTGTCTTCCTGATGGTGATGTAACGGTTCATGGAGCTGTGGGATCCACAGAGCTTGTAAATACAGCAAAATCAGGTGAGACACAAACCGCAGAAGATCTCTCCTATTTTATGTATTTTATGGTGACTATTATTATGACTTTTTATGTGTGTGTTTAAAGTTAGGCAAGCAACGGTAGGCTCTTTATAATGTTGAGCGGACTTAATGAAAGTGTCTGGCTTGGGCAACTTCTCCGAACCCAAATGCTCAGCATTTATCTCCCCACATCTGGAGACGCAGTCCTAGAGAGTCCTGGAAAACTTGCATACAGCCATAGGCCATGGGCTGTATCCATGTTTTCCAGGCAATCTTCAGACTGCCTCCACCGTCTCCAGATGTGGGGAGATAAATGCCGAGCATTCGGGTTCGGAGAAGTTGCCCAAGCCAGACACTTTCATGAAGTTTGCTGAACATTAGTTTTTTTAATATGTTCATATATGTTCATCATTCTCCTTTGTGTAGCCTCTGTACCTCCCTGATGGGTGTATATATGTATGCATGTATATCGAGATGTTTGGGAGGCTGGTTATTCTTTCCATTCTGAATAACCAAAGCTTTCCAAAGTCTTACTGTGTGACTACATACATGAAGCCTAGTGGCAATGTTTTTTCAAATGCCTTAAAGTGTCGCTGTCGTTTACATTTTTTTGCAGAAATCAATAGTACAGGCGATTTTAATAAACTTTGTAATTGGGTTTCTTAGCCGAAAAATGCATGAAAAAGCAGTTTGAAGCTCTTCCCCCTGTCTTCATGGTTCTCTATGGAGAGGGGAGGGGTGGAGGGAGATGAGGCACCAAAACAGGACAACAAAGAGTTAATTTACAGCTACATCACAGGCTATCCTCTGAAGTCAGCACTGACCTCTCTGACCTGAATACCGTCTTTCACACAGCTCCCACTGTGTAATCCTTTGTTCTCTGCTGGCGACTAATCTCCCTCCTCCCGTCTCCATAGATTACACAGGGCACAACTAATGTAAACTAGACGAGATTTCCTGATAATGAGCAGTGAATGAGAGAGGGGGGGGGGGCCTGGGGAAAGTCTTTTTGAACGCAGATAATGGCATATTTGCCTAATAAACCCAATTACAAAATTTGTTAAAATCGCCTGTTCTATTGATTTCTGAAAAAAACAAAACAAACAAACAAAAAAAACGAGAGTGACACTTTAAGCCCCTATTACACAGGGCGATCAGAGGAAGCAAGCAAGCGCCAACCTGTCAGATCAGGGCTTGCTTGCTCCTTGTTCCCTGCTCATGGACAGTGCTATTACACACACCGACAGCGAGTAGTTGAGTGTGTGTGTGTGGGGGGAAATGTGTGTGTGTGTGTGGGGGGGGGGGGGGGGGGGGATGTGTGTGTGTGTGTGTGTGTGTGGGGGGGGGGGGGGAGGGGGGAAATGTTTGTAGAAATATTGTTGCCCTGTAATAACCAGTCATATACCAGTTTACATAGTTTAACAGTTGTTTTGTTTGATGGCCCGATAGATGTGCCATATGTGATGAAGGTGGAGTCGCACCCACACACTACTTGCTGGCCGGGACGCACTCTTTACTTGTTGGCACCTACTTTTCCCGATAAGCAGCGCTGGGTCACTACCTTGGAGTCGGTGGTTGCTGGTGGGAGAGTTTCCAGAGAGAAAGCAGAAGCCGACGCTGTAAGTAGAAGAATAAAAACCAAAAACCAACGATTTCCTAAAAATGTCAGACATTCCTTTAGATGTGTTTTTTTTTTTTTTTTGTCTTCGCCTCTTTGCTGTTACCTGTTGGTGTCATGTCATGTTTATAAGGCTTGTTGCTGATGTTCCAGCTAAAACATAGTATTAGGGATCTGCCGTGACGTTAAAGAGATTCCTAGCTAAGGTTTAGTCGTAGATTAAAGGGGTACTCTGGCAAAAAAAATTCTTTCAAATCAGCTGGTGACAGATTTGTAATTGATTTCTGTTTTAAATCTGAAGGCTTCCAGGACCTATCAGCTGCTGTATGTCCTACAGGAAGTGGTGTATTCCAGTCTGACACAGTGCTCTTTGCTGCCATCTCTGTGCACTTCAGGAACTGTCCACAGCAGGAAAGGTTTTCTTTGGCAATTTGCTGCTGCTCTGGACAGTTCCTGTTGCAACAGAGGTGGCAGCAGAGAGCACTGTGTCAGACTGGAAAGAATACACCACTTCCTGCAGGACATACAGCAGCTGATAAGTGCTGAAAGACTGAAGACTTTTAAATAGAAGTAAATTACAAATATATATAACTTTCTGACACCATTTTATTTGAAAGAAAAAAAATTGCAGGAGTACCTCTTTAATATCGCAGCCAGGGACTTATAGAGACCAATGCCAATTGAACCTTCACTTGTTTATCACAAAAAAGAATCAAATTTTAAACAAAATCTTTCATTACAGCAATGTTGCATAGTGTCACATCATAAAAATCTATAAACTAAACTTTGCAAATACTTTGCTTTAGGTTTTCTGTTCCATCCTGCATCTTGACCAAAATGTATGTTACAGCTGTTTCTACAGTTTGATTGTCATCTTTGTGCTCACAATTAGGGATGAGCGAACCGGCCGGGGTTCGGGTTTGTATGAACCTGAACTATTGGCATCAGATTCCCGCTGTCTGCCCGCTCCATGGAAAGGGTGGATACAACCTGAGGACCGCCTGGAAAACTGGGATACAGCCTATGTCTGTGAATGGCCTCCTTCCCCGTGTCCCACCACCCCCACCCGTGTACCTGGAAGTGTGGTGCGCTATACATACCTGTCACGTGCCGACTTGTCTCCGATCTTCAGTCAGCGATGTCGTCTTCGGCCGAATCCCTTCGAGCGTCCTGAGTGCCGGCCGCCCTCTGCCGCGTCATCGGCTGCTCAGCCGCGATTGGCTGAGCATAACTGTGCTCAGCCAATCGCGGCTGAGCAGCCGATGACGCGGCCGCGTCATCAGCTGCTCAGCCGTGATTGGCTGAGCCAAACTGTGCTCAGCCAATCGCGGCTGAGCATCTGATGACGCTGAAGAGGGCGGCCGGCACTCAGGACGCTCGGAGGGATTCGGCCCGGCCGTCCGAATACGGCATTGCAGACTGAAGATCGGAGACGTGTCGGCACGCATTGTAAGCTTTTTTTTTTTTTAACTAAATCACGCACATTTGTTCTCCTTTACATATATGTATGTGGTATACGTCTTATTATACCTTCTTTGCTTCATGATACAATCCCTTTAAGTGCTCCATCCATTCTAAACATGAATTTTTACTTTGTGTCCGAAGTTATACTTTTTATGGCATATAGAAATAAATCTGAATATGGTTATATAATATAATAAAAATATGGTAGTTACAAAAAAAATAATAATCAAGACTAACACAAAATATGTAAAAATAGCACTTTAGAGTAGAGTTATGAAAAGTGACAGAGAGGAAAATGGGGTTTGTAGCCCATAGCAGCCAGAGGAGAACGTAAAATATTGAAAGCTGTCCTGTGAAATATTCTTATTAATATGCGAATAATTATTTCAGTGTTGCAGCCTGTTTTTATGTTAGGCAATCAAAAAACACTTTGGTGTTGGGGGACTTTGGCAGACTGTACCATCAGATTTCTGATAAAGCAGTTCATCTCATTGCAGTGACAAGGCATTGGATGCAATAAGCAATAGATAAGCATAAGCATAAGCATATTTGGCATAGAGATGAGCAAGCTGAACTTTGCAAAAAGATTTAGTTTGGAACAAGTTCACAAAGATGGCAGCCGCACATCTTAAAAAAAAAAAGGTGTTCTCTCCTGTCCATGCTCCACCGGTGTCATCCTCCAGGTCTCTGGTCTGTCCAACCGCCTCCAGCCCTATGAGCCAATCACTGACTGAGATGGGACAGTGCTGTGGCCAGTGATTGGCTGAGTGGGTTTTTATTCTCAAGACACAAGAGTGACAGCTCGCTCAGCCAATCACTGGCCACTGTGCTGTTCCATCTAAGTCAGTGATTGGCTGAAAGGGCTGGAGATATATGCCTGTCTGTGCTGGCAATTGCTGATCCTGCTGATTGATGCTCATTTGCGTCCTTGTATGATCCCATGCCGGGCTGTGTAAAAGGACTGTAACACTAGGCTTAAAAGAGTAAAAATTACAACAGTGTGTGGCCATTTCAAATAATGTGTATTACTGTGGTGTCCCACCATGGGTGTTTCTAGTATGGGCACCTGTCGTAAAAGTCCTGTACCATAGAGTATAGTGGTAATGAAATTGCATTCTCTATTTTTATCAAAAGATGTCGACTATGTATTACTTTTGTATATATTGCACAGCTGTAGTCATTTAAGGGTTACTGTTATGCTTGTGATTCTGTGCACCGATGAGAGAGGCTCTTTCTTCCCTACCTGTCCCTACTCTCTTTTCTTCAGTACACTCTCTTCTCCACCACTCACAGAGGTTGTTACATACACCATGTAGAAAGTAGTCACACGGGGAGAGGAAATGTAGGACCACACTTAGTTCTTCTCTGATTCTCTGAGGAGTAGCACACACACAGATCAGGCATCCCTGCTGAACTTAGCCAGGAGCCTGGCTCTGCTAGGTTCCCTGTCCGGAACAGACCAGCTGTAGTTGTGGACATGTGCATGGCGGTATCCTAGACAGAGGAACTGACCCGGATAGAGCAAAGCAGTCATAGTGAAGACCTACGTATTCTATCTCGCAGCACAGGTGACACCGGAAATCTTCGGACACTTTGCTTAACTCAGGTAACCAAGAATGGGGCTTGTGTCACCCTCGTAGGACGGGTACCCCGACACTGCAGGGCAGAAGATGGTTTATAGCTACAAAGATCGAAACACGGGCAGGAGTATTCTTCTAAGTATCTTCAAGTATCTCTTCTTCTAAGTTACGGCAGAGCACATTACTAAATTGGGTTGGGGCTCTCCCAAAAAACTTCTCTCCACCCTTTGAACTCTCTACTTCACGCAACTAAATCAGTATTACTGTTCTACCTCACCTATTTGGCATCTCTCAGCACAGATTCAGTGAACGCAAGTCTGTAACCTAAAAGTCACTTGGTATCCTGTACTAGAAGAGACTTACCAGTAAAGATCAGTTTATTTATTATACTGGGACTAAGTGATAATTGCACCAGCACCTACACACAGGCTACACCGTCCTTGGGTCATTTTCCCCTTTCTGTGGGTGGCGGTACCAACAGTCCGGATGGGTCATCTCTCCACTCCGGACCACCGCGATAAGAGCCCAAGGGACCGATCACACCTCGGCAGGTCACCGACCATTGGGGACCAATATAGCCAGCCACATGCTAAAAGCAGGTATACCAACCCACCTGTGTGCTGAACTAGCACTGGCCTCACGACAGAACTATAACCGGCTGAGGTATATTCCACCGACCAACCACCATAGGAGTGGTGGTTAAATGCGGGCCTAATCAGTCCCAGCCCCGCATTTAACTGTATGCACTTCTGATTAGGAATGTGTACAGTTAAAGGGCCAGTGTCAGCACCCAGCAGCGTTACCTCGGGCTGCCATGCTATGCATCCAGAATTCTGGACAGTTTCCAGGTGCAGTCCAGAGCTGTCCGGAATTCTGGATGCTCTAATAGGGTTCTACAGGGCATCAGATAGAAAAGTCCTAAACGGTATCTGTACCCAATAGAATCCTATGGGACTGGAAATTTACCTGGATTTCTGGGTAAATTTCAGGGTCATATGAAGGGGCTACCCCTTTAAAACATAGAATTGTGTATAATTTACACGTGTATCCAGAATATAAAAATTCTGAGACGTGCCAGATCAATAAAGCAAAGTATTTACAAATTTACTCAATGTTATAGGTAGGGGAAATCTGTAAATATAGTAGGCGTATTGCTCGAGTATTCCTTTCATCCCTAATAGAAATAGCGTAAATTTGTGTTTCTAGAGGAATAATGAGGCTTTTATTTTGACGTCGCTTCGTACTTGTGCGTTATATGTTAGATGTTCCCATTAGTTGTAAAAGACGCTGCTGCTATCAGTGATATGTCATTTAGTATTACTGTCATCTGTCACGTTTCGGTTCTTGTACTGTATGGACACTTAGCATTGTATGATATAAAGTAACAATGTTTAAAGAGAATAAGATAAATAAACAAATGAATATGGTTCCTCGGAATCTCTTGTTCCGTCAGACTGTAAAATTCAGGAGTTGTGGCTTAATATTCCGAAACTACTGAACATCTAATGTGACTAGTTATGTAAAATTATTCAAAAGCTGCTAAACAACTTAAAGGAGAAGTCCGGCCATCTTTAAAATGTGGCAGCCGGCAGGGGGGAATTTGATAACAAGTAGAAACTTACCTCTCCCTGTGCCCGTGGTGAGTGACTGGACTGGCCTCGGGACCCCCACTGAGCTCCTGTATCTCCGGCGCTGCACGCGTTATGATTAGAAATGATCAGACAGCGTTAATTTTCAGGTTCGTACAAACTTGAACCAACGGTATTTGACTTCAAGTCTTCCCGTTCCGTGGGGAAGGTGGAGACAGCCCGAGTCCCGCCTGAAAAACAGGAAAACAGCCTGGGCCATAGTTTTGTATTCCTGTTTTCCAGGCGGGACTCGGGCTGTCTCCACCTTCCCCACGGAACGGGAAGACTTCGGTATTTCCATCGGGACATCGGTATTTCCATCGGGAAATACCGATGGTTCAGGTTCGTACGAACCTGAAAATTAGCGCTGTCTGATCATCTCAAGGTATTACCCGGCTGATGGACTGGCCACTCAGGCTGGATGCTGCTCCAGTCTCTGATTGGCTGAGCGTCCAGTCCATCAACTGGGACAGGCATTTACCCCCGAGCCATGACGTCATTAGGAGACCGGGGATGGGGGGGGGGGGGGTTGTCTTTTAATGGGGGTCCCGTGGCCAGTTCTGCTGCTCACTGCGGACACATTATTAAATTCCCCCCTGCTGGCTGCTGCATATTAAAAATGGCCGGACTTCTTCTCAGCAGGGATGAGCTATAAAATGCAAACCACAGCTCGATCACAAGAGTGACTGATTCTTGTTTGATCTTAGAAATGGTTGTCGCAGGATCTGAAAAGCTATTATTAGCACTCCACTTCTTGCCCTGTACTGACATGGTCTGATACCTTTCTCCCGGCTTCAAGGGGGCAGGCCATGTTGACTGTACTATGTTGTGACTACCACATAGGCCGAAACCATCCTTGCATGTGGTGGCCAATGGCTAATTGGGTTGCCACTGCAGACAGTGCATGGAGCTGTCGCAACATATTACATGGTTCTCCCCTTTCAAGTCATTGGGAAGCCACTGGATCGTGTCTGCCAGGGAGCGAGGTAAGTAATAGCTTTTGAGATCCTGGGATGAACCCTTTAAAGGAGTCTGCTTTACCCCAGAAAAAACTCCACATCTTTCTGTGGGCAATGTCAGTCACTGCAGCTCAACCCTATTCCAGTGAATGGGACTGAGGTGCTATACCAAGCACATCCTACAAACAAGAGCAATGCCATTACTGAGAGAAGATATATTCCTGGGCAACCCCTTTAATTCAGGGGCCTTTATATACTCAAGTATTTCTTTACTACACACTTATAACCTTAAAGGGGTACTCCGGCAAACATCTTTTTCTTTGAAATCAACTGGTTTTAGAAAGTTCTATAGATTTGTAATTTGCTTCTATTTAAAAATCTCCAGTCTTCCCATACTTATCACCTGCAGGAAGTGATGTTTTCTTTCCAGTCTCACTGCTGCCACCTCTGTCCAAAACAGGAACTGTCCAGACCATGAAAGTTTTTCTATGGGGATTTGCTGCTGCTCTGGACAGTTTGTGACACAAACAGGTGGCAGCAGAGAGCACTGTGTCAGACTGAAAAGAATACACAACTTCCTGCAGGACATACAGCAGCTGATAACTACTGGAAGACTTGAGATTTTTAAATAGAAGTAAATTACAAATCTATATAACTTTCTAAAACCAGTTGATTTGAAAGAAAAAGATGTTCACCAGAGTACCCCTTTAAACTATATAATCATCCCCAATGTAGCAATATGGGGGATATTGTAGTAATGGAATGGTCAGTATGTTCATTCTCAGGGGTGGGACCACATCTGTACAACCTGTCTGTAGATAGCCTAGATTTCTGTGATTGCTTCTGATTGCTGCCCCCCTTGTATAGTATATTTAGTATATAACTGTATGTTGCTCTTTTCATGACATCAGGATGAGTATATTGGAGGTGACATGTTTTGTAGAAAAGGTAATTATCACACAGATGGTCTTGACACAAGTCTGTAGTGTTTGTTACCTCTTGTTACACTAGCTGCTGCATTACTCACTCTCCTTATGTGTCACTGTCACTTTGTGTCCTACCCTATTGGTGAAATATCAATGTGTAAATAGCATGGAAGTTTATGAAAGTTTTTTTTTTTTTTTCTTTCAATATCATTTTTGAACGATGTTATTTGAATTGAACAGGCCCAGCCTATATGTAAGTTTGGATTGTAGCGTTCTGTGAATTTAGGCCATTTTCTTTTTCTTCACTATCGCAGAAATTGCTTGGAAATTCCCTTTTGAAACTGGAAGGGGAAGACCGGCTGGACATAAACTGCACTATACCTCTCACAGAGCAGGTGGGCATGGATACCAAACGGGTCCTAATACAGTACATGGAATTATACAGGCATGAATGGCTTAATAGACATATATGTAAAGAACAACACCCATATATATTATATTCCTTTGTTAACAATTGTGTATTACTGTATATTTCTTTATAAAACGCTCCTGGCTATAAGAAGTGTCCCTGGTTTAAACAATTGAAACGGGGGGTGGGGGAAGAATTCATTTTAATAAACTTTCCTTGCGGAAGGGTTTAAATCAGTGAAGGGGACAAAGTTTATTGAAATGACAGAGCCATTCTAACACTCTTTATGACAGTACCTTATACCCATATATACACAGCTCTGCAGCATACACAATATACACACCCAGCTCTGCTACATAAAAATACACACACACAGTTCTGCTACATAAACATATCCACAGCCACAGACAGTGCCACTACATTATCATACAGACATACACACCTCTGCTACATCACCATACACAAACAGCTCTGCTATGTAGGAAGAAACACAACTCTGCTACATAAACATACTGACACACACACACACACACACACACACACACACACACACAGTACTACTATAACAATACACAGACACACACCTCTGCAACATCACCATAAACAAACAGCTCTGCTACATAAAGAAACACACAGCTATGCTACATGAACATACCCATAGGCACACAGAGTTCTACTATACCAATATACAGACACACACCTCTGCTACATCACAATACACAAACAGCTATGATTTGTAGGGAGACACACAACTCTGCTACATAAACAGACACACACGGTACTAGTATAACAATAGAGACACAAATACTCAGATAAACAAACAGCTCTGCTACATACAGAAACACACAGCTATGCCACATGAACATACCCATAGGCACACAGAGTTCTACTATACCAATGCACAGACACACACCTCTGCAACATCACCATAAACAAACAGCTCTGCTACATACAGAAACACACAGCTATGCCACATGAACATACCCATAGGCACACAGAGTTCTACTATACCAATGCACAGACACACACCTCTGCTACATCACCATACACAAACAGCTTTGCTACATAGAGACACACACACACACATTTAATACATATTGTCCCTGCTTACAGTATCTAAAGGGAGAATTTTCTCCCAGTCATGTGACATCATTGAAGGTCCTTCTCCAGTTTAGTTTTGGAATTATTATTGGGGCTTCTACATGTAGGAATCTGGAGATTCCTCTTCTACCTGGCACTCATTTTAGTGATCAGTGTCTGCCAGGAGCAGAAAGAGGACTGTGCAGCTATCAGTCACTGCACAGTTCACCCAGCAGTCAAGCACAGTGCTGAATCATCACTTTGCCTGCACATTAGGGAAGCAGGGTCGTCTGGTAGTGTCCGGAATATAAGATGCAGGCACTTTTTAGCAAGATATTTTCTTGCAAAAGAGTCTGTCTTATACAGCAAAAAATATGGTATATTTACATCTTGTTTACCTATTATACACCTAATAAGAGGAAATGCTAAATATGTATCTAAACAGTCATGTATATATCTCATGTGTATAAATCTATCCATGTATCTGCAGCACGTTGGATTCTCCTATTCTCAGAGTTCATCATTTACTTATATTCTTTGATGCAGATAGTTCTGGTGGGCGCCGAGGAAGGCCTCTATGCCCTGAATGTGTTAAAGAATTCTCTCACTCACATTCCTGGTGTCGGTGCCGTGTTCCAAGTTCACATCGTGAAAGAGCTAGAGAAACTCCTACTTATAGCAGGTAGCTTAAAGGGACCTTTGCATGTTTTATTTTGTTACATATTCTATAAGCTGTGTTGTCCCCCTTTAGTAGATGCCCCCCCCCCAGTCCCCCTTTAGTAGATGGCCCCCAGTTTAGTCCCTCTTTTAGTATATGTGTGGTCAGACGGCAACATATTCATATATATCTTCGGTCTTGTTCTATACGTCTGTAGGAGAAGAGCGTGCGTTGTGCTTGATTGATGTGAAGAAAGTGAAGCAGTCGCTGGCCCAGGCCCATCTGCCAGCACAGCCAGAGGTCGCTCTCACAGTGTTTGAGGCTGTTAAGGGCTGTCATCTATTTGCTGCCGGGAAGGTAAGTCACCATTTTGTAGGGTCGTAGATTTTTATATAGGTTTTTTGTACATTTAGCAAAATGTTGCAATGCTAGGTATGTAACCTTTACATTAGTAAAGCTGAGGCAGAAGATTTCTGTTACCGCACTAAATCGGAACATAAATCACTATTATTAGTAAGTGAGGGGGTGACATTGCACCCACTGGAAGCCTTCTCCACAACCCTGTCAAAATGTATAGAACAAATTTATTCCTCTCCTCTGCTTACTGGCAGATGGTTATGTTCTCTGTGGGTGCAGTCACAGTCACCAGTCTACTGCTATTAGATATACTATTTTAAACGGCTATTTCTGGCAGGGGATATAATTTTAGGATCACTATAGGTACATTACTTTTTTTTTTTTAATATGTTTATGGAACTTCGCATCCTATAATTTATTACAATCTACCCTTATGGCTGTACAAGTGCGTACTAAGAGTAAAGCAGTGTTTTTACAGTATTTCTCTAGTGCGCATAACTTCTATTTAGGGTACAAACACACACACATTGTATACGCAGCGTATTTACTGCTGCGATACGCAGCAGATACGCAGCAGATTAGATCTAAATAACTGAACACAGCATCAAATCTGCACCATCAAATCTGCTGCAGATCTGCTGCGTATCTGCTTAGTATACGGTGTGTTTATACCCTAAAAGGAATAATTTAAGGGGTTTAATTCCACTCATATGTTGCTGCCCATGGTGAGACTAACAATTCATTTAAAACTTAATATCTATTCAGTGTACTTCCTTCAGTTCTGAGCTGCTGCTTTCTACTGAAGACACAAAAAACTGTGTGTCAGATTTTCTCTCTGTCTCCCTCTCTTATCCCCTCGCTTCCGAGATGGCTGATATAAACAAGTCCCTAACAAGATTTATCTGCAACTGTGTAGCTTCTTTGTAATGCTGGGAGGGTTAATCTGAAGTCAAGTTGTGGATGAACTCACTGTGATTAATCTTCTGGCATTACAAAGTTGTAGATAGGGACTTGATTACATCAACCATTTTAGGAGAGGGAAGAAGGTGAGAAAAGCTCACACAGTTTTTTTTCTGTGTCTTAAGCAGAAAGCATCAGCCCAGAACTGGGAGAAGGAGACAGAATAGATAATAAGTATGGAAGGAATAATTAGTCTCACCATGGGCAGCAACATAGATTTGTAAATCTATATAACTTTTTGAAACCAGTTGATTTGAAAGAAAAAAAAAATCACAGGAATAAGTATTTCTTTTATATGTGCCTGATCTGCTTGTTTTGGATTCAATAACTGCAGTTAAAATAATGTATGTGTGAACATACCCTAAGGCTATGTTCACACACAGTGAAATAAAGCTGTATTCTCAATGTAATAACGAGTTCCATTGAAGTCCGTGGGAAATTGGCCGGCAGTGTGCACACCGTATACAATAATGGCTGTGATTGATTACGACTGTCAAAATAATGAAAATACTCACTATTTATGACCCGCCTTTAGAAAAAACAGCATTTTTTTTCTCCCGTTCACACGTTTTAATTCCTCACAAAATTACAGCCAGATTTTTATTTTATTTTACTGTGTTTGAACATAGGCCAATCTCTGCCCTACCTTTGTTATATGAGACCATTTTAGTCGATGTGACCCCACGAAGTATTGTGATTAATCTTTTCAGATTTTTTTTCCTATTTCCATTCTTTTTCTAGATTGAGAATGGATTGTGCATTTGCGCTGCCATGCTAAATAAAGTTGTAATATTGCGATATAATGAAAGCCTCAGCAAATTTTGCATTCGGAAGGTATGTGACCATTTTATGATGATCTGTGTCTAAATTGTGTTCAACAATTCCCGCCTCAAATCCATTTGTTTATTTAGGAAATTGAAACGTCGGAGCCCTGCAGTTGTATCTATTTTACCGGCTACAGCGTCATTATTGGAACCAACAAATTCTATGAGATTGAGATGAAGCAATACACTCTGGAGGGTGAGAAGATACATGGGGGCTTAAATATAGATGGAACTGAACTGAATTCAATTGTGCTTAAAGGGGTATTCTGTTCAAACATGACTTTTAATACGCTGCTGCCCATTGTGGGTAAATAACAAACAGCCTTTCCGTCTCCACTTCCGAGATGGACTTGTTTGGGGTGACAGCCTGCTCAGCCAACCACTGGCCATAGTGCTGCCCCGTCTCGGCCTGTGATTGGCTGAGCGAGCTGTCACCCCAAGACAATTCCATCTCAGAAGTGGAGGCGGGATTGTCTCAGCTGGGATCCCAACATGCTGTAGGAAAACATCGGGGGAGTGCGGAATGCTTTGTTATTGTCTCACCATGGGCAGCTCTATCTTAAAAGTTAGTGTTCAGACCCTGACCAATCAGAACAAGTAGAACAAGGGGAGAGACGGAACTCATAAACTAAGGTCCGTCTAGGTCACTGGTGTCAAGCTGTTACAAAAGTACAATTTCCATCATGCCTTGGCACTTTGGCTGTCTAGGCAAGATGAGCATTGTAGTTTTGCAATAGCTGGAGGGCCACAGCTTGACACCCCTGGTCTAGGTAATGTTAGGAATAAATGTGCTCTGTGCCGACTTTTTTCCTGATCTGTTATGATCTGAACACTTGTTCAAAACTTTTCATATGTTTGATATCAAAAAGGGGAACAATCAGCAGGTTTGTGCAGATATGCAAATCAGCTCCTTAGTCTGGGTTCACACTACGTTTTTGCAATCCGTTTTTTTTTTTTCTTTCAAAAAACGGATGCATTTGTGTGCATCCATTTTGATCCGTTTTTCTATTGACTTCCATTATAAAAAAAAAAAGGTTTAAAACAGATTCGTTTGTTTAATGTACACAAAAACGTAGCTGACCCTACTTTTGTGTCCGTTAAAAAAAAAAAAAAAAAAATGTTTGATCTTTTTTTACAATGGAAGTTAATGGAAAAACGGTTCAAAACGGATGCACACAAAAAAGAACAGATTGCAAAAATGTAGTGTGAACCCAGCCTTAGGAGTCCTGGAGGCGTTGCCCGGCCGCACACGGCACCCCCCCCTCGGCCCACCCTGCCTACTATGCAGATTTGTATTTGCATAGTAATGACGCTCATAATAGCACATGTACAAGGAAGAGCTAACATATGCACAGGTGCGATTTACAATGTGTCCCGGCTGAGAATCTCACGTCCCTCGTCCAATCATGAATAGACATATACACAATTACACTTACACCATCAGTGACGTGCAAAGTCTAGAAATGGGTGCTGACGAGAGATTCTTCTGAGCCGGGATGCACTGTGAATCGCACATGCGCTGGAAGCAGCCGTCTCGTATATAAGGCTGGGTTCACACTACAATTTTGCAATCCGTTTTTTTTTCTTCATCCATTTTTTTTTGCAAAAAACATGCATTTGTGTGCATCTGTTTTGATCCGTTTTTTCCATTGACTTCCATTGTAGAAAAAATGGATCAAAACAGATCCATTTTTTTTAACAGACACAAAAGTAGTGTCAGCTACACATCCGTTTTTTTTGCAAAAAAAAAACAAAAAACGGATTAAAGAAAACTGATTGCAAAAACGTAGTGTGAACCCAGCCTTAGCTCTTCCTTGCATGTGTTCTGTTATGAGCGGCATTACTATGAATATATGAATATGCATTGGTGGGCTCGGCAGGCCGCAGGGGGTACTCTGTGCGGCCAGGCAACACCCTTAGTGCTCCTAAGGATCTGATTTGCATATCTTCTTTGATCAAAGGCTGCAGAACGCTGGGACGCACAGAAAAAGGAATAACCACAGTGCTAACAGGAGGTGGACAGCTGCAGGGGGATATCAGCAGGTTCGTTTGCAAGAACCTGCTGATAGTTCCGCTTTAAGAGAATGATTGTCCTGTATATAACAGTCCAGTTAGAGTCTAGATGTCTTACCCTAATGAAGAAGATACGGAAACAAGCTGTTACAATGTTTTCATAGTTAAAGGGTCGGTTTTTGAAGTACAAGTTTATAAATGGCAGACAGGCCTACTAGATGCACCATGAGCGATAGAACAATAGATACATAATGTAAACAATAACATACTTTTTATTCTATTTTTTTTGCGCCTAGAATTCCTGGATAAAAACGACCATTCTTTGGCCTCTGCTGTGTTTGCCTCCTCATCCAATAGTTTCCCTATCGCCATAATGCAGGTGAACAGCACAGGACAGAGGGAAGAATACCTGCTCTGTTTCCATGGTAACAACCTGCTTTAGTTTTGTTTTTTTTATGTACATTGCGGCTCTAGATTTTATTTTACATTAGATTTTCTCTTGCAGAGTTTGGAGTCTTTGTTGACTCGTATGGAAGACGGAGTCGAACGGATGATCTAAAATGGAGCAGGCTGCCTCTTGCTTTTGGTATATATAACTTAGCACTTGCAATTTTTTTAATTTTTTTTCTCAGAATAATTTTTCTTCTGAAGCACATGGCCTGATGATTTTACAGATCGGTATTATAGCATTGGGCTTTCCGTTTTGGTTTCTTTCAGCATACCGAGAACCTTACTTGTTTGTGACTCATTTTAACTCCTTGGAAGTTATTGAGATTCAGGGACGTGCTGCTCTTGGGTAAGTCTTTTCTGTTAGTTACTAGTTCATGTCTCCTATATTAATGTATATTGTTGCTCTATTTTATTGTATGCCACATATACTAATCAGCCTTCCTTTTCAAAGCTTTTCCCTTTGCAGTTTATCCTGAATGCAGTAGCCAGGCTCATCATCTGATACACCAATGCAGCCATTCCTGTGCCAGTCACTGCACTGGTTGTGCAATTACTGCAAAATATACATTTAAACTGCCCTTGCTCACCCACAAGTATCTCCATAGTGCTGCACCTCCCTCCCTATCTCCTGTCTACCACCCTACCCAAGCTCTTTGTTCTGCCAGTGAACTAAGACTAATCATGTCCTAAAACATCTTTTCAGGCAGGCCTATATCTTTCCCTAATAAATCTCTTGTAGTGTCACTGCCCCCCGCCCTACACACACACACACACACACACACACACACACTCACTCTTATTTAACAGTGGACCATATGCTTATAACTGTACATACAGAGATTTTCCCCATGGATCTGTTTACTGTTTTTTTCTCTGAACTGTGACCATGCAACAGTGCAGACAATTTCCCACAATCCCCCTTGCTTTTATGTTAGACAAACCCTCTCAGCAGGTTTATGTTGTCCTACATAAGGTTCGCATAAACTAGTGACAGAGAAGCTACACAGAATGATGCATCACTTACATTGTTCTGTGCTGCTGATCCAGAGATTTCCTTCTAAATAACATGGACAATATGTCCGTAAACCCAGTAATCCTCAATATTCTTGAGAAGCAGAAAACTCCGCCCACCAGCTGCTGAGTGACAGCTATCTATCCATGCTGTGTATAGGCAGTAAACTGTCAATCAGCAGGGGGAAGGGTGTGGCAATAATCCTATTCTCCTGCATATTAGGAGAACTGCCGAACAGAATGATGTAAGTAATACACTGATCTGTTCAGCATTTCTGTCACTAGTTTATGCCGCCCTCATTTAAGAAAACACAGTAATCACTGAACTCAAGGAGATCAGTGAAAAAACTCCAATGAAGTACTCAATAAAGAGTCTCCACTGATGCCCCCCAAAAATTAAATATGCAAAACAAGAGTCCGTGGAGCCTCGGTTGCCAACACAGGATAGCCAGATATCCCTAGCCTGTTGCCACGGGGTGCCTCCATGATAGATAGCCCCTTAAGTCCCACTCGGTTGCGAGTATTGGAACATAAATAGGGAAACAACGTCTAACTCAAAGTGCGAGTATTGCAATCATGACAAGGTCAAGGTCAACGGACTCTTGTTTTGCACCCTCATTTAAGGCATCATACACCTAGTGACAGATTCCCTTTAAGTAAAAGCTAACTACCAGTACTAATGGGACAGATCAGGAGACTGTGATTGAATTGGGCACCAGTGACCCCATTTACTAGATGCCCTGCTCTTAAGGCAACAGTTTATCAAACAAAAAAGGCACGTGGGGGATTAGTGAGTCTAGAGCTATCAATTTTATACATTTTGAGAAATGCTTGTACATTTGAAATAGGTTTTAGTATAATGCCTCAGTATAGACCTAGCTTCCGTTGTAACAGAACCCCTTTAAATGCTGGTGGTGCTATGTAAATAAATATTATTAATATTATAATTTATCATTGCAGTGCTCCAGCCAGGGCTCATTTGGATATTCCAAACCCACGTTACTTGGGACCAGCCATCTCTTCTGGAGCCATTTATCTGGCATCTGTTTACCAGGACAAGCTCCGAGTAATCTGCTGCAAGGGCAATCTGGTGAAAGACAAGGCAGGGGATCTCCATCGTGCCCCGTCCACTACACGGAGGTAGGTTTCATTAGCTTACAGATTCTATCCACACTGTGAAAGGTCATTGAGATGTATTGACAGCTTTCCCTTTTGTGTGGCAGTCCCAACAAGAGAGGCCCTCCTTCATACAATGACCATATAACAAAGAGAATAGCAGCTAGTCCAGTACCAGGAGAAGGTCAAGGTCTGGCACGTGAACCCAGTACACCACATCGCTATCGTGAGGGAAGGACAGAGATGCGCAGAGACAAGTCTCCTGGACGACCGCTGGAAAGAGAAAAGTCTCCTGGAAGGTTATTAAGCACCAGAAGAGAAAGGTCACCTGGAAGATTATTTGAAGAGAGCAGTAGAGGTCGTGTACCTGCAGGGGGTGCAAGAACGCCCCTTTCACAAGTCAATAAGGTATAATAATTCACATAGCTCTGTGCTTGTTGTTTAAACAGTAATATAATATGCATAAATGGAAATGAAGGAGGCTATTGCACTGTTAACAAGTGATGCACTTTGCACATTTGCCTCATGGTGAGGCCATGCACAGCCAGGCCCTATTCTTATCCTCTTTAGATCAAGAGCTTAGAGGTTTTTATTGCAAGATTAAGGCCTCCTGCAAACGACTGTAGTGGTTTGGTGGACAGCAGGGACGTCCCACAGAATATCATCTACGGTCACGGACCATGCGCATAATAAAAGTATAGGCCTGGTCTGGGCCCCAGATCTACAGACTGTGGAAGCCTTGGTCATGTGCATTGGCCCATAGAATAGAATGGGTTTCATACTGTCCCCAATTGCGGACAGTATACAAATCATTTATTACAGTCGTGAGCTAGTAGCCTTAACCCCTTTCTGCTTAACAAAGTTGGCCCTTTCCTGCAGTGGTTCATTTATAAAAATGTTCACATACATACTCTTTAAACAAGGTTTGATTTAGTTTACATTTCTCTATTACTCTATTCACAGTGCAGCGGAGCATGAGCATATCTGGAATATGAAAATATGGCAATAAAAAAAAAAAAGCAAATATAGCAACCACTGATCAACACTTCCTGATGCTCCTCTCAACACACAGGACATTTACTGCATGTTGTGACATCACCATCAACAGAGGACCAAACCCTTAAAGGGAAACTAACAGCAGGTTAGAAGTCTCTAACCTGCTGTTATGTAATTATAGCCTACAGGATGCTGAGGATGAAAGTAAATTTCTTACCTTGATCCTCTGCACTGTTTTCAGGAACTTTGTAGTTTATTAGATATTTAAATTAGGTGGCTTGGTGCACTGGGGGCAGCACCAATCCCCCTGGCTAGTCGACCCCTCCTAATAAATATACGGACGCCACTCTGAGGTGATGTTACTCCGGTGCTCATCACTTCAGAGTGCTGCATAAATATGTATTAGGAAGGGTGGGACAGCTGGGGCGAAACAGTGCACTGAGGGTGGTAGTCCCGCCCCCAGTGCACCGAACCGATATATATATATATATCTACAATGTTATATGTTAAAAACAGCGCCGAGGATGAAGGTAAGAAACTTACCTTCTTCCTCAGTGCCCTGTGCGCTCTAGGGACATATTAGCAGGTTAGAGACTTCCAAAGTGCTCTTAGTTTCCCTTTAATTTTTGCAGTGCTGAACATCTTAAAGCAACTCTGTACCCACAATCTGCTCCTTCCAAACCACTAGTATCGTCGGATAGCTTTTTTTAATCCAAGATCTGTCCTGGGGTCCATTCCACAGGTGATGCAGTTATTGTCCTAAAAAACTTGCAGCCCTGTGTAAAACTGGTGTGGCCTAGAGAGTGTCTGTGCCCTAGACCATCACCACCTCTCTGTCCCTCCTCCCTACCCTCTTTACCATTAGGAATGCCCCCTGTTGATGATTAGGAGAAATCTTACCCAGGGGAAAGCAGTGCAAGCCTAGAGCACAGACACTAGGCCGCACCAATTTGGCAAGGGGCTGCAAGTTTAAAAGTTGTTTTTTTAGGATAATAACTGCATCACCTGCTGAACAGACCCCAAGACAGATCTTGGATCAAAAGCTGCTATCTGACTATACAAGCGGTTTTGGGGGGGGGGGCACATTGTGGGTTAAGAGTCGCTTTAAGGGATTCTCTGGGGATGGGCAGTATATAGAATTTCATTATGCACTCAGACATGGGTATGTTTATTCCAGTGGTGAATAAGCTGCTATCGGAGGTGGTATTGGGGAACAGTCAGGAGGCTCCCATACATCTCCAATCCCACTTAAATTGTGTATTGCCAGCAAGTAGTGTTTTTTTACATCTTCTTTTTAAGACAGTCCAACCTCTGATCTGTTCTTTTTCTATTTTGTGCCTTAGGTCTGGGACCAGTCTTCAGTGTAGGACACTCCAGCAGCAGACCAATGAAACAGCATAGAGGAATGTCTTATCGTCTGGCGTGACCAGGCGTATGCTTATTCTGTTCTGGTTGTTTGTAGCAGACCAGTTCCGGAACTTTTTTGTGCTATGTGAAGATCACTTAATAACTGCAGCTCCGCCTCTCATATTTCTAGCCGTGTTCAGTTTTCTTCCATCCTAATCTTGGCTATACTCTCATTTCTGTTACAGTACTAGGTCAGTTTTGCCTCTCTAGAACATACAGCCAACGGTAGAGGCTCTGGTCACATTTGCTAAATGAAAAATGAATGTTGTGTATTTTTAGACCATATCAACTTTCAGCTTTACATGATGCGAAATATTCTTTATAGAGCTTTGCATTAACTCTAGCATCATCGGTAAAGGCACAGTAAAGCCAACGCTTTCCCACAATGCCACCATACAAACACTTATTTATTCAACAGTAACTATGTGATGTTCCTGTTCTGCTTACTTCCTAATGCTTTTGCTACCTCACTTTAAAGTCAAGACTTTTGCTTTAAAAAAAAAAAAAAAAAAATCATCACATTAATGTGCCAGGGGTATTATGTCTGAAAAGGTGCTAAATCTTTTATAGGTGTCAATGATCAAGATCTTATATTGGATTCTCATTTTTCAATTGAGAAAGTTTGTAATCTGCCCACTTCTGATAACGTGTATATGTGGTAAGCTGGACTTTGAATATGTACATATATATATGTAACTATATATTTCTGTTTCTCTATTATGCATAACTGCATGAAAGATCCGTCACCCTGGAAGCCTCTTGATTTCACGTACATGTAACAACCGATAATGTGTAATAATTGGGTAATGCTAATTGACTACGCCCAGTGGAAATGTACTGGAGATGTCTGTCCCTTCTAATGCTTCCTTAAGTATACATGAGGATTGTACATACTTTACCACAAAGTTTATATTCATAAAATTGAATATGTTTCTACTTTTTTAAGGTAAACTGTGCATTTTTGAATTTTGCCTTTTGTGAAGTGTGTGGAGGGCACAAGCAAGCGAGCACACCACTCCTATCCATTGATGTATGAGCGTAAGGGGTGACTGTAAGTTGTGGAATGATTGGTTTTTATTATGCTTTGTTGCTCTTTGCTAATAAAAAAAAAACAAAGAAACAATAAATGCACTAACTTCAATGAAAATTTGCCCTGAGGGAAAGTATTCTGGGCTGTGAAAAAATTTATATTTATAAAAAAACCTATACACATAAAATACATCAAAACATTAAAGGTGTCAACTGTAAAAACCGTTTTAGAGGTACAAAGTAGGTATCTCCTGTTTAGACCAATACAGAAAACAAGCAAGTGTAAATGGGCTGCACCTCGTGGTAATATATTAAAAAGTAATACTACTTATGTGCAAATAACCAAAAACCACAATACATTTAGAAGTCTACACCGGTGTCTAATAGGACACAGTATAAGGCTATGTTCACACAACATAAGTTCAGTATTAATCACAGCCGTTCTTGCCGATTTTCAACAACGGCCGTGATTACTACTGAACCTACATTGTGCTGCAGGCTAAGGGAATCCTGGCCCGGAATTGCTAGCGGCACTGCAAAAAGCTGACATGTCAGTTTTCTGTGGCTGCTATTCATTGAATAGCGCCCACAGAGAACCTGTCAGTGTACACAATGGAGAGTGCTGCTCCAGCCGTACTCTCCATTGTGTGCAGCGGTGAATTGGGGTGCGCCCGCATCCCAATTCCTCAGAAGTGAAGATCATCCAGCCGGTACTGCAGTATCGGCTGGGATCATCTTCTCTGACACTGGCCGTTCTGTGATCCCGCCGGGTCACAGAATGGCCAAAATGTGAACATTGCCTAAATCTGTACACCCTTCAATATAAACAACTTGAGCAGCTAATAACAGTATAATAGATATATGAATAGTGCCACATCAACATACTAAGACACAAAATCTATGGTGTCCATGAAGTGCCCGTGCAAAGACAATTCAGTAGATGACAAAAAAATTGAAGCAAAGAAAATATGTCAGTGCAATAAATAATGTGCAAAGTAAGATCTAAACTAATGTATAAAGCTAAATTCACATGACCGTATCAGCAGCGGATTTCATGCTGCGAAATCCACTGCGCACACCTCCCCTGTCACTTCCAATGTGATTACATACTCACAGCATGTAACCCCCGACGCCTGGGAAGATACATTATTTGCACCACGATCCGGCCGCATCTGAGGCTCCCGGTGGTCCAGCACAGCCCATAAGTGCACAACCCCGCCACAGTCAGGGATCAGGAGCCTCACATGTGGCCAGATCGTGGTGCAGGTAATGTATCATCCTGGGCGGCGGGGGTTAATGGGGCCGGGACATACATGCAGCGGGATGACAATCCCGCTGCGATTATCTAATCACATTAGAAGTGACAGGAGAGGTATCTGCAGTGGATTTCGCGGCAAAATCAAAGCATGAAATTCACTGTAGATACGTCAGTGTGAATTTAGCCTTATGAAGGTTTTGCTCGAGTATGGCCCCATGTCTTCCGTCCTGTGGACCCCCCTGGGGTAAGTGGCGTGTTCCACAGTTGTTAAATTTATTTGTAGAACATGAATGATATTTAATAATCTCATAAAAACACCTGTTATTGGCTGCTTTACACTGTGTCCTATTAGGGTACAGAATTTTCTTCTTTTAACTGTTTCAAAATGTATTGTGCTTCTTGGTAGTTTGCACATAAAGAGTATATACTTTTTCATCTATTACCATGATGTACAGCCCATTTATACTTGATTGTATTCTGTATTGGTTTGAGCATGAGAACTAGCACTCATTTTCTAGTTATTGTTGTGATCTAATGTGTACGTGGAATCTTCTTTACCACTGCCACGTAAAAAATCCAGTCCATCCTCAGTTCTTTCCCAGAGATGAAGCCTTTATTCAGATTTAGTCCCAGACTGACAACAAGTAGGTGCCCACTGGGCAATTTCTTTGATCTCCTGTTTAGAAGCCCTAATATTGCACAGGTTCCACTCATACTGCCAAAATATCTCCTACCAGTTGAGGTCTGGGCTCCAAACAACCTCTGAGGGTGGTTTCTGGTACCAAGACGTTAGCAGTAGAGCCTTTAAAGTGACTCTGTACCCACAATCTGCCCCCCCCCCCCCCCCCCCCCAAACCACTTGTACCTTCGGATAGCTGCTTTTAATCAAAGATCTGTCCTGGGGTCCGTTCAGCAGGTGATGCAGTTATTGTCCTAAAAGACAACTTTTGAACTGGCAGCCCCGTGCCCAACGACCAGGGCTTAGATTGTGTATGCATTAGGCTGGCACACCCTCTCTCTCCCTCCTCCTCATTAGGAATGCTCCAGGCAGATTGCCTCCTGTTCCTCACCTGTGTGAATACTGAACATGGGCTTGATTGTTAAGGCACCTGCGTAATGTTCAGACAGGAGGAAATGTTCTAGGGGCATTCCTACTGAAGAGGGTGGGGAGGAGGGACGGAGGGGTGGTGCAAGGTTAGTGCACAGATACTGTAGGCCACGCCAATTTGACACAGGGCTGCTAGTTTAAAAGTTGTTTTTTAGGACAATAACTGCATCACCTGCCGAACGGACCCCAGAATGGATCTTGGATTAAAAGCAGCTATCCAAAGGTACAAGTGGTTTGGGGGGGTCAGATTGTGGGTACAGAGTCGCTTTAAATTGTACCTCCAAGGTTTAACCCCTACACGTTCTAAAGATGTAGGAGTATAGAATAGAGAAGCAGTAGAGTCACTGTACAACACCAATTGACTTCTGGGAAATTTAAAGGCCAATTCCATACCTCAAACTTTTAATCATGTCCTGAAACCACAAAAGAACAGTGTTGCTTCATTCCCACCTACGTGCTTTAACACTTCAATCTGTAACTTTACATGGTCTCTTCTATGTAGCTGAGTTGCTCTGGTTCCATAATACTACCACTCACAGGTGACCAGAGAAGGTCCCGGAGGTAAGAAATTGTTAGGTGTTTTATATTATATACCTGTGGCAACGGAACTGAATGACCCTTCTGATTTTAATAATTAACCCCTTTGCTACTTGGTTTTCTTTGGACATTTGACACCTACCAGCACACTTTGTCATATACAAACAAACCAAAATGTGTGCACATGCTGGCACATTCCCTTAAATTAAACTGGGGATTATATGGCTATTTAGTGTTCCATCTCTCTATACAAAACTTCAATCCCACTTAATAATACAATCATAATGCATTAACTCATGGTGTGTTTACACAGGCAGATTTATCTGACAGATTTTTGAAGCCAAAACCAGGAACAAGTCATAAAGGAAAGACTGAGATTTCTCCTCTTTTCAAATCCATTCCTGGCTTTGGCTTCCAAAATCTGTCAGATAAATCTGCCTGTGTAAACGCACCATAAGGCTGCTTTTAAGTGCAGACAGTATGTGTGCTTTATTGTTCTAATTAACAGTAAAAGGTATAAAGCCCCTATTGCACAGGGCGACTGTGAGGAGCAAACGAGTGCCCCCATGCGGCGGCAGCGAGCGGGTGAGAGCCGGGGGGCTGTCTGGGTGATCACTAGATTGTCCAGGCAGCCTATAGGGGATAGCGGTGGTCTGTTGGCGCTGCTCCTATTCCACAGAGCGACTGCAGCAGATCGTTGCTATATTAGTAGTTTGTCTTTCAACATTTTCATCGTTTATGTCATCTGATTGTTGTGTTCTATTACATAGGACCGAATATAGTTCCGTGTAATAGGGCCTCTATACAAAATAAAGTCCAACAGCCCCTTATGATGCATAACTAGAAATGGCTGGGCCCCATAGCAAACTTTTGATTGGGCCCCCCACCTCTTCCCGACTGACCACTAAGCCATCAAGTGTTGTCAGGAGTGCTTGCAGTTAAAGGGACATTTGCAGATCTGGGGAGGCCACCTAGTGCTGCAAATGATGATTGTTCAGGGGGCCCCCCTGATGCGGTGGGCTCCATAGCCGCTGCTACAGTGGTAGTTACACCCCTGATGAGTATAATGAATCATAGTAAATGCACACCTCACTGGACTGGATCACCATCCATTTACAAATCCAAAATACCAAGACAAAGACTGGATCAAAGTGAAAATCCAACATGTGGCTATTCACCAGACCATGCCTGAAAGTAACCAAATATTGAGAACAACACCCCCCCCAAATTTGTATAAAAGGGACATGTCTTCCACATTCCTCTACTGATATTTGTTATTGCTATGACTGTAGTGCATAACTCGTATCTCTACCAGTGGCTTTTAGATGGAAGATTTGGTACCAACAGGATTGTGGCAGAGTAACACATAAACATCATTGACGTTTGCTTGTATATAGTGAAAATCTTTGGCCCACTTAAAAGGTGGACTATACGCAAAATGGTGTGCTATACTTCTGAGATCGTAGAATGGGTAACCCCTACTAGAGATGAGCAAACCTGGAGCATGCTCGAGTCGATCCGAACCCGAACTTTCGGCATTGGATTAGCGGTGGCTGCTGAATTTGGATAAAGCCCTAAGGCTATGTGGAAATCATGGATATAGTCATTGGCTGTATCCATGTTTTCCAGACAACCATAGAGCTTTATCCAAGTTCAGCAGCCCCAGCTAATCAAATGCCGAACGTTCGGTTCGCTCATCTCTAACCCCTACCCAAATCCACTAGTCATAATGCATTTTGACATGTTTTTAACCTTCCGTTGATTTTAATGTAAGCTGCAAAGCAGTTCCATTTTGAGTTAAGTATCATTTCACTATTTTCAGCATTTTCATGCTGCTTTGAGCATTCCCTATTGAAGTCAACTGGCGTTTTTTGGGAAGTTTTTAATTCGGGTTTGGGCTTTTTTTTTTTAACCTGTGTCAACATATCTTACAGTAGTTTTCCGTTCCTTTCTCTATGTTTAAGGAGATGTCCGGCGAAAATTTTTGTTAAAAAATTGTATTACCTTCCAAAAGTTACACAAATCACCAATATACACAGTTATTATGGGAAATGCACATAGTGGGGGAGATTTATGAAACATGGAGTAAAGTGAAACTGGCTCAGTCGCCCCTAGCAACCAGAGTCCACTTTTCATTCCTCACAGACTCTTTGGAAAATAAAAGGTGGAATCTGATTGGTTGCTAGAGGAAACAGAGCCAGTTTCACTTTACACCATGTTTGATAAATCTCCCCTGAAGTGTTTTTTTCCCAGCACTTACTACTGCATCAAGGCTTCACTTCCTGGATAACATGGTGATGTCACTTCCTGGATAACACGGTGATGTCACTTCCTGGATAACATGGTGATGTCACAACCCGACTCCCAGAGCTGTGCGGGCTGTGGCTGCTGGAGGATGATGGCAGGGGGATGCTCAGTGTCCCTCCAGTGCCCTGTATCCCTCAGTGTCTCCCTGCCATTATCCTCTCCAGCAGCCACAGCCTGCACAGCTCTGGGAGTCAGGTCGTGACATCACCATGTTATCCAGCAAGTGACATCACCATGTTATCCAGCAAGTGACATCACCATGTTGTCCAGGAAGTGCAGGGAAAAAAAGCACTTTAATGTGCATTTCCTGTAATGTGTATATTGGTGATTTATATAACTTTTGGGGTTAATACAATATTTTAATAAATTTTGCCGGACTTCTCATTTAAACCCCAAAGTAACACAATAATTCTCTATCTTTGAAAATTAATAAATCTGCACCCTTCAGATGTATTCTTTCTGAGGGTTCTTTAGCTATTTGGGCTTATCAGGCTGTGTTCACTTCAAGACACAAAAAAGGTGCAAATCTATTATATAGTAGAACATCTGTCCTTACAGCACCGATAATCTTGTATCCACCACTCAGACTCACTCTATTTTGTGTAGTTTTAGCAGTTTCATGTACTATGATCCAGCCAACTGTTTTTATTTACAGGATTAGAAAACATAGCTTCCCCCTCAAAAAAAAAACAAAAAACAAAAACAGAGCCACACATGTCCTCAGGTTGTGTGTGTTACTGCACTTTAGTTCCATAGAAGTGAATGGAGCAGAGTTGTAATACCACACACAACCTGAGAACATGAGGTGGTGTGCTTTTTTTTTTTGGAAGAAAGCAACCATGTTTTTTAGATAGTCCCGCATTTAAACAAGCTCAATCATCTTAGAGGACCTTCACCATCATCACTATTGGCCACGCATGCCCCATTTATACAGACCATGCCCAGTCTACTAACAATGATTTTCAGGCCTACAAAAAAGCGTTTGAGTTTGTCGGTGGATAACTGGCCATTATGGAGTGCCACAATATCCTATACCGGGACCACAGGATACTTCTAAAACCCTTATTAAATCACATGCAAGCCTTCATCAGGCATCATGGGACTTTCCTGTGGTCTCAGAATTGAAGAGTTTGGCACTCCATGATGGACTGGAGAACCACTGCACCCAGCAAGGTCAACTAGCTTCTTTTTGCAGCCTAGTCCTTACATACGTCAGATGACATGCTTTTTTTCTCTCGTCTTTTGGCCACAGAACTAAAATCTTTGTACTTTGTGCAGTATATGCTGTGGACATACATACATTACACACCACCCATTAAAACACAAACATCTAAGTGTGTTTTATATGGTTTATACACATTTTAAAAGGAAAATCCTAAATATAGATAAATACACTGTACAATAAAAACACAAATCTATGAAGGAGAAAAGGATCACAGTTCTATCCTGTGCATTGTATATCTGAGGTGCACAATCGTAGATACACATGCATGAGTTTGAATACATCCTCAAAGTGAATCTGTGAAATGTAACTCAGGTTCACTGTTAGGGTAAGTGGACACGTCATACCTAGAGATGAGCAAACCGGGTCCATCCGAACCTGATCGTTCGGCATTTGATTAGCTGGGGCTGCTGAACTTGGATAAAGCTCTAAGGTTGTCTGGAAAACATGGATACAGCCAATGACTATATCCATGTTTTCCACATAGCCTTAGGGCTTTATCCAACTTCAGCAGCCACCGCTAATCAAATGCCGAAAGTTCGGGTTCGGATCGACTCGAGCATGCTCCAGGTTCGCTCATCTCTAGTCATACCTTTTATATATAGGTGTGTGTGCTTCCAGAATGGGAAAAATGCCTTCCTATTCATTAGTGCAAAGAGTCAAAGAGGCTTTCCCATGTCCTAAGTGCTGTAACGCCTCCTTGCTCCCCCTCCTATCCCTAGAAGCTGGGCCCTGACTATCAATCAGGCAGGGATGGGAGCAGGGAGACATTACAGCCTTCAGCACTTGGGAAAGCCTCTAATGTAAATATATAAGGAAGGGATGGGGAACCTTTGACCCTCCAGCTGTTGCAAAACTACAATTCCCATCATGCATGGGCAGCCAAAGCTTTAGCATGATAGGAATTGTAGTTTTTCAACAGCTGAGGGACGAAGGTTCCCCATCCCTGATATAAGGTATAAGTGTCAGCAGTCTGGATTGCAGCTGACAGGATACACTTAAAGTGATTCTGTTTTCATTCCCGAGTAATATCAGTGCTGATAGATATCAAAATCCAACTCTTCTTTATATTTGATCGGCTATAATGGTTTAAAATAATCCAATGACCCAGACGATCTATAGGGCTACTGTAAGGAAATAGACCACAATTATTTGCTATTTTAGCTGTTATAGTCCCAAACATCTGTAATCTACATTGTATTATTTGTATGTGGGAGGCAGCAGGACCCATGCGCAACACTACAGGGTACACATGAAGGCTGGCAATGTTCTGAAGAGTATAAATCATTGGTGTCAAACTCAGGCCTTCCAGCTGTTACAAAACTACAATTCCCATCATGCCTGACAGACAAAGCTTTAGCTGTCCAGGCATGATGGGAATTGTAGTTTTGTAACAGCTGGAAGGCCTGAGTTTGACACCTCTGGTATAAAGCATTTATAATCCTACATGAAATCAGGTGCAGTAAACAGTTTACTACAGTAACTGCTGCAGGTCACTAGTAGACCTATATTGTGGACATTAAAATGCTTAATACAATACTGACAGCTAAATCTGAGTTGGCAAATATTTAATGCATTTAATATGTAAAAAAAAAAGTTGGAAAAGGTGTCAATAGAAGTGAGGACAGTCTCTGAAGGCAGCTCATATTGGCTTGTACAGTAATGTGGTGACATATTTCTTCTTGTAACGGTGAGTAGCACTTAATACCATCACGCCGTCCTAAAAGAAGAACATAAAGATGTAATATGGTCCTTTACATGTGTATTTAGCACACTGATGTTAATGCGTTTACCTTGATGGAAAGGGCGTATAGGTGATTTAACATAACGTGGTTTGGTTCTGGAAGCAAAGCTGGATCACACTGGAAAACATCAGAAATATGAATAGTTAAACTAAGCTCTGTAAACCCCCACATTTTATTTTTTTAGTCTGTAAAAAGCCATTAAAGTGTCACTGTCATTAAAATTTTATTTGCAGAAGTCAATAGTACAGGCGATTTTAAGAAACTTTGTAATCGGGTTTATTAGCTGAAAAATGCATTTGAATCTGAAGTCAGCATTAAAGGACAAGTGCCATGAAAAACTTTTTCCCAGTAATTGAAGCACATTACAAAGTTATATAA
This sequence comes from Dendropsophus ebraccatus, assembly GCF_027789765.1. NCBI lineage: Eukaryota > Metazoa > Chordata > Amphibia > Anura > Hylidae > Dendropsophus > Dendropsophus ebraccatus. The sequence continues at coordinate 26,496,340 of NC_091456.1, forward strand.
CTGTGTAATGTGCTTCAATCACCTATCTGCCTCCCTTCCCTGTCTTTTCCCCCCTCCACCAGGAAGTGTCCTAACTCACACAGACCTAATGACTGCCGTCACCATCACAAGGCAGCTCCTTCTTGTGAGGATGAGTCATCATCAGGTGGCCTGGTCTAGGTCCTGTTACAGCAGCCCCCCCTCCCCAGTCCAAGTGATGGCTTGCAGTTGTTCAGCCAATGGGAGCTGAGCAAGCAGAGTCACCTGACAAGGCAGGGGAGGGGGGAGGCTAGTGTAACAGGAGAAGGAGCTGAGAGAAGAGCTTGGTGACCACAGTAACCAGGTCTGAGTGAGTTAGGACACTTCCTGGTGGGGGGTGGAGGGGGGAAAAGACAGGGAAGGGAGGCAGATAGGTGATTGAAGCATATTAGAGTTATATAACTTTGTAATGTGCTTCAATTACTGGGAAAAAGTTTTTCATGGCACTTGTCCTTTAACCCTTTAAGGACAGAGCAAATTTCGATTTTTGCGTTTTCGGTTTTTCCTCCTTGTGCATAAAAGGCCATAGCAGTTGCATTTTTCCACCTAGAGACCCACATGAGCACTTATTTTTTGCGTCACTAATTGTACTTTGCAATTACAGGCTGAATTTTTGCATAAAGTACACTGCGAAACCCGAAAAAAATTCAAAGTGTGGTGAAATTGAAAAAAAAAAACGCATTTTGTTTATTTGGGGGAAATGTGTTTTTACGCCATTCGCCCTGGGGTAAAACTGACTTGTTATATATGTTCCTCAAGTCGTTACGATTAAAACGATATGTAACATGTATAACTTATATTGTATCGGATGGCCTGTAAAAAATTTAAACCATTGTCAACAAATATACAACACTTAAAACCGCTCCATTCCCAGGCTTATAGCGCTTTTATCCTTTGGTCTATGGGGCTGTGTCAGGTGTCATTTTTTGCGCCATGACATGTTCTTTCTATTGGTACCTTGATTGCGCATATACGACTTTTTGATCGCTTTTTATTACAATTTTTCTGGATTTGATGCGACCAAAAATGCGCAATTTTGCACTTTGGGATTTTTTTGCGCTGACGCCATTTACTGTGCAAGATCAGGAATGTGATTAATTAATAGTTCGGGCGATTACGCACGCGGCGATAGCAAACATGTTTGTTTATTTATTTACTTTTATTTATAACCTGGGAAAAGGGGGGTGATTCAGACTTTTATTAGGGGAGGGGGCTTTTTACCAATAATGACATTTTTTTTTTAACTTTTACACTTATACTAGAAGCCCCCCTAGGGGACTTCTAGTATAAGTGCTTTGATCTCTCATTGAGATCTCTGCAGCATAGATATGCTGCAGAGATCCATGAGATAGGCACTCGTTTACTTCCGGCTGCTGCAGCTGGAAGTAAACGAGTGCCGAGCCGGGGACGGCGCCATCTTGGAGCGGTCCCCGGCCGGCAGCACACACGGAGATCGCTCCTCCGGGATAACATCCCGGAGGAGCGATCTCCCCACTAGACACCAGGGATGAAGCTGCGTCCGGTAATCGGATGCAGCTGTCAACTTTGACAGCTGCATCTGATTACTGTATTAGCGGGCACGGCGATCGGACCGTGCCCGCTAATATCTACGGTCCCGGGCTACACGCGGCACCCGGGACCGGCGCGGTTCAGAGCGGGGCCGCCGCGCGGCCCCGCTCTGAACTTCCTTACCGGCATCAGGGCGTAAATTTACGCCCGATGTCGTTAAGGGGTTAAACTCTCAATACTGGCTTTTCACACAGCTCCCACTGTGTAATCCTTTGTTCTCTGCTCGCAAATAATCTCCCTCCTCCCCCCTCCATAGGTTACACAGGGCTCAACCGATGTAAAAGAGTCGAAATTTCCTGATAATGAGAGAGAGGAGGGGGGGGGGGGCTGGGAAAAGGCTTTTTGAATGCAGATAATGACATATTTGCCTAAAAAACCAATTACAAAGTTTCTTAAAATCGCCTGGACTATTGATTTCTGCAAAAAAAAAACAAAAAAAGACTAAAAATGACAGATACTTTAAACTGACCAACTCCTTATTACATACACTCGTAGCTGTCAATTGAAACAGACTCCTTTACAGCCTATAAAACTAATGAGTTTGATGTCCGGCCTGGGAAGTGGAGTGCATTGCTGCGTGCTCACTTCCCTGTCGCATCGCAGTGTCATGAGTAAGAATTTATACCCACATTCTGAGAATATGGTAAGTGCAAGGAAGATGTTCTACAGACTGCATTCACAGAGCTCCAAATCAGTTTAAATCTTTGTGGTACTGTACGGGCTTGGCCGAGTGGTTGTGTCCATACAGTACCGCAAATCATGCAGTCATGTGATTGATGGACACGGAGTTGTCATTCTCTGTACTGGCCAGAATTCCTGTATTTAGTCTTTTTTTACAACCAGAAAATCTTCCTTTCAGGAGACTGGACCTGGATTTCTGGTAAGTTCAGCTTTGTTTTACAGCATGATAAAAAAATAAATAAATGTAAATTGCAAATTTGCTTTATTTCACATCTAATGTTGATTTAGATTTTGACAGTTATGACAGGGACACTTTAAGCAAACTGCATTTTGGAAGAAAATGAAAATGGCCTAAGAAAAGTAATAAGGCGTTAAAGGGATACGGTCACCCCCTTACACTTGCTTCATTTAATTGGTGGACAGTGTCATCTAAACGGTGCTATGCAGCAATTGGGCCCCATCTGGCTGGTGACTGAGGGCCCAACTGCGTGAAGCCCCGCCTAGGTGACACTGTGCACCAACGAAATGAAGCCATTTTAGAAGAGAGAGACAGACAAGTTTCATACAGGTATATATTAAATGTACAGCATCTAAGCATGTGGATAACCAAAGAGTTAAAGGGGAATGACAATATCACTTTAAATAAGTTGACCTATGATTAAAAAATTAACCTGACAGCAAGCAGTCACAGCCCCACACTTTGATCTAAAGTTTTTTTTTTTCCAATATACCATACAGCGCTAGGAATAAACCAAACTGATGTCCACTTACAGAAATGCCAGTGTCTTTATTAAGGATAACTTGCAGTAGATGAGGTGGAAGGATAGGAGGAGATTTGAAACGTTCTTCTAGCTTACAGTTGTATGGATCTTGCTGGTATGGACCTGGTGGAGAGCTGGACAACTCTGAGCAAACAGAAACGGAAGAAACATGCTAAGTGGCTGGTGCTGTTTGGATATAATATTAACAGTAAGGTTAAGTTCACACATTAAAGTAAAGGGTAATCACCAAGATCTATACATTTACAACAGGTCGTAATCACTGCCTCTCCGCCGTCCCAGGGAGCAATGCACCTTGGATTTCACTGCATTGAGTGCTTTAACTGGCAGCCGGCAGTGTTATCTTTGGCTGGTCTCCCTGAGATCAGTGATCTGTTTCTCTTATGGCTCTACTAGGCATTGCTCCCACCTAGCCAGAATCCTGCTCCACACTTATGAGGGGCAACACCCTGAAACAAATGTCTGTGGTGGATACTTAGCCTTGGTTTTTCCCTTGTCATTACAGTGACTTATAGGGCCACTTAATATAGTGGTTTTGCTTGTTTCCCTACAGGAGCCACCCCTTGGCTGGGTCCTTCCCGGAGGGATATCTGGCTAGTTCTGTGTTTCGTAAATACGGCTCCACAGGCTCTTTTTTTGCAAATCCACGTGATTCATTGACGTCACTTTTCTGGGATAGTCAGTGTGCCGTACCTTATACCAAAGGGTATAGATTGAGCATGCGCCTTCTGCCTCCTTATGTGTAGGAGGGCAGAGCGGAGCACATGCAGAGCTGCCTTACATATTATATAACACATTGGTAGTGATTGCATGCATGTAAAGCATCCAACATTACCAATCTGTAGAATACTGTGCAGAGTAAATTGTACAATGTGGATCCACATTAGGATCAGACCTTTTGTCATTTAATACAGATAATCCACAGCAAATGGTGGCAGACTTTTTGTGCTGTGTGAACACTGGACAACATACACTAACCAGAATAACTATAAAAAGCAGTCAGACTATTATATACATAAGAAACAACACGAAAAAAAAAAGTGTTTATCACAAAGACAATGGTCTTACCTGAGACATCAGAGCCTTTTTGAGAATCCACCATTAAGGCATCAAATACTTCAAAATCGGTTTTCTTCACAGTAATGACATTGTTTATAGTGCCGAGCTGGCTAGTTACTACTGGCTAGACAATAGACAAAGAATACACCTTGATAACACATAGTGAACAAACAAAGAGCGATGGACTGACCTCACCAGCCTGACTACAACACAAAACCCTCTACAATAGCCCAAAGCATGCACAATGAAAACTTCAAACTTTTTAAAACGGCATTAATAAAATAGTCTTCTACACCTCTATACTTTTATATATCCTATAAAGACCACCAGACCTGACCCAGGTCCCTATAACAAAATCCTATACAAAAAAGGGGTCACTACCAATACTTCAAAATACAAAATCACTTTATTGACATCACATATAAAATCACATAATGGAGTAAAATTATGCGCACAAGAGGTACTGTAAAAAAAAAAAAATATCACACACAAATAATAACACAGAATACTAAACCTATATAAGGTGCTATGATGTATTATCTGCCACTATGGGGATGATAGATAAATCCCTCTCAATTCTGGCAAAATAGTATTGGCTGGAATGTTCCTGCACAGAGTTAACTATATACCTGCTATTGCACAAGTCCCGGATGAACAAAGTGCCGTAATAAATAGACAGTTCCGAATCACATAGAAAGTCCAATCCCAAAGACCTGAAAACAGTACCTGATGTAAGCTGCGTGATACCACCTCTAAAGCACGTTTCACATTCCGCTTGATCACAGAGCGCTTACATCAGGTACTGTTTTCAGGTTTTTGGGATTGGACTTTCCATAACTTTTTTCTATAATTTTTTTTAGGGTATACCCACCACTGAAATTTTGGCTTTTGTTTCAATAAACCAAGATTAGGAGATTGCCATTGCCAATTCTACTTTAATTCCCTACTTTTATGATTAGTCTCCAGGGTGGGGGGATGATTTGGCATTTATTTTACCTAGCCGGATAACCCTGTAAATGGTAATAGAGATAAAAAGCATTACCGAATTCTCCAACAAACCAAAAGTATCTTACTGAATTACCTCAGCAGGATCATGTGTCCACTGCCCATCGACAAAAAACTTGTACTGGTGGTCACCTTCCGGCAAGTCTAATATTGCAACAAAGTTGTTGTGGCTGTAAAATAATGGAGGGTAAATTAAGTGAATGATGCCAATGATGGAAACAACCTTATCACTCTCATCCAGATACTGCTATGCATGACAAGCATTTCTGTCAAATACAGTAAGGCTTTGTTCCCAAACAGTATTTCTGCTCAGTATTTTGCAACGAAAATGAAAGGCTATGTTCACACACTGTTAAAATTATTATTTTTTTTATAGTGGTCGCCCCATATGGTGGGGATGCGGCCATTTTTGAGCTCCCCCACTGTATCGGGCGACCATACCCGGCGTATAAGACGACCCCCGACTTCTAAGAAGATTTTTCAGGGTTAAAGAGTTGTCTTATACGCCAGAAAGTACGGTATATAAAAAACAAGGTGGAATTACCTGATGCATTTCAAATCTGATTCACAGTTATAGTAAAGATAATTCCTAATGTGCACACTTATATACACCTAAGACACACCCACTCCCTTTCTCTAGCTCCTCCCCACATTAATTACCAGCAGGGATCAATTAGCAACAACCTTGTCTGTTTGGGATACGTCACCCAATGCAGCACATGTCATAGTAAACCCACATATTCATCAAGGTTATACCCGGTGTGACCCCTAACATGCTGCAATAATAACAGTCCCCATAACACTATGGGGGACATTTACTAAGGAGTCTAATGTGTGTGTCTCTTCTAATGGGGACTGGTGAATATTTTGTTCCATTATCTTGTGAATAATTTATTAACATCTAGCACTGCCATAGAGAATGTATCTAAAAAGACGCAAAAATGAAAAATTGCGCAAGCATATTCCCCCTGGTACTGACCAGACGCAGGCCTGCACCTGTTTATGCAACTTTTAAAAAAGTTACAAATTATGAATTGGGCGCTAATCCTGAATAGAGATGAGCGAACCTTCAGCATGCTCGAGTTTATCCGAACCCGATTGTTCAGCATTTGATTAGCGGTGGCTGCTGAAGTTGCATAAAGCCCTAAGGCTATGTGGAAATCATGGATATAGTCATTGGCTCTATCCATGTTTTCCAGACAACCTTAGAGCTTTACCCAACTTTAGCAGCCACCGCTAATCAAATGCTGAACGATCGGGTTCGGATGGACTTGAGCATGCTCGAGGTTCGCTCATCTTTAACCCCGAATTTTCCCGCAAACTTTTGCGTGAATACTCAAAATAGGCAGATTAAAAAAAAAAAAAAGTTGCATCTAAAAAATAAGCGCCCATTGAATACTGGTTCATAAATAGAACTTTAACCAAAAATGGGTAAAAAACCCAATTATTCACCTAAAAATAGATGTAAAGCACTTGATAAATTTCCCCCTATGTATTCATTAGGCTTGATCCAATCAGATAGACAGTTGCAAAGCATAGTATGTGACCTCAGGTTTCACCCTTTCGGGGCACGACTGTCCAGTTTTAGAATCCAAAATGCTTCACAGTTTTTCCTCCAATCTCCTCCTGGTGCCAGCAGATTTTTTTTTCTCAAGCCCCATCACCTCCATCATGTCAAGACTACCGCTGTGATTATCCTGGAAGTGTCCAGAGGCGACTGAGAAGGTCCTAGTGCTATCCAGATTACTAGTTCTAGTACCTGGAATGTGCTCGAAGATCTTGTACTTCAGGTTTCTTCTATGTAGTGGATCCTACAACTCTTATATGTAATAGAATAACACACTTGGAATTCTAATTTATGTGTTTTCATTAATGGGTAACTATCACCTGTAAGACAAAGCTAACCTGATGATATCTCCCTACTGTGTACAGGGTGCTGAGAATGGAGGTTGCAAGCAATGCCCGCAACATACCCCCCACCCCCCTTATGTTTGCGGATGTACAACATACCTTCTGATGAGAGGAATCTTGCCCCAGTTATTGAATGATCCAGCTAAGTAGATTTCTTTCCCTCCGCCAGTCCAGCGAAATACAGTAGGTCGAGCCTGTGTTGGAGCTTTATCATTTACCTCTAAATCATGCTGCCATGCAAGGAACTCATCCTTTTCCAGTGGTGCCTGCAAGAGTTACAAGGGCTATGAGATAACATCTGACGCATTCATAGATTTTACATACACTACCATCTGCTCACAGCTATTTGCTCCTAATTTCTGTCTTTAAACCCTTTAAGTCAGCCATAAGTCTATATACATTCCTACCCCTAATGCCACGTGCAGTAGGAGTGTGCATCATTGTTCCTGACACGAGGGGTTTCAAATGTGAGTGGGGCCCACTTGACGTACCTCATTCCTATTAGGTTGGCGATCTTCTCATAGGGTCTGTCTCAGGCAGACTCTATGAGAAGATTACCGATAATATTGATAAATGCTATGCAATCTAATTATATATGTAAGCCCCCTAGGGGACTTATAAAGTGCGGATACATTTACTACCATAAGAATTAAAGCCCAAAGGGGGGATTTATTATGGCTTTCAGACCATTATTGTAGAGAACGGGAACTTTGAGATTTCTTGTGTTTATACACCGAGTTTGTCAGAAGAATAAGGAGGGATTGCATGTACCAAAATTTTGAGAACATTAGAAAAAGGTTCTTGAAAGAAACTTTCATGCTCTGAACCAAGAATCACAGGGGTGATGCCTGGTGGCTTCCACCTGTCCCACCAGCCTAGATTGATAAATCGCACACTGCTTGGGTATAAGGAAATATCTATCATTTAAAGGGGTTATCCAGTGCAACAAAAACATGGCCACTTTTCCCCCTACTGTTGTCTCCAGTTTAGGTGCAGTTTGCAATTAAGCTCCATTTACTTCAATGGAACAGAGTTTCAAAACCCCACCCAATCTGGAGACAACAGTAGGGGGAAAGTGGCCATGTTTTTGTAGCGCTGGATAACCCCTTTAAGGCCAATGGGGCAGGAAGAAACCACCAGTGATCACTCCAATGATTCTTTATTTAGGTACTAGGCCATATTAGACTGCAGACAAAAGCTGAAAATTTAGTCTGGAATGTGGGCCCCCACCCCAATGTCTCACCTGGGCTGCTACATGCTCAGCTTCTCTGCTGTGGCTGACAGTACCCACTGAGGATTTTGCATAAGCTTCAAAGTGCACAAATATGTGAAGAAAACAAGATTACGGGTAGCTTCACACGGGCGGGCTCGCAGCGAGATTCTCGCTGCGAGCCCGGCAGGTCCTGGCAGTTCCCATAAACTACATACTTGCTGCGGACCGCAGCGAGTATGTAATTGTACCGCGCTTAACCCCTTCTACTCCCGCCCGGCTCCCCCGCTGTAAGCAGCATACATTACCTGTCCTTGCTGCACGGGTCCGGCGTCCTGCTCTCCCGTCCGGCCAATTAGTGTGTTGCCCAGCCGCAGCCACTGATTGGCCGGGCGGGAGAGCAGGACGACGGACCCGTGCAGCAAGGACAGGTAATGTATGCTGCTTACAGCGGGGGAGCCGGCGGGAGTAGAAGGGGTTAAGCGCGGTATAATTACATACTCGCTGCGGACCGCAGCGAGTATGTAGTTTATGGGAACTGCCAGGACCTGCCGGGCTCGCAGCGAGAATCTCGCTGCGAGCCCGCCCGTGTGAAGCTACCCTACGTGTAAATTCACACGGGCGTCTCGCACAAGAAATCCGCAGCTAATCCGCAGCTAAACCGCAGCTAATCCGCAATACACATATTATTCTTATTATTATTAATATGTGTATTGCGGATTAGCTGCGGATTTCTTATGCGAGACGCCCGTGTGAATTTACCCTACATCTAGATAGTTCTTGAAGGAAGAGAGAAGTGAAGCACTGAGCACTCAACCAGTCCTGCTGGACAAAGGTCCAGTTTATTCAAAACTTTATTAGTGTAGGGGGGACAGGGAGGGGCGGCAGCTGCATCCTCAATGACAACCACTGTTTCAGGTTACCATTCCTAACAGCCAAAATGTTGTCAGTGAGGATGCAGCTGCTGCATTTACCCTTCCCCTTCACTAATAAAGGTTTGAACATACAGGACCTTTGCGGACAGCAGGACTGGGCAGGTGTTCGATGCTTCATTTCTCTCTTCCAGCAAGATCGGTCTCTATTTAATCGTAGTGCCCCTTAGCTGTCGGTCCATAGACTTCCTACATGAGGTGAACATACTCTGATCCTGAGCCATTTGTGTCTTATAACAAAGTCAGTGATGAACCTCTGCCTGTCTACATGCACAGGGAGTGTACAGGCAAGGAATAAAAGCAGTATGCGAGACACCTGTGAATAATACAGGTGTGACTCTGGGGAAGGGGTGGGCAACTTTATTATGGGCAGAAGCTATGTCACCTTAAATCAGGGACGGAGAAACATTTGGCCCTCCAGCTGTTGCAAAACTACAATTCCCATCATGTCTGGACAGCCAAAGCTTCGCTTTGGCTGTCCAGGCATGATGGGAAATGTAGTTTTGCAACAGCTGGAGGGCCAAAGGTTCCCCATCCGTGCTATAAGCAGTCACTTACTGGATACTTTACAGTTATATGTACTCACAGAACTTGCTGACAGCAGCTCCCTGTGTACACCATAGAGCTAAAATCTGATACCCCTAACTGAGCAGTACAAATAAATTGTACATTATCTTATCAGAGAAGAATCCCTTATTATTAGGCTTAGTGGCCAAAGAGAAAACTGTAGGATTTAAAGTAATTTTATATCATTGATAGCAAAATGGGAAATGAGAAAAAACATAACACCAAAACCGGTGATGGTAAATAGCTGCCCTAGTCCCTCTCTCTTCATGACAGGACACGGCTCCGCTCCCTAAGGCATTACCTATTCCTGGCTAGATGTGACTTCACTGGAGTAGTGGCACACATTAGAAACCATAATGCAAGTGTGAACACAGTCTAAGGGCCCTATTCCACCGGACAATTATTGTTTGCATAATCGTTAACAAATAACGATCTCAAACGACCGCTATTGCAAAAGACCTGAAAACGTTCACTCATTTCCATGGAATGATAATCGTAACTGCAATAGTTTTTTATTCGCTATTTCTTTGCTATTGCATTTGTATCTATTGTGAACGACCGAACGATGTCTTATTCAATGCGAACGTTTTGCGAACGAGCAACGATAAAAATAGGTCCAGGTCTTATAAAGCGATCAACGATTTCTCGTTCGGTTGTTAATCGTTAACTGCATTTCAACCGAACGATAATCGTTTAGATGCGAACGATTTAACGATAATCTGAACGATAATCGTCCGGTGGAATAGGGCCCTTAGAGTACAGAAGACTGTAAAAAAAAAAAGATAGTGTATGGCCATCCAGCAACCCTACTGATAAACTACTAGTCAGCCAGAAGACTACAATGTATGTATAGACATAAAAGAAGCCCTTGTCCTGTAAATACATGGTAAACAACATTTAGCGATAGCTATTAGAGTTGAGCGAATTTCGAGCGCGCTTCATATTGTCCAAACCCAAGATTGCGGCATTTGATTAGTGGTGGCTGCGAAGCTGGATTTAGCCCTAAGGGCCGCATCCACCACTAACCAAATGCTGCACGCTCAGGTTCAGACAAACTCGAGCATACTCAAAAGTCCACTCATCTGTAATGCCTATACCTTCCTATGGTGAACGTAACGGGATAACCTCACGCAGTGCTGCCCATATCAACCAATTAAATGGCAGCTCTTTTCCAGAAGGGACTGGTTGCTATGGGAAGCATCATCGCCATGTAATTCATTTCAGTACATGTGCTTAATAGAAAGTTGTATTCCCATCTGCTTGGAGGAAGAACATGCGCCATCATTTCTGTGTTGGACTAGACCCTTCGGTACCACATTGGGAGTCTGGGTCTCCTCAAAGTCACATTGATGAGGTTCAGAACTCTCCTTTAAGCCAGAGCTGGCACAACACCGGACGTTACTTTCAGGGACTTTTAAAGTGACTGTAGCACCAGGCCCAGACAGAAGCACTGGAGACGGGCCGACCCACCCTTAGTGGGAGGAAACCCCCGCCCCTCTATGATAGGGTTCCATTGATTCTAATGGAGTCACGTCATGGAGGGGCGAGGGTTTCTTCCCACTAAGGGTGGGTCGGCCCGTCTCCAGTGCTTCTGTCTGGGCCTGGTGCTACAGTCACTTTAAGAAAGCCCTCCCACCTTAGATACCAGCAAAACCAAGATGCCCAGCCCTGCTGCCAACCAAGATACCAGCAAGACCCAGCTGCCCAGTGCCCAGCCCTGCCGCCAACCAAGATACCAGCAAGACCCAGCTGCCCAGTGCCCAGCCCTGCTGCCTGCCCCATGCCCGCTGCCCCCACATGGCTGTGCACCCGCCTCCCAGCTTATCTCCCCCGCACACTGTGTCCTGTCCCCCTCCCCCTCCCCGCCAGGTGTCAGTGTCCGTCACTGTGAGCAGGAGGCAGCTGTCACCACTCTGCACCTTGTTCTCCTCCGCCGGATACATGTCCGCGTCCTCCGGGCTATCCATCAGGATTTTGGCCCTGTCATCCCCCTTGCTGGCGCCCCCGCCGCTGTCCCTTCGCCCCTTCAGGGGTCCGGGCCGCTCGCTGCTGGTGTTCCCCATGTTGACTGCAGGACAAACTACGAAAGGCTGAGGACTTTGTTTATGGTTCTCCCGGCTTCCGCTTCCTGTTTCCGGTCGCGGCGGTGACACGCAGTGCGGTCCACGCCTCTCTGCCGCCAGATAACAAGCTGTGATAGTGGAGGACTGGTCCTGGCGGGCTACGGCTGGACGGCGGCTCTAATTAGAGGACAGTGACGTCAGTGTTTACCACAAGACAGCGCAGGGACGTGTATACACCCAGCGATAATTATCCCGCTGTCTGTCATGCTGGGTAGCCTGGCAACTCTCTTTGCGGCAAAGCGCTGCCCCTTATTAAAGGAGAAGTGTGACAACAATTTTCTATTAAAGTATTGTATTGCCCCCTAAAAGTTATACAAATCCCCAATATACACTTATTACCGGAAATGCAGATAAAGGTTTTTTTTTCCCTGCACTTACTGCATCAAGGCTTCACTTCCTGGATAACATGGTGATGTCACTACCTGGATAACATGGTGATGTCACTTCCTGGATAACGTTGTGATGACACTTCCTGGATAACATGGTGATGTCACTTCCTGGATAACGTTGTGATGACACTTCCTGGATAACATGGTGATGTCACTTCCTGGATAACGTTGTGATGTCACTTCCTGGATAACATGGTGATGTCACGACTCCCAGAGCTGTGTGGGCTGTGGCTGCTGGAGAGGATGATGGCAGGGGGACACAGAGGGACACAGGGCACTGGAGGGACACTGAGCATCCCCCTGCCATCATCCTCTCCAGCAGCCACAGCCCGCACAGCTCTGGGAGTTGGGTCGTGACATCACCATGTTATCCAGGAAGTGACATCACCATGTTATCCAGGAAGTGACATAACCAAGTTATCCAGGAAGTGAAGCCTTGATGCAGTAGTAAGTGCAGGAAAAAAAAATCACTTTATGTGCATTTCCCGTAATAAGTGTATATTGAGGATTTGTATAACTATTGGGGGGGGGGGGGGGGGGGGGGGGGGGGGCAATACAATACTTTAATAAAACTTTTCACCTGACTTCTCCTTTAACATAGACTGCACTATACACTATGCTGCACTATGCAGTGGCTATTTCCAGTGGGAACGGCATGTCAGCCTCCGAACACTTTGCATATGATTACCAGTGGCTGAAGAAGTTGGATGCAGCTGTTGGAGTCCTGGAGAACATGGATTCAGCCTATGGCTATATCCATGTTGTCCAGGCAGCCTTAAAGACCAGAATGACCTCATACAGTGACCAAATAGCAGTAGATATTAGCTCTACCCAGGCCCTGCACACCATAAGTGATTACAGTGCAGTTACAGCCAATAACTCACAGGGGGCATCTTCTTTGGGTGGATCATAGGTGGCTTCTTCTTCTCTTCTGCTCACTCTTCCTTTTCTTCTCCATCTGACCTCAGCCATCATGAGGACTTCTATCAGCCACGAGTCATTCCATGCACCGTCATCCTCCTCCACATTTATATTGCCCCCTCCGTGCTCTCATATAGTTGTCCCCTCTGTCTCCATATAGTAGTATGACCTTTCTGTGCCTCCCATATAGTAGTTAGGCCTCTATGTGCCCACCATATAGTGCTTAGGCCTCTCTGCTCCCATATTGTAGTCAGGCCCTCCTCCATGCATCTATATAGTAGGTAGGCCTCGCTGTGCAGGGAGCCCTCCCCAGTAGGCAGAAAGCCCAGTATGTAGTATTCCCATTATAGGCATCCCCAGTAGGTAATCCCCTCTGGTAGTAGGAATTGCCCCTGTAGGTAAGATGCCCTGGTAGTTCTCCCCCTCCCCCATATGCAGTCATCTCCCCTGGTAGTTAGCTTCCCTTCCTTCCATGTAGGCATCTCCCCTGGTAGTTAGCCCCCCTCTCCTCCATGTAGGCATTTTCCCTGGTAGTTAGTCCCCATGTAGGCATTCCCCTGTTAGCCCCCTTCTCCCATGTAGGCATCCCCCTGTAAGTTATCCCCTCCCCATATAGACACCCCCTGCAAGTTAACCCCCCCCCCCCCCCATACAGGCATCTCCCTGTAAGTTAACCCCCTCAACCTTAACAGTGATTGGCACGGCAGGGAGCCAATGTTAATCAGAGCCCTGTATTTAACTGTAAGTGCTTGCGGTTAAAGGGCCAGATCTGGGGCGGTTGGGAGGCTGTGGCTGATCGGTGTAGTCCGACCCCCAGCGTACCAGATCGCCTAATATACATATCTTATAAAGTATGAAGTTCAAGAAAACAATTCATAGGATCAAAATAAGAAAATGACCGTCAGTGCCCCATGCCCTATAGGGACATATCAGCAGGTTAGATGCTTGTAACCTGCTGTTACTTTCCCTTTTTCTGGTTACCAGGACACAGGTAAATGTTCATTGACCCTAATGCTTTTTTCCATGGTGAGATAATTCTGCTCAGGCAGAATCATTGAGGCCCTTTATACTTACATACCTCAGGGGTCTGGAGCTGAAGGAGCTTTAATACTAATCTTGCCCTGGCCATAGCTGTATGCTTTTCAAAGCTGTGCATAGACTTTAAAGGGAAACAGGCACACAGGCCCCACATTTTTAAAATATTTTTTATATCATTATTATTATATTTTTTTTGTGTCACCCACCATATTTTACCAATAGTAGTAGCAACATGAAAAATTTAATCTAAATAAAATAAATCACAGCGAATGATACTTCTTTCTATTTTGTTTCTAGAGAATAAAAAAGAAATTATATCTTTTTACTGCAGTAACTTTCCACAAGCACCACTGCTATCAAATCTTTGGAACATATTGTAGGCTATTCACTAATTGTACTGAGTTCATTTCAGTTCATGTAAAATAACATAATCCAGCAGATTATAGCGTTCCTTGTGACACAATTTGCTGAAATAACAGACTCCTTCAGGGAAGCTTTTCGTGACCACTTATTGCTCATTCCCTATACGTATATGGAAAAGATGCTTTAGAGAGGGAACTATCCACACAGAGGATGAAGATGTCTCTTGCCTTCATCCTCGATGCTGTTCCCAATCCATCCCTTCTAATGATTATCAGTAGAGTGAGCTGCCGGGGGTGGGCCAGACCAGTGCTCTGGGAGCAGTAGCTCTGCCCCCAGTGCTCCAAACGGCCTTACTTGACACAGGATGAAGGCAAAGGAGATACCTTCATCCTCAGCGCCTTGTATGTAATAGGGAGCTACCAGCAGGTTATATTCATCTAACTTTCTGAGAGTTCCCCTTTAATTCTTCTGTGATAGGGGAATTAAATGTCAAATTTCCTATAGTATAAATAAGCATAAGCAGGGGCATAACTACCACTGTAGCAGCCATAGCAGCTGCTATGGGGCCCACCGCATCAGGGCCCACTCCTGCAATAAACTGAGCCCCCTGAGCAGTCATCATTTGCAGCACCTGGTGGCCAAGCGGGCCTTCTGAGTTCTGCAAATGTCCCTTTAACTGCAAGCACCCCTGACGAGCGCTTGCAGTTACAACTACACTTGATGGCTTAGTGGGCATTCATCAAGGATGGGGGCCCAATCAAAAGTTTGCTATGGGGCCCAGCTATTTTTGGTTACACCTCTGAGCATGTTATAGTGCAGGAGAGTTTAGTTTGCACACAGTCCTTGGTGTCACATAGGAGAGCAGAAACGGACAACGGTGCAGAGGTTCAATTACATATAATGATAAGGGCACAACAATGAGGTAAGGTCGCAGTTTGCACAAATCATGGCAGATTTGCAACAGGGAGCATTCAGCAATGTTTCTGCAGACTCATAAGACATATGACTGTGATGGTCCTACAGAGTCTGCAAAGCACCGTGGAGGAGAAGAGGTGTAGAGATATGTGAGAAATGGAAAGAGCAGGGTGAGTAGCCTAGGATAAGGGGAGGCCGGCTGACAAGGCCGGGCTCAGAGTAGGGGCAGGGTGACCAGTCTGGGGCAGGCAGGCGGATGTCAAGATGACCAGTTTTCGGGGGGGGGCAAAAGTCCAGTCAGTAGAGATACTGAAGGACCATGGAAGGGGGGAGGTTTTTTTTGTCTTATTTGCCGTTTAAATACATTTTTGGGTCTAGTGTCTTTTTAATAGGGAACTCTGGTTAAAGAATTTTATTGGATTGGACTGTTTGTCTTCACACCTGTTTGTCCACATCCTGACTCAGACCCTGAAGCTGCAAAAAATTCTTACTTTCTGATCCACTCTGTCTCCACTCCTCTGTCCTCTCCCTCCCTTCTGAGACAGAGGTCACATGATCTCCATCTCTTCTGTTGCCAGGCAAACTGTAACACATCATTTATAGCCCTGCGCACCACTGACATCACACAGTCATCACCTGGTCAAGGGAGGGGTAACAACAGAATAGTATAGGGTAAAAGAGACCCTGTCTCTTTTGTGAACGGCCCAAGGCCTATGGTATTTTTAAAGGGGTACTCCAGAGACCACAATTTTATTTTTTGTTAATAGAGGAACTGTCACTGATTTTTTTAAAAAAGAAATTAACAGGGGTTGTGATCGCAAGCAGTTTTGCAATATACTCGCTTATTTTATTTTTTTACTTAAATGATATTACTTTATTAAAGCAATGTAAAAAAATAGTCTTATATAGCAGAACACTTTTAAAATATAAAAATGTCATTTTACCATAAATGATAAAAAAAAGCTGTATACTGTATATATCTTACACTTTCCAACTCACAGATATTTGATTTTCTCACATACTTTGTGTTAGAAACCAGCAGGATAACAAATGCATTAGCAAAACACATAGCAAGGACTAAAATCTCATTAGTCTCACCCTTGAATCAATACAAGAATTATCATTCTGGAAGCAGAGCTCTGACTGAGCTGATCAGCTCAGAGGATTTGTAGCCGCTTAACAATATCTTCTTTTGGTCGTGTAAAGATTACTCAGACTCGCACACTAGTTTACACTAACAGATTACCAAGTATGCTTGCACAACATAATGTAGCCAATAATAACATTGGTCTACATTTGAAAAAAAAAAATATTCTGCTGACCTAAATATTTTTGCTGATTAAGTGAAAGGTGCTGATTCCATATTTGAATGCAAAAAAAAATGCAATACGTAAAATTTTTTTGCAAATGAGAAATGTTTGATTAATTGAGCCAATTTTAATTTTTTTGTGCTTTCATTTTGTCTTCCTTGTGTTTAAAAGGCCACACCAATTATACTTTGCAATTACAGACTTAATTTTTCCATAAAATATACTGTGAAAACAGAAAAAAATTATTTGTGCACTGAAATTGAAAAAAGTGCAATTTTTATTTTGATGAGTTTTGTGTTTACACCATTGGTCCTATGGTATAACTGACATGTTATCTCTGTTCCTCAAGTCGGTACGATTACAGCCATATGTAACTTGTATAACTTTTTTGTTTATTTGATGGCTTTAAAAAAAATTAAAACTTAAAAAAAAAAAGCTCTTCAAATTGCCCTATTCCCATCCTTATACCGCTTTTATTTTTTGCTATATGTGAGGGGTGTCAATTTTTACGCCATGTTCTGTTTTCTCTATCAGTACTTTGCTTGCATATATGTGACTTTTTGATCACTTTTTATTACAATTTCTCTGCATTTGATGTGACCAAAAATCTGCAATTTTGCACTTTGGCGGGTTTTTGCGCTTACACCATTTACTGTGCAAGATCAGGAGTGTGATCATTTAATCCTTCAGACTATTATGCACGCGGTGATACCAAATATATTTATTTATTTTTGTAAAATGGGAAAAGGGGGGTTATTTAAACTTTTACTAGGGCATGGGATTTTTTATTAATAAAAAAAAAAAAAACAACAACTTTTTTTTACATACATTAATTTAAATTCCCCCTGGGAGAAATCTAATACAACTGCACTGATCTATCATAGAGATCAGTGAAGTATACATAATACAGCACTGATTGATTAGATCAGAGTTGTAACTCTGGGCTGCTGCAGCCCAGATCTACAGATTGCCGAGCCGGCATCAGTGTCAGTGCGACTCTGAGGCCTGGCCTGATGAGATGAAGGCATCTCCCCTCCACAATTCTTTTTGGATGCCCTGGAATAGTTATGATCAGGGTTGTCACACTGTTAACACTAGCTGTAGTCTACCATCATGTTTGTGTTACATCTGCCCTGATATCTATGTTCCATACATATATATATATATATATATATATATATACTACCGTTCAAAAGTTTGGGGTCACATTGACACTGTACTTTTTAATAAAGATAACTTTAAACTAGTCCTAACTTTAAATAAATACACTCTATACATTGCTAATGTGGTAAATGACTATTCTAGCTGCAAATGTCTGGTTTTTGGTGCAATATCTACATAGGTGTATAGAGGCCCATTTCCAGCAACTATCACTCCAGTGTTCTAATGGTACAATGTGTTTGCTCATTGGCTCAGAAGGCTAATTGATGATTAGAAAACCCTTGTGCAGTCATGTTCACACATCTGAAAACAGTCTAGCTCATTACAGAAGCTACAAAACTGGCCTTCCTTTAAGCAGATTGTGTTTCTGGAGCATCACATTTGTGGGGTCAATTAAACGCTCAAAATGGCCAGAAAAAGAACTTTCATCTGAAACTTGACAGTCTATTCTTGTTCTTAGAAATGAAGGCTATTCCATGCGAGAAATTGCTAAGAAATTGAAGATTTCCTACAACGGTGTGTACTACTCCCTTCAGAGGACGGCACAAACAGGCTCTAACCAGAGTAGAAAAAGAAGTGGGAGGCCGCGTTGCACAACTAAGCAAGAAGATAAGCAAACAGACGCCTCACAGGTCCCCAACTGGCATCTTCATTAAATAGTACCCGCAAAACACCAGTGTCAACATCTACAGTGAAGAGGCGGCTGCGTGATTTTGAGTTTCAGGGCAGAGTGGCAAAGAAAAAGCCATATCTGAGACTGGCCAATAAAAGAAAAAGATTAAGATGGGCAAAAGAACACAGACATTGGACAGAGGTGTTTGGATCACAAAGAAGAACGTTTGTGAGACGCAGAACAAATGAAAAGATGCTGGAAGAATGCCTGACGCCATCTGTTAAGCATGGTGGAGGTAATGTGATGGTCTGGGGTTGCTTTGGTGCTGGTAAGGTGGGAGATTTGTACAGGGTAAAAGGGATTCTGAATAAGGAAGGCTATCACTCAATTTTGCACCGCCATGCCATACCCAGTGGACAGCGCTTGATTGGAGCCAATTTCATCCTACAACAGGACGATGACCCTAAACACACCTCCGAATTGTGCAAGAACTATTTACAGCAGAAGCAGGCAGCTGGTATTCTATCGGTAATGGAGTGGCCAGCGCAGTCACCAGATCTGAACCCCATTGAGCTGTTGTGGGAGCAGCTTGACCGTATGGTACGCCAGAAGTGCCCATCCAACCAATCCAACTTGTCAGAGCTGCTTCTAGAAGCGTGGGGTGCAATTTCTCCAGATTACCTCAACAGATTAATAGCTAGAATGCCAAAGGTGTGCAATGCTGGAATTGCTGCAAAAGGAGGATTCTTTGACGAAAGCAAAGTTTGATGTAAAAAGAATGTTATTTCAAATACAAATCATTATTTCTAACCTTGTCAATGTCTTGACTCTATTTTCTATTCATTTCACAACATATGGTGGTGAATAAGTGTGACTTTTCATGGAAAACACAAAATTGTTTGGGTGACCCCAAACTTTTGAACGATAGTGTATATATATATATATATATATAGCCACAAAATGCTGACGTCAGCAGTTTTAAACTACTTATTCAGTATTCTTTCATTAAGTTATACCTACTGCATATCTTTCTGCACACTTATCTTTTTTCACACTCAGCATTTCCAAATAATTATATATAGAGATGAGCAAACCTCGAGCGTGTCTAATCCATCCGAACCCGATCATTTGGCATTTGATTAGCAGTGGCTGCTGAAGTTGGACAAAGCCCTAAGGATATGTGGAAAACATGGATATAATATATATTGGCTGTATCCATGTTTTCCAGACAACCTTAGAGCTTTATCCAACTTCAGCAGCCCCCGCTAATCAAATGCTGAATGATCGGGTTCGAATGGACTCCAGCATGCGCAAGGTTTGCTCATCTCTAGAGATAATGCATCACCAGGAACCAGAAAGTAGCATAGAAGATGAACGGTGGCAGCTGCTTGGGGTAGGTGAGTGTACCTTTTTTTTTATACCACCCCCAGGCAAAGATTAATTAATTTTTTTTTTGTATACTTTTCAACGCCATTGAAAAGTATTCAACCTACTTGGTAATTTTAAAGGACAAGTGCCATGAAAAACTTTTTCCCAGTAATTGAAGCACATTACTAAGTTATATAACTCTGTAATGTGCTTCAATGACCTATCTGCCTCCCTACCCTGTCTTTTCCCCCCTCCACCCCCCAGCAGGAAGTGTAAGAAACTCACAGATACCTAATTACTGTTGTCACCAAGCTCTTCTCTCAGCTTCTTCTTGTGACGAGTCATCAGCAGGAGGGCTGCTCTAGCACCTGTTACACCAGCCTCCCCCTCCCCTGCCTTGTCAGGTGACTCAGCTTGCTCAGCTCCGATTGGCTGAACAACTGCAAGCCATCTGAGTCCATGTCACTTGCTTATCTTCCCTAGTGACATGACTCCTTCACTCACTGAGTCCACCCGGCAGCAGGAGAGAGTATGAGGGGAGGGGGAGGCTGCCTATGTGCTAGGAGTCAGTCGGAGAGAAAATAAGCAAGTGACATGACTCAGATGGCTTGCAGTTGTTCAGCCAATCGGAGCTGAGCAAGCTGAGTCACCTGAAATGGCAGGGGAGGGGGAGGCTGGTGTAACAGAAGCTAGAGCAGCCCTCCTGCTGATGCCTAGAGAAGAGCTTGGTGACGACAGTAATTAGGTATCTGTGAGTTTCTTACACTTCCTGCTGGGGGGTTGAGGGGGGAAAAGACAGGGAAGGGAGGCAGATAGGTGATTGAAGCATGTTACAGAGTTATATAACTTTGTAATGTGCTTCAATTACTGAGAAAAAGTTTTTCATGGCACTTGTCCTTTAAACTCTCAATACTGGCTTTTCACACAGCTCCCACTGTGTAATCCTTTTTTCTCTTTTTCATGGTACTTGTCCTTTAATGTTTTGTTGCATTACAACCCAGTGAAATGGATTTTGGCAGTTTTAAACCTTTGGTTTACAGACCTTTCTAACCACTTTAAGGCTAGGTTCACACACAGTAAAACAATATTAAAATATGATCATAATTTTAAGTGAAAAGAAAACTATTTATAAATTCCCTATAGATTTCAATAGAGCTCATTATTCCATTGAAAATACAGCTGTATATTGCTTTTTCTCCTTCTTTTTTTTGTTTTACTTAGGCTATGTTTCCACAATGGTGGAATTTGGTGAAATAACAGCTGTTGTTTTATTTTGGTGGGCGTAAGTAATAATAGTATTCCCGACAGTCTTTTTGTCAGTATTTTTTTAACCACAACCAGAAGTGGGTAGAAAACATAGAAACTGTGCAAATCTTTCCATTATAATTTTGCCCTGTCAGTCTAACTGGTGGGGTAAGACACAGACTGTGCAAGCCCTAATACTGAGCCCGCCCCAGCTGTCCCTATCTACTTGCCACCCTCTGCCCTAGGAAGCAGCGGGCAACTGGGTCGCGTTCCCTATACTGCAGCAGTGGAAACACAAAACAAGACAAGACAAAACACACACAATAAAAGAAGGCTCAGTGGTCCAAGTTGGCAACTGTTGGAGCTGAGACACAAAATCGGAGTGCGGTAGAGAAGTCGAGGTCACAAAAAGCCAAAGGACCAAAATACACAGAATAGCAAAGTCAGGAAAAGCTAGATCAAAGGACTAGGAACTAGGCGCTATCACAGGCAAGGCACTAGAGACAAGTGAACAAACTGATAGGACTAGAAGTCCCAGCCCAGCCCAGGTACCCACAGCTAACTGGGAGAGTCAGCTGGCAGTCAAATCACTGTGATCACAAACACCTAGTGCTGATCAGCCCGGGAGAGAATACTTACCACTGCTACAACAAGGAATAGCAGAGTATGGGTAACTTCACACACACTGTATCACAGCGGATTTTCTGCTGAGGATCCGCAGCAGATTTGATCTAAACAGCTCAACACAGCATCAAATCTGCTGCAGATGTGCTGCAGATCCGGTGTGTGTGAAGGCACCCTATAGCAAAAACCTGAGAAGCATTCTGTTTGCTATGGACGCCAAGCCGAACGCACGGCCCAAGTCCTAACACCTGATTTTGGCTATAATTTCTGACCAAAATACTGACCAAAATGCAATGTGTTAGCATAGCCTAAGGCTAGAATTTTAGTAAGTCTTTTTTCAACCAAAACCAGGAGTGGGTCTGACAGGGTAAAATAATGGAAAGATATGCACAGTTTTGTGTTGTCTACCCACTCTTGGTTTTGGTTAAAATAAGACTGACAGAAATACTATGTGTGAGCATAGCCTAAGGCTATATTCTCACACAGTGTTTTTGCTCAGTATTTTGCAAACAAAACCAGGAGTGGATTGAAAACACAGAAAGGCTATGTCTACACACTGTTGAAAAAGAGTGGATGGCCTCCACTTAATGGCCGTTATTTTAAAACGACCATTTATCTGTCAGATAGATTTCTCTGTGTAAAGGTACCCTTAGTCCAGGTCTGGGAGGAGATCCCTCAGGAGACCATCCGCCACCCCATCAGGTAGGGAGTTCATACAGGAACGTGGAGGCCACACACAATACTCATTTTGACTTGTTCTACGGACATTACATCAAAGTTGGATCAGCCTATAGTGTGTTTTTCTACTTTAATTTTGTGTGTGACTGCAAATCCAGACCTCTATTGGTTAATAAATTTGATTTCCATTGATGATTTTTGTGTGATTTTGTTGTCAGCACATTCAGCTTTGTACAGACAAAGTATTCAATGAGAATATTTCATTCATTCAGATCTAGGATGTGTTATTTGAATGTTCACTTTATTTTTTTGAGCAAGTGTGTATATACAGTGGTATCTTGGTTTAAGAGTAACTTGGATTTAAAGCGTTTTGCAAGAAGTGCTCACAGTTTTTCAAAATTGTAACTTGGTTTAAGAGCATTGCTTTGGTTTAAGAGCTCCCTGTACTGGGTGGGAGGGGGAATGGGGGAGGGGCATGGTCTGCATAGCGGGGTCTACAGCACTGTACTCTGACCAAGGAAGTCTCCCTCACCTTCCAAATCATGGCAGATCCACTTCAGATTGGGACCTATTTTTTTTTAAAGCTGTAACCCCTCTCTCCCCGCACAGAGAGTGCTGCTATACTGTGCCCACATCTGCCCTGCTCATTCCTTAATGCTCCCTGCAGTCTCTGTCAGTCCTTGTGTTTCACATCCTCTCCATTCCTGCACTCACATTCCTGCATGTACCTGCACTCACACTCAGCTGTTCACACTGCTGCTATAATGTGCCTGCACTTACACTCAGCCATTCACACTGCTGTATGGAAAAGTTTCTGCTCTGTCCTCCTGCACAGCTCTGTGATTCTCACTTCCTGGTCCATGCTGATGACACACCCCTCCCCATTGCTGTCATGTGACCACACAGACTTCTGACAGCAGCCCTGCTTCTCTATTCTAGCCTGTTGTACTACGCTACTGCATTATGGGGATCTGTAGTTCCATCCTACAAACTGCTGATGTTTTTTCAGGTTTGTGCACTTACTATACATTATACACCACATGCTGATTGCTACACTGTACAGTAACTTATAATGTCACATATTCAGCTTTTTCTTAATGTTTGTTTCATCTGTTTTACATGTTAGTCAGAATAAAAAATCATTATTTTGGGGTGTGGAACCAATTGTCTGCATTTCACTGATTTCTTATGGGGAAAATTTGCTTGGGTATAAGAGTGGATTTGGATTACAAGCGCAGTCCCGGACCGAATTATGCTCGTAATCCAAGGCACCACTATATATATATATATATATATATATATATATATATATATATATTTATATTTATTATTATTTATTTATTTATTTTTGTCCACTGGAGAACCCTTTTATGTTACATTTGCAAATTAATTGGTGGCAGTGCGGAAGAGGCACAACAAACTGAAATCTTGCAAATCTGAATTCTCAGGTTAGCTAGTTTTTTTTTTAGTACCACACTATTCTCACTGTGTATTGCTTACTAATGAGTGGATTACTATCACATTAAACTGGCGCTGTTCCCTTGTACTGGTGGCATTAGCTTTTATAGCAGGTTGATGACACATAGTTACTTTCCGAAGTGCATAATTGATTCTGTGGTTGGAGATTAGAGTCTTAAGATACTGGACATATTTTAGCAATAATTCTTTCAGCTCTACATCAAGCAGTCGCTGATCATTACAAAGTCTTGTATTGCAGCAAAGTAAGCCAGAAGTAAATAATCAGCATGTAGGGTGTGTTTCAATAATATTTAGCATGTTCTGTTTATATGCTGAGAAAATCTACTGAACTGTGCACCAAATACTCCAGTAGGTAGGTGCCCCCAGTGTGTAGTTTCCCTAAGTAAGTAAATAACTGTAGGTAGGTGCCCTTAGTGTTTAGTTAAACAGTAAGTAGATAACTCTGTAAGTAGTTTTCCCCCTTATGCATATCCCCCATGTAGGTAGGTGTCTTCATTATGTAGTTTCCGTCAGTAAGTAGATACCTCTGTAGGTAGTTGTCCCCCTTATGCATATCCCCCATGTAGGTAGGTGTTTTCATTATGTAGTTTCCGTCAGTAAGTAGATACCTCTGTAGGTAGTTGTCCCCCTTATGCATATCCCCCATGTAGGTAGGTGCCCCCATTATGTAGTTTCCGTCAGTAAGTAGATACCTCTGTAGGTAGGTGTCCCCCTAATGCATATCCCCCATGTAGGTAAGTGCCCCAGTATATCTTTTCCCCTTAGTAAGTAGATACCTTTGTAAGTAGGTGTCCCCCTTATGCATGTCCCCCATGTTGGTAGGTGTCCCCATTATGTAGTTTCCTCTCAGTAAGTAAAAACTTGTAGGTAGTTGTCCCCCTTATGCATATCCCCCATGTAGGTAGGTGCCCCATTATGTAGTTTCCGTCAGTAAGTAGATACCTTTGTAATTAGGTGTCCCCCTTATGCATGTCCCCTATGTAGGTAGGTGTCCCCATTATGTAATTTCCTCTAAGTAAGTAAAAACTTTTGTAGGTAGTTGTCCCCCTTATGCATATCCTCCATGTAGTTAGGTGCCTCCAGTATGTAGTTTCCCCTTAGTAAGTAGATACCTTTGTAGGTAGGGTTTCCCCTTATGCACATCCTCCATGTAGTTAGGTGCCCCTGTTATGTAGTTTCACTCAGTAAAAAGGTACCTGTGTAGGTAGATACCCCCTTATGCATATACCCCATGTAGGTAGGGGCCCCAGTATATCATTTCCCCTTAGTAAGTAGATACTTTTGTAGGTAGGTACCACCTTATGCATATCCCCCATGTAGGTAGGTGCTTCCATTACGTAGTTTCCGTCAGTAAGTAGATAACTCTGTAGGTAGGTGTCCCCCTTATGCATATGCCCCTTGTAGGTAGGTGCCCCCATTACGTAGTTTCCGTCAGTAAGTAGATACCTCTGTAGGTGTCCCCCTTATGCATATCCTCCATGTAGGTAGGTGCCCCCATTATGTAGTTTCCGTCAGTAAGTAGATAACTCTGTAGGTAGGTGTCCCCCTTATGCATATCCCCCATGTAGGTAGGTGCCCCCATTATGTAGTTTCCGTCAGTAAGTAGGTAACTCTGTAGGTGTCCCCCTTATGCATATCCCCAAAGTATGTAACTGTCCCAGCATATATTTCCCCTTAGTAAGTAGATACCTTTGTAGGTAGGTGTCTGCATATCCCCCATGCAGGTAGGTCTCCCCATTATATATTTTCACTCAGTAAGTAGATAACTCTGTAGGTAGGAACCCCCTTATGCATATCCCCCATGTAGGTAGGTGCCCCTTAGTAAGTAGATACCTTTGTGGGCAGGTGCCCCCCTTATGCATGTCCCCATGTAGATAGGTGCCCCCTTATGTAGTTTTCCCTTGCAGATAGGTGTCCTAGTATTCGATAAATAGAAACTATGACATTTTGAAATGAATGTTGCATTGTCTCCGAAGCCCTGCAGTAGATGCTGATCTTTTTTGCAGATATCTAGAGCGATTCTGCCAATACCAATACTAGTACAGCTTTTATTATATATGCTTGACAATGTCAGTGTTCATTTTAATTTATTCTATATAATATATAGAATTTATTCTTTTGTGTATGTCCTCCCTTATGTTTACCATCTGCGGCACATTTAGACTTATAGACATTTACATGGCGTCTCTCATTTTCTTCTCAAGCGCACCACCAGCTTCTATTTAATTCAGTGGAACATTGTAATTCACATCCATTGACAGCTATGGCTCGCGTGTTCTATAGAGCTGGTTTCCAAGGATGGAAGAAATGTGCTGGAGCAGGAGATGCTGTAATGAATAGTCTTGACTGTATTGAGCAGAATACTAGGGAGGAATCTGATTAAAAAGCTTGTCTTTCAATACATCTTAGAATTCCTCCTCCACCATTTATGTAACATTCTCAGAAGTGTGACATGTGACTTCTGCCCGATTTCAGATCGGTTTGTCCGTATGGATCGTTTTTCTTGTAAATGTCATCATCATTAACTGTGTCGTTTTAAATGAAAACACTTTTACAAGTGAGAAATTAAAAAACATATATTTAGAAGTCCCCGTTCTAGAGTTACATATCCGAATACAGATATACTGCAGTCTTGCAAAATGCAGCTGTCCTGAACCAAGTGGCAGGTGCTAATCTGAGTACGAGCTGAGGCCAGCTCTTTAACCTGACCATCTGTCCATGTTCATAACAAGTAGGAAAAGTTACAAGAACCTGCTTCACCCTCTTCATATGCTACGTTTACACGGAACGATTATCGTGCGAATTTGCGCGATAACGGTCGAATTCGAGCGATAATCGTACGTGTAAACGCTGCGAACGATCGATAAATCGTTCATTTTGATCTTTGAACAAGTTCTCAAATCGTCGTTGATCGATCGCCAAAAATTCGCAGATCGTTCCGTGTAAACAGTCGTTCACCAATTCAATCAATGTGTGAGATAGGCTTAAGCGATCGCAGAACGATCGCAAAACGAATTTTCCGTACGATATATCGTACCATCTAAACGCTGAACGTTATTAAAAGAAAAACGTTACTCCGACATCGTTAATCGTACGATCGGGCGAATTATCGTTCCGTATAAACGTAGCATTAGACATTCACATTAAGTTATTCTGTTTTACACATATTTCAGATGTTTCTCTTTCCCCATCTTTGGACACCGTACAATTTACATCCTTTGCCCCCCCATGTATTACATCTTCCATATTGTGTATTGATTGGCTACTGGTAGTGGTTGATAGTAATGCGACTGAAGAGGAGCCGTTTGATATTCCCGACTCCCCTATTCAGCCAATCAGTGCACTGAAGAGCGGAGCCGGGGATGTCAAAGACCTGCTACGCGAAGCAGGTAACGTATGCTCGCGGCTGGGCCGGCGGGGGCGATCGGATCGGCGGGTGGCGATGGGAGCGACGGCGGTGGGGTGGCGATGGGAGCGGCGGCGGTGGGGCGGCGATCGGACCAGCGGCGGGGGTGGCGATCGGACCGGCGGCGGGGGTGGCGATCGGACCGGCGGCGGGGGTGGCGATCAGACCGGCGGCGCAGGGGGCTGCAGTTGACCGTGGGGCCGGGCTGCGGATGAGCGGGGGATCGGGCTGCGAGCGGAGGGCCGGGCTGCGGGCACGCGATCGCAAAACAATTTTTCCGTACAATATATCGTACCTTCTAAACGCTGCTCGTTATGAAAAAAAAAACGTTACTCCGACATCGTTTATCGTGCGATTGGGCCAATTATTGTTTCGTGTAAACGCAGCATTACACTGAGCTCTGTTATACTTGATTGCTACAGCTGAGCAAGGCTTTTTGATTGATGTTTTCCTCTGCCTGTCTGGAACCTTGAGGATCAGAGCGCCGGTCCAAAGGGGATCCGAGCCGGCCTCTTGATCCTCATAAAAGAAAGCTGAGCCAGTCTCTCATCGCTGGCTATTAAGGTTCATACCCTGATCCCAGCTCCCCCTGTCTATTCCTGCGATCCCCGTACCTAATTCCTCTGCTTGCTCGACCTGTTATCTGACCTCTTGCCTGACCTTTGACTATCCGATTGTTTACTGATTTTGTACTGCTTTGCCCGTTTGGTTTTGACTTTGGCTTGTTTACTATCCTTTGGGTTTGTTCCTCTGCCTTGTTCCGTTTTGCATCCATACTAGTGTAGGGACCGCTTTCGTGGTTGTCCGCGGCTACCTAGGGCCGTTTAAGGCAAGTAGGTAGGGACAGTGGGTGGGCTCAGATTTAGTGCTCTGTCGTGTCTTGTCCCTACCTCCCCTGTCCTGACACCCCCTTTCCCTTTTTTTCTCTGAACTATACAGATTCAAATCCTCATTTACTGTATAATCTTTTGTGTGAGACGTTGCTAGGATAAAATAATTTAATTTATATTATATTATATTATGTCATATATATAAATGATGGATTTTTTGGTGGGAAGGGGGCCAGAAAAGAGAGTCTAGCTGCACACCAATGTTGTCTACTTCTGTTGTCTGTTGTAGAACAATTAAATGAATAAAGTGCTGAAAAATTGGTTTCAATAATTTACAGATAACAAGCAAATTATAGAATAAACATTTAATTCTCAAGTACAAAGTTAAGAAAATCTACAAATCAACAGTTACAATATAAATAAAGCAAAGATATCAAAATAAATACATGGATACATAGAACGCTTCACTTGTGCCATTTTCAATTTATGTTAAGACTTGTATTAGCTTTTTTTTAAATATATATATATAATACATATACACAGTGGTACCTTGGTTTAAGAGTAACTTGGATTGAGAGCGTTTTGCAAGAGTTTGAAATTGTAACTTGGTTTAAGAGCATTGCTTTGGTTTAAGAGCTCCCTGTACTGGGTGGGAGGGCAAGTGGGGGAGGGGCATGGTCTGCATAGCGGGGTCTACAGCACTGTACTCTGACCCAGGAAATCTCCCTCACCTTCCAAATCATAGCAGATCCACTTCAGGCTGGGGCTTACATCAGGGGACAGGACTGTGGAGGTAATCTCTCCATAGCTGTAACCCCTCTCTCCCCGGACAGAGAGTGTTGCATGTATGTGCCCACATCTGCCCTGCTCATTCCTTCCTGCTCCCTGCAGTCTCTGTCCGCCCTTGTGTTTCCCATCCTCTCCATTACTGTACAGTAACTTATAATATCACATATTCTGCTGTTTCTGAATGTTTGTTTCATTTGTTTTACTTGTTATTTAGAATAAAAAAAATCATTATATTTGGGGTGTGGAACCAATTGTCTGCATTTCTATGATTTCTAATGGTAAAATTTGCTTTGGTTTAAGAGTGATTTGGATTTACAATCACGGTCCCGGAACGAATTATGCTCGTAATCCAAGGCACCACTGTATAGCTATATATATATATATATATATATATATATATATATATATATATATATGGTTCTATTGAGATAATTTCACATAAAGATTGCAGCTTCTTGCATGCATCTAAGGATGTATGGGAAAATGGAAAAAAAAAATCAGCATAAAAGTAACTTTAGTACTGTCCTCAGAAATGTTAAAGAAGCACTTCCTCAAATTTGTTTGTCCATATGATGCACACTCACTACCACTATTCCTGCTGTGTCATCTGTTTCATCACAGCTCCATATATTACATTACTGTATCTGGGTCACGTGATTGCATATTGCATCCTCTCCCTTTCTAATCTGCGCTCAATCCCACAATTCAATAACACAGAATCACATGGCCAGCTAGAGCCATTACCATCTGTGCCTGGAAGAACAGTGTAATAATCCTCATCTCTCTCCATACATTTTTAAAGGGGATGTGTCACCTAAATTTTCTTCTTACTGATTTGAATCAGATACTAAAACTTGTTCTCTTATTCTAATCTGTTTTTATTTTTTGATGTAATTTATTTAAATTTCACTTTATAGAGATTGGTATGGGGGCTGCCATCTTGCCTGAGCTGTTTTAACAGCATTTAGTGACTTGCTTTACAGCAAGACTCATGGACATAGACGACAATAGAGAGAGTCTGTCCCCTTGAGATAAATGTGAAACATCATTGAGCGTGGTCTATGATCTTTGAAAAAATCATTCCACCGGGAGCTGCTTTTGTCTTTGTATTGATGCTATCTATCTACTGGTGTCACACGTTGCTGCAATCCTGTACAGATCACTTTACAGCAGTCTTCTCTTATCACCACAGACAGAACAGGAAGTCTCATCTTGTTTTAGCCCCAGTGGTGAGAAAGAAAACTGCAAGATCTCAGGATTATTTTAGAACATGGAGAGAAAAATGCAAAATTAGAAAAAGTTTTACCAAAAATTCTTAAAAAAAAAAGTTTAACATAAAAACAATATCAGTCAATAACAATCAGTCATTTTCTAATGACATCTTCCCTTTAAATAAAATAGAAGACTTTGGGGGGGATTTATCAACCTTAAAAGTTATATTTTTTTGGGCATAAAATGGGCAGATGCAAATTAATTTATTTTGCATTTGGTAATTTTATGCCCGTTGCACCAGAGGGGAGGGGAGGGGGCGGAACGGGTGGGGGGGGGGGGGGGCACAGACTCTGGGTCCGCTGAATTTATCAATTTTCTTACAGAAAAATGATAAGTTAACCTACGCCAGGTAGGGCAGTGCGTCACTACATAAATCTATGAAGTCGGGGTCATCTTTAAGCCTGGCGCAGAAAATAAATGTCTTCCTATGTGTATACAAACTGTTATCAAATCCATTATAACTGTGTCAGGAGCTATATATGCAATATTCATCATCATTAACTCTAATGGGAGTTTCTGTCTAGCTGAGATGGTGATCCCTGTAGGAGCACAGAAACATGTGTTTTTTAGGGGAGTCACCATAAGATCACATGACCCACTTTAAGGAAAGCATTTCAGGAATTTTCAGGCAGAAAGGATCAACTAATACTAGCTGACATAGGTATACATTGGCTGACCAGCTGCATACTGGATAAAAAGAACATTGTGGGACTGTCCGTAAGGGGCACAAAGGTGTCATAGATAGTTGCTGCCCTTGAAAGCTTTCTTGTTTTCATTTTAAAATGCAGCGACTATAGGATTTAAATAGAGGACATTCTCGTTCAGGGGAAGCTGGTAAGATCAGTGCATATAAATATTTTATCGTCCAGGAAACATTTAGCATTTTTGGCCAGGGCCTAAGTAAGTGTCAAGTTTCCAATAAAGGAAATAAGTAGGTATGTTTATGTAACCTAATCCTAAATTCTTTTACTGCCAGTGTTCTCCGTCCTTCGGGGTATTCCAAAACGCTCAACAATGAATTAGACAAATATTTACGGAGTTAAAGACATCCTATGGATAGATGATGTAAAAAAAATAGTGTTTTTGAGTGGCTGGAACCACATATACAGTATTTATGCATACACACACATTGATAGATATTTTGCATCCCGCAGGGTTGTCTTGATGTTGAAGACCTCGAAGTGTAACAACTTGTTTCGTCCTTTTTGCAGTTATGAAGAGCCTGATCGACCTCAAGTGAAAACATGATCTCCATGCTCTTGTCTCACCTTCAAACTGCATGCTGGAAAAAATAATGAAAAAAGAAATAATTTATGCTTTCGATTTCAACTACCTCATAAAAAGTCATGTTTAAAAAAAAAAAAAAATACTTGGTAGAATCCTGTTAGGGTATGCGCACACTACAGAAATTAACTTGCAGCGGATTCCGGATTCCTCATTCCCGCGATCAACAGGTTCATTCTTCGGATGGAAGGTGGAATCTGCCCGACCATAGAATGGAGCATACGGGACTGGCGCAAATTCAAGTGGGAGTGTGTGTGTGGGGTGGGGGGGGGGGGGCAGTGACGGAATCTGGGGCAATTTATCTGCATCATTTCCGTAGTGTGCACATACCCTTAGAGCGTATTTGTGTTCTTCTGTGATGTTGTATTATCTGATGACTGCTCACGACATGTCACAATTGACAGCTGCATCTGAATATTTGCAGTAAGCCTGCATCGGGGTCTGCTTCGTAATGGCCCTGATCCCGGCTCGGGGGGGGGGGGGAGCAGTGACGGAATCTGGGGCAATTTATCCGCATCATTTCCGTAGTGTGCACATACCCTTAGAGCGTATTTGTGTTCTTCTGTGATGTTGTATTATCTGATGACTGCTCACGACATGTCACAGTTGACAGCTGCATCTGAATATTTGCAGTAAGCCTGCATCGCGGTCTGCGTCGTAATGGCCCTGATCCCGGCTCGGCAGACGATTGCTTTCGGCTGCAGCAGCCGAAAGCAATCCAGTGCCTATCTCATTGATCTATGCAGCATAACTATACTGCGTAGATCTCAATGAGAGATCAGTGTGCATATACTAGAAATCCCCCAGGGGGAATAACCCTAACCCCAGGGGGGAATAACCCTAACCCCAGGGGGGCTTCTACTATAAGTGTAAAAAAAAGAAAAAAAGTTATTATTAATAAAAAAACCTCCCTTAATAAAAGTTTAAATCACCCCCCTCTTCCCATGTTATAAATAAAAATAAATAAACAAACATGTTTGTTATCGCCGCGTGCATAATCGCCCGAACTATTAATCTATTACATTCCTGATCTCGCACGGTAAACGGCATAAGCGCAAAAATATCCCAAAGTGCAAAATTGCGCATTTTTGGTTACATCAAATCCAGAAAAATTGTAATAAAAAGGGATCAAAAAGTCACATATGCACAATCAAGGTACCGATAGAAAGAACACATCATGGCGCAAAAAATGACACCTCACACAGCCCCATAGAAAAAAGGATAAAAGCGTTATAAGCATGGTAATAGAGCAATTTTAAGGAACATATACTTGCTAACAATGGTTTGAATTTTTTACAAGCCATCAGATAATATAAAAGTTATACATGTTATATATTGTTGTAATAGTAATGACTTGAGGAAGATATATAACAAGTTTCAGTTTTACCCAAGGACAAATGGCGTAAAAACAAACACCCCTCAAAAAACAGAATGCCTTTAAAAAAAAAAAAATTCACATTGAATTTTTTCCTGGTTATGCAGTGTTACTTTATGCAAAAATTCAGCCTGTCATTGCAAAGTACAATTAGTTGTGCAAAAACATAAGGGCTCATGTGGGTTTCTAGGTGAACAAATGCAAGTGCTATGGCCTTTTAAGCACAAGGAGGAAAATGCATAAATGCTAATTGGCCCGGTCCTCTAAGGGTTAAAAAAAGTAGTTTTTTTAAAGAAAAAATAAATATACAAAATATTACCCCCTAAAATCCCCCCTTTCCCATTTTTTAGCTGAAAATATAAACAAAAAATATATATCTAAAAAAATAAACATACATACTTAACTAGACAAAAAACCACCATAGAGCAAAATTTCAGCTTTTTGGTCACATCACATCCAGAAAAAATTTGAATAAAAAGTAATTTAAAAAAGTTGCATACATATAAGCGAGGTACCATTAAAAGTATAGATCATGACGCAAAAAAAAAATGACGCCTCAAATAGCCCAATTGACTAAAAAATAAAAGGGTTATAAGGATCACAATAAAGATTTTTTAAATTTTTTTTTTTTAAATGCAGTAAAATAAAAAATATTTATTTGCAATTTGGTGGTTATTCGTTTGCTGTGCAAGGTCAGGAATGTGATAATTTAATATTTCGGGCGATTCTACACATGCCAATTGCAAATAGTTTTTTTTGTTAGTTTTTGTTAATATTAAAAAAATAGGAAAAGGGGGCAATTTAAATTTATATTATGGGATTTTCTATTAAGGAAAAACTTTTTTTTACACTAATTTGTAGTCCACCCAGGGAACTCCGAAGATCAATACTATAATTGCTCCTAGGGATCAATGCAGTACATATCTACTGCATTGATCAATCTTATCTACACTCTGGGGATATTGTTGGGACACAGATCCGGGCTGTAAGTAGAAAGGATCGGCTTTCTGCGATTGCATTGCGACAAACCGATCCTGAACCGGACCACCAAGGAAGCATTTTTTTAAGCAATTTAAATGCCTCTGTCAGTATTGACAGAGGCATTTAAATAGTTATTTTTTTACATGTACAAATGTAAAATAACAAATGTAATTTGTAATCATTGTTAGTTATTTTTATGTTTGGCTTGCCCTTGTTAGGGTTAGGGACAGGGATTTGTGTATGATTTATAGTTTTTTTTTGTTTACTTAAAAAATATTTTATTTCACTTTTGTTTAACCCCTTAAAGTGACACTGTCACCCCCTTTGTGCATTCTGACATCTCTACACAGGTGTAATGGGTAAATTTAGCGTTTTTCATGCCTTATTTCATATCATACGTCATGGTGCTTGTTCAAGTAAAAAGTGTCCTTTTATCAACTGCAGATTGTATTAAGTGGGCGTGGCCTCACGGCAATAGCGCCACTTAGCTCCCTAGGCACCGTCGACCCCGCCCCCTTGACGCCCATTGGTTGGCCAACGTAAAGGGGGTGGGGTCTAGATCTTTCGGCCAGCCTGTTCCAATAGCCGGTGAGGGGGCGGGGCTAAGTGGCACTAATGCAGTGAGGCCCCGCCCACTTTACACAATCTGCAGTTGATAAAAGATGACTTTTTACGTAAACAAGCACCATGACATATGATGTAAAATAAGGTATGAAAAACGCTAAATTTACCCTTTACACCTGTGTAGAGATGTCAGAGTGCAAAAAGGAGGTGACAGTGTCACTTTAAGGTTTCATTTCTGCATTTTCATTTTTTCCTCCTACAGGACTGTTTGGGGTCTTATTTTTTGCGCCATGATCTCTACTTTTCATTGTTACTATATTCATGTAAATGGGACATTTTGATCGCTCTTAATTAATTTTTTTCTGATATATTACACCATATATTCCTTTTACACCACTCACCGTACAGGAACACCATTGTTACATTTTATTAGATTAGACAATAATGCACACTACAATATATAATATGTTTATGGGCGAAAGACTATGTCATTGTTTAATTATTGTTTGACAGTTTTTTTGTTTTTTTTTTACACTTTTTAAGTCCTTCTAAGGGACTATTACATTCATTCATTACATTGCCAACACTGATCAATGCTATGCCATTGCATAGCATTTATCAGTGTTATCTGTGATTTTCTCATAGAGCCTGAGCTGACTACATGGAGGTAAGTAAGAGACTTCCTGCAGTCAGGGGAAATGATTGGGATGAGTGTGACCGCGGGGGTCCCGATCAGACAGTGACAGGAGCACAGCTGACTGGCATTTAAAGTGTCACTGTCGTTATAACTTTCAAAATCTAAATCAACAGTAGATGTGATATAAAGCTGGCAATTTAGATTCATTATTTTTTTTAGTTATCATGGAAAACACGGCACTTTCTGTTTTCTGACCTTTTTTTCTCAAAAAAACAGGAAACGGTCAGAAAACAGGAAGTGCTGTGTATCCCAGGCCATCTGAGCGCTCACAGAGAGAAGGCAGTCATGTGATTGTCAGACACATTGAGCCGTGACTCTCTGTACTGGCCGGAATTCCGATGATTAGTCTGTATTTTTTCAACCAGCACAAGTCAGAAAATCTACCTTCAGGAGACTGGACCTGGATTTCTGGTAAGTACAGCTTTCTTTTACAGCATGATAACAACAAAAATAATAATGAATATATATAGCAAACTTGCTTTATATGACATCTACTGTTGTTTTAGATTTTGAAAGTTATAATGATGGTGACACTATAAATGCCTGCAACATCATGGCCTGGCCGAGCGATTGCTCGGGGATGTGATGTTGCAGCTGGAAAACCCAGGAGCAGCGCTATGGGCCACAAGGATAGGTGTACTTTGTTTATTATGTTCCCGCACCCCCCTTTCTTTCTGCCTTTTTTTTTTCTCACGTGACTTCTTCTTTAAGCCTCTTCAGTCTGTTCCTTAAGGTTAAAATATATTTAGGGGTGACAGTAACTGATGTCGTCATTGGATAAGCTGTGAAAATTGTGTGAGATAAGTGAAAAAACTCAAATTCTACAATGTATGTTCTTAGGCTGTCCTTTTTTCCTTACATTAATGTAAAATTCAAAGCTTGACCTTATGCTGATTTACATAACCTTCTTATTTATCGTTCTGTTCTTCTATTAATATGCAGTGTAATCCAATGAGCCTATATCTAGAAGTGGAACATCTATTTTGAGACTACGCAACACACGAACAGTTGTGATGTCATTTTCTGTGCACTTCAGCCGTAGTAGTAACCACATTTATCAATGTGCTCCCTTGGTGTACGCCACAAGAAAGCACAGATTGCCCTTACTGCTTATGGGGGGGGGGGGGGGGGTGTCAAGGTGGGGTGGAGACATAATAATATAATGGAATAAATCTAAATAATTTATTCTCATATAAATTTAATTTACCTACCCACCAACACCCCCCCCCCCGGTTTTGTTCGTGTCTTTATCTAAGATTAACCCCTGGTATACCACCGTATATGTCATGCTAGCATTAAAGAGGTTATCCAGCGCTACAAAAACATGGCCACTTTTCCCCCTCTCTTTTCTCCAGGTCAGGTGTGGTTTGCAAATAAGCTCAATTTACTTCAATGGAACTGTGTTTAAAACTCCACCCAATCTGGAGATAAAAGAGGGTGGAAAGTGGCCATGTTTTTGTAGCGCTGGATAACCCTTTTAACCATATAGATTAAGGTATAAGTATAGAACAGGCTAGGGAGCCATAACTGCTGCATACCAAGTGGCTGTCAGACACTTTTACTGCTATTAGCTGGCATGGAGTGACCATTGCATGTTGTTTAACTGTTTAAATGCCACTGTCAAAGCTGACAACTACATTTAAACAGTTCCATTTTGCGACATTGGTAGTTTAGAGAATCAGATTATTTACGGAGCAAATCTATTCTTATGGCAGCACAAGGGCTTTACTAGGCCTCTGTGGCTGTCATGAGTGATCTGCTCTTACAGTCTGACAATCAGTTTGGTGCAGTGCAACAGCATTGTATTCAACTGTATAAGCAATTGGGTGATTGCTTACAGAAGTCCCTTATTGGGCAAAATATACTGTAAAATAACTCCCACAATAAAAATTCTATTCACCTCACCTTTCCCATTTATCAAATAAAAAATGGAAATAAAACAAGTATGCTATATTTGCTATTGCAGCATGTGATAATGTCTGAACTATGAGGCTATGTTCACACACAGTAAAAAAAAAAAAAAAAAAAAAAAAAGAAGTTGGGAAGCCATATTTTGCATTTCTTTTTTATTATACTGTGTGTGAACATAGCCTTAAAATATAGTGGTATTTATAGGGGAACTCCAGATAGGGAAAACTTTTTTCTATTAGAAGTTATATAGCTGTATCTATATAATGTATTACCATATCTGTGCAGTTCTGCCACACTGGTAGTTGATTGACATAGAGGAAGTGAAGAAAACTGACCCCTGTGCCAATCCACTTTGTCTCTGGCTCCCTCTGCTCACCCCCCTGTGGAGACAGAGATTACCTGCTTCTTTCTCACATTGTGTGTGTTTGCTGAGCACAGGCTGATGATGCAGACAGGGGGCATTTTCAAATTAAATTCAAAAAGTTCTTTACTTT
Source organism: Dendropsophus ebraccatus (assembly GCF_027789765.1). NCBI lineage: Eukaryota > Metazoa > Chordata > Amphibia > Anura > Hylidae > Dendropsophus > Dendropsophus ebraccatus. The sequence continues at coordinate 26,533,901 of NC_091456.1, forward strand.
ATTCCAAAATCTGTGTTACAGGTAGTAACAGTGTGCTGTGTGGTATTACAGGTAGAGACTACAGCGTGCTGTGTGGTATTACAGGTAGAGAATACAGCGTGCTGTGTGGTATTACAGGTAGAGAATACATCGTGCTGTGTGGTGTTACAGTTAGAGAATACAGCGTGCTATGTGGTGTTACAGGTAGAGAATACAGTGTGCTGTGTAGTGTTACAGGTAGAGAATACAGTGTGCTGTGTGGTGTTACAGGTAGAGAATACAGTGTGCTGTGTGGTGTTACAGGTAGAGAATACAGTGTGCTGTGTGGTGTTACAGGTAGAGAATACAGCATGCTTTGTGGTGTTACAGGTAGAGAATACAGTGTGCTGTGTGATGTTACAGGTAGAGAATACATCGTGCTGTGTAGTATTACAGGTAGAGAATACAGCGTGCTGTGTGGTGTTACAGGTAGAGAATACAGCGTGCTATGTGGTGTTACAGGTAGAGAATACAATGTGCTGTGTGGTGTTACAGGTAGAGAATATAGCATGCTGTGAGGTGTTACAGGTAGAGAATACAGTGTGCTGTGTGGTGTTACAGCTAGAGAATACAGCATGCTGTGTAGTGTTACAGGTAGAGAATACAGTGTGCTGTGTGGTGTTACAGCTAGAGAATACAGCGTGCTGTGAGGTGTTACAGGTAGAGAATACAGGGTGCTGTGTGGTGTTACAGGTAGAGAATACAGTGTGCTGTGTGGTGTTACAGGTAGAGAATACAGCGTGCTGTGTGGTGTTACAGGTAGAGAATACAGCGTGCTGTGTGGTGTTACTGGTAGAGAATAGAGTGTGCCGTGTGGTGTTACAGGTAGAGAATACAGAGTGCTGTGTGGTGTTACAGGTAGAGAATACAGCGTGCTGTGTGGTGTTACAGATATAGAATACAGTGTGCTGTGTGGTGTTACAGGTAGAGAATACAGCGTGCTGTGTGGAGTTACAGGTAAAGAATACATCGTGCTGTGTGGTGTTACAGTAAGAGAATACAGCGTGCTATGTGGTGTTACAGATAGAGAATACAATGTGCTGTGTGGTGTTACAGGTAGAGAATACAGGGTGCTGTGTGGTGTTACAGGTAGAGAATACAGTGTGCTGTGTGGTGTTACAGGTAGAGAATACAGCATGCTTTGTGGTGTTACAGGTAGAGAATACAGTGTGCTGTGTGGTGTTACAGGTAGAGAATACATCGTGCTGTGTGGTGTTACAGGTAGAGACTACAGCGTGCCGTGTGGTATTACAGGTAGAGAATACAGCGTGCTGTGTAGTATTACAGGTAGAGAATACAGTGTGCTGTGTGGTGTTACAGGTAGAGAATACAATGTGCTGTGTGGTGTTACAGGTAGAAAACACAGTGCTTTGTGGTGTTACAGGTATAGAATACAGCGTGCTGTGTGGTGTTACAGGTAGTAACAGTGCCGTGTGGTGTTACAGGTAGAGAATACAGCGTGCTGTATGGTGTTACAGGTAGAGAATACAGTGTGCTGTGTGGTGTTACAGGTAGAGAATACAGCGTGCTGTATGGTGTTACAGGTAGAGAATACAGTGTGCTGTATAATGTTACAGTTAGAGAATACATCGTGCTGTGTGGTGTTACAGGTAGAGAATACATCGTGCTGTGTGGTGTTACAGGTAGAGAATACATCGTGCTGTGTAGTGTTACAGGTAGAGAATACAGAGTGCTGTGTGGTGTTACAGGTAGAGAATACATTGTGCTGTGTAGTGTTACAGGTAGAGAATACAGAGTGCTGTGTGGTGTTACAGGTAGAGAATACAGCGTGCTGTGTGGTGTTACAGGTAGAGAATACAGTATGCTGTGTGGTGTTACAGGTAGAGAATACAGTGTGCTGTGTGGTGTTACAGGTAGAGAATACAGCGTGCTGTGTGGTGTTACAGGTAGAGAATACAGTGTGCTGTGTGGTGTTACAGGTAGAGAATACAGCGTGCTGTGTGGTGTTACAGGTAGAGAATACATCGTGCTGTGGGGTGTTACAGGTAGAGAATACATCGTGCTGTGTGGTGTTACAGGTAGAGAATACAGCGTGCTGTGTGGTGTTACTGGTAGAGAATACAGTGTGCCGTGTGGTGTTACAGGTAGAGAATACAGAGTGCTGTGTAGTGTTACAGGTAGAGAATACAGCGTGCTCTGTGGTGTTACATGTAGAGAATACAGTGTGCCGTGTGGTGTTACAGGTAGAGAATACAGCGTGCTGTGTGGTGTTACAGGTAGAGAATACAGTGTGCTGTGTGGTGTTACATGTAGAGAATACAGTGTGCTGTGTGGTGTTACAGGTAGAGAATACAGCGTGCTGTGTGGTGTTACAGGTAGAGAATACAGCGTGCTGTGTGGTGTTACAGGTAGAGAATACAGTGTGCTGTGTGGTGTTACAGGTAGAGAATACATCGTGCTGTGGGGTGTTACAGGTAGAGAATACATCGTGCTGTGTGGTGTTACAGGTAGAGAATACAGCGTGCTGTGTGGTGTTACAGGTAGAGAATACATCGTGCTGTGGGGTGTTACAGGTAGAGAATACATCGTGCTGTGGGGTGTTACAGGTAGAGAATACATCGTGCTGTGGGGTGTTACAGGTAGAGAATACATCGTGCCGTGTGGTGTTACAGGTAGAGAATACAGAGTGCTGTGTAGTGTTACAGGTAGAGAATACAGTGTGCTGTGTGGTGTTACAGGTAGAGAATACAGCGTGCTGTGTGGTGTTACAGGTAGAAAATACAGTGTGCTGCGTAGACAGGACCACAATAAAATAATAAAGTACTGCAATTAATTCAGTAACACAATGAAACTGCAATGTGTAAACACAGCCTAGATGTTCTGCAACAGCTTTGGGTGGGGAATGGGCAGGGTGGAGGACTGTGATGAACAGCTGAGGGAAAGCAATGCATTCTGGAACCAGGACGTACAGCCACACAATACAGAACGAAGACCCCCAAAACAAATGGATTTTTGGTAGTTTCAAAACTGGAATAGATAGGTAAGCAATGCTATATGCTTCTGCAGCAGGTTTATTTTTTTTTTTACCTCTACCTGGAGTTCCCCTTGAAGCCACATGGTGAATTGCATAAATAAATGGAAATACCAGAATTGTCACATCACATTTCACTAAATGAAAAAGTGATCAAGAAGACTGATCTACACAACAAAAAATCAAAAGGACAGATCACGAAACAAAAAATGAGCCATCACATAGCTCCACAGACAAAAAAAAAAGAAATTTTTTAGGGGTCTGAGGAGGACAATTTAAAGTCCCACCAGATTAAAAAAAAAAGGCAAGAAGGCAGGGGGGTGCGGGAAAATAAGAAACAAAGTAAACTTACCTATCCTCATGCTCCGTAGTGCCACTCCCGAGTCCCATTGACAGCCACCGGCATCCTGTAGCTCTTCCAGCTGCAACATCACGTCCCCAGCTGAATGATTTCCTGCTCAACACCTCCCCAGTCACTGACGGGATGAGCAGGAAATCACTCAGCCCGGCCTTGATGTTGCAGCTGGAAGAGGCGGGACTGTTCGTAACGTACCCGGTTTCCAGCTGAAAATTTCATCCGGCGGCAATCAGTGGGACCCAAGAGCAGCCATACAGAAGCGCGAGGAAGAGTGAGTTTACCTTGTTTATTATTTTCCCCCACCCCCCTCCCTTCCTTTTTTTTAAATTGGATAGCTGCTTTTAATCCACGGTCTGTCCTGGGGTCTGTTCGGCAGGTGATGCAGTTATTGTCCTAAACAACTACTTTTAAACTTGCAGCCCTGTGTCAAATTGGGATGGCCTAGAGTGTCTGTGCCCTAGTCTTGCGACGCTTCTCTGTCTTTCCTATCCTTCCTCTTTATCATTAGGAATGCCGCATTTCTCTCTAATTCTCACTTGTCTAAGCGGTGCACATGTGTTGAATAGTTAAGGTACATGTGCAGTGTTCAGACAAGTCATGAATAGGAGAAATCCTTCCAGGGGCATTCCTAATGGCGAAGAGGGCGGGGAGGAGGGGCGGAGAGACGTTGCAGGTGTAGGGCATAGACACACTAGGCCACGCTGATTTGAAACAAGGATGCAAGTTTAAAAGTTGTTTTTTAGGACAATAACTCATTCACCTGCCGAATGGACCCCAGGACAGATCTTGGATTAAAAGCAGCTATTCGATGGTTGGGAAGGGGGGGAAGGGGGTGTTGGGCAGATTTTGGGCACAGAGTCGCTTAAAGTTTAACATAAAAGTATAACATAAAAAATATACAAATTGGGTATCATACTGACCTGAAAGATACATATAACACCTCAGTTTTACTGCACGGTGAATGGCATAAAAATGAAAAAAACAAGAAAATCAGTATTACACTTTTCTTTCCAATTTCACCTCACAACTATTTTGTTTAATTTTTACAAGTGTATTTTATGGTAAAATGAAGGGTGAAAGGACAAAGTCCAATTGGTTCCATGGACAATAAGCCATCTCATGGTTCTATAGACTGAAGAGTGCAAAAGTTGGGACTAAGTCATAACCCACAGGCGGCTGTAACTATACTGGGTGAATTTTCTGCTACTGCAGGGTTGTGTTCATGGCCGCCTGTAGGTTGCAGCGTTACCCCACACTTGTATGAGGGAAGAGGGTCATGTGACCAGGCAGTGCGACACTGTTGTTCCGGATCCTGCAACCAGGATTTACTGTTTAGCCCAAGCTTAGAATATAGAAGAGTTTCTCTTATACTTTTCTGTGTTTAGAACCCACTCTTGGTTTTGGGTTGAATAAAAAGATTACATACAGTACTGATTCATACTTAGAGGGGGTTTCCAAGATATAAACTTGTCACCTATCCAGTATCTGATTGGTGGGGGGCTCTAACTGATAAGACCCCCAAAGATCAGACAAATGAATGGGCTTTTTTTTCAGTAAGTGGATGGAGTGACAGCTCACATGATCGACCTCGGCTCCATTCACTCTTTATGGGACTTTTGTAGAAAGCTGAGCACTGTGCTCGGGTGTCTTTGGAAAGTCCCATAGATCAATGGAGTGGCTGTCAAACATGTGAGCTAAGGAACAAGGGAATCGTGTTTTATGATTGGTAGGGGTCCTAGTGATCAGACCCCCACCAGTCACATGCTTATCAGTTTACTTAAAGGAATAAATCCTAGAATGAAGTTTGAACACAGGCTAATATGGTAATAAAGTTGGGAAGGGACTGATAGATGACCTCTTAACCTGTTAAATCCCTTCCTGGGGGCCCCAACGTTTCTAAAATTTGGATGTTTTATATCTTTTGATCTTCTGCTTTTTTTTTGGAAAGTGCAGAAAGGTTGATGAGGCCATACTGTATATCACTTGAATGGTTTATATAAGACTAGAATAATAAGTTTATCAATAATGTTTCGTTCAGAAACCGTGCCACCCTTGTCCATAGGCCGTGACTGGTATTGCAGCTCATCTCTTATTCAAGGAAAATGGGTACTCAGGCAGTTTTCCTTTTTCTTTTAAATCAATTGGCGTCAGAAAGTTGTTCAAGTTTGTAATTTATTTCTATTTAAAAATCTAAAGTCTTCCAGCACTTATCAGCTGCTGTATGTCTGGTAGGAAGTGGTGTATTGTTTCTAGTCAGACACAGTGCTCTCTGCTGCCAACTCTGTCCAAAGCAGGAGAGATTTTCTTTAGGGATTTCCTACTGCTCTTGACATTTCTTGTCATGGACAGAGGTGGCAGCAGGGACCACTATGTCAGACGGTAAAGAATACACCACTACCTTCAGGACATACAGCAGCTGATAAGTATTGGAAGGCTTAAATATAAATATACTTAAATATAAGTTTATTACAGATCTATATAACTTTTTGACACCAGTTAATTTGATAGAAAATAAATTAGCCACAGTACCCCCTTAGGCTAGTTTCACATGTACAGGATCACAGTGGATTTCACAATGCGAGTTCAGCAGCTAAATCCGCTGCGATCCTATGTAGTGTCATTTTCTATAGGTTTACATACTCTCAGCAGATTTTTCATTCCTTTTCGAGTATGCAAAGCCCCGTCCTCTTTAACCCGTCCCTGCTCTTGAATATTTACCCGTCCGTGCTCCGGCCTGCTTCTCCAGCTTCCGACTCCCTGGTGTCCCGCTCTGCCAAATAGTACGCGGTCCCTCCCGTCACACCCACTAATTGGCTGAGTGGGACGTCAGGGAGCCGGGAGCCACAGAAGCAGGCCGGAGCGCGGACGGGTAAAGTATTCACCGGGCAGGGCCGGGTTAAGTGGGGTGGGGCTTTACATACTTGCAATGGAAAGAAAAATTCACTGCTAGTATGTAAACTTATAGAAAATTACACTGTACAGGATCGCAGCAGATCCTGTACGTGTGAAACTAGACTTTTAAGCCTAGTTAAAATTTTATACCACTCTCTTAAAGCGACTCTGTACCCACAATCTGCCCCCCCCCCCAAACCACTTGTACGTTCGGATAGCTGCTTTTAATCCAAGATCTGTCCTGGGGTCCGTTCAGCAGGTGATGCAGTCATTGTCCTAAAAAATAACATTTAAACTTGCAGCCCTGTGCCCAATGGGCGTGGTCTAGATTGTGTATGCATTAGGCTGGCACAACCTCTCTGTCCCTCCTCCCCTCCCTCCTCATCATTAGGAATGCTCCGGGCAGATTGCCTCCTATTCCCCACCTGTTTGGCCCGGCACATGGGCTGGATCATTAAGCAACTGTGCAATGTTCAGCATGGAGAAAATGTTTCAGTGGCATTCCTAATGATGAAGACGGTGTGGAGAAGGGACCTAGGGGTGGTGCAAAGTTAGGGCACAGATACTCCCGTTTGGCATGGGGCTGCAAGTTTAAAAGTTGTTTTTTATGGCAATAACTGCATCACCTGCTGAAAGGACCCCAGGACAGATCTTGGATTAAAAGCAGCTATCCGAAGGTACAAGTGGTTTTGGGGGGGATCAGATTGTGGGTACAGAGTCGCTTTTTAAATGCCTATTTGATTTGATCTTAAAGTAGTGGTGTAGGCCTCTAAGCCACAGTAGAAAATTGCAGTCTGCCATGATGATATTTATTTTCTGTACTTTTTCTGTAATTTTTAATGTGTTTTATATGAAGTGCTGATGAAAACGTTGGGGGAGATTTATCAAACATTGTGTAAAGTGAAACTGGCTCAGTTGCCCCTAGCAACCAATCAGATTCCACCTTTCATTTCACACAATCTGATTGGTTGCTAGGGGCAACTGAGCCAGTTTCACTTTACACCATGTTGCACAATTCTACTTTAAATCAGTTTAATAAATTTCCCCCTTTGTCTTTCTAATACTATGGAAATCTTAGCTGTGCACCGGAAGTGAGTCAAGCTCCTATTACATTTTCTGGTGAAGTATAATTTAGCTTTATAGTATTAAGAGTGTATATGGTAGTAACAACTTAATACAATGAACTAACTCATATGACCAGTCTCTATGTAAGTCTATTTAGACCAGGACTTGATTTTCTTTTATAAAAGATATAATAAAGATTTGAACGTACCGTTGAAAAATGAACAAAACAGTATGTTGCAATAACCAGCAGACCGATGATTATAGAGGCAATTGCAACATATAAGGCGTTACGTCCCAATCTTCTTGATCCTTCAATATCACCATCGTTGTAGCTGTTTAAGGCCTGTGGTATTGAAATATACAAAATAAGTTAATCTCTTCTATATAACTGGTCGGTAAATAGTTAAATAAACTGATGTTAGATAGGAAAACACATTGACATTGAGGTTTCATACATAGGGATATCTATTAACTTTTAAAACATTTTATTTTTTTATTTAATCCACATACAGATGGATGTGTCTGTTTTTTTTTTTTTTAAATAACTGGAGGTAATTTGTAAACTCTTAAAGGGGTTATCCAGTACTACAAAAAAAGGTCTCCAGTTTTTTTTGGGAGGGGGGGGGGGAGTTGCAACTTAGTTCTGTTAAAGTCAATGGAGCTCAATAGCAAACCACACCTGAACTGGAGACAAGAGAAGGGGCTGTTTCTGGAAGAAAGTGGCTATGTTTTTGTAGCGCTGGATAACCCCTTTAAGAACATGGGCTGGTTTGGGCCTTAAAAGGGTTGTATCATAAAATAAAGTGGTAAAACCAGATGCTTACCACATACACATATGAACAAATGTGCTGTTTTTAGTAAGTTAGTTAAGTAAGTTTAGTAAGTAAGTTATATCACTGTATCATTTTTCTTCCCCATGAAGTTTTCTTCAAACTATGGAAAACTTTTACATATTTTTGCCGTTTCATACAAAATATTAAACATACTGGGGAAGATTTATCAAACATGGTGTAAAGTGAAACTGCCTCACACTTTCTCACAAGTTGAGACCAACTACCAGTACTTTCTGAAGGTTACTGTTGAACTGAGCATGCCTGACCCATCTTAGTGGGTCGTAACCAAGGGCAACAGGTTATCAAAACAGTGCAGGCACATTAGGGATTAGTCAGTTTATATCTATCATACAGGACAGTATGGGAAATGCTTGTACACTTATAATATGTTTAATTACACATAATGCATCAGTTTAGGCTAGTTTTATTAATGATACCACCCCTTTAACCCCTTAATGATGCTGCCAATTTTCATTTTTGCACTTATTTTTTTTTTTCTTCTCTTGTTTAAAAAGTAGGGATGGTTCGAACCTGCCGAGGTTCGGGTTCGCATGAACCCAAACGCTCGGCAGCAGATTCCCGCTGTCTGCCCGCTCCATGGAGTGGGCGGATCCAGCGGGAGTAACGCCTGGAAAACTGGGATACAGCCTATGGCTATGGCTGTATCCCAGTTTTCCAGGCGGTCCTCCCGCTGGATCCACCTGCTCCACGGAGCGGGCAGACAGCGGGAATCATTACTGAATCATTACTTGGTTCGGACCATCTCTATTAAAAAGCCATAGCTTTTTACTTTTTCCACAGACCTATATAAGGTCTTTTTTTGCAACACAAATTGTACTTTCTAATGACACTCATTTTTTTTTTACATAAAAGTGTAAGGTTAAATTGAAAAAAAGAAAAAAAAAGCGAGGGGTTGTTCACCATGTGGTAAAACTGACATGTTATTTATATTCCAGTACGATTACAACGATACCCAATGTACATAACTTTTATTTTACTTTACTAATTTTAACACCGTCACATTTTTAAACACTGTCAAAATTATTGGATATTTTTATGGCAAATAATGGACGTTCTTATATAAATTACACCTATTATTATTAAATAACAGCAGTTAGTTTGCCTCAAAATAATGGCTGTCCTAAAAGACGGTCATCAAACAGCCAAAAAAAACAGTGTAGGAACATAGCCTAAAATTGCTCTATTCTGCCCCCTAGGCTATGTTCCCACTTCAGAATCATAGTGAGGAAATCATTCTTTGCATCCATTAATATTATGAGATGGCTGCCTTTCCCCACTATAATCCCATAGTGGGAACATAGCATTTGCATTTTACATTCAGAATTTTTTTTTTTTTAACATTTTATGTTAAATATATTTTTTAGGATTTTTGGTGCTCTCCCCCCCCAATATTTCATTTTACTACATTTTTTTTACGTAAAATAATCCTGAAATTTGAACCCCTTAAGGCCAGATCCAATTTCAATTTTTGCCCTTAAAACGCCATAGCAGTTGCATTTTTTAACCTAGAGACCCATGTGAGCCCTTATTTTCTGCGCCACTAATCGTACTTTGCAATGACACGCTTCATTTTTGCATAAAATATGCTGCGAAACCAGAAAAAAAAAATATATGGGTAGGGAAATTGAAAATATATATATATTTTTTTTTTTTTTTTGGGGGGGGGGTCGTGTTTACGCCGTTCACCCTAAGGTAAAACTGAATTGTTATACATTTTTCCTTAAGTTAGTACGATTACAGTATGTACCTTGCATGACTTTTATTTGATGGCTTTTGAAAAATGAAAACCTTTTTAAATAAATGTTCCTTAAAATTGCTCTATTGCCATGCGACTTTTTGATCATTTTTTATTACAATTTTTGGGGATTTGATGCGACCAAAAATGCGCAATTTTGCACTGTGGAATTTTTTTTCGCTTATGCCATTTACCGTGCGAGACCAGGAATGAAATAAATTAATAGTTCGGGTGATTATGCACGCGGCGATACCAAATATGTTTATTGATTTATTTTTATTTATAAAATGGGGAAAGGGGGGGTGATTCAAACTTTTATTAGGGGAGGGGATTTTTTTTATTAATAATTTTTTTTTAATTTTTATTTTACACACTTACTAGAAGTCCCCCTGGGGTTAGGGTTATTCCCCCTGGGGGACTTCTAGTATTACTACTCTGATCTCTTTATTGAGATCTATGCAATATAGATATATTACATAGATCCATGAGATCGGTGTCCTATAGATTGCCAAGCCGGGATCAGCGCCATTACGGCGAAGACCCCCGGCTGGAGCAGATGCGGGGGTTGCTCCTCTGCCATCGCGTTGCGCGGGGGGGGGGGTCATTCTCTCACTATACCACCAGGCATGGGGGAAATAGCAACTTTGACAGCTGCATTTAAATGGCTAATCGGACCATGCCTGATAATATTCGCGTTCCCGGGTTGCAGATAGCACCCGGGATCGCAGCGGTTCAGAGCAGAGTCGCTGCGTGGCCCCCCTTCAAAACGAACCTAGGGACACCAGGGTGTACATTTACGCCATGTGTCCTTAAGGGGTTAAAGAACTCTGGTGAAGCTCTTTTTCTTTCAAATCAACTGGTGTCCTAAAGTTATAAAGATTTGTACTTTTCTTCAAATTAAAAATCTCAAGTCTTCCCATACAGCTGCTGCATGTCCTGTAGGAAATGGTGTATTCTTTCCAGTCTGACATAGTGATCTCTGCTGCCACCTCTGTCCATGTCAGGAACTGTCCAGAGCAGGAGAGGTTTTCTATGGGGATTTGCTACTGCTTTGGACAGTTCCTGTCACGGACAGTGATGGCAGCAGAGAGCACCGTGTCAGACTGAGGAGAATACACCACTTCCTGCAGCTGATAAGTACTGTAAGACTGGAGATTTTTTCATAGTAGCAAATTACCACTCTCTGGCACTTTTTGACACCAGTTCATTTAAGAGATTTTTTTTGTGGAGTACCCCTTTAACCCCTTAAGGTCAAAGCCAATTTTCATTTTTGCACTTTTGCTTTTTTCACTTTATGTTTAAAAGTCCATAGCGCTTGCATTTTTTCACCTAGAGACTCATATGAGCCCTTATTTTTGGCAAAACCAATTGTACTTTGCAATGCCAGGCATTATTTTTCCATAAAATATGCTGCGAAACCGGAAAAAAATCATTTGCACTGTTAAATTGAAATAAAAAAATTAATTTGTTTTGATTTTGGGGAGTTTTGCATTTACGCCGTTCGCCCTATGGTAAAACTGACTTGTTATATATGTGCCTCAAGTTGTTATGATTACATTGATATGTAACATGTATAACCTTTATATTATCTGATGGCCTGTAAAAAATTCAAACCATTGTTAACAAATATATGTTCCTTAAAATCGCTCTCTTCCCATGCTTATAGCGCTTTTATCCTTTGGTCTATGGGGCTGATTGAGGTGTCATTTTTTGCGCCATGATGTGTTCTTTCTATCGGTACCTTGATTGCACATATGCAACTTTTTGACCGCTTCTTATTACATTTTTTCTGGATTTGATGCGACCAAAAATGCGCAATTTTGCACTTTGGAATTTTTTTGCGTTTACGCTGTTTACCGTGCGAGATCAGGAAAGGGATAAATTAATAGTTCGGGCAATTATACACACACCAATAGCAAATATGTTCGTTTATTTGTTTATTTATTTATTTATATTCATAAAATGGGAAAAGGGGGTGATTTGGACTTTTATTAGGGAAGGGGATTTTTTATTAATAAAAAAAAACATTTTTACTTTTATTTTTACATGAACTAGAAGTCCCCCTGGGGGACTTGTATATACACAGCACTGATCTCTCATAGAGATCAATGCTGTGTATATACACAGCAATGATCCATCAGATCGGTGATCCATTGCTATGGCCTGCTGCAGGCCATAGCAATGTATTGCCGAGCCGGGATCATCGTCATTGCGAGGCTGAGGCCCAGCACGGGCAGAAGAATGGATCTCCCCCCTGCGATCCGTCCCACTAGACACCAGGGACAGGGTGAGCAAAGCCTCTAAATGCAGTTGTCAGGTTTGACAGCTGCATTTAGAGGCTTAATTAGCCGGTGCGGCAACGGGACCCGCGCCGGCTAATAGAGGCACTGCCCGGCTGTACATATTAGCCGGGAGCGGTGCCGTTCAGAGCGGGGTCCCGTCGGGACCCCTCTTTGAACACCCCCCCCGCGGCACCATGACGTATCAGATATAAAAAAGGGAGCTTGAAATAAATAAAAATAAGTAAATGTGAATCCCTTGTAAACTAAGTGCAACAGTGCAAAATATATATAATATAGTGTCTTTAATATTATACAATTCCTGATTTCACAATCCTCTCATTGCCTTAGAATATTGCTTGGAGTTTCCTGCCAAAATTTGATGCAGATGAAAAGTAATGGAGTTTGTGAAGTAATGAGGAGTGGGAAGGAAAGATGAAAGAAATCTGCAATCAGTAATTCTGGATGCTAATATAATAACTCTCAGAGGAGCAAAGGAATATTACAGAATATTGAATGAAAAAGAATGCGATGTAAGGAAGGCCTGTTATACACTTGTTATATAAGCGGGAAGACCTTGTTATTGATGAAATATGCAGAATCCTTAGAAAAAAGTACAAATGAGTAAAGGAATAATATTGGTAGGTTCCCATAAATACACATATATATATATATATATATATATTTCAAAAATTAAAATCTATAAGGGTGCCACAACCCACAGTTTAAACAATTTTGTTTTTTCCTTGCTGCCGCCCTCGGATTCCCTCTCCGGCCTTTCCCCATTCTACTTAATATTATGCTCCCTTGCCTTTCCCTACCTTTCCTTTAAACCCTATAACATAACACCCAACAAATAAAAAGAAGAAAAAAAAACGGAAAAAAGAGGACAAGCTGGAAGAAAGAGCTCTCTTACCATCAATTGCCTGACACCACCTTGTGCCACCGCTCCTCCCGCCATCCCCTCTACCCCCCCCATTCCATTCGTACCCATTTAGTCTCTTCTCCTCTCATTACAACTGCCTGTACTGCCCAAGAGATACAGCGCATGCACCTACATCCGAGACTCATCTCCACCAATACCGTAGTAGGTATACTACCGACTCCTTAGTCAGCCGAGAGCATGGGTAATTTTCCTTATCCTTTAAATGATTCAATACCTAAAGCTATTGCCCTGGTGCAAAGATAGTATTGGTAGGTTCCATTGTTTTTCATGCTGGCCATGCAGGGAATAAAAAAATATTTCCTATTTAGGCACCAGGTTAGGAGCTATAGTATTTGTATAAAGAATCCACTGTAGATTTTTTTTCACCAGAAATCTTTTTTTTAAGGTTTTCGCATAAATTGTTTAAAGTACAACTTTGGGTATGGAAGAGTTAACCCTGTTTAACCCCCACATACAATCTAAGCTTGTTTGTAATAGGTCTCTATTACATAAAATGGTCTGTTTGTCTGTAGCACACCCTGAAGCTTCTGAAAATCCTCACTGTCTGTTCCATTCGGTCTCCACTCCTTTGTCCTCCCCCTCACGTGATCTCTGTCTCTTCTGTGTGTCAGGTATGCTGTAACAAATCTTTTGTAAGTGACTCACACATATCGGAGATCACATAGCCAAAGCAGATCCAGATCAAGACAATGGTGGTTGGGTACCAGGCAATTGGCTCCGAGGTGCAATGCATGTTGGGTGATGATGTTTCCCACCTGGGTGCCAAAATGAAAAACTGGGATAATTTGTAAAAGTTTGAATCCGGGGCTAAGAGCAGCATAGACATGCCGGAAAGGTGTCAATCAGTGGAGGACTGGTTAGTGCATATAATATTTTTTATAAGATTGCCAGAATACCCCTTTAATTTACTTAAAAGTATACCAGATTGGTGCTATGAAACAGCAATTACACATCAAGCATAAAGTTGTGTCATAATAACAAGGTGGGAGTGAAATGCTCTTGCGAGCCTTCCCTTCAATGCAAAACAAGGCAAGGAGATATACTTCAATAGAGAGGAAGGTAATAGAAGCAATTATTAGGTGTCATGTTGTATATACAGAAAAGAAAAAAGAGAAAATAGCAAGAAAAAATAAAGAAGAAAAGAGAAAATAGAAGAGGGGTACCAAAAGTACAAACTGAGGGCAAGGTCTTGGGAGTATACCCCCATAACCAATCCTATTTTGGTTCTTAACGTTTTTGTTTTTTCCCCCTTGTGCTTAAAAGGCCATAGCACTTGCATTTTTCCACCTATGGACCCACATGAGCCCTTATTTTTTGCGCCACTAATTGTACTTTTCAATGACAGGCTGAATTTTTGCATAAAGTACACTGCGAAACCAGAAAAAAATTATATGTGCAGTGAAATTGAAAATAAAACGCAATATTTTTTATTTCGGGTGATTTCGTGTTTACGCCATGTGCCCTATGGTAAAATTGACTTGTTATCTATGTTCCTCAAGTCGATACGATTGGACAATTATGCAGGCAGCGATACCAAATATGTTTATTTTTTATTTATTTTTAAGGGAAATGCAATTTTTATTAATAAAAACACTTCTGTTTTTTTTTTTTTACACACATACTTTAACTTCTAGTCCCCCTGATTAGATCAGTGCTGTATTGCTCTGGACTGCTGCAGCCCAGATCTATAGATTGCCAAGCAGGGATTAGTGACGCGGAGGCCCTGCTCGGAAAGAGGAAGGGATTCCCCTTCATGATCGCATCACGGGGGGAGATCCCCTCCACTAGACACCAGGGATGGGAGACACAAACTATTTAAATGCAGATAGCTTTGACAGCTACATTTCAAAAGCTAATTAGCCAGGAGCGGCAATCAGCTGCACCAGCTAATACATGAGGTCCCCGGCTGCTGATAGCATCTGGGAGTCAGAGCTGCAAAGAGGGCCCACGCCGTGGGCCCTCTCTGCTTGCCCTTAATGGTGGCAGGACGAGCATACTTGTCCTGCGTTGTTGAGAGGTTAATATACTACAAAAAGTTTAGCTAAGCCTCAACTTGAGAATAAATTTTTTCATTTAATTATTAAGGGCCCGTTCACACAGAGTAAAAACAGCGGATTCCATGGCAGAGCGTTCCGCTGCGGAATCCCACCTTTAATCTGTTTCAATAGGACGGCTTGAGCCGTTCCATTGAAACTGACGGTAGGAGGAATTCCGCCAACTTTACTGTGTGAACTGGCCCTAAGAGCAAAATAAAAATTTGAGACCAAGTAAATTGTAATATACATCTATCTATCTATCTATCTGTATATGAATGAACTGTGATAACAAAATAAAAGGGGTACTCTGTGCCTGGTACTCTTTATAATTTTAAAACAGGCCATCCTTGAGCAAATGTTAGAAATTTCCTTTACCTGGAGTACTCCTTTAAGTTCAGTAAATTATTGTTCTAGGTACATTTTACTAGTTCAGGTGGACTGATTGCCCTTTGGGTGTGGCTTTAATTGAAAAGTCCATTGAATGTAATAGTAAAGACTGTGAAATGACAGTGAAAAAAGAAAAACTGTGTGTGAACAACTTAAAAATAACATCTGCAAAAGAGGTCCACGAATTATTGGCACGATCATTATTTTGACGTCCACGCAAACAACGTTTGTTAATTAATACACCTTGTGCATTGGGTTACCGTCATTCCATTGAGGCCAATTAAAATGCTTTAATAAGTTTTAAAAGGAAAAAGCATACGATTTTTTTTTTTTTTTTTTACTTAGTGTGCTCATAACCTTGGAATGAATTGATGTCAATGTAATGATGGCCACCCAATGCACAAATGTTCATTCTGTAGGCATGCTTTGTAACCTGTACAGGAATCGGTGTGCAGGGATGGTGAGGGGGAGAACTATGAATGTATTGAAAGTAGAGATGAGCGAACCGGGTTCGGGTTCGAGTCCAGCCGAACCCGAACAATCGGCATTTGATTAGCTGGGGCTGCTGAACTTGGATCAAGCTCTAAGGTTGTCTGGAAAACATGGGTACAGCCAATGACTATATCCATGTTTTCCACATAGCCTTAGGGCTTTATCCAACTTCAGCAGCCAGCGTGGCTATCTCAGCTAGGACTTCCAGATGTAAGGTCCCCTCTTCCTTCCCTTTGTATACCAATTACCCCATCTGTGAACAGCCAAGGCCACACAACTATCACTGTAGTGTAAATTGGGTTACACATCCTGATTAATAGCAAATGGCTGCATTTCCTGTGGTAAAGAATTATGTTTTGTAAGTTCCTCCTTGGAGACATATTTGTATAAATGTAGTGTCCCACTACGTGTTTTCTTTTCTTCTTCTTACACCTTGGTAAAAGTGTATTTCTCTAGTGTCACAGGTTAGGACAGGTGACCGCTGTTCCTTACTCCAACCACTAGATGTCACACACATAACTCTTCTTCTCTAGTAACCACTTCCTTTATAGTGACTACTTACAATTAGCAGTAAAGCAGTTAGTGCCTGGCAGAACATGTGTATAGTTTGTTCCTGCGGCTAGCTTTCCAACCTTCAAGGCTTACTAGACAAGACTCTTAGGGAAACTGGAGACAAGGGAGTCTTCACCCTTGCCTACGCCACAGACATTACAGCTAAAACAGGACAGTCGACCAAATTAGAGAAAAGGGACAGATTTTTACAAGACTGAACCTGCAGTACAGCACAGTGCCAGCAAGCCGCACTCTACTGACAAGTGCTCAGCTTTGTAGGAAGGATTCTACAAGCCAGCTCCACCCAGAGCAGGGACCTGGGACTCGTACTACCCCAGTAGGATGGAAGCCTGACACTGTGGGGCAGAATGCGGTTAGGTGAGATAACTGAGACCCATCCATACTTCAAAAACTCTAAAGACACTTCACCACATCCCAGCAGAGTACATAGTACATTAGGCAAGGGCCCTCCTATCTGGTCCCTGACACCTGTTACAGTTTCTTTTATCAACTTACCTATCTACCTGTTGGTTTATCATCATTTTTGCACTAAGTACCTGAGCACTGTTTGTCACTGTTTGCACTATGTAGTCAGGTACATGAGCACTGTTTGTGACTATTTTGACCTTTTCTAAGTAAAATTGGAAAATTGCTTAAAGTGTGACTCTCTACCCAAGGTCCGGTTGCCGTGTGTCCGGGGAGGGTGTTACCACTCCTGACCACTGTGACAAGTAGCCTCCAAAACACCAGAACCCACCAGCAGCAAAACCCCTAATTAGCATAACGATTAAACTGCTAATAGAACGGAAAAGACGCCAAGAATAAATATAAGGAAATTAGCACAATAGGGAGATATTAGCAGGTTAGAAGAATCTAACCCTTTAATAATCTGGCAACTGTTGCCTTATTATGCACAGCAAAATGAAATGATATGATTGTGTTTGTCCTGCAATACCTCAGCACCATATTGTTCTTTAAAAAAAAAAATGTACTTCTGCAACAGATATATTTTCTTTTCCTTGGCTGCACCTGCCCATAGTTACTGAGGTCAAATAAGGAATCCATATTTATGTCACGTTCCAAGCTGTGGAAGGATCGCTGATGTATCCTCCGCTCAGGATTCCACTGCAGGAAATGTTATTAAGAGGGAAGAGCATACTTCATCATTGTGTCATGTTATTTTCAGCAGCACTAATACTACCATTGTTGTCTACCTCTAGAGCGATGGCAAGAAGATCATCATTAGTTTTAACTGTACCATATGCTTATTCAAAGCTAACTTTTTGGGTGTTGGTTAAGAGGGAACTATCGGGAGGTTAGACGAATCTAACCTGTTGATAACCCCCTAACTGGCACAGGGTGCCGAGAAGGACGGTATGTCTTTTATCTTCCTCCTTGGCGCCGTTCCTGTGCAGTTAGTAGCTGAATCCACAGCTCGGAGCACCGTTAGGAGAACTGCCCCTAGAGCACTAAACCCGACTGCCCGCTCCATTAATTATCATTAGAAGGAACGGGCTAGCTTGGCGCAATGAGATGGAGCAGTGCACCTAACGGTGCTCCAGGCCGTGTATTCAACTACTAACTACACGGGAATGGCACAAAGGAGGAAGGGAAGACCATACCTTCCTCCTCAACGCCACGTGAGAATTAGGGGGCTATCAGCAGGTTAGATCCGTCTAACCTGCTGATAGTTCCCCTTTAGAGTGGGTTCACACATAACAGAAATGCAGGATGCTGGGAGCCTCAGAAGCAGGCCAGAGTGTAGACCGGTAAAGTATTCGCCGGGCTGCCACAGGTTAAGGAATCGTACTTTACATGCTCGAATGAGATGAAAATTCTACTGCGAGTATGTAATCCAATTAATGTAGGAAGAGGTAGGGGTGCACAACGGGTGTAGATGGTAGGTGCTTCTCACGGATGGGTTTTAAACTCAATAGACTGCAATAGAAGACTCCGTAGCACTCTTATTCATACAAAAGTGTCCAAAAGTTTATTGACAGCATGCAAAGGGCAAAGTCAGGTATAAATACAACATTTAGCAGCTTTGTATGGCGACTGATGACGTTTCGACTCTAGCCAGTGTCTTTTTCAATGTCACAACGTAATGGGGTGTTGGGGAACGCTCCTGGCCCTGTCCTGGGGTATATCAAGCACAGTGTCGTGTATATAACTTGCTTTGCCCTTTGCACGCTGTCAATACACTGTTGAACACTTTTGCATGTAATCCTATTCAAACTGACAGTACGAGAATCGCAGCGGATTTCGCTGCGAAGTCGCAGTGTGAAATCCGCTGCGATTCTGTTATGTGTGGACCCACCCTTAAACAGGTTTTTATGTTACAAATCTAGTTCCATGTTTACATGTTTCCTGAAAGGGGTTATCCAGCGCTACAAAAACATGGCCACTTTTCCCCCTACTGTTGTCTCCAGTTCAGGTGCGGTTTGCAATTAAGCTCCATTTACTTCAATGGAACTGAATTTCAAAACCCAACCAAACTGGAGACAACAGTAAGGGGAAAGTGGCCATGTTTTTGTAGCGCTGGATAGCCCCTTTAATTTGACTTGGCATGGAGAATCTTAGATATAAAAGGTGCAGAGGTTGCAGACGTTGTACCTGGGCCTGAGGAGTAGAGGTGAGCGAACTGACCGAAAATTCAGGTTAGCACAAACTGATGCTTGAATTGCAGGGCTGTGTAAGTACTTCCTGAACCCTGCTCTGATGAAGTGCTGCTACATAGCGTTATACCCAGCAGGGTCCTGTTATATCCTATCTTCCTGCATAGTCGTATAGTACCAGAGTGGTACTATGTGGCAGAGAGCGGCAGAGCAAGCTGTGATTGCTATATAGTGGCTTGCTGTGGAGAGGCTGCTGTGCTCTGCTATAGTGTCGGGCAGCCACCCTCTGGGTACTATAAGATTATACAGTGCACAGGAGGGGATGTGACAGGACCCTGGTGTGTATAGCGCTGTAATATAAAGTAAAAGAATTTAAATAAAGCAATGTTTTGACAAAAAAAAAAATTAACTCCCCCGAGTACCCCTTTAACATTATGGTAGATAATATTCATTTGTTAAATTATTATTTAGGATGTTTAATCAGTGGCAAAGATGTTTCTTTTGGAACTTATGGACTTACCCTTTCTGACACCCCCCGGCCCCCGGTGTTTCCTTCTACTTCCTGGTTCCTGTGATGTCGTTTTCAGCAGGAACTGAACCCTCGGGCAATCACTGCATTGAGTTTTGTTCTAAGTTCCTGCTAGAACAAAATGTCATAGCAACCAGGAAAAAGAGGAGAGTAACAGGGACCAAGTAGCATAGGAATAGCGCATCAATAGGGATCAGGGCAGGTGAGTATAGATGTCTTTTTCATTTACAGCAATGTAAGTCATGAACTAAAAATACATCCTTGCCCAGGCAACCACATTTAAAATGTAACTGTCTGCACGTCCACTGACCCGATGGGTGGCAAATTCCTCTCTGTGGCTACAAAAACACCAAGACCTCGATGCATATTACGGTCTCGGTGTGTTTGTAGCCAAAGACACGTGAACTTCCAGTGGCAGAGAGGAATTTGCCACTGATCGGGTCAATGTATGTACATTTTAAAGGGACACTAAAGGGTGACCTATAGTTCAGTTATAAAACCTCTGGCACGCTCATATAGCAAACGTCCCATCCTTTAACAAGTTACTTTTGTTTTGCCTGTCCACTCTATTATTCTTTATAAAAAATTTTGTCATTTTAGCCCCAAAAAGACATCCATCTTTTGATAATGACTGCCACAAATAATGTTCATGATCATTATTTGTGTCCGTCATTACCAATAGACGACCATCTTTTGGCACCAAAATCACCTCCATCCAGAAAGATGTTTGTCATTTTTCTGTTGTGGAAAAATATTGCCTGTCTAGTCTATGTTCAGAGGATTAGTTGGTTGATATTAAGCCACAACTGGCACATTTTTGGTGCACTGTATCAAATTTAAGTCACACCTCCTCTCCGTGCAGCCACACCCATCTTCTGGTAAACCATTGTCCTTTCCAAACAAGTGTCTAAGAAATGTCAAAAACACATAAAAAAATGCCATGCATGTCATGTAAGCCAGTTTTGTGGTGGAAATTTTGCCAGATTTTTTGGTGCGTGCAGGTTTGATTATCTTCCTGAAAATAGCTGCCTGTGGTGCCGGTGCCAGGAAGTGACATACAGCATTCTTTTGGCTCTGATCTTTGTAAGCAAAATCAACCCAGGTAAGCTACGGTATTTGATTTGGCAAGCTGCCAGTAAAGGGAATCGTTCTGTTGTACAGACTTCCAGCTTTGCAGAGGAATATCAGTTTCTAGATTATTCCTTATATTCTGGCTAAAGCGAAGCTGGGACACATCAGAGCAGAATACGCCCAACTCTGCTGTGTCTCCCTCTGGCATTACACATGTCCAGGCACAATCCAAGGCCTGGAGACATGTGGGATGTCAGAGGGAGACATAAGAGTAAAAACATACTTACCAGCCCCTGCCCACCACTACCATAGCTGATGGTCATGGTCCAAGGCAACCACTGTCAACGTTTTTTTTTTTGCATTTCCCAGCACCTAACAAAAGTTTAGGTGATGGGAATTCCCCTTTAATACCCAGTTTATACAGAAAATATTTATAAGAAAACCCCCTTTTTAAAAAAAAAAAAAAAAAAAAAAAAAAAAAAAACATCAAATATTATTATTCGACAGGTTAAATTTGCTTACTGTAAAACTTACACTAAAACCTTAGTCAGGTCCTGTTTCCATCGGAACTTTAACAGCAATGGTATACTGTACATACTAAAGAGATACCCTCAAGAAAAGGGATCATAGTTCAACCCTGTTTGCCCTTAATTGTATAAAACGTCAACAGATTTTATTAAGCCCTCAATCATAGCAAATAAGGGATAAGTAAGCCATTAAAGTGTCGAAATGCCCTTCTCTTTCATAATTCAGAAATAGATGTAGAATATTCTACCAGAGACTATAGAGGACATTTATCAAGATGAACCTAACCTGATAGGCAGGCAAGGGGGTGCGGCAAGGCGGGAAGGAGGTGTGGCCTCCTCCCGCGCCTCATTTATCAAAGTTTACGCCTGGAAAAAGGCGTAGATAAAGCAAAAATTTACACCTGCTTCAAAGCAAGGTTAAATTTTTGTACAATTCCTGCCCCAAGCTGAGGCCCCACTGGGTGATCCGACGGGGTAATTGGGGGCTGGGCCTAATTTAACAAATGTCCCCCACTGTGTAATAGTTAAATAGCCCATAAAGATGATAAAACACATGAATCCACATATATATAACTGGTGAAAGAGAAGTGTTATCTAAGCTTTATCACCTTTCCTATGCTACATAAATGACTTTCTCATCTAGAAATTAGTTTGCGCCAAATATAGAAAAGCAGATACATTTTCCTAGTATAGGGTGATATAATATAATCGGACTTATGTGCCGTTACGTTCTCCCTCTCAGTACTCTCTCTCCTTCTATCTTGGGCTCACTACTGTCACATAATGGGACGGCTATATTTGTAACTTGAGTCAACAGGCATAAACTAGAACACGGTAGGCTCTACTAAATTATCCCTTCATTTTACTTGTTAATAATAATGAAAAATAATATATAAAGCAGTGTAAATAATAAGTCATATTAAAAAACAAAAGCGTTATAGTAAAAGATGGGAAATGATATTCATATAACTACATATACGTAATAACAGCAATAACATCATCACTTACCATTATAGAAAATACAAATGCCACGATGTTTACTGGGTATGCCGGGCAAAAGCAGGAGAATATTGACAGGATCAGGTAATTGCTAGGCATAGGACCATGTGTGGTTTCATCTTCCGTGTTAGTTTCCGGGCTTTCTTCTAAAGCCCTTTTGATTTCTGGATTGCATCGAGTTTGAGACATGGAAAATTCAGTGTTTAGAAATTGGTCTATCCAGAAAAGTTCAGCTGTCCAGTTTGAAGCTGAGGGGCGGCTGTGTAACCCAAGTTAGGAGTTCATGGAAGAAGTGATCTCATTTCATCTGATGCCTGATCAGCAAAGGAGCAGCAGCCAGGCTATAAGTGCAAGAAGTCAGAGACAGGCACATAGGCGTGGGGAGGGAAATGTAGGCTAGGCCAGTCAGGTTAAACCCGTAGTGATGCTTGATATCCATGACAGATAAATATAAGTGACATTTGCAGGTAGTTATGTGACGTATTGCTTATATTCTGTCATTTTCTATGTTTTGTGTTATATCTTTATTCTTGATTGGGCAATCATATTGGATGTTGGGGGTCTCATAGAATAGGGGTCTCATAGAAGAGAATAGCGATAAGGGATGAGCATGAGGATTTACATGGGGGCTACGTTCACACTACGTAAGTTTCCGGCCGTAGCGCGTTCCGTGAATAAGCGGCCGGAAACTTACGTAGTTTGCGTACAATGGAAAGTATACGATCTACGGGCACACAGTTCACACTACGTACGAACTTACGCCCGGATCGTATGCGGCGCCGTAAAAAGTGAACCAAACCATTATTTCCGGACGGAAATGCCGTAACTTACGCCCGTAGCGTAACATGCGGTCCCGTACGTAGTGGTGATTTCTTCATTTTGCCAGCTTTTTGTTCCGATCCAAAAGGTTATGTGGGGTGTCCGGGGCTAGGTGAAGATTTCCAAGTAAAAGACCGCTGTTAGATCGCTACGAAGAGCGCTCGGGAAGCGTAAGTACGCTACGGGCGTAAGTTCGCCGTCCGTACGTATCCGGCCGCAACTTGCGTAAAGTCCCGGCCGGAGTTTCATACGTATATGTCCGGCCGGACATATACGTAGTGTGTACATAGCCTTAGGGTACAAACACACACACAGCAGATACGCATCAGATACGCAGCAGATACGCAGCAGATTTGATACTGTGTTCAGTTATTTAGATCTAATCTGCTGCGTATCTGCTGCGTATCGCAGCAGTAAATACGCAGCGTATAAGCTGTGTGTGTTTGTACCCTGAAAGAGTTTTTAGGCACAAAATACCTATTGTTTTAAAGGGGAACTATTAGCAGGTTAGACAAATTTAAAGGAGTTGTCCAGCAAAAATCTTTTTCTTTCAAATCAACTGGTGTCAGAAAGTTATATAGATTTGTGATTTACTTCTATTAAAAAATCTCAAGTCTTTCCATACTTTCCATTCTATGTCATGCAGGAAGTGTTGTTTTATTCTCAGTCTGACACCGTGCTCTCTGCTGACATCTCTGGCCGAGAGGAACTGTCCAGAGCAGGAGAGGTTTTCTATTGGGATTTATTGAAAACTGAGACAGAGTTCCTTTCTTGGCCAGAGATGTCAGCAGAGAGCGCTGTGTCAGACTGAAAATAAAACAACATTTCCTGCAGGACATACAGCAGCTAATAAGTATGGGAAGACTTGAGATTTTTTAATAGAAGTAAATTACAAATCTATATAACTTTCTGACACCAGTTGATTTGAAAGTAAAAGATTTTCGCTGGACAACCCCTTTAACCTGCTGAAATGTCCATATTTCGCATGAGGCGCTGAGTATGAAGGTATGTGTGTCATCGCTCTGGGGGCAGGTCAGTGCTCCGAACGGCCTTACTGAAGCAAGGATAACTGCATGATAACAGCGCCGAGGATGGAGATAGGAGACATACCTTTATCCTCAGTGCTCCATCCGCAATAGGGAGCTACCGGGTTTTCCGGAAAATAAGACTATTTTATATATTTTTACTTATTTTATAAGTATATTTTATTAATTTTCTTATTTTCAGGAGATGTCTTATTTTTCCATAAGAATTCACAATTTTTTTTAATTATATACTGTACAGTAGTTGCCATTACAAAACAGCATAACGCTGGTGGCGGAGGGTGGCGGCAGGGTTTATGAGTACAAGGAACGCTATCCCTAGTCAGAACATATGCTCAAATTTCGAAAAAGAACGGAAAAAGAAACGGAAGAGGAATACACTAAAACTGTGATGTCACTCATCTAATGATGTTGTACACAGAGCGCCACACCTATGAGAGCATAAGTAAACTTTTAAGTGCCGGTTTCATCTCGGCTGCAGCCCAAGATCTCGCCGAACGGCATGGGTTTCCACCAGGCAGAACGTTACTGTCCAGAATCGATCTCAAAGATGACGCTATTTGTGGATAATTTTAGATTACAACACACGTCAATGCATCTCGAAGTCGGAATGATTTCTTCCTCAGAATAGTGCAACTTTTCCAACCTCGAAATTCATTAATATGTGTATCGAGCTTAATCTAGAAATTTCCTCAAGTGCCATCTGTGAGATTGTGATTGTCACTATGAACACATTCAAGCTTGGCCAAAGATCAGAACTGCTACCACATTGTCTGATGGCTATGGCAAAGGTCTCCATAGCAGAGGCAAAGAGGAGCAGCCCTACAGGGCATGTTCTCTGCTGGACCTGAAAAGGTTTAGGCCTAATAGTCAGAATTTTAAGATAGGCCCGATGGGAGGAAAATGAGCCTTTGGGGCTGCTATTATGGGTCCAAGGAAACCTATGGCGTGAAGGGGTTTAGAATAGTTATCCCTAGGAGAAACCCCTTCACCATATCTGGTGCCAACAAATTCAACAGGGTTTGGTATGTTTTTGCTACTTGAGTTTAAATTATAGTTCAAGTTCGTTTGAAACCCAGAAAAATGCAAAAAATTTTTAAAAAGTTTTGTGACCATTTAACCACCAACTTGGTTAAAGCCCTAAGGCTATGTGGAAAACATGGATATAGTCATTGGCTGTATCCATGTTTTCCAGACAACCTTAGAGCTTCAGCAGCCCCCACTAATCAAATGCCGAACGTTCGGGTTCGGATCGACTCGAACCCGAACCCGGTTCGCTCATCTCTAGTCTTAACATCTCTTAAGTTTTTGAGTATATTAAACAGGTATTCGGGGAAAAATTTACTTTTCACCTATCCACAGGATAGGGAAAAAGTAGGAGATCACGGGGGGTCCAACCTCTGTACCCCTGCCGATTTCCATATCGGGCCTTGGCTTCTGTATTATGAATAGAACCACGTGTACGGCGTGTGACCCGCAGATCTATTAATTCCTATTGAGCCGACGGAAAGAGCTGAGTACAGTGCTCCTTTTGCATACTTGGCTCTTTCCTTCCCTCCATGGGAATAAATGAAGTCACGGGTCATGTGTGGTACCTGTGTCTCTATTCTTTATACTGAGGCCGGGGACAGAGGTTGGACCCCTCCAGCCCACCACCCCCCTTCCCCCTCCGCGATCTCCTACTTTTCCGCTATCCACCCCTATTTCAGGAAAAACTAACTTTTCCCCTATTCACACCATAGGGGAAAAGTAAGAGATCGCGGGGGGTGGTGGAATCTGATCCCTGTATCGGGCCCTACTGTCTCTGTTATGAATAGGCGCCTGACTCGCTGCTCTATATATTCCTGTGGAGCAACGGAAAGAGCAGAGTATGTACTCGGCTCTTTCCGTCGTCTCCATAGGAATAAATAGAGCCGCGGATCACATGCCGTACCCGCGGCTCTATTTATAACAGAGCCGACGAAGCCCGATACAGAGATTTACAGGGGGACCCTCTGCGATCTCTTACATTTTTCCCTATCGTGCGGATAGAGGACAAAATTATTTTTCCTGCAATACCTCTCTAAATTAATTGGCTAAGGACTTCTAATTTATATTTTAGACTGGTCTGCGCTCTTGGCTTGCGCTCTAGAATCCTCTAATGTAGGCCTTATGAACAAGCCAGACCACTGCAGGGGATACCGTCTAAGATCAATTTGTGCAGAAATTATCCCTTAAAGTTGGAGCAATGTAAGCAGCATGCACCAGAATGGATAAGAAGGTGTCACTTCCAGATGTAGGTAAACACTTGGTAATCAAAAAGTCAAGCTCTATTAGCACTATGTTGAGATCTGACCAAGGTCATTGGGATATGTTGGGAATACAATAGATTAGGAAGCTTGGGATAATTTGTTATATTCTAATTAATTCTAGCATAGAATCAATAAGCAGGGAACAAGTATGTACATTACTTTTGACAAATGTTGTGTTCTCTCTAAAGAAAGGCTTTAGTCAACTGTTGGGCTGTTTGCTGGATATAGTGGTCGGGTTGTCCATTTAAAGGGAAAGTATCAACAGGTTAGAAATATCTAATCTGCTGATATCTCCCTATAGGGCATGGGGCATTGGAAACTCACCTTCATCCTCCGTGCCATTTCCAAGATATTCGTAGTTGAATCCTTATGCAAATAGGTTATTTTGGTGCAATGGGGGCGGGGCTACTGCCCCCAGTGCACTGATCCGCCCCAGACAGCCAACTCTGCTGATATTCAATAGCAGGGGCTCTCCGGTCAGGGGTGGATTGGTGTACCAAAAAAAAACTATTTGGATAAGGATTAAAATCTGAATATCTCAGAAATGGGTCCAAAAATGAAGCTAAGAAACACCTTCATCCTTAGAGCCCCATGCCCTATAGGGAGCTAACTTGCCGATCGTTTCCCTTTAAGGGTAGCTTCACACACACCATATCGGCAGCAAATTTCTCGCTGCAAATTTGCAGTGAAATCCGCTGCCTATACTTGCCCATTCACATCAATGGGGTGACATACTCGCAGCAGCATTGTCATCCCACTGCGAGTATGTTAAACGCCATTAACCCCCGGGAGCAAACATTACCTGCTCCACGTTCTAGCTTGCTTCCGGAGCTCTCTGCACTCAGTGAATCAGTGTGCTGCCCCGCCGTAGCGCACTGATTGGCTAAGCGCCGAGAGATGCTGGGAGCCCCCGAAGTCGTGTATTCTTTCCAGCCTAAAGAGCAGGAAAATTTTTTTTGAGGATTTGCTACTGCTCTGGACAGTTCCTGACACAGACAGAGGTAGCAGCAGAGAGTGCTGTGTCAGACTAGAAGGAAAACACCACTTCCTGCAGGGCATACAGCAACTGTTCAGTACTGGAAGACACGAGATTACATTACAAATCTCTAGCACTTTCTGACACCAGTTGATTTGAAAGAGAAACAGCAGCATGAAGGACATTGGAGAGTGCGGAGGGCAGTGTTGAGTAGTGTAAGCTGAAAAGACTTACAGAAAATGGCTGCAGTCTCCCTGAGTGTTAAAGTTATAGATGTTTTATCAACACAATAAAAAAAAAAAAATCACGGGTTAAAGACTCTGCTTTACATATGTTTTTGGGAGCATCAACACTATAGACCAGACTTCAGACAATCAGTAGACAAGTTCAAGTAGAAAAGTATCAAGTTCTAAGGAATTGCTTTGCACTGTTTCTATATACAGTACTTAGTATCTACTGTATCAAGTTGCAAAGCAAGGCATATGATAGGGATTTACTGACATCTTGTGGTGACAGGATAGTATGTATTTACTGCTATACTGTTAACTGATTACTTGAAAACCTACATCCCGATGCCCCATATTAAAAGGGTAACGTGCACTTTTATGCAAATTTCAATAATTCTTTTGCACATTGAAAAAAATCAGCAAAAAACACAAACAAAAACAGAAAGAGCATGTTGAGGGTCGAAAAACGTAAGTATACCTTTAGCACTGGATATGTCTTTATCAAAGCTCTTAGGGCGTTATTACACATCTCGAACTGCTTAATAAATGAGCGTGCACGTGACACTTGCTTCCTGAGCCAATTACATCACAAGGCAATTGTGCAGCACAGACTGTATGATCGCCATTGTTCATACAACTATTTACTTTATTCAGCCTGCACGTCACCTATTGCATGGGGGGATGTTCAGAAGGCCAATATGGTGGTCAATAACAAGCTCCTTTAATAGGGCCTTTAAAGGGGATATCCACCAGTTAAATTTTTAAAATATATTGCTGCCCTTTTGGTAAGGAAGAGGGACAAGAGGGGGGCGCTTTCCTGGTGTAGTAAGTCAGTAGTCACAAACACTTATATCACACAAGCAAGGGACCACTCACCTTACAGCGTTGTGCTAAAGTATAGGTACAACTCTATATCGCACTTGTCCTGAGACAGTGCAGCTCACAGAGGACCACCAACGGAGAGTATCTGAGCTGTGTAGCAAATGTAGTCAAAACTTCGTTAGCCTGGACCTGGCCCAGCCAACAGGCGCAACCAACTCAAGCATATCCAAAAACGTATAAAAAAAACGCAATAAGCGGATGGAGTATTCAGGTAGTAAAACCACAAAAAGTTTAATGCCAATAAACACATACAACGTGTTTCGGCTCCTAGTTTTTGTTATGAAGCCTTCATCAAGTAAAATTTTATTTTTAACCTGAAGAAGGCTCGATAACAAAAAAATAGGAGCCGAAACACGTTGTATGTGTTTTTTAGCAATTACTTTTTAGTGGTTTTACAACCTGAATGTTCCATCCACTTATTCACATGTAGCGGTAATAGCTGCGTTTTTTGTATACATTTTTGGATATTCTTGAGTTGGTTGCACCTGTTGTCTGGAGGAACCTATTTGTGGGGCAGGCTAACGGAGTCTTGTCTACATTTGCCCTGTTCGTAAACATTGGGAATGGTCCGAACCCGCCGAGGTTCCGGTTCGGCTGAACTGGAACGCTCGGCATCGGATTCCCGCTGTCTGCCCGCTCCGTGCAGCGGGCGGATACAGCGGGAGGAACGCCTGGAAAACTGGGATACAGCCTATGGCTATGGCTGTATCCTAGTTTTCCAGGCGTTCCTCCCGCTGGATCCGCCCGCTGCACGGAGCGGGCAGACAGCGGTAATCATTGCGGAGGGTTCGGGTTTGTACAACCCCGTCCAAACCAGGTTCGGACCATCCCTAGAAAACATAATAAACATGTTATCCTTACCCCTTAGCGCTCCCCTGATGTCCCAATGCAGTGTCGTCAGTGTCCCCCGCTGACTGCAGCTCCGCTAGGCATGATGGGAATTACAGTTTTACAACAGCTGGAGACCCGAAGGTTCCCTATCCCTGGTCTAAATGTTGCACTGACCTCTCCCACCCAGATTAACCCAAACAGATTATAGGAAAGTACTCCTGTAAACCAGATTCCTTACACTGGAACAACAGTGTTTAAAAAGCATTCGAGTACATGCCCCCCCTCCACCATGACCCCTAATATACATTTAAATTTACTGACAGTCTCTAAAATTTGGAACTGAACCATCAATTTAGAAAAGTGAAAGAAATGTAGCCTATTCTTGCAGAAATGACAGTGACATTGTGCTATAATGTGCAGCCAGTAGATGGTAGTGTCATCATATGCATGGGACTTACCTGGACTGCGCTGCCAGAAAATGATTATATAACCGCTTTCACAAATACTGTGCCATTAATTTTTGGCTGAAATGATATTTCAATGATATATTCTCTTTTACAGGTCAAACTGCAGAGGCATTATAGAAAAATACAAATGTAAAACCGACATAGCTTTTGAAAAGCCATAGGAGATTTCATGAAATGAGAGGAGTAACGCTGAATAGAAATCCCGTAGACTGGTTTCTAATGTGTTAGGGATGGATATAGAAATGCTATTATAGAGATATTAGGTTTCAAGAGAACTTACAAAGGACTGCACATATTAAAGATAAAGCTAAATAAAAAAGAAAATCAATCAGATATATCAGCATCATTATTACCCCTTGTTGTGGTTGTGTTAAAACATATAAATGCAGCTACTTACCATTACTCTGCGGCACCTCTCTGTTTCACTGTTTAAAACTGTGGGCGTGTATGTATGTGTGTATGGTTGTGTGTATGTATGTATGTATGTATGTGTGTGTGTGTATGTGTATATGGGTGTGTGTATGTGTGTGTGTATGTGTATATGTGTATGCGTGTGTGTATATGTATGTGTGTGTATGTGTATATGGGAGTGTGTATGTGTGTGTATATATGTATGTTTATATGGGTGTGTATATGTGTGTGTGTGTATGTGTATATGTGTGTGTGTGTATGTGTGTGTGTGTATGTGATATGTATGTGTGTGTATGTGTATATGGGAGTGTGTATGTGTATATGTATGTTTATATGGGTGTGTATATGTGTGTGTTTGTATATGTATATTTGTGTGTATATGTATGTGTATGTGTGGGTGGGTGCTGGTGATGATATAGCATTAAAAAAAAATGAAAAGCTCAGGATGTAGATGGTTACAGGGAACAATGACTCAAAGGGGTTTTCTCAGACACTAAAGGATGGCCTATTTCAAGGGTGTTCCATTGTGGCAGAAGCAGCAGCAACATGGGGGGGGGGGCAGATGTTGGAAAGCACAGAGCACCACACAGGCAAGAGCCAAGATAGGGACCAGCTGGCCACGCCTGAGTGCTTACTCAGCAGCACCATGCGCAGTTGAGAGTTGTAGTTGCTGCAGTGCAGTGTAGAGTAGTGAGTGTTGGGTAGGATTAAAGATACACTCCGGTTCTTAACCAGTTAAAGCGTTTACTGAAGAACTTGGTAAACTCTACAACTTATGCATTTCTTGCACAGTAGTGTACAATTCAAAACAGTACAATTCATAAGCAACTTGGTATTCAAGATCCCTTTGTACGAGGTTGATTTCTAGTGTGGTTGAATAGGTAGTTTGGTTAGGATGCAGCTAAATGCTGTTAGGTGTAGGTAGTAAGGATAACTTTAACTTGGTGTAGCGTGGTCACTCGAGGAAAGGGGCTTATCCAGACCCAAAGGCTCTCAACAAGAGGGACTCTGAGCACTTTGGGGGTGGTGATAGAACAGTACCTGCTTCCATGGGGGTGATTTCCCCTTTGACTATCTTGCGAGCACAGAGTGACACAGGATCAGGAAATATAGTCTCTTTGTGTGGATAAATTATCCCTATCTCTTTCATTTCCCCAATAGGTACTCTAGCTAGACATGGCTAGCTCTAGATAACTCACTCTCTGGATACCTGACTAGTCTACACTCTGCAGGCAGCTCTAGGATTGGGCAAAACCCACCCTCTGACTTGATCAGAAGCTTTTAATAGGCCTTGTGTGGGGGGAGGTTGAGTAGTGTACTGAAGAACAGTGACACCAAGTGGCGGGAGTTGTACACTACAGTTACCTATTGCAGTGCATACACATATACAGGATACAAACCTATACCTGCTAGGTCTACCCGCCCCCAGTGGTAGGAGACTCCCACCCCTCTATGATATGGCTCCATTGATGCATCTGCATACCCATGCCGGCGCAGGTGTCTTCATGGCAAAAACAGAAAAGCAATGTACCGCTGGTAGTTGAAGCGCTCACCACTAGACTGCCTGAACACCAGAGTAGCCTCATTTAGTCCTCCGGCAGCAGAAAGAGGAGATAAGGCTGAGCCGCTCGCTTCCACAGGAGGATCTCACCAGTTCTACAAGGTCCCTGATGAGAACAGGCGCCGGAGGAAAGCTGGAAGGCGTCTGATCACTGGCAGAGTATTTTATTTGAAAAATTTATAAAAATATATATATATAAAAAAAAAATGAGAGTGCTTTCTACCCAGTCCATTATAAGAATGGGACACAGGGGGCTCAGATTACGGACTCTTGCTCGTTTTGGCTATGTTCACACAACGTTTTTTCAGCTCTGTTTAAAATGACGTCTGTTATTTTGAGGTTAGTGCAATGACTGGTGTTTGTACATTGTTCTAGTTTGGGTTACCAATTGGACTTTGGATGCGGCTTAATTGAAAAGTCTATTGAATTTAATAGTAAAAACGGAGAAAGAATAGTGACAAAAGGAAAACTCTGTGTGGACTACTACCAAAAAACGTCCTCTGTGTGCAAAAGACATCCAAAAATAATGATCATGTTCATTATTTTGACGCTCGCGGCAAAAACGTCCGTTATTCAATATGCTGTGTGCATTGGACATCCGTCTTTCCATTGACTTCAATGCATTTCCATTGCAGCCAGTTAAATCGGACGTTATTTTAAATATGAAAATCGGACGCCTTTTCAATATTTTTGCCGTTGTGTGAACATAGCCTAAAGGCCCTATTCCACTGAACTTTTTCGAATGATTATCGTTCATAAAATCGTTCAAACGACCGCTCGTTAACGATATTCGTTGTGTGGAATAGCTGTAAACGAGCGAACGACAACAGCGAAATCGTCGTTGAGTCGTTCACTATTTTTTTTCAACATGTCGAAAAAAGATCGTTGGTCTTTCAACAATAATTCGCTAATCTTGTCGTTGAATAAAAAATCTTTCAGTCGTTCTTGAAATGTCTACCTACATTTCCCCACGTTTTAAACGAGCATGTAACGATGTAACGACCGCAAAAAAATCGTTACACTACAGATATCGTTCACGTTCCCACACGTATTATGTGTTATCGTTCGCTTAAAAAAATCGTTAAGTGCTCGTTAACGAGCGGTCGTTGGATCGAGTCTATGAACGATAATCGTTCCGTGAAATAGGGCTATTACTTAGTTTAAAAATTGTTAGCTTGTTCTCAGACCAAGTTACTTGTCATCCAAGGTATTGTACTTTATATAACATGTATTTCCATTGAAAATGAAAATTTCTTTTCGAACCTCATGC
Source organism: Dendropsophus ebraccatus (assembly GCF_027789765.1). Taxonomy (NCBI): domain Eukaryota; kingdom Metazoa; phylum Chordata; class Amphibia; order Anura; family Hylidae; genus Dendropsophus; species Dendropsophus ebraccatus. The sequence continues at coordinate 26,567,026 of NC_091456.1, forward strand.
ACAATTTTCCCATCCTCCCATCTTCGGCTGCCGAGCTTTCCTTTTTTACTATTTCCTAACAGGAAGTTGTTCTTATTGTTTGACTATTTCAGATACAGCGGAGCTATAGCGCGGTCATGGTCACAGTGTCTCCTCGCTTCTCTTTCTTTCCTGACTACTTCACTCACCGTCTCACATTGCGGCGAGAGCTTCTAGAAGCTGCCGTCATCTCAGCACTTTATTGGCAATTTTCCTCCCCAGACACACAAACAGCATGTTTTTACCATCAGTAAATGAAATGTGTTTGAATCCAGACTAAATCAGCTTACAATGTGGGCGTACATTGACTGTTTAGAGGGATAAGTGTTCTCGCTATGTAATATAACTTATGCTGGGGAGAATAGCTTCAGAATGGATGAGAAGCAGGGAAGTCTTGTTTATCCCACTGGCTGGAGAACAAGCTGATCTCGGCGTTGGGAGGATAGTCCCTGCAGCGTCTCACATTTACAAGCCTTTGCTCGCCATTACAGCTCCCCGCACCCATAGAAGCACAGTCTGAATATAAACTATATGACATAGTGACCTGAATGTAACCTGACTCACTGTAGTTCAGAATATTTGTTATAATCCAGTTACGGTAACATTGAGGCACTCCGGCAGGGTCAGCAGCCTCTCTAAGGCCTGTGCTGTAGCTCTCCTCATATCTCTGTCACCGTCTCTAAATTAGATACCAGCGTAGATGATCAGTTGGCTTTGCCTGCCCCTTCTGGAGGTTGATTCACCACCTGGAGCATACTCCATCTAGGTTTGCAACTAGCCCTTTTCATCTCTTTTTTTCCATTCTTTTGGCACTCCTTATGGCTAGGTTCACACAGTGTGTTGTGTTTTTTTTTTACAAGAATGGCCGTAATTGGCGATTTCTTGTAATTGGCTATTCTTGTAAAAAAAAAAAAATTCACTGTGTGAAACCCTATGGGGAACAGCGGCTAGCAACCAATCAGATTCCACCTTTCATCCCTCACAGACTGTTTGGAAAATAAAAGGTGGAATCTGATTGGTTGCACGGAGCCAGTTTCACTCTACACCATGTATGATAAATCTCCCTCAATGTATTGCACAATGGCTGCTGTCCCCCTGCGGCCATGGAAATAGTCGACTTGTCAATTATTTCCGACAATGGCCATTGTTCACGGTCTGTTCTTGCAATGTATGGCCTTACATTGTATTGAGGTCAATGGTTAATTGGATTGCAGGCACACCCAAAAGGCGGTTGTTGTCCTTGCTCTGTGTGAACATAGCCGTATTACACAGTGCTCGCTTTCCTTGTTCCCCACTGGCTGGCTGTGCTATTACACACATAGACAGCAAGTAACTTAGTATGAGAGCACTTTGCAAGACAAGCTGACAAGTTTAAAAAAAATTGATTCGGCAAATAATGAAGATTTGGTAATACAAGCAACCTCTGTGTCCCCATTCTGAGGCTATGTTCACACAACGTAAGAGACCGGCTGTTCCATGACCCCGGCCAGGTCACGGAACGGCCGGTCTCAGCCTGGATCATCCCGGCCGGTACTTAAGTGCGGGAGCATCAGCGCATGCTCGCATCAGGGCTTCCCATAGCACACAGTGAAGCAAGCGGCCGGAGCCGCTCGCTTCACTGTGTGAACTGACAGGGCTTTCTGCGGCCGGAATTCACTGAATTCCGGCCGCTGAAAACTGACTTGTCCGTTTTTTCCGGCGCCGCATGGGATCCCGGCCAGAGCGTGTACGATGTGTGTATGCTCCGGCCGGGATCCCATAGAAAATAAGGCTATGTTTCACCCCTCAAAACTACGGCCATAGTTCTGCGGCGAGAACTACGGCTGTAGTTTTACGTAGTGTGAACATAGCCTGATACTGTACTGGGTGGAATATCCTCTATTTTTAACCCACTGCTACCTGACCAACACTGCTGGTGATTGGGAGTCGTCCGGCTCTCCTCCGTCCGTGTCAGGGACCCTGTAGAACTGCGGAGATCCTCCTGTGGAAGCGAGCAACTCAACGTTATCTCCTCTCCCTGCTGCAGGAGGACTGAGTGTCATTGAGGCTGCGGCAACCTACTACTTCAGTGTTCAGGCAGCCTAGATCCTGCGTGCACAGATGATACCCAAGCGGTGACTGCTCCAACCCCCCAGGGCCTCGTCCGGACATCTCACGCCGCTGCCATGCACATGTTGCCGCCATCTTGCCTACTCATGATGCTGGATGGTGTATGATTGCTGCTTTCCTCTGACCCCTCCAGGCAGCGGTCAATAGTACCAGCAGGTACCAGCAACAGCAGGTTTGTAACCTGTGGAGTTGTGTGTGGAGGGAGAGTTAACTGTTTAACCCCTTCTTATTGATACAGCGCACCTTACCTACCTTATTTTTGGGTTGTGGATTAATTCGTCTGCATTTCAATTATTTCTTTGATATACAAGTCTCTTGGTTTACAAGCACGTTCCCGAAACAAATGATGCTCTTATTCCAAGGTTTCATTGTATTTTAATCTTACACAAAGTAACCAGGGTACAATGTACCTAGGACCCTCCAACTACATTGCATTACATTACTGACAGTCTTCCCTCTCGCTCTGTTCTGACCCCTATACATGTAAATTATTTTCATTTTTTCCATCTATGGGGCAATATGGTGTGCCATGTGGACAGGAATTGACAGAACAGGAAGAGATCTAATGTATCTATGCTGATACTTGTCGGCACGGCAAGTTTTAAAGAAGAGGACAGCGACAGTCAATAGGCAGCCTGGAAACCAACAGCTGCGGTGGAGCTGGACAGGTAAGTATACACCTCTATTATGTTCCCTATATCCCCAATAATATAATAAATGTTAATTTTATACCAGAAAACTCCTTTAACAACTTTTATGGAGTTTATTTCATTGAGGATTAGAAGAACACAACTGCCTAATTTCAAAAAGAGCTCCACCCTTTTCCACAGGTTATGTGCGGTACTGCAGCCCACTGTCATTGACGATCCCTGCAAAGTCACAGAAGATTATTTTATAATGTTATTTTACAGCAGGTTGTGGGCCTTATTTACAGCGCCTTGGTGACGGGCAAAGCATTACAACGCAGGGGTATTGTGAAGCAATATATAATATACACTCACCGGCCACTTTATTAGGTACACCATGCTAGTAACGGGTTGGACCCCCTTTTGCCTTCAGAACTGCCTCAATTCTTCGTGGCATAGATACAACAAGGTGCTGGAAGCTTCCTCAGAGATTTTGGTCCATATTGACATGATGGCATCACACAGTTGCCGCAGATTTGTCGGCTGCACATCCATGATGCGAATCTCCCGTTCCACCGCATCCCAAAGATGCTCTATTGGATTGAGATCTGGTGACTGTGGAGGCCTTTGGAGTACAGTGAACTCATTGTCATGTTCAAGAAACCAGTCTGAGATGATTCTAGCTTTATGACATGGCGCATTATCCTGCTGAAAGTAGCCATCAGATGTTGGGTACATTGTGGTCATAAAGGGATGGACAGGGTCAGCAACAATACTCAGGTAGGCTGTGGCGTTGCAACGATGCTCAATTGGTACCAAGTGGCCCAAAGAGTGCCAAGAAAATATTCCCCACACCATGACACCACCACCACCAGCCTGAACCGTTGATACAAGGCAGGAAGGATCCATGCTTTCATGTTGTTGATGCCAAATTCTGACCCTACCATCCGAATGTCGCAGCAGAAATCGAGACTCATCAGACCAGCCAACGCTTTTCCAATCTTCTACTGTCCAATTTCGATGAGCTTGTGCAAATTGTAGCCTCAGTTTCCTGTTCTTAGCTGAGCGGAGTGGCACCCGGTGTGGTCTTCTGCTGCTGTAGCCCATCTGCCTCAAAGTTGGACGTACTGTGCGTTCAGAGATGCTCTTCTGCCTACCTTGGTTGTAACGGTTGGCTATTTGAGTCACTGTTGCCTTTCTATCAGCTCGAACCAGTCTGCCCATTCTCCTCTGACCTCTGGCATCAACAAGGCATTTCCGCCCACAGAACTGTCGCTCACTGGATGTTTTTTCTTTTTCGGACCATTTTCTGTAAACCCTAGAGATGGTTGTGCGTGAAAATCCCAGTAGATCAGCAGTTTCTGAAATACTCAGACCAGCCCTTCTGGCACCAACAACCATGCCACGTTCAAAGGCACTCAAATCACCTTTCTTCCCCATACTGATGCTCGGTTTGAACTGCAGGAGATTGTCTTGACCATGTCTACAGGCCTAAATGCACTGAGTTGCCGCCATGTGATTGGCTGATTAGAAATGAAGTGGTAACGTGCAGTTGGACAGGTGTACCTAATAAAGTGACCGGTGAGTGTATATTCAGCAGAATCTGTTATCTATATAAAAAGCCCTTTACCTAGCCCCAGGGTATAATTTGGCTCTTGTGGTGCTTCTTATAATCATGATCACAGGCTTGTAAAGAAACTATGGCACTCTCCAGTACTATGAATAAATGCTCGGAGATCCTGTGTTTATGATGGCACTAGCGTTATCACATATACCAGCCTACTCGGCTTTATTCATCATGGACAATAAGGAATTGCAGGCACTTTGTAGCGAGGTTCATGGCAGGGTCCATCCACTCCTGCTGGTAAGGTGCCAGCAGTGGCGTAGCCACCGTGGTCGCGGGGGTCGCCGCCGCGACCGGGCCCGCCACAAGGGGGGCCCGCGGGGCCCCCCGATCAATCACTCTTGTGACCGCAAGCATTGTTTTGCTTGCGGTCACAAGAGTCGGGCTCCGTCTTCCCCCGGCTGCTGCGCGGCTGCCGGGGGTGTCGCGTCTTACCCCCGGCAGCGCGCGCATCCCAGAACTCCCTGCGCGCCTTGGGCCCTGACTTCCGGTTTCCGGCGCGCAGGGAGTTCTGGGATGCGCGCGCTGCCGGGGATAAGACGCGACACCCCCGGCAGCCGCGCAGCAGCCGGGGACAGACCAGGAGGAGTGAGAATCAACGTGGGAGCGCGATGTCAGGTGAGTTAAGTTTTGTTTTTTTTATCAGCCTGTACGGGTGGGGGGAAAGGAGGGGGCCATCTATGAGGGTGGGGGGAAAGGAGGGGGCCATCTATGAGGGTGGGGGGAAAGGAGGGGGCCATCTATGAGGGTGGGGGGAAAGGAGGGGGCCATCTATGAGGGTGGGGGGAAAGGAGGGGGCCATCTATGAGGGTGGGGGGAAAGGAGGGGGCCATCTATGAGGGTGGGGGGAAGGAGGGGGCCATCTATGAGGGTGGGGGGAAGAGGGGGGCCATCTATGAGGGTGGGGGGAAAGAGGAGCAATCTATGAGGGTGGGGGGAAAGAGGGGCCATCTATGAGGGTGGGGGGAAAGAGGGGCCATCTATGAGGGTGGGGGGAAAGAGGGGGGCCATCTATGAGGGTGGGGGGGGGGAAGGGGACCATCTATAAGGGTGGGGGGGAAGGGGACCATCTATAAAGGGGGGGAAAGGGGACCATCTATAAGGGAGGGGGGGAAGGGGACCATCTATAAAGGGGGGGAAAGGGGACCATCTATAAGGGAGGGGGGGAAGGGGACCATCTATAAGGGAGGGGGGGGAAGGGGACCATCTATAAGGGAGGGGGGGAAGGGGACCATCTTTAAGGGAGGGGGGGGAAGGGGACCATCTATAAGGGAGGGGGGGGAAGGGGACCATCTATAAGGGAGGGGGGGGGGAAGGGGACCATCTATAAGGGAGGGGGGGGGGGAAGGGGACCATCTATAAGGGAGGGTGGGGGGAGAGGGGGCCATCTATAAGGGAGGGTGGGGGGAGAGGAGACCATCCATAAGGGAGGGTGAGGAGAGAGGGGGCCATCTATAAGGGAGGGGGTATAGGGGGCCATCTATAAGGGAGGGGTAGAGGGGGCCATCTATAAGGGAGGGGGCCATCTATTTGGGGGGGCAACATAGGGGGAGAGGGAATACACAGAGGGGGGCATATATTATTAGGAGGTCACAGAGTCAGGGCTACCCACTAAATGAGGGTGTAAAGGGGACAGTACAGATGTGCAGTGTGTAGAGAGATGGAGATGGTGTCAGAGTGTGGAGCCTAATATGTCTGTCTGGCAGATTCTGTGGATTCGTGGCTCGGAGAAGTTCTCATAACGGCCCAGGGCAGATGGAGAAGAAGATGAAAAGGGAAGAACTCCGATCAGAAAAGACGTCTCCTGTGAGTCACCTGATATAACTGCACAGTAATGTATATGGTGTACAGGACCTGTGTGGAGCTGGGGCCACCTCTATATGACTGGATGAGGTGATTTAGTGTACTGGATTTGGTCAGTAACAATATGGTGGTGATGGTAGTGGTTGTGGTGTGGCGGTAATGTTTCCTCCCTATATACTGGTATTACTGGTAATATTGGTCTCAGTATACAGGATTTGGTCGGTAACAGTATGGCGGTAATAGGTAATATCTGTCTTGGTGTGTGTGTGTGTATATATATATATATATATATATATATATATATACATACAGTGGTACCTTGGTTTAAGAGTAACTTCGTTTAAGAGCGTTTTGGTTTAACTTGGACTTGGTTTAAGAACATTGCTTTGGTTTAAGAACTTCCTGTATTGGGTGGGAGCGCGAGTGGAGAAGGGGCATGGCCTGCATAGCGGGGTCTACAGCACTGTACTCTAAACACCTTCCAAATCATAGCAGATCCCCTTCAGGCTGGGGCCTACATCAGGGGACAGGACTGTGGGGGGGGGGGGTAATCTCTCCATAGCTGTAACCCCTCTCTCCCCGGACAGAGAGCGCTGCATGTATGTGCCCACATCTGTACTGCTCATTCCTTCATACTCCCTGTAGTCTCTGTCAGCCCTTGTGTTTCCCATCCTCTCCATTACTGTACAGTACAGAATAATAAATATATTTGGGGTGCGGAACCAATTGTCTGCATTTACATGATTTCTTATAGGAAAATTTGCTTTGGTTTAAGAGTGGATTTGGATTACAAACACGGTCCTGGAACGAATTATGCTCATAATCCAAGGCACCACTGTGTGTGTATATATATATATATATATATATATATATATATACACACACACACACACACAACAATAGCATCACTTGGTCGTGAAAGGAGGGGGGGGGGGGGCCCCAAGTTGGCCTCTCGCACCAGGGCCCAGGAGACATTAGCTACGCCCCTGGGTGCCAGCGTAACAGTCTCAGCTCAGCAGGAAGGACTTGCATTCTAAAAAAAGCATTCTAAACCTTAAAGGGCTACTTCACCAATCTTTTTTTTTCTTTCAAATCAACTGATGCCAGAAAGTGCTAGAAACTTGTAGTTTACTTTCATAAAAAAAAAGAACCTCAAGTCCAGTACTTATCAGCTGCCGTACGTCCTGCAGGAAGCGGTAATCTTTCCAGTGTGGAGAGCAGCAGAGTTTTTCTATGGGCAATTGCTACTGCTCTGAATAGTTTCTGACGTGGACTGAAGTGGCAGCAGAGAGCACTGTGTCAGATTTGAGAGAATCCAACCCTTCCTGCAGGGCGTACAGCAGCTGATAAGTACTGGAAGACTGGAGATTTTTTTTTTTTTATAGACATAAATTATACATCTTTGGCTCTTTTTGACAACAGTTGATGTAAAATAATTTTTTTGAAGAACTACCCCTTTAAAGCCTGCCTGTCATTTTAGGTGGCTTTTTTTTGTTGTTGCATGTACAAGGAGTAGCACTATATTTGACCATTAATGTTTTTTTTCCAGATTTCTGCTTTGCTGACTCCATCTCTAATTTTAAGTGGTTTCTAATACAGTGGGTAAAAATAGCTGCCATATGTCTCCCATGCACTGTACACACCAAAGAGAGGATCTTGCTCCTCTGCGTGTCTGTTGTACACCCTAAGAAGCAGCAGCAGTGTTGAGGGCATTATAGAGTAATACTGAGCAGTGTAAGCTGTGACTCTTACACTGGGTTGAAATCTTGTTCTCTGATTTAAAGGAGACCTGTCACCCCCCGTGCCGGGGTGACAGGCTCCCGACCCCCAGCTAGATTACATTATGCATCAGAGATGAGTCCGGCTCCATTCATTCTCTATGGATGCCGGACCTCTCTCCAGAGCGCGCGCGCCGGCTTCTGACCGGGATATCTCCGTCCCGGGACTGGCTCCGGCTGCGGGACTCGGCGGGATCAGGTAAGTATAAGGGGATCTAGCTGGGGGTCGGGAACCTTTCACTCCGGCACGGGGGGGTGACAGGTCCCCTTTAAATTTTTTTTTTTATTTCTCAGAATTTCTTGCATATAGCGACAAGTCAAAGAAATTGCTAGTGACTTGCTTGATAATTGTGATTTTAATTATCTTTAGCTTTTAATTTTTTTATCACAATGATTTGAGTAGTAAGATATAAGTGTGTGGGGTGTGGATGTAACATTCTTTTCAATAGCGTCTGAGCTAAAACTTTAAGAGTCATGAAATGTTAAGATATATGTTGTGTTAACATAAGTAACACGAAAAAAGTTAAACACATTCAATAATCACATACCATGTTTCCCCGAAAATAAGACAGTGCCTTATATAAATTTTTACTTAGAGGGGTTATCCAGCGCTACAAAAACATGGCCACTTTTCCCCCTACTGTTGTCTCCAGTTCAGGTGCAGTTTGCAATTAAGCTCCATTTACTTCAATGGAACTGAGTTTCAAAACCCCACCCAAACTGGAGACAACAATAGGGGGAAAGTGGGCATGTTTTTCTATCGCTGGATAACCCCTTTAAAAACAGGCACAATGGGGGAGATTTATCAAACTGGTGTTCAGTTGAATTGTCTTAGTTGCCCCTAGCAACCAATCAGATTCCACCTTTCATTTTTCAAAGAATCTGTGAGAAATGAAAGGTGGAATCTGATTGGTTGCTAGGGGCAACTAAGACAATTCAACTTAACACCAGTTTGATAAATCTCCCCCTGTGTCTTATTTTCAGGGTACGTCTTATTTCTCTTCGCCTGGACCTCCCCGGACGTTCCGGCAAAGTAACATGCGGAGGATGTTGGGGGTCATGGACCAAGCTGCCTGTGACGCTGGAAGTAAAGCTCCACGAGGGGATTAGGTGAGTCCTGGGTGGCAGTGGGTGGCAACGAGCGGCCTTACTTTCAGGGGGTGCCCTAGTTTAGGATAGGGGGTACCCTATCTTTAGGGGGATGCCTTACTTTAAAAAGGATTTACCATCAGGTACATCCTCTTTAATATAACCCATGGATAGAACGGCTCCGTCACGGGGAAGCCGGTTCCGCAGTCCCTTTTTTGAAATGTGGCCCGGTTCCCATGTACGGCATCGTTCTATCCACGGGTACGGGGCCGGGGCTGAAGCACTGGAGATGGGCCGGCCCATCCTCAGTGGGAGGGAGTTCCCTCCCCTCTATGATGTGGCTCCTTTAACCCCTTAAAGACAGAGCCAATTTAGATTTTTGTGTTTTCGTTTTTTCCTCCTTGTGCTTAAAAGGCCATAGCACTTGCATTTTTCCACCTAGAAACCCACATGAGCCCTTATTTTTTGCGTCACTAATTGTACTTTGCAATGACAGGCTGAATTTTTTGCATTAGGTACACTGCGAAACCAGAAAAAAAATCAAAGTGTGGTGAAATTGGAAAAAAAAACGCATTTTGTTTATTTGGGGGAAATGTGTTTTTACGCCATTCGCCCTGGGGTAAAACTGACTTGTTATATATGTTCCTCAAGTCGTTACGATTACAACGATATATAACATGTATAACTTATATTGTATCTGATGGCCGGTAAAAAAATCAAACCATTGTCAACAAATATACGTCACTTAAAATCGCTCCATTCCCAGGCTTATAGCGCTTTTATCCTTTGGTCTATGGGGCTGTGTGAGGTGTCATTTTTTTGCGCCATGATGTATTCTTTCTATCGGTACCTTGATTGCGCATATACGACTTTTTGATCGCTTTTTATTCTTTTTTTTTTTTCTGGATTTGATGCGACCAACAATGCGCAATTTTGCACTTTGGGATTTTTTTGCGCTGACGCCGTTTACTGTGCGAGATCAGGAATGTGATTAATTAATAGTTTGGGCGATTACGCACGCGGCGATAGCAAACATGTTTATTTATTTATTTACTTTTATTTATAACCTGGGAAAAGGGGGGTGATTCTGACTTTTATTAGGGGAGGGGGATTTTTATTAATAATGACACTTTTTTTAAAAACTTTTACACTAATACTAGAAGCCCCCCTGGGGTTAGGGTTATTCCCCCTGGGGGACTTCTAGTATATATACTTTGATCTCTCATAGAGATCTCTGCAGCCGGAAGTAAACGAGTGCCGTTCCGGGGACGGCGCCATCTTAGAGCGGTCCCCGGCCGGCTTCAGTTACGGAGATCGCTCCTCCAGGATAACATCCCGGAGGAGCGATCTCCCCACTAGACACCAGGGATGACGCTGCGTCCGGTAATCGGATGCAGCTGTCATGTTTGACAGCTGCATCTGATTGCTGTATTAGAGGGCACGGCGATCGGACCGTGCCCGCTAATACCTGCGGTCCCGGGCTACAAGCGGCACCCGGGACCACCGCGGTTCAGAGCGGGGTCGCCGCGTGGTGCCGCTCTGAACTTCCTTACCGGCAATAGGGCGTAAATATACGCCCTTTGTCGTTAAGGGGTTAAAATTAATGGAGCCGCGTCATAAAGGGGCGGGGGTTTCTTCCCACTGGCGACGGCCCGGCCCGTCTCCTGTGCTTCAGCCCCGGCCCTGTACCAGTGGATAGAACGGCGCCGTACACGGGAACTGGGCCGCGGTTCAAAAACCGGATCGCGCACTGGCTTTTCCGTGACAGCATTAAGAGCATGATCATTATTTACGACCATAATTATTAAATACAGCTGTATTTTCGCCTCAAAATGGTTTTGTGAACATAGCCTAAAAGTAGCCAGGCTAACACAACAGACATATAATACTTGCTGACCCTCATGATCTCCGTTTTGTGTATTATTTACGTTCAGACACAGTGCTCTCTGCTGACATCTCTGGCCGAGTCAGGAACTGTCCTTAGGAGGAGAGGTTTTCTGTGGGGATTTGCCACTGCTCTGGACAGTTCCTGTCTTGGCCAGAGATGTCAGCAGAGAGCACTGTTTCTGAATGTAAATAAAACAACACTTCCTGCAGGACATACAGTAGCTTATAAGTATGGGAAGACTTGAGATTTTTTTTTATAGAAGTAAATTACAGATCTATATAACTCTCTGTCACCAATTGAAATTAAAGAATTTTTTTTTTTAACTGGACAACCCCTTGAATTAACGTAACACGTACTTAATATCTTTGTGTTCTTGTGATTATATTTAACAATGAAGGCCGCATTATATATTTACATATGTGCTGCTATATAGATTTTGCAATTCAGCTTTATTGTTACTTATTATTACATTTGTACCAAACACTTTAGTGTCGATCTTACTGGATTGTATTTTTTTATGTTTATTATTGTTTATAGCCTGGATTCCCAGAGTTTAATGTTATGTCATAATCCCTTTAAGTATAATAATAGTTCCTGGGTTAAAACCCAATAAAGCTGTCTGCTTAGAAGATTAGTTAGTCTACCACACAGTACTGTAATTTTCTTATAGACATCTCTTTCATAGTAACATGATGTACATTTTTTTTTATTTAAGGGGGATTCACACATACCGGAATTGTGGTGGATTTCACGCTGCAAATTCGCAGTGAAATCCGCTGCGATTCCCAATACTGTCAGTTTGTATGGTTTTACATGCTTTCAGCAGATTTTTCACTTCACTGCGAGTACGAAAACCCTATCCCCCTTAAGCCGCCGCGGTGAATACTTTACCTGTCCGTGCTCCGGCCTGCTTCTGTGGTTCCCGGCTCCCTGACATCCCAATCAGCCAATCAGTGGCTGAGGCGGGACAGAGTACTGATTGGCTGAGAGGGAAATCAGGGAGCCGGGAACCACAGAAGCAGGCCGGAGCACGAACAGGTAAAGTATTCACCGTGGCGGGTTAAGGAAGATGGGGTTTACATACTCATAGCGGAATGAAAAATTTGCTGCGATTATGTAAACCCATACAAACTGACAATACCAGGAATCGCAGCAGATTTCAGTATGTGTAAACCAACCCTTACAGTTAAAGGCCACGTTCAGACGCTGTAAGACAGTGGCCGTTCTATTACATGGGCATGTCACAGAACGGCTGCTATCTGTAAAGTTCACCTGGCAGTACCGGCCAGATGAACATCACTTATGAGTTGGATTATGGGCATATTCAGGTGAGCGCGCATTCCAATTATCCATAGCAGACAATGTAAAGTACGGCCAAAGCCGTTCTTTACATTGTCTGCACAGTCAGTTTTGTGCCGCCAAAATTGACATGTCAGTTTTCTGTATACACTCCGGATGGGATTCCATAAGAAATAATGTGAATTTGCCCTTTTAATAAATAGCAGCCAGTTTTGCAATCTGTAACAATGGCCATTATTTATTGAAGCTATACAGCGTGTGAACGATTCCTCAATCAGAAGCCTATTGAGCCATCGATGGGCAGATACAGCAGGATGAAGAGATACTTGGCAGTTGGCTTTGAGGTGGAATGCATGCTGGGAAATGTAGTTTCCTGGCCGGCACCATCTTGGATATAGAGTGGCTTTTAAAAAAAACTTGTAGCTCAGGAAAGGCAGCAGCTAGAAAGATGGGAGATGGCTCAAAATACTCATGGGGACTAGGTGAGAAAGTCCAGCTGGTTAGGGGGTATTTTTAGCTGTTGGGTGGAATACCCCTTTTGGTAACGTAACAGATACTCAATTGGGAAATTTATATAGTCTGGTGTTTTGTGCATCGGCTTAAAAATTTACCGACAGTACTGAGGTTTGCCGGATTTATGTTGAGGCGCAATGCTTCTACATAAATCCAGTGCGCACCAGTATGTGCACGCAGTGAAACCTACACCAGCTTAGAGCTGGCATAGGTAGAAAAATGTTACATGCGGCGCACACAGAGCCCGCCCCCTCAGTTTTATGCCCCCTCCCTTCTGGCACGAGGGGGGCAGAGAGCCCACTTGTACATAAATTATTTGCTAAACAGGCATTTGCGCATAGATTTATGCACAAGTGGGCCCTCTGCACCGAAAATGGCCACTGCGCCAGATAATAAATGGCCCCCAATGTCTGTATATTCTTGGGATTATATTTACTGATGAAGGCAGCACAATATATGTGCATATGTGCAGTTATATAGATTTTACAATTTAGCTATATTGGCGCTTGTCCCAACACTTTAGTGTGGATTGATCTTACTGGATTGTATTTTCTTTATGTTTATGATTGTTTAGTATAGTGTGTACATCTACAATTTATACTTTTGCCTGGCTTCCTGGAGTATAATGGTATGCCATAATCCCTTTAAGTCTACTCTTATGAGAGCGCTATATGGGTTTCATATGAGATAATCCTGTTTGCAAATTAATATGTGAAACCATTGGAATTCATGAGCAGACAACTTAAGTCTAGGAAATAATAATAGGTCCTGGGTCAAAACCCAATAAAGCTGTCTGCTTAGAAGATTAGTCGACCCCACAGTACTGTAATTTTCTAATAGACATCTCTTTCACGCCATCATAATGTGCTAAAACCCTCCATTTTATTGAGAAGTCTCCATTGTGGAGCGTCTGTAATAACACAGCAATTGTTTTGCATTGTAAATCACTTTGACCACGTTGAGTTTAAAGAACGGCTAGCACACAAACTCACTCAGCTTTTAAGGGAGACATTTCCTTTAACTCAATTAAATATGTATCAGTAAACCTTAGCAGCGAAGAAAATGGCTATGCTGAATGCAAAATCATGGCAGTGGAGACGTTCTATTAAGCCATTTTTCAGTGAAATATTTACTACTCGTGGAGTCATTTGACTACGTGCCAAGAAGGTGCTTGGTCGGCAGTCTTAAGCTGGTGTGCTTGCATATTTTACTTTGCTAATTTACATGCTCCTAGTCTGCACATAGCAGGAAGGGTTCATGCCGATAAACACTATGAGGCCGGGTTCACATGCTGTAAGACACCGTCTGTTTTGTAACCTGGCCGTCTCACAGAAAGGCTGGTGTCAGTGAAGATCCTCCCGGCCGGTTCAATGAATAGAGGCCGCAAAAAACTGACATGTCGGTTTGTTCGAGCGGCCGCTAGGGATCTCGGCTGGAGTGTATACTATGTGTATACACTCCCCCTGGGATTCCATTGACTGCAATGCAACATAAATTTTCTATTAATCACGGCCGTTGTTGCAAATCGGCAGTGTATATATATATATATATATATATATATATATATATATATATATATACACACACTGTATAATATATATAACTATGTATATTACATCTGTGCTCACAGTTTTTCAAAATTATGACTTGGTTTAAGAGCATTGCTTTGATTTAAGAGCTCCCTTTACTGGGTGGGAGAGGAAGTGGGGGAGGGGCATGGTCTACAGCACTGTTCTCTGACAAGGGAAGTCTCCTTCACCTTCCAAATCATAGCAGATCCACTTCAGGCTGGGGCTTGCATCAGGGGACAGGACTGTGTAGTTAATCTCTTCATAGCTGTAACCCCTCTCTCCCCGGACAGAGTGTGCTGCAGGCATGTGCCCACATATGTCCTGCTCATTTATGCTCCCTGCAGTTTCTGTCAGTCCTTGTGTTTCCCATCCTCTCCATTCCTGCTATAATGTGCCTGCACTCATACTCTGCTTTACACACTGCTGCTATAATATGCCTGCACTTACACTAAGCAAATCGGCAACGACAGCCATGATTAATAGAAAATTTAAAGTACTCCAGCGAAAAGCTTTTTCCCAGTAATTGAAACACATTACAAAATTATATAACTTTGTAAAATGCTTCAATCACCTATCTGCCCCCCTTTCCTATCTTTTCCCCCCTCAATCCCCCACCAGTAAGTGAAGTAAACTCATTCTTACCTAATGACTGTTGACCCCAGGCTGCTCTGTGGCAGCCATTTTGTGACAATGACATCATCAAGAGAGAGGCGGGTCTAAGCTCTGTTAGGCCAGCCTCCCTTTGTCAGATGACTTTGTCACAAGCTCTGATTGGCTGAGCAAGATGTAAGCTATCTAACAGTTTTACAGAGTCAGTTAGACATCACAGGAGACAAAGTGCATCATGGGAAACCTCAAACCAGGAAGCTGTGCCTATGCAGATGATGTCATTGTCACAAAATGGCTGCCATAGAGTAGCCTGGGGTCAACAGTCATCAGGTAAGAATGAGTTTACTTCACTTCCTTGTGGGGGTGGAGGGGGGGAAAGATAGGGAAGGGGGGCAGATAGGTGATTGAAGCTTATTACAAAGTTATATAACTTTGCAATGTGTTTCAATTACTGGGAAAAAGCTTTTTGCTGGAGTACCCCTTTAAGTTGTGTGTAAGATATTCTTTTATCATAAAAAGATCGACCACCGATAATATTATGGAAGCTGTGATGGCTATGAACCCCAGTGATCTCTAGGACAAAGTGTCAACAAATAGTAAAAAAGCAAAGTAGAGTTGACATGCCATGATGCCTTCTTAGTGCCACTAAGGTCCTGGGATTGACAGGAGTTACAGAGGTTAGACTACCATCTATCAGGCACTACCAATGTCTGGGATGAGACTTCCCCTTTAGAGACAAAGGAGGGGACTTATGAAAGGGTGTAAATATACACCTGGTGTAACCTGCCCACAGCAACCAATCACAGCTCAGCTTTCAGCTCTGGTAAAATATAAGAGGAGCTGTGATTGGTTGCTGTGGGCATGTTACACCAGGTGTATATTTACACCCTTTCATAATTCCCCCCCAAAACGTTTATTTAAAGAGGATGTACCACCGGGTACATCCTCTTTAAGCTGAGCCCACGGATCGAACGGCGCCATCATGGGGAAGCCGATGCCAGGGTCAGTTTTTTGGACCGCGGCCCGATTCCCGTACACGGCGCCATTCTATGCACCGGAATCGGCCCGACTCCCTTAGAATGAATGGAGCCGTGCCATAGAGGGGAGGGAATTGCCTCCCACTGGGGGCGGGCTGGCCTACCTCAAGTGCTTGAGCAGCGTCCGGTTCCGGTGCATAGAACGGCGCCGTGCACGGGAACCGTGCCGCGGTCCGAAAAACGGACCGCGGCACTGGCTTCCCCGTGTTGGCGCCGTTCGATCCGTGGGTTAGCTTAAAGAGGATGTACCTGGTGGTACATCCTCTTTAAAAAAAATTGTTGGAAAAGTGTTCATATATAATAACCATGTAACTTATTAGTGCTGTTTCCTAATCTCTCTATTGGATCTTTACTTTGGTTCTTCAATATACCTACCAAGGAAGCAATAGATAAGGCTCTGGAAAAATTGCATCATATACTGTATTCTGTTTTCACAAGATCCTTTTGGCATACAGTTTATCTGGTTAAGGGGTATTCCCATCTCAGCTAACATAAGTAAACTTGTAGGGCTCGTCAAGTTGAATAACTTTGCTAATACATTAATTTAGCAAACGTGCCTCCTTCTCCTGAGATACTGTTCTCTCCCTCCCCTTGTTGAAAGCTCATTTTCTAGGTTTCCTACCAATGATCTCCTCTAAAAGCAGTGAATATACTGTATATATATATATATATATATATATATATATATATATATATATATGTGTATATGTATTTATATATATATATATATATATATATATACTGTATAATATATATATATATATATATATATATATATATATAACTATGTATACTACATCTCTCTCTACATATATATATATTTATATATATATTTATACACAATGGTACCTCGTTTAAGAGTTACTTGGATTAAGAGCGTTTTGCAAGAGGAGCTCACATTTTTTCAAAATTGTGACTTCGTTTAAGAGCATTGCTTTGATTTAAGAGCTCCCTGTACTGGGCGGGAGGGAGAGTGGGGGAGGGGCATGGTCTACAGCACTGTTTTCTGACCCAGGAAGTCTCCTTCACTTTCAAAATCATAGCAGATCCACTTCAGGCTGGGGCCTGCATCAGGGGACAAGACTGTGGAGGTAATCTCTTCATAGCTGTAATGCCTCTCTCCCAGGACAGAGTGTGCTGCATGCATGTGCCCACATATGTCCTGCTCATTCATGCTCCCTGCAGTTTCTGTCAGTCCTTGTGTTTCCCATCCTCTCCATTCCTGCTATAATGTACCTGCACTCACACTCAGCTATACACACTGCTTCTTTAATGTGCCTGCACTTACACTAAGCCATTCACACTGCTGTATAGAGAGGTTACTGTCACTGTCCTACTGCACAGCTCTTTGATTCTCGCTTCCTGATTGGTCCATGCTGAACACCCCCTTCCCCATTGCAGACATGTGACCACACAGACCTCTGACCAGCCCTGCCTCTCTATTCTAGCCTCTTGTGCTATGCTACTGCATTATGGGAATCTGCAGTTCCATTTTCATTAGTTTTACATGTAATTCAGAATAAAAAGTGATTTTTGGGGTGTGGAACCAATCCTCTACATTTCATTGATTTCTTATGGGAAAATTTGCTTTGGTTTAAGAGTGGATTTGGATAACAAGCACAGTCCCGGAACAAATTAAGCTTGTAATCTAAGGCCATGATTAGTACTTGAATTCTAACATGTTTCCCCAAAAATAAAACACCCCCTAAAATAAGAAACCCCAACTACCCTACCCTCTAGCCTGAAGTAAACTAGGGGACCCCCTGAAAGTAAGGTGCCCCCTGAAAATAAGGCTGCTTGTTGCCACCCAACCACCACCCAGGACTCACCTAATCCCCTTGCGGACCTCCGAAGCTGGTGCCACAGGCCTACTGGTCCAAGCCCCCACGTCCCGACGCACGCTGCTGTATGTCATGCCGCTGCACGCCTGACTCAGGTCCTGTTGGCATGTCCCACTGTTGATGCACTCTTGGTCCTGAGGTGAGTATTCCTGGGAGGATGTCTTATTTCTCTCCCCTGACCCGGGGGTGGGGGTGGAGAGATTTAAGATATCCCCCGAAAATAAGGCATAATGACTGTTTTTGAGGAAACAAAATAAGGCACTGTCTTATTTTTGGGAAACATAGTATGTTTATATGAACTTTGTGTTATTTCAGTACTGTGTTGTCCTGGTTCACTGCCTGAACACTGCTGTATTCCATCTGCTCTGCTAATTGATTCTCCACCACACCCATCTCTTCTCCTGCTCAGTTCAATCTGGTTTTCAAACAGTTAATCATAGTTTTGCTTCTGTCATTGCTGGGATGTCAGGGTCTGGTCCAATTACGCTTGGGGCAGATTCCTGACCTCCCATATAAAATTCTCTAACCCACACCTGATTGCTTGCTATTAGTCTCTGAGCATGCTGGTGTTTCCTCTGTATTTCATGTTTCATTTATTCTGACCCTCTGCTATTGCCACTTGACTATTCTTCGGATTCTGACTTTGTACTTTGCTGGCTGCTTGGCTACTCATATTTCTTTGTCTTGTCTATCTTTATTGTATTCACCTATGGCATATGAAGGGACCGTTTCCAAGTTGTCCTCTACTGCTTTATGTTAGTTGTCCATGGAGGAGATTCAGCACAAACTGCACTTTCTTACAGTAAAGAAGAATCAAAAACTCATTGCTGCTCCCATCTCCCTCTTCTCTTTACATAATAATTCCAGCCGGCCTCCAGCGCCTATGGCTTTTTGCACATGCATCATTGATATGTAAAGGGCCCGCGTGTCCTGCATCCTAAACCCATAACTTGGAAATAAACTTTTATTATGGGATATATGTATATATATATATATATATATATATTTCAACACTTTTGTAGTCTTCCTTGGGGACTTTTATGAGCAATAACTTGATTAGTCATAGAGACTAGGAATGGTCCGAACCGAGTTCAGTTCGGGTTCGTACGAACCCGAACCCTCGGTAATGATTCCCGCTGTCTGCCCGCTCCGTGGACCATCCCTAATAGAGACAAAAGCAGTATATATATATATATATATATATATATATATATATACTGCTTTAATCCTTTAATTTGGGACTTGACTAAATTAATCAGCAGGCTAAATCAATCGCTAATGGTCCTTTTACACAAAATGATTGATCATTCGTTTTTGCACGATAACGATCGAATTTAAACGATAATCGTACGTTTAAACGCAGCGATCGATCAAACGATGAGCAAAAAATCGTTCATTTTGATCTTTCAACATGTTCTCAAATCATCGTTGATCGTTCGCAAAAAATTTGCAGATCGTTCAGTGTAAACAGTCTTTCAGCGATTTCACCTATGTGTGAGATAGGCTTAAACGATCGCAAAACGATCGCATAGCGAATTTTCCGTACGATGTATCGTTCCGTCTAAACGCTGATAGTTATAAAAAGAAACATTGTTCATTCAAAATCGTTAATCGTGCGATTGGGCGAATTATCACTCCGTGTAAAAGTACCATTAGACAGACAGGCCTTGGAAGCCTAGAAGAGGCCTCAGGCTGCACTGACAATGGATCCACTCCCTGCGATTGAGTCGCTTGCTGCTATCAGATAGGTGTATGGAGTGGGTTTCTGTCCAGAGCCCGGTCCATAATCCTTAACCATACAGTTATGTATTTGTGTCCATGGTTTTATTTTAATATTAAGGCTATGTTCACACATCTTTTATTGGCTGGATATGTGGACGGCCATTATTTTGGCACCAAATGACAGCTGTATTGTGCAAATTATATGGCCTTCTTTTGGTATGAAATGATGTTTATCCAAAAAATATGGCCAAAAAAGACCTTGTATAAACATAGCCTAAAACACATTTATTTGGGCCATGAAAAGTGTCAAGGAGGTGTGGTCTATTATTTCCCAGGCTCTAGTAATCCAATGGCTCACTTTGCCCCTTTGCACAATCAGTGATGCACACTGTGCATGCAGTACAGTGCGGTGTAGGGGTGCTAGGGCCCAGGGAACAATAGGCCCGCCTCCTTGAAGCTCCTGGCCTGAATAAAGGTGATGTTTTTGTTGAAATAAAACCACAAACACAAGAAGAAACAGTAAGAAAGGTATGGTCTGAATGCATTTATTGATATATATCCAGTGGTGACAGCAACTCAGTAGGTGGTTAGGGGGTGACAAATTCACTTTAAAGCAACTCTGCACCCACAATCTGTCTCCCCCCCCCCAAATCGGCTTGTATCTTCGGATAGCTGCTTTTAATCCAAGATCTGTCCTGGGGTCCATTTGGCAGGTGATGCAGTTATTGTTCTAAAAAACGACTTTTAAACTGGCAGCCCAGTGCCCAATGGCCGGGCCATAGATTGTGTATGCATTAGGCTGGCACAACCTCTCTTTCCCTCCTCCCCACCCTCCTCATCATTAGGAATGCTCCAGGCATATTGTCTCCTATTCCTCAGCTGTGTGAATACTGAACATGGGCTGGATCGTTAAGGCACCTGTGCAATGTTCAGACAAGAATAATGTTCCAGTGGCATTCCTAATGATGAAGAGGGTGGGGAGGAGGGACGGAGGGGTGGTGCTAAGTTAGGGCACAGATACTCTAAGCCCCAGCCGTTTGGCACGGGGCTGTAAGTTTAAAAGTAGTTTTTTAGGACAATAACTGTATCACCTGCCAAACAGACCCCAGGACAGATCTTGGATTAAAAGCAGCTATTGAAAGGTACAAGTGGTTTGGGGGGGGGGGGGGTCAGATTGTGGGTACAGAGTCGCTTTAAAGACTATGGCCACCATTGAAATAGTTTTCTTTTGCTGCAGTACATCTAAAATGAAAAAATAAAAAACAAAAACAAAAAACCTTTCATAAACAGTTTTCACGGTTGTATACAGCTCTGTATCCAGAAGTTCCCGTGTAGTCATACGCCCCTCCATTTCCTAATTTTTCCCCAGCTACTGAATGTGTCATTAATAGAGATGAGTGCAACTCGAGCATGCTTGGGTCCCTCCTAACCTGAGCTTCCGGCATTTGATAAGCGGTGGCTGCAAAAGTTGGATTAAGCCCTACGGAGTCCTGGAAAACATGTATTCAGCCTATGGCCTATGGCTGTGTCCATGTTTCCCAGGCTGCCTTAGTGCTGCATCCAACTTCTTCAGCCACTGGTAATCAAATGTTGCACGCTCGGGTTCGGATAGTCCAAGGATGCTCGAGTTGCGCTCATCTCTAGTTATTAAGAAATAGAGATCAGATGAAAAGGAATGGCTGCCACGGAGAGCTCACTTGTAGTCTGTTGCCATAGAGAAGAACAGATTCCAATAGAAGCTCTAGGCACCAAATGGTGGGAAATTTTTAATCAAGATTCAATTTTTTTTTTTTTTAATAGAAGCTGCATCAGGACTAGAGGTTAGTGAACCAAGCTGAGGTTTGGGTTCGTACCAACTCGAACCGTCAGCATTTGAATCCAGTTGTCTTCCTGTTCCATGAGGAAGGTGGAGACAGCCCAAGTCCCACCTGGAAAACAGGAATACAGCCTAGGTCATAGTGATGGGACTGTCTCTACCTTCACCATGGAAGGGAAAGACTGCAGGAGTCAAATGCCGATAGTTTGGGTTCGTATAAAACCGAATCTTGGCTAGAGATGATCGAACAGCGGAAAATCTTAGGTTCTATGGAACTCGAACCTTGTTGAACCTTCCACATTTGATTCCTGATGCCTTCCCGGTCCATGGGGAAAGAGGAGACAGCCCGGGTATCGCCTGGAATTCCGGGATACAGCCTATTACCTAGGCTGAATCCTGGAATTCCAGGCAGTACCCGGGCTTTCTCCTCCTTCCCCACGGACCGGGAAGGCATCGGGAATCAAATGCGGAAGGTTCAACAAGGTTCGAGTTCTATAGAACCTAAGATTTTCCGCTGTTCGATCATCTCTAACCTTGGCCAGGTTTGCTCATCTCTGATCAAAACAGTAAAATTGTTGGTTGTGAAGGTGATCATAGACTTTTAGGTAGTAAATATGGAAAGCTAAACAAATTAAATATTGAAATATAGTATAAAAATATAATGTATGTATTAACATTTGTAAGAGAAGTTTGACTCCTTTAAAGCATTTGTGGAGTCCACTGCAGGGTGCAGCGACTGTTATAAGAGGAAGTAAATTCTAAAATGCTGTGAAAATGCTAATAAAACGCTATTGCTATACATTTTTCAAGAGTCCTTGGTTTAGAATCAGACTCTGCATCATTTCCATTGTAAAATGTGCAGCATTATAAATGACGGATCATAATAAAAGATTTGTTTACAGCATTTGAATCTCTAGTATATATATATACCACTTTGATATTACTATAAAATCTTTTTTTTATTTTTTTTATTTCTTGCTTTTATATATTTCAGGGCTGGAAAGTTTCTTTGAACGTTTACCAGCTTTGGCCTTGAATATATTTGCGTATGGCAGACATATTTCTACAGAAAACAATTTTCTATAGCTTTACCATACTGAGCTGTCACATATTTCATGTGGAAGAAGAACAGTTCGGCATGGTTTGTGAATACCTGGGGGAAAGTACAATGATTTAAGAACATTTGATGGATAAATTCTAAAATTGAAGATCAGGTTGAGAATTATTCCGCTTAGCACACTGACAGTTTTCAGATCCTTTTCTAGAACCTTCTATTTGTATGCACGTAGGGGAAACCATTCCTATTGGGGACATCCAAGTTGTTTGTACTCAGTTGCCTTCTCTAAATCACTAAGTTGATCTTTTTCTACCATTTCTCTTATAATTTTCAATTCAATACGGTTCATACACATGGGTGTTACACAACGGCGGATTATAATGTGGATGGCCGCTCTGGGAACGAGGCTCCTGGGGGGCCTTTGGCTGTCTAAACCGCCAACATCAAAGTAAAAAAAAAAAAAAAATTACCTCCCACACGTTTTCCATTGCTGCAGTTCTGCCAGTGTGCACCATCCTCTTCTGTCTTCCAGCACAGGGGGTGGGGGCCAGCACAGGGGGCCATCTAATTAAGGTGGGATGCACAGGGGGGGGGCGATATGGGGGACATAAACTAAAGGAGATCTACACAGGGGGCCATCTACTGAAAGAGGACTACACAGGGGCCATCTACTATAGGAGAACAAAACGGGGGTTATCTATTATAGGAGCGACTCCACAGAGGGTAATTTACTCTAGGGGGACTACATCGGGTGTCATCTACTAAAGCGGGACTACACAGGAGGTGAGGAAGCGCAGGCACAGTGACACGAGCAAGCCTGTTGCTCTAGGGTACCACGTCAGCTTGCTTGGGTGGGGGTCCCAAGGTGGCTGGACAGCCCAGGGTACATTTAATCCACCATTGTGGGTGTTTTATGGTTTGTAACAATCTTATAGTCGTACAATCTGTTGTACAACATCTATAGCGCTCAATGGACTACACTATATGTTTGCATATTCTTTCCTATATGACTTGCAGCTACAACATGGTGGCTTACAAAGTGTACTGTTGTTTGGCGTATAGTGCAAATGGCTCTGCCTTCAGCTGCATTGGAAAGCAGTTCCAATAGTTACTGATATGATCCACAAGACAAGTCAGGGGCAGCATAGTTAAA
The DNA here is from genome assembly GCF_027789765.1 of Dendropsophus ebraccatus. NCBI lineage: Eukaryota > Metazoa > Chordata > Amphibia > Anura > Hylidae > Dendropsophus > Dendropsophus ebraccatus. Next base: position 26,590,579 of record NC_091456.1, read on the forward strand.
GCATATCTGTCATCAAAATTAGCTTTTGACATGTCAAAAGTTATTGATTACATTGGGTCTCACTGCTGACACCTGCTCTGATCAAGAGATATAGACCATGACAGTACATTTATTCCCCGGCCTTAACTCCGATACTGCTCTGTCTGTCAATAGAAGTCTATGGGACTATTTTGACAGAGCAGGTGGCCTGGGAGTGGATCCCGCTGCTGCCACAGTCTCTCCGGCTATATCCCCCGATCCCAGCTGGTCTCTGCAGTGACACCTGGTCGGATCAATAACTTTTGACATTTCTGATGAAATAAAAGTTATTTTTAGTGACAGGTACCCTTTAAAGCCAAAACAAAAGTGGGTTGAACCATACTCCTTGAAGAATTCCAAAATGAAGCAGCACTCCAATAAAAGTTCAGTGAAAATTTATTGCATCAATATGAAAAAAAAGCTTAATTTCAAACCCATCTATTAAGTCTTTATCACGCTCCTCAATAAAGACCAAAAGGTTCAAACGTAGCAGTTTTTTCACCTTGATGCAATATATTTTGACGGAAGTTTTATTGAAGTGCTGCTGATCTTCATGATATTTGCAAATGGATCAAGACCGTCAATGAGGCTTTACCTAAGTTGTTTTACTTCTTTATACTAATGTATGTATTAATAATTTATGAATTAATTAAGTGTTGGAAACCTTGATCATTTTAACCATAAAAAAAAGAAAAGAAATTGGCCAATTTAAAAAAAGAAAACAACAACAAAAAAAAACAAACTAGATTTTTTTTTTTCATTTTAAATGAAGTTTAGGCAAACAAAACAAAAAAAAGAACATGTTTATTTTACTTAATTTCAGCACAGTTAAAATAAAATGCATATCTATATGTGTATACATGAAGAATGTTGAAGTAAAACGATAGTATTTTTTAACAAATACTACCCAGAAACATATAATGACAGAAATCATTACAAAGAGCTAGAATAGTCATAAACAGAGCAGACAAACAGCATTTTACAATGTACATTTTGAATTGTTATTAAGTACAACTTTAATTTACAAAGAAAGGCTAAACCTTCGTGTTCAGCAGAGTCTCAACCTTCCCTTAATTCTATGAGGAATAAAATAAAATTGTTGCACTCTCTAAATTCACATCCATAAAAAAATACCCAATCTCCTGCTTTTTTGCGAAGCCCTCTTTTCCCTCCCCAAATAGTTGCAACAATTTTCGAAACTCGTTCATAGTCTCTCTCTATATCTACCTTTAAAACAAAAATATATTTAACCTTTAAAAGTGCATCTGTAGCATGAAGAACTGAGTCGCGCAGAGGAGATTTGTGGCGAAGAAATTCACAAGCCCAGAGTTAGTTCCTGGTTGATACATTCGACACTGAGACTTTGACTTTACTTTTTTTAAACAGGGAAGCCTCTTTTTGTTTGGGACTGTAGAAGGTTCCACGGAATCAAAATCGTTGTTTTGATTCAACTTTGTTTGGGAATTATCTAGTTTGCTCGATAAAGTGGCAACAGGAGAGTAACTGATTGGCTTATATGTTCTGTTTTTTCTGTGGTCAACATTACCAAAAATTTTTGTTTTCGAGATATTTTCTTTATCCTTGACCGGTATATTTGGCAAGACTCTACTGGTGTGAGAAGATGGGCCAGATTTGGTGTTTGTGCCAGTGACAAGTGACTTATCGATGGGGGGCTGGCAGCAGGTATCGGAGATCTCTTCAATATTTACAGATGGCTTGGCACTAAATGGTCCTGTTTTGATTGCATGGAAAGAAATATTGGCACATCCATCAAGATCGTTTATTCCTAGTTTTTTTAGGTCTTTCCCAGCTAAGTTTGGTGGAAGGTAGCATTCTAACTCCGACGATGAACCTTTAAATGACTTCAACCAACTCCAGAGGGACTTGGCCCTGCAATCACAAATCCACTGGTTTGCATTTAAGCGTAGGTACTGAAGAGAAAGAAGAGGTGATAATACTTCTCCTTTAAGCACTGTCAAGGTATTACTAAACAAATACAGGGTCGTGACTTTCTTTAGGTCATGAAAAGTTCTGCGATGGATAGTATCCAACTTGTTTTGATGCAACAGTAGCCTATCTAAGTTAATCAGGCCACTGAATACATTTTCCGATAAGCTATTCAATTTATTTCCATGAAGAAACAAGTAGGTGAGGTTTCCCAGATCTACAAAGGTATCATTATGCAAAAAATGTAGGTTGTTGTCATGAAGGTAGAGGTACTGTAAAGAGTATAGACCTTGGAAGATCCCAGGGGGCAAATCTTGCAGGCCACAACGATTGAGATGTAAAGTGTGTAGATGAACAAGACCACGATATGTGAGCGCGGTGATAGTTTTGAGGTTATAATTGTCACTCATGTCTAGTTCTTCCAATTTGGTTAATCCATAGAAGGCTCCAGACTCGATATGACTTAGGTTGTTTGAATGTATCCATAGGATGGTGAGGTTCTGGCAGGCAGTGAAGCTAGTGGCTCTTATCAAAGTTATTTTGTTATTATGCAGAAAGATGCGCTGAGTCTGTGGGGGAATGTAGGGCGGGATTACAGTCAGTCTTTGCTGCTGACAGCTAAATGTGATTTTCGGTTCATTATAGCACAGGCAGACTTCAGGACAACACTGCACTCTCAACTTGTAGATGATGCAGCAGGTAACGAGTAACAGCAGCTTAGCGCCTGCAGAAGATAGGAAAAGAGGAATCAGTATACTCCACTTTATATAGATATTATTTATATCTAATTTATATATTTTACATAGTACAGGATAAGTAAAAAGAATAACTAACACAGTACCTCCTACTAGTATGCCATATATAATATACAGTGGTCCCTCAACATACGATATTAAATGGTTCCAGGACGACCATTGTATGTTTGAACCATTCAATATTTTGACCAAAACTCTATAGAAAACTTGTAATTGGTTCTGAAGCTGCCATAATCATATCCCAAAATTAGAAAAAAATTAAGGTTTAAGGCGAATGTACCACCATTAACATTAACAGACCGGTTGTGTGGTTGTTTCTTTGAACTGCCGCCCGGTTCCCATGTACGGTTTTGGTCTATTTCAGAGCACTGGGGGCAGGACCGCTGGTCTACAGTCTGATAAAACCCCCTCCTCTCTGTGACGTGGCTCCATTAGGATCAATGGAGCCGCATCACAGAGGGGAGGGGGATCTCATCAGACTGGGGGCCGATGTGTGGGAACTGGGTGGTGGTTCAAAGATAGGACCACACCAACAGCATCCCTGCGCCGTCGCCGGTTCGTTAATGTGTAAAAAACAACACTATGTAACTGGTGGTACATTCACTTTAAAGAAAATTAAGCAGATAACTAATATGGATAAAACAAGTCCTTACATACAACAGTCATGTCCCGGTAAAATAAAATGAAGCCGCCCTCACCTGTTGTATAAAGGAGAAACTCATCTGGGCACAGGTAAAGAGCAAAGCGGAACGTGTAGTATCACTACTATAGAGAGGCGCTCCTAGACAGCCAATCACTGCATCTACTTCAGTAATACTGGGGCTTTACCAGTACAATGGCCACTTTTATTGGTTGATCATCTAGTTATTTACATGTGCCGCAGATCCTGACTTTCTGTAGCATTGTATGTTGAGTCTGATCTCATATTACCATCTTTCAGAAAGGACCATTGTATGTTGAACACACTGTAACCCGAGGCCATTGTAAGTTGAGGGACCTATAAAGAGCATTTTACTACTCACTGGTAGCATAATTTGCATAGTACTGTACCTAAATACAGTAAATATATTAAATAGCTTCCATGTTAATTAAAAATTTATATAATATAAATGTTTATTGATAGATTCCTGTGTATTATAGAGGCTGGAAGCAGCAGGATTCGGGAACAGAGGTAAAACCTGTCACAGCTTTCTGGTGTGTGATGTGGCTGCTGGCTGTGTGTACACTGTGAGAGACTCTCTACAATCATCTCTATCTTCCTCCTTTAGCTAGACTGCATAATACACAGGGAAATCTTATTACAGTGGTCCCTCAAGTTACAATATTAATTGGTTTCAGGACGACCCTTGTATGTTGTAATATTGTATCCTGAGACCAAAACTCTATGAAAAAAATGGTAATTGGTTCTGAAGCCCCTAAAATGTCACCCAAAAATGGGAAAAAATGAAAATGTAAAGAGAAATGAGCAGATAACTAATATGGATAAAGCAAGTCCATATACTGTATACAGCAGTCAGAAAGACAGTGGAGACCGTAAATTACTTTCTGTATAGAACATTAGAGTGTTTCCGGGTCACGCAATACTGGGGGTTTACCAGTAAAATGGCCACTTTTATTGGTCGATCATCTAGTTATTAACATGTCCCGCAGATCCTGACTGTCTGGAGCATTGTATGTTGAGTCTGGACCATTGAGAAAGGACCATTGAATGTTTCAAATATTGTAACCCGAGGCCACTGTAAGTTGAGGGATCACTGTACATGGCAGCTAAATAATAATCAGTATGAAGTTAAGGTTCAGTTTCCCGGTGGGAGGCAAGAGGTGCACGATTTTTAGGCGAGGAATACCCTTTGCATAGGGCATATGAATATGGAATATGGAATCTGTTGCAGTTTTGTTTTTCCTTTAAAATAAGGGCACAGTAGGGGCTTCATGTATTTTTATTGCAGCCCTAGTCCAGCTTGATACAAATAAAGCTACTATAAGGCCAAGACTTTCTAATTTGTTAATATTGTCGTAGAAATGCAGGTTACACCGTGACTGATTATAACGTGGGTGGGACGGGTGGCCATGTACTAAGGGGGGAGACTACACAAGAGAGGGTAATCTACACAGGGGATCATCTACTAAAGTGGGACAACACACGGGGGCCATCTACGTTAGGGAGACCTACACAGGTAACTAGCTACTATAGGGGGACCTACACAGGGGACTAGCTAGTATAGAGGAACTTACACAGGGGGCCATCTACTATAGGGAGACCTACACAGGGGATTATCTACTATAAGGGGACCTATAGAGGAGATTAGCTATTATAGGGGGACCTACACAAAAAGGCTAGCTACTATAGGGGGACCTACACAGGGGACTAGCTAGTATAGAGGAACTTACCCAGGGGGCCATCTACTATAGAGGGACCTACACAGGGGACTAGCTATTATAGGGGGGCCTACACAAAAGGCTAGCTACTATAGGGGGAACTACACAGGGGGCTAGCTACTATAGGGGGACCTACACAAGGGACTAGCTACTATAGGGGGACCTACACAGGGGTCTAGCTACTATAGGGCGACCTATACAAGAGACTAGCTACTATAGGGGGACCTACACAGGGGCCTAGCTACTATAGGGGCACCTACACAAGTGGCTAGCTACTATAGGGGGACCTACACAAAGGACTAGCTACTATAGGGGGACGTACACGGGGGACTAGCTACTATAGGGGAGTGCAAGTGGACTCATGACACTAGGACCCCACGTCAGTGCATCTGTGTACTGGGGGGGGGGGTGGTCCAGGATAGAGTCTGCCCCTAGTTGCCTGCCCCAGATGGCCCTACTCTACAATACTAGATTGCACAGACAGAAAGCAGTTTATTCCATTCTGGCCTTTATGGCACTTTGTGTATTTTTTGCACTAACTTGTTCTGCTTCTCCCTCCCGATACCTCATCTTAGGAAGAACATGCAAATAAATGGACAGCAAACACACTTGCAGAATATTTATAACAAAATCACATTATTCTACTCCTAGTTGTAATGCCAGAATATCCCAAAGTAGAAAGGGTTATGCATGGCATGGAGTTAGCAGTCAAGAGACTTTGTCACCTTGCAGGGTCAGATAGGATTTTTTTTTAGTTACCTTTTCTCACTTTAACCCCCCTATATACAACATGTGTAATTCATATAAGCATTTCACAAGCCATTATATATATATATATATATATATATATATATATATATATATATATATATCAGACAGGATACAGAATAAACATAGTGAAAAATGTTGAATTTACAAATTGAAACATAATTACAATAAATGTCTCGGGAAGCAGTGACAAAACAGTTCAACAAGATTATCTGTCAGAATAAAGTAGCGGTGCTTTGTGGAATATACGATGCGTTCCCGGTAAAGTGTCAGTAAATACTGCAACAGACTGCGGCTTCATTGCTTCCTTCTGCAGTGCTAACAGCATTCAGGGATATCCTGCTCTATGTTATTCCGTGTAAAAAGGGAAATCTGCCGCAACTTTATTTTCCCAATTATATCTTTACTGTCCCCGGAGTACCAGCTCACATCCTGTCTTACAATCTCTGTACTGACCTACATTTTCACTAGATTCTTTTTCTTTCTCTTTCAGGTCTAAACCTCCTGAAACTAACAAAGAATTATCTTTGCAGGTTCAGCAGGGTCTCTCCACATTAGGAGGCAATCGATCACTGCAGCAGAAAGAATACATCTTTTTTTTCTTCCCCCAAGAACATGTTTATTTTCCACTCATCTCTCTAAGGTACAAAAATCTGAAAAATGGGATAAATAACCAAAATTGATTGTATTATGGTAGAACCCTCTGCAACAAACTGTTTGAAGAATCCGAAGGAAATGTTAGTTGTGAATTGTTACGTTTCTTTCTCATTTACCTGCCATACTAAAATACAAAAAGATATATGTATATAGATATATCTTTTATATATAGATATAAAAGATTAGGCTGAAGGTACACATTCTTCACTGACTATAGTTTCAGGGGAGTTAGTGGGACATCAGCTTGGACAAGATGACGTATAACATTTGTCAAGATTTAAAGGGGAACTCTGGTTAAGAAAGATTTATCCCTGTTCAATTCCCACCCATAATCTAAGCTTGTTTGTAAAAAGTTTCTATTACATGAATTGGTTTGTCTACAGCACATCCTGACTCACCCTGGATCTGCTGAAAATACTCACTTCCTGGTCCACTTTGTCTCCACTCCTCTGTCCTCCCCCTTCCTTCTGAGACAGAGGTCACATGATCTGTCTCTGCTGTTGCCAGGCATGCTGTAACACCTCATCTGTAACCCCACCCACCACTGATATCACACATTGATTACCTGGTGAAGAACAGGGAAATAGCCTCTTCTGAGTAGTATAGGTGAAAGGAGACACTGTTGTTTCAACTCTTTTTCTCTAATCAATCTACCTATGATAAAAGTGTGTGTAGTGGGCAGATACTAAAAGACTGAGTTCTATAGTGTAATGCACTGTAGTGCATGCTGGGAGATGTAGGTTCCCGAACCAGAACTTTCGGCATTTGATTAGCGGCGGCTGCTGAACTTGGATAAAGCCCTAAGGCTATGTGGAAAACATGGATATAGTCATTGGCTGTATCCATGTTTTCCAGACAACCATAGAGCTTTATCCAACTTCAGCAGCCCCCGCTAATCAAATACCGATCGTTCGGGTTCGAATGGACTCGAACCCGAACCCAGTTCGCTCATCTCTAATGTTAAACATATCAGTGGAGGAGCGGTGATTGCACCTATATGCTTTTTGTGCATTTTATTTTTATGGGATCACTGGTGTTCCCCTTTAAAAAGTCACTGCCATTAACCCCTTAACGACAAACATGACAGCTGCATCCGATTACCGGATTCAGCTGTTCCCTGGTGTCTAGTGGCGGAGATCGCTCCCCCGGGATGTTATCCCGGAGGAGCGATCTCAGTTTCTGAAGCCGGCCGGGGACCGCTCCAAGATGGCGCCGTCCCCGGCTCGGCACTCGTTTACTTCCGGCTGCAGCAGCCGGAAGTAAACGAGTGCCTATCTCATGGATCTCTGCAGCATATCTATGCTGCAGATATCTCTATGAGAGATCAAAGCACTTATACTAGAAGTCCCCTAGGGGGCTTCTAGTATAAGTGTTAAAGTAAAAAAAAAAGTGTTGTTAATAGTAAAAAGTCCCCTCCCCTAATAAAAGTCTGAATCACCCCCCTTTTCCCAGGTTATAAATAAAAGTAAATAAATAAATAAAAAAACATGTTTGCTATCGCCGCGTGCTTAATCGCCCGAACTATTAATTAATCACATTCCTGATCTCGCACGGTAAATGGCGTCAGCGCCCAAAAATCCCAAAGTGCAAAATTGCGCATTTTTGGTCGCATCAAATCCAGAAAAATTGTAATAAAAAGCGATCAAAAAGTCATATATGCGCAATCAAGGTACCAATAGAAAGAACACATCATGGCGCAAAAAATGACACCTCACACAGCCCCATAGACCAAAGGATAAAAGCGCTATAAGCCTGGGAATGGAGCGATTTTAAGTGACGTATATTTGTTGACAATGGTTTACATTTTTTACAGGCCATCAGATACAATATAAGTTATACATGTTATATATCGTTTTAATCGTAACGACTTGAGGAACATATATAATAAGTCAGTTTTACCCCAGGGCGAATGGCGTAAAAACACATTTCCCCCAAATAAACAAAATGCTTTTTTTTTTCAATTTCACCACACTATGAATTTTTTTCTGGTTTCGCAGTGTACTTTATGCAAAAATTCAGCCTGTCATTGCAAAGTACAATTAGTGACGCAAAAAATAAGGGCTCATGTGGGTTTCTAGATGGAAAAATGCAAGTGCTATGGCCTTTTAAGCACAAGGAGGAAAAAACTAAAACGCAAAAATCAAAATTGGCTCTGTCCTTAAGGGGTTAAAAATAGTTTTTGACATGTCATCAGGAATGCCAAAAGTTATTGATCGCAGTGGGTCTCACTGCTGAGCTCAGCTGTGATCAGGATATATAACTTGGGAGAGAGGGCTGCAGCAGCACTGAGATCCACTGTGATCAATAACATTTGACATGCCTGATGACATGTCAAAGCTATTTTTATTTGCAGTTTAAACATATTCAAATTCCAGATGGGGATCGTTTGGTGTTGCAGCTAAAGTCAGATGGATTTTCACCATGATTTATGCCTGCTTGAATAAATAATGGTAGATAAGGTGCAAGAAGAGGCCACACTCCCTACTCACCCATTGTACATTGGCAAAAAGTTGCAGATTTTTGGGCAAACCAGATGGTCTGCAAAAAAATCGGAGACTTTTTACTAATGTACAACACGCGCAGGGATCTTAAATCCCTCCCCCCCTCCTTTATGCCTATGGAAGCTTTTTGAGTGTAAAGAGGTTGTCCAGGAAAAAAATCACTTTTCCTCTATCCACAGAATAAGGGAAAAGTAAGAGATTGCAGGGGTCTGACCTCTGTACCTTCCACAATCTCCGTAAGGAGCCCCGCTGACTATGTTATGTATAGAGCCACAGGTACGGCATGAGACCCGCAGCTCTATTCAGTCCTATGGGGCCGATGGAAAGAGCTGAATACTTCTGGCGTACTTGGCTCTTTCCGTAGCTCCATAGGAATAAATAGAGCCATGGGTCATGTGCCGGAACCACAGCTCTATTCATAACAGAGCCATTGGGGTCCAATACGGAGATCGGTGCTGGGTACAGAGGTCAGATCCCCCACGACCTCCTACTTTTCCCCTATACTGTGGACAGGGGAAAAATTTATTTTCTCTAGACAACCTCTTTAATATAAAAAGGCCACTATTAGGAAATAATAATTTTTTTTTTAGAACTATTTAGATAAATAAAAACAAAAAACAAACAAAAAAAAATCCACATTTACTTTAAGAGATATGGTTCTGAAGACTGTAGTGTGTGATAAGTAATAAAATGTACATGTTGCATCAAGCAATAAGTTATAGCAGTAATAAAGTACGACCAGTCCCTTAATTAATAAAAACAAAGTTTGGAACAGTCCTTAGGAAAGGCAGGAGGTGTGTTGATGAGCATCTATAGAGCCATATGCAATGAAATATTGCAAAGTATTCCCAATGAAGCAGAATTATTAATTCCCCCATTCTGTGCGGAGACTGAATATAACATAGTTCTGTAGATGACCTTCTGTAAAATGCAACCTGTATACACAGATGGCCATCAACAGCCACCTCGACAAATAGAAAGCTTGGCAAGTAAGAGGCAATTAGCTATCTAATCATAGATTTCAGCAATCTGTAAATCGTTAATTGACCGTTTGAGATATTAACTCTTTCCATTAATACAGACTTTACTTAGTTTAGTAGATTATCTATATCATTTATTTTTCTCGGTAAAATTTCCCAAGAAGAAAATAAATAAAAAATAAAAATAAAAACTCAAACAAAACTTTTATAAGGAAAAATGAGTACATTACATTACATTAAAGCTATGTTCCTACAATGTTTATTTTTGGTGAAAAAACTGCCTTTTTATGATCATGGCGTAATTTTTCTTATGTTTCTCTGTACATGTGACTTTGCACCCTATGGGTGTCAGTTGTATTGTTAGTTTTTATAAAAATTTAAAAATGAATAAAATTGAGATTTAAAAAAAAAATTATCTGCTTTTTGCAAAATCTAAAAATGAATCAACTACACTGTACTCTAGAGCTGTCGCCATGCATATAGTGTAAAATAAAACAGAGATAAAATGTACAACAAGATCGTGGATAAGAGTAATCAAAAGACCACATACTAAGATCAAAGCAAAATGTCATGGGTAGAGATGAGCGAACCAGGTTCGGGTTTGAGTCGATCCGAACCCGAACTTTCGGTATTTGATTAGCTGGGGCTGCTGAACTTGGATAAAGCTCTAACGTTGTCTGGAAAACATGGGTACAGCCAATGACTATATCCATGATTTCCACATAGCCTTAGGGCTTTATCCAAGTTCAGCAGCCACCGCTAATCAAATGCCGAAAGTTCGGGTTCGGATCGACTAGAGCATGCTCCAGGTTCGCTCATCTCTAGTCATGGGCAAAAAAAGATAGAATCATCCACTGACTAGCAGGTTGAAGGACTTAGCTCCAAACAGAAACTCTCCAAAAAAGCCAATGAAAGATGATACTAAATAAAAAAAAACCCTCCCAAAATACACATAAAAACACCTTAAAACCACTTAAAAAAAACTTACCAATTTTACTTCCATTATAAAACAGTGCAAAAAAAGACATTGCATGGAAAGTGCACTGCAGCTGGTTTTAGTAACAATATAGCATGCTTAGCACGTCAGCATGCACAGCTTGGTATAAGATGATGACATTTATATTCCAACTTCATTTTCTCCCTTTTCTGGCAATTATTTTCTCAATTTCAAGAAGATCATTACTATGTACTGTCTGTCTGTCTGTCTACCAGGAGTTGACTCCATATAAGTAAAGAAAGGACGCAAGCACCTCCATCTACATATTTTTAATGTGTTCACCATTGATTTCCTTTTATTTATTCATGACATACTATATATATATATATATATATATATATATATATATATGGATAGATAGATATATGTATTTATAATTTATTACTTTATTCCTGTATTTCAGATTTTATGTGTTCAAAAAAATTCTTAAATTGATGAATGTCATCTCTCAAACATCTTGCCCCAATCTGCTTATGCAAGTCATAAAAAACTCTTTTATGAAACTTTCCACAGCAAGCATTTGAATGACCTTCAGAACTTAAAGAAGAACACCCCCTTTGACACTGATGGCAAATCCTTATGGCATATAAGTGCCCCGTAGATGTGGGTCCCACCACTGGAACCTGCACCTATCTTTTCATTGGGGACTCCCCCGCCTTTTGTGGCCTGTTTCACCTACCAGAGGTAGTTGGGAAGCCCAAAACAGCTGAAACTGTTTAACTATAAAATTTGTGTAACTATAACTTGACATTAATAGGGGACACACAAATTTTGTAGACGTGAGCTACCGTTTGCGTAACTTCTACAAATTTAAAGGGGGTTACACAAATTGTGTAGCTCGTCGGCTTCTTTTTTTTTTTTTTTTTTGCTTCCCAATCACCTCTGGAGGCTGGGAACAGGCCAGAGGGGGCTGTGGATGCCTAAGTCTAAAAGTAGGTGTGGGTCCCAGAGGTAGTACCCACATTTAGAGGACACTAAAGTATGTCCTGTGGATATACTATAAGTGTCACAGATAGTTATAGCACTTTAATAACTATGAAAATACCTTCCCGGTTGTCATCCTTTGGTATTTGACAGCGTATTAAACTTCATTAAATGACAATAAATTAATTACGCTAAACTGGAGGCCTGAAATATAACAAACTCTTTCATCAGATAAAATTCTCTAAATCAAAGAGGCCTCCTTATTTTTCTCCCAACAAGCAAATACAAATACAAATCAAACTACTACAAATAAAAAATTGCTTCTTAGAAAGTTCCGAACCCAGCTGGAAATCCTCAGCTGGAAATCCTCTTATTTTTCAGCTGTTTTTTGCATTAGGCTGTGCTTTAAAGGGAACCTGTCACCCCCCGTGCCGGGGTGACAGGCTCCCGACCCCCCGTTAGAGACCCATATACTTACCTCATCCCGCCGGGTCCCGCTTCTGGATTCGGTCGGGTCCCGGAGATCTCAGCCGCTGCAGCCCGGCGCGCGCGCTGACAGATGAGTCCAACGCTCATAGAGAATGACGGAGCGCTGGACTCTCCTGTCATTCTCTATGGGTGTTGGACTCATCTCTCAGCGCGCGCGCCGGGCTGCAGCGGCTGAGATCTCCGGGACCCGACCGAATCCAGAAGCGGGACCCGGCGGGATGAGGTAAGTATAGGGGTCTCTAACGGGGGGTCGGGAGCCTGTCACCCCGGTACGGGGGGTGACAGGTTCCCTTTAACACAGTTGTTTTTTTTTTTTTTTTTTTTTTTAACTTTTGTCTTGATTTTGGTTGCAAAAAATGGCCCAACACTGTGTGGGAATGTAATGTTGACTATTGTAATATCAGTCGTACTATACCCCTTACAACTATGGTTGATTTTATAAAGTGCTTCTTCTCTAAGGCTGGGTTCACACTGTGTTTTTACAGTCCATTTAACGTATACATTTTATGGAAAAAAAAGGGTGAAAAAACGGATAAAATTGTGTGCAATTCGTTTGTATCTGTGTCAGGAATGTGCAGTAACCTGGTGTGAACTGGACCTGGTTTTTGCTTCTGTGTGACACACCCGATTACTTCTCAGCTTCTGGCAATGCAAGAGTTACTACTGAACTCTCCCATCCTTAATTGCCGCAGCTGAGCAAGTCTGTTTGATTGATGTTCTTCTCTACCTGTTTCGAACCTGGAAGATCAGAGCGCCAGTCCAATAGGGATCCGGATCGGGCTCTTGGTCATCATAAAAGAAAGCTGGTTATTAGGTTTCATACCCTGGTCCCAGCTCCCCCTGTCTATTCCTGCAATCCCTGTCCTAACTCCCTCTGTTTGCTCAACTTTTTTACCTGACCTCTTGCTTGATTTTTTGACTATCCGATTGTTACCTGATTTTGTACTAGGCTGCCAGTTTGGTTCTGACCTTGCTTGTTTGACTATCCGATATTGTGTTTGTTTGTATGTCTTGTTCTGTGTGCACGTATCTAGTACAGGGAACGTCTTCGTGGTTGTCCACAGCTGCCTAGGGCCGTTTGAGGCAAGTAGGTAGGGACATTTGGTGGGATCAGCATCAGGGCTCACTGTTGTGTTTTGTCCCTGCCTCCCCATCCCTGACAATCTGATTTTCCATTGACTTATTCCATTCCATTAAACTTATTAAACAAAACTGATGCTTTTTTTTCCTTTTTTTAAGCATACACAAAACGCGATTGACCACATTTTTGTACATCAAAAGTAACCTTTTAAAAATGAATAGGATAAACAGACTGCAAAAACTGAGTGTGAACCCAGCCTAAGATTAAACAGACCGTACACTCATTTTCTTTGTAACAAACGTTAATTCCAGGTACCATACCTTTTGCGAAAGAACTATGATTCAACACAGTACAGGAACAAAAAGGGTCCCTCCTTATACCAAGATCCCCCATACTTATCAACCCATAGAAACAGCAACACTATGGAGCAAACTACATACACTTTCTAAAGTTCCTTAGAACATTGCTCCTGTCCAATAAAAATTTGGTCCTATCACTCTATTATCTTAGAATTTACAGCCTCATTTTGACACTTGGAAATTCTGAAGTGAAATTGTTTTAAGTGAAATTGTGGTTTGAAAATTACTATAAATTTTTTTTTATATGGAATCCATAAAGTGGATTGAAATTAGACTCTTCCCTTTACAAACCCAGATTCATTACAAACTGGGAAATGGAACTGCATTTCAATTGATATTATTTTCTGTTCAAAATGCATCTCGTGTAATCTCATGACGAGGTGTTACAGGACCCTAGATTACCTCTTTAAATGAAATCTCTGCCAGACAGATATGTGCTGGAGGTATGATTCCTATACAAGTACTGCTCTCCATATCTCATAGGAATACTCACGAATCAAACATTTCTGGTTAGCGATAAATGAACAAATAAAATCTGCTTAAAAGCCATCAAACTGACACTAGAAATTAATTATCCCTTGGAAACCCACCGCCTACCTGCACCCCTCGTGTAATAATCGGTCTCCCATGTTATTGTCTGTCACTAAGCCACTAATTAGATCTGAGCGAACTTCGAGCATACTCAAATTCGTCCAAACCCGAACGTCTGGCATTTGGGATAAGCGGTGGCTGCCTAAATTGGATAAAGCCCTAAGGCTGCCCGGAAAACATGGAGAGCCATAGGCCATAAGCTGTATTTTCCGGACAGCCTTAGGGCTTAATCCAACTTCAGCAGCCACCGCTAATCCCAAAAGCCACACGCTGGGGCTCGGAGAAACTTGAGCATGCTTGACGTTCGCTCAACTCTACTACTAATTCCACAATAATGGAGAGAAACAAAACCTTCAGTCGTAATGTTAAGAGACAAGATCTTACAAACATGCAAAAGAAGAGCACGTGGAGCCTCATCAAAGAGTCTCAAAACACAGGACTAGCCAGATATCCCTCCAGGAAGGACCCAGCCAAGGGATGGCTCCTGTAAGGAAACCACCAAAACAACCATGTTAAGTCACCCTATAAGTCAATGTAATGACAAGGGAAGAACCAAGGCCAGGTATCCATCCACATACAGCTGTTTCGGGGTGTTGCCCCTCATCAGTGTGGAGCAGAATTCAGGATAGGTGGGAGCAATGCCTAGTAGAGCCGTAAGAGAAACAGATCACTGATCTCAGGGAGACCAGCCAAACGACAACACTGCCGGCTGCTAGAGAAAGCGCTCAATGCAGTGAAGTCCTAGGTGCATTGCCCCCTGGGAAACATGAATATGCAAGATCAAAGATCTTACAAATGTCATTTTCAGGAGTAAGGCTATGTTCACACTATGTTTTTTCATCCTTTTTTAATACCTTTTTGCAAAAAATTGGTGAAAAATTGATTCATTTGTGTGCATTCGTGCATCAGTTTTTCCATTGACTTCCATAATATAAAAAGATCACAATGCATCCTTTTTTTTTTTACACATCTGTTTTTCTATCCATTTTTTGCAAAAATGGATGAAAAAATGTAGTGTGAACCCAGCCTTATCTAGTTAGAAGACCCACTCTAGAAAGAATTTTCTATTTCTCTGGAAGCCTGAGACATATTTTTCCTATCTTTTTTATACCTTTTTTTTATACCTAATTCTATAGAAGTCGCATTATAGTCAATACTTCTATATTCCTCTTGAGGAAAAATTCATCTAGACTCGCCTTTGCTTCTAATAAAGAGGCTCAAACAAAATCTATAACTCACCTTAGGAGGAATAGGCAGCTGTTACTAGTCCACAAGGCAATGCATAATTTAGGATAAGATAACCTATGTTCAGTGTTGCTTATCATTGCATCGTTCACTGAGGGGATATCTCTTTTGAGTAAATGATTTCTAGTTCCCAGCAAGTTACCGTTGTAATCCCGTCAGAATTATACAGCATTTTCTCTTGAGACTTCAGAGTCTCCTACTGTTTAATTTAACGTTTTTCTTTTTCATGATGAACTTCTACTAAAAAGAGATTAAAGGGGTACTATCAGCAGTTTTTATGAATCTCCCCTGATGATAGCCCCCTACTGAACAGGAGGTGCTGAGGAAGAAGGTATATCTCTTACCTTCATCCTCAGCAACCGTGCAGTTATTCGTTTTGTTTTCAGTCCGGTAAGACCGTTCGGAGCACTGACCTCCCCCCTATAGCGACGATCTGATCGGCAGTGCTGAAACATTTTAGAAGCATCAAATATTGTTTATTTTTGATCTCTCTGGAGGTAAAACAAACTAACAGTAGGGGAGAATCACAGCCCTAAAATAAATGGCTTAAGGTGTATAAATCACATATATATTGCACAAAGACCTGCCATAAACAATATTTATACCTTCATGGGTTGGGTAGGGGAGTTCAAAGGTGGGCCGCGTGGCGACCCCTCTCTGAACCGCTGCAATCCTGCCTGCTATCTGCAGCCTGGGACCATGGCAGTTAACAGGCGCGGTCCAATCACTGCGCCGGCTAATTAGCTATTCAGATGCAGCTGTCAAAGATGCGATCGTGGAGGGACGATCTGTTCAATGTACCCCAACGGAACTGGAACTTGCCCCATTGGAATGATGCTGATCCCAGCTTGGTAATCAACAGATCTGGTCTGCAGCAGACCAGAGTAATACAACACTGATCTAATGGGTAAGTGCTGTATTATTAACACAGCATGGAGCTCTATCAGAGATCAGTGCTGTGTATAGAAGTCCCCCAGGGGGATTTCCAATTACTGTGTTAAAAAATATTTCTTTTTTATTAATACAAAATTCCCTCCTCTAATAAAAATTTTAATCACCCCCCTTTTTTCATTCTATAAATAAAAATAATTAAATAAACATATTTGATATTGTCGTGTTTACGTAATCGCCTAAACTATAAAATTTTCACATTTCTGATCTCGGACGGTAAACTGTGTAAGCACAAAAAAACACCAAAGTGCAAAATAGTGGATCTTTTGTCACATCAAATCCTTAAAAATTGTAATAAAAAGTGATCAAAAAGTCACATATATGGAATCACAGAAAGCACAGATCATGGCGCAAAAAATGACACCTCACACAGCTCCATAGACCAAAGGATAAAAGCGCTATAAGAATGGTAACAGAGCAATTCTAAGAAACGTTTAGATTTTTTAAAAGGTTGTAATTTTTTAAAAGCCATCAAATGAAATAAAAGTTTTACAAGTTACATATCGTTGTAATCATACTGACTTGAGGAAAATAGATTACAAGTCTGTTTTACCACAGGGCGAACGGTGTAAACACAACCCCCCCCCCCCCAATAAAATAATTCCATTTTATTTTCAATTTCACCACGCAAATAATTTCTTTTCCTGGTTTCTCAGCATATTCTATGGAAAAATTAAGTCTGCCATTGCAAAGTACAATTAGTGGCGCAACAAATAAGGGCTCATGTGGGGCTGTAGGTGAAAACAGGAAGTGTTATGGCCTTTTAAACATGGAGGAAAAAAGTCTTGATGGGGTCCAAAGAGTTAAAGTGCAAAGCGTATTTGTACAAACAGGTCAAAGGCAGTGTATAGAAATAGTCAAAACACAATATATAACCAGCCAATGTACTTGCAACTCTGTTTACCTTCTCGCCTACAAAAACACCCCCATGTGCATTTCGGCTATCCTTCGTCAAGAGGTGAGACCCAGAGAAAGTAAGTTAGGAAAGTTTTGTTTTGGCGAATAGCCGAAAGTATGTTTCGTCGAAAAGCCTTTTACAAGGTCACGTTTGTTGAGTTTTTATGTTTGTGGCAAAAGTGTGAAAACGAAATGCCATGTGTGAACACAGCCTAAAGACCCGGACTATATCAACATTATTTATTATCTCATGTTTTTCTTTCCAATCTCTATTACCTCTATGAGGATGATGGCGTGGAGGGAGAGAACTGTAGACTTTAGTAAGATTTTTTTTAAATTTGTTTTCTTTCGTTTTATTTGATTTTTGATCATTGGTATAAATAAAAAATAAAAGCAAAACTGCCTTGACATGGCTGTGCACCAGGAATAGCTTCTCTCCAATGTCTTTTTTATTACGTTTCTTTATTTTATCATTTTCATATATACTGAATTATACTTAGACACATTTGTCTTTTCTCTGCATTGATACTTTTCCCACATATTAAATCCATTTCTTACAGTCAGCTATTGAGAGCTCCTCGTCTATTTTCCTGTTATATGTTTGTATGATCCATTCCTTAAGCCGTAATACTATTACACTGGTCCACTGGAGATTGGAACTTCTGGGTATTAGACATACTACAAAACTCATGAAGGAGATCGCTGTAGTGTTCAAAGACTATTACAATAGATAAAGCGAGAAAGGGAGAGAGAGAGAAAAAGAGAACAGAGTCCCTATCTGTGGACAAGCCGGATAGTGGTGGAAACTGGCAGGGGTATTTTCCAGAGCCTGGAGCTATTTTTCCTTCAACTTGCTGTGTAAATCTGAAGTAAGATGTTTTCTCCATTGTTATGTCAGTGCTAAAGTCCATCATATCTCAGTCAAGTCCTTGCACTGTCAAAATCATTAAAGTGACCGATGCTGACTGTGTATTGGTTTATTTGTAATTCTGTTGCTGTATCTTGTTATATACACTTAAAGGGACACTCCGACAAAAAAATCTTTTAAATTAAATTGTGTCAGAAAGTTATATAGATTTGCAGTGGTACCTTGGTTTAAGAGTAACTTGGTTTAAGAGCGTTTTGGTTTAAGAGCCCACAGTTTTTTAAAATTGTGACTTGGTGTAAGAGCATTGCTTTGGCTTAAGAGCTCCCTGTACTGGGTGGGAGCCTGAGTGGGGGACGGGCCATGGTCTGCATAGCGGGGTCTACAGCCCTGTACTCTGACCCAGGAAGTCTCCCTCACCTTCCAAACCATAGTAGATCCACTTCAGGCTGGGGCTTACATTAGTGGACAGGACTGTGGAGGTAATCTCTCCATAGCTGTAACCCCTCTTTCCCCGGACAGAGAGTGCTGCATGTATGTGCCCACATCTGCCCTGCTCATTCCTTCATGCTCCCTGCAGTCTCTGTCAGTCCTTGTGTTTCCCATCCTCTCCATTACTGTACAGTAACTTATAATATCACAGATTCTGCTGTTTCTGAATGTTTGTTTCATCTGTTTTACATGTTATTCAGAATAAATATTAATTATTTTTGGGGTGTGAAACCAATTGTCTGCATATCTATGATTTCTTATGGGAAAATTTGCTTTGGTATAAGAGTGGATTTGGATTACAAGCGCAGTCCCCGAACGAATTATGCTCGTAATCCAAGGCACCACTGTACTTCTATTTAAAAATCTCCCAGTCTTCCAGTACTTATCAGCTGCTGTATATTGTGCAGGAAGTGGTGTATTCTTTGCAGCCTGACACAGTGCTCTCTGCTGCCACCTCTGTCCATGTCAGGAATAGTCCAGAGCAGAAGAGATTTTCTATGGGCATTTGCTACTGCTCTGGACAGTTCCTGTCTTGGACAGAGATGGCAGCAGAGAGCACTGTGTCAGACTGAAAAGAATACACCACTTCCTGCAGGATATATAGCAGCTGATAAGTATGAGAAGACTTGAGATTTTTAAATAAAAATACATCACAAATCAATATAACTTTCTGAAACCAATTGATTTTAAAAGAAAAAGATCACTTTAAAGAATGCTTCTATACATCACCTAAAAGTTGGTATGCAAAACTATTTCACTAGAGGCTTTGATAAAATGGAAGGAGTTTTCTTGGCTTAAAGGAAACCTGTTACCACGATAATGCTATCTAATCTATTACCATCATGTTGTAGAAGAAGAAGAACTGAGCAGATTGATATATAACTTTGTGGGAAAAGATTCAGTATAACTTCCAACATGTTGATTGAAATCCCTGATCATTCTGTGATAAGGAGTCCAGTGGGCGGTGTCACTCAATGGACTGGAGTCTTTATAATGGAAACATCAGAGAATTCAATCAATAAATTACAAGTTACCGTATTTTTCGCTTTATAAGACAGACTTTTTAGCAAGAAAATATCTTGCTAAAAAGTGCCTGCGTCTTATATCCAGGAGACAGGGTAGCCCCACACTGTCAGACCACCCTGAATTCTTCCCTGATGGTCCAGAAGGCTGCATCAGCTGTGCAGTCCTCTCCTTTCTCCTGTCGGTACTGATCAGTGAGATCAGTGCCCAGTAAGGATGGTCCGAACCTGCCGAGGTTTGGGATCGTATGAACCCGAACGCTCAGCATCAGATTCCCGCTGTCTGCCCGCTCCATGCAGCGGGTGGATACAGTGGGAAGACCACCTGGAAAACTGGGATACAGCCTATGGTTATGGCTGTATCCCAGTTTTCCAGGCGGTCCTCCCGCTGTATCCACCCTCTCGACGGAGAGGGCAGACAGCGGGAATCATTTCCGAGGGTTCGGGTTCGTACGAACCTGACCCAAACCAGGTTCGGACCATCCCTAGTGAACCTGACCCGAACCAGGTTCGGACCATCCCTAGTGCCCAGCATGAGAGAAATCGGGAGGGGATATGCACAGCAACCTGCTGAAGGACCTTCGGAAGCTGAAGGACCTTTGGTGATGTCACAGTCATGTGATTAGTCGCATGACTGTGACATCAGCGAAGGTCCTTCAGGTCACATTTCCGCAGGTCCTACACTAAATGGTCGCGTCTAAGTACAGAGCAGCAGAGGTATGTGTGTTACCCTGTGTATGTGTGTGCATGTGTTGATATAACATTGTGTGTGCTTGTAGATATGTTTGTACAGCTGAGTGTCTGGGATACAGCTGAGCTGAGAGTGTATGGTGAAGCAGAGCTGAGTGTGTAGCTGAGCTGAGAGTGTATGGTGTAGCAGAGCTGAGTTTGTAGCTGAGCTTAAAGTGTATGGTGTCGCAGAGCTGAGTGTGTAGCTGAGATGAGAATGTAGGGTGTAGCAGAGCTGAGTGTGTTGTGCATGCAGCAGCTGTGTATGTGTAGATACAAGACACTTTAATTTTAATAAACTTTGACCCCTTAACTCTTTCGTCCCCTTCATGACCTTAGACCACCAGGGAAGTTTAATTAGCATAAAATATTTTTTTCCTGTTTTCAGTGGTCCAGGGGTGCGTCTTATAGATAGGTGCGTCTTATAAAGCGAAAAATACGGTATACTAAATATTTTCACATAAAGATTTATATAGATAGATAGATAGATTTGATTGAATTCTCTGATGTTTTCATTATAAAGAGTCCAGTCCATTGAGTGACACCGCCCACTGGACTCCTTAACACAGAATGATCAGGGATTTCAATTAACATGTTACAAGTTATACTGAATCTTTTCCCACTCATTATATATCTATCTGCTCAGCTCCTCCTGCTCTATAACTTGATGTCTATAGCGTAGGGAGCATTTTCATAGGGATGGGTTCCCTTTAAGAATTATTTTTTAGAATGCAGTGGGTTCATAGATAGTGACATGTCAAGAAGTTTTTTTTTTCATGATAGTTACACTTTTAAGCCCCCTCCCTGAATTTGTTTTAAATTCTTATTCCCAGAAAACCTTTTTATCTATAATTGCCTGCAGTCTGTTTATTAATAAGACGTGTATATATAATGAAGGATATGTACAGTTTTGCAGCAATTTTTTTTGTATTGCATCTAAAAAAATCACTTTGTTCCCCTGTCCTCTCTTTTTTAAAAACAGTAATTATAGCAATGCATAACAGAGAGGATTATCCTTTTCAGGAAGATCAAACTATGTTATTAGAGTTAGATTGAGGGGGGGGGGAATTGTAAAGGACATCTAAGGACAATAGTTAGTAAGCATACCACCAATTCTATACAACTGTGTATATGCCAGTTTCATGGTCTTGATAAATTTAAAGGGAATGTATCAACAAGTTGGACGCCATAACTCACTGATCGATCCCTACAGGGAACATTAGGCAAAAGCACATAGGGGTGTGGTAGAAGGAACGAGGGGTAAAGTACCACCCAGTACTCTAAATGGCCTAATTAGCATATTACTTAAAAAGGTGCCTTTGTGTAAAAAACAGACTGAGGGCCCTGTTTATAAGAGCTTACAGACTATGATTATCAGTGGTGTGGGCTGGCCATGGAATGGGCCAGATCGGTGCTCTGGGGGTATAACCCCACCCCAGTGCTTAAAAATGGGCCTAACTAGATGCTGAATTAAATTACAAACTGTACGGCAAAAGTGCCGAGGATGAAGGTAAGAGACATGCCTTCACCCTTAACACAATAGAAACCTATCAGCAGGTTAGATTGATGTACCTTTAAGTATTAAGTATCCGTTAAGTATCCTTTTCTCTTTAAAGGGATTGACAACTTTATAGTAAAATTGTTCAAAGTACGGTTTTAGTAAGTGTACTCACTGCACTTACTGACAGCAACTCCCTGTGTACCTCATAGAGCTATAATCAGACTCCCCTCCTCCAGGCTGGGCTGCCCTGCTCTGTGGTGAGTCTGTCCATAAGATGGCCGACATTGAGGAGCATGTGACCATGCCCCGCCCCCTAGTGTCCAACATAGGCATATACAGGCTCAGTGGTGGACACTGGAGGGTGGGGCATGGTCACATGCTCCTCCATGTCGGCCATCTTATGGACAGACTTACCACAGAGCAGGGCAGTACAGCCTGGAGGAGGGGAGTCTGATTTTAGCTCTATGAGGTACACAGGGAGCTGCTGTCAGTATATACAGTGAGTACACTTACTAATACTGTATACTGAACAGTTTTACTATAAAGTGGCCAAACCGTTTAAGTATTAAGGGGAAGGATTACGTATAGCCGCAATAGCCTTTTAAATTTACAAGAGCACCTTGGAGGGGCCAGAGATAGAAATGCAGCCAAGAAGCATGGCGGTAGAAGCTGCTGGGAAACGTGACCCATGCACAGACTGGGAGCCTGCAGTGACGGTAAGTGCCTGAAACACTAAATATACGTCAGTAAAACAGGAAAGAGCTGCCCTGGAGCCTAAAGTCACTGATCATTTATACTAGACATATTCATTCTGTATTTGACCTAATATATGATTTATAGGCAAAGGAGACATTACTTTTATTAAACTATAACAAGCAAATATTAGCCGGTATATCAGCCGAAGAGACAATTAGATTTGGGACTGACATTGCACATTGCTACTGACACCTCATGTATTGAATGCCTAAGAATAGAGGCTGCATAGACTATACCTGATAGAGTGGTTATTCCTGAAAATAAAGCTAAAAAACAGATGTTAAAATGAAACCAGATATCTAGTCCTCTAAATCATCCGGAATAAAATCATAATAAACATTGATTAAGTGAAGGCATAAAAAGGAAAGGATAAAGATAGGGGGATGAAAGATGGTGTCTCCAAAGCATAAATCTAAAATATAGATGTGTAATTACATTGATACATATATAAAATAAATTAACATAGATACATGGATATAAAAGAAAGAAACATACTTTGAACAGTAATGAAGCTTGCTGGCACTTGTGGTTCTTCAAGCAGCATAGATCCTCATTTCTTTTATCCTATTTTTCTTTTGTACCGTTAGGGCCCTGTGGCGATTAAAGGGGTTATCCAGCGGAAAATCTTTTTCTTTCAAATCAACTGGCTTCAGAAAGTTATATAGATTTGTAATTGACTTCTATTTAAAAATCTCAAGTCTTCCAGTACTTATCAGCTGCTGTAAGTCCTGCAGTAAGTGGTGTTTTCTTTCCAGTCTGACACAGTGCTCTCTGCTGCCACCTCTGTCCAGAGAAGTATCAAATCTCCATAGAAAACTTCTCCTGCTCTGGACAGTTCCTGTCTCGGACAGGGGTGGCAGCAAAGAGCACTGTGTCAGACTGGAAAGAATACACCACTTCCTGCAGGACATACAGCAGCTGATAAGTACTGGAAGACTTAAGGTTTTTAAATAGAGGTAAATTACAAATCTATATAACTTTCTGACACCAGTTTAATTGAAAGAAAAAGAGTACCCCTTTAGCATATAGGACGTTGATATCTCTATCTTTTATATCCATGTTTCAATGTAATTATACATCTATATTCTAGATTTATATTTTGAATACATCGTTTTCAAGGAATAACAACTATATCATGTTGGACTCTATGCCCTTATAGGTAGGGATAGCATCTAGCCTCAGTCTCTCCAATATATCTGAGCTGCACTACTCCTTTTCTCTAAAACACAGATGTAACCAATGCAGTTTACATCCCTCCAAACCAAGTCGAAGTGTAATTGTTTCCATTGGAAGGCTCATTTCCTACTAATAGAATGGTTGAGGTTGTGTTTACAAGCATCTATTGATACTGCCGGGCATGGAAAGTAATGTAGCATCTCCACCGACCTATTTACTTGCTTAGAATCGTCTTATTTTCAAGCACAGGCAAAACTGTAAGGGTGGCTAAGCAATAACTGGTTCAAGCTGAGAGATCACATCCTTATGGAGTCCTTTGGAGGTGACGGCAGATTCATTGCTGTGTTCAAAATAGAACAGTGTCTGGCCTCAGCTCGGCTCCCGCCTTGTTCTCACAATATAACGGCACCCATTGAAGTATGGAAGGAACAGGAATGATAACATTCTCTCCCTTCTTTTTTGTTC
The DNA here is from genome assembly GCF_027789765.1 of Dendropsophus ebraccatus. Lineage (NCBI taxonomy): Eukaryota > Metazoa > Chordata > Amphibia > Anura > Hylidae > Dendropsophus > Dendropsophus ebraccatus. The sequence goes on from NC_091456.1 coordinate 26,615,124, forward strand.
TCTTTGCTGCCGTAACATTCACCCAACTAATACAGAAGATGCGGTACATGACACGGTATGATAGAATAGAGACAAGACAGAAATCAAGAGGTTAGACAAAAATATCCAGCTTCTGGGTTGGAAAAGTCAGATTGGTCGTTGACGTATTTATCCCTTTGCGGCTAGCACAGTTGTCATGGTTTTGATTGCACCACCACTAGATTACCACTTTCTTCCATTGTCAGTATAAGGAAGTGGTACTTAAAGATGCTGCCCATAGATTGTTTCCTCTTGTGGCTCTACTAGGCATTGCTTCCACCTAGCCAGAATCCTACTCCACACTGATGAGGGGCAACACCCCGAAACAGCTGTCTGTGGGTGGATACCTGGCCTTGGTTTTTCCTTTGTTATTACATTGACTTACAGGGCCACTTAACCCTTTCCCACACGAGGACGTAACTGTACGGCCACGCGGTGACCCCGCTCTGAACCGCCGCGATCCCGGGTGCCTCATGTAGCCCGAGATCGTGGCTATTAGCGGGCACGGTCCGATCGCCGTGCCTGCTAATTAGATAATCAGAGGCAGCTGTCAAAGACGGATTCAGCCGTTCCCTGGTGTCCAGTGGTGAGATCGATCCTCGCGATCTCCGTTACTGAAGCCGGCCGGGGACCGCTCCAAGATGGCGCCGTCCCCGGCTCGGCACTCGTTTGTTTTCGGCTGCAGCAGCCGAAAGCAAACGAGTGCCTATCTCATTGATCTTTGCTGTATAACTATACAGCAAAGATCTCAATGAGAGATCAAAGTGTATATACTAGAAGTCCCCCAGGGGGGCTTCTAGTATATGTGTAAAAAAACCAGGTTATAAATAAAAGTAAATAAATAAATAAACATGTTTGCTATCGCCCCGTGCGTAATCGCCCAACTATTAATTAATCAAATTCCTGATCTCGTACAGTAAACGGCGTCAGCGCAAAAATATCCCAAAGTGCAAAATTGCGCATTTTTGGTCACATCAAATCCAGAAAAAAGCGATCAAAAAGTCGTATATGCGCAATCAAGGTACCGATAGAAAGAACACATCATGGCGCAAAAAATGGCACCTCACACAGCCCCATAGACCAAAGGATAAAAGCGCTATAAGCCTGGGAATGGAGCGATTTTAAGGAACGTATATTTGTTAACAATGGTTAGAATTTTTTACAGGCCATCAGATAAAAGAAAAGTTATACATGTTATATATCGTTTTAATCGTAACTACTTGAGGAACATATAAAAAATGTCAGTTTTTCCATAGGACACACGGCGTAAAAACACAATCCCCCCAAAGAAAAAGAATAGTGTTTTTTTTTATTTCACTGCGCATATAATTTTTTTCTGGTTTCGCAGCATATTTTATGCAAAAGTTTAGCCTGTCATTGCAAAGTACAATTAGTGACGCAAAAAATTGGTGTAAAAATGCAAGTGCTATGGCCTTTTAAGCACAAGGAGGAAAAAACGAAAACGCAAAAACGAAAATTAGCCTGGTCCCGAAGGGGTTAATATGGTGGTTTCCTTACAGGAGCCACCTCTTTGCTGGGTCCTTTCTGGAGGGATATCTGGCTAGTCCTGTGTTTCGAGACTCTTTAATGAGGCTCCACAGGATCTTTTTTTGCATATTTAATGGATCCAGGCAGAGTCTGATGAACAGAACAGGTAAGATGCATAGAACGTTTGATTCATTTATATTGAGTGGTAATTCTTATGTTCTACCTTGTGCAGAGCAGATCTATAGCCTGAGAGACATGATTTATTATACAGCAGAAGTGATTTTTACTCATTTAGCTTGTCTTCTACATGTAAGGATATTGATTCCTTGATTAGTACAATCTGCATTTACAATATCTATGCTCGTACATTAAAGGATTCTATTATCTGCAAGTGCCTAATATACATGTGTGAGAAGAACAGTGCTTGCTACACAATAAGGGGAGCTGTGTAAAAAGTAAAGGGATGCTGTCAGGGTAGGAAGTTACAAACACAATCAGACAGTGGGCCCTAGGTATGAACCAACCCACTGTCCCTGCCTACTTGCCTCACTCGGCCCTAGGCGGCCGTGGACAACCACAAAGACGTTCCCTACGCTAAGTACGTGACACACTGAACAAGACAGACAGACAAAACACATTAGAGAGTAGTAAACAGACCAAGTCAAACCACAAGGGCAACGCAGTACAGAATCAGCAATACAATAGGATAGTCACAGGTCAGGCACGGGGTCAGATCACGAGTTGAGCAGTCAGAGGGAATTAGGACAGGATGCGCAGGAATAGACACGAGGAAGCTGGGACCAGGAGTTCACCTAATAGCCAGCATTTAGATGCTGGTTCTGACTACTATTTATACTGGATCAGGAGCCTGGACCAAAGGCTGATTGGTCCGGCCTCCTGACTCCAGCTACACAACAGCTGCGGCACTGCAGGCTGAGTGGCAGAGCGATCCGTCACTTAGCTTGAGCAGAGAAGCAGCTGAGCTGTGTTGCTGGCCGGCCGTCTGTCACGTGAGCCTGCGGCGTCGGCCGGCCGTATGTCACGTGAGCCCGCGGCGTCTCTGGTTGTCAGGGACGCCGTCCGGTCTCCATGACGTCACTCGGCTCCGGCAGGCGGAGCTTCGATGCGCTCCTGTCCCGGCCGCCGGAGCCGAGTCGGAGGGGGAAGCCGCAGGACCCTGGTAAGGTAAGTTCCTGACAGATGCTTTCTAAATAAGACAAACCTAGGACTGCGGAACTCTTTACGTAGTTTCAATCATTAGGTTCCTCGACCCAACCACTAAGCTCTAAATGAAACAAGAAAGAATAAACTGTTCATGGGTTGTATCTGGCACTGTAGACAAATGTAGAAATCAGTCTTGCATACCCATAAACTATATGGTCCTGTTCTGTTCTATACCGCATAGGGCATTTTATGGCACTATTTAATGGGGGAATTAAAGGGTTGTCCAGCGGAAATCTTTTTCTTACAAATCAACTGATATCAGAAAGTTATATAGATTTGTAATTTACTTTTATAAAAAAAATCTCAAGTCTTACCATACTTATTAGCTATTATGTGTCATGCAGGAAATGTTGTTTTATTTTCAGTCTGACACAGTGCTCTCTGCTGACATCTCTGGCCAAGAGAGGAACTCTGCCTCGGTTTTATATGAATCCCTATAGAAAACCTCTGGACAGTTCCTGTCTCGGCCAGAGATGTCAGCAGAGAGCACTGCAGGACATACAGTAGCTGATAAGTACGGGAAGACTTGAGATTTTTTAATAGAAGTAAATTACAAATCTATATAACTTTCTGACACTAGTTGATTTAAAAGAAAAAGATTTTCGCTGGACAACCCCTTTAATCACACACAAAAGTTGCTAAGTTGCTAAGTGTTTTTTACACAAAACCTCCAAGGATACTATCTCCTGAAACGGACAACCTCCACACCTGCTCCTATAGTGTCTCTCTCTCTCTTGCAGCAAACACCGCAGCCTGCATGCAGGTGGCTTGGCTCCGCTTGCAGTTCGGTTTTATTTGTCCCTGCTCCATGTCTGTTTTCTCTTTGCATTCCCGCCTTGTAGGGCCAACCCCTTTAATTGGCTACAATCTGCAGTATGTGTATATAAATAGTCACAGCAAGCCAAATCAGGGGTAGCAACCTAGGGGTAGCCTGCCACAGCAAGCCCAACCTGCCTTGCAGCAGGCTCTGGTGAAGACCAGCAGCCTCTTAGATTCCACTCCCTATTGCGGTTTAGTCCATCGTTTGTCATGGCCCCGTGGATCCACGCCGTCAACCGTTACAGACCGTCTCTATAATATGTCAGAAAATATGAGCTGCACATTTATTTGACACCTGTCAAAGGGTAGGATATATTAGATAGCAAGTGAAAAGTCAGATTGTGAAGTTGATATATTGGAAGTAGGAAGTGGAAAGATCTGAACAACGCTGACAAAAGCCAAATTATGAAGCAAGAAGACTGTATCAGAGCATCTCCAAAATGGCAGGTCTGGGGTGTTTGGGGTGTCGCCCAAATGTAGTGGTTAGTACCTAGCAATAGTAGTTCAAAGAATAGGCCAGCAAATAGGCCATGAGATGAGCCAAATGCGAGCGTGCTCGAGTCCTATTTGAATGTCGATGGCTGAATTAGTTGGAACATGGATACAGCTTCCTAGGGCTACATCCAACTTCTCCATCGTTGTTCAAATGGCAAATGATTGAACTCGAGCATGCTATAGTTGTGCTCCTCTCTAGTCATGAGCAGTCAAGGCTCATTGATGCATGTGTGGAGTAAAGACTAGCCCATCTGGTTTGATTCCACTGAAGAGCTATTGTAGCAAACATTACAGTAGAAAGATGGCAAAACACACAGAGCATCATAATGTAGTTTGGACTATGAGTATGGACTGCAAAGTGGCAGGCTGGTAGAGTGCATACCAGTTTTCTTATTGGTTTGGAGCAGAGGTGGTGTATGGAGGGGTGTGGTGTTAGGACGCAGCGATGCAGAGCTGAATCAGCTTGGTTTTGCTTTATCTCCCAGTGAGGCTAATTGTCTCTAGGGACGATTTAAGCCTTGGCGATGTGTGTAACCTCACTGGGAAAGTGGAAGTAAGACCATACTTACCACTACCAAAGGTCCCGACCACCCAACTGGCAGCTCAACTCAGCTCTCATAGCTGAGAGCGGTGGTTGGGAACCTAGGCAATGAGCTGACAACAGTGCGGGGACACCAAGAGGCCAAACGTAAAAAAAAAAAATTGCATTTACAAAATTGCGTTCTTTTGCATTTCCCATCACTTAGCAAAAGTTTAGGTGATGGAAATACCTCTTAAAGGGTTTATCCATAGTTAGAAGAAAAAAAACACAGCTACCACCCCTGTCCCCAGGTTGTGTGTGGTATTACAGTTCAGCCTCACTCACGTCAAAAGAACTGAGCTGCAGAACCATACCCTAAAAAAGGACAGGAGAAGTGCTGTTTCTGGAAGAAAGCAGACATGTTTTTTCTAAGCGTCGCTAACCAATTTAAAGGATATGCTGCTAATCTTCTTTCCAGATACTACAGGACACCTTCAGAGGTCATGCCTCAATAAGTCAGGATGTTTTTGGTGGCATGATGGAGCCTTATATACAATTAATTCTTAGGTTTAATGTTATGACTGAATGGTTGGAAGCTAAAAGTTACAGAATCCTGATCAGTGGAAAATAAACAAGAATAATAAATTATTAAATTCACGCTGCTGCAGTGTCTATCATCCACAGCAGGAAAACATATTCAGTGAATTCCTCATATCCCGCATTAAGAATATGTGACATAAGACACTGATAGAATGCAAAACATAGTCAAAATCTAAATGCATAAGGAAAGCTAATAAAAAACAGAATATGTACGAATTATGTTATATTTCAAGGCACTATGTACATTCCTACCCACTTTATACCATGAGTATGTAAAGCAATAGGAGACATTATGCAACAGATCCTCAACACTATAGGTAGTTTTTTCAATAATAACAATAATAATAATAATAATAATAATAATAATAATATGTATTTGTATAGCGCAGCGCTTTATAGTCAATGGTACAGTGGTACCTCCATTCTCAAACACCTCAGTGTTTGAACAATTACTCTTCCTGGCTCCTGCCTGTGTAATCATGTGCACAGCAGCCTCTGGTGATGGTCACATGATCGTCACTAGAGGCTGCTGTGCACATGCATACGCAGACAGGAGCCAGGAACAGTAAGTGAATCCTTTCCAAAGAAGAGCACAAGAGCCAATATTTTTGGTATCACAACTTAACCCCTGCCTGTCTGGCAAACTGAGCCGGCTCAGCAGCAGTACAGAGAGGGCTCCCTCCAGAGCAGAAGTTTTTTTGCTTTAGACTGGGAGTCTCTGTTTGTAGATGGGATTCTCCACTGCAGTAAGGAGCAATGTGCAAAGTACTGCTATTACGGGTGCTGAGACACTGCGCGTTCTCTTTCTTTATCTCCGTCTCACTGCTAAAGTAGCGGTGTCCACCGCTACTTAAAGGGGTTATCCAGTGCTACAAAAACATGGCCACTTTCTTTCAGAGAAAACACGACTCTTGTCTCCAGTTCAGGTGCGGTTTGCAATTAAGCTTCATTCACTTCAATGAAACTGAGCAGCAAAACCCCGCCCAAGCTGGAGACAAGAGTGTGGCTGTCTCTGGAAGAAAGTGGCCATGTTTTTGTAGCGCTGGATAATCCCTTTAAGTAGTGAGACAGGGATGAAGAGGCAGAGCACACACTGCTACGTGCACCTGCTCCTTCATTGTAAAAATCAGCGGGGGTCCCCGACTGATACAAACCTCAGACATGTCAGAAGTTTGTTTAAATGATGGGTACCCTTTAACTCCTTACACTCAGTAGACCAGGCTCTCTGCACCTGACCCATGCAGTGTAGAAAACAATTAAATAGATTTTCATGATTTCCCTATAGAAAAATACTGCCTGGTTCTCAAACTGCTCGGTTGTGGAACAGCCTTCCAGAACAGATCCAGAACCCGCTCATTCTTCCGTAGGACGGTAGAATCTGCCAAACCATACAATGAAGCCTATGGGACCAGCGGAGATGCACACGGCCACCTGCGACTGCGAGCGGGCACGGACTGCAGAATCCACATTGGGTGATCCGCTGGGATTCCGTAGTGTGCACATACCCTTTTAGTACAACACAGAGTAGGACACACTACATTAACAAGGGCAATGAGACTGTCCACTTATATTCTGTGCACAATTCTCTAGGAGGAACGGAAGATTGTAGGGCTATGAGAAAGGATACTCAAGGTTATTTGATGAAGAATACAGATATGTACTAAAAGGAACATACCAGCAGAGATGAGAGGATAATTTTTAAAATACAGCCTAGAAACAGAAAAATCTACTCCTGAATAAGGCGCAGAAATCCAATTGTGTCACTAAATTCCTGCAATAGTAATAATTAGCTCTGGTGAATAATTAATCACCTTACTGTAATATTTAATCTTGGGATCATTCTCAGTTCAAGGATAAGATCTAGTCTTTATAATTAGATGTGGTCACTGGCTGTGAAGTGATATATGTAATATACTAGCTCCTCTAACCTAGAGAGAATGAATGGGAAGTTAGGAGGGAAAAAAACATTTTATTTTTACAGGCCTTAAAGAGTCTCTGTCAGCAGCTTTATGGTGCTATATCTAAGAGGAGCAGTGACAAAGAAGTTGAACAGGGTAATATATCACTTACATTGTTCTGTGAAGCTGATTCGGAGATATCCTCCTAAATAACATTGACTATATGTAGTTTTCTATTATGTGCATGAGCCCAGTAGTCCTTGATGTTCATGAGAAACAAAAAACTCCGCCCAGCAGCTTCTGCTTGGCAGTTATCTATTCCTGCTGTGTATAGGCATTCACCTGTCAATCAGCAGCTGGAGGGCGGGGGGAGGGGGTGTGGCAAGAATCCTATTCTCCTGCATATTAGGAGAACGACTGAACAGCATGATGTAAGTAATACTCCGACCTGATCAGCATTTATATCAGTAGTTTATGTTGCCCTCATTTAATTCAGCATAAACCTAGTGACAGATTCCCTTTAAGCTCTGCTGATAGACATGTATATTTGCCTTGGCCAAGCAGAGCTTGTATGTTTAAGGGGTTATCCGAAAGGGGAGGGAATTGTGCGGGAAAGGTCTTTATGTACAGTTGCTGTATATAGAATAAAGTAAAGAATATGTAGAATATAGTATGTAAAATATAGTATACACAATAAAGAGGCTATGCTTACCTTGCTGCGCTCCCCCTGTGTCCTCCTACGGGTCTCAGGATCCCCTGCTGAATAATCCTGCCTCCACTTTTGAGACAGACTTGTCTCAGCTGTGACAGCCCACTCAGCCAATTACTTACTGAGAAGAGACAGCACTCATTTACTGAGCAGGCTGTCACTACTGAGACAAGTCCATCTCAGAAGTGGAGGTGGGATCATTCAGTGGGGGACTTGGAGACCCGTAGGAGGACACTGGAGGAGAGGTAAGCATAGCTTCTTTATTGTTTGCTATATACTTACAACAGCATATGAAAACTTAATATACATCCCCTTAATATACTCCAAAGGATTCTGCTTCAATATATATAGAGATTAAACAAAAAAGGAGAAAAGACATAATGGAAGAAATGTAGACTTCAGTCCAGCATTCCATCAGCAATATTCATTTCCCAGTTGATAATAACATGTTTGGAAAATTAGAATTACTGCCACAGACTGCGCTTCTGTTGCTGTCAGCCTTACATTATTTTGCTTCTTTCTGCCCGGATACAATTCAAATTTCTTTCTCATTTACAAAGATTTCCCTAAATTGTTTTCCTTGCCTGCATTGTTTACTTATTATTTTCCTATGTAAAAATCTGATCTGCGCTCCCTGTTGTGTCAGTGACACATATTGTATGGATATAATGTTCCATTATCATAATCTCTATCAGATGAATCACAAGCCCTCCCCCCCCCCCATCTTCCATGGCTAAAGCTCCCTTATATCTTATATTTGTTACATTTCTTCAGGGATCTGCATCCATCCATTTTCCTAAATACAGTCAAGCTGATTTGTTTCTGGCAGAACTGAATCGTAAATCTGAGACCCAATAAGAAATGTTGATTTCAAAGAAAATATTGACTTAAAACAACAAAAATTTGGATAAAAATTTTTATTAGCAGGTTCGGGAGGCGGTAGTGTAGCACACCACGGATCATTCTTAGACTATGTTCTCACACTGCAATATATTTGCAAAAAACGGCCACTGTTTTCAATAAGAACAGCATCCGTTCTTTTCCGCCTGGGTGGCATTGCATTAAAAATGATTGCTGCCTGCATACACACGAAAAGATTATCGCCTAAATTTGAACGATATAACAGTTTTTTTTTCCACGACAATCTTTCTGTATAATAGGGCTCTTACTCAATAATCAACTAAATCAACTGTCAAGTCAGGTTAAAACGTGCTGCTGTAGAAGTCTTTACTATGTAAGGGTATGTGCACACTGAGGAAAGCACGTGGAGGACTTGCGGCGGCTTCTGCCGCTTGTCCCAGTGCGCTCCCGCTTCACTCTCCACCCATGCCATAGACTCCATTCTATGGTCAGGCAGAAGTAATTTGCAAAAAGCTTGCTGGCAACAGCTGATTTGAAAATATTTATTTTTTCTCTCTGGAATACCCCTTTAATATTGTTTAGTACTCTATCCTCTTATTGACCTTTGGTTATTAGTTTCAGTATCTCAAACTGTGTCTTTTTTTTAAAAAATAAATATTCTGTAAGTACCACTCTGTCCTCTGATCAGTATACATTCAGGCAGGCCCTTTTACTCCACAGGGACTGTCTCATACACTACACTACACTAATAATAGTTAGTACCCCCAAGACTCCTAATATAGGTCCCCCGATAATATAGGTCTCCTCTGTGCAGCCTCCCCCTAATATAGTATAGGTCTCCCCTGTGCAGCCTCCCCGATAATATAGGCCTTCCCTGTGCAGCCTCCCCCTCATATAGTATAGGTCTCCTCTGTGCAGCCTCCCCGATAATATAGGCCTTCCCTGTGCAGCCTCCCCCTCATATAGTATAGGTCTCCCCTGTGCAGCCTCCCCGATAATATAGGCCTTCCCTGTGCAGCCTCCCCCTCATATAGTATAGGTCTCCCCTGTGCAGCCTCCCCGATAATATAGGCCTTCCCTGTGCAGCCTCCCCCTCATATAGTATAGGTCTCCTCTGTGCAGCCTTCTCCCTATAGTATAGGTCTCCTCTGTACCGCCTCCCCTCTATAGTATAGGTCTCTTCTGTGCAGCCTTCTCCCTATAGTATAGGTCTCCTCAGTACCGCCTCCCCTCTATAGTATAGGTCTCCTCTGTGCAGCCTCCCCCTATAGTATAGGTCTCCTCTGTGCAGCCTCCCCCTATAGTATAGGTCTCCTCTGTGCAGCCTCCCAGTCATATAGTATAGGTCTCCCCTGTGCAGCCTCCCTGTCATATAGTATAGGTCTGCCCTGTGCAGCCTCCCCCTATAGTATAGGTCTCCTCTGTGCAGCCTCCCCCTATAGTATAGGTCTCCTCTGTGCAGCCTCCCCATCAAATAGTATAGACCTCCACTGTGCAGCCTCCTCCTCCTCATATAGTATAGGTCTTCCCTGTGCAGCCTCCCCCTATAGTATAGGTCTCCTCTGTGCAGCCTCCCCCTATAGTATAGGTCTCCTCTGTGCAGCCTCCCCCTATAGTATAGGTCTCCTCTGTGCAGCCTCCCCATCAAATAGTATAGACCTCCACTGTGCAGCCTCCTCCTCCTCATATAGTATAGGTCTCCCCTGTGCAGCCTCCCCCTATAGTATAGGTCTCCTCTGTGCAGCCTACCCGTCATATAGTATAGACCTCCACTGTGCAGCCTACTCCTCATATAGTATAGGTCTCCCCTGTGCAGCCTCCCCCTATAGTATAGGTCTCCCCTGTGCAGCCTTCCCCTATAGTATAGGTCTCCTCTGTACAGCCTCCCCCCTATAGTATAGGCCTCTCCTGTACAGCCTCTCCCTATAGCATAGGCCTCCCCTGTGCAGCCCCCCCTATAGTATAGGCCTCCTCTGTGCAGCCTCCCCTTATAGTATAGGCCTCCCCTGTGTAGCCTCCCCCTATATTATAGGCCATGCAGCTTAAAGGGAAGACTGCTGGCAACCAATCCAGAATTCCGGGCAATTTCATCATGTGTATCAGGAAAGCGCCAGGAATTCCGGGGCATCCATGCTGGAACTCCAGGCGAAAATAGGATAAGATCTATGAAATCATGACCTTTTTTCCAGAATCTGCAACCTTCAGGGTGTTCAGGACTAATATAACCCTATGGGTCCAAAAATCCGCCTGGATTTCCTAATTAGAAATCCTGACATATGTTTTGGTTTATTTCAATAGGGTAGCATACACACTTTTCAAATAGATCTGTGACCTGGAGAAATAAGCGCAAACCATCCCTTATTACTGGAGCTCGCTAAAGAACACTTTCCCTTCATATGCTAACGCCTAGGTCTCGATGTCAGATTATAACCCCCTGTAACCTTCTGGCACGTGACCTATAAATTCGCCTGAAATGAAAGCAACAATTTCAGGCTTTAGAACATTGCTGTGATTTTGAAAACTGCCATATAATGATCATTATTAAACCTCTCTAAACACACAGCTAAAGCCAAAGTAACAAAAAAATAAATAAAAAAAATTCCAACTACCACAGCGCAGAGTGAAATAGATATATTCTTATGCTTGAAGGTAAGTTACATTGTTCTGTAAAATTCGGCACCATCCCTGCCATGCAATTCTTTGGAGAATGTGTTACATTTTTATTTTAAACTCAGACAGGATAAGCTATCACAATGATACTGGCTACATCTGAACTTTATGTTTCAAGTTCTTTAGAGTTCACATAGCAGATCAATAGAATTTTTCAATAGAATGAGCACAACATGGTAGTTACTTTATACTCTGAAAAAAAAAAAAAATTGCTGCATTCTATTAGCTTGCCATTTGAGCTCTGAGGAAATGGAAACATGCCCTTTAAAGAAGAGAAAAATAGAGCCGGGGCATAACAAAAAATGTTCTCTGAAGCATAGCCTTTAATAAGCAATTAAAACAAAGCAGCTTGCTGTATAGGAAATCACTGTCTTTAGAAAGGTAGACAGCCTCTCAGTCAAGGGCTTTGTGAAAAATGGTGAATTTTTTTTTTCTTTCTGATGTTCGGATTCAATGTAGACGTGTAGAAACTCAGCATAACACCAATGCTTTATTTAATTTATGAAACCTCTATCAGCAATCCCACCTATTAGTGTGTATATAGCAATCTTTATTCCGTTATTTAAAATACATATATAAAAAAAACTTTTTTTATTATTATACTTATTATACAGTATGTAAGCGCTTAGGTTGACTACTTATTCCACCCAGGAGGGAAAAAAAATTATAAGAAATTGAGCTCTTGTTGGCTTTAGGTTATGGCTTTAAAGAAAGAGATTTTCCAGCAAAAATATTTTTCTTTCAAATCAACTGGTTTCAAAAAGTTATGTAGATTTGTAATGTACTAGTATTTAAAAATCTCAAGGATTCCAGTACTTATCAGCTGCTGTATGTCCCACAGGAAGTGGGACATACAGTTTAACACAATGCTCTCTGCTTACTCTGGAACTGTCCAGAGCAGGAAAGGTTTTCTATAGCGATCTGCTACTGCTCTGGACAGTTCCTGTCTCGGACAGAGGTGGCAGCAGAAAGCACTGTGTCAGACTGAAAAGAATACAACACTTCCTGCAGGACATACAGCAGCTAATAAGTACTGGAAAACTTGAGATTTTAAATAGAAGTAAATTACAAATCTATATAACTTTCTGAAACCAGTTGATTTAAAAGAAAAATATTTTTGCTGGATAAAACCATTCATGGGGTTTATTACATGGTCTGTGGGATTCTTATCTCAGGTTTTTATTGACTAAATAAAGATTGCTCTATGCGGTATTATTTATATACTTTGTAAGGATCTGGATTTTCCAGTTTTACATGCTTTATTGAAGTTGATGTCTGATCACAAACTATATATTTAGATATTTAATTTACGTTTATGTAAGATATTTTAAGTAGAATTGTTTCAGGCAAGGCAAAGCCTATTGTAGAGCAATTCCGGTTATCTATTACACAATCATTTGGGACACCTCTCTGTGCAACTAGAGTGCTTATTAATGGACGCCTGCCAGCTACATTTCCTCTGTTAAACTCAGATGCTCCAAAATGCTTGAATTATGTCATGGTCTTGGAAAGCATTATTGGAAGTTTAACAGGCAGACAAACAGACCGAATCAGACATGACTATGCACAAAGGGTGAATAAGGAAAATAATAGAAAGAATAGGACAGGTGTATGAAAATGAAAAGATAGACATAATAACTGTACGGAAAAGACAGGGACAGTGGATTCTGCTCTAGTCCCTGCCTACTGACCTGCCAACTTGCCACTATCAGCCCTAGCCGGCTGCAGACAACTGGGTGACAGTCCCTAACTTAGGATATGTGCCAACACAAACACAGACAGGACAGATAAACAAGTAGGAAAGGTCAACAGGCTGAGGTCACAACTACCGGACAGCAGGGGTACCAAAAGGTCAGTCAGGTCACAAAGCAGAAAGGTCAGGGCAGGCAAAAAAACAGAATAGCCAAGGTACAGATAGCCAAGGTCAGGTAAAGCCAGAAAACTTACACAGAAAAAAGGAAGGGCATGCTGAGCTTAATAGACTATAGCCAGTGAGGAATAGCAGACACTGATATGCTTTATAGGAGAACAGAGACACAGTCCAGAATGCGACTGGAACACACACACACACAAACACACAAACACACACAGAAACAACAAGGGTGAATTGAGAAACCAAATGTCAATCACCTAAACATGGTTAACTGTGAAATAACCAGAGGGAACTCAGCAGAGAAGAGACAGGTGTGGCAGCTGAATCAATAAGCAAGGCAGAAGGAGAAGAACAGTGTTCAGAGCTCAGACAAATGCAAATAAGACACAGAATAAATGCAAATTCATGGCCAAAAGCGCAGTCTTGGTTTTACTTTACAAACTAAGGACCACGCCAAGGTCCAAACAGGTACAGTCATAACACTATTCCTTGCTTACTTGTGTGGAGGACGGCAGGTTGGAGTGAATCCAACCTGCCGTTTCTGCCTACTTTGATGATCTGCCCTAGGTAGCAGCTCTTAACTGGGCAACAGGTAGCCAGGTAGGGGAAAAAAAAACAAAATCACCAGTTTGGGTTAATACCCAGAAGCTATTGGAAGCTGTCTGAGTATCCTATTCAAAGAGAGTGGGATACTCACTATAGTGCTAGAGTATGTGGACACATAAATTCTTCATAGTTTCAACAAGATCTTAAAATCAAGACTGTAATCACGATTGTTTTCAATGATAAGATTCTTTTATTCTGATCTGGAGCACAGCATGTACACAATAGGCTCCAGGCTGACGTTCAGACATCCTAACGCTCAGACACAGCATGCTACTGCTGCATTTTACACTAAGCTTGTCAAGTGGGAGGAGCTTGGAGCAAAGTGATCGTGAAGAGAATGTGGGGTTATACACGCCAGATTTTCTATTATTTATGCCTGCAAAAGGGTAAATTGTATCTGAAATGTATCTTAAAGGGGTTATCCACCTAAGAATGAAAAAATTAAATGTTAGCTGGTCTTACTCATCAAGTCCCCCTGAGTATTTTGAGCCGTCTTGCGTGTTTCAAGTTGCTGCCATTCCTGAGTTACAAGTTTTTCTAAAAGCCGATCAATAACCAAGATAGGAAACTACATTTCCCATCATGCATTTCCCTGATTGGTCCATTTACGTCGCCCCCTTAGCTTTTTTGCCTGCCCACTGCTGTTGTTACTATTGCACAGTAAACATAGGACAGTTTTTTTTCACTGATTTTGCACCACATAACCCCAATATGTATTCCATACTAGCTGATGATGTAGCAGAGCTGACATGGGGTAGCAGAGCTGATGCGCGCATGGTGTAGCTGCATAACGTGCAGTTTACTGTTTACTGGGGGTGGGAGGTGTAGTTTAGGTTTAGATCACTACTTGCTGGCTGTGAATGAAAACATTCTAGTTCTGTCCACACTTTCAGAACATCTATAACACTTACATTATACAGAGCTGTGGCACAAAGACAGGTACATATGCCTGCATTCACTGACAGAAAGCACAGATAGAACTATAACTTTTCATATAACAGAAACCTAGGCTCAGGGACACATGTAAGTCTCTGGAAGCAGCACAGGTGCATGGAGATGATGCAGATAATGTCTCCTAGGGGCCGGGTTACCAAGTCAATAGACAGCTTACCCGGCCCCTAGAGAGGAAATCACTTGTCTTGTGACTACAAAGGGAAGAGGGAGCAGAGCGTGATCAGAGTGGACCCAGAGTAGAGGATTTTAGACATCCACAATGGGTAAGAATGAGAAAGAAATGGGGAAAGGGTGCAAGATAGGTATGCATGTATATAAGACATAGGGTGGTGTGGGGAAGGGGGATTGTTTAGAATATTGTTTTTGTTACCTTGATAACCTCTTTAAATTTTTACTTGCTCCTGAAATACCTGTCCATTCAAAACCTAATGTCTAAAGTACAGTAAATGATAGGATTATGGAAGTGAACACAAATTACTGTAAATGCTTTATACATAATGGGGGAGATATATCGAACTTGTGTAAAGTAGAATTGTCTTAGTTGCCCCTAGCAACCAATCAGATTCCACCTTTCATTCCTCACAGATTCTTTGGAAAATGAAAGGTGGAATCTGATTGGTTGCTAAGGGCAACTGAGCCAATTCTAGTTTACACCATGTTTGATTACTCTCCCCCATGTATTTATAATCTTTAGACTGGCTCAAAATACTCTCCAGATTTTTGGATGAACCTGCAGACTGTTTGTATGACACAATCTGGTCCAGTAACAACGAGAGATTTCATAGCAATCTGCTTTGCTTTGTATTGATTCAATATCTGTTAGAATTTACATGCTTCATCTTCTGTAAACTAATTGACCATGCTATGGATTTATATAGCCACTCCTGCCTCCCTCTGTTGTGTATACTGTGCATGTATATACTGCAGCCTGTCAATCACAGCTGCCTGGGGTGTGGGGAGACAGAAGAGACGGCAGGGTTACATGCCTCATGAATATTATTTTATTGCTCCTATTAGCCAAAAGGCATTATATACTTTTTCTGCCGTTTTGAATAATAGGGGGATTGATCTTTTCCTGTAATATTAAAGGAGAAGTGTGGCGATTTTTAAAATCTGGCAGCTGGCAGGGGGGAATTTGATTACAAGTACAAACTTACTTCTCTCCGTGCCTCCACGATGAGCGCCGGGACTCCCGCCAGAAGGCATTTCCCCCCAAGTTGTGATAACGTCACAAGTTGGGGGAATATGCCTGTCACAGCTGATGGACTGGCCGCTCAGCCCCCCGCCCCAGTCACTGACTGGCTGAACAACCAGTCCATCAGGGAAAGAAAACCCCACAAAGATTGCTGATTTTTTTAATGATACATGTGTATAAAAAAAGGAATTACAGTGGTACCTTGGTTTAAGTGTAACTTGGTTTAAGAGCGTTTTGGTTTAAGAGCTCACAGTTTTTCAAAATTGTAACTTGGTTTAAGAGCATTGCCTTGGTTTAAGAGCTCCATGTACTGGGTAGGAGGGTGAGTGGGGGAGGGGCATGGTCTGCATAGCGGGGTCTACAGCCCTGTACTCTGACCCAGGAAGTCTCCCTCACCTTCCAAATCATAGCAGATCCACTTCAGGCTGGGGCTTACATCAGGGGACAGGACTGTGGAGGTAATTTCTCCATAGCCTTTAACTCCTCTCTCCCCGGACAGAGAGCGCTGCTATACTTTGCCCACATCTGTCCTGCTCATTCCTTCATACTCCCTGCAGTCTCTGTCCGCCCTTGTGTTTCCCATCCTCTCCATTACTGTACAGTAACTTATAATATCACATATTCTGCTGTTTTTGAATGTTTGTTCCATTTGTTTTACTTGTTGTTCAGAATAATAAATAATTATTTTTGGGGTGTGGGACCAATTGTCTGCATTTTTATGATTTCTTATGGGAAAATTTGCTTTGGTTTAAGGGTGGATTCGGATTACAAGAACTGTCCTGGAACGAATTATGCCCGTAATCCAAGGTACCACTGTAATTATTTTTTTTTACACTAATATAAAACCAGTAAAAACTGTAGATCATGGGGCAAAAATGACACCCAGACCAACCCTATACGTGGAAAAATAAAATGACCTGGTTATCATTAAAGCGACTCTGTACCCACAATCTGACCCCCCCAAACCACTTGTACCTTCAGATAGCTGCTTTTAATCCAAGATCTGTCCTGGGGTCCGTTTGGCAGGTGATGCAGCTATTGTCCTAAAAAACAACATGTAAACTGGCAGCCCCGTGCCCAACGGGATTGGCCTAGGTTGTGTATGCATTAGGCTGGCACACCCCTCCGTCTCTCCTCCCCACCCCCCTCATCATTAGGAATGCTCCAGGCAGATTGCCTCCTATTCCTCACTTGTGTCAGCCCGGAACATGGGCTGGATCGTTAAGGCACCTGTGCAAATGTTCAGCATGGAGAAAATGTTCCAGTGGCATTCCTAATGATGAAGACGGTGGGGAGGAGGGATGGAGGAGTGGTGCAAAGTTAGGGCACAGATATTCTAAGCCACGCCCATAGGGCACTGGGCTGTAAATTTAAAAGTATTTTTTTAGGACAATAACTGCATCCCCTACCGAACGGATCCCAGGACAGATCTTGAATTAAAAGCAGCTATCCGAAGGTTCAAGTGGTTTTGGGGGGGGGGGGGGGGGGGCAGATTGCAGGTACAGAGTCACTTTAAGGGTTAAAGTTGTTTTTTTTTATTTAGCATTGAGCAAGTGGAAAAGGTATTGGAACTTTAGCTGGAATGCAATGAATCTGTATCAGGGCCACAGCTATCATGTATCATAGCTAATACTAGTGTTGTATGTGATTGAGATGCCCTAGAAAGCAGAAATGTCTGCACCCTGTATAGCTGCACCCCTGGTTGGAGTCCCAGAGTTTTTATTCCCACTGAACTCACATTTATAGCATATACTAATAATATTATTATATTATATTAGAACTTGTTTCACCATCCCTAATGTCAGCATATAAACTGAAAAGCTGAACTTTAAGGACAGGGCATTCTTAAAAAAGAAAAAAAAAAAACACAATTGGTCCCTGGCAGCAGAAATAAACTTGATGAAACTTTGCAATAATGCACCATATGGCGAGGAGTCACAATATACTTTGACTTCCAGCAAAAGTCTATTGTTATTACATTTAATAATGGTACAAAACTACCGGGCTGAGGAGGATAGGAAAGATATAATAGAACAAACTGAATAAAAGAGTTTAACATGTTAGAGGACAGAAATCCTAACATTTAGGCTATGTTCACACAACTTAAGAGACCGGCCATTCCGTGACCCCGGCTGGGTCACGGAACGGCCGGTCTCTGCGCGGATCATCCCGGCCGGTACTTAAGTACCGGCTGGATGATCTTTCCGGCTGCAAAGCTCTGATGCGGGCGCATTAGCGTGCGCCCGCATCAGAGCTTCCCATAGCCCACAGTGAAGCCAGCGGTCAGAGCCGCTCGCTTCACTGTGTGAACTGACAGGTCTTTCTGCCGCCGGAATTCACTGAATTCCGGCCGCAGAAAACGGACATGTCAGTTTTTTTCCGGCGCCGCTTGGAATCCTGTCTGGAGCGCATACGATGTGTGTATGCTCCGGCCGGGATCCCATTAAAAATAAGGTTATGTTCCACCCCTCAAGACTACGGCTGTAGTTTTACGTAGTGTGAACATAGCCTTAAAAGTATACAAACTCATTTACTTCATATTGCAAGAAAGTAAAGTTTTTTCTAATCCTGGATAACCCCTTTAGGGTACGTTCACACGTACCGACTCGCAGCTGAAATCTCGCTGCGAGTTTTACAGCGGGATCCGCTACGAGTCAAGGTCCTGGCAGGTCCCTGTCGATACATACTCGCAATGGTCTCAAAGACCGCTGCGAGTATGTAATGCAGCCACCCCGTTAACCGCTTCGGCTCCCGCATTCTGCTCTGCCACCCAGCCAATCAGTGTGTTGCCCAGCTGCAGCCACTGATTGGCTGGGCTGGAGAGCAAGGAGAGAGGTAATGTATAAACAGACAGCGGGGGAGCCGAAGGGGTTACCCGGGTGGCTGCATTACATACTCTGCAAGGACCTTGACTCGTAGCGAGATTTCTGCTGCGAGTCAGTACATGTGAACCCACCCTTAAAGTGAATCTGTACCCACCCACCTCCCAAACTGCTAGTACCAGTGGATATCCACCTTCATTCCATGTTCAGTCTTGGGGTCTGTTCTGCTGCTGGACCCTAGGCAGGAAGCTTCTCTCCAATCTCCCTCCATGCCCCCCTAAACAGCCGGAATATCTTCTTCTGTGCTGTCCCGAATCAACGTGTGCCGCCTATACCAACTGGGCAGCAGGTGGGGCGTCCAGCCTGGTGAGTTTGGCTGTGTGGTCACCCTCACCCTCATCGCTATGAGTCAAAGAGGTGCAGGTGCAATGACGGAGGGTTGGGGGAAGACTAGAGAGGCACTGCAGGCCTAGGACATGGACACTTTAGGCTCCACTCCTTTGACACTGTGCCGTCGGATTAAAAGATGTTTGTAAATCAAATGGTGGCATCAGCAGCAGAACTGAAATGTACAGATATAGCCAGACTCATATTGATCCCTGAAGTGTTAAGATATTGCACTGCAGTCTTGAAGTTATTCTTATGTGTTACACAAAATTAAGTTTAACAGTATTCCTCAATTACCGGCCTCATCTCCGATGCATTAGGATATCCCAACAAAACACATTGCTTTGTCAGGTTAACACTCAGGATGTCTATGTCTGTATACCTCTGTGTCATGCTGCCTTCAGATAGAACAACATTAACAGGATGACATATTCCCAATCACAAATTACAATAAGAAAAAACATTGCTTGAAAGAATCTAAACCATCAAATTCCCTGCATTATCCAAATAGCTTGTGATCAGAATAGTCAAAGGTATGCAAAAGATGGTAATATACAGTATTTTTATGACCTACTAGCAGAAATTGGAAATTTTCTACTTTTACTAAGTACAGTGGTACCTTGGTTTTAAGTAACTTGGTTTAAGAGCGTTTTGCAAGAAGAGCTCACAGTTTTTCAAAATTGTAATTTGGTTTAAGAGCATTGTTTTGGTTTAAGAACTCCCTGAACTGGGTGGGAGGGCAAGTGAAGGAGGAGTATGGTCTACATAGCGTGGTCTACAGCACTGTACTCTGACCTGGGAAGTTTCCCTCACCTTCCAAATCATGAAAGATCCACCCCAGGTTGAGGCTTGCATCAGGGGACAGGACTGGAGAGGTAATCTCTTCATAGCTGTAACCCTCTCCCTCCCTGGACAGAGAGTGCTGCTATACGGTGCTCACCCTATACCCTGCTCATTCCTTCATGCTCCCTGCAGTCTCTGTCTGCCCTTGTGTTTCCCATACTCTCCATTCCTGTACTGTGCCTGCACTTACACTCAGCTATACACACTTCTGTATATAAAAGTTTTTGTCACTGTCCTCCTGCACAGCTCTGTGATTCTCACTTCTGATTGGTCCATGCTGAACACACCCCCTTCCCCATTGCTGTCATGTGACCACACAGACCTCTAACAGCAGCCCATCTTCTCTATTCTAGCCTGTTATACTACACTACTGCATTATAGGGATGTGCAACTCCATTCTGTATCTACAAACTGCTGCTGTTTTTTTCAGGTTTATGCACTTACTATTATTATAGTTACATTATACTCCACATGCTGATTGCTATACTGTACAGTAACCTATAATGTCACATATTCAGCTGTTTATCATTCTTTGTTTCATTTGTTTTACATGTTATTCAGAATAAAAAAATACATTATTTTTGGGGTGTGGAACCAATTGTCTGCATTTCTGCTGTGATTTCCTATGGGAAACTTTGCTTTGGTTTAAGAGTGGATTTGGATTACAAGCACGGTCCTGGAACGAATTATGCTCGTAATCCAAGGCACCACTATATTTTCCCCTTCTGAGCTAAAATATGTTATATAATTTACTTTTTTGCCGAAATCTTAAATGTCCATTTATTCCTGTACACAGAAATTGACAACCTTTATTTTGTGGCACCTTGGCACCCATGGCCACTTTGACTAATACCCATTGGTTGGTACTCAACTGATGGTAAAATGACAAGTACTTCGATGGACTCCTATGGGTACTATGACTGCCACTGATTAGGCACTGAGGCAGGCATCTGGTACTGGGAAATGTATACACAATATGCTCTAGTAGCCCCCTTATATAGTTGCACTGTAACTGATAGTCATTGGAAATCTCATGAATAACTGTTAGATTATTGTACTATGGCAATACTATGGTAGAGGTAGCTCTGTCTCTGGCACTTATGATAAGGTAAGGGTCTTTTTATGTTGTGAAGATTTCTCAGCCACAGACCACCACAAAAAATTAGTGATCAGTGAGATTTACACTAGTTTTTAGTGCCAATACATGCTACAAGAAATTTGGTGGCCAGGCTGCACCAATAATCCATGTATCGTTCGTACAGCCATTGAAACCGACAGCATGGTTATACATACTTTATATCCTTGCTGCCAGTTTGCCAAACACACAGCAGTTGCATACTTACCTACTGCGCTGCTGCTTGTGGCATCCTCTTCTCCAGCTCTCCCATCCAGCACATAGGCGGCACATGGTGTAAAGTGAAACTGGCTCAGTTGCCCCTATCAGATTCTACCTTTCATTCTTCACAGACTCACTGGAAAATGAAAGGTGGAATCTGATTGGTTGCTAGGGACAACTGAGCCAGTTTCACTTTACACCATGTTTAATAAATATCCCCCATAGTATTTCTGTGAGTATTTGGGTAAGTCTTTTTTTTACAAAAAATCAGGAGAGGAAATGAATGGGCTAAATTATAATGGAAAAATTTGCACCTTTCCTATGTTTTCAACTCACTTCTGGGTTTGGTTGAGAAAATACTCAGTGGACTATGTGTAGTTCTGTGTAGTACTATGAGAGTACTATATGTGAACATAGCCCTAAGCAATACAATGCACAAAATACATTCTGCCATAGTCACACATGTATACCACCTCACCTTATTTCAGCTGGAAGTCAGGTTTGGAAATGTTTCTCTTCCTGTTTTTGGTAAATTATAGTGTTAAGCGAACTTGCTGGATTATCGGGTTTGGCATTAGATTCCTTGTGGCTGGATGCATCCAACTTCTCCTGAATGCTGAGCGTTGGGGTTCAGCCAAACCCGAATATTTGTCAAGTTTGCCCAACGCTAGTAAATTATCAGGATGGAAAATTTATTTAAATAAATAAAGTTACCAATTCATATATTGTTGCAGGCGGGTAAGGCAACAATAGGCATCTGCTAGATGGATGATTTGGAAGGGCCTGTACAGCATTCGCCTGGCAACTTGCTGAGGATTAGATTGACCAGAAGCAGTTCTAGGTTTGACATAACTAAACATTGGTCAGAGATTGTACAGCTCATCACCATTATGTGTGAATATAGTTTTTTTTTAAAAAATATTTCTTATAACACCTAGGGTTTTATCAGGGCTGTTTTTGCCATTAGGCACTGTGGTCCTGTGCCTAGGGGAGCAGTGTTGAGGGGGGCATTATTTAAGTGAGAAAAAAAACTTTTGATGTAGCTGCCGCCAATACGTTGTGATTGGGGAAACAAAAAGAAAAAAACTATTTCTCCCTTTGGTTGAATCTATATGGATCAGGACTGAAGCAACATTTACCTAAAGATTTGCAACCTCAGCATCAGTGGCGTAGATATCATAGAGGCAGACCAGACAGCTGCTATGGGGTTCATCACGGAGGGCGGCCTGGGGATGCACAGGGAACATAAGAGCCATCCTGTGTTCTTTTGCTTAACCACTTATGTACTGCAGTGGGTAAGTGACCCAAAGTTCATTTACATGCTACAACACAAAAAAAGGGTTTAAAAGCAGAAGAAAAGGAGATCTCTGGTTCACTACAGCATGTGAGGCTTGTGTCACTTACACATTTCAGTAAATAAGGGGTTAAGCAAAAAGGTAGGAGAGTAGGGGTTGTTTGTAGGGGAGGGGGGCCATACAGGTTTTTTTTTTGGGGGGGAGGAGATAATTCCTAGTAAGAGCACTGTCGCTGCGGCTTACACATTCCCATAGACAGCACAGGAGCGCTTGGCTGTGTTGAACGCTACTGTGTATGGGGAGGACGGGCGTTTGGCGGGAGAATGACCGTGTGGCCATCAGTTATTGAAGAGGTTTGGCCACCCTTACATATCTTATTTGTTTAGAGTATGTTCACACTGAGGAATAGATGAGGAATTCAAGAGGAAAGTTTTCTGCTTAAAATTTCCTCTTCTTCAGCTCTGGCGGAATTGGCACGAAACTGGTGCGGAATTTGAGCGGAAATTGGAAATTCATGACTTCTATGGGTTTTCTGTAGCGAAAAGCATAAAGCACATGAACACAATGGGATATTGTTCTGTAAATATTTTACAGATGTAATTTCAATCAGAATATGCACACAGATTCAGCTTGAAATTCTTTGCCTATTTTTCAGTGTGAACATACTCCTTACAATGGAATCCATTCTTCGGATGCAAAAAGAAAAAAAAAAAGCTATTCAGTTATTTCCTTTAGGTTTGTAGTTTCCTTGGTTTTACTGTTATTTCCTTAAAGAAAAAAAAACAAACCCTCAACATAGCATACTAGACAAAAGCAGTACCTGAAAGTATTTAGGAATGATGACTAAGCTTTGTGTACAAGAACAAATAGTGTGTTATCTTCAGACAGCATTGTGCTGCATTATAAATTAGAGTGCCTCTTAACCTCCTATGTGATGATTCTTTATTTTGCATCTGTGCTCTTCTAAACCTCTCTGCAGAGGGAGTATGTCAAGCTCCAGTTTCCCACAAGAATCACGAGTAAAATAGAGAACTAGTCTCAGATCGATAGAAAGTTCTACACGGTTTGACAGGGGCAAAGAAATTTATGGCTGCCTATATAACTGACTATTTTGAGCTACAAATAATGTCACCCTGTATTCTGTGTTGACCGGTGATCTAAAATGCCAGTATATCTTTTTAAAGTAAATGTACCGCCGGTATATCTCTTTTCTGATATTTACATGGAAAGAGCGGCGTTGTTGAGGGGATGCTAGTCCCGCAATCCAATTTTTTCCCGGGAAGCGGCAGGGGGTGGAGCACTGGAGGGGGGCCGCACCCCAGTGGGAGGAACCCCCCTCTTGAATCAATGCAGCTGCGTCATAGAGGGGCGGGGATTTCCTTCCACTGGGGGCGGGTCATCCCGTTTCAAGTGCTTCATTCCTGGCTGGTGCCCATGAATACAACGGCATCATACATGGGAACCAGGCCGCGGTTTTAAAAAAAGGCGATGTACTGATGGTACATTCGTTTTAACTTACAGACTTTGTTGGGTGCTTAAACTGTCAAAAAAGTACTGTATAAGTTAGAAGTAAAGTAGTCAGTAGTATGATATAAAAGAAGACAGATTACAAGGCGGATATGTAAAAAGTATTCACAACTGCTACAGTTACGATTTTAAAGAGCCACAAAAAGAAAAAAAAACATTAAAACTATAGGTTTTCTAAAAATTAAAAAGAATCTATACTCACCTGGCCCAATTCCATGCCACTGCTGTCTAATAGCTCCTGGTCTCCAATGCTCTCCACTGGTTCCTATGATGAATGGGCTTCACAGTAACTGCATGATCAGCCAATCACTGAAGTAGGGTAACCGCTGATCATAAGATCCAAGAAATAACATTATCTGTCACATGCCTAACAGCAGGTGACACCATGCCCAAAAATATAGAGTGATAAAGTCGTCTTAAAGCAGAAGTCTGGCGAAAGTGTTTTATGAAAGTATTGTATTGCTTCCCAAAGTTATACAAATCCCCAATATACACCTATTACTGGAAATGCTTATAAAGTGTTTTTTTCCCCGCACTTACTACTGCATCAAGGCTTCACTTCCTGGATAAAATGGTGATGTCACTTTCTGGATAAAATGGTGATGTCACAACCCGACTCCTAGAGCTGTGCGGGCTGTGGCTGCTGGAGAGGATGATAGCAGAGGGACGCTCAGTGTCCCTCCAGTGCCCTGTGTCCCTCAGTGTCCCCCTACCCCCCTGCCTCTCCAGCAGCCACAGCCTGCACAGCTCTGGGAGTCGGGTCGTGACATCACCATGTTATCCAGGAAGTGACATCATCATGTTATTCAGGAAGTGACATCACCATTTTATCCAGGAAGTGAAGCCTTGATGCAGTAAGTGCAGGGAAAAAAACTCTTTATAAGCATTTCCCGTAATAAGTGTATATTGGTGATTTGTATAACTTTTGGGGGGGGCAATACAACACTTTAATAAAATACAACACTAAAATAAAAATTTTTTTCGCCGAACTTCATCTTTTACCCTTAGAGGACCCGGCCAATTTCAATTTTAGCATTTTCGTTTTTTCCTCCTTGTGTTTAAAAGGCCAAAGCACTTGCATTTTTTCACCTAGAAACCACATGAGCCCTTATTTTTTGCGTCACTAATTGTACTTTGCAATGACAGGATGAATTTTTGCATAAAGTACACTGCGAAACCAGAAAAAAATTCAAAGTGTGGTGAAATTGAAAAAAAAAAACGCATTTCTTTTATTTGGGGGGTTTGTCTTTTTACTCCGTTCACCCTGGGGTAAAACTGACTTGTTACATATGTTCCTCAAGTCGTTACGATTAAAATGATATATAACATGTATAACTTTTCTTGTATCTGATGGCCTGTAAAAAATTCAAACCATTGTTAACAAATATATGTCACTTAAAATCGCTCCATTTCCAGGCCTATAGCGCTTTTATCCTTTGGTCTATGGGGCTGTATGAGGTGTCATTTTTTGCGCCATGATGTGTTCTTTTTATCGGTACCTTGATTGCGCATATGCGACTTTTTGATCGCTTTTTATTACAATTTTTCTGGATTTGATGCGACCAAAAATGCACAATTTTGCACTTTGGGATTTTTTTGCACTTACGCCATTTACCGTGCGAGATCAGGAATGTGATAAATTAATAGTTCGGGTGATTACGGACGCGGCGATAGCAAACATGTTTATTTATTTATTTATGCGGCACCTGGGATCGCGGCGGTTCAGAGCATGGCCGCTGCGCGGCCCCACTCTGAGCGCGGGGGGGGGGCCCTGGACGTACGAGTACGTCCAGGGTCGTCTAAGGGTTAACATAGCTTCCTGGCACAATTGTTGCGTCAAGGATCATGTTAATCCTGGCTACATCTGTACATGGAATGATGTGTGGCCGGCGGCCGATGATGTTTAAATTTGATAAAGGACAACAATCAGCCGATGTCTTTCAGTCCGAATCGGTCTGATTGGGCAGATAATCGCTCCATGTAATAGGACCCTGAGTAAGGTATTCTACTACACCAAAATGTAGATAAAATTACAAGTAGAAACATCACACTAATTCGCATTCTGTATTATAGAGTCTTTCAGTATTAATCTAAGAATAATGAAAACATAATTTGAAAATTATAGCTTTACAGCAAATTTGATTCACAGACACACAATGTTTGCATGCAAAAATTTTTCAAAAGCCTCAGGATAAAAATAATTAAGTTCTCATAGTTTTTGTCATCGTACTGACAAATAATAATTGCTCACTTATAATTATAGTTTTATAAATCTGATAGAAATAAAATCGTGCTGCGCTGACACAGCTTCCTACCCTAGTCATCTGTTATATATCTCCCTCTCCCCACAGTAGAACTTTCTGACGTAATCTTTAGTGATTTACTGTAACTGTATCAGATCATCTGGTACTGAGTGGGCGAACGTAAAGCTAAAATGGGTGGCCACATATTTCCCAAAATACCTTACAGATCTGGTCACGACATACTGACTCAAAATAGCAATTGCTGCAATGGCAGTGTACGAGAATAAGAATAGTACAGTAAAATAATCTGTAAAAATTCAGCACTATAGTATTAAAGGCATTAGAAATAAAATGGGAGATAGATAAATAGATCGTTTGTTCCCCTAAAAATTAAATTTTAAATTTTAAACTTTAGAGAAACTTTTTAGCAATATAATAAAATAATTGTTGAAAATAAGAACCTAAATCCCTTAACGACCAAGGTCATTCGTTGCATATCCGGGTCAAATTAATATTCCTCCCTGCCCTCTAAGAGCCTTAGCACTTTTATTTTTCCACCTACAGGACTGGTTGTGGTGTAATTTTTTGTGCCATGATCTCTGTTTTTAATTTTTATCTATCTAGTTTTTATTGGTATCACATTGGTGTAAAAGAAAAATTTGCATTGCTTTTTTTTATAATTTTATGTTTGATATATAATAAAAAAAAAATTTTTTAACGTTTTTATGACGTTCACCGCGCGGGAACAATAATGTTATATTTTAATAGGGAGGACAATTCGACACACTAATATATGTATATTTATTTATTTTTACATATTTTTATTATTATAATGGGCACCAAGGTATATTAAACTTTTATTGGGGGGTTTATTAGGGTTTTTTTTTTTAAACTTTTTTTTACACTTTTTTGTACACTTTTATTTCACAGTTTAACATGCATATCATATACTGATCCATGTAATGCCATAGCATAGATCAGTACTATTGGCGATCTGTACATATAGTCTGTCTGAGAGCAGACTCTATCTACAGATGGAGGTAGGTGTCTTAACCCAGCCCATTGATACAAGTGATCGGGACCTCAGTTAATGACGGGTGCTTAACCTGTCACTGACTTCCTGTCAGCTGCATGTCATTAACACGTTAAACGCCACGCTCACTATAGATCACTAATGACAGGCAGCTGTTGGATTGCAGCTGCCTGTCATTATCCTCGTCTCCGGACACACTGATGTGTGCGGGACCACTCACACTGTAACGGTCCCGCACATATCTAAGGCTCCTTACTTTCAAGAACGTATATATAAAAGTGTTGTGGATGGGAAGGGGTTAAAATGTTTGCTATTATATAATGTCTACTGGTTTTGTTTTGCATAGTCCTGTTTAGACCATTTTTCCCCCCAAGGCCAATGCTGTGGCAACAATGACTTAATTTAAAAATAAATGTTATTCCATCATTACCTTGAAAAATAAAAACACTCAATCTGGAAAATAACTTTGAAAGTTTATTTTATTGCAGTGGCAAAAACTGTAAAGTAATATGATGAAAAAGTCTCCTATAAAGTTCACCACAGGAAATTTATTTGATCTTCCAAGTTCAAATTTAAGATTTCTCATATCATTGTAAGATATAGAGAAAATATGGGGATGACTTTGGGATGTCTCCTAGATATTCATGAGCAGAAAACTCCACCGGCTGCTCATTGGCAGTTATTTATCCATGCTGTGTATAGGCACTTAACTGTCAATTAGCAGCTGAAGGGCGGGAGAGGGGTGTGGCATGAATCCTATTCTCCTGCATATTAGGAGAATGGCTGAACAGTATGATGTAAGTAATACACCGATCTGTTCAGAATTTATGTCCCTAGCTTATACTGCCCTTATTTAAGGCAGCACAAACCTTGTGACAGATTCCCTTTTAAGAAAGCGGCTATTTTAATCATTTTCTTCTTGCTTTATCATCTATCAAAGTGACATCGCTGCTCTAAAACTGTATAATATTCCAAAATAATATTTATAATGTTATAAACAGCTTAAAATATCATACAAGCTGAAGTATATAATAAAAATAACTTTTTTCATTAGTAAGAAATGTAGTTAATTTGGGGCATTTGAGAAGTAGTGATAAAGGAATATACAATATTGTCATTAATTATGTTACCAGGATATTAGTATTGATCCCTCAAATCCTAAGTAGCTTTTCTGAGAAGTACAAATAGAGTCAGGTTGCCAGACTGAACGATTCAGTGGAAGAAAAGGCGTGTTTTCATTTCTATTTTATTTTGCCCATCGTGTGACATCTGTAGTCAATGTAATCAGTAGTTTGGCTAAGTTGATGAAGCCATTACACATATTGACTTCAAACAGTCTGGCATTGAGGTCTGCATCTGCCACTTTGATCCAATTGCTGCCTTTTTGCATCCATTTATGTTTTTCCCTTAAGATAATTTGGATGGGAGCTGCATCTGCATGCCAACTATTCTACATTAGGAGCTTTTAGAGAGAGAGTAAATTATAACAAACGCATTGGGGGTGTGGAGCCATCAAATGGTCTCCTCGATTTTAAATAAAACATCAAACTGTGCTCAAGAAAATTGAGCATGTTTTTTTTCCTTTATGCTTAAAATGTCAGAATAATTCTTCCTGCGGAGCAAAAATCGTGAACATTATAAATCTTTCATGCAGGGTGAAATTTAAAATTAGGGGGGGGGGGGGGGGGGGGGAGAAAAACAACTGGTTTAACACTTATTTTGATTAGAGTGATGAAAACCATATGAAAACCATGTTTTTTTTATACTGTAAGTCAAAGGAAAAACGTCTACACAAATGCATCAATTTTTTACATTAAATGGACTGTAAAAACGCAAATAAAGCCAATACCAAGTGTGAATCATGGCGAGAAAGGAGGTATAAAAGGCAAATAACTTTCCCTCATTCTTGAATCTACTCCTCGTTTTAGATTCAAATCTCAAAACTGGTACAAAACCTGAATTATTTATTTTTGTGTTTTACTTTTACTTTAACTTTTTTTTCCACTCTCCCTCTGATGGACTTAACTGTGTCATTAGCTGATGGCAGGTATAGTACACTTCAGTACTGATCAGTAATGCAGTGCATTATGCCTGTCAGTGTTTTACTGACAGGCAAAGCTGATCGGACTCTGCCTGAGGACAAAGTCTTATCCGCTGCCATAGCCAGGACAAGGGAGGCCTCGGTGAGTCCTCCGGTAGCCCTGGCTACCATCGAGACTCTGTGATCACTTCTCAGAGCCCTGATGGTAAAAAGAGGGAGATTTCTGTTACCCCCTATAAATCTAGCGGTCCCGCTGACCGCAGGATCTATAGGGTTAAGTGTCAGCATAGAGTTAACTGACAACCGGGATCTGCCGCAGATGGCACAGGCACAGCTTCTGTTCCCATGACATCCATTGCACAGCGTCGGACATAGGCTGCAGTGATGTTTATGGCATGGTCACATGGCATGGTTTATGGCATGGTCGCATGCTGCTTCATGCTCGGCCATTGTATGGACAGGATCACCATTCAGCATGCAGAGCATACATAGCATTGCTGTATACTATAGCATAGCCATCTGCACTATTGTGTCCATTAAATACAGTACATTCTGCATTGCATTTTTTTTGTCAATGGGAATAAGAATCTTATGTATTGTCAGGAACTTACCTTGTCCGGATCCAGCGGCGTCTTCCTCTAGCTCGGCTCCGGCTGACGGCTCAGGAGCGCGCCGCTGCTCCGCCCGCCGGAGCCGAGTGACGTCACGGAGACCCGACGGCGTCCCTAGCAACCGGGGACGCCGTGGTGTCACGTGATCGTCAGCCGGCCGGCTCGCAGCTGAAGTGTCTTGCACTCAGGCTGAGTGACAGGTCGCCCGGCCGCTCAGCCTGCAGTGCACCAGCTGCAGTGAGACTGGACTCAGGAGGCCGGACCAATCAGCCTTTGGTCCGGGCTCCTGGTCCAGTATAAAATGTTTGTATTGCCAGCAGGGTATCGCTGGCTATTAGTTCGTCTAGTCCCAGCTCCCCTGCTCCGTCCCAGCGTTCCCTTTCCTATATCCCTTTCTGCTTGTCTTCTCGTGTTCTTGACCCTCCGCCTGACCTGTGACTATTCTTTGCCTGCCGATTCTGTACTGCGTTGCCCGTGTGGTTTGATCTGGCTGTGTTTACTACTCTCTATTGTGTTTTGTCCGTCTGTCGTGTTTTGTGTTCCACGTATTCAGTACAGGGAACGTCTTCGTGGTTGTCCGCGACCGCCTAGGGTCGACTGAGGCAATTAGGCAGGGACAGTGGGTGGGATTAGATCAGGGCCCACTGTCTGGTTGTGTTTGCCGTTGCTGACATGTATGATGTATTTTTAATGTATGTCTTTTTATCCTTTTGTGTGCATTAAAGTGACTCTGTACCCACAATCTGTCCCCCCCCCCAAACCACTTGTACCTTCGGATAGCTGCTTTTAATCTAAGATCTGTCCTGGGGTCCGTTCGGCAGGTGATGCAGTTATTGTTTTAAAAATGACTTTTAATCCTGCAGTGCTGTGTCTAACGGCCGGGGCTTACATTAGTATATGCATTAGGCTGGCACCACCTCTCTGTCCTTCTTCCTCACCCTCCTCATCATTAGGAATGCTCCAGGCAGATTTCTTCCTATTCCCCTTCTGTGTGTATAATGAACATGGGCTGGATCGTTAAGACACCTGTGCAAAGCTCAAACAGCAGTTAATGTTCCTGGATCATTCCTAATGCTGAGGAGCATACAAAATGTAAGCCCCAGCCGTTAGACACAGCGCTGTAGGATTAAAAGTTGTTTTTAGGACAATAACTGCATCACCTGCCAAACGGACCCCAGGACAGATCTTGGATTAAAAGCAGCTATCCGAAGGTACAAGCGGTTTGTCAGATTGTGGGTACAGAGTCACTTTAAATGTAAACGCAGAGCAGTGTGAACTCAGCCTTATACAAAAAATTATATCCAGCTCAGACTATGTGAAATATTCTACCAAAGTTCATCTGACTAAAGCAAATTAGTTCCTTCAGTCAAATACTGTGAATCCTCCTAAGCTGGAAATAAATTATATATACAATGTAGTTTGACCATATCAAACAGTCATTTCAGGATATCAAAAAATCAATGAATCCCTGAACAACAAAAATCATTCAGTCTCCAGATGCTCTAATAACTTGAAATCCAATTGCTTTTGAGATTTTGTAGAATACAAATGATTTGCAACATACTGCAATTTTCTAATGAGAGTTCAGTAGATGGCACTGCTGAAAGAAATCAGGTTATATCCCGTTTTTTTCAAAACACACATGTACTAAAACTGGCATAAAACATGTCAGTCTAATTAAAGGAGAAGTCCGGTGCCCAATATTTTTTTCATAAGAGCTGGGGAGGAGGTGGCTTAAAGCGAATGTACCATCAGGTACATTGCTTCAAGTGTTGCACATGAATAGAACTGCACCAGTGCGGGGAAGCAGGTGCAGCGCTCCTTTTTAAAAAAAAAAAAAAAAAAAATCGGGTCCCGTGCACAGCACCAGTCTATTATCGAACACTGGCCCCAAGTGTGACTTAACCCCCTCCCCTCTGTGACTGGATGAGTAGGCTGGCACGTCAAGACCCAGGTCCCTGCTCAGACCAGGAAGCGGCCAGGGGACTTGGAAGCAGAGGGGGGACAGCGGACCCCAGCACTAGACCCGGAGAGGCAGGTTCATGTTGTTTGGTTCAGCCACCTTCTCCCAGTTTTTTTTTTTTTTAATAATCTCCTTTAAATTAAATATTTAAAGGGATTATTAACTAGGCACCAAAATATAAACCCATGCCTCAACACTATATCTCATTAGATACTGTACTAATTTATTTTGGCAAGCAATGCTCTTGAAAACTGGTTCTTCTCACTTCAACAAGAATGAACGTCCCTGAGCCCGAATCCGCCTAACCATAGAATGGAGTCTATGGGAGCGGCAGAAATTCAAATGGGAGCGCGGGGTTGGGGGCTGGGAATCTGTGGGGAATTCTCTGTGAAAAGTCCGTACTGTGGACATACCGTTTACAGGGAGGATGGCTGGCATCTGTCCCGTGCTCTGGTTTGATGCAAACCATCATCTTGGGTGGCATCTGTACTAAAGTGACACCAGCCATCTTTGATGTATTACCCCCTAGACAAAACAAGCAGTAGTAAAGTCGACATAGTAATGTAATGTACATAGTAATGAAGGCCCCTTCAAGGTGTGGCTTACTTGATGGAAGAATCAAAAAAGCCAATCTGTTTAACAGATTAGTGAGATGTTAAATCAGAATGGCCCATAAGTTGAAATATATCCCTTGTAAAACTGCTGTGGCAGCTACAGCTAGTGGGTGGTACACCGGTAAAGCTACATGTCATCACAGCACCTTACTTCTGTAATTCTTCCCGATGTGGATAAGTAGGGAGACATTGTCTTGACAGACCAGGATATGCAAAAGTACAATGACAGTTCTGTACTCTTTGACATCTGTAAAATTCCAGCTGAAGGGCAACCCCCCCCCCCTTTCTAATAAAATGTCTAGGCCTTTGAACGGCCTTTTCTAGTAAAATATCTAGGGCTTGACCTTAAATTCTAACCCATGGAATGATACCTTTTGGGCATCCCCTCCAATCAGAATTGCTATATGATACATGAATACGTTAAAGTAAATTGCAAAACTCTGAAAAGACACTAAGACCCAAATTTAGGCTATGTTCACACTACGTAAAACTACGGCCGTAGTTCTCGCCGCAGAACTACAGCCTTAGTTTTGAGCGGTGGAACATAGCCTTATTTTCAATGGGATCCTGGCCGGAGTGTACACACATTGTATACGCTCCGGCCGGGATCCCATGCGGCGCCGGAAAAAACTGACATGTCAGTTTTCTGCGGTCGGAATTCAGTGAATTCCGGCCGCAGAAAGACCTGTTAGTTCACACAGTGAAGCGAGCGGCTCCGGCCGCTTGCTTCACTGTGTGCTATGGGAAGGTCTGATGTGGGCGCGCTGATGCACCCCCATCAGAGCTCCGTGGCCAGAAAGGTCACCCAGCCGGTAATTAAGTCATAGAACGGCCGGGTGTTCACGTAGCCTTAGACTATGTGCAAAAAAACCCATCTGGAATTTATTTGTTGCTACCAAATTGTTATCAAAGAAGCAAGATGAAATGATTTTTTAACAGTTTATGCATTACAAATTACTCCTTTACTTATCACTATTGTAACTGTTGGAAATTGGGGCATATACTGTTACAAATGGCCTATTATTATACTTAGCCTAGTATTTTATCTGTGCCTGTTTGTTAAAAATGATTTCTGAAAAATATGAGATTCCACGATTTGGGCTACAATTCTGGTTGTATTACATTTCATAGTAAGTTTAACAGTATTATACAGTATAGTTTATTACTTGTTAATACATAACATTGTACGTCTTTTGTTCGATGCTTCACTCATCAGATTGTCCATATATTACCTTGCATGTTTAGAACTTAAAATCTTTCATTTTCTTTGAATTCTCTCTTGAACCGTAGAAGAGCTGTTCTTCATTCCCACGAGTCCAAGCAATTAGAAGGAATGGGTAGATCAATCATTGGCTATGCCTACAAAAGAGGAAATATTCTTACTAAGTAATAAACCAGGGAAAGGATTGACACGTTACATATGAAGCCTTATACAGTGGTGCCTTGGATTACGAGCATAATTCATTCCGGGACGGTGCTTGTAATCCAAATCCACTCTTAAACCAAAGCAAATTTTACCATAAGAAATCATTGAAATACAGTCAATTGGTTCCGTACCCGAAAAATA
Organism: Dendropsophus ebraccatus; assembly: GCF_027789765.1. Taxonomy (NCBI): domain Eukaryota; kingdom Metazoa; phylum Chordata; class Amphibia; order Anura; family Hylidae; genus Dendropsophus; species Dendropsophus ebraccatus. The sequence goes on from NC_091456.1 coordinate 26,649,336, forward strand.
TTGATTTTTAAAAATTATGAATAACATGTAAAAGAAATTAAGCAAACACTTAGAAACAGATGAATATGTTATATTATAAGTTACTGTACACTATAACAATCAGCATGTGAAGTATAATGTATAGTAACTGTATGAACCTGAAGAGGCAGCAGAAGTTTGTATATACAGGAACTACAGATCCCTATAATGCAGTAGCGTAGTACAACAGGCTAGAATAGAAAAACAGGGCTGCTGTCAGAGGTCTGTGTGGTCACATGACAGCAATGGGGGAAGGACGTGCGGATCTCCTGCTCTGCCGATGTCCCAACCTGGTTGATGGACAGCCCGCTCAGCCAGTCAGAGTCGGCTGTGACGGGCATGTTCCTCTGACTTGTGACGTCATCACAACTTGGGGGAAAATGTCTTCCAGCGGGGGTCCCGGTGCATTGCGGACACGGGGAGAAATAAGGAATGCTTCATTGTTATGTTCTCCCCTGCCCCTGCCGTCTGTCAAATATTGAAAATGCCCAGACTTCTCCTTTAACCATTCTTCTGTACTTTTGTATGCTTGCTTCGGGTCATTAACCTGCTGGAGGACCATTTTGTTTGTTTTCTTACACCTGGAAGCACTTTTTCAAAATGCTTTTATAATTTTCTGAATTCATTGTTTCTGTAGGTTTGTCCATGTAATGGGCTCATCTATCGGTGTGTGTTTTGAAGTTTGTCTTTCTAAGGGTATGTGCACACTGAGGAAAAGGCGAGGAATTCAGCTTGAAATTCAGCTTGAAATTCCTCCCGTAAAATATGTACAGAGCAAAGTCCCATTGTGTTCAATGGGTTTTCTGCTCTGTTGTTCACACTGCAGAATTTACGAGCAGAATTTTCTGCTGTAGATCTGCTAGAGGAATCCTATAGTAGTCAATGGGGGGCTTAAATTCTGCTTGAATTCTGCCTAAAAACTTTCAGCTACAATTCCTCGAGAATTGCTCAGTGTGCACATACCCTAACTTATCAAGCAATAGCTAAGTGTGCATTGTACTCTGGAGTTTGGTTAGTTATTAATGCTGCTCTGGCTTTAAAGGGAAAAATGTTTTTATATATAAAAAAAAAAATTTTAAATAGATTTTTATTTTTACTATCTATATTATAACCTAAAGGAGAAATCCTTTAAATTTGTTAGCAGGCAGAGACAGGGGGAACATAATACACAATCATATGCCGAAGAGATACAGCTACCGGCACTACTGAGGTTTAGGCAGATGAATTTCCTTAGTGTGGATTTTTCCAGTAATATGAGTTAGTATAAAAATACGGGGTGCTCACTTCTACCAGATATGCAATATTGCGAAATAGGTATCCATACAAAAAGAGAAAAATGTACAGGGCACTCACCGATAAAAAAACGTATTCTTTATTCATTTCTTTCTTAAAAAACGCCATAGCAGGACAAGCAGGAGAGCAGACGCCTAATCCTTTTAATCAGCGTGGCAGCGTCTTATTTTGTATGGATAATACACAATCACTACCTCTCTCCCTGTGCCTCTGCATCTCCACGTCACACGTCACAGGCCGATGTCGTCATGACTCAGGGGAAAATATCCGACCAGGCTGATAGATTGCCCCATCAGCCAATCAGTCACTTCAGCAGTGTCCCACCCCAGTCATTGACTGGCTGATTGGGCAGCCCATCAACCCAGTCATGACTTTCTAGCTGAAGGAGATCACGGAGCCTGACGGGAGTCCAGGAATGGTAAGCAAGCGCTTGGGAGAGGACGTAGTGATTGTTTCTTATGTTCTTTCTGCCCCTGCCAGCTGACAAATTTTAAAAATCACTGAACTCCTCCCTTAAAAATATAATATTATATAAATGAGAAGATTTGGCACCAATAGATAGATATCACCAGTATAAGGGGATATCTAGCAGCTCCCTGTGGAATGACCTCTTCAAAAGTCACAGAGTACACTCAGTAATATTATACATTCATGTCAATGGAACAGGTCCCGTCTATTATCATTTATGCCCATGAGGCTTGCTGTAAAAAATATCACTAAACACCATTTAAAATGGCTAAGGCAAGATGGCAGCTCCCACAACAATGTCTAAAAAATAAAATGAAAAATACAATCAGAAAATAGAAACATTAGAAAAAAGAAAATTTCAGTATCTGGCTCTATTCAGTTAAAGAAAATCTATGCAATTCATGCCCTTTAACTCCAAGCTATTGATGTTTGTTTTTTGCACTTTCTACTCAACCTTTTATTTGAACCCTTCTCTCTATGTAGACCTGAACTTTATATTCCAATCTGAACTCTGTGTAAGGATTCTGAACCTATTCTCTATACATTGGACCTGAACCCTGTATTGTTTTCTAATTTTTCATTTTACTATCTATATTATAAATGAATACTGAAATCTGGTAGTTTTCATTCTCATCACTGAGCCTAAGCCAATATATATATATATATTTATTTATTTATTTTAAATACCTTTCTTTAGGTGGGAGGTCCTGCTTGTCATTTGCCCATACAGCCCTTTTTGCTTAGTGTGTGGAGTATTGTACAGGGTGAGACTGTGTTCATACAACTTTAATAAAAAATAAAATAACGACCGCTAAATTTAGTTAACATAACAGACGTTATTTACTGATTTCAATGATTCCTATTGAAGTCAATGTAAATAACGACTGTTGGGTCACAATGTATAGAATAACAGCCATTATTTGCAGCCATCAAATTAATGTTCATGCCATTTTTTTCGTGCCTGTTATTTTACTAATAATAGCCCTTATTTTCAGTTGTTCACACATTGATTTTTTTTTTCTTTGGCCATCATTAACCTAAATTCTAATTAAATCATTAGCGGACACAACCAAAAGCATAAAACCACGGCCAGTATTGCAATAATGACCCAAAGGCCATTCCAAACTGCCAACTTACATGGGGTTCTCTCCTATTTCCACCATATCCTCTTGATAACATTTTAAACTGTTGAAAAACGATGGCCGTTTTTCATAACAACGGACATCATTATGCAAATAACATCCGTTATTTCAAAAAAAAATTTTAATAAAATTGAAAAAAATGTATTAAAAAAATTAAAGTGCCTCTGTACCCACAATCTGCCTCCCGCTCGTACTGTCAGATAGCTGCTTTTAATCCAAAATCTGTCCTGGGGTCCGTTTGGCAGGTGATGGAGTTATTGTCCTTAAAAACAACTTTTAAACTTGCAGCCCTGTGTCAAATCAGCGTGGCCTAGAGTGTCTGTGCCCTAGGCTTGCACCACCTCTCTTTCTCACCTCCCTGCCCTCCTCATCATTAGGAATGCCCCAGGCAGGATTTCTCCTAATCACCACTTGTCTGAACACTGCACATAGGCCTTAAAGATCCAGCACATGTGCAGTGCTCACACAAGTGATGATTAGGATGATTCCTAATGGGGAAGAGGGACGGAGGGATGTTGCAGGCCTAGGGCTTAGACACTCTATGCCACACCAATTTGACACAGGGCTGCAAGTTTAAAAGTTGTTTTGTAGGACAATAACTGCATCACCTGCCAAACGGGCCCCAGGACAGATCTTGGATTGAAAGCAGCTATCTCACGGTACAAGCGGTTGGGGGGGACATTGTGGGTACAGAGTCGCTTTAAGGCTATGTTCCCACAATGTAAAAATAAGGGCAAATAATGTCTATTGTTGCAAAACAATGGCCCTTGTTAATGGTCACAACCTTTTTTTTTTAATGGAATGGTAAACTTAAAAGTCGGGTGAAAAATTTGGTAACATATATAGTTGACTGATAGTATATTAGGTTCATCTGTGTTTGGGTTTTCCCATTTCATGGTAATAACATATACCTGGCATCGAGTTAGTTTTGTTTTTCTGTTTTCCTATTATTTTATATTTGGATCTTAATCATCTACAGTCCTAACACATAGCTACATATGGCATGCACATTCAGTGTTTGCATACACTGTTATATAAATGCTTCACATACATGTTCTTTTACAGAGTTTGAATACATCTTGTGCCAGTTCCTTGCAGTGAATAATTTTGCAAGTCTAATTCATATTATGTAAATTGAAAAGTTCTTGTAATAACATAGATTTACCTTGCAGCTCTTGTAGACATCAATTTTCATTTACAATAATCAGGATATCAGTACACAGTACAGCGAGAAAGCTGCAAGTGTAATAAACAGCATTTACCACAAATATCTACATTCTTTTTTTTTTTATGCATCTATGTTTTTATCTAGTTTATAGTTGGCTCATATTCCTTTATACTGCTTGCAAGCACGATGTCCTGAATACATAATATGTACAATTATTGCAGAGGGAAATTACTTTTTTATTTTTTAATTATTTTGACACTCAACAGACAGCGAGGTAGATTTCCGGGCTTGATTAAAGGATTAATTTGAAGAGTTTACGATCCTAATTTGACGAGGCAGACTATCCACACGAGTCTCAGATTACAGTAAGTTATAATAGATTCTGATTTCACTTTTTCTGTGATAATAACACATATTTAAGCTTTAATCAACACATTACACAGTAAACGTACAGAATAGTACACGACTTTAATAGTACTTTGTACACAGTGCAAATATACCATACAGTATCTGAGCCAGACTTGGACTGGCACACCGGAGGACGGGAGGATGCTCCGGTGGGCCCCCAGCTTTAGAACCTGCACTAACACTGACTGACGTCTTTTCTCACTGGTTCTTCAGTGGTGGACCCACAGGATCATTTTTTCTGGTACCCAGATACCCCCGTCTGACTCTGATCTAAGCTATGTAATCATCACCAGTGCCATATTCTCCTTAAAGGGATTCTCCGATTAAAACTTACTCTTCAAGTTCCTCCAGATCGATCACCTTCCAGGCTTCTTTGTTTTGAATACAGCTGCGGGTTGGCCTGTGAGCTGCGACTCTATTTATTCTCTACAGAGGTCCTGGAGAAAGCCGAGTACAGCATTCAGGTCTTTTCGATAGCTTCATAGAGAATGAATAGAGCCGCGGGTCACATGCCGTCCCAAGGCTGTATACAAAGAAAAAGAAGCCAGGGGGCAATCTGGAGATTGCCAGGGGGTGTTGAGCTGAGACCCTATACAATCTTTTACTTGTCTCCTATCCTGTTTTTATCTTACGTTTTAATCGTAGAGCCCCTTTAATTCTTGTGGAAGGCTACTCTTGTTCTTTGGATGTTTCTCGTACTGTAACTGAAGTGGATAAAGTAAAGCTGCAAAATCCCGTTGATAAAAGTGATCTAATTTCTAAAAAAAGAAACCCCCTAAAAACCCAGGCCTTTTTGTCTAAATTTAGGCAACCCTTTTAAGGCTATGTTCACACAACGTTTTTTCAGCTCTGTCATTTTGAGTCTAAAATAACGGACGTCATTTAGCAGCCTTGCCTCCCCTTAGTGCAATGGCTGTTGTCTGTACATTATTCTAGTTTGGGGTTAGTTATTGTCCTTTGGGTGAGGCTTAATTAAAAAGTCCATTGAATTTAATAGTAAAAATGGAGAAAGAACGGTGACAAAAGAAAAACTGTGCATTGGATGTCCGTCTTCCCATTGCCAATGCAGCCAGTTAAATCATGCTATTTTTGGCATTGTGTGGACATAGCCTAACACTTATTATCCTTTTTAATCTGTCAGCTGTTCCAAACTGCGGACACTATTAAATGCTGTTAGAACAAGGGGAGACACATAGTACCTTTTAAATACTGTCCTGTACTGTGAAGCTCAATGGGTCCCATACACACAGTGGATCCGCTGCCTGCATGAGACCCGGCCCCTCTAACCCCTGCGCCGCCGCCGGCTGCCCGCAGCTTACAGCCCCGGCCCCCTTAAACCCCCGCACAGCCCCCACGTACAATTGCCGCCCCGGTCCCCCTGCATGCCCAATTGCTGCCCTGGCCCCCCCGCACGCCCGATCGCAGCCCCGCAGCCCCGGCCCTGAGCATACATCAACTGCTCGGGCTTGGAGCATCACACATTCACGATTGGCGGAGGGGGGGGGCTATCCGGCGATTGGGCGTGCGGGCCGGGGCTGTAAGCTGCGGGCGGCCGGCGGTGGTGCAGGGGTTAAAGGGGCCGGGTCCCGTGCGCTGCGTGTATGGGACCCATTGAGCTTCACAAGACAGGATCCGCAGCTGATTTTGCTGCATACTCGCAGCATGAAAATCTGCTGCGGATCCTGTAGGTGTGAACGTACTAAAAGTACTTAAAGTACTAAAAGTACTTTATTGGCATTGATATAAAAGGAACAGGGTGGCGGATACAACCACAGAAAAGACAACAACAGTTTTGCGCTAACTGCCCTTCATCAGGCTTCTTCTCTGATACTGGAGACCAGAGATGAGCGAATCTACAGTAGGAACTAAGCAAATTGCTTTGTTCCTACCGGCATTTTGTTCATCCGGCTGCAGGCTTTGAAGTCTGCGCTGCTCCGTGCCGCTCCTCCCCAGGTGCTGAAAAAAAAAGATGGATCCAGCCCTGGGAAACTTCTCACAGTCTCCCAGGATGGGATCCATCTTTTCCAGTACCTGGGGAGGAGCAGCAGAGTGGAGCCGACTTCAAAGCCCGCAGCCCGATGCGTAGAATTCAGATAGGAACAAAACAATTAACTTCGTTCCTACTGTAGATTTACTAATCTCTACTGGAGACTCCCATACATCGGGCAATACAAACATGACTTTCTGCTTTGGAGAACTGATTTTGTAAGATGCCTTTTGACTCGTCATTCATCTACATTGCATCTCCCCCAATAATAGCAGCTGTCATGCCTGTCTCCTGATATATAAATTGTAAAACCCGTCCCGAGAGATGCCCTGTTAGTGCTGACCAACTGCACTTGTGTTCATCTATCTCTGTGCCCTAATTTTTTGACACTGTTGTAGAGAAGCACTAAAAACTAAGCAGTAATAAAAAAAAAAAAAAATAAATAGATACATGCAGTAAACATATTGTGGTGCGGGATGTCAGGAATGATTATACACAGTGAACAAATACTCCACAGTCGGGGATGTAGTGTTAGGCTGCCACTTTCTTTAGATGATGAGCCGTATAGGCATGGCTCTTATTGTTAGAAGCGGATTAGCTCACAATGGCATTAAAGCTTTTGTTAATTACATTGTCATTTCTGAAGACTTTATAGGTGATTTTTATTACTGTTCTTCAACTAATTTTTAATTGCAGAGTTATTTTTTCTAAACACCACAAAAGTCCTGCGCTGCGGGTAGCCATTATTTGCTTCAGTGAGCAGCTAAGGGCTACTGGAGCGGATAGTCATTTACTGTATAAATCTGCTTTATGTGAATCAGAATTGCTGTCTTAGCAGGTTTAGCTGCCTTTTACCTGTGTGTCTACTTCATCTAAACAATTGAAGAATTAGGTGTAGTCCTAGATTATCAATTCACATATTTTTCTTTATCTATTGCATATTTTCTGTTACCAATTTTCATTTATTTTCTATTCTTTTGAGAATTACGGGCCTTTTATACTGGCGGATTATCGGGCAGGAAAGTTGCCAGAAGTACTCCTCCGGATGCTAATCGGTCCATGTGAAAGAGACAACGATCAACTGAGGATATGGAAAACTGCCGACCCTCGGCTGATCGCATCTTTAGGGCAGGCTTCAAAATGTATTGTTATAGGCCGCAAATCTCCCTGTGTAATAAGGGGATGTGAGGCCAATGGCAAAGCAAAACTGACAGCATGGATATGTATATATCCTTGCTGTCAATTTCATGTCTGTAGGCCGGGTTCACACAGCGTATGACACCAGCCGTTCTGTGACCAGGCCTTGTATCAGTGAAGTTCATGCCAGTCAATACTGCAGTACCGGCTGGATGAACTTCATTTCTGTGGAATTGTCATGCAGGCGCATTCGAGTGCGCCCGCATTCCAATTCACCATAGCACACAATGGAAAGTGCGTCCGGAGTCGCACTTTCCATTGTGTGAACTGACAGGTCTGTGACAGATCTGTGGGAGGATGTCACAACTCGGGGGAAAATGCCCATCCCGGCTGATGGACAGCTCGCTCAGCCAATTATTAACTGAAGCGGCATCCCACCCCAGTCACTGACTGGCTGAGCGGCCAGTCTATCAGCCGGGTTGTGACGTCAGCTTTGGTGGAGATCCTGGTGGGGGTCCAGGAGCTGCGATGCAGAGGCACGGGGAGAAGTGAGTTTGTACTGTTTGTTATTTCCCACCGTGCCTTGCCGTTTAAAAAAAAATCCTGAGGTTGCACTTTTCCTTTAATAATAATGATGATAATAATAATGATGATGATAATAATTATTTATGGCCGCTATTAAAAAAAGACTGCAGTTATTTTACATAAAAAAAAGACACTGTGGGAACATAGCCTTAGCAACTCTTTGTCTACGTTTATCTCCATTCCCCCATTATATCCTTTTCCACCATCTTTACAAAGCCACTCTCCTTCTTTAACGCTCCTTACCTCCCCGTAGGTTGCGGCGCTGATGTTTGATCATCATCACTAACATCTTTTCATGTATTGGAAGGCACTTTAGATAAAATCATCACATTGTTTCCCTAATAGGATTGTTTATGAAATTGTTCCTAGGCATTGACATACATTAAAACCATGCCAACCGATTACATTTCCTCTTACTAATTACTGTACATCTGTCTAGTGCAGGTTAGAGAGTGAAAGCAAATGTCTCATTAGTTATAATGGTGATAATGACAGGTCTGATCTTCAGGCGAGGATAGTAAATGATCCGACGTGTCTATTTTTATCTGCTGCATATAGTACAATATCTTGTTTAAATAGAACATTCAGTGCTATTCTCTACAAGCGGTAATGTTACCTTCTTATTAGGTAAACAGAATTTACTGAAAAATAAAACTATCATTGTTCTTCACTATATTTAACGGATATTAAAATTCTATTGTAACATTTACTATATGATTTAGCTACTGCTTTGAATTTTCTTAGACTGTAAAATTCATGCCCCCCCCTTAAAATGAGTATAAACAATTTTTTTTTTCGGAAGGGGAGCGGGTCATTGCCTGTTTTTCCAAAAGTTTTTTTTTTTTTTAGTTAGTTTGTAGCATTTTTCTCCCATAGACTTCCTTATTTTGGTTTCTGTCAACAAAATGCAGGTATAAATGTGTGTTTGCATTGTTTGCGGCTTTCCATTTCACATTCTTTAATAGGAATGTTTGCATTTTGTAAAATCATACCTTGTAGAGAAAATGGCACCTGAAAGAATGCCATTACATGTAAAAACCTTACATGTATTAAAGGGGTTGTCCGGCATAAGCATATATTATTTATATGACTGCGGTCATATAGAAAATAATAAACATCCTATGCTTACCTGTCCGCACTCCCCTGGTGTCCCCTGATGCCCCCCTTTCCTGTTGACTGAAGACGCTTCACTTTTGAGACGAACTTGTCTCGGCAGTGACAGCCCGCTCAGCCAATCACAAACTGCCATGCTGTCCCATCTCAGTCAGTGATTGGTCGAGACAAGTTTGTCTCGGAATTAAAGTGTCTGCAGTCAACGGGTATCCCACCAGCAGGACACCAGGGGAGCGTGAACAGGTAAGCATAGGATGTTTATTATTTTCTATATGGCCATATATCTACTATACACTGGTTTCAGACACCAGGACCACCCACGATAGATAGATATATATATATATGAGTTATTTTAAACAGGTCTGGCTGTATACAGATTATCTAATACTGTATACTAAAAGCTCAATTAATTGTTTGTTATTGTAGGGTAAGATGAATGCCTGGTGAAAATATGACTGACATAAATGGACACTTAACTCATATATTTATTATCTGATTTAGAGTGACCATAATAGTTTGTAATTGATTGATAATACCATTCATCTGAATCATATCGGACTCCCATGGGGAAACTATGGATGGCTTGAATGTTGTGTATATTGTATAGCTATACTGTAGATTTTAGAAGGTAAAGTTATGAGTACCGTATCATTTTAAAAGCTGGGTAATAAGTCCAATAAAACAAAAAAGACCTCCAGAGTTCCCCTTTAAAGCGACTCTGTACCCACAATCTGACCCCCCCAAACCCCTTGTACCTTCGGATAGCTGCTTTTAATCCAAGATCTATCCTGGGGTCCGTTCGGCAGGTGATGCAGTTATTGTCCTAAAAAAAATACTTTTAAATTTGAAGCCCATGCCAAACGGGAGTATCTGTGCCTTAACTTTGCACCACCCCTCCGTCCCTCCTCCCCACCCTCTTCATCATTAGCAATGCGACTGGAACATTTTCTCCATGCTGAACATTGCACAGGTCCTTAACGATTCAGCCCATGTGCCGTCTTCTCACAGCTAATGAATAGGAGACATTCTGCCTGAAATATTCCTAATGATGAAGAGGGTGGGGAGGAGGGACAGAGAGGTTGTGCAAAGTTAGGGCACAGATACTCCCGTTTGGCACGGGCTTCAAGTTTAAAAGTATTTTTTTAGGACAATAACTGCATCACCTGCCAAACGGACCGCAGGACAGATCTTGGATTAAAAGCATCTATCTGATGGTACAAGTGGTTTGGGGGGGGGCAGATTGTGGGTACAGAGTTGCTTTAAAGGACAACTCCGGCGGGACCCCCCCCCCCCAAAAAAAAAACACAGACACACACAGACACCATACACACCATCCCTCCGGTGACGATCGCCACTCCATTCGCCCGCCGTCCGCCTCGCCGTCACCTGCGTCCGCCGTCCAGCGATGTCTCTTGCTTCCGGGTCCATGAGAGAGAAAAGGCTGCCAGTGCGCTTGCGCACCGGCAGCCTTTTCATTGGCTGGAGCGCATCACATGGCTTCCAGCAAGCTCAGCCAATCAGGGCTGAGCAAGCTGGAAGCCATGTGATGCGCTCCAGCCAATGAAAAGGCTGCTGGTGTGCATGTGCACCAGCAGCCTTTTCTCTCCCATTCACTCTCAATGAAGACGCCGAGGAGGAAGAAGACCCGGACCGCCCCCAAGCTCTGACGTCACCCGTCACCAGATGCCGCCCGGGAGAAGAGGACCGTGACGACCGTAATAGGTAATGTATACATTCTTTAACTTCCGGGGTGGGTGGTCGGGAGTCGGAAAGTGGGGGAAGGGAGCCAGACCGGGTATTTAACCACATTACAAAGTTATATAAATAATGTTAAATAAGCCAAAAAAATTTTTCGCCGGAGTTGTCCTTTAAGTGAGTACACATTCTAAATACTTTTGATGTAGCTATAGAGAAAAAAAAAATCAATTCCCTCTTTGGTTTATTTTACATGGGCGAACTGCTGAATTGCTGTGAAATTTACCTGTGGATTTGTGTTGTCACTACTTTATGTGAAATTTAAAGGGGAACTATCTACAGGTTAGACAAATCTAACCTTCTTATAGCCCCTTATAGCTCCTGGGACACTCAGGAGCACGCTATGTCTCTCACCTTCCTCCAGCCCAGCCCTGGGCTGTTAATCAGAGTAATCTTCGCTCCGGTGCACTGTTAGGAGCACATCATTCCTCAGCTCTTTCTAATCATAATCAATGGAGGGGGCGGGCTGGATGACGCAGCAGTGCTCCTAACAGTGCACCAGAACAAAAATTACTCCCATTTATAGTGTGGAAACAGTGCCGAGGTAGGAAGGTAAGACACATACCATCAGTAGTGTATTATAACAGGTCCGTTTTGGGCGGTAGCCCGGGGCCCTAAGCTCCTGGGAGGCCCATGGTCACCCAAAAAATACATAATTTTAGTGGTGTAATGCCTCCTGGCTACAGTTCTGCCATGGTTTGAAAAAAATTGCTCCTTTTTTTTTCCAGCAATTTTGCACAATTCACGGCATCATGACATTATCTTTCCTGTATTATGAACACTATGCTAGTGCTGCCATAGTTACAGTGTGTTGTGGGGGCTTAGGCATGGTGAACAGCCCGGAGCCTATAGCAAAGTTAATCCGGCCCTGCATACCATCCTCCTCAATGTCCTGAGTTCTATAAAGGACTATCAGCAGGTTATATTTGCCTAACCTGCTGATAGTTCTCCTTTAAGAGGTCCTGGTACAGATGCAAGCTACACCTAAGCTTTGGCTGTCCAGGCATGATGGGAATTGTAGTTTTGCAGAAGGGACACAGTATTCCCATCCCTACACTTAATACTCAAACACTTTATATTACAGTCACAGACCATTTAAATAGCTAGTTGCCCACTTCACTTATAGAACATTTTTTGAATAGGTTTTGGAGTAGTCTAAAAAACCTAAATGACATATCACCACGTGTGTACGTTGTGCGCTGTCCTATTAATTGAGGTCATTTATACAAGAAAACATAATAGTGGAGACTTTTTTTCTCCCAGAAAGGTATTGTTTATGAAATTGGTGGAGAAATGGTGAGAAAATAGATCTGACAGCTAGGATGATATATTATTGTTGCATCCTCCGAGGTGGCTGCGGCTTGGAGGTTACCATGGGAGCTGGATGGAAGAGAAGGGATATGAAAAGTGTATGGATTTCTGCCAAAGAGCAAGAATAATATAAAAGAATATGATTGAAGGCGAGTGTGTAGGAAATGGAAAGAGCCGGGAAGTGCACTATTTAGGACAGGTATTCTCAACCCTGTTCACACAGGGAAGTAACAGCTTAAAATTGAAGGATCAACACGGACGTTAAAAAAGACTTCTCAGTGCTGAGGACAGGTGATGTAAAACACTATATAAAGTCTGTAAAACTCACCAAAGACTCTCTGATTCAAATATGGCAAGTTAGAGGGGAAAGAAAGTACAATATATAAACCTTTACAGACACGAATGGAATAACCAGTGTAATGTATCATGGCAGCAAAGAATAACTTGAGGCTATGTTCACACACAGTATTTTGGTCAGTATTTTTCAACCAAAACCAGGAGTGAATTGAAAACAAAGAAAGGCTATGTTCACACACTGCTGAAATTGAGTGGATGGCCATTATTTGCCAATAAATTGCGACCATCCACTAAATTTCAGCAGTGTGTGAACATAGCCTTTCTTCGTTTTCAATCCACTCCTGGTTTTGTTTCAACAATACTAACCAAAATACTGAGCAAAAATACTGTGTGAGAACATAGCCTAAAGGGGTGTTTTGTTCAGGTAAAACACATGTTCAAGCATCCTCAATCATTGAGACTAACAATTTGTTCCATACTTATTATCTATTTAGTCTCCCTCCCCCAGTTCTAAACTGCTGCTTTCTGCTGAGGACACCGAAAACTGTGTTGGAGATGTTGACTTTATCTCTGCTCGAAACTCCCTCCTCCGACCTACCTTCCGAGGCGGCTCATGTTAACAGTGTTCTCGGGCGGCTATCCCTGGCCTCTATAATGCTGGGAGGGTTACACATCAATAACTGTCTTATCCTTTATTTTAAATGTTCCTTTTATTTAAAGTCAAAAACTTTTAAAGGGAAACACAAGCAAAATTCTTTGATTTCTGATTTACTTCTATTTAAAAATGTCTTCCAATACTTATCGGTCACTGTATGTCACGCAGGAAGTAGTGTTTGACACGTTGCTCTCTGCTGCCACCTCTTTCCATCAGCAGTAGTGAATCCCCATAGAAACCCTCTCCTGCTGTGGACAGTTCCTGACATGGACGGTGGTGGCAGCATAGAGCATTGTGTCAGACTGGAAAGAATACATCACTTCCTACAGGACATACAGCAGCTGATAAGTACTGGAAGGTTTAAGAGTTTTAAATAGAAGTAAATCGCACAGTGTCACAGTGCAGCACCAAATACCTCTCCAGCTGTGAAAAAACCCCACAATACAGCACAAAATACTTGGAAGTCCCTAATATATGGCAATGCCTGGCACAGACAGAGACTCTGCACCTTACAAAATAGGGAGTCACTCATCCCACACCTTCTTTCTTACAAGCGCTGCTATACACATTATCCAGTACGCGGTCTGACTAGCTATTTATATATAAGGGTACGTTCTGCTGCGGATCCTGTAGGTGTGAACTGTGTTTTCCTCAGCAATTGGCCTTATGCAGCATTCTGCAGTATCTGTCTGTGCTTAATGGACAGATCCAGAACTAGGCCAGTAGATCCAATGTACAATGTCAATGGTAAGATAAGAGTGGCGTCATTGCTGTTCCAAAATATCAGTATAGGTTGTGTATTATCTATCGTGTGAGCAGCCAGGTGGAGACAGCTACAGGCCAAGAGAGTAAAGAGCTACAGGCCAGTCCAAAGACGAGGTAGTGGGAATATTGAGACACATTGAGGCCCATTTACTAAGGAGTCTAATAAGTGCAACTATTCTAATGGGGATTGGTGTGTATTTTGCTCTAATATCTTGTGACTGATTCATTAAAATGTAGCACTGCCATAATAAATGGATCTAAATAAAAAGGCGCAAAAAAGGCGCAACGATGAAAAAATTGCGCAGTTTTATTCACCTGGTTCTGACCAGACGTAAGCTCGCGCCTGTTTATGCGACTTTTTAAAAAGTCGCAAATGATAAATTGGGCGTTAATCCCGGATTATGCGAACTTTTGGGTGAATCCTTAAAACAGGCAGATTGAAAAAAACAGTTGCATCTAAAAATATTCACCTGTAGACCAAAAATGGGTGAAAAATGCAATTATTGACCAAAATTTGGCCCAAACCCCTTGATAAATGTCTCCCATAGACTTTGCCAATCCATGCTGGACAAGAACCGCAGATTTGTGCCTCTTTATGAAATCTGCCAGACATTCTGTACTTTGTTGGTATGTTCCTTTGAGTTCAGTGTTGCTGTATTGCTGTGCCATCTCCTCCAGTGGAGCAGCTACCCTCACACCGATTGCTTCACCATCATAATCCCATAGGCTTTTAACTAAAGAATGAAAATTATTCCAATAGTTAAAAAAAAAGTTTTGACTATTGTCATTTTTTGTATTAAAAAAATATTTCTGTTTGTGTCTAAAAGACCTCTTTAAAGGGGAACTATCAGCAGGTTAGACAAATCTAACCTGCTGATAGCCCCCTATTGCGCACGGGTTGCCCAGGACAAAGGTATGTGTCTTACCTTCCTCCTCGGCACCGTTTTTGTGCTTAGCAGTGTAATCCTTGGTGTGGAGCACCATTAGGAGCACTGTCTTGCCCCCATCGCCCCAAGCACACCAGATACTTCTAATAATAATCAACGCAGTGGACGGTTCGGCTCATGCTCTGGATTCAGGGCAGTTCTCTTAACGGTGCTCCGGACAAAAGATTATACTGCTAACAACATGGGAACGGTGCTGAGGAGGGAGAAAAGAGACATACCGTCTGCCTCGGCATCCTGTGCAAAATAGGGGACTATGAGCAGGTTAGATTAATCGAACCTGCTGATAGTTCCCCTTTACTACTTTGAGCTGTACATTTACAGTAAGATAATATAGAGAACAATTTGGGGGTGAGTTCTCTCCTCACCCAGAAGCTAATAGCCAGTGATCAGTGGTCAGTGATTGACATCAAAGCTAGCTTCTATGCTTGTCATTTAACCATCTAAGTGCAGCTGTCAATGCTTACAGCAGCATCTAAGGGCTTGGTTACCACACATTAGGCACTTTAGGGTACTAATTTTCATCTTTCTGCCCCATGCAATCGTGAGGTGCTGATCAGTTGCCATGGCAGCCAGACGGCTTTTGAAGGCCTTTGTGGCTGCCATGTACTATTGACTATTACAATCCGTCAAAAACAGACTATACTAGTGGATTGCGGATTTACCAGTAGACTGCAACAAAATTATTTTAAAACGATTGCCTATACAAGCCCCCTAGTGGATTAAGAAAGTGTCGAAAAAGTAAAATAAAGTTTTTAAAACCACAAAAACTTAAATTTTCATTTGCCCATACATAACTAGTATCACCATGTGCAGAATTGTCTGAACTGTTCTGTAAAACCTTAAAGGGGAACTGTCAGCGGGTTAGACAAATCTGACCTGCTTATAGCTCCCTAGTGGGCATGGGGCACTGTGGATAAAGGTATGTATGTTACCTTCATCCTCAGCACCTTTCCTGTGCTGGTTTTTCTGAAATCCTCTGCCCCCAAGCACCGATCCAGCCCACCCCCTCCATTGATAATCATTAAAAGGGACAGGCTGTATGGTGCGCTCCGAATGGCTTACTGAGCAGAGGATTTCAGAATAAACAGCACTGGGACAGTGCTGAGGATGAAGGTAACAGACATGCCTTTATCCTCATCGCCCTGTGTACACTAGGAAGCTATCAGCAAATGCCAGAATTGCTACCCGAATCTATCTATTCACTCAATCCTTCTAATGGTCCTTTTACACGGAACGATTGATCGTTCGTTTTGACACGATAACGGTCGAATTCGAACGATAATCGTACGTGTAAACGCAGCGAACGATCAAACGACGAGCAAAAAATCGTTCATTTTGATCTTTCAACATGTTCACAAATCATCGTTGATCGTTCGCAAAAAATTCGCAGAATGTTCAGTGTAAACAGTCTTTCAACGATTTCACCTATGTGTGAGATAGGCTTAAACGATCGCATAGCGAATTTTCCGTACGATGTATCGTTCCGTATAAACGCTGATCGTTATAAAAAAAACATTGTTCATTCAAAATCGTTAATCGTGCGAATTATCGCACCGTGTAAAAGTACCATTAGGCTTGTGCTTAATGACAGAAGCAAATCAGACCAAGCAGAACTGCACTAGAGAAGGATAGAGCAGCAGCATGATCCCCCAGCCCCATGTAGGCAATGAACATTAGATGCAATCCATACTCACAGCTCAGCCTTAACAAAACGTAGCTAAAAAGCAGTCATGTAGCAAAAAATAAAAAGAAGGTCTTAATGGTTTACACACTTCAAGGGAGATAAACAAAAAGTCATTTCATAAGTCATAAGTCATTCCAGCATTCATACCTATGCTGGTAGTATAGATTTGGAGGTGTGAAAAGTGTCTCACTAACTATAGGCAGTACAGTACATATTCCAAGGTGTTAGCTTTGTGAATAGGCTTATGCTTTGTTGTTAAACCACCAGGGAAAAGGTGTTACAGTGTATTATATCTATCTATCTATATATATATATATTATATATATATATATATATATATAATGTTGAAAACACCTTCTTTGTTTATGAATGAACATCCCAGTTGGGCACACATGGCCTCCACCACATCTTTTGCAAACCATTTGTCTTCTCTGTCTTTTTTCTTTTTTTAATTCTTTATTATTTATATATACTTTCCCATATAAAAGAAAAGACAGTATTGTACATTTCAAAAACAAAAACCATATGACACATAACTTATGTCTGCACAATTACATAATTTCCTAACATCATATTCCCCAAATCCCCCCTCCCCAGGCCAGGAGAAGAGAGAGAGAGAGAGAAAAAAAAGAGAGAGAGAACATTTTACCATCCAGGTCACTTTTTGGTGTATTTAACTATATTTCCTCCACTTCTACACATCCAAAAATTTTACTTTGTTAATCTAATATACCCATTCCTGTTTTGTTGGGCACGTAGAGTTCAGCCAGTTCCTTAAAATAGATAATTTAGCTTAAAAGAGCAGAGTATTAACTAAACTTCTATGATTTTTCAGGCCCAGATCTTCACCCCAAACTGCCCGATTAAACATAAGTTCTTCTTTTAGGATACCCTTTTTAGTTAGTTCTTTGTTTACCTCCCACCAAAAAGTTTTAATAACCCTACATGACCAAAATAAATGATACAACCCAGCATTTTCCATTCCACATTTCTTGCAGACAGAGTCCACTCTTAGGCCAATTCTCTGCAAAAAAGCGGAATATAGTGGAATAGTGGAATATAGTTTACGTTCTGAATTAATTGAGGCTCTAGAGACACTATCCAGAATGTTATCCCATTCTTCCAATCCTATGGGGCCTGCCTCCTTCTCCCACTGTTTCCTAAATCCCTCTGTGACTAAATTAAACAAAATCTTATACATTTTAGAGACTAAATGCCTCCTACTCTGTAAATTTGTGATATTCTGTATAGCTTCATTATATCATATTTGAAATATACTCTTATCCGGTTCTCATATGCATTCTCCAATTGCAAATATCTAAACTGGTCCCCCCCCCCTGAAAATCTAGCGACTCTGCTTTCCTCAACACACCTTCTGAGAAAAAAAAAATCACTTATTCTAGTGTAGTCTACCTCTTTCCAATATCCCTGTGTGGGTGTCTTGGAAAACTCTACCAAATATTTATTATCCCATATTTCAGTGATTTCCAAACGACCCTTCAACTTACAGATTCTTTTAGTTTCTTTCCATATTTTTTCGCAGTGAATCCCAAACCAATCTTTGTCTACTGAACTAACTTGTACCCCTCCCCTGACCCCAAATGCACAACAATGTCCTTACTGCCTCCCTTAAAACATTTTTCTCTCCACCTGTGCTATCTATCGCCGCCCGCGCCGCCGCTCACAGAACTGCCGCTCTTCGTGCAGAAAATTAAGAGCGATTAACATAAGGGGATAAGTGGGAATATGGCTTAGTGGAGCTAAGAGTATAGAGGAAAAAGAGACAAGGAGCTAAGGGATAGCAGTCGTAATGAGGTCTGGGGAACAGTCCAAACCTGAGACTGTTGTTCAAACTATTAAAGGGGAACTATCTCTAGGTTGGACTAATCTAACCTGCTGATAGCCCCCTAATGAGCACAGGACACAGAGGAGAAAGGTATGTTTCTTAATTTCGTCCTAGGTGCCATTCCCATGCAGTTAGTAGTTGAATCCACAGCCCGGATCACCGTCAGGAGCAATGCCCCACCCCATTTCGATGATCCGATGATTATCATTACAAAAGTGGGCCAGCATCAGCACCCTGACCAAGTGCCGCCAGGTCCTGCGTCTGGCCCTTTCCTAATCAGGAGCGCATACAGTTTAAGGCTATGTTCACACTACGTAAGTTTCCGGCCGTAGCGCGTTCCGTGAATAAGCGGCCGGAAACTTACGTAGTTTGCGTACAATGGAAAGTATACCATCTACGGGCGCACAGTTCACACTACGTACGAACTTACACCCGGATCGTATGCGGCGCCGTAAAAAATGAACCAGACCATTGTTTCGGGACGGAAATGCCGTAACTTACGCCCGTAGCGTAACATGCGGTCCCGTACGTAGTGGTGATTTCTTCATTTTGCCAGCTTTTTGTTCCGATCCAAAAGGTTCTGTGGGGTGTCCGGGGCTAGGTGAAGATTTCCAAGTAAAAGACCACTGTTAGATCGCTACGAAGAGCGCTCGGGAAGCGTAAGTACGCTGCGGGCGTAAGTTCGCGGTCCATACGTATCCGGCCGCAACTTGCGTAAAGTCCCGGTCGGAGTTTCATACGTATATGTCCGGCCGCGGAAAATATGTGGCCGGACATATACGTAGTGTGAACCTAGCCTAATGCAGCGCTGGTTTTCATAGAGCAAGTAGCCATTGACTCCTGGCCCTGTCAACTGCCCTTGTGGCCAGAGGCAGCATTTTGCCTTTGGTCACTCTCTTACAGCCAGTAATGTAGCTCATACTCTCGCAGTGCAGGAAGGGAGAGGAAAAGGCTGGAGGAGGGCACTGCTAGCTGTGCACCAGGTAAGTATGGCTTTTTTTTTTCTCTTAAGTTTTTATGATCAGTAAAATACTAATGGTTTCCTGAAGCCTCCTGAAAGACTTCCTGATCAGTATTTTGTGACAGCAAAAATGGTCACGAATGTGTGCATTGGGGCTTAGTGTATTATAGAAATATTTTTCCGTACAAATACTCCTTCTAGAAGAGAATGTCCTTGGGATGCAACACTTTATATAGATTCATACAGCAGCACATGAAATCATTGTAACTCCAGAGAACAGTGTCACAGGTCACTCTTTGTGCCGCCATACAGCCTGCTGCACACAAGCCTAAGCCTAAGCCCTTGTTACCTCTGCTCTTACTACCACTTCTACTTAAAAACATGTAATATTTTCCACATAATAACCAGATCATTATTATTTTCTAACCTAAATTTTAAAAAATGACAGATCCATTGTCTGTCTTTGCTTTATTAAATGAACAGGCAGAAAGAAAAACACCATCTAGTTAATGCAGATGACTTGTGCCTAAAGGGATACTCTGTCAAAACCTTTTTTCTTTCAGATCAACTAGTGTCAGAAGGTTCTATAGATTTGTAATTTAATTCTATTTAAAAATCTCAAGTCTTCCAGTACTTATCAGCTGCTTTATGTCCTGCAGGAAGTGGTGTATTCTTTCCAGTCTGACACAGTGCTTTCTGCTGCCACCTCTGTCTGTGTCAGAAACCGTCCAAAGCTGTAACAAGTCTCTAAAGAAAACCTTTCCTGCTTTGGACAGTTCCCGACACGGACAGAGGTGGCAGCACAGAGCACTGTGCCAGACTGGAAAGAATACACCACTTCCTGCAGAACATACATCAGCTGATAAGTACTGGAAGACTAGAAATTTTAAAATAGCAGTAAATTACAAATCTATATAACTTTCTGACACCGGTTGATTTAAAAGAAAAAAAAAATCTATGGAGTTCCCCTTTAAAATACATGTGTTAGGAAATTGCATATTTATTGCAAATTTCTTCTTAGAAACCTATGTTTTCCATAGTGCAATTACATTTTAATTTGATCTGTTATTTTTTCCAGGCTTTATATGCTCAGACACACAGGTATTACGATCATTCTACATACTGAATTATTCCCATGTCATTGAAAACACAATGCCATTGTTAAATAACACTACTGGTAAAATAGTTGTCATTGACCGATACAGCTATTGAGATCTCTATAATAGAGAGAAAAACAACACAGATACACATAAAAGGTTTCTATTAAATGGAACCCTGGTCTAACTTACAGTTGGAAGTAACATCTAATGTATATTAAACATCATACTTACATTTGCCAGATATATTTGCTGTTGTAATAAACAGTTATTGTAAATGTATCATATACACAGGCTTGGCTATGCATTCCATCATCCGGCAAAGAAGGATAATCTTCCTGATAGCAAAGAAATTGACATCTAAGATAATGAAATACTTTCTATGAATTTGTAAACAGCCCGATATTCATTGTTCTTCTTAATAACTGAAGGGCTACATTTATCCCCGAGGATCATTTTCACAAGGAAGAGGATTGCAGAACACTTGACTTTTTCACCCAGTTTTCAGAAAACAAAAATACATTTTTGAAAAATTGCCAAAACATCATTAATGTTTCAGAAATTACGATGCAGTTGTTTAGAATCGAAATAATAAAACCTTTTTTTTTTTTTTTTTCAGAAGTGTCCGTGTAGTTTTCTGATATTGACAATTGCTTTCGAGTGGTTTATCATGTAGATATTTACGGAGGCGGAGGTAAAAATGGAGGGAGGGGGGGGGGGCAAAGGGTAATGGTATACTCGTTGGAAAGAAGGAAAAAAATGAATTAAAATGAATATCTATCTGTCTATCTATCTGTCTATCTATCCTTCTATCTATCTCCTATCTATCTATCTATCTATCTATCTATCTATCTATCCTTCTATCTTTCTCCTATCTATCTATCTATAGAAAATGTATAGCAGGTGCAGCACTCAAGTGTGAACTTGGGAGTTAGTTTTCCACTGTGGAACCAACCCAGGAAACTTGTATATAGAAGGTATATCACCGCAGCACTCCGGATGTGATCAAACAAGTGGATTTATTGCTCAGGACCTATGAACATAATGTAATAAACTAGTAGTACAGTGTATTACATTAGTGATCGGAAGATTACATTTCACAGTCCCTTTGTGGGACCAATTAAAAGTAAGAATAAAAAATTTGGAAACTATAATTTTATTATATTAAATATTTAGAAAAATCCACCCCCTTCCAAAAAAATAAAAATAAATAATAATAATAATTATTATTATTATTATTATTATTATTATTATTATTATTATATATATATATATATATATATATATATATATATATAAAATTATACAATTTCCCCTGATAAAATAATTTTTTATATTAAAAATAAAAGCATACACATATTTGGTATCACCGCATCCATAAAAGAATAAAAATGAAAAAAACTACACTAGACTTGTATTTTGCTAATTTGCCTCTGAAAAAAAAAGAAAAGAAAAGTAAGTAATCAAAGTCATATGTATCTATAAATGGTGCAGATAGAAAGTATAACTTGTCCCACAAAAACAAGCCGTCATATGGGTACGTCATAAGGTTATGGCACATAGAATGCGACAATGAAAAAACTGAAAAAATTGCATGGTCATCCAAGGGATTATCCAACGTTAGAAAAACATGGCCACTTTTTTCCAGACACCACTGCTTTTGTCTCCAGTTTGGCTGGGGTTTTATAATTTAGTTCCATTGAAGTTGCAAGAGTCGTGTTGTCTGTGGACGAACGTGCCCATGTTTTTCCTACGCTGGATAACCCCTTTAAGGCAATCTTTCAACAGTTTTGTGCAACCAAATCTGGTAAGAGACAAATAAAGTCGAGGAAAGTTGAGAGTGCACTGAGTTCTCGGCACTAAGAGCTTTAGTAGTCCTGCCTGTTTATGATTGATGACTCTAGCGATCTTTGGATTAGACACCAAAGCTTTCAATCATACACAAGTGTTGGGGCCAAAGAGGCTTTTCACACAAGGAGCCCATGACATGTAAGAAGAGCCCTTTTCTTTTAAAATTGTAGCAGTAGCTCAGGCATAGAACAACATTCAGCTCGGTCATACAGCCATCATGACTGAGACCTAAGGCATCCATCCACTCCCACAAAGGCCATGCAATATTTGGCGGTCATCTACAAACACATTGAAATTTTTATATTGCACATTGAAAATAGTTAATATGCTGCCAAAAACTCCATTCATTACAAGAAACGGCTTTAGGCTATGTTCACACACTGTATGAGAATGGCCATTCCGTGACCCGGCCGGGTCATGGAACTGCCGGTCTCATTAAAGATTATCCCGGCAGCTATTGCAGTACCGGCCAGATGATCTTTAGCGCCACTGAGTTCTGATACGGGCGCATCCATGCGCACCAGCATCAGAACTCCCCACTGCACACAATGGAGCAGGCAGCCCTAGGTAATAGTGTGCAAAAATGGCATGAATTGCTAAATTATTGGAAAGACTAGTCAGAAGCTGTAACCTCTTGGAACTGTCGGACAGTGTGATACTTTTATACTCAATCCTTGACTCGGCATTAGTAATTTCACATTCCTTCTCACCAGATTTGTCTTTCATCATGACCAGTATGGGCACAGATCACGTCATTTGTCTCTTCAAGCAGCTGTGCCGGCTCGGTCTTGTAATTGAAAAGGATCTTCATAGTTACAAGACAGAGCTTGCATTGAAGAGATGGATAATTCTAGCTCACTTGACTTAAGGCATTCACAGAGGCCAGTATATCTTGATCTCTCTCTTGCCATGCATCTTGTATCAGGATCGGATAAGGCAGCGACAAAAAGAGGATATCCTACAAAATGTGTAATTTTAACCCTTTTAAAAATGTTCCCTCTCTGCAGCTCTGGTCTCTTTACCTTCTATAGGTGGGCTCCAGTATGATCATGTGACCAGAAAGCTGTAGGTACCTTTCTAGTCCCTTCTCCTTTCTCCCTCCACTGAAAGTAGTGCCTCACATATAGCTTTATTGATTTCACTAATGAACAGTGCTGTGGGATTTTCTTTCTTTTTTTTTTTTTTCTTCTACACTCTCCCCACCATTTTATCCTTCCTATTTAAGAATTCACTTTTTTGTCATGAGATATCTTATTGAGGCTATGCTCACACACAGTCAAAATGATGGACGTTTTAATTGGACCGAGGTCATTTAATGGCAAAAACTGTTATTTTATAACAACGGCCGTTATTATACAAATAAAGGATGTTGTTATAAAATGACACCCGTTATTTGCCGTTAAATTACAGCAGTCTAATAAAAAAGGCGGTCATTTTGACGGTATGTGAACGTAGCCTGAACAAAAAGTGAATTATACATCAATTGCAAACTCTTTTTTTTGTGAATATTTTACTTATATCTTGTCACTCTGCTCCACTTGAGAGGTGGGAAGGGGCGGGGCATAATGGGGGTGCGCCCACACACAGACAGGGCATGGACTACATTTAACATTTTTTTTACGTAAAAATGCCAGTGAAATGTATGCCAGCTCTGCGCTAATGCAGGTGTCACTGTGTGTGCATGATATTTATGTTTTTATATATTGTGCCTCTATATAACTCCTGGAACATTTTTAAGACCGGCATTACAAAAGCCTGTCTTAATATGTGTTTCCTCATACTGTTTTTCTGTACACACAATATTTTTTGTGGGACAAAACATACAGCCTATATAGTACAGTCTGTGTAGAATAATTTTGCTCATCCACTGTCCTAAAGCTGCTCAGTGCTCATTGCATTTCTAATATATGCCCAATATTTGTCAACTGTGCACGCTAAGAAGCAGCAATTTTTTCAACTCATTTGTGTTTTTGAGAGATTGGCTTTAAACAATGTACAGTGGTGCCTTGGATCACGAGCATACTTCGTTCCGGGACTGTGCTTGTAATCCAAATCCACTCTTAAACCAAAGCAAAACTTCTCATAAGAAATCATTGAAATGCAGACAATTGGTTCCACACCCCAAAACTAATGATTTTATATTCTGAATAACATGTAAAACAAATGAAACAAAGATTTAGAAACATGTGGGCACAGTATAGCAGTACTCTCTGTCCGAGGAGAGAGGGGTTACAGCTATGGAGAGATTACCTCCACAGTTCTGTCCCCTGATGTAAGCCCCAGCCTGAAGTGGATCTGCCATGATTTGAAAGGTGAAGGAGACTTCCTGGTTCAGAGTACAGGGCTGTAGACCACCCTGTGCAGACTATGCCCCTCCCCCACTTACCCTTCCACCCAGTACTGGGAGCTCTTAAACCAAGGCGATGCTCTTAAACCAAGTCACAATTTTGAAAAACTGTGAGCCATTAAACCAAAACGCTCTTAATCCAAGTTACTCTTAAACCAAGGTACCACCGTATTTGCTTTTCTTGGTTTATTGCTCTTTATTCTACAATAGTACCATGAGCTGTCAGTTCTAATCTGTGAATTAAACAATGCCAGATTATGATAGAATTTTGATCCTGTTTTTTTTTTAAGGTTAACCCTTTCACGACCTGGGGTCATTGATGCCTCAATGACCAATTCGTTTTAGGATATCTGTTTAATTATCCCATAAGCGGATTTCCCTGTGTCTGACCCCTGCCGCTGTTACAATTTTGTGACAGCGGCAGGGGAGAGAGAGGAGGGGGCAGTGCTCATGGCCGTGGGCCCAGCGCGCGCCCTGCCTTTCCTCCCCCCCTGCCGGCCTCTGTAGCCAGGAAACTGGAAGCCTGAGGCTTCAGGTTTCCATGGCTACCATTGGGGCTCTGCAATCACTTTGCAGAGTCCCGATGGACACTGGCAGAGAATTCTCCTTCTGTAGAGGGAGAATTCTCTGTCTGGAGCCCTATAGATGCTGTGGTCGTTCCGAGAGTTGTGGGGGGACCTGCCGCTGATGACACAGGCACAGCTCCTGCTCCTGTGTCATTCTGGATTGTGGATCATTAATTAATGTTGCTGTAGCATCAGGCATAGGCTGCAGTGATGTTAATTAACTGTGGAATGGCGGGAGGGGGTAAATTTTTTGGTGGGCCATAAGAATTTAATCATCTTAGTAGTGCATCAGTAACTGCTTCTCTTTGTTGTATTCCAGAAGAAACCAAATAAAAAAAATATTTCTTGGCATTGTGACATTTAGTACTTATAATTAAAACTGATGTTCTTGAAAACAATGTAGACTGATTCATCAAAAGTAAAATCTTTTTTCTTTGTCAGCTTTTAAAAAGGTTTTTCTTTCTATTTCACTCAATTTATATTTAGCTATTTGCCCTTTGGTTGTATGTGAGTTAAGAATACTGCAACTCCAATACCTGCACAATTTATAATTTGTAATTGAAGGAAATCTTCAATATCTGAGAAAGAGTAATTATTGAATGTTTGGCCAAAAATTAACTAAATTGAAATCTCAATTTTTACAAAAAAGATCTGATTATTTGCATTTTGTCTTGATGTGGTTTCCAAATGTTTCCTTTAGTGCCTCTTTTGCGACTTGACAACCTTTCAGATGTGCAGATGATTACTATTGCTAGAAAAGCTCACTTTGCCGTTAATACACTAAAAGATAACCCTTCGGATTTCAAAACTTTTTGAAGACATGCATTTTATGCACCTCAAGTGATCATCCCTACAAACTGCTCAGCTGTACTTTTTTCTATGCCCTAGATGATATTTTGATCATCCTGTAGAGTGGCCTAATTTTATGTACTGTTTTGGATAGTATATGTTGAGTTGTTGCCTATCTTCAGGGCAGCAGGCTTTTGTTACCATTATGCAATTTGTGTTTAACTTGAATTTTCTGTTCCTTTATCTGATGTTGAATGAACACATAACACTTTCATTCTCTGTTATGTTCTCATGGTTATGTTCATTGGCATGCTTATTCACATTTGTCCCAACTTCCAACATCTTTGTACTTTATATGTTAATAAATGTCCTGTTTACCTAGTACTAGAACTAATAAATTGTTGGGTCCAATTGTTAAAAAAATCTCTTTGGTGCAATTAACGCACAGAATGACTGGTAAATAAATTGTAGGCTTTTCAAAAACAGAGGTAGGCTCAAATTTAGAGTTTTCTACTCTTTAGTTAGTTCCCTTCCTTCTCCCAACTCTTCCCTTGATTTCACTGTCTTCTCTACATTGTTCCTTCTCAGTACTTTTCCCCATAAAAAGAAAGTATCTTTTAATTTATTTATTCATTTTTTGCAAGCTGGACTTTTGGCTTCGAACTCTTACTGTAAAATGGATGCCATGAACCTAAAGGGTTCCTAAACCTATACATCTCAACCCTTGTCCAACAACAAAGGACGTATACTTACGCCTCTTTGCCATTAAAGGTTTAAAGAGAGGGCACACAATTTGAGTCCTCTCTATACCGGGTAGCCCCTGGCTGCTATTAGAAGCTGGGGGCTGCTGCTAATACCTTTACGGAGCGGTCAGCGGATCAGTCAGTTCCGGCTATTTAACAATTTAAATGCTGCTGTCAGTTTTAACAGCCGCATCTAAATGTTAAATAGCTGGAACTGAGCAATCACTCCATGCGGCTATTTGCGGCAGCCCCCAACCCTCTCTATAACCCTTTAATGGTGGTTCAGTGAAGGGATCGTAGGAATCTAATCCCTTTTACTTACTAACAGGATAAAAAAGATAAAATTGAGAATAGGTTTAATTTAGGCATGGGTATTGACCAATGGTAACGCCTAATCTTTACCGTATTCTGTCAGGTGACAACTCAGTAGAAGAAGGCTGAGAAGCTCTATGGGCTCTATGCATTTATTAGGCTGTGACCCCTTGTCCAGCTCCATCAGGTAATGACAGCTAAGTTTTACAGATCATACATATTTGAAAGGATCGATAAAGCAAATAGCTGTGTGCATGCGGGAAACGAACACTAACCTTTGCTATGTCTATATCTGCTCTCTGTTGTTTTTAGAAAGACTGAGTAACAGGTGACATTGACTGGAAGACGATTCCCACATGCACAATCTCATATCATTTTTATAAAGTTGTACCCTAAATCGCCAGTATTTTCCTTCCTAAGTGACATATTTTGGAGAAAAGATATACTTCTGCCCAACCTATGAATTTTACAAGACAGTAATTCAATTTTTACGACATCTCTCCTGTATATTATAAATTCATAAGGATTTGTATGCACACTTTCCAGTGGCTTAGCAGCTGGCTTACACAGAGATTTACTCTTTTTCTCTGCACATCAAGGGTATAATGCCAGTTCACTAAGACATAGCAGTGGATGTCCAGGTTTTAAAGCTAACTTTAATCCTCAATGTATAATAGAAAAAAAAAAATCTTGGAGATGATGCAAATATAGGTTTTGCTTGGTTTTCTCTATCTCTAAACAAAAACATAGAGAATAGAAACATGCATATGTATTGTCAAGCACATTAGGATTCTGTATATATATATATATATATATATATATATATATATATATATATATATATATATATATTCTGATTCAGTTTTAGGGTGCCTTCACACCTACCGACTCGCAGCGTTAATGACGCTGCAAGTCGGCTAGGTCCTGGCAGATCACTGTCATTACATACACACAGTGGTCTGAACGACCGCTGCGTGTATGTAAATCTGCCGGCCGCTTAACCCCTTCTGATGCCGGCCGGCCGCCTCCCGCTCCGCTCTGTATACATACCTCCTCGCTCCACGGGGTCCCGGCGTCCTGCTCTCCCGCCCGGCCAATCAGTGGCTGCGGCAGGGCAACACACTGATTGGCCGGGCAGGAGAGCAGGACGCCGGGATTGACAGTGATCTGCCAGGACCTAGCTGACTTGCAGCGTTATTAACGCTGCGAGTCGGTAGGTGTGAAGGCACCCTTAGAATGTCTAGCTTTGATCGTTGTGCTCATAGGGTATTTTTGGTTCATTATACGGTATACATTTTAAGATATTTTATCCACTTGTCAACATGTACCAACATATATGGAACGGCTGCCGGGGCTTTATGGATGTACGTGCTGTACATATATTGCATGGTTTTGCTATTATTCTGTGAAGAGTGCTTAGGAGTTGACTGCTATCAGCAGCTGAGACTTTCATTAAAGGAGTAGTGTCACAAAGAAAACTGGGGGGGGGGGATTTATTAAACTGGTGTAAAGTAGAATTATCTTAGTTGCCCCCGGCAACCAATCAGATTCCAATTTTCATCCCTCACAGATTCTTTGAAAAGTGAAAGGTGCAATCTGATTGGTTGCTAGGGGCAACTAAGACAATTCTGCTTTACACCAGTTTGATAAATCTTCCCCTAGGTCTATAGTGATGCATTATGTTGAATGAAACATATATTTCAAATGTAAAAGCATTTCTTAATAGGGGACAAGGATAGGGGACAGGTATAAGATCCGAATAAATATTAGAGGGTCCGGCCTCCATGCCCACTGGAGATCTCTAGATCTGCGCCCTGGGTATAAATGGAGCCGTGGTTTGGGGCAGGACATGCAGCTCCATTCATTCTCTATGGAGCTGCCGGTAAGAGCCAAGTGCTGTACTTGCAGCTCCATTCACAACAAAGGAGCCAGGGTGCCGATCTAGAGATCCCCGGAGGACACAGAGGTCAGACCCCCCAGACTGTGATCTCATACTTGTCGCCTATCCTGTGCATAAGGGACAAGTAAGTTTAGGGCTATGTTCACACAACATTTTTTCTTCTCATTTTAAAATATTATTTCCCTGTTTGGCCAACCGTCAGTGCAATGACGGCTTCTGGTACATTCTAGTTGGGATGAACTGATTGGCCTTTGGGTGTGTCTTTAATTGACCATTGAATTTGTTAGTAAAAACGGTGAAAGGACAGTGAAAAAACTAAAACTTTGTGTGAACAACTAAAATGCAACGTCCGCTGTTTGCAAAAGACGTATGAAAATAATTTTTGTGATCATTATTTTAACGTCCGCGCAGATAACATCCGTCATTTTATACACTGTGTGCATTGGACGTCCATCATTTCATTGACCCAGCCGGGTCACGGAACAGCCGGTCTCTGGCCGGATCATACTTAAGTACCGGCCGGATGATCTTTCGGCCGCTGAGCTCTCATGCGGGCGCATCAGCACGCGCCCGCATCAGAGCTTACCATAGCACACAGTGAAGCAAGCGGCCGGAGCTGCTCGCGTCACTGTGTGAACTGACAGGTCTTTCTGCGTCCGGAATTCACTGAATTCTGGCCGCAGAAAACTGACATGTCAGATGTTTGCGGCGGCGTATGGGATCCCGGCCGGAGTGCACACGATGTGTGTACGCTCCGGCCGGGATCCCATAGAACAATAGGCATTGTTCCACCGTGGTAAAAGTACAGCCATTGTTGCCATCGGCAACAACGGCCGTACTTTTACGTAGTGTGAACATAGCCTTAAGGTGGAATTCTGGAGGACAAAAGAAATGAAAATATAAAGAAAAGACTTGCCAGAAAAGATGTCACTAAAGAAACAAAATGCCACTGAAAACACTTTTCAAAAATGCTTTGAAAAATGTTTAATAGTTATTTGGAGGAATATATAAAAGGTGTAATTATTAGCTTAGACTAGACAAAGCGTAGGCTTTTTAAAACTCTGATAAAGACTTCAGACTTTCCAAAAAAAGTCAGTCTCAGCACCATGTCAAAGCAACCTCAGACTACTTTGTTACATCAAATACAGGATGTTAAATGTCACAGGAATAAAAAGATCAAATATACAAATTGGAAACACTTATTTATGAAACATATTACATTTTTAGTTCAAATTTTTGTAAATTCTGTCACTTGAAGAGATGTCTAAAGGAAATATATAACTAATAAAATGAAAAAATTTAATCTGTTTATGCAAAACACATTAGAACTCTGACGGTATGCCTGCAATTGCAAAAAATCTTCAGTGGGGTTTTAGTACTCGCTCAACACTAGGTATGTACCCACTATGGGATTTGAGAGCAAAGCCATGGCCACAAATATTGTTCATGATGACATGAATACTTGTTTCTGTATTGGCCTAAAAAAGATTTTAAAAATCTTACAAAAAAAGCCTAAAATCTTTAAAAAAAAAATAAAAATGTATTTATGGTGCAAAGTGCACCATATTTTGGCACACACGTGACATGATGTTTGCCATTTTCCATTGCATTATGATGTTTTTGTGTGTGTGTGTGTGTGTGTGTGTGTGTGGTGGCGGGGGGGGGGGGGGGGGGGTGCGGTGGTTGGCGGTTTTGTAAAATTTTAGCATGCAGAATATTTTTCATGTTTTTTTTTCTTCTCCCATAGAATTATATAACACCAGAAAAACACTTGCCATGTCTAGGTGAATACTGTAATTTTTTTTCGGTCTTTTACCCAGTTCCTCCATAGATATCTTGAAATCACATGAAGAAATAATCACAAGACTTGTAATGAAAAAAAAATGCAAGGGCTAAAATGCAAAATAAAAACACCTATAACGAGTTACACTAAAATGAGAAAACACACACACGCAAAAAAAAAAAACAATCGAAAAAGCAGTAATAACTTCTACCAGTTTTTTTGTAGGATTTTTTCCAGCCAACCCCCCAAACACCATGCAAATTTTGCCACAAAGACAAATAGTTTGCCATCAAAGCCACTTGCCCTGTGTTATACCTCTGTGCAGAATTAAAGTGTCAGATCTTTTCAAATGTTTCAAAAATTTCTTATAAGTGTTACCAATAACTTGGGTCACAAAAGAAGAAAATGGTTAAATCAATTTCAACCTGTTGTAGACATCAGTGACCGGACCTGACCTTTGGGATGTGTGATATGTGAAATCACATTGGGGGCCTCCTGTCTTCATTGACCTACTACCTTTTAGCTACAGCATTGTGAGAATAAGCGTCCTCTGTGTCCTGATCTTGCACAGCATGCTCAGAAGACTAATTGTAGGCAGGGGGCACATTGTTAAATAAATAGTGATTGCTGATTGGCCAGATGGCCAGAGAAGAAGACAGCAGAGGTGAAAGGAAGCAGAACATGACGAGTGTCAGAGGTCCTATGGAGCTTTTTGCAGACTGGGTTGCTGATTGTGAATAAGAGTGCCACATGCCTTTAGCAGAGTACAGTGATGAAGTTTCAATGTGGCTTTGAGAATAAATGGCAACTATTAGAGATGAGCGAAGCAGTCGGAAATTCGTTTCACGAGCTTTGCGAATTTTCGATCAAACTCATTAACATTTGTGAATCGAATCTCAACAAATTTCATTAAAAAAGCCAAACTACAGTAGCTACAATACTTTGACTATTACAGAGGGGGGAATTTGTTAAACCATGTTGTTGTAAAAGTTTCAAAAATCGGAAAATAACAATTAAAAAAAATATGTAAATCAGCCAGTCATCCAATTTCCGCCATTGCTCTCCTCTCTGTCCCTATATCACTCTGTTAGTCTCTCCCTGCTCTGTTCTAACTGCCTGCTGCCATCCTGCTCTCTCCTCCACACACAGCCGACTGGCCGCCTCTGTTACCGATTCGCCTTATATAGAGTGTGAGGGAGAGGTGCTGACATCCACAATCAGCCCTCCTCTCTGTCCCTATATCGCTCTGTTAGTCTCTCCCTGCTCTGCTGTAACTGCCTGCTGCCATCCTGCTCTCTCCTCTACACAAAGCCGACTGGCCACCTCTGTTACCAAACCACCTTATATAGAGGAGGAGGTGCTGACATCACAGAGGGGCCTGCAGCTAATTGGACGGGCGCTAGGGATTATGGTTAATCCCTTTCTCCTTCCCAATGATGCTATAGCTCACTAAAGCTTGACAAAGTGCTATTATAGCACGAAACGTGCATTGCTGAGGACGCTTAGGACTGTGCTCCCTCTCACTGCATGTTATATCCCTAACCTGTACTGTATATGGAATAAAGATAGATGTCACAAGATTGGTGAGAGCCCGTATCTTATTCTCTCTTATTCTTTAATGTGAGCAGTGACGCTCCAGGCAGCATGTTTGGCTGCCATTTTGTTTGTTTTTTCAAATTTCCTTAAGGAATCGGCGGGAATTCACTTCACAGAATAAAGCAAATTGACAGCACGATTCGCAGCGAATTTTGATTTGACAGATTCGCTTTACTCACCTCTAGTCACTATGTTTAATATATGTACTTCTACTCTAGAAAGTTTGCCAAAAATCTGTTTTCTCATTTTCATGATCTGTCAATAAGTCATAAAGATGTCTTAGCTCCTTCCTCTGGAATCTTCACAATAAATATTTGGCCAAATAGAATTACAGCATATTTTCTACAACGTAAGGGGCCGTTCACACATCCGTAAAATACTGTCCATTATTCTGCGGACCGGACCTCAGAACTCAGAGGCATCAGCACTAGCAACTGTTAAGATCTTTGCACTACTGAATCTCTGACTGTCTCACCGCCGCTGTGACACGGCAGAGGAAAGAGCCCACCGGATGATCCTACATTGGGCACCGGCATCCGCACTGTACGTAATCTAGTGCTGGGTTACTAAGGCTTGGTTTACTCCAGAAACCCTGAAATATAAGAATAAGGCTTGTTTTCAGGGTATGTTTGATTTATGTAGAAATTGTATATTCCTCTCATTGTTTCAATTGAAAAGGGAGGAAGGGGAAAAAATTGTTTGTGTCGGGCACCATGTAGCTTAAGGGGTGGTGTTGTGAAGAAAACTAGGTCTATACTGACGCATTATGTTAATTGCAACACATTTGAAATGTACAAGCATTTCTGATAATGTATAATTTGAGAGATATAGGGGAAGATTTATCAAAGGGTGTAAAATATACACTGGCCACAGCAACCATAAAAATGATATAGGAATGTAATTTTTTTTTTAAACTAAACAGCCCATTTGTTCTCCTTTACGTATATGTATGTGGCACACATCTGATTATACCTTCTTTATTTCTTGACACCACCCCTTTAAGGCTTTTTCTGACAATAATAATCAACATACAACTCCAAAACAGTTGCCTCTAAAACCTTATGTGTTAACTTTATTAGTTCTTATAAACATATACATATTTAATCAGACATCTATAATTTTAATTTTGGAATATATAACTGCATTAAAAATCTACCTATCCAGAGACTGTAATCCTTTGTCGCTAGCTGACTTATTGATTTATTGTGGTCTCCAATAGACACAACCAAACCAAACTCTACAGAAGGTCTACAGCTCCCTCTGAATTGATTGTAAGTGGGGTCACTGGAGTATGTCTGACAGGCCTGACCACTGTAATAAACTCTGATTACTAAAGACAAAAAGTCTCCGGGTAGACTGGCTCCTGGACAAAATGAAATATTTACGGACAAAGTTTCTTAAAGTTCACAAGCGCTCTATTCACACTTGAGTTGTAAATGCCATTATTCTGTTTCAATATACTGTATGCCAAAAAATTGAAAGAAAATGCTGGAATAATGGACCCACTGATAGATTGATATGAACCCATTGACTTATAGTGGGGTCTGGCGTTATTCACTTATCCTGAGATTTCTTGGGTTCTGGCATGGTGTCCATTTGTCACGCTGCTGGGTTTGGTTATTCACCGTCCATGGCACCAGTCGAGTTCCAGTCCCGCTCCTCTTCTGGGTTCCATGTTGGTTCTGGGGATGCTAATCCTTGTAAGTTCTAACATCTTCTTCCACCTTCTGGTGTCTGCTGCAATGGTGCTTTTGTTCTTTGTGCATGTGGCCAACTGCTCTTGGTTTTTGAAGGCAGCTTGTCTCCACCTTCTACAGCCATCTGCTAATCCAGAGCCATCTCCACGTACTGTATTTAAAATAGCTCCACCTGCCATTATCTTGCCTGAGCATTGTTGAGGTCTAGTATACCAAGCATGGTATCTGTCTGCTGTTTCTGCTGTGTGTATCCCGACCTGTGCCTGTTCTTTGGATTACGCTTTCTGCCTAACCCTCCTCTGTACTGCCTGCCTCTCCTGTTGCTGACTCAGATTGCCAGATCTGCATCTGAATTCGCCTGCCCTGACCATTCACTTGGCTGACCACAATACCTGTCTCATCCCTTGTACTGTTTTGATTCTCCTGCTGATGACATGGCTTGCTGACCACATATACTCGGCCTGTACCCTGGTGCCTTGCATTGACTCTGTCTGGTTCTAAAAAACCACTCGCTGCTCACACTGGGACTACATTTGTGGAGTGACCTGTGTCCTCTAGCTGCAGAAGTCCAGCTTCCACATTCTAGTGCGGGATAAAACTGTGTAGATGTAGAGGGCACATAGACTCTACTCCCTGGTGTGGCCCAAAGCCAAACCGGTTGAGTATCACTGTGGGTCCACACTCGCTGTATATTACACCATTAGGGTCCTATTCCATGGGCTGAGGAGGGCCCAATCAACGATGTAAACGAGCGGCGATCTGCTAGCTCGCCGCTCTTTTACTGGGCCTATTCCATGGCCAGATGATCGTTTAGCGAGGGCTGCAAGGACATTGTTACCGATGTCCTTGCAGCATCATACATTACCTGTCCAGGCTTCTTCTCCGCGCTGTCTTCATCCCCGGGTCCCGCGTGCTCTATCTTCAGAATGGCCGGTCAGCTGACTCAGCCAATCACAGGCCGCGGCGGTCCCGGCCTGTGATTGGCTGAGTGCTCCGTCAGCTGACCGGCCATTCTGAAGATAGATCGCGCAGGACCCGGAGAGGAAGACAGTGCAGAGAAGAAGCCTGGACAGGTAATGTATGATGCTGCTGCTTGTCAAATCGTCGGTCGCCCACCGCGCACTGCTATTCAACCGTAGCGATGTCCGGTGGGGGAACGATGATTTTAGGTCTGGCCCTAAATGAATGATCAGCTGCTGACACAATCATCGGCTGATCGTTCTCTCTATTTCACTGAACGATAATCAGCCAAATGGGGCCGATCCGGCCGATTATCGTTACTGTGGAATAGGGCCCTTATTTTGTTGCAAAGAATAAAGCTTCCTGCTGTGATATTTCTCCCATCCATAACAAACAAATTTCTGACCTTTTTTTTCTTGGGGAAAACCACATTACTGGAACACTTCAACTTCATCTGGTAGGAGAGACACAACTCAGCTGCAGGATGTCAGCACAACTTATCAGTTGCAGGATTTCACATGTACCACTGTTTTGTTCACACAATGTAAATAAGGGCAAACAAGGTTCGTCTTTTGATAACAACGGCTGTAAAAAATGATCATGAACATTATTTACAACCATGATTATAAAATATTGGTCGTTATTTTAAACACAACAGTGTTGTTCATGATGTTCACAATAAAATAACAGCAGAAGTAACTATATACAGCACATTAGGCATGGTATGATATAAAGCTTGGCAATGCAATGCTCTGTGCAATTTTGTTTTTAAAGGGCCATGTGGTTGGGACTCCAAAAACAGCTAAAAATATTGGGGAGATTTATTGCACTTATATTATCTATTATTGTAGATAATTGATTGGCCGCTACGGGCAACAAAGAGAGTCTTACTATAGGACAGCACAATAAATCTCCCCCATTTTTCTTTCATATCAACTGGTAAAGTATTTTCTAGCTATGCATCTCCCGTATACCACGAACAGCTGAACAATTCCAACAACCGTTCTCCCATAAGCCTCCCCTTCAATTACAGTGATAAAATATGAAGCAAAGCAAGGCTTCTTCTCGATAGATAAAAGTGGTTACCACCGATAATAGTGAAATCTGTATTAAATTTTCATGTTAAAATCTAATGTGACTGTTACTGAATCCTGCTATTTAATATTGTGCACCTGTCATAACTCTTTATTGCATATTGCTGTTGAAAACCGAATAATAGAGAGATATAAACACTCTACACAGGTACATAGAAAATGGCATAAATCCTTTTCTAATACTCAGAGAAATAACGTTTAATGTCTGACAAACGTTACAGTTACATTTGTCAAAGCCAGATATATTTGTTGTTGCCATGAGCAATTATTCTTAATAAATCACGTAAGGCAACTTTATACTGTGTTTTATTGCAATAGACCAAACGTGTGTGTGGATGTTATGGGGCTAAATCAGGAGGAAGCACTGCTTAGAGTTAACATTATCCAATTGTTAAAAGCCCCGGGAAAGAGACTACATCCACTGTATATTTAAAAGACAATCATAGGCTATGTCTGGGAAGGTGGCCGTCTCATAACATAGATGGCCGCTAGTGATCATTATTAGCGGCAGTCTACTTAAAGTAATGTTTCTCTATCATGTTATAGAGCAGAAAGAACTGAGCAGATTTATATATATCTTTGTGGGAAAAGATTCAGTATAACTTGTAACATGTTGATTGAAATCCCTGATCATTCTGTGGTAAGGAGTCCAGTGGGCGGTGTCACTCAGTGGACTGGACTCTTTAGCATGGAAACATTAGAGATTTCAATCAATAAATTACAAGTTATACAGAATTTTTCCTATAAAGTTATATGTCAATCTGCTCAGCTCCTTCTGCTCTATAACATGATACCGATAGCTTAGGCAGCAATTTCATGGTGACCGGTTCCATGTTACGAGACTGCTGCGTTTGCTTTATATGTTTCGGAAGTGGGAACATAGACATACAGAACTATTTACTATTCAAGGGCATACCTACCATATAGGTAGACCATGTGACTGATATGAGGCCCTTGGGGAGAGAGGACCCAGTCCTGACTGGTTCCATTTATTTTGCTACTGGTACTGTACATAGTGGAGCTCCTGTACTGTCAGCAGTAAATGGGTGTATTCCCCAAGGGTCATAGAAGACAAGGGAAAATAAACATTGCGCAGTAAGGAAAATCAGATACTAATTTCTGTCTTTGCCATGGGCGGGGGGGGGGGGGGGGGGGGGGGGGCTTTTAATATTTTTCCTAAACTGAAAGAACAATTTAAAAAGCATCTAAGGGGTATTTCGCTGAAGTTAAACTTTTAATATGTTTCATCCGGGCGAACAACATAACAAACAGGCTATTCTTACCTTTCCACACAACGCAGAATGTTCAGACTTGAAAATTCTCTAAAATTCAGTAGTATACTATGAAGATGTGGCCTTTCATGATCAAGATATATATATATATATATATATATATATATATATATATATAAAATCAAAGGCAGGTAGACGGCACTCCAATGAAGTGAAATAGGTGCAAGTTTATTCACCCGTATACGTACAGCAGTACGTATATGGGTGAATAAACTTGCACCTATTTCACTTCATTGGAGTGCCGTCTACCTGCCTTTGATTTTCTATCCTGTGGAGTCGGGGGTCGACTACCAAGGATGTGCACCCACCAGCTGAAAGCCATTTGACTAAGTCAGCACAGTGCCGTTCAACCATTATCTTTTCATATATGTATATATATATATATATATATATATATATTTTTTTTTATTTTTTGTATTTTTTTTTTTTATATCATGCAGGGTTTGTATGGGTACACACTAATTTCACCTTTCTGTTTTATAAGAATACATTATAAATATATTAAAGACTGAGAAGATCACCTAGCAATAATCCAGTTACTCTGTTTCTCTTATAACTGTATTACCTGTCTTTTTTTCTAGTGGTAATGTTGTTTTCAGCAACCATTTGTACAATATACTACTTTTAGGCTACAATGGCTGTTTTCGACCATCAGCTGTGGTGAGCGGGGACACAGGAGCAATGCAGCAGGATTTTTCTTTAATGTAGCACATTATTAGATTTAAACTATGGCCAAATTTTATACTGTCAAATCTTGCTTTGATTTTACTGTGTGTGAACATAGCCTCATCCTTTTGACACACGAGTTTCCTCTCCGGCTTATCTATTACCTCTCTATCCATCTCCAAGTCCCGACCACCTGCTGCCTCCATCTCAAAGATATTTCTCAAGTCCGATATTTTCTCAACCTTGATTAAGAAAGATGCTATTGTGTGCTGTCATCCTTTACTATCTGGATGACAGCAAAAGCCTTTTCTGTTGCTTTTTATATAACACCCTTGCACCTCTCTAATCCACACTCAGCTTTTTTTTTTTCATTAAAAAAAAAAAAAAAAGTTTATTAAAACAAAATACAGGTGGGAAAGCAAAGTGTAAAGTACAAAGTGCAGTCTAGAAAGTGGTAGGACCAAGTAGGCTGTACAGATTGTGAAATTCTAATCTAATCGTGCACAGGGTGGGAAAAAGGTGAGAGCAAGTTAACCATCAGCAATACCAAATACCAATACCAAAAGAGATGAAAAGAGATATGTTTGCAGAGCAGGAAGCAACTATTACAAGCAAGCCATTGGAAAAGAGGAGCCCGTGGAGCCTCATTGAAGAGTCTCGAAACACAGGACTAGCCAGATTCCCAGGGGGATATCTGGCTAGTCCTGTGTTTCAAACCTCTTCAATGAAGCTCCACGGGCTCTTCTTTTGCATATTCATGTTTCACAGGAGGCAATGCACCTAGGATTTCACTGCATTGAGCACTTTCACTAGCAGCTGGCAATGTTATCGTTTGGCTGGTCTCCCTGAGATCAGTGATCTGTTTCTCTTATGGCTTTACTAGGCATTGCTCCCACCTAGCCAGAATGCTGGCTAGGTGGGAGCCCAAAACAGCTGTATGTGCATGGATACCTGGCCTTGGTTTTCCCTTGTCATTACATTGACTTAAGGGCCACTTAATATGGTGATTTTGGTGGTTTCCTTACAGGAGCCACCCTTTGGCTGGGTCTTTCCTGGAGGCATATCTGGCTAGTCCTGTGTTTCGAGACTCTTTGATGAGGCTCCACGGGCTCTTCTTTTGCATGTTCCGGTTTCCCAGGGGGCAATGCACCTAGGATTTCACTGCATTGAGCGCTTTCACTAGCAGCCACCAATGTTATCGTTTGGCTGGTCTCCTTGGGATATGCAATCTATTTTTCTTTAAGCAAGCCATTGGGACAGAGATAGGATAGCATCATTCATTCGGTTATGAATCACCAATTTCTGTGCCTGAGGGTGTCATGTAGCATGGTTTGCTGAGGGCAGGCATCATTGTCAGGAGGCAACAATCCAAGTGTACAGTCTTGTGGGGTCAGATGGACAAAGGTTCTCAAGATAATTTACTTAAGCTAAATGACCCTGAATCTATGGTCATTGCCATAACAAGTGAAGGAATGTACCCAAGACTATATTCTGTCTATCCGAGTGGAATCTGGTCACATTAGAAGTGGTCATATAGGCCTGCTGAATAATTTTTATTATAATATTATGCATGCACAAGGAGCGCTAATAATAAATCTGCCTCAATGTCTTTTGAAACCTCTTTATTAAATAGGTAAGTACATGAAAGTCAAGGTAGCCTAAGTTTTGGGGCCTAAATTGTAATTTGTAGGCGTGTCGGACCTAAACTTTTGTGTCTGGATTTGTTAATCTCTTTCCTGGGTACCTATCAGTCAGTAAGTTTTTCCTAAATTATTAAAAATTACATGCAACGCTATCCATAACCTGTCCATGCACCTATGACCTAATACTACATTACTTATATTTCCCTCATACTCCCTAGTTTCAGTTAGTTTCGCAGTTTCGACCCATTTCTTCAGAAAAGCCTACAACCTACAATGACCCTTCTACCACTATACTACAATATGAGCAATTTCTGCACTCACCTACTGCCTTCTTCTTACTTCCCCTGTAGATTATAAGTCTTCAAGGACAGGTCAGGATCAGGACAAGGGTAAGGACAATATAGTCTTATTGTCCACCCACACCCATCTCCCTGTCTACTTGAGTGATCCGTCCAAAATAGCAGCCCCCAACTTGGCAATGGTCCCTTTCCTGACTAAGTAAGGGAGAGAGTTAGGGACACAGTGATCTCAAGGTCAGCAAAGTAGGGTCAGTACTAGGATGTCTTGTCATGGTCCAAATCAGTATGGAGAAGGATGGTCAGAATCAGGTCTGAGGGTCAAAGCCCAGGGGAGTATGCCAGGTAAAAAATATAAAAGACACAAAAGGTGATCTGAATCACAGAAATTGTAATCCAACAAATGAGTGTGGAGACTTACAGAATTACAGGCTTCTGTAGTCAGCAGACGCTTCTTTAAATGCAACTCTGATAGTATAGGATGTCTGTGCCAAGCCTGATCAGCCTTGCATCCATGTTACAATTTTGTGTCTTTTGCAGAAAGCAGCAACTCATAACTGGGGGAAGGAAACTGAATACAGTGATC
This sequence comes from Dendropsophus ebraccatus, assembly GCF_027789765.1. Lineage (NCBI taxonomy): Eukaryota > Metazoa > Chordata > Amphibia > Anura > Hylidae > Dendropsophus > Dendropsophus ebraccatus. The sequence continues at coordinate 26,690,094 of NC_091456.1, forward strand.
CCTCAACTTACAATTACCTCAAGATACAATATTTTCAACATACAATGGTCAATCGTAATTTGAGACCAGACTCAACATACAATGCTACAGACAGTCAGGATCTGTGGAACATGTAAGAAACTAAATGATCGACCAATTAAACTGGCCATTATGCTGGTAAATGTCTAGTCTCTTCTCTCTAGTGTATAGTGTGATACTACATGTCCTGTGCTGCTCTATTACTGTACCAGGATGAGACACTCCTTTGGGCACCAGGTGAGGGCGGCTTCATTTTTGTTTCTGGGACCCTGTGTGATCTGTACAGGACCCTGAAGATGCTTCCATCTTCTACTTAGAAAGTTATTTACAGTCTCCAGTCGCTCTTTCAGACTGTTCTATTTAAGGATTTGCTTTATCCATATTAGTTATCTGCTTATTTTCCTTTAAATCTTAATTTTCTCTCATTTTGGGGTGACATTTTAGGGGATTCAGAACCAATTACCAGTTTTCCATAGAATTTTGGTCTCAACATACAATATTTTCAACATACAATAGTCATCCTGGAACCAATTAATATCGTATGTTGAGGGACCACTGTATATAATAACAAGCAAGGAAGAAATTGTTAGTCTCACCATAGGGAGCAACATATAAAGGTTATATTTGAGTGGAATTCCCCTTTTAAATTCTTAGATTCAATATAAAAAATATTAAACTGGTATTCCCATGTAATTGATGACATTTACAAATTCAGTACAACGTTATGTTATTTAATCATACCTCTCTGTTTCACCAAGTCATTTGCTATAATTACACAGTATTCATTATTATAGCATCAGCAACTCAATTACTTCACATTCTTGTCAGGCAACATTATAACATGAGGATTATATGAGCTTTATATCTATAGCTGTAAATATTAATGTATATAAATGAGAACTACCAATGTAGCCAGCTTATCCTCTTAATTCTTACTACCATTATCTCTAATAATATTAAAACGACTCTGTACTCAATATCTGCCTCTCCCAAACGCTTGTACCATTGAATAGCTGCTTTTAATCCAACATCTGCCATGGGGTCTATTCGGCAGGTGACGCAGTTATTGTCCTAAAAAACAACTTTTAAACTTGCAGTCCTGTGTTAAATTGGCGTGGCCCAAAGTATCTGTGCCCTAGGCTTGCACCGCCTATTCATTACTTATCTGAACACTGCACATGGGCCTTAACGATCCCGGCACGTGTGCAGTGTACAGACAAGCGATGATTAGGAGAAATGTTGCCTGAGGGATTCTTATGGTGAAGAGGGCGAGGAGGAGGGACAGAGGCGGTGCAATCCTAGGGCACAGACACTCTAGGCCACACCATTTTGACACAGAGTTGCAAGTTTAAAAGTTGTTTTTTAGGACAATAACTGCATCACCTCCCAAACGGACCCCAGGACAGATCTTGGATTAAAAGCAGCTATCCAATGGTACAAACTGTTTGGGGGGGGGGCAGATTTTGGGTACAGAGTCACTTTAACACTGGCAAACCAAAACTGTTCATCTTGTCCTGCAGTGTTACTGGTTGTTCTTATTTACATAGTTAGGTCATGTCCACATAACGTAACATAACATCAGTACTGGCCTGATGATCTTCATTTCTAATTAATTGGGATGCGGGCCTACCTGTGTGTGTCCACATTCCAATTCCCCCCTGCACACAATGGATACGAAGCCGTATGCTCCATCGTGTGAACTGACAGGTTCTCTGTGGCGCTATTCAATGAATAGCGGGCGCAGAAAACTGACAAGTTGTCACATCCGCTGCTGCGGCACATACCTCTCGCCACGCCGCTGCTGCCCCATCTCCTGCTCTGTGCCGGGGCTCCTCCTCCTCCAGCTCCCCGTCAGCCCGACGGGCGCGGCTCTGCTATGACTTAAAGGGTCAGTGTGCCTTTAATTGACTGCTCCTCTGCTCTGAGACTCTCCTATAAATTGCAGACCTGCCCCACCACAGGTGTTGGAGCCTCTGCATGCTTCCTAGTGTGTTTTGTCCCAGCCGCCCGTTGCTCCTGCCTGTTGTTCCTGTCCATTGTTCCTGCCACTTGCGGTTCCTGCTTATGACTGTGTCCGTGTGTGCCGCTGCCTGCCTGTTGCCCTCTGTTCCTGCTACACCTCGTCCCCTGTCACTAACAAGCCAATCCAGGGGTAGCGACCTGGTGGTCACCTGCCGCAGCAAGTCCATCCCGCCTTACGGTGGGCTCTGGTGAAGACCAGCGGCCCCTTAGACTCCGCTCCCTGGTGCGGTTTACGCCATCGCTGGTGACGGTCCAGTGGATCCACTACTCCAGTCATTACACAAGTCAATTTTTTTGCGGCGCCGCTAGCGATCCTGGACCGAATGTATACTATGTGTATACACTCCTGCCGGGATTCCATTCATTCTCATACAAAGTGTGTGTTGTATAAATCACGTCCGTTGTTGCAAAGTGTGAACATGGCCTAACATAGTTAATAAGGTTGAAAAAAAGACAACAGTCCATCAAGTTCAACCTATAACCCTACTGTGCTCATCTACAGGAAGGCAAAAACAGAAAGGGGCAGATGCCAATTGCCCCAACACACAATTCCTGTATTTAATAAAATTAATGTATATAATAGAAAAGCGCATTTTTCCATATCTCTAAAAATAATTGTAATCTGAACACAATATTACTGCTAAAGGTATAGCTAACTTATACTGCCATGAGCCAGGATAACAATTAATTAAATCCTCAAGTCCTCTCCCGTCCTTACGTTAGCAGACGTACCTTTTTCACAGACACTTAATATGGGTAAAACAAGATAAGACTTACAAAGAGTTAACTGTCAAGAAGCTCTTTCAAATGCAAACTAATTATGATCACATACACCCCGTGGCACAGAATATAACGAAAGCTTTGACTGTTATTAGCATTAAATATGCATTGTATATGTAATATTGATTCCGCAGGCTTTCACAAGCTAATGGCAATTCTCTGCCCGCACTAACAAATTTTACCTGCAAAACGCTTCTGAAAATAATCTATACAGTGTAATATCAAAGCTATCAGAACAAGAGACATTTCCATTAGGCATCTTAACTCTGACCACTGATATCTACATAAGTGACCCAAGCCACATTAAGCTGGGCCGAAACACTTTTTTTATTTTTTGTGCTTGTATCATCATAGTCACTTGCAAATGTTGGAAATGTTCCCAGTTATGCACTTGGATGTAATAATTTAAGTATTAGCTTGTATAACAATACAACCTCAAGTCCTTCATATACATTATGCCATTTAGATTTTTACTTATGTCTATGCGTTGACTATATCCATTGATTATTAATACAAAAGCATTTCAGGCTTTAGGGTGAGTTAACTTTTTATTATATTATGGTAGAGCTTATAAGTTATATTGGTTTCCTATGCTCTTTCCATGTCCTGTGAAGGTACTTGTGATCTACCCCATGGCATCCCCACTCTTACCAAAGTGGAAGTGGAAAACATTTGAATAAACTAAATCCCCTTGCAATGTTTTCCAACAGGGGTCTCCATATGGCTTTATCGTGTGAGCCAACCGATTCCACCATCTCCCTATTACACAGGTTCATGAAGTATACAAAAACTGTTGGACACCATCTAAAAACACACTCATTTACATAAGAATATGTCAGTTTGCAAAGGCATAGCATACTTGTCTAATCAATCACAAAAATAAATAAATAAAAAGGTTTGAAGCTGCTTCTACCATAAACACGCCTGACAATTTGGTAGCTATAACTCAGATGCCTATGGTTCAATATGCAGGATATGCTGGTAACCTTGCCTGGGGTCAGCCAGCAGAGAGAGCATCCAAAAGAAGAAAGTTGTCAGGAGCTGGCTTCTTTTAACACTCCTTGCCCCTGACATTAGCACACGGCAGCGGCGGGGCGTGCTGCTGGTCACGAGGATGTGCCTCACACAACAGTGTCCTTAGTTACCAGCGTCATAATCGGGCCACATTACTCCCCGACTACTGTGCTCACCTGTTATCCCCCTACGTGATGCTGACTGACAAACGCCATTGCCGGTCAGCTCTCCTTCTAGAGGAGGGGTTGGAGTCCCGGCCCCAGTCCAGCCCTGGGGCCGGGACTTCAGCCCATATATACCACTATCCCCACCATGTTCTAGTGCCTGCTACAAAGCCTTCTTTGGAGTGTCTACGCTAGCCATATTCCCTGTTGCCTTATATTCTTGTGCATCTGGCCCTTGGCTTTAGTTTCTTGGACGTCCCCTCTGCCTCGTGACTTGGTACCTCGTTGCCCGACTGTTACTGATCTGGTTTGCTGACTTTTTTTCTTTATTGTGTTACAGTGTGTCTTGTGTTTTGCACCTAGCCAGTGTAGCCTGCAGTCTTCTGATTGGGGCTGGCCTATTAAGGAGTCCTGTTCCCCAAAAGAAAGGCACAGATTGGCGGGAGCAGCGTCAGGGCCTCACCCTGTTTTTGTGTCTCCGGTCACTGACCAGTCATCACAAAAGTATTCCAGCACTTAAATCGTTTAAAACCACTTCTTCATTAGAGGAATCCATTAAAATAAACAACATATTGGGTGCGATCTTGCTAGACGCGTTTTGACTAACGAGGAGCCTTGATCACAGGCTACTTGATATCTGAAGCTTGTTGTAAAACTTTCCTATTGAATCTATCTGTATATTTGGGGTGTGGGAGGAAACCAATAGGCTTGATCGAACATCTGAAAAAGCTAGGATCGACCGGACTCAAACCTAGCCGGACCTTCCGTATTTGATTGCTGATGCGGAGGGAGGAGACATCTCGGGGACCGCCTGGAATTCCAGGATACAGCCTGTTACCTAGGCTGAATCCCGGAATGTCTCCTCCTTCGGCACGGACCATGAAGACATCAGCAATCAAATACGGAAGGTCCGGCTAGGTTCGAGTTCAATCGAACTTGGCTTTTTCAGATGTTCGATCAAGCCTAGAAACCAACACAAACATGAGTAGAACTTACAAACTGGGATTTGAACCCAGGACCCCAGTGTTGCAAGCCTACAGTGCTAACCACTGAGCCCCCATGGTGCCCATATCTATAGTCACACTATGCATGGGAAAGCTCACGGCTCTTACACAGGCCCTATGCACCCAATAGTTAACAAAGACGAACGTCCTTTTGGCATTCGCCTAGAAGACATATTACCTATTTATTTATTATAGAATCCTACAATTATATACAGCTGGCAGTAACATACATTAGAGCCTTGGGATGCCTGGCTGCAATCAAACATGCTGCCCTACTGCGTTTCAATTATATGAAACCAACCTTACACAACTTTTTATATACTTATTATATCTATGAATGAACTATAAAATGGTGTTAAAAGGTGAATGTACCTTCAAAATGACAAGAAATAATTAGTATGTTTTCAGGAGGTAACCTCTCTGTCAGGTGCACAAACAATAATTTACTTTTAATTAATATGACGGTAGAAATTAACTTTTATGACCTTAAACATCAGATGTTAATTTTGTTAGTTATCATACCTCATAACTACTGGATAGTATAAGAAATAAAAGCTTTACAAACACTGTCAGAATACTAAACAAGGGCAGGAGCCTAGTCTGTGCTTAAACTCAGAAAGGCCATAATTGTACCACAGATTCCCCATAAAAGTCTACTGGAGGGTCAGTAAGTTTTGCAGATCTGTAATTTTTACAGAAGAAACATCCATAACGTCCACGAAAAATATGGACCGCCTTAATTTAACCTTCCTATTTTTTGAGGATCTCTTAAAAAATACTGATTACAGATACACACTGTGCATGAAAAGAGGCCAGTTAGAAGCCTCTTTTCCTGTCAATGACTACTGCAGAGCGCACTGACAGACGGAGAGGTGTGACTAGCCATGACCTAGATGACTAGTTCCCAGCTCTCTGCCTGTCTCGAAAATAAGACATGATTCTTGTGGCCACTCTTGTGTGGCATAGCTGACAGATTACTTGTAGAGATGAGAGAATTGAATCTTACAGTACCAAACTTTTTGCAAAGTTCGGAACGAGTTTGTAAAGATGGAGGCGGTATAATAAAATACACAAAAAAAAAACAAAAAACAAAAAAAGGGTGTGCTCACCTGCACCTGCTCCCTTGGTGTCCTCCTACTGGTCTCTGGTGTCTCCAGCTGCCTCTAGCTTGCTTAGCCAATCTGTGACTGAGACGGGACAGCCCTGCAGCCAGTGACTGGCTCAGTGGGCTCTTGTCTCAGGAGTGACAGCCCACTCAGCCAATCAATGGCCATGTTGCTGTCCAGTCTTAGTCAGTTAGTGATTGGCTGAGTGTGTTTTCCCTTCCGACACATTGGGAAACTCCAGAACAAACTCCTATAACTAATTCCGGAATGTGTCTTTTTATGTGAACTTCTCTTTTCTCTTTAGGAGCAGTTGGTCTGTAGTAGTCTATGTACAGTGCACCGATCACTAGCCGTCCGGGCTGCCAGGACTCCCATCCTCTGAGCCTTTGATCCCCCATCCCTATTCTTATAATTGCTATATTGTGTGTGGGTGGCGCAGATAGTGCTGTAGATGTTTCAGGTCTGGTGCATGAGCATTTTTTCTTTCTCCTTGACAAGAAACGTCAATGCCTCCAAAGAGAATAGCAATATGATATGGCTGCTTCTCATGGGGTGCTTTTAAAAAAAAAAAAGATTTTTTTATTTTATTTTTCATTGCCTTGACCAATGATTGGCTGAGCTGACTGTCACTCTAGTCTTGGGAGTGACAGCCTGCTCAGTTAATAACTGACTGAGACAGGACAGTGCCACTCCCAGTGATTGTCTGAGAAGCCTGTCTCTCCCGAGACAAGCGGGCCAGCCCGCTCTGCCAATCACTGGCCACAGCGATGTCCTGTCTCAATTAGTGATTGGCTGAGGGTTGAAGGTGGCTGTGAGGGACACCAGAGAAGGAGGACACCATGGGAGCATTGACAGGTAAGTAGATGTGTAATTAGAGATGAGCGCTCATCTCTAATTACTTGTCCTGAATAAGGAAACCTTGTTTGTCAGAAATCCCTAATAGGAATAGAAAACGTATCTTTAAACCAGAGAACAAAAAGAATTTACTAGTAGATATGGTGGACAATTTGTTCAATTAAGTTTTAGCTTTTAACTAAGAGATTGAATTTTTTATTTTAGTAATATCAGTGCCTATAAGTCTATAGTACAAGTATTATTCAGGATGTGTCTGCGTCCCAAAGGCCACAGAAACGGCTGGATGATAATTTATATGCCATGCAATGCTAGTTACTTAATCATTGGTGTAACTGTTTAATTATTTCTGGATGATTCATTCCGGCTAATAATGATAATGTAATATTTATTAAGATCCGCTAAGAAGAGGATAAGGCTATTCATTATGGATTATAAATACAGGGGTGGTTGAATTATTCATAAATACCTGTAATAGTGTAGTTGACTAAAAAATGATAAAATTTATATAACAATGTGGAACATTAAAATTTTATATTGTTCATAAAATGCGTATTGTCCGCCTATATTTTTGAGCCGTTCACTGCCTGCTCTACAGAGAAGCATAATTGTACATTTTTATCTTTATTAATTTAGATGTTCCAATTATAAAGGCCAGTTAGTCTTTTTTTTTAGAGAAGTATCTAAATTATATTTGGGACAGAAAGGTTTATTATTCACCTTCTTTGGAATTTGTGTTTGGCAACTGTAGAAAATTAAGTAATCGATGACCATTCTTAAAGGGGCACTTTGGCAGAATATTTTTTTTCTTTCAAATCAACTGCTGTCAGAAAGTTTTATGATATCCTTCTATTTAAAAATCTAGTACATACCAACGGCTGTATGCCCTACAGGAAGTGGTGTCTGACACAGTGCTCTTTGCTGCCACCTCTGCCCATGACAGGAACTGTCCAAAGTGGGAGATGTTTTCTGGTTCAATGTTTTTATTAGTTTTTTTAAGAACAAATTACAAAAGAGAAAGTCTATAAGCACAAAAAAATGAAACAGGCCCAAGAAATCCTAAAGCTTCAGAAAGCCAAGATATTTTGAACAATTGCTTCCAATTTGAGAATTGTTCAAAGTGTCTGCCTCTACTTGGTCGTGCACTCCACCCATCTCACCCAGGTGATTAAATATTTTTGCCAGTATTAAATGGATCCTGCATGCCCGGAGCATAGGCTTATTATATACAATGGAAAGGCCATAGTACAGTGTAGGGTCCATCCCGCCATGAGGCCGCCTTATCCTTGGTGGGATGGTTTACACCATTTTCAAATGGTAATTAGAGATGAGCGAATAGTGAAATATTCGATAATTCGATTCAAATAGTTCCCTATATTCGTATATTCAAATGAATATCGAATCCCATTATAGTCTATGGGAGAAAAATACTTGGGACCTGGAAATCAATATTCGACCACTAGGTCACCAAGTGCCCAATGAAATCTCAGGAAATTATGGAACCTATGGAATGCATATGGGACAGCAGGGGAAGCATGCCTGGCTGCATCTAACACTAGTGATGAGTGTCACAGCCGCGGCGGCGTCCCGCGTTCCGGGCCGCCGCCGCGACCGCTTCCTGCCCCATGCAGCAGCCGGTGTCCATAGTCGGGGACCCGGCGCTGCTATCACCTCGGCCCCGGGGGGCGCCTCACCTCTCCACGCTCCTGTCTCCCGCTGTGCCGGCCGGCGCGCGCGTCCCCGCCTCCTTGGGCGCGCGCGCGCCGGCTGTCTCAGATTTAAAGGGGCAGTGCGCTCCTAATTGGTAGTTGCACCTAATCACTCCCCTATAAATCCCAGCATGCCCTGTCCCCTGTGTTGGAGCCTCTACATGCTTCCCATAGCGTTTGGCCCAGCTCCCTGTTGTTCCTGATACCTGTCCGCTACCTGGTCCCTAGTCCTTGTTCCTGTTTCCTGTCCGCTACCCAGTCCCTACTCCTAGTCCCTGGTTCCTGCTTCCCGTCTCTCTGCTGTTCCTGTGTTCAGCCTGTCACCTGCGGTACGCTTACACGCCACTGTCAGTACCCGCTCCTGTCACGCCTCGCCTGCCGTCACCAGCAACCAAGCCAGGGGTAGCGACCTGGGGGTCGCCTGCCGCAGCAAGTCCATCCCGCCTTGCGGCGGGCTCTGGTGAAAACCAGCGGCCCCTTAGACTCCGCTCCCTGGTGAGGTTTGTGCCATCGCTGGTGCCGGTCCAGTGGATCCACTACTTCGGGCGTTACAGTAGGCTCCAACCATGGATCCCGGCGAGGTGCCTGATCTCCGTGACGTCGCCAGAGTGGTCACTCAGCAGGCGCAACAAATCCAGAAACAGTCACAGCAGATCCAGCAACTCACTGCCGCCTTACAGCAGCAGACTACTGCCCAGCGCACACCACCTCCTGACGCTTCTTCTTCACTCCGACTGGCCCTCCCAAGCAAGTACTCTGGGGACTCTTAAGTTGTGCAGAGGATTCTTGACTCAGTGCACCATGCACATTGAACTTTTGAGTAGTCAGTTTTCCACCGAGCGCTCTAAAGTGGCTTTCATCATCAGCCTATTAGAAGGTAGAGCCCTGGCCTGGGCCACGCCACTGTGGGACCGTGATGATCCTGTTGCTGCCAATCTCCGGGCCTTCCTATTCGAGTTTCGCTCCGTCTTTGAGGAACCTGCCCGTGCTTCTTCAGCCGAGACTGCTCTCCTCAACCTCTCTCAAGGCAGCTCCTCTGTAGGTGACTACGCCATCCAGTTCCGCACCCTGGCAGCTGAATTGGACTGGAACGAGGCCGCCCTATTGGCCACCTTCAAGAAGGGCCTGTCTAGTCGAGTGAGAGACGTGCTCGCTGCCCGAGACCTGCCTACCTCCCTGAACGAACTCATTCTACTGGCCACCCGAGTTGATACTCGTTTTTCGGAGAGGGAGGAGGAGGTTCGGCATGAACATTTACTAACCCGTTCCCGTCGCCATCCCCAGCTGGCGCCGGTTTTCCAGAATCCTGACCTTTCGATGTCCCAACCCTCTCCTGAGACTCCTATGCAGGTGGAACGGGCTCACCTGACGCCTGATGAAAGAATCCGGCGCCTGGAGCAGAATCTCTGTCTCTATTGCGGTGGTTCCGATCACTTCCGGCTGGGATGTCCCCTACGTCCCCAAACATCCGGAAAATGCTCGCACCTAGGTCCGGTGGGACAGGTGTCCCTAGGTGTGAATGCCACCATTCCAAGTCTGTCTATGCCAGTTTCCATCCGGACTCCCTCAGGACAAAATCATCAGACTACTGCCTTCCTCGATTCTGGGTCAGCAGGCAGTTTTATTGCGGCAACATTGGTCCAAAGATGGCGGCTACCCGTGACCCGACTAGCCAGGCCCCTGACTATCTCCTCGGTCACAGGCGAAATTCTTACCGACCGTGTGTACTACCAGACCGCACCTTTAGTCCTCCAGGTGGGTCCTTTACATCAAGAAGAGATATCCTTCTACGTCCTGCCCCATTCTTCCCCCGCGGTCCTCCTGGGACTCCCGTGGCTGCAAGAACATGCCCCTCAACTGGACTGGAGAACCGGGGAAATTCTCAGTTGGGGTCAGGACTGTTCCAACCAGTGTCTCAGGTCACCTCAGACCAAGTGTACTATGTCGTTTCCTGTCCCAGCCAAGCCTCTACCCGACCTACCGGCAGAAGACCAAGACTCGGCGGATGCCTTCTCTGCCGAGGTGTACCCTCTCTCCGTACCCAAGACTAAGGTCGTGTCCTCTCACCACCGGGAGAACTTACAGAAGGTCCTCGTCCACAGACCCACAGTCCCTTGCCATGTTTTACCGCCTGATCGCCTAGCACCGGTCGTCACCTCCTCGCTTCGGAGAGTACCCCCCGGAAAGACTCATGTTCACCCTGCGCTTCGAAGAGGTATTTTGAAGTGGGGTCATTCCTCGTTGGAGGCCGGGCACCCTGGAGTCCGTAAGACCGGCCAACGGATCTCTCGCCACTACTGGTGGCCCAGTCTGTTTCAAGATGTCAAAGACTTTGTGGCTTCCTGTGCCATCTGCAGGCAAGAAAGAGGGGGAGGCCAAAGGGGGGGGGTACTGTCACAGCCGCGGCGGCGTCCCGCGTTCCGGGCCGCCGCCGCGACCGCTTCCTGCCCCATGCAGCAGCCGGTGTCCATAGTCGGGGACCCGGCGCTGCTATCACCTCGGCCCCGGGGGGCGCCTCACCTCTCCACGCTCCTGTCTCCCGCTGTGCCGGCCGGCGCGCGTCCCCGCCTCCTAGGGCGCGCGCGCGCCGGCTGTCTCAGATTTAAAGGGGCAGTGCGCTCCTAATTGGTAGTTGCACCTAATCACTCCCCTATAAATCCCAGCATGCCCTGTCCCCTGTGTTGGAGCCTCTACATGCTTCCCATAGCGTTTGGCCCAGCTCCCTGTTGTTCCTGATACCTGTCCGCTACCTGGTCCCTAGTCCTTGTTCCTGTTTCCTGTCCGCTACCCAGTCCCTACTCCTAGTCCCTGGTTCCTGCTTCCCGTCTCTCTGCTGTTCCTGTGTTCAGCCTGTCACCTGCGGTACGCTTACACGCCACTGTCAGTACCCGCTCCTGTCACGCCTCGCCTGCCGTCACCAGCAACCAAGCCAGGGGTAGCGACCTGGGGGTCGCCTGCCGCAGCAAGTCCATCCCGCCTTGCGGCGGGCTCTGGTGAAAACCAGCGGCCCCTTAGACTCCGCTCCCTGGTGAGGTTTGTGCCATCGCTGGTGCCGGTCCAGTGGATCCACTACTTCGGGCGTTACAATGAGCCAACATCCCAAATTTTCCAAGTGTACGCTGAAGATTAATGAACAAATTATGACCGTAAAGTAAAAGCGTACGTTTCGGTCTAGCAGTACGCACTTGCGTATGTATCAGGTCAGGTGCAGTGTAAAATACGTTATAACGAAAATTAACGATAACTACAAATCAATAGTGGCAAGATAACCGATATTAACCCGCAATCAAAGTATACAGCATATATACCAGATATATAATTGGTTTTTAAAATAATAAAATTAAAGGGCTTGTCAACACCTTTACAGGACGCAGACTGTGCAAATTAGTAATAGCAAGATAAGAGCTATTATTCCACACTCACAGTGTACAGCCGTATATCGGATATATAATTGTTTTTACAACAATAAAATTAAAGAGCTGTTCAACTCTTATACAGGATGCAGACTGCGCAAATCATTATTACATCAGTAGATGTCTGAACACACTTCCTGTCTCACAAAAGCTTCTAAATATCTGTTTTTTTATACTTTTAGCCCTAACAACGGCTTTTGGGGGTCCCTCCCTACCTAATGTCATCTAAAAGCTTTCTCTCCCTGGTATAAAGCCTGTCCCTCTCTAGCTCCAACCAGCAAGTGACACGAATCGGAAATCACTATTCTTATATTCAAGAGGTGACGTAGTTTAGCCAGCCAATCACAGTTAGAGTTTTTTTTTAAAGTCCTGCCTATTCCTAGTGCCTGTCCCTCCCCCCTGCATGTTTATTGGCTGGAAATAAGCGCCAGGGGGTGGGAGGGCGAATCGAATTTTTAAGGCATTGGCGCTCGAGTATTCTAACGCATTTGAATAGCTTGAATAGTGTGCTATTCAATCGAATAGCTATTTGATCGAATAGTATTCATTGTGGAGATTTTTTTTTAGCAGTTGGGGGGGCTGCTTTACGAGATTTTTATATCTGTATTGGGTCTGTATCTTGCCATTGCTGCGAGCTGTTGCATTTCTATGTGTTTATGTGTAACAATTTGAGAAAGGTCCTCTTATGCTCAAGCATCACTATGGCCCAGTTGATTATCTTTGGACAATGAACATCCTAACAATATAATATGTTCTAGTACTCTGTTACTATGTACTTTGTTACTAGCACTATGTTCTCGCCACAGGATTTGTCAGGCCATCTATCCGGATGGCCATCAAAAAGACACCCACAAGAAATGATCATGAATATTATTTGCGGCTGTCATTACCGGAAACATAGCCATCATTTTTACATAGTGGAACATAGCCTAGCCTTGATTTTCAATAGTAGACTATGATGCATTGTGACCAACATAAAATTTAACATAGCAGCAAAGCAGAAAACAGCATTATTACAATGGTCAGATAAACCTCCTGTCAGTTCAAGTTCTTTTGAAGAGGAAAAAAAAAAAATGTTGACAGGCGCTTCATCTGCTTACTGGAGAAAAGCAGCTTCAAATCCATTTTATTTGCATGTTTTAGCGCTTCTATTTTTACACTTTCTTTGGATTTTACATTAGAGACTGCTTGTCCTAATAGCTTACAATACATTTACTGGAGTCAAATAAAAATAAAAAAATCTTTAGTAAAAGTTATTGAAAGAAAGCAATTGGCCTTTATCCATAAAAGTAGAAACATAGACGATTGTCAGCAGAAAAAGACCACCTGGTCCATCTAGTCTGCCCTTTTAGTATTGCCCTTCTTATTATCTCAGGATAGATATATGTTCATCCCTGGCAGGTTTATATTTAGTTATTGTAGATTTACCAACCACACCTGCTGGAAGTCTGTTCCAAGCATCTACTACTCTTTCAGTAAAGTTACATTTTCTCAGGTTGCTTCTGACCTTTCCCCCAACTAACCTCTCACTGTGTCCTCTTGTTCTTGAGTTGTTTTTTTCTAAAAACACTTACCTCCTGAACCCTATTTAGTCCTTTAACATATTTGGGCTATGTTCACACTACTTAAGTTTCCGTCCGTAGCGCGTTCCGTGAATAAGCGGCCGGAGATTTACGTAGTTTGCGTACAATGGAAAGTATACGATCTACGGCTGCACAGTTCACACTACGTAAGAACTTACGCCCGAATCGTATGCGGCGCCATAAAAAAATGAACCAGACCGTTGTTTCAGGACGGAAATGCTGTAACTTACGCCCGTAGCGTAACATGCGGTCCCGTACGGAGTGGTGATTTCTTCATTTTTGCACTTTGATTTGCCGATCCAAAAGGTTCTGTGGGGTGTCCGGGGCTAGCCAAAGATATCCAAGTAAAAGACCGCTGTCAGATCGCTATGTACGGCGCTCGGGAAGCGTAAGTAGACTACGGGCGTAAGTTCGCGGACCGTACGTAGCCGGCCGCAACTTACGTAAATCCCCGGACGGAGTTTCACACGTATATGTCCGGCCGCGTAAAATATGCGGCCGGACATATACGTAGTGTGAACATAGCCTTAAAGGTCATGTCCCCTCTTTCCCTTCTTTCCTCCAGACTGTACAGATTCAAAACTTTAAGTCTTTCTTGATATGTTTTATGTCTGACACCCGCCACCATTTTTGTAGCCCGTCTTTGGATCTGTTCTATTTTGTCAATATCCTTTAAGCGTAGATGGTACTAGTAACTAAATGCCCCTGGATGCTATACCCCCCCAAAAGAGGGGACACAGAAAACATAGCCAATGAGATATTTGTCCTGCAATGGCCAATACAAAGGAAATGTACTATGACAAGGTGACTATTCCGACGATGACATGAACAGCTTGAGTACATCCAGAAGAAAGACTCTCTGCAAAGGAACTGTCTGTTCTGGCTAATACGCAGCGATTTCCCCTACTATATCTGTCCATAGAAACATGGTTACCTTACCTTACAGTGGAATAATAGGAAATATTGCAGATTTGGCCAAAGTGTGCTAGATAGGACCACTTTATAGGCAGCATATTTATGCTAGTACAAAGATGTGCATAGTGGATGGGATGCCATATTACAGATTTTGCATTAGGGTTCAGCAGCTTAATCTGATTGTCACAGTTGTTTCTAAAGTTTAATGATTTAAAAGGTTGTCCTTGCAAAATTAAGTTTTTCCCTATCCACAGGATAAGGGAAAAGTAAGAGATAGTGGATGGGGGGGGGGGGGTCCGACCTCTGTACCCTACGCCGATCTCCGTATTGGGCTCCAGCTTTTCTGTTATTAATAGATCCGTGGGTACAGCATGTGACCTGCGGCTCTATTCATTCCTATAAAATGACGGAAAGAGCCAAATAAGCCGGAAGAGGGCTGTACTCGGCTCTTTCCGGCGGCTCCATAGGAATGAATAGAGCTGCGTGCTGTAACCGCGGCTGTATACCTAACAGAGAAGCCGGGGCCCGACCCAGGGATCGGCGGGCGGTACGGACGTTGGACCCCCCTCAAACTCTTTCCCCTATGTAATAGATAGAGGACAAGTTGATTTTTCCCAGACAACCTCTTTAACATATATGAAGCCTCTTTGATGTGTTTGTTGGCGATCTTCTGATTTACAAACAAATTGTAAAAATGGGATCATCTCAAGTCTATGTACACAAATTAACCTTGCCTTTATAATTAACAATTTATCGAGTAATATTTGAGCAAAACCTTAGTTCTATCTGATTTAAAGGGGTCGGACACCTTATAACAACTGTGCAGTAAACTAGCATTAATAATACAGAGTAACTTCTTTATACACTAAGGCATCACTGTGGTCCTGTTCTCTGTAATTACACCCCCCTGTTCCCTTCTGTTCCTCCATCCTTGTGTGGCGGCTGGGCTGCTCATCCATCTATAACATGGTTGTATGGGTGGGCAGAGCAGTGTGATTACAGAAAACAGGACCACAGGGAAGGCTTGGTGTATATATAAGTTAATCTGTACTGTTATTATGCTAAGTTGTTATAAGGTGGACAACCCCTTTAAGTTAACAGAGATTTATGTTTCCTCTTTGTTTTTAGATCAGAAATGGACACTGACACAGAAATTGGTGATCCATCTGGAGAGAATAGGGTCAATGCTCATGATCTCTTTATAGGAGCAGATGACGGAGCAGAAGAGCACCACTCACTATGGTAAAGCGTCCAGGTGCACAAAACATCCGCGGCTCCTTAGGGGATTTTTTTGTTGTTGAAAATATCTTTCCTTTTAACAGATGAATAAATGTCCTTTGTTCACCTGTCAGAAATTCGGATTGCCGTATAAGAGGGGTGATTTTACGTCCATAAAAAATGCAGAGATAAGCCGAGATGAAGATTTATAATGTTATGAAACATCTTCGCAGAGCGCTGGCACAGCGGCATCGTCTGCAACAAACCTGTTTAGGTGACGTGTTTTAAAATAGAAACAGTTACTCAAACATTGTGACATGTTAATCACTGTTATACATGACATCATACAGGGAACACATATTACTAATTCAATGGCGAGAATGCTTAACACACATAAGAAAATACAAGGACAGTGAAATGAAAAGGGTCCATTCATATGGATAGGGTCTACAGCAGATTTGATGCGGTGTTTAAAGGGGAACTACAGCACCCTAGAGTGCAAGAGGCGAAGAGGAGGAAGGTATGTCTCTCACCTTCCTCCTTGGCACTGTTCTCGTGCTGTTAGCAGTGTAATCCTCGGTCCGGAGCACTGTTAGGAGCACTGCCCCACCCCTAGAGCGCCAGTCTACTGCATTGATTATTGTTAAAGGGAGTGGGCCGGCTCGCACGATGGGGCGTATCAGTTCTCCTAATGGTGCTGAGGAGTAAACAGCCTCCAGTGCTCCAGCTCAGGCCGTTGCTTGTTAATAGACCGGCCCTGTGTGCAGGACCTGGGCTGGTGCTTCCCCTGATGGTATTTTTCTGTTAGAGTGGAGCTATCAGCAGGTTACAAGTCTCTGAGGCTGGCTTCACACTGCGTTTTTGCAACACGTTTTTTTCCGATGAAAAAAACTGATGCATTTGTGTGCATCCGTTTTGATCCGTTTTTCCATTGACCACCATTGTAAAAAAAAACTGATCAAAACGGATCCGGTTTTTTTTGACAGACACAAAAACGTAGCTGACACTACTTTTGTGTCCGTTAAAAAAAACCAGGTCCGTTTTGATCCATTTTTTTTTACAATGGAAGTCAATAGAAAAACGGATGCCTCTGTTTTTTTAATCCGTTTTTAATCCGTTTTTTGAAAAAAAAAAAAAAGGGATTAAGAAAACGGATGAAAAAAACGCAGTGTGTGAACCCAGCCTAACCTGCTTATAAATCCCTATAGTCAAGGAGCGTTGAGGATGAAGGTAAGTTTCTTACCTTCATCCTCTGTGCCGTTTTACAGATATTCAGAGTTTAATCATTATGCAAATAGCTTGTTGTGGTGCAATGGGATGGGGGCAACCACCCCCAGTGCACCAATCCGCCTTCAGCCATCCCACCCCTGCTATTGAATTTCACCAATTGGTGCACTGGGGTCGTAGCCCGCCCTAGTACACCAAATCAACCTATTTGCATAAGCATAAGGATTCATTTTTGAATATCTTGGAAATGGTTACCTTCATCCTCAGCACCCCATGCATTATAGGGAGCTATCAGCAGGTTAGATACCTCTTACCTGCTGATTTTCTCTTTAAAGATAAAAAAAACAAGCTACAGTATACTCACCTATACTAATCCCCCACAGCTCCTAGTCTGACATCTCCTGGTCCCTGCTCATCACTATTTGTTTTTTTTTGTTCCTTTTGACATGTCTTCCTAGCAGAAACTACCTGCTTAGCTTATCACTGACTAAATCTGGACTGACTAAAGCAAAGACTGGAAGAAATCAGACTAGGAACTGCGGGGGATTGTGATAGGTGAATATAGATTTTTTATGTTTACCAGGCCCCCTGGAAAAATATAAAAATACTCTTTTCCCAGACAACCCCTTTAAATTAGCTGGTATCAGTGTATCTAAATATTGCAGTTGAGAATCAAATATTAGAACAAGTCTAAAACCTTTTTTGTATATACTCCATCAATGTCTGTAAAAAAAAGTTTTGGAAATGAAACATATGTCAACAACAACATCAGCGTTTTTTTATATTACATGATTATTGCAGTACTACCTCCTGGCCATTCAAATCAATGGCTTACTGCGTGATGCTTAAATAGGCCATTTCCACCATAGCAAGTGCTGCTCTTTGTCAATGGCTCTCTGCTCTCACTAACAGAGGTCGGCTCATTCATCTTTCAAGCTAATTTGGGGGAACATTTACTACGTTGATAAATTCCAACATAATGGGGCAGCATTAACTGTAAATATACAGAAGCCCAAATTGTAATATAATGGATTGTTCAGAGTAAATTTTACATATCATTTACATATATATTAAGAGTCTTTAGAATGGAAATCATCATCGGTGTCTGTTCATTGAAATATGTTTGAAATCTATAAATATTCAGGGAAAATGTTGTACTGTGGACGACCACATTGGACAGCTTAGCGTCATTTATTCAATTAAAAATTAAATAGGAACTAAGTAAACTAGTTGGTAATATTTATCGGTATACTGTATGTCTCCAGCCTGTGAGGGGACTATATTTGCATGGGAAGATCTTTGCCAGGAAAACGGCGGAGGAGAATTTAAGAATATTTATTAATATTTGATTTCTCAGCACAAATCTGATATTCTGTGCATCCTAGTTCCCAAAGGCGCCAGTGCCTTATTGGATATTAATAAGATTCCAAATAACAACAACGGTAATAACACAATTGCAGACACCACACAGCAGCTAATGCAGTCATCGGTTTCGTTTCAATTTCTGTAGATCATCAGTTCAGGAAAATTGCATAGTAATACCTAACTTAATGTAAAATTAGCCTTGAAAAATAGCACCGAGCATATTAAAACAGTACATAAGAAAATGATGTCCATTAGTGTTGCAGGCTAAAATTTGCTACCGAAAAACTAAATGTAAATGTAATTATGCCATGTGTTATAATAATAATGCAACATTAAAGGGGTACTCTGGCGGATAAAAAATCTTTCAAATTAAAGGAAAAGTCAGCAGTTGGACATTTATTTTAAAAGAGACAGGGAGGAGGAGGCTGAACATAACATGCATCTACCTCCTCAACTCCAGCGCAGGGGTCCGCTGTCCCCCGCTCCAGTTTCCTGTCCCTTGGCCACTTCCTGGTCTCAGTCTTCCTGAGTCTTCCGAGTCGTGACATGTCATCCTGCTCAGCCAGTCAGCAGCCATAGTGCAGTCTCGCCTCGGCTGCTGACTGGTTGATTGGAGGTGACACGTCATGACTTGGGTCTCTGCCTGGAGCGGGGGACAGCGGACACTTGTGCTGGAGCTGGGGAGGTAGGTGCATGTTATGTTTAGCCACCTCCTCCCCGACTCTTTTAAATGTCAAACACCGGACATTCCTGTTTTAGGTACTACCTTGTTCACTAGTGCCTTGTGCTCTGAATTTATCTTCTGTATTTTTCCTGACCTTGGCTTGTTCCCTGACTGCAGCCTAGTTCTATGTTTTTTGTACTTTGCTACTGACAGTGTTCCTGACCTCGGCCTGGCTTACGCTAATCCCTCTGGTTTCTGATTAGGTACTGCATTGCTATCTTGGTATTGATCCCTGGCTTGTTTATTGGTATCCTCCTGAATTCTGATTTGTGGCCTGACGTTCCTGTACTCTGTTTTTACCCAGACTGCTTGACCATTCTTTTCACCTGAAAGCCCCAGCACGTAGCAGTGTAGGGACTGTCGCCAAGTTGTCGCTTACAGCTTAGCGCAAGACCAGCAAGTAGGCAAGGACAGAGGCTGAGGGTCAGATCAGGGCTTACTCTTATCCCTGACCTGACACTATAATTTTAGGACCTTCCACACAGGTCCAGAGGCAATCACCTAGACTACTGTCATGTATCTGAACTTATGCAATGTTATTTTATCAATAGCTTGTCATTCACGCTCGCATCAGAACTTCCCACTGCACACTATGGAGCGTGCGGCCGGAGCCGCTCGCTTCATAGTGTGCATTGACAGGGTTTTCTGCAGCTGCTATTCAATGAATAGCGGCCGCAGAAAACTGACATGTCCTGAGGGATCCCCGCCGGAGTGTATACTAGGTGTATACACTCCGGCTGAGATTGCCTCAGAAGGCAGCACAAAGTGAGTTCCGTGGGACAATGGCCGTGATTCCCATGGAACTTACGTTGTGTAAACATAGCCTAAGGGTACATTCACACTAGTGGTGAGTGAACATGTTCGTAAATGTTGGTATGTTCGCACGAACATGACGATAATTGTTCGTGTTCGCCGATTACGAACCATTTGTTCAATGATCGTAATGGTTATAACAATAACTTTCAAACATATTCGAACTTGGGAACGTACAACTTTGCTTTGCGTCTGATACGTCTGTAACTCTAGAACGAAACGTATGCAATCTATACACAATCTGTACGCAAATTAATGCAGATGAAATGATTACGCAACTGCGTAGTTTACACTTTACACCTGGTAATCTGTACACATGTGCATAGACCAACACGTACGCTTCTACTGCATGTTTATTATTTGTTCGTGAATGTTCGGCGAACACGAACACAAACCGATTATGGTCATTTTTTTATGTTGGTGTTCGGGTTCGCTCATCACTAGTTCACACTGCGGAATCCACACTAGGAATTTCCGCTGGGCGGTCTCCACTTGAAGTTCAACCCATTCCATGAACTCAGTGATATTTGCCAGAGGATTCCACCATCCGTACAAAAAATTGACATGTCAATTCATGGGGTGGATGACAGAATCCACCGGCAAATATTATTGAGTCTATGGAACAGGCAAGACTTCATGCAGAGGCCGCCCGGCGGAATCTGCTTGAAGTTTTGCACTGATTCCGCAGTGTGAACCTACCCTAAAGCAGGTTCAGACAGAGGAGCTCAATCTGTGCAGCTCAAATTTGAAAGTCGTAACTACAGTTCTGCAGGAGATTATAGATCTATGCAAGACGCCAATGTTCTATGTGTGACCTTCTTCTTTAACCCCTTAGCGACCCATGACGTACCTGGTACGTCATGGTGCCGCAGGGGGTGTTCAGAGCGGGGTCCCACCGGGACCCCGCTCTGAACGGCACTGATCCTGGCTTACACGTGCAGCCAGGCAGTGGCTCTATTAGCCGGCGCGGGGCCCGTTGCCACGCCGGTTAATTAAGCACTTCAATGCAGCTGTCAAACCTGACAGCAGCAGGCCATAGCAATCTATGACCGATCTAATCGATCTTTGCTGTGTATATTCACAGCATTGATCTCTATGAGAGATCAGTGCTGTGTATATACAAGTCCCCCAGGGGGGCTTCTAGTTGATGTTAAAAAAAAAAAAAAAAAAAAAAAAGTGTTTTTATTACTAAAAAATCCCCTCCCCTATTAAAAGTCCAAATCACCCCCCTTTTCCAATTTTATAAATATAAATTAATAAATAAACTAATAAATAAACATATTTGCTATCGCCGCGCACATAATCGCCCGAACTATTAATCACATTCCTGATCTCGCACGGTAAACGGCGTCAGCGCCAAAAAATTCCAAAGTGCAAGATTGCGCATTTTTGGTCGCATCAAATCCAGAAAAAATGTAATAAAAAGTGATCAAAAAGTCGTATATGCGCAATCAAGATAGCGATAGAAAGAACACATCATGGCGCAAAAAATGACACCTGACACAGCCCCATAGACCAAAGGATAAAAGCGCTTTAAGCCTGGGAATGGAGCGATTTTCAGGAACATATATTTGTTAACAATGGTTTGAATTTTTTACAGGCCATCAAATAATATAAAAGTTATTCATGTTATATATCGTTGTAATCGTAACAACTTGAGCAACATGCATAACAAGTCAGTTTTACCATAGGGCGAACAGCGTAAATGCAAAACTCCCCGAAATCAAAACAAATTGGTTTTTTTTTTTCAATTTGACAGCGCAAATGATTTTTTTCCGGTTTCGCAGCATATTTTATGGAAAAATAATGTCTGTCACTGCAAAGTACAATTGGTTTAGCAAAAAATAAGTGCTCATATAAGTCTCTAGGTGAAAAAATGGAAGCGCTATGGACTTTTAAACATAAAATGGAAAAAGCAAAAGCGCAAAAATGAAAATTGGCTTTGACCTTAAGGGGTTAAAGGGGCATTCCCTGGGCTTTGACATTAATAGACTATTTTCACTTGCCATCCATTAATACTGGAAAGTCCTTTTCCATGTTTGTTTTGGCCAGTGCTTTATTTTTTTATGTACAGCAATGAAATCTGTTCTCTTATTTTAAATGCATAAGCTTCAATGTATAATAATCTACATTAAGCTTAATATATCACTTCGCTGCAGAAGCCTCCAGCTTGCCCAAAGCCTTTGTAATATAATACTGCATTTTATGTGTTAATAACCCAACAGAGCTTAGTAACATCTATAAATATAAAAATGGTACTCTGTAAGCTGTCAGCACCATTATTTGTAAATCAAATATAGAAATACTGACACATGCGGCATCCCATCAGTCACTGTACTCCAGTATCAATACGTTTCAATAATGAAGGCCGTTTGTCTTCTGTTTTGGGCAATAATCTACAGTTCTTAAATTATTTTATGAATAATGTTGCAAATGGATGCAGCATTTTGTATTATCAGTACCTATCATTCCAAATATAAGTCATCTGTGAACATTTCCTCTAAATTCTCCCTCGCCTAAGCACCCAACCTCTGAAATCATTAGGTTCTTTCTTTCGGTCTTATTTCTCATTCTTCTGAAAACAACCCTGCTGATATGTCCTTGTAGCTCCCTACCTCTTCTTTCCGGTGCCATCTTCTTATCTTCGTATGTCCCACCATCTTCGAGTAGTTTAATCCAAAGGAAATATGTTAATTAGTTTCTTAGGTGCACTAGGGGCATTCGTCAAACCCCCCCACCATTCAGTTTACCAGCCACCCTTTATGGTCACGTCTACCTATGCATAGGTAGGCATGACCATAGGAGGCTGCAGATGGTCTGAATGGTGCACTGGGGGGTTGAGGAACACTCCCACTGCACCTAAGAAGCTAATTAACATATTTCCTTTGGATTAAACTACTCTAAGATGGTGGGACATTCAAAGATAAGAAGAGTGGTACTGGAAAGAGCAGGTAGGGGTCTACAGGTCTTTTTGCACTAACCTGCTGATAGTTATCCTGGCTTAGGCTCAGTATTTTGTAACCAAAACTAGGAGTGGATTGAAAACACAGAAAAGCTACGTTCACACCCTGTTGAAATTGAGTGGATCGCCACCAAACAATGGTCATTGTTTTAAAATATCGACCATTATTTGCCAGTGAATGGCAGCCATCCACCAAATTTCAACCGTGTGTGAACATAGCCTGTGTTTTCAATCCACTCCTAGTTTTGGTTACAAAATACTGAGCAACAATACTGTCTGTGAACCTAGCCTTAAAGGAGAACTCTGGGCAAAGGTAAAACATCATGAAGGGCAGGGGCTGGTGGGAACATAACAATCAAGGGAGGCTCAACTGCACCCCTGCAGTGCAGCGGAACTGTTCAAGGTTCCCTGGCGGTGTCTTGTAGCTCCCAGTCCTGTGGTTTAGAAATGCCTGCTCAGCCAGTCATTGAGTAAGGTAGGACACCTCTGCAATCACTGGATGGCTGAGCAGGTAGTTCCTGCCGGGTTGGGGTGACACAGGAAGTCAAGAGAAACAGGAGAGCAGAGGTGAGCGGAGTTGCTGTGACTGTGGCGGCACTGTGACGGGTAAGAATCCATTGTTTCCTTGTTATGTTTGCACCACCCCCTGTCCTCTATAATTTTTAACATTTATCCAGAGTTCTCCTTAAATTTTTAAAATTCTAGACGAAAGGGACGGGGGTAAAGAAATTGCTTAAACCCCCCCTCAATTGGCCACAGTACCAATGCCCACAATCAGTGTTCCCCATCAGAAATTTAGCAAGCCTCAAGTGTCACTGTAGAAAACTTTTAGTTTTTAGGCAACTTCTAGTTCTATGTTTACATGGCATTAGGTAACCTGATTTTCCTCATCAGGAGAACAATGTTAATTCTGCTTTTATATGAATCAGCTATGGAAGGTAGTAAAACATATCTGATTATTTTGTCTAGGTTATTTAGTTCCTTTTATATTACAACATTTGTTTCCACATTTTTATAGACTTCTTTTTTATGGCCTTGGAACATTTGTCGATAGAAGTTCATTTGCACAAGTTTGAATAGTTTTGGAAATGTGAAATGTTTATTACTGTTTCTAGGTGAGTTTCCTGAATTTATTGTATTGTTTTATCTCCTGTTTTTCATCTCTTGCTTTTTTAATGATACTTTTCTAATCATCCTTCTATTTCAGTGAAATGGGAATTTGGATGCTGTTTTCTTTAAGTGCTTTATTCATCTTTAAATGAACAGGATAGATCGTCTAACACATGGCAATCAAATTAACCATGCATATGTTTGAGAACATCCATCTCTCAAGCCTTTGCCTGCTACATCTGTCCACTTTAAGGAGGAATTATTTTAAGAGGACATGTCAGCTCTGTTCACACTGCACTATTTACGGGCAGTATGTTACAGGTCAAGGGTTGTTGAACTGGGGAATACTTATTATTAGTAGAAGAGATGCAGAGAACTGTTTAAGGCTATGTTACTACTACAGGATCTTGGCGGGGAAAGCCGGCCGCCTTGTAATATTAACGGCTGCAAATAATGATCATGATCATTATTTGCGGCCATCAATATTACGAGACGGCTGCCTTTCCCCACTATGATCCCCTAATGGGAATGTAGCCTAAGGGTGAGCTGACACTACGGAATCTGCACGGCTAAGTTCTGGCGGATTCCATAGCTTGTCCTCATTCACGGCAGCGCACATCTCCGCCCGTCCCATAGACACCATTCTAAGGCGGGGCGGATTCCGCCTTCCCCCAAAAGAACTGACATGTCAATTCTTTCGGCAGACTTCACCCACCCATAGAATGGTGTCTATGGGACAGTCGGAGATGCGAACCGCTGTGAGCGGGTATGAGTGACGGAATCTGACAGAACCTATCCGCCCAGATTCCATAGTGTGAACCCACCCTTAGGGTAAAAGTCACACATCTAGTACTTGAAGCAATTTTGGAAGTGTTTTTTAAGCCAAAGCCATAAGAAGATCAAAAAGAAGAAAATAAAAAATCAAAAAAAAGTATAATAAATTACTGCTACTTTGCTCTTTTGTAGTTGCTCATTCATTTGGTTCAAGAAATGAATCAACTGCATATTCGAATCCATCCTTGGGAGTCATAGAAGCTGTTAGTAAGAGGGTGGCGGAAGCTATCAGCATTTGGATAACTCATTTACTTCAATTGCAGTTGAGGTGCAGTTAGGCACACATAGCATTTAATGTGCATTTAATTAGGACTATTTTGCACAAATTTGCAATTTTGCTGCAAAATAGTGATGATGTTACTGTGATCTTGACGGAATTGCAGCAAAAACATTGATATTTTATCATGAATTGTGCAACTCATGACCAAACAACCATAATTAACGCTATTCAAACGGGCATAGAATGCTATGTGTGAAAATAGCCAAACCCAACATAACTAGAACATATGCTAGTCATCTGCTTTCAGCCCCTTACTTGTATATGTAATATAGCATGAAATATCGGGACGTCTAATATTGCCCTTAGGATAAACTATGAATGAAAAAATTGGAAAGTTAATATCAGATATTAAAAATGTATGATAAAGTGACACTGTCATCCCCTTTTGTGCACTATGACTTCTCTTCATAGATGTACAGGGTAAATTTAGCAATTTTTATACCTTATTTTATATCATACATCATAGTGCTTGTTCCAGTAAAAAGTCATCTTTTATCATCTGCGGATTGTGCTACATGGGCGGGGCTTCACGGGTGCAGCACCACTTAGCCCCGCCCACATCACCACCGTAGACCTGCCCCTCTGTGAAGTCATCGGCGGATAGGCCTAGACCTTTAGGCTAGCCCTTCCAATGGCTAATGATGGGGCGGGATCTATGCACCGATGATGTCACAAAGGAAGTGAGGGTACGGTGGCGATGTGGGCACAGCTAAGTGCTGTGCCCGCAAAGCCCTGCCCATGTGGTACAATCCACAGATGATAAAAGATTACTTTTGACTGGAATGAGCACCATGACGTATTATATAAAATAAGATATGAAAACGGCAAGATTTACTCTGTACACGTGTGTAGAGATGTCATAATGCAAAAAGTGGGTGTCACTTTAAGCATGTTTGTCCATATGGATGCCTTATGGATTGCGTGCCTTGTGAATTTCAACACCACCTACAGAGCTAAATGGAGTCAAATTTTGGGACTTTATAAAAATCCCAAAAATTAAATGTATCTAAAAATCCCAGACACATAAACCCCGCCCCTTTTATAGAAGACACACCCTCTTTTACAGAAGCATTTTCTTTTGATTGACTGCAAAAGTATCGGAATCAAATAATAATAACAATGCAAAGTAATGTTTGTATCCTTGTTGTGATGATTTCTAGTTATGGAAGCTACAGTGCCTATAGTTCTGTATTGTAACTGACTGAACTTTCCCTTTCTTCAGCGTTAGAAGGAATCCCTGGTGCTTTCTCATTGTTCACACATTGGAAGGTGTAAGGTTCGGCTAGAAACAAAGTGTCGCTTTGCGCATATTCATTCTCACCCCTGCATAAAGCTTTGTCACCTAAATTTTGATCAAGTATGAGCTGTGTTTCACTAGAGAACCTGTAAAAACTTGCAGCTTGATGCTTATATTTAGTCTCCTATGTTATCTTCTTCAAGAATATTTAATTACTACAAAAATCTGGTCAGAAGACATTCTGCGAATAACATTTTGGCTACTGCATTTTGCACGCTGTTTTTATAGTTGTTATGTTCACGATGCCCCAATACACCGATCTTGTTCTCCCACGTAATCATATGATATAACAACTGGCGTTTGTGGCTGAAGAAGGAGAAGTGATGAGTTCCTGGGGCTTCTTGCAGATGTTGTGTAAGTTAAAGCTGGAGATGCAGAGGTGATTTTTTTTTTTTCACATTCTCTGTGAGTTTAGACTATATTGCTGCTATAAATTGACATATGGTGTGAAATGAGTTTACAGGTGCAGCTGAGCCTTGAGGGGAAATCGCTTTTGCAGTCTTGTTCCACTTAAAAACATAGTTATAATAATTAAAAATGTATAAGATATTTAATCTCTTTATTAGCATATGTAAGGATCTGCAAAAAAGGAAAAAAAAATCCCTTAAAGGGGAACTATCAGCAGGTTAGACATATTTAACCTGTTGATAGCCCCCTATTGGCTTGGGGTGCAGAGGAGGATGGTATGTCTCTTAGCTTCCTCTTCTGTGCCATTTCCATGCTGTAAGCAGTGTAATTCTCAGTCCGGTGCACCTTTAGGAGCACTGCCCCACCCCCATAGTGGCTCAGTGCTATGGGGGTGGCGCAGCGCTCCTAACAGTGCTCCTGACTGAGGATTACACTACTAACAGCACAGGAATGGCACAGAGAGTAAGGTTAGAGACATACCTTCCTCCTCTGCACCACGTGCGCAATAAGGGGCTCTAGTTCCCCTTTTAATAAGAAAAATATACCATTTCATGTTTACATCAAGCACGTGTATAAATGAACAATGGATACACAGCATTTAAATGGACACTATCATCATAACTATTAAAATTTAAATCAGCAGAGGATGTGATAAAAAGCAAGTTTGCAATTTGAATTCATTATTATTTTACTAGTTATAATGCCTTAAAACAAAACTATACTTACTTGTATCCAGGTCCAGTTTTCTGAAGCCAGCTATATAACATTTATACTTACTTGTATCCAGGTCCAGTCTCCTGAAGGCAGTTTGTGCTGGTTAAAAAAAAGAATCTAAATCTAGGAGCAGTACAGAGTGTCACAGCTCAATGTGTCCATCAATCTAATGACTGTCTTCTCCGTGAGCGCAGATGACTACAACTTTCTGTGTTTAGTCTTTTTTTTCAAACAGCACAGGACTTAAAAGCTGCCTTCAGGAAACTGGAGCTGGATACAAGTAAGTATAGCTTTGTTTTATTTCACATCCCCTGTTGTTTTAGATTTTGAAAGTTATAACAGTAGGAACACTTTAAGGATAATGAGCAGATAATATTAGAATATTACATAACACAGTCATTCACAAATTAGACCCTATTTACTCAAGCACTAGAGAAAGGCTCCACACTGAGGCAGAAACATAGAACCCGGAAGTGTGGTACAGTATACTTACTTAATTGCTGTCGACCCGGGCCGCCATCTTGGGTTATGCTCGGCCATTCACTTAAATAACACACATTACAAAGTTGACAACATTTCTGATGAACTGAACTGCCAGCTATCCGTTCAGGTTATCACAAACACGGTTGGTCTCTTATAGAGATGAGCAAGACTCAAGCATGCTTGAAGGGATCGCTTGGCATTAGAATACCAGTAGCTTACAAAGTTGGATGCAGCCCCAGGGAGTCCTGTAAACCATAGATACAGCCTATGGCTTTTCCAGGACTCCCTAGGCTGTCATTCAACTTTGTCAGCCACTGGTATTGAAATGCCGAGGCTCAGCTCACACTCATGTCTAGTCTCTAAGGGAGGACATACATTCTAACTCCAGCAGCAGTCTGTACATAGGGATACACAGAAGAACAAAGAGGGTAGAGCTTGCGGCGAGGAAAGGGCTCTGAGAACTACCAGTAGGGGTCTGAGGTATGATGCAATCCAGTAGTTAATAGGAAGTCAGTAACCTAAGAGTGTTGGGCATCCTGTTTACACATTAGACCCTATGATTTTCTGGTTGTGAGCGTGTTGTGAGAATAGGGAAATGTATGGATGTGTGGATGCAGCTATGCTGGGATGAAAAATTACACCGCAAAAATACTGCTGGTGAATGTGCATTATATGGGGGGGGGGGGGGGGGGGGGGGGAATAAATAAAAAACTAAAAAACTGAAAAACTAAATAAAAAATCCTGTGTATCTGATCAAGTCAGCTTTTGTCATCCACCAGGTCTTGGTAATTTTGTCCATTATTCTCCTTAGCAATGGAAGCTTTAGTCCATTCATCTTGTATCTGTGATAGATGTATATTCAATGGCTGTTTGACTGGAAAATCGAATACATATATGAATGATTTCACTGAAGTATGACGACAATGATGTATACAGGTATTCATCCAATGCACAGTCTATGTATCTGCTCTAACGTATGCGGTGAGCATTATTGTGTATGCAGTAGACGGCTACAGTATAAAGGCAGAAATTATGGCTGTTCAATCTATGTATTTTTGTCACTACATGTATGAAGTTAGTATATATATATATATATATATATATATATATATATACAGTATATATATGCATTGCCTAAGCATACAGTATGCATAAGATGTATTCATATTATAATCCAGCCTTGTAGAAATCCTCGCCATGTTGTTGCATCTATTAAGCGAATGCTCCATACTCTTCTCTCACAGTATGCGAGCTCCCAACATGTGCTTCTACTTAATTTTCTTGCACGTACTTCATTTACTTGCCATTAAGCTACTTGACTGAAATGATTTACAGGAAAGCTGATACACATGAGGCCGTTGATGGAACGGCCTCCAACAGATGTTTATTCGGATGATTTCAGAGGACATGTAAAGCCCCCAAACCTACGTAAACCCTATGTTATTAAAGAAAGTATCAAAATACTCTTTTTTTTTTTATTTTTTTTATCGTTTTTCATCTCTTCTTGTAAGGGAATAAAATTCTTGTGATACTTAGCTGTCCATCAGCCGGCGATTCTCCCTGCTGCATGCAGTACCACTCATTTCTGTGTAATGACTTTACTAAGAATATAGAAATTAAATCCGTCTTCCAGGATTTGCAAGTGCTGCTGTATCCCGAAGAAAATGACTTGTTAAATTGCTTTGCTTTTCTTCTCTAATGCAAAACAGGTAATTGAACATTTCACCTTGAAATTCCTCTAGCTTTACTTCTGTCATTTAATATTTATGTTTTAAACTCTGGAAGATGTTTCTTGCTTTTTTGTATTTATTTTTTTTATTTTCGTACATTAGTATTCTGATTGCATTATATCAATATTTGATAATTAGTTATACCTTTAATAGTCTTAAAGGGGTTATCCAGTGCTACAAAAACATGGCCACTTTCCCCCCTCTCTTGACTCCAGGTTGGGTGGGGTTTCAAACTCAGTTCCATTGAAGTAAATGGATCTTAATTGCAAACCGCACCTGAACTGGAGACAAGAGAGGGGAAAAGTGGCCATGTTTTTGTAGCGCTGGATAACTCCTTTAATGGTTTTAATGGCTAGAAATAGAAGAATCTGTCTTGTTTGCAAAAGCAAAAAAAAAAAAAAATATATTGAGGGATTATAGAAATTTGGGGTAAACTAGGCATTGGGCACTTTGTGGCATGGTTTCTTAAAGGGTACTCAAGTGATTAAAAAAAATAAAAATCAAATGGTGTCAGAAAGTGCCTGAAATTTGTAATTTACTTCTATTAAAAAATCTTAGGTCTTTTAGTACTTATCAGCTGCTGTATGTCCTATAAGGGTGGGGTATTTTTTCCAGTCTAACACAGTGCTCTCTGCTGCCACCTCCTTGCCATGTCAGGAACTGTCCAGAGCAGTAGAGGTTTTCTATAGGGATTTGCTACTGCTTTGGACAGTTCCTATCATGGACAGCGGTGGCAGCAGACTGGAAAGAATACACCACTTCCGGCAGGACATACAGCAGATGATAAGTACTGGAAGACTGGAGATTTTTTAATAGAAGTAAAATACAAATCTCTGTTACTTTCTGACCCCAGTTGATTCGGAAAAAAAAAGTGTTTTTTTGTTTCCCCCGTTTAAGCACCCCTTTAAGACTGGTGTGCTTCTTGTTTATATGCCGGTCTAGGCGAGTGGTCCAACTGCTGCCATAGTTTTGAGGCAACAGCAGTAGTGAAGTCCATATGTCTCTCAGACAGTGCTCAATGGCTACAGGTTCTGGCCACAAAGCATTGATGTGATCGGCCTGGTCTGTATTTCCTGGCTGCAGGTGTCTGGAGGTTTACACTGTAACAGCAGTTTTTTACTGCCCACAAATGTGTAATGGATGTAATGGTAGGAGTAATGGTATCCCAAATTATCCTGGGCAGAGGCCTAGTGGAAAGTGGGCAATGAGGTGATATTTATACTTGCTCACTCTAAAGGGCCCCATACACCTTTATAAGGCTGGGTTCACACTATGTATATTTGAGGCTGTATTTGGTCCTCATGTCAGGTCCTCATAGCAACCAAAACCAGGAGTGGATTGAAAACACAGAAAGGATCTGTTCACACAATGTTGAAATTGAGTGGATGGCCGCCATATAACAGTAAATAACGGCCATTATTTCAATACCACAGCCGTTGTTTTAAAATAACAGCAAATATTTGCCATTAAATGATGGCCATCCACTCAATTACAACATTATGTGAACAGAGCCTTTCTGTGTTTTCAATCCACTCCTGGTTTTGGTTGCTATACAGCCTCACAAATACAGCCTCAAATATACATAGTGTGAACCCAGCCTTAATAACTGATGATCATGTTGCCTGCTCGCTGCCCAAATGATCCTGTTGATGGTTGAGATAAGTGAGGCGAATTAGCAGCAAATTTAGCAAAAATTTGATTCATTGACTTTTTTGTAAATTCAGTAACAAGATTCACAAAAAAAAAAAAGTTTTTTTTTAACCTGTCTGCAGTGCCCTGGTGTCCTCTTTCATGTCAGTCGCACGCTCAGGCAATCACTGACTGAGGGACAGCACCACAGCCAGTCTTGAGACACAAAAGTAACACCCCTTTCAGCTACTCACTGGCTGTGTCCCTGTCCGTTCTCAGTTAGTCAGTTATTGGCTGAGCAAAAAGGGACAGCCCACTTAGCCAATCACTGACTTATTGAGAACGGACAGCACCATGGCCACCAAGTGTGGCTGAAGACATGGAAGAGGACACCAGGGGAGCATAGACAGGTATAAATTTGTATGTATAAAGTTCAGTTCATGAAGTTTGACAAATTTGCAGTTAAAGCGAATGTACCATCAGGCTTTAACATGACCTACAGATAGATTGGCGCCGGCGTAGGGAAGCTGTGGTCACCTCCAGTGCTCCAGATGCCTGATGAAGAGGGTGGTTGCCCTTGAAACGCGTAGCAATGAAGAACACATCTGATTGGCAAGAATACTGGTAATCTCTGCATCTTGATTGAAATGGAGTGACTGTGCCTGGAGGTTTGAGCGCCAAGGAATCCACCAGTGTTGCAAGGTTATTTGGAATAAATGGATGTAGAGATATATATGGGGAGCTCAGGGTTGCAACAGAATTGATGTTTTAGCTTAGCCTGAGCTTTTAATAATATCACCATATACTACAATGGGGAGGATCTCTCAATGTCCATTCTGTTGCAACCCTGTGTTCCCTGTATCTCTGCATGCATGACAACACAACATCTGCAAACACACATTATTAACAATATATATTTCACACAACCAACACTCTTGTCCTACAAGACCACGCAGTGGGACACTGCACTGACAAGCAGCCACAGAGAAAGCTAAATAACAGGTAATCAGCACTCACGGGATAGGGGCTTAAGAGATATGGACACCTTTGAAATGAAAAAATAATGAGACTTTGAGTAAAAGCCACGTAGCACACTTGAAATGCGTCAGTCAGTTTATACATTTCCTGGGACAGGATATAAGATGAAACCTTTTTCTGTTTTCTTCTGTTTATAATGAACCAATAAAATGTGACATTTTTATTACTGAAATAGCAAGTGTTGGATACGGCTTTCCTGCTATTTTGACAGATTTCTGTCAGATTCTGCAACACACCAGCTAGGTGTCTACACTGCTAGGTGAGGGAGGTATAAAGACTCCAAAGCAGCATCTTACAATATTTTTAATGAAGACAATTTAGAAAGTAACTTAGCTTTGCATTTAGCATACTAATGAATAGAGATGAGCAAACTCTGACCCCAAACTCTTATCATTTGATGGAGCACTTGGATGCAGCCCGAGGGAGTTTGGAAAACACGGATACAGTCTATAGCCATGTTCACATGGTGTAAGAGACTTGCCGTTCCATGACCCGGACGGTCTCTGAAAAAAATCATCCCGGACCATTCTGATGTGCATCCGGAGCCGCTCGCTTCATTGTGTGAATTGACAGAGCTTTCTGCGGCCGTTATTCACTGAATAGCGGCCACAGAAAACTGACATGTCAGATCTTTGCGGCGGCACAAGGGATCCCGGCCGGAACGTATGCTATGTGTATACGCTCCAGCCGGGATCCCATAGAAGAAAAGGCATACATACAAACAACGTACAGCAGTTGTTGCCGATTTCAACAACGGTTGTGCTTTTATGAAAACTTACACTACCGTTCAAAAGTTTGGGGTCACATTGAAATGTCCTTATTTTTGAAGGAAAAGAAGTGTACTTTTCAATGAAGATAACTTTAAACTAGTCCTAACTTCAAACAAATACACTCTATACATTGCTAATGTGGTAAATGACTATTCTAGCTGCAAATGTCTGGTTTTGGGTGCAATAGCTACATAGGTGTATAGAGGCCAATTTCCAGCAACTATCACTCCAGTGTTCTAATGGTACAATGTGTTTGCTCATTGGCTCAGAAGGCTAATTGATGATTAGAAAACCCTTGTGCAATCATGTTCACACATCTGAAAACAGTCTAGCTCGTTACAGAAGCTACAAAACTGACCTTCCTTTGAGCAGATTGTGTTTCTGGAGCATCACATTTGTGGGGTCAATTAAACGCTCAAAATGGCCAGAAAAAGAGCACTTTCATTTGAAACTCGACAGTCTATTCTTGTTCTTAGAAATGAAGGCTATTCCATGCGAGAAATTGCTAAGACATTGAAGATTTCCTACAACGGTGTGTACTACTCCCTTCAGAGGACGGCACAAACAGGCTCTAACCAGAGTAGAAAAAGAAGTGGGAGGCTGCGTTGCACAACTAAGCAAGAAGATAAGCACATTAGAGTCTCTAGTTTGAGAACCAGACTTCTCACAGGTCCCCAACT
Organism: Dendropsophus ebraccatus; assembly: GCF_027789765.1. Taxonomy (NCBI): domain Eukaryota; kingdom Metazoa; phylum Chordata; class Amphibia; order Anura; family Hylidae; genus Dendropsophus; species Dendropsophus ebraccatus. Next base: position 26,723,956 of record NC_091456.1, read on the forward strand.
GGCATCTTCATTAAATAGTACCCGCAAAACACCAGTGTCAACATCGCTGGTGATTCTGTGGGTTTGGAGTGACTGATATATTGTTGTTTTTGTGCAATTGTGTGGTGTGCATTGCTGCAGTGCATAGATAGCTAGTACCATAGTTGCTTATTTAAACAGGTCCAAACTGTTTTTTTTTTCTCTGGTCTGCTCTGCACCTGGGGGTAGGGTTAATTCATCTCAGGTGCTTAAATCAAGGCTCAGCACTCACTGTGGTTGAAAATAAGTGGAGTTGAAAAAAGGAGTTAAAAGAGAGTTACAAGTTCTGGTAAGTGCTGAATCTCTTTCTTTTTCACTGTTTTTGTTGCACTGAGGATGATGGCTAGCGAGATGGAAGGTTTCATTCAGTGCGCAGTCTGCCGCATGTACGCACAACTGGAGCAGGAGTTCCAGGGTGAGTACCGCTGTGACAGATGTGAGCATGTTGCCCATCTAGAAGCTCGAGTTAGAGATCTGGAGAAGCATATTGTAACACTGAGGGAACTTGGCCACCTTGAGAGGGAACTTCGGCTCACTGAGCAGGAAGTTAGTGGGGTAGAGATGGAGGGTGGTGATATAGATCAGGAGGCCCAAGTAAGTAGCTGGGTTAATGTAGTTAGAGGGACCAGTAAGGGATCCAAGAAAAGGAAGGCCACTTCTCCTTCTGTATGCCCAAGCAAAATTGCCAAGTTAGGTGATGATGCGAGGGCATCCGTGTCAGAAATGGCAGCTCTAGTGGAACCTGTTCTCCCTAACAGCCGGGGGAACAGTCCAACTAGTAGTGGGTGGGATGGTATTGTAGGTAGGCCTAGACAGTTAGTGGTTGTAGGGGATTCTATAATCAGGAAGACGGATAGAATAATTTGTCGCCAAGACCGCCTCAACCGAATGGTTTGCTGTCTCCCTGGTGCCAGGGTTCGGCATGTGGTGGAAAGGGTGGATAAATTACTTGGGGGGGGGCTGGGGATGACCCAGCTGTCATGGTCCATGTGGGAACCAATGACAGGATACAAGGTAGGTGGAGGTCTATTAAAATTTTTTTTAGAGAACTAGGTGCTAAGTTGAAGGGAAGGACCTCCAAGGTGGTATTCTCTGGAATACTTCCTGTGCCATGCGCAATGCAGGAAAGACAGCGGGAGCTTAGGGAGTAAAATGCATGGCTCAATTCTTGGTGTAGAGAAGAAGGGTTTGGGTTTTTAGAGCACTGGGCTGAATTTTCATTGGGGTACAAACTGTTTTCCGCAGATAATTTGCACCTTAATGGAAGGGGGTCCGCTGTGCTGGGGGAGAGAATCCTAGAAGGGATGGAGAGGTTTTTAAACTAGGGATGTGGAGGGAGGACAATGTAGTGTGTAATATAGTAGCGGATAGGTTAGAGAGGGGACAGATCATTGAGGAGGGAGGAGAAGGGTCCTGTTGGGGGAAAATAAGAGCAGTGGATAGGGAGATCCATATGTTGCGGATGAACAGTGTGGATGATTGTAGCCACAGCACAGTAATAAATCCTATTTCTTATAATGAAGCAGTTAAACTCGATGGTGATATAAAGTGTATGGTTACTAATGCCAGAAGTCTAGCCAGCAAGATGGGGCAGCTAAAGGCCTTGGTTCTGGAGGAGTCCATTGATGTGGTTGGTGTGACTGAGACATGGCTGGACTCCTCACATGACTGGGCTGTCAATATTTGCATTGTTCAGAAGGGACCGGGTGGGCAGAAGGGGAGGAGGAGTATGTCTGTATGTCAGAAGTGATGTTAAAGTGAGTGTAAAAGATGCAATAGTGGGCGATGACTGTGATGATGTGGAAGCATTATGGGTAGAACTACAGAAGAGTGAAAAAATTATTCTTGGTGTAATCTATAGACCCCCCAACCTGAGGAGGTAGATGGCCAGTTGAATAGACAAATAGAGTGGGCTGCATGGGAGGGAACAGTAGTGGTAATGGGGGACCTCAACTACCCAGATATAGATTGGGGTCACGGTTCAGCTAAAACCACAAAAGGGAGGGAATTTCTTAACCTCCTGCAGGATAATTTTCTGGGCCAGTTTGTGGAGGAGCCAACTAGAAGTGATGCCTTGTTGGATCTGGTTATTTCTAACAACGCTGAGCTGGTTGGGGATGTCACTGTCCATGAACACCTGGGTAATAGTGATCACAATATAGTGACTTTTAGCTTAAAGTGTAGAAAAGAAAAACATGTTGGGAGGGCAAAAACTCTTAATTTTAAAAGGGCCAATTTTCCTGGGTTAAGGGCAGAACTTCAGGGCATAGACTGGGAGCGGCTGCTGTCACATACGGATACAGCTAATAAATGGGAAATCTTTAAATCCACATTAAATAACTGTACTGCCAAATAAATTCCTATGGGTAACAAATATAAACGGTTAAAATCCAATCCCACATGGCTTACAACCGAGGTTAGAAGGGCTATAAATGAGAAAAAAGGGGCATTCAAAAAATATAAATCAGAGGGGTCAGCTGTAGCATTTAAACATTACAAAGAAGTCAACAAAACCTGTAAAAATGTAATAAAAGCAGCAAAAATTGACAATGAAAGGCAGGTAGCTATAGATAGCAAAAGAACCCCCCAAAAATTCTTCAAATATATTAATGCAAAAAAACCAAGGTCAGAGCATGTAGGACCCCTAAATAATGGCGAAGGGGAATTAATAACTTTTGGTCAGGAGAAAGCTGAGTTACTTCATGGGTTCTTCAGCTCTGTATATACAAAAGAAGAGGATGGAGCTGTTGTGGGTGGGGCCAGTACTGAGGTGGGTGGGGCCAGTGCTGCTAACACATGTAATGTACTGAACTGGTTTACTATAGATATGGTCGAAGATAAATTAAACAAACTCAATGTAACCAAAGCTCCAGGGCCTGATGGATTACACCCCAGAGTTCTTAGGGAACTCAGTTCTGTAATTTCTCTACCCTTGTATGAAATATTCCGTGATTCTTTGCTTACTGGTATTGTTTTGTTTTTTTTTTGAATTTTTTAGATTTTTTTTTTTTTTTTTCTAAAAAGGGAAAAGGTAAAGAGAAAAAAAAAAAGAAAGAAAAAAAGAAAAAAAAAAAAGAAAAAGATTTTTTTTTTTGTATTTGTAATTTTTTTTTTTTTTTTTTTGGCATTTGTAATTTACTCTTGTATATATTTATATTGTATATAAGTTGTATAAATGTGTTTAATTCAACTATTAGCACACACCTGTTAGCATCATGTGATGTTTTTCTCCTCCCTTTTGGGGGGCGTATCCCTTGTAACATACTGGTCATATCCTCTTATAAAAGCTTGTAATATTCAGTATAAATTTGCCATGTTTAAGGGACCAGTGTCCTGAAACGCGTCGACGTGTTTTTTATTGTTATGTTTGGATTTTAAGAGGATTTCTAAATAAAGACTTTACATTTTACTTGGAGCTGTGGACTTCCACTTTTTACCTATTGCCACCGGAAAATGGCCTGGATCTCTGTTTCCTTCCACCTGCTCCAGACGTAATTGAGGACCAGCACCACTGACTATTGCACACATGGTGAGCTGATTTGCCTTTCTACATTACTGGTATTGTGCCGAGGGACTGGCGTAAGGCAAATGTAGTGCCGATCTTCAAAAAGGGCTCTCGAACTTCCCCAGGTAACTATAGACCTGTAAGCTTAACGTCCATTGTGGGGAAACTATTTGAGGGGCTTATAAGGGACTACATCCAGGAATATGTAGTGGCTAATAGTATTATAAGTGATAACCAGCATGGTTTTACTAAGGACAAAAGCTGTCAAACCAACCTAATATGTTTCTATGAAGAGGTAAGTAGAAGCCTGGATGGCGGCGCGGCTGTGGATATCGTGTATCTGGATTTTGCAAAAGCATTTGACACAGTTACTCATGGACGTCTGATGGGTAAATTAAAGTCCATCAATCAGTTTGGAAAATTTAATGTGTAACTGGATTGAAAACTGGCTTAATAATCGTACCCAGAGAGTGGTGGTCAATGATTTCTACTCCGAATGGTCCCCGGTAATAAGTGGTGTACCCCAAAGGTCAGTACTGGGCCCTCTTCTGTTTAACTTGTTTATTAATGATATTGAGAATGGAATTAACAGCAATGTTTCTATCTTTGCAGATGACACCAAGCTTTGTAGTACAGTACAGTCTATGGAGGATGTGCAGATGTTACAGGATGACTTAGACACACAGTGTTTGGGCGTCCACTTGGCAAATGAGGTTCAATGTGGATAAATGTAAAGTTATGCACCTGGGTACTAATAACCCACATGCATCATATGTCCTGGGGGGAGTTACTCTGGGAGAGTCGCTGATGGAGAAGGATCTGGGTGTACTTGTAGATAATAGACTACAGAACAGTACACAATGTCAGTCAGCTGCTTCTAAGGCCAGCAGGATTTTGTCATGCATTAAAACAGGCATGGACTCTCGGGACAGGGATATAATATTACCGCTTTATAAAACTTTGGTGCGGCCTTATGCTGTCCAGTTTTGGAACCCGATTCATAAAAAGGATGTTCTAGAGCTGGAGAGGGTACAAAGACGGGCAACTAAACTAATAAGGGGAATGGAGCATCTTAGTTATGAGGAGAGATTAAAAGAATTACGTTTGCTTAGTCTGGAGAAGAGACGTTTAAGGGGAGATATGATTAATTTATTTACATATATAAATGGCCCCTACAAGAAATATGGGGAAAAGATGTTCCAGGTAAAACCCTCTCAAAGGACAAGGGGGCATTGCCTCCGCCTGGAGAAAAAAAGGTTCAATCTCTGGAGGCGACAAGCCTTATTTACAATGAGAACTGTGAATCTGTGGAACAGTCTACCACAGGATCTGGTCACAGCAAAAACAGTAGAGGGCTTCAAAACAGGGCTAGACAAGTTCTTAGAGCAAAATAATATAAATGCATATGTATAGAACCTATCACCCCTCCCCCTTCCCTGTATCCATCCCCTCCTTGGTTGAACTTGATGGACATATGTCTTTTTTCAACCGTATTAACTATGTAACATCTACAGTGAAGAGGCGGCTGCGGGATTTTGGGCTTTAGGGCAGAGTGGCAAAGAAAAAGCCATATCTGAGACTGGCCAATAAAAGAAAAAGATTAAGATGGGCAAAAGAACACAGACATTGGACAGAGGAAGACTGGAAAAAAGTGTTGTGGACGGGTGAATCCAAGTTTGAGGTGTTTGGATCACAAAGAAGAACGTTTGTGAGATGCAGAACAAATGAAAAGATGCTGGAAGAATGCCTGACGCCATCTGTTAAGCATGGTGGAGGTAATGTGATGGTCTGGGGTTGCTTTGGTGCTGGTAAGGTGGGAGATTTGTACAGGGTAAAAGGGATTCTGAATAAGGAAGGCTATCACTCAATTTTGCAACGCCATGCCATACCCAGTGGACAGCGCTTGATTGGAGCCAATTTCATCCTACAACAGGACAATGACCCTAAACACACTTCCAAATTGTGCAAGAACTATTTACAGCAGAAGCAGGCAGCTGGTATTGTATCGGTAATGGAGTGGCCAGTGCAGTCACCAGATCTGAACCCCATTGAGCTGTTGTGGGAGCAGCTTGACCGTATGGTACGCCAGAAGTGCCCATCCAACCAATCCAACTTGTGGGAGCTGCTTCTAGAAGCGTGGGGAGCAATTTCTCCAGCTTACCTCAACAGATTAATAGCTAGAATGCCAAAGGTGTGCAATGCTGTAATTGCTGCAAAAGGAGGATTCTTTGACGAAAGCAAAGTGTGATGTAAAAAGAATGTTATTTCAAATACAAATCATTATTTCTAACCTTGTCAATGTCTTGACTCTATTTTCTATTCATTTCACAACGTATGGTGGTGAATAAGTGTGACTTTTCATGGAAAACACAAAATTGTTTGGGTGACCCCAAACTTTTGAACGGTAGTGTATGTTGTGTGAACATAGCCTATGGCTGTATCCATGTTTTTCAGGTAGCCTTAGGGCAGCATCAAACTTCTTTAGCCACCGGTAATCCAATGCTGAGAGTTTGAGTGTAGTCGAAGTTCTCTCATCTCTAATTTCTGATAATAAACGCCAAAGCGAGCAGAGTATTTTTCAACGTTCAAATGCTTGACTCGACACAATGAAATGGGAGACACAAGAGTTTTACCAGGTGCTCACTACTCTATAGTGCCTGGTTAACATAGGGAATTGTAACTTAAAGGGGTTGGGCGGCGCTAAGAAATTATTCACAGAATAACACACATTACAAAGTTATACAACTTTACTGGGTTCACACTACGTATATTTCAGTCAGTATTGTGGTCCTCATATTGCAACCAAAACCAGGAGTGGAGTGAAAACACAGAAAGGCTCTGTTCACACAATGTTGAAATTGAGTGGAGGGCCGCCATTTAATGGCAAATATTTGCTGTTATTTTAGAACAACAGCTGTTGTATTGAAATAATGGCCGTTATTTACTGTTATATGGCGGCCATCCTTTCAATTTCAACATTGTGTGAACAGATCCTTTCTGTGTTTTTAATCCACTCCTGGTTTTGGTTGCAATATGAGGACCACAATACTGACTGAAATATACGTAGTGTGAACCCAGCCATTAATGCATTTAATGTATGTTATGTCTGTGAATCGCCCCCTTCCCTGTGTCCCCCCACCCCCGCACGTGTACCTGGAAGTGTGGTGCATTATACATACCTGTCACGTGCCGACCCCGTCCCCGATCGTCTGTGCCACGACGTCATCTTCAGACTGCCGGCCAAAGCTCTCCGATCGTCCCGAGTGCCGGCTGCCCTCTGCCGCGTCTTCAGATGCTCAGCCGCGGTTGGCTGAGCATAACTCAGCTTGAAATTTCCAACCAAATTTCATAGTGTGCACATTCCCTTATTTTTGTATATTACCTTTAAAGTGTCACTGTCGTTAAATCCCCTTTAAGAAAAATTTTACTTTAAAATGATAACGCATGTTCTGCCCTAAAAATAGAACATGATTCTATGGATTGAAAAGAGAGAGATTTTAACACTGGAATGTTTCTTTTCACACGTAGCATTCTGGAAGAACTGAGTTATTATCATACATTGCATCTTGTGAATAGTATTAGGCACAGACTGCAGCACGCTCCATTTGGCCATTGCTTCTACAAAAAAAAAAAAAAATTCAGTTCATCTGATGAAAGAAAAAGGGGCCATTATTCTTATGCTGAAAAGACAGCGGCTCTATAACTGTGCCGAGATGTTGGGAGGTCTTCATCTAACTCATATACCTTTATCTAAACCTTCAATGGATTTAATTAGAATAGAACAATGTTCAATAGACTCTTCTCTACCTTGGTGAATTTATTACAGCGTTTTACCGATTACCCTCCTCTCTCGTTCGTGATATCGCTCTTGTTGGGAAAATAATTTGACTTGAGATACATACATTATCATTATCCAACCTAGGAAAAGTTAGACTGTGCGTTTAAATAGAAACTTTCAATATCTCTCTTGATAATACTCATGCATTAAAAGGATAGAGTTTTTTTTCTTCCCTAGCCTATCTCTCCGCGCCTCGTGATGTGTCCCACAAAGCATCACATAAAGGAGTGCTGTATGAAACCATTTCAATAAGGCTATGAGTCATTTGTGAGTCACCTAGATTCTCCAAGCAGTCGTTTTTTCCATAGATGAAACGGTAATGTGAACATGTTACTGAATATAATTGGTATCTTTCCTCCAGACGAGAACAGCAGGGCAACCGGACATCTTTTTTTTTTTTTTTCTGGCGATGACCCTTAAAGTGACATTTTGGGGATTTCTTGTTAAGTTGTTTAAAGATTCTGAAAGCAGATCATAGCTAACAAAATTTAATTTATGTACAATGATTGTACGGATTATAATGTAGCTATGACTACTCAATACAGGCTTTGGATTTAATTGGGAAATGTATTAATACTTTTGCCTAGTGCAAAAGCTGCACTGCGGTTTGTGCCAAATAGAGCACATATGCATACCCTATTGAGGAATCTGCCAATGGCGACTGTAAAGCCAGAAGGTCAGATGTAGGCTATGTTCACACAACGATTTTCAATGGCTGTTATTTGATACTCAAAATAAAAGCCTTTATTTTGAGTACCAAATAATGTTGGTCGTTTAACATACTTTGGCAGCTGTCATGATGGCTGTTAGTACATTATTTAAAGAAGAAGTCCGGCCATTTTGAAAATCTGGCAGCCAGCCGGGGCAGGGGGGAATTTGATCAGGAGTAGTACTTACCTCTCCCCTTGCCCATGGTGAGTGTTGGGATCAGCCTTGGGCTTCGGGATCTCTGGTGCTGACGTCACAACCCGGCTCATGGACAGGCCTCTTGGCCATTCAGTGACTGAGGCGGGACGCCACTCCAGTCACTGATTGGTTGAGTGTCCAGTCCATGACGTCATCACAACTCAGGGAAAAAATGCCTTCCAGCGAGGGCCCCAAGGCCGATTCCGGCGCTTATCGTAGGCACGAGGAGAGGTAAGTTTCTACTCTTGATCAAATTCCCCCCTGCCCCTGCTGGCTGCCAGATTTTTTAAAATGTATGGGCTCCTTTAAGTTTAGGTTGAATTGATGTCTGCAAATTTGGGTGTGGCTATTTTTAAAGGTCGATGGAATTTTGTTGAAAAGGCGGTAAAAGGACAGGCAAAAAAAATAAATCTGTGCGGACAAGGTAAAATAACGTTCACCAATAAATGTACTGAACATTAATTTGATGGCTGCTGCGAACAGCCATTATTCTATGCATTGTGCAAACTAAAAGCTGTTGTTTCGATAGACTTAAAGTGACACTGTCACCCCCTTTGTGCATTCTGACATCTCTACACAGGTGTAATGGGTAAATTTAGCTTTTTTTATACCTTATTTCATATCATACGTCATGTTGTTTGTTCAAGTAAAAAGTGTCCTTTTACCAACTGCAGATTGTGTTAAGCGGGCGTGGCCTCGCGGCATTAGCGCCACTTAGGCCCCGCCCCTTGACGCACATTGGTCTGTCGGCGTAAAGGGGGTGGGGTCTAGACCTTTCAGCGTTGTGGGCGGGGCTTAGTGGCGCTAATGCCGCGAGGCCCCGCCCACTTAACACAATCTGCAGTTGATAAAAGATGACTTTTTACTTGAACAAGCACCATGACAAATGATATAAAATAAGGTATGAAAACCGCTAAATTTACCCTTTACACCTGTGTAGAGATGTCAGAATGCAAAAAGGAGGTGACAGTGTCACTTTAAATGGAAATCATTGAAGACAGAAAATAATGGTCGTTATTTTACTAAAAGGATGGCGTGTGAACCTGGCCATACAGATACTTTAACCATCTAATTACCTTCCACCCAGCTCTGAAGTCCCATCAAACTGAAACTATATCACAAAGAGTAGATAAGGGCTTTTTATTGTTTATAACATTTTCAGTGTATGATGATTCTCATCCAGTATCTTATAGTTACAGTGGTTGTTCCAACCCTTGATACATATAGTATATCTATATTAATGAGCTGTGGTAACATTTCCACAATACAGTGAAATCTTGGATTACAGGTAACTTGGTCTGAGATCGTTTTGCAAGACAAGCTAACAATTAAAAAAAAAATTGTAACTCTGTAAACGAGCAAGATTTAGTAATCGGAGCCCCCTGTGCCCCTATCCTGATACTGTACTGGGTAGAAAGCCCTCTCATTTTAACCCACTGCTACCTGATCAACACTGCCAGTAATCAGAGGTTTTCTGGCTTTCCTCTGGGGCCCGTCTGCGTCAGAGACCTTGCAGAATTGCACAGATCCTCCTGTGGAAGCGAGCAGCTCGGCCTTATCTCCTCTTCCAGCTGCCGAAGGACTCAGTATGAGTGAGGCTGTGGCGTCCTCCTACTCCAGTGCTCAGGCAGCCTAGATACTTCTTGCACAGACGTAATCCAAGCTGTGAGAGCTTCAACTCCCAAGGGCCCCCACTGGCTATCTCCCTCTGCTGCTGCACACGTGTTTCCGCCATCTTACCTACGAATAGCGCTGGATGGTGAATGACTGATACTTCCCACTGACCCCTGAATAAACTCTTTCACTGATAGCTGCTCCAGGCAGCTGACGCTAGTACTGGCAGGTACCAGCACCAGCAGGTTTGCAGCCACCTGGGGAGTTGTGTGTGTGGGGAGATTAAACTGGTTAACCCCTTCTTTACTGATACCGTCTTATTGACACAGAACACCTTGCCTACCGTATTTTTGAGTTGTGGAACAAATCATCATGTGTTTCAATTAATCATCATGTGTTTCAATTAATCATCATGTGTTTTAATTATTTCTTTTGCTTTCATATACGAGTGGTTTGAATTACAAGCACATTCCCGAAATAAATTATGCTCGTAATTCAAGGTTTCACTGTGTATGCATTGTGCATAAACTATAGACTAATACTCTCCTTCAACAAGTCACCCTTTAACTCTATGATCTCACAATATCTTTTTTTAGATGAAAAACTGTAGTTTTTAATAAAAAATGTTGTCAGTATAAAACAACGGACGATATTTTACCTAAAACGACCTTGTGGGAATATAGGCTAATAATGTTGTTAACACCATACTTCATGTCCATGTACATGTGCCCATGAAGAGAAGAATAAATCTGTATAGTGTTGATCACTAACCTAACCGAACCTAACTAGTTTGTTCTTCAATTTCAGAAAAAAATCTTTTGAATTTATTGAAAATTTGACAGGATATTTGGATATTATTTCAATAAAAGCAAGGAGCAGCCATTGTCTAAGTTTCCAGCGATTGCTCTCAAAGTCTACGGACTTAAAAATGAAAAATAATTTTTCGAAAACTTAAACAACCTTGTTCTACTCTCCTTTTACTTTCTTTAATGAATACAATTAACTTTAAAGCTCAGCAAAACTGAAGTGTTGCAGAAAGATTTTTTCACTGCAATTGGAAATACCTTATTATGTAAATGTGTTGCATCTATTACGGAACAATTGCTTGCTAAATTATATTTCTTTTTATATACAAATCTAGCCTTTACTGTGTTACTGTATCAGTTTTAGGCTAGGTGCCCACAGTGTGTTTTTAGTCAAATAAAAGTATTTAAAAAAAAAAAAAAACAGGACCATCAATAATTATTACACAAAATGATTATTGGCCTTACTTGGCTGATTACAGTCCATTCCGACCGATAATTATTTTGTGTAATAGGACACGCACAATGTTGGCCGATAGAGATGAGCTAATAGTGAAATATATGACAATTCAAAATTCGATTTTAATAGCTCCCGATATTCGTATATTCGAACGAATATCAAATCCCATTATATTCTATGGGAGAAAAATTCTTGGGACCTTTAAATCAATATTCGACCTCTAGGAGGTCACCAAGTGCACAATGACACCTCAGGAAATGATGACAACACCTCTGGATGCATATAGGACAGCAGGGGAAGCATGCCTGGGTGCACCTAACACTAGTGATGAACGAACATCCAAATTTTCCCAAGTGTACGCTGAAGATTCACAAACAAATTATAATCGTAAAGTAGAAGCGTACGTTTCGGTCTAGCGGTACGCACTTGCATACGTATCAGGTGCAGTATAAAATATGTAATATTGAAAATTAACAATAACTACAAATCAGTAGTAGCAAGATAACAGCTATTATCCCGCACTCACAGTATACAGCAGTATATCAGTAGATGTCTGAACACACTGCCTGTCTCACAACACTTCCTAAATATATGGTTTTATAGTTTTTGGGGGTCCCTTCCTACCTTACTTCACCTTAAAGCTTTCTCTCCCTGGTGTACAGTCTCTCCCTCTCTAGCTCTAACCAGCAAGTGACACGAATCTGAAATCACTATTCCTATATTCAGGAGTTGACGAAGTTTAGCCAGCCAATCACAGTTAGAGTGATTTCCCCATCCTGTTGATAGGGGAAAAGTTGATTTTCCTGGAATCCCCCTTTAAGTTCTCTGGTTCGTTCCCTGCTTACTGATAAACAAGATTAACGATTGTGTGCACTGATTTCCTTTCAGAAAGTTGTAAAGTGCTGCAGTATGCTTTAATCCGCTCAGACATGGCTGAAACCTGAAGGCTTATGTATGACTCGCTGAAAGTGTGGGCTAAGGAGGCGTCTGTTTATGATAAAGATTCATGTATGTTTGCACTAAAAACATTACATATCTCTATATTAACTGTTGTCCTTTTAACCTACTGAGTATTTCCTGGGATTTCCTCAGCTTTTCCGAGGACTGGGAATACTCCAGATGTGTTTACTACATCCTATATGTATTGTAGGGGAGTTGCTCAGGTATAGCTAGGTAGCGGTAGCAGACAGAGGAAAAAAGGCAATTCACAGTTCAAATCTTAGTGTTTATTCACACTACAAAAACAAATGAAACAAAAATCCAGCATTACCTTCATGCTGCCATCACACATAAGTGCAGTTCCAGTTTGGCCTTTAAAGCAGTAAAAGAAGTTCTAAGTGTTGGTTCAGACCTTACAGCAGCAGCTGCCTTGTACACAGTCCATGTGTCTGAACACAGTCCAACCAGTCCTCCTAGACAGATCACATAGGTGTCCTCCAGACTTGAGCACACACCACATCTCTCTGCCCTCACTCCCAGCTCAGCTTTGTATGTTGGGAAATGCCTAAAAACCTGGACTGGCTTAATAACTCCAGTCCAGTCCTTGAACCTAGATCTCTGCATTACTCAGAGCAAGACAAGCTGAGAGGAAAATACCTCCCATCCAGCAACAAACCCCGGACTGTGTCACAGTATATTGCATACATCCCTCATACTTATGCAGAATACATCCATGTTTTTATGTCTAATGACTAGTGCAATGTGAACATGATTACAAGACGCCCGATCCTCACTGAGCCCACTACAGAATCATCAAATAAGAAAAGGCCATATCCCTCAAGTGAGCAGCTGATACCGAGTTATGTAATAACATAAAAACTGACTATGAAAAAAATAATGACTTACCGACACAATCATAAAATGGTATCGGTATAATGACTCAGTCACCTCTGACCCTGGGGGGCACACACGAGTCAAGATTGGCCTGGTTTAATTGTAACAGTAAATCATAAACTGGTATTTTAAGGTTTGCATCATGAAGATCGAACTCGCAGATTAAAAGGCAGTATTCTGTTACTGCTGCAGTTCAATAAAGTGGTCAGCGTTACTTCTCTTTTCTTAACAGCTAAGAACCATCTTTTATTATTAGAATGGCTTTCTATACACAGAATTTTTTTGGATAAATTTTGCCCCCCCCCCTTTCTCTTCCTTCTTTGTTCTAACAATGGAGCCAGTACCCACATAGGATATACCTATACAGTATATCTTTTTTGGGTGACATATTAGCCATCTGTAAAGAATGGATAAAAGAAACTTATTCCACCATTCCAATAAAATCTGGTATTTTATTTCTAAATTTCTATTTATTATTATTATTATTATTATTATTATTATTATTATTATTATTGTTATTATTATTCTATTTCTATTTATTATTTATTATTATTATATTATTATTATTCTAGAAATAAAATACTGGATTTTATTGGAATGCTGGAATAAGTTTCTTTTATCTATGTTGCAATGCCTGATCACCCACAGGTGAGGTCCCTTTGCACTCCTGTTCCATGAAGACGAATAGCCAAATTTTATTGTGGCGAGGCAATACACACGGAGTACAGTAGCAGCGGTAAAAACTTTTTTTTGTAATCTGTAAAGAATCCTGTGTTCTGGCCCCAACCTATCTAGCATTGCTCATATGCTATATGCTCATATGGTTTTTGGCCTTAACCCCTTAAGGACCAGGCCAATTTCCATTTCTGCGCTTTCGTTTTTTCCTCCTTGTTCTTAAAAGGCCATAGTGCTTGCATTTTCTCACCTAGAGACCCACTTGAGAGACTCACATGAGCTTTAATCCTTTGCTCTATGGGGCTTTTTTTGCGCCATGATCTTTATTTATCTCTTTTTATCGGTACCTTGTTTGCATATATGCGACTGTTTGATCACTTTTTATTACAATTTTTCTGGATTTGATGCGACCAAAAAATGCACAATTTTGCGCTTTGGAATTTTTTTTTGTACTTACACCATTTACTGTGCAAGACCAGGAATGAAATAAATTAATAGTTCAGGCGATTATGCACTCGACGATACCAAATATGCTTATTTATTTATTTTTATTAAATTGGGAAAGGGGGGTTGATTCAGACTTTCATTAGGGAAGGGGATTTTTTATTACTAAAAAAAACACATTTCTTTTTTTTTTACACACTTACTAGAAGTTCCCCTGGGGGACTTCTGGTATTACTACCCTGATCTCTCATTGAGATCTTTGCAGTATAGATATACTGCATAGATCAATGAGATCTATGTTCTATTGCTCTCAGCTGCTGCAGCCATGAGCAATAGATTGCCGAGCCGGGATCAGCGCCATGATGGCGTAGACCCCCGGCCACAGCAGATGCGGGGATCGCTCCTCCAGGATCGTGACACGGGTGGGCGATCCCCCCACTAGACCACCAGGGATGGGCAAAATAAGCCTTTTAAATGCAGCTGTCAACTTAAATGGTTAATTACTGCGGTCCCGGGCTGCAGATAGCACCCAGGATCGCATTGGTTCAGAGCAGGGTCGCCGCTCGGCCCCCCTTTGAACGCCACTAGCGACACAAGGGCGTACATTTACGCCCTTGGTCGTTAAGAAGTTAATGACCAGGTCAATTTTCATTTTTACATTTTCACCTTTTCTTCCTCATCTTCTAAGAGCCATAGCAGTTTTTTCAACCTACAGAGCTGTTTGCCGTCTTTTTTTTTTTTTTTTTTGCGCCACGATCTCTAGTTTTCATTGGTACCATTTATGTGTAGATGAGACGTTTTGATCGCGCTTTACTTTTTTCCTGATACACTGTAAAATGTAACATAAAATCTGCAATTATGCCTCCTTTTTCTTTTTTTCGTTTACTCCATCCACTGTACAGGACCACCATTTTTATACTAGATTAGACAATTATGCATGTGACGATATATAATATGTTTATTTATTTATTTTTATGTTTTATAAATGATCATGACAAAGGACTTGCCTGTCTGCGTTTCTGAGATGTTTGAAGCTCCCACGCAGAGGTGGAAGGTAGAGGTGAGGGGTCAGGAGCCAGCATCGGCCCCTGATTTGCTGACCGCTCTTTGTTTATGGTATTCCCTTAGCTTCTGATTTTACTCTGCACTATTCTCCTGGTTTTGACCCCTGACGTATTTTCTGGTTATCTAGTGATAAATGGGCTGACATTACCGTTTGTTACTGACCCCGACCCGTTGACCATTTTTACCACCTGACGGCCCTGCACATACCAGCGAAGGGACCACCACCCAGTTGTCACTTGTGCCATAGGGTTTTCAAAGAAACTGAGATGCCAAAACATTGAAAACCCACCCCCACCACCCAAAGACCCCATTTTGGAAATTACACTCCACTGGGAAATTAGCTAGGGTGGTAGCAAGCTTTTGCTCCCCCCCCCCCCCAAATGTTTTCAACAACATTTTTTTTGTTTAGATGTAAAATTGAAAGATTACAAAACTCTGCTTAAATTTTTTTCATTTTCACTGGGAATTCTAAAGAATAAGCACTTCCAAAATCTGTTACTTAGTTTCTTCTGAGTACAGCTATACCTCATATGTGGAAGGGGCGGTGTAGTATGTCAGTATTACACTGACAGCTATAGCCTGTGGCTGGGCCTCCCAGGGATCCGTACATGCCAGGCCTGGAGGTAAACCTGACAGGTTACCTTTAAGCTAGGGATACACAATAGCATATAGATTTGTTTCACCGTGATTAAGTATCTGATCAAAGATTGATCTGCTTAATATGATTGAGGACAATTGTGCATTAAGTATTTATGTGTAACCAATTTTTGATATGATGTGTTCAATCCCTTTATAGCATTAATTAGAAATTCACGTTGGGAAGCGAGCCATTCCTAGATGAGAACTACTTCATAAGTGGTGATCACTGCAATAATAATACCAGATTAATTCTAATGACAATGGCTCCAATTCTTTTCAATGTCAAAAGCCGATTCAGGTCATCACATCATTGATGTGAGATGTGATTGTAATTCATTAGCACAGGTGCAAAATCAAGTGTGTAAATGTACATAGAGCCAATTTAATAAAGTATATTCACTTACAGACCTATGGGAAGTCATGGGTTACACAAAGCCATTAGGAAATCATAGTGGATTGTTTTAAATTACAAACTCAACTCTGCTATATCTGATATACAAGGTCTCATCACAAATACCCTCATTTAGGATAGGATCACACTACGGAACCTTAGCGGAGAATTTCCGATGGATTCCGTAGCTCGTACCTGTTCCATCGGCTCCATAGACACCATTCTATAGGCGGCCCGATTCTGCTATCTGCCGATAGAATTGACATGTCAATTCTTTCGTCAGAATGCGGAATCTTCCCGTGCAAAGAATAGTGTCTATGGTGCGGCCGTGAACGGGTACGAGCTACGGAATCCATCGGAAATTCTCCGCTCAGGTTCCGTAGTGTAACCCTACCCTTATATTGCAGATAACTGAGGGAAATCCCCAGAATAGGAACCATTCTCATAGAACAACTACCAATTCTGGCTCAAAAAGAACTAAAACTAAATATCTAAATAGCATTATAACAGTGGCTTTTTAATATCTCTAATTCTAATTGTACAGAAGAATACAGTCAAGAGGCTACCATCACTAACTGAAAGCAGTAAGTAGAATGAAGATTGCCAATTAACTCATCAACAGGGTTGAAGCTTTCCTAGAGCTCCTGTGTTTGTTTGTTTCTTTTTAATAGGAAGCTGTAATATTAACCCCTTCCTTCCCGGGCTACTAGAGATGAGCGAGTACTAAAATACTTGGGTGCTCGGTGCTCCAGACGAATATTTCTCAGGTGCTCGTTTCGAGTAACGAACCCCATTGAAGTCAATGGGAAACTCGAGCATTTTTGCAGGGGACCAAAGCTCGGCACAGGGAAGGTTGCGTGAAAGCCTGGAAACCTCAGAAAATTATGTAAACAACACGGAAATGGACAGGAAACAGCAGGGGCAGCATGCATGGATGCCTCTGGGGCTGGCTAATCGCAACATTACGCCAAATTATGGCCAACAGCCGGCAGGTGGCCCGCAACACAATTTTGCTGACCCAGACCAAGATAGGCAAGGCACATGTGCTGGCACATGTTAAGAAAGCACCCAACTGGTGCTGTTTTTTTTTTAAGGCACCCGTTACACAGGACACAGCACAGCAAGGATAGGTATAGCTGAACTACAGATCCTAGCCAGCTAAGAGAATGTCATCAACAGGACAAATTGACTACTGACAGCTGCAAGCCAGCAGCCAAAAGTGGAAAAAATTTTTTTTTTTTAAATCGTAAGCCCTTGGAAGGACTGTTGCGTTCTTCATGTCAGATTTCTGCCTAACCGCACACTAATTTCCTGCCTAACACTCTCCCTGACAGACAACAGCTCTCTCCCTATGCCCATCCAGCCTGCGTCAGATGCGAGCACCATGGGACCTCATTCTTTTATCCCC
The DNA here is from genome assembly GCF_027789765.1 of Dendropsophus ebraccatus. Lineage (NCBI taxonomy): Eukaryota > Metazoa > Chordata > Amphibia > Anura > Hylidae > Dendropsophus > Dendropsophus ebraccatus. Next base: position 26,741,555 of record NC_091456.1, read on the forward strand.
AGGTCATCTGATCTGGCCAGCCAATTGCTGCTATTGACATAGGGTTCCCACGTGATGCTAGGAGCTCCCAAAGACTCTCCTGCATGATGATTGGCTAAAAAAAGCTGCCAAACATGCAGGAAGAGGAAGATGCCATGTCTTGAGTATCGCGAGATACTAGTCCGAGTAATGATCACCATCGAGTACCCTAATACTCGAACGCGTACCAAGCTCGGACGAACATGCTCATCTCTTCGGGTCACTTTTCATTTTTGCACTTTTGTTTTTTCCTCATGTTTAAAAAGCCACAGTGGTTGCATTTTTTTTTTACCTACAGACCCACGTGAGCCCTTATTGTTTACAACACCAATAGTACTTTGCAATGACAGACCTAATTTTCCCATTATGGCGTGAAACAGGGAAAAACTTATTTGTGCAGTGAAATTGAAGAAACAAAAATTGTTTGTTCATGTGTCCTTCTTTTGAGCTGACCATAAAATCGTTGTCAATTATTCGCTAATCGTTCATTCCTTCGTATACTATACAGTATACAAACAATCAGAATTATGATCCTAATTTTGATCCGTGTATTGTTCTGTGTATTATGGTGAACGATTTCATGTCGCTCACGAGAGTGCTTGTTTACAATTGTCATTGCTCAGCTTCCCTGCTCATAGCCTTCTCTTAGTTGCATCTGGTTGCTTTCAATATTGTAGTATTTGTTGTGGTGAGCTCCTGGCTCCTGGTTACACTGCGACAGCATTACGTTTGCTGTTTGGTATGGGGAAGAGTTTCCCACTTTGTCCACGAGCGGGAACAGGACTGCCCGGTGCTGACTTCGCTCTACTACTATTGTGACCTTTAGGTTAGGTGAAAACTAATAACTGTGCCACTGCCTTTTGACTTGATATGTGCTGGATCAATATTTTAGAGAAGTATTGAAATCATATTTTTCTATTTTACAACCCTATTTTTTTCTAATTGTAAATAATGCCGATAAATTACGGTCATAGTATGTTTTAGTTCCCCGACAGTATTCCACATTCATTGCTCTTCAATTTGTTGATCTTCATCCTCCGACACCTGATGTGAAATTTCTTGAAGTTCTTTTCCAACTTATCCACCCATCAATCGGCCAAGTTTTATCCCGGCTTTCATCATATATGTCCCAAGCTTCACAGCTCCATATAAATAGCCTATCTAGGTCTCCTAGTTTTGATATCTGTCACTTAAGTCTAGCTAACAGAACAGTTCTTCTAATTATTTGATAGTTCTCATATGCCACATGTCACTTTGCTTTAGAGAGCCAAAGATCTAGCAGAGCATCCTCTCATTTAGTCAGCATCAATATCTCTGTGCCACATGTGACAACTGTTTTTTTTTTTTAGCTTTTTTTTTTTTCTCATTGTTATGTTGATGCTCAGTTTGAAAGTTCCGGATGATAGCATTATGATTCTAACATGTATAAATAGGAACATGTCAATTAAGATAAAGTCGTACTGGGTACAAAAATAGAGACTGTATATTGTTCCTCTTGTTTTTACACATTCCATATCTACCATATCTGTAATTAGGCTGAGTTTTTCAGACCACTCTCTGGTTTTTGCCTTCTATGTAAAGGCAATGGATTTTCCTCTGTTATACAGCCCTGAGACTAAATCTACCTCTGGCTTTAAGGTTTGGGTTAAAAATGCCCATGGATATGCCTGTGCTGTAAAGTCTGACAATAAAACCTGTTTAGCTAGTTTACCATCTTTCTGTGGTCTTTCATTCTTTCCTTTTGTTTGTTTGTTGTCTTCATTAACCCCCCTTATTGTCTGGTGTAAATCCTATTACAGACTTCTCATTCCTGTGTACACTTTAGCTGGGAATTCAGTCAACTTAACTTTCCTTCCCCTATGTGGGAGGAGTTACAGATGTAGCCTGTGTTAACATGATCGCAATGACACATTTAACTCAATGTTCTAATTGACTTTGTCAAGGTGATGAGTCTATTTTTAGTCACCTTGCATCAATTAACTGTCTCTGTTCTAATTAACTAGCCTGTGCCCGCATAGCCCGTATTAGAAGCTCCAATACAGAACACATGGAGACAGGACACAGATGTGTGCACACAACTTCCTCTTTTTATTAGAAATGGTTCTCATTTTATAATGGCGGAATACAGGAGTGGTTACATAGTCACATGTATATATGTGAAATAACATGATTGGATAAACTTGATCTTCTGATAAAGGTACGCAACAAACGGTTATATTATTGCATTGATATGGTATATAGCAAGTTCAGGAGCTTGTCTGCCTAGCAATTGGCAAGCTGTCAAGATTCTTTTTGTCATCCAAAAGAGGAAGTCCTCTAGGTCTGGTCTTGCGGTTTTAGCATAAGCTGGCTGTCTGGAGCTGAAACATATCTGAATTAACTATTAAGACTCATAACAAATTGAAATGTTTCTCTATAATCATAATCTATAATCTATAATCAATAATCAATACCGACCCTGACAACTTAACTGATGTCCCTAACACAATCACTGAGTATGGCTACTTCTATATAGTGATGAAGGTATAGTAGAGTTGGCTTAATTCCTGGCTAGGGTGTACGCAGGAACAGGAAGTGCATTTTTTTCCATTTGATTAACAATGGATGTAGAAGTTTCTATGCAGCTTTAGGAAGTCTGGAAAAAACATAGATACAGCCTATGGCTGGGTTCACACTATGTATATTTCAGTCAGTATTGTGGTCCTCATATTGCAACCAAAACCAGGAGTGGATTAAAAACACAGAAAGGATCTGTTCATACAATGTTGAAATTGAATGGATAACTGCCATTATTTCAATATAACAGCCGTTGTTTTAAAATAACAGCAAATATTTGCCATTAAATGGCGGCCATCCACTCAATTTCACCATTGTGTGAACAGATCCTTTTTGTGTTTTTAATCCACTCCTGGTTTTGGTTGCAATATGAGGACCACAATACTGACTGAAATATACGTAGTGTGAACCCAGCCTATGGTTGTATCCATGTTTTCCGGGCATCCTAAGGCTACATCCAACATCTGAAGACACAGCATGCTCTGGTTTGGACGGACCTGGGCATGCTCAAGTTGCGCTTATCTTTACTAAATAACAGTCAGTGAGAACTATTAAGGTAAATGCCTTCTGAGTAGATTTGCTGTGGATTTTATGTGCAGAAATTCACAGGACAAATCTCAGTCGATTACAGTACCAGCAAAGTAGATGTGTTTTTGAGGTAATGCCACATCTAACTCAATGTTCTAATTCACTTAACTGATCTCCATGAAATAAGCAGGGAATTAAGGACCATGTTAACCATGGCTACTTTTGTAAAGTGAAAAAGGTGTGGTAGAGTTGGCTGAATTCCTAGCTAGAGTGTACACAGGAACATGAAGCCTAATAAATGCAAAGAAGCAAGTAGTTTGCTTAAGGGTAGCTTCACATGTAACGTATATGCAGATGATTTCTCGATGCAAATTCGCAGCGATATCGGCTGTGCATACTTACCCATTCACTTTGATGGGCAATCCCGCTGCGACTATGTCAAACTCACCGCCATTAACCCCCACAGCCCAGGAGCATACTGTACAAGGTCCCCGATCTGGCTTGCTTCGGGGGCTCCCAGCGTCTCCCTCTTGTGCCACCTACTACAATTTACAAAAACTAATGGAAAATGGTGCCTGTAAAAGGCTAATGGTGTATCTTGTTGGGGCAAGTGCTCATTTTTTCTAACTAAATAATCAATAAATTGATTTCTTTGCAGCGCCACCACAGGGGAAATTAAGCATTACACAGTTCCTAGCAAATCAATAAGCTGTCTGCGCAATGCTGGCATAGGTCTTCCAGGGCACGACATGCTCTTTGTAATGGTTATTACCAAGAAATGAAGATCCTGAATAGAAGACTTCCCCTCTATTAACTAGAATTCCCTCATAGGTTGAATTCTCTGAACTGGAAAACCCCTTAAAGATTACAAATACAAAATTCAAAAAGATTCCCTCTGAGGTGATGGGAATGGAGAAATGGACAGAGGATATTTACCGAACGGTGAGCTGAAAGCACGTAGAACATAAAAACAAATAAAAACAGAGCCGAAACACAAATACATAAAGGTACATCAAACAGAACAAAGACTAAAACAACACAAGCAGTGCAGCACAAAATGAACCTCTAGAGTAAGAAAATGGGGATTAAAAAGAACTAAATGCTGATGGTAATTTAAAAATACATATTAAAAACATAGATAGAAGCACAACACCTGTTCCGGCTGCCAGGAAGCTACGGAAAGTCTCATTTCCCTCTTTCCATAATTGTTCCCTGAATATTTTAAAGATTTTCAATCTGTTTTTGAACACTAGCTCTTGGAAGATGCATACGACGTCTCTTGCAGCAAATGTGTCTGCAGATATTTGCAAACTCTTTAGTTGCCATTTATTTGGTGGAAATATTTAATTAGAGAAAAATCATTGGGGATAGTCAACTGTTCTGTTTTATGACTCTTCTTCGTGTTTATTTATTTTTCTTCCCTGTATAACGGCAGTAAACTCGGTAAATGTGCACCGCCATTACATTGTTTTAATGTGATTTTGTTATAATCAGTGGTTATTGCTGTCTGGCTGAAAGAACTGACAGTATTGTATTTCTTTTCTAAGGTTAAAATATTCTTTGCCCTTAAAAGATTTAACAGGGTTGTTTTTTTTTTTTTAAATTGCATCTCCATTATTCTTGTAAATCATTCTGTTGTAATGAAGCCGAGGGCATTAAAACACTTTTCTGTGGTTATTGATACTCAATATTGGATTGGAAAGCAGACAATTTCAGAACTCATATTTACAAACCAATATTTTTTTTAAATATTTTATGTTATAGAAGTATGATGGCTATCCCAACGGGACTGAGGTCTTGATGCGAAGGCCAGTTTTATGTAGACGTAAAATTTATTGGCTACGATACAAAAAAAATTCAGTATATACTTATCACCAATGCAGGATGACAAACTAAAATCTTTTTTTTTGCAACTTAAAGGGGTTGTCTGGTACAGATGTCTATTTTATGATGCTACCAAGGCTGCGGGGGACATAACAGTGCTGTATATATATATATCCTTAGACTTAATATAGTGGTTTTGGTGGCCACCTTACAGGAGCCACCCCTTTGCTAGGTCCCTACCTTGAGGGATATCTGGCTAGTCCCCTGTTTTGAGAGTCTTAAATGAGGCTCCACTGACTCTTTTTGCATACTTCTATTTCCCAGGGGGCAATTTGTTTTGAGCACTTTTAAGAGCAGTCTACAGTGTCTTCTTTTGTTGGTCAGTGAGATCAGTGTTGGTCCCTGAGATCAGTGATCATTTTTTCCGTGGGGGTCTACTAAGTATTGCTCCCGCTTAGCCAGAATCCTGCTCCACAGTGATGAGGGGCAACACCCCTAAACAGCTGTCCATGGATGGGTATCTGGCTTTGGTATTTCCATTTTATATCCTTAGACAGGTAAATTGAGTTGGATATTGACTGAAAGTGCCACTTATTATAGTGGTTTCGGTTGTCTCTCTACAGGAGCCATCCGTTGGCTAGGTTCTTGGCTAATCACATGTTTTGAGACTCTTAAATGGGGCCTCACAGACCCTTTTTGCATATTTAACTAAACAACATAAAGAATATGATGTTATGGGTAACCGCATATTTCCCTATTTCGACTCCTAGCCATCATCTGGCTTTGTGGGGAATATAGTGTTTTTATGTGCATTTTTTTAGAAAGATGCCAAGTGTGATTCCACCCTTAGAGTATGTTCATACTGAGCAAATGGGGCGGTATTCCGCGGCAGAACTCTCCACTGCGGAATTCCACCTTCTTCAGTGTCAGACTGCATCTCTGTGGGAAGACTCTCTTCCCCTCTCCATTCAAAGATTTCACATGTCAATTCTTTAAGCAGAGAGTGGAGGCGTGCGAGCCATGACATAGAGATGCGGTCTGACACTGAAGCAGGCGGAATTCCATGGCTGAGAGTTCCGACACGGAATTCCGCCCCATTTGTTCAGTGTGAACATACTCTTACTCAGTTATTTTTCCCCATACTACCCTGAAGATCCATGTTTCCATCTCAGAGAGCAGGCACTGAGCCAGAGTGAACAAACGTAACCGTTGGAATCTCGGAAAGATAGTATCCAACAAGTTCAACGGTCAAGCGCTGGGACAAAACTTTTAAGCCAATATTTTTCATAGACAAAAAAATTTGTTAAAAATTTAATTTGAGCTTAATGTAGTAATGAGAATTTGAAATAATATGTGGACTAGGAATCTAGGTAATCCAGTCAAAGACAGAAAAGCAGATTTACTGGTTTAGTTTATGCAAATAAAATGCATCAAATAAAAGAACACAACCAAAATAAAAGAACACAAACACAAATAAATATACTGCAATGACTGTAAACAGCAGAACCTCCAGAATGCCAAAGCGGAATGATGGATCTCTCTGTACATCTCCATGGTTGTACTGAACAGTATGACAAGTGATGATCTTTAGTACAGGACTACACAACCATCTGTGCCTGAACCAAATAGATCTGCACATATCTATTTGACTATATCCATTTATGGTTTAAAACTTTTTATATAATATTGAACAGGGCTTCAGATTGCTGTTATTGCCCCTTCATTGCTTAGTTATTGGAACCTTTTAAATTTCACATTAGTAAATGGCGACACCATATTTATTATGTTGCAGTTTAAATTAATTTGTGCTGTACATTTGTTCCACTGGGATTTGGTACAATTCATTTCACAGCCTTAGTAATTCAGGTCACAGTGACGCATCAGATGGTTTTATGCATTGACTATGTGGTACTTATACGTCCTCACACTAATGAGTTTCAGATTAAAAAAAAATGCAAAATTTGACATATTTAAACTATATCCACAGAGAACAAATCTCATATCATTCCTGTGTAAACGTATCTTAGTACGTAGTGATTTAGTGGTACATAAACTATCCAACATCTGTGTATGGCTATGTTCCCACTATTAGAAAGTGCCGTCATTTAGCAGGGAAAGGCGTTCGCCTTTCACATAGAATAAACTCCGTCCGGGAACCCCTAGCGACAGCACGAAAAACTGACATATCAGTTTTGTGCGGCCGCTATTCATTGAATAGCGGCCGCACAAGCTTGACAGGTCACACAATGGAGAAGGCAGATCCGGCCGCACTCTCCATTGTCGGCTGTGGTTAATTGGCATGTGGGCGCACATAGATGTATCCGCATGCCAATTTGGCACAAATAAAGATCTTCACTGACACCGACCGTTTTGTGACCCGGCCGGGTCACAGAATGGCTAGTATTTCACTTTGTGTGAAATTGGCTCACATTTTGGTCTGTTTTTCTATTGACTTCCATTTTAAAAACAAAACAAACAAAAAAAACCCCACATCAAAACGCATCACTTTTTTAACGTACAGAAAAACGTACTTGACCTTATTTTTGTGTACGTATTGAACCTTTATTTTATAATAGAAGTCAATGGAAAAACGGATCAAAACAGATGCAACAAATACATCTGTTTTTCCATCCGTTTTTCATCCCTTTTTTTTAAAAAAAAGGGAAGAAAAACAGAGTGTGAACCCAGCGTAAGAAACATGTCCTGAAATAAGACCTGACAGCTATTATTCCTGCTTGTATCTTTTCGCAGTCGTATTCTAGTGGTATCTCTGTCCATTGCTCGATGTTGTACTACACCTGTCAAATCCAAAGACTCAAGTGTATTCAATGTGTCTTAATAGACTGTGACAAAGCTGCAGTTATACCAGTTTTAATATGTAGTTTCACATAGGACTGCATGTGAATCCACCCATAACAATGAGTTGTCCTAATGCAGAAACGATGTAGTCTCCAATAGTTAAGTGTCATTTTAACTATGCTACATCTGAACCTGCATGGGTGCCAATCTGTGTTGGCAGAAAGCGATGTAGGACAGAGAGAATGGAGCAGCTGTGAAATGACAATAATTCTGTACTCTGTTGTTTGTAAAGGGCATCAGTGTTAGATGGGTCCTTTTGGCAGACTAGGTGAAAGTCCAGAGCCATAGGCGGCATCCCCTCAGACACTGATGCCAATAATAAAGGCTAGATTGTAGCTTTGGGCAAATTTGCCCCCGCTGATAAAAATGTATTTTGTCAAGTCAACATGTCTAAATTCCTTCTAGACCATGCGCAACCACATGGGTAGCTGTGACGTGTGACTATATCTTCATACCTCTATATGTCTGCCCAAATGGTGGATAATTTATCAATATAAAAAGGTAAAAATTATTAAATTTTAAATGAGAACTCCAGAGAGCATATAAATGTACAAAATGCATATAGGTGCACTCACTGATCCACCACCGATTGTTTGACACTTTTGCCACTTGTCTATGGTGCTAATAGACCAGATTCAAACTTTTACAAAGGATGCCAGTTGTACATCACGGCAACAAGCTGGGATACTACATCTCCCAGCATGCATTGCACCTCAGAGCCAACTGCTGGGTACCTGCCCTTGTCTTGTAGTATCTGCCAACCACTGGCTCGATCTGCTTCTGCTCTGCACAGTAAACACAGTATCTATCTATCTATCTATCTATCTATCTATCTATCTATCTATCTATCTGTTTATCTATCTATTCATCTACATATATTAATGAGAGAGAGAGAGAGAGAGAGAGATGAAACACCAGTGTCTCCTTTCCCCTATACTACTCAGGGGAGGTTGTTGTTTCCCCACCCTTGGTCAGGTGCTCACTGTGGGATGTCAGTGGTGGGTGGGGTTATAGCTTGCCTAGAACAAAAGAGACAGAGATCATGTGACTTCTGTCTCAGAAAAGAGGGAGAGGACAGAGGAGTGGAGACGGAGTAGACCAGGAAGTGAGGATTTTCTGCAGCTTCAGGGTGTGAGTCAGGATGTGCTGCAGACAAACAGACCAATTCATGCAATTGAAACCTAATGCAAACAAGCTTAGACTATGGGTGGGGATTAGGGATGGTCCAAACCTGTCGAGGTTGGGGTTCGTATGAACCCGAACGCTCGGCAGCAGATTCCTGCTGTCTGCCCGCTACGTGGAGCGGGCGGATACAGCGGGAGGAACGCCTGGAAAATTGGGATACAGCCTATGGCTATGGCTGTATCCCAGTTTTCCAGGCAGTCCTCCCGCTGGATCCGCCCGCTGCACGGAGCGGGCAGACAGCGGGAATCATTACCGAGGGTTCGGTAGTAGGGATTAAATAAAGTTAAATCTTTGTTAGGCTGGGTTCACACTACGTACAGTATATTTCAGTCAGTATTGTGGTCCTCATATTGCAACCAAAACCAGGAGTGGATTAAAAACACAGAAAGGATCTGTTCACACAATGTTGAAATTGAGTGGATGGCCGCCATTTAATGGCAAACATTTGCTGTTATTTTAAAACAACGGCTGTTGTATTGAAATAATGGCCGTTATTTACTGTTATATGGCGGCCATCCACTCAATTTCACCATTGTGTGAACAGATCCTTTCTGTGTTTTTAATCCACTCCTGGTTTTGGTTGCAATATGAGGACCACAATACTGACTGAAATATACGTAGTGTGAACCCAGCCTTAACCAGAATTCCCCTTAAAATAATTTCTCAATAGTATAAACTTAATAATCATTATTCCAATCATGTTTACTTGCAAACTTAAATGGGTACAGTATTAATGGGTTTTATGAGCAATATGCTTTACTCCAATCAGTGAATGAAGTAAATGGCCGGATACATAGCAGAATAATAGACTTGTCCTCTTCATTACACTCCAGAATCGCACTTTTGATTCAGGTTACTTATATCACTCTAAATATAGATAGATTATATATTAAGAGATTGTTTTACAATTCTTCCTGTTCACCTACACTGATATACTGAGAACTGATCTAGGGCACCATGGCTACCAGGGTGATTGTTCTGCATAAGTTAATCCTTACATATTATATATATCTGTAGATCATCAGATATCACATCTATGAGAACAAGATCTGGATAAGCAAACAACCTCTCCCCGCTGCACTATGAACTCTGCAGAGAAATTCAAGTACTTCAAGTAATTCAAGTAGTGATTCTTAGTTTCCCAATGGAAATTGTGGGGGTTAATAGTCTACATTGGTGGTGTTCAAACTTGTATACCTCCGGGTTAGGTCACCAGATTGTTCTCTTATTGCCTTCTACGTGGCATTAATTTGTTGTAGTTTTGTGTTTCAGTGTGTTCACCACTATCTCTTATTGGAAGGATTGCTGCATATCAGTAACACTATATTTTAATAGTTTAAACAAAAGGTATATGCTTTTTTTTTTCTTTCTTACTTTTTCCGATTTGTAAAATGTGCAAAATGGTGATTTAAAAAGCATTGCATATCAATGATCAGTCAGATCAGCACTAAGGGCTCTATCACATGGAGCCATAATCGGCCTAATCAGCCCAATTCTGATAATTATCGCTCAGTGTAATAGAGACAACTATCAGCCAATGAAACGATCATCGGCTGATTGTTTCTTTAGGCCCAGACTTGAAACCATCAGCTCAGACAGGCCGCTCTGAAGCTGAAGTGCGCGGCACCGGGAAGGAAGCAGAGTGCCGGAGAACACCGGAAACGTGGAAAGGTAATGTAATTTATTTGGGCAAAATCTTCACAGACATCACTAACAATGTCAGTGCAGCCCTTGCTAAACAATTATCAGGCCATGTAATAAGCCCAGTAAACGAGCGCCAATCTAACAAATCAGCGCTCATTTACAGTATTGATCGGGCTGCCATGGCCTGTGTATTAGGACCCTAGGACCCAACTATCAGACCCTACTATAAGACCCTACTATCAGATCGACAATTGGGCAGCATGAAGGTAAGGAAAAGTCCACTGACTGCCATGAAAACTGATTACTACAGTAGATCGATCACTGATCTCAGAGAAGACACTGTAGGCTGCTAGCAGCTTTGAGTCTGGAGACCACAACATCTTCTAGAATGACCGATTTGGCAGTGATTCAGTAATGGTGTGGGAAGGCATTTCTTAGGAGGACTGTACAGCCCTCCATGTGGTCGCCAGAGCTACCCTGACTGCCATTGGGTAACAGGATGACATGCTCAGACCAATTGTGAGACCATATGCAGATGCAGTGGGCCATGGGTTCCTTCTGATGCATGAGAATGCTAGGTCTCATGCAGCTTAAAGGGGTTGGCCACTTTATAGTAAAATAGGTCAGTACAAAGTATTAGTAAGTGTACTCACTGTATATACTGACAGCAGCTCCCTGTGTACCTCATGGAGCTAAAATCAGCCTCCCCTTCACCAGGCTGTGCTGCCCTGCTCTGTTTCAGTCCATAAAATGGCTGACATGGAGGAGCATGTGACCAGGCCCTGTCCCCTGTGTCCTCCTTAGACATATACAGGCTCAGTGGTGGACACTGGGGGGGCGGGGCATGGTCACATGCTCCTCCATGTAAGCAATCTTATAGACCAAAACACCACAGAGCAGGACAGCCTAGCTGGGAGGAGGGGAGTCTGATATTAGCTCTATGAGGTACACAGGGAGCTGCTGTCAGTATATACAGTGAGTACACCTACTAATACTGTACGCTGACCTATTTTACTATAAAGTTGCCAACCCCTTTAAGTTCGTTTGTCATAATATATACTGTAGTAGGGTACGTGCATACTACAGAAAACCCGTTGCGCATTCCACAGCTCGCACTCACTCGCGGACTGTTCAATCTTTGGACAGATGACAGAATCTGCCCGTGCATAGAATGGAGTAAATGACATGGGCGGAGACACGCCCGCCACAGTCCGCGAGTGGGTGCGAGCTGGAAATGCGCGGGGGGTTTTCTGTCGCCATTCCGTAGTGTGCACGTACCCGTACAGAGTAGGGCAGAGGAGAGAAATTGAAGGTTCATAAAAAAAACATGGAAAGTCTGTGGCTTTCTACATGATTTCTACACTACATGATTTTTGGACCATCATTGCTGACGGCCTTCAAAAAAAAATGTGCTAATGGTGGCCATCTATAATATTCTGCAAATCATCTATAAGTTATCTGCAAATATCGGACGTCTTGAAGTCTACGTCGTTGTAGTGGGACAACACATGCCTTGGTCACACAAAGTAGATCCCATTACTAGAAAAGTTTGTTCACTCCTGATCTACAGGTTTATTTGCACAAAATGCTTATTTTACCAAAAACATCTTATCTCATCATCTTTTAACATCCTTCCTATGTTACTGCTCTATGGACTCCTTCTGCCCTGATTGCCGGGGTAGATTGATGTGTCAAAAGTTAATGGAATAAATGCAGTCTGCAAACATATACTTTCTCCATACCATAGATGACCGATTACAGTAATGAAAACCTTAGCAGAATGGAGTTCAGTTTAAATATGTGAATTGATGTTTTTTTTTTTTCTTTTTATATCTGGTCCCGAAATAATGTAGATGGAAAAGTAGAAGTGGCTGATCTTGCATGAGCTATTCAGTAATTTTGTACTATTGTTCCCAGATGTGCAATAAGTATAGGGAGGCAAGAAATAGCTGTCTAGAATTTTAATATTTTGTAAAATACTGAATCAATTTTAATTTAGCCTTAAAACAGAAGTTCAGGCAGCTTAGATACATTTAATGGCTTCCACTTTGAATAAAGATGCAAAGCTATACAGTTTTATTTAGGCAATCTATCCACTGTATTACTGATATATAATTTATCCTAAATGTATAATTTACCATGTAAAATAAAAAGATCATTTATATTGTGCTATGAATAAATAATGGGAAGAGGTAAATAACACTAGATGATTAGATTGAAAAAAATAAATAAATATGGGACATTATATCGGAAAATACCATTGCAGCAGAAAAAATGACAAGACAGCCATCTAGTGTAAGACTACAAGGATAACACTATTTCACTCACTTGACTGTAATAATTGGGGCACATACAGTAGTGAGATGTTTTCTGAGTAAAAAATGGACAAGACAACTAAAGATGATTATAAAGTACAAGGAAGTGATTGTTTCCAAGTCTATTTCTGATTGTTATTGTGAGATGGAGCGGAAAATGCTTAACAAATTAAACTTATAGGGTAATAATTAAAGGAGAAGTCTGGCAAAATTATTTATTACAGTGTGGATAGGGGGTGGGGGGAGCATAGTAAAGAACCTATACTTAACGGTCCCTGTGCCCCTGCAGTGGTGCGTCACCAGGCTCCAGGACCCCGTCGGGTGTAATTTTGTCTCTCTTTCTTGGTATGTTACAACCCGGCGGGAGAAGGAAGGGAAAAGCTGGCTCAGCCAGTCAGTGACTGCAGCAGTGTCCCACACCAGTTACTTCCTCATCCATTAGCTGAGTCATGACGTAGCGGGGGGTGGAGAATCCTGGCGGCGTCCAGGAGCGGGACATGATGCTGCAAGGGCATGGGACTGGTAAGTATAGGTACTTTATTATGTTCCCCCCACCCCCTGCCCATACTGAATATTTTTTATTTCCCTGGACTTCTCTCTTAACGCACAGTATATGGAGACAAGAAGGTGGACAGTGAGGAAATATAGTGGGCATTAGTTTTTCTGTAATTTCTCTCGTCCTTTTATTAACTTTGTGTGTAAAATGTAGAAACTATGGGAGAGATTAATCAAACATGGTGTAAGGTGAAACTGGCTCAGTTGCCCCTAGCAACCAATCAGATTCCACCTTTCATTTTCCAAAGAGTCTGTGAGGAATGAAAAGTGGAATCTGATTGGTTGCTAGGGGCAACTGAGCCAGTTTCACTTTACATCATGTTTGATAAATTTCCCCCTATGTAGCGTATTGCCATTATTTACACCCGGCTTTCTGCAAACTATCATTAGGCAGGACATCTTCTGTTTATAGATCTTGTACCTAGTGCAAGGATCATGTATTTATATGGTATCCTTGCTATTTTAAACCCTTGCCTCTGCTAAAAATGTTCATTTTTGCTTTTTCATCCTCGCCTTCTAAGATCCATAGCGCTTTTATTTTTCTCACCTACAAGGCTGGTTGGGGTGTCATTTTTTTGCATCACAATTTTTATCAGTATCATATTTGTGCAGGTGGGAATTTTTTTTCTTAGAAAATGAAGAATTAGGCAAAGAGGTCAGCACTCTCAGTCATTCATCCATTTTGTATGCCTTACAAACTGTATGTCAAAATAAAGCACCTGAGAGGTGTCCTCCGGATCCAGGGTCGCAATACGTGAAGGAACTTAACATCGGACTGCATGAAGGTAAGTATAACTCCTTCGGCAGTCAGGGAAAAGGATCAGGACCCCTGTAGTCACAGTGACAGGAGCACAATTGCGGTATTTTAGGGTTATTGGTGAGTGGCAGCACAATTGCTGCAGACCCTCATTGATGGTGAGGACACAACTGCTGATAGCAGTCGGTCCTTATTCTATATGAAGCGAACTCAGCTCCTGAGCTTACTTCATAGAGCCCCTGCACATTATGATATGCTGGCTCGCCATGATGGGCGAACGAACTGCTTTACATGAAGAGCCGGTATGTCATTTTGCGGCAAGAGCTTGTTGTTCCTGCTGGAAATTTGTATTAACCAGCTGCCATCTTAGGGCATTTCCCGTGGCAAGAGGCTTTAAAGAGGTTATAAAGATTTAGAGAAATATGTCTGCTTTCTTTCAGAAACTGCACCACTCTTGTCTCCATTTTGGCTTTGGTTTTGCAACTCATTGCCATTGAAGTGAATAAACCTAATAGCAAAACCATACACCAAAACTGGAGACAAAAGCCATGCTGTTTCTAGAAGAAAGTGGCCATGTTTTTCTAATCTTGGAAATTGAAATTTATGGAGAACAGTATACCCTAAATAGAAAAAAAATATATAAAAATCAGTCAATAAAGGAAAATAAGATTTTTAACAGTTTGCAAGCAATTTAAAATTCGTTCTACATTGGATAAATAACTTGATTTTGTTGATAAAAATGTACGGGGTCATATTACATAGTATCCAGACATGAGCGAACTTCCAGTATTTTTGGGTTTGTCCGAACTTGAACTCTTGGCATTTGATTACCCGAGGTTGAGGCCATAGGCTATGTTCACACAATGTATATCTTCGTAGTATACGCTCCGGCCGGGATTGAATAGTGGCCGCAGAGAACCTTTCAGTGCACACAATGAAGCACGCGGCTCCAGACGCAAGCGCCATTGTCTGGCCCGTACTGCAGTACCGGCCGGGATGATCTTATCTGAAACCGGCCGTTCCGTGAACATGTGAATGTGTGAACATAGCCATAGGCTGTATTCATGTTTTCTTGAACTCCCTAGGGCTGCGTCCAACTTCTTTAACCACTGGTAATCAAATGCTGAAAGTTTTTGTTAGGAGAAACCCGAACATACTCAAAGTTTGCTCAACTCTAATTGTATCCTGTTATGTCCATTTGTAAGAAATAAAAAAAAAAAGAATGTGATGTTTTATTTAAAAATGGTCCCTTTTTAAAGTAAACAGTCTTTTGACACATGGTGATAAACATGTGATGTTATGTGCATAATTCCCCTAACCTTCAACCTGTTTACAACTGAGGCAGAGCAGGCACGCTATAATAATGCTTAAGTGCATTGACTGCAGGTGGACTAAGGTGGGCAGCATATTACTGTAGAGTGAACTAATAGATTACTACATGATTAATGCTAATAATTTATTTGTAGAATGTAAAGTGTTAGAAAAACATGGTCACTTTCTTCCAGAGACAGCACCATTTTTTTCTCCAGTTTGGGGGGGGGGGGGGGAGGGGATTGCAACTCATTTCTATTGAAGTGAATGGAGAGTAGTTACAAACCACACCTGAGCTGAAGAAAAGAGCTGTTTTAACGTATTAACCTTTTTTTTTATTGGTAGTTAGACAGGTAGCAAAACCATAAAAAGCAAAAACTAAATGTCACTACCCTCTTCCCCATGTTAATATTTTTTGTGCGCCCCACCTTACAAAATGAAATAAAGGTTATTGTAGAGTTGTATGTAACCTAAAATTGTACGGATGGAAACGTCAATTTACCTGCAAAATACAAACCCTTATACTGTGTTTGGCAACGTTCACACATCAAAAAAGATGTCCGTTACTGCCGCGATTTAACTGACTGCAATCCAATTTATTGAAGTCTATGGAATGATGGACGTCCAATGCACACAATGTGTAAAATAACAGCCGTCAAAATAATGATCATGTCAATTATTTACGGACATCTTTTGCAAACAGCAGACGTTATTTTTTCTTTTTTCACCTTCCTTTCTCCGTTTTTACTATTAAATTCAATGGACTTTTCAATTAAAGACACAGCCAATGCCAATTAGTCCACCTGAATTAGAATAATGTACCAGCAGCTGTTATTGCACTGACGGGAGGCCAAAATAACAGATGTAATTTTGGACTCAAACAAGAGTTTTTTTTTAAGTATACATTATAGGTAGAGATGATCGAACATCAGGATTTTGCAGGTTTGAGCGAACTTGAACCTCCTCGAACCTGCAGCATTTGATTCCCGATGCCTTCCCATTCTGTGGGGAAGGAGGAGACAGCCTGAGTACCGTGTACCGCCTGGAACTCCCGAATACAGCCTAGGCTGTATCCCGGAATTCCAGGCGGTACTCAGGCTGTCTCCTCCTTCCCTACAGAATGGGAAGGCATCGGGAATCAAATGCAGAAGGTTAGAAAAGGTTCGAGTTCACTCGAACCTGCAAAATCCCGATATTCGATCATCTCTAATTATAGGTATCCAAAATGGTCAAATTATAAAATACAACTTTTCTTACAAAAATAAGCTCTCATATGGATATGTAGGCAGGCGAGTGATGTTAAAAACAGACTGTGTTGTTATGGAGTTAATCAAAAGGAGCCAAGAAAGCAAAACCCTTTAAATTAGCTCTGTATTTGCCATCATGACTATAACAGCCGATCAGATTATATCCCGATCGCCCAATTATGTGAGCTGTAACTTTGATAGTAAACAATATGTAGAACTTCTTTCAAGTTCCATAGTTCCTCCAGACAGTTTCCATAGTTTCATTAGTTATATAGTACTAAACCATCTCTGTGCTTTTTATCCACACATAAATGTATCCCTTGTTATCGTTACAACCTGAGTATAAAGAGATAATTAGAATGATCTTGGCTGTGACCTTGGGTGTATTCATACAAGGTAATTAAGTTTCGACAGCGCCGTTTCTAAAGCGAACATTACTTTCGCTGTCAGTTGTGTACTTCATCAAAAACACTTTCAAAGTAAAACATAAGATATCAGTTGCTTGTCTTTTAGGATTTACCTGTCACCACCTTGAAATAGTCCTATGCTGACAAGAAGTTCAGTTCCTTCTGCATGTATAATGTGCTCTTTTTACATACCCAGACTCTTTTTGTAACTAGACTCCAGCAGCAAAGCTGTGATATTACATCTAGTGGCTGTACATTATTACTGTATGTAGTCATATAAGCCACCACAACTTAATTTCATCTTTAAGCCGGCACCCAGCAGGGTAGAATACTAAGCCTGCTTGAAATTATTCATACAGTAATGTATCCTTATTATGTGTCTCGACATGTAGCCATTGGGTTTCTTAGTGCTTCTCTCTCCAGGTTGGTTTGCGGTAAGTTGATATTATGTATTTTTATCCACTATTGACTCATGTGAATGTAAGGTTGATGTGACTGATTAATAATTAATGATTATTTATATAATGCACCTACACTTTGCTCATAGGTAAGTTATGTAATGGAGTAACCCACTGTGAATAATTTATTTAGTTCTGCATTAGGAATATACCCAGAAGTCTCCAAAAAGAATACACAACAGCATCACTGTCCAGAATAATGTATAAATTAGGCCTCTTAATGATGACAAAGGTTATTCTTCTTAACCAATTGAAACCTGGATAGCCTAGAAATCATAGAGTTCAAATTTTGTTTTATGAATATAAAATTTTATTACGTTTTATACTTTGCACCATGCTCCGATAGTGATTTCATGCAATAAAAACTACATCTTCCCAATACATTGTTACCTATACTCTCCATTAAAAATGGCTGATGTTTAAATGCAATTAAGAGACCAATAGTATAATAATCATTAAAGGGGTTCTCCGATAAAAACGTACTTGTTCCCTATGTAAGTAATAGATCACCCTGGGTTTGACCTTCGCACCCCTGATGTTCTCCAGATCGGCTTCTGGCTCCTTTGTTTTGAATACAGACGTGGGTCTACTATTCTCTATGGAGATGCTGGAGAGAGCCAAGTACAGCATTTAGCTTTTTCTGGCGGCTCCATAGAGAATGTAGAGTTGCGAATGTATAGAGCCAATCTAGAGATCACCGGGGGGTATGGAGGTCAACCTCCCACATAATCTTTTACTTGTCCTCTATTCTGTGGATAGGGACAAGTAAGTTTTGATATTGATACTTTTCCAATATAGGGTAACGGGTGCCCAAGGCTCACTAATTCTTTTGGAGAGCAAAGGATAGCCCATCTGGTCTAAACCCACTAAATAGTTAGTGTAATATAAACTGCTGAAAAGACTATGGTAGAAAAGTATAAAAATAAATAGTGCACCACAGCTTACTGTATAGCTGAAGAATACCCATGTTAACCCTGATCCACCTACAGAAATGCCTATAGGGAGCATGTAAGTATCAGACCTAGGTTTTTAATGTTACTTTGACCTGTGCCACCTACTGTACTTTAACATTGTTACAAATCAAGTACATTGGTTCAAGAAAATTCTATTTTCTAATAATAGTTGAGTATTTTGCCAAGATAATTATCCCTGCCATTTTTCAGTTACATGACAAACAGTGCAAGGTGTTGACATTAGAGATGATCGAACAGCGGAAAATTTTAGGTTCTATAGAACTTGAACCTTATCAGACCTTCCGCATTTGATTCCCAATGCTTTCCCGGTCCATGGTGAAGAAGGAGACAGCCTGGGTAATAGGCTGTATCCCAGAATTCCAGGCGGTACCTGGGCTGTCTCCTCCATCCCCACGTACCGGGAAAGCATTGGGAATCAAATGCCGAAGGTCTGACAAGGTTTGAGTTCTATAGAACCTAAAATTTTCCGCTGTTCGATCATCTCTAATGTCAACACCTTTCACTGTTTGTCATGTAACTGAAAAATGGCAGGGATAATTATCTTGGAAAAATACTCAACTATTATTAGAAAATAGAATTGTCTTGAACCAATGTACTTGATTTGTAACAATGTTAAAGTTCAGTAGGTGGCACAGGTCAAAGTAACATTAAAAACCTAGGTCTGATACTTACATGCTTCCTATAGGCATTTCTGGAGGTGGATCAGGGTTAACATGGGTACTCGGGCAGTCTCCTCCTTCCCCACGGACTGGGAATTCATTGGAAATCAAATGCGGAAGGTTTAACAAGATTCGAGTGCTATAGAACCTAAGATTTTCAGCTGTTCGATCATTTCTAGTTGACATGGCCTCCAAGATCTTGACATTTCATTTCGACTGAGCACATGTGAGATGTGCTGGAAAAATAAGTCCAATGGAAGTCACACTCAAAATTATAGGGCTAAAAGCATCTTTTGCTAACACGGTGGTATCAGATACCACAGGACACCTTTAGAGGGCTTGTGGAGACCATGTCTTGATGGGCAGGTACTGTTTTGGCTGCTCAAGGAGGACTTACTATAATAGTAATAGGCTCTGTCTTTAATGTTATTACTGACTATTGTCATGCACATACAAAACAATTTGTTTCTAAAGGAACTGTAATGATATAGCAGAATTAATTAAACTGTGAATATGCTACTAAAAACATTTGTAAGTTGTTTGGGGTGCAATAGAAAGGAGTCTGTTGGAAAAAATTCTCTGTCCAACTAATAAACAACTAAATATTCCAGTTTTCTTTTACTTCTTTATTATTGCTTGTAAGAAAGATCACTATGTGATCTCAAAGACTGGTAGTTATACGTTTCTAAATTTATAACATATAAAGTTTAAGATTTTTGGAGGATTTTGTTTTATTATTCCATGTAGCTTTAAATATAAAGGGGGAGATTTACCTAGACCTAGACAAGTAGGCCAGACTTAATTGAAGCCCCGCCCCCATGCACTTTACCGTACATACTAAGAGGTGCACAGCTCTACGCAGGTCATGAAGTAGGCACAGAAATCTCAGAGAGGGGACACATCTGCAATTATTGGAAGTTGTGTGCAGGCAAAACCACTCAGCCCCCAAGGAGCAGAACATGTAAGGTATCTTTGCTGCGACCCTTTAAATAGCTGTTGCACAGCTATTGGATCCACCAAGAACATGCACATTTGAGTGATCTGGCTTATTTCATTTTTCTTTTTTTTTATGCAATATTATTGGAGGGTTAGCCAAAGAGTATATGGTTGGCAATAAAATAGCACATACACAGTTGAGTCACATGATTATGACAACTTCCTACTTTTAATGTTGGCAACGCCTAATTCATACAGAACGTCACATGTTGTGAGCTGGCTTGGTAGGTATATAAGGTGTGCAATAAGCTGTCTGCACACATATCCCTAGTTGTTGCCATAGGTAACAGTCTGTCAACTATTCAAATGCTGCTGCGGTGGAAGTGTATCAGGAGTGTGAAAAAATGATGTGAAAACTACAGTGCACCATATGCCAAGGTCAACATCGGCTGTGGCTAAGTTGTCACTACAGTCACTACAGTGGAGCAGTTCAACGAACCCTACTGTCTCCCTTATGCTCTGACTCACTCGGACGACTGCAGCCATGCAGAACATGTGCACTGAGTTTGTTAAGAATTAGAGATGAGTGAACCGGGTTCGGGTTCGAGTCCATCCGACGATCTCCATGTGGTGGTAAATAACTGGATCATTCTTCATTAGGCTTGACAAAGACATGTCAGAGTCGAAACATTGCCACTCACTGTACTTCACATTATTGCAATAAAGATGATTAGTTAATTGGAACGATTGCCATCTTACTCTTTATCAATATCTCGGAAACTTGTTAAAAGTTTCAAAATGTCAAATTTGTCGCTATATCAAAAGCTTTTCAAAATGACAATTCTCATTTGAACATTTTTTGTGTTTTTTTAAATATTTTTTTTATCCTGTCTATATTTTTAAATAATCCTGCAGGTTTTTTTTTTCACGAATAGAAAAACTTCTTGTTCTGTCTCTGATGATAAGGAGGAGACTGTTGGAAAGTCATCTGTACAGCATTACAGCGAATGCTGTTACCAGTAGGCAGAGGAGACAATAAATGATGCTCATAGCTCAGCCACAGTCACAGAATATGCCCAGCAATGTTTCACATTCATATTAATGGGACAGCTCCTGTCTATTGTCGTGCATGTTTATAGTTCTTTCTGTAAAACATCTCTAAATGCTATTGAAAACAGCTGAGGTAAAATAATCACTCTCATAATTACGTACAACCCCCCAAAAATTTTAAAAGAAATTAAATCAGTAAACAGGCACAGATTAGAAAAAAAGAATATGTTTTTGTATCTAGTTCTGATCAGTAAAAAAATTAAAATAAAAAAAAAATCTAGGCAATATTCCCTTTTAGAAGACCTTTTCAGAAGATGTCTGTTAGAACTAGTGTACTGTATAACAAGAGAGGGGGAAGCCCTGGTGCTAACAGCTGCTCTACTGTCCCTCCTTAATTACCTCGACCGCCCTAAGCGGCAGCGGACAACTGGTCGACAGTCTTTAGCAGGTGAGACACAGAAAATGGACAAGACAATACAAAACACAATAAATCAGGGTCAGAGCTCCGAGTCAGCAACTAGCGGTCAGCACAGCACAAAAACGTATTTCAAAAGAGTAGTCTAAAGTCAAAGCTAGGAAGTTAGGGATACCAGTGTAAGAATTCAGGAACAAAACGCTAGGTCAAGGTAACACTCAGAGTATGAGGCATTATCACAGGGAGGGAACACAGGTATAGGAGGATAATTATGGAGCCTGCATTCCTAGTCCCAGGTGTGATTGAGACTCCAGCCCTTTTAATCAGGATACACTTTAATCTGACTGGCGGTGCCGACCGAAAGTCAGTTATATAATATGCAAGATGGCTATGCCACTCAGCTGGGGGCAGGGCGGCCCCAGCAGGAGCCAAGGATGCTGCCGTATCCCTAGCAATCCGGCCAGCAGACACGAATGCCATCGGTGCACCCTCAGCAACCGGTCGGGCCGGTTACTAGGGACGCCATCAGACCCTGACAATGTCTTTGCATTTGCAGAGAAAGCTTATACTTTAATATGAGCAATTTACAAGTAACCCTATACATTTCCAGAATAAAGGGACTGTGTTGGTCTGTAGATTGCTAAGGCTCTTCTGAATGTTTCTGTGACCAGCACCACAGCTGTGCAGGCCCTGCAACTCAGCCCCATTTATTTAAATGGACCTATTACTCTCTGCATAGTATATGGACAAGAGTGGTGATGTAAAGGGAAAATATTTTGTATAGCTTGCATAATATTTATATTTTGTAAAACTGATAATTTATCTCTCCTGTTATAGTTACATTCTGATCATACATCATATTATCTGACATTTCATTATGCGTTTTACTTTATACATCTTTGCATTACTTTGCCATTGTTCCTTTTAAACATAGTGGGGTAATACAATTTTGAGTTTTCCCTGTTTAAATTTTCAAACGTCATTCATTTTACTTTTTTTAAATTCAAATGTATGCAATATTTGCAGTGGATTGGAAGATTTATATCCATTTCAAAGACAAATATTCTACAATTTAGACAATCCACGAGAAAGAAAATGTAAACTGCTTATGCAGCAGAAGCAATTTTACGTGGCTTCAATAGCTGTATAGATCTCTGGTAAAAGCCACTGGGATTTAAATACAATATACATTCATACGCAAATGCAAACACGCTTTTAATGAGCAAATTAAAATATGATAAATTTAATTGTAGTATTTCTATCCCGGACACGAATCCCTGAATATGCAATTTAGAAATTCTACAATGCTAAATCATTCTATTAGTATATTATTTATTGTTTCTTTTCAGGCCTTTTTACAGAATTATTTTTGGCCAACTGTCTTTGGAGTTCCTTATATCATGCATAGTAATTTAGGTTGTTAATGGGTTGTCTGGGGGAAATAAAAAACTAGCTCAATGCATGGGGTTGTCTAAAAATAATAACCATACTATACTCACCTCTCCTGGTCACCCCCCCCCCCCCCCGCAGCCACCATGCCGATTCTCCCAGTCCTCTGCTGGTCACTGATTTTTCCAGGTTCTGTGTAATACTCCTCCCACAGGACTGGCCTGCTTAGCCAATCATTGACTGAGATTGGACAGCGATGCAGCCACTGATTGGCTGAGTGGGCCAGTTTCTGGGGGAGTTGAATGTCATAGGAAAATGGAAGAAGAAGAGAGTGGGAGTGAGAAAGGTGAGTATATTATATGTATTTATTTTACATTTATTTATTTATACATATTTTTTATATCTATATTTATATTTTTTAGAGCAAATTCTCTTCCCCAGACAGACCATTTAATGATAAAGTTCTTGAAGGGGTTATCCAGCGCTACAAAAACATGTCCACTTTTCCCCCTACTGTTGTCTCCAGTTTAGGTGCAGTTTGCTCCATTTACTTAAATGGAACTGAGTTTCAAAACCCCGCCCAAACTGGAGACAACGGTAGGGGGAAAGTGGCCATGTTTTTGTAGTGCTGGATAACCCCTTTAAAGTAATGCTTAGCTTTTATTTATTTATTTTTTATTAGACATGTAAGACTCACCAGACTACCATCAGATTTTCCAAAGTTCTTATATACCAGAAGACAAATTTATTTGGAGGGTCCATTTCCTATTGGCTGATTCTCAAATTACATATTAATCCTTATTGACGGTGTCTTGCATGAGATGTAGAGATACAGTACAGACCAAAAGTTTGGAAACATCTTCTCATTTAAAAATATTTCATGACAATTAAAATTGTAGATTGTAGCGCCATGCTATTCTATCCGGTTTGCATTTAGTTGGACCGTCATTTATTTTTCAACAGAACAATGACCCCAAAGCCCAGGCTGTGTAAGGGCTATTTGACCAAGAAGTAGAGTGATTGGGTGCTATGCCAGATGACCTGGCCTCCACAGTCACCAGACCTGAACCCAATCGAGATGGTTTGGGGTGAGCTGGACCGAAGAGTGAAGGTAAAAGGGCACACAAGTGCTAAGGATCTCTGGGAACTCCTTCAAGACTGCTGGAAGACCATTTCAGGTGACTACCTCTTGAAGCTCATCAAGATAATTCCAAGAGTGTGCAAAGCAGTAATCAAAGCAAAAGGCGGGTACTTAGAAGAACCTATAATATAAGACATACCGTATTTTTGTTTCACACTTTTTCATAGTAAGAAAAATACAGAAAACTCTTTGAGAAGGTGTGTCCAAACTTTTGGTCTGTACTGTATATAGAGATAGAACCCTCAGAATTCAATATACCCTAGTCCAATGTTGCTCTTCAGTGTCAGAAACTTCTCATCTCACCATCACTATAATCAATTGTTCAATTTTAGCTGCATCTACTAAAAGCTGAGGTAGTCTTCAAGTAAATCGTTTACAAAATCCTTATCCCTTCTTAGCATATATATTTTTCATGGGAAGAATTGACAGTATAGTCTTGGGTTTTATACTGTACAGAAATAAAATATTTGCAGACCTAGATTCCTAGGTTGCATTGCATCTATGACGTGGTAGCCTTGGGTAATAGTAAGTTCAATTGACACATCATACAGTATGTGGGCCTGATGCATACAAAACTTTTGCTGCCCATAGCAAACAATCAATTCCTCTCTTTAAAATATGCTCTGAAAAGATGAAAGCTGGACTCTGGCTGGTTGCTAGAAGTACATGACACTTTTTTCCAGAAACCAGTTAATATGCATGAGGGCCTTTATGTTTTGAGGCTATTCCTTAGTAACATGATGTATTAATATGATGATAAATAATTGCAGGACAGGAGCTAATTGGGAAGATGCTTTATTTTCCGGTGCTGTTTACATTTGCTTTTCCTGTAGTGCCCCTGAAGGGCAAACAAAGCATATGAGTAGATCCATAGTAAATCATAGTAAATTAATAAAGCTTTTCCAACTACGGACTTTGTGTACTAGCCCAGGTGGAAGATGACTTTCAAGACAGAAAACTATTATTTGGGTAACTTATTTAAATGAAATTCAATATTCACATCAGCTTAGTTGCCACCAGTTTATTGTTCAGGAAACCTTTAGGCTATGTTCACATTATGTATGAGACCGGCCGTTCTGTGACCCGGCTGGGTCACGGAACGGTTGATGTCAGAAAAGATCACTGCAGTACTGGCCGGATGATCTTAAGGGTCGCAGAGTTCTGATGCGGCGCATCCATGCACTCCCGCATCAGAACTCCCCACTGCACACTATGGAGTGTGTGGCCAGAGTCACACGCTCCATAGTGTGCACTTACATGTCAGTTTTCTACGGCACAGCGAGAGATCCCGGCCGGAGTGGGAGGCCATAGAAGGCAAAGCAACATATATTTTTGTAAAAAGTACGGCCGTTGTTGCCGTTTGCAACAACGGCGGTACTTTTACGAAAATATACGTTGTGTGAACATGGCCTTAAAATGGACATTCTACAAATCAGACTCTCAATTTTATCATAGTTTTTCTGGCTTCGCGCTGTGTTTTTGCAGTCCATTGAACTGATCCGTTTTTATATGGTTACTTTTAAGTTACACAAAAACGTGGTCAACCACGGAAAAAAAAAAAAAAAAAAAAAAGAAAAGATCACTTTTGATCCATTTTTTTAAATGATGGAAGTCAATGGAAAAACGGACCACAATGGATTCGCACAAATGCTTTTTCATCTGTTTTCTTTCCGGATATGTTAAATGAACTGCAAAAACACAGTGTGAACCCAGCCTAATAATATTTAAATAATAATAATTGTGATGATGATAATAATAATAGTGATACTACTACTACTACGACTACAACTATTACTAAAATAATAGTAATATCTGTAATTGTAATTATATAGCACCAACATATTCCACAGTGTTGTACAGAGATTATCCTCACTGTCATAATCTAAATTCCAAATTACTATATTATGCTTTAGTAAGTATATGTTATATTTAAGGAAATATCCTGTAAAAATGGGAATTCCTAATTAGCATTTCAGCTGTGCTGTCATATCCTCAGGGGGGGATGCTGAGGTGCTGCTGAATGGCGGCAAGGCTGGGATTCCATGTTCTCATAAGGATTCAGGGTTGTCACTTACTTTAGAAAGGAAAGCTGGATGCATGTACTGTATTCCTGAGAGCTTTTAGAAGTTTCAGCTCTAGCTGCAGAATAGATAATACCCAGGACCCAATACTAGATCATTGATTACCTGCAATATCTGAGATTATAAAGGGGTGGAATTACCTTCAATGAAACAGTATTCATGTATTCCTATACACAGAGATAAAATCCAGAGCTTTCTAACTCCCTTACTGTGTGGTCTGTATTTCTTGCGTGTTGCTTTTGTTACTGAAGATAAATTATGCCTTCTGGGAACTAGGCCACATCTGAAAATGTGTTGCAAGGGCAAAAAAAAAGTGCAGACTTTTTAACACTATTATTAGAAGATTTCATCCCTCCGGTAGACTGTGCATGAACTGCTAACCGAACCACAATGAGGAAGCTGCGTCGCATGTTATTTCTACAGCCCAGGCCTCATAAGTGAACATCAAAGCTCAACATCCAAATCCAACCGTGTTGACATTAATCCCTTTCCCTTCCCATACAGACAAAATCTAAATCAATAACGCTGAATCTCGGATAATGAAAGTTCAATAAACCACGTTACTTCACTTAGGTTAGGAAGACTAAAATGTTCCAGAAAAGTCGAATCCATAGTGTTGTATTGGTATAGAATAACGCTACATGCCTGGATTTCTTTCACTTAAATAGCTCTGATAAAGATAACAGGGCTTCTCATCTCCCTATAGGTGCCATGAATTACATTAACCTCAATGCAAGTAAATATATGGTACAGATGCATTCCCTTCCTCCTGAATAGTGATTGATAGAGCTGAAATGATGTTCACTAGGCCTGAAAAGAGTTTCACCTAATTTAATAAGGCTGCAGTAAACCAGCAATTTCACAAGATTAGAAAATCTTCCATCGAAAAAGAACAGAAATGTGGAAAGTTAATACCAGGGGATGGCGTCTTAAAGTGCAGATTATTCTTGTAGGGTCTTACCCCAGTATAAATTACATGGCTAAAAGATGTAATAAAAATATATCCGGTTGCCACAATATGCAGTAGAATACATATCAGACTGGAGCTCTCTCTCTCTCATCTTCAAAGATATTACCAGTAAGACAAATTTTGGGAGTAGTAGATTCTAGTGCCTGATGCAGAGAACTCTGACAGCACTGATCCATATAGACACAGCTTCCTAGCTCTGAACTGCACCAGACAAAACCTATTTACATAGTAAGCATTGTCATATTTTCCTTTGTTTCATATGGACTTTAAAAAAAATTAAAAGAGGGACTTTTAGGGATGTGTGATAAATGACTAGTAATATCCAAGGCCAAAATAATGAAAAGGTTGAGTAGACATAAAATGTACATATAATTCACAATGATTTCCTCGTCCAAATACAAAATGGTTCAATATACAATCCTTCAAGTTCATTGCATAGCTACAATACATATCTATCTATCTATCTATCTATCTATCTATCTATCTATCTATCTATCTATCTATCTATCGTCAGCCTATCTATCGTCAGTCTATCTATCTATCTATCTATCTATCTATCTATCTATCTATCTATCTCCTATATATCATGCCTATATATTATCTATCTATCTATCTCCTATATATCATGCCTAAATATTATCTATCTATCTATCTATCTATCTATCTATCTATCTATCTATCTATCTCCTATATATCATGCCTAAATATTATCTGTCTATCTATCTATCTATCTATCTATCTATCTATCTATCTATTGTGTTACATTACCACAGTGCTAGAATGAGAGTTACTTTCACAAATCAAATGGCAGAAACATCTGTTCCAATAGGATTACTACACAGATGAAATCCTCTGCTATAGCTGTGTCTGTCTCTTTGTCTATGTAACTGTCTATCCATATATATATATAATAGTTTTAATCTATATTTACTTCTAACTGATTTAGTTTTAACTGATTTCCAATTCCTTCCACTAAACGCACAAACTTTTAGCCAGGTGTCAGGGATTGCCTTGTCTGTCAGCCAATCTCCCCCACAATCTTGTAGCTGTGGTAGGCGTCTGTTTGCCTTCTCCATGGCTCGCCTGCTGTAATGCTGCTGACTATGCTGACCCACAGTATCATGACTGCGAAATATTGCATAACAGACAGTGCATGGCTGCAAATCTTTCAGAGGCTAAGGTGGAAATAAGTGCTTGTTAACACTACCACTAAGCTGTAGGCAAGCCTGGGCTGACTGTCAGCCTGGCTGGATGTCACACTTCAATGTCCATGCCTCACTCTGTACAATAACTAACAGAACACAACTACCTCCTATGTCTGGACATGGTGATATCCCATCTATAGATTCACTAAGTGCCCTAAAATGCAGCACTAGACCAGGGAACTTCTCCCTGCAGGAGACATCTATACCAACCATAGGATCAGCACATAATATCACACACAAAAATGACTTTATTCTGCTCCATAGAGCAAGGAGCTGCAGGCACCCATGGGACTGATTCACCGCAAGATCCGGTAGCTGTCTCCCAAGTGTCCTTCTGGATTCCTGACCTACTTTGTGTTACTCTGTATTACACTGTAGTTGTCAGGATGGAGCATATAATTGTAATTCCCTGTCTCTCCTTCTTTAATCATCTTAAAACCTTCTCATCTTCTCATTCTTTATGTGACTTACAAAGGCATAAGATCCATTGCACTTCTTAGTATCACATCTGTGATGCAAAAACTTGGGTTGAGACAGAAACAAAAGCATACAAGCAATATAAATCTCTATCTATCTATCTCTATCTATCTATCTATCTATCTATCTATCTATCTAGCTATCTATCTATCTATCTATCTATCTATCTATCTATCTTCTATCCATCTATCTATCTCCTATCTATCTATCTATCTATCTATCTATCTATCTATCTATCTATCTATCCATCTATCTATCTATCTATCTATCTATCTATCTATCTATCTATCTATCTATCTCAACCCAAGTTTTTGCATTAAAATTATAAATAATAATAATAATAATAATAATAATAATAATAATAAAAAATGTATTTGTATAGCGCCAACAGATTCCGCAGTGTTTGTTTTTAATGCATACAGTACAGAGGTACATAATACACAGTTAAATAATTAGAATAAATAAAAATAAAATAAAAAATACAAAGTGTAAATGAGACCTGCTCGTTGGAGCTTACATATATAGAATGCAACCTAGACAGAACAGGAGTTCCATGCAACTATCAGTACAGGTAAAGAGAAGAAGCTTGCCCATCCTCTTACCTCCAATAAGCAATGCTGACATTCTCAGGCTTCTTATATCCCTGCAATGCAATCCTTTTGGCAATTGAAACTTCTCTCCAATTAATTCCACTCCACAATACAGCCAGCAATATTCCCCATCTAGCAGCCCCCTCTTCAGTCTTAAGGGTAAAAACAATCAGAAAACAATCCTATTTGAATTCAGCATCGGTTCAGAGTATCCATAGCTTGATCTTCATGTTCCCAAATCGTAACTACTTGTGTATGTGGGACTTGTGAGCCTCCTCCAGCCTGAACACAGCTGGTAATGAGATCTCCCTGTCTTCCCCCATCAATGTGTGATGTGCTTCCTCTAGCTGCCAGGCGTTGTGGTGGTGAAATCACTGTTCTTTTTTTTTTTTTTTTTTCTCCTCTTCTTCTCTTTTCCCTCTTCCCTTTCCCTGGTTACTCTATGGAGAAGCAGAGTGAGAGGAAAAGCAACGATGAATGTTTTATGGAGCTGGATCAGGGATTGAGAGGTGATGAATGTTTTATGGGATCATGTGGTTTGACGTGAGGGGAATCAGGCTTGATCCGATTTACAAGAGACACACAGAGCAGATGGGAGGGAACGAGCACAGAAAACAGCAAACAAACTGGGATAATGAAACGAGTTGGCGGAGGGAGCTGTCCGTTCAGCACCACAGCTCTGCAGCACTACCAGGGCACTTGCTACTAGCAGAGCTCAACCCTGTCCGGATAAGTATACAGTATACACCCAGCAAGAGAGAAGGGTATAGGCACACAGCACTTTAAAAAAAAAAATAATAATTTTTTTTATTACTAGCATAGCCATAGTGGGACGTTACCTGAAAGGAGACGCAGTTTGCAGCTTAAACCATAAACATTCTATTGAATTTGTTAAACCCCAGGTTGTAGCATTTAGCTTTTTTGAGCTATTAAGATACAATCACCCCCCCCTATTCATAATATTTATTTTAACCATTACAATACAGCAGCATGGGTTCCCCCGACCTCCCCCCTTACACACACACAAACACACACACACGCACACCTTCCCTCGATTATACAATACAAAGTCAGGATCATTATCACCCAGTTTATTTGGCAGGTATGTTTTAATCCTTTCGCTGTTACCGGAGCCTCCGCTGCTTAAGTTTACATAGCATTACTGGTCCCCTCTGGCAGAGGAGGGATTAGGATCTTACAGTCAGGCTGAAATGGGAAATACAAATCAGATTACATTTCTGAGAAATGGAAGGAAATTTTTTATAATTTGAAAGCTCATGCACAAATCGCAGCTGTCTCGACATCTTCAAAGTTGGATATTTAACCCCCTCTTGATTTCATTGGGATAAGAAATAAACTAGGCAGAATGCAGATTTGACTTTGCAGGAGAAAGTTCTGGAAACTGAAATGGTGATATGTTTTTTTTTTTTTAGCAAGACGTGGTGCAGCCATGTTATATACTCTTGTTCTGCCTGCAGGTGACACTGGATATACTTTCATCTTTGTTTGTGATTCATTTTGGTTACCCCATCCACAGTCCCCTAATACAGTGGTGCCTTGGATTATGAGCATAATTCGTTCTGGGACCGCGCTTGTAATCCAAATCCACTCTTTAAACCAAAGCAAGTTTTCTCATAAGAAATCACTGAAATGCAGACTGTATGACCTACTGTACAATATAACAATTAGCATGTGGAGTATAATGTATAGTAACTGCATAAACCTGAAAAACAGCAGCAGTTTGTACAGTAGATACAGGATGGAACTGCAGATCCCCATAATACAACAGCAGGCTAGAATAGAGAAGCAGGGCTGCTGTCAGAGGTCTGTGTGGTCACATGACAGCTATGGAAAAGGGGTGTGTGTTCAACATGGACCAATCAGGACTGACAGAGACTGCAGGGAGCATGAAGGAATGAGCAGGACATATGTGGGCACATAAATGCAGCACTCTCTGTCCGGGGAGTGAGGGGTTACAGCTATAAGGAGATTACCTCCACAATCCTGTCCCCTGATGTAAGCCCCAGCCTAAAGTGGATCTGCTATGATTTGGAAGGTGGGGAAGACTTCCTGGGTCAGAGTACAGAGCTGTAGACCCCGCTATGCAGACCATGCCCCTCCCCCACTCCCCCTCCCACCCAGTACAGGGAGCTCTTAAACCAAAACATTGCTCTTAAACCAAGTCACAATTTTGAAAAACTGTGAGCTCTTAAACCAAAACGCTCTTAAACCAAGTTACTCTTAAACCAAGGTACCACTGTACTATGATATGGTGTCAACATAAACAATAGACTATCTAAGAGTGACACACAGCATCTTAATAGCAAAATTCAATGAATGCTATAATTCTCAAATACCACCAATGTAAATGAGCTCACAAAGCACTGTTCAATACCCTTTTACTAATGCACAATACAAATGTTTAGTATGCTGCTCCATAAAAAGGCTGTATTATTTTGACAGATTTCTTGGGCAATCGCAGGTAATAGGAACACCATGACCAGGGGCGTAGCTAAAAACCGATGGGCCCTGGTGCAAAACTTTAGCTTGGGCCCCCACCCCCCATCCCACCCGATTAGGCATAGTCAGAGCCTGTCCCACTGATTCAATGGGATTTCTTTTGCGCCTTCATTCTCCGCTCAAAGAATTCTTTGAGTGGACGCACATGAGAAATCCGATTGGATCAGTGGGACAGGCAGAATTTTAACAGCATTCTGCAAACAAGCCCTTAAAGAATAAAGCTCACTATATAAAGGTCAATAATACTATACAAGGGACAAACCCAATCACCAAATTCTGACATATTACCACCGTCTAATTATTTTATACCACCATAGCATAAAAATCACACACATGCATGGCTGCTATGCTTGGCTTTTTTGGCATTTTCTATCTGACAAGTTCGCCCTATGTATTATAAAGCTGACCATACACAGTGTCATATATACAGTATACTCACACACATATACACACACACATATATACATTCAGGCTCATACAGTATTAATGTGTGTGTGTGTGTGTGTGTGTGTGTGTGTCTCTCTCTCTCTCTCTATATATATATATATATACACACACACACACACACACACACACATACTGTATATACCCAGGCACATCCATCCATAGGGACTCATAGTCACATATGCACACATGGTCAGGCACATATATACCCATACAGAGACACACACACATATGCTGTACACATAAGCACATACATACAGTCACATACACACATACACTCATATATACTCATACAATCACATTCTGTACATGAAGGTACATGCATTCCCATAAAGACATGCAGACATGAAAATGCATAGAGAGACACATACAATTACATATGCACAGGCACATATACAGTAGTCAAGCACATATATACCCATACAGAGACACACACATACCTGCTGTACACTTTATATACATACTGTATACAGGGACACATACACTCACCGGCCACTTTATTAGGTACACCATGCTAGTAACGGGTTGGACTCCCTTTTGCCTTCAGAACTGCCTCAATTCTTCGTGGCATAGATACAAGGTGCTGGAAGCATTCCTCAGAGATTTTGGTCCATATTGACATGATGGCATCACACAGTTGCCGCAGGTTTGTCGGCTGCACATCCATGATGCGAATCTCCCGTTCCACCACATCCCAAAGATGCTCTATTGGATTGAGATCTGGTGACTGTGGAGGCCATTGGAGTACAGTGAACTCATTGTCATGTTCAAGAAACCAGTCTGAGATGATTCTAGCTTTATGACATGGCGCATTATCCTGCTGAAAGTAGCCATCAGATGTTGGGTACATTGTGGTCATAAAGGGATGGACATCGTCAGCAACAATACTCAGGTAGGCTGTGGCGTTGCAACGATGCTCAATTGGTACCAAGGGGCCCAAAGAGTGCCCAGAAAATATTCCCCACACCATGACACCACCACCACCAGCCTGAACCGTTGATACAAGGCAGGATGGATCCATGCTTTCATGTTGTTGACGCCAAATTCTGACCCTACCATCCGAATGTCGCAGCAGAAATCGAGACTGATCAGACCAGGCAACGTTTTTCCAATCTTCTACTGTCCAATTTCGATGAGCTTGTGCAAATTGTAGCCTCAGTTTCCTGTTCTTAGCTGAAAGGAGTGGCACCCGGTGGGGTCTTCTGCTGCTGTAGCCCATCTGCCTCAAAGTTCGACGTACTGTGCGTTCTGCCTACCTTGGTTGTAATGGTTGGCTATTTGAGTCACTGTTGCCTTTCTATCAGCTCGAACCAGTCTGCCCATTCTCCTCTGACCTCTGGCATCAACAAGGCATTTCCGCCCACAGAGCTGCGGCTCACTGGATGTTTTTTCTTTTTCGGACCATTCTCTGTAAACCCTAGAGATGGTTGGGGTGAAAATCCCAGTAGATCAGCAGTTTCTGAAATACTCAGACCAGCCCTTCTGGCACCAACAACCATGCCACGTTCAAAGGCACTCAAATCACCTTTGTTCCCCATACTGATGCTTGGTTTGAACTGCAGGAGATTGTCTTGACCATGTCTACATGCCTAAATGCACTGAGTTGCCGCCATGTGATTGGCCGATTAGAAATTAAGTGGTAACGTGCAGTTGGACAGGTGTACCTAATAAATTGGCCGGTGAGTGTATATACATACACACTGCGCTGTACACTGACGTACTTACATAGTCCTCCTCTCCTGTATGTTGCCGGGCAGTGTGTGGGCGGAGCTTCTTCCTCCAAGGGACTGGACTGCCCAGTAACCCCCTGTGTGCTGTCTCCTTGTCTTCACACTGATCCTCCTGGGACTGGCAGCCACAGTAAGGCCATGTGCAGCAGATCTTCCTCCTCCTTCCTCCTCCTCCAGGATGTAATGGGGTCGGGCCGACAGCAATCACTACTGCACAGAGACAGAGCATTGTTTAGCCATCTGAGGCAGCAGCCGCTTTCTGTCTGGCTATGGCCCCCAGCATCTGCTTAGAAAGCATGGGGGCCTGGGAGGGAGGGTGTCTGCTGTGCTGCCTGAAAAAAGTAGCAGTAGTAGGGGTGTTGGTGGGAGGGGTCGGTGGCTCCCCTAGCTATGGGCCCGGTCGCCATGGCAACCACTGCGACCCCTATAGCTATGACACTGACCATGACATGTATTATCAGAGTACTCCAGAATGCTCTTGTTATATTCTGATAAACTTTACAATGAATAATTGATGGTTCATCTCCATGAGAGTTTTTCCCAATAGGAATTCATCCCTCTAAAAGCGTATCTACAGTATACTCCTTCAGTCCTTCATATAGTACCCCATCCATTAGTCCATCCTCACTACTAGAGAGGAGCAAATCACTTGGAAATTCATTTTGCGAAGTTCGTCAATATTTGCGAGTCGCATACAAATGAATTTTTATTAAACTGGCAAACTATAGTAGCTACAATAGTGGGACTATTAAAGAGGAATGATTTTTTTTTACTGCTGCTGTGACAAAATTGGAAAATGTCAGCCTGTCAATCATTGCCATGGACAGAAGTGGACGTTGGTGGATTAGCAGCGTAATATCAATTTTCTCCCAGGCCAGCAGTGGACAGTGGTAAATGAGCACCAGTGAGTTATTAAGATGGACACTGTGTTCACTGTGACTTCCTATAATGGACTCCCAGCACCCAGTGACTTCCTATAATGCACACCCAGCACCCAGTGACTTCCTATAATGCACACCCAGCACCCAGTGAGTTCCTATAATGCACACCCAGCACCCAGTGACTTGGTATAATGCACAATCAGCACCAAGTGACTTGGTATACTGGACAATGTCTTCACTGTTCCCAAGGAAAACTACCCACAATACACCCTCCTCTTCTCTCCTCTTTGTATTTGTCTTCTTGCACTAACTACCTGCAGCAACCTGCTCTCCATTTTACACAGCCGACTGGCCGCCTCCAGGGAGCCAATCACCTTATTGGTGAGGGGTTTCTGACATCACAGTGGGGTTTGCAGCTGATTGGACAGGTGCAAGGCATTATAGATAATCCTTTGCTCCTGCCAAAATGCAGTTCTGCAAGCTAACATGTGCGGCCATCATGTTTAGCAAATTTGCAAAGTGAATCTGGTGAATTTGCGTAATTCTACTAAGCGAATTTAATGCCCAATTCGCTGTGAAATGGAATTCGTCAGATTCGCTTCACAATTTTCTTCTAATGCTCAAGGCAACAACATCCATCAGTCCCTTGTACTCTTCCCTTTCTTCTCTTGATGCCCACCTATCCACCCATGCCTGTTGGTATCTTATATTTCTGTCCTATGGGAGCACCTTGGTAATTCATGCACTCTCTTACCTCCAGATTGGAACAGCTGATACAGGAGTGGAATATATTATAATGGGGTCCCATCTTTGTGTGGCATTTATAAGAAGGTAATAGTTTGGTTTGTTATAATTTCCATGGAAAACAGTATTTCAGGGATTCCATAGTAAAAAGCAATCTAAAATGTCATTAAATAACGGCCGTGGTTGCAAAACTGCAACTACAGCCGTTGTTTGATGAAATTATACGTTGTGTAAACTTAGCCATATAGTACATGAGGTCCTATCTATCTATCCATCTATCTATCTATCTATCTATCTATCTATCTATCTATCTGTGAACTTAGAGATCTTAAAAGGTACCAGTTGTTATAACTAAATCATCAGGGGATGTAGTATAAAGCATGTTTGCAATTTCAATTAATATTTTTTTTTTTTGTATCATGCTTTAAAACAAAGCTATACTTACTTGTATTCAGGTCCAGTCTCCTGAAGGCAGCATTTTAGTTTTGTGATAATTGAAAAAGAGACTAAATACAAGTCCCAACCAGTACAGAGACGGCTAAATGTGTCCATCAATCACATGACTGCCTTCTCTGTGAGGGCAGATGACTCAGACTTTCTGCATTTAGTCTCTTTTTTGCAAACAGCACAAGACTATAAAGCTGCGTTCAGGAGACTGGACCTGGATACAAGTAAGTATAACTGCTATATAGCTGCCTTCAGGAGACCTGGACCTGGATACAAATAAGTATAGCTTAGTTTTAACCCCTTAAGGACCGGGCCTGAAATGGCCTTAAGGACCGGAGCAAATTTTATGAATATGACTTGTGTCACTTTATTCATTAATAACTTCGGGATGCTTTTACCTATCCGGCTGATTCTGAGATTGTTTTCTCGTGACATATCGTACTTCACATTTCTTGAAAATTGGAGTCGATACTTATAACGAATATTTATGAAAAAAACCAAAATAATGTAAAAAATTGTGAAAAAAAGCATTTTTCCAACTTTAAAACTTTTCTTCTTATACAGAAAATGGTTATACCACATAAATTATATATTAAATAGCATTAGCAACATGTCTACTTTATGTTGGCGGCATTTATTAAACTATATTTCATTTTTTTTGACAATAGAAAGCGTAAAACATTATCAGCAAATTTCCAAATTTTCAGTAAAATTTCAAAATCATATTTTTAAGGACCTGTTCAGGTATAAAGTGTATTTGAGGGGACTGTATGTTAGAAAGCCCCACAAAGCACCCCATTTCAGAAACTGCACCCCCAAATCTCTGCAAAAGCACATCCAGAAAGTTTTTTAACCCTTTAGGGGAGTCATAGAAATAAAAGCTAAGTGTGTAAGAAATTTGAAAATTTTAATTTTCTGTCCAGAGATTTTATTGTAATCCAATATTTTTCATAATTATAAACCTATTAGCAGAGAAATGCACCCTAATATTGATTGCCCCGTTTCTGCAGTTTATAGAAATACCCCATATGTGGCCCTATTGCACTTTTTGACGCAACCACAAGCCTCAGATATAAAGGAGCGCCTAGTGAATTTCAATGGCTCCGTTTTATTTGGTCATTTCTGACTGTACCACTTCAGGTTGGCAGAGGCTCTGGGGTGCCAAAACCTAAAAAACACCCCTAAAGGGACACCATTTAAAAAACTAAACCCCTCAAGGAATGTGACAAGGGGTGCAGTGAGCATCGGGACCCCACAGGTGCTTCACAGATTTTCCGAACAATATGGCGTGAAAAAAGACAAAAGTATTTTTTACACTAAAATGTTGTTTTAGCCTTCAATTTTTCATTTTCACAAAGGGATAAAAGGAAAAAAAAAAACACAAAACATGTAGCGCAGTTTCTCCCGAGTACGGAAATACCCCACATGTGGACATAAAGTGCCAAGCGGGCGCAGGACAAGCCTCCAAAGGGAAGGAGCGCCAATTGGCTTTTGGAAGCTGGATTTCACTGGAATGGATTTCAAGGGCCATGTCGCATTTACAGAGCCCTGGTGCTTCCAAAACACTGGAAACCCTCCACAAGTGACCACATTCTGGAAACTACACCCGTTAAGGAATCTAACAAGGGGTGCAGTAAGCATATGGACCCCACTGGTGACGGGCACAAATGTGGAAAAATGTGACGTGAAAGTGAAAATTTTCATTTTTTCACTTTCACGGCACAAATGTGCCCATCATCAAGGGGTCCATATCCTCATTGCACCCCTTGTTAGATTCCTTGAGGGGTGTAGTTTCCAGAATGGGGTCACTTGTGGGGTGTTTCCACTGTCTTGGCAGCACAAGGGCTCTGTAAATGCGACATGGCGTTCATTATCCATTCTGGCCAAATCCAACCTCCAAAATCCAAATGGCGCTTTGGAGGCTTGCCCTGCACCCACATGGCGCTTTATGTCCACAGGTGGGGTATTCACGGTATCAGGGGGAATTGCTCTACAAATTGTGTTTTTTTTTCTCTTTTAACCCCTTGTGAAAATGAAAAAATCAAGACAAGATCAATGATTTAGAGTAAAAATTTTTTAAAAAATTACACTAAATGTTGGTCTAGCCTTGATTTTTTTCCATTTCCACAAGGGGTTAAAAAAGAAAATAAATGCAAGGCGTGTAGGGTAATTTCCCCTGAGTACGAAAATACCCCACATGTGGACATAATGTGCCATATGGGCACAGGGCAAGCCACCAAAGGGACAGAGCGCCATTTAGAGGCTGGAATGGAGGATGGAGGCCATGTCGCAATTACAAAGCTCCTGTGCTGCCAGGACAGTAGAAACCGCCCATAAGTGACCCTATTCTGGAAATTACACCCCATAAGGAATCTAACAAGCGGTGCTGTGAGCATATGGACCCCACTGGTAACAGGCACATATGTAGAACATGTGCCGTGAAAATAAAAAATACAATTTTTTTCATTTTCACGTCCCAAATGTGGCCGTCACCAGGGGGCCATATCCCCGCTGCCCCCCTTGTTAGATTCCTTATGGGGTGTAGTTTCCAGAATGGGGTCACTTGTGGGGGGTTTCTACTGTCCTGGCCGCACAGAGGCTTTGTAATTGCATCATGGCATCCTCTAATGGGAATGGCGGCCATACCTATTTAGCTGGGGAAAAGGGACAATTCTAATTTATTTGGGGGTATTAGGCCAATTATTAGTTTATAAGGTTGAAAATGACAGGTGTCCATCAAATTCAGCCTGTGTTGATCCAGAGGAAGGCAAAAAACCCTCATGAGGCAGACGACAGTAGCCTCATCACAGGGGAAAAATTCCTTCCCGACCCCATAATGGCAATCAGAATAATCCCTGGATCAATGTGACCCCTGAAATAGGAATAAGGGACAGAATTTAGATAATGTAGAACTCCAATGACGTGTGGTACGCCTTGAAGCGATCCTGTATGCAGAGGCCGGGGTGATCAGGACAGGTGGCACACCTGGAAAATGTTGTCCTGGTGCGATACGGTGTCCTTCATATCCA
This sequence comes from Dendropsophus ebraccatus, assembly GCF_027789765.1. NCBI lineage: Eukaryota > Metazoa > Chordata > Amphibia > Anura > Hylidae > Dendropsophus > Dendropsophus ebraccatus. The sequence goes on from NC_091456.1 coordinate 26,780,901, forward strand.
GAAGCGCTGGGTCCACTCCATGGCTGCTAAATATTAGGGCTCTATTACTGCTTCTGATATTTTCGGATCGTGCCGCAAGCTACAGTAGCTCAGGCAGCGAGGGACCGGAAGAGGGGGTGCTGGTATAAAAGTTATCCCCGTACCGGTGGTAACCTTTATCCAGCAGTGGGAAGTTTAGTTCCCGAACGATCTTCCCACTAACTCCGAGGATGGGGGGGGCATCTGGGGGCTGGATTCGGGTGTCCCTTCATTCATACACTCTAAGGGTACGGGCACGCTGCGGAATGGTGAAGGATAACCCTTTGTGCATTCCGCAGCTGGCACCCACCGGCAGACTGATGCGGGCGCCATTCTATGCACGGGCGGATTCCGCTCTCCGTCCAATGTGTTCATTCTTTGGACGGACGATGGAATCCGCCCATGCATAGGATGGAGTCTATGACATGGGTGGAGACGCGCGCCTGCATCAGTCCGCCGGTGGGTGCCAGCTGCAGAATGCACAAAGGGTTATCCTTCGCCATTCCGCAGTGTGCACGTACCCTAAATCTGTAAGTGTACCCTGAGGTACTCTCACAGAGTTTGTAGAATTTCACGCCATACCGTCATATCTTATTGGGACGGTACTGGCGGAAAAGACGTGTCTGGGGGGCAGCGTACGCTACGCTACCTCCAGACACGTCACTGGATGATGAGGATGAGGATGAATGGGGGAAAGAAGGATCCCCCCATTCATCCTCACTGGCTGTTTCGGTGTCGGAGGCAATATTAGCGTATGTGCCTGACACCGAAAACGCCCTGGGGGCCATTTTTATATAGGGATTGGTATATGGGGTATGTAGTGGTGTAGTGTAAAACTTTATTTAATGTAGCGTAGTGTAATGTAGTGTTTTTTACGTTTTTTTTAACATTCAGTATAAAAAAAAACCTACGCCAAAAATGTTGTTGCTGATAAATGCCGCACTTATGTGCAGCACTTATCAGCAGACCGTGGCAGTAGGATAAAGAAAAAAACACCCTACGCCAAAAAGGAGAAGTTGCTGATTAGGAGCGGAAAATACAAAAAATAAAATAAAATTTGAAAAAAAAAAAAAAAAAAAAAAAACATTTACTACATGCTGAACATCCCTATAGCTGCTGATAAGTGTATTACACTTTTCAGCCGCTAGAGGGCAGCAGAGCGCCGAAAAAAGTTGAGGACATCCGAGGGGCCCACGGAAAAGGCTGAAGACCCGAACGGAAGAAGATGACGTCACGAAACCCAGAAGACACCGATCGGGACCCCGGGATCCGGTGAGTATGGCCAAATACCTGCTCTGGACCCCTCAGCTACCTAGCTGAGGGGTCCAGAGCAGGTATTTATCATTTTTGGGGACTTTGATCGCCGTGATCGGGACGTGGCACCGTGGCCACCATTGCTTTTAACAGTAATGGCAGTCGGTGCTGTCTCGGACCGATGGCCCGGAAAGGTTCTGATCGCCGCTATTGGCTGATCTGAACTGATCAGCCAATAGCAGCGATCGTCGGCATGGGGCGGGGTTAACAACCCCCCATGCCAACAGGGAGAGATAACCTGCAGTGTATTTCAGCAGGCCATCTCTCCCGATCGCATGTGGCCGGTCCGCGGCGCACCTCTTAAAGGACCCGTGTACCGGTACGTCATGGGTCCTTAAGAGGTTAAAGCATGATAACGTTTGTGGCAAAGCATAAAACATTAGCTGACTCTCATCTTGTTACTCTTTAAAAGCACTTGTGGGGGTATGTCCAGCATTACATGGCTAATAAGCGTTATTACTCTACAAACTGTGGTTTTATGATAGATACACTCAATAACTCTATGTATAGACCTTGGAAATTGCAAGTTAAGTGATAATGAAAGGCTATCCATTAATGAATATGCAGGGCATTGACTTGCAATTAGCATGGAAAGGCCTTCACTCTTTTAACAATAGACTTAACATAGTTTATAGTGTTTTCATTAGATTGTATAATTTGGGTTGGTAATAACTGCACACAGCTTGCATAAGAATACATAATTTATATTTCAACTACCAGTACTAAAGCATTTTGATAGGGAATCGTTTAAAAGTAAATGTGCTTCTATTATCTACTGGTTCAGTAAAATCCTAAATGAAGGTAAATGCGCTTTTGCTTTGTCCATATTTAACCCCTTTGCCCTGCAGAAAATTTTAGCCAAGTATTGCCTAATTTTTGCCTCAAAATGGCAGCAGTTAAAAAATATGTCCAAAACAAACACTGTGGGGGACATGTATCAATTGGCGTACAGGGGTTTTTAGGCGGAAAGTGCCGATTCGCGCATTATTTTATTCGCAAAGCGCCGAAAACCTACTCCAGTCCTCAGCTGGCGTAGGTTTTCGGCCGTGCGCACCGGAGCTCACGGGATTTATGTAGAGGCAGTCCGCCTCTACATAAATCCCCATAGCGCCGGAGATGCGGGGACATTTTTAAGTTCGGCGTAAAAAACGTCGGACTTAATAAATGTCCCCCTATGTGAGCATAGCCATGTGAATGGTTATTATTTGGATGGTTGTAATCAGTTATTCTATATGGTTTGTCCACTGCCATCTAGTTTCTTACTGACTTCAATGGAGCGCATTATTAGATTTAACCCCTTAGGGACCAAGCCTGTTTGGGCCTTAATGACCAGGCTCATTTTTCAAAATCTGACCTGTCTCACTTTATGCGCTTATAGCTCAGTGATGCTTTAACGTATGCTAGCGATTCTGAGATTGTTTTTTCGTAACATATGGTACTTTATGTTAGTGGCAAAATTTGGTCACTGTCTTGTGTGTTTTTTGTGAAAAACATCAAAATATAATGAAAAATTTGAAAATTTTGTACTTTACGAACTTTGAAATTCTTTGCTTCTAAAAAAAAAAGGCACATGACAAAAATTAGTTAGTAAGTCACATTATCAATATGTCCTCTTTATTCTGGCTACATTTCGTAAACATATTTAACACTTTTTTAGGCTGTTATGGGGCTTAGAAATGTATCAGCAAATTATCAAATTTTCATGAAATTTCCAAAACTGATTTCTTTAGGGACCAGTTCTTTTTTTAAGTTGATTTAGGAGGCTTGTATACTGGAAACCCCCATAAGTGACCCCATTTTGGAAACTAGACACCTTAAAGAATTAATCTAGGGGTATAATGAGCATTTTAACCCTACAGGGGCTGGAGGAAAGTATTCACAATTAGGCCGGAAAAAAATGGAAAATAGAAATTTTCCAATAATATATTTGTTAAGATTAAAGTATCTCATTTTCATAATAAACATGAGAGAAAATGCACCCCAAATTTTGTAATGCAGGTTCTCCTGAGTAGAACGGTACCCCATATGTGGGCGTAAACCACTGTATGGGCACACAGCAGGCCTCAGAAGGAAGGGAGCACCTATTAGCATTTCCAGTTCAGATTTTGCTGAAGAAATTTCTGAGCGCCAGGTGCGTTTGCAGAGCCCCTGTAGTGTCAGCAGAATAGAACCCCCCAAAAGTCACCCCATTTTGGAAAGTACACCCATCAAAGAATACATCTTGGGGTGTGGTGACCATTTTGACCCCACAGGTATTAGAGGAAAGTATTCAAAAGAAGACAGTAAAAATGAAAAAATAGAATTTTTCCAATAATATGTTTGTTTAGTTTGAAATTTCTCAATTTCACGAGGAACAGGGGAGAAAACTCACCCCAATATATGTAAGGCAGGTACTCCTGAGTAGAACGATACCCCATATGTGGGCATAAACCACTGTGTGGGCACACAGCGGGGCTCAGAAGGGAAGGAGCTCCAATTAGCATTTCCAGTTCAGATTTTGCTGAAGAAATTTCTGAGCGCCAGGTGCGTTTGCAGAGCCCCTGTAGTGTCAGCAGAATAGAACCCCCCCAAAAGTCACCCCATTTTGGAAAGTACACCCATCAAAGAATACATCTTGGGGTGTGGTGACCATTTTGACCCCACAGGTATTAGAGGAAAGTATTCAAAAGAAGACAGTAAAAATGAAAAAATAGAATTTTTCCAATAACATGTTTGTTTAGTTTGAAATTTCTCAATTTTACGAGAAACAGGGGAGAAAACTCACCCCAATATATGTAAGGCAGGTCCTCCTGAGTAGAACAGTACCCCATATGTGGGCATAAACCACTGTGTGGGCACACAGCAGGGCTCAGTAGGGAGGGAGCGCCAAGCATTTTCAGTGCATGATTTTCCTGAAGAAGTTTCTGAGCGCCAGGTGCGTTTGCAGTGCCCCTGTAATGTCTACAGAATAGAACCCTCCCCCCCAAAATCACCCCATTTTGGAAAGTACACCCCTCAAGGAATTTATCTTGGGGTGTGGTGACCATTTTGACCCCACAGTTATTGGAGGAAAGTATTCAAAACTAGACCGTAAAAATGAAAAAAAATGAATTTTTTCAATAACATGTTTGTTTAGTTTGAAATTTCTCAATTTCACTAGGAACAAGGGAGAAAAAGCACCTCAAAACTTGTAATGGAGGTTCTCCTGAGTACAATGGTACCCCATATGTGGGCATAAACCACTGTATGGGCACACAGCAGGGCTCAGAAGAGAAGGAGTGTCATTTTAGTTACAGGCAATATGTGGGTGTTTACTGGTTATCTGGGGTGGTAATAGACAATCTCAGGGTGTTTACTGGCTATCTGAGGTGGCAGCAGGCAATCTGGTGGGGTTATGGGCAATCTGGGGTGGTTACGAGCAGTCTGTGCCAATCTGGGGTGGTTACGGTCAATCTGGGGTGGTTACGGTCAATCTGGGGTGGTTACGGTCAATCTGGGGTGGTCACAGGCAATCTGGGGTGGTCACAGGCAATCTGGGGTGGTTACGGGCAATCTGGGGTGGTTACTGGCTGTATGGGGTGGTTATGGGCAATCTTGGGGTGTTTACTGGCTATCTAGGGGTGGTTACTGGCTATCTGGGGAGGTGACGGGCAATCTGGTGGTGTTCACTGACTATCTGGGGATGCAACTGGCAATCTGGGGTGGTGACGGAAAATCTGGGGTGGTGACGGGAAATCTGGGGTGGTTGCGAGCAATCTGTGGTGGTTACAGGCAATTTGGGGTAGTTACAGGCAGTCTGTGGCAATCTGGGGTGGTTACGGGCTGTCTGGAATGGTTATGGGCTATGGGTGGGGATACGGGCAATCTGTGGAGATTACGGGCAATCTGTGGAGATTACGGGCATTCTGGGGTGGTGACAGGCAATCTGGGGTGGTTATGGGCTGTCTGGGATGGTTATGGGCTGTCTGGGATGGTTATGGGCTTTCTGGGATGGTTATGGGCTGTCTGGGATGGTTATGGGCTGTCTGGGATGGTTATGGGCTGTCTGGGGTGGATACGGGCAATCTGGGGTGGATACGGACAATCTGGGGAGGTTACAGACAATCTGGGGAGGTTACAGGCAATCTAGGGTGGTTACAGGCAATCTGGGGTGGTTACGGGCAATCTGGGGTGGTTATGGGCAATCTGGGGTGGTTACGGGCAATCTGGGGTGGTTACGGGTAATCTGGGGTGGTTACGGGTAATCTGGGGTGGTGATGGGTAATATGGGGTGGTTACAGGTAATCTGGGGTGGTTACAAGTAATCCAGGGTGGTTACGGGTAATCCAGGGCACTTGACTTTGGTGACAGGCGTAAAAAAGTGCCGGCACCATTTGGAACAAGCGATCAGTGGTATATAGTATATACCGCTGATCACTTGTACTAGGACCACACCGGGTGGTCACCGATCATTGCCCCATGCTCTCCGCCACCTCCTGTGGTGGAAAGAATGAAGCTTGGATCATTTTTAGGAATCCATCACTGTGAACAGTCTGTTCACAGTGATGACGGCGGCCATCTTGGATCAGATGGCCGCCCAGGGAGGGGAGGGTCAGTGGCCAGGTCACTAGGGTTAATTCTGGGGATGGGGGGGACATGTTTTCATCTCCTCTCACTGTGGATTCACGGTGAGAAGAGATGAAAGCGTTCAGCTGCGCTGGCAATGCCCGTTACCGGTAGCCGCCTTTATACTGATAATAACGGCGATCACCGGTGAGGGGACTGGCCGGGACTGACCCCACACTCTCCCCCAACCCCTCAGCTACCTCCGATAGCTGAGAGGAGGAGGCTGCGGGCATTACCGGCGCCGCTGCACTATTCTGCACCATCGCCATAAAGAGCTGATGGCAGAAGAATAGAGCCCATTAGTGATCGCCGTAAAAATCCGTATCGGCGGTCACTAATAACATAACACATGTATTCTCTGGGTCGCTATGGTTACGGCGATACCACATTTGTATATTTTTTTTTAACTATTACCGCTTTGGCGCAATAGAAACTATCTTCCTAGCCAAAACCCACAAAAACTGTCCCTGCATTGCAAGATCCATAGCGTTCTCATCTTTTGCGCGACAGAGCTGGTTTTGGGCTTATTTTTTGCGGGAAGATCTGTAGTTTCTATTGATACCAAGTTTTATATGTATATGACTTTTTGATCTCTTTTATGACGTATTTTCTAAAGTGGATTGATAAAATACAGCTATTCTAGTACTGTTTTTTTTATTTTTTTTTTACAGCGTGTGTCGTGCAATATAATTATTGATATAGTTTTATAGATTGGGTTGTTACGGACGTAACGATACCAAATATGTATAGGATTTGTGTTTTTGATCACTTTTATGTAATGTTTTATAGTGTATGGGGAATGTAATGCATCTTTATTATTGGGGGGGCTGGGGGGGGGCTGTGTTGTGTTTGGTGCACACTTTTTTTCACTTTTTTTTACTTTTACACTAGTGTACATTACTGTACACTAGTGTAAAATACTTTGATCACTGATACAATACATTGCAGTACCTGATGTACTGCAATGTATTGTATCATGCCTCATGCTGACAGGCAATAGCCGCGGCCACCCCTGTCAGCATCAGGCATCTCCATGGTGACCCCGGGGACCTTCATTAGGACCCCGGAATCACCATGGAGACATCGGGACCCCGGACGGCGCCGCGGGACATCGCGATCATGTAAGTGAACCACGGCGCCGTCCGGGATCCACCGGGACCCGTTAGATGCCGCTGTCATGGTTTGACAGCGGCATTTAACAGGTTAAACTGCCCGGAGCGGAGAATCCTCCGCTCCGGGCAGTTACAGGAGGGTGTCAGCGGTCACACTGACCGCTGATCACCAGTCCTGCAGCCGCCGCCGGGCGGTAATTTATTCCGATGCGCCCGCCGTTAAAAGGCGTACGCATCGGAATAAAGCCCATTAGTGGCCGCCGTGAAAAGGCAGCATGGCGGTCACTAAGGGGTTAAAATACAGACGTATTTTGACCAAGTTTTTTTTTTTAAAAGATGTTTTTCTTTTATGGCAAGTGAACATAACCTTAAAGCGGCCTTCTTCCCAGAGAACCTGCTGATATGCCGCAGTAGCAGAGGACCTCAGCAGTATATTGCAGTTGGGCACACTATGTATATTTCAGGCTGTATTTGGTCCTCATGTCAGGTCCTTATAGCAACCAAAACCAGGAGTGGATTGAAAACCCAGAAAGGATCTGTTCACACAATGTTGAAATTGAGTGGATGGCCGCCATATAACGGTAAATAACTTCCATTATTTCAATATAACAGCCGTTGTTTTAAAATAACAGCAAATATTTGCCATTAAATGACGGCCATCCACTCAATTACAACATTATGTGAACATAGCCTTTCTGTGTTTTCAATCCACTCCTTGTTTTGGTTGCTATACAGCCTCAAACATACAGCCTCAAATATACGTAGTGTGAACCCATTATAAGTTTGTAAAATCACTAAATGCTCTTCTGCAAATTACTTGCTTAAGAGCGTTTAGGGCGTTGCTCCCGCGCATGCGGGAATCCCCCGGAGCGCCGCGGATCCTCCTGAAGGTTCCGCAAGACGTAAGTATAAGTCTATCTTACACGTATGTCCTAAAGGACCTCCGGGAGGTTCGGCAACTGCGCGGGGGATTCAGTCCGACGGGACTCTTTCCCTGTGCCGTGGCCGCCATTTATAGAGCCCACTATGCAGTTATGAATATGCATAGTGGGAGGACGGGAGGGGCGGGCGGCCGTGCACGGTGATGCTCCCGCCCCGGGCAACGCCCTAAATGCTTTTAAGCAAGTGATTTGCAAAAGAGCTTTTAGCGATTTTCTAAACAATGCGGGGGCCGAGAGGGGTGCAACTAACTGCAATATACTGCTGAGGTCCTCTGCTATATCAGCAGGTTCTTTGGGAAGAACCTGCTGATAGTGCCGCTTTAACCTCTTTAACCCGAGCCAATTTTCATTTTTGCCTCCTTGTTTTTAAAAGACTATAGCTCTTGCATGTTTTCATCTACAGACCCACATTAGCCCCTAATTTTTTTGACACCAATTATACTTTTTAATTTTAGACTTATTAGGAGGGGAGTTTTCATTAATAAAACCTTTTTTTTAATACTTTAACTTTTAGTCCCCCTGGGGGGATTTTTATTATTACTGCTTGATCTCTCACAGTGTCAGGTGACCCGTCCTATGAGGGTGACACAAGACCCCAGACCTTGTTACCAGGGATGAGCCGAATGCTGAGGGTTCCCTGCTGACAACCATGCCATGAGATTTCCTAGGCTCTTGGCAACTTTGCTCTATCCGGATCAGTTTCTAGCTTACTGCTGTCTGTGGATACTGTCCTGCTCTGTGACTCTCCTAGTCCACGGCGTGGGTTGAGGTTGTCTCTGAAGTGTCGTTTCCTGTGAGGGCTTAACACTGCATAGTGTTGTGTACAGTTAACCGAGGAGAAACTGTTAGCTGTGTCTTGTCTTGCTTCCTACCCATATGGGGATCTGACTAAGACTTGAACTCTTGAGAGTAGAGGGACCTGGCAGAGGGCCAGGGCCCAGAGAGGACCACTGTAGAGATCTGTCTAGCTTGCGTCCTTCCTCTACAATGTCCAACACGAAAGACCTATGCACTTCCTCTACCCATGTGACTTCCTTCCTCAGCGTATCTAAGGTGCGCTGTGAGTGGTTAAAGAGTGCAGTAGAAGAAGTAAAGAGAGAGATGATAGGAGAGAAGAAGAAAAGGTACACAGATGTGAAACACAAATAAACAATAACCCTTTACATACTACTGCCGTGCAGTATCTAAGTACATATATCTAATACAGCGCCATCTAGTGGCGAAACTTTATGACTACCTTCATCACCATTAAACAATAAGTACAGGCTTTTACAAAGGGTGTAATCAATAGCAATACCCGTGGTGGGATACTCTACCATCTGTCAACCTTTACTGGGGTGGTGGTGCACTATACAGTAAAGGATGAGTGGGGAGTTGATGCACTACTGTACTATAATTGCTGGTCTTGTTGAACATTTCTTGTTTTAAATGTACTATACATTATTAGGCTATGTTCACATGTCATAAGAGACCCGGACGGGTCACGGAACGGCCAGTCTCTGAAAAGATTATCCCGGCCTTTACTGCAGTACCGGCTGGGTGATCTTTATGGCCGCAGAGTTCTGATGCGGGCGCATCCGTGCACGCCCATATCAGAACACCCCACAGTGTGCATCAACATGGTTTTCTATGGCCATTATTCAATGAATAGCGGCTGCAGAAAACTGACATGTTAGTTAATTACGGCGCCACTAGGGATCCCGGATGGAGCATATACTATGTGTATACACTCCAGACGGGATCCCATAAACCGCAATGTAATGTATATTCTCTTAATAATCGCGGCCGTTGTTTGCACATAGCCTTATGCTGTTCTGTGCTGTAGTGATTAAACTGGTCGGTACATTTGATATCATGATTGCCTATACAATAAACTGCAATGCTATTGTATAGCAGTGTATTTCAATCTGATCACTTTAGTATTAGAGTGGTCTTATAATTTAAAAAAACAAAAAAAACAAAAAAAAAACTATTCCACAATTTAATTTTTTTTTCTTCTCTGGTGTTCACTTATAGGGATGGTCCGAACCAAGTTTGGTTCGGGTTCGTACGAACCCGAACTCTCGGCAATGATTCCCGTTGTCTGCCCTCTCTGTGGAGAGGGTGGATACAGCGGGAGGATCGCCTGGAAAACTGGGATACAGCCATAGCCATAGGCTGTATCCCAGTTTTCCAGGCGGTCCTCCCGCTGTATCCACCCACTGCACGGAGCTGGCAGACACCGGGAATCTGATGCTGAGCGTTCGGGTTCATACGAACTCGAACCTCGGCAGTTTCGGACCATCCCTATTCACTTTACAGTACTGTATATTTTAAATGTTAAATTAATTCTTTGGATCTGTACAATAGAGATAATGCAAATATTTAACACAACAAAAGCACTTGACCCCTTCTCATCAAAGCAGTTTACATTTTTTTAGTTAATTTTTTCCTTTCTTATCTTCTAAGATACAACATTTTGTTCCGCAGAGTGGTCCGTAAATTTCCTTTTATTAAAGGGGTTGACCACTTTATAGTAAAATTGCTCACTGTACAGTATCAGTAAGTGTACTCACTGTATATACTGACAGCAGCTCCCTGTGTACCTCATAGAGTTAATATCAGACTCCCCTCCTCCCAGCTGGGCTGCCCTGCTCTGTGCTGTTTTGGTCCATAAGATTGCTTACATGGAGGAGCATGTGACCATGCCCCGCCCCCTGTGTCCACCACTGAGCCTGTATATGTCTATGGAGGACACAGGGGACAGGGCCTGGTCACATGCTCCTCCATGTCGGCCATTTAATGGACTGAAACAAAACAGAGCAGGGCAGCCCAGCCTGGTGAAGGGGAGTCTGATTTTAGCTCTATGAGGTACACAGGAAGCTGCTGTCAGTATATACATTGAGCACACTTACTAATACTTTGTACTGACCTATTTTACTATAAAGTGGCCAACCCCTTTAAGAGGTGCTCATACTGGTTATACTCATGCTGTTAATGGATGGAATTTTAAGAAAACTGGCCTGGTGTGGTTTGCAAGTTCTTGAGGCCAATGTCGGAATTAAATTCTCAATTTCTACAAGACTGGTATACTTTTTTTTCCAGTAATGATTTTGTGACCATTACAAATCCTTTTGAACCTATGGCATTAAATTGTTCGCAATAGGGGATGAACAGAAACATCTATATAATAAAAATGAAAGTCTGTCTGTCTGTCCCAAATAGACTTCCAAACGCCTGAACCGTTTGACCCCAAATTTGGCACACAGATACATAGGGTGCCCGGGAAGGTTATTGCGAAGGTCCCGTCCCCGCCAGATGTACAGGATGGGAGGGGGAGGTGGAAGAGCAGCGCCCCATAGAGATGAATGGGAAAATGTCCACACTGCAAACACAGGTGATATAATTAGCTGCAGCTGCCCAGCAGTTGGCAGTTGGGAGCCTTAGCAACCAATAGGATTACTGCTTTCACAGGAAGCTGGAATGTGAATGGTTGCTAGGGCCAGCTGCCTCACAACAGATCCACAGAAATAACTGGTAGACCCCCTACTCCATCTATACAGTACATGTATACAGGACCCCCTACTCCATCTATACAGTACATGAATACAGGACCCCCTACTCCATCTATACAGTACATGTATACAGGACCTCCTACTCCATCTATACAGTACATGTATACAGGACCCCCTACTCCATCTATACAGTACATGTATACAGGGCCCCCTACTCTTTCTATACAGTACATGTATACAGGGCCCCCTACTCCATCTATACAGGTATACAGGACAGTATTACCAGCTTCTGCTGCCCTAAGCACTAAACCTGAGGACGCCCCATCCTCACTCACCAATTACCATCAGGATTGGTAGGTAATAGCTCCAGACGTCACATTTTACACCGCCACACCAGACCAGACCAATACCGCCTTACTGTAACTGGATAACACCGCCACACCAGACCTTACCAATACCGCTATACTATGACTGGATAACACCGCTACACCAGACCTGACCAATACCGCCATACTGTGACTGGATAACACCGCTATACCAGACCTGACCAATACCGCCATACTGTGACTGAATAACACTGCCATACCAGACCTGACCAATACTGCAATACTGTGACTGGATAACACCGCTATACCAGACCTGACCAATACTGCCATACCCCCCTCGAAAAGACACCAGATTTTCTGAATGGGAGGGTACTGCCCCTCTGCAAGGTGCTACCCTAGGCACCAGACCATGGGTGCCCAATGGTAAATACGACCCTGCAGGTATACAGGACACTAAAGGTATACAGGACCCCAAAACTATACACTACAGGTGCACGGGACCTCCACCAACTATATACTACAGGTATACAGGACCCCAAACTTTACACTACAGGTATACAGGACCCCAAAACTGTACACTACAAGTATACAGGAACTCCACCAACAATATACTACAGGTATATAGGACCCAAAACTATACACTACAGGTATACAGGACCTCCACCAACTATATACTTCAGGTAAACAGGACCTTTACCAGCTATATACTACAAGTATACAGGACCCCAAACTATACACTACAGGTATACAGGACCCCAAAACTATACACTACAAGTATACAGGAACTCCACCAACTATATACTACAGGTATATAGGACCCCAAACTATACACTACAGGTATACAGGACCCCAAAACTATACACTGCAGGTATACAGGACCTCCACCAACTCTATACTACAGGTATACAGCACCTTCACCAACTCTATACTACAGGTATACAGGACGCCCAAACTTTACACTACAGGTATACCGGACCTCCACCAACTATCTACTACAGGTATACAGGACCCCAAACTATACACTACGGGTTTACAGAAACCCAAAACTATACACTACAGGTATACAGGACCTTCACCAACTCTATAATACAGGTATACAGGACCCCCAAACTTTAACCCTTTAAGGACATGGCCCATTTTCGTTTTTACGTTTTCGGTTTTTCCTCCTTGTGTTTAAAAGGTCATAGCACTTGCATTTTTCCACCTAGAAACCCACATGACCCCTTATTTTTTGCGTCACTAATTGTACTTTGCAATTACAGGCTGAATTTTTGCATAAAGTACACTGCGAAACCAGAAAAAAATTCGAAGTGTGGTGAAATTGAAAAAAAAACGCATTTCTTTTATTTGGGGGAAATGTGTTTTTACGCCATTCACCCTGGGGTAAAACTGACTTGTTATGCATGTTCCTCAAGTTGTTACGATTAAAACGATATATAACATGTATAACTTATATTGTATCTGATGGCCTGTAAAAAATTCAAACCGTTGTTAACCAATATACGTTCCTTAAAATTGCTCCATTCCCAGGCTTATAGCGCTTTTATCCTTTGGTCTATGGGGCTGTGCGAGGTGTCATTTTTTGCGCCATGATTTGATCTTTCTATCGGTACCTTGATTGCCCATATACGTCTTTTTGATCGCTTTTTATTACATTTTTTCTGGATTTGATGCGACCAAAAATGCGCAATTTTGCACTTTGGGATTTTTTTGCGCTGACGCCGTTTACCATACGAGATCAGGAATGTGATTAATTAATAGTTCGGGCGATTACGCACGCGGCGATAGCAAACATGTTTATTTATTTATTTATTTGTTTACTTTTATTTAAAACCTGGGAAAAGGGGGGTGATTCAGACTTTTATTAGGGGAGGGGGCTTTTTACTATTAACAACACTTTTTTTTTTTTTTTTACACATATACTAGAAGCCCCCATGGGGGACTTCTAGTATATACACTTGGATCTCTCATTGAGATCTCTGCAGCATAGATATGCTGCAGAGATCCATGAGATCGGCACTCGTTTGCTTTCGGCTGCTGCACCCGAAAACTAACTTGTGCCGAGCCGAGGACGGCGCCATCTTGGACGCGTCCCCGGCCGGCATCAGTAACGGAGATCGCTCCTCCGGGACAAGGTCCCGGAGGAGCGATCTCCCCCACTAGACACCAGGGAAACGTTGCCTCCGGTAATCGGAGGCAGCTGTCAACTTTGACAGCTGCCTCCGATTAGCTAATTAGCGGGCACGGCGATCAGACCGTGCCCGCTAATAGCGGCGGTCCCGGGCTACACGCGGCACCCGGGATCGCGGCACTTCAAAGCGGGGCCGCCGCGCGGCCCCGCTTTGAAGTGCAAGTGAGGACATAGGACGTACCGGTACGTCCTATGTCCTTAAGAGGTTAAACTACAGGTATACCGGACCTCCACCAACTATATACTACAGGTATACAGGACCCCAAACTATACACTACGGGTTTACAGAAACACAAAACTATACACTACAGGTATACAGGACCTTCACCAACTCTATAAAACAGGTATACAGCACCCCCCACCAACTCTATACTACAGGTATACCGGACCTCAAACTATACACTACAGGTATACAGGACCCCAAAACTATACACTACACTTATACAGGAACTCCACCAACTATATACTACAGGTATATAGGACCCCAAACTTTACACTGCAGGTATACAGGACCTACACCAACTCTATACCACAAGTATACAGCACCTTTACCAACTCTATACTACAGGTATACAGGACCCCCAAACTTTACACTACAGGTATACAGGACCTCCACCAACTACATACTACAGGTATACAGGACCCTCAAACTATACACTACAGGTATACAGCACCAACTATTTACTACAGGTATACAGGACCCGCGAACTATACAGTACAGGTATACAGGACCTTCACCAACTATACACTGCAGGTATACAGGATTTCCCAAACTATAGAGTACAGGTATACAGCCCCCCAAAACTATACACTACAGGTATACAGCCCCCCCAACTACACACTACAGGTATACAGGACTCCCCCAACTATACACTATAGGTATACAGCCCTCCCACCCAACTATGCACAACATATATGCTGGACCCCTAAAAACTATACACTGTAGGTATACAGAACCCCTCCAACTATGCACTACAGGTATACACTAATTGATAAAACAATACCTTTAGATTGGCCTCCTGGGCACCTTAGAATAAATCTAATTAACACACTGACACTTTATACCCTGGCAGCGCCAGATACATTTGTCGTATAAGATCTCCAGGGCCGGTGAAGTTTTAGTTGTGATCAGGGTTCTGATGTGGGTGCATCCGTGCGCACCCGCATCAGAACACTCCACTGCATGCTATGGAGCTTAATAGTGTGCACTGACATGGTTTTCTGCGGCCACTATTCACTGAATAGCGGCCGCAAAAAACTGACCTCTCAGTTGTTTGCAGCACCACGAGAGATCCCGGCCAGGTGCCCATAGAGGAATAGGAAACGTATCTTCTCGCAAAAAGTACGGCCGTTGTTGCCGATTTCAACAATGGCCGTACTTTTACAAAAAGATATGTTGTGTGAACATAGCCTAGGGCTGTACCTCAAGAGCAAGTTACCTTCAAAAACAGTTAGTGCTGGCTGCTTTTAGCAGCTGACACCATCAATGACCAACATCAGCAAAAATCCTGATGCTGGTGTCAGACTTCCCATTGGTACTCTTGCAATACAGTAGTGAAGTGCTTATCAGTTAATATGCCAGCCAGAAGCCTACCTGCTTGTCATAGCAGATCCGATAGTGCAGACTGGCTTTGATTTGTATAAGCAGTAAAATAATAAGGCAAGTCTTCTCCTCTGTTCTCGACGGTCTCCATTCCATTGCTTGGTTCGCGTTGACTGACCAGAGTCCGCAAATCACTGTTGCCCGATTTTGTAGGTTTCCCAACGAAAAAAGGAACCAGAATGTCTCTTCACCAGTTCTTGCTAGAACCTATCAGCTGCCATGCTTGGAATAAAGATCGTACTCAAATTGCATTAAGTCCTAATAACCACGAGGTTCATATCTATAAACAAAATGGAAACCAGTGGGTGAAAGTTCATGAGTTAAAAGAGCATAATGGTCACATTACAGGCATTGACTGGGCTCCTAAAAGTGACCGCATAGTGATCTGTGGAGCTGATCGTAATGCATATGTGTGGAGCCAGAAGGATGGAGTGTAGAAACCGACACTTGTCATCCTACGTATAAACCGGGCAGCAACTTTTCAAATGGTCTCCATCGGAAAATAAGTTTGCTGTTAGAAGTGGAGCAAGACTCATATCTGTGTGTTACTTTGAGTCAGAAAATGACTGGTGGGTGATCTCCCCACTGGGAGGTACCCCTTAGCAATGGGTTTCCTTCCCAGGAAGCATATCTGGCTAACCCTGTGTTTTAAAAATGATAACTGAGGCTCCATGGACCCTGTTTTTGCAGGGGGCAATGTATCAATAGAGCCTCTTGATTGAGTAATTCATTGGATTATTTTGCTGATCTCCTTGAGCTCAGTCATTGTTGTGTTTTGAATAGCAAATTATAGTTTAACAGGAAACTTTAATCATTTAAAAGGTATTGTTTCATTTCAGTTAATCAGTGGAATTGGTGGAATAAAAACTTCTTCTCCAGCAGCAAATCCAGTAAGGATTGTTGCTTTTAGCACATGGGGATGACATATTTTAATGCAGATCCTAAATACATTACACAGTTTTGGTGCATCTAGATTATGCATTAGAATAACCGAAGCAGCAACCTTTAGATTCAAGCGATGAGAAGGCATTCCCGTTGGTTTGAAAGAGTTTAAAAACTCAACTGCGTGCTGCACAATCTGTTCTGGATCTATTGTTGTGTCAATGGATTTGTAGTAGGGATGGTCCGAAACTGCCGAGGTTCAGGTTCGTATGAACCCGAACGCTCGGCATCAGATTCCCGCTGTCTGCCCGCTCTGTGCAGTGGGTGGATACAGCGGGAGAACCGTGTGGAAAACTGGGATACAGCCTATGGCTATGGCTGTATCCCAGTTTTCCAGGCGGTCCTCCCGCTGTATCCACCCTCCCCACGGAGCAGGCAGACAGCGGGAATCATTGCCGAAAGTTCGGGTTCGTATGAACCCGAACCAAACTCGGTTCGGACCATCCCTTATTTGTAGGAATAACCAAATTGCCAGGTTTGGGGCTGAAGGACAGAAGACAGGTGAGGCCCTAGCACTGGCAACCGCACCGCTGTCCCTGCCTGCTTACCGTAACTGCCCTAAGTGGCAGCGGATAACTGAGCGGCAGTCCCTAGCCGTGAAATAGCAGAGGTGAGTCAGGGATGTAGCAGAGGGGAGTCAAATTATCTCTGAAAGTAATGGTACCAAAGTCACTTTTAAAGGAGCTGTACCAAAGTCACTCTTAAAGTGCCTGTATCAAACTCGCTCTTAAAAGACCAGGGCCATATTAGCTTATAAAGGTACAATGCCAAAGTCGCTCTTAAAGGGAAGGTACCAAAGTCGCTTTTAAAAGGGTGGTACTAAAGTTGCTCTTAAAGAGGGTTCTTAAAAGCACAGTACCAAAGTAGCTTTTAAAAGGACAGTACGTAAGTGAGTCTTAAAGGGACGATACATAAGTCACTCTTAAAGAGACGGTACATAAGTCACTCTTAAAGGGACAGTACTAAAGTCACTTTTAAAGAGACAATATTAAAGATGTTCTTAAAGGGCCTGGGCCAAAGTCACTCTTAAAGGGACAACACTAAAGTTGCTACCTAAGTCGCTTTTAAAGGGACAGTACATAAGCTGGTCTAAGCTTGTCTTAAAGGAACAGTATATATGTCACTCTTAAAGGGTTGCCACCAAAGTTGCTCTTAACCCTTTCAAGCAAAAGTCAGTAAATGTACTGACCTGCTTCAGATGCTCACTGTTTAGACAAACAGTGACCGGAAGCTGCAACTAAACTTTCAGCTGATAGCTGACAGTTTAGTGTAACTGCCACTGGACCCCCAAAGCATCGGCAATTGCTGGCTTTGGTGGATCAGTAACGGTAATTGGTTTTGTAAAAAACACATAGGATTACATTGGAATCTCTGGAAAGAAAATACAAATGTTAACTTTTCACTCTTACTTTGCAGTTATTCCTGTGAAATGCAGAAAGGGTTAAATAACTGAATGAATGTAAATTTAAATACTTGAAAGAGTGAAGATTTCAAAATGGGTTGAATTGTGGGGGGTTTTAGTATACAGGCCTCTAAAATATACTCCAAAACTGAACTGGTGCCTAAAGAATTTCTGAGTTTGAAATTTTCACGAACATTTTGAAAATTGCTACTAAACATTTACGGCCTCTAACATCCCAAATAAGTAAAAGCATGTACACCAAATGCTTTTAAAATAAAGTAGACATGTTATAGATATGAATTAATAAATAATGAATGTAGTATTACTATTTTCCTTATTGGCAGAGACTTTCAAATGTAGAGAATGCTCTTTTACATTTTTAACAACATTTTGGAGTTATTCACAAAAAAATTCTAAAGCTATCAACTCAAATTTACCACTAACATAAAGTAGAATATGTAACAAAAAAACAATCTTGGAATCAGAAGGATTGGTAAAAGCATTCCCAAGTTATTGATGAATAAAGGGACACTCTTAGTCACTCTTAAAGGGACAGTACCAAAGTCACTCTTAAAGGGCAGGTATCAGGAGTTAAAGTTTTTCTTAAAATTAAGTCATTGTTTAAGGGGCACGCTTTTCACACACTATGTATTTCCCTGGAAATGTGGTCACAACAATAGGTGCAGTTAGAAAGATTCTGAAAACAATTATGCCAGTAAAAAAAATCTAAGCCCAGCTAAAAAAATACCACAATTGTTGCAGTCTATCTACATTTGAAATTACTGGTTTAATTTTCTGTTTTGGCATAAAACCCGACTGGGAAATTTATTTTGGGAATGTCTTCAAAAGTGGTTTTTATTTCTAATGAGACCAACTAAATAGTGTTCATATGCCTTCTCCTGTACACTGGCATATAGTGCAGCGTAATTCTTTCCCAGAACAGTTACCAGCCAAAAGGTTTCTTGAATTCCTCTTTTACAATTGTAATTAAAGGTTTATTCAAATAGTGTCTAAGGACCACAATTTACATGTAGCATAAAATTTCTTTGCTGTAATGAATTAGAGATATGCCTTTTTAACCCCTTGCCTCTAAAGCCTGTTTTGGCCTTAATGACCAGGCTCATTTTTCAAAATCTGACCTGTCTCACTTTATGCGCTTATAGCTCAGTGATGCTTTAACGTATGCTAGTGATTCTGAGATTGTTTTTTCGTCACATATGACACTTTATATTAGTAGCAAAATTTGGTCACTACTTTGTGTATTTTTTGTGAAAAACATCAAAATATCATGAAAAATTTGAAAATTTTGCATTTTATGAACTTCTGAAATTTTCTGCTTCTAAAAAAGGAAGTCATAGCACATAAATTAGTTACTAAATCACATTACCAATATGTCCTCTTATTCTGGCATAATTTGGGAAACATATTTTACTTTTTTAGGATGTTATGGGGCTTAGAAATTTATTAGCAAATTATCACATTTTGTGAAAATTTCCAAAACTGATTTTTTTAGGGACCAGTTCTTTTTTTAAATGGATTTAGAAGGCCTGTATACTGGAAACCCCCATAAGTGACCCCATTTTGCAAACTAGACACCTTAAAGAACTAATCAAGGGGTATAATGAGCATTTTAACCCTACAGGGGCTGGAGGAAAGAATTCACAATTAGGCCGTAAAAAAATCGAAATAATATATACATTTAGATTAAAGTTTCTCATTTTCAAAAGGAACATGAGAAAAAAAGCATGCCAAAATTTGTAACGCAGGTTCTCCTGAATACAACGGTACCCCATATGTGGGCGTAAACCATGTATGGGCACACAGCCGGGCTCAGAAGGGAAGGAGCGCCAATTAGCTTTTTTAATGCAGATTTTGCTGAAGAAGTTTCTGAGCGCCAGGTGCGTTTGCAGAGCCCCTGTAGTGTCCGCAGAATAGAATCCCCCCTAAAGTCACCCCATTTTTGAAAGTACAACCCTCAAAGAATTCATCTTTGGGTAAGATGAGCATTTTGACCCCACATGCATTAGAGGAAAGTATTCAAAATTAGACAGTAAAAATGAAAAACACGAATTTTTCCAATAATATGTTTGTTTAGTTTGAAATTTCTCAATTTCACGAGGAACAAGAGAAAAAAAGTACCCCAAAATTTGTAACGCAGGTTCTCCTGAATACAATGGTACCCCATATGTGGGCATAAACCACTGTATGGGCACACAGCCGGGCTCAGAAGGGAAGGAGCGCCAATTAGCTTCTTTAATGCAGATTTTGCTGAAGAAGTTTCTGAGCGCCAGGTACGTTTGCAGCGCCCCTGTAGTGTCCGCAGAAGAGAACCCCCCCAAAAGTCACCCCATTTTGGAAAGTACACCCCTCAAAGAATTCATCTTGGGGTGTGGTGACCATTTTGACCCCACAGGTATTAGAGGAAAGTATTCAAAATAAGACAGTAAAATTGAAAAACTAGAATTTTTCCAATAATATGTTCGTTTAGTTTGAAATGTCTCAATTTCACTAGGAACAGGGGAGAAGCTGCATGCCAAAATCTGTAAAGCAGGTTCTTCTGAGTAGAACGGTACCCCATATGTTGGCATAAACCACTGTATGGGCACCCAGCCGGGCTCAGAAGGGAAGGAGCGCCAATTAGCATTTTCAGTGCAGATTTTTCCGAAGAAGTTTCTGAGCGCCAGGTGCGTTTGCAGCGCCCCTGTAGTGTCAGCAGAATAGAGCCCCCCAAAAGTCACCCCATTTAGGAAAGTACACCCCTCAAAGAACTCATCTTGGGGTGCAGTGAGCGGTTTGACCCTACAGGTATTAGAGGAAAGTATTCAAAATAAGACAGTAAAAATGAAAAACTAAAATTTTTCCAATAATATGTTCGTTTAGTTTAAAATTTCTTAATTTCACGAGGAATGGGAGAAAAAATGTACCCCAAAATCTGTAACGCAGCTTCTTCTGAGTAAAACTGTACCCCATATGTGGGCATAAACCACTGTATGGGCACACAGCAGGGCTCAGAAGGAAGGGAGCGCCAATTTGCTGGAGCAAAACTGCAGCTAGTAATAGTTATTAGAATAGCGCAGTTACTAAAATACAATAAAAAATGAGATTACAGGTAATATGGGGTGGTCACGGGCAACCTGGGGTGGTCAAGGGCAACCTGGTGTGGTTATGGGCAACCTGGGGTGGTTATGGGCAACCTGCGGTGGTTACGGGCAACCTGCGGTGGTTACAGACAATCTGGGGTGGTTACGGGCAACGTGGGGTGGTTACGGGCAAGGTGGGGTGGTAATGGGCAATGTGGGGTGGTAACGGGCAACGTGGGGTGGTTACGGATAAACTGAAGTGCTTATAGGTAATCTGGGATGGGTACCTGTAATTTGGGGTCGTTACGGGCAATCTGGCGTTGTTACGGGCAATCTAGAGAGGGTCACTGGCAATTTGGGGTGGTTAGAGGCAACGTGCGGTGGCCGGAGGCAGCGTGCTGTGGCCGGAGGAAACGTGCGGTGGTCGGAGGCAACGTGCGGTGGTCAGAGGCAATCTGGGGGGAATTACGTGTGATTAGTGGCAAACTAGGGGAGTTACAGACAATCTGCGGTGGTTACGGGCAACATGGGGTGGTTACAGACAATCTGCGGTGGTTACGGGCAACATGGGGTGGTTACAGACAATCTGGGGTGGTTACGGATTAACTGAAGTGCTTATAGGTAATCAGGGGTGGGTACATGTAATTTTGGGTGGTTACGGCAATCTGGAGGGGGTCACTGGCAACGTGTGTGAGTTAGAGGCAGCGTGCGGTGGTTAGAGGCAACGTGCGGTGGTTAGAGGCAACGTGCGGTGGTCAGAGGCAACGTGCAATCTGGGGGGTTACGGGCAATCGGGGCTGATAACGCACCATCTGGAGGGGGTGGTTATGGGTAATATGTGGTGGTTATAGGCAATGTGCGGTGGTTATGGGCAACGTGCGGTGGTTATGGGCAACGTGCGGTGGTTAGAGGCAACGTGCGGTGGTTAGAGGCAACGTGCGGTGGTTATGGGCAACATGCGGTGGTTAGAGGTAACGTGCGGTGGTTATGGGCAACGTGCGGTGGTTAGAGGCAATGTGCAGTGATTATGGGCAACGTGCGGTGGTTATGGGCAACGTGCAGTGGTTAGAGGCAACGTGCAGTAGTTATGGGCAACGTGCGGTGGTTATGGGCAACGTGCGGTGGTTAGAGGCAACGTGCGGTGGTTAGGGGCAACGTGCGGTGGTTAGGGGCAACGTGCGGTGGTTATGGGCAACGTGCGGTGATTAGGGGCAACGTGCGGTGGTTAGGGGCAACGTGCGGTGGTTATGGGCAACGTGCGGTGATAACGTGCAATCTGGCGTGATTACGGGCAACCTGGGGCAGATATGGGCAACCTGCGGTGGTTACAGGTAATCTGGGGGGGTTAGGGATAATTTGGGAGTAAACTGCAATTATTACTGTAATAAAAAGTGTGTGTTTTATTTTTTTGTATATTTTTAACTTTTTGTACTTTTCGCATTCATTTTCACTGTATTACTATGATTACTGTGATATTTTCTATCACAGTAATCATAGTTCAGTGACCAAATTGGTCTCTGTCACTTTACATTTTCAGAGCTAGCTGGTTGTGGAGCGAATGCGCACTTCACAACCAGCCAGGACGCCGAGGAGGAAGGAGCTCCAGGATCAGGTAACGTATATGGGGAAGGGGGGTGACTGGGGGGCAACACACTGACACTTTTTATACCCTGTCACCAATAATTTATAGTGACAGGGGATAAAAAGTGCTTCTTTGCACTGGGAACAGGCGATCAGCGGTATATAGTATATACTGCCGATCTCCTGCTCTGGGACCACACGGGGGGTTCCCGATCACTGCCCCATGCTTTCCGCTACCTCCGGTGGCGGAGAGCATGGGGCTTTAATCATTTATTCATTTCCATCCCTGCGAACAAACATCGTTTGTTCGCACATACAACACGAACAAGAAAAAGGATGCCATAAACTAGAAAGGGTGGCACATCCAGAATACACGGACTATATCCAAAAAATTGCGTATAAATAATATAGAAATCTTTATTGATAAATAGAACAACAGGTGCCAAACAAACACATTAAAATCATTTAAAATACACACAACACATAAGGGACTGTGCGTTTAGTGGACCTCGACATGGACCTCCCTTCATGGTGATATAAATTCTCTTATGGCTAGCCATATTTGGCTCAATTTACACTCTGCCACTTCTTAACTGGTACATTCTAGGGTATACGCTCACACATTATGATTTGCATATTTGACTCTTTTTCTTTAATCTGAAGCCTGTACCACAATACCTTTTTTGGGGGGTCGTTACGATTGTGCATGTCGGGGTATCTTTGGGTCTGTATTTATCTCACACAGTCCCTTATGTGTTGTGTGTATTTTAAATGATTTTAATGTGTTTGTTTGGCACCTGTTGTTCTATTTATCAATAAAGATTTCTATATTATTTATACGCAATTTTTGGGATATAGTCCGTGTATTCTGGATGTGCCACCCTTTCTAGTTTATGGCATCCTTTTTCTTGTTCGTGTTGTATATGCTTTTATGCCATATTGGGTAGAGCACCCTCTGATATTTGAATTAAAAAGGTAGTGCCTTGTCCCTAGGGTCTAAGTATCGTTTGTTCGCAGGGATGGGGGCAGCCATTTTGGATCTGATGGCCACCTGGGGGGAGGGAACGGGTTAGTGATCGCCCACTAGGGGGCTGATTTATACATTTTCATCTCCCCCCACCGTGGATTCACGGTGGGGGGAGATGAAAACTGTCGGCGGCGCCGGTAATACCCGTTACCGGCGGATCGCCGCTATAACGATAATAGCGGCGATCCGCCGGTATCGGGGGACGCGGGGAGGGGGCCGGGGGACATAGAAGAAGTGGCAGCGTGAGGAGGCAACGTTCTGCAGCCTCCTCCCGCCGCCCGATCGGCGGGAGGACACAAATCTCCCCATAGACGCTGCGGTCGCATTGATCGCGGCGTTTATGGGGTTAACTGCCCGCGGGGAGCGCGGGGAATGCGGCTCCCCTCCGGGCAGAGGCAGCAGGAAGATGCTGTGTGACATAGCCTCCTCCCGCTGCCCGATCACCGTTAGGGACAGCGGGGGGAGGCAGGGAAGCCATGACATTTGGGGAACGTCATGTTGCGGGAACTACTTGTTTTACATGATGTTCCCCAAACGTCATTTTGCGGCAAGGGGTTAAGGCCCGATATATTTCACACATTTCACAATTGTCAGCAGTGTCGCCATATGCCCCAGTGGGAGTCTCCCAACTTATATGTCTGATGCATACCTCAGTATTATCCATCATACATAAGGTCCCATGGTAAAAATACATATATTGTGCAATTAACTTTCTTTTTTTTCATGATCCCTACTATTCTATCTAGCAGAACCTACTGTTATCATTCAAATGGAAGCCTAAATGACACACTTTTGGTCAATGCTGGGTCTATGGATACAATAAAAGCATGTGCCGACATCTATCCAGAAACACATCTTAAAAGGATTTGGCTGTGCATTGTTTAAAAAAAGAGTGTGAAGACAGCTTTGTTTGTCAATCCACACAATTTTGATGGGGCCAGCCAACAAGTTTAGGGGAGAGAAAGGTCAGGCAAATCATTCTTTAACTTGAGGAGACAAGCTATAATCAAAGCTATGTGTCATGGGCTTGTTGATGCTCATGAAGCCAGAGAAGTTTACAAAATCATCTCTTAAGAGTGTGAAGTGGAACCAATCCATCATCAGATGGATTGTGTACACATAGAGAAAATTAAGGACAATGATTACCCTAGCCAGTAGTTGTCGACCAACAAAGAGCATATTAAGAATAAGGTATATAATTGTCAAGGTCACCCAAAGAAACCCCTTTAACCTCTCCATTCCAACTGCTGATGCCCCAGGTAGTTGCAATGAATATAAACATTTCTGGCGTGGAGAAGTTTTGAGTAGAGATGAGCGAGTACCAAAATACTGGAAGGCTCGATATTTGATTTGAATACTCCCTAATACTCGACAGTTTGATCAAATATTGAATCCTAATGATGTCAATGGAAGATGCATTCTTAGAAACGTAAATTCGACCACTTGGAGGTCATTAGGTCGCATCAGCGCGCTCCCGCATCAGAACTCCTCATAGCACACAATGAAGCAAGCGGTCGGAGCCTCTCGATTCATTGTGTGAACTGACAGGTCTTTTCTGCAGCCGCAATTCACTGAATTGCGGCCGCAGAAAATTGACATGTGTATACACTCCGGCTGGGATCCCATACAAGAATATGCAGCGTGCCTAATCATACAAAGTAAGGCTGTTGTTGCCGATTGTAACAACAGACGTACTTTTACAGTGTGTGAACATAGCCTTAAAAAGTAAATAAAATAGGTTTTAAAAAAAATATTACAAAGCCCCACCCCAATAAAAGTTGAAATTGCCCCCTTTCCCATTTTACAAATAAAAATATGCAAAATAAAATAAACATATTTGGTATTGTAGCTTGTGGAACTGTCTAATCTTACTTGGACAGAAAACACACAATTAAGTAACTTAAATAGGACTACTAGTAACTGACGTCCATATACATCAAACAATATATAAATCCTACAACCAAAAAAGATGCTGGACACTTTTCTTAAATTATTAAATCAAATAAAAGCTTTATTGTTACATACAAAAAACATGTTTTAAAACCATACTAAAAAAAGGGGAAGCATAAAATGATACAGAACATACATTGGATGTCTTACAGGGCAAAAAATAGATGAATAATGTATGCTCTATATACTAAATTAAGTTGATGGTATATCACTCCCAGGAGGTATAAAAGTGCACAAATGCAAGTAAACCTGGAATTACAACAATGGTTAAATAAGTTTAATATCTAGATATATATACTGCAAGTGCAAATTTAGAACAAAGTAATTTAAACAAAGTAAGGTAATGAAAAAAGTGTAAAAAAATCTATACAAAGAGGAGTATACTTGAACCTCCGAGTATGAATGTGTTTTGCCTGGAAAGACCACTCACCCAACGCTGCGTTTCGCTATACAAGCTTTGTCAAACGCTTGACAAAGCTTGTATAGCGAAACGCAGCGTTGGGTATCATTTTATGCTTCCCCCTTTTTTAAGTATGGTTTTAAAACATGTTTTTTGTATGTAACAATAAAGCTTTGATTTGATTTAATAATTTAAGAACATTGTCCAGCATATTTTTTGGTTGTTGGACAGAAAACAGTGTAAATGAAAAGAGGAGAAAAATAACACAAGGATTGCAGATTTTTTATTATATATCAGAAAGAAAATTTATAAAAAGGGATAAAAAAAATTCCCAGTTGCACTAATATGGTACCAATAAAAACTATAGATTAGCCCGCAAACAACTTTGATGGTGGAAATAAACAGCACTATGGCTCTTAGAATGTGCTGCTTCAGTATGACCTTGACATATGTGTATCAATGACCTTTGGTCCTGAAGGGGTTAAGCATCTAAAATCCTTTCCACATTGTTCACGGGCCCACCATCATAAGGACACTAAGTGGTATACATGGCAGGATTGCAAGGAGAAAGACGTTACTCTAGAAAAAAAAACAAAAAAAAACATTGATGCCTGTCTGCAATTTCCTAAAGATCAACTGAACAAACTACAAGACTATTGGAACAATGTTTTGTTGATGGATGAGACTTAAATAGAGCTTTTTGGTTTAACTGAGAAGCATTATGTTTGGAGAAAGGAAAACATTACATCCAGCAAAAAAAAACAAAAAAAAACACAAAAAAACCTTATACCGCCTGTGAAACACAATATTTCTCTCCATGACATGAATCTCAAAAGAATGTGGGTCATGTACAAGACAATGACCCTAAGCATAAAATTTGTTTTACCGAAGAAGAGCCAAAGTTCTGACCTTAGTTCAATAGAAATGTTGTGGAAGAACCTGAAGTGAGCAGTTCATGGGAGGAAACCCACCCCAATACAGCTGAAGCCGTTTTCTACAAAGAAAATTCCTCCAAGCCAATGTGCAAGACAGATTAACAATTACTGGCTAATGTAGATACATTTAGGACTGTGCAAGAAGGCCACACTAGATAGTGAAAGCATCATATATTTTTGCCACTTACAGATATTTTCCTCAATCAACCCCTTCCGTTTGGATCCGTTTTTTTTTTATAATGGAAGTCAATGGAAAAACGGATGCACACAAATGCATCCATTTTTTGCAATCCGTTTTTTGCAAAAGACGGATCCGTTAAACAGATGCTGAAAACGCAGTGTGAACCTTGCCTAACCACTTAAACGCCGTGATCTACAGAGATCACAGCGTTTAAGGTGCTCAGTGACAGATCAAGCATTTATCACTGAGTGTTCGGGACCCCCGGGGTAAGCTCCTTACCTCCGTCCTGAAGGATGGGCAATCCATGTATAGAGTCTGCTCTCTGACAGGCTCTATACATAGATCGCCGAAAACACAGATCTATGCTATGCTCTGGCATAGCATAGATCAGTATATGCAATGTATAATTGCATATATTACAGTGTTAAAAGTGTTTAAAAAAAGTGTAATAAAATGTTTTTAAAGTATTTAAAACCCCCCTATAAACCCCCTCCCAATAAAAGGTTAAAGTCACTGTCGTGAAATATTATTTTTTTTTGCAGAAATCAATAGTCCAGGCGATTTTAAGAAACTTTGTAATTAGGTTTATTAGCCGAAAAATGCATTTTTATAATGAAAAAGCAGTTTGAAGCTCTCCCCCTGTCTTCATTTTTCTCCTATGGAGAGAGCTAAATAAAAGACCAAAACAGGACAACAAAGAGTTAATCTACAAATGCATCACTGGCTAGCTCCTCTGACAGTCACCACTGACCTCTCTGAGTTCTGATTACAGCTGTCACCCAGCTCCATGCCTGTAATCCTCTGTTATCTGCTTTGTGCTGCCGTCTAACTCCCTCCTTCCTCCTCCACCCTCCCCTCTCTATAGACCAGACTGGGTACGTCTGATGCAGCAAGTCACAATTTCCTGATTTTTTTGCAGTGGATGGAAAAGAGGAGGGAAGGGAGGGGGGACCTGGGAAAAGGCTTTTTAAATGCAGATAATGGCATATTTGGCTAATAAACCCAATTACAAAGTTTCTTAAAATCGCCTGGACTATTGATTTCTGCAAAAAAAAAAAAAAAGAAATATATATATATATATGACAGTGACTTTTTAAAAGAACCCCTTGCTCATTTTAAAAATATAAACAAATAATAAATAAATAAACATATTATGTATCGTAGCATGCGGAATTGTCCGATCTATTAAAATATAACATTATTGTTCCCGCACGGTGAACAGCGTAAATGGGGGGGGGGATGGGTGGAATGCACCAGGATTGCTGATTTTATTAAATTATATATCACAAAAAAATTAATAAAAAGCTATCAAAATTTTTCTGTTACACCAATATGTTATTAATAAAAAACTAGAGATCATGGCGCAAAACATTAAACCCCAACCAGCCCTGCATTAATGTGACCCAGACTTTTGTGCATCAAAGGGCCCTGTCTTGAAGGGGTTAATAAATGACCAAGTCATACAGAAAATTTTGAAGGGTTGACAAACTTTCCGAAAGGCCAGAAGTAGGCAATCTTTGTATTCACTCTTGGTTTTGACTGATATTTTACTATACCAAAATGGCCTATTCCAGCTGTACCAGTGGAGGAAAGTTGCTGGTTTTGTATCGTACCAGTTGTGACAGCTATGGGGTACAACCAACCATTTCTAGTTACGCCCATGTTGGGGACTTTCCATGCCAACAGTATCTGAATTTATATATATATCCCTTTGGTGTATCCCTTTGTATATATATATATATATATATATATATATATATATATATATATATATATATATATATATATATGTATATGCAGGCTGGAAACTTTATAACCTCACTCTTGATGAAGCTGCTGTGGGCAACTGACCATGTGGGGTTCTTTCCTCCATCTTCTAACTGGGATACTCACCAACAGGTTGAATATAACATACATTTTCCTTTTAATATTGCTAGCAACTTTGCATGTTATACTTTAGTCAATGTAAACTTATGGCCCTCCAGCTGTTGCAAAACTACAATTCCGTGAAGTTTTAGCTTTGGTTGTCCAGGCATGATGGGAAAAGTTTTGCATACATTGGGTTGCATATTGCTCATTTTATATATTCTCTCTTATGTGCCATATTTTATGACTTTCCTAAACTCTATACTGCATTCATTCATAGTCTGCTTTTGAGCTTTCTATTTGGACTAATCTATTTGGGAGCTATACTCACCTTTTTATTTAGCTCAGCAGAGGTGAACCATACACCTTATTTTATGCTATGTGTTTTGTATTTTTAAATGGTTTTACCATAGCTTGATTTAATAAAGCTATTTTATACATTTATTAGGTGTTCCTTAGGCTATGGTTACACAACAAACAAACCAATAGAGGGACTGTGATTGAATTGCTATAATACGTCCTCCAGCACAAATTTATTGACACACTAGTATTACACACAAACATATAGACATTAAACACAGTCAAGTGTACATTGGAAAATTATTGTTAGACAAGGGTTTGAATGGTGCATAGGTATCCCCTGTCTAGCGGTGCCTACTACTAAGAGGGGACCCCCTGGCTCAGGCGTTACATCTCCATTCTGACCGGTTTAGACAAGACGCTGGTGAGTCAATATAAAAAGGCACTCAAAATTTTCCACAGTAATAGACTCATAACCTACTACTTTCAAGTATTTCCCAATTTTTCTACCAACACTCTTCCTATTCCCTGAGAAACTTGTCATTACTGAACAAGGGAAATGCGTTGGAAAACGGAGGAAGGGATACCATAACAGTTAAAATATCACGAATACCTGCCACATTTTTATACACTAATCTGTCTCTCTATCTGAATGAAGACTAACTATCTTTTGACTGGACAAACCTACACCTTAGTGTAGGGTGAGTCCCTCCTGGCGTTTGGGGATGCCTGAACAAGGGGGTCCCCTCTTAGTAGCAGGCAGGGCTAGACATTCAAACTCTTGTCTAACAATATACTTCCTGGGGGAGATTTATCCAACATGGTGTAAAGTGAAACTGGCTCAGTTGCCCCTCCTATGTTTACTTGACTGTGTTTAATGTATATATACAGTATTTTGTGTGTAACCCCTTAGGGACCAAGCCTGTTTGGGCCTTAATGACCAGGCTCATTTTTCAAAATCTGACCTGTCTCACTTTATGCGCTTATAGCTCAGTGATGCTTTAACGTATGCTAGCGATTCTGAGATTGTTTTTTCGTAACATATGGTACTTTATGTTAGTGGCAAAATTTGGTCACCGTCTTGTGTTTTTTTTGTGAAAAACATCAAAATATAATGAAAAATTAGAAAATTTTGCACTTTACGAACCTTGAAATTCTTTGCTTTTTTTAAAAAAAAAAGGCACATGACAAAAATTAGTTAGTAAGTCACATTATCAATATGTCCTCTTTATTCTGACTTTTTTAGGGTGTTACGGGGCTTAGAAATGTATCAGCAAATTATCAAATTTTCATGAAAATTCCAAAACTGATTTTTTTAGGGACCAGTTCTTTTTTTAAGTTGATTTAGGAGGCTTGTATACTGGAAACCCCCATAAGTGACCCCATTTTGGAAACTAGACACCTTAAAGAATTAATCTAGGGGTATAATGAGCATTTTAACCCTACAGGGGCTGGAGGAAAGTATTCACAATTAGGCCGGAAAAAAAATGGAAAATAGAAATTTTCCAATAATATATTTGTTAAGATTAAAGTATATAATTTTCATAATAAACATGAGAGAAAATGCATGCCAAATTTTGTAACGTAGGTTCTCCTGAGTACAATGGTACCCCATATGTGGGCGTAAACCACTGTATGAGCACACAGCGGGGCTCAGAAGGAAGGGATCGCCTATTAGCATTTCCAGTTCAGATTTTGCTAAAGAAGTTTCTGAGCGTCTGGTGCGTTTGCAGAGCCCCTGTAGTGTCAGCAGAATAGAACCCCCCCAAAAGTCACCCCATTTTGGAAAGTACACCCCTCAAAGAATACATCTTGGGGTGTGATGACCATTTTGACCCCACAGGTATTAGAGGAAAGTATTCAAAAGAAGACAGTAAAAATGAAAAAATAGAATTTTTTCAATAATATCTTTGTTTAGTTTGAAATTTCTCAATTTCACGAGGAACAGGGGAGAAAACTCACCAGAATATATGTAACGCAGGTTCTCCTGAAGAGAACGGTACCCCATATGTGGGAATAAACCACTGTGTGTGTGGGCACCAGGGCCGCTTCTGCCATTCAAATGACAGGGCAGAAGTTGCCGCCCCCAAAGGGACCCCAGAATGTGCCGCCTGAGGCGGAATACTCATTCCGCCTCAGGCGGCACATTCTGGGGTCCCTTTGGGGCGGCAACTTCTGCCCTGTCATTTGACTCCCGCCGCCTGCTCAGGTGTCCCCCTTTCCGCATCCCTAGAAGCTTCGGCTCTGCAGCTTCTAGGGATGCACTGCCGCCAGACTCGGGGCCCTCGGTGACAGGAGAAGACGCCCCCACTCACACTGTAATCCTCTCTCCTGTACTGTACGGCATCCGCTGGGTGATAGGCCCCTCCCCCAGGCCAGGTCACAATGCTGTACAACAGAGAGCGTGTATGGCGCTGTGACCTGGCCTGGGGAAGGGGCCTGTGTGGCGTCTTCTCCTGTCACCGAGGGAAAGGAGAAGCGGTGGATGGTGAGGAGGGGAGCAGGTGGGGGCCCTCAGGTTTTGCCAAAACTGTCCTGATTCTGACGAGACAGCCCCGGCAAAACCATGTCCAGGGAAGCTCCACCCCCTGCCGCGGGAAGCCCCGCCCCCTGCCGAGCGCGAGTGATGTCACCCATGCAGAGCGGGAGAGGAGTCCCTGGAAGACTAGAGGGTCCATACTGGTTTGGTGAGTATGGCTTTTTTTGTTTTAAATACAGATGAAGGGGCTAGTGGTATGATGATGAAGGCACAGGAGGAGGATGAAGGGAGAAGTAGTATGATGATGAAAGGGCAGAAGGATGAGAGGGGTAGTAGTATGATGATGAAAGGGCAGAAGGATGAGAGGGGTAGTAGTATGATGATGAAAGGGCAGAAGGATGAGAAGGGTAGTTGTAGTATGATGATGGAAGGGCAGGAGGATGAGAGGGGTAGTACTATGAGGATGGAGGAGGAAGGAGGATGAGAGGGGTAGTACTATGATGATGGAAGGCAGGAGGATGAGAGGGGTTGTAGTATGATGATGGAAGGGCAGGAGGATGAGGGGGTTATACTATGATGATTGAAGGGTAGGAGGATGAGGGGGGTTATACTATGATGATTGAAGGGCTGGAGGATGAGGGGGGTTATACTATGATGATGGAAGGGCAGAAGGATGAGAGGGGTAGTTGTAGTATGATGATGGAAGGGCAGGAGGATGAGAGGGGTTATACTATGATGATGGAAGGGCAGAAGGATGAGAGGGGTAGTAGTATGATGATGAAAGGGCAGAAGGATGAGAGGGGTAGTTGTAGTATGATGATGGAAGGGCAGAAGGATGAGAGGGGTAGTAGTATGATGATGAAAGGGCAGAAGGATGAGAAGGGTAGTTGTAGTATGATGATGGAAGGGCAGGAGGATGAGAGGGGTAGTACTATGAGGATGGAGGAGGAAGGAGGATGAGAGGGGTAGTACTATGATGATGGAAGGCAGGAGGATGAGAGGGGTTGTAGTATGATGATGGAAGGGCAGGAGGATGAGGGGGGTTATACTATGATGATTGAAGGGTAGGAGGATGAGGGGGGTTATACTATGATGATTGAAGGGCAGGAGGATGAGGGGGGTTATACTATGATGATGGAAGGGTAGGAGGATGAGGGGGGTTATACTATGATGATGGAAGGGCAGGAGGATGAGGGGGGTTATACTATGATGATGGAAGGGCAGGAGGATGATAAAGTGGGTCGTAGTATGATGATGGAGGGTCTGGAGGATAAAGGTGGGGGTAGTAGTATGATGATAGGGCAGGAGGATGAAGGGGGGAGTAGTATGATGATGGAGGATGAAGGGGGGAGTAGTATGATGATATGGGTAAGGTGGTCTCTGAGGCTAACAGTATTATTGAGGGTCTGAAGCTGGCAGTATTAGGCAGTCTGAGACCTATACTATTTGGGGGTCTCTAACACTTGGCTCCCAATATGTCACCACCATTAAGACTGGCACTTATACATGCTCCTCTGCAGCCGCCGCTGCAGTATCATGTTACTTCTTTGAGCGGAGAGCAGCGGCTGCGGAGGAGCGCGCGCTCTCCCATAGACGGGCTATGGGACAGTGAGACAGGCGGGATCCTGCGGCGGAGAGTTCCACCGCGGAATTCCACCTGTTTTACTCAGTGTGAACATACCCTTAGTGTATGCACTTCTGTTATATAGTTCTGTATGCACTGTTGGTATGTAGTTATATATGCAATGTTCACTGCTGGTATATAGTTGTGTTTGCGGGGGAAGGGGCGCAGTTTCAATTTTTGCCTCAGGCAGCATAGAACCTATAATCGGCCCTGGTGGGCACACAGCAGGAAGGGAGCGCCAATTAGTATTTTTAGTGCATGATTTTTCTGAAGAAGTTTCTGAGCTCCAGGTGCGTTTGCAGCGCCCCTGTAATGTCTACAGAATAGAACCCCCCCCCCAAAAGTCACCCCATTTTGGAAAGTACACCCCTCAAGGAATTCATCTTGGGGTGTGGTGAGCATTTTGACCCCACAGGTATTGGAGGAAAGTATTCAAAACTAGACCGTAAAAATGAAAAAAATAGAATTTTTCCAATAACATGTTGGTTTGGTTTGAAATTTCTCAATTTCACTAGAAACAGGGGAGAAAAAGCACCACAAAATTTATAACGGAGGTTCTCCTGAGTACAATGGTACCCCATATGTGGGCATAAACCACTTTATGGGCACACAGCAGGGCTCAGAAGAGAAGGAGTGTCATTTTAGTTACAGGCAATATGTGGGTGTTTACTGGTTATCTGGTGGGGTTTATGGCAATCTGGGGGTGTTTACTGGCTGTATGGGGTGGTTATGGGGTGTTTACTGGCTATATGGGGTGGTTATGGGCAATCTTGGGGTGTTTACTGGCTATCTAGGGGTGGTTACTGGCTAACTGGGGTGGCGATGGGCAATCTGGGGGTGTTAACTGGCTATCTGGGGTGGTGACGGGCAATCTGGGGGTGTTCACTGACTATCTGGGGTTGCAACGGGCAATCTGGGGTGGTGATGGAAAATCTGGGGTGGTGACGGGCAATCTGGGCTGGTTGCGAGCAATCTGGGGTGGTTACAGGCAATTTGGGGTAGTTACAGGCAGTCTGTGGCAATCTGGGGTGGTTACGGGCAATATGTGGTGGTTACGGGCTGTCTGGAATGGTTATGGGCTATCTGGGGGGGATACGGGCAATCTGGGGAGATTACGGGCAATCTGGGGAGATTACAGGCAATCTGGGGTAGTGACAGGCAATCTGGGGTAGTGACAGGCAATCTGGGGTAGTGTCGGGCAAACTGGGGTGGTGACGGGCAACCTGGGGTGGTTATGGGCTGTCTGGGATGGTTATGGGCTATCTGGGGTGGATACGGGCAATCTGGGGTGGATACGGGCAATCTGGGGAGATTACGGACAATCTGGGGAGATTACAGGCAATCTAGGGTGGTTACAGGCAATCTGGGGTGGTTACGGGCAATCTGGGGTGGTGACGGGCAATCTGGGGTGGTTACAGGTAATCTGGGGTGGTTACAGGTAATCTGGGGTGGTTACAAGTAATCCAAGGTGGTTACGGGTAATCCAGGGCACTTGACTTTGGTGACAGGCGTAAAAAAGTGCCGGCACCATTTGGAACAAGCGATCAGTGGTATATAGTATATACCGCTGATCACTTGTACTGGGACCACACCGGGTGGTCACCAATCATTGCCCCATGCTCTCCTCCACCTCCGGTGGTGGAGAGAATGAAGCTTTGATCATTTTTAGGAATCCATCACTGTGAACAGAGTCTGCTGCCGCCTCCGGGCGGTAATTTATTTCGATGCGCCCGCCGTTAAAAGGCGTACGCATCGGAATAAAGCCCATTTGTGGCCGCCGTGAAAAGGCAGCATGGCGGTCACTAAGGGGATAATACTAGTGACAATAAATTTATTATTTTTATGTATTCTTTTCTTTTTATACTTGGGACCGTGGGGATAGTTTACTGCCTAATTGACTACATCTTCCTCGACTCAACTGCAGAACTATGTTAACATGACGTCAAAAAAAGACAAAAGGTGTCTGCTGTTTCTAATTAAAAAGACATCTGTTATTGCTGCCATTTAATTGACTTCAATGCAATGTATTGAAGTCAATAAAATGGCGGACACCCAATGCACAAAGTGTATAAAATGATGAACGTTGTCTGCGTTCACCTTAACTAGAATAATGTACCAACAGCCCTCCCTGCACTGACAGGTGGCCAAACAGCAAAATGACAGGCGTAATTTTAAATGGAGAAAGAAACGGTGTGAACATAGCCTTATAATGCTTTCTTTCCCAGCATTTTTGATTATGGATTAATGTAGAAGCACTTGTCGCACCCCTTAGCTATTTGTTTTTTTTATAACGGTGGTGCCCTCCCATAACATAAGATAATTCAGGAAAGACTGTAAAGAATGAGCAGAGCATATTTATCTCTTCAATAATTGAAAGCTATCTGCATCCTGTGGCAGGAAAGACTCCCCATAGCAACATATTGCCCCATTAGGAGGTTTTTTTCACTAGTATAATCCTGAAACCATTGAATGATCCCAAATGGCCTTGGGTTCACGTGTACTTACATCAATTATATTTTCAGAAAAACAATTCAAATGGCATAAAACTGTAAGAAGCATCATTTAATAAAAGAGAATATTACGTTATCGGAAATAGTTTGTTTACTCTCATTTGATGAGTTTTTGCAAATAACAGGCAATGCGTTAAGACAGAAAATGATGTGACAAAAAAATAAAATTACACAAAAATAAAAGAAAAAGAGATAAAGTTCAATGTTATTGTCACAGCTCTTAAAGTCCATCTAGGAGTGTAATTTACCAGAAGAGTCCAGGTTGTGGGAGCACATCCACTCAACCAGAACAGACAATATATCAAGAATTATGTTTACTCTTGAAGACTGCATAGCAGACTCAGAAATGCCAATAGTACCTGGTGTGAATGGAGTGGGCTCAGCTCCTGAGCCCTCTCCATAAACCCCTTCCCCTGCCCACTTAATATGGGACAGTTGGAAAGGGGTTAAAACAATGAATTTCATAACATTATGCTTACCATAAAAGGTAAAATTAAAGAAGTCCGGCCATTTTTAAAATTCGGCAGCCGCCAGGGGGGAATTTGAGAACGAGTAGGCCTGGCGGTGAGCGGCGGAAACGGCTTCAGGACCCCCGCTGGGCTCTGGGATCTTGGCACCGCACATCACAACCCAGCTGACTGGCTGGGCGGGATGCTGCTCCAGTCACTGATTGGCTGAGCGGCCAGTCCATCAGCCGGAACAGGCATTTTTCCCAAGTTGTGTTGTCATCAAAACTCTGGAAAAAATGCCTTCTGGTGGAGGTCAAAAGGTTGGCCCCGCCACTTACTGCGGGCAAGGGAGGAGGTAAGTTCCTACTCGTTATCAAATTCCCCCCTGCCCCTGCCGGAGTTGCCCTTTAAAAAATAAGTAAAACTTAAATTCCTTATTAACTATTACTTTTCTTTCATTTATCTGAAATCAACAAAGAATTCCTGGATTCTGCAAATGGTCGTGTCATCTGAACCCGAGATAGAAATGTCTATAGAACCGTTGTTATGTCGCCTTACGAAGTCTTATTTTTGTCTATTTACGTATCTTCAAATAAAGTTCTAAGTCTTACATATTCCTGTCATTATCTTCTTCTCTGCTAGAAATTCTTTTTATCCTTAACACTTGACCTGTAGGTGTATTTTTAATCAGATGTGTGCAGTATCATCTCCACAAAAAGGTTCTGTATAAGGACAAAATCATGTAAAGTAGAATGTAACCTAATGTTCTTTTCTTGTAGCATAACTTTCAAGGTATTAAAGTTATTTAAATCTTCTCCATAGTTGTCAAAAAGTTTAATATTATTATGTGTGTTTAGGAAATTCAGCTGATGTTTCTTCATATCGAATAGATATTGAGCTGACTTAGGCTATGTTCACGCATAGTATTTCCGTCAGTCTCTTTTCAACCAAAATCAGGAGTGAAGTTGACAGGTCAAAATTATAACCAAATGATTTGCCAATTTTCTGTGTTTTCAAGACACTCCTGGTGTCATGGCCGCTGGGACGGTCCATATCCTGAGTCGCCGCCACTGTCGCACCCCTCCGTCTGCTGGACGGATGCTGGAGTCCAGGGCCGACTCTTCAGCCCTCTCGGGCGTCTCGACAACCCTGGCTACTGTCCTCTCCCGCCTTGAAGTGTATTTGAGGGGCCTGTATGTTAGAAAGCCCCACAAAGCACCCCATTTCAGAAACTGCACCCCCCACACTCTGCAAAAGCATATCCAGAAAGTTTTTTAACCCTTTAGGAGAGTCACAGAAATAAAAGCTAAGTGAGTAAGAAATTTGAAAATTTAAATTTTCTGTGCAGAGATTTTATTGTAATCCAATATTTTTCATAATTATAAACCTATTACCAGAGAAATGCACCCCAATATTGATTGCTCCGTTTCTGCAGTTTATAGAAATACCCCATATGTGGCCCTATTGCGCTATTTGACGCAACCACAAGCCTCAGATATAAAGGAGTGCCTAGTGAATTTCAACGCCTCCGTTATATTTGGTCATTTTTGACCGTACCACTTCAGATTGGCAGAGGCTCTGGGGTGCCAAAACCTAAAAAACACCCCTAAAGGGACACCATTTAGAAAACTACACCCCTCAAGGAATGTAACAAGGGGTGCGGTGAGCATCGAGACCCCACAGGTGCTTCACAGATTTTCCGAACAATATGGCGTGAAAAAAAGAAAAATTTATTTTTTACACTAAAACATTGTTCTAGCCTTCAATTTTTCATTTTTTTAAAGGGATAAGAGGAAAAAAAAGCCACAAAATGTTTAGCGCAGTTTCTCCCGAGTACGGAAATACCCCACATGTGGCGATAAAGCGCCAAGGGGGCGCAGGACGAGCCTCCAAAGGGAAGAAGCGCCAATTGGCTTTTGGAAGCTGAATTTCACTGGAAAGGATTTCAAGGGCCATGTCGCATTTACAGAGCCCTCGTGCTGCCAAGACACTGGAAACCCCCCACAAGTGACCCCATTCTGGAAACTACACCCCTCAAGGAATCTAACAAGGGGTTCAGTGAGCATATGGACCCCACTGGTGACGGGCACAAATGTGGAACAATGTGACATGAAAGGGAATATTTTCATTTTTTCACTTTCATGGCACAAATGTGCCCGTCATCAAGTGGTCAATATCCTCACTGCACCCCTTGTTAGATTCCTTGAGGGGTGTAGTTTCCAGAATGGGGTCACTTGTGGGGGGGTTTCCAGTGTTTTAGCAGCACGAGGGCTCTGTAAATGCGACATGGCGTTCATCATCCATTCTAGCCAAATCCAACCTCCAAAATCCAAATGGCGCTCCTTCCCTTCGGAGGCTTGCCCTGCGCCCACATGGCGCTTTATGTCCACATGTGGGGAATTTACGGACTCAGGGGGAATTGCTCTACACATTTTGTTTTTCTTTTCCTCTTTTAACCCCTTGTGAAAATGATAAATTCAAGGCTAAACCAACATTATAGTGTAAAAAATGTAATATTTCATTTTCACGCCACATTGTTCCACATTTGTGCCCATCACCAGTGGGGTCCATATGCTCACTATACCCCTTTTTACATTCCTTGAGGGGTGTAGTTTCCATAATGGGGTCACTTGTGGGGGGTTTCAACTTTCTTGGCAACACAGGGGCCTTTTGAATGCAACATGGCCCCTCGAAATCCATTCCATCCAACCCAGCCTTCAAAAACCAAATGGTGCTCCTTCCCTTCGGAGGCTTACCCTGCACCCGCATGGCGCTTTATGTCCACATGTGGGGTATTTCCATACTCAGGGGAAATTGCGCTACACATTTAGTGTTTTTTTTTTTATCTTTTAGCCCCTTGTGAAAATGAAAAAATCATGACAAGATTAATGATTTAGAGTAAAAATTTTACAAAAATTACACTAAATGTTGGTCTAGCCTTCATTTGTTCCATTTCCACAAGGGGTTAAAAAGAAAATGAACACAAAACGTGTAGGGTAGTTTCCCTTGAGTACGAAAATACCCCATATGTGGGCATAATGCCATATGGGCACAGGGCAAGCCACCAAAGGGACAGAGCGCCATTTAGAGGCTGGAATGGAGGATGGAGGCCATGTCGCAATTACAAAGCTCCTGTGCTGCCAGGACAGTAGAAACCCCCGACAAGTGACCCCATTCTGGAAACTACACCCCATAAGGAATCTAACAAGGGGTGCAGTGAGCATATGGACCCCACTAGTGACGGGCACTTACGTAGAACATGTGCCAAGAAAATAAAAAATACAATTTTTTTCATTTTCACGTCCCAAATGTGGCCGTCACCAGGGGGCCATATCCCTGCTGCCCCCCTTGTTAGATTCCGTATGGGGTGTTGTTTCCAGAATGGGGTCACTTGTGGGGGGTTTCTACTGTCCTGGCAGCACAGAGGCTTTGTAATTGCATCATGGCAAGTCTCTAATGGGAATGGCGGCCATACCTATTTAGCTGGGGAAAAGGGACAATTCTAATTTATTTGAGGGTATTAGGCCAATTATTGGTTTATAAGGTTGAAAATTACAGGAGTCCATCAAACTCAATCTGTGTTGATCCAGAGGAAGGCAAAAAACCCTCGTGAGGCAGACGACAGTAGCCTCCTCACAGGGGAAAAATTCCTTCCTGACTCCATAATGGCGATCAGAATAATCCCCGGATCAACGTGACCCCTGAAATAGGAATAAGGGACAGAATTTAGATAATGTAGAACCCCAGTGACGTGTGGTGCGCCTTGAAGCGATCCAGTATGCAGAGGCCGGGGGGATCAGGACAGGTGTCACACTGGAAAATGGTGTCCTTCCTGATCACCCTGTTACTCCACACTCTGCACTTCTTCTGGGGTCTCCCGTTCTCCTGTGTGCGGGACGTCACCTGGAAAATGTTGTCCTGGTGCGATACGGGGTCCTTTATATCCAGAAGCGCTGGGTCCGCTCCATGGCTGCTAAATATTAGGGCGCTATTACTACTTCTGATATTTTGGGATTGTGCCACAAGCTACAGTAGCTCGGGCAGCGACGGACCAGAAGAGGGGGTGCTGGTATAAAAGTTATCCCCGTACAGGTGGTGACCTTTATCCAGCAGTGGGAAGATCAGTTCCCGGACGATCTTCCCACTTGTTCCGAGGATGGGGGGAAGGGGCATCTGGGGGCATCTGGGGCTGGATTCGGGTGTCCCTTCCTACATACACTCTAAGGGTACGTGCACACTGCGGAATCACGACAGATAACCCTTCGTGCATTCCACAGTTGGCACCCACTGGCGGAGTGATGCAGGCACACGTCTCCATCCGTGTCATAGACTCCATTCTATGCACGAGCGGATTCCGCTCTCCGTCCAACGTGTTCATTCTTTGGATGGACGATGGAATCCGCCCATGCATAGATTGGAGTCTATGACACGGGTGGAGACACGCGCCCGCATTAGTCCGCCGGCGGGTGCCAGCTGCGGAATGCAAGAAGGGTTATCCTTCGCCATTCTGCAGTGTGCACGTACCCCTAATCTGTAAGTGTACCCTGAGGTACGCTCACAGATTTTGTAGAATTTCATACCGTCATCTCTTATTGGGACGGTACTGGCGGAAAAGACGTGTCTGGGGGGCAGCGTATGCTACGCTACCCCCAGACATGTCACTGGATGATGAGGATGATGAGGATGAATGGAGGAAAGAAGGATCCCCCCATTCATCCTCACTGGTTGTTTCGGTGTCGGAGGCAATAATAGCGTATGCGTCTGATACCGAAAACACCCTGGGGGCCATCTTTATACGCGGATTGGTATATGGGGTATGTAGTGGTGTAGTGTCAAACTTTATTCAATGTAGTGTGGTGTAATGTAGTGTTTTTTACGTGTTCTTTTACAGTAAGTATAAAAAAACAAACCTACGCCAACAAAGGAGTTGCTGATAAATGCCGCACTTATGTGCGGCACTTATCAGCAGACCGTGGCAGTAGAATATAGAAAAAAAAACACCCTACGCCAAAAAGGAGGAGTTGCTGATTAGCAGCGCACTTTTGTGCAATGCTGATCAACACTCATCGGCGATAGGGTGCGGAAAATAGAAAAAAAAAATTTGGAAAAAAAAAACAAAAAACTTTTTCTACATTCTGAACATTCCTGTAGCTGCTGATAAGTGTATTACACATATCAGCCGCTAGAGGGCAGCAGAGCGCAAAATCCGGAAAAAGATGAGGCTGGAGACGAAAAAAGCCTATGGGGACTGCCGGAAATAGCCGAAGACCCGACGGAAAGACGGAGGACGCCGTGAACCCGGAAGACGCCGATCAGGACCCCGGGACAGGTCAGTAATGTACAAATACCTGCTCTGGACCCCTCAGCTACCTAGCTGAGGGGTCCAGAGCAGGTATTTACTATTTTTGCGGACTCTGATCGCCGTGCCACCGGCCCGATCGCGGTGAACGGCGATCGGGCCGGTGGCACCGTGACCACCATTACTTTTTACAGTAATGGTGGTCATGCCGTCCTCAGACAGCACCGACCGCCATTTTTTCTGGGTCATCGGGTCACTGATGACCCGGAAAGGTTCCGATCGCCGCTATTGGCTGATCTGAATTGATTAGCCAATAGCAGCGATCGTAAGCATGGGGGTTGTTAACCACCCCCCGTGCCGAGAAGCTAGGATGGCCTGCTATGATTTATAGCAGGCCAACTTCCCCCATCGCTGTGTGCGAACACACAGCGATCGGGGAAACATCGGGAGTAAATTTACTCCCTGATGCGTTAAGTACCAGGGCGCGAGGGCGTAAATTTACGCCCGATGTCGTTAAGGGGTTAAAGGCGTACTCCAGTATTTTTTTTTCCCTTTCAAATCAACTTGTGTTAGAGAGTGCCAGAGATTTTTTAATTTACTTCTATTAAAAAATTTTCAGTCTTCCAGTTCTTATCAGCTGTTGTATGTCCTGCAGGAAGTGGTGTATTCTTTCTAGTCTGCCACAGTGCTCTCTTCTGCCACCTCTGTCCAAGAGAGGAACTGCCAAGAGCAGTAGCAAATCCCTTTAGAAAACCTCTCCTTTCCAGACTTGAAAAATACACCACATACATCAATAGAAGTAAATCTCTGACACTTTCTGACACCGGTTAATTCTAATATTTTTTCATTGGCGTTAAAGGAGTTTAAGTTTTTTTTAAAGTAAAATAAAATAATAAATACATAGGTTAACAGCACATTATTGGTTTACTTTGTATGCTTTATAGTCAGAATGCCTGTATGCCATGGTACACGTGTTACATATGTGATGTATATGTTACAATGAATAAAACACGCACACACACATATATATATATATATATATATATATATATATATATATATAGTATATTTTGTATATTTATCAGCACAATAATTTAATGTATAGAAGATACAGTCCTTTAAAAAAAAAAAAAAAAAATTATCCCACAACTCTAATATCTCTAGTGAACAGACAAGTCAGTGCCTTCTTTTTAGACTGTGTATTAGGATATACTAACACAATACATTGTTGCGTCAAGATAACACACTCAAATAACCATTGCCCCTCCTGAAATCTCTGTAATTTGGTTTATTTCATTTGCAACTTACAAACACACATTGTGTAAAATGTGTTTTTATTTTCATCACGTAGAGATTTAAGTACATTGCATCATCTCAATGTTTCAACATCTGGGAGAAGATATTGAAAAAGTGCAGATGTTTGGCCATCTGGACTACGAGAAAGCACAGAAGTGAAGAACCAGGCCCAGTGCCAGGTAATCCAGCTGTAGTTCTTTTATACATGAAAGCATTACCTTATTTACTTGACCTTTTATTCCTGTATAAGCCCCCTGCATCCCACAGGATCAATTCACCCAAAGCTATTTAACAGACTCTCTTGTATTGTGTTTTCTACAGCTGTGCTCTTTGATGCATATAATGTTTGAGTACAATTAACAAAAGGAAAGAGCAACACCAAAGGTTTCTAAAAGTGGAAATTAAATAAATATACGTTTTATTTACTGACCATGTCATGCGATCATTTTTGGGACTAAGGAACATTGGTACAGAAGAAAGTTTTATTGAAAAAAAAAAAAAAAAAAGGTTTAGTATTATAGTCTTGTAAAGACAGTGTCACCATCACCAGGTGACAACTGGAAATCAAATCATTTCCTTTTTTTATTTTTTTATTTTTTTTACAGTAACCCAAGTGATAAATAAAATGAAAACATTTTTTTCAGTATTAGTTCTGGATGAACAGAGAAAGAAATTGACACAATCTGTGAGGATATAAAATTCCATTCATTGACCTTTTTAGTATATTATTAGATTGGCTGTGTCCACCACGCTAATAATGCTGACTGTATTCTGCCTCACGGAGCATTAATTTCA
The DNA here is from genome assembly GCF_027789765.1 of Dendropsophus ebraccatus. Taxonomy (NCBI): domain Eukaryota; kingdom Metazoa; phylum Chordata; class Amphibia; order Anura; family Hylidae; genus Dendropsophus; species Dendropsophus ebraccatus. The sequence goes on from NC_091456.1 coordinate 26,824,600, forward strand.
TTGCCTGCCTCAACATGCTCTACTGTAATAGTACTAATACTCATAAAAAAAACTATTACAATTAAAAGAGAAGTCCCACAAAAAAAAAAAAAAAAAAAAAAAGGCAGAGGGGTGTGGGAAAATAATAAACAAAGTAAGCTCAACCATCCTTGTGCTGAGTAATTGCCCACTGGAGCCAAATCAGTGTCTGGGGTGGGACATCGCCCCAGTCACTGACTGGGTGAGCAGGCAATCGCTCAGCCAAGCTATGACATTCGGTTCAGGGAAGAAACAGAGTGCTGCACCTCACACCTATGGCTGATACTAGTGCCGCTAGGCTAAATAAAAAACACATCAGAATTTTGTGTATGAATTGATCAAGCCATACTGCCCCATGTACCTCGTGCCGGTATCTGATACACATGGGTCCCTACACTAAGTCCACACCGTGCCAGTCAGTGGCCACCAACCCCGCAGGCGTGCACAGCCAGGGAACGGGGGCCATGGGACGGCCCTGCGACCCCCATGCCACAGGACCAGACCCAAAAACACCACACCAGAACCCGGCCAGCACCGCCGGCGGAGAAGGTCGCCCCTAAGCAGCACAAGTCCGGATAAGGTATTACACTCACCATAGCTGCAGCAAACAGAATGGGAAAAACATAGCTTCTTCCCTGAACCGCAAGCTATGACATTGCAACTGGAAGTGCTGGGTAAGTGACATACCCGGTTTCCAGCAGAATGACAGCTGTCAACAGGACCTGGGAGCGATGCAAGAGAGGCAAGAGGATGAGTGAATTTACTTTTTTTTATTATTTTCTCGCACCCCCTTACCTACCTTTTTTCTGTTTGTGGGACTTCCTCTTTAAATTTGTAAGCTAAAGGGGTGTCTTATGAAGTTTATTAAATAATGAATTAGCATTATATTGCATAAAATAAGTATTTGATCATCTACCAACCAGGTGGCTTTCACAGACCTCTTAGTTTTTCTTTAAGAATCTCGTCCTACTCGCACTGTATACCTATATTAATTACACCTGTTTGAACTTGTCATCTGTATAAAAAAAAAAATCTGTGCACATACTTCAACCTCTCCACCATGGCCAAAACCAAAGAGCTGTCTAAGGACACCAGGGACAAAATTGTAGACCTGCACAAGGCTGGGATGAGCTACAGGACAATAGGCAAACTGCTTGGTATTAAGGCAACAATTGCACAATTGGCACAATTATTAGAAAATGGAAAAAACACAAGATGACTGTCAATCTTCTGTCTGGGGTTCCACACAAGATCTCAACTCATGGGGGTAAGGATGATTCTGAAAATGGTCAGGAGTCAGCCCAGAACTACACAGGAGAATATGGTCAATGACCTAAAAGAGCTGGGACCACAGGGTCAAAGATTACTGTTAATAACACATTATGCCGTCAAAGATTAAAATCCTTTAGAGCATGCAAGGTCAGAGGAGGCATGGAAGAAGGTAATTTGGTAAGATGAGACCAAAATATGAGTTGTTGCCCTGCTCTTTCCAAGAGAATGTGTATTTGTGTGTGGGGTGAAGTAGGGGGAGATTGGGCTGCATGGTGCATTTGAGGTTGTGATGTTGTATAAAAAAGTTTTCCCGAGTGGGCAGCATTTAATTAGCAGTGGCTGTATCCATGTTTTCCAGGAAGCTTTAGGGCTGCATCCAACTTCAGCAGCCAACACTAATCAAATAACGCATGCTCGGGTTCGGACAAACACGAGCATGCTCATAGTTCAGATTTTCGTCTCAGAAAATGGCATCTGATCACTGCTCAGTTCAGCTTTCATTTCTCATAATATTAAAAGGCTATTGTTCCCCAACAGAGGCTATGTTCCCACAATGTAATGTTCTGCAAAATAGTGTCCATTGTTTTGAAAATAAGGGCTGTTATTTTACAATGACAGCTCTAAGTGATCATTATTTACAGCCGTCATTATCAAACAGTTATTTTACTTAAAGCGAATGTACTGTCAGGTACATTGACTTTAAGTGTCTCGGGCTGAACCAGTGGAGGTTGGCCAGCCCATCCCCTGTGGGAGGAACCCCACCTCGATGATGCGGCTCCATTAGAATCAATGGAGCCGCATTATAGAGGGGCGGGGGTGTCCTCCCATTGGGGGCGGGCGGCTCACCTCCACTGCTTCAGCCCGGGCCGGTGCTCAGTAATAGACAGGCAGCCTGAATGTTTAATAGCTTACCTGCCATACCATACTTATGAGCTTATAATATGTAGCGTGCTTGATCAATGTGAACAATGGTGATTAGAATTTTTTTTTCCTTTGATTAATCTTTGCAAATTAAATTGTTTTAAAAAAAAAATTATAATAGGAATATTAATGGGTCCATTAAGTTTTAGTGAACAAATAATACAAATGAAAACATATCTCATCTCAAAAGTTGTCTTGATAAATTTCTAATGAGTCTTATGATGCCGGTAAATAATCTTCCCCATTACAAAGAAGAGCAACATTCACTGCAGTGTAAATTAATTGCAAAATAATAAAAACTTTGATTTATTTTGCGCAATGGAAGATGATGGAGAATTTATTAATGTCATGAAAATGTTGAGACGCATTTTAGAGTTAATAATATAGCAGGTCTGAGGCAGGTCTTCAAGATCTTAGGAAATGATCACAACAGAGGTCCTCGCAGGAGCAGTTTCTGAGAATGAATATTCATTAACAGTCTCCTCAAACTGAGCAGTGATCTTGTTTTATGTGTTATTAAGAAAATCACGCTGATACATTGTTTGATTGGTTTTGCATTGCCACTAGCTTGAATGTCATTAAATAATTTCTTGCCAGTATTATTGATGACCAGATTGTTTAATACAACACGTGTCCACAGTCCACACTTACATCCAGTCCAATTTGCTTAATAAATCAGTCCGGCAGAAACATTTTTCCTTCACTGCATTCCGCAAAGTGTCTATCACACTTCCTTGTAGTCCTTCCTCCTCTTTACATTTGATCAGCCATTACATTGCTTTTAGAGATGAGCGAGCATGCTCTATCGAGTATCGTAATCGCTCAAGTAGCAGGCTACTTGAAAGTACTCAATACTCAAGCAAGTACTGCATTCTGCTTGGGTGCTCATTAATAAAAAGTTTGTTGAAAGGATACGGCGTAGTCTTTTAACAAGCTTTAAAGAAGCATTTAAAGGGGAACTCCGGATTAGAAAAACTTGTTTTCTATTAAAAGCACATTAAAAGTGAGCACAAAGTTCAGTTCTGCCACACTTGTAGCTGATATAAATTCAGGAAGTGAAAAAAATGGCCCCTGTGCCAATTCACAGGGGCCTTAGGAGACAAATCTTCAATGCCTCTGTCTCACATTGTGTGTGTTTGCTGAGATCAGGCTGATGATGCAGACAGGGGGCAGGTCGTGATCTCACAGGAGGTTTGGCTGGATCCCCCAATCCTCTGAGTGATCCACCATCTCTGAATGGCCAGAAGCAGGTGCTGCACTAATTTTACTGATTGTGATGGGTGGGGGACTGTGATGATCAGCTGAGGGAAAGCATTGCATTCTGGGAACTGCTCAACCAGGAAGGACAGAAACATAATACATAACAACCCCCCCCCCCCAAACAAATGGATTTTTGGTAGTTTCAAAACTGGGATAGACAGGTAAGTAATGCTATATGCTTCTGCAGAAGTTTCATTTTTTTTAAAACCTCTCTGGATTTCCCCTTTAACGTTTCTTTGTTTTTTTTTTTTTTTAAATATTTCACATATACTTACCAATGATGATGGGTGCCCCACGGGGCGGTTTCATTCTGGTCTTATGGCACAGTTCAAATCCCACTGGGACCCACATGACCTCTTCGTTGGACTGCAGCTAAGGACGTCAGAAGGGGGGGCACCTGATTAAATGCTTAACTCACCCTTTGTTTTTCAACAGAGCTTGTTACTCAAATCGAGCACTTCAGTATTAAAAAATACTAATTTCAAGTAATGAGCATTCAAGTATGTTGATTCTTGCTCATCTCTGATTGCTTTCTCTCCCTGTGTGCTATACTACAAATTTCATGATGCATCAGCACAACATCAGATGGACAGCTAATGTCAGTACCATCTCTGCTTGCTGGGAGGACACTAATAATCTTCAACACTATATTCCCCTAAAAAAGTTTCCCTTACGACCTAAGGACTATAGGAAAGATAATTTACATGAGTAGAAATTACACTTTCCCTTACGTCCTAAGCGGCAGCACAAGCTGTCTCTGTTATGTCCTGTAGCTTCAGACTATAGAAAAGAAAATTTACGTGAGTAGAAATTACATTTAAGAGACCATTGCCCGGATTTAGCAATCTGTGTCAAACAATAACTTGTCATTTGCCCCCAAAAAAACAGAGGAACCCAAATTTTTTGTTTTAACACATTGATATATTTAAGCCCACAAGTATACATTCAGGGTGACTGAATTATCATAACCTCGATTATACCTGTGTGACAGAATCCATGTCAAAGCTGCCTGTGGCCAAAATGTTGTAGTGTACTGAATGCACAATAAACTTTTGAAACTTTGCTTCCACTGAATGATGCTGTTGGACTTCTTGGACTGTTGAATTGTTAGCTAAGGATTGTTGGTCTCTGGCGTGCATCAACCCATATGCAGTTTTTAGAACATAGGTGCTGTTGGACTTTGACTACTTTAGGATCCATATAATAATCAGCAGTAACTGCAATGGAATATATCAACCCCCCCCCCCATTAAGAACTTTTGTTGAGCAGTCCACCAATTTTATTATACTGGAGATGGTGAACCTATTCGATGGTATAAGATTATAAGTGGATTTTAGAAGAAAATACGCAGCACAACTCATGGAAGATTCATCTAGCATGCAACCTTGAGTGCAATAGATACTTTAATTTTAAAAAATCAAAACCTTTAAAAAAAAAAGTTCCTTAAAATTGCTCTTTTACCATGCTTATAATGCTTTTATTTTTTGGTCTATGGGGCTGTGTGAGGTGTCATTTTTTCCGCCATGATCTGTACTTTCTATGGCTATGTTCACACAACATCTTTTGCGCTCCATTTAAAATGACGTTCGTTATTTTGAGTCTTAAAATAACGGACGTCATTTAGCTGTCTAGCCATCTCTCTCTAGTGCAATGATTGCTGTTGGTACATTTTTCTAGTTTTGGTGGTCTAATTGGCCTTTGGGTGCAACTTAATTAAGAAGTCCATTGAATTTAATAGTAAGAACAGTGACAAAAGAAAAACTGTGTGTGAACAACTAATAAAAAATGTCCGATGTTTGCACAAGATGTCTGAAATGATCATGTTTATTATTTTGACATCCGCAGTAAAAACGTCTGTTATTCAATAGATTGTGTTCATTGGACTTCTGTCTTTCCATTGACTTCATTGCATTGCAATAGCAGTCAGTTAAATCGCAGTTATAACGGACTTTATTTTAAATTCCAAAATCGGACACCTTTTCTCTATTTTTGATGTTGAGTGAACATAGCCTATGGGTATGTGATCTTTCTGGATTTAATGCGACCAAAAATGCACAATTTTGCATACGCTGATTACTGTGCTTGATCAGAAGTGTGATAATTTAATAGTTCGGGTGAATAGGCACGCAGTGATACCAAACATGTTTTTGTTTCTTTGTTTATTTATTTATTTTTATTTATAAAATTGGATCTTTCATTGTTCTTTCATTGAGATCTATGCAGTACATATATTGTCGATCTATTGCTCTGGCCTGCTGCAGCCAGGAACAATAGATTACAGAGCCAGGATCAGCGCCATTACGGCGCAGACTCCCGGCTGGACCAGATGGAGGGACCACTGCTGCGGGCGGTGGGGTGGGGGAGTGGGATGATCCCTCCACTAGACCACCAGGTACAGGGAAAAACAGCCATTTAAATTCAGCTGTCAGCTTTGACAGCTGCGTTTATATGGCTAATTAGTGGGCATGGTAATCGGATCGGCGATAGGCTAGTTGCTACAGTCCCGGGCTGCAGATAGCAGCTGGGCTCACGATGGTTTAGAGCAGGGTCACTGCGCGGCCCCCCTCTGAACTCCCCTAGCGGTGCTAGGGCGTACATTTACGCCCTGGGTTGTCTAGTGGTTAAATAAAAAATGCGAACGCCTTTTCTCTTTTTTTGAAGTTGTGTGAACATAGCCTATAATTTGATTACAAATAAAGGCTATGTTCACACTACGTAAAACTAGTTTTTGTGTAGTGCAACACAGCCTATTGAGGAATGGCATCCCGGTCGGAGCGTACATACATCATATATGCTCCGGCCGGGATGTGTGCAGCCCCGCAAATAACTGACAGGTCAGTTTTCTGTGGCCAAAATTCAGTGAATTCCAACCGCAGAAAGACCTGTCAGTTCACACAGTGAAGCGAGCGGCTCCGCCCGCATCAGAGCTCTGCAGCTGGAAAGATCACCCGGCCGGTATTTAAGTACCAGCCGAGATGATCCGGCCAGAGACCGGCGGTTCCGTGACCCGGCGGGGGTCACGGAACGGCCGGTCTCATACGTTGTGTGAACATAGCCTAAAACTTTTTACATGTCAAGTTTTTGAGTTATTGTCGCTCCATCACTCTCTCTGCATTGTGTTCACAAATGATTTCCATAATGGCAAGGGGTAAAATCTTTTCCAGAATAACAAGACAATTTTTTAAGAACTTCAGTTTGTATCCATTTGCATTAGTTTAGTCGGGATTCTGTATTTCGCAAAATCTAGGACAACTATTTACATCCTATAAATACAACCAAATCTAAGAAACTAATTGAGAGAAAGCTGTTAACGGATATTAATTTATGCACCAATTGTCTAATCAGTTCAGCTATGTTGTAAAACCTAAAAAGGGGAAGTGAAAGCTTCTGGTGTGAACATTTATTTCTCTGTTATTCATTAATTTGGTTTATTTATTTTACCAAAGCATTCAATTTAAATAAAGCCAATAATAGACTGAACCCAAGCTGACTAATATCTGCCAAATTCCCAAACCCGTACTGTAGTAAAAATCTTAATATAAGGCTGCAATTTCTTCTATTAAATCTATCTATGCAGGTAGTTTACACAATATATTGTAGGACTATGTTCACACAACATCAAAATTGCTGTTTTTTTGGGTGGTCGTCATTTAATGCCAAAAGATGATCATTATTTGCAGCCATCATTTCGAGGTTGAGTCATTATTTGTGCTTTGACACAAAAGCTGTGGGTAAATACAAAACAATCTCCTCTGATTGATATTCATATTTCAGTTGTAGATATTCACCCTAATACAATAGCCAACATGGAATTTAATGGCAGGAAAAAACAGGGCATTGAGTGTTTTTCTAGGTAGGAATATGGTCTAAGATACAGAATCTAAGATTTTTATTACATGGTCAGTGTCGTTCTAACTTTCAAAATCTTATTTTGATATAAAGCAAGTTTGCAATTTACATTCATTCAATATTCAATTATTTATTTATTTTTTGTTATAATGCTTTAAAACAAAAATATACTTACTTGTATCTGGGTCCAGTCTCCTGAAGGCAGCTATATAACAGCTATACTTACTTGTATCCAGGTCCAGTCTCCTGAAGGCAGCTATATAACAGCTATACTTACTTTTATCCAGGTCCAGTCTTCCGAAGGCAGCTTTTAGTCTTGTGCTGGTTGAAAAAAAGAGATTAAACACAGGAAGCGTCGGTCATCTGCACGGTCACAAATAATGCAGTCTTTTGATTGATGGACACATTGAGCTGTGACACTTTGTACAAAACCAATAAAAAATTATAAAGCATGAGCTAAATATATATATATATATATATATATATATATATATAAAAATTCAAACATGTTTTATTTCACATCCTCTGATGATTTAGATGTTAAAAGTTTTAACAACAGGAACATTTTACATTTTAAACCTCACAAAAGAGCCTTGTCCCAGATTTATCAAAGTAAAATAGACGCAGACAAATATATTATGGGGGGATACTATTAAAAACATTATATGCTAAATCGAGTGTAGTGATTGAAATGGGGGGAGGGGCATTAGTGTAGTGGCTGGACAGGAAGATGATCCTGATTGCTGTATTTATGATGAACTGGAGAGGAGATAGTTCAGAGAAGAAAAGGCCAATTAGTAAGGAATTACATATTTTTTGCAAGACACAATAGAAGTCTGACATTATGCTGGCATACCATCAGAGTTCTAATCTGTTTTTTGAGAAACCTATTAAATTTTTTCATTTTCATTTTTGTATGTTTCATTTAAACATCCCTTCAATGAACGAAATATGCAAAAATTAGAACAAAAATTTAATAGGTATAGCAGATGGCCGAAAGTTATTGAAGGTGTACGGCCACCTTTACCCAAGCACCACAAGGTGCCTGCTCTAAGCCTGATTGAGCATGCCAATGCTTGATCAAGAACTTTTCTTGACTGAGCATGCTCGCTCAACACTACCCAGCACCCGATTAAAATTTGCTTCTAAATCCTGAAGAGTGCAGCCACTGCACTACCTCCTAAGAAAGATATTCTTTACAGAGTGAGGAGAAGAGCAAAGAACAAAACAATTGTACACAACCTTGTTGTGAAAAAGTTCTAGTTGAAACTGTTACATAAAGAGTGAGAACTCCACTTCACTGTTAATTTAAAAAACATGTATAAGAAAGGTTAGGTTAGAATAAATGTCTTGAGGGCACAGTGAGCGGTGGCAGTGTTCAGTTCTCAGTACTTTATCAAGTTGTTAGTGATCGATTTTAACCTTTTCTCTAAATGAAATTACAGACATTTCATTTTCTTCGTGATCATTGTATCTCCATGAATAACCAGCTAAACACAGAGATTCTAGCTACAATGTAATATGTAATGCAGCTGTGAGCATTAGTCTACAATTTTTGCTACAGTTTACAGCTAAGAAAGCAAATTATGTATTTATCGCATTTTTATAAAAGCTATTAATATTGTTGTTGTTTTTTTTTTTTTTTTTTTTTTTGCCTGAGCTGGATACAGGGAAACACTAAAAGCTGGACAAGGAGACATTGCATTTCACGTTTCTGTACATTTACTCCAGTGAGATGTCTATTAAACAACTGATGCCATCATCTTTTCTCTTACAATTTTGCACTTTGCTGGAGGAAAAAAGGACTTTGTATATTGACTTGAAACGTATCACAGCTAGAATCTCTTTCACATATGTCCAATGTGAAAGGGTTTCAAGCCAATATACAAAGTCAAATCTTACACTAAGATTTAAGATTTAAGACCAACTTAAGACCGCTGGCTCTTTAAATACAGGACCAGGGGCCCGGACCAGAACATAATTGGTCCGGACTCCTGAGTCCTGATACCCTGATACACATGACAGAACAGAGGTAAGTATTAAACCTCCATCTGTCTGTATAAGTGATTGGCACCCCCTCAGTCATGCTATAGGGCAGGGATGGGGAACCTTCGGCTCTCCAGCTGTTTCAAAACTACAATTACCATCATGCCTGGATAGCCAAAGCGAAGCTACAATGGGAATTGTAGTTTTTCAACAGCTGGAGGGCTGAAGGTTCCCCTTCCCTGCTATAGGGGGTCCCAATCAGTCAGTGACAAGTACTTCTCCTGTTTACAGAAAAATAGCAAAAACCACACTGTATGCCTCCAGGCAATAATTTCTAAAGGATCTCCACAAATTCTACTCGTCCAGCATATCATGAAAAGTAGTGAGAATAAACTGGTGTTAAATACACCCTTACCTGAGTACCTTAGGCCCCTTGTCCTCTGTATTTTCTGGATTACTGTAATGAAAGGAATCCACAAACATCGACTATTAGTCAACACAAAAGAGGTTTATTCCTTGGTACTTGATACAACAAACGTGCTCACAGGCTGTTACATACACCCAATCGCAGCTGCCTCTCATTCCCCTCAGCGGCCCCAACACTGATGTGTGCGGGACCGCTCTCACTGCAGCGGTCCCGCACACATCATACCCCTTCACAGTCAGGAACATGCATATACGTTCCTGCTGCACTTGGTATGTGCAGCAGGAACATATATCTACGTATTGCTGATGGGAAGGGATTAATGTTTTTATGGTAAAAATAGAATAATTATTCTACACTAGGAAACTCTTCCACTTTAAACAAGCTACGTTTGCTATATAATCATGTATATGGGCTCAGATATCTTAGAAAAGTCTAAAAATTTATTTTTCTCAGGGAAAAAAAAATATTTTCCATTAAATGCTGAATGCAATTAGATAGTTCATATGATAGCTAAAGATCTACACCTATAAATACATGACAAGATGTTTGCATTTATCCTAGGGGATTACAGGGATGTAATGTGAGGGATATAATTTCATAGCAAGAAGTACCAGTGCAGGACGTTGACGGAGTATTCCATATAGATATTAATAAATTAAACAATAATTGTGGACTTAGGGTGCTTTAAATTAAAAAGCAATCATACTCACCTGCCCTAATCCCCCACAGCTGCCATTTTGAAGGCTTCCTGTTCCTTCTGCTATCTGCTCCCTGTGATGTCTTGTTTCTGCAGGAAATGCCCAGAATACCCTTTTACTTCTTACACTACTTATTTAACTTCTGCCATGTCATTGATACAGTTATTCATATATTAATAGTATACAAGTTATAACTCAAACATAACAAATACAATTTTAATAAGTGGCTTTTTTCAGGTCAAGTATGGAAAAGCAAGAAATATTAAAGGACTTTGGAATTTTCATTTCTAAAACAAATAACAGCACAAGTCTGAAAATGCAAATTAGTCTTTAGTTAAAAGGGAAAGTACTTACAGACTAAACCAACCTTTTAGATTCAGCTAATTAAAGAAAACATGGCCCCAACAAAAAAGTTGCAATTTGAAACTATTAAAAGAATAATAAAACCTTGTCAAGAGGAAAAGCCAATAAACAGTGTGGCATAAAATCTTAGTTACTCTAGGTGTCTTATGTGTAAAATTTGGTAGTATAAAAAAATGGCAAGGTTATAAAAGGAAAACAAAACAAAAAAAAAAGAAATTGTGGCACCGGAATCCAAGTGCTGGCGCCGGTCTATTGATTCTAAAATCTTAAACAATGTACCAGTTCATGACCAGTAATAAGATTAACATACTACCCTGTTGGTGCCATTGCTGTTAATCAGCTAGTGTTGAGCTTTTTTGAATGTGCCATCTGGTTCCTGTTATATTAGCCTGTAACTTGATATGCTAATGAGATTCGTTGGGCACTGGAGGTCACCATGTGCGGCCAATTCAAAGATATCTCCTCCCCTGTGATGTCTGCCTCCTCTTCTCATTTCGGAAAATGTCTAGTTTTTTACAGCTTTGCCTCCTGCCATCCCGGTTGGTAATTGCGCCAGGATATTGAGCGACCATCATCAGAGCAGGGATACCCGCTCTGATAACGGTGCTGGAGAACAGGGCACAATGACAGCGGGTATCCCTGCTGTGATGACGGCACTTGAGATCCAGGCACAATGACAGGCCAGGCCGACATGAGGTGAGGCTATAAGAGAGACCAGAGGCTTACCTGAATGAGAAGAGGAGGAAGACATCACTGCAATTGTAAGACAATTGCTCATGCTGGGCCAAACTCCAGTGCACAACGGACCTCATTACCATATTGTATTACAGCCTAGTAAAATGGGAACCAGGCGGCAGACTCAAGAAAGCTCAACACCAGCGGACTACGTTCACATCCTCCTTTTTTTTTTAAAATATCATCCACCATTACCAAATTATGATTAAAGTCAATGGAATGATGATCGCCAAATACACGTTCGTGGTGCCCATCAAATGAATGTTCATGCCATTTAATCGGAGCCATTATTGCATGAACAGCAGACGTTATTTTTAGTAGTTCACAGACAGTACAATGATTTCACTGCTGTTTTCACCGTCCTTTGTATTAAATTTTATAGACTTTTTAATTAAAGACACATCCAAAGGGCCATCAGTCCACCTAAACTAGAATAATGTTTCAGCAGCCGTTATTGCAATGAAACATGCTAAACCAACGGCCATTGTTTTGAGTATCAAACAACATCCAGAAAAAAACGCCATGTGAAGCCATACAAAAGAAAACAAGGTTATAATGGACAAAAAAATAAGAAATCATGGCATGAAGAGAGTAGATCAAAGAAATACTCACTCATAAATGACTAAAGAGAATTTGTTAGAGACCAGAAAACAGTCCAGATCCCAATAAGACTGACAATTTACAGTGAAAATTTCAATTGGCCAATGACAAGGCCTGCGCTACAAAAGCCAATCTGTCACTATTCTGCAAGAAATGTAAAACTTTAATGTAGAGTATTCTTTAGCATTACTTAAGGCCATGCCTCAAAAATTCAGTCATAAAAGCCTGAAGAAGATCCCAAATACAATAACTTGTTTAAACTATATAAACAAAGCTGAGCTGGTCAAAGCCTGTATTCCCCTGAAGACAATACAGGGCAAACACAACAGCACAAACTTGAGTATGTAGAGCGGGTGCCCATTTCACAACAGCAACCCAGGAGATTGAGGTGATTTCCCCCACAGTGAACATAACCTTAAAGGGTTAAAAACAATAGGATCAATTAAACTGAGAGAGGCAAAAATAATGATGTATACATACCGTATTTTCTGGCGTATAAGGCGACTGGGCATATAAGACAACCCCCTGACTTTTAAGAAGATTGTCAGGGGTTCGCCTTATATGTCGGAAAATGTTAACCCCTGCCTGACCACAGCCCTGCAGGGGTTAACTAAGCTTAATTAAAAAAAAATATATTTAACTCAGCATCGGTGCGCCTCCTGTACCATTGCTGGCGAAGGCAGTGTGACGTACACTACCTGTTTTGGAGACGGAAATCGCCGATCCTCTTCCGGGCAGCCAAGCATTTCATCGGAGAGGCTGGGAGATGCTCGGCTGCAGGGAGAGCTTCGGGAGAATGAGAGAGGCTTCGGGAAACTTCTGGCGCCTCTCTCATTCTCCTGAAGTTCTCTCGCCAGCCGAGCGTCTCCAATGAGACGCTAGGCTGCCCGGGGATCTCCGTCTTCGGCGTAGAAATTGTACGTCACACTGCCTGTGTTGGGAACGGTACGGGAGGCGCGCTGATGCAGACACCGGGCCCCAGATGAGTTAACTGTTTGCTTTTTTAAAGTGGTCACCCCATATGGTGGGGATGGGGCCATTTTTGAGCCCCCCCCCACCGTATGGGGCGACCATTCCCGGCGTATAAGACGACCACCGACTTCTAAGAAGATTTTTTTGGGTTTAAAAAGTTGTGTTATATGCCGTAAAATAAGGTATGTCATTTTAAAGGGCTACAGTGAAAATCACAATAGCTGTATGGTGTAAATATAATCCAAAAATATGTATTGCTTTTATTGACCCTACAAGTAGATATGTTAGATAAATGTAGATAAATTAAAACTATTTTTAACCCTACAAGTCTATATCGTACAGCAGGGTTATAAAAACATAAGAGATGTCCTGCGTTCAAACAGAGCATCTAACGAATGTCTAATAACCTAGTGACAACTAACAAGTAAATAAAATAATTGTTTCATTTCAAAAGAAAAACAAAACAAAAAACACTTTGTTTGAATTTGATATTTAGCCCCGCTGACATGAGTCTATTTAACTTGTGTACCAAAATCCCTTCCCTGGCTGATTTTTCGAACATACTGTAATCTTCTCCTCTCCGATTCCGTTTGACTGCCTCAATTACATAGAACTTAGTCCCTGCTGGGTTTTTATTATGTGTGGCAGTTTAGTGTGCTTAGATACTGTAGTCCAATTTGTCTTTTCTGATATTGTTACAGTGTTGATACAAATGTCCGTATGCTATTGTTTATTTTTTTTTTTTATTCTAGACCTCACAACAGACCTTAACCTGCAAACAAGAATAAAAATTCTCACCCAGATGATCCCAGTTTTTTTTTTTATGTGGCTATCGGTGATCTTATCTTCTATATGATTGATTCTACAATGTATAATTTTGGGTTTATCAGGAAGAACTGAACTTGAGTACATCATTTTGTAATATAAATGCAATTATTTAATAATCTTTTTGAATAAAATAAGGTTCTGTTGAATATTAAGCAAAAGAAGGAATATTTATAAAAATAGTTTTTAGTTGTATTAATTATTGTTTTCATTTATTTTACTACCACATACAATACAAATGCTTTTTTTTTTATCAGGGAACATTTATTTATTTCGATGGCTAAAGGCCATCGATTATCGGCCGTATTCTGCCGATATCGGCCATTACTGCTAATAATCCCTTAGTGTAATAGAAGACAACAATCAGCCAACATGCACTGCTATCTTCTATGGGCTGCCCAGACGATTTAACGATCGCCCGGGTAGCCTGCACAATTCCGCTGCCCTTACACTCTGTCAGCGCGTGAAACAGCGCCAGTAGCGAGCGGGGAACGAGGAGCAAGAGAGCACTGACCTGACAGTTCAGTACTCGCTTGCTCCTCTGAATTGCCCCGTGTTATAGGGGCTTAAAATTTGTAATGGATAATAGGTACTAGAGATGAGCAAACTTTTCAAAAGTTCCGACTGGACCTCCCGATTTTTTTGAAAAGTTAGGTTCGACCGAATTTCGGATTTCTTCGGATTTCATAGTTTAAAGCATCTATATGATATGGGGGTAGTGTATTTGGTTGAATTTAGGGCTCTAAATGTCAGTAACATCATTATCTTTTCAATATCTCAAAGTCAATTTTTTTTTTAGACTTCAATAGACTTCAATGCATAGACAATAGACTTCAATGCATAGACATAAGACAAATAGACTATAGGTCTATTTGTCTTTGCTTTTGTGCTATATCGTCTCAGTGCAGCAGCAGCAGCGTTTTGTCACTGACGAGCTCTGTGCACTGCTAACAGTCTTCTTCCTCTCTCTCTGCAGACTGCGTCGTGCGTTCATGTGACCGCTCCTCTTAAAGCAATACCGACATCACACAGTGGGTGGGCTAGTGTAACATCCCTGCTGATTGGATGTGTTCCGGGCATCATGGGAAAGAACTTTTCCCGCCCAGAACACTTCCTGCTTTCTAAAATGGTGGCTGCAAGAAAAAAATAAAAAATTCGGAGCGGACTTCCAAAAATCCGAGCTCTGTGGTATCTTAATCCTCTAATACTATACTATAAAATTCTTCAAATATTGGTTTACAATGTAATTTATTTAGTAATCCTCAGATTCCTGTGTTATTTTCAGAATAGTCAGGATAATGTCATAATAACTAAGGCCGGGTTCACACTTTTTCCAATGTGTTTAACGTGTCCATTTTTAATTGGTTACTTTTAACAGACAGAAAAACATAGTCAACGCTACTCTTGTGTCAGTTGAAAAAAAAATACATCCGTTTCAATTCTTTTTTTTTTTTTTTTATAATGGAAGTCAATAGAAAAATGGATCCAACGGATGACACACAATTGCATCCATTTTTGCATCCGCTTTTTCCATAAAACGTATACGTTAAATGGATTGCAAAAACGCAGTGTGAACGCAACCTTAAGTTTTTTTATATAGATGGATAAATAGAAGATGGGGGAAAACTGCAGCACTCCAAGTATTTAGCAAAATATCTGCAGCAAAAACATTGCAGATATGATGCACATGATGCTATAAGGTGTTGTACTGTTTGCACCTACTGTACCCACCCACTGAACCCTCTGCACTGTTCTGTTTCACTACTATATATATATATATATATATATATATATATATATATTAGGAAGACAGTTATAGGCAATGTTCACACAACTTCAAAAATAGAGAAAAGGCGGACAATTTTGATATTTAAAATAACTTCCGTTTTTGCCGCGATTTAACTGACTGAAATAGTAAAGGGAAGATGGACGTCCAATGCACACAATACATTGAACAACGGACTTTTTTACCGCGGCCGGCAAAATAATGAACATGATCATTCTTTTCGGACGTCTTTTGCAAACAGCGGAAGTTTTTTATTAGTTGTTCTCACACAGTTTTTCTTTTTCTCCATTTTCACTATTAAATTCAATGGACTTTTCAATTAAGCCGCATCCAAAGGCCAATTAGTAACCCCAAACTAGAATAATTTACCAACAGCCGTCACTGTACTAAGCGAAGGCTAGGCAGCTAAATGGCGTCCGTTGTTTTAGACTCAAAATAACGGACGTTGTTTTAAACGGAGCTCAAAAGATGTTGTGTGAACATAGCCATACATTTTTTTTTTTTCTGCAACTATATTACTGCTGCTGTAATGTTGATATTAGAAAACTATTTTTTGCAGGATCAGTAAGTCCAATATTTACTCAGCTTTGAAGAGATAACATAATGTCTACCATCAAGTATTAATTGAATTTAATCACTTTTTTTTTCTAGAGCTTAAACTAAGTTTAAAAAAACCAGAATAATTCAGGAAATAAGGGAGTGACATTACAGGAAGGTGATGTAGCAGCTGTCTTTATTTTATTTTATTTTTTTCAGGCATTTTTTTACAGACTAGAGATGAAATTTAGGTATCTTGCTATCAGGAACATATCTTCCTGTGCCACCCAGCAGCTACCAATCCAGCCTGTGGAATAATTCTCTGAGAAATTGTGCCAGGGTTGCTATGGCCTTCAAACTCTAGCTGGGGTTGCTTGGCCAATCAGTGGCTTAAGAGACCAAGACAAACACTTGAATGCTCAATCGAGTAATGAACCCCATTAAAGTCAATGGGATAATTTTTTTCAGAAGAACCTACTCAGCAGAGGGGTGGCTGTCTGGTCCACCTGAAAACCTCAGAAAGTGATGATTGTGTAGTATTACAACCCTGCTCTATTCACTTTATTTTAACTGACCCACAATATCACACAGAAACTGAGGACAAGAGTGGCACTTTTCAGGAAGAAAACAGCTGTGGTCTCAGTCGCTGACTGGCTGAAGGGGCCTGCAATGTCATGACCCCAGAACCCAGAAGCTGTTGCACAGCGGAAAAGGAGCGATAAGGTACAGCAGTCTAGGTGGCAAGGAGTTAAGTATAGATTATTATTTACAATAACCCAATCCCAAACTATATATAAAAAGACTACCCTGTCCAGACAACACTTTTAATTATGAAGTGTTCTAGTATAGACAAAGGGTACACATATATATTTTATCATTACATTTGAGCTACAAGCCTCTAGTTACCATTGCCCCTGTAGATGCTACTATGGCTTTTATAGATGTAGCTCTCTGGTCCAAATGTATTAATCTGAGACAAATCTAACTTGCTGATAGCCCCTTATTGTGCACGGGGAGAAGTGGATGAAGTTATGTCTCTTACCTTCATCCTCGGCACCGTCCCAGTGCATTTTTAATGTAGTGCTCTGTCCCTTTAGGCCGTTTGAAGCCCCCAGAGTGCCGATCTGTCCCCAGCCGGCCCACCCCTTTCTAATGATTATCAGTGAAGCATGCCAACTGAGGGCGAGCCACATGAGCACTCTGAGGGAGGGGTAGTGCTCCAAACTGCCTTACCGTAAGGAGCACTACATTAAAACTGCACGGAATTGGCGCAGAGAATAAAGGTACAAGATCTTTATTCTCAGCGCCCCATGAGCGATAGGGAGCTATCAGCAGCTTAGTTACCCTTTAATGAGGTCTGGAAAATGAAACTTGATCTATGATTGGTTGCTCTAGGCCTCTATGTCCATGATCTATCTGCCTTGGCTATGGAAAAGAGCTTAAAGCAAATGTACTATCAGAACATTTGCTTTAAGTTTTGAACATGAATAGAACGGTGCTGTCACAAGGAAGCAGGTGCCGCAGTCCTTTTTTAAAAAATTGGCGGCCCTGTGGTCAGTCTATTACCAAGCACCATCCTGGGTTTAGACACTGGAGGCGGGTCGGCCCATCCCAGTGGGGAAACCCCCGCCCCTCTATGACGCGCCTCTATTAGAATCAATGGAGCTACATCATAGAGGGGCGGAGGTTTCCTTACACTGGGGGCGGGCCAGCCCGCCTCCAGTGCTTTAGCCCATGACGGTGCTCGGTAATAGACCGGCGCGGTGCATGGGAACCGGGCTGCGGTTCAAAAACAGAACCACGGCACCTGCTTCCTCACACCAAAGCCGTTTTATTCATGTGCAAAACTTAAAGCTAACGTACTGATGGTATATTCTCTCTAGAAGGAAGAAAACTTTATACCCCCTAGGGACTGACTTTGATGGAAATTAAGAAACAAATCCACTTGTGACTGCCAATAAAGCTTTTTACATAATGTGTAACATGTTTGCATTTTTCTAGTTTTTTGAATGCACATAATCTTTTCTTATTTTTAAAATGTTATTACAGCTTAACTTTCCTTTTTCAAGCAATATTAGGAAAATATATACTTCTAAATTACTCTGTCAAACATAAAGCTACATAAAGGGAAATGTGTCTGCAAAGAGACAAGAACCAGTCTTAACAATCCTCTGTAAGGTTTCTCTAGACACTTTATTTCTAATTATGCTTAAGACATTCTTTGTGCTTTCAGTAGATAATATATATTTGACTCACCCCCAGAAAGCTGTTTGAATACGTATTGCAATTTGTTCTCAGCTTTCAAAGATTCCGGCAGCTTCCTCTCTTTGTTCTCAAACTGCTCAGTGTTCAAATGGATGAAGTGTCAAAAGGAATTAGATTAAATGGTGGCAGAAATCCCTCAAGAAAAAGATTAAAATACATGGAAAAAAAGTCGGTCTTATGAATTTCCATTTTGTAACTAAACCTTTACGCATAACTGATTATTGTCATAATGAGAATGAGTAGAAGATCTTTGATAATTTCAAGAATATCAGGCATACAATGAATTCCATGGTTCAAGGATAGGTTTACATTAATTAGTGGCTTCAACTGAATAAACAGCAGAACTACGAGACAGCCGTAAAATAAAAATCTAAATTGAAATGTTCCTGAATGTGGCTTAGCTGACTCTACGACCTCTTAACGGAAATTTGCATAAAAGAATTATCAAACATTTATTCTGTTCCTTTTTTTTGTAGAAAATCCTTGATAAGTTACAACATGCATTTAACACATAGTTATTCGGGGATTATAAGGATTACTAACCAAGTGTTAACCCTTTACCACAGCAAGTTTTGGCTAATATGATGCAAATGTATCTTTTTTTTAATATCTGTCTTCTAAAAGATGTAACTTAATAAACTTTTGTTTGCTCTTTCTTGGGAAAGTGTGTGTGTGTGTGTGTGTGTGTGTGGGGGGGGGTAAATGGACCAAAACAGGTTTGTTTTTTTCCTTAAAAATTACTATTATTCATTTTTTATAATTGCTAACTTTATTTTGTTTAAGGGTATGATTGCTGCTTTTGTACAATTAACTAAAGTAGAGTGAAGCAGTTGCGAGCTTTGTGAACTTTCAGTCAAACTTGTTAAGATTCTCAAATTGAATCTTAACAAATTTTATTACAACAGCCAAACTATAGAAGCTACAATACTAGGACTATTACAGAAGGACAAATTTGTTACAGCCTGTTGTTATACAAGTGTCAAAAATTGGGAAATCACAATTAAAAAAAAAAGTCAATTGTCCAATTTCCGCCATTCCTCTATATCCACCATCTGCCAGTCCCTATAGCCCTCTGTTAGTCTCTCCCTGCTCTGCTGTAACTGCCTGCTGCCATCCTGCCCTCTGTTATTTTTATTCTAAGTCACCCTAGGACTATGTTTACGCAATGACAAAAAAAGAGAAAAAGTGGCCGCCTTTAAAAAAAAAAAAAAAAAATTCCGCTATTGCTGTAATATTATTGACTTCTATGCAATGCATACTGTATGTTGATAAATGGTCTAAACAATGAAAACTTCAAGTAGGGGGATAGAGAGAAAAGCTCACACACAGATTTTCCGCATAAAGCAGCAGTTTAGAACTGGTGAAAGGAGACTGAACAGATAAACAGATTCTTTCCTTACTTGTTTTTAACATATACGTTTTATGGGGAAAAAAAACGGATGCAAAAACAGTTGTAATTGTGTGCCATCTGTTTGGATCCATTTTTCTATTGATTTGTATTATAAAAAAGAACAAAACGTATCGAAACGTATGCATTTTTTTAATGTGCACAAAAATAGTGTTGACTACGTTTTTGTGTCCGTTAAAAGTAAAAATGGATACGTTGAACGGATAGGAAAAACGTAGTGTGAACACAGCCTTAGTCTTACCATGGACAGCAACATATCAAAAGTTAAAATGTATAAATGTGTCACTTTCGCAACCGGGCAGTAGGGATAGCTAATCATGTGCTGGGCTGTATAGAAAGATGTATAACCATAAGCAAGAGGCAGACTGTGATCCCACTGTATAGAGCTCTAGTGACATCACATCTGGAATACTGTTGGGCTACAAAAATCATGGATGGTCTGAAGCATAAAAACAGGAAAGACAAGGAGAGGCATGATCAAAACCTTTAAATATGCTTAACCCCTGGACGACCCTGGGCGTACCCGTACATCCAGCAGTGGCCTAGGGGACTTCAGGGCTGGACCGCGGCTTTTAGCGGGCACGGAGATCCGACAGTTGACAGCTGCATCTGAAGACTTCATTGCAGCTGTTCCCTGGTGTCTAGTGGGTTGGATCGCCCCCCCCCGCGACATAGTCACGGAGGGGCGATCCTTACATCCGGCACAAGCTGGGGTCTGCGCCATAATGGCGCTGATCCCGGCTCGGCACTTGATTGCTTTCGGCTCATTGATCTATGCAGAATAAGTATACAGCATAGATCTCAATAAGAGATCAGTGTACTTATACTAGAAGTCCCCCAGGGGGAATAACCCTAACCCCAGGGTGGCTTCTAGTATAAAAAAACCCCGATTTTAAGGAACATATATTTGTTATCAATGGTTTGAATTTTTGCCATCACATAAAATAAGAGTTATACATGTTACATATCGTTGTAATCGTAACAACTTGAGAAACATACACTCACCGGCCACTTTATTAGGTACACCATGCTAGTAACGGGTGGTCTTCTGCTGCTGTAGCCCATCTGCCTCAAAGTTCGACGTACTGTGCGTTCAGAGATGCTCTTCTGCCTACCTTGGTTGTAACGGTTGGCTATTTGAGTCACTGTTGCCTTTCTATCAGCTCGAACCAGTCTGCCCATTCTCCTCTGACCTCTGGCATCAACAAGGCATTTCCACCCACAGAACTGCCGCTCACTGGATATTTTTTCTTTATCGGACCATTCTCTGTAAACCCTAGAGATGGTTGTGCGTCAAAATCCCAGTAGATCAGCAGTTTCTGAAATACTCAGACCAGCCCTTCTGGCACCAACAACCATGCCACGTTCAAAGGCACTCAAATCACCTTTCTTCCCCATACTGATGCTCGGTTTGAACTGCAGGAGATTGTCTTGACCATGTCTACATGCCTAAATGCACTGAGTTGCTGCCATGTGATTGGCTGATTAGAAATCAAGTGGTAACGTGCAGTTGGACAGGTGTACCTAATAAAGTGGCCGGTGAGTGTATATAACAAGTCAGTTTTACCCCAGGGTGAAAGGTGTAAAAACAAATACCCCCCAAATTTAAAAAAGGGGTTTCTTCATCAATTTCACTGCACATAATTTTCTGGTTTCGCAGTGTACTTTATGAAAAAAATCAGATTGTCATTGTAAAGTACAATTAGTGGCGCAAAAAATAAGGGCTCATGTGGGTTTCTAGGTTGAAAAATACAACTGCTATGGCCTTTTAAGCACAAGGAGGAAAAAAACAGAAGTGCAAAAATGCAAATTGGCCCGTTCCTCTAAGGCTTAAAGCTTAAATAAGGTTCAGGATGGAAGTGTTTTTTAATAAGAAACCAAACACAAGAACACTGGTCACAATCTAAAGATAGTTGGGACTGATTGGAAATAACAAGAGGAATATTACTTTACTCAAATACTCATAGAGTGGTAGATACTTTGAACAAAATCCCAGCAGATAGAGCAGCAACTGAATTTAAACCTGCCTGGGATAAAAAAAAATAAATAGAAATAAATAAGATAATAATAAAGAAATAATATAAGGGTAGATTAGATGGACCAGGTGTCTTTTTTTCTTTTCTGTCTTTTTTTCTTTTCTACAAACAATCTTCTCTCTTTTTCCCAACAAAGCCTGTAAGGTAATTCTTCTGCCAAGTTCTACTACCTTGCTTATCTTGTGTCTGGCTGAGTAGTTCACGACAAACACCACAGGCACTCACTCCATTTACCATTAGACACATTACACAGGGTATGCCCCAGTGGACAAAGACTCATAACATCACAGAATCCCTCCTTTACCACTGCTGTGATACCTAGGAAAGTCCCAGCTGGCCCTGATGACCATATCTGCATGTTTCTAGTTGCTCACTGCAAGGTCATGTAATATTACTATACTATTCATAAAACCATCTCTAACTAGTATTATTAATTATATGATGCTGCAAAGTGGATGTTGGAATAATGCAAACCTCTATAGGATGAAAGTTACTGTGTTTTACAGTATATTTTATCACTGGATGTTATAATTAGAGATAAGCGAATAGTACTCGATCAATTACACTATTCGATATATTCATTTTCGATCGAGTATCTGAGCAAAAACACAGTAAAAAATTGTTTCTCCTCCCACCTTGCCAGGCGCTTTTTTCTAGCCAAAAACTATGCAGGGAGGGTGTGACAGGCCCTAGGAGCACATAGGCATTGAGAGCACAGCGTCTACACACATTGGCTGGCTTACTCATGTGACCTTAAACTATATGAACATAGCTCCTGCTGCTCGTTATCAGATGCCATCTGGAACCTAGTGAGGGAGAAATCCTGGAGTAGGGACAGTGTCAGGATGGTATCTTTGCGGAGCGTCATGCGTCCCTCTGCTCATGCTGTGCGGCCGAGAAGGTGCTGATTTTCTTGCATTCTGTTTCTGTGTTTTGTTTTGTAGTGTGTGAACACTGGTTATTTGCTCACCTTGAGAGACACACCCGACTTTACCTGCTGAGTTCTGTCTGGCCATGTCAGGGTTAATCTGTGTTTTGGTTCTGCTGTGACTGACAGGTCTTCCTGCCAGTGGATCTGTTTTGTTCTCAGCTGTCTGTGCTTGGAGATCAGGGGGATGGTCCAATTATGTTCTGGATCAGAACCCTGGCCTCCTATATAACTACCTCAGTCTGGGATATCTTTGCCGGATATTGAGCTTGTCTCTGCCTGGTTCCGTGTTTCTATTCTTGCTCTGTTGATTCTGACCCTGCTTTGCCTTTCTGACCATTCTTGTTTGCTGCCTGCCCCTGACCATACTGCCTGTATATTGACTTTGCCTTCGGATTGTGATTTTGTACTTTTGCTGCCCGTTTGTTGTGACCCGGACTGTTGACCATTCGTTATTGTGTTTTGTCTGTCTGTCTTGTCCTTGTGTCCCACCTAGCCAGCGCAGGGACTGCCGCCCAGTTGCTCGCCGCCATTTTAGGGCGGATTGTGGCAAATAGGTAGAGGACAGTGGGCGGGGCTGAGCTTAGGGCTCACTGTTTGTCTTGTCCTGCTGTCCGGTTCCTAACAGAATATCCGGCCATACAATATTTTTTTAACTCCTTACCTGTGGCCAGTATGGACTCAGCACAGGAGTTATCTGCCCGCTTTGAGGGTCTTGCTACCCTAGTTTCTGAGCTGGCCAAGCAGGTCCAGCTATTGGCCCAGCAGCTACCAGCTACCACTCCTGCCACCCCAGTGGTCACGCTCAAGGAGCCTGACAAGGGTTCAGGGGACCTTAACACATCTTTGACATTCAAAGAAGCTTGGGTTAGTCACCCCACCCCTAGCTCCCTTGAAGAGGCCATTTCCCTGGCAATTACAATTGATTGCACGCTAAGACTAAGCCATGACCACCCCTGTGTCATTGATGTTCCTTCCTCTGTCCCCTCTTAACCTTTGCCTTCTATGTCTCGTCCTCTGGTCACCATAGAGGAACCTTCAGCACTGGGCAAAATTAAAAGATCCCTGGCCCGCAAACAACACAGAAGAAGGAATGGACTCTGTTTTTATTGTGGCGAAAGTGGACACTACATCAGCTTTTGTGCCAAGCGTCCCTCGAGGCCAGATCATCAGCGTCCAGGTGACTACCAGGAGGGTCATCTGGGCGCCCAGGTGGGTGTAGTTAGTGTGTGTCCCGCCGAGGATACCAAGTCTGCTGATTTGTGTAAGGTGGAAATTGGCTCTGTATATCCTGGTGATTGTGCCATATCTGTGTCTTCATGTAATGCTGAAATTGGCTCTGTGTCTGGTACCGATTTGAGCGGTTATGGGAGATCTGTCAGGAGACCAGTTGTCCATCACTTGGAGTCTGATTCTGATGAATGGGAGACGGACTATGAGATCTCTAGCGATGTTGAGACATGTATTGTAAGAGGTCCGTTTCCTCCCAGGTCTGGTTCGTCTGGTGAGGGTCCTGAGGCCCCTCATAAAAGGGGGGGTACTGTCAGGATGGTATCTTTGCGGAGCGTCATGCGTCCCTCTGCTCATGCTGTGCGGCCGAGAAGGTGCTGATTTTCTTGCATTCTGTTTCTGTGTTTTGTTTTGTAGTGTGTGAACACTGGTTATTTGCTCACCTTGAGAGACACACCCGACTTTACCTGCTGAGTTCTGTCTGGCCATGTCAGGGTTAATCTGTGTTTTGGTTCTGCTGTGACTGACAGGTCTTCCTGCCAGTGGATCTGTTTTGTTCTCAGCTGTCTGTGCTTGGAGTTCAGGGGAATGGTCCAATTATGTTCTGGATCAGAACCCTGGCCTCCTATATAACTACCTCAGTCTGGGATATCTTTGCCGGATATTGAGCTTGTCTCTGCCTGGTTCCGTGTTTCTATTCTTGCTCTGTTGATTCTGACCCTGCTTTGCCTTTCTGACCATTCTTGTTTGCTGCCTGCCCCTGACCATACTGCCTGTATATTGACTTTGCCTTCGGATTGTGATTTTGTACTTTTGCTGCCCGTTTGTTGTGACCCGGACTGTTGACCATTCGTTATTGTGTTTTGTCTGTCTGTCTTGTCCTTGTGTCCCACCTAGCCAGCGCAGGGACTGCCGCCCAGTTGCTCACCGCCATTTTAGGGTGGATTGTGGCAAATAGGTAGAGGACAGTGGGTGGGGCTGAGCTTAGGGCTCACTGTTTGTCTTGTCCTGCTGTCCGGTTCCTAACAGACAGTGAGGATTTTTGCTATTTGTAGACAGGCAAGACTCCAAAAGCCCTTCTTAGGGCTTCTACAATACACAGCATAGTATATAGCTCTTTAATAGACAGTAAATAGGCTGGCTACCTGCACATCAGCTGCTTATTCTCACAGACAGATAGGCAGCTGCTGTTTGTTGTGAGGAATAGGCTTCACTGGATTTATTTGCTCCTACATTCTAATTGTTGCAGGACAAGTTGAGAAAGAGATATTGGAGTAGGGACAGTAAGGATTTTCAAAGATTATAGGCAGGCAAAACCCCAAAAGCCCTTGTTAGGGCTTATATAAAGCACAGCATATAGCTCTATCCACACAGTACATAGACTACCAGGACATCAGCTACTTAGACAGACAGGCAGGCAGTTTATAATTCTCCTGTATACACCTGTGTTGGTCTATTTTGTGTTATATTCAAAATGTCGCAGCATATTATAATTGCCAGTGCTGGCCTATTTGAGTTCCTATTACATACAATTTGTCGCAGGACAGCTTATTGCGCTCTGCACAAGGTTAAAAAAATAAAAAAAATCTGTTACTTATCGCCTACTGCCATATGTAAAACACAATTTTTGGAGGGCTCTCCTCAAGGGCCTCAAATTCAATTTTTACATGGTTTCCATGAAACCCACATCCCTTTATGTGTAGGATGTGTCTGACCACATCACACACACACACAATGACAGTTAGTGGTTGGTGCTGTTTGATTTCCCCCTTGCCTGTGATTGTCATAGGCAACATGATTTAAACGGTTTCAGGAAAAGTATAATTTGGCTTTCTTTCCATACTAATGTAGAGGAAAGAAGGTTTCCTTGTATTTTTTTTCACTTTAAAGAGAGGTTATGTTTTGTTTGGAGTGTATTGTTGGGCATGTTAGATGCACCCAGGAATGCTTCCCCTGCCGTCCCAGTTGCATTCCAGAGGTGTTTGCATAAATGTCTGAGGTTTCATCGTGGACTTGGTGACTTCCAAGTGGTTGAATTTAGGTTTCTAAGAGACCAAGCATTTATCTGACTTCAACGGATTTCAATATTTGAATTTTTCGAGCATCACGGTCTATTTGAATTGAATTTCAAGCTTTTGAATATTTTACCACTCGCTCATCTTTAGTTAGGCTATGTTCACACAACGTCAAAAATAAAGAAAAGGCGGACGATTTGATATTTAAAAAAACGTCTGTTTTTGCTGCGATTCAACTGACTGCAATGGCAATGTATTAAAGTCAATGGGAAAACGGATGTCCAATGCACACAATGCATTAAATAATGGAGGTTTTTGCCATGCACGTCAAAATAATGAATATGTTCATTATTTTCAGACGTCTTTTGCAAACAGCGGACGTTTTTAATTAATTGTTCACACAGTTTTTCTTTTGTCACTGTTCTTTCTCCGTTTTTACTATTAAATTCACTGGACTTTTCAATTAAGTCACACCCAAAGGCCAAGTAGTAACCCAAACTAAAATAATGTCCAAACACCAGTCATTGCACTGGGGAGGCCAGACAGCTAAACAAAGTCCGTTATTTTAGCCTCAAAATACGGACGTCATTTTAAATGGAGCTCAAAAAACATTGTGTGAACATAGCCTTATAATGCAACAATACTTTTAAAGTAGAATAATTATATTTCATACCATGCTTCTCATTTGGCTTCACAAAATCTGTGCATTATAAGCAGACCTCTACCTTCTATAGTTTGGAAAACATCTGCTTTTGCTAACATAACTTTCAATTCAACTGCTTTCTCTGAATTACAGACAGACCAAGCATTAAAAGCATTACTGTTTAAACTGCTTATCTGAGCAGTTGAAAGATGCTTAACATGATGAAGATGAAAGATGCTTAATGTGATGCCTGTAAGAATCTTATAACGGAGAGCTTACAGGAAGAAAAAGAATGAGGAAATTATTCTCTCTGTGAGCCATAGAAAGAACAGATGTTACATGTTGTATTCTTTGGTAAAGGCCTTAAATCTAACAGCACTTTATACCTTGAGGCTGGGTTCACACTACGTATATTTGAGGCTGTATATTTGAGGCTGTATAGCAACCAAAACCAGGAGTGGATTGAAAACACAGAAAGGCTCTGTTCACACAATGTTGAAATTGAGTGGATGGCCGCCATTTAATGGCAAATATTTGCTGTTATTTTAAAACAACGGCTGTTATATTGAAATAATGGAAGTTATTTACCGTTATATGGCGGCCATCCACTCAATTTCAACATTGTGTGAACAGATCCTTTCTGTGTTTTCAATCCACTCCTGGTTTTGGTTGCTATGAGGACCTGACATGAGGACCAAATACAGCCTGAAATATACATAGTGTGAACCCAGCCTAAACCTAGTACACTGAAGTTCTTTACATATCTATTCACTGATGAAATAATTCTATTATATTCTATGTTTTTAATGAGTGATCAAACATTTTTTAAATATAATTTTAAACTTGTGAATACATCCAAATTTTACAGATTTTATAATAATGAAGTAGCCGAAGTAGCCTAGCTCTAAAGGTATTTTGGATTTTACCATAAAGAGTTTATAGACTTTTAGAACATGCATTTTAAGGCTGGGTTCACACACAGTATATTTCAGGCAGTATTTGGTCCTCATGTCAGGTCCTCATAGCAACCAAAACCACAGAAAGGCTATGATGACACAATGTTGAAATTGAGTGGATGGCCGCCATATAACGATAAATAACTGCCATTATTTCAATACAACAGCCATTATTTTAAAATAACAGAAAATATTTGCCATTAAATGTCATTCATCCACTCAATTCTGTGTTTTCAATCCACTCCTGGTTTTGGTTGCTATGAGGACCTGATATGAGGACCAAATACTGCCTGAAATATACTGTGTGTGAACCCAGCCTAAAGGGGTAGTGCGGCGGTAAACAATTATTCACAGAATAACACACATTACAAAGTTATACAACTTTGTAATGTATGTTATGTCTATGAATGGCCCCCTTCCCCGTGTCCCACCACCCCCGCACGTGTACCCGGAAGTGTGGTGCGCTATACATACCTGTCACGTGCCGACTCGTTTCCGATCTTCAGTCTGCGATGTCGTCTTCGGACGGCCCGGCCGAATCCCTCCGACCATCCTGAGTGCCGGCCGCCCTCTGCCGCGTCATCGGCTGCTCAGCCGCGATTGGCTGAGCATAACTGTGCTCAGCCAATCGCGGCTGAGCATCTGATGACTCTGAAGAGGGCGGCCGGCACTCAGGACACTCGGAGGGATTCGGCCCGGCCGTCCGAAGACGGCATCGCAGACTGAAGATCGCAGACGAGTCGGCACGTGACAGGTATGTATAGCGCACCACACTTCCGGGTACACGTGTGGGCGTGGTGGGACACGGAGAAGGGGGCCATTCACAGACATAACAAACATTACAAAGTTGTATAACTTTGTAATGTGTGTTATTCTGTGAATAATTGTTTACTGCCGCACTACCCCTTTAAGTACTTTACAGTTTTCAGTTTGTAAATAATAAATAGGGGTATGGCTATGTTCACACAACGTCAAAAATAGAGAAAAGGTGGCCAATTTTGATAGTTACAAAAATGTCAGTTTTTGCCACAATTTAACTGACTGCAACTTCAATGGGAAGACGGACGTCCAATGCACACAGTGTTTTGAATAACGGATGTTTTTACTGCGGACGTCAAAATAATGAACATGATCATTATTTTCAGACGTCTTTGGTAGAGATGAGCGAAACAGAAATCTCGGCATCTGACTCCCGCTGTCTGCCGGCTCAGTGCAGCGGGTGGATACAGCCTAAGGAACGCCTGGAAAACTGGGATACAGCCTATGCCATAGGCTGTTTCCCAGTTTTCTAGGCGTCCTTACGCTGTATCCACCCGCCGGCAGACAGCTGGAGTCAGATGCAGAGATTTCTAGTTCGTACGAACCAGAAATCCGGCAGGTTCGCTCATCTCTAGTCTTTGGCAAACAGCAGACATTTTTTATTAGTTGTTCACATGCAGTTTTTTCCACTGTTCTTATTATTAAATTTAATGAACATTTCAATTAAGCCACACCCAAAGAGCAATTAGTAACCCCAAATTAGAATAATGTACCAACACCAGTCATTGCACTAAGGGGAGGCCAGACAGTTAAATAACGTCTGTTATTTTAGACTCAAAATGACTTATTACTCCGTTCAATTGTTTAATGATTTTGAAGTGATGATTTTTTTTCTTTTTTTTTTTTTACGCTCACTAGCATTTCTATGAAAAAAATAATTTTTACAATCCCTTTAAGATTGTTTAAGGCCAACCTACACAACAGCCTACACAACAGAAAGAGGCCATGTTCACATGGCGTAAAACACACGCGCCAGTGTCCGAGAAGATCATCCTGGCTTGTACTGCAGTACCAGCCGGATAATCTTCACTCCTGATGAATTGGGATGCGTTCGCATCCATGTGCGCCCACATACCAATTTGCTACTGCACTCAACGGAGCCTATTCAGTGAAGGGACCCCCTATGTGTATACACTCCGGCCAGGATTCCATAGACGGCAGCACTACGTAAGTTCCGTAGTAATCACTGCCGCAAATTGGCAACAACGGCCGTGATTATTACGAAACATAGCCTGAATCTGCAAAAGACTGCTTAGATGAATTGATCTGAAAATTATCAGTGAGCATCCAGCGACGATTTGAGAACATGTTGAAAGACCACTATGACTGATTTCTCACTTGTCTATTGATCGTTAGCTGTGTGTATACAAGAAGATAATCAATTAAATGCGATCACTATAGTACAGATTTGAACGATAATTTCTCTGTGTAAAAAGACCATTAGAGAAGCACAGTTGAGCACCCTCTCTAGAACAACTTGGGACACCTGTACAGTACCTGCACAATGTTACCATAGAATGGCTCATGTAGAAAGAATGGGCAGCACGGTGGCTCAGTGGTCCTGGTTTCAAATCCCGCCAAGGACAACATCTGCAAAGAGTTTGTATGTTCTCTCCGTGTTTGTGTGGGTTTCCTCCGGGTACTCCGGTTTCCTCCCACACCCAAAACATACAGATAGGTGAATTTAGATTGTGAGCCCTAATGGGGACAGGGAGCAATAATTGGCAATACTATGTAAAGTGTTGCGGAATCTGTGTGTGTATACAAATAAAAGCATTATTATTATTAAATAATTACAACATATAGACAGATACATTTTTATACTATTCACATTTTGCAATAAATAAACTGTATATATAGATAGATAGATAGATAGATAGATAGATAGATAGATAGATAGAACTAAACACATGTAAACCACAAAAAATAGAATACAATGTTAATTCAAATGGAAACATTGTTAGAAAACCACAGTAAAATTTTTCTGACACATATTATATTAAAGAAATCCATTTTGCAACTTCTTTATTAAGCAGTCACAGAATACGGGATACATTTGTACTGGTATCTATTATAACCAGCTTCCTATCCCCTTGAGTTCCAATTAAATGCTTAAGCATCAAATGATATGTTAATTTGTTGCAAAAAATCTAATTAGATGTTAATTGCTCACATAATTTTGAAATAATTAGATTTCATTTACATATTCACAAAAAGTGAACAGTTCTGATGATGAATTGTTATCGAGTGAAACCATTTACATTTTTTAAAAATATTTTGTAATATGTTTAATATGAAACAAAGCAGCAGAAAATGTTTTAACCTGCATAAGACTCTGTTTATATCATTAATAGCATTTTAAGTTTATTTGCTAGAGAATACTCAGTTCTCTGCAATATAAATACCAGGAACAGCAAGTCTACTGGGCCGATGTGGAAGAGGCAATGGGAGTTTTATTTCCAAATGTACAGTACTCTGCCAAAGATGTATGTTACATTTATTCAGTGATGTTGTTTTATTACCTATTTTGCTAGTCCTAGTACCAGATGGGGCTAATGGCATCTCTGGTACATGAGGACAGTAGTTCTGTAAATTACTTTACATTAGATAATTAGGGGCCCGCGTATGGCATACAGTAATTTCAAAATACAGATCCATTGTCATTGACAGTGGGCCCTAAGTCTGAACCCACCCACTGTCTATACCTACTTGCCTCACTCAGCCCTAGGCAGCTGCGGAAAACCACAAAGACGTGCCCTATACTGTATAAGTGTAACACAGAACAAGACAGACAGACAAACACAACAAAAGAGAGTCAACAAACCAAGTCAGAATCAAACGGGCAACGCAGTTCATAATCAGGGATCAAACGGATAGTCAAAGGTCAAACTTCAAGAGACTGGTCCGGATCCCCATTGGATCCTCAAGGTTCCGGACAGGCAGAGGCATGTGTCAAGCAAAAAACACCGCTCAGCTGCAGTGATCAAGATAAGCAGTGAGCAGTGTAACTCCTGCATTGCCAGGAGGCTGAAAGGCAAGTGGGTGTGTCAGACAAAAAGTAAAAACAGACCCAGTTCACACCAGGCTCACTGCACATTCCTGACATCCATATTTTTATGTTCACATGTGGCAGATTGATTGCATACATTTCTGTAACTGATAATATAATCTGCTTCATGTAACTATACAGTGGTCCCTCAACATATGATATTAATTGGTTCCAGGGCGACCATTGTGTGTAGAAGCCATTGTATGTTGAGACCAAAACTCTGAACTGTGTCGATTAGCTTCTAACCTCTTTAGTTTCAGAGGGACATAATTTCTCATGTTATAATTCTCGGGAGATAACACGGTAGCTTATTACCTAAGAACCTATTGGAAAGTATAATGTAACAGAATATGGATAAAGAAGATTACGATGAAGGGAAAAAAAAATGGTATCACGTTTGGTTAAAGATAGGGCTGGGTTTCAAACAGTTTTTATGTTTGAGAAATCATAGGACATTTCAGTAGAATATAAGAAACAGATGTTAAAAGTTCTTATATAGGCATAAAGTTTCTCATATTAACCGCAAAACTTTTTTTTTTTTCCAAGAGCTAATTAAGAAATAAAGCTTAGCCTTAGGCCAATTCTTCTGTTACATGTTTTAATAAATGAGGTCTACAGTGTACGGATAATTCGAACCACTGTCAAAGAACAATTAGTACATTATCAACTGATGTAAGAGGTGTAGACAGGAAGAAAACTGTAAGTATAATATAGCTTTTATTATTGCTTTATTAAATCTATACCCCAACTGTCCAGCTATAGATCCTTCCTAGAGTATCTGTGCCCTAACCTTGCACCATCCCTCCATCCCTCCTCCCCACCCTCTTCATCTTAGGAATGCCACTGGCAGGATTTTTCCTATTCCTCTCCAGTGAACACTGCACAGGTGCCTTAACGATCCAGCCCATGTGCAGTGTTCACACAAATGATAAATAGGAGACAATCTGCCTGGAGCATTCCTAATGATGAAGAGGGCGGGGAGGAGGGAAATAGAGTTTGTGCCTGCCTAATGCACAGACACTCTAGGCCACGCCAGTTTGACACAGGACTGCAAGTTTAAAATTTGTTTTTTAGGGCAATAACTGCATCACCTGCCGAACGAACCCCAGGACAGATCTTGGATTAAAAGCAGCTATCTGAAAGTACAAGCGGTTTGAGGGGGGGTCAGATTGTGGGTAAAAAGTCAATTTAAAGGAGAAGTCTGGCAAAAGTTATACAAATTACCAATATACACTTATTACTGGGAATGCACATAAAGTGTTTTTTTCCCTGCACTTACTACTACATCAAGGCTTCACTTCCTGGATAAAATGGTGATGTCACAACCCAACTCCCAGAGCTGTGCGGGCTGTGGTTGCTGGAGAGGATGATGGCAAAGGGATGGCAGATGTCCCCTTGCCATCATACTCTCCAGCAGCCACAGCCCGCACAGCTCTGGGAGTCGGGTCCTGACATCACCATGTTGTCCAGGAAGTGACATCACCATGTTATCCAGGAAGTGAAGCCTTGATACAATAGTAAGTGCAGGGTAAAAAGCACTTTATAAGCATTTCCTGTAATAAGCGTATATTGGTGATTCGTATAACTTGTGGGGGGCAATACAATACTTTAATAAATGTTTTCACTGGACTTTTCCTTTAAATATAACAATTCGCCCCCCCCCCAACAAATTCTCTTAGCATCCCTACAAAGACCTCTTCAATCGTGCAGCCTTACATTACACTTCTTCTTTATGCCATTTGCCAAAGACCACACAGGAGTTCCTTTATAAATCAGGGCGACTTAAGAGGACAATTAAATTAGAACCATTTATTTTACCCTTTTCTTATTCCACCCCCCTGAAAGACCTATTCTAAAACCTCCCAATAATCCAGAGACCGTGAAAAGAAAAAAAAAGAACTGGAAAATTGAGACATGGACTATCGGGCTCAATTTGCTACATCGCTAATTTGCTGCTTCCATGGATCCAAGATAATATGATATTTCTTCCTCCCTTTTTTTGTACGGTAGTAGTAAATTTGCTCGTACCCTTCTAATCTTTTATTATTGCTTTACTGAATCCATACCCCAACTATCCAGCTATGGATCTGGCAAAACAACTCCAACTCCGAAAAAGCACTGACAATACTTTAAGTTTCACAACTTTGATTAGTTCAGCTCAACTATTCAGACAAATGAAGGAAAGATAAAGTCAAAGTTAGTGTTAAACTGATGAAGACATGAATAAATATGGGTTTAATCTAATTGGGAATAAACATCTCAATACAAATTCATCACTCATACACGCAGATGACTGTTGTGGAAAGATACAAAGATAGAAAAATAACTGTTATTGAAAGATAGAAAAACAGAAAAAATACTCCCACATATGCAATCTGCCAAACCATATGGACATGAAATTTCAAGAAAATACCACTTGAAATGTAATATATGCCAAATAAACTTCAAAATATTATCTTCTATCATGCGCATTTATGGAACACTAAAGAATAATTACAATTTGTTCCTGACTTATTATAAATTGTGTTGCATGTCTTTGGTCTAAGGCTGATGTGTTCATTAGCATTTTGTTATTATAACTCTATGAGTCAGGAGCACAGTCATTTTATGAATTTTATTTACTGAATACTAAACAATAAATGAAGTCTCAGAACAAATAATTTCAGGTACAAAATTGTAACGAGGATCAAAATGTCTTGAATAATGGATCAGAAAAAAAAGAATAAGACATATTAGAAAAATATATAGTTTATTTCTTCTAAGTTATGTTCCTATATTGTCCACCTGCACTGTGCTATTCTTATGCACTTGCGGTTGCGATATATGCAATGCAAAATAGTGAAAGGGGTATTCCCTGCTGACACCTCTGTCTGTGTAAGAAACTGTCCAGTGCGTAAGAGATTTCCTATGGGGATTTGCTACTGCTCTGGACAGTTCTTGAAATAGACAGAGGTGGCAGCAGGGAGCACTGTGTCAGACTGGAAAGAATTCCTGCACTTCCTGCAGGACATCCCGCAGCTGATAGGTACTGGAAGACTTGAAGTCTGTCTAACCTTCTGACACCGGTTGATTTAATTTTTTTTCCAGAGTACATCTTCAAAAATAATAGGTCTCTAAAGGTTCAGTTTAAAAAAAAAAAAAAAAAGAAAAGAATTCTGACATGACCAATTAATGTAAGGCATTGCAGTTAGAAGTGGAAGAATTACTCATGTACAAAGGAGATTCCCGGCACTAGACCCCCTACACACTGCCAGTCACAATTTTTAAGTGTGAATACACTCCTCCTCGGAGCCGTACTATCGGAGGTGATCTACCAAAACATGGGGTCCAACGGCATAAAAAACTTATCAGGAGATAGAAAGGTGGCACTCACCAAGATAGCAAAATATACAGTCCTTTATTACATCATAAACAGGTTACATGTAGCAGATGAAATGAATAGGCATCAGCTGTTTCGCACGTCACGTGCTTTCTCTCAGGGGCTGAGAGAAAGCATGTGACGTACGAAACAGCTGTCACCTATTTTTTTTCATCTGCTAGAAATGGTAGAACCCTGATAGAATGGAAGAAAATGCCAAAAGGAACAGAGCCTAAATGTATGTTGGTAACTCCTTAGCCCCGAACATGTACATCCTCTTCACTTAGATACATGAACCTGGTATAACAGGGAGACGCATAATTAGAAACTTTCAATATTTGCCTGTATTCAATTCCCCCTCTTTATAAGTGTGTACTGTATTACATAGTTTATGTTACAGAGACAACATGTCTAGACGAAATAATAATAGATAGTAATGTTACCAAAAGCAGGAAAAGCTGCTGTGAGCTGCAGTCAACTCATAAAATTGGGAATACAAGTTCAGTTGTGCTTTATCAATTAGCTTTTTGTTAATGCCTGAATGTATAAGTTACAGTATATTCGAGGATTGTTAGGTAAAACACATATTTTTTTGTCTTTGTGACCAGTTTATGGGATTTTTATTAGTTTATTCTGAAGACAAACATTGCACAGTCCAATAATGGTCATTTCACCTGATCGATTTTCTCAACAAATTATTGAGAACCGGAGTCTTGGTTGCTGGATCAGATTTCAATGTACTGTCTTTTATTTTATTATAGATACTGTGTGTTAAAAAGAAATATAAGAAGAGGAAGTCTGTCAGTACTTTTTAAACTATAAAATGGTTAAAAGTTTAAAAATTCCTCTGTTGCCCTTCATACATATAGAAAACTAAAAATAAGAGGCATGCACCACTAATCATGTATTCACACTTACCTAAATAAACATGTTCACACTTACAGGAGAAGTCTGGAGAAAATGAAAAATCCTGTGCAGGCAGGGGGTGGGGGAGTAATAATAAATAATTTAAAGGGTCACAAAGCTGAACTCACCAGAAATCCAGGTCCAGTCTCTTGAAGGCAGATTTTCTGACTTGTGCTGGTTGAAAAAAACAGACTTAGGGTACGTTCACACTTACCGGCTCCACAGCTGATTTTCTGCTGCAGATCCGCAGCAGATTTCATTTAAGTAACTGAACACAACATTAAATCTGCACCATCAAATCTCCTGCGGATCTGCTGCAGATCCTGTAGGTGTGAACGCACCCTAAACACAGGAATTCCGGCCAGTACAGAGAGTCACAGCTCATTGTGTCCAACAGTCACATAACTGCTTCTCTCTGTGAGCGCTCAGATGGCCTGGGATACACAGGTTTTCTGACTGTTTCCTGTTTTTGAGGGGGAAAAAAAACAGCCAGAAAACAGGAAGTGCTGTGCTTTCCACAATAACAAAAAAAAAAAAAAAGTATATTGCAAACTTGCTTTATATCACATCTACTGTTGATTTAGATCTTGAAAGTTATAAGTGACACTTTAAGCTTACCCATCCCCATGTCCCCACAGCGCTGCATCACCGGCTTTCTGAGAGCCGCCAAACTCATTTTCCCTGGGCTTTCTACTATGTCAAGACTCGGGGGGAAGTATCCGACCCAGTTGAGGGATTGCCTGCACAAAAATATTCATTCCTAATCCCTCTCAGTTTAGCTTCCTCAGGGGTTCTTTCATACATGCTGTCATGAATGCAACTTTGACGCAGTCCTCGGTGCGTAAGGTACGACCGAGACTGCGCTTTTGGCCATAATCTTCCATTTATTCTGTGTTTTGTTTGCCTTTGTTTTTGCCAGTCTGAACTGTGTCTTTTTCCTTCTGGTCTGCTAATTGTTTTCCCTGCCCCACCCGTGTCTGTTCTGCTAAGTTTCTTCTGGTTTTGTAACAGTTAACCTGCCTTTGCCTCAGTGATTGACAGCTGGTCCCTCCTATCACCTTCTGGACATGGTTCCTGGTCTCCTATTTAAGATTTCTGTTTCTGCCTGTGCCTTGCCGGTTATTGACTTAGTCTCTGCCTGCTTGTGGTTCTGTTTCTTTGCTTCTCCTGATTTCTGCCTTGTATCTTTTGACCTCGCTTGCTTGCTGCCTGCCCCCGACCTTATTGCCTGTTATTTGACTATTTTTTTGGATCCTGATTTTGTACCTTTGCTGCCAAACTGTTGTGACCCGGATTGCTCACCATTCTTATTGTGTTTGTTCGTTTTGTCTTGTCTATTGTTTCACGTATCCAGGCCAGGGATCGCCGTCAAGTTGTCCGCTGCCATTTTAGGCAATTAGGTAGGGACAGTGGGAGGGGCTGAGCTCAGGGCTCACTGTCTCTGTGTGTTTCGTGTGACTGGTCCTGACACATGCAGCATACAGTACATAGAAAAGTATTCCATTCTGTGCCATATTGCCACGGGCATTTGCAGAGGGGAGTCCAGTGATGGCCTTTTGTAATATTTAAAGTGTAACTGTCATTTATTTTTAAATAATTTTAAGAAACTCTGTAATAGGTTTTATTAGACAAAAAAGGCTCTTTCTGTACTTGAGAAGCTGTTTCCCTACCTCCCCCTCTCACTTTTTATCTGCTCATTATCAGGCAAAGCAGTCCTCATTACAGAGGAGCTAAATTAATACAGGTTCTGCTGTGTCCATTGTAACCTATGGAGGGGGGGAGGGGCCAAGGGGGATGAGTGAGCAGAGAGAGCAAAGAAGCAGTCCAGCAATTTGGAGACTGTCTGGACACATAAAACATTGGATTCAGAGGTCAGAAAGGTCAGTGCTTATCTGGGAGCTTGGAGAGAGAAGATTGCAGGATGATGTGTTTTGCAGAGTTGCCTTTTCTCCTTTCCGTGTTCATTCATCCCTCTTGACCCCTCTCCATAGACCATAATGGACACAGAAATCCTGCTTTTTCTGAAGTGTGTGTGTGTGTGTGTGGGGGGGGGGGGGGGGGGGACGAGGGTGTTGGAAAACAGCTTTTTGAGTACAGAAGGAAACACTTTTGCTGAATATGATCTATTAGAGAGTTTCATAAAATTGCCTGTACTTCTGATATTTTCTGATTTCTGAACAGTGACTTTTAAATGACAGTTACGTTTAAATATGTTGGAGACAATTCATTAACACGTATCATATGGTAGAGCAGATATTCTTTATATAATAAATGACTTCAAGTATGAATTTGTCCCTGTCTTACATTAAGAACAGAGTTTAACAAGAACAATCAATATTCCGTATTCTATAAAAGATCCGGTTTTATTTGATTCAGTTGATCTACGTGTTACGTTTCTTAAGATGATAAGGCTAAACTTAAGTAATCCTTGGTTAAACTATTGTATTACGCATTTGCTGCAAACCTTTCTGTAAGGGTCAACTGCTTTTATCTATAAATGTCTCTTTCTCTGTTTCAAGTCTTTTGAACCCTTTGCTTAGCTAATATATACCATTTTATTCAGTCTGGCCTTACAGAACATTTAATTACATTTCAAGATGTCTACTTAAAATATGTGAACTATAAAGGGAAACGTGCAGCTAAGTATGAATGGGTCTTATAGTAATGCTTAGTATATTTACTTCCCAAAAATGTTTTCATTGGTTTAATCTATATATTTACTGCGGTTTTGATAGTAGGAAGGAACTTGTATTACAGCAGTCTTCTGGGATTCTCATGTACTGTATGTCTTCTCAATGTACTGTATGGATAACACATCAATGATTTTGAGGATCTATTTCCTCCCCAAAGTTCATCAGTGACCATCATCTTATTGTTTTCCAGGTGCAGCAATAACAACTAACTGTGCCTACAGTAGTTTCCCTCTGTTTAGCCACAATCACGTCTACTGGCTAAATTGCAGTACCAGGATGCACTCATATGGATGTCTGTAAACCTGGTGCTATTGTGTTCTGAACATAGCCTCAAAGTAATTTATGGATTTTTTTGCATTACAAAAATACCTTTTTTATTATTTTTTTTAACAGTGCTGTGTTACCTAGAGAGAACTTTTAAGTCCTTTCATAAAGCTGTGTTTATTGTAAAACATATGATGTCAGTGTAGTGCAAATAACAAAAACTCTTAAAGGGGTACTCCAGCAGGGGGGGGGGTATTTTGGGATCTGGACAGGGACGAGGTGGCTGAGAGAAAAGACGTCCACTCACCTCCCCGGATTCAGCAGCGGGTCCCGAATCGGGTTCCCGGCCGCTTCCTGGTGTCTGACACGGGCTCGAGATGTGACGTCTCAAGTCCGCTCAGCTGGTTAGTGACAGAGGCGGGATCCGTTTCAAGTCCACTCAGATCCCGCCTCTGTCACTGACTGGCTGAACGGACTTGAGAGTCACGTCTCGAGCCCACGTCAGACACCAGAAAGCGGTCGGGAACTGGAGCGCTGGGATACGGGATCCGCCGCTGGATCCGGGGAGGTGAGTGGAGGTCTTTTCTCTCAGCCAACTCCTCCCCTGCCAGATCCCAAAATAGCCCCCCCCCGCTATAAAAGTATTGACCTCTCTTATGCTGCGTTTACACGGAACGATTATCGTGCGAATTTGCACGATAACGATCAAATTCGAACTATAATCATACATGTAAACGCAACGAACGATCGAACGACGAGCGAGAAATCGTTCATTTTGATCTTTGAACATGTTTTTAAATCGTTCGCAAAAAATTTGCAGATCGTTCCGTGCAAACAGTCGTTCACCAATTTTACCTATGTCCGAGATAGACTTGTGATCGCAAAACGATCGCAAAACAAATTTTCTGTACGATATATCGTTTCGTCTAAACGCTGATCGTTGTAAAAGAAAAAGCGTTACTTCGAAGTCGTTAATCGTACGATCGGGCGAATTATCACTCTGTGTAAACCTATTAGTAAAAGCACAAGGGTTGATAGGGCCGGGGAAGGAGACACTAAAATTGGTGGCTATAGAGGATTATTTTTCTTTTGGCTTTACGTACATACTATGTCACAGGAACACATTAAAGGGGTACTCCGGTATCAGAAAACTGTAGGAAACTAGATGCTGGCTCATTGCACACTTCTCACAAGGACTTGGGCTTGACTAAGGTCTGGGAGGACCGAAACGTTGCCTATTATATAGATTGTCTCTTTATTCTATACTATCTAGCTGGACGGAAAGGAGCTAATGTTGGCACAATATCATTTTAGGCTATGTTCCCACATAGTATTTTTGCTCAGTATTTTGGTCACAACCAAAACGAGGAATGGACTGGAAACACAGAAAGGCTATGTTCACACACTGTGGAAATTAAGATGGCAGCCATTCAATGGCAAATAATTGATGTTATTTTAAAACAATGGCCAATAAATGACGCCCATCCACTAAATTTCAACAGCGTGTCAACATAACCTTTCTGTGTTTCCAATCCATTCCTGGTTTTGGTTGCAAAATTCGAAGCAAAAATACTGTGTTTGAACATAGCCTAAAACGGCAATTCATTATGAGGGCCATGGTTTTCCCTGTTTGTTGTTGGAGAACCTCCTTCCCTTATGGTGCGTTTACACAGAGAGATTTATCTGACATATTTTTGAAGCCAAAGCCAGGAATGGATTTGGGAAGATGATACATCTCAGTCTTTCCTTTATGACCTGTTCCCTATTAATAGTCTGTTCCTGGCTTTGGCTTCAAAAATCTGTCAGCTAAATCTCTGTCTAAACACACCATTAGAAGTGTGCAGTTATAAATCTTCTACATGAGCTTTGCTGCAGGTGATAAAGCTTCACTGATGAG
Organism: Dendropsophus ebraccatus; assembly: GCF_027789765.1. Taxonomy (NCBI): domain Eukaryota; kingdom Metazoa; phylum Chordata; class Amphibia; order Anura; family Hylidae; genus Dendropsophus; species Dendropsophus ebraccatus. The sequence continues at coordinate 26,865,316 of NC_091456.1, forward strand.
TGTGCATTAGGGGGGCTTTACACAGAGAGATTTACTGTATCTGAAAGATTTTTCAAAGCCAAAGCCAGGAACAGATTATAAACAGAGAACAGGTCATAAAGGAAAGACTAAGATTCCTTCTCTTTTCAAATCCATTCCTGGCTTTGGCTTTAAAAATCTGTCAGATAAATCTCTCCGTGTAAATCTCTGTGTAAAGGCACCCTTAGTCTGCAGTGAAATAAGATGCTCTGCAAGTGGCAGGAGTGCTGTGGGAGTGAAGTAGGCAGGGTGGAAGGACTGCTATGGAGAACTAAGGGAAAGCAATGCATTCTGGGAAATATAGTACTGAGCAACTGCTTAACCAGAAAGTACAACCAGGAAGTACAGAACTAAGACCCCCAAAACTAATGGATTTTTGGTTGTTTCAGGGCTGGGACTGATAGGTAAGCAATTCTATATATTTTTTGCAGCATGTTATTAGTTTTACCTAATGAAGAGTACCTCTTTAGGGCCTGAGTTTAAGCCCAATGCAAATTGGGTTTGTGTCATGCTGGACATCTTAAATATCTGCATGTGTGATTGGAGAGGTACAGTATGCACTTTTAGGGCAAGTGGACCTTTTTAAAAATCTTTTATAATTTAAGATTTTCTCATCTTATTGTTTTATTTATTATATTCATTTTTTCTCCCTATTATGGGGTCACATGGTAGAGAACACATTTTCTATCTGTTCCCTACTGTCTCCATATACAAATCAAAGATAAAAGTGATCTAATGGTAACAGCTAGAATGATCGAATGCTAAAATGCTTGAATGCTGGTTACTTGAGTCAAGTATTTTCAAATACCTGAGTGCTCGATTTGAGTAAGGAACCGCATTAAAGTCAGTAGGAGACTCCTATTTGACTGAGGGTCCTCCTATTTGACCGAGGGGTCAGGTGCACCTGAAAATTTCAGAAAGTGATGGAAACATCACAGAAATTGAACTGGCACAGCCAGGGGCAGATTGGGGGTACCATGGGGCCCGGCATTTCAGAAATTGTGCACTCCCTGCAAAACACATCCCCACTCACTTCTAACAATCCACCCAAAACCAGCTGGAAGGGACCCTTTAAGAAGGACCAATCAGAGCTCTGACACACTCTTTCCCATTCTCACTAATGATTATAGCAAAGCTCATCAGGGACACAGGCCGGCAGCAAGACTAGAGATGATCGAGCCAGATTGAGGTTTGGGGTTCGTACAGACCTGAACAGTCGGTATTTAATTCTTGCTGTCTTTTCCAGTCTGTGGGGAAGGTGGAGACAGTCTAGGCTGTATCCATGTTTTCCAGGTGAGACTGGGGCTGTCTCCACCTTCCCCACAGAGCAGGCAGACAGCGGGATTCAAATGCCAATGATTTGGTTTTGGACAAACCTGAACTTAAGCCAGGCTTGCTCATCTCTAAGCAGGACTAGTTAAAAGCAGACACGGTAGGGAAATAGTGGCCAAGGTAAATATCATAAAAAAAACTTTAAGGTCATGTAAATCCAGCACTTTGACATTATTCTTTGACTATCTCCAACTAATATATCTATAGCTGTAGCAAGACTACAACTTCAGTCATGCCTTCACTTTCAGAACATGATGGTAGCTGTAATCTTGCTGCAGATACCTGACTTCATTACACATACATCCCTGTAACTACTAGTACAACCATAAAGTAATCTGTAGCTGTAGTAAGACTACCACTCCCATCATGCTTTCACCTCCAGAACATGATGGGAGTGATAGTCTTGCTACAGCTGCAGATACCTGACCCAGTTGCATATATATATATATATATATATATATATATATATATATATATATATATATATATATATCCCTGTAGTGTTTATTTGCAGCTCTGTTCACTAGGTTCCCAGGTCATCCAGCTCACAGTCTGATCTGCAGAGGAAAGAGAGTGCTAGCAGGGAGATCACAATGTGAATGTTACATGCCAACAGCCTGGCCCAGCAACCAAAGGGGTTAATTTACCCCTTCATTGCTGGGCTGTCTGCATCTAAGCTCCAATTCTTATTACCCTGATGGTGCCATCTCCTTGCTCTGCAGTGGGATGTGACCTCCGGAGTTCCGGCGCTGGGGAGATCAGAATGGGAGCTTCGATGCACATCGCCCAGCAATGAAGGGGTCAATTAACTCCTGACTTGCTGGGACAGACTGCCTGCATGATATAAAGCTAACACTGTGATCTCCCAGGCCCGCTCATGTGTTGTTGCTGCTGAGAGAGAAGCCGTCTTCACTGAAGCAGAGTAAGTGAAGACAGCTTTACTAAAAAGACAGTTAACTTAGCTGGCCAGGGTCAGTCTGTGTATTACTGGGGTCCTGGTGGCAGTCAGTGTATTACTGGGGTGCTGGTGGCAGTTTGTGCACTTGAGGTCCAGGAGAGAGGCCTGAAGACAGTGCTTGACTGATGGAGCAGTTCTTCTCTTCCAACATGCTGACGATCACATGACCCGCCTGCAATTGATTGGGGGAGGCCCAGTCATGTGACTGTCATGTGGTTTTCAGGCCCCTGGTTGGTATCCTAATCCCATAGTATTGCAACTGTACTGCTGCTAGCGCTGCTGATCCTGACAACAGCAGAGGTATTATAATGGGGGCAATCTCCCTGGGCCCCCCTGGAGCTCAGGGCCCTGGGCGGTTGCCCAGATTGCCCTCATTATAATCCGCCTATAGGCACAGCAGGGGGGCCATGCATGGATACCTCTATGACTCCCTGGCCGCTGTATAAAAGGGACTTTTGGAACAGAGGAGGAGATATTGCAGACCAGCCTGTGCTGCAGGACTACATAAGAGCTGTGCTCAGAATCAATCAAACTATTGGTGCCTAGTCAGGGGCCACAAAGCTACTCCCACAGCACCTCCTGGCATTACTCCAGCAACACGTCCTGGCATGGCTTCTGCTATAAAGACATGGCACATACTATATGTTGGAATACCTTTTTGTAGTGACATATATCCGCTAAACAGAAGGGAGTGGCCCTGATCTAGACCCTTGTCTATTAACAGTATTGGAGCGAAGCACAGGATACTAGGTGAATACCAGTATCACTATTCCATATAATACTGGTACATTGTATGGAATATGACTAGTCCTGAAAAGGATTATTGGATATTTTTTTTTTTATCACACTAAGCCCTCCACTTTCTCTGTCCCTGCATAAATGGAACAGGGTTTTTTTTTTGTCACACTGACAGACTACTAGTCCTGAAAAGTACTATTGGGAGTTTTTTAAACTAATCGCCTGCCTGACTAACCACACTAAGCCCTACACTTGCTCTGTGCTTGCTCCAGCACTCTCCTTGTCAGCTAACAGACTGCAAGTGAATCGAGCATCAAGAGACCTGGGTCTATATACACCCAGGTCACCTGATGTGGCTAGCCAATCAGTGCTATGCTGGCAGTCAACATGGCTGTGACATAGCAGGATCTTCCCACCCCTTTCCTGCATGTTTATTGGCTAATTAAAGCTGCCAAACATGCGAAGAGGAGACTATCATTTTTACTCGAGCACCACGTGGTACCTGGTCAAGTATCGAGTACTTCCGAGTAGTGAGCTTGAATGAGCATGTTCGCTCATAGTAACAGCGCATTATATCATTATTATTAGTGATCATTAACCCTTTAAGGACAGAGCCAGTTTTCATGTTTGCGCTTTGGTTTTTTCCTCCTCGTGTTTAAAGGGCCACTGTGCCTGCATATTTTTCACCTACAGACCCATATGTGCCCTTATTTTTTGTGACACCAAATATACTTTGCAAATACAGACTTAATTTTTATATAAAATATGCTGCAAAACCAGAAAAAAATTATATGTTCAATTAAATTAAAAAAAAAGGTGCAATTACTTTTATTTTGAGGGTTTTCGTGTTTATGACATTCGGCCTATGGTAAATTTGACATGTTACCTATGTTCCACAAGTCAGTACGATTACAACAATATGTAACTTCTATTTTATTTGATAGCTTTTAAAAAATTAAAACCTTTTAAAAAAACTAAATGTTTAAAATTGCTCTATTCCCATCCTTATAACGCTTTTTTTCTTGGGTCTATTGGGCTGTTTTAGGTGTATTTTTTTGCGTAACGATCTGTTCTTTCTTTCGGTACCTTGTTTGCATATATGCAACTTTTTGATGTCTTTTTTTAAAATTTTCTGGATTTGATGTAAACAAAAATACACAATTTTTCACTTTGGCCCGTTTTTGAACTTTGCACTTTGCGGTTTACCGTGCAAGATCAAGAATGTGATAATTTAATATGTACGCCGTGATACCAAATATGTGGGATCCCCCCACTAGACACCAGGGACAGGGGGCCAAGGACTATTTAGATGCAGCTGTCAGCTTTGAAGGTCTGCATTTCGGAGCACAGGGCTCAATATGACTGCTGGCCTCAGGGTTTTTTTTTGTGAAAGAGAAATTATTTCTAAGTTTTCTAAGTTCCTATCACAGTATAGGGGTATCACTGTGGCATCCCCAACCTGCTGACAGCTTTGTGTGCATGTGTGAGCAGAGTGGGCACAAGGATTGGTACTTCAGCCCATTAATTAATGTGGAGCAGTGATCATGGGGTTAAAGAAGGTGACATGACTGTTGTACTTTGCCTTTCAAATAATTTTCGTTAAAAAGGTGTCTGTCCAGGTAAAAAGCTGGTCAATTGTTTCCCGCTGCTAGGACTCTCAGACTTCAACTGTAATCTGTATGGGAATCCCCACAATCAATAGTTAATTTACCCGAAGACGCTACATGGTAAAGTATTATTAACATTGTTAGATTGACTGTCCATGTAAATCAAGTCCCTTTCAAGGAAACAAAAGCTCTCTTTAGCTGCTATCTATTCTGGCTAACATGTGTATATAGGAATAGAGTTGCCATTCTTGGACATTGAGCATATAAAAGTTATGAAATACTCTAGTAATCCCTTCACGTCAGCAATATGTAGATATACATTCCTACTGCACATACCCCGTGCAATAGGAATGTACAGTATATATACATTCCTGATGTGAGAGGGGTTCGATGTGTGCGGCACCACTGCAGTGAGAGCTGCCCGCACACATCAGTGTCCCGGGAGCCCAGCATAATGACAAGCATCTGCTTGTCATAAACCCCTTGTACGCCATGATCTATAACGATAACAGGGTTTAAGGTACTCAGTGATAGGACAAGCTCCTGTGACTGAATGATATCGGGACCCAACGGGCGGGGGGTAAGCCACTTACCTCGGTCCTGTTGGATGGACCATCCATGCATAGAGTCTGCTCTTAGGCAGGCTCTATGTATACTGTAGATTGCAGATAACACTGACCTATGCTTTGCTATGGCATAGCATAGATCAGTATATGCAATTTAATGATTGCATGATTTACAGGGAAAACAAGTGTTAAAAAAACTGTAATAAAAAAGTTTTAAAAACTACGAAAAACCCCTTATAAACCCCCCTCCCAATAAAAGTTTAATATACCTCCTTGCCCATTATAAAAATATGTAAAATAAATAAATAAACATATTTTATATCGTAGCATGCGGAATTGTCCAATCTATTAAAATATAACATTATTGTTCCGGCATGGTGAACGGCGTAAACGAAAAAGAAAAAAAAAACACAGGATTGCTGATTTTTTTAAAAATTAGATATAATTATTATTATTATTATTATTATTATTATTATTATTATTATTATTATATATAGATATTAGATAGACAGCCCCGTAGGTGGAAAAATAAAAGCGCTTTGGCTCTTAGAAGGTGAGGAGGAACATTGCATTAATTTAACCCGGACTTCCGTGCATCAATGGGTTCTGTCTTGAAGGGGTAAATAACCTATGGGGGGGGGGGGGGGGTCCTTAATGTCCACAGCCTATTCAGCAAAAGATATAACACCCACCAGGATTAAAATATTCATGATAAAATCCCCTTCTCAGAGGAGAATATGATGTGACTTGTTAGCAATGCATGTCATGGAAATTAAGGCTTCATAGAATGTAGAAGATAATGAGAAGAATTGAACTGTAGGAAAGTTCAGAGAGGACACATCAGTAGTGGATGATTAGTGTTTCACTAGGAGATCAAAAAAACTCACAAACTCATCAGCATAGGGTAGCTCAAATTTAGATTGAAGATCAAGAGGCTGCAGAAGGAATCCCCCATCAAAAAAATTGCAATGTTATAGGCTGTATTGGGATTTTTTAGAATTGCTTGCACCATAGTAAACATGAATTCTTCAGAAAACATGGAGAGCAGACTCTATGCATAGATTGTTGATTCAACAGGACGGAGGTAAGTGGCTTACCCCTGCCTGTTAGTGTAAGTGATCGGGGGTCCCGATCAGTCAGTTACAGGTAACTGACTTCCTTAAATGCCGTGATCAATATGCATCGCTATCCATCGTGGCGTTTAAGGGGTAATGACAGGGAGCTGTGTGACCACAGCTGCCTGTCATTATGCCCGACTCTGGGGACACTAATGTGTGCAGGGCCCTGCAGACATTCAAACCCCTTCACAGTCATTAACATTTATATACGTTTCTTCTGCACCTGGCATCAGCAGCAGGAAAGTATATAGCCGTATGGCTGACATAAAGTGGTTAAAGAGGTACTCCAGGAAAGGACCTTTTTTGAGATATGCCCTGTAATGGGTTACTTGACAGTAATAAAGCACACTTACCTTCCTTGCTCCCTTATCACTCACCTTCCCGCACCATCCCGTTGTGTGGCTGATCAGCCACTAAGGTGGGGGACACCATTGCAGCTACAGATTGGCTGAGGGGCCTGCAATGTCACAGCCCCTTGACTTGGAAGCGGCTGCACAGCGGGATGGAGCATTAAGATAGTGAGGGCAGTATGGGAACCAGGAAGATAATAGTCCTTTCTTATTTTCAATCAACCCCTCCGTGGGCATATCTCAAAAAGACCCCTGCTTGGAGTACCCCTTTAGGCTGGGTTCACACACAGTATATTTCAGCCAGTATTTGGTCAGTATTTTGCAACCTCAACCAGGAGTGGATTAGAAACACAGAAAGGATCTGTTCATACAATGTTGAAGTTGAGTGGATGGCCGCCATTTAATGGCAAATATTGAAATAATGGCAGTTATTTACCGTTATATGACGTCCATCCACTCAATTTCACCATTGTGTGAACAGAGCCTTTCTGTGTTTTCAATCCACTCCTGGTTGCAAAATACTGACCAAATACTGACTGAAATATACTGTGTGTGAACCCAGCCTTAAACAACAACTCAGCACTATATTAATGTTATGTAATTATTGCTGCTATTATTTATAATTACGGATATATTTATTTACACATATGCATGTATGGCTCCAAGCAAACCTCACTAGCAAACAGATGTCTAATACTTTACAAGATCCCACACATGGGAAAGTTTAAAACTGAAAACTCTACTTCCATTTAAAAGCATTAAAGCTAAAAGCAGATTTCGAAAAGGCTTTTGCTAACTTATGTTAAGAACCTACCATAATCAGCATCTGTTTTTATCAATGTGTTTGAGGCTGACATATGTTTTTTTCATTGGTTGCTATTATTTGTCAATTCAAGTTGTCAGATTTATAATGGCAAGTATTTTTACAACCATTATAACTGGTAAGGAGGGCATGCATCTCTACTGCTAATTCAATTGTGTATTAGTTTATAAGGTATAATAATGGGTCTGGAATAGTGATGTGAATAATTTGTGCTTTATTTATAATATATAGTGCTTTATTTATCTGTATAAACTGCTTAAAATATAGAAATAAGTATGAATACAGTTGATGTGCCAATCATAATACCTTGTTCTGATATCATGCATCCTGACATTTTTTTAAATTTATTTATTTATGCATTTAATGTGTTGTATACAGATGAAATCAACCCTTGCCCACACCCCTACGTTGCTAGTAAAGGGGTATAGAGAGGGCTCACAGCTCCCCTCTATTCCTGGTGGCTCCCGGCTGCTTTCAGAAGTTGAGGGCTGCTGCAATAGCTGACACAGAGCGGTCAGAACTGTTGGCAAATTTAACCATTAAGACGCAGCTGTCAAAACTGACAGTGGTAGTTAAATCGCCTTAAGGGTGAGTTCACACGTACAGGAACCGCAGCAGATTTGGTGGTACAGATTTGATGCTGTGTTCAGTTATTTAGTTGAAATCTGCTGCAGATGCGGTACGTGTGAACATACCTTAAAGAAAAATTCTGGTGAAAAGTTAAAATCCAGAAAGGGCAAGGGGTGGCGGTAACATAATAAAAACACCATACTTACCAATTTCCATGCCCCAGCAGTCATGCTGTTTTCTGACCTACAGTTTCTCCTGTCTTTCTCTGTTGTTATGACCTGGTAGGAACTCCCGACTCAGCCAGTCAGTAAGTGCAGTGTCCCACCTCAGTCACTGATTGGCTGAGTGGACATTTCTAAACTGGGTCGTGACATTACAGGACCAAAAGCTACAGGATGCCAGCAGGGGACCGTGAATGTGACTGTGCGTGGGCATGGGGACAAGTAAGTTAAGCTTCTTTATTATGTTACCACTGGCCCCTGCCCACCCTTACTTTTTACATTATGCTTGGAGTTCTCCTTAAACATACGTTAATTGGTGTTAAGTTTTCCGGATCGGCTCCCTGCAGCTGTGAGGCCACCTGGGTTGCCCTGCATCAGCGATTGTTTCAGCCTGTCTCTAGCAGGCCTAAGCAATAGTGTGCAGAAATGATGGATGACTGCATTGATTTTTATGAGCAATCAAGATATTGCTTATAGAGGTCCCCTAGGGGGACTACAAAAGTGTGTAAAAATGTTTTTATTGTATAAATAAATCTATACCATAAGTTTAAATTATCCCCCTTTTCATATTATTCAACTAACAAAATGTAACAAAGAACAAACATATCTGGTATCACATGTAGAATCACCTGAACTCTTAAATGATTGTATTCCTGTTTTAGCACAATAAACAGTGTAAATGCAAAAGGTCAGAATTGTTGGTTTTTGGTCACATCACATTCCCCCGAAAAGTGAATAAAAAGTGATTAAAAGTCACATATATGCAACTGTGGTACCAATAGAAACTACAGATCATGAAAAATAAGGAGTATTCTTAAAAAGTAAAATTGGTGTCACAAGAAAGACATTATATTGGTCTGTAGATGACTAAGAAATGAAAGAGCCATGGCTTTTCAAACACGAGGAGGAAAAAAACTAAAGTGCAAAAATGAAAATTGTCTGCCTCATGAAAGGGTTAATAATACCCATAAAACATAAATATACTATGTATGTGTGGAAAGAGAAAATATATTGGAATGGGAATACTAGATATCTAGGCAGATGAATAGTAGGAAATCCAGTTTATTTTTACTGAGTTACTAAAATGTGAAAATTTAGTAAGAGAGGTACAGACTCTTCTAGAGTTATACAGGGAATTAAAAGTCAGACAGCGTATTAGTACTGAAATTATTTCTGTTGTTCAAGGGATAGTAGGTTGATGGAGGAGGCAGGGAAAAATCCTTGTAGAGGTTTTATTCTTAATGGTGGAAAAGGAAAATAACTACTGTTCAATTCAACAACAAAAAAAAACATAAAGCAGCTATAAATCATAGTAAGGAAAATAAACACAATAGGACAGGATGGGAGAGAGGGAAAATGTTATAGAGTAAAGAAGATGTATATTGAAGGTTTTTTTTTTTTTACATAAGATGTAGTAGGTTGCAAAGGATGTGGGTACATAATAGTTAAAAGCACTCAATACACATTTGAGTTTGAGAGGATGAGAAAGAAAGGGTTCTGCAACACCAGATTATAAATCAAGAAGTCATCATCTCAGCAGACGTTCCACATTTGCCATGGAACGCTATAATTGGCCTCTACCAGAGGAAATGTTGGTGTAGGGATGGCCTCCTTCTAAACTCAATGTGATACTGTAGTCGGCATTGAAGTGGTTTGAAGAATGGGTGCAGATGGCTTCTTGGAATGTGGACAAACCATGGACAACATGAGGTACTTTTCTCATTTTGATAACATTTTAGTTATCCCTTCTTTTGCTCTTTTAGCAAACAGATGCTGATTAATAGAAGTCTTAAAAATGTAGGCAAAGCTCTTGTACAAAATCTACTTTAAATTTTAAGCTTCAGTAAAATAGGACAACTTTCCTCTTCTCAGATTTATTTTATTCTTGATCCTGTGAACACATCTGTTCTTTGCAAGCCTCGCGCCATTAGATAAAACTTCTGCTCCTATTTTCTTACACTTTTAACACATACAAACATTAAACAGTATACAGGGTGATTCAAAAAGGATGGTGCAATATTACAGCATCAAGGGGTTACAAAAATGGAAACGGTAACAGCATCCAGCTGTTGTAAGGTGAAAAAAGAAAGTGCTTTATTCTATCATGGATTAAAAACGGCAACATTTCAACCCACATGGTCTTTTTCCAGCTTGAAAAATACCATGTAGGTTGAAACGTCCCTGTTTATACGCCATGATGGAACAACGCACTTTATATTTGCTCCTTATAATGCCTAGATGCTGTTACTGTTTTTATTTTTGCATGAACTTTTCAGCCTCATCCAATTATTTGATACCAAATCTGTAGTATCACACGGCAGGTGGCTGGTGTGGGCGTACTGTGAATTTTTGTATTGTTTTTGAGCATCAAGGGGTTAACAGGAATAGTCAGTGGCCCAGATTTCTCAGTCTGCTTTAGACTAATAAATTTGGGGGGACCGTTTACCTAAGTTTTATCTGTATATTGCAATTGTTCTAATGGCAGATGTCTTGGTGGTGGCCCAGTTCTGTCCAATTGGGCGGCAGCATATCCTCGGATATGGACTTTACTCTTTTAGTGAGACATGGTCTCAGGTCATTCAGATCCTGTGGCTAGGGGTCCAGTCCTTGATGTAGCTCCACAGAAAGAAGTCTCAGGGTGTTACATCTAGCAAAAAGGAAATTTTTGTAGGCGTTACACCTGTTTATTGCACATAACATGTTTACTTTATCATATTATAAAATAATCCTGAGATCTTGAAGTTTTCATTCTAAACACTGGGGCTAAAACTAAGCTGAAACTTCCAGTTTTGTCTATGGTGATAAGAGAAGGCTGCTGTAAGGTGATCTGTACAAAGACAAAACAAAAAACTAATTATTGCCTATTCAAAGGTTAAACCTTGCAACCCTGTGATAGGTTGATCAACACTGCCAGGACACCATAAATGAAAAATGTATGAGAGCTGGAAACCTCTGCTCTATACATTGTTTGTAGTGTAGTGATGGTGCTGGGTAACTGCTGATTTTCTCCCATTCATTTCAATAGGTTCTGGTCTGCAGTTACCAAGCAACAATTACCACTACTCTTAACATTGGACTGGGGTATCTGGGGCCCACCAGAGGAAATGATCCTGGGGGCCCACCAGTGAAGAACCAGTGAGAAATAACATGTCAGTCAGTGTTAGTGAAGATTCTAAAGTTGGGGGCCCACCGGAGGATTCTCTGGTCCTCTGGTGGGCCAGTCCAACACTGACCACTATCATTGTATATTTCCAGTGCTAGGTGTTGGCATCCTACAGTTCACAGTTTTTCTAAAGTGTAACTTGGTTTAAGAGCTCCTTGTACTGGGTGGGAGGGCAAGTGGGGAAGGGGATGGTCTGCAAAGTGGGTTCTACAGCACTGTACTCTGACCCAGGAAGTCTCCCTCACCTTCCAAATCATAGCAGATCCACTTCAGGCTGGGGCTATCATCAGGGGACCGGACTGTGGAGGTAATCTCTTCATAGCTGTAACCCCTCTTGCACCGGACAGACAGTCCTGCATTTATGTGCCCATATCCTCTCCATTCCTGCTACAATATGCCTGCACTTACCCTCAGCCATTCACACTGCTGTATAGAAAAGTTTCTGTCACTGTCCTCCTGCACAGCTCTGCGATTCTCACATCCCAATTGGTCCATCCTTTGCTGTCCATTGCTCCATTGCTGTCATGTGACCACACAGACCTCTGACAGCAGCCCTGCTTCTCTATTCTAGCCTGTTGTACTAGGCTACTGCATTATGGGGATCTGCAGTTCCATCCTGTATCTACAAACTTTTTTTTTTATTCTTATGCAGTTACTATACATTATACTCCACATGCTGATTGCTATACATTATAGTAACTCATAATATCTAAATGTTTGTTTCATTCGTTTTACATGATATTCAGAACAAAGAAACAAACAAAAAAAATCATTATTTTAGGAGTGTGGAACCAATTGACTGCATGTCAGTGATTTCTTATGGGAAAATTTGCTTTGGTTTAAGAGGAGATTTGGATTACAAGTGCGGTCCCGGAACGAATTATGCTCGTAATCCAAGGCACCACTGTATATTATAACTTCAATATTAATTTGAGGTTATTCATACTATCTGTACAATCCTTTTATCTTTGGAAGACTTAATAAAATGCTGTATGAAACCAAAAAATCTAGTGAAATAATAATAATAAAAATAATAATAATAAAAAAATAAAATTGTAGCTCTGAAGATTTTACTTACAGTCTTGTTTGGACTGGAATGTGGTGATTTAAAGTAAAATTATATTTTATTTTATTTTCCCACATAAGATATACAGATGAAGCACAAATCATCGTCCAGATGATGCCGGATGTCATACGGAGCGCTGCACTGGGCTGCGATGCTCCTGTGGTTACACGTTAATTAGCAAGTGACATTACTTGTCACTTGCTAGTTATCAGGGGAAACCGCATAAATGTGATGCAACCCCTGCTCTTGAAACCTCAAATATGGCACATTGTGAATTATGGTCACAAGAAACACATTCCGAAGCTACAAGACATGATCTTCAGTTGCAAGATGTTTAACTGTTTTTTTTTTTTTTTTCATATACATATATAAATGAGAGAATAATTTCAGCGATTTGTATGGATAAAATTTTACTTTTCAATTACAGTGTACTGGAATTAAAGAACATGTTTATTCCAATTTGTCATTTCGTATTTATGAAAATGAACATGAAATTTAATTAAATTGCATTGTGGGTAAAGCTGTGTTCAGGCATTCCGATTTTTAATTGCAAGATTTGAATTCAAAGTCAGGAATAGTTTACAAATGGAGGACACAGAGAAAGAAAAGGCTGAGACATCACCTCTTTTGAAGTCCATTCCTGACTTTTTATCCAATAAGTAATAATTAAGAATCTGAAAGTGTGAACACACTCTTAAGAGGGAAAATTATGGGGCTGATCAGAATAGAAAGACAAACAGGAGACTATTAGGCTGTGTTTACACGTTGTAGTTGCACTGCCGTGTCATTGCAGTACTGTCTTATTGTAACAGACTGTAAGTGTGGACCTGTTATGCTCTTCAACCGCTTTGGCTTTGGGACACACCAGGAAGCGGAATCTCGATGCCCTCCGGGTCTTCACCCTTTGTCCCGCTCCAGGATTTGTAAGCTAGACTTCTGCGGCTAGAAGACACCAGGGTCCTCCAAAAGTGTGGTCCTAGTGTGGGCAGCAGCTGGTTCCCATGAACCAGACAGTTGATGCAAGGCACCAGGGATCAGAACGAGTATACGAGGAGAGGCATGGAGTATAGACAAGGTTCAGGCAAAAAGTGTAATCTGATGAAAAGTCATGGGTAAGGATACATGGGACTATACATCACTGAGTCCCCGCTCCTGCTTGCTTCGGGGCTCCCGGTGTCTTCACGTCCCGCTCAGCCAATCAGTGTGCTGCGGTGGGGCAGCGCACTGATTGGCCGAGCGGGACGTGCATGGAACCGCAGGTCCCAGTGATAATATGTTAATATTTTATTTTTGTTCTATGCCCTGGGGTTTTGGGGTCACCTCCACACACTGAGCCTTTACAGAACATCTCAGGGGAATTTAACAAGACTAGTGTACCTGTACAGTGGTCCTACATAAAGCCCCATCCCTATGCACACTGTTGGATTCAGTAGGAGGTGCATGCCTGTCGGAACCTACACCTTCTCTCTGGTGTATGTCAGCGCCACAAATGATAAATTCCCCTTATGTATTCTGATCTTCCATAATGTAGTCAGTGTACAATGCACCTAGGACCCTCCAACTAACAACAGCTGCAAACACTACAACTCCCAACATTTACTAATGGCCTGAACCTCTCAAGATATGCTGGGAGTTGAAGTACGTATGAACAGAGAACTCAAGAGGTTCCCCCCTCAGAAACTACAACTCCCAGAATACCCTGAGAACTCCATAAGTGTAGGGCACCCTGCGAGTTGTAGTTGTTTTTCACAAGGCAGTTGTGGTCACTGATACAGATCAGTGCAGGATGGGACAGGATCAGCATGTTGCTTCTCATTGGTTGTTTGAGTGTCCCCAGCATCAGTTCCACACTGGAATCCCCTCAGACTGCAGTACAGCACAGACACCAGGCCCACCAGAGAGTCTTCCAGTGCACCCTGATGACTGTGCTGTACTGTAGGGACCTCCTGGAAATCCAGGACCTAGATACCTGGGTGAACATGTCATTTGTCTCGGAGTGTGCGCCTTTAAAGCAGGAGGGTGGTGGTACAATTAGGTTATGGGGGCCCAAGCACACTTTTTACACTGGGGCCCTCTGCATCCTGGGTCTGTTCCTGCTCTCAGCTCCCTGCACCTTCTCTCTGTTCTTCCAGTGTGCAGTTACAGCTCCTAATGCTAAAGAAGTTTGTATTTCGGGTGTCGAGGATGGTGTGTGTGTGTGTGTGGGGGGGGGGGGGCTACACCTCTGACTGCAGCAGAAGGAGGAAGAAGAGGCTGGAAGACACGAGCAGCCCAAGGATGAGCATGACGCACAGCAGAGGAGAATGCTGCTGTTGCTAAGGCTTGTCACGTTAAACTTGTAAAGTTCCATGGTGTACTGTGACAGAACTCCGTGGAAACTGCAACATGTGAACTCAGCCTTAGGAGGTAGTCTTTTAGGAGGCAGTGACATTTTCATAAAAATAGAAAAATAGACACAAATAGGAGGCTACATATAAATAGGGAAGCTAAATTGTTGTCTCCACAAATTTCATTATTGATATTGGAGACCTGTGTCCAATTGGATTCAAAGGCTGCAACAAATGTAATTATTATTGTTATTAATTTATTATCATCATCATCATTATCATACTCAGGCTATATAATATACTTTTTGGCCAGTATTTCCAGCTAGCGAGTAACAAACAATAAAAAAAAAATCCAAGCCATTTTTTGCACAAGTTAATTTTGCATAAAAAATGTAGTGTGTGAACAGACTTTGTCTTGAAGTATTTAGGGCATCTTGTAGTCTTGTAATATTTAAATTGAAAAAAAAAATTATATTGGAACCCACTGGTAATGATCACTCATTATAAATATGAACAATAGCGATCGCCGCATCTTAACAGTTTTGATAGCTGTCATTGGTGGTTCAGTGGCTCTGCTGATGGACTGAAGCAGCAAAGTGCTGGATCAAAGGTAATGCCATATGCATTTTCTTGATCTACAATATGTTGAACACAAATTGTCCTACAAAAAAAAAAGCCCTAAAATGACTCTTTGAGTTGAGAAATAAAAACATAGTGGGTTTTAGAAACAAGGGAGTAGAGTTGATCGAACCTCAGGAAATCCTAGGTGCGAACTCGAACATTCACGAACCTGCCGAATTTGAACTTCCCAGGTACCGCCTGGAATTCCGGTATTCAGCTTATTACCTACAGACCAGAAAGGAATCAGCAATCAAATGCGGCAGGTTCGTGAGTGTTCGAGTTCGATCTAACCTAGGATTTTCCGAGGTTCGATCAAATCTACTAAGGAGGAAAAAAACTTAATCCAAATATCTTTTTTTTTTTTTTTTTGGGGGGGGGGGGTGTCAAAAAGGTTAAATGGCCTCATCTCTCCGTTTTCTGCTTGGCCCTGCCATGTCTCGCTCTCACTTCCAGGTTCGAGGAGGACAGGGCTAAGCTGCATCGAATGAGCTTGGCTCTGCTGTGCCCCTTTGGCATTACACATCTGGAGACGTGGAATGTCTGAAGAAGACATAAAGTAAGTGAAAATATAGTTACCTGCTCTTAACCACCAGTCCCGTCACTGCCCTGCTACTGTTGTCTTAGCTGATAGTGGTGGTCGGGATCCTAGGCAACCGCTGTCAGCATGACAGTGAGAAAGAGGGGCCAAACTTCAAAAGACTGCAATTTTGCTAATGCAAGTCATTTCCCATCGTCTGACAAAAGTTTAGGCAATGGGAATACTTCTCAGATTAGTGAACATATTTACTTGTAAATTTCTTTTCCAGCATTTTTACAAGTACAAGTAAGAGTTAATATTCAGGTTGATAATTATATTCCAACTGTAGACTCGCAAGTGATAATAATTTGGAAAATCTTTATACCAATTACACCTTTAAAATTTATATGATTAAGATTTTAAAACCATCAGGTCACACTTCAGTCACCTCAGTTAAGTTTAACTGAAGAAATGATGGCGTAATTAACATTTGCAATATTCAGTTGAGATGCTAGATAAAACATTAGTAGAGATCAGAAATTTTCATTTAGCTCTTTGGAAATTGTATATGATATTTGACCGCATAGCAGTTACTTGAATTGCAATGTAGAACCAGATAAAACTTATATAAGATGTTGTATTTTATACAAATTTTCTACTTTTTCGCTTCGAAGTTTAATTAATTACTTTTTCCTCACTTTATTTTTGTTTGCAATTTTAGGCTATGTTCACACACCGTTCCGTAAACCCTGGCCAGGTCACGGAACAGCCGGTCTCTGCCCGGCTGTACCGGCTGGATGATCTGTCCGGCCGCAGAGCTCTGATGCCGGAGCATCAGCGCGTGCCCGCATCAGAGCTTTTTCTCTGTACACTATGGAGCAAGCGGCCGGAGCCGCTCGCTTCATAGTGTGAACTGACAGGGTTTCCTACAGCATGACATGTTAGTTATTTGCAGAGCCGCACGGGTTCCCGGCCGGAGCATATACGATGTGTATACGCTCCGGCCGTGATCCCATTGAAACTAAGGCATTGTTCCACCCCGCAACTACTACGTAGTTTTACGTAGTGTGAACATAGCCTTAACATGCAAAATTAAAAGAAATGTATACCACAAATAGGTTGACATGTCATGTATTAAAGAAAATCGGCCATTTAAATTATGCCTTCTTTTTATTTATTTATTTACATTTTAAGGCTATGTTCACACTACGTAAAATAACGGCCGTAGTCCGCACCGTTGTTTTGAGGTTCCCTATAATGACTGCAATGCAATGTAACTACGGCCGTTGAATTAACACTACGTATCAGAAAACGGCCGGTGTTTATACGGCCCCGTGAGAAATGAACAGGTCAATTATTTCCGTCCGGTAATACTGCAACAACGGCCGTGGATTTCAATGCGGCTGCGAACGTAAAACTTATATCTGCCGAATTAAACTTGATTTTGATGGTTTCTCGGGCTGGGCGCAGTATTTAAAGTAAATGACCTGTTTCATCCCGTTTATAATCATACTAGAAATCAAAATTGGCCTCAAAATAACGGCCGTTGAAAACAACGGCCTTTATTTTAGGTAGTGTGAACATAGCCTAAAACTATAACTGTATGACGCCCAATATATATATTTTTATAGCAAAAAATTCTTTGATACAAACCTTTAAATCCCCAGTATAGTCATAAAGTTCAGTGATAAAATTCTAGAACTTTTATTATTGAGTTCAGCAAATAAACAGTATACAATAAACTCCTAAGCTCTCTCTAGTGGTGGCAGAATTCTATCACCTATGGCTAGGGCTGCTCATCAGCTATATAAGGGATTGTGAGGTCTGTAACAGCCATGACCTCTCAAGAACTATATAAGGACATTATAGGGAACCTGTCACCCCCCGTGCCGGGGTGACAGGCTCCCGACCCCCCGTTAGAGCCCCCTATACTTACCTAATCCCGCCGGGTCCCGCTTCTGGAGGTGGTCGGGTGATGAAGATCTCAGCCGCTGCAGCCCGGCGCGCGCGCTGAGAGATGAGTCCAACACCCATAGAGAATGACAGGAGAGTCCAGCGCTCCGTCATTCTCTATGAGTGTTGGACTCATCTCTCAGCGCGCGCGCCGGGCTGCAGCGGCTGAGATCTTCATCACCCGACCATCTCCAGAAGCGGGACCCGGTGGGATTAGGTAAGTATAGGGGGCTCTAACGGGGGGTCGGGAGCCTGCACGGGGGGTGACAGGTTCCCTTTAATCCCTTCCCTCCTTCACCACCTTTCTTTTTTGTCCTTTTGTTTTTTCCTCCTCCAGCTGGAAAAGCGCTTGCATTTTTTCACCTACAGGCCTATATGACAGCAGCTCCCTGTGTACTATATAGAGCTAAAATTTAACTTCCCTCCTCCGGGCTGTGGTGCCCTGCTCTGTGGTGAGTCCGTCCATAAGATGGCTGACATGGAGGGGCATGAGACCATGCCCCACCTCCAGTGTCCTCCATAGGCATATACAGCTTCAGTGGTGGACACTAGGTGATCACATGCTCCTCCATGTCGGTCATCTTATGGACAGACTCACCACAGAGCAGGACAGCACAGCCTGGAGGATGGGAACCTGATTTTAGCTGTATGAGACATAGAGGGAGTTGCTGTCAGTATATACAATGAGTACACTTACAAATACTTTACACTGAGCATGTCATGATCGTGCCTGAAAAGGCATCACTGCCCCCCTCTGTGGCGAAGATTCGACCTCTGCGCCCAAGACTGCAATTTTGGCCTTAAGTCCGTTCCTGGTTTTATTATGTTCTTTGCTGTTGTCTTTTGTGATCCGTTGTATGTTTCTTAATTCTCCCTGCTCTTTCCTTTGCTGTGGTATTCTCATGATTGTCTCTGCTGTGTTCTGATGGACAGGTCTCTTCACCACTGGCTTTCTGTGTTTCTCCTGCTTAACCTACGAGCTTTGTGTTCGGGACTTGGTCTCCTTTATAGGCATCTCTCTCTTGTCAGTCTGTGCTCTTAGTCCTTTTAGTCTGTATTCCTGGTTTCTTGACCCTGGCCTGTTTTTTACCAGCCTTTTTCTTTTTGTTCCACTCCTTGTTTAGTCCTCATTGTTCCTCGCTTAGTCCTCAGTGTGCCTCTCTTTGTCCTCTGCTCATCTTGCTACTATCTCTGTCTTTTGGTTCTCTGTTTACCTTGTTGCATCTCTGGCTTTCATCCTCCATTCGGTCCATTTGATCCACTGTTCCTCGCTGCCTTCTTGGTTCTGTTCTTCTGTGTGTCTTGGTGACTTTGCCTTGTCTACTGTCATTGTACCTTGTTTGCCCTTTCTGTTACTATCTCTGGCTTTCATGTCCTTTGCTTGTCTGGTATTCTCCTTGGCCATTTGTGCTATTTATTTTGTGTCCTGTATTTTGTCTGTGTTTTGCACTTATTTGAGAGCAGAGACTGCCACCCAATTGTGGGGGGTCAGTTAGGACTTGCTCTGCAAGTAGGTAGGGACAGCGTGGGGGGTGCTAGCCATAGGGCTTACTTGTCCTGTGTCTCTTTGTTCCCCAGGGGCCCTGACAGAGCAATTTTACTATAAAGTTTTACTATGTTCTTCAAGTCAGTACAATTACAATAGGCAAAGTTTATAATTTCTCTCCTAGTGTGTGTTGAATATCCATCTAACAGAAGGCCTCCCCCCCAGACAGCCGTTATCTGTATTCATAGGTTATTATATCTTCTTTGTAAAACCCTTGCTTTGCCTTTGTATTTGTACAACCCCTTGCTTTGACTTTGTATTTGTTATTTTATTATAACAGTAAAGTATGTTTTTTCATCTAGCTATTGTGTTTGGACGCATCTTAGAATCCTGTAAAGCCTTTTTTGTAGGACTAGCTTACTAATTGAAGTCTCCTGACTCTTCTTCAATGGATTTTGTTGGCAGGTAAGAAAGATTATATTTGATTTCAACTTTGACGCTTTTGTTCTTGAAGTGATAAGCCACCACCAGAACTGTCTGGCAGTAGCTCCTCTCCCCATTTAAAACACATGAATTCTTGACCAAGCATTCATGTATATAGGGGGATCCGGTGACAAAGTTTTTGGCTGAACAAAGCTGTTCAAGGTGTATGGGCACCTTAGGTCTTTCCAAAAAAAACAAAGTTGGTTGTAATATCTTGGGAAGATAATATTTTAAGACTCCTATGTTTTATTGGACCTTGATTTTGTTTATTTTACAATTGGAAAGTTTAATGAGAGTTCAGTGGTGTGATGTTCTGACCATGTAACTGGATTTACTGCTACATTTCTGTTTTTGTACCAATAGCTTTTTTCCAAACTGTAATATGGGCTCCTCTATCAAGCGCTGAAATGGCAGTCTATCACCTGCTAATCTATCATCTTTAACCCCTTAAGGACGAGGCCTATTTTTATTTTTGTATTTTCGTTTTTCCCTCTTTGCCTTTTACTTTCCCATCTACAGGGCCATGTAAGGGCTTGTTTTTTTTCAGGAACAGGTGTACTTTCTAATGGCACCTTTCAATCTGCCGTAAAATGAATGACAAAACCCCCCAAAATATTATTCATGGGTTGAAATTGGAAACAAAATGCAATCCCGGAAAATTTGTGGGGATTTCCGTGTTTATGTAATGCATTTTACAGTAAAACTGACACGTTATCTTTATTCCATAGGTCAGTCTGAATACAGCGATATGCATGTTTATACAACTTTTCTAATGTTTTACTAATTTTTTTAACAGTGAAACCTTTTTTTAAGGATGATATGTCCCATACAATCTAGGTATGCTTCAGCAATGGGTTTAATCCAGCGTACATCATAAAGTAGTGTTGCCACCCAATTGTTTTGGTAAGATGTAGAGGTTGTAGTTGAGGTACTGGGCCATTAGAACGAGCGGCGAGAGGAGTGTACTGCAGTGTGTTCGCTCTCTGCTCTGTGTCAGCATAATTAATCAGGCTCCATAGACTTAAATTATGAGCCCGACTGATCACATGACACAGAGCCAGGAGAGTACCACGCTTAGCCTGGTCTTCTCCCGGATTTTGTCAAAGTCGGTATGGGTCTGAACACTCAGACCAAGACCCTTCAAAACTATGACATGTCAAAAGTTTTCTATGATGACAGTCACTTTGTTTAGTTGTCTAGGAAATTTTTGCTGTTGTGCTCAGAGTTAAGGAGCTGCCATCTTGGCGCCCGATCACCAACAGTGATACATAATACAGGATATGTATAATTCTTTATCATTGTTATCTGACTGTTCTTTGCTTTTGTAGAGAGTGACATAACCCACAGTATAATACCATATCTCTATTATTGTGTCACTTTATTCTTGGGTTTCCTGTGCTGCACTTTTACAGCAATAGGATTCAGCATACAAAAACAACAATTATGCCATTTCCCCTAGTCTTTCATGAAGATAAATGAGTTCATGCAGTGTGTCCTTGTTTACAGCATTAGTGAATAGTAAGATGACTTGTTTATGCATATGAATAAATTATATCTTTATACAAAAGCGCTCTATAAGTGCTTCTTGGTTTTCAAGATAAAGTTGAAAATGGAGAGTCAAAATATGAAGAAGAAAAAGAAGAAAGTAAAGGTAAGACTTATTTTTATTGCAATTGCAGAGGTTTCTCTGTTGACAAGTAGGTTAATAATATCTTAATGAATCACATATAAATTAGCATTGCTAACCATTATTAGCAGCAGAAGCAGCGTACATCATTTAAAGGGAAATTAATACTAGGTAGGCCCATACTAAAGGCTGTATTACAAGGCCTAATATTTCCGGGGGACGTGAGCGCCGACCGGTCAGTTCATCACTCGCTTCCTTCTCATTCATTGCTTATGCTATTAGAAACACAGACATTGAGTGCGAAGCAACGTGAGGGGCCACCCGAACAATCCTTAGATTGTTTGGGCTGCGCATCGCTGCACAAATCGTTTTTTTTCAACATGGTAAAAGACCAGCCTCATCCTCAACATGTGCTATTACTTTAATCAATTTATGGCCTGAACTGCCAGTAATTGGCCAAGTGAGACCAATAATGTCTTAGTGTCCATTTACACAGAAAGATTATCTGACAGATTATCTGCAAAAGATCTGAAGCCAAAGACAGGAATGGATTTTAAAAGAGAAGAAATCTCAGGCTTTTCTTTATGACCTGATCTCTGTTTATAGTCTGTTTCTGGCTTTGGCTTCAAATCTTTGGCAGATAATCTGTCAGATAATCTTTCTGTGTAAATGGACCCTAATAGGGCCTTAACTGACAGACATGCAGTGATAGTACTTGTGATGCTTATGACAGTACTACTCTTCTTTTTTTAATTGGTTGCATTGTTTTGGAGGTATTTGGATTGAAAGTAATATGGTAACCAGCCTGTTTGGTGCGCTGGGGGTATTTCTTGAAAAATAAAGAGGATTACTACCATCAGTATCACAAGTACTATCACGGTGTGCCTTTAGTTTTTTATGGGCTAACCTAGTGCTAGTTTTCTTTTAAGAATAAGAAGTAGAATTTACATGCAGGGGTTACCTATGGTGATGCCACCAATGGTCATAGAGGTTGTAACCACCACTGTTTTTTAAATATCAGTTGTTTTATAATAATATTATTTAGAAACTATACAGCACTATTATTAGAATATTTTGTATATGTAGTTGATATTCAAACTCAAATACTGGTATTATTGACTGTATGGAGGTACTACCTTGTGGCACAATTTGTGGACTGTGTGGCTCCTACATAAGCAATGCTCAGTGTAATACCTTAGCAGTGTATGGTGGTGGTGATGCCGCTCTATAGTCTGGAATTGTGAAGCATCAGGGTATGGTATATTTCTTTTTGCACTGTACCATTGTAACAGTGCATGAAACAAGAGAGAGGTATCTACAGAAGGTATTAAACAGGGAAACAAATATCATTAGACCAGTCTTGGTTATATGTGAGTAACTAGCTTTTTTCTTTTATATATAGGAGTACTGTGCTGAAATAGTATAGTAGGTATAGGACTGGCTGATACTACTATATGTGACGCTTCTATGGCTGACACTGAGTGATTTACTAAACCTGTCTCTTTCTCAGACAGTACAAGCTTAAAGGGAAAGTCTTCAAATGTGCACACTTCTTTTGCAGAGACTACAGGGGAGATTTATCAAACATAGTGTAAAGTCAACTGGCTCAGTTGACCCTACAAACCAATCAGATTCCACCTTTAATTGTGGAAAGAGTCTGTGAGGAATGAAAGGTGGAATCTGATTGGTTGCTAGGGGCAACTGAGCCAGTTTCACTTTACACCATGTTTGATAAATCTCCCCATATGTCTCTTTTTGTTTTACCAGTCAGCAAAGTATCCAAAAAGTTTCTAAAACCCATAATGAATGTGGGGCAAGTCATGTGAGATGCAATAGTACATCTGGACACTACGGCACTATGTCTGACCATTTTAGCTAGTTATGAGTGGGGGGCATTAGGGCTCCTACCACATGACCAATACTGTACTACGTTTGGCGCTGTACTACTACGCTGGCATCGCCTCAGGACTTCATAATGAGTGGTTCATCTTCTTCAGTCAGGCACTGACATAGCACCGCTGATTCTTTTTTTTCTTCAAAATGAAGTTCTGCAGCAAATATGTATATTGGAAGGAATAATATATACTGAATATAAATTATAAAGAATACTCTCAGTTCCCTCAGAAATCGGTGACCTATCTAAAATGCTTAGAAACTATTTTGTTAAAACAATTCTATGCTTAAGTAACTCTCCAGAACTGCATGCACACCGAGATGCAGGTTAGAGGATCCCTAACCCTATAGTAAAAACATAAAGATTGGTGCAACAAAGTGTGTCTTTTAGTTATGTTTCTTTTATGTCCTAAAAATAGATTCAGATTGGGGGTGGGAGTGAGGCTTCATTTTTACACCGATCACTATGTGGTAAAAGTGACAGGTGTTCTGTATTCAGTCAGTAGGATTAAAAAAAAAAATGAATAGCTTTCAGTTTTACTAAAAACTGGAGTTGGCCACTTTATAGTAAAATTGTTCAGAGTATAGTTCTAGTAAGTGTACTCACTGTATATACTGACAGCAGCTCCCTGTGTACCTCATAGAGCTAAAAGCAGCCTCCCCTCCTCCAGGCTGTGCTGCCCTGCTCTGTGGTGAGTCTGTCCATAAAATGGCCGAAATGGAGGAGTACATGCTGTACACTGAACTACTATACTTTAAAGTGGCCAACCTCTTTAAAGGAAAACTATCAAGAGGTTCGTGCATAAATTCCTGGTAGACTCTCAACTTCTCTTGCCGTTACAATTCTTTTTGCGCTCTTAAGTGCCCACCATTTTCGTGATTTTCAATTCTAGCATAAAATGCAAATCGCTCACTGGGGGGGCGTTCCTTGGCCCTCCAGAGTATCATCCAGCCCCCAAACCAGCTCTGATGCTCATGCCCACTTATGCATATGCGTAAGCAGCTAGGCTGGAATATGCGATAGTAAGTATGCACGAGTCTGCTGATAGCTTTCTATTAATTAAAAAAACAACAACTTGAAAATGACCCATTCTGACCCTGAAATAAAGACAAAAAGAGGCACAGGCGCCTCGTGTGATACCAGAGGCAAACGTGGAGAGTGTAGGGGTGGTATTGTGCTCACCTGAAAGCCACTTGATCTAGTAGCGTATCACCCTAATTAGGGTATATATCCAAGCCGGGGTCTCTCGCTTGCTAGCTGGATTCACAGGACTGCAAAAGCTGGTGGTACCTCTAAACAGGATGCTCCAAGGGGGGGGGGGGGGGGGGGCGTGTGTAAACAAGAATAAAAAAAAAAAAAAAAAATTGGTACCATTAGCGCTGTCACTGCCAGAAAATAGTGCATAGTGCACTTTGGTTCTGAGGAAGGGAGGATACTCTCCCGAAACATGTTAACGTTGTGCAACTAAATATAAAAGTTTTTCTTCATCCGCCTGGTGAATTGGATTTTCTGGCAGTGACAGCGCTGGTAATGGTACCCATTTTTGGGGGATTTTTCTTTTTACTCCCATTCTGACCCTAACGTTTTTTAATTGAATTTTTTTTTTACAATGGAGATGTGTGTTATTTTTTGCACTGTGGGCTGTGTTTTGTCATATTTTACATAAGCATCACAAGGTCACCCAGTCAAGTCCTCACAATTAACTGGGAAACAAAGGACTTGTCAGGAACCGGTGACACCAGACACACAGAGATAGTGAGCCCTAAGCTCAGCCCCGCCCACTGTCCTCTACCTACTTGCCACAATCCGCCCTAAGATGGCGGCGAGCAACTGGGCGGCAGTCCCTGCACTGGCTAGGTGGGACACAAAGACAAGACAGACAGACAAAACACAATAAGAATAGTCGACAGTCCGGGTCACAACAATCAGGCAGCACAGTACAAAATCACAATCCTATAATCAGAGTCAACAAACAAGCGATATGGTCAGGGGCAGGCAGCTAGCAAGGATAGTCAGAACACAAAGCAGTAGTCAGGAGATGCAAAGAAACAGAATCCACAAGCAGGCAGAGACTAAGTCAATAACCAGCCATGATATCCAAGACTGAGGTAGTTATATAGGAGGCCAGGGTTCTGATCCAGAACATAATTGGACCATCCCCCTGATCTCCAAGCACAGACAGCTGAGAACAAAACAGATCCATTGGCAGGAAGACCTGTCAGTCACAGCAGAACCAAAACACAGATTAACCATGACAAGGCCAGACAGAACTCAGCAGGTGAAGTCGGGTGTGTCTCCCAACCCAGGTGAGCAATAAACCAGAGTTCACACACAGCAAAACAAAACACAGAAACAGGATACAAGAAAATCAGTGCCTTCTCGGCCGAACAGCACGAGCAGAGGGACGCATAATGCTCTGCAGAGATACCATCCTGACAGTACCCCCCCTTTTACGAGGGGCCTCAGGACCCTCACAGGACTCAACTTCACTTAGAAGATTGCCATCTGACTCCCACTCATCAGAAGAAGAGTCCATGGCATGGAGAACAGGCTTACTGACAGGACGAGCAGAAGAACATGATAAATTGGCATCAGATACAGGCAAATCAGTTACAGTAGAACTAGCAATGTTTATTTCGCCGGAGGGTACCTGTGCGCCCAAGTGACTTTCCTGGGAGTCACCTGAACACTGATGATCTGGGTGCTGGTTCTCTTGCCGCTTGGGACGCTTGTGGCAGAAACTGATGTAATGGCCACTGTCACCACAGTAATAGCACAGACCGTTGTGTCTCCGGTGTTCTCGCCTGGTCCTGGCGTCCAATAGTTCCAGCTGCATGGGCTCGTCCTCATGAATATCAGGGATAACAACAGAGTGTTTGACAGAGCAGGGGACAGAGGTCTTAGAAGGGTCAGAGCCTACTTTTTCCCTATGTCTGTCACGGAGTCTACGGTCTATGCGAATAGCCAAATTCATGGCCTGCTTTAGGGTGGAAGGATCTGGATATCCTGTCCAGGCATCTTTAATGTCATCAGATAACCCCTGCTTAAATTTGCATCTAAGCACTGGATCATTCCATCCGGATGGAACGCACCACTGGCGGAACTCTGCACAATACTCCTCCACCGGTCGCTTGCCCTGTCTCAAAACTGTCAACTGCCTCTCAGCTGCTGCTGCCCTGTCAGGGTCATCATAGAGTAACTCCAATGCAGAGAAAAACGAATCTACAGAAGACAATTCAGTGGCATCTGGAGGCAAAGAAAAGGCCCACTCCTGCGGAGGTCCTTGTAAGAGTGACATAACTATGCCCACTCTCTGGCTCTCATCCCCAGAGGACCGTCACTAAGTCAATAACCAGCAATGATATCCAAGACTGAGGTAGTTATATAGGAGGCCAGGGTTCTGATCCAGAACATAATTGGACCATCCCCTGTGAGAACAAAACAGATCCACTGGCAGGAAGACCTGTCAGTCGCAGCAGAACCAAAACACAGATTAACCATGACAAGGCCAGACAGAACTCAGCAGGTGAAGTCGGGTGTGTCTCCCAACCCAGGTAAGCAATAAACCAGAGTTCACACACAGCAAAACAAAACACAGAAACAGGATACAAGAAAATCAGTGCCTTCTCGGCCGAACAGCACGAGCAGAGGGGCGCATAATGCTCTGCAGAGATACCATCCTGACAGGACTGTCTTTTCCCCTTGAAGTCCACTCCTCCCAGAATTTATCATAGAAACGATAAGGGATTAGGGAGTATCTCCTAAATTACTAAATGATTGTGTTTTGCTAAGAAGAAAGGTCTTTGTCTTGAATATAGAGAATTAAATCCATAGTCAAAAACCATTACCTTGTGCTGATTCCTAAGTTGCTGGATAGAGTTTGTCAAGTAGAGATTTTCACTAAATTAGATGTCTGAGAAGCATATAATTTGGTCCCCATTAGAATATGCAGTGAAAAGAAACATTTTCGAAGTCTGGCTAGATCAATTTAAGGTCACATATCTGGTTATAATAAATTTTTTTCTAATTCTGCAGGAAAATAAAACATCAAAATCATGTTCGTACTGTGTTCCAGGATCTAAGAGCTCATCAGCTCTGTATGGAACTAGAGAAATATGAATCCACTGTGATTATAATATTCCTCCTAGGATTTCGAATAGAGATGAGCGAGCATGCTCTATCGAGTATGGTATTTGTGAGAGTTTTGGGCTACTCGAACGTACTCGATACACGGGCTGCATGCTGCTCGGATGCTTGTGTACAAAAAAATCATCCTTTCAACAAGCTTTAAAGAGAACCAATCACCTAAATGTAACTGTTCCTATTATGAAAGTATATCTCTCCCTAACTCTATTCATGAAGATACAGACTGCATTTGCAGTCTGTATCTTTATACTTTACCCAATCCTCTGTTCCCTGGCTGTTCCAGTGGGCACCTCCATCTTGATGACGTCACTTGCGTTCCAGTGGTGCGTTCCAGCGTGACGTCATCAAGATGGCGCCGCCGCCAGAACAGCCAGGGAACAGAAGATCGGGTAAAGTATAAAGATACAGACTGCAAATGCAGTCTGTATCTTCATAGATAGACTTCATGAGGATACAGACTGCATTTGCAGTCTGTATCTTTATACTTTACCTATCCTCTGATTCAGTGCCGGAAGGCCGGGCAGTCTGTATCTTCATAAATAGATTAGAGAAGGACTTTAGATAATACACAGCGATCTTGCGCTGTATAGCGCAAGATCACTGTGTATTAACGGAGCGGCGGGCAAAGGATCATGGGAACCTTTCCTGACGCTCTGCATGACGGGAGTTTCCTGTCTCGCGCCGGCTCTTTTGAAAAGAGCCGGCTCGAGAAAGGAAAGTAAAAAGGGAATAATTAAAAAACGTGACAATAAAAATAATGAATTATATTTACAAATGTCAATAAAATTACAATTTACATCTAATAAGGGAATAATTTTTTTTTTTTAACTTTCTTCCATGATTGGTTCTCTCTTAAGGCTGTGGAAATGCATAATGCACTTCCACAGTCTTAATAAAGTTAAACTGTCATGATCTGACCTTCTGAATCAGTAAAGAGATCCTCTGCTAATCCGGAAGGTCGCGTCTCCATGGATATTGTCTTACTGTGTCTCCAAATCCATGGAGACCTGACCTTCCGGATTAGGAGAAGATCTCTGCACTGGAGGGTCCCATTGGGACAATTTAAACCACATGGGGGGAGAGGTTATACTAACTGGAGCTACCTTCTGCTGTCTTTACAATTGCAGATCAGCCAATCTGGGGGCCAGACTGTTATTTTCTGGTTAACCAGGTACTCTCCGCTCTTCTAACTAGGGGGGGGGGGGCTTGTTAATTACTCAAATCTCCTATTGATTTCAATGGCCTCATTACTCAAATTGGGAACTCGAGTATTAAAAAATACACAACATAAGTAATGAGCGTTCGAGTATATTGGTGCTCACTGCTCACTCATCTCTATTTATGAATAAGGTCTAACAAGATTTAAGTATATAGAGACTGGCCACCTCTAAGAATGTAGCCTTTATTGTTGGATTGAAAGAGGCAGATGCTTCACACTGTACAATACAGTCAGTTCCTATTCTTTTGCCACCACCAGATAAAGCTAGGTCCTTGACTTTTCAAAACAAAGTGTGTGAATCTAAGCAAAAGGTTTCCCTTTGCAATACATGAGCCATGTGTAAAAATCCCTATATCGAAACAAAGGGATTATTGTAGCATCTATTTCATCTCATGCTCAGAGATCTATGTTTATTGTCAATTTATCAATTTTCAAGGAGAAGAATTTCATCCTTGGAGTCACAGGCATAGCTAAGTTTTTTTTTTTTGCAATAGAAAAATTGTCTTGTCTCAATCTCTCCATTTAAAGTTTAACTTATTTCACTGTGACACCACTTATAATAAATGGGCCAAGAGCACCTCTATGCAGGGAAAACTGTGAAGATAATGGAGTTTCACAAAGTGGCAAAATTGTACAATTTTTTTTGCACAAGCTAAGTTTTGGTGCAAAAGATTTTGCACAAAGTGTGAGCTTACACAGCATATGTTCAGATTATGTGCAAAATTGGGTCTTGTGCCCAAATTTTTCATTTTCAGAATCAAGGCGCAAAAAATACCTAGAGGACTACCTCATATAAGCTCAATACAACGGAATATACAGTCATGGGCAAAAGTTTTGAGAATGATACAAATATTAATGTTTACAAAGTCTACTGCTTCAGTTTTTAAAATGGCCATTTGCATATACTCCATAAAGAGTAATCAGCTTAACAGCAATTACTTGCAAAGTGAATATTTGCCTAGAAAATGAACTTTATCCCCCAAAACACATTTCAACATCATTGCAGCCCAACCTTAAAAGAACCAGCTAACATCGTTTAAGTGATTGCTCCATTAACACAGGTGTTGGTGTTGATGAGATCAATCTGTCATGATTAAGTAAGAATGACACCACTGGAGGCTGGTGCTTGGCATCATTGTTTCTCTTCAGTTAACCATGGTTATCTCTTAAGAAACATGTGCAGTTATCATTGCACTGCCCAAAAATGGTCTAACAGGGAAGAGTATTGCAGCTAGAAAGATTGCACCTCAGTCAACAATCTATCGCATCATCAAGAACTTCAAGGAGAGAGGTTCCATTGTTGCCAAAAAGGCTCCAGGGTGCCCAAGAAAGACCAGCAAGCGCCAGGACCCTCTCTTAAAAGTGTTTCAGCTGCGGGATCGGGCTACCAGCAGTGCAGAGCTTGCTCAGGAATGGCAGCAGGCAGGTGTGAGTGCATCTGCACTGTGCACTGTGAGGCAGAGACTCTTGGAGCAAGGTCTGGTCTGAAGGAGGGCAGCAAAGGATCCACTTCTCTCCAGAAAAAAAATCAGGGACAGACTGATATTCTGCAAAAGGTACAGGGAGTGGACTGCTGAGGACTGGGGTAAAGTCATTTTCTCTGATGAATCCCCTTTCCGATTTTTTTGGGACATTTGGAAAACAGCTTATTCGGAGAAGACGAGGTGAGCGCTACCACCAGTCTTGTCTCATGCCAACTGTAAAGCATCCTGAAACCATTCATGTGTGGGGTTGCTTCTCAGCCAAGGGAATCGGCTCTCTCACAGTCTTGCCTAAAAACACAGTCCTGAATAAAGAATGGTACCAGAATGTCCTCCAAGAGCAACTTCTCCCAACCGTCCAAGAGCAGTTTGGCGATCAACAATGTCTTTTCCAGCATGATGGAGCACCTTGCCATAAAGCAAAGGTAATAAATAAATGGTTCAGGGAACAAAACAAAGTTTTTGGGTCCATGGCCTGGAAACTCCCCAG
Organism: Dendropsophus ebraccatus; assembly: GCF_027789765.1. Lineage (NCBI taxonomy): Eukaryota > Metazoa > Chordata > Amphibia > Anura > Hylidae > Dendropsophus > Dendropsophus ebraccatus. Next base: position 26,896,090 of record NC_091456.1, read on the forward strand.
ATCTTATTCCCATTGAGAATTTGTGGTCAATCATCAAGAGACGGGTAAACAAACAAAAAACAACAAATTCTGACAAAATGCGAGCATTGATTGTGCAAGAATGGACTGCAATCAGTCAGGATTTGGTCCAGAAGTTGATTGAGAGCAGCCAGGGAGAATTGCAGAGGTCCTGAAGAAGAAGGGTCAACACTGCAAATATTGACTTGCTGCATTAACTCATTCTAACTGTCAGTATAAGCTTTTGTTACTCATAATATGATTGCAATTGTATTTCTGTATGAGATAAAAACATCTGACAAACACACATAAAAACAAGAGGGCAGCAGATCATGTGAAAATATAATATTTGTGTCATTCTTAAAACTTTTGGCCATGACTGTACTGTTCTTAAATATTATTTTATCACTATACAAAGACTAAAGGCCGGTGCCATACATGGGAACCGGGAAGTTGTTAAAAAAGGGACAGTGGCACCAGCTTCCTCATGACGGCGCTGTTCTATCCATGTGAAAAACCTAAAGCAATTGTATTGATGGTACACTCTCAAAAAGAGAAGCTCGGCACTGGCATCCCAGCTGGCGGCAGTCTATTGATGTAAAAATCTTAAAACGATGTACCTGATCGTACCTGAAGAGAGTATACCATCAGTAGATTTGCTTTAAGTTTTTCACATGGATAGAATGGAATGAATCGTGGTCCTATTCCCGTGTACGGTGAGTTCTATTTCCAGGCACTGTCTGGGGTCAAGCACTGAAGGCGAGCCAGCCAGCTTCCAGTGGGAGCAAACCATTGCTTCATCCCTGGCCAGTGCCCAGGAATAGAACCGCGCCATACACAAGAACCGGGCCGCGATTTAAAAAAAAGACAGTGGAACCGACTTCCTTGAGCCGATGCTGTTCTATCCATGTGAAAAACTTAAAGCAAATGTATTGATGGTACATTCACTTTAAGCATTTTGGGATGCTTGACATCTAATAGCAATCTTTTATCAATAAGCTATAAATCATCATTGTATTATCATTACCATTACTATAAAGTAGTGCTTACTCATATACTTTTGGCTTACATTGCAAACGGACAGCAAACCACTCCTCCTATATATCCCATCAGCATTGTGCTGCTATTAGGGGAGAAATAGGGGAGTTCCAAATGCATATGTGTAAACACAACCTTATACGGTGTTATCTTTACTTACTGTATATCTAACAGTTCCACTGATAAATGTGCAAAGTATTATGAATATAATATAAAAGTGTGTTATATATTTAATAAAGCCACTGCATTTAACTCTTCCTCTCGTGAAGGTGGAATAAGCCAAGTTCAGTTAAAAAGCTATAACGGTCTACAAATGCGTACAAATTAATATGTCTTTTAACTTTTATACTAGAAGTATTTTCGCCATTAACAAACATAATACAGAAATATCCGGCAGATGTTTTTGAGGGGTATATGTGGATGACTTAGTTATGTTTTGGTAAAACAAGCAATATGGTAACTCAAAATTGTACTAATAAATATTGAAACAGTCTCTTTGTGCAGAATAACATATGTCCATATTTTACTTAACATTTAACTCTCCAGAACTGCATGCACACCGAGATGCAGGTTAGAGGATCCCTAACCCTATAGTAAAAACATAAAGATTGGTGCAACAAAGTGTGTCTTTTAGTTATGTTTCTTTTATGTCCTAAAAATAAATTCAGATTGGGGGTGGGAGTGAGGCTTCATTTTTACACCCCCCCCCCCCAATCACTATGTGGTAAAAGTGTTCTGTATTCAGTCAGTAGGATAAAAAAAAAATAAAAAATTAATAGCTTTCAGTTTTACTAAAAACTGGAGTTGGCCACTTTATAGTAAAATTGTTCAGTGTATAGTTCTAGTAAGTGTACTCACTGTATATACTGACAGCAGCTCCCTGTGTACCTCATAGAGCTAAAAGCAGCCTCCCCTCCTCCAGGCTGTGCTGCCCTGCTCTGTGGTGAGTCTGTCCATAAAATGGGCAACATGGAGGAGTACATGCTGTACACTGAACTATTATACTTTAAAGTGGCCAACCTCTTTAAAGGAAAACTATCAAGAGGTTCGTGCATAAATTCCTGGTAGACGCTGAAATTCTCTTGCCGTTACAATTCTTTTTGCGCTCTTAAGTGCCCGCCATTTTCGTGATTTTCAATTCTAGCATAAAATGTAAATCGCTCACTGGGGGGGCGTTCCTCGGCCCTCCAGAGTATCATCCAGCCCCCAAACCAGCTCTGATGCTCATGCCTACTTATGCATATGCGTAAGCAGCTAGGCTGGAATATGCGATAGTAAGTATGCACGAGTCTGCTGATAGCTTTCTATTAATTAAAAAAAAACAACTTGAAAATGACCCATTCTGACCTGAAATAAAGACAAAAAGAGGCACAGGTGCCGTGTATGATACCAGAGGCAAACGTGGAGAGTGTAGGGGTGGTATTGTGCTCACCTGAAAGCCACTTGATCTAGTAGCGTATCACCCTAATTAGGTTATATATCCAAGCCGGGGTCTCTCGCTTGCTAGCTGGATTCACAGGACTGCAAAAGCTGGTGGTACCTCTAAACAGGATGCTCCAAGGGGGGGGGGGGGCGTGTGTAAACAAGAGTAAAAAGAAAAAAAAATTGGTACCATTAGCGCTTTCACTGCCAGAAAATAGTGCATAGTGCACTTTGGTTCTGAGGAAGGGAGGATACTCTCCCGAAACATGTTAACGTTGTGCAACTAAATAAACAAGTTTTTCTTCATCCGCCTGGTGAATTGGATTTTCTGGCAGTGACAGCGCTGGTAATGGTACCAATTTTTTGGGGATTTTTCTTTTTACGCCCATTCTGACCCTAACGTTTTTTAATTGAATTTTTTTTTTTACAATGGAGATGTGTGTTATTTTTTGCACTGTGGGCTGTGTTTCTCCTAAATCTCCTAAATTACTAAATGATTATGTTTTGCTAAGAAGAAAGGTCTTTGTCTTGAATATAGAGAATTAAATCCATAGTCAAAAACCATTACCTTGTGCTGATTCCTAAGTTGCTGGATAGAGTTTGTCAAGTAGAGATTTTCACTAAATTAGATGTCTGAGAAGCATATAATTTGGTCCCCATTAGAATATGCAGTGAAAAGAAACATTTTCGAAGTCTGGCTAGATCAATTTAAGGTCACATATCTGGTTATAATACAATTTTTTTCTAATTCTGCAGGAAAATAAAACATCAAAATCATGTTCGTACTGTGTTCCAGACAGGGCCGATTCTAGCTTTTCTGCTGCCTGAGGCGAAAATTAAAATGGCGACACCCCCCCCCCCCCCCCATGCTAGAATCAATTGTGTAGCAACTATTCACACGTCGATAAACTTATTTTCTCATTGTGTATTATGATGTTCTGCAGAACCTCATAATACACCTCAGCTGCTGCAGAACCTCATCATACACCTCAGCTGCTGCAGAACCTCATCATACACCTCAGCTGCTGCAGAACCTCATTATACACCTCAGCTGCTGCAGAACCTCATCATACACCTCAGCTGCTGCAGAACCTCATCATACACCTCAGCTGCTGCAGAACCACATAAGCCTCCTACTTTATAAAGAACCAGTGTATGAACCTCCTATGTACTGCAGGGTGTAAGTGACAAAAACTTCACTTACAGGCTGCAGCACAAATATAATTAAAGGGCATAAGAGAAGGAGAGGTCTTCACTGCGCTGCACTGGTGACCCCTGACCTCTGCACGGAGCCCGCACATTTTTCTACCTACTGGCAGCTGGAGATCGGAGGTCAGGGGTTATCACTGTACAAGTGAAGAAGCAGACCTCTAATTCTCTGAAGCTCTTTAACCCTTTGTGCTGCAGCCTGTAAGTGAAGTCTGTGTGACTTACACACTGCAGTACATGAAGGGGTTAAGTACTCTGACAGGCTCTGGCATGGTCGCTCCAGCACAGGGTCCAGGAAACGCTGCAGCCGTACTGAGACCCTGTCTGTGAGGTAAGGCAGAGAGGCAGGGGGTGAAGGAGGGGTACGGATCGTGCTGGTCTGAGAGGCCACAGTGAGACACTGTCTCTGTGGGGCAGGAGGGGTGAGCGGAGCTAGGCCATGCTGTGCTTGGGTGGGGGTGGGGGGCGCCATTGCCACTCTGCAGCATCCCCCCTGCCCACCCGCTCACTGTGCAGCCTCCAAGTGGACACAATGATAAATTAAAGAACACTTACTCTTCTCCTCAGCTGTGTCTTCCTTCTTCTGGGGCCTGGCTTCCCTCATCTCCTTCTCCTTCCCCTTCCGGCTCCTCTGAGGTGCGTCGGAAAAGTGACGTCAGCCATCAGAAGTGTGCTGTAACAGATGTGCCTGCGCATGGCACGTCTGCTAAATGGATGTGATTGTAAAGGGGCTGAGCTGGGGGGAGCTGGACCCAGCCCCGGAGTGCAAATGCCAGACGCAGACGCCACTGGTGTCAGGGAAGGTTCTGCCGCCCCCTGCAGGACCCCAAGAGCTGCCGCCTGAGGCGGAAGCCTCAGCCTGCCTCATGGCAGAAGCGGGCCTGGTTCCAGGATCTAAGAGCTCATCAGCTCTGTATGGAACTAGAGAAATATGAATCCACTGTGATTATAATATTCCTCCTAGGATTTCGAATAGAGATGAGCGAGCATGCTCTATCGAGTATGGTATTTGTGAGAGTTTTGGGCTACTCGAACGTACTCGATACACGGGCTGCATGCTGCTCGGATGCTTGTGTACAAAAAAATCATCCTTTCAACAAGCTTTAAAGAGAACCAATCACCTGAATGTAACTGTTCCTATTATGAAAGTACATCTCTCCCTAACTCTATTCATGAAGATACAGACTGCATTTGCAGTCTGTATCTTTATACTTTACCCAATCCTCTGTTCCCTGGCTGTTCCAGTGGGCGCCTCCATCTTGATGACGTCACGTGCGTTCCAGTGGTGCGTTCCAGCGTGACGTCATCAAGATGCCGCCGCCGCTGGAACAGCCAGGGAACAGAGGATCGGGTAAAGTATAAAGATACAGACTTACTGGGTTCACACACAGTATATTTCAGGCAGTATTTAGTCCTCATGTCAGGTCCTCATAGCAACCAAAACCAGGAGTGGACTAAAAACACAGAAAGGATCTGTTCACACAATGTTGAAATTGAGTGAATGGCCGCCATATAACAGTAAATAATTGCCATTATTTCAATACAACAGCCATTGTTTTAAGATAACAGCAAATATTTGTCATTAAATGGCGGTCATCCACTCAATTTCTACATTATGTGAACAGATCCTTTCTGAGTTTTCAATCCACTCCTGGTTTTGGTTGCTATGAGGACCTGACATGAGGACCAAATACTGCCTGAAATATACTGTGTGTCAACCCAGCCTCTGAAAATGCAGTCTGTATCTTCATAGATAGACTTCATGAAGATACAGACTGCATTTGCAGTCTGTATCTTTATACTTTACCTATCCTCTGATTCAGTGCCGCAAGGCCGGGCGCCGCTATCTTGATTACGGGCCTTGCGTTCCACCGCTGGAACGCAAGTGATGTAATCAAGATGGCGGCGCCGGCCTTGCTGCACCGATGAAGAGGATAGGTAAAGTATAAAGATACAGACTGCAGAGGCAGTCTGTATCTTCATAAATAGATTAGAGAAGGACTTTAGATAATACACAGCGATCTTGCGCTGTATAGCGCGAGATCACTGTGTATTAACGGAGCGGCGGGAAAAGGATCATGGGAACCTTTCCTGACGCTCTGCATGACGGGAGTTTCCTGTCTCGCGCTGGCTCTTTTGAAAAGAGCCGGCTCGAGACAGGAAAGTGAAAAGGGAATAATTAAAAAACGTGACAATAAAAATAATGAATTATATTTACAAATGTCAATAAAATTACGATTTACATCTAATTAGGGAATAATTTTTTTTTTTAACTTTCTTCCATGATTGGTTCTCTCTTAAGGCTGTGGAAATGCATAATGCACTTCCACAGTCTTAATAAAGTTAAACTGTCATGATCTGACCTTCTGAATCAGTAAAGAGATCTTCTGCTAATCCGGAAGGTCGCATCTCCAAATATGGATATTGTCTTACTGTGTCTCCAAATCCATGGAGACCTGACCTTCCGGATTAGGAGAAGATCTCTGCACTGGAGGGTCCCATTGTGACAATTTAAACCACATGGGGGAGAGGTTATACTAACTGGAGCTACCTTCTGCTGTCTTTACAATCGCAGATCAGCCAATCAGACTCCTGGGCGCCAGACTGTTATTTTCCGGTTAACCAGGTACTCTCCGCTCTTCTAACTAGGGGGGGGGGGGCTTGTTAAATACTCAAATCTCCTATTGATTTCAATGGCCTCATTACTCAAATTGGGAACTCGAGTATTAAAAAATACACAACATAAGTAATGAGCGTTCGAGTATATTGGTGCTCACTGCTCACTCATCTCTATTTATGAATAAAGTCTAACAAGATTTAAGTATATAGAGACTGGCCACCTCTAAGAATGTAGCCTTTATTGTTGGATTGAAAGAGGCAGATGCTTCACACTGTACAATACAGTCAGTTCCTATTCTTTTGCCACCACCAGATAAAGCTAGGTCCTTGACTTTTCAAAACAAAGTGTGTGAATCTAAGCAAAAGGTTTCCCTTTGCAATACATGAGCCATGTGTAAAAATCCCTATATCGGAACAAAGGGATTATTGTAGCATCTATTTCATCTCATGCTCAGAGATCTATGTTTATTGTCAACTTATCAATTTTCAAGGAGAAGAATTTCATCCTTGGAGTCACAGGCATAGCTAAGTTTTTTTTTTTGCAATAGAAAAATTGTCTTGGCTCAATCTCTCCATTTAAAGTTTAACTTATTTCACTGTGACACCACTTATAATAAATGGGCCAAGAGCACCTCTATGCAGGGAAAAATGTGAAGATAATGGAGTGCCACAAAGTGGCAAAATTGTACAATTTTTTTTTGCACAAGCTATGTTTTGGTGCAAAAGATTTTGCACAAAGTGTGAGCTTACTTAGCATATGTTCAGATTATGTGCAAAATTGGGTCTTGTGCCCATATTTTTCATTTTCAGAATCAAGGTGCAAAAAATACCTAGAGGACTACCTCATATAAGCTCAATACAATGAAATATACAGTCATGGGCAAAAGTTTTGAGAATGATACAAATATTAATGTTTACAAAGTCTACTGCTTCAGTTTTTAAAATGGCCATTTGCATATACTCCATAAAGAGTGATCAGCTTAACAGCAATTACTTGCAAAGTGAATATTTGCCTAGAAAATGAACTTTATCCCCCAAAACACATTTCAACATCATTGCAGCCCAACCTTAAAAGAACCAGCTAACATCGTTTAAGTGATTGCTCCATTAACACAGGTGTTGGTGTTGATGAGGACAGGGCGGGAGATCAATCTGTCATGATTAAGTAAGAATGACACCACTGGAGGCTGGTGCTTGGCATCATTGTTTCTCTTCTGTTAACCATGGTTATCTCCTAAGAAACATGTGCAGTTATCATTGCACTGCACAAAAATGGTCTAACAGGGAAGAGTATTGCAGCTAGAAAGATTGCACCTCAGTCAACAATCTATTGCATCATCAAGAACTTTAAGGAGAGAGGTTCCATTGTTGCCAAAAAGGCTCCAGGGTGCCCAAGAAAGACCAGCAAGCGCCAGGACCCTCTCTTAAAAGTGTTTCAGCTGCGGGATCGGGCTACCAGCAGTGCAGAGCTTGCTCAGGAATGGCAGCAGGCAGGTGTGAGTGCATCTGCACTGTGCACTGTGAGGCAGAGACTCTTGGAGCAAAGTCTGGTCTGAAGGAGGGCAGCAAAGAAGCCACTTCTCTCCAGAAAAAAAATCAGGGACAGACTGATATTCTGCAAAAGGTACAGGGAGTGGACTGCTGAGGACTGGGGTAAAGTCATTTTCTCTGATGAATCCCCTTTCCGATTTTTTGGGGACATTTGGAAAACAGCTTATTCAGAGAAGACGAGGTGAGCGCTACCACCAGTCTTGTCTCATGCCAACTGTAAAGCATCCTGAAACCATTCATGTGTGGGGTTGCCAAGGGAATCGGCTCTCTCACAGTCTTGCCTAAAAACACAGTCCTGAATAAAGAATGGTACCAGAATGTCCTCCAAGAGCAACTTCTCCCAACCGTCCAAGAGCAGTTTGGCGATCAACAATGTCTTTTCCGGCATGATGGAGCACCTTGCCATAAAGCAAAGGTAATAAATAAATGGCTCAGGGAACAAAACATAAAGATTTTGGGTCCATGGCCTGGAAACTCCCCAGATCTTATTCTCATTGAGAATTTGTGGTCAATCATCAAGAGACGGGTAAACAAACAAAAACCAACAAATTCTGACAAAATGCGAGCATTGATTGTGCAAGAATGGACTGCTATCAGTCAGGATTTGGTCCAGAAGTTGATTGAGAGCAGCCAGGGAGAATTGCAGAGGTCCTGAAGAAGAAGGGTCAACACTGCAAATATTGACTTGCTGCATTAACTTATTCTAACTGTCAGTATAAGCTTTTGTTACTCATAATATGATTGCAATTATATTTCTGTATGAGATAAAAACATCTGACAAACACACATAAAAACAAGAGGGCAGCAGATCATGTGAAAATATAATATTTGTGTCATTCTTAAAACTTTTGGCCATGACTGTACTGTTCTTAAATATTATTTTATCACTATACAAAGACTAAAGGCCGGTGCCATACACAGGAACTGGGAAGTTGTTAAAAAAGGGACAGTGGCACCAGCTTCCTCATGACGGCGCTGTTCTATCCATGTGAAAAACCTAAAGCATTTGTATTGATGGTACACTCTCAAAAAGAGAAGCTCGGCACTGGCATCCCAGCTGGCGGCAGTCTATTGAAGTAAAAATCTTAAAACGATGTACCTGATCGTACCTGAAGAGAGTGTACCATCAGTACATTTGCTTTAAGTTTTTCACATGGATAGAATGGAATGAATCGTGGTCCTATTCCTGTGTACAGTGAGTTCTATTTCCAGGCACTGTCTGGGGTCAAGCACTGAAGGCGAGCCAGCCAGCTCCCAATGGGAGCAAACCAGTGCTTCATCCCCGGCCAGTGCCCAGGAATAGAACCGCGCCATACACAAGAACCGGGCCGCAATTTAAAAAAAAAGACAGTGGAACCGACTTCCTCGAGCCGATGCTATTCTATCCATGTGAAAAACTTAAAGCAAATGTATTGATGGTACATTCACTTTAAGCATTTTGGGATGCTTGACATCTAATAGCAATCTTTTATCAATAAGCTATAAATCATCACCGTATTATAAAGTAGTGCTTACTCATATACTTTTGGCTTACATTGCAAACGGACAGCAAACCACTCCTCCTATATATCCCATCAGCATTGTGCTGCTATTAGGGGAGAAATAGGGGAGTTCCAAATGCATATGTGTAAACACAACCTTATACGGTGTTATCTTTACTTACTGTATATCTTAACAGTTCCACTGATAAATGTGCAAAGTATTATGAATATAATATAAAAGTGTGTTATATATTTAATAAAGCCACTGCATTTAACTCTTCCTCTCGTGAAGGTGGAATAAGCCAAGTTCAGTTAAAAAGCTATAACGGTCTACAAATGCGTACAAATTAATATGTCTTTTAACTTTTATACTAGAAGTATTTTCGCCATTAACAAACATAATACAGAAATATCCGGCAGATGTTTTTGAGGGGTATGTGTGGATGACTTAGTTATGTTTTGGTAAAACAAGCAATATGGTAACTCAAAATTATACTAATAAATATTGAAACAGTCTCTTTGTGCAGAATAACATATGTCCATATTTTACTTAACATTTACAGAAAGAAGACTGAAAACAAATTCTGGTTGTAATTGGGTAATGTCTATTTCCTTTTAACACCAGGTGCAACAACTTCTGCTTGTATTTGCTTTTTCGTTGCAATAGTAAAGCTATATATATATATATATATAAAGCTGCTTTAGGAAATAAATTCATTTTGAAATAAATGTGCTACATCCCACAGTAAGTAAGTATGTATTAAATGCTATGTTGAAGGGGTTATCCATTTAAGAGCAAAAAATGAAATGCTAGTTGGTCTTACTCACCAAGTCCCCCTGAGTATTTTGAGCCATCTCTTGTCTTTCTAGCTGCTGCAGTTATTTCTGAGTTACAGGTTTTTCTAAAAGCCGATCTAAAACTAAGATAGTAAACTACATTTCCCATCATGCATTTCCCTGAGTGGTCCATTTGCGTACATGCCCCCTTAGCTTTCTTTCCTGCCCACTGATGTCATTACTATTGCGCAGTAAACACAGAACTGTTTTTTCATAGCTTTTGCATTACATCACCCCATATGTATTCCATACTAGCTGCTGATGTAGCAGAGCTGATGTGTGCATAGTGTAGCTATGTGCTGCATAACGTTATCTGTTTGCTGGGGGGTGTATTGTAGGTTTAGATCTCTGCTTGCTGACTGTAAATCAGAGTAAATCAGAGTAGAGCTGGGACACAAAACCAGGCACATAGGCCTGCATTACTGACAGCAAGCAGAGATAGAACTATAACTTTTCATATTACAGGAACCCAGGCTCAGGGACACATTTAAGTTTATTGAAGCAGCACAGGTGCATGGAGATCGAGTTACCAGTCAATAGACAGCTAACCCGACCCCCAGAGAGGAGATCACATGTCCTGTGTCTACAAAGGGAGGGGGAAGAGGGAGCTGAGCGTGGTCAGAGTGGACCGAGAGTAAAGGATTTTACACTTACAAAGGGGATAAAAATTATTTAAAAAACAGAGAAAAGGTGCAAGATACATGTATATTAGACATAGGGTGGTATTGGGAAAGGGAATCGTTTAGAGTATTGTTTTTGTTACCCAGATAACCCCTTCAAGCAGCCCATGCTGCAAGTTCAGAAAAATGCTTGTTAGGCTGGGTTCCAACTCTGGGTTCCATATTTTCGGATAGCTGGTCATTCCAAGGTGAAAATGCGTCCGTTCTTTTCACAATGTCCAAAATAATGCCAAAAAATGACATTGTTTGAACAAAGACTTAGAATTCAGCATTTCAAAAAGGTGAAATTTTTCTTTTGGTCACAAAGGCCCAAAACACCCTGATCACATGCTTTCCTTTGTTATTTATTTCCTCCTTTTACATTTGTATTTATCCTTAATAACTTAGCACATTGCTCTCTATATGATCCCTAATTGAATCCTGAAGCACAATTACTCCTATTCCTTTCAGGTAGGGATGGTCCGAACCTGCAGAGGTTTGGGTTCGTATGAACCTGAACGCTCGGCAGCAGGATCTATCTGTCTGCTTGCTCCGCAGAGCGGGCGGATCCAACGGAAGTAACGCCCTGAAAACTGGGATACAGCCTATGGCTATGGCTGTATCCCAGTTTTTCAGGCGGTCCACCCGCTGGATCCGCCCGCTCCACGGAGCGGGCAGACAGCGGGAATCATTGCCGAGGGTTCGGACCATCCCTACTTTCAGGCTGTTCCTTCTGTACAACCTGCAACTAACAGCTAAGCTGGCTCAGGAACCAAAACCCCTCCTTCCTAAACCAGTTCTTGAGCCATTTATTTACTCCCGATTACCCTGCTGTCGTTCTTCGGTGGTAAAGGTAGTTGTTCATAATGCTAACATCGCCATCAACCTTTTCCTTTAAAGTGTCACTGTTATAATAATAAAAAAAACAAACAGAAAATACTGCGTTTTTGCAATCCGCTTTTTTCATCCGTTTATGCAAAGATGAAAAGACTGATAGAAAAACGGATGCATTTGTGTGCATGCGCTTTGATCCGTTTTTCCATTGACATCCATTATAAAAAAATACGGATCAAAATGCACAAACGTACAAAAAAATAAGGTCAGCTAAGTTTTTCTGTACGTTAAAAAAAGGATGCGTTTTGATACATTTTTTTTTTATAATGGTAGTCAATGAAAAAAATAAATTAAAATTGATGCACACAAATGCATCCATTTTTCCATCTGTTTTTTTTTTTTTTGCAAAAAATGGATGAAAAAAATGATTGCAAAAACATAGTGTGAAACAAGCCTTAGTTAAACTCTGAGACTGCCCTGCCCTGGAATTATATAGGTGCTGGTTAGAGGCTCTTATCTGGCTTGGTAAGTTCTTTTCAGTAATTGTCCCTGCTGACCCAGTATTGTTAATTCTAGGCGGCGTGGATCTCATTCAGAACAACTTTCTGTTTAGATCCATAGAATTATTCTTGCAATTATGATTTCAGGCTTGTTTCATAATTTTGCTGAGTGCTCTGAGTATCTGCCAACACTGTTGGATTGAAAGCGACAGGTGAAGAAGGTTATGCTTTATGAAAACTCACATTTTAGATTTAGTGTCAGAACTGAAAGTTTCTTTGGAAATGGCATTTTTTTTTTTTTCAATTAAACTGCTTGAGAGACAGGCTTTAGGGGAACAATTTTTTTCTGTTTTTCTTTTTCTTTATTTTAATTTCTTGTAGACTAATATGTCAGCATTGTTTTTTAGATTGAAAAGTGTACAGTAAAAAGTGACTTTACATGAAGCCTTGAGAGTGTTATTATTTTTAGATGTTTTAGTAGTGGTTGTTATGTTTATATGTTATAGATACTTTTTATTTCTTTGGACTTTTTTTAAACATATAAAAGAGACTGGTTATTGTGTTTCTTGATAATGCTAATATGTAGCATACAATTTTTTTGTAAGGGTTTTTTTTTAACCCCTTAAGGACCCATGCCATACTGGTAGGTCATGAGACCCTGTCACTTAAGGACCCATGACATGTCAGTAGGCCAGAAAGTCAGGAGGCTCTATGAAGCGAGCTCAGGAGCTGAGCTCACTTCATAGAGGGTGAAGAATGGCTGCTATGAGCAGCCAGGTCCTCAATGTTATTGGTGGGACTTACTTGGGACTTACAACCATACTTCTGCACTCCTGTCACTGTCAGATCAAGACACTGCAGGGGAGATTTATCAAAGGGGTGTTAAAGTAGAACTGGCTCAGTTGTCCCTAGCAACCAATCAGATTCCACTTTTTTACTCTTTACAGATTCCTTGGAAAATGAAAAGTAGAATCTGATTGGTTGCTAGGGGTCTCTAAGACAATTCTATTTTATACCAGTTTGATAAATCTCCCTGTGGCTGTTTACCATGCAGGATCAATAATGTGATAATTTAATAGTTCAGGCGATTCTGCAACCAGGTACGCCATGGGTCTCTAAGGAGTTAATATAGTGCAGAAGGTGCAAACTCAATAATCTGAAAAGATTGCAATGCATTAGTAACTTTAAGAGGTAGAACTCAGATGTGTACCAAATTTATTGAGTGTTCTGGACTGGACATGACAGGGAATGGGTGTGGCTTACAGTGTGACAAGAAGGTGTAGCTTACAGTGTGCTAAAAGTTAGTGCAAAACAATTGACCTAAAGCAAGCCAACTAAGCAGTTGCATGAAGTCTTATTCCGATAATTCGTCCATGTGCAAGGGCCATCAAACATCCAACAAATGAGCAAACACTCTATTAGTGGTATTAGCCATACTATGCCCTATGTAAATAGATGATGTGTGGTCAATAGAGATAAGCACAACCAAAGCATGCTTGAGTCCAGTGTCGGACTAAGGTATCTGGGGCCCACCAGAGGAAATGATCCTGGGGGCCCACCAATGAAGAGCCAGTACGAAACAACATGTCAGTCAATGTGCAGGTTCTAAAGCTGGGGGCTCACTGGAGAATCCTCAATGCTTGAGTCTGATCATTCAGTATTTGAATACTGTTGGCAAAGGAAGTTGGATGCAGCCCCAGGGAATCTTGGAAAACATGGATACAGCCTATGGCTGTGTCCCTGCCATCTGTAGTAGTTCCCAGCTGTCAATTATAGTCAAACACTAAGTGCAACTGTCAGCACCGCAACTGTCAGCCATGATCTGGTGTTGACAGTAAACCTATAGATGTTGCTATCAGTGTGACAACATCATCTATAGGGGAACAGAGGGAGAAATATCCCTTGTTTCAGCTGGGGCTCTGCAAAGCAATCTCAGAGTCCCAATGGTAGCTATGGACACAGAAGGCCTCACTGATGCCTCGAATGTCCTGGCTACGGAAGCCAGAAGGAGAGGGAGGGGACAGGAGAGGGCAAGGTGGGCAGAGATTGCAGCAGTGCTTTTCAGGTTATGTTATTACAAGAGAAGCACTGCCACAACCTCTGCCGACTGCCATCTCACCTACCACTATCAAAAGCTCTCCTGAGTTGCTGGCATACTTAAATCTATTACTGCAATGACAGAACTCAGTTTATTGCAACAGAAGCCCCTTTGATGCCTCTATTACAATGACAGAACTGGGTTCTATCATTACAGTAAGGGATTTGAAAATTCCCAAAGTGATGCCAGAAAAATACAACTCAAGGCGCATTGATATGTAAATAAAAAAAGTTATGGAACTTGGAACATGACTATAAAAAAAAATGCTTGGTCCTTAAGGCGCCAAATAGGCAAGAACGTAAAGAGTTAAATATTCAGAATAAAAAAAAATAAATGAAATCTCTTGTAAAATATTTTATTTAATACATTACTATGTAAATAGCCAAGATATTTCATTTTTAGTGATAAACATTTCATTGGGTTTAGACCTCAGAAGAGGGATGATTTGGTATTGAATCCCAGTTCAGGTTTTCTCTTACCAGAATTTATAGGATCATATACACATAAATGCCAGTGCTCAGCTTGATCTATGTGTAAGTGGGGAGTAATTCTGAAATTCCGAGGATTTTGTTTTTATTCTGTTGCCTTTCAGAGCACTTATAAAACTGATGCTTATCACAGATGGTCTTAAAAGCACTCCGTAAAAGAAGCTGTTGAAAATTAGTTTTTGTAGGGAAAAAAAATAACTGCAAGGTGTGAAAAATAATGTTATTTTCATGTGTTTTGTACATTCATTTGAAATCCTTGGCTTCTTTTCTAATAACTTTCCGCGCGACAGAGACCTGACAATAACCTCAATATTGCAAGGTCATTGGAAATTAATTAGAGACATATTTTTGTCAGCTTTCTTTTCAAAGGGTAAACATTCCCGGCAAATATCAAGATGACTAATACATATTAGTAATACAATATCATTTTTTCCTTCTGGAAGGAGGGGGGGGGGGGTTTGCCCGAGGTATGTCTTACACATGATGGATTTCTGTTCTTAATATTTATTCAAAAGCAGGAAAAAAAGTCTGCTTAGAATTATTTTTTACTACTGATAGAAATTCTTACTCTAATTATTCTGGATGAACGTGAGTTGGTTTGAATGTGAATATTAATAATTCATTTAATTCTTAGATGATGTAAATTTAGACTAGACAGTCTAAGAACGCACTAGACTTCTCAAAGTGTCTCATGTTGTTTGATGAATCTGCTGACCCTCTAGTCTAAATTTAGACCAACTACAGTATTTTCTTGCGTAAAAGTCAGGGGTCGTCTTATATGTTGGGTGTCATCTTGTAGGGTGGGTGCTGAAAAACTTTGGAACAGGACTGGAGAATCTGCGGTCGCCGCATGGGGGGGGGGGGGGCGGGCATTTGAAAAGGGAGTTGCAGGCGTCCAGGGTATGAAAAAAAGAGATGCGGTAGAAGGGCGCTGTGCCCTAAAAAACACACCTCTTTCTTTTTTTTTTTTTTAAATTCTTTATTTTCAACCAAGCAAGGAACAAGGCATGACAGTATCCAGCCACACATGCCGGAGGAGAAAAACATCAACATCAAATAAATGTCATCAGGAGTTAGCATGTAGCCACAATCCGGCCACAAGACACACTTAAACGTACAGAAAATCAGGAAAAGATCTCCAACCAACTGCGGGAGGACACCCCGCCTGTCCAGCTCGACCTTTTCACTTTATCAAACATAAACCATCACAAAAACACAAAACAAACATAGGACTACATTGTAACATCAGATGTGCGAAAGGAACGCATAAACATATAAGGACACAGGACAGAAGAGGAGGGGAGGGAGGGGGGGGGGGGGGAGGGGGGGAAAGGGAGAGATGGGGGCCAGCGTGTGTCAGCAGGTGTATGAACACTCAGTTTCATCTTACCTCAGGTAAAGGTCCCGTCCGGGAGGCATCAGCAGTACGCAGGAGATCTCTATAGGCATCCGTCTCCTGGAAGGTAGCCCAAGGAGCCCAAGTGGAGTGGAAGTTTTTATTTTTGGAATGAAGTTCTGCAGTGAGATCTTCCATCCACATTACGTCATTTACTTTGGCGACCCAGAGCGAAGGGGAGGGAGGGGAACGTTGTTTCCAACAGAGAGGAATACATGCTCTGGCCGCCATTACTAAGTAACTCAGCAAAGAATGTTTGTATGCCTTTAGAGGGATCTCGCTGTGGTGGAGTAAGAACAGGGCCGGACCCAAACGCATGGACAGGCCGGTCACCTTCTTGATGGTTTCAATTACAACTGACCAAAAGTCAAGCAAGCGTGGGCATTCCCAGAACACATGTAGGAATGTCCCCTCAGCCTCCCCACATCTCCAGCAGTTAGGGTCAACCTGGGGGATAAGGGAGTGTAGTTTGGACGGTACTCTGTACCACCGCGAGAGGAGTTTGTAGTTAGCTTCCTGAAATTTGGAGCTGATGGAGGACTTGTGCGTCAGATAGAAAATTCCCGATCTCTGGGCCTCAGTAAGATTAATTCCCAGATCGGCTTCCCATTTAAGGAGATAGGGTGGTGGGGTCTCCTCCGGACTGGCCTGTAGTAACTGGTATACAACAGAAAGGGTGTGTCTGAGCGGTTCCTGGGAGTTGCAGAGCTCCTCAAAATCCGTGAGTGCACGGGTGAATTGGGTTGCCTGGGGCAGAGATAGCAGATAATGTCTCAGTTGCATTACCCTCCAATGTCCCAAGGCACACGGTTCCGTCAGCGCTAGTAGGGTTTCCGCAGAGAGCCAGTCTCCATTCTGTATATAAAACTTGGCTCTATGGTTCCCAGCCACTATCCAGTCTCGGAATACCTTGTCCGTCAGGCAGGGGGTGAAGTCGGGATTCCCCAAAATGGGGGTCATGCTGGAAATGGGTGGCAGGAAAGCTTGTCTAAGCGTCCTATCTGAGCAAGTCGCCAACGCTGGGCCAATGGTGGGATGATATTTAAGATCATTAAGGCGTTCCACCGGTAGCCACGCTACACTATTCAGTGGCAAGCCCGTGTACGATTGTTCTATCGCCACCCACGGTTTCCTGCTGCTATTCCTACACCAGTCTACAACATGTGATAACTGAGTGGCCAGGTAGTACTTTTTAATGTCAGGCAGTCCAATCCCTCCACGTTCCTTTGGGCATGTGAGTAATGATTTCCGGATGCGCGCTGGTTTGCCACCCCAAATAAATTTAGTTTGGATGGAGGATATGGAACGGAAAAAGGCTGTCGGGATGCGGATGGGGAGGCACTGGAGCAAGAACAAGAGTCTGGGTAGAATATTCATTTTATAAATGGCGCAACGCCCAAACCACGTGTGGAGTCCTTTCACCCAGCGAGTGCAGTCAGCCTTGACGGCATTCAGCAACGGCAGATAGTTACGTTGATACAGGGTACTGAGGTCGGCGGCCACATAAATACCTAGGTATTTGATAGCCTCAGCAGACCAAGAAAAACTGAAAGAAGAACGGAGGCGATTGACCATCTCCATAGGCAAGGAGATGTTCAATGCCTCCGATTTGGTGAAGTTTATTTTAAAATTAGAAAGTCTGGCATAGGTGGCGAACTCTCTCATTAAATTTGGCAATGCAATGAGGGGGTCGGTAATGAAGAATAACAGATCATCGGCATAGGCCGCTATTTTATACTGCGTCCTCCGTATCGTCATCCCATTGACATTTGGGTTTGCCCTGACATGACACAAAAATGGCTCCAAGGTTAAAATAAAAATCGGGGGAGACAGAGGGCACCCCTGACGAGTGCCGTTCCGAATCGGAAAGCCTTCCGAGAGGATGCCGTTCGCTTTGACTTGTGCGCTTGGTGAGGCATATAAGGACATGACCCAAGCCAGGAAGGAGGGGCCCAGACCAATAAACTTCAATGTTTCCACCATGAAGGACCAGTTAACCCTATCGAAAGCCTTTTCTGCGTCTGTTGAGAGCAGCATTAGCGGCGAGCTAGACAGGTTGGCTTTATGAATCAGGTTAATGGCCTTCATGGTGTTGTCGCGCGCCTCTCTACCAGGCATAAAGCCCGCTTGGTCTGGGTGAATGATACGGTCCAGGAGGGCCACCAATCGTGAGGCAAGTATCTTGGCAAATAGTTTAAGATCTACATTAAGTAACGATATTGGTCTATAGTTAGAGCAAAGGGTACTATCCTTCCCTGGCTTGGGTATGACCACCACATGAGCGCGTGTGGAGTCACTCGGCAGGGAGGCCCCCCGTGAGATGGAATTATAAGCGGCCAGGAAGTGTGGGGACAGCTCTTCCTGGAACGTCTTATAATATGTCAGACCAAACCCATCCGGACCCGGGGATTTGCCAGTTTGTGTGGATTTGATCGCCAGTGCTAACTCCCCAGCTGAAATTGGCGCCTCCAGGGCCTCAACATCCCCCGCCGACAGCGCGGGCATTCCCGATTGTGTAATATATCGACGGATTTTGTCACGGAACGTCGTGTCCAGCGTCGCCGGATTGTCTGTGTCCACAGAGTACAAGGTGGCATAAAACTGTTTAAAAGCCGCCGCTATTGCCCCTGGTGTGTTAGCCCGTGTAGTCGGGCCCGTTTGGACGAACGGGATATAGGACTGTTGATGTTGTGTCCGGAGCGCCCTAGCTAGTGAGCGCCCGCATTTATTACCGTGTTCGTAAAAGTGGCGCCTGCATTTAGCCAGTTTAGACCGGGCATTCTTAGTAAGGTGTGCTCTCAGAAGATCGCGGGTTTGCAATAAAGTCACCCTGGTGTCTTCCGTAGGAGTGCGTTTATGCAAAGTTTCCAGCTCCTCCACCCTTCCCAAGAGCTGCAAGGTCTTAGCGGCATGGTCCTTTTTGAGTCTAGAACCGTGTTTAATCAAAATGCCCCTGGCTACGCATTTATGAGCCTCCCACAGGATCCCTGGGGAGATGTCGTCTGAAGCATTTGTCGTGAAATAGTCGGTTAGGGACTTCTTAAGATCCTCCCGGGCCGCTACGTCAGAAAGGAGCGAGGTATTCAGTTTCCAATTCCATTGACGAGGGACGGGTTGGGGGAGAGAAAGCTCCACCGTGGCCATCGCATGGTCAGAAAAGGTGATAGACCCTATTCTCGCTCCTGTAAGGAGATGCAGGTCCCTATGATGGAGAAAGCAGTAGTCTAGTCGGGAGTACATGTCTCTGACCGGAGAGTAAAAGGTGAAGTCTTTGTCACGAGGATGTAGTGTTCTCCACGTGTCTATGTACTGATGGGCATGTAATGATGCGTTAACCCTCTTAACCACCGCCGCAGGCAGATGAGAGTGACCCGTGGAAGTGTCTGTCTTTGGATCTAAAGCTACGTTAAAGTCGCCCCCCATGACAGTCACCCCCTCTGAGAAGTCCTCCACCAGCTCCAAAAAGCGTTTCAGCACTGAATCCTGACCGGTGTTAGGCAGGTATATTGACACTAAGGTGTAGATGGACGAGGCAATTTTACCTTTCACCATCAGAAGCCTGCCTTCCCCATCACAGCGAGAATCAAGGAACTCCCAGGGAAGGGAGCGGGATATCAAAATGCTCACGCCCCGTGCTTTGGAATCATCAGTGTGACTATGGTAGGCATACGGGAACCACCTGTTAGAGAGATTGAATAAAGAGTTAGCCTTAATATGAGTCTCCTGAAGTAAGGCGACCTGTACACGCTGTGCCTTCAGGAAGCTAAGTAAGATGGACCTTTTACCTGGGTCATTAAGACCTTTCACATTCAAGGTCCCCACCAGAAATTCCGATTGTGAAGCAGACGCCATGGCCAGTTCACGTCCTCCTGCACACTCGCCCCAGGAAAGGGAAGAAGCGAGGGGGGGGTGGGGGGGAGGGAGGTAGAAGCGAAGGTGGGGGAAGGGGGAAAAGTAAGAAGCGGAAGAGATATACAGACAGACAACAAATGGACGAACACCAACAACACTGAACGGGACAGTGAACACAAATGAAGAACTTAGCACCGAAGTGCACGTGGGTTAGAACGGCCCACCTCAAAAAAAAACAAGGAGAAAGTATAAAACCATGGAGGAGAGAAGCTCCCCACGGCAGCACAGACCTAAATCAACAGTGATGGCTATGGTCAGACCCCATAATGGGAGGGAGGAGGGGAAGGGGGGGGTGAGGGAGGACCCGGTGGGGTGTAGGAGTTTAGGGAGGGGGGGTAGAGGGATAGGGAGGTGGGGGGGGGGGGGGTAGAGGGATGGGGAGGTGGGGGGGGGGGGATGGGGATGTGGGTGGGGGGATAGGTGAAGTGGGGGGCATCAACGACCCCCATAGCATGCATAAAAAGCAAAACGCACTCGGTACCTCAGAGGTAACAAAGAAAACAGAAAACAGGACCCTGCCCGCACTTAGCCCAGAGTCTCCAGTCCCTGGTCATTAAGGCAGGGCTAGCCATAACTATTAACGGAGGATCAGTGCAGGAGAGGTTGCATTATTGGATTCCGCAAGGGCATGAGTGCTTAACAGGGTTTGCATAGTCTCAGAAATCTGGAACTCCGGAACCTTTCAGCGCCCCGGCGGCAGTAGACATCCTAATGGGCTCCCTTAGGCCTCCATCGGGAAGGGTAGAGACAGGTCCGCTCGTGGCGGGTCAGGTTCACTCGGCGTAGTTTCCGCTAGTGGGGCTCTGCGGGGAGGTCTCCTCCTCTGGGACATTGCTGAAGATGATTCCTGGTGTCCCAACGACAACCAATCAGGGATCGCGATCGGTGGGATGTTCAGGAAGGTGAAGAGCTCGGACAGATCATCCGGGTGACGGAGCAGGAACGTGGAGGAGTCTTTTCTGATAATGAGATGAAAAGGGTGACCCCATCTGTATGAGGCGCCCACTTCCTTAATTTTTGCAAGTAGCGGCTGGAGCAGCCTCCGCATGTACAGGGTCCGCGCTGAGACATCAGGGTATAGGTGTACCTCTGTTCCCTCAAAGTCAATCCGTGCAGAGTCCCTCACAGCTTGGAGGATCCGTTCTTTATCTGTATAGTAATGGAGACGACACAGGATATCCCTAGGGGGGGCATTCGCATTCTGGAACAATCTGGCCACTCTATGCACTCTGTCTATCTTAAAGGTGGCCTCCTCCGGCCTATTTGTAAGCAAATTGAAAAGAGCAGTCACTCTCACAACAAGATTATCAGCAGTAGACAGTTCGGGCAGACCTTTTATGCGAATATTGTTTCTCCTGCCTCTGTTCTCTTGGTCATCAAGGCGCAGAGCAACCGTTTGCAAATGGCGGCGGTTCACAGCAGCTTCCTGTTCTAGCATTGCCACTCTGGATTCCAGAGCTGTAGTGGCCGTTTCTGTAACAGATGTTCTAGAAGCAAGCAGTTCAACCTCTCCCCTCACAGAGTCTATTGCTTGCTGCTGTGCAGCTTCAATGCGGTGCACTATGGTGAGGATATCCTCCTTAGTGGGCAATGCCTGTAGTAATTCCCTCAGGCCATGCAGCTCCCCCTGCATGGAATGTGTGGATACTGCCCCTTGGGGATCATTCTGGACGTCCCTTACCGCTGGCAAATAGTGGACCGAGATGACCGGGCCCCCTGAGTAAGAAGGAGGGGGTGAGGGCGCGTGGCATGTGGTGCCCAAAATGGCGGCCGCACCGGGGGGCCGACTCCCCACATCCATGGCTCCCATCAGTGCCGCCGCCGAGACCGTGGCCTCTGCGCTTCCGGCCCAGGAGGGCGGCGGAGAAGTGGCGGGGACCCGTTGCGGGGATCCCAGTATGCAGCGCTCACCCGTGGAGTCGTCCCGTTGAGGTGAGGAGGAGAGGCGCGCGCCTTGTCTCTGCAGCGTCGGCGCCATGACAGGGTTCAGGCCGTGCTGCGTCCCGGGACTGGAGGAGCTGCGGAAGCGGAGCAAGCTGCTCCGGAGGGTCTGGGAGCGCTGGTGCTTACCGGGCGGCTTGAGGGGAGGACGTTTGCGGGATCCGGGCATCCCAGGGAGAGGTATGGGGTCAGGAGAGGTGTCGGTCTGCACTGCTATGGACGGAGCTCCTCAGGAGTGCTTCTTCACGCCGCCATAGCTAAGCCACGCCCCCCAACACACCTCTTTCATCTGTCTAGCCGCCCTTGTATCCTACCGGTCTTACTCAACCTCCTTCTCTGTCTCTCAGATCTTGCTGCAACCTGATGATTTTTATTAATTTGGTGTGCATTGGAAGAGGGGTAGTCCTATACAGCAAGCATATCCCAAACTCTATATTTTAACTGGAAAATTTGGGGGTTGTCTTATACGTCCAGTCATTTTATACACCAGAAAATACGGTATGTGTTGTGCCAGAAGTCTAGTGCAATATTGAAGCCTGTTGACACATCTTAAGAAGTCATGCTCACTTTTAGGAGGCCATGCCCCATTTTGGACCTAGTGACTGGCAAAGTGGCAAGCTATTATGCTGGGATACTACCTGTATCACTTTACAGTTGGTACAACACAAGATAAAAAACACTCACCAGGCATTTGCCTCCTGCAGACTCGATCAGTATTCCAAAAAGAAACATAGAAGATTGGCGACAGAAAAAAAACACTTGGTCCATCTAGTCTGCCATCTTAGTATTTCCTTTCTTATTATGTGAGGATAGATGTTTATTCTAGGCAGGTTTACATTCAGTTATTGTAGATTTACCTTCTACTGCTGGAAGTTTTTTCCAAGCATCTACTACTCTTTCAGTAAAGTCATATTTTCTGCATCATTCTGTCAGTGCAAAATCTTTAATGGCTGTGGCAAGAAGGGGCCTGGCGCCACCATCTCTTTGGATACCACAGGTGCCTTATGGGCGACATGCATGAGCCAACTGTTCTGAATTTAAAGGGACATTATGTCCCTAATTGGTTATGTGAACTAAACATCTCCTTATAAATTCCAGCCCTGCCCTGACCCTAGTGTTGGAGCCTCTGCATGCTTCCCATAGCGTGTGGTTCCAGCTTGCCTGTAACTCCTTCCCATTGTTCCAGCCCATGGTTCCTGCCGTCTGTGATTTCAGCCCATGACTGCTGTCCTGGTTCCAGAGTCCTGCTGTGTTCCTGCCTGCCTACCTGCCTAAGTGCGCCCACTGCTGCTAGCAAGCCAAGCCAAAGGTAGCAACCTGACTGTCGCCTGCCACAGCAAGCCCAACCCGCCTTGTGGTGGGCAATGATAAAGACTGGCGGCCCTTAAGACTCCACTGCCTGGTGCGGCTTAAGCCATCACTAGCAGCGGTTCAGCGGATCTACTACACCTGTTGTTACAAAATCTGTTTCATTGTAAGTGTAGTGTGGCATGTTTTATTTCCCTTTTAAGTGTACACTAATTGTTATGGAAAATCAGTGCATACAAGGGTTTATGTCACTTCTGCACAGTCTGTTTCATTGCAAATTCAAGTGTGCCCCTTTTGCTTGTGGTAGACTTATGGTTCAAATATACAAGTTCAAATATAGTATTGTATCTAACTTTTGAAGTTTCTACAATGCAAATCTTGACGCAGTTCTTGATCCTGTCGCTGATCCTGTCCATATCTATGGATACTTGAACTTATGGTAGCAGAATGGATTTCACGCCAATTGGGTCAGCGTACTTCATGGAAGGTACGCTTTAAAAAAAACAAAAAAAAACAGCTTAACCAATTTTCATTTTTGCGCTTTTGCTTTTTACACTTTATGTTTAAAAGTCCATAGCGCTTGCATTTTTTCACCTAGAGACCCATTTGAGCCCTTATTTTTTGCGACACCAATCTAACTTTGCAATGACTGACTTTATTTTCCCATAAAATTTGCTGCAAAACTGGAAAAAAAATCATTTGCACTGTCAAATTGAAAAAAAAAGGAATTTGTTTTCATTTCAGGGAGTTTACGCCGTTCTCCCTATGGTAAAACTGACATCTATATTCCTCACATCATTATGATTACAATGATATGTAACATGTATAACTTTTATTTTGTTTGATGGCTTTTAAAAAATTAAAACCTCTTAAAAAAGACTAAATGTGTTTAAAATTTCCCTATTCCCATCGTTATAATGCTTCTTTTTTCATCTATGGGGCTGTGTGAGGTGTCATTTTTTGCGCTATTATCTGTACTTTCAATCATTACCTTGTTTGCGTATATGCGACTTTTTGATCACTTTTTATTAATTTTTTTTCTGGATTTGATCTGACCAAAAATGCACAATTTTACACTTTAGAATTTTTGGCGCTTACGCCATTTACCGTGTGAGATCAGGAATGTCATCATTTAATAATGCGGGCGATTATACACGCGGGGATACCAAATATGTTTATTTGTTTATTTATTTATAAAAGGGGAAAAGGGGGGTGATTTGGACTTTTATTAGGGGAGGGGATTTTTAATTAATAAAAAAAAAATTTACTTTTTTTTTTTACATTAACAAGAAGTCCCGCTGGGGGAATTGTATATACACCGCACTAATCTCTCATAGAGATCAATGCTGTGTATATACACAGCAATGATCCATGAGATCAGTGATATATTGCTCTGGCCTGCTGCAGACCAGATCATTATATTGCCAAGCCGGTATCAGCGTCATTGCGAAGCTGAGGTCCGGCCCGGCCAGAAGAATGGATCTGACCCACTAGAAACCAGGGCTGTGCGGAGCACAGCATCTAAATGCAGCTGTCAGGTTTGACAGCTGCATTTAGATGCTTAATTAGCCGGAACCTGCGTCGGCTAATATAGGTGCTCCCCGGGTGCAGCCAGCAGCAAGGAGTGGCTCTGTTCAGAGCAGGGTCCTGACGGGACCCCTCTCTGAGCTCCCTCTGCGTCACCATGACGTACTAGATACGTCATGGGACGCTAAGGGGTTAAAATTATTTAGATATATTCCTGGGTGACCTAGCAGTGTTATACAGGGCTTTTATGGCTCTTAACCCCTTAGTGACCGCCGCACGCATATTCACGGCGGCCACTAATGGGCTTTATTCCGATGCGTACGCCTTTTAACGGCGGGCGCATCGGAATAAATTACCGCCCGGCGGCGGCAGCAGGACGGGTGATCAGCGGTCAGTGTGACCGCTAACACCCTCCTGTAACTGCCCGGAGCGGAGGTCCACTTACGTGATCGTGATGTCCCGCGGCGCCGTCCGGGGTCCCGATGTCTCCATGGTGATCTCGGGGTCCTAATGAAGGTCCCCGGGGTCACCATGGAGATGCCTGATGCTGATAGGGGTGGCCGTGGCTATTGCCTGTCAGCATGAGGCATGATGCAATACATTGCAGTACATTAGGTACTGCAATGTATTGTATCAGTGATCAAAGAATTTTACACTAGTGTACAGTAATGTACACTAGTGTAAAAGTAAAAAAAAGTGAAAAAAAGTGTGCACCAAACACAACACAGCCCCCCCCAGCCCCCCCCCCCCAATAATAAAGATGCATTACATTCCCTATACCCAATAAAACGTGACATAAAAGTGATCAAAAACACAAATCATATACATATTTGGTATTGCCACGTCCGAAACGACCCAATCTATAAAACTATATCAATAATTATATCGCACGACACACGCTGTAAAAAAAAATAAAAAAAACAGTACCAGAATAGCTGTATTTTATCAATCCACTTTAGAAAATACGTCAGAAAAGAGATCAAAAAGTCATATACATATTTTTTGCGGGAAGATCTGTAGTTTCTATTGATACCAAGTTTTATAAGCCCAAAACCAGCTCTGTCGCGCAAAAGATGAGAACGCTATGGATCTTGCAATGCAGCGACAGTTTTTGTGGGTTTTTGCTAGGAAGATAGTTTTGATTGCGCCAAAGTGATAATAGTTAAAAAAACCTATACAAATGTGGTATCGCCGTAACCGTACCGACCCAGAGAATATATGTATTATGTTATTAGTTACCGCCGATACGGATTTTTACGGCGATCAGTAATAGGCTCTATTCTGCTGCCATCAGCTCTTTATGGCGATGGTGTAGAATAGTGCAGCGGCGCCAGTAATGCCCGCAGAGTGTGGGGTCAGTCCCAGCCAGTCCCCTCACCGGCGACCGTCGTTATTACCAGTATAACGGCGGCCACCGGTAACAGACATTGCCAGCGCAGCTGAACGCTTTCATCTCTTCTCACCGTGAATCCACAGTGAGAGGAGATGAGAACATGTCCCCCCCTGTCCCCAGAATTAACCCTAGTGACCTGGTCACTTACCCTCCCCTCCCAGGGCGGCCATCTGATCCAAGATGGCCGCCGCCATCTCTGTGAACAGACTCTGTTCACAGTGATGGATTCCTGAAAATGATCAAAGCTTCATTCTCTCCACCACCGGAGGTGGCGGAGAGCATGGGGCAATGATCGGTGACCACCCGGTGTGGTCCCAGTACAAGTGATCAGCGGTATATACTATATACCACTGATCGCTTGTTCCAAATGGTGCCGGCGCTTTTTTACGCCTGTCACCAAAGTCAAGTGCCCTGGATTACCCGTAACCACCTTGGATTACTTGTAACCACCCCAGATTACCTGTAACCACCCCAGATTACCTGTAACCACCCCAGATTGCCCGTCACAACCCCAGATTGCCCGTAACCCCCCCAGATTGCCTGTAACCACCCTAGATTGCCTGTAATCTCCCCAGATTGTCCGTAATCTCCCCAGATTGCCCGTATCCACCCCAGATTGCCCATATTCACCCCAGATAGCCCATAACCATCCCAGACAGCCCATAACCACCCCAGATTGCCCGCCACCACCCCAGATTGCCCGTCACTACCCCAGATTGCCTGTCACTACCCCAGATTGCCTGTCACTACCCCAGATTGCCTTTCACTACCGCAGATTGCCTTTCACTACCCCAGATTGCCCGTAATCTCCCCAGATTGCCTGTAATCTCCCCAGATTGCCCGTAATCTCCCCAGATTGCCCGTATCCCCCCCAGATAGCCCATAACCATTCCAGACAGCCTGTAACCACCACAGATTGCCCGTAACCACCCCAGATTGCCACAGACTGCCTGTAACTACCCCAAATTGCCTGTAACCACCCTAGATTGCTCGCAACCACCCCAGATTGCTCACAACCAGCCCAGATTGCCCGTCACCACCCCAGATTTCCCGTCACCACCCCAGATTGCCCATTGCAACCCCAGATAGTCAGTGAACACCCCCAGATTGCCCGTCACCACCCCAGATAGCCAGTGAACACCCCAGATTGCCCATCACCACCCCAGATAGCCAGTAACCACCCCTAGATAGCCAGTAAACACCCCAAGATTGTCCAAAACCACCCCATATAGCCAGTAAACACCCCATAACCACCCCATACAACCTGTTCCTCGTGAAATTGAGAAATTTCAAACTAAACAAACATGTTATTGAAAAAATTAATTTTTTTCATTTTTACTGTCTTCTTTTGAATACTTTCCTCTAATACCTGTGGGGTCAAAATGGTCACCACATCCCAAGATGTATTCTTTGAGGGGTGCACTTTCCTAAATGGGGTGACTTTTGGAGGGGGGTTATTC
Organism: Dendropsophus ebraccatus; assembly: GCF_027789765.1. Taxonomy (NCBI): domain Eukaryota; kingdom Metazoa; phylum Chordata; class Amphibia; order Anura; family Hylidae; genus Dendropsophus; species Dendropsophus ebraccatus. The sequence continues at coordinate 26,923,760 of NC_091456.1, forward strand.
TGCTGACACTACAGGGGCACTGCAAACGCACCTGGCGCTCAGAAACTTCGTCAGCAAAATCTGAACTGGAAATGCTAATTGGCGCTCCTTCCCTTCTGAGCCCCGCTGTGTGCCCATACAGTGGTTTACGCCCACATATGGGGTACCGTTCTACTCAGGAGAACCTGCATTACATATATTGAGGTGAGTTTTCTCCCCTGTTCCTCGTTAAATTGAGAAATTTCAAACTAAACAAACATGTTATTGGAAAAATTTAATTTTTTCATTTTTACTGTCTTCTTTTGAATACTTTCCTCTAATACCTGTGGGGTCAAAATGGTCACCACACCCCAAGATGTATTTTTTGAGGGGTGCACTTTCCTAAATGGGGTGACTTTTGGAGGGGGTTATTCTGCTGACACTACAGGGGCACTGCAAACGCACCTGGCGCTCAGAAACTTCCTCAGCAAAATCTGAACTGGAAATGCTAATTGAGGCTCCTTCCCTTCTGAGCCCCGCTGTGTGCCCACACAGTGGTTTATGCCCACATATGGGGAACCGTTCTACTCAGGAGAACCTACGTTACATATTTTGGGGTGAGTTTTCTCCCCTGTTCCTCGTGAAATTGAGAAATTTCAAACTAAACAAACATGTTATTGGAAAAATTCCATTTTTTCATTTTTACTGTCTTCTTTTGAATACTTTCCTCTAATACCTGTGGGGTCAAAATGGTCACCACACCCCAAGATTTATTCTTTGAGGGGTGTACTTTCCAAAATGGGGTGACTTTTGGGGGTTTCTATTCTGCTGACACTACAGGGGCTCTGCAAACGCACCTGGCGCTCAGAAACTTCTTCAGCAAAATCTGAACTGGAAATGCTAATAGGCGCTCCTTCCCTTCTGAGCCCCGCTGTGTGCCCATACAGTGGTTTACGCCCACATATGGGGTACCATTGTACTCAGGAGAACCTGCGTTACAAAATTTGGGGTGCATTTTCTCTCATGTTTATTTTGAAAATTAGATACTTTAATCTTAACAAATATATTATTGGAAAATTTCTATTTTCCATTTTTTTCCGGCCTAATTGTGAATACTTTTCTTCAGCCACTGTAGGGTTAAAATGCTCATTATAAACCTAGATTAATTCTTTAACGTGTCTAGTTTCCAAAAAAATCAGTTTTGGAAATTTCATGAAAATTTGATAATTTGCTGATACATTTCTAAGCCCCGTAACACCCTAAAAAAGTGAAATATGTTTACGAAATGAAGCCAGAATAAAGAGGACATATTGATAATGTGACTTACTAACTAATTTTTGTCATGTGCCTTTTGTTTTTTTTAGAAGCAAAGAATTTCAAAGTCCGTAAAGTGCTAAATTTTCAAATTTTTCATTATATTTTGATGTTTTTCACAAAAAACACACAAGACAGTGACAAAATTTTGCCACTAACATAAAGTACCATATGTTACGAAAAAACTATCTCAGAATCCCAAGCATACGTTAAAGCATCACTGAGCTATAAGCGCATAAAGTGAGACAGGTCAGATTTTGAAAAATGAGCCTAGTCATTAACCCCTTAAGGACAGAGCCAATTTCGATTTTTGCGTTATAGTTTTTTCCTCCTTGTGCTTAAAAGGCCATAGCACTTGCATTTTTCCACCTAGAAACCCACTTGAGCACTTATTTTTTTGCGTCACTAATTGTACTTTGCAATGACAGGCTGAATTTTTGCATAAAGTACACTGCGAAACCAGAAAAAAATTCAAAGTGTGGTGAAATTGAAAAAAAAAAAGCATTTTGTTTATTTGGGGGAAATGTGTTTTTACGCCATTCACCCTGGGGTAAAACTGACTTGTTATATATGTTCCTCAAGTCGTTACGATTAAAATGATATGTAACATGTATAACTTGTATTGTTAATAATATTGTATCTGATGGCCTGTAAAAAATTTAAACCATTGTCAACAAATATACGTCACTTAAAATCGCTCCATTCCCAGTCTTATAGCGCTTTTATCCTTTGGTCTATGGGGCTGTGTGAGGTGTCATTTTTTGTGCCATGATGTGTTCTTTCTATCGGTACCTTGATTGCACATATATGACTTTTTGATCGCTTTTTATTACAATTTTTCTGGATTTGATGCGACTAAAATGTGCAATTTTGCACTTTGGGATTTTTTTTGCGCTGACGCCATTTACCGTACGAGATCAGGAATGTGATTAATTAATAGTTCGGGTGATTACGCACGCGGCGATAGCAAACATGTTTGTTTATTTAGTTATTTATTTACTTTTATTTATAACCTGGGAAAAGGGGGGTGATTCAGACTTTTATTAGGGGAGGGGGCTTTTTACTATTAACACTTTTTTTTTTACTCTTATACCCCTATTCTAAGAGTAGTTTGGAGGAGCAAACGAGCGCTATTAGCGCTCGTTTGCTCCTCGTTCCCCGCTCGCTGCCGCCGCTATTCAACGCGGCTGCAGCGAGCGGGTGAGTGCGGGAGGGGCTGCTCGGAGGATCGCTGATCGTCCGGGCAGCCCATAGGATATAGCAGCATCTGCTGCCGACGCTCCTATTCAACAGAGCGACGGTAGCAGATCGCTGCTATATCAGTCGCTTGTTTTTCAACAAAAAAAAAACAAGCGACTGCAACGATCAGCCGACATGAACGATGTCGGCTGATCGTTGCACTTTATTCCACGGGACGAATATCGTTCGTAGCGGCCGATATCGGCCGAATACGAACGATATTGCTCCTTTAAACGACCCGTGGAATAGGGGCTTAACACTTATACTAGAAGCCCCCCTAGGGGACTTCTAGTATAAGTGCTTTGATCTCTCATAGAGATCTCTGCAGCATAAATATGCTGCAGAGATCCATGAGATAGGCACTCGTTTACTTCTCGCTGCTGCAGCCGGAAGTAAACGAGTGCCGAGACGGGGACGGCGCCATCTTGGAGCGGTCCCTGGCCGGCTTCAGAAACGGAGATCGCTCCTCTGGGATAACATCCCGGGGGAGCGATCTCCACCACTAGACACCATGGAACAGCTGAATCCGGTAATCGGATGCAGCTGTCATGTTTGACAGCTGCATCTGATTACTGTATTAGCGGGCACGGCAATCGGACCATGCCCGCTAATACCTACGGTCCCGGGCTACAAGCGGCACCCGGGACCGCCGCGGTTCAGAGCGGGGTCGCCGCGCGGCCCCGCTCTGATCGTCCTTACCGGCATCAGGGCGTAAATATACGCCCGATGTCGTTAAGGGGTTAAGGCCCAAACAGGCTTGGTCTCTAAGGGGTTAAACTGGATCTTATATATATAAAAATAGAAAAAACAACAGAATGTTTATTGTCTATAGTTCCCAGGCTCTTCCCTCTCTCCGTAGACAACGCATCATCCTCTGATGTCACAGGAGGCTCGGCTGGATATTGTCTCTGAGCTGTAGCCTCAACATCTCTACATCTCTAACCAGCTCCTCCAACTTAGGGAAAGTTAGGTATGTTTACAGCATGCAGCCTTTTGCTGAAGGATGCTACAGAGTAGACAGGGAGGAAATGCAGCAAGTGCTGCAACCTCACTGATGTGCTGTGGTAAGGGAGTAGGCAGGGTAGGAGGACTGTTACATAGATCTGAGGGACAGCAATGCATTCTGGGAGTGGTAGTACACAGCAATTGCTTAAGGAACCAAAAAACAAAGCCAAAAACAAATCGATTTTGGCATTTTCAGAACCGGGGCAGACAAGTAAGCAATGCTATATGCATCTGTTTATTTTTGTGCCTGATGTTGGAGTACCACTTTAAAGATCGCAACGGTTGAGACCCATTTAGTTTACAATATATAAAGTAGCACTTTAATCCCAACCTTGCATCTGGCTATATCTATTGATCACAGCAGGAGCAAAACAGCATTGGAGTGTGAAGTGGGGGTCATTACTCTGGAACAACAGATTGTACAAACCGTGTTTGTGTATCTGTGCAACAATATATTTTATAACTAGTTCAGCATATGATGCATTTGATGTTTGGGGCGTTAAGCACTTTATTACATGCAAGATTGCTGCAGGGATGAAATGTTTACTTGAATTAATGCACCACAACTTTATTTCCATAGACATTACCCCAGTAGTATGGCCTCCTGCCTCACCAAGTCTTGTTTTTAAGATTTTTCATGCTAATATTGACTATTGTTGATTTTGGGTATTTGATATTCTATGTAGGTATAGTTGTTATATGCAAACCATTGCATTGATAACTTCCATTGCATACAATGTGATCCTTTAAGATTCTGACTAGGTTCCATTATTAGTTATGCATACTATAGCCTTAAAAGGATTTTTATTTTAAATTTTAGAATGCTATGGATTTTTAAGAATGTTTTGAATTGTGGCACCAGTCTGATACCTTGGACATCCACTGATCAAGACAATTAAGGTATAGTTGTGCCTTCTTTTTTTTTCCTCCAGTGCTTGATTACTTTATAGTTTAGCTCTATTAGAACTGTGGCTACAGCGTAACCCCTTAAAGACAGAGCCAATTTAGATTTTTGTGTTTTCGTTTTTTCCTCCTTGTGCTTAAAAGGCCATAGCACTTGCATTTTTCCACCTAGAAACCCACATGAGCCCTTATTTTTTGCGTCACTAATTGTACTTTGCAATGACTGGCTGTATTTTTGCATAAAGTACACTGCGAAACCAGAAAAGAAAAAATGTTTGGTGAAATTGAAAAAAAAAAACGCATTTTGTTTATTTGGGGGAAATGTGTTTTTACGCCATTCGCCCTGGGGTAAAACTGACTTGTTATATATGTTCATCAAGTTGTTACAATTACAACAATATGTAACATGTATAACTTATATTGTATCTGATGGCCTGTAAAAAATACTGTATGTCACTTAAAACCGCTCCATTCCCAGGCTTATATCGCTTTTATCCTTTGGTCTATGGGGCTGTGTGAGGTGTCATTTTTGCGCCATGATGTTTACTTTCTATCGGTACCTTGATTGCGCATATAAGACTTTTTGATTGCTTTTTATTACAATTTTTCTGGATTTGATGCGACCAAAAATGCGCAATTTTGCACTTTGGGATTTTTTTGCGCTGACGCCGTTTACCGTGCAAGATCAGGAATGTAATTAATTAATAGTTCGGGCGATTACGCATGCAGTGATACCAAACATGTTTATTTATTTATTTATTTATTTGTTTACTTTTATTTATAACCTGGGAAAAGGGGGGTGATTCTGACTTTTATTAGGGGAGGGGGCTTTTTATTGACAACAACACTTTTTTTTTTACTTTTACACTTATACTAGAAGCCCCCCTGGGGTTAGGGTTATTCCCCCCTGGGGTTAGGGTTATTCCCCCTGGGGGACTTCTAGTATAAGTGCTTTGATCTCTCATACAGATCTCTGCAGCATAGATATGCTGCAGAGATTTATGAGATAGGCACTCGTTTACTTCCGGCTGCTGCAGCCGGAAGTAAACGAGTGCCGAGCCGGAGACGGCGCCATCTTCGAGCGGTCCCCGGCTGGCTTCAGACAAGGAGATCGCTCCTCCGGGATAACGTCCCGGGGGAGCGATCTCCGCCACTAGATACCAGGGATAAGCTGAATCCGGTAATCGGATGCAGCTGTCATGTTTGACAGCTGCATGTGATTACTCTATTAGCGGGCACGGCGATCGGACCGTGCCCGCTAATACCTGCGGTCCCGGGCTACAAGCAGCACCCGGGACCACTGCGGTTCAGAGCGGGGTCACCGCGCGGCCCCGCTCTTAACGCCCTTCCCGGCAAGAAGGCGTAAATATAAGCCCTTTGTCGTTAAGGGGTTAAAGGGGAACTTCACCCATAATCTAAGATTTTTTTTGTAATAGGTTTCTATTACATGAATTATGCCGTTTGTCCGCAGCACATCCTGATTTACACCCTGGAGCTGCTGAAAATCCTCACTTCCTGGTCCAGTCTGTCTCCTCTGTCCTCTCCCTTCCTTCTGAGACAGAGATCATATGATCTCTGCCTCTTCTCTTGCCAGGCAAGCTGTAACACCTCATCTGTAACCCCACCTATCACTGACCTCATACAGTGATCACCTGGCCAATGGGCAGGGAAACAAGAGCCTCTCCTGAGTAGTATAAGGGAAAGGAGACACTGTTGTTTCAAATGAATGTTTAGAAAAATCAATATTTACCAAAGTACATTTTAAATATTGAGAAAAATAACATTCAGTATCAAAGTAAAAGCATTATGAGTTCATCATTTCACATATAGACTTATCATATTTGTTTATTAATACACTCAGCTTAATCAACAGATTCATTTTTAATATTTATAAGAGTATTAGAAGAAAATGTTATTGTACCTGTTATAACAGGGAAGAAAAATTAAAAGTTTCTTCAAGGCCTGAGAACAAACACATTAATTGTGTTTAAAAGCTTCCTGCGAAATGTAAAAACTGATGGCATTGAAAATATGAAAACAGGATTTAATAGAAAACAAGAAGACTGTTTCTATTGTCGGTTTAAACACCCAGACTCCTACTTAAAGACAGAAGTTTCGTCCTTAACATATCCCTCCAGAATTTACAACCTTAGAACACTCATAAATGCCAAACCTTAACTTGATCTATGAAGCAGGAAGAGCTTCTCTGGGTGTTTCAGACTATTTCTTCATTCTGTGCATCAGTCCGGCGCTCATAAAACTGTTTCTGATCAGCATTGTAGGACTTTTAATATCTGCATTAAAAAAAACCATTTGGAGGTTAAAGCACTTGTAAATGAGATGGATTTTGCCCTTTAAAAGTTATGTTTAATTTGCTGTCTCAATGCCCATCCTTACCCTATTCCTGCATTATTGTTTATTACGAGGTAAAGTCTTTAACTCATGATAATCATTATTTCATAACTTTACTACACCTAAATCATATGCACTTATGAATAACGGACAATAATTTAGTACTAAAGGTAATAATGTGCCAAGCAATATATATACTGAAATTAGGTTTCTGTATATTCATGAGAATATCAAATATTTTTTCTTTGTCTTAGATTGGCTTTGTATAAGCACTAACAGTGAATTTACCATTTACCATCTAGTATTACATGAATATATTCAATTAGTCATTTCTATAATCATATTTATTAAAATGATTTTTATTATTATTGCTATTATACATACTGTAGTAGTGGTTTCTACTAATTCATTAGGTGAGAATCAATATACTGTACAGGTGTAAATAAACACTAAACATATGTAAAGGGGAAATCCAGTGATATATTTATTTATTTCAAATCAACTGGTGTCAGAAAGTTGTATAGATTTGCAATTTACTTCTATTTAAAAAAATATCAAGCCTTTCAGTACTTATCAGCTGCTGTATGCTCTACAGGAAGTGGTGTATTCTTTTCAGTCTGACACAGTGCTCTCTGCTGCCACCTCTGTCCGAGACAGGAACTGTCCAGAGCAGGAAAGGTTTTCTATGAAGATTTGCTACTGCCCTCCACAGTTCCTGATATAGACAGAGATGGTAGCAGAGAGCAATGTGTCAGACTGGAAATGATACACCACTTCATGCAGGACATACAGTAGCAGATAAGTATTGGAAGACTTGAGCTTTTTAAATAGAAGTAAATTACAAATCTGTATTACTTTCTGACAGTTATAGCGTTGTAACAGTTTATGTTACAACTGCTGTGTGGATGCACTCTATGGCTATCCAGACAACCCAGTTTATATCTTTTGGTTATATATATTTTTAAAGGGAATCTTTAACTAGGTGAATGGTGCCTTAAATGAGGGCAGCATAAACTAGTGACAGAAATGCTGAACAAATCGGTGTATTACTTACATCATTTTGTTCAGCTGTTCTCCTAATATGTGGGAAAATAGGATTCTTGCCCCATCCCTTCCCCTCGCTCAGCAGCTGCCAATCAGCAGCTAGTGGGTGGAGTTTTCTGCTTCTCATAAATATCCAGGGCTACTGAGCTCATGCACATAATGGAGAGGTCTACTTATTATCCATGTTATTCCGAATACTAAAAATGTAAGTGATACATCATTCTGTTTGGCTTCTCTGTCACTAATTTATGCTGCCCTGAGATAGGACCTAAACCTGCTGACAGAGTCTCTTTAAACTATAAACTATATTGGCATGCGAGCCAACATCTATGAATTCTTGCTCTCCATACTGCTGTGCAAAAAGGACAACCAATGAACAACAACTGAAGAGCTTTACATAAAGCGCATAGCAATTCTCTTTGGAGACCATAAAATCATTACATAACTATATTATTTGGCATTTACATGAGAATGCATAAAGGGCTCTATTTTAGTTAGGGATGTCCTGCTTATCACATTCATGACCTTGTATAGTACCTTCAAAAATCTATTGCAGAAATGGAAGTATGCCAATAAATTTGACTCCTATTATAATGAATTTGACTAGGGAAATCAGTTAGCGGTCTGATTGCGGATGCTATATTGATTAAACCATGAGGCCGAGAGGAATAAATCAACCCTGGTTTCTCACCCGTACTATACATGGCAAACATAGAAAAATGGGAGGTATATTATTATGTATTTCCTATTACAATATGTTCGGAAAGTCATCAAACCCTTTCACGTTTTTCACAAACAAACTTCCCTTCCATCATTCTTCACCCAATACCAGATAGTGATAAAAGCAGAAAGTTAGGGCCCTATTGCACGGGATGATTATCGTGCGAAAAATCATTAAAATCGTTCAAATTTAAACGATAATCGTTCTGTGTAATTGCAGGAAACGATCGAAAAATCATTCGTATGTCGATCGTTGATTTAGATCTGAACCTAAAATTATCATTAATCGCTTGCCAATCGTTCGCTGTAATTCCGTAATTCGCTCAAGTTCCGCGTTTTTCACTAATCGTTCAGTGTAACTGCACATTGTCCATTGTTTTTCTGGGATCAGGAGGAATAAACGATCATAGTAACTACCTCAATAATGATCGTATTAACGATCGTAACTAACGATTATCGTTCTGTGTAATATGGTGAACGATTTCAGGTTAACGATAAACAATCTCGTTTGCGATCGTTGTTAGTCGTTAATCGTTAAAAATCGCTCAGTGTAATAGGACCCTTAGGAACCATTGATAATTTATTTAAGAAAGTTTAATTGATATAAGTATTCAAGCCCTGTATTTAAAATTATGAAATTATTCCAGCCTCCTATCTTCTTAGGTATGATGCCACAAGGTTTCTACACCTGAATTTGGGGTTTACCATTTTTTACATTCTTCTTTGCAGATCCTCTCAAGCTTTTTCAGGTTGAACCTGAACTGAAAGAAGAATGTTGGTAGACAGACATCTTCAGGTCTCTCCAAGACAGTGACCTATCTCATGGAAATTAACCTATGGCCAATGCTCAATGCTTAGAATTAAAAGGATTGGATATGTTGGATTTCAACATTGTTGATCTTTTGCATTGCTAGTGGCTTTGGTATTAAATTTATGTTAATTTTTATGTGAGATAACTATATAGTCCCTAATATGCAGTTTTATTTTGTAGTTAGACTCTAGTAGGCAGTGTGCCCAGTAGATTGACTCAATAGGCAATTCTTCCCTGTAGTGTCCCCGAGGAGGCAGCGTTACTAATCTACTGGGAGACACTGCCTACTGGGGGCTATCTACAGGGGTATACTGCCTACTGGGGGCTACCTTTTGGGGGAAATTACCTATTGAGAGTTGTGTCCCCCTGTAGATAGACCTCAATAGTCTTTGTCCCCAAGTATATAGTCCCCATTAGATAGATTGCCCCTGTAGATAGCCCCTTCTCCATGTTGATGCGTCTCCATTTAGATATCCCAAGTAGGCAGTTTTTCCCTGGGTCATATCACCAAGTTAAAAAATAAAAGCACAGAACATACTCACCCTGTCACCCCAACAGAATTTTCTCTTTATCTCTTCTAGGACAGAGGCATCTTTCCGTCAGCAGCCACTAGAGGCAATGAATGTCTCTTCCTCTGGGATGCACACACTCATGAATGATATCATACACTTGAGCGTCTCGGAAATAGAGACACTTCAGAACTCTAGTGGCTGCCAGCAGGAAGCTGCCCATGGCTGGGAATACGGTCTCTGAACAGTATTTTATCTTATATCTCGTGATGTATCATTTCATATAAAATATTCATTTATTTTTTTTCTCATTTAGTACTTGAAGCTGAAGAAAAATTAACTTTACAACTCTAAAAGAAGTTAATAAGTATATTAAACTATCTAATAATATAATAATGGTCACTAAAATAAATGTAGGGTCATTGAATTGTAATTCTGGTTCATTAAATCAATATTTTATTTTCTTTAGTTATATTGTTTGTTAGCAGATGAAAATAATCACGCTATTGAAAATATATTTCAAATGATTTAATGAGAAGATGATATACAAATCATCTTAATGTCTTTTGAACACCAAGTTATGAACAAATGTTTGTTAGCAATAATGCATTACAATACCATTATAAACACATTTCCAAAGGCAACTTTAATGTGTTTTCATAAATTGTTGAAATGCATAATCATTTTAAATTTAACTTTGACCTCTAAAAAGTAACAGTCTTTGTTTAACAAATAGAATTAAATAAAATGTAAGAAATATACTTAGAAAAATCATCAGTGCCTCCCTGCGCTTTTGGCATTAAGTCCGTGCCTGGTTTTGTTATATTCTTTGCTCATCTGTGATCCAGTTCATGTTTTCTGAGTTCTCCCTGCTCTTTCCTTGCTGTGGTCTATTTACTAATTGTCTCTGATGTGTTCTGATTGACAGGTCTCCTGACCTCTGGCTTTTTGTGATTCTCTTGTATGTTTCTCCTGCTCTACCTATCAGCTTGGAGTCCAGGACATCAGTTCCCTTATACAGTAGCTTGGTCTCTCCCTTCACTCTGTGCTCTTGATATCTTTGTCCAGCTAGTCTGTTCAGCTTGATCCAGCGGTTTGCCCTATTGTTTGTATTACTGGTTTCCTGATCCCTTTGCTTGTTTCTTGCCTTTCTTTGTCTTTTGGTTCAGTGTTCCTCGCTTAGTCCTTAGTGTTCCTTGGCTTGTCCTCAGTTTATCTTTTGTGACTTTGCCTTGTCTACTGTCACTGTACCTTGTTCGCCTGTACTGTGTCTTGTCTGTGTTTTGCACTTATTTGAGTGCAGGGACTGACGCCCCTATGGGGGCATCCGTGCCGGATTTCTGGACGAAAATAGGACAGGATCTAAAAAAATCCGGTCCTATTTTCCGGAAAAATCCGGAAGGGTGTCCGTGTCTAATGTTAGCCTATGAGTCCGGAAATCCGTCCGGATTTCCTGATAGGAAATCCAGACAGATTTTCCGGACGTGTAAAGGGGGCCTTATTTAAAAGTAAAAGGGCAGTTGTTAGCCCAAGTTAATTGCCCCCAGTTGAAATACAACCTACATGATGAACAGGTGTCATTCCTTGTGTCAGCGCTTAAATGACTGGGACTTCCTGTGTTTGGTTTTTTTTTTTTTTTTTTTTACTGCTGTTTGACAGGTGTATAACATTGATTTAAACATGGAAAATGTAAAAAAAAAGCAAGTATATTGCAGAACTGCTTGCAATCACAACCCCTGTTGATTTCTTAAAAAAAAAAAAATGTTGCGACTGGTGCACTTTAATTAGTGGGATCCAACTTCATGAATCTTGGAAACTAGTTGTCATTGTCACTGATTGTGAATGAATAGTTGTCAAATAGCGATACTCCAGGCCATCTGCTTGAAGGGGAATTATAAGCAGGTTAGTTGATGAACCTAACCTGCGGATGGAACCCTACTGCACGGGAGATGCCAAGGAGGAAGGTATATCTCTTACCTTCCTCCTGTGTGCCGGTCCTGTGCTGTTATTTGGCGTAATCATCGGCTGGAGCACTGTTAGGAGCACTGCCGTCCCCAAAGTGTCATCCCTCCGGATAACCTTGTGCGGTAGGGCAGTGCTTATGGCCAAAGATTATGCTGACTAACAGCATGGCACCCATGCCGAGGAGGAGGGGGGTAAGACACATACCTTTCTCCTCAGCGTCCCAGACACTATAGGGGGCTATCAGCAGGTTAGATTTGTCTAACATAAACACAAAATTAGACATTACAGAGCTAAACGTAATCATCAAGTCAAACTTGAGGGGTGAGGGTCCTTCTCACAAGAGTTTACAATTGATGAGTGCTCTGGCTGCTGCTGAAGTCTATAAATAATAGTTGTGTAGAGGCAGAGCTGCATTGTGCACTCAGTTGTATAATGTGATCTCTCTCCTAATACTGTACCTGATGCTAGAGACAGAGAGCAATCGGTTTATCATTGGGTGAACTTGTTTAGAGAGAAATAGCACTGGGTACTAGTGATGAGCGAATAGTGAAATATTCGAATATTCTTTATTCGTACGAATATCACCCAATCAAATTACAGTCAATGGGAACAAGCATTCGACTACTGAAAAACATCCACTCGACCGGAAGCTGGGGGATTTAAACGCATAACGAATATTTATCGAATATTCGGCAAACTATTCGATAATATTCGATAGATCGAATACCTTACTATTGGATCGAATATCTATTCGATCAAACAGTATTCGCTCATCAGTACTGGGTACATTCAAGCATGCACAGTTATACATGTCCTGCTACTCGCCGTACACAGCTAAGCAGCAGCAGAGAATGACATAGCTGTGCCTGCAATGTGAACATAGCTCTACCCAGTGTGCTCCCTCTCTAAACAAGTTAACCTAATGCTGCACTCAATTTTAGACATTTAGAGAAAGACAGGACTGGATGTAGCTAAGTGCTCAGACATGCCCTGCTACCGCCCATTTATTACAAATAGTAATATAAATTTATAAATGCCTTATAGTCCTGTAAAATTCAAAAGGAGGAAGGCGGGGGTGCAGGAAAATGATAACCAAAGTAAACGTACCTGTCCGCATGCCCTGTAGTGCCGCTCCTGGGTTCAGCTGACAGATGCCGGTTTCCTACAACTCTTCCAGCTACATCATATACCCGGTTGAGTGATTGCCCCCCCCCAGACAATTACTGACTGAGCAGGCAATCGCTTAGTCAAGCCATGATGTTGCAGCTGGGAGAGCTGAGTGTGGGAGTTAGCCGTATTCCAGACGAAAATGACATCTGACGCCTGTCAGCGAGACCCGAGAGTTTCGCTACGGAACAAGAGCATAGGTAAGTTTACGTTGTTTATTACTTTCCCGCACTTCTTAAATTAATTTGTGACAATTTAGATGGCTCTCTAAATATCCTCCAGTAAAATATTTTCTCATTGTTCAATGACTTTGTTGGATGTATGTGCAGGGACAAAAACTTTGAAGGGTATGTTGAATTTTCAGAAACGTTCCTACATAACTAAAGCAGTTTAGCTTATTCTTTGATGTTGGTTGATTTCTTTATTTATTCTCTTGTTTTACAATGTGATTTCACAATGTGATACCCTTTCCTATAATATATCGAGCAAATAGCATAGCTCAGCTAGGTATACTTTGTCTTCTTGATGTTACCCCTTTCGTAGCATAGGCGTCAATATGCTATTATGTTAAATGTATAGCAACATAACAAATACATACTGCTAGTAAATATTTACACTTCATCAGACTCTTAGGGAGGCATTTATTAAGTCCGGCGTTTTTTACGCCGGACTTAAAAATGCCCCCACAGCTCCGGCGGTACGGGGATTTATGTAGAGGCGGACTGCCTGTACATAAATCCTGTGCGCGCCGGTGCGCACCGCCGAAAACCTACGCCAGCTGAGGACTGGAGTAGGTTTTCGGCGTACATTTGGGCGGAACGGATGATAAATCCCGCGCCCTCCGTTCCGCCCACTTCCCGCCTACTTTCCGCCCCCTTTCCGCCCCCTGGCGTACTCGGCGGAAAGTGCCGATTTGCGATTATTTTATTCGCAAATCGGCCATTTGCGTATAAAATAATACGCAAATCGGCACTTTCCGCCAAAAATCATTCGTCCGCCGGATGATAAATGTGGCCCTTATAGTTGTCAACTTCTAGTTAAATATAAGATCGTTTTTTTTTTTTTTTTTTTAAGATATAAACAGTTATATCTATTGACTACTTTCAACATATCCTGCTGAGTAAAAACCATATGGACTAAATAAAATGTCACAGTGATAGTTCTAAGACTACATCTAATAGAAGTTGCTCGGCAGCCTTAAAAAAATATCTTGCACTAAAACAGAGATTTGACACATCGATCTTTTTAAAAGGTTTTATGAACTTTACAGCCTAGTATTAGACCTATACTTAAAAATATGGAAAGAAACAGAGGCACAGCACAGGAATGTACTGAATAGTGTAATACTAAATACCTTGGCATGCATTAGATATGAATTACACTGTAAAGCTTTTACAGCCTTTGTAAATGTCTCACACATTAGTATTATATGTAAGTTATTTGATCATTATCTATAAACTTTTTTTTTTTTCTAACACATTGCTTTAATAAAAATATATTACTTTACTAATCTAGCCTCTGGCACAGTGAGTTTTACTAGCAATCACGCTCACTGTGCAGAGACTGCCTGATACAACGCCCCTTCCCACTCCCCCCATGTAGTGTTAGAGATGAGCGAATTTTTTTAAAGTTCCAGATTTCCGGATTTTTTCGGAAAGTTCGGTTTAACCGGATTTCAGATTTCTTCGGATTTCATAGTTTAAAGCATCTATATGATAGTGTATTTGGTTGAATTTGGAGATCTACATGTCAGTAACATTGTTATCTTTTCAATATCTTAAAGTCATTTTTTTTTAGACTTCAATAATCACCAAAACAGGGACTATGCAGGAAATTCACCATTACAGGGTCTATGCAGGAAAAAGGTCACAAATGCAGTGAAGGAGCAGCAGTAGCCATTGGAGACCAGTGGAGGTCCAGCAATAGTCATTTAAGGCCAGCAAAGGAGCAGCAGTAGTCAACATGGATGCCAGTTAAGGCCCAGCAGTAGTCAACATGGAGGCAAGGGCAGGAACACCAGTAGTCAACCTGGATGCCAGTTAAGGCCCAGCAGTCGCCAACAAGAAGGCAAGGGCAGGCACACCAGTATTCAACATGGATGCCAGTTAAGGTCCAGCAGTAGCCAACAAGGAGGCAAGGGCAGGAACGCTAGTAGTCAACCTGGATGCCAGTTAAGGCCCAGCAGTAGCCAACAAGGAGGCAAGGGCAAGCACACCAGTAGTCCACAGGGATGCCAGTTAAGGCCCAGCAGTAGCCAACAAAGAGGCAAGGGCAGGCACACCAGTAGTCAACCTGGATGCCAGTTAAGGCCCAGCAATAGCCATTAAGGAGGCAAGGGCAGGCACACCAGTAGTCAACCTGGATGCCAGTTAAGGCCCAGCAGTAGCCAACATGGAGGCAAGGACAGGCACACCAGTAGTCAACATGGATGCCAGTTAAGGCTCAGAAATAGCCAACATGGAGGAAAATCCAGGCACAGAAGTAGTCAACATGGATACCAGTTAAGGCCCAGCAGTAGTCAACATGGATGCCAGTTAAGGCCCAGCAGTAGTCAACATGGAGGCAAGGGCAGGCACACCAGTAGTAAACCTGAATGCCAGTTAAGGCCCAGCAGTAGCCAACAAGAAGGCAAGGGCAGGCACACCAGTAGTCAACCGGGATGCAGTTAAGGCCCAGCAGTAGCCAACATGGAGGCAAGGGCAGGCACACCAGTAATCAACCTGGATGCCAGTTAAGGCCCAGCAGTAGCCAACAAGAAGGCAAGGGCAGGAACACCAGTAGTCAACAGGGATGCCAGTTAAGGCCCAGCAGTAGCCAACAAGGAGGCAAGGGCAGGCACACCAGTAGTCAACATGGATGCCAGTGAATGGCTGAAATGTTTACACAGCTTTCGAGCCATTGACAGCACAGTCTGTAAATGGGATGAAAACTTTAGAAAGTGTGTAACTATTAGATTTAAATCGTGCCATACACGGGGCGTGCCTCATACCTCCTCGATGCAGCGCGGAGAGAATGTTGCTCCCATTGTCACTCACCACCGTCCCAACTTTAAGATGGCGTGCAGTCAGCCACGAGAGGAGTTCCGTCTTGAGCAGGCGGTGCAGCTCTTCTTCTGTGAGTCTCCTTTCACCCAGCCAGGCCAGATGCAGCACAGCGTGACTCCTCCGTGCTACACCCAAGTGGTACAAGGGAGGAACACTGGCGGTTGAGGAGGTTTTGGACCTACTGGAGGAGGTGGAGGAGGACCGTGACACAGGAACCTTGCTGTGACAATGGGGTGGTGTCATGGCCCTTCCCTGGCCAAGTTGCTGGGGTCCGCTGGCCATATTACATTTACCTACTGAGCAGTAATTGACATATACTGCCCTTGCCCGTAATTACAGCTCCAGATGTCTGTGGTTAAATGTGCATGTCTGCTCACTGAATGGCTCAGCGAGTCAGCAACCTTTTCGCGAACATAGCTATACATGGCCGGGATAGCTGTGTTGGAAAAGTAGTGTCGACTACTTCCACCGTGGCTCCGCACGAGACATCAGTTCACTGAAAGGTGCCGAGTTGACAACTTTAAACGGCAGTGCCTGGAGCACCAGCAAATTGGCCAGGTGGGTGTTCAGCTTGACTGCTGCGGGATTGCTGGGTGCAAATGTCTGCCTCCGGTATAGGGACTCCATGATGCCAGGCTGCCTACTGCTAGCAACACAGGGGCCACCAGCCGATGAAAGAAGTGAAGCCACACTCCCTTCCACAGAGGAGGTCTGACCCTGTGAAAGGCCCCCCTGACTACTGCTGCTTCCTGCTGCTGTTTACCGTGACTCTGCCTGGGCCTGCTGTGACCCACTATCACCCCGTTTCTCCCAGGCGGAAAGGTGGTGGTGCTTCATATGGGCA
The DNA here is from genome assembly GCF_027789765.1 of Dendropsophus ebraccatus. Classification (NCBI taxonomy): domain Eukaryota; kingdom Metazoa; phylum Chordata; class Amphibia; order Anura; family Hylidae; genus Dendropsophus; species Dendropsophus ebraccatus. Next base: position 26,940,635 of record NC_091456.1, read on the forward strand.
GCCATGGTGCTGGTGCCAGGATGGCAACTCTTTCCTCCCTCAATGCACAGGCGACAGATGACCACATAGGTAACCTCCGGGCACTTTTTTAAAAACTGCCACACAGGCGAGGTGTAGAGTCTAGTACTGACAGGCTGCGAGGATGGGCGGGCGCTGCCGATACTAGGACCTGCAGTGGAGGAGGTTTCCCCAGTGGTCATCTGCTTGTCCCGGCTACGCTTCCGACTTGTTAGTTGACTACTGCTGCCTGTCTGCTTTTTAGTTGTGGCGGGCCTGCTGCGGACGGATTCCCGGTTGACGAATCCGTTGAATAAGCCAAATCCTGCCATGGATCCCATGTAACATCCGATGTAGCATCATTCTGTTCTAGAATGATGCTATCATCCTCATCAGGCTCCTGCCCAGCCCTCTCTCGTGTACTGCCTACTGCTCTCCTGCCAGGCCTAACATTGGTCTGCTCTGATATTGCCTCCGACAGCTATGCCCTGCACTTGATTGTCCCCTGTCTCTTCCCCCACGTGCTCATCATCATCAAAGAGCAGTTGGCTGCTCATAGACGCCAACAGTTCCCTTGCAGGCGGCGGGTCAAAAGTTAGCAGGATGTTGCTGAGGATGTCAGATGGAGGACGTGGGGGAATTGCTGCGTGCCAAGTCAGGGTCGTGTCCGAGGTACCCACAGATACCTGGCTGGTTGTCTCACTACTCATCCTTGTGGACGTCGAAGTGTGAGCCAGCCACTCCAGGACTGTGGAATTAGACGTGTAGACACGACCCTGGTATGACAAAGGAAGCTCAGGCCTGCAACTGGACCGTCTTCCTACGCTACTTCCTCTTCTGCCCCTTGAGCCAAACTCTCTGCCCTGCCCTCTGCCTGAAAACCTTTGTGAGGTTTCCTGCTGCCGCTGTGCCATGACTTAATATTCAAATTCTGATTTCTACACTTGGTAGATGAGAACAGTATTTTCTGTAATATATAGGACTTGAACATACATATATATATATATATATATATATATATATATATATATATATATACACATATATATATATATATATGTATATATATATATAGGACTTGTAATATTTAGAACAAGTATTGAAATTGTCTATATATGTAGCACTTTTTTTAAGACTTTTGTGCTATACACCTGCACCAGGTATTTTTGCCTCTCAGGATAAGACGGATGTATATACAATTTCTATACTTGGACCCTTCTGATAGTGTGTATATCACATCCGTCTTATCCTGATAGACAAAAATACCTGGTGCAGGTGTATAGCACAAAAGTCTTAAAAAAAAGTGCTCTATATATATATATATATATATATATATATATATATATATATATATAGAGAGAGAGAGAGAGAGAGAGAGAGAGAGAGAGAGAGAGAGAGAGAGAGCACTTTTTTAAAGACTTTTGTGCTATACAGCTGCACCAGGTATTTTCGTTTCTCAGGATCAGAAGTATAGGACTTGTATATCTGTACAGCACATTTTTGTTCCGTGCACCCTTTGCTGTCCTATGCCTAATCTATCTTTCGCCCTCTCTATATTTCTCTCTCAATCACTAGATGTTTCTCCTCTCCACTTTCCTAATATTTCCCTTCCTTTTCTACAATATCTTCTCAGTAGTCTGTAGTACACAACAGCAGCACCAGCAGCGTTTTGTCAATGACTAGCTCTGTGCACCGCTGACAGTGTTCTTCCTCTCTCTCTCTCTTTCTCTCTCTACACACTGCGTGGTGCGGTCATGTGACCGCTCCTCTTAAAGCAATACCGACGTCACACAGGGGGTGGGCTAGTGCAAGATCCCTGCTGATTGGATGTGTTCCGGGCATCATGGGAAAGCGCATTTCCCGCCCGTAACACTTTCTGCTTTCTAGAATGGCGGCTGCCATTTTAGAAAGCAAGAAAAAAAAATCGGAGCGGATTTCCGAAAATCCGAATCCAATTGGACTTGGATTTTTTGAAAAATCCGAACCTGATCCCATACCGGCCGAACCGGTTCGCTCATCTCTATGTATTGTATAAAAGAATGTACAGTACATAGAGGAAATGAGACCCTGTTCTGTATAGCACTGTTTGGCAGCACTAGAACAGAGTAGAGGACTGTAAACTGCAGGGTTAGATAGCCCTGCAGTCCTTGACACAAACGTTGATGGCAGCGGGGGTGGGGGGTTTGAAAGGTGTGGTTGCTTACTGCTGCCAGTCAACAAAAGTGAGTATGTAAACTAAAAAATAAACTTTTTTTTTTAACCAAAGATATATTACAACGTAAAAATGTTAATTTAATATATTAAAAAGTATATTTTTTTGTCTTCCGAGTACTCCTATAACTTCTAATAAAATTATAAAATCCTGTTATTTTGACAGTGACAATATTATATGCCTTTACAACTTAACGACTTGAAAGTTATCACCAGAGACGATCAGAGGGAGGAAGTAGAGCGACGGAAAACAGAAGAGGTAGGCATAACTCTCTTCCTATATTATACTTCCTGTACAACAAATGAAATAAAATATATATATATATTTTTTTACCTGGTCCCATGTAAGTAAAATGTATCATTTTTGTTCTATTCCATATTTGTTTAGAATATATTTGCTTGCCCAACCTTAATTTGCTCACATGTTGGCAGCCTGCTTTGTGCTAAATCAACACCAATTAAAGTCTTCTGACATTTCTAGATGACACACTTATAGGAGCTGATAGGAAGAAATAACCTACATAAAAAAATAGGGTGAAAAGGCTACCAAATGAATAATTAGTGCTTCAATAATTATTTTACTAAGGAAATGATGATTTATCTTCCCCACACCTTTGCAAGCTTTAGACTTAACCTATAGAAGCACAGTACACATTGAGAATTTCTTAAAGTGAAAGTACCATTAGGAATAATTATCACCACCCCACCACCCCCCACCACCACTACCACTTGTCAGCACTGGCACTGGGATCCAGATGTTATTGGTTTTTTTTGTTTGTTTTTTTTTTTCAAAATGCCATTGTCATCCTGTGCTTCGGCCCTCTCTATTCACTGAAAGGGGGCCCAGTGCACCCAGTGTAGCAATATCCCCCTCCCCTGGGTGAGACACCTCTACTAGAAATCAAGAATGCCTGTCTCACCGAGGGGAGGGAATATCATTACACTGGAGGCTCCGGGTCCGCCTCTAGTGCATAGAGCAGGGCTGGTGTACAAGTAGAAAACGGCACCAAGTGCAGGAATCTGGCAGTGCTTTGAAAAATGCAGGATCCTCGCGCTGATGCCAACAAGGTAAAAATATATATATATATATATATATATATATATATATATATATATTCATAATGGTACATTTGCATTTATGAGTGGAATTGCTTTTAAGAATTATTTTTACTCCTAGGGGGACATTTACAAAGGGCAGGGGCGTACGCCAGGGAGAAGGCACAAGGTTCTCTTATTCAGGTTCAGATTAGAACTGTACTACAAAGCATATACAGTAGGTACTAAACCGTTGTACTAACCTGTCAATTGGCAAGAAGTTTATTCCAGGTCAGGTCTCCAACTGGGGAGATAAGGACTTGTTCATCCAAATCCTTAGGGCTGAAGGCGTATGCTTTTTAGACCTTATACCAGATTTCCCAACACACAACAGACACCAAATTTGGGAATGTGGAATAAAGACTGCAAAATGAACTTCATAAGCTCTAAGTATTTGGACGAACAAATTAAACTCCCCAATTGGAGACCTGACCCAGAATAATCTGTTTGCTGTCCTATTGACAGGGTAGTACAGTGATTAGGGATGAGCGAACTTTTGAAAAGTTCGGTTCGGTTCGATCCGGCAAACTTTTGTGAAGTTCAGATTCGTACGAACCGAACCTAAAACGAACCTTGCTATAACAGCTGAATAATTGCAGCTACAATAGTGGGAGTCTGATAGGGTATAGTTTTGTTTAGTTGCAGTTGCTACTACAATGAAAAAAGTGGAAAAAAATCAAAGTGCAAAATTAGTGAAAAAAAAATTGTGAATAAAAAATAAAGAAAAATAATAATAATAATAAAAAAAAGTTGAGTAGGAGGAGGCGGCAGCACTTGATTGCACCCAGAGAAGTATAGTTGAGAAGAGACAAGTTGAGGAGCTGGAGGAGGCAGCACTTGATTGCACCCAGGACAGTATAATTGTGAAGAGACAAGTTGAGGAGCAGGAGGAGGCAGCACTTGATTGTACACAGACTAGTATAGTTGAGAAGAGACAAGTTGAGGAGCAGGAGGAGGCAGCACTTGATTGCACCCAGGCCAGTAAAGTTGGGAGGAGACAAGTTGAGGAGCAGTAGGAGGCAGCACTTGTTTGCACCCAGGCCAGTATAGTTGAGAAGAGACAAGTTTAGGAGCAGGAGGAGGAGGCAGCACTTGATTGCACCCAGGCCAGTATTGTTGAGATGAGACAAGTTTTGTGGGGCGCTGACTTAGCGTCACACTCTATGGAGGGCTTCAACAAGTTTTGCTGCTATAGGTTACTTCACCTATAACAGCTTATGAGAAAGAAGCTTTTTTTGGTGAGGCTAAACGGGGTTGACGGCACCCAGCAGAGCAGAAATGGACAGGTTTTGTGGGGCGCTGACTTAGCATCACACTCTATGGAGGGCTTCAACAAGTTTTGCTGCTATAGGTTACTTCACCTATAACAGCTTATGAGAAAGAAGCTTTTTTTGGTGCGGCTAAACGGGGTTGACGCCACCCAGCAGAGCAGCAACGTGTACTGTGTACTCTCAGTCACGGGATAGGAGCTGGTTCAAAGCTAACGGTCCTGACTCTTTTCTCACTTTTTTTTCTCTCCCTATCTTTCCCTAGATCTCACTATTTTTTTATTTAGATGCCGATCTCTCCCTATCTTTACCTATCTCTTGATTTCTCAGCCTCTTTCCCTATCTATCACTTTATCTTCTATATCTAGCTTTCCCTTGATCTTGCTATTTGTTTTTTTTTCTCTTCCTGTCTCCTGCTTCTCTCACTAACACTTTCTATTCCTTCTCTCTCTCCCTGTATCTATCTAGTTGTTTGGCTATCTGTATCTTTTTCCCTCTCTATCTGATACGGAGCTCCTCTCTCTGTGAAGTCTGGCAACACACTGACAAGCTGCTGGCGCATTCAAGCACTTCCTGGTGCTGTGTGGTGACGTCACACATCTTGATTTTCACAGAAAACCAGGATACAAGGAATTATAGGAGTAATAATCCCTTGTATCCTGGTGTATTCTGTGAAAAAAGTACAGTTTCGTGTCGCTGTTATTTTAAACAGATATGTAACGAACTATCTCAAAGTTTGGTTTGGTACCGAACTTTTTGCACAGTTCGTAACGAATCTGGTTCATAACGGTTTGGTTTGCTCATCCCTAACAGTGATTCAAAGGGGAACTATCAGCAGGTTAGACGAATCTAACCTGCTTATAGCTCTCTATTGCACAGAAGGTGCCGAGGAGGAGGATGGTATGTCTCTTATTTTCATCCTTTGCATAATTTCTGTACTGTTAGTCTTTTACTCCTCAGTCCGATAAGACTGTTTAAAGAGAACCAATCACCTAAAATTAACTGTCCCTATAATAAAAGTTTCTCTCTCCCTAAGTCTATTCCTGAAGATACAGACTGCATTTACAGTCTGTATCTTATACTGTACCCAATCCTGTATAGTAGTAAGAGTATTGCTGGGCGCCGCCATCTTGATGACGTCACTTGCGTTCCAGCGGTGCGTTCCAGCAGTGGAACGCAACTGACGTCATGAAGATGGCGGTGCCCGGGAATACTGCACCGCTATACAGGATTAGGTAAAGTATAAGATACAGACTGCAAAGGCAGTCTGTATCTCCATAAGGTCTACTTATAAAGATACAGACTGCCTGTGCAGTCTGTATCTTATACTTTACCTAATCCTATGTAGCAGTGTAGTGAGCCGGGCGCCATCTTGATGACTGGAACGCACCGCTGGAACGCAAATGACGTCATCAAGATGGCGCCCGGCATTACTGCACCGCTACAAAGGAGTAGGTAAAGTATAAGATACAGACTGCAAAGGCAGTCTGTATCTTTATAAGTAGACCTTATGGAGATACAGACTGCCTTTGCAGTCTGTATCTTATACTTTACCTACTCCTATGTAGCGGTGCAGTAATGCCGGGCGCCATCTTGATGACGTCATTTGCGTTCCAGCGGTGCGTTCCAGTCATCAAGATGGCGCCCGGCTTACTACACTGCTACATAGGATTAGGTAAAGTATAAGATACAGACTGCAAATGCAGTCTGTATCTTCATGAGAAAACTAATAGGTTTAATTAGGACAGATATACACAGCGATCTCGCGCTGTATAGCGCGAGATCGCTGTGTATTTACAGAGCGGCGGGCAAAGGCTCATGGGAGCTCTTCCTGCCGCTCTGCATGCCGGGAGCTTCCTGTCACGCGCCGGCTCTTTTGAAAAGAGCCGGCGCGTGACAGTGAAGAGAGACATGAATAAATTAAAAACGCGGACAGAAAATTCCTTAATTCTATTTACAAATATTAATAAAAAAGTAATTTAAATAGAATTAAGGAATAAAAAAAAAAAAAATCTTCCGTGATTGGTTCTCTTTAAAGCACCAGAGCACTGTTATGAGCACTTCCCCACCCCCATAGTGCCACTCCTCCCCTTGCCGGCCTTCACCTATTAATGATTATCAACAAAGCGGCTGGCCAGGTGAGGGTGGGTTGGATTGGCACTATGGTGGAAGGACAGTGCTCCTAACAGTCTTATCAGACAATGATAAGAAACAAGCATTCAGACTACTAAAACAAGAAGGTAGTGGGGAAGCATTGAGCAACTATAGACAGAAGAATAGAATGTGTAAAAAGCAAATAAAAGAAGCAAAAATAGCAACAGAAAGAAGGATAGCCACGGAAAGTAAAACGAATCCCAAAATGTTCTTCACCTATATAAACAACAAAAGACTTAAAAACCGAAAATGTTGGTCCCCTCAAAAATAATCTGGGTGTAATGGTGGAGGGGGAAGAGGAAAAGGCCAATCTATTAAATACATTTTTCTCTACTTTATTCACAGAGGAGAATCCCATAAGAGACGACATGATTAGGGATAATATAAATCCTCCCATAAATCTCACCTGCCTAACACAACAAGAAGTGGGGAGACGCCTTAAAAACATTAAAATCCATAAGTCACCGGGCCCAGAAGGTATCCATCCTAGAGTTTTGCAAGAATTAAATACTGTGTTAGACAGACCGTTATTCCTAATATTTAAAGATTCTATTACGACAGGGATTGTTCCACAGGACTGGCGCATAGCTAATGTGGTACCAATATTCAAGAAGGGGTCAAAGAGTGATCCTGGAAACTACAGGCCCGTAAGTCTAACATCTATAGTAGGTAAAGTATTTGAGGGGTTTGTAAGAGATACTATACTGGTGTATCTTAATGAAAATAATCTTATGACGCAGCACCAGCATAGATTTATGAGGGGTCGGTCCTGTCAGACTAATCTGATCGGCTTCTATGAAGAGGTAAGTTATAGATTGGACCTGAGGGAGGCTATTGATGTTGTATATCTGGACTTTCCAAAGGCATTTGATACTGTGCCGCATGAAAGGTTGGTCTACAAAATGAGGATGCTGGGACTCGGGGGAAACGTATGCAAATGGGTAAGTAACTGGTTGTGTGATAGAAAACAGAGGGTGGTCATTGATGGAACTTATTCAGATTGGGTTTTAGTTACTAGTGGGGTACCACAGGGGTCAGTGTTGGGTCCACTTCTTTTTAATATTTTTATTAATGATCTTGTTGAGGGGCTACAGAGTAGAATCTCAATTTTTGCAGATGATACTAAACTGGGTAAAGTAATCAGTACAGAGGAGGATAATATCATATTACAGAGAGATTTGGAGAAGCTAGAGGCTTGGGCGGTGAAATGGCAAATGAAGTTTAATGTGGATAAATGTAAGGTTATGCACTTGGGCCATAGAAATAATAAGTACAGTTATGTGCTAAATAATAAAACACTGGGTAAAACTACTTCCGAAAAGGACCTGGGAGTATTGGTGGACAGTAAACTCAGCTTTAGTGATCAGTGCCAGGCAGCAGCTGCCAAGGCTAATAAAATAATGGGATGCATCAAAAGAGGTATAGATGCTAAAGATGAGAACATAGTTTTGCCTCTTTATAAATCACTGGTCAGACCACACATGGAATACTGTGTACAGTTTTGGGCACCGGTATAAAAGAAGGACACAGCTGAACTGGAGCGGGTGCAGAGGAGGGCAACAAAGGTCATTAAGGGAATGGGTGGGTTACAGTACCAGGACAGATTATCACGCTTGGGGTTATTTACGCTGGAAAAAAGACGTCTTAGGGGCGATCTGATCACAATGTACAAATATATGAATGGACAGTACAGAGATCTTTTTAGTGATCTTTTTACTCCTAGGTCTGTAACCATGACTAGGGGGCATCCTCTACGTCTAGAGGAAAGAAGATTTTATCATCAGCATCGACGCGGGTTCTCTACTGTACGAGCGGTAAGACTGTGGAACCCTCTGCCACATGATGTTGTCATGGCCGATTCATTAAATAAGTTCAAGGGAGGCCTGGATGCTTTTCTTGAACAATATAATATTACAAGTTATGGGCATTAGATTTCCCGTGATACGTTGATCCAGGGATTATTCTGGTTGCCATTGGAGTCGGGAGGGAGTTTTCTTCCTGTGGTGGGGCATTTGTTGTCTGCCTCAGGGGTTTTTGCCTTCCCTGGATCAACACAGTAGGGTTTCCCTAGGTTGAACCTGATGGACTCTTGTCTTCTTTCAACCTTATTTACTATGTTACTATGTTACTATGTAAGGAGTAAATACAAACTGCACTGGAACGGTGCTGAAGATGAAGGTAAGAGGCTTACCTTCATCCTCTGCACCTCCTTTGCAATCGGGGGCTATGAGCAAGCTAGAGTCGATAAACCTGTTGATAGTTCCCCTTTAATACTGATTTTCCAAGACTTATAGTACCAATCCAATCTGAACCTTGCAGGGCGGACAGGCTACATTTTTATATTGTTTAATAATACAGTCATTTGTCATCTCAAACTACTGTTACAATGAATACAATGTGGCCAACTACTGGTCTACTATCATTTGTGGAAATTGTTGCTCTTTCCCATTTCTCCAAAAGCCATAGTAATGAAGCCTCAACTGATTCACAGATGCTCACCATATGACAGAAAGTGACAGATGTAGCATATGTTATCATAAGACATGGTGATTGGTCACATATGTGAACACTTCATTGCTATGCTTAGAAAAGATTGCTGTCACTCCGTTCAGGAGAAGTCTGTTGTGTACAAGTATCTGGGAGAAATAAGGAGAAAACAATAGTTTGCCAATGAAAAATTGTACAAAGCTCAGCAGCCATTCAGTTACGAGCGTTCCCTCCACGGGACAATGATTAGAGAGCTGATTTATGCTTATCATTTGTCTGCACTCCTCTTTACTGGAGAGAATAACATAAGTTGTCTTTGCATAAAAATAGTAGGAAGTTATGTTTATAATTTGAGAAATGAAACTGATTCATCCCTGCACATGAAAAAAAGCTGTTCATTAGGCATTCAGTGACAGCTTGTACCCGTGGGAGCCTGGGATGATGCCGTTCTTTTTGAACTTCACTTCTTGATTTTTTTCTGCAAAGAAAACACTTTCAAAATAAAGGTATATTGTTTTGAAAATAGAAAAGAACAGAAGATTTGAAAAATTGCATTAAGGTACTAGATTTAGAATAAACAAGATCGAATGTCCATATGTGTGTACAAGTTTTGTTCTGAAACATGAAGAATAGCTGAGCATATGTTATTTATATATATATATATATATATATATATATATATATATATATTTTACTGTATACTGTACCTATAAAAGGAAAATTCTGAAATCATGCAATTTTCACGTTGAGCACACTGGCCTAATAATAAGGTGACATTTCTGGTTTCTGTAGAGGTCCCTTTTTTTTATACATTATGATTGGTGTACCCCTGCACCAATTCACCTCAGAACCAGAGGCCATAATGCACGGTCTCAATTGACAAAACCGGATAGGTTCCGGGTGTCTCCCCTTCTACATAGATATATCTAGGAGGGATTGAGACAGCATCTAGGACCCCCCCCCCCCCCCCCCCAGGTCTACTCTGCATCTCTTGGAGACTTGGAGGCATGCTTATATCTTCCTATGTGGACAAAGCAATATAAAAAAGGGCTCATCTTACCCCCTAATGCCTCTACCTATCCTGGGGATTGACACCACAGACACAAGATATTGCACATATAGTGATTGATATCTATACAACCACGCCTACTGTTTTTCTGACCAACCCCCATAGACATCCAGTCTGAGAGACATAGTAATCTATCGCAAATGATTGTACATCAAGGGTTCTACGGTACACAGCAACTACCGTGGTACATCCATGATCCTCATGCACTAAGCCAACTTTGTAGTACATCTATCTACCAGGGACACAACATCGGAATTACCTACAGTGACCGATTCTACCCCTGACGCTGTCAGTGAATCCTACGTTTGACCCACCATTTCCCTGAAGAACCCAGCACAACCGACTGGGGGAAACACGTCGGAAACAAAGTCAACATAAACTCTACACACTGTTGGGTTTACCATAATAGATGTCCATCATCCTGTGACATTCTATAGTACTTCTCATTTGTTGATTACTGAACCAAACACTATAACCTCTGAGGTCACACACCTATATACCCCCACAACACATCTTCCATTGAGGGTATGTAGGGATACTCCCGCCTGGCCTTGGGGATGCCCACACCAGGCAGTCCACAGTAGTTTACAGGCAGGGACTTATTTGAGCTTAGGCTCAAGTATCTTTTATCATCCACAGAGAACATTGTGGAATTACTTGTATTGTTTGTCCAATTATACCACAGATTTTACAACACTGAATAAAAGCTAAGTTTTACTGCAACTTACTGTCAACCACGTTGTCATTCTAATAATATTTCAAGCTCTGTCTGTCCAGGACACGTTGGTGAGTGAGTACTATCCACCACATATCTACCACTCCTGCTCACATACACGATACTGGTACATTATGATAGGCTAGCCTAAAATAAGAGATAACACCAGTAAATGAGGTACTGTAACTGAATAGGCGACCAGGATCAAATAACATGATGCCAGCAGTGGAGAGGTGAACACCTGCAGAATATTTTCCAATATAGGAAGGAAATTCCCTAATAAGTATTCAGCTCTTTTATTTGTATTTTATTAAAGTGACTTGTCGTTTAAACTTTCAAAATTCAAATCAACTGTAAATGTGAAATAAAGCAAGTTTGCAATATACATCTATTATTATTATTATTATTTTTTTTTTTTTTGTTATCATGGATTATCATGGAAAACAAGGTACTTTCAGTGTTCTGACTCTTTTTTTTCCCCCCAAAGAGTCAGAATCAAGAAGTCCTGTGTATCCCAGGCCATCTGAGCGCTCACAGAGAGAAGATAGTCATGTGACTGATGGACACATTGAGCCGTGACTCTCTGTACTGGCCGCAATTCCTGTGTTTAGTTTCTTTTATTCAACCAGCACAAGTCTAAAAATCTGCCTTCAGGAGACTGGACCTGGATTTCTGGCAAGTACAGCTTAGTTTTACAGCAGGATAACCACTAAAAAAAAATTATGAATGTATATTGCAAACTTGCATTATATCAAATCTACTAGACTTTAAAAGTTATAACAAAAGTGACACTTTAAGGCTACAGTTCATACACCGTGGTTTTGCAGCGGTCATTTTGATGGCAAAAGACAATAATATATTGCCATCAAAATGATGGCCGTCCGAAAAGATGGCTGCAAAATGACAGCGTGTGAACATAGCCTAAAACTGAGCATTTGAGTGAAAGTTGTACACACTCCTGGAACTTCCATTGCAATTGTTAACCTTTGAAACTGGTCCAATGGGCAGACAAGGAAGGTGTAAGACTCGGGAAGGCAGAGACAACACGAGACAGCGGCCCCTAAAGCTAGACCCACCCTCTGACCCTGCCTGCTTGCCGCAACGACCCTAAACGGTCGCGGACAACCACGGTGCCGGTCCCTATACTGGTGTAAGTGTAAACATAAAATGAAGACAGACTAACAAACACATTAGAGTGAAGTAAACAAGCCAAGTCAGCAACACACGGGCAGTGAAGTACAAAATTGGAAGGCAAGCGGGAAGTCGGTAACAGGCAGAAGGTCAGGAAACAACGTAAAAACAGCGGATAGGACAGGGCAGGGTAGGCAGGACAGGGATCAGGGGAGCTGGGACTAGAACACTCTAATAGCCAGCAAAGGAATCTGATACTGGCTGTACTTTATACCGAATCAGGAGCCCAGGTCAGCCTCTCATTGGTCCGGCCTCCTGAATCCAAACCTGGTGCAGCTGAGACACTGCAGGCTGAACGGCAGAGCGATCTGCCCTTCAGCCTGAGTGTGACCGCACTAAGCTGTGAGAGCTGGGTGGTAGCCCGCCAGAACACGGAGCAGCGGCGTTCCTGGTTGTCAAGGACGCCGTCGGGTCTCCGTGACATCACGCGGCTCCGGCGGCTGATGCGGCGCTGTGTCCTAGCGCCGTCAGACGGGGCCGAGGCAGAGGAGGACGCCGCTGGATCCGCGGCAGGTAAGTTGCTTACAGAAGGGCCAGAAAACCCTTGTCATCTCTAAAGCTTTTGGTCTAAATAAAGAACTAAGTAAAGCCCGGGCTGTATTTGACATTAGGCACCTGTGTTTTTATTTATTTATTCTGACCATCGAACAGATTGATCATGATCGGCGAACACAAACAATTAGGGTCATGTTCATACGAACATTTACAAACCTGTTTGGTCATCAATACCGTACAGTAAAAAAAATTGCCTTCAGCACTGAACACTTACCCAATGTAACATTTGAGGCTGGATAAGACAAAAACCCCAAGGGGAACTGGGCCTGATCTTGCCACTGGTCAAGTCGGTGGACCCAGAATTCTTTGGGGTCAGAGCATTTGGCAAGTGCCGAAGACTAGCGTGAAGACCGGTGCAGGTGAAAAAGTCTGTTCCCTCATCTGTGTTATGTAGAGAAGATAAGCACTAAAAAAAATCAGCTCATCATTTAATCGAAATTAAATGGTTTCTAGTTCTGTTGCTGCAGTTGGTACATGTTGAAACAGTTTATGCACAAATGGAACTTGGACGGCAGCCATATTGGTAGAGTATAACATCTTACCAGATCACATGGTAAGTCATGTAACCAGGTAGTGTCCATGCTACTGTGAAGATGGACATAAAATAGAATGAGTCCAAAGATGGGCTACAAAAATGGGTGTCAGTCATAAAACATTTCAGGAAAGACTTTGAGTCTCAGGAATTTGAATCTGTGTAGTCTGTTTTGTAGCAATCTCTGACTTTTCCAGAGTGATCGGCAATGTGAAAAAGCAGAAATTACTGACAAAACACGTCAGGATAGGCATGGAATTTTAATTTGACATTGCAGCTGGATAGGCACTGTGACCAGTACCTCTGAGGGGGAACCTTAAAGAACATATACTAAATCGCTGAGCTAGGCATGCCGTAGCGGTGTAGTATTAGGGACAGGGTAGCGCAACAACCTTCAATACCCCAGCATGGGATTGTGTACCAGTGTTAATTATGCAGAATCAAGCTGACATATCGATACGCACAATCATAGTACCCCTACTCTCATGGGTTTGTGGTCAGTTGGCACCGAGCATCAAGTGATGGCTGCCAGTGGAGATCCGCACCAACGGAACCTGAACAGCAACACACACGTTGGCTTTCATAAAGGTATTCATATCTGGCTTCTCCTTCTGTGTTCATCCAAGTAGTTTCAGGAGTCATTTGTGCTGGAATAACATGCACTGTCAAATATAAAGAACAGGGAGGAGGGATGGGAAGGAATTGAACAGAAAAGAACAAAAGGACGTGTGCATAGAGTTTTTCAGAAGCTGTCTGCGAGTACACAATTTTTGATAATTTGGGTGTATATTTGCCTTCAATAGAACGGAACACTGTCTGCCTATATAAACACTATGAGAAATTGTGTAAATTTTAAATAAATCACTGCCGATATGTTATTAGCTATTATTCACATTTATCTACATCATACTAGCTTTGCACATTTTACAGGCTTTCTACTCCACTGGGTACTTTGCTTAGCATGGCATTAATAATTGCAATTTTTAATCATATGCAATACTTTGCTCTTTTTGTAATGTTCAATGCTCTCTCTTTCAGCAAGTATCGGAATGACTCAGTAGCTCAGTCTAATTTTAGTTAAGGTACCATATGTATTGCTGAAGTAGAATAACTTTCTGCTTCTGTTAAAATAACAGTATTTATAGGATAACGCTATTAGATTAAGATATGTAAATATGGTTACAATGAATGTTGCAGACTACATATATGCATTACTTTTGGGAAATCTATATAAAAATATATTCATAACAACAATAATTTAGTACTAATAGACATTTGATTTATGATCAATTGTATATTACACTCATGTTTTTTTTTTCTCTACGGGGGTATTGTCTAAGAAAAGATAAAACATGGCATATTTTGCTTCATTTTAAGAGAAGAATACTGCTTGTGAGCTGTCACCATGATGACTCCCAACTTTAACTTAAAGGGTTATTCTGGGATAAAAACGTTGCCTTAAAGGGCTATTCTACTCAAGTAAAATACATATTGAATCATTCCCCCTCCTGGATATTAACAATTCATTTTATACAGGTCATTAGCATATATGTCTTCTTTCTCCCATTCTGAGCCGGCTGGTTTGTGCTGAAGACAAAGAAAACTGTATAAGAGCTGTTCTCTCCATCTCTCCTTGCTTCCCCCTCCTTTGTGAGATGGCTCATGTAAACATTGTCCCTGGCCATCTGAGTCTGCACTATGTTTGCTCTTTGTGAACCCAGGAGGGTTAAGAAGTAACTTGACTTTAGAATAACTCACCCACATTAAAGATTGCAAAATTTGTCGGCCAGGAACACTGTTTACATGAGCTGTCTCGGGAGGGAGAGGGAGACAGAGAGAACACCTCTTATACCATTTTCTGTGTCTTCAGCACAAAGCAGGGGTAAGGAGACAGATAAGATAATGACATGTATCCATGGAGACCTAAACTTCTGCATGAAGTGAGGAAATTGGAAAATTGTGACAAGTTTTTACTATGTCTGCATTCATATGATCTCCTTGAATAAAAAAAAAAGATATGTAAAGAATATATATATATATATACACAATGAGTGAATGTTAGCAAGTTTTTACTGCAAAATTTGTGAACTTTGGGAACCGAACTCAACAGGTCTATACATGTTGTCCGTGCTCCTCTCGTGTCCTCTTACCTGTCTACAGCTGTGTGCTCATCCAATCACTGACTAAGGGACAGCACCGCAGCCAGTGTTTTGTTGAGCATGCTGTCACTCTCAAGACACAAGAGGGACAGTTTGCTTAGTCAATCACTAGTCGTGGTACTGTCCCTCAGTGACTGACTGAGCACATGGCTGAGCACAGGGAAGAGGACACATTTTTTTTGCTACTTTTGCTAGTGAGTTTACATAAAATTAGCTTTGTTAACTAATCAAAATTTTGCTAAATTTTAATTATTTGGCAAATTTGAATTTTTAACTATTCACAAAAATGTTTTGGACATTAAAAGTACATGAGTCATGTCAAAGCCATCACATACATATAAATTGAAAACAAAACGTCATTTTAACTGATAGACTCTTCTGAAAAGTTATTTTGGTTCTCAAACACTATAAATATTAGAATGTCACAAAAATCTGGAGAGCATCCATCAAGACAAGTTGAATCTTCTGGAACACTTGTTAATTTAAACAATGTTCTCTGTGAAAACGGAGTATACTGTATTGGATGATTGCCAGACTATGTGAAATAAAAAAAAATTAAAATGCAACAAAGAGGGGATAACTATTTTGTTATGTTTCTTCTTTGATTGCAGTTTAGTTGAGAATTTTAATTTATTATTCTATTAACCCCATGGTTGTGAATTCAAATAGGTAATTTTCTGATTAAAATATAGGGATGAATGTTGTTTTTCTGTCTTTTCTTTTTCTTTTTCAAAGCTTTTATTTTTGTTAAAGGGGAAGTCCGACTAGACCCATTTTTTTAACAAGTGCTAGGGAAGGGGAGGATGAAAGAAATAACATGCTCTTACCTCCCCCAATCCAGCTCTGGTGCCCGCTTCCTGGTCTGAGCAGGGACCAGGGTCGTGACAGGTGTTGTCTGCTCAGCCAGTGGGACAAATATTCATGTGTATGGGTATGTCAAGGAATTTAGCAGTGAATTATGGATGTACAGTTAATGATAGAGTACAGACTAATGTATGGAAACTTTACCAGCCTTTCACAACAACATGATCTCTGGGCACTTTCTTATTGAGTGTAAACACTGTCTAAGTCTATGGGTCTCTCTCAACTATTATTATGTAAATGAAGCATTTTGAGTGCTCAATTCACCTTCCATACTGCTGAAACTGTTAGATGGCTGTTAGGTCAAGAAAACACATGGTACCTTTCATATATATATCTGTGCTTCCATGGAAAATTGTGACAAGTTTTTACTGTGTCTGCATTCATATGATCTCCTTTTATTCTATTCCGCTGTACCTGCCCAAGTGATGGTATTAAGTTACGCCAGGGAGCAGAGTCTAAGAAGCCGCTGGTCTTTGCCAGAGCTTGCCGCAAGGCAAGATGGGCTTGCTGAGGCAGGCGACCCCCAGGTAACTACCCCTGGCACAACTTTCTTGTGTAGGTGGCTCAGGTGAAGCGAAGTACAGAGTTGAGAGGCAGGTGCAAGGTTAGGGACAGGCAAGTTAGGCAGCAGGCGGAGTCAGGAGACAAAGCAAGGGAACTGGTACACAGAAATGGAATAACAGACTTGGAATGCTTTCTCAGTAGGCTATGAGCACTAAAGATCTGGAAAGAAATTATATATATATATATATATATATATATATATATATATAATCTTCTTGAACTGACAGCTATCTAACATCGTCAGAAGTTTGGAACATGAATTAAAAACAGATTCCTTTTAACTAAAGGAACAGTAAGGACAGGCATATCTGTACCAGCATGTAAATATAGTGATACAGTAATGCCTATTCTTCTATGGGATCCCGGGCGGAGCGTATACACATAGTATACGCTCCGGCCGGGATCTCTTGCGGCGCCGCAAAGAACTGACATGTCAGTTTTTCCTGCGTCCGCAATTCACTGAATTGCGGCCGCAGAAAGACCTATCAGTTCACCCAATGAAGCGAACGGCTCCCACCGCTTGCTTCGTTGTGTGCTATGGGGAGTTCTGATGCGGGCGCACACTGATCCGCCCGAATCAGAACTCTGCAACCAGAAAGATAATCCGGCCAGTACTGCAGTACCAGCCGGGATGATCTTTGCAGAGACTGACAGCCGGTCTTTCACGTAGTGTGCACATAGCCTGAATCTTGATTTTTTTTTTTCCTTATTTTTTTAATGACATTTTGTGGGCTCAAGTACCAATTACTAGTTTTCCATAGAGTTTTGGTCATGAGGGACCACTGTATAGGGACCCTTACTACTCCAAACAGTTGTATCTGTTTAAATTGGACTGTCTTAAAGATCTCTTAGAGCAGTCTAATTCTGGATATAAAATACAGACAAAAAACACTTAGGGAGGCATTTATTAAGTCCGGCGTTTTTTACGCCGGACGTAAAAATGCCCCCGCAGCTCCGGCGCTACGGAGATTTATGTAGAGGCGGACTGCCTCTACATAAATCCCGTGCGCGCCGTTGCGCACCGCCGAAAACCTACGCCAGCTGAGGACTGGAGTAGGTTTTCGGCGTACATTTTGGCGGAACGGATGATAAATGGCGCGGACTCTGAGTCCGCGCCCTCCGTTCCGCCCACTCTCCGCCCCTTTTCCGCCCCCTTTCCGCCCCCTGGCGTACTCGGCGGAAAGTGCCGATTTGCGAATATTTTATTCGCAAATCCGCCATTTTTGCTTAAAAAAAGACGCAAATCGGCACTTTCCGCCGAAAATCATCCATTCGCCGGATGATACATGTGGCCCTTAGTATAGGCTATTCCTCCATTTTTCTGTTTACATTGCTTTCAAGTAATCCCCAGTGTTCTTGGCAAAAGAATCTTACACTGATAATATTGACATCCGATCAAAAGAAAATAAAAAAACAAAAACAAAAGGCACTACTGCTCTGAATGTCTATAAAGTTGTCTTCGATAAACCGGGAAAAAAAATATTTAGAAAGCTGCAAAGTGAAGCAAAATCCATGAGTAGCAGATAATATATATTTTTTTTGCTCCAAAAGGAAAGTGATAAAGCTGCGAATGATTTCTTCTTTCTGTACTCATAGACAGATTATCAGCATAAAAAAAAGAAGATGTAATATCTGCCTGCAGGTTTCAGCAGGAACATACAGCTGCTCCACCTGAAAAATAATCAGCCGAGCAGCAAGCTACAGAGAACAAATATTTATTGCTATACTATCCTTCTTCTGGGACTTTACTGTACGCTTATCAGCCATCTTCGGTGAGCTCACAGATCCAAGATCATAATGCAACTTATCTATTTCATAGAAAATTACTATAGTTTAGAAAACGTCTCCTAACAGATGGAATTTGTGTTCCTTCCACAGAGGGATCCGTTCAGCAATATGTGACATGGAAACAATATGTTAAACTATGCATTTATCTGGTGTCATTAAGAGGTTTTAATCTTTACATACAATAAAAGAAGGAGTAGTGAAAAAATTTAAATATGGAGCTATATTAGAAAATCTAGTATGTGGATGAACTGTGGATAAACTGTAGTGGGGAATAAAATGAATGGTGTCAGACACAAACTTTGAAAACATTTTTTTAATTATCTTTTGGTAGGACAACAGAAAGGCAGCCAATATAAGGGAGAATGAGGGTGTCAGATGAGGGTCTCAGAGTACGCCTCAGCCTTTAATACAGATCTCTGTAGAGACTCCTGCGGATTTCTCGCTCCAAATATTTTACAGCCTGTTTGAGACCTAAGGCAAACTTCAGGTAGATAAAACTAAGGTAAACTTCAGGACCTCTTAACACATCAATGAAAATGTATCAGAGGAGGGAAGTGTATTTCTCAAGCAGAGAAAATAAAAAACAAACACAGAAGCAAACTACATATCTATATAATTTTCTGAAACCAGAAAAAGATTATTTGCTGGAGTATCCTTTTAATAAGTTGCTCTCCGCTAGATAGCTCTTCTTTTATAAAAGACCCATCATCAGTTAGCATAATAGGCCCAATAAGGCTCTGGTAGTTTTATAGAATTATTAATTACTTGGTGTATTTCTTCTTTTAATCCATTATAATAAATAGAGAAAAATACTTGGTGATTTAGTATGTATACAGTCCATGCAATTAGAACCAGTGACCACCATTTGTGAAGACCATCACATTCAATATACATTTGCTTTAATGAATTAGTAGTGAACTTCAGGAATAAGACTCAGTGCTTTATATATAGACATTCAATTTATTAAATGTATGCAAGCTGATTTCGAATACAGTTCACATTATGTGCAATATTAATTTGCATAAAAGCCATGACTACAATATTCATTATTTATCTTTATTTTATAGTAGGAAACCAGTATACTGTGGCGCTTTGCTCTACTGCACGAGTCAGCAGCAAGCTCAAATTAAGATACAGCTATAAGTTATTCCTCATTTTATTCATGCCTCATCCACCCACTCAAACCACTCCACAAACCTTTCATGTGCTTTCACTTTATTCCACATATGAATAGCAGACTTTTACATTTCTGCTCCAAATAGGAAGTGTATTAGGCCGGGACAATCTAACAACATTGTTATGTAAAACAATTCTGGTCTATTTATTTATTCTTCTATTTTTATGGGATATACTTAAATGTCATTTCTGATTGAAGGGTTGAAGCATCAATTATTTGTCCTAGTTCCAGAAACATGACTGATGAAATCCCATATGGTCCTAATTTTGTTTACAATCCTCGCTGTAATGTTTGTTATTCTTGTTATTTGAAATAGCAATAACATTTCTTGTAAGAATAAGGGCGTGTTCAAATATTTTTTTTACAATTAAATCCTAAGCCAGGATTGAATTTAACCCCTTTCCCTGTCAATCATTCTGAGCCTTTGGCCTTATTCACACATCCCTTAAAAATTTTCTGTGGTTGCAGATTGGACAACTTAAGGGCCGATTAAATCCTATGTGTGCATTCAATCACCCGTGCCGTCATCCGTGCCATCATCCTTGCCGCGAAAAAATAGGAAAGGTCATAGTCATCTTCCATCTCCCACCCTCTTGTTACCAGCTCCCATCTCCCCCCCCCTTGTCACCGGCTCCCATCTCCCCCCCCCTTATCACCGGCTCCTATCCCCCCCTTTGTCACCATATTCCATCTCCCCCCCCTCTTGTCATCGGCTCCCATCTCCCACCCTCTTGTCACCCACTCCCATCTCCCTCCCTCTTGTCACCGGCTTCCATCTCCCCCCCCCCTTGTCACCCACTCCCATCTCCCTCGCTCCCATCTCACACCAGCTCCCATCTGCCCCGCTCTTGTCTCCCACTGGCTCCCATCTTCCCCCTCTTGTCACTGGCTCCCATCTCCCTCCCTCTTGCCACCAGCTCCCATCTCCCCCCTCTTGTCACTATCTCCCATCTCCCCCCCTCCTGTCACCAGCTCCCATCTCCCCCCTCTTGTCACTATCTCCCATCTCCCCCCTCTTGTCACCAGCTCCCATCTCCCCCCTCTTGTCACTATCTCCCATCTCCCCCCTCTTGTCACTGGCTCCCATCTCCCACCCTCTTGTCACCTGCTCCCATCTCCCTCCCTCTTGTCACAGGCTCCTATCTCCCACCCTGTTGTCACTTGCTCCCATCTCCCTCCCTCTTGTCACCGACTCCCATCTCCCCCCTCTTGTCACCAGCTCCCATCTCCCCCCTTGTCACCAGCTCCCATCTCCCCCCCTCTTGTCACTGGCTCCAATCTCCCTCGCTCCCATCTCACACTGCCTCCCATCTACCCCGCTCTTGTCTCACACCAGCTCCCATCTCCCCAACTCTCATCTTTCACCAGCTCCCATCCCCCCCCACTCCCTTCTTACACCGGCTCCCATCTCCCCCCACTCCCTTCTTACACCGTCTCCCATCTCCCTCGCTCCCGTCTCTCACTGGCTCCTGTCAGCCCCCCATTCCGCCCGCAGACAACACCAGCACTGCAATCAATAAACATAGTGTTTTTCACGGAGAAGACAAAACCACGCTCCTTGAAAAACACTGGACATGTAAATGAGGCCTTAAAGGGGTTATCCAGCAGTGCAGAAACACACCCACTTTCTTCTAGAAACAGCACCACTCTGTCTCCAGTTGAGGTGTGGCTTGCAATTAAGCTCCACTCACTTTAATGCAACGGAATTGCAAAACCTATACCCAAACTGAAGACAAGAGTGGTCCTGTCTCTGAAAGAAAGTGGCCATGTTTTTGTAGCGCTGGATAACCGCTTTAATGACCTAGCCAATAAGAGGTTAATGGAGGAGAAGTCGAAATTTTTCCAACCTGCTCCTGGTTTTGTATTCAATAGTAAAAACCTGAATATGTGAAGAGACCCTAAATGATGGAAAGAATATACAAGAAACAGCAGACCATTCTGACCCCTTTCCCCAAGATAAGCTCCTTGTCAGAAAAGACTCTACTGTGTTTAGCTGTTATTATGGGAAAAGCCATTGTACAAGTGGCAGATTCTTGCTACCTAATTATAAGGTGTCTATTAAGTTCACTTGACACTGAAGGTTGTCTGGGTCAGCAGGTCAGAAATAATCATTTTAAATAAACTGTCTGCTACTACAACATATTTTCATGGATGAAATTACTGTGTCCCAGTGTGTGTGTGTGTGTGTGTGTGGTGGGGGGGGGGGGATGGGGACAGTAATCTTTCTTTTACCACTAAGTATCGCAATTGCTAGTACACACAGGCCCAGATTAACTAATGCTGCGTTTACACGGAACGATTATCGTGCGAATTTGCACGATAACGATCGAATTTGAATGATAATCGTACGTGTAAACGCAGCGAACGATCAAATGACGAACGAGAAATCGTTCATTTTGATCTTACAACATGTTCTAAAATTGCAAAAAATTCGCATATCGTTCCGTGTAAACAGTCGTTCACCGATTTTTCCTATGTGCGAAATAGACTTACGCGATCGCAAAACGATCCCAAAACGAACTTTCCGTACGATATATCATACCGTCTAAACGCTGATCATTATGAAAAAAAAAATCGTTACTCTGACATCGTTAATCGTACGATCGGGCCAATTATCGTTTCGTGTAAACGCAGCATCAGACTGTCCAATTCTTAGTCAGTGCAAACTTAGGTAGAAAGACTTCAAATGTGCCAGATTTATGAAGGTGTATCATGCTGACAGATAAGTCTGGGGCAGGTGAAGGCGTAGTTTACAAAGAAAAAAAAAATCTTTTAAATCAACTGGTGCCAGAAAGTGCCATAAATTTGTAATTTACTGCTATTAAAAAATCTTAAGTCTTCCAGTACTTATCAGCCACTGAATGTCCTGCAGGAAGTGGTATCCTTTCCAGTCTGGAGAGCAGGAGAAGTTTTCTATGGGGTTTGCTTCTGCTCTGGACCAGTTCCTGTCTCGGACAGAGGTGGCAGCAGAGAGCACTGTAAAGACTGGAAAGAATACACCACTTCCTTCAGGATATACAGCAGCTGCTAAGTACTGGAAGATTTGAGATTTTTTTTTTTTTATAGAAAATTACAAATTTCTGGCACCTGCTGAGACCAGTTGATTTGAAAGAAAAATTTTGATAAACTATCCCTTTAAGTTTAGACCAACTATTATCTGGTAAGAATGATTGCTAGGGCCTAAATAGGTGATGGCTTGTAGAGTCTTAAGATGGCTGTCCTGAAGCCTAAGTATACCTGGAGGGTTGACCCACGTAGTGTGTGTTACGTCAAGTAGGGCCACAGTTCATTTCGAGGGCATGACTAAGTTTACACTATGGGATTTTGTGGCAGTCATGATCATTATAGACGGCCATCATTAGCAAATATTGGACGTCTTTTTGACAGCCGTCTTAAACGATGTCTGCAAAATCCCATAGTGTAAACCTAGACTATCACATTTAAGTTATAGTGCCACCTACTGTGTTGCAACCATAAAGATATGTACCCACTTAATAAATTGAACCTGTCAAGACCATTTCTTTAAAATCAATATACTGTTATCTATATCTTCACAGACTATGGGGGGAGATTTATCTAAAATGGTGTAAAGTGAAACTGGCTCAGTTGCCCCCAGCAACCAATCAGATTCCACCTTACATTCCTCACAGACTCTTTGGAAAATGAAAGGTGGAATCTGATTGGTTGCTAGGGGCAACTGGGCCAGTATCACTTTACACCATGTTTGATAAATCTCCCCCCTTGACGTTACATGGACACTGTAAACTAAATGGCAGGAATCACCAGTGAATCCCATTCAACTATGAAAATGGCATCTTACAAGAAAATAGCCATGACAGAAATGGGCCATCTCACTATCTTCCAAGAAAACGTACGCTATATAGTACAGGGGCTAAATAGAAACAATCCATTATGCTGGCAACCAGGGAATACATGACATTTATAAAGAAAGTTTAAGAAATTTGCATAGTGAAATGTTTAAGTTTCACTGTGGCTGCTACGTAAGGAATTAATTAAGTTATAGTTACGGAATTTAAGAGCTAATCTAGTATAGAATATGGAAAACAGGAGCCTCATACATGTCAGTCAGTTCAACTTGTATCTCACGTTTAGGCTATGTTCACACACCTTCAAAATAATGGATGTTTTTATTGGACGGACGTCATTTAATGGCAAATAACGGCCATTATTTTATAACAATGGTCGTTATTTAAATAATACCTGCCCTTGGTTTAAAACAATGTCCATTATTTGCCATTAAATGATGGTCATTGTTTTGAAAGTAAAACCACATGATCAGGCTGTATTGCAGTTGCATTGTATTGCAGTTTGTAAGTGGATCACGTCACTTTTCAATAGAAAGTAATGGAAGAAAATTTTGAAAAAAAGTATTGAAAAGTGTAACATAACTCCATGTTGTGTTTTCACCCTTAGGCTATGTTCACACAACGTAAGTTCCGTGGTAATCACGGGCGTTATTACAACGGCCGCGATTTCTGTGGTACTTACGTTGTGCTGTAGGCTTTAGCGGCGCCGTAGAAAACTGACATGTCAGTTTTCTGTGGCCGCTAGTAAATGAATAGCAGCCGCAGAAAACCTTGTCAGTGCACACTATGGAGCGTACGGCTCCGGCCACCGCTTCATAGTGTGCAGTGAAGAGTTCTGATACGGGCGCGCACAGATGCATCAGAACTCAGCGTTGCTAAAGATCATCCGGCAAGTACTGCAGTACCAGCCGGGATGATCTTTTCTGAGACCAGCCGTTCCGTGACCCAGTCTCATACAGCCGGTCTCATACAGCGTGTGAACATAGACTTAAAAGAAAAGTCCAGAGAAAATAAAAAATCTGGTGCAAGAAAAGAGGAAAATGTAGGCTTACCCCCTTGCCCGCACATTGCCGCATCATCGCTCTCAGATGTGCTGCCAGATGCCATTTTCCCCTGGATTCCTGATACATCATGACTCATGGGGAAATTACTTGAGCCAGATGAAGGATTGCCGCCTCAGCCAGTCAGCAACTGCATCAATGTCCCTCCCCAATCACTCACTGGCTAAGCGGGCAATCCATCATCCGACTCTGGTAGTTTCATGACCTACCAGGAATCTAGGGGAAATGGGGGGAAATCTGAGAGCGGTGATGCAGCAATGTGGGGGCATGGGGAAAGGTAAGCATACATTCTTAAAGGGGTTACACAAAAGCGCTACACAAAAATGGCCACGTTTTTCCTGAGACAGCCCCTCTCTTGTCTCCAGTTTTGGGTGGGGTTTTGTAACTCATTTCCATTGAAGTGACTGGAACTTAATTGCAAACCGCACCTTAATTGACAAGAGTTATGCTGTCTCAGGGAGAAAGTGGCCATGTAGCACTGGATAACCCCTTTAAATAATACCCCCCCCCCCCCCTTGCAACAGATTTTTTTAAATTTTCACTGGACTTCCCCCTTAAGGGTAAAACCACACCATGGAGTTACATTACCCTTCAGTTTCCAATACTGCAATGACATTTTCTTCCATTACTTTACTATTGGAAAACTGATGTTTCAGTTACAAATGACAATACAATGCAAGCTGGAAGGGGGTCTGGGATCGGTAATATGGGGGGCACAGGGATAAGCGTTCTTTATGTTCCCTCTTGCCCTTCCCTGCACCAGATTTTTTATTTTGTCAGGCTTTTCATTTAGAAATTACTTTCAGGTAGTTTTAAAGGGGTTATCAAGTGAAAATCTTTTAGTTTCAAATCAATTGGTTTCAGAAAGTCTTCCCATACTAATCAGCTGCTGTATGTCCTGCAGGAAGTGGTGTATTCTTTCCAGTCTGACATAGTGCTCTCTGCTGACATCTCTGTCCAAGACGGGAACTGTCCAGAGTAGGAGAGGTTTTCTATGAGGGTTTCCTACTGCTCTGTGTTCCTGTCTCAGACAGGGGTGATAGTGGAGAGCACTTTGTCAGACTGAAAAGAATACACCACTTCCTGTGGGACAAATAGTAGGTTTTCTATGGGGATTTGCTCCTGCTCTGGACAGTTCCTGACATGGACAGAGGTGGCAGCAGAGAGCACTGTGTCAGACTGGAGAGAATACACCACTTCCTGCAGGACATACAGCTGCTGATAAATTTGGAAAGACTTGAAATGTATTAAATAGAAGTAAATTTCAAATCTATATAACTTTCTGAAACCAGATTGATTTGAAAGAAAACATTTTTTTTTGCTGGACAACCCCTTTAAGTTTCTGTAAGCAGCACTGTACTTTGGAAATATTTGCAATGTAAATTCTGCACTGGATACAACCCTCATGTCATCCAAATAGTATCCATTAACAGTGCCATTAGAGTGTCCCAATAAATAATGACAACAGAGTGCCCCTCCACACACACACGGGCAGTGATGTCATTGAACAAGAAAACACAGTTATCACTGAACTCAAGGAGAACAGTGAAAAAAATTCCAATGAAGTACTCAATCAAGAGTCTCCACTGATGCCCCCCAAAATTTAAATATGCAAAACAGGAGTCCGTGGAGCCTCGGTTGCGAGTCTCAAAACACGGGATAGCCAGATATCTCTAGCCTGTTGCCACGGGGTGCCTCCATGATAGGGAGAGCACCACACCACCCTGATAAATAGCCCCTTAAGTCCCACTTGGTTGTGAGTATTGGAACATAAATAGGGAAACACCAGGGTGGCCCCTTTTTGTCAATGTCTAACTCAAGGTGCGAGTATTGCGATCATGACAAGGGCTTGCCAAGGCAGGCTTCCATCCACAGACAGCTGTTTCGGGGTTTTTGCCCCTCGTCAGTGTGGAGTAGGATTCTGGCTAGTTGGGGCAATAGCAAATCATCCAACAAAACACAGTTTTCACTGAACTCAAGGAGACTTGAGTTAGACATTGACAAAAAGGGGCCACCCTGGTGTTTCCCTATTTATGTTCCAATACTCACAACCGAGTGGGACTTAAGGGGCTATTTATCAGGGTGGTGTGGTGCTCTCCCTATCATGGAGGCACCCCGTGGCAAAAAGCTAGAGATATCTGGCTATCCCGTGTTTTGAGACTCGCAACCGAGGCTCCACGGACTCCTGTTTTGCATGTCATTGAACAAGCCCTGTGCCATTCATAAACTGTGTCAGGATAACGTATGACATGTTCTATAACTAGAGTTACCAATCAGTGTTGTTGATATAATATTTTATGATATATATCTATAATGATAACAGCTTTCCCTTCCCATGGTCATTAAAAAATAATAACATTTTGGCTGCCTGCAGCCGCCATGAGGAAGAGCTATAAAGTTGTTAATAGAAGTAGTCACAGAAGTCTGGTCTCCATGAAGAAGAAAAAGATAAAGAACATACCTTGTAGAAATAAAACATGTGTGAATCACTGGATTAAAGAGCACCTTTTGGCTCTTCTGACATCTTTTTTTTAATAAATACTTGTATTTCCTGTGGGATAACAATGCTAGGGCACTGTCACTTAGAACTCTGCTTTGTACTATTCCTCTGCATTCATCTCGGAAGTGTATGATTAAGGTCTATATAACATACTTTTTGTATCTCAGCTAATTTATTTTCACTAAGGAGCTACAGCTAAAATACAAAGCAATCCATTCAGTTACATGCATTCATGTGGACTGCTGCTGCCACTCGATAAAAAAGGCTACCATTTTTTTTTTTTTTCATCCCATTTTTTTCACTCTACTTGAGCTAAAAAAAGTTTTTTCTGGGACATTTTTGTTTTATTGATGGCTAATCATTAGGATAGGCTATCAATATCAGATTGGTGGCTGCTAACATCAAGTACCACACCAAGCAGCTGTTTGTCAGACTTGCAGTGCCTGCAATAGAAACAAAGACACATAGAAACTTGGTTTATCTAGTCTAGTATTTTCCTTGTTATCATCTTAGGAGAGATACAAATCAATCCCAGGCATATTTAAGTTCTATTCTAGATTTACCAACCAAATCTGCTGGAAGTTTGTTCCAAGCATCTACTACTCTTCTGGTAAAGTAATATTTTCTCACGAGTAACCTCTCACTGTGTCCTCTTGTTATTGAGTTGTCGTTTTTTTTCCTAAAAAATCACTTTCCGCTTGAACTTTATTTAGTCCTTCAACACACTTAAAGGTTTCGATCATGTACCCCCTTTCTCGTCTTTCCTCCAGTCTATGCAGATTCAAATCCTTAAAGCGACTCTGTACCCACAATCTGCCCCCCATCTCCCCCAAACCGCTTGTACCTTCGGATAGCTGCTCTTAATCCAAGATCTGTCCTGGGCTCTGTTCGGCAGGTGATGCAGTTATTGTCCTAAGGGTAAATTCACACGGGCAGATCCACAGTGGATTTAACGCTGCGAATTCGCAGCTAAGTCGGAAGTGGATCAATCTCCTGTGAATTCCAATGCAATTACATACTCTCAGCGGGAATGTCATCCCGCTGCCAGTATGTAAGTGCTGGCCGCATTAACCCCCCGCCGCCCAGGATGATACATTACCGGCACCACGATCCGGCGGCATCTGAGGCTCGAGGCTCCTGGCTCCCGGAGGTCACGCACATCAGTGCACGGCCCGCCACAGTCGCTGATTGGCTGCGTGGGACCTTTGGGAGCCAGGAGCCTCAGACGCGGCTGTATCGTGGTGCCAGTAATGTATCATCCTAGGCAGCGGGGGTTAATGCGGCCGGCACTTACAAACTGGCACGATGACAATCCCGCTGCGAGTTTGTAATTGCATTGGAATTCACAGGGGATCGATCCGCTGCGAATTCGCAGCATGAAATCTGCTGCGGATCTGCCCGTGTGAATTTACCCTTAAAAACAACTTTTAAACTTCCAGCCCTGTGTCAAATTGGCATGACCTAGAGTATATATGCCTTAGGCCTGCACTGCCTCTCCGTCCCTCCTCGCACCCTCCTCACCATTAGGAATGCCCCAGACAGCATTTCTACTATTCATCACCTGTCTGAAAACTGCCCAGGTGCCTTAACGATACAACACATGTGCAGTGTTCACACAGGTGAATAGGAGAAATGCTACCTTGGAGCATTCCTAATGATGAAGAGGGCAGGGTGGAGGGACAGAGAGGCAGTGCAAGCCTAGGGCACAGACACTCTATGTCACGCCAATTTGATACAGGAAGTTTAAAACTTGTTTTTTTAGGACAATAACTGCATCATCTGCTGAAAGGGCCCCAGGACAGATCTTAGATTAAAAGCAGCTATCCGAAGGTACAAGCAGTTTGGAGGAGTCAGATTGTGGGTACAGGGTCGCTTTAAGTCTTTCCTGATATGTTTTTAGTCTGACACAGTAAAGAGAGCTCCAGAGACAGCTCCGTACCTTCTATAGTGGCTGTGCTGGGTTACTACAGTGCGGAAATAAGTATTTGGTGATTTTGCAAGTTTGCCCACCTACAAAGAATGGAGAGGTCTGTAATTTTTATCGTAGGCACACTTCAATTGATATTTTTATTTACATTATGGGAAAGGGGGGGGGGTGATTTTAACTTTTATCGGGTGAGGGGCTTTGTGGTATTTATAAAAACATGTTTACATTTTTTTTTACACATTTTAAGTCCCCCTGGGGGACTCTTACCTGCAATCATTAGAGTGCAGACACTGTAGAATGCTATGACATAGGCATAGCATTGATCAGTGTTAAAGTGACTGTACCGCCAGGCCCAGGCTGCAGCACTGGAGGCGGGCTGACCCACCCTTAGTAGGAGGAAACCCTAGCCCCTCTATGATAGGGTTCCATTGATTTTAATGGAGTCACGTCATGGAGGGGCTGGGGTTTCTTCCCACTGGGGGTGGGTCGGCCCGCCTCCAGTGCTTCAGCCTGGACCTGGTGGTACAGTCACTTTAAAGGCTTTCTGCTCATTGAGCCTGCCTGTGGCAGACTCAATGAGCAGAAAGCCGATGGGACCGCACAGAGGAAGGTAAGAGACCTCCAGTGGTCTGATACAGCAATCGGGACCCCCGCAGTCACCGATCGGTAAGGGGACTGCCCCTGTCATTTACACTTAAACACCGTTTAAGGGGTTATTGACATGCTGCAGCGCGATTGCTGCAGCCTGTCATTAACGGTGAGGGCCGGGCTGCTCACTGCAGCTGACCCCCACCTGCTATGAAGCGTGCTCCGCTCCTAAGCAAGCTTCATAGCAAAGGACGTACCTGTACGCCTTAGGTCACCTAGGGGTTAATAAAACATGGACTTTGGACGATACAAAACTTTTTCACAGTAGTCTTTATCTACAATCATATAACTATTCTAATTTTCACAATATTTTTCAAGCTTTCAGATTGTCTGGTATATTTTACTGACAAAAACAAAAATGTTTAGCTGACATATCTCTCTCTCTTCTTAATAAACCTCCAACTGGGACCCTTGGGACTTTTTCTTCCTTTTTCTTAAAGCCAAGTTTTGTAATAATTTTTTTTTTTTAAATAGTGAGGTTATACGAGGACAAACTGCATGGTTTGACATTGCATTTATGGATCTTAATGTGTAAACTAAATCTCCTATGATTTAGCTGTTTGGGAATTATCTTGCATCTTGTTTTTGCTACTCTAGCGCATGGTAAAATGTTAAGCTGATTGCTAGTAACATGAACTGCATTAAAATAACTGCAATCATCTTGTAATAAATGAATGTCCAAAGAAATGTGATGCACATACTACACAATGTAATTTGGTTTACTCTCCCCCCCCCTACAAATATACAGTGAAACCTTGGATTACAAGTAACTTCTTGGTGTCAAAGTGTTTTGCAAGACAAGCTAATAATTTTTAAAAAGTCAGAACTCGGTAAAACGAGCAAGATTTCATAATGCGAGCCCTTTGTGCCCCATCCTGATACTGTACTGGGTAGAGAGCCCTCTAATTTTAACCTACTGTTACCTGATAAACTCTGATGGTGATCGGATGCCTTCTGACCCTTCTGCAGTACCCATCCATGTCAGGGACATTGTAGGACTGTGGAGATCCTCCTGTGGAAGCGAGCAGTTTGGCCTTATCTCCTCTCCCTGCTGCCGGAGGACTAAATGAGGCAGCGGCACCCTCCTACTTGAGTGTTCAGGCGTAATCCAGTCAGTGAGTGACTCAATTCCCCAAGACGTCATCTGGACATTTCTCACCACTATAGCATACTTATTGCCACCATCTTACCTACACGTGGTGCTAGATAGTGTATGACCACTGTTTACCTCTGATGCCTGTATTAACCTCGTCACAGATAGCTTATCCAGGCAGCCGGCACTAGTACCAGCAGGTACCAGCACAGGCAGGTTTGCAGCCACCTGGGGAGGTGTGTTGAGGGAGAGTTAATGGATTAACCCCTTCTTCACAGTGTTCTTTATTGATAGAGTCGCATTCTTTATTGTTGTGGTTGTGAAATTAATCTTCTGCAATTCAATTATTTCTTATAGGAAAATTTGCTTTGATAAACGAGTGATCCCGGAACAAACAACGATTGTAAGGTTTCACTTTACAATAAATATATAAATAAAATAAAATAAAGTAAATAAATATATAATATATTATAAATTAATAATTATATATCTCCCTATCGCCCTTTTTCCAAACCAATTAAGGATTGCAATATCCAGAATCAAACTATATTTTGCATTTTATTTTAGTGTAGTAACATTTACATTTTTTCTTTTAGTAGATTTAATTTTGCCCACATCAATCTTCAGTACTGACCACTGGCACTGTAGAAAAGTTGGCTGATATCCAGACTCACTTTCGCAACTTATATTGTTCAGTTTGTCTGAAGGTCTAATAGCTTTTCAGGGAGATTATTAGCTCTCCAGGGTTTTTAACTGACCTTGGCGTGCAACCATCAGCGTTATTTCTAATAGAGAATTACTGTGTCCTGAACACAGAGATCACAGGTCATCAGCTAATTCACTCCAGTCATTCTATGAAATACACACAGAAAGTAATCTCCAACTTGGGGCAGAGACAGGTCACATTCGGAATGTCTCTATACCTTTTATAACCTCAAATAAATACCCAAGAGGTTTCTTTTATTGATTTATATATTGCGTTAATAGGGAAGCTTCATACTTATGGCATACAACTTTAATATAGAATCAACTTATACTTATTGTGTCAGTTCAGCCATCTGGGAGGCATTTTACTGATACTATTTATCTAACGTCTCAAAGGTTAGACTGAAAGCTGCAACGCCATATATTGATGTCATGTAATAAGGAATAAATCCTGAGCCTGACACAGAAAAGCCTTCATTTGTCAAACCATTTTAATTTTCTTTCATATACATTTAGAACTTTTGCACTTTGACTCACCCAAAGTCCTCCATATGTACTGTATGTTATATGTGTTGCACTTGAGCTACAGTATAGGTGTCACTTAGTTTTTAATAAAATAGAGGAGTATGAGTGAGAAACGCAACAAATAGATAATACTACACGGTGCAAAAAAAAAAAATGTTACAGGGGTTAAAAACAACATAAAATGTTCACGGATAAAAAATATTTTGTAGGCCATTTTCACACAAGGGTATCAGAACTCCCCACTGTATGCTATGAAGCTTGCGGCCGGAGCCACTCGGTTCATAGTGTGCACTGACATGTTTTTTTTACGGCCGATATTCACTGAATAGCGGCCGCAGAAAACTAACATGTCAGTTGTTTGCGGCGCCGCTAGGGATCTAGGCCGGAGCGTATACTATGTGTATGTGCTCCGGCCGGGATCCCATAGACATTTGGCCAACGTATTTTCTCGTATTAACTACGGTCGTTGATGCAATCGACAAATATGAAAATATACATTGTGTGAACATAGCCTGATACTGCATGTTGCCTTCTGGCGTTATCTACTACCCTGTAATATAAACCTACAAGGGCTGTGCAGCATATTACATGTTATTCTCTACCTACAGCAGTTCTTTCTTTTGTTTTTTAATAAAAAATAAATAAAAAATTAATATCCAACAAATTCTCATTTAAAAGGTGATTTCCTGCTCACCTTATTGTTAGATTAATTCGAAAGGCTGGAGAACACCGTCAGTTCTTTTCCCTGTACAACTAAAATTGTTGCAAGATGCTCCAAGGTTGATGTCTTACTAAATTTATAAGAAGACAGGTATGCCTTGTGTGGCAGAGATTTATGAATACTTCAGTGCTGCTGACCTTAAAGCTCTTCCCTAATTACAGCTGCAAAGAACACGCTCTGATCAAGTCCTGATCTTTTAGACTGCTGATACGGCGAAACAGAAGTCTTCCCGTTCCTTAATATGCGTTTCAATTGCATGGTTTTATTTTCTGCAAGGAAATTCCAGTGAGCAATATTATACAGCCTTCCAATATTATACAAGTCTATTGACTTATAATACTGTTTCTGCTGTTTGTTTATGCCAATAAAAACCTAGTGCTATAAAAGACAGACTTTATATGACAAATTCTATCCAAAGGGGAGAATTAGCATTGAAAGGTTCTTTAATTGCTTCCTTGGAAAAAAAAAAATGAATGGAGAATTACTAGCATCAATTTAAATAACACTGGTGTAATGAGAGATGTTTTTCTTAACTTTAATGCACAATGGATAGACCCATAAATCACCAAGCATTGTTTATGTCTAGTATGATTTGAGCTTTATTTCATTCCGAGCAAAATACATAAAGCAATGCAGTTTTACATAGTATAATATATGAGTGTAGGTAAATAACCAAACAGGGCTATAAAAATATGCTGTGTAAACAAAGAAAGAAGAAAATAAGCTTCCAAGGTAATGTGAAGACCCCAAAACATGTATAAGGGCACAGTCACATTGGTTTCTTCTTGTTAGATTTTAATTTTTTTCACTTATGGAACACACAGGACTAGCCAGCCAAGAAGTGGTTCCTGTAGGGAAACCACCAAAACCACAAAATTAAGTGGCCCTATAAGTCAGTGTAATGACAAGGGAAAAATTGAGGCCAGGTATCCATCCATGGACAGCTGTTTCGGGGTGTTGCCTCTCATCAGTGTAGATCAGGATTCTGGCTAGGTGTAAGCAATGCCTAGTAAAGCCATAAGAGAAACAGATCATTGATCTCAGGAGACCAGCCAAAGATAACACTGCCGGCTGCTAGTTAAAGCGCTTAACGCAGTGAAATCCTACGTGCATTTCTCCCTGTGAAACATGAACATGCAAAAAAGAGAGCCTATGGAGTCCCATTTCAGAGTCTCGAAACACAGGACTAGCCAGATAATCCTTCCCAGAGGGAAACCACAAAAAAAGATCATCCACACATAAAGTCAAAAATGCTAGAAGGCATGAAAAAAAAAAAGCTGTGCGCCACATTGGCTTTTTTCTTTAGTCTGAAAAAATGACAGACAAAAAGTCTGTAAGTGCACCCTCAATCTAAAGAAGTTGACAGTCAGCTATAGGGAAAACTAAGTTTATCCTTCTGATTTGTGGCATTCTAGTAAGTTTTGTTTGTCTTAAAGGGAACCAATCACCATCAAATAATCTCTACAGCTATAATTACAATGTATGCAAACATACACATAAGTGAAGGCTATCAGCATCACACAAATCCCCTGAACATGAACTTCAGGCATCTCCCATAGCTTATGTAAATTACACTTAACTAGGCATATGGGCGGTCTTCAGTGGCAAAATAGTCACCCTTTGGCGAGGATGGCCCCTCTGTGAGGCCAGGTTGACACTATGTAAAAACAACGGCCGTATTTCATAACAAAGGCCGTTGTTGTGAAACAACTGTTGTTATAAAATACGGCCTTTGTTTTTACATAGTGTCAACCTGGCCTGATGCTGTTGGCTCCTACAATGAGAATCATGCCCATGAGAGGTGTAAATACCTCCTACCAGAGCTGACTACTTTGCTGGTGAGGACTACCAACATAGTTAATTATTAAGTATGTTTAAAAAAAGTGCTACTAGCTCTATTAACTGTATTTATAGCTGCGGAGAATTTGGTGGTTTCTGGTTTCCTTTAATCAGTGAATAATCAGTTAGGTCTATTATACATACAACCAGTGTATTAAAACTATTATTATGTATGGGTGATAAAATAAAGCGCTTAAAGGAGAAGTATGCCAAAATAAAAAATCTGCTGCAGACAAGGTGGTGCAGGAACATAATAAAGAAGCTCTGCTTACCAATCCCAGTGCCCTTGCAGAGCTGTTTCTCAAGCTCACTGACTGCCTCTGGGCTCCACTTTCTTCCGCATTCTGGTGTCATCATGACCCAGTGGGAGAAGCTCCCTCAGCCAGTCAGTGACTGCAGGGATTTCATTCTCTGCAGTTTGTTTGTGATATTGCAACTTAGTTCCTCCAAAGTAAAGGGAGCCAATTTGTAATGCAGTGTCAATGAGAGATGAGCAAGTTTATAGTAATAATGAAGCGGAGCGCAGATGCGTGAAAAAGCTGGTTTCAGTCCTGGGGAACTAGGAGAAGTTTCCCAGGACTGGATCCAGCTTTTCCCATCACTTGGTGCAGAGTGGCACAGCGCTTCCTATGTACAGGGGTCCAAAAGTGTACACCATTTTCAATGTGTGGGCTGGCTAATGATTTATACAGAGGTAAAACTATGATCTTATCTTTAGCATCTTTTGATGCATCTCATGATTTTAATAGCGTTGGCACAGATCATTAAAGTTAAGTTAACTGTCCCCAGGTCCCAGTGTTTTATTATTTAGCACACAATTTCACATATTATTTCTATTGCCCAAGTGCATAACTTTACATTTATCCACATTGACAGTCATTTGCCATTTTTCTGCCCAAGCCTCCAGCTTCCCCAAATCCCTCTGTAATATAATATTATCCTCCCCAGTTTAGTGTCATCTGCAAATATTAAAATTCTACTCTATAGCCCCTCTAAAAGGTCATTAACAAAACATATTAAAAAGAAATGGACCCAATACTGACCCCTGCGGCAACCCACTTGTAACTGTAACCCGAACTAAGTATGTTCCTTTAATAACCAGCCAGTTACTTACCCATTTACATACATCTTGCCCTAGTCCCAGCATCCTCATTTTGTGGACCAACCTTACACGTGGCACAGTAGCAAATGCCTTTGAAAAGTCCAGATAAACAACATTCTTAGGTCTAATCTACAACTGACCTTTTTGTAGAGGTGGATCAGATGAGTCTGACCGGACCGATCCCACTAGGTTAACATATACTTCAAGCATACTTTAGACTTCCTGCACCTCAATAAGAAATACAGTTACTTTTTCATTTCTGTATTAAGCCTATTAGTGAGTCTTCAAAATGCATAAATGTAACATGAGCTAATGGAACAAAAGGTCTCAAAAGTTGACCTCATATAGTGTGGAATGTTTTTATGACTAACACTTTTTGGAAGCCCTCCTCACAATTTTACCAATTAGTAATTTTATTGAGAACACAACATGTTGCAACCATGAAAATACAATATAGATTTTAAATGTAGCTGAGTTTTAAAGCGAGAGGTTTCATGTTCAGATTTTCTCTTAAGAAGTCTCAACGTGATGTATTCTATATTTCATAATGATTATGCCTCGCATTCAGGAGAAAGGTAACAACAGTAATGAATCAACTCAAAAATGACACGTGCATTACCTTCTGCTACCAAGCTTACTAAAAATAAAGCTATAATAGCCAACAATATAACCTTTACAGAGGAATAAAAAATAGAATGGTTGCAATGGAAGAGTGCAACCTAAGAGTTAAATCTATTGTCACTGTATAAACACAAATAAAACTCCTACCAGCGCACTGCTTATATTGCCTGGAAATTTTTGGAGTCTATAATCCTTCCAAGAGAATTTGTTTTCTTCTGGTCTACTTGGTTACTTAATCTGCAGCCAGGTTATTGAGCACCCTTTGACCTTCCACAAGGCTGAAGCTTTGATTTGGTATTTCACAAAATCTCTATATTATCAGGCTATGTTCCCACACAATATTTTTGCTCAGTATTTTGGTCAGTATTTTTCAACGAAAACCAGGAGTGGATTGAAAACACAGAAAGGCTATGTTCTCACACTGTTGAAATTTAGTGGATGGCCATCATTTAACACCAAATACTGAGCAGAAATCAATAGTCAAGGCGATTTTAAGAAACTTTGTAATTGGGTGTCATGAATGGAACTTTGGCGCAGTCCTCTGTGCGTAAGGTACGACCGAGACTGCGATTTTGGCCATAATATTCCATTTATTCTGTGTTTTGTTTGCCTTTGTTTTTACCCTGTCTGAACTGTGTCTTATTCCTTCTGGTCTGCTAATTGTTTTCCCTGCCCCACCCGTGTCTGTGCTTCTAAGTTTGCTCTGGTCATGTAACAGTTAACCTGCCTTTGCCTCAGTGATTGACAGCTGGTCCCTCCTATCATCTTCTGGACTTGGTTCCTGGTGTCCTATTTTAGAATTCAGCTTCTGCCTGTGCCTTGCCGGATATTGAGCTTGTCTCTGCCTGGTTCTGTGTTTGCTATTCTTGCTCTGTTGATTCTGACCCTGCTTTGCCTTTCTGACCATTCTTGTTTGCTGCCTGCCCCTGACCATACTGCCTGTATATTGACTTTGCCTTCGGATTGTGATTTTGTACTTTTGCTGCCCGTTTGTTGTGACCCGGACTGTTGACCATTCGTTATTGTGTTTTGTCTGTTTGTCTTGTCCTTGTGTCCCACCTAGCCAGTGCAGGGACTGACGCCCAGTTGCTCGCCGCCATTTTAGGGCGGATCGTGGCAAATAGGTAGAGGACAGTGGGCGGGGCTGAGCTTAGGGCTCACTGTTTGTCTTGTCCTGCTGTCCGGTTCCTAACAGAATATCCGGCCTTACTTTTTTTTTTCTTTCTCTTCTCTCTCTCCACCTTGCTATGGACCCCATGAAAGCTCTGGTTGAGCAAATCCAAAGTCTCAACCAGCTTGTTCTGGACCTTACGCAACGGGTGCAGCAGGTAGAGTCTTTCCTGGGCCAAAATGCTATGCTATCTGCTGCTGTTCCCCCAGAACCTCCAGTGCAGCTTCCTGATAGGTTCAAGGGCGAGAGAAGGGCCTTTCGGATCTTCAGAGAGGGATGTAAGTTGTTTTTCAGACTTTGTCCCCGGTCCTCTGGGGATGAGAGCCAGAGAGTGGGCATTATTATGTCACTCTTACAAGGACCTCCGCAGGAGTGGGCCTTTTCTTTGCCTCCAGATGCCATTGAATTGTCTTCTGTGGATCAGTTTTTCTCCGCATTGGAATTGCTGTATGATGACCCTGACAGGGCAGCAGCAGCTGAGAGGCAGTTGACAGTTTTGAGACAGGGCAAGCGACCAGTGGAGGAGTATTGTGCCGAGTTCCGCCAGTGGTGCGTTCCATCCGGATGGAACGATCCTGCGCTTAGATGCCAATTTAAGCAGGGGTTGTCTGATGGCATTAAGGATGCCTGGACAGGACACCCAGATCCTTCCACCCTAAAGCAGGCCATGAATTTGGCTATTCGTATAGACCGCAGGCTCAGGGATAGGCAAGGGGAGAAAGCAGGTCCTGACGTTTCTAAACCTTCTGTCTCTCCATCTCTGTCTTTGAAAAAATCTGTCCTTCCCTCTGATTACATCGAGGATGAACCCATGCAGTTGGGAGTTATAGGCATCAGGACCAGACGTGAACACCGGAGATTATATGGACTCTGTTTCTACTGCGGTGATGACGGACACTTCATTTGCCACTGTCCCAAGCGTCCCCTGCGGCCAGAACGTCAGCGTCCAGGTGACAACCAGGAGAGTCACCTGGGCGCACAGGTACCTCAAAGTGGTGTGGGTATACATTGTTGCTCTGCTAAACCTAGTGTGAAATCTATGTGTCCAGCCAAAAATGACACTGTAATTTTGAATAATTGCAACATGGAAGCTGAGTCTGTGTCTGATGCCAGTAGCATAATTGGTGATATCGAGCCTGTCAGTGAACCTTTAGTTAGTCACCTGGATGCTTGCGCTGATGAGTGGGAGACTGACAGTGACATCTCCAGTGACATTCAAACATGTGTTGTAAGAGGTAATTTTCCACCCACTCCTGCTACGTCTAATGAGGGTCCGGTGGCCCCTCATAAAAGGGGGGGTACTGTCATGAATGGAACTTTGGCGCAGTCCTCTGTGCGTAAGGTACGACCGAGACTGCGATTTTGGCCATAATATTCCATTTATTCTGTGTTTTGTTTGCCTTTGTTTTTACCCTGTCTGAACTGTGTCTTATTCCTTCTGTTTTCCCTGCCCCACCCGTGTCTGTGCTTCTAAGTTTGCTCTGGTCATGTAACAGTTAACCTGCCTTTGCCTCAGTGATTGACAGCTGGTCCCTCCTATCATCTTCTGGACTTGGTTCCTGGTGTCCTATTTTAGAATTCAGCTTCTGCCTGTGCCTTGCCGGATATTGAGCTTGTCTCTGCCTGGTTCTGTGTTTGCTATTCTTGCTCTGTTGATTCTGACCCTGCTTTGCCTTTCTGACCATTCTTGTTTGCTGCCTGCCCCTGACCATACTGCCTGTATATTGACTTTGCCTTCGGATTGTGATTTTGTACTTTTGCTGCCCGTTTGTTGTGACCCGGACTGTTGACCATTCGTTATTGTGTTTTGTCTGTTTGTCTTGTCCTTGTGTCCCACCTAGCCAGTGCAGGGACTGACGCCCAGTTGCTCGCCGCCATTTTAGGGCAGATCGTGGCAAATAGGTAGAGGACAGTGGGCGGGGCTGAGCTTAGGGCTCACTGTTTGTCTTGTCCTGCTGTCCGGTTCCTAACATTGGGTTTATTAGGCAAATATGCCATTATCTGCATTCAAAAAGACTTTTCCCAGGTCCCCCCTCCCCTCCTCTCTCTCATCCTCTGCTCATTATCAGGAAATCTCGACTGTTTTACATCAGTTGGGCCCTATCTGTTCTATGGAGAAGGGAGGGGGGAGGAGGAAGGAGGGAGATTAGCCGGCAGAAGAGAGCCAAGAACAAAGGATTACACAGCGGGAGCTGTGTGAGAGCAGTATTCAGAGGTCAGAGGACATAGCCTGGTGATGTAGCTGTAAAATAACTCTTTGTTGTCCTGTTTTGCTGCCTCATCGAACTTCCACCCCTCCCCTCTCCATTGAGAACAATGAAGACAGGAGGGAGAGCTTCAAACTGCTTTTTCATGATAAAAAGGCATGTTTTGTCTAATAAACCCAATTACAAAGTTTCTTAAAATCACCTGCACTATTGATTTCTGCCAAAAATTTAAACGGCAGTGACACTTTAACCTCTTAAGGACCCATGACGTACCGGTACGCGGGCCCTTTAAACGGGTGCCGCGCGAAATCGCGCGGCGCTCCGGTGAAGATGGCTGCTGATTCTATCAGCAGCCATGTTCCTGTGTCACGTAGGGGGCAGTTTCCCTGCCCCCCGTGACGACGATCGCTGTGATTGGCGGATGACTTCGCATCGGCCAATCACAGCAATTTGCTGGATTTCCAGGACCGGACCCCGTCAAAGAGCTGTGATTGGTGCTGTCAGAGACAGCACCAATCACAGCTGTGACCGGGCATCACCTGCCCGTTGATCCGGCCGGCCAATCACGGGCGATCCACACTTCTACTCCCATCATCACTTTCTCTGCTTGCTGATAATCAGCAGCAGAGAAGGAGATGATGGGAGCCGCATGCACCCGGCGCGGTCCTGGAGGGCGCCGGGTGCCTCCTCCCCCCGAGCTACCGCCGGCGCCGCCCCGCCTCCGGTAACAGAGAGATCAGGACAGCTGATCTCCCTGTTCTTCCTACCCTCCGTCGCCCTCCTCTTCCTCCTCCTGCCAGCCCCCCTGTGTCCTGACAGCCCCCCCTGTGTCCTCTGTCCTGCGTCCTCTGTCCTGACAGCCCCCCCTGTGTTCTGCCAGCCCCCCCTGTGTTCTGCCAGCCCCCC
Organism: Dendropsophus ebraccatus; assembly: GCF_027789765.1. Taxonomy (NCBI): domain Eukaryota; kingdom Metazoa; phylum Chordata; class Amphibia; order Anura; family Hylidae; genus Dendropsophus; species Dendropsophus ebraccatus. The sequence continues at coordinate 26,981,314 of NC_091456.1, forward strand.
CCTGTGTTCTGCCAGCCCCCCCTGTGTTCTGTCAGCCCCCGTGTTCTGCCAGACCCCCCCGTGTTCTGCCAGTCCCCCTGTGTTCTGCCAGTCCCCCTGTGTTCTGCCAGTCCCCCTGTGTTCTGCCAGTCCCCCTGTGTTCTGCCAGCCCCCCGTGTTCTGCCAGCCCCCCCCCTGTGTTCTGCCAGCCCCCCCTGTGATCTGCCAGCCCCCCCTGTGTTCTGACAGTCCCCCTGTGTTCCGCCATCCCTCCCCTGTGTCCTGCCAGCCCCCCATCCGTCCTGCAGCCCCCCCCGTGTCCTGCCAGCCCTCTCCTGTGTCCTCTGTCCTGCAGCCCTCTCCTGTGTCCTCTGTCCTGCCAGCCCCCCCGTGTCCTGCCAGCCCCCACGTGTCCTGCCAGCCCCCCCTGCATCCTGCCAGCCCCCCCGCATCCTGCCAGCCCCCCCCCCCCGCGTCCTAATAGCCACCCTCCCCTCCATCCGGCCGCCACCCTCCCCTGCATCCTGCCGCCACCCTCCCCTCCGTCCTGCTGCCACCCTCCTCTTACCCTCTTCCCTCTTCTGCCACTCTCTTCTTCCACCCTCTCCCCTTTCCTTCCACCCTCTGTCATGCCACCCTCTCCCTTCACCCTCTCCCCTCTGTCCTGCCACCCTCTCCTCTCACCCTTTCACCTCTGTCCTGCCGCCCCTCTCCTCTCACCCTCTCCCCTCTGTCCTGCCGCCCCTCTCCTCTAACCCTCTCCCCTCTGTCCTGCCGCCCCTCTCCTCTAACCCTCTCCCCTCTGTCCTGCCGCCCCTCTCCTCTAACCCTCTCCCCTCTGTCCTGCCGCCCCTCTCCTCTCACCCTCTCCCCTCTGTCCTGCCGCCCCTCTCCTCTCACCCTCTCCCCTCTGTCTTGCCGCCCCTCTCCTCTCACCCTCTCCCCTCTGTCCTGCCGCCCCTCTCCTCTCACCCTCTCCCCTCTGTCCTGCCGCCCCTCTCCTCTCACCCTCTCCCCTCTGTCCTGCCGCCCCTCTCTTTTCCCTCTCCCCTCCATCCTGCCGCCCCTCTCCCCTCCCCTGCCACCCTCTCCTCTTAACCTCTCTCCTCTCCCCTCCGTCCTGCCACCCTCTCCTCTTACCCTCTCCGCTGCCACCCTCCCCTCCTAAAAAACACACAAATAAAATGTAAAAACAGTACATAAAACACTAACACTTACACGTGTAAAAGCATAACACTTACACAACCCTCTAAGGATGCCTTCACACACACCGGATCCACAGGGGATTTCACGCTGCGGATTTGCAGCGAAGTTCGCATCCCTATGAGAATACATACACGCAGCAGGAATGACATCCCGCTGCGTGTATGTAAGTTAACCCCTTGCCGGCCGGAGCATACATCACCTCCTCCCCGCTCTGGTTTGCTTCGGGGGTTCTCAGCAGGACGTCTCGCTCAGCCAATCAGTAGCTGCGGCGGGGCAGCTCACTGATTGGCTGCGCGGGATGAGCAGACACCGGGAGCCCCGAAGCAAGCCGGAGGAGGGAGAAGGTAAAGTATGCTCCGGCCAGCAGGCGTTAACTTACATATAGGCAGCGGGATGTCATTCCTGCTGCGTGTATGTATTCTCATAGGGATGCACTGACGCTGGATCCGCAGTGTGCGGATCCGGTGTGTGTGAAGGCATCCTAAAGAAAAAATAACAAAAAAATGGCCACAGGTTGTTCTTGGCTGAGGAGGCATTCGCCTGGATTGCCTCCGATACTGAGACAACCAGTAAGGGAGAAGAGGAAGATCCCTCGTTCCTTCTTCCTTCCTCTTCGTCCTCATTGTTATCACCATTTAGTGATGACAAGCCCCCAGGGAGCTGCCCCAGGAAGCCCCACAAGACCCCAGATTCCTAAGTTCGTTGGGGTCACTTGTGGGGGGTTTCCTCTGTTTTGGCAGCACGGGGGCTCTGAGAGTCCTTAGTCCTCCATTCTGGCCAAATCCAGCTTCCAAAATCCAAATTACGCTCCTTCCCTTTGGAGGCTTTGCGTGCGGTGACTTTGCACTTTGTGTCCCCATGTGGGGTACTCTTGTAATCGAGGGAAATTGCTCTACATGAGTAGTGGTTTATTTTTTCTTTTAACCCCTTGTGAACATAAAAATTCAAAGTTACACCAACGTTTTAGTGTAAAAAATTAAATTTTTCATTTTCACAGCACATTGTTCCACATTTGTGCCCGTCACCAGTCAGGTCCATATGCTCACTATACCCCTTGTTACATTCCTTGAGGGGTGTAGTTTCCATAATGTGGTAACTTGTGGGGGTTTTCCAATGTTTTGGCAGCATGGGCACTTTGCGAACCCGACATGGCCTTCGTCCTCCATTCCAGCCTCTAAATGGCACTCTGACCATTTGGTGGCTTGCCCTGTTCCCATATGGCACATTATGTCCACATGTGGGGTATTTTCGTACTCAGGGGAAATTACCCTACACGTTTTGTGTTTATTTTCTCTTTTAACCCCTTGTGGAAATGAAAAAATCAAGGCTAGACCAACATTTAGTGTAAAAAAAAATTACATTTTTACACTAAATCATTGATCTAGTCTTTATTTTTTCATTTTCACAAGGGGTTAAAAGATAAATAAACACGAAATGTGTAGAAAAATTTCCCCTGAGTACGGAAATACCCCACATGTGGACATAAAGCGCCAGGCAGGTGCAGGGTAAGCCTCCGAAGGGAAGGAGCGCCATTTGGGTAGAATGGATGGTGAATGCCATGTCGCATTTACAAAGGCCCTGTGTTGCCAAGACATTGAAAACCCCCCCAGAAGTGACCCCATTCTGGAAACTACACCCCTCGAGGAATCTAATAAGGGGTATAGTGAGCATATGGACCCCTTGATGACGGGCACATTTGTGCTGTGAAAATGAAAAAATGAAATTTGTCACTTTCACGTCACATTGTTCCACATTTGTGCCCGTCACCAGTGGGGTCCATATGCTCTTTGCACCCCTTATTAGATTCCTTGAGGGGTGTATTTTCCAGAATGGGGTCACTTGTGGGGGTTTACCACTGTCCTGGCAGCATAGGGTCATTGTAAATGCGACATGGCGTTCATAATCCATTCTGGCCAAATCCAGCCTCCAAAATCCAAATGGCGCTCCTTCCCTTCGGAGGCTTACCCTGCACCCGTATGGCGCTTTATGTGCACATGTGGGGTATTTCCGTACTCCGGACAAACTGCTCTACACGTTTTGTGTTTTTTTTTTTCTCTTTTAAACCCTTGTGAAAATGAAAAATTCACGGCTAGGCCAATGTTTAAGGGTAAAAAAATAAAATTTTTACACAACATCATTGATCTAGTTTTGACGTTTCTCATTTGCACAAGGGGTTAAAAGAGAAGAAACAAAACAAAACATGTAGAGAAATTTCCCCCGAGTACAGAAATACCCCACATTTGGACTTAAGGCGCTATGCGACCGCAAGACAAGCCTCCAATGGGAAGGAGCGCCATTTAGCTTTTTGGGGCTGGATTTGGGTAGAATGGATTTCGAGGGCCATGTTGCATTTAAAAACTCTCTGTGCTGCCAAGGCAGTAAAAGCCCCCACAAGTGACCCCATTATGGAAACTACACCCCACAAAGAATGTAACAAGGGGTGTAGTGAGCATATGGACCCCAGTGGTGACGGGCACAAATGTGGAACAATGTGGCGTTAAAATGAAATATTACATTTTTTACACTATAATGTTGGTTTAGCCTTGAATTTTTCATTTTCACAAGGGGTTAAAAGAGAAAAAAAACACAAAATGTGTAGAGCAATTTCCTCTGAGTCCGTAAATACCCCACATGTGGACATAAAGTGCCATGTGGGCCCAGAGCAAGCCTCCGAAGGGAAGGAGCGCCATTTGGATTTTGGAGGCTGGATTTGGCCAGAATGGATTATGAACGCCATGTCGCATTTACAGAGCCCTCGTGCTGCCAAAACACTGTAAAATCCCCACAAGTGACCCCATTCTGGAAATTACACCCCTCAAGGAATCTAACAAGGGGTGCAGTGAGGATATGGACCCCTTGATGACAGCCCCATTTGTGCCTTGAAAGTGAAAAAATGAAATTTTTCACTTTCACGTCACATTTGAACCTATCACCCCTCCCCCCTTCCCTGTATCCATCCCCTCCTTGGTTGAACTTGATGGACATGTGTCTTTTTTCAACCGTATTAACTATGTAACTATGTAACTATGTAACATTGTTCCACATCTGTGCCTGTCACCAGTGGGGTCCATATGCTCACTGCACCCCTTGTTAGATTCCTTAAGGGGTGTAGTTTCCAGAATGGGGTCACGTGTGGGGGGTTTACAGTGTTTTGGCAGCACGAGGGCTCTGTAAATGCGACATGGCCCTTGAAATCCTTTCCAGTGAAATTCAGCTTCCAAAAGCCAATTGGCGCTCCTTCCCTTTGGAGGGTCGTCTTGCGCCCGCTTGGCGCTTTATGTCCACATGTGGGGTATTTCCGTACTCAGGAGAAACTGTGCTACATGTTTTGTGTTTTTTTTTCCCCCTTTTATCCCTTTGTGGAAATGAAAAATTAGGCTAGAACATTTCAATATAAAAAATAAATTTTTATTTTTTCACGCCACATTGTTCTGAAAATCTGTGAAGCATCTGTGGGGTTCAAATGCTCACCGCACCCCTTGTTACATTCCTTGAGGGGTGCAGTTTTCAAAATAGTGTCCCTTTAGGGGTGTTTTTTAGGTTTTGGCACCCCAGAGCCTCTGCCAACCTGAAGTGTTACGGTCAAAAATGACCAAATATAATGGGAGACGTTGAAATTCACTAGGCGCTCCTTTATATCTGAGGCTTGTGGTTGCGTCAAATAGCACATTAGGGCCACATATGGGGTATCTCTATAAACTGCAGAAACGGGGCAATCAATATTGGGGTACATTTCTCTGGTAATAGGTTTACAATTATGAAAGATATTGGATTGCAAGAAAATCTCTGCACAGAAAATTAAAATTTTCAAATTTCTTTTTTCTGTGATTCCCTTAAAGGGTTAAAAAACTTTCTGGGTGTGCTTTTGCAGAGTTTGGGGGGTGCAGTTTCTGAAATGGGGGGCTTTGTGGGGCTTTCTAACATACAGTCCCCTCAAATACACTTGAACAGGTCCCTAAAAATATCTGATTTTGAAATTTTACTGAAAATTTGGAAATTTGCTGCTAATGTTTTAAGCTTTCTATTGTCTAAAAAAAATGAAAGATAGTTTAAAAAATGCTGCCAACATAACGTAGACATGTTGCTAATGCTATTTAATATATAATTTATGTGGCATAACCATTTTCTGTATAAGCAGAAGAGTTTCAAAGTTGGAAAAATGCATTTTTTCACAATTTTTCACATTATTTGGGTTTTTTTCATAAAGATTCGTTATAAGTATCGACTCCAATTTACCAGAAATGTAAAGTACCATATGTCACGAGAAAACAATCTTAGAATCAGCCGGATAGGTAAAAGCATCCCGAAGTTATTAATGAATAAAGTGACACAGGTCATATTCATAAAATTTGCCTCGGTCCTTAAGGCCATTTCATGCCCGGTCCTTAAGGGGTTAAGGTGCATACATTGATTGGCTGTCTAGTAGCGCCTCTATGTATTAGAAGGTGGTACTGTACTTCTGTACTTCTTTTTACTTGTGGCATGAAGAGATGTTCTTTTGGATACTGGCTAGGGGTAGCTCCATTTACTGCTTCCAGTGCATTGTGTATACTATACAGGACCTTGAAAAAGTCTTTAATACATAAAGTGATTAGCAGCTTACAGCAGCGTTTCCTGACCTTTATATGCAAAGACTTTATTAGCCATATGCTTAGTTTCTGCATTCTGTATCAGATGTATGCTTATTTTCTCATCCATTAAAAATTTGTGCTTAGCACATATGTACCAATTTAGTGTATACCCACAGGATACATAGTGTGTACATAGGATACAACGCTGGTGTGTGCAGCACTGTACTTCTAAGCTCTGTAAGGCTAAGTTCACACCACGTTATTTTTCAGAAAAGAATGAACATTGATTGCAATGAAATCAGTGTCCAATCTTTTTTGCAGCAATGGTATTGCACTGAATTTAATGCAATGCCGTCCGCTATGTGCCGACATCATCATTTTAACGTCCGTTCTTTAGAACAGGCATTAAAAAAATAAACATGACTATTATTTCACCGTCTGGAAACAATAGTTGTTCACACAATGTAAAATACAGTTGGCGGACAAATGTTACAATGTAGTCAATGGTTAATTGAATTGCGGGCATACCTAACAGTGCCCGCAATTCAATAGTATATATAGATAACATTCCTGTGGCTGATGCAGCGGTATCAGCTGCAGGAACAAGCCAAACGCGGTTAACTTCCGGCAGTATAACACTGTCCGTTGCTATGCAAAGGACGGTCTTATACTATGTGTGAATATAGCCTAACAATGCTTTGTTCTATGAACATAGATCAGTCAGGTGCGCTAACTGATAGTGTTATGTATATATATTTATTAGAGATGAGCAAACTTTTCAAAAGTTCGGTCCTACCGGACTTTTCTGATTTTTTCGGCAAGTTCGGTCCGACCGAATTTTGTATTTCTTCGTATTTCATAGTTTAAAGCCTCTTTATGATACGAGGGTAGTGTATTTGGTTGAATTTAGGGCTCTACATGTCAGTAACATCATTATCTTTTCGATGTCTCAAAGTCAATTTTTTTTTCTAGACTTCAATATTCCCCATTACAGGGTCTATGCAGGAAACTCACCATTACAGAGTCTATGCAGGAAATTCACCATTACAGGGTCTATGCAGGAAAAAGGTCACAAATGCAGTGAAGGAGCAGCAGTAGTCAATGGAGGCCAGTGGAGGTCCAGCAATAGTCATTTGAGGCCAGTAAAGGAGCAGCAGTAGTCAACACGGAGGCCAGGCAGGAGCAGCAGTAGCCAACATGGAGGACAGGCAGGAGCAGCAGTAGCCAACATGGAGACCAGGCAGGAGCAACAGTAGTCAACATGGTGGGCAGGCAGGATGAGCAGTAGCCAACATGGAGGCCAGGCAGGATCAGCAGTAGTCAACTAGTCAAATGGAGGGCAGGCAGGATCAGCAGTAGCCAACATGGAGACCAGGCAGGAGCAACAGTAGTCAACATGCACTTTTCTTAAGATACAATGCTATACACCTGAACCAGGTATTTTAGTCTCTCAGGATAAGACGGATGTGATATACACACTTTCAATCAGAAGGGTCAAGTATGGAAATTGGGTGTATGTATATATATATATATATATATATATATATATATATATATATATATATAGCATTTTTTTAGGATATAATGCTATACACCTGAACCAGGTATTTTTGGTTCTCAGGATAAGATGGATGTGATATACACACTATCAGAAGTATAGGACTTGTATATCTGTACTGCACGTTTTGGTTCCGTGCACCCTTTTCCAATGCCCAATTTATCTATCTTTCGCCCTCTTTATATTTCTCTCTCAATTACTAGATGTTTCTCCTCTCCGCTTTCTTAATCTTTCCTTTCCTTTCCCACAATATCTTCTCAGTTGTCTGTAGTACACCACAACAACAGCAGCTTGCTTCTTCTCTCTCTCTCTCTCCCTCTCCACACTGCGTGGTGCGGTCATGTGACCGCTCCTTTTAAAGCAATACCGACTTCACACAGGGGGGTGGGCTAGTACAAGATCCCTGCTGATTGGATGTGTTCCGGGCATCATGGGAAAGCGCTTTTCCCGCCCGGAACACTTCCTGCTTTCTATAATGGAGGCTGCCATTTTAGAAAGCAAGAAAAAAAAAATCAGAGTGGATTACAAAAATCCGAATACGATCGGACTCGGATTTTTGGGAAAATCTGAACCGGATGCCATACCGGGCGAACCGGTTAGCTCATCTCTAATATTTATTTAGATATTTTCCTAAACTACTTGTTGTATTGAATATACATCTATAGACATAGGTACGTCAGGTTTGTTTACTGAAACTGTTACATTGCTGCTTAACAAATATTTCAAAAAAAAAAATTAAATCTTGGAAATGGAATAGCATGGAGGAGGCATATTAACAGTAAGTAACCTTAAATGGGTAATGACATCATAGAGGCTATAGTAAGAGTGGCATGGAAAGCTCTGACAGTAGTAAGCATGCTGGCCCAATAGCAAAAACCAGCAGAACCAGGGCACATAATTCAGACACACCAGATGAGACATGAAAGCTACCAGCAGAGAAGGGAAAGGAATCAAAATTTGCTGCAAATTGGGCCGTCAGTTCGAGTTGTACTGCAAAGCAGATTCCAGTCAATTTGTGGAGGAAATTAACAAAAAGCAAAATGGCGGCTGCACATGCTGTCTGAAGCACCACTTAGCGGGAGAAAGGGATTCCCTAGCGCCGGTCCAATCCGCTGCAGGCCCATCTGTAATGTCAGCACTACCCCCTCACCCTCTATATAAGGAGGTTCGTTAACAGAGGTGGCCAGTCAGCTGTGTGAGGAGGAGAGAGCAGGATGGCAGCAGACAGTTAGAGCAGAGCAGGGAGAGACTAACAGAGTGATACAGGGACAGAGAGGAGAGGATAGGAGGAATGATTGTGGGTGATGTCAGCATTCCCCCCCCCTCTATATAAGGCAGTTAGTTAGTGGTTAGAGAGCAGAATGGCAGAAGGCAGTTAGATATGCAAAACAAGAGTCTGTGGAGCCTCGGTTGCGAGTCTCAAAACTCGGGATAGCCAGATATCTCTAGCCTGTTGCCACGGGGTGCCTCCATGATGGGGAGAGCACCACACCGCCCTGATAAATAGCCCCTTAAGTCCCACTCGGTTGCGAGTATTGGAACATAAATAGGGAAACAACAGGGTGGCAGCAGGCAGTTAGAGCAGTGCAGGGAGAGACCAAATCCCCTATTACATGGGACGATGGATAGGAGCAAACAAGCACTGTCAGCGATTGTTTGCTGCTCATTCCCCGTTCGCTGCTGGAACTATTAAACACTTCGGCACTGAGCAGGTAAGAGCAGGGGTTCTGCAGGAAGCTGCAGGGGGGGGTGGGGGCTGCCTGGGTGATTGCTAGATCATCCACACAGTCCATAGAACATAGCAGTGGTCTGCTGCCGCCACTCCTATTCCATGGAGCAATGGCAGCAGATCAATGCTATCATAGTCGTTTATTTTTCAACATGTTGAAAGACAACGATAGGCAACAATCAGCCTACATCTTTCGTGTCGGCTGATCGTTGTCTTCTATTGCTTTAACAGAGAGATTTAGGGACAGAGAGGAGAGGAAAGGAGGGCTGATTGTGGGTGATTGTTTGTTGTAGCTGCCAACCACGTGTCCAGTGTACCAAGTAACTGAGTGCCTATAGGAATTCAATGGGACCAGTGAAGACACAGTCCATATTATTTACTTACTGAGCTCTGGTCACTGTAAACCCCTATGGAATTATACCAATTTACTGGGATCAATGAATGGAGCGTGCGTCTTACATAATCAGTGGTTGCACTCCACTCCTTCTGTGTTATTCAAGTTGTGTTTCATTAGATTGAATGATTGACTGGCTGACAGACATTTTCTTAACATTGTCATTTTCCAATTTTTTACACTTTTACAGGAACATGCGTTAACAAATCCACCCATCTGTAATAGTCCCAGTACTTTAGCTACTATGGTTTGGCTGTTTTATTGAAATTTGTTAACCCCTAGGCGACCCTGGATATACCCGTACGTCCAGGGCCGCCTCCATGCGTTCAGAGCAGGGCCGCGCGGCGGCCGCGCTCTAAACCACTGCAGTCCCAGGTGCCAATCGTAGCCCGGGACCGTGGCCATTAGCGGGCACAGTCCTATCACCGTGGCTGCTAATAAAGTAATCGGATGCAGCTGTCAAAGTTGACAGCTGCATCCGATTACTTGATGCAGCCGTTCCCTGGTGTCTAGTAGGGAGGATCACTCCTCGATCCACACATCTGAGCGATCCACACATCTTACCCCGTCTGGGGTCAGCTCCGTAATGGCGCTAATCCCGACTCGGCACTCGATTGCTTCCGGCAGCCGGAAGCAATCGATGTGCCTATCTCATCGATCTATGCTGCATATCTATGCAGCATAGATCTCAATGAGAGATCAGTGCACTAATACTAGAAGTCCCCCAGGGGGGCTTCTAGTATAAGTGTAAAAGTAAAAATAAAAGTGTTATTATTAATAAAAAGTCCCCTTCCCTAATAAAAGTCAGAATCACCCCCCTTTTCCCATGTTACAAATAAAAATAAATAAATAAATAAACATGTTTGGTATCGCCGCATGCGTAATCGCCTGAACTATTAATTTATCACATTCCCGATCTCGCACGGTAAATGACGTAAGCGCAAAAAAAATTTCAAAGTGCAAAATTGCGCATTTTTGGTCGCATCAAATCCAGAAAAATTGTATTAAAAAGCGATCAAAAAGTCGCTTATGCGCAATCAAGGTACCGATAGAAAGAACACTTCATGGCGCAAAAATTGACATTGGCCGGGTCCTCTAAGGGTTAAAGAGAACCAAACCGAGCACCTCCATCTTGATTACGTCACTTGCGTTCCAGTTGTAGATGCCCGGCCTTGCTGCACCAAAAAACAGGATTGGGTAAAGTATAAGATAGAGACTGCAAAGGCAGCCTGTATCTTCATAAATAGACAGGGAAAAATGAACTTTGATAATAGGGACAGTGAGTTTTAGGTGATAGGTTCTCTTTAAGATCCGATTTGTGAATATTAACAAATTTGACCCAAAATTTGTGAAGCTTGCGAAATGAATTTCTGGCTGCGTTGCTCATGTCTAGTTATGATATGCAAAGCAGTTCCAATGATATTACTGTTTAAAGAAGAGCATTTTAGAAATGGAAAATTTGACCTGGACATGTGATCCCCATTCAAGGAGAAAGAAATGTTGTGTTTACCTTATTTATTGTGTTTACAGCAGGAAAGATGGTGGTGGAATGTCTAGGGTCTCTGCAGCCCTAGAAAAATCTGTTTTTCTTTATTGTTTTTTTTTTGTTTTTTTCAGCATTTGTCTGTTGACCAAAAATTCTAAGAGGATAAAAAGAACTTCAAAGGAAGAATATGACATTTTAGTGGAAACATTAGCTTACTTAATATGATCAAAACTATCAAAAATCAATGGAACATAGCTTGTTTTGAATGGAAACATCTTAATTTATTGTAAAATAACTTAATATAAAAGCAATATTCTTGCATTATTTGTACAAATAATAATAATAAATAGATAAAAATGACATACAGGATATCTTTAGCTTTGGATGGCATTACATTTTTCAACTGTTTATGGGATGAGATTTTTTTTTTTTTTTTTCAAATTTAGGTGGGTTTCATGTTTACATTGTTTGTCATGTGGTAAAACATGTATGCTATCCATGTCCCTCAAGTCTGTCAAGTACAATTACAATGATAGACAATGTATATAAGTTTTATTTTATTTTAATAACACTTTAAAAAATTTAAACCATTTAAAATAAAATAAATGTTTTTAAAATTGTTCTATTCTGACTCTTATAAGGCATTTTTGTTTTGTTATAGGGCTGTGTGAGGCATTATTTATTGTGTCATAATCTGTAGTTTTTATTGGTACCTTGCTTGTTTTTTAGTGATGAGCGAATAGTATTCGATCGAATAGCTATTCGTTCGAATACAGTACTACGCTATTTAAGCTATTCATTTCCGTTCAAATATTTGTTCCCACACCCCTGGTGCTTTTTTTTTTTTTTTAAATTGTAATTTTTTATTGATTTTTCCAATATATTTGTTTTTTCCACGACAAAAGACAGACAGTGTACAGTTGCATATATAGCATACACAGAGTGAAAATCCACCACATGTACCAAGCCACTTTAAGAAGAAGTCACATTATCTAAAGTCCTTTAAAGTCCAAGGCCTTATCCGTAAACGGACAGACAGAGAACATCAATTGTATCAGTGGCATATAGACAGTATCAACAAGAGAAGTCAGAATGGTATATTTTCACATAAACCACCCAAACAAAACAAAACAAGGGAAGACACACAGAACACAACATGACATAGACAATAGACCCAATAGGGAAAGACAGGGAGGGAAGGGTGATCCTAGGTTTAGGTACGCATAGATACGGCATGGGTGTCATATGAGTCCCATGAGGCCCAGGTGGATTCAAATATCTCCATAGTATTATTAAGAGACGCGGTCATTTTTTCTAGCCCACGTAATTCTTTTATCTTCAGCCTGAGACAGCTAAGAGTCGGGGGAGAGGTTTTCTTCCACGCTCTGGCAATCAGGGATTTGGCCGCTGTAAACACCACCAGTAGGAATTTAGTTTGTTTTTTTCTAAGAGTTTTGGGAAATAGGTTAAGGAGGCATACCGCCGGGTCTCTGGGGATAGTTACCTGTAAGACAGCTGATGCCAAACCACATACGTCTACCCAAAACTGACGGATGAGAGAGCACTCCCAGAAGATGTGATACAATGATCCCACAGTCACCATACACCTCCAGCACATCGCAGAGATAGAGTTGTTAAGCTTATGTAACAATTCCGGGGTGTGGTACCACAACATCAACACCTTGTAGTGCGCCTCCCTATACGTTGCACAGATAGAGGATTTAGCTGCTCTTTCCCAGATGACACCCCAACACTCAGGCGGTAGTTCCCTACCTATGTAAGCCTCCCACTTAGCCATGTATGTATGTTTGACTAGAGAGCCGTCTACGGGACTCACGAGAATACGATATATATCAGAGATAAGTCCCGCCGTGGAGGTACCCCTTCTAGCTAGTTGTTCAAAGGCCGAGGGCTTAGAGACTGTGTCAGTGCCCAGACATGAGATCATAAAATGTCTCAGCCGGACATAAGTGAAGTATTCCGATCGGGGGAGTTCCGAACGGTCCATGAGTCGGTCCCATGGGAGAAGAGTTCGTGATATGGGGTCTACAATGTCCGCAAACTGAAATAATGTCTTAGAGCCCCATGTACGCACTATCTGCGATTGCAGGCCAGGAGGGAAGTCAGGAAAGAGTAGAAAGGAATGTAGGGGAGAGGCTTTAGAGGACAGCCCAAATTTACTAGCACAGGAAGACCATATATGTAGTGTGAAACGAATAGGGCCTAGCAGGTTCATGTGAGAGGAGGAAGGAGGAGAAGCATGCCAGAGAAAGGAGTTCGGGTGGAAAGGTGCTAACCAAATTTTTTCGATTTCCGTCCATTTTTTGTATGCAAGATATCGGGACCACGCCGGAATCTGTCTCAAATGGGCCGCCCAGTAATAATAAAGCAAATTTGGAACTGCCAATCCCCCCAGAGATTTACTGCTTAACATCACTGATTTAGGGATGCGGTGTCTCTTGGCAGCCCATATAAAACGGAAGATAAGCTTCTGAAGGGATTTGAGCTCCTTAAGAGGCACACGTACCGGGAGAGTCTCAAAAAAGTACAGTAATTTAGGCAGCAGAGACATTTTCACCGCGGCTATTCGCCCCAATAGGGAAATAAAGTGGGACGCCCATTTAGAGAGAAGACTCCGTAGTTCCTGGAAGAGGGTGGGGAAGTTCGCCGAATACAAGTCTCGGTAAGTGGACGTAAGGCGGATTCCTAAATATTTAATAGCTTTCATGTTCCACTTAAATTTATAAACAGACTGAAGCTGCATGACCAGGGGGGGAGGGAGGTTTAGTGGCATAGCTTCCGATTTTGAGGTGTTAATTTTATATCCCGACAGCACTCCAAAGGTGTTGAGAAGACTATGTAAATTAGGAAGGGTAGTTATGGGGTTCGACAGGGTGAGGAGAATATCATCTGCAAATAACATAACTTTAAATTCTTTTCCCCTGACCGATACCCCCCTAATGTCTGGGGCATTCCGAATGGCAGCCGCCAGGGGTTCAATACACATGACAAATAATAAAGGGGATAGGGGGCAGCCCTGGCGGGTGCCATTCATTATCGGGAAAGTGGCAGAAATCATATGTGGAAGTTTAATCGCTCCTGTGGGTCGGGAATACAGTGCCTGAACAGCAGCCAGAAAGGGCCCCCCGATGCCAAAACATTTCAGTGTCTCAAACATAAATGGCCATCCCAGGCGATCAAATGCCTTTTCGGCGTCTAGACTAAGCAACAGGGCACTCTCTTTCTGCTGGTTCACGGCATCAATCAAATCAACTGCTCTCCTGGTGTTGTCCCCACCCTGTCGGCCCAGAACAAATCCCACTTGGTCAGCATTAATTACAGATGGTAACCAATATCCCAGTCTAGTAGCCAAGATTTTTGTAAATAATTTGAAATCTGAGTTCAGTAGGGAAATGGGTCGATAGTTCGCACAATCCACTGGGTCCTTACCCGGCTTAGGAATAAGAGTGACATACGAATGGGATAGAGAGGACAGGAGGGGCTCCCCTTGGAGAAAAGAGTTGAACATAGAGATCAGTTTAGGAGACAGTTCAGAAGAGAAGGTCTTGTAATACAAGTAGGTAAAGCCATCTGGCCCCGGGGCCCTACCTGTAGGGAGGAGCTTAAGCACTTCGGCGAGCTCTTCGTCCGTAATGGGCGAGTTCAGCGCTTCCACTGCCTCAGAAGACAGGGATGGTAAATTGCAATCTTTGAGAAAATCTGTAATACGTTTAGTACAGGCCTCAGGATCAGACGGCAGAGTAGAGGGCAAAGAGTACAGTTTTTTGTAGTAGCGGAGAAAGATAGAAGAAATATCAGTGGGATGAAATCTCAACGTCCCATCGGTATCTTTGAGTGCCTGCGGGGACTGGGCAGCGGAACGGTTATTAAGCATGTTGGCCAGCAACGTATGTGCTTTGTTGCCATGTTCATAGAATCTCTGTTTAGAAAAGAGAAGAAGCTTCTCTACCTTCAACAGAGATAGGTCCTTAAGACGCGCTCTGGCTGCCACCAGTCTCCTCAGGGTACGCAGGGAAGAGCAATGAGCCAAGGAACGTTCCAGAGTGAGGACCTCTTGGGTGGCGGCAGCGATCTGCGCCTGTGAGTCTTTCTTTTGGCGTGAACTTAGCGCGATGCAATGGCCCCTGATAACGGCTTTATGCGCCTCCCACAAGAGGGACTCCGACTGTACAGAGTTCTCATTCTCCTGAAAGTAATTTACTATACATGTTTTGATAGAATCCCTAGTAATCTGATACTTTAGTAAATTTTCATTCAAGCGCCAATGACAGTGGCGGGTTGGCGTCTGTAGACTTTTAAGACAAACTCCCACAGGACCATGGTCGGACCACGAAATGGGGTAAATAGATGAGCTATGTAAAAGGCGCACCATAGGGACATTTCCAAAAAAGTAATCGATCCTGGAATGAAGCTTGTGGGGATGAGAATAAAAAGTGTATTCCCTCTCCGCAGGGTGATCAATTCGCCACAAATCGTATAGATTATGTCTACGAATTAGTTTGCGAAACTCCGTGGAAAGCCTAAATTGTTCCACAGGGGTAGGGTGATTCGACACCGAGTGTCTATCCAAGACATCCGAGAAGGAGAGGTTAAAATCTCCCCCCAGGAGCTTAGGTAGGTGTGGATAAGCGGACAACTTGATCAACACCCTGCGGAGGAAGGGTATCTGTCGTCTATTGGGAGCATAGATATTGCAAAGTACAATTTGTCTACCCTCCATGGATCCCTCTACTATCACAAACCTACCCCCTGGGTCTGAGAAAGAGGAAGAAAGCTGAAAAGGACAGGAGCGAGAGAGGAGGATAGCTACCCCAGCAGTTTTGGTCCCACTGGAGGCAGAGATCACAGTAGGGAAAGAATGGCGAGCAAAGGCAAAGGTGGCGTCATGGTCAAAATGTGTTTCCTGAAGGAAGGCCACATCTGTTTTTAAGGTGCGGAGTTCCCTCAGAACAAGTTTGCGTTTTACATTGGAGTTAAGCCCCTTGACATTCAGAGTAACACATCTAACTATTGGGATATCTAATCAAGGAATCAATACCAATGTAGCATCTTACCCCCACCAAGAGAACTCGTAGGTGAGTCCTTACCGCTTGGCCCACAGGTACCCAGAGTAGTGTGCGATTAATAAACCTAGGGAGAACAAAAACAGGAAAAGAAGGGGAGGGAAACATAAACACAAAATAGACAAAAATACTACACATACAATAGACTTGAATCGGCATTGGACACGACTCGACCTTCTGGCCTAAGAAGCCAGGATAGGGGCAAGAGGTAGCCAGCAAGAGCAAACAAAAAATACTCTCAAAATCTAGCCACCCCATATGTAAAGAACCGAAGCCCCAGGGGGTACATAGGAAGCACCAACAGAGCTGAAAAATACACATAAACAGATGCGTACACAGAACCCAACCACGCAGCTAACTAAGCATAAGAACAAAACATATATAGGCCTAACTCAGTGAAATAACATTCAGAAGTAGCATAAAATAACTAAGTAATGAGGGGCAGGAGGTGAATCCCCCAGTCCACTAATAATCAAGGTGGGAGATCAGAGGCTCGAGTAGAGGGGGAGCCCGAGCCGGCGGACTTCTGGCGACTCCTCTTCCGGTTAGCAGACTGCCACACAGGTGGCGGAGGTGGCGGAGGGGGGGCAGTAGTCCAGTCGGAGATCTTTGGCATAGGAATATCCAGGGTGTCACAAAACTTGGGGAGGTCAGCGAGATTACGAAGTACTGCAGCACGACCATCCCGTCTGGCCGATAAGGCAAAAGGAAAGTTCCATCTGTAGGTGGCATCACAATCCCTCAAGGTCGTCAGGAGAGGGCGTAACAGGCGGCGCTTTTGTAGGGTTATCCATGACAGGTCAGGGAATATTTGGAGAGCTGCGCCATCAAAATCCAAGTCCCTTAGGGAGCGTGCTTTTGCCATAATTGCCTCTTTGACCGTGTAATCATGCAGGCAGCAAATAACATCTCTTGGGGTTCCGTTGGAGGGCTTGGGCTTGAGAGCTCTATGTGCCCTATCAAATTTGATCTTATTAGTGGAGGGTTCTCCTAAGATGGTGTTGAAGAGACCCTCCAGCGTGTCCGCCAAGTCTCTGTCCTGTGTTGCCTCAGGGAGCCCCCTTATTCTAATATTGTTGCGGCGCCCCCTGTTGTCTAAATCTTCAAGATGACGCTGCATATCCTCTAAAGCGGCCGCCTGCGTGCCAACAGTGGATTGCAAATGACCAATGTAGACCCGCGTGGAATCATGCTCTTCCTCAAGTGCCTCTACCCTGGAATTGATATGGCGGATATCCTTTCTAACCGCTGTGAGTTCCACCCTGAGGGCCTCCTTAACCTCAGAAAGTAGTGACTGGAAGTCCCTTTTAGTGGGTAGCTGTGATATTAAATCATGGACATCCTGCTGGGAAGAGGGACCCCTGCCAGAAGTATCTGAATCATAATCCGCATGAAGCCAAGAAGAGTCTTGTGACTGATCCGTAAATGCGGGGTCTGGGAGAGCTTTTTGGGCTTTGGGGGAGGACTGGGGACCATCAGGCTTATATTTATCCCCACGTGGGGGCTTAGGCGCCGCCTCCATCATGTACGGCAAAATAGACTGCTGGCCCTTTAAGGCTCCGGAGTCCGGTAAGTAAAGGTCCCCCCGGTGTATAGATGTGGCCGATGCACAGGGCTCTGCAGTCAGGCCCTGAATAACAAGTCCCCGGGCAGGAGAGGGAGCACTCAGCAGCTCAGAAGCTGACTCACCACCTCCTCTGTCGCTGCAGTCCGGCGGGCAAGATGGCGTCGCACCACGTGGTGAGGAAGGCCTCTGCTTCTGACCCGTTCTCTGCTGGATCTCACACCCCTCGGCACCAAGGGAAGGCAGCGGGCCGACCGGCGGCAGACTCCGGGGACGGATCGGAACCCGGGGGTCCACACCGGGAGACCTCCGCACACGGACCGGGGACGCAGGCCGCAGCCCTCTCGCCGCAGACGTCCGCCTTGTGAGGTATGGGGTAAGAGAGCCCACACGCTGGCCCGATCTGCCGCCGGGAACGGAGGTTCTGGGGGTCCTCCTGGATCTCCCCCCCATAAGCTGAGGGGAGTTTTGCGGGGTGTAGCAAGTGTTAGGCCGGCTGATGGAGCTGCGTGGTCAGGAGCTCCTGGTTTATGCTGCCGCTCTCATCGGCAGTTCGCCACGCCCCCACCCCTGGTGCTTTTTTCCAGCCAATAAACATGCAGGGGGAGGCACAGGCACTAGGAATAGGCAGGACTTAAAAAAAAAACTGTGATTGGCTGGCTAAACTAGGTCACCTCCTGAGTATACGAATAGGTGATTTCAGATTTGTGTCACTTGCTGGTTGGAGCTAGAGAGGGACAGACTGTAAACTATGAAGAATTAGCTTTTAGGTGAAGTTAGGTAGGAAGGGACCCCCAAAAGCCCTTGATAGGGTTAAAATTATATGAAGCAGAGATTTAGAAGATGTTTTGAGACAGTGTGTTCAGGGTTCTATTAGACTAAGCAATATTGAATGTTTATCGACAAACGATTGCAAACAAGATTGTTTATCGTTAACCTGAAAACATTCACCACATTACACAAAACTATAGTCGTTAGTTACGATCAAGTAGTGCAGAGCTTTAGCAAATGAATGTGGAATCACAGCGAACAATTAGCGAACAATTAGAGAACAATTAGCAAACAATAGTAAGCAAAGGATAATCATCACGTGTAATAGGGCCCTTGGGTAGAAGGGGCCCCCAAAGTAATATGCACCCAGGCATGCTTCACCTGGTGTCCCAGATGCAATCCAGAGGTGTTTGCATCATTTCCTGAGGTGTCATTGTGGACTTGGTTATCTCCAAGTGGTCGAATATTGATTTCAAAGTCCTGAGTATTTTTTTCCCATAGACTATAATGGGATTCGATATTTGATCGAATATACAAATTAGGGATGAACGAACCGTAACGAACCAGATTCGTTACGAACTTTGCAAAAAGTTTGGTTCGTCACCGAACCGAACTTTGGGAAAGTTTGTAACAAATATGGTTAAGATAACAATAACAAATAAAATCAAAGACATCCAAGACATCTTTAGAAAGTGATGCAAACACCTCTGGAATGCATCTGGGAAAGCAGGGAAACAGTATTACAGGAATCGGCATTACGGGGTTAGCGATCCTCTGCAATAATGCCGACTCCTCTAATGGTTAATATATTTAATTAATAAAACACATTTTTGTTGTAATAAAGTCACTTTCATTGTTCAATAATTTAATTAAAACGAATCCATCATTGTGCAATTTAATATACTGTTATTTTATATATATATTTATTTTTTACAGTATATTTAATTGCACAAGTATGGATTCATTTAAATTAAATTATTGAACAACGAAACTAATTTTATTACAAATGTGTTTTATTAATTAAATATTAATTATTACAGGAAACTCTATTAAAGCCGTTAATTCATATTGCCGGCAATAGAGTTTTCTGTCATAATTAATACTTTACTTTAATTAAAACCTCAAATGTTTCTTCTAATTATGCTATCACAATAGCATTATTAGAAGAAACATTTTGAATCATATGTGCGCTCAGCTGATCAGCTGATCGGATGAGCGCACATATAATGAGCGGGTTCGCAGCACAATGACTTCATTGTGCTGCTGACCAGCAAAAAAACAACATCGGACATCAGAGGGTGAGTATACAGCTCTCCCCACCCCCTCCCCAGCACTACACCCATCCCAGCAAGGAAGGGGGGTCATTTAACCCCTTCCTTGCTGGTATGGGTGCAGTCTGACATCAGTCTGGCCCCCAAGGGGTTAAGGGGGATGCAATGCATCCTCCCTTAACCCCTTGGGGCCAGACTGTAAGCAGCGTTCGGTAAAGATGCTGCATACTGTAAGGTGCACAACACCGCTCACAATGATTGGTGTTGTGCTCCTGTTTGTGTGTTTTTTTGTGTGTTTCTCCCTTTTTGTTTTTCAGATATCGGTATCCTGTGGATTACGTCGGATACGGTGGACTACGTCGATGATCAGCGGTTGTTTGGATTTTTTTTTTAAAATAAAATAGTCGATGAGGGGTGTGGGGTGTTTTTATTTGAATAAAAAAAAAAATTTAACTTGTGTCTTGTCTTTATTTCTTTACTTTATAGACTTAGTAGTGGAAGCTGTCTAATAGACGGAATCCATTACTAATTCGGGGCCTAGTGTAAGCCGGTATAAAATGGCTAACATTAATCCCCCATTATTACCCCAGTACCCAATGCCACCAGGGGTACTGGGAAGAGCAGGGTGCCAGTGGTCCCGGAGCGTCAAAATTGGCGCTCCTGGACCGGGCGGCAGCAGGCTGGTAATATTTAGGCTGTGGGGACGGCCTAAACCAATGGCTCTTCCCACCCTGGTGTTACCAGGCTGCTGTTGCTTGGTTTTTAACCCGGCTGGTTATGAAAATAGGGGGAAACCTTCGCGTTTTTTTCAAATTATTTATTTATATATAAAAAAAAAAACACGAGTAGGGTTCCCCCTATTTTCATAACCAGCCAGGGGCTGTTCAAATCGAATTTAAAATTTTCGAATATTTTACTATCTGCTCATGTTTATTGCTTATTTTTAACATTTTGATCACTTTTTATTTTTAGTTTTTGTGGGATGTAATGTGACCCAAAAAATTTTGCACTTTGGCGGGTTTTCGTACTTTCACCAACTACCATGCAATTTAGCAGTACATCTCCCCATATGGTGCTAGCAAATATGTTTTCTTATTTTTTTAGATTTTTTATGTCAGGAATCTGCAGTAGCCTGTGTGAACTGGACCTGGTGTTTTGCCTTTGTGTGCCACACCCGATTGCTTCTCAGCTTCCGGCTATGCAGGAGTTAAGCTGAGAAGCTCCTGGTCTTGATTTTACACCTGTGTTGTTGCTGTGATTGACAGGTTTCTCTGCCTGTCTGTACCTGGAAGATCAGAACGCCCGTCCAATAAGGATCCAGACCGGGCTCTTGGTCAGCATAAAAGCAAAGCAGAGTCCCAGTGCTGGCTAATTAGGTGTATCCCTGGTCCCAGCTCTCCCTTGTATATTCCTGCACTCCCCGTCCTATCCCTCCTACTGCTCGACTTGTTTTTCTGACCTCCTGCCTGACTTGTGATTACTCTTTTGGATTACTGATTTTGTACTGCGTTGCCTGTGTGGTTTGACCCGGCCTGGTTTACTATTCCTTATTGTGTTCGTCTGTCCGTATTGTTTTGTGTATCACGTATATAGCGCAGTGAACGTCTCTGTGGTTGTCCGCGACCGCCTAGGGTCGGCTGAGGCAATTAGGCAGGGACAGTGGGTGGTTCAGATAGGGCCCACTGTCTGGTTGTGTCTGTGTTAGTCTGACATTTTATTTATAAAAATAGGAAAGGCGAGATGAACACACTTGCCCAGCCCCCGCCCCCAGGGATCTACTAAGAGCAATACCATGCTTGCTTATAGGGATCAATGCAGTACATATGTATATGATCCATGGAATCTGCACTCAATAGTTAGGGGCTGCTGTAGGCAGCCTCTTACAATCTCCAATTACAGGCAGCCCAGGAAGCATAGCAGAGGATCTTTGCTGCCTGTAGAATGAATCAGCTACCCACAGTCTCGCTGTGGGGAGACAATCTATTCACTGGACCACAATAACAGGTATAGAAAGCCATTTAAATGGCCTTGTCAGTTTTTACAGTTGCATTTAAATGATCAAGTAGCTGTCACAGAGGATCACTCCATTTCCTCTCTATACCCCCCTTACTGGCACCACAATGCAACTGTACATCGTGGTGCACAAAGGGGTTAATCTGTCCTTTAAACACTAGACAAACATATTAAGTGATGTATTCTTTCCACTATGAAACAGTGCTCCCTGTTACAACATCTAACCCCATTAGGAATTGTCCAGAGCTCTAACAACACCTAATAAAAAAAAAAATCTTCCCTGCTCTAGACAGTTCTTGACATGGACAAAGGTGGCAGCAGAGAGCACTGTGTCAGACTGGAAAGAATACACCCCTTCCTGCAGGGCATACAGCATCGGATAAGTACTGGTAGGCTTAAGTTTTTTTTTTTATAGAATAATTTATAAATCTATATAACTTTCTGATACCAGTTGATAGGTGTCAGCAACGGACATTGTGTGGTTATGCATCCTGGCCTAATGTTTTAAGATGAAGTGATGAGAAGAAATATTGAAGACAGCGCATGTTGCTTTTATTATGCTGAAGCCAGGACTTCACAAAAACAATGATGTAGGGCTGACATAATGTATTATTTTCTTTTATATATATAAAGGAATGGCAAGCAGTCGGACAGCTGTCTGGTGTCATTTCTTCACTGACAGAACGAATCCTGATACACTCTTAGCTAAAAAATGTAAACATTGAAAAAGTCGACTTAGACTTGCCCCTATAGACAGGCTCTGGGGTACCCCTTACTGCTCTAAAACTTAAGGTAGTGGACAAATACCACATCAGTCTATGTGTAGCTGGTCTTGTACACAAACATTTGCAAAAAATTTTATGGGACTTTTTTATCTGGCCTGCAGGACCAGAGCCCGTTTTTTAAAATCCAACCTGTCTCACTTTATGCGGTTATAGCTACGTGATGCTATAACTTTTCTTTCTGATTCTGAGATTGTTTTTTTAAAACATATTGTACTTTAGGTTAGTGGTAAATTTTGGCTTATACACAAAAAATTTCTTTTGTGAAAAATGCTTTTTTTTCATGAAAAAATGACAAAATTAGCATTTTTATCATTTTAAATTTTCTGCGGTCACCATACATGTTTAATTATGTAATAAATTTATTGTCAGCGTCATTACGCACGATACTAAATATGAGTATATTTTTTATTTAAATTTTTTCAAGATTTATTATTGTATTGGGGGCTACATGTGATTTTTAATTTATTAATATTTTTTTGTGTATGGTTTTTTTTTTTTTTTCACTTTATTTTATTTTCCCTCCATAGAGACTTTACTTTACATTTGTCTGATTACAGGAATATCGCTATCACTGACACAGGTGCAGCTCCTGTGTCATCCCTGTTTAAACGGTGATCAGAATTTGCGGGAAGGGGTTAAGGTTTACCTATCATTTAACCAACTTCTGACATGTTATAGAGATATTTCAGAGGTTTGTATCAGTGGGGTCCAGGTGGTGGGACCCCTGCCGATCACTATAATGAAGGGGCAGAAGGACTTTGCAGAACACACCCTGCCCCTTCTACTCTGCTCTCATTGGTAAAGTAGCAGTGGGTGGCAGTCTATGGAACTTCTGGCAATTGCATCTATCTATCTGTAGCTTACTATTATAATTCTACCTACTGCTACTTTAGCAGTGAGAGCGAAGGGTCAGAGCGCATATTACTGATCGTGACTGCCTCTTTGCTCTAGCGATCAATGATGGGTTTTAGCATTCGGACCCCCCCCCCCCCCCACACACACACACACACACCAATACAAACTTTTGACATGTCCCTATGTCAAGATTTTCTTTATTTTTTTAAATATGATAGGTACACTTTATATAGTTATAGCAGCTCTTTGGTTAGCATTATAGACAGGTTGACAAAAAATTCAGCGTCAGAATATTGGTATCATACTTGCTATGTATGTAATGCATTCTTTAACCCTTTGAAGAACAAGCCCAATATGACCCAGTGGACCGCGACAAAATTCATGTTTGCGTTTTTGTTTTTTTTCTCCTCCCCTTCTAAGAGCTCTATCACTTTAATTTTTCTATCTACAGGGCCATGTAAGGACTTATTTTTTACAGGAACAGGTGTACTTTGTAAAAGTGACATGATACCATTATTCTATACGTCAGTTCGAACACAGCCATATGCAAATTTACACAGATTTTTTAACGTGTTTTTTTTTTTTTAATTAAATCCTTTTTTTTGCAATTCATTATTAATTAAATGGCCCTATTGTGACTCCTTGTCATGAATGTTCCTGTTGGGACCTTGGCGCAGTCCTCAGTTCGTAAGATACGACCGAGACTGCGCTTTTGGCCATGATTCTATACTTTTATGTTCGTATTTCATTTATGTCTGAACCTGGTCTGAACACTGTTTTATTCAGGCCCTTGCTGGGTGGTGATTAGAATGCTTCCACCACACCCATGTCCACCTGTGTACCTCTCTGGCAGGTTCAGAGTGAAGCTTTCTTGCTCTGGTTTCTCTGTGATTGAGGGATCTTGTAGCCAGTCAGTTTCCTTGTTATCAGCTGTGTTTGCTCTGCAGTCAGGAGGTTGCTCCAATGGGATTCTGGACCGGGCTCTAGTTCACTATAAGTCATTCTCAGTATCCCAGTTCTTTGCTGGTTATTCAGTACAGCTTCCTGTCCTGCATTCCAGCTCTGCCTGGATTTATCTGTGTTACCTCTTGTTTTCTGTCCCTTGCTTTGTATTCTGACCATCTCTGCTTGCTGCCTGCCCCTGATCATTTGCCTGACTTTTGACTTCTCTTTGTTTTAGTGATTCTGTACCTTTGCTGCCCGCCTGTTATTACCCGGACTGTCGACCTTGTGTTTGTATGTGTTGTATTGTCTTTTTGTTTCACTAATATAGGCCAGGGACCGCCGCCCAGTTGCCCGCTGCCACCTTTAGGGCAGATAGTGGCAAGTAGGCAGGGACAGTGGGTGGGGCTTAGCTTAGGGCTCACTGTCTCTGTTTGTTTGGTGCGACTGGTCCTGACACTCCCATAACGGTTTTAGTTTTTTACCTATATATTTACCTGTTTGGGATGTCATTTTTTGCGCCACAATCTCTAGTTTATATTAATACCATTTTTGTGTAGATCGGACATTTTGATCACTTTTTATAATATATTTTTTTATGTATATAATGTAACAAAAAAATTGGTAATCCTGGTGCTTTTTTCCCTATTTTTGTTTACGCTGTTCACCATACGGCATGGCGATGTAATTTTTTTTTATCTATTTATTTTTATGTTTTATTTATACTATTGGATATGGGGGTGATTTTAACTTTTATTGGGGGGGAGGAGCTTTGGGGTATTTATTTTTTTTTTTTTAAATAACTTTTTTACACACTTTAAGTTCCCTTGGGGCATTTTTACATGCAATCAATAGCTTGCATACACTGTACAATGCTATGACTTGGGCATAGCATTGATCAGTGTAACAGGCGCTCTGCTCATTGAGCCTGCCTGTGGCACCACCTGCTATAGCACCACCTGCTATTAAGAGCACTCTGCTTCGGAGTGCGCTTCATAACCCAAGACGTACCTGTATGCCCAGGGTCTTCTAGTGACAGGCGGCCAGGGTGTACAAGTACCTCCTAGGTCATCTAGGGGTTAAATGTAGCCATTTTCCATAAATAGATAAATGTCCTTAGAAGGACCCCCTCTATTCTATAATAAGGGCACCCATCTTACTTGAGCTGTTAACAATGTGAACAGCATTTAGATATATACTTTATATAAAGCCCCATAGACATATTTCTATTTTGTTTCTATTTTGTTAAGACACAGTAGGAAGTCTGAGCTTAGGTGTAGTGGTCTGAATAAAAAATAAGACATGTCAAAAGTTTTTTTTTTTTTTTTATTAGATGACAATGGCACTTTAAGCTACATACTATAGATAAAGGGGGAGATTTATCAACAGGGGATTTTTCTACATGTGGTCTATTTCTGCTTTGGCAAGAATAGACCGGCCTATTTAATATGCAATTTACTATCAGGGATAAGCCTGGTCTATTTTCTGTAGTGCTGATTTGTTTGACTCAGAAATGTCTCAGAATTGTCTCTAAATAGTCTCAGAATATTCTCTAAATGGTCTCAGAATTGTCTCTAAATAGTCTCATTGGCCCTGGTTCGCCTTCTAGGTAATGAGCATTTTCTTCTCCCTTTCTTTTTCAGATACTGGCATGCAGAGGATTACGTTGGATTCGTTTGGACTACGTCGATGACCAGCGGGCTTTACTGTTTAATAAAATGGTCAACGAGGGGTGTGGGGGTGTTTTTATTTGAATAAAAAAAAATTCTAGGTGTGTTGTGTTTTCTCTCATTACTTTACAGACTTAGTAGTGGAAGCTGTCTGATAGACGGAATCCATTACTAAGTCAGGGCTTAGTGTTAGCCGGTATAAAATGGCTAACACTAACCCCCCCATTATCACCCCAGTACCCAATGCCACCAGCGGTACTGGGAAGAGCCGGATGCCAGTGGTCCCGAAGCGTCAAAATTGGCGCTCCTGGACTGGGCGGCAGCAGGTTGGTAATATTTAGGCTGGGGAGGGCCTAAACCAATGGCCTTTCCCACCCTGGTGTTACCAGGCTGCTGTTGTTTGGTTTTTAACCCGGCTGGTTATGGAAAAGAGGGGATCCAATGCATTTTTTTCCCTAAAATAAATAAATAATAATAAAAAAAAAACACAAAAAGGTCCCCCCTATTTTCATAACCAGCCGGGTTAAAAACCAAGCAACAGCAGCCGCCAATTTTGACGCTCCGGGACCATTGGCTCCTGGCTCTTCCCAGTACCCCTGGTGGCATTGAGTACTGGGGTAATAATGGGGGGTTAGTGTTAGCCATTTTATACCGGCTAACGCTAAGCCCTGAATTAGTAATGGATTCCATCTATCAGACAGCTTCCACTACTAAGTCTATAAAGTAATGAAAGAAAATACAACACACCCAGATTTTTTTTTTTATTCAAATAAAAACACCCCCACACCCCTCGTTGACCATTTTATTTAACATTAACCCCTTAACGACATCGGGCGTACATTTACGCCCCCGTTGCCTGGGCTTTAACGCGACAGGGCGTAAATGTATGCATACATTTACGCCCTGTTGCGTTAAAGCCCAGGCAATGGGGAAGATGGCCTGCTATAAATCATAGCAGGCCATCCTAGCTTCTCGGCACGAGGGGTGGTTAACATCCCCCGTGCTGACGATCGCCGCTATTGGCTGATCAATTCAGATCAGCCAATAGCGGCGATCGGCACCTTTCCGGGTCATCGGTGACCCGATGACTCAGAAAAAAATGGCGGTTGGTGCTGTCCAAGGACGGCACAGACTGCCATTACTGTAAAAAGTAATGGTGGTCATGGTGCCACTAGCCCGATCGCTGTGAACCGCCGACCGGTACTGGCCGGCCGTTCACGCTGCGGAATCTGTTGGCGCTATACAAATAAATATTATTATTATTATTATTATCGGGCCGGTGGCACGACAATCAAGGTCAAAAGTAATAAATACCTGCTCTGGACCCCTCAGCTAGGTAGCTGAGGGGTCCAGAGCAGGTATTTGTACATTACTCACCTGTCCCGGGGTGCCGATTGGTGTCTTCCAGGTTCGTGGCGTCCTCGTCGGGTCTTCGGCTTCTTCCGTGGGGTCCCTTTCGGCTTTTTCGGCTCCAGCGTCGTCTTTTTCCGGATTTTGCGCTCTGCTGCCCTCTAGCGGCTGATATGTGTAATACACTTATCAGCAGCTACAGGGATGTTCAGCATGTAGCAAAAGTTTTTTTTTTTTTCTATTTTCCGCACCCTATCGCCGCTGAGTGTTGATCAGCATTGGCGTAGGGTGTTTTTTTTCCTATGTCCTACCGCCACGGTCTGCTGATAAGGGCTGCACATAAGTGCGGCATTTAACAGCAACACCATTTTTGGCGTAGTTGTTTTTTTTTATACTTACTGTACTTACTGTTTGGGGGTAGCGTAGCGTACACTGCCCCCCAGACATGCCTTTTCCGCCAGTACCGTCCCAATAAGAGATGACGGTATGGCGTGAAATTCTACAAACTCTGTGAGAGTACCTCAGGCTACACTTACAGATTTCGGGTACGAGCACACTGTGGAATGGTGAAGGATAACCCTTTGTGCAATCCGCATCTGGCACCCACCGGTGGACAGATGCAGGCGTGCATCTCCACCCGTGTCATAGACTCCATTCTATGCACGGGCGGATTCCATCGTCCATCCAAAGAATGAATACGTTGGACGGAGAGCGGAATCCGCCTGTACATAGAATGGAGACATGTGTGGAGACGCCCGCCCGCATCAGTCTGCCGGTGGGTGCCAGCTGCGGAATGCACAAAGGGTTATTCTTCTCCATTCCGCAGTGTGCATGTACCCTTAGAGTGTATGAAGGAAGGGACAGCCGAATCCAGCCCCCAGATGGCCCCTCCCCCCAATCCTCTGAGTTAGTGGGAAGATCGTTTGGGAACTGATCTTCCCACTGCTGGATAAAGGTTACCACCTGTACGGGGATAACTTTTATACCAGCACCCCCTCTTCTGGTCCGTCGCTGCCTGAGCTACTGTAGCTTGCGGCACAGTCCGAAAATATCAGAAGCTGTAATAAAGCCCTAATATTTTGCAGCCATGGAGCGGACCCAGCGCTTCTGGATATGAAGGACCCCGTATCGCACCAGGACAACATTTTCCAGGTTACGTCCCCCACACTGGAGAACGGGAGACCCCAGAAGAAGTGCAGAGTGTGGCGGAACAGGGGGATCAGGAAGGACACCATTTTTCAGTATGACACCTGTCCTGATCACCCCGGCCTCTGCACATAGGATCGCTTCAAGGCATACCACACATCATTGGGGTTCTACATTTTCTAAATTCTGTCCCTTATTCCTATTTCAGGGGTCACTTTGATCTGGGGATTATTCTGATTGCCATTATGGAGTTGGGAAGGAATTTTTTCCCTGTGAGGAGGCTACTGTCGTCTGCCTTATGAGGGTTTTTTGCCTTCCTCTGGATCAACACAGGTTGAATTTGATGGACACCTGTCATTTTCAACCTTATAAACTAATAATTGGCCTAATACCCCCAAATAAATTAATAATTGTTCCTTTTCCCCAGCTAAATAGGTATGGCCGCCATTCCCATTAGAGGATGCCATGTTGCAATTACAAAGCCTCTGTGCAGCCAGGACAGTAGAACCCCCCCCCCACAAGTGACCCCATTCTGGAAACTACACCGCATAAGGAATCTAACAAGGGGGGCAGCGGGGATATGGCCCCCTGGTGACGGGCACATTTGTGCCGTGAAAATGAAAAAAAAATTATTTTTTATTTTCACACCACATGTTCTACATAAGTGCCCGTCACCAGTGGGGTTCATATCCTCAGTGCACCCCTTGTTAGATTCCTTATGGGGTGTAGTTTCCAGAATGGGGTCACTTGTGGGGGGTTTCTACTGTCCTGGCAGCACAGGAGCTTTGTAATTGCGACATGGCCTCCATCCTCCATTCCAGCCTCTAAATGACGCTCTGTCCCTTTGGTGGCTTGCCCTGTGCCCATATGGCACATTATGTCCACATGTGGGGTATTTTCGTACTCAGGGGAAATTACCCTACACGATTTGCATTTATTTTCTTTTTTAACCCCTTGTGGAAATGGAAAAAATCAAGGCTAGACCAACATTTAGTGTAAATTTTTTTAAAATTTTTAATCTAAATCATTGATCTTGTCTTGATTTTTTCATTTTCACAAGGGGCTAAAAGATAAAAAAAAAAAAATGTGTAGAGAAATTACCCCTTAGTATGAAAATACCCCACATGTGGACATAAAGTGCAGGGTAAGCTTCCAAAGGGTGCAGGGTAAGCTTCCAAAGGGAAGGAGCGCCATTTGGTTTTTTGAGGCTGGATTTGGCTGGAATGGATTTCGAGGGTCCATGTTGCATTCAAAAGGCCCCTGTGTTGCCAAGAAAGTTGAAACGCCCCACAAGTGACCCCATTATGGAAACTACACCCCTCAAGGAATGTAACAAGGGGTGTAGTGAGCATATGGACCCCACTGGTGACGGGCACAAATGTGGAACAATGTGGCGTGAAAATGAAATATTACATTTTTTACACTATAATGTTGGTTTAGCCTTGAATTTATCATTTTCACAAGGGGTTAAAAGAGAAAAAAAACACAAAATGTGTAGAGCAATTTTCCCCGAGTCTGTAAATACCCCACATGTGGACATAAACCGCAATGTGGGTGCAGGGCAAGCCTCCGAAGGGAAGGAGCGCCATTTGGATTTTGGAGGTTGGATTTGGCTAGAATGGATGATGAACGCCATGTCGCAATTACAGAGCCCTCGTGCTGCCAAAACACTGAAAACCCCCCACAAGTGAACCCATTCTGGAAACTACACCCCTCAAGGAATCTAACAAGGGGTGCAATGAGGATATGGACCCCTTGATGACGGGCACATTTGTGCCGTAAAAGTGAAAAAATGAAACTTTTCACTTTCACGTCACATTGTTCCACATTTGTGCCCGTCACCAGTGGGGTCTATATGCTCACTGCACACCTTGTTAGATTCCTTGAGGGGTGTTTTTTCCAGAATGGGGTCACTTGTGGGGGGTTTACAGTGTTTTGGCAGCACAAGGGCTCTGTAAATGTTACAAGGCCCTTAAAATCCATTCCAGTGAAATCCAGCTTCCAAAAACCAATTGGCGCTCCTTCCCTTTGGACGCTCATGCTGCGCCCGCTTGGCGCTTTATGTCCACATGTGGGGTATTTCCGTACTCGGGAGAAACTGCGCTACACGTTTTGTGATTTTTTTTCCTCTTATCCTATTGTGAAAATGAAAAATGAAGGCTAGAACAACGTTTTAGTTTAAAAAATAAATTTTTCTTTTTTCACGCCATATTGTTCGGAAAATCTGTGAAGCACCTGTGGGGTCCAAATGCTCACCGCACCCCTTGTTACATTCCTTGAGGGGTGTAGTTTTCTAAATGGTGTCCCTTTAGGGGTGTTTTTTATGTTTTGGCACCCAAGAGCCTCTGCCAACCTGAAGTGGTACAGTCAAAAATGATGAAGTATAACAGAGGCGTTGAAATTCACTAGGCGCTCATTTGTATCTGAGGCTTGTGGTTGTGTCAAATAGCGCAATAGGGCCACATATGGTGTATTTCTATAAACTGCAGAAACGGGGCAATAATTATTGAGGTGCATTTCTCTGGTAATAGGTTTATAATTATGAAAAATATTGGATTACAATAAAATCCCTGCACAGAAAATAAAAATTTCCAAATTTCTTACACACTTAGCTTTTATTTCTGTGACTCCCCTAAAGGGTTAAAACACTTTCTGGATGTGCTTTTGCAGAGTGTGGGGGCTGCAGTTTCTGAAATGGGGTGTTTTGTGGGGCTTTCTCACATACAGGACCCTCAAATACACTTTGACCCACCTGACCAGGTCCCTAAAAATATCTGATTTTGAAATTTTACTGAAAATTTGGAAATTTGCTGCTTATGTTTTAAGCTTTCTATTTTCTAAAAAAAATGAAAGATAGTTTAATAAATGCCGCCAACATAAAGTATACATGTTGCTTATGCTATTTTATATATAATTTATGTGGCATAACCATTTTCTGTATAAGCAAAAAAGTTTCAAAGTTGGAAAAATGCATTTTTTCTCAATTTTTCACGTTATTTTGGTTTTTTTCATAAAGATTTGTTATAAGTATCGACTACAATTTACCAGAAATGTAAAGTACAATATGTCACGAGAAATCACTCTCAGAATCAGCCAGATAGGAAAAAGCATCCCGAAGTTATTAATGAATAAAGTGACAGTGGTCAAATTCATAAAATTTGTCTCTGTCCTTAAGGCCATTTCAGACTCTGTCCTTAAGGGGTTAAACTCCGCCGATCATCGACGTAGTCCAAACAAATCCGCTGCAATCCTCTGCATGCCGGTATCTGGGAAAAAAAAAAAGAAAAAACACAAGCAAAAACAAACAACAAGTAAGGGGTTAACCCCCTGGGAGCTAGACTGTAACTCCCATGCCCAAGCTGGAGATCACCCAGCTTTCCCAGCATCCTGTAAGGTTAACCCTTACAGGATCCTGGGAAAGCTGGGTGACCTTCAGCACCGTAATGGGAGTTACATTGTGGCTCCCAGAGACTTAACCCCCTGGGGACCAGACTGTTCTGGCACTGCACCTGCACCAGCAAGGAAAGGCCCCCTTCCTTCCTGGGGCAGATTCAGTGCGATCTCCAATGGGGGGGATGATAGGGGCTGGGGGTTACCTGCTCCTGATACCTCGGCTGACCCGGTAGGCTCCGCCTCCATGACAGTAAGCCCCATCGCAGGTCGATCCAGGGGCGGGGCTTACCGGGACTGCCGAGGAAGCAGCAGGTAACTCCCAGCCCCTACCATCACCCCACCACCACCACGGAGAGTGCACTGCACCAGCAAGGAAGGGGCATTTAACCCCCTTCCTTGCCGGTGCAGTGCACTCTCCGAGGGGGAAGGGTGATGGTAGGGGCTGGGAGTTACCTGCAGTCCCGGTAAGCCCCGCCTCCGTAACGGCCCGCAATGGGGGGTGGGGCTTACTGTTATGGAGGTGGAGCCTACCAGGACAGACGAGGAAGCAAGAACAGGTAACCCCCCAGCCCCTCTCACCCCCCCCCCCCCATTGGAGAGGGCAGTGCATCTGCTCCAGCAAGGAAGTGGACACTTAACCACCTTCTTTGCTGGTGCAGATGCAGTGCCAGAACAGTCTGACTCCCAGGGGGTTAAGTCCTTGGGAGCCAGACTGTTACTCCCATTCCCATGCTGGAGGTCACCCAACTTTCCCAGCATCCTGTAAGGGTTAAATTTACAGGATACTTGGAAAGTTGGGTGACCTCTAGCATGGGCATGGGAGTTACAGTCTGGCTCCCAAGGGCTTAAGCCCATGGGAGCCAGACTGTAACTTCTGTGCCGGGATTTTACATTTCCCACCGAGAAGCAGACTGCTTTCTGCTTTTGGGTGGGAAACCCTGTAGGCAGGGAATCCCGGCTTAATTAAGGGATTCCCAGCTCCTGTACTGCAAGGAGGGGTGTGCTAAGCACCCCTCCTTACTGTACATCCCGAGGGGGTTAGTAGTGATGCTGCTGCATCACTACTTAACCCTTTACACTCCGTGGACCGGGTGCACTGCACCCGACCCACGGAGCATACCGGCTCCATATTATAGGTGGTGAAATACACCACCTGTAGTGTGGAGTGAGTTTGCGACACATGTGCGACTATTTTAGATAGTCGCACATGATAAGCTGAAGTAGGCATGATCAGCCAAAGTCAGTGAAATGTCGCAAAATTTTACGCAGCTAAGCAGGTGCGCAACATTTTGAGACATTTTCACTCAAAAAAAAAAAAAAAAAAGCATAAATTGTTGATAAATCTCCCCCAAAAAGTATTCTCTTGTCAAGTAGTCTACTTTAGAGAGACCAAGCAGAAAAAAATATATATATAAAAAGTAGATTAAGGTAATGATAAAGCAAATTTGAAATTTAAAAAAAATCTATTTTACTAATCAAAGAAGCTAAAAACATAATGTATTGTTTTACCCATGGTTGCATTTGATTTTTAAATCTCAACACTATTATAATTTCCCTCTAGTCTAGACTTAAGTAGTAAATAAATGGAGAAACCGATATTAACTTTTATAGTTTCTCCTCTTTGTAATTTACTGAAAGAATTACAATTACTTATATGCAGGTTAACATCAATTTCTTTCATAAATTTGTTTTTAATGCAATAATCAATGCTGATTTCTTTAGAAAATAAGTTGCAGTCATATTCCAGTCAAAATTAAATTATTCCTGAGTAAGCTCTAGTATGTTAAATATGGTCACATTAAGTTATGTATCGATCTGCAGCAAATGACAATGGTTCTTGGGTGCTGAGTGCTGTAGCTCTAAATTGTATTTCGTCTATAAAATAAAAATAGCTGGAATAGAGCTGCTGAATATTAAAAACATTTTAAGGGAAATGTATCTGTTAAGAAACAATGATAACATATAACATTTCCTCCAGAAATGTGGAGCCTATTGCGCTAAAGTCTGCACAGTGGTTGCACTTTCATGATAAATAAACTTATTTAAACTTAAATAAATAAACTTACTTAAATAAACTTCCTGGTAAAGGTTTCTTAGTAGAAAAGAGGACAACTTGAGCATGCTTGAGTTTGATTGTTTGTCAAATTAAAGGCTGAAGAAGCCCTAAGGAGTCCTGGAAAACACAACTTGAAGTGTAACTGTCGGTATAACTTGAAAAATTTAAATCAAGAGTAGATATGATATAAAGCAAGTTTGCAATTTATTTATTTATTTCAGTTATCATGCTGTAAAACAAGGCTATACTTTACAGAAGATCAGGTCCAGTCTCACCAGTACGTCATGGGATCCTGTCACTTAAGGACCCATGACGTACCGGTACACCAGTGGGTCAGGCGGCACTTTGAAATGAGCTCAGGAGCTTAGCTCACTTTATAGCACATGGGTACTGGTTGCTACATGCAGCAGGGTCCTCACTGTTAATGACGGGGCAGTTAATTAAGGGCACTTAATGCAGTGACAGGAACTTCGCTGTGTGATCGGGTTCCGATCATTGTATCAGATTGCCCGGGGGCCCTTACCTTCCTCCCAGCAGTCAGATGGGCGATCAATGTATAGAGTCTGTCACAGGCAGGCTCTATGCAATGATTGCAGATAACACTGATCAATGCTATGCTATGGCATAGCAATACTCAGTGTGTAAAATTTAATGTAAAAATATTAAAATCCCTTAAGGGGACTTAAAAAGTGTAAAATAAAATAATGTAAAAAGTTAAAAAAAAAACACCTTTGCCCCTCCTCCAATCAAATCACACCCCCTTTCCCATTTTATAAATAAAACACATAAAAATTAAGATTATATACCATAGCATGTGTAATTGTCCGATCTATTAAAATAAAACAATATTGTTCCCGCACAGTGAATGGTGTAAACAAAAAGCGGCAACTAAAACCTGATGAAGAGGGCACCGATAAGTCCTTCGAATGCGCTGTTCATTTTACCAATAAAATAATTGCTGTTCACTTTCTGTTGGACTCAGCTTTTCTTGGAGGTGCGAGCGTCTTTGAAAACCATCCATTTGTCTACTTCCATTCTGTTGTTAAAAACCCAAATTACTATATAGAGGCAGTGAGTGACCTGGGTGACAGGACTGTGCAGCAGTACTCCCTGGTAGGCAAGTCTGAGCCTGGCTGAACTTATAAATGACCACAGCACTGATCAAAGAATACACAATGATATCAGGGATTTATACCCCCCTATAATATGTGCCCTGTTAAACTTTTTTAAGGGTAACTGCTTGGTATAATGTTCTTGAAATTACTAAGACTCAATACTTTTGCCAAATCTTTGCTCCATTATCAGTGTTTAATCAGCTCCCCTGTCATATGTGCTTCACCACTTGACCTTTTCCTGCCATTAGTAAACTATTTTCTGCTTATTTGTCTTTGCTGAATCAGGTGGAAAAGTAAAAAGTAAGCAGTGTTAAGTTGTAACGGGAAAAAAAAATGCTTATCAGTTAAGTAACAGTTTAAAAAAAGACATAAAGATCTGTAGATATTTTTAACTAAAGGTTCTGTAATATCGGAATGATATAGATCAATATTTCAATGCTTGGCCTTTTACCATGTATATAAGATAGCTGTTATATCTGGAAGGTTACAGGTCTACATCGAAAAATTTAATTATATTCTCAAAGTCCTCCTAGGCTGTGATTTTTTTTTAATGCAAACTTTCAAAAGATGCTTTTCAGAAAGCACTGAGCAAATGTCAAGGTTAGGGTATATAATGGTGGTGATCAGTGAAGATTATGCAGATGACTCTCTGGCGGATAGTTAATATTTGTTTTTAGTAGGTATAAGAATCTATATGCATAGCAGAGCTATGGGCATATTTTCTGTAAGGCATTGCACAGACATTTATAGCTCTATAAAGAGTCTGTACAGGCTTAGTGTGTTAGAATCGCCAAGCACGGCTTCAGAAGCTAGGCCTGTACTGCATTCCATGGAGCAAGTCATATTTTTTGCTTTCTGAGACCCCATTTATTTGGATTCTGCCTTTGATAAATCTAGTCCTATATGTCTATAAAAGTGCCAGATACCAACAATGTGGGTTTCTAGGTAGCTTGATAAATTTGGGTCATAATCACCAATGATATAAAAATAGATTTTCTAAAACATAACATTTTGCTTTCTTACAAACATACTAGCTTTAGAGTAGAAGTTTCAAGCATACCTTATACTACATTAAATTTAAGTTAATTTAATAACTTAGAGGGGTTATCCAGTTAAAGCGACTCTGTACCTACGATCTGACCCCCCAAACCACTTGTATCTTCGGATAGCTGCTTTTAATCCAAGATCTGTCCTGGGGTCTGTTCGGCAGGTGATGCAGTTATTGTCCAAAAAAACAACTTTTAAACTTGTAGCCCTGTGTCAAACAGCCGTGGCTTGGAGTATCTGTGCCCTAACTTTGCACCACCCCTCCGTCCCTCCTCCCCACCCTCTTAATCATTAGGAATGCCCCTAGAACATTTTCTCCTGTCTGAACATTGCACAGGTGCCTTAACAATCCAGCCCATGTGCCAGGCTGACACAGGTGATGAATAGTAGAAAATCTGCCTGGAGCATTCCTAATGATGAGGAAGGCGGGGAGGCTAATGCATACACATTCTAGGCCACGCTTGTTCGGCACAGGGCTGCAAATTTAAAAGTTGTTTTTTAGGACAATAACTGCATCATCTGCCGAACGGACTCCAGGACAAATCTTGGAAGCAGCTATCTGAAGGTACAAGCGGTTTGGGGGGGGGGGGGGGCAGATTGTGAGTACAGAGTCACTTTAAGGCCCTTTTACACCAAGCAATAATAGCTCCTGTTAAAAGGCAACAATCAGCAGCAGATCACCATTGTATCCTATTTGTTTTTTGGACAATCTAATTTGAGGAGCCCCTCTTGCAGCCCCCCGTGGCCCTCGCCACTCTGACTTGCTCACTGTTGGCTTGTGTAATAGCGTCAGCAGCGAGTGGGGAATGAGAAGCAAGCGAGCGCTGATCTGACAGCTTGCTTGCTCCTTACCATTGGCCCGTGTAATAGGGGCTTTAAGTAAAATGATAATTCATCCCCTCACCTGGAGACTAACAATTCATTCCATATATGTAATTATCTTATCTGTTTACTTACATCAGTTTTGAACATAATGTATTTTGCTAAAGTCACAAAAAACTATGTGAGAGCTGTTTAATCAGTTTCTGCTCTCAACCTCCTCTTCTCCACAACATTGTAGCTTCTTTATACAGCTAGGAGGGTTAATCTAAGGTCAAGTTGTGGATAAACTTACTATGATTATCTCTACCTTCTTACAAGGTTGCTACAATGTTGCAGATAGGGAGTTGTTTACATCAGCAGGAAGGGAAGTGAGTCAGCAACTCTCACACAATTTTCTATGTGAGAAAGCCAAAAAACAGAAAGCAGCATGCTCAAAAGCAGCAGCATGCTACAAACTGGGGGAAGGAGACAGATGCGGTAATTAAATGTATGGAATGATTTGTTAGTCTGCATGGGTGTGTGTGTGTGTGTGGGGGGGGGGGGTGATTCAACATAGTTTTTTCATAACCGGAAAACCTCTTTAAGTTATTGAACGCAGTGGATCTCACAGCTGAGACCCACTCTGATCAGGAGATAAAGCTGCAGAGAGATTGTGGGGGTCTGATCCACTACCTGGCTGGCTGTGCAGTCCATCATTTTTTTTCAATGTACTGTAAGTCTATGAGAAAAAAATAATGGAAATGCATGGTCAACCGTGGAGTGCATGGCTCTACTGCGATCTTTTCACAGCTAAATCTGATGACATGTAAAACATTATTTGTAGTGTCAGTGCCCATTTAAAAGGGAATTTATCAGCACCTCGGTCCTATCCAAGGTGCTGGCAGTGTTCTGTAGTTGGCAGTCCCCTTGTGAGCATGTTCCCTTTTGGTAATTTGTCTGTGAAGTGGATTATTCATGTGGATTATCTTGGGTCTCCTACTGTAATGAAGAGTCAATGAAGAGTTGTGGCTCAGCTTTTGTGCCTTACTCTGCCACACCTCACTATTCCTTTCTCCTTCCTCTTCTTGACCCAGTAAAGACAGAGCCACTTTTCGTTTTTGCGTTTGCCATAGCACTTTTTTTTCACCTACAAACCCACATGAGCGCTTATTTTTTGCGCCACTAATTTTACTTTGCAATGTCAGACTTACTTTTTGCATACAATGCGAAACCTGCGGATTTTAAACGCTGCGAAACCTGAAAAAAAAAATTATATGAGCAGTGAGATAAAATAAAAAAGAAAAATGCAATTAATTTTATTTGGGGCGGATTTTTACGCTGTTCGCCCTGAAATGTTATATATATTCCTCAAGTTGGTATGATTAAAACGATATGGAACTTGCATAACTTATATTATTTGGTGGCTTTTAAAAAAATAAAACCTTTTACAGAAAATAAACATTGCTTAAAATCGCTCTATGACCATGCCTCTAACCCTTTTATCCTTTGGTCAATGGGGCTGTGTGAGGAGGTTTTTTTTTTTGCGCCATGATCTGTACTTTCTATCAGTACCTTGATTGTGTATATCTGACTTATTGATCGCTTTTTATTACAATTTTTTATGAATTTGATGCAACCAAAAACACGCAATTTTGCACTTTGGCGGGTTTTCGCACTGATGCCGTTTACTGTGCAAGATCAGGAATGGTATAATTTAATAGTGCGGGTGATTACGCACATGGAGAAACCAAATATGTTTATTTATTTTTATAAAATGGGAAAAGGGGGGTGATTCAAACTTTAATTAGGGGAGGGGATTTTTTTTTATTAATAACCCCCCCCCCCCTTTTTAACTTATATTAAAAGTCCCCCAGGGTTACTTCTAATTACTGTATAACTACACTGATCTCTCATAGAGATCAGTGATGTATGCTTTATACAGCACCAATCAATGACCACTGCAGACCAGATCAATAGAATACCAAGATGGGATCACAACATTCCGATGCTGAGGCTCGGGCCGGTAAGATAAAGGGATCCCCCCTCCGCGATCACGGAAGGTGTTCCCCCCACTAGACACCCGGGGAAAGCACACAGAAGACTTTTAAATGCAGCTGTCATGTTTGACAGCTGCATTTAACAGTCGTAATTAGCGTTAGCAGCAACCGGTCGCTCCCGTTAATAGCCTGGTAGCAGACGGGATCACGGCAGTTCAGAGCGATGATGAGATGGCGGAAATGTACGTCATCCGTCGTTAAGGGGTTCATGAATAATCAATGCTGCCTGGCCTACTGCTCTCTCAGCTGTCAGTCAGTATCTGCCAACAGAGGACTGATCTGCAATCTGATATAGTGGAGTTTCCTAACCTGTGTTGGAGCTATGGTCCAGGGGTAAATCACCTGTCTAGAGACCAGCAACAGTTTTTTGATTCCCCTGATGGAAATGAAATATATTTATCTATTTTTTTCCTTTTTTTACATTATTATATCATTTTATAAACTACAAAGAATTCCCAATCAGGTCCAAATCAGTTTTAATTATTTTTTTATACAATGATGAGAAAAGAAAACTATATTTCATTTTAACCAGGGGAATTGAACCCAGGAAAACAAATTGCTATAGGCTATCCCTGGACCACAGCTCCAAAACACCTTAGATAGGAGATTCAACTATATTTGAGTGTTTCTTTCAGATTAAAACTGCTTAAAGAGGACTAATCTGCAATCAGAGAAAAAGAAAAAAATACAGCATCTCTACCTCTGTTCACACTGCAGGTTGCACGCTGCATGTGGCTTAAGTACAGAAGTGCAACAGCAACCCACAGGTTCAAGCGCTTACTGTATATACTCCCCCCCCCCCCCCCCCCCCAGTGTACACACAATACAAACCTGCTCTGTAGATATTAAAAAATAAGGATCTTAGCAAACTATTTGATCAAACAGTGTATAATATCACCACGTTAAGGGGTCCCAGAGACATGGTCCCTACTATAGCATTTTCACACTAGCAATGACCTCTCCTGGGCTGAACAAGCCTACAACTGGGCAAATAGGATCCAAATAATCTCTTTTTATAGCACCCTTGGGACATGCGTGGAGTGCAAGCCAACAGGAGGTAGCCACACACCCCACATTAAACTGCAGTGTAAACAGTGTGAACAGAGGCATAGAGGTGCTGCCATTCCCCACCCCCCCTTTTTTCTGTTAAATGTGTGTGTGTGTGTGGGGGGGGGGGGGGTTGATAAACACTGATCTAGGTCACTGTGTCTGTTTACTGTGTGGACGCAGTGACCAACAAAACAGGAAGGCAGTTTATGTAGCAATACTGTGAGGAAAGGGCTAATATTAGGCTGTGAGCTCCTAAACAGGGAGGACCATAAACTTGTGGGCTCAGGGACCCAGAGGAAATTCCCCAGCTTCCAGGAAGGCCAGTCCGGGCCTTGATGCCAGTCATTAGGGGTGAGTGCTGGCTGCTTTTAGCAGCCAATACTCACCTGGTATTACATACTGTACGCACAGCCCCACCAGTTCATGTACAGTGCAGAGCATTAAAGTCTGTATTCTGTATATTTGTATACTACATCCTACGCAGACAAATATAGGCAACAAAGCTACAAAAGTGGAAATAAAGAAAAAATAGTTTTCTCATCAAATGGTGCAATGGCGTTTTAATGTTTGATGTCTGTAGGAAAATTAGTTTCTTACTGCTTAGTGCTTACTAACCTAGCTATCCTGTGCTGTATGAGCAATAGTGCCTAATAAGCACCGGAATTGCAGATACTGTGCGGATTAAGATATGTGAATCAATAAGATGAATGTGTTTAATGAGCAGATATTTATTTGATACATAATCTCTATTAAAATTCTACAGCAAAACTACAGCAAAATGCAGATTCTAGCAGTTGCTTAGACATTAGTCTTCTTCATGGGCTTCTCAGTTTTCATAGTGATAATGATTTAAGGTGTTTAATTCCCTCTTCTGCTTTGATACTTTCTTATCGCTACAATCTACAATTTAAAATATATGTAACATACAAATTTAAATCAAACACATAAAAAGCAATCATAGAGGTCTGGTATGCAGTGTCACTACCTTGGTAAGAAAGCTTTGCTAAAATTATTTTTACAAATGTAAACTACAGATTTTTTGTTAAAGTTGATGATATATCTGCCTTACGTTTGCAGAATACATAATGGGCAGGGGGTGGGGGGAAATTGAAAAAGCAAATATGCTTACCACTCCTCTGGCCCACGATGCGCCGCATCACAGAGCTCTCAGACCTTGCCAGTTATCATCTTCTTCCCAGTTCTGGGTACGTCATAGACTGGTGAGATTTAGCCTGCTCAGCCAATCAGTGACTGCAGCGGTGTTCCGCCCCAGTCACTGACTGGTTGAGAGGGGCATCCATCAGCTGGGTCTTGACATATCTACCGGCGAGCTCAGAAGACAGTCATTGTGTTTCAGAAGCAGGACGCCGCTCTATGTGGGCAGCAGGACAGGTGACTAACTTTTTTTTATTCCCCTCCCCATCCCTGGCAGTAATGATTTTTTACTTCCCTGACAGACTTCTCCTTTAACCCTTAGAGGACCGGGCCAATTTCAATTTTTGCATTTTCCTTTTTCCATCCTTGTGCTTAAAAGGCTATAGCACTTGCATTTTTTCACCTAGAAACCCACATGAGCCCTTATTTTTCATAAAGTACACTGCGAAAACAGAAAAAAAAAAAAACGTTAGCCCTGGGGTAAAATTGATTTGTTATATATGTTCCTCAAGTCGTTACTATTACAACGATATATAACATGTATAACTTTTATTGTATCTGATGGCCTGTAAAAAATTCAAACCATTGTTAACAAGTATTTGTTCCTTAAAATCGCTCTATTCCCAGGATTATAGCGCTTTTATTCTTTGGTCTATGGGGCTGTGTGAGGTGTCATTTTATGCGCCATGATGTGTTCTTTCTATCGGTACCTTGATTGCGCATATGCGAGTGTTAGTGAGATGATTTGTTACAGTACACTATCCTTTATTGATTTTTATGGAAAACTTTGCGGAGCAAGGACACTTGCATTTCTCTCTCTCCCTCCCTGTGCTGCCGATGAAGATCGCTTACACCAGCAGAGAGGGAGACGGACAGCACAGAGCAAGGAGGGAGAGAGGGCCCATGCATCTAACTACCTACCCCCTCCCTCTCTGCAAAGTGCCGTGGGCCAGATATTACTGTTCT
The DNA here is from genome assembly GCF_027789765.1 of Dendropsophus ebraccatus. Lineage (NCBI taxonomy): Eukaryota > Metazoa > Chordata > Amphibia > Anura > Hylidae > Dendropsophus > Dendropsophus ebraccatus. The sequence goes on from NC_091456.1 coordinate 27,023,328, forward strand.
ACTCCCCGATCATCTGCTCATACTATGAGCGCTACTGACCCATGCTCAGCCCACACAGCACCGGGTAGGGAGGAATAAAGATGCCCATTCATCTAACTATCTTCCCCCCTCCCTCCCCGCGCTGCCTAGTGGCCTCCGGGCTAAGCACAGGTCAGGAGCGCACATAGTATGAGCAGATGATGGGGGAGTAGTAAAGCATGTATCTGTTCTATGGCACGTGCAGGGAGGAAGGGGGGAGGTAGTTAGATGTACGGCACCCTTCTCCCTGCCTGCTCGGTGCCATCCATCTGCCTCTGTCCCGGTGTAAGCGCTTTTCATTGGCAGCACAGGGAGGGAGAGAGAGAGAGAGATGCAAGCATCCTTGTTTCCCAAGTATTCCATAAAAATCAAAAAAGGATAGTGTACTGTAATAAATCATCTCACTAACACTAAACTACATAGTCTTTCATAGAAAATACACTTCATAGAATTTCATAGACAATACACTGTATAGTCTTCTACATACAATGAGCCCCCTGCTGGACACTTCATTTGAATCACACCTGATTCGTGATGTCATGGTTTTTTAAATTTTTTTAAGCCTGCCTGTTCTACTAAATTAAGGGAATTAGCACTATATGTGCACTTCCCATAAATAATGTACATTACGAATTTGTCTAACTTTCCTTATGTAATAACATATTAAACAATACGTTTTGGACAGAGTGGATTTTGCCAATTTTCATTTTAGTGTTTACATGTAATGATTAGAAAAAAGCAATCCGGCACTCAAGGAAACTCTCAGCCATATGTGTAAAGCAGAAATAAATAATACTAATATTTTCAGGTTATACTTATAACTGAACAAACATTTTCGCTCATCTTTAGTAGAGCATTTACATATATTGAAAGCTTAGTGATGAAAAGGGTAAAGATGAGCGAACTACTCGGACTTTTGGTTCTAAAGCAGTTCGCTCTCTCATCATGCCTTTCATCCCGGCCGCTTACTTGCGCTCACGGGAATATGTGGCCAGGATATTCCAGGGAATCCCTGGAATATCCGGCTGGGATCAAAGGCATGATGAGAGAGCGCTGATGCCGCTCATCTCTAGAAAGGGGTAGAAATCATAGGTTTTGCACCCAGGCCCATGAGCCTTAAGCTAAGGCCCTGGCAGGTAGATCACAGAATAAGAGGACTAAACTTTTTGAAGACTCCGGAAACTTTGGTTACAGGAATACCAATTAATAATAATGAGCTGAAATAAGCAAAAGTGAAATCTTTCAAAGCTAGATTGACAATATGCTGACAACATAACTTGGGAAAAGCAGCTTGGCTGAAATAACACTGTGTCAGTCCTAATCCCAGGCTTACTAGTCACATTTTCTAGAAATAATTAGAGCTGAAGAACACTTTAATGGCAAATTAGTATTTTTTAAGATATACTATTTAACTGTATACAATACAACAAGGAAATGGACAGAACTTATATACTGTTCCAGTGGACAACACACAAGCTAGCGGTATACTTATCTCATGTACAGTAGTGATTGTATCACTTTATTATTGGTTACTCAATTAGCAAAAAGGTTCAGCCCACTAAAAGGGTTTTGGTCAAGGATGCCGAGGAACACCCTTCTGGTGTTGGGGGCTGCGTTCACACTACGTATATTTCAGTCAGTATTGCAACCAAAACCAGGAGTGGATTAAAAACACAGAAAGGATCTGTTCACACAATGTTGAAATTGAGTGGATGGCCGCCATATAACAGTAAATAACTGCCATTATTTCAATACAACAGCCGTTGTTCTAAAATAACAGCAAATATTTGCCATTATATGGCGGCCATCCACTCAATTTCAACATTGTGTGAACAGATCCTTTTTGTGTTTTTAATCCACTCCTGGTTTTGGTTGCAATACTGACTGAAATATACTGACTGAAATATACGTAGTGTGAACGCAGCCTAAGGCTGGGTTTACACCATGTATATTTGAGGCTGTATTTGGTCCTCATTTCAGGTCCTCATATTGCAACCAAGGAGTGGATTGAAAACACAGAAAGGCTCTGTTCACACAATGTTGAAATTGAGTTGATGGCTGCCATATAACGGTAAATAACTTCCATTATTTCAATACAACAGCTGTTTGTTGTTTTAAGATAACAGCACATATTTGCCATTAAATGACGGCCATCCACTCAATTACAACATTATGTGAACATAGCCTTTCTGTGTTTTCAATCCACTCCTTGTTTTGGTTGCTATACAGCCTCAAACATACAGCCTCAAATATAGGTAGTGTGAACATAGCCTAAGAGTACATATATACTTTAATTCCTTCAGGACCAGGCTAATTTTCGTTTTTGCTTTTTCATTTTTTCCTCCTTGGCATGGCACTTGCATTTTTACACCTACAGACCCACATTAGCCCTTATTTTTTGCGTCACTAATTGTACTTTGCAATGACAGGCTGAACTTTTGCATAAAATATGCTGCGAAACCAGAAAAAAATTATATGCGCAGTGAAATTGAAAAAAAACCCACAATTCTTTTTCTTTGGGGGAGTTTCGTTTTTACGCCGTGTGTCCTATGGAAAAACTGACATGTTATATATGTTTCTCAAGTCATTAAGATTACAACAATATGTAACATGTATAACTTTTATTGTATCTGATGGCCTGTAAAAAATTCAAACCATTGTTACCGAATATACAGTATGTTCCTTAAAATCGCTCCATTCCCAGGCTTATAGCGCTTTTATCCTTTGGTCTATGGGGCTGTGTCAGGTGTCATTTTTTGCGCCATGATGTGTTCTTTCTAGCGGTACCTTGATTGCACATATGCGACTTTTTAATCGATTTGTATTATAATTTTTCTGGATTTGATGCGACCACTGCCACTAGACACAAGGGAAGTGCGGCATCCGGTAATCGGATGCAGCTGTCATCTTTGACAGCTGCATCTGATTACCTTATTAGCGGGCACGGCGATCGGACCATGCCCGCTAATAGCCGCGGCCCCTGGCTACATGAGGCACCCGGGACCGTGGCGGTTCAGAGCTGGGTCACCGCGCGGCCCCGCTCTGAACGCCCGCACCCGCGCGAGGACGTACAGTTACGTCCTCATGCGGGAAAGGGTTAAACAATTGAAACAAATAGCAGTCCTTAAGCTATTGATTTGTAGAGAGTGTAACCAACTGATTGCAGGACCAGAGAAGGAACCCCGTGTAACTTGAATCAGCGCAGAAGTACTGTAGTATGTACGTGGCGGTACAAGCCAACTTCGTATACTCACGGAAGATCTATTCCAACCACAGAGGGTGTAGTAAAACGAATACTTTTAATGCAATAAAAGTATTCATTTTACTACACCCTCTGTGGTTGGAATAGATCTTCCGTGAGTATACGAAGTTGGCTTGTACCGCCACGTACATACTACAGTACTTCTGTGCTGATTCAAGTTACACAGGGTTCCTGCTCTGGACCTGTAATCAGTTGGTTACACTCTCTACATATCTCTCTCCCACCTCTGGTGGTGATGCCCTGGAATAGCTGCGGAGTACATATTTGCCTTCAATAGAGTTGTGCCTAACCTTGCACAACTCCTCCAGGTGAGTGGATCCTTGTAGTCATCTACTACCACACACCTGACTCCCTCATACTACACAAGGAAGCGCCCCTCTTCTCCCCTTCTCTCACTAAGCTATTGATTGTGGTAAACTTTTATTTGCAACAATTAAAGGGGAACTATGAGCAGGTCAGATGAATCTAACCTAATTGGCTCCCCATTGTGCACGGGGAGCTGAGGATGAAGGTATGTCTCTTACCTTCATCCTTGGCTCAATTCCTGAGCAGTTTCAATGTAGTCCTCTGTCCGGTAAGGCTGTTTGGAGATCTGTCCTTCCCTCAGAGCACCAATCTGGCCTGCCCCTGGCTTGCCCACTCCAATGATAATGAATAGAAGGGGCAGGCTGGCCGGGGGCGGATTGGCGCTCCTGGGGCAGGACAGTGCTCCAAATGGCCCTAACAGGAAGAGGACTACATTAAGGCTATGTTAACACTACGTAAGAGACCGGCCGTTCCGTGACCCCGGCCGGGTCACGGAACGGCCGGTCTCTGGCCGGATCATCTCGGCCGGTACTTAAGTATCAGCTGAATGATCTTTCGGCCGCAGAGCTCTGATGCGGGCGCATCAGCACGCGCCCGCATCAGAGCTTCCCATAGCCCACAGTGAAGCGAGCCGATCGCTTCACTGTGTGAACTTATGGGCCGGGATCCCATAGATTAACAGGCATTGTTACACCGCGGTAAAAGTATGGCCGTTGTTGCCATCGGCAAAAAGGCTGTACTTTTACGTAGTGTGAACATAGCCTAAAACTGCATGGGAACAGCACTGAGAATAAAGGTAAGAAATGTATCTTCATCTACAGTGCCTCGTGTGCAATAGGGGGCTATCAACAGGTTAGATTCGTCAAACCTGCTGATAGTTCCCATTTAAATGCATGAGCCATTTATAGGTGAAAAAGCATGCCTTTTCAAAAACTGAGGATTCACCTAGTCCTTTGACAAAAATATAACCTTAACATCATCCTGATTTGGGATGAAGCTAAAAAACAAACAAAAGAAAACTGGAGAAATTCTTCCAAGATCTTGACACCAATAAATTCAACTTACCGTTACATATCTGTTCTAAAAAAAATTTTTTCTTTATCTACTACATTTAGTCCAGGCTGCCTTGACAACAGATCAGCACCTTAAGATTGCATTGTTGGGAAACAATCCCAATCTAGAAATGACAGACCACAGCGCTTGTGTTGGCACTTTCCATGGTACACAAATAGCATAGGGTACCCCAAAAAATATATATAGGCGCCGTTGCCTCTGTTAAAGGAAGTCCTTACTCCTGTACAGTCTCTCTTAAGTAAGTGGTGAAGCTTTTGGCAATGTGTATGACTATATCTGAAGTGGCCATAAAATCCTAATTCACGCAAAACAAAATACACTGTACCATAGAGACATATTCCCACTGGGCCATGAGCTTAAGAGCTATAAAGGTATACAGTGTACATGAACAGGACACAAATTCCCACAGATATCTAAAATCTTGTGACTAGCTTCCGAAGAGTGAAGGGTGTTGTAAAAATACCTATGATTTTGATAGATACAGTGATTTCATAAAGGATCGAGGGCCATGTGTGCACATACTTTGGGCCAAAAAGTGTTTATAAAATGTACAGTATTGGCATATGAAGATATACAGTAAGGGGAAAAAAATTATTTGAAACGCTGTCAATTTTGCTAATTTTCCCACCTACAAAGAATAGAGAGTTCTGTATTTTTATCATAGGTACATTTCAATTTTACAAATAAATTCCAGAAAATCACATTGATTGATGTTTAAATAATTATTTTGCATTTTATTAAAATAGGTATTTGATGCACAAGAAAAACAGAACTTAATATTTAGTACAGAAAACTAAGTTTAGATTAGATGTTTCCCGTAGTTTCTGACCAAGTTTTCACACATTGCAGCAGGGGTTTTGTCCAACTACTCCATACAGATCTTCTCCAATCTTTTAGATTTCAGGGCTGTCATTGAGCAACATTGAGTTTCAGCTCCTTCCAAAGATTTTCTATTCGATTCAGGTCAGGAGTCTGGCTGGGCCACTCCAGGACCTTGAAACTTTTCTTATGGAACCACTACTTAGTTGCCCTGGCTGTGGGCCTCGGGTCATTGTAATGCTGGAAGACCCAGCCAAAACCTAGCTTCAATGTTTACTAATGAAAGTTGGTTGTTGGCTACAATCTTGCAATACATGGCCCCATCCATCTTCTCTTCAATACAGTGCAGTCGTCATTTCCCCTTTTCAGAAAAGCATCCTCAAAGTATGGTGTTTACACTAACATGCTTCATAGTTTGGACTGTGTTCGTGGGGTTGTACTCATGCATCATTTTCCTCCAAACATGATGAGTGGAGTCATCAAAAAGTTCTATTTTGGTCTCATCTGACCTCATGCCCTCCTCCCATACCTTTCCTGAATCTACCAGATGGTCTTTGGTGAACTTAAAGGGGTAGTGCGGCGGTAAACAATTATTCACAGAATAACACACATTACAAAGTTATACAACTTTGTAATGTATGTTATGTCTGTGAATGGCCCCCTTCCCCGTGTCCCACCACCCCCGCCCGTGTACCCGGAAGTGTGGTGCGCTATACATACCTGTCACGTGCCGACTCGTCTCCGATCTTCAGTCAGCGATGTTGTCTTCGGCCGAATCCCACTGTCCGTCCTGAGTGCCGGCCGCCCTCTGCTGTGATTGGCTGAGCATAACTGTGCTCAGTCAATCGCGGCTGAGCATCTGATGATGCTGAAGAGGGCGGCCGGCACTCAGGAAGCTCGGAGGGATTCGGCTCGGCCGTCCAAAGACAACTTCGCAGACTGAAGATCGGAGACGAGACGGCACGTGACAGGTATGTCCTGCGTCACTCACTGACTAGCTAAGTTGGCATTTCTGAGCCCAGTCATGAGATCACATGACCAGGAGATCCAGGAAATGGGTAAGGGACCATGAGCAGTGGTGGATTCTTTACATTTGCCCAGAGTACCCCTTTAAAAACACAGCTTATATCTGAAAACACAGGACCTTATCCAGCAATGTTTCTCTCCAAAGGTATTGTGGATCCATGAGCACACAAAAATTATTTTTCAATGGAGCTGAACATTTAAAATGACTGTCTTGAACCCATGTTGAATGGTATGTACAGTATTGGCATATTTGTACAGCATTTTCTTGTTTCTCATTCCAATGTAGACTAGATTTATCCAGCCATAAAAAATAGCATTATATCAATATATTTTGACTTAGCTAACCTAAACAACCAACACACTTTCTCAATAATCTCTGAATTTCTAAAACAAAAACAATTTAAAAGACAAAAAAAACTAAGTGCCTTAGAGTATGATATATGAATTATTTAGTTTTATAGAATGTAAAGATGTCTCAGGGGATATAATTCAAATCTGCCTCCTGTTTTAGATGAATGATAGCATAACCATGCATTGTAGATTCATAGAAAAGAAATGAAAGTTAATAACCTAACCACCAGATGTTCGCCTAAGCAGATTTAGCTGAAATAGCATTTATTTAGCAGTAAAAAATGTAAAGCTTAAATGAAATGACTTGTAAATATTTCAAAGTAGGCAGGATAGTAGTGCATTTTAAGTATATCAATCAAGTCACTTAAAATGTATACAGGAAAATAGGTTTTCTAGTTCCCTCTGTTTTCGTACGGTGATTTTTAGCGTAAAGTATATGAACATTTTTATGGTAGGTCTATAGTAATTAAGTTACTAAGTTTAATTCACATATAAAATAAATAAATATATTTTTATTTATTTATTTATTTTTTACTTAGACTTTATTTTGAAATTTAGTTTTAATAATGTAAAAAAAAAAGTTGTCATTGGTACACAAATACAACAGATTCAGTAATATTGTACAGTACATGCCTCGTAATGCAGTGCATAGCATGAAATATAGATAGGAGTGTAAATTATCACTAGAACATCAGACAGAATCTACAATAAAGGTAAAAAAGAAAGCAAACAAATTCATATACATGAAATTCACATACATAATCAAAAGACATATTGTATTATGGTGGGCGTCGGGGACAACCAATGTTGTTGGAAAGGCTTAGTTTTGTGCATGCATTATGCATACAAGGATTTCAGAGCACAACTGTATAGATTGCCTGTCAGCAGAATGCTGATAGGCATAATACACTGAACTACAATGGAAGTGTATTATATCAGCAATCAGATGCTAGTAACAAATTATTAACTGGACTTACTTGACCCCACTCCCCCCCCCCCCCCCAAAAAAAAAAAAAGAAATGGATTCCTCTTTAAAAAAAAAAATAATTGCCACGTCTGGAAGAACAGAAACTATAGGATTGTACCATTTTTTTTATCCTGCATGGTAAATTCTTAACTAGAAAATAATACCAATAAAAACTACAACACAGGAGCCAGAAGCAACAAACTCTGCAAGCTAAGTACTTCTATATTGTATTGTGAGCGAGTTTTGGAGCGTGCGAGTTTTTGATCTAAAGTGTGTTTTTGTCTCAAGTGTGGGACTTTAATATTCTGGGACTTTAGATTCGGGGAGTTTTAGAGGAAAACAAATTGTTTATTTGCTTTTGAACACATTGTTTGCTTTTGTTGCTTGTTTGTTTTTTCTTTCTTTATACATAATATCCCCATATAAATGAGCGCCATGTTTGACAATGCGGCCCAATGTACATCTTGTGCGATGTATGCAATCCTTGATCAACCGATCGAGGGTGCATACCATTGTGGGAGATGTGTGCATGTTGCTGGTTTGGAAGCCCAGATCCTGGATCTAAATGAGCAGCTGCAACGATTGAGATGCATTGGCAAACTGGAAAGGGGTCTGCTTCTGACTGAGCAAGCACTCCAAGGGGTAGATGGGGGAGAGTGTGATAGCATGGAGGTACAGGAGGAAGAGGCAGCTAGTTGGGTCACAGTTAGAAAAAGGGGTAGAGGGAAGAGTGTGAGGGAGGCCAGTCCTGATCTGGCACACCCCAACAAGTTTGCCAAATTGGCGGATGAGGGGGATGTTGATTCAGGGGTGGCATTGCTGCAGCAGGACACTGCCTCTGAAAGCCAGGGGGGTGTCTGCTCCAGTAAGGTGGGAAACAGGAGTTCAGGGCAGGCCAGGCAGGTACTGGTAGTGGGGGACTCAATTATTAGGGGGACAGACAGGGCAATCTGTCACAAAGACCGGGATCGTCGAACAGTGTGTTGCCTTCCTGGCGCTCGAGTTCGTCACATCGCGGATCGGGCTGACAGATTACTGGGAGGGGCTGGCGATGACCCAGCAGTCATGGTGCACATTGGCACCAATGATAAAGTTAGAGGTAGGTGGCGGGTCCTTAAAAATGATTTCAGGGACTTAGGCAGGAAGCTTAAAACTAGGACCTCCAAGGTGATATTTTCCGAAATATTACCTGTACCACGAGCCACACCTGAGAGACAGCGGGAGATTAGGGAGGTAAATAAGTGGCTCAAGAGCTGGTGTAGGGTAGAGGGGTTTGGGTTCATGGAGAACTGGGCCGACTTCTCGGTCGGTTACAGGCTCTACGGTAGGGACGGGCTGCATCTCAATGGGGAGGGTGCAGCCGTGCTGGGGGAGAAGATGGCTAAGAGGTTGGAGGAGTGTTTAAACTAGGGACCGGGGGGGAGGGCAACTACAATATAGTAAGTAAAGACAGAGTAGATGGAGAGCTGGGCCTAGATTATGGAACTGGGGGTGGAGCGGCGGGAGGGGTTAGAATAGTCACTAGTGATAAAAGGAAAGGGAATATGGACAAATATATTAAATGTATGTATACTAATGCTCGAAGCCTCACTAATAAAGCTGAGGAATTAGAACTCATAATGGTTGAAGAGAAATATGATATAGTGGGGATAAGCGAGACATGGCTGGATGAGACCTATGACTGGGCCGTTAATATCCAGGGTTATAGTCTATTCAGAAATGACCGTAAAAATAAGAAAGGGGGAGGGGTCTGTCTATATGTTAAATCATGCCTTAAGCCTATTCTGCGGGAGGATATATGTGATGATAATGTGGAGTCTCTTTGGGTAGAAATAAGGGGAGGGACGAAGAATAATAAAATTCTTATAGGAGTGATTTATAAACCGCCAAGTATAGTGGAAGAATCAGAAAATCTTCTTATAAGACAAATAGATGCGGCAGCGAAGCAGGGGGAAGTCATTATTATGGGGGACTTTAACTACCCAAATATCAACTGGAAAGCAGAAACCTGCAGCTCCAGGAAGGGAAGCGTGTTTTTGGAAATAGTAAAAGATAATTACCTTTCCCAACTAGTAGAGGAACCAACAAGAGGGGGGGCCCTTCTGGACCTGATCTTAACCAATAGGCCCGACAGAATATCAAAAATAGAGGTGGGGGGTCACCTAGGTAATAGTGACCATAACATAGTAAGTTTTCAATTATCCTTCAATAAAATGATTAGCAGAGGGGCTACAAAAACATTAAATTTCAGGAAGGCTAATTTCCAAAAACTAAGAGAGGACCTTGGGAACATAGACTGGGACAATGCCTTCAGAAATAAAAGTACACAAGAGAAATGGGACATATTTAAGAGCATCCTGTGTAAATCGTGTGAACGACACATACCATATGGGAATAAACGTAGTAGAAATAAGAGAAATCCAATGTGGTTAACTACAGCTGTAAGGGGTGCAATAAATGATAAGAAACAAGCATTCAGACAACTAAAACAAGAAGGTAGTGGGGAAGCATTGAGCAACTATAGACAGAAGAATAGAATGTGTAAAACGCAAATAAAAGAAGCAAAAATAGCAACAGAAAGAAGGATAGCCAAAGAAAGTAAAACAAATCCCAAAATGTTCTTCACCTATATAAATAACAAAAGACTTAAAACCGAAAATGTTGGTCCCCTCAAAAATAATCTGGGTGTAACGGTGGAGGGGGAAGAGGAAAAGGCCAATCTACTAAATACATTCTTCTCTACTGTATTCACAGAGGAGAATCCCATAACAGACGATATGACTAGGGATAATGTTAATCCTCCCATAAATCTCACCTGCCTAACACAACAAGAAGTGGGGAAACGCCTTAAAAATATTAAAATCCATAAGTCACCGGGCCCAGAAGGTATCCATCCTAGAGTTTTGCAAGAATTAAATACTGTGTTAGACAGACCGTTATTCCTATTATTTAAAGATTCTATTACGACAGGGATTCTTCCACAGGACTGGCGCATAGCTAATGTGGTACCAATATTCAAGAAGGGGTCAAGGAGTGATCCTGGAAACTACAGGCCCGTAAGTCTAACATCTATAGTAGGTAAAGTATTTGAGGGGATTGTAAGAGATGCTATACTGGAGTATCTTAATGAAAATAATCTTATGACTCAGCACCAGCATGGATTTATGAGGGATCGGTCCTGTCAGACTAATCTGATCGGCTTCTATGAAGAGGTAAGTTATAGACTGGACCTGGGGGAGGCTGTGGATGTTGTGTATCTGGACTTTTCAAAGGCATTTGATACTGTGCCGCATGAAAGGTTGGTCTACAAAATGAGGATGCTGGGACTCGGGGAAAACGTATGCAAATGGGTAAGTAACTGGTTGTGTGATAGAAAACAGAGGGTGGTCATTGATGGAACATATTCAGATTGGGTTTTAGTTACTAGTGGGGTACCACAGGGGTCAGTGTTGGGTCCACTTCTTTTTAATATTTTTATTAATGATCTTGTAGAGGGGCTACAGAGCAGAATCTCCATTTTTGCAGATGATACTAAACTGGGTAAAGTAATCAGTACAGAGGAGGATAATATCATATTACAGAGGGATTTGGAGAAGCTAGAGGCTTGGGCCGAGAAATGGCAAATGAAGTTTAATGTGGATAAATGTAAGGTTATGCATTTGGGCCATAGAAATAATAAGTACAGTTATGTGCTAAATAATAAAACACTGGGTAAAACTACTTCCGAAAAGGACCTGGGGGTATTGGTGGACAGTAAACTCAACTTTAGTGATCAGTGCCAGGCAGCAGCTGCCAAGGCTAATAAAATAATGGGATGCATCAAAAGAGGTATAGATGCTAAAGATGAGAACATAGTTTTGCCTCTTTATAAATCACTGGTCAGACCACACTTGGAATACTGTGTACAGTTTTGGGCACCGGTATATAAGAAGGACACAGCTGACCTAGAGCGGGTGCAGAGGAGGGCAACAAAGGTCATTAAGGGAATGGGTGGGTTACAGTACCAGGACAGGTTATCACGCTTGGGGTTATTTACGCTAGAAAAAAGACGTCTTAGGGGCGATCTGATCACAATGTACAAATATATGAATGGACAGTACAGAGATTTTTGTAGTGGTCTTTTTACTCCTAGGTCTGTAACAATGACAAGGGGGCATCCTCTACGTCTAGAGGAAAGAAGATTTCATCATCAGCATCGACGCGGGTTCTTTACTGTACGAGCGGTAAGACTGTGGAACTCTCTGCCACATGATGTTGTCATGGCTGATTCAGTAAATAAGTTCAAGGGAGGCCTGGATGCTTTTCTTGAAAAATATAATATTACAAGTTATGGGCATTAGATTTCTGGTGATACGTTGATCCGGGGATTGTTCTGGTTGCCATTGCAGTCGGAAGAGGGGGGGGGGGGGGGGGGGGAGTTTCTCCCTGTGGTGGGGCGTTTGTCTTCTGCCCCATAGGGGTTTTTCGCCTTCCTGGATCAACACAGTAGGATTTTCCTAGGTTGAACCTGATGGACTCTTGTCTTCTTTCAACCTTATTTACTATGTTACTATGTTACTATGTTACAAGTTTTTCCATAAAAATCAAGCCCCCATCTTTCTTCATCAAGACAAAAAATTATCACATCACCTGGTCTCTGCTGTGCTAAATGTCCTGGTTTTAAGGTTGGCACAAGGAATTACCACTAAGCCAATCACTGTCTGAAGCAGCACAACGCTGCCGCCAGTGATTTGCCAAACAGTAAAGTGTCATGCCAAACCCAATACCAGAAAGTGGAATGCAGAGGAGAAATATCTGTAATTTCTTTTTTGGATACAGTATACATCTTACAGGTAATAGTGTCTTTAATTGTTTAAAGTGACTCTGTACCCACAATCTGCCCCCAGCCCCCCCAAACCTCTTGTACCGTCCAATAGCTACTTTTAATCCAAGATCTGTACTTGGGTCTGTTTGGCAGGTGATGTACTTATTGTCCTAAAAAACAACCTTCAAACTTGCAGCCCTGTGCAAAACTGGCGTGGCCTATGCCCTAGCCATGCACCACCTCTCCGTCCCTCCTCCCCGCCCTCTTCACCATTAGGAACGCCTCTAGGAAGATTTCTCCTATTCATCACTTGTCTAAGCGGTACACATGAGCTGGATCATTAAGGCACACGTGCAGTGTTTAGACAAGTGATGAATAGGAGAAATCCTGCCCAGGGGTGTTCCTAATGATGAACAGGGTGGGGAGTAGGGACAGAGGCGTTGCATGCTTAGGACACAGACACTTTAGGCCACGCCAGTTTGACACAGGGCCGCAAGTTTAAAAGTTCAAAAGTTTTTTTAAGACAATAACTGCATCACCTGCCGAATGGACCCCAGGACAGGGTACAAGCATTTTTTTTCTTTTTTTTTGAAGGGGGGGGGGGCACATTGTGGGTACAGAGTTGCTTTAAGGTTTAGTTTATTAAGAAGGTCAATAAAACTGTCAAGAACGTGCACTGAAGCCTGGTGTGAACTGGGCTTGTTTTATCTTTTGTCTGACACACCCGCTTTCCTTTCAGCATCCTGGCAGTGCAAGGGTTGCACTGCTCACTACTGGCCTTGATTGTTTCAGCTGAGCAATGTTCCTTGACTGACAGATTCCTCTGCCTGTATGGAGCTTGGGAGATCAGAGCACCAGTCATATGAGGATCCGGACCGGGCTCCTGGTCAGCATAAAACAAAGCTGATGCAGTCTCCCAGTGCTTGCTATTAGGTTACTACCCTGGTCCCAGCTCCCCCTTGTCTACTCCTGCGATCCCCGTCCTAACTCCCTTTGCTTGCTCGACTGTGTTACCTGACCTCTGGCTTTGACTTTTGACTATCCAATTGTTACTTGTTTTTGTACTGCGTTGCCAGTTAGGTTTGAAACCTGCCTGTTTGACTATCCCATTTTGTGTTTGTTTTTCTGTCTTGTTCTGTGTGCACATATTCAGCACAGGGAATGCCATTTCGGTGGTCCACGGCCACCTAGGTCCGGTAGAGGCAAGTAGGTAGGGACAGTTGGTGGGTTCAGCGTCAGGGCTCACTTTCGTGTCTTGCCCCTACCTTCCCCGTCCTGACACAAACGGAGTTCTATTGAGTCATTAGGAATTTTCTGGTGGCTTTAGAAATTATGAGTCAAAAGAATGTCAATATATTGATACAAAAGGACACAGGAATAGATATGTTATGGAAGCAGAACCATCATTTTTCTCCTTTCCATCACTTTTCTAACTTGTTTAATTCTATGTCCTTTTTGTTGTGTAAATATGTGATCCTTCAGTTATTGTGTTATACCATGCTCGAGGACAAGACTAAGGTAGTTATGAAAGCTTACATTTGTCATCATTTTTTCCAGTTACCATTATAAAATATCAATGACTTAGAACTTTCATTCTTTTATCACTACTATGCAAGGTACTCAGAAGTTTTTTTTTTCTTTTGTCAATATACTGTATTGATAAGCAAATGAAGTCTACAGGATATACAAACATTTTAAATAGAGCCAGAAAAATGGCCAACAGGAGGACAAACACAATTACTTGTTTATGTAAAAAACAACATATATTTTTACACACACACACACACACACACACACACACACACACACACACACACACACACACACACATATATATTTTTTAATTATTAGAATTGTTTTTTTTTATGGAAACTGTTGAAAACTTCTGGCAGAGCAATGTATTCATATATTATGTGCTTACATAGACTCCTGTGAACCACCCAGAATGTTTTGTGTGGTATTTTCATCAAAATAACTATATCTTATGCTACATTTACACGGAGCGATAATTCGCCCAATCGATCAGTTAACGATTTTGAAGCAACAATTTGGTTTTTATAATGATCAGCGTTTAGACGAATAAATCGTTAGAAAAATTGTTTGAAAATTCGTAAGAAAAATCATTATTGCGCTCGTTTTTAAGATCGCTTAAACCTATTTTTTACATAGGGTAGATCGGTGAAAGACTGTTTACATGAAGCGATCTGCGAATTTTCAGCGAACGACGAACGACGATTTAAGAACATGCTGAAAGATCAAAATGAACGATTTCTGGCTCGTTGTTTGATCGTTTGCTGTGTTTACACGGTATGATTATCTCTCCAATGCGATTGTTTATGCGAAAATTCGAACGATAATCGTTATGTGTAAACGCATCATTACTGGTTGGCTCCCTGCCCAGCCACCTTATCTGCAGTAATCCATCTTCACACTGACGACTCCCAGCCCATAGTGCTGTCAGGATGGGACTTAGCACAGCTGAGGTGAACACAGAACAGCAAAGTGCAGGGCAGAGGTGCTGCTAGCCAAAATAGCCAATGACTGTGGAGGTGCCTGCCCTCCACCCAAAGCAAGAAGTGAAAGCAAGCACGAAGAGGAGTAAGTTTGGCAGCTGAGAATACCCATTTAATGAAGCTGTTTTCCATTCCTAAATACCATCAATATCCTTCACTCCCACGCTTTCAATATTTGAACCAATCACAGAAGAAATCGCTAGGCTCATCTTTTGTTTTAGTGATCATATTCCCTCCCACTTTTGACTTTAAGGATATTACTAGTGTTAAGCTTTCTTCTATCTCTATGATTGCATTTTTATTATATAAAATTTAGCTCTCAACAGTCAGTGCCCTAAAACTGCACACTTTTCCCCCCTTCTAGAGCGATCTTTGAATTGGCATTGTTGAAAACTCTTAGGTGGTGTGAAGCAGTGACTTGAGGGGAAAAATACCTTGAAAAGGTGGTAAAAGGGAACCTATTTGCAAGTTCTCTTACCTAAATTCCCAATTGGAGCATGAATGGTTTCTAATAGCAACAACATAATTGAGCACTTGTTGCTTGAGGCGATAAATTTTCAATGTCCCTTTGAAAACAATGGCAGATTAGAGTATTTAACCAGTCCCCCCCCCCCCCCCCCCGCTCGATAGAGCGTAGGGTCTGTTTGATATGAACACGACAATCTGGCCCCCTGGGGATTAAGTTCTCCTGTCTCAGCTTCATACTGACCGAGTGACAATAGTGAAGACATATAGAAGACTCCAGTTAAGTATAATTTTCCCATGCTCCCCTTACACAGTTTAAAATGTACCTGTCACTAAGTGTACCTTTCTGATTAGCAGTGAGATCCTCTGCTGATACGGAAGGTCTGGTCTCCATGGATACGGAAATGCAGTCAGACTATAATGCATTTTTGTCCGATTGCGTATCGGTATCCATGGAGACCTGACCTTCTGGATTAGCAGATAATCTTACTGCTGATCCGGAAGGGCCGATCTTGACAGGTAAATTTTAAGGCCATGTTCACACATCATGAAACACCGGTTGTTCTGTGACCCGGCCGGGTCATACAAAAGCCGGTGTTAGTGAAGATTATCCCGCCGGTATGCAATATCAGCCAGATGATCTTCATTTGTGCTGAATTGAGATGCCGGCGCATCCATGTGCGCCCGCATCCCAATTCACCATTGAACACAATGAATAGCAGTCGCACAAAACTGACATGTCATTTTTTTGTCCAGCCACTAGGTATCCTGGCCGCAGCGTTTACTATGTGTATACACTCCGGCAGGGATTCCCTCAGAATGCAGTGCGTGTAAGCTGTGTATTAATCAATCAATGTGTATTACATTGTGGGAACATGGCCCAAGGCTGCGGAAAAACAGCCTTTTAATAAGCTTTTTGTTAAAAAGCATCGAAGCCCCATGCAATACTCACTTTAGTATTTAGTACTTTCGAGTAGCCCGATACTCGAGCAAATACTCGCTCATATCTAGTCTCTAAGGGGGAAGAGCTGTGTACCTATTTTAAGTCCTATTTACAAACCAGTGTTCGACTGGAAAATATTTTTTAGATGTGAATTTTTTTTAATTTGCCTGTGTTGAGGATTCCCCCAAAAGTTTGCATAATCCAGGATTAGTGCCCAATTTATCATTTGCAAAAGTTGCACAAATAGGTGCAGGCTTACGTCTTTTCAGTACCAGGTGAATATGCTTGTGCAAGATTTGCGACTTTTTCTGCGTCTTTTTACTTAGATAAATTCACTATGGCAGTACTACATTTTAATAAATCAGTCACAAGATATTGTAACAAAATATTCACCAATCCCAATTAGAAGAATTGCACACATTAGAGTCCTTAGTAAATGTCCACCTAAGTCCTTTTTTTTTTTTTTTTTTTTTATAGCGCCAACTGATTCGGCAGCACTTTACATAGTTTTTGTCAATTTTGGTTCCTGTCCCCATTAGGGCTCACAATATAAATTTACCTATCTGTATGTTTTGGGTGTGGGAGAAAACCAGAGTACCCGGAGGATACCCACCCATACAAGCTCTTTGCAGATGCTGCCCTTGGTGGGATTTGAATCCATGACCTCAGTGCTGCAAGGCTATAGTGCTAACCAGTGAGCCACCATACCCTAACGTCTTTATATCTTTAGGGTACCGCCCCTTAAGGAAAAATATCACTCATTTTGGCCTGATGAAAACATATTAAAGGGGTTATCCGGCGCTACAAAAAAAATTGTGACTTTTTCCCCTCTCTTGTCTCCAGATTGGGTGTGGTTTCAAACTCAGTTCCATTGAAGTAAACGGAGCTTAATTGCAAACCACACCTGAACTGGACACAAGAGAAGGGGAAAAGTGGCCATGTTTTTGTAGCACTGGATAACCCCTTTAAGCTCAATCATAAGACTCTCCATAAGGCTGCACCATCCTGTATCTCCTCCTTTACTATTTTTAGCACCCACTCTAAGATTAACCTTCTCTGTAATGTCATTTTTCCACTCTTCTCACTAAGGTGTCTTGTACCCTTATGCAATTCATGTTTGAACATACACAGATACTGGCTGGGGGATTGGATTATGGAGCTTTATGTGTACTAATCTATTTAGTATAAAAGCTGTTGAACCACTGTACAAAGCAAGTCTCCCTGTTGTCACTCCTGGGTTTCTCATAGGTTGTAAGGTATTAAGCATGCAGGAAATCCATAGCATATTACAGTACCAGTATTGTAAATGAGATTTTAAGAAATCTCTTTCACATGCTGCAGAGACGTTTTACACATAAATCCACAATAAAATTGACCTATGGTGCAGATTTTATATTCATAGCAAGTCGATTTATGTTCCAGGTCTGCTGCAGATTTAATGTAGATTTTCCCCATTGACACGGAAGTAAAAATCCATAGCATTGCAGATTATGTTGTAGAAAATTCTGCAACTGTAAATTTTAAATACATTGATTTGTTGTTTTCTTTTATTAATATACTGTACCTGCTCCTATATTTATTGTGGAAAATCCTCACTATAATCTGCACAATTTGTCCCTCTAGATCTATGTGCAGAAAAGTTGGAGCTTTCCCAGCGTGAAATTTTCCTAAAGGCATAAAATCTTTAGTTAACCCCTTAAGGACCGGGCCTGAAATGGCCTTAAGGACCGGAGTAAATTTTATGAATATGACCAGTGTCACTTTATTCATTAATAACTTCGGGATGCTTTTACCTATCCGGCTGATTCTGAGAATGTTTTCTCGTGACATATTGTACTTCACATTTCTAGTAAATTGGAGTCGATACTTATAACAAATCTTTATGAAAAAAACAAAATAGCGTGAAAAATTGTGAAAAAATGCATTTTTCAAACTTTAAAACTTTTCTGCTTATACAGAAAATGGTTATATCACATAAATTATATATTAAATAGCATTAGCAACATGTCTATTTTATGTTGGCGGCATTTATTAAACTATCTTTCATTTTTTTTAAACAATAGAAAGCGTAAAACATTAGCAGCAAATTTCCAAATTTTCAGTAAAATTTCAAAATCAGATATTTTTAGGGACCTGTTCAGGTTTATAAGTTAAAGTGTATTTGAGAGGACTGTGTGTTAGAAAGCCCCACAAAGCACCCCATTTCAGAAACTGCACCCCCCAAACTCTGCAAAAGCACATCCAGAAAGTTTTTTAACCCTTTAGGGGAGTCACAGAAATAAAAGCTAAGTGTGTAAGAAATTTGAAAATTTTTATTTTCTGTGCAGAGATTTTATTGTAATCCAATATTTTTCATAATTATAACCCTATTACCAGAGAAATGCACCCCAATAATTATTGCCCCGTTTCTTCAGTTTATAGAAATACCCCATATGTGGCCCTATTGCGCTATTTGACGCAACCACAAGCCTCAGATATAAAGGAGCGCATAGTGAATTTCAATGGCTCCATTATATTTGGTCATTTCTGACTGTACCACTTCAGGTTGGCAGAGGCTCTGGGGTGCCAAAACATAAGAAACACCCCTAAAGGGACACCATTTAGAAAACTAAACCCCTCAAGGAATGTAACAAGGGGTGCGGTGAGCATTTGGACCCCACAGGTGCTTCACAGATTTTCCGAACAATGTGGCGTGAAAAAAGACAAAAGTATTTTTTACACTAAAACGTTGTTCTAGCCTTCAATTTTTCATTTTTACAAAGGGATAAAAGGAAAAAAAAAAGACACAAAAAGTGTAGCACAGTTTCTCCCGAGTACAGAAATACCCCGATAAAGTGGCGCGATAAAGTGCCAAGCGGGCGCAGGACGAGACTCCAAAGGGAAGGAGCGTTTGGAAGCTGGATTTCACTGGAATGGATTTCAAGGGCCACATCGCATTTACAGAGCCCTCGTGCTGCCAAAACACTGGAAACCCCCCACAAGTGACCCCATTCTGGAAACTACACCCCTCAAGGAATCTAACCAGTGGGGTCCATATGCTCACTACACCCCTTGTTACATTCCTTGAGGGGTGTAGTTTCCATAATGGGGTCACTTGTGGGGGGTTTCAACTGTCTTGGCAACACAATGGCCTTTTAAATGCAACATGGCCCCTCGAAATCCAATCCAGCCAAATCCAGCCTCAAAAAACCAAATGGCTCTCCTTCCCTTTGGAGGCTTACCCTGCACCTGCATGGCGCTTTATGTCCACATGTGGGGTATTTCCGTACTCAGGAGAAATTGCGCTACACATTTAGTGTTTTTTTTACGTTTTAGCCCCTTGTGAAAATGAAAAAATCATGACAAGATTAATTATTTAGAGTAAATTTTTTTCCATTTCCTCAAGGGGTTAAAAAAGAAAATGAACACAAAACGTGTAGGGTAATTTCCCCTGAGTACGAAAATACCCCACATGTGGACATAATGTGCCATATGGGCACAGGGCAAGCCACCAAAGGGACAGAGTGCCATTTAGAGGCTTGAATGGAGGATGGAGGCCACGTCGCAATTACAAAGCTCCTGTGCTGCCAGGACAGTAGAAACCCCCGACAAGTTTCCCCATTCTGGAAATTACACCCCATAAGGAATCTAACTAAGGATTCAGTGAGGATATGGACCCCCTTGGTGACGGGCACATGTGTAGAACATGTGCCGTGAAAATAAAAAATACAATTTTTTTCATTTTCACGTCCCAAATGTGGCCGTCACCAGGGGGCCATATCCCCGCTGCCCTTGTTAGATTCCTTATCGGGTGTAGTTTCCAGAATGGGGTCACTTGTGGGGGGTTTCTACTGTCCTGGCCGCACAGAGGCTTTGTAATTGCATCATGGCATCCTCTAATGGGAATGGCGGCCATACCTATTTAGCTGGGGAAAAGGGACAATTCTAATTTATTTGGGGGTATTAGGCCAATTATTAGTTTATAAGGTTGGAAATGACAGGTGTCCATCAAACTCAACCTGTGTTGATCCAAAGGAAGGCAAAAAACCCTCGTGAGGCACACGACAGTAGCCTCATCACTGGGAAAAAATTACTTCCTGACTCCATAATGGCGATCAGAATAATCCCTGGATCAACGTGACCCCTGAAATAGGAATAAGGGACAGAATTTAGATAATGTAGAACCCCAATGACGTGTGGTGCGCCTTGAAGCGATCCAGTATGCAGAGGCCGGGGGGATCAGGACAGGTGTCACACGGGAAAATGGTGTCCTTCCTGATCCCCCTGTTACACCACACTCTGCACTTCTTCTGGGGTCTCCCGTTCTCCAGTGTGGGGGACGTCACCTGGAAAATGTTGTCCTGGTGCGATACGGGGTCCCTCACATCCAGAAGTGCTGGGTCCGCTCCATGGCTGCTAAATATTAGGGCCCTATTACTACTTCTAATATGTTCGGATCGTGCCGCAAGCTACAGTAGCTCAGGCAGCGAGGGACCGGAAGAGGGGGGTGCTGGTATAAAAGTTATCCCCGTACAGGTGGTAACCTTTATCCAGCAGTGGGAAGATCAGTTCCCGGACGATCTTCCCACTTGTTCCGAGGATGGGGGGGGCATCTGGGGGCATCTGGGGGCTGCATTCGGGTGTCCCTTCCTTCATACACTCTAAGGGTACGTGCACACTGCGGAATGGCGAAGGATAACCCTTCGTGCATTCCGCAGTTGGCACCCACCGGCGGACTGATGCAGGCGCGCATCCATTCTATGCACGGGCGGATTCCGCTCTCTGTCCAACGTATTCATTCTTTGGACGGACGATGGAATCCGCCTGTGCATAACATGGAGTCTATGACACGGGTGGAGACGCGCGCCTGCATCAGTCCTCCGGTGGGTGCCAGCTGCGGAATGCACAAAGGTTTATCTTCGCCATTGCGCAGTGTGCACCTACCCTAAATCTGTAAGAGTACCCTGAGGTACGCTCACAGAGTTAGTAGAATTTTACGCCATACCGTGATCTCTTATTGGGATGGTACTGGCGGAAAAGACGTGTCTGGGGGGCAGCGTACGCTACGCTACCCCCAGACACGTCACTGGATGATGAGGATGAATGGAGGAACGAAGGATCCCCCCATTTATCCTCACTGGCTGTTTCGGTGTCGGAGGCAATAATAACGTATCCCTCTGACGCCGAAAACACCCTTGGGGTCATCTTTATACGGGGACTAGTATATGGGGTATGTAGTGGTGTAGTGTCAAACTTTATTCAATGCAGTGTAGTGTGGTGTAATGTAGTGTTTTTTACGTGTTTTTTTACAGTAAGTATAAAAAAAAAAAAACTACTCCAAAAATGGTGTTGCTGATAAATGAAGCACTTATGTGCGGCACTTATCAGCAGACCGTGGCAGTAGGATAGAGAAAAAAAACACCCTACGCCAAAAAGGAGGAGTTGCTGATTAGCAGCGCACTTTCGTGCGATGCTGATCAACACTCAGCGGCGATAGGGTGCGGAAAATAGAAAAAAAAAATAGAAAAAAAAACAAAACAAAAAAAAAAACTTTATTACATACTGAACATCCCTATAGCTGCTGATCAGTGTATTACACATATCAGCCGCTAGAGGGCAGCAGAGCGGAAAATCCCGAAAACCCGACGCTGGAGCCGAAAATAGCCGAACGTGACGTCACAGAAGAAGCCAAAGACCCGAACGAGACCACGAGGACGCCGCGAACCCGGAAGACGCCGATCAGGACCCCGGGACAGGTGAGTAATGTACGAATACCTGCTCTGGACCCCTCAGCTACCTAGCTGAGGGGTCCGGAGCAGGTATTTATAACTTTTGGGGACTTTGATCGCCGTGAACGGCCGGCCGGTAGCGGCCGGCCGTTCACGGCGATCAGGCCGGTGGCACCCGGCCACCATTACTTTTTACAGTAATGGCGGTCGGTGCCGTCCTCGGACAGCACCGACCGCCATTTTTTCCGGGTCATCAGGTCACCGATGACCCGGAAAGGTTCCGATCACCGCTATTGGCTGATCTGAACTGATAAGCCAATAGCGGCGATCGTCGGCATGGGGGGGGTTAACAACCCCCCATGCCGACAGGGAGAGATGGCCTGCAGTGTATTTCTGCAGGCCATCTCTCCCGATCGCATGCGGCCGGTCTGCGGCGCCCTCTTAAAGGACCCGCGTACCGGTACGTCATGGGTCCTTAAGTGACAGTGATCCATGACGTACCGGTACGACATGGGTCCTTAAGAGGTTAAAACAGTCAAGTCGTTTTAATTGAAAATGCCTGAATGAAAAACGTTTTGTTTAACCCCTTAAAGACCGGATCAATTTTGATTTTTGCATTTTTGTTTTTAAGTACACTGATCTCTCATACAGATCTCTGCTGCATAGAGATGCAGCATAGATCGATTAGATAGGCACATTGATTGCTTCCGGCTGCTGCAGCCGGAAGCAATCGAGTGCCGAGCCGGGATGAGCGCCATTACGGCGCTGACCCCGGACAGGGTAGGATGTGTGAATCACTCCTCCGGGACATTGTCCCGGAGGAGCGATCCTCCCCACTAGACACCAGGGAACGGCTGCATCAAGTATTAGTGGGCACGCAGCTAATAGCTGCGGTCCCGGACTACGATCGGCACCCGGGACCTCTGCGATTCAGTGTCTGAACGCATGGAGGCGGCCCTTGACGTACGGGTACATCCAGGGTCGCCTAAGTGTTAAAGGAGGCTAGTCTGTTTTAACAGCACTGTATAACCACATGTACTGTAAGAAGGGACTTTAATAATGCCAACAATAATATATGTGCTTTATAATTCAGTGTACTGTATATACGTAGTCAGTATCCTCAATATTAGAGAATGCTGTCAACTAAAAATAATGTAAAATTCCTGTTAAGAGGATCTTACCCTTCACACATAAAAAATTGTCTAGACAGGGTTTTTTTTTCCATTGTACTGGTTGTATTGCTGACCAGACTAAAGACACTGACAGTTTTTCTTAAATGAGTTGCACAGTATAACATTTTTGTTTGTATCCATCATCATACACATTGTGAAACACACTTCAAAGAGCATATTAAAACAGTAGGCAAGTTGACATATATCAAAACATGTATAGAACATTTAACCTTTTCATTTACTTTTTTCCACTAGTATATATAAATTCCATGCTGTATTTATTACAGTGGTGTAATATAGCAATGTAAGTATAACAATGTAGTGTGAACAATTCAATGATACAGAATTTTCATAAATGTTATTCTGTATAGGATCAAAAAGAAATTTGTAAATCTGATCTTGACCTAATTCATAATACTTCAAATCAGTGATATATCAGACATGTAAACAGGTAATATGTGTATTTGTGATGGTTGAGAGAATAAAAAACTAAGTGGCTAATCCAAATGTTTTTTTTTTCCTAAAGAGAAAAAAACTCTTAGCTGAAAATAACTTCAACAAACAGAAAGTATTAGAACCAATAGTGCCAATTGCAATTTTTCAGGTTCTAGTATTAATATTATCATTATTATTAGTTATATGGTAGGATTAAAAAAATTTACACATTTTTTATTTAAAATAATAATTATACTGCTAAAAAAAAGTAGGGCTCACTCCTATTTCCAAAACTTGCAACAGCTTAGTACTACCTGTGGGAAAGGCACTTTTATTTGATTCTCACCAGCCTAAAAATACCAGATGGCCGCCGTCCAAGACTCCAGTCCTCATTTTTAGGCTCATGACTTGACAGTACCTGACTCTTCCCAGTACCTCATGGAGAATTGCATGCCTTGCTAACAATGGAGGATTTGTTCTAGACTTTTTAAATGTTAACATTAAAGTCTAGCTTATTAGAGGTTGTGAGGTGACCCCACTACTAAGCAAAAATATGTAAGAAAAAAAGACATTCACAGTAGCAAGATAAAAAAAAAAACGTATATAGAGTATGTTTTGAATATAACTATAACTGGTTATGAATAGTCTTGATCAAGCAGCGGAAAAAGCTAGGTTTGATTTAACTCGAACCTAGCCGGGCCTTCTGCATTTAATTGCTGATGCCTTCCCGGTCCATGTGGAAGGAGGAGACTGCCCGAGGACCGCCTGGAATTCCAAAATACAGCCTATTACCTAGGCTGAATCCTGGAATACCAACGGTTCCCAGGATGTCTCCTCCTTCCGCACGGACCAGGAAGGCATCAGGAATCAAATGTAAAATGTCCGGCTAGGTTCAAGTTCGATGCTTCTTCCGCTGTTCGATCAAGCCTAGTTATGAGGACTTATTCGATACTAGTACAGAATAGAGATAACGATCTGCTAGGCTTAAAAAGGCCCATCAATTCTGTGATAATAGGCTGATGACCTCGTCTGTGTAAAGGCCCTATTACACCAAACCATTATCATTCATACTTGGCCGATCACCGGCCATTCCAGCTGATAATTGTTTGGTGTAAGAGCACATGACCACGAAAGTCCACAATGAGTCAACATGCACAATGTCGCCTGATTGTCGTCTTTAAACATGTTAAAATGGTCCGACTAATGCAGGAACGGTCTGCTACTTGTTGCTCCATGTAATAGGAGGGACAGAAGCAGACCGCCGCTTACTTTAATAGGCTACCTATCTAAGGATTGCCTGGATAGCCACTTTCCACAGACCCCCTCCCCCCCCCCCCCCCGACTCTCTTTCCGTGCATGTAAGAGAACAGGCAGCAAATGAGGAACAAGGAAGAACCGAGTGCGGATCTGACAGGTTGGTGCTTACTTCCTCCTCAATATTGTGCCATGTAATACGGCCTTTAGGGTGGACTCTTTCTAAGGGGTTATTCCAGTTTGGAATTCTCTCAGAAGAGGAGGATTCAGAGTAAATTCAGAGTGAATTCTGTGCTTTGTCTTCCCATGTTTAATATGTTTTAGGTGAAGTGACAAATGACAAAGCAATAAAGGCGACCACTCCCATCTCAGCCTGTTTCTTTGTGCTTCACAGGTGATCAATCATATAGGATCGGTTAAAACAATGTTACAATAATGCACCGGCATTGAAATGTTAAATGCAGAATCATGCAAGTTTAGGAGAAAAATACAGATGCAGACAACCCAAAAATGTTCCAGGAAAAGTGAGGTGTTTTTTTCTTAAAATAATTAGGTTCTACTAATGAAATGTGATTCCTGCCCTAGAAAAAATTTCTTATAAATAAACTAAGCTTTCCGGAAGGAAAGTTATTACAAGTTCAGCCTATCACTGACTGACTGAGACAGGACAGCACCACAGCCAATGATTGAGGAAAACAACATCAAACTCCAACAACGGGGATCCAGGCGCAGGTCTGACTAATGGTGACCAGATGAATAATGTAAAACAATAAAAGTTTAATAAAAAGACCCCTAGGGTCTTTTTAACAAACTTTTATAGTTTAACATTATTCATTTGGTGGAGCTCGGGAGTGGCTGCGGTTCGCAGGTTTATACTTTTCATGCTATTCCGAGAGTTGTGCCTCCTGTTCAGCACAACTCTATCAGGTGAGGGTTACCATATTCTATCCCTTCACCTCTTTTAGTCCATCTGATCCGTGCCATGAAGCGCTGTCCCTTGTTTTTCTTTGCAGCCAATGATTGGCTGAGCGGACTGGCACTCTTGAGACAAAAGAGACAGCCTGCTCAGTCAATCACTGGCCAGAGCTTTAGCGCTGTCCTGTCTCACTCAGTGATTGGATGAGTGGGCTTGAGGCGACTAGAGACACCGGAGACTCGGAGGACACCAGGGGACAGCGGCCAGGTGAACGCAACTTTTTTTTTTTTAACCCCTAGACGACCCAGGGCGTATAGTTACGCCATGGAAGTCTGTCCCCAGACGACCTAGGGCGTAACTGTACGCCCTGGGTGTTTCTCCCGCTATGAAGCGTGCTCCGGAGCGGAGAGCGCTTCATAGAAGGTGGGGGCCGGCTGCAATCAGCAGCCGGGACCTCACCGGTAATGACACGCTGCAGCGATAGCGCTGCCGCGTGACATTAACTCCTTAAACGCCGCAATCGCGGCGTGACCGCGGCGTTTAAGTGTAAGTGACAGGGGGAGTCCCCTGTCACTTACCGCCTGTCACACTGCGGGGGTCCCGATCGGTAAAACGGGCCGCCGGAGGTCTCTCACCTGCCTCCGTGCGGTCCGATCGGCGATCTGCTACACTGAGCCTGCACAGGCAGGCTCAATGAGCAGATCACCGATAACACTGATCAATGCTATGCCTATGGCATAGCATTCATCAGTGTAGAAATCAAACTAATCTATGTAAAAGTCCCCCAAAGGGACTTCAAATGTGTAAAAAAAAAAAAAGTTAAAAACACTAACACACTACCCCAAAACCCCTCCCCCAATAAAAGTTGAAATCACCCCACTTTCCCATTATATAAATAAAACATATAGAAATAAATAAACAAATAAACATATAATATACCGTAGCGTGCGTAATTGTCCGATATATTAAAATATAACAAGCGTCATTGCGAACGGTAAACGGCGTACATGAAAAGAGGGGAAAAAGTGCGCACATTACCTATTTTATGTTACATTATATATAAAAAAAAATTAATAAAAAGTGATCAAAACGTCCGATCTTCACAAATATGGTATTAATAAAAACTAGAGATCATGGCGGAAAAAATGACACCCCATACAGCCCCGTAGGTGAAAAAATAAAACCGTTATAAGCATCACAATAGTCCCATTTTATTTATAATTAATTGCCAAAAAAAAGGATTTCATTTAAAAAAATATATAACATTAGAGAATCTGTGTAAACCTGCATATGGTTGTGTTCGGACTGACCTATAGAGTAATAGTATCATGTCGCTGTTACCATATAGTGCATTACGTAGACACAGGAACCCCCCAAACGTTACCATATTGCATTCTTTTTTGCGATTTCACCAATTTATATCTTCATAAATAATATATTTGGAATTCCATCATATATGTTATGGTAAAATGAATGACGCCATTACACAGTACAACTATTCCTGTAACAAATAACCCCTTACATGGCCCTGTAGATAGAAAACTGAGAGTGCTGGAGCTCTTAGAAGGGGAGGAGGGAAAAATGGAAACACTAAGATCAAAATTTGCACGGTCCACTGGGTCATTTTGGGCCTGGTCCTCAAAGGGTTAAAGATGAGGGGCTGACATCTTTATGAACTCAAACTTCAATGCAAAGTTCAGTATGAATCTCAGGTCAGAAGATTTGGTTCACTCATCTCTAATTGTGATATAAAAACATGTCTCATATATCTTGAGTTTGAAATCTAGAATTAAATCATACAAAATATACTTTAAAAAGGGGTCTAATCTACAAGGGCTGCCTCTTAACCCGAAACAAAGTTTTCTGTGATGTGCTGTAGATCAGGGGAAAAATCTTGAACAATTTTACTACTCTGCACTTCCACAGAGTAGTAATGAGAAATTCCCCCCTATGTCCCAAGCTTTACATTTCAGCATCCTAAAAAGAAGAGTTTTTGCAACTTCATTGGAAGTGGGTGATTTGGGCTGGAACAAAGTGGGCTCATTTGAACCTAAAGGCAGTTGAAAATGTCACATATGGAAAAAAAAAAAAAAAAAAGGTTATAGAGGTTGGATTTACTGTCCGATTAAAACCTATGAGGGTCCTGATCAATTGCCTAATAAAATTTTATATAAAGAGGGGGGGAGGCCAGGATTGATGATTTTTTACATTATA
Organism: Dendropsophus ebraccatus; assembly: GCF_027789765.1. Taxonomy (NCBI): domain Eukaryota; kingdom Metazoa; phylum Chordata; class Amphibia; order Anura; family Hylidae; genus Dendropsophus; species Dendropsophus ebraccatus. Next base: position 27,051,575 of record NC_091456.1, read on the forward strand.
AGGCTGGGTTCACACACTGTATACTTCAGGCAGTATTTGGTCCTCAAGTCAGGTCCTCATAGCAACCAAAACCAGGAGTGGATTGAAAACACAGAAAGGCTCTGTTCACACAATGTTGAAATTGAGTGGATGGCCGTCATATAACGGTAAATAACTGCCATCATTTCAATATAACAGCCGTTGTTTTAAAATAACAGCAAAAATTTGCCATTAAATGACGGCCATCCACTCAATTACAACATTATGTGAACATAGCCTTTCTGTGTTTTCAATCCACTCCTGGTTTTGGTTGCTATACAGCCTCACAAATACAGCCTCAAATATACTGTGTGTGAACCCAGCCTATATCAGAAAAAAATTACTCCATTTACTCCAATATGATACCACTTAAGCCTATAGATCATGATTAGAGATAAGCGAACCGGGTTCAGATTCGAGTCCATCCGAACCCGAACGATTGGCATTTGACTAGTGGCGGCTGCTGAACTTGGATAAAGCTCTAAGGTTGTCTGGAAAATATGGATACAGCCAATGACTATATCCATGTTTTTCACAAAGCCTTAGGGCTTTATCCAACTTCAGCAGCCACCGCTAATCAAATGCCGAAAGTTCGGGTTCGGATGGATTCGAGCATGCTCGAGGTTTGCCCATCTCTAATCATGATGCAAAAAATTAACCTATTTGAAAAGATGGAAAAATAAAATAATTATAAAAGTCACAATAAGGTAATTTTATAATAAGGTAATAATTATAGTTTTTTTTCTACAAAAAAAGTTTTACTGTTTAGGGTATGTTCACACAAGCTTCTTTATTGTGGCGGTATTTTTGGATTTCTGTCATTTTGAGGTGAAAATGCAGCCATATTTTGATAATTATGGCTGCAGATAAAGAGCTTGATTATTATTTATTGCCCTAATTATGAAAATACAGCCTTTTTTGGTTTCAAAAGGATGGCCATTTGGGAAAAAAAAAAACGTGAACATAGCCTTGAACATAATAATATATTATCTTTGTTTACACCATTCCCCCACCCAATAATATATAATATATACATTTATATATTTTGATATAACAGACAATCCACACACTACAATATCAAATATGTTTATTTATTTATTTACATATTTTATTTGTGTAATGGGACAGAGGGTAATTAAAACTTTTATTGGGGAGAGGTTTTGTAATATTTTTTAAAACATTTCTTTTAAACTTTATGGGGTACATTTAGGAAACGTCCGCCCAGGCGTACGCCAGCAAGAAGGTGCAGATTCGCCCCTTCTCCCTGTGTACGCCTACTGTACCTGATGGACGAGCTGGGGGGAGCTTAGGGGGGGCGTGACGAGGCGGGAAGAAGGCATGGCCTCATCCAGCACCTAATTTATCATGATTTATGCCTGCTCGCAGGCGTAAATTATGATCCAAATCTACACCTGCTTCAAGCAGGTGTAGATTTAGTACTCCAGGTGCAGGTTCGGGTGCCCGGCCAGCCGGATTCACTAAGAGGCGTGCGCCTCTTAGTTAATCCTGCTGGGGAAAAAGGAGCGGGGCCTTATATAAGACCAGCGTACCAATGAGTTATTTTAGGGGACTTACTGTGTATATGCAATAATTAGATTGCATATACTGATCAATGCCATGCTATTGCATAGCATTGATCAGTATTATCGCCACTCTTCTCATAAGCCTCTTCTGCCTAAGAAAGGCTCTATGAGAAGATCCCTGATCTGACAGGATGGTGGTAGGCATTACACCTCTGCCTGTCAGGAAAAGAGTTTGGGACCCTCGCAGTCACCCTACGGAGGTCCTAATCAGTTAATGACAAATACTTCTCCTTTTCCTGACTCCCTTAAATGCCAAGATCTTTATAAATCATGACATTTAAGGGGTTAATAACAGGCAGCTACCTGTCAGTATCTCTGGCTCCTGGTACAGTGGTCTCACTGGCAGCCACACACACATTGAAACCCCTTTCATTCCTACTGCAGAGGGTGTTTTCAATAGAAAGGTATATAGCTATATGGCTGATGCGAAGGAGTTAAAAATAACAAATGGTATGTATTTTATAGGTCACCATGATTGCATCAGTTCTAAATACTAATAAAAATATATATTTTTTTTAATTATTGACCACTGTATCTAAAGGGTTAAATGCTCAATTTCAAAAGTTTCTCAATACTATAAAATTAATTTAACATTTTAACTTTTAGCATGAAGGTTCCTATTATTCTGTTTATTTCCTGCTATCCCCTAAGTATAAGTAGACGTATGTGTTAGACAAGGAGTCTCAAGGTATTCTCTACAGTGGGACTTCACGTGTCAATTTGTGCTTTTTGTCTGCTTTATTTGTTACTTCTTCTTAAAGTAAAATGGGATCAGTAAGTGCACTTTGTACTGTTTGGGAAAAGATTAAAGCCTTTAATGTTCATGTGCAGATTTTGGATCTGACTTATGACTGCTCTTTGAATTTCAAAGCTTAACTTTGTAAGGGATTTTGTCTAACCATGACTTATTTATAAATGATTTCATATGCAAGATAGAACTGCAGGGACATACATCTTGAAACCGAAAGCTGACTTGACAGTGGCAGCATGTTATTAGACACAACAGAAAGGTTTTATACATTAAGGTTAAATGTAACATTTTGCAAATGTTAAAATGTGTAACTGTGTTTATAACACATATGATGCCTATGGTCAAAAGACTGAAGTCTCTTTAGAGGTGTCTTACTGTATGCAAACAATTTTAAGTAAATGTAAGTTTATAGTTAAGAGTTGAGAAAACTTTGAGTTCTTGAGTTCTTCTTCCGAACCCATGTGTGTTGCATTTCAATACTGTTGGATGCTGAAGTTGGGAATTTAGGGAAAACATGGATACAGCCATAGGCTCCCATTCAGGATGATTATGATCATTATTAGCGGCCGTCTATATAACGAGTTGGCTGCTATTGCCCAATAAGTGGGAACATAGCTATAAGCTGTATCCATGTTTTCTTGTACCCCCCCTAGGGCTGCATCCAACATCTACAACCACTTCTAATCAAATGCCGCACACTCCTGCTCGGACTGAATTTAATAAATATAAAAAAATCCTAGTTGGATAACAGATTCTCTATAAAAATAGTCTTGGGTATTCATACCATTCAAAATAAGACTACTACACTATGATTTATCGAGGCAGAAACAAAAGTTTGGTGACGTTAATATTGTTTCCCTATCATACTAGTGTAAAGTTGGTTTAATTCTTAAAGATTTAGCCTTATTCTCCAATGTGGTGTTTTAAATGCACTAGTATTGATTTGAGGTTGGCTAACCAAATCTGCCAAACCAAGATTCGTTTTGAACTTTACAAAAAATTTGGTTTGCTACCGAACTGAATTCTCTGCAACATTCAGAAGGGTTTGGCCAAATCACACCACTCATGTAAAAAAAAAGAAAAAGAAAAAGAAAAATGTTTTTACATATCCAAGGTCCTTATCCATGTCTTCTGTGGTGAAAGCTTGCTCAGCCAATCACAGGCTGACTAGGATAGGGCAGCACTGCAGCCCCTGATTGGCTGAGTGGGCTGTCACACTTGTCTCAGGAGTGACAGCCTGCTAAGCCAAACACAGACTGCGGTGCTGTGCTGTCCTAATCAGCTTCTTACTGGCTGAGCGGGCTGTCACTCGTCTTAGGGAGACGACAGGACAGGACCGGAGAAGAAGGGCCTAGAGGGACATGTAAATATAGGAAGTGGCGGTTGGTTAAAGTTCGGTTTGGCAGGAACCCAAACCTTACATTAAAGTTTGGTGAACCTGCCAACCAAACTTTTCCTCATCTCTAGTTTTGATATACTTTTCATTATTATTAAATATTATGCATTAATGAGTGTAAGTCAGTTCATAATAAAATGGTTAAAAGGTTTGCAGGGAATATAATATCAACCGGTAGCAAACTAAGAATGAGATCGCCAGAGGTTAAGATGGTGGCATGGGACACACATAAGCTTATATGTCTATACGGAAACTACAAGACAATAATGAAGCCACTATAAATAAACAAAAAAACAAACAAAAAGAATCTTATGCCAAGTACAGCAGCTTCCCACCTTGTGTTTAGACTTAAATAGCTTTAACTTCCTTTCATTTAGCATTGTTTCCTTACCAACAGCTATGATGTTATTCCTGTTCAGGATTGAATTTACATTTCTTGAGCCCATAAAGATTCAATCACTGGCATGTATAGAGGAAATGTTTCAGAGTGTCCATATTAGCGAGAGCTTTGTTCCCTGATTTGGCAGCAAAACATTTGTGTAATTGGAATTGGCAGGTACATTATCCAGCAGACTGTGAGAACCAAGGAGGTGGCTACATGCAGAGAAACAAGTAATTGATAAATCCATTTACACTTCTAATTATCTGTATGTAACATCTATACTGAAGTAAATAAAGAACAGTTACTGGGAGGTGTAAGAATTCTACCATCCTAAAATGTTCGAATGTGGCGAAAATCGACATTTTTCATTGTATTATACGCGCATGAAATATTGTGTTATATTGCATACAATACCACGGGATTTCACTTCCCATGTTTTGTTTAATGTTTTATTCAACAGTTATAGTTATACAACTTTGTAATTTGTGTTATTTAAGTAAATGGCCTCCTTCCCCATGTTTCCCCCCACCCACGCTAGACCCAGAAGTGTGGTGCATTATACTTACGGAATCGCTGTCTACCCCGGCCGCGATCTTGGGACGATGACGTCATCTTCAGTAGGCCGGACCGCTCCAGCCCTCCCTCATGCCGGATCCCCTCTAGCGCGTCATAAGCTGCTCAGCCGCAATTGGCTGAGCATAACTATGCCAGGGATCTAGGACACTCACAAAGCCGCGTTCAAGGAGGCATCACTGTTTCACAATCATATCGTTTTCAACTAGGTGCTCACGCCTCTCCATTGTTTGCTAAAATTTATCTCTTTTAGTGAGAAAATAAAAATATTCAGCAAATCCCTTTGTTGACAGTTGTTTAAGTGTTAGTGGCGTCCATGGTTGTGTGCATTGGTCCATAGACTTTATTGTGTCCTTTATTATATTAAATTATTTTTATTTCACTTGTATGCTATATGTACTTATGAAACAAAGTTCATCATTTCTAGGAAACATACCAATAATCAAAATATGTCCTACAAAGGTAACGAAATGCCCCAAGGGGAACAAAAAATGGGTGTTTCTTTAACTATGTATATTCCTGTTGTATGTCTATGTAAAGATTGAAGGACTATAGCAGCATGTGTGTTGGTATAACTTCTAAAAGACATAGCACTATGGACCAGTAAGAGACTCTTTGATACTTGAAATTGTCTTCACTTTAAGTGCCAGTGGGGATTTAAAGCATACATATCATTAAAAGAAAAAAAAAAAACTTGTCACAAAGACTTTCCACAATCCCAACTCTATTGACATCAGGACATAATAATGATTATAGAGGACTACTATGCTTAGCAATATAATGGAGACTAAGACCTCAGTGTTTTCAAAGCCTACAGCTGGGGAAAGTAAGTAGAAAGATATAGGAGCCTGCTTTTCTCTTTTATTCTTGTATATGTTAGGCTATGTTCACACAACGTCAAAAATGGAGAAAAAACATGCGATTTCGCTATTTAAAAAAACGTCCGTTTTTGCAGCAATTTAACTGACTTCAATGCAATTGCATTGAAGTCAATGGGAAGACGGACGTCCTATGCCCACAATGCATTGAAAAACGGACGTTTTTGCAGCGGATGTCAAAATATTGATCATGAACATTATTTTCAGACGTTGTTTGCAAATAGCGGATGTTTTGTATTAGTTGTTCCCACACAGTTCTTCTACTGTCACTGTTCTTTCTCCATTCTTACTATTAAATTCAATGGATTTTTCAATTAAGCCACAACCAAAGGACAATTAGTAACCCCAAACTAAGATAATGTGCAAAAGCCCGTCATTGCACTAAGGGGATGCCAGGCTTCGAAAAACGTCTGTTATTTTAGACTCAAAATAACGGACGGCATTTTAAATGGAGCTGAAGAAAACGTTGTGTGAACATAGCCTTAAAATGATTTTTTTTCTTATATTAAAGTAAACTAATACTAAAAAAAACAAAAACCCTAAGTTGCAATATTGAGACCTATTTCAGGAAAGAATTTCAAAACATCATCGACACATTGATCTGTAATATATGGTAAACAATAGTTCTAATATACCCCTCAAAACATGAAAAGACAAAATTGCCTTTTTGCGCCATCAGAATACACAGGAAATCTCATTAGCGGAGAATAGCTTACTCTTTTTGGGCCTTTTTTTTTGGGGGGGGGGATGACTGTGGAGACCTAGAGCTATTCAATTTTTTTTTTATTATTGGCATCATTATTTTACTTACATTCTTGTTGCAAACCTTAAATCATTTCATGTAATAGAAAAAAGTAATTTTCAAGGAAATGTTGTGACAGGGTAATGATCTCCCACTGAAAAAAACACTGAAAATAGGGAAATAGAAGGCTATTATCTTGTCACAATGTTTCATTTCATTGAAATTATTGCTAAAGTGCAATAGTATCTACAAGGAAATAGATTATTTGGAATAATGAACATAAGGAACAGCTTATACTAAGTGGATGAATATTGAAAGAGTTTTCCTGTTTGCAAAGTTATTTGTGGTTGTTACACAAACAAGTTCTTAACTCCGGCTAATAAAACCTAGAATGAATATATAAAGAGTTTTATAAAAGAACTATGACAACTCTATGCATTGTGAGCCAGAAGAAGTGTGATCATGCGTGAAACAGTCGTCGCTAGTGGGACCCACTGGCTACCTGTCTTCCCTTCCCCTGCAAAGACACCCCAATAAAGATTGATGCTACAGCTATCAGTTGAGTGCTGTTTTTTCTTGTTCACTTTTTGAAGTGACTGTTGTCATGTACATCCCTGCTGCGATTTTGTCTGCAACCCGCCCCATTAACCCCCCAGCCGCCGGACATTATACATTACCGGGTCCCCGCTCCTGCTTGCTTCGGGACCTGGTAATGTATAGTCTGGCCGCCCCCCCGCTGCCCCGATCACCCCCTCAGCAGCACTGATCGCCCCCCGCAGCCCCCGGCCACACGATCGCCCTCTGCAGCCCCCGGCCGCACAATCGCTCCCCGCAGCCCCCGGCTGCACAATCGCCCCCTCAGCCCCCGGCCGCGCGATCGGAGCTGCAGGGGAGCAATCAGTGCTGGGGGGAAGGTGGCGATCGTGCGTCCGGGGCTGCGGGGGGCGATCGTGCGGCCCGGGGCTGGGGGATTTCGTGCGGTCGGGGGTTGCGGGGGGGCGATCGTGCGGCCGGGGGCTGCGGGGGGGCAATCGTGCGGCCGGGGGCTGCGGGGGGGCGATCGTGCGGCCGGGGGCTGCGGGGGGGCGATCGTGCGGCCGGGGGCTGCGGGGGGCTATCGTGCGGCGGGGGGGTGCGGGGGGCGATCATGCGGCCAGGGGCTGGGGGCGATTGGGGCTGCAGGGGGGCGGGCAGGATATACATTACCTGATCCCGGCTCCTGCTTGCTTTGGCGGCTCCCGGCACGTTCCGCCCGGCCAATCAGTGCGCTGCCCCGCTGCAGCACACTGATTGGCCGGGCGGGCCGTGAAGACACCGGGACCCCCGAAACAAGCAGGAACGGGGACCCAGTAATGTATAATGTCCGGCGGCTATGGGGTTATTGGGGAGGGCTGCAGACAAAATCGCAGCAGGGATGTACATCCCTGCTGTGAGTTTCTCTGCTAATGAAATTATAGGGCTGGGATCTGCAGCGAGTCTCGCTGCAAAAACGCAGCAAGGAGACTCTCTGCAGATCCGGCAAGTGGGTTTGAACCCTTAACCTTGCACCACTTGCTGTCAATGATGGTCTCTGTGAGCACTATAGAGTCCATTTGTCAGTTTGGATCCAGTGGAGGAGTAGTGCCGGGTCTATTATCTGGTTTGTAGTGTCTATGTACTAAGGGGGTAATTTATCAAGGGCTTTGCGTCTATTTTTAAGTGAATAATTGGATTGTTCGTCCAGTTTTAGTCTAAGTTCTATTTATGAACCAGTATTCGACAGGCGAATATTTTTTAGATGAAACTTTTTTTTTAATCTGCCTGTTTTGAGTATTCACCCAAAAGTTTGCATAATCCTGGATTAGCGCCCAATTTATCCAAACAAAACAGGTGCAGGCTTACGTGTGGTCAGTACCAGGTGAATATGCCCTTTGCAATTTTTGTGACTTTTTGTGCGACTTTTTTGTGTCTTTTTACTTAGATACATTTACTATGGCAGTGCTACATGTTAATAAATCAGTCAAAAGAGATTGGAACAAAATACACACCAATCTCCATTAGAATAGTTGCACACATTAGACTGCTTAGTAAATGTCCCTCTACTTAAAAAATTGGACAAAGTCATGAGCCAATCTAGATAATTATTGAAGTGCGAATGCGGCGGTCCTGGCACTGTCATTGGTGTGCATCTCCCAGCTCTGAACACTATGATAAATGACATAATAAATAGCTATATGATATGATTAAACCCCAACCCATGTAATAGCCAAGCCCCCCAATATTGCCCCATGTAGTAGCCAAACCAACCAAAATTGCCCAAAATAGTAGCCAGCCCTCCCAGTAGTACCCAAATAGTTGCCAGCCCCCCAAGTGTCCTCACAGAGGAGCGATCCCTGAATCTTTACCGGGTCGGAGTGTAATGTAATGGTGATGTAATGCGATGTAATGGCGCTGGTCCCAGCCCGGCATTCTGTTGCTTTCGGCTACAGCAGCTGAGAGCAATAGAATGCCTATCTCATTGATTTATGCAGTATATCTATACTGCAAAGATATTAATAAGAGATCAGACTAGTAATACTAGAAGTCCCCCAGGGGGACTTCTAGTATGTGTGTAAAAAAAAAAATCCCCTCCCTTAATAAAAGTTTGAATCACCCCCCCTTTTCCCATTGTATAAATAAAATTAAATAAATAAACATTTGGTATTGCCGTGTACGTAATTGCCCAAACTATTAATTTATTTCATTCCTGATCTCTCACGGTAAATGGAGTTAGCGCCCAAAAAGATTCAAAGTGCAAAATTGTGCATTTTGGTCGTATCAAATCCAGAAAAAAATGTGATAAAAAGCAATCAAAAAGTTGCATATGCGCAATCAAGGTACCGATAGAAAGTACAGATCATGGCTCAAAAATCACATGGCCCCATAGACCAAAGAATGAAAGCTCTATAAGCATGGGAATAGAGCAATTTTAAGAAACATTTACTTTTTTAAAAAGGTTTTAATTTTTTAAAAAGCCATCAAATAAAATAAAAGTTACACAAGTTACATTTTGTAACAACTTGAGGAACATGCACAACAAGTCAGTTTTAAATTTTTTTTTTCCTGCTATTGCAGTATACTTTATGCAACAATTAAGCCTGTCTCTACAAAGTACAATTAGTGACTTGAAAAATAAGGGCTCATGTAGGTCTCTAGGTGAAAAAATGCAAGTGCTATGGCCTTTTAAGCACAAGGAAGAAAAACGAAAGCGCAAAAATGGAAATTGGATATTTCCTTAAGGGGTTAAACAACTATCCTAATAGCAGCTATGGGTGCAGCTCACAAACTTCTCAGGAGGATTGAGACAACTATAATGGCTTTACCTTTGCTAACCAATACAAATTGATAAAAATAACAAAGTGTTTCGTCCTCAAGATACCTCTGTAATCATAAATATGAATAAGAGCAAAAGGTCAATATAAATAATAAATAATGGATGTACAGGATTGCAGAATACAATCAGGTGTAACTTCCGAAATATAACAGAAAATAAAAACTTTAAAACACTACAGAGAAAATGTCACCAGTAAAAATAATAATAATAATAATAATAATAATAATAATAATAATAAAAAATGTATGAACAAAAATAAGAATGATTGTGAAAATAAGAACAATTAAAAATAATTGTGTAATACCTTCTTATTTATTAAAACATTTCTACCATTTAGCTGCTACTTGGAGAAAGGACAACACACAGGAAGTCATTTGCAAAAATAGAGCAGGAAGCCAAGGGATGAGCAGATTTTTTGTTGCTTTTTTTTTTTTTTGCATCATATTAAGTAAAAATCTAAAATAAATAAATGTTAAAGATGTTCATAGCATTAAAGCGACTCTGTACCCAAAATCTTTCCCCCAAACAACTTGTACCTTCGGATAGCTGCTTTTAATCCTAGATCTGTCCTGGGGTCCGCTCGGCAGGTGATGCAGTTATTGTCCTAAAAATCAACTTGCAGCCCTGTGGCAAATGGCCGTGGCTTGGAGTATCTGTGCCCTAACTTTGCACCACCCCTCCGTCCCTCTTCCCCGCCCTCATCACCATTTTTCCTATTTCTCTGCAGTGAAAACTATACAGGTGCCTTAACGACGTGCTGACACAGGTGATGAATAGTAGAAAATCTGCCTGACGCAGTCCTAATGATGAGGAGGGACAGCCTAATGCATACACAATCTAGACCATGGCTGTTGGGTACAGGGCTGCCAGTTTAAAAGTTGTTTTTTAGGACAATAACTGCATCACCTGCCGATCGGACCCCAGGACAGATCTTGGATTAAAAGCAGCTATATGATGGTACAAGCGGTTTGGGGGAGAACAGATTGTGGGTACAGAGTCGCTTTAAGGCTACAGATGTATGTATGTTCACACAATGTACTTTTTTGGAAAATAACAGCCGCTGTTTTTCAATTAAATCAATGCCATGCTGCCCATTCCATGCACACACTGAAAGGCTAACTACAATCTTTAGTGGGCTGCAGGATACATTATCAAAAAATCTGCCACTGTGCTCCAGCCACGTTCCTGATGCAGGCATTCACCAGATAAGGATTCCTTCCAGCAGAGCAGTTGATTGTGATGCTGGAAAGAATCTGTATCAGGCGCATGTCTGCATTGGGATCGTGGCAGGAGTACAGCTGGAGCGCAGTGGCAGTTATTTTTACGCTGGTCTTATACTACACCCCTCCCCCTTTTCCCCGGCATGTGCCTCTTAGTAAATCCAGCCGGGCGCCCAAACCTGAGCCCGGCGTACTACATCTACACCTGCTTCCAGCAGGTGTTATTTTGGATCATGATTTACGCCTGTGAGCAGGCGTAAATCATGATAAATGAGGCGTGGGAGGAGGCCACCTCCTCCCCGCCTTGTCACGCCCCCCCAAGCTCTCCCAGCCCACCCTTCGGGGGAGCAGGGCTTACGGCAGGCATACGCCAGGGAGAAGGGGTGAATCTGTACCTTCTCCCTGGCGTACACCTCTGGCGGAAGTTTTATAAATGTCCCCCATAGTATACGCTCTGGTCAGGATTCCATCCGGTCGCACAAAAACCTGACATGTCAGTTTTCTGCGGCTGCTATTCATTGAATATCGACCGCACAGAACATGTCAGTTTACACAATGGAGCATGCGGCTCCAATCGCACGCTCCTTTGTGTGCAGCAGTGAATTGGGATACGGGCCCACATGAAGGCGCCCCCTTCCGAATTCACCAGATACGAAGATCATCCGGCTGTCCCAGAACAGCCGGTGTTATAAGTAGTGTGAACCCAGCCTAAAAGACTATAGTTACCCTTTCATTTAAAATGAGCTCAGTTACAACGTTTTTAAACATTACAATGACAAAAATGCTAGTTTTCCATGACAACATAAAATAAGAGCATATTTTTGTTTCCTAAAAAAAATAACTGTTTTCTCTATATTCAAATTGTTAAAATATATATGTATTCAGAACAATGTGTAACAATATCATATTTGGATCTTACACTATTTGCTTATACATTGAATCCTGTCTTTTTATCTGAACATGTTCACCATTACATTAGTAAAACAAGTTTTATACACTTTTTGCATCCTGTTTAGATGTTTTTTGATGGGTATTAAAACAAAATGCTGTAGCCTGTTTTAAAGGTATCTGGTTTCTAATCAAGCAAAAAAACTTGTGAACATGGCCTTAGTGTTTGTTCACATTCGTGTATGGAAATACAGATGAAATAGGGAGGCACAAATCAGAATATGTTTTAAATTTTACTGTTTCAGGCTTTTTTTTTTCGACGGCATTTGCCTAAACCGGACACGTTTTGGCTCCATAATGACGTTCACAAAAAAAAAAAAAACAGCAGTGAAATGTGTGAACATAGCCTTAAAGTAGCCCACTTTTGCCTTCGTGGCAGCTTTTGTAACTCTAGGTATTCTCTCAGCTTCATTAGGTAGTCAAATGGAATGTTTTTCAATTAACACTGATATGTTTTTTAGTCAAATGTTGAGATTTTTGTTTTTAACCATCATAACTTTGTGAGACGCAGTAAATGTGAGTGAATGGATTATAACTGTATCATCTGCAATTTAATGCATAGAGGCGATGTGATGATGTTGGGGTGCTTTGTTAGTGACACTGTTGGTGATTTTTATTTTTGTTTGTTTTCTTATTTCAAGGTGCCCTTAACTAGCATGCGTAACACTGCATTCTGCAGCAGCATACTATCGCATCTAGTTTGAACTTAGCAGGACTAATATTTGTTTTATAAAAGCACAATGAAGAGCAAATAGCAAAATACATTAAGAAATCATAAATTGTTCAAGGAGTTAAATTCAAAGGGTAGGAAAGGAAAAATAGGCCATGTTTATTCTATATTGAGCTTCTATTATTACACGTAGTGTTTATTGTTTAATGTTAACACAACATGTGAATCTACTATGTATATGTCTCAGTGCGTCCTGTGTCAGTTGGCAATTGAAATACTGCCACAATGTAATTAGATAACTGAGTGGAAGGCTAAAACATATTGAACTGTGCAGCTATTCATAGCTGTATAGTCATTTTCCCCCTGCTGGGCACTCAGTTCAGTGCCAGGTAGGAGAGGAAGCTGGATGCAAAATGTACCTAGTATCCAGCTTCCCTCGACCAGGGCTGTTTCTAGGTTTTCTGCTGATAGAGGCGAAACCTGAAATGGTGTCACCCACCCCACCCCATTACCCCCCCACCCCACCCCCCAGCCTATTTAAAATCATAAGTAAAGCATGTGTACAAAAAAATCAGCAGCTTGTAATAATAAGTGCATGCGTAACCCAACACTTCCATAAATTGCCCTGTTTAAGCACTACCTTCTATCCTTGATAAGGACAAGACAGAAAAAGTTTCAAAGTTTCCAATTCCAAGAGAGTACACAAGTCTTTAAAGGGCTTGACATATATAAGAGTCAATACATTGTGAGTACTTATGGTGAACCTCTTTATATTCATCCTACCATTACGCCTTGTTCTCCATATAATGGGGTAGTATCACTTAACAATAACAATACCAGTAAAGTATTTGCAGTGTTGACTTGTATTCTGTGTCTGTGTCCGGCTATCATTTGCATGTCATGGGGTCCATGAAGTCAATAGTGTGTAGCAGACAGTATAATTTATGGCCACTTCACAGAACATGACACCCCTGAGAGACTCTACAGAGCTGCCACCCTGAGTAATAAACTCATTTGGCCTGATGGAGGACCCAGCAATGACCACAACAGCAAAAGGACACCCAGATGTAAAATACCAAGCCAGAAGACACATGTCCTTCACAGCCGCAGGACATTCCATGATGCCATCAACATGTGATTGGTCACATGCTAGGGAAGGAATCACAGACTCCCAACTACTTAGTACTAGTAGCAGGAACATTTCTGTATTAAAAATAAATCTTTGGGTGGGCATATATATAGCAGATGTTGGTATCATACATATGCATTTCACATACTATAGGTGCAGCACTAATGTGTATGGATAGAACCAGGTTTGTTTAGTATGGCATTGCTGTGTGTGTGTGTGTGTGTGTGTGTGTGTGTGTGTGTGTGTGTGTGTGTGTGTGTGTGTGTGTGAGAGAGAAGCGGAGCTCTATGTGTACATTTAGCTGAACTGGGTGTATAGTAAGGGTTTGTAATGTCTGTACACAACTCACCTATGCACCTTGTGTAGCACGGTGTACTGTAGATTAGATTCCCAGGCTGGATACACTGCACTCAAACCATGTCACAGTGTTTACAGTAAACTAGAGATTCCTTATAATCCCTATTTTACTGTCAGTAGCTCAAACTGTCTGCCCAAACTATCACAAGCCAATTATGCTGTCTTAAGCACTGGCTTGTAGCAACTTGTAGCAACTGTTTGTTTGTGGATTAATAGTGGATATTGTTTGCTAGATGGCATCCATTATGAAGCTGGGGCATTAGATCATAAAAAGAACACTAGCCACCCCTTATTACACCAGTACCCACTGCCACAGGTGTACTGGGAGGAGTCAGGGGTGGTAACAGGCTGGCATTATTAGACTGGGGAGGCCAATGCAAATGGATCTTCCCGCTCAAGTGGGTTCAGGCTGTTACTACTTAGTTTGAATCTGGTTAGTTAAGGAAAATAGGGTATTTTCTTTTTTTTTTTTTTTGCAGCAATGACCTCAGCGTCGATGTATGGCACATAACTGCTAATGACAATGATTGGCTGCAGCGACAGATATACATCATAGGATTATTATTCCAAGAAAATAAACTAGTAGTCCTGCCGGATGATGCCCCTTTTAAGAGGAGTAATAAAGGGGAAAACAGGTTTGATTATTTGGTCTGGTTACTGTTCATTCGACATAATGTCATTCCGGACCTACTTCAAGACAAATCCACAGGCTGTATATATATATCTCTATCTATCTATCTATCTATCTATCTATCTATCTATCTATCTATCTATCTATCTATCTATCTATATGTGTGTGTCTGTGTGTGTGTGTATATTTTAGCTATGATGCAATTAGTATTTGTGAAAATTTATACGAAGCTGAAAAACTGTGTAGAGAAGCTATCACTCTATAACAGAAAATCTGTTTCTCTACAATCAAATTGCTTCTTAATCTTTACTGCATTGGCAAGTCAAGTTAATTAAGTCTTTATTGGAATTATTATGATAACCCCCTGCTGACTCTGGCTAGGGCATTCTGTAAGAGACATTAAAACGTCATTCATTACAAATAGGGAAGGTACAGTAGAACCTTTTTAGCATAAGTCATGAGGGTTAGTCATCAGTCTGGATGTTTCCTCAATGAAGTATACAAAGCTTTATATGGGAGACTGCTTGGTCGGCACTAATATAACCCAATTGCAACTTGGTGTACAAATAAGCAGTGATACAAAATTTAACATTACTGTATTTGATGGAAATGGGAATATAGTAATATACTCAAAGTGTGCAGAGTTTCTCGGTCACTTGGCGTTCTGCCATTTCACTGTTGTCTTGCAGCCTGGGGGTCCAGGGTTTAAATCTGACCAAGAGCCAAATCTGCATAAAGTTTGTTTGTTCTACTTTTATCTATTTTAGTTTCCTCCGACACTTACTACACCTTTTACACTTCCTCACTTAAGGTAGTCTCCAATACAATGCAACCTCGATGAGCTGGAGCATTGTCATCCATGAAAATTGTTCATGCAGAGGCACAATGACTGGATTAACCTCCTGGGGGTCAGACTGTTTTCCATTTGGGGGGTTATACTTACCATCTGAATCTCTTGGCCACATCTTCACTCTTTGGCTCCTTGTTCTGCAATGAGCCAATGTGTGGCTGACAAAGATGCAGCTGCTGATTGGCTGAGACTACTATAGTTTCTGCTCAGCAAATCAGCAGCTTTAGCAGTATCCCGCCTTAGCAGCTGATTGACTGCAGAATAAGGAGTCGAAGAGTGAAGACACTGGGGATGTGAGTTAACTCCCTCCCAAAATGGCACAGTCTGGCACCCAGTGGGTTATGTAGGGATGCTATTCATCCTGACTAGAGATGAGCGAACCTCGAGCATGCTCGAGTCCATTCGAACCCAAACTTTGGTTAGCGGTGGCTGCTGAACTTGGATAAAGCCCTAAGGCTATGTGGAAATCATGGATATAGTCATTGGCTGTATCCATGTTTTCCAGACAACCTTAGAGCTTTATCCAAGTTCAGCAGCCCTAGCTAATCAAATGCCGAAAGTTCGGGTTTGGATGGACTCGAACCCGAACCCGGTTCGCTCATCTCTAATCCTGACTTATCGCATGGGGGCAGATTGTGCAGTCTGGCCTTCAAGAGGTCAAGTGAGAATGCATATCCTCCCCATTTAACCTTCTGGGGGCCAAACTGTGCCATTTTGGGAGGGAGTTAACTCACATCCCCAGTGTCTTCACTCTTTGGCTCCTTTTTGTGCACTAAGCCATTCTCCTCTAATCTGTAGAGATGCTGCATATTGTAAGGAACATTTTTGTGTCTTTTCTTTTTGTTTTTTAGATATCAGTGTCCTGAGGACCACTTCAGATTCTGTGGACTACGTCAATGACGAGAGGACTATTCTTTTTAATAAAATGGTCAATGCAAGACTTTTTTATTACTAATTTCTTTCTCATTCGTTCCCCCAGCCTGCAAAAACAGACATGGTGGTTCGGGAAGGGGGTTTGGAGGTTACTTTCTTGTTAGTTACGGTTAATGGAGTTGTGATCACTAAAATCCATGCTGACTCCACACACTGACAGTTTCCTACCCCATTAGTGGAGCCTGCACTAACTAGCAGAAATAAGGAACTGTTTAAGTGATTACCTAAGGGGCATCTATTTATTTAACTATACATGCTAATGAGCGCCTAATGCAATGGCACTACAAAATGATATGACATGAACCAGATGACTAGGGATGAGCGAACCGGCCGAGGGTGGATACAACCTTGAGGACCGCCTGGAAAACTGGGATACAGCCATAGCCATAGGCTGTATCCCAGTTTTCTAGGCGGTCCTCAGGCTGTATCCACCCTCTCCACGGAGTGGGCAGACAGCAGGAATCAGAAGCCGATAGTTCAGGTTCATATGAACCCGAACTTCGGCCGGTTCGCTCATCCCTACAGATGACTATAAAATGTACTGTATAAGGCATTCTGTGATGGACTTTGCAGTATGAAGTTAAGCAAGATTTATAGTGTTGGTGTTTAATTTATTCTGCGCATGTATTCTTGGTTGCAAGTTTTTTTTATGAACAAGTATGACTACAGGCTATAGTAACATAGTAACATAGTCAATAAGGTTGAAAGAAGACAAGAGTCCATCAGGTGCAACCTAGGGAAACCCTACTGTGTTAATCCAGAGGAAGGCAAAAACCTCTATGAGGCAGATGACAATTGCCCCATCACAGGGAGAGAATTTCTTCCCGACTCCAATGGTAATCAGAATAATCCCTATGCTGTTCTTTCAGTCAAAATACAAGAAATTTGGGCTTAATGGAAGGGTTACCTTCTGTGTTGATGGCTTGGTATGAAATATAGTACAAAAAAAAAAAAACATTACCAAAAAAGAAAAAAAAAATATATATTTTTTTCAATGTTAACACAAAGCTATCAGGCTTTTTGGTCAGTGTTTCTTACTACAAATGATATTAAAACTGACTTCCCTTTACTCCTGTTTTGGAATTGAAATATCATGTTTTCTGTATTCAGTATTATCAGTTTTCTCTGTGATTCTATGTGATTTTTTTCCCCAATACATTTTTGTCAAATTGGTTATACCATCTCTTTTTCACTTTTCACTTTTAACCAAGCATGTATTATGCATTTTTTTACCAAGGACAATTCATATATGGTTCAGTTGTTATATTTAATTGTCAGTACTGAAAGGCTGTTACTTTCAGGTAATTACCAAACAAATTAAAATGAAGTAGACCCCGAACAGAACCCCGAGGTACTTACAAAATTAATCCAATTGGAGGATTTTTCATTAAAAGGAACTGATTGCAAGTTATGCTTCAGTCCGTTTGCCTACACTCAGTGCATAGTAATGTCATAATAAAAATTCTTTAAAAAAAGGCCATGAATTTATATTTTTGTTTTGAAGGACCAATAGAAATTAAGTTAAATGATGTATGCTCTATTGTAATGTTTACATTTACATAAACAGCTAGAGAATTCCAATCATATAATGCAAACTGTGAGGGAAAATAAGTTTGTAAATGTATTGTTAATAGTTATCAGTACTACAATGTTTGTTCATTTATCTAGTCAACCAACCAACCAACAACAAAAAAAAAAGCATAGAATACTTGTTTCACCAGTTTGTAAATACTAAATTACAAATCAAAATTATTTATTGTTTAAATAACCAAATTAGAAACAACTTTTAAGAGGAATTTATCAAAGTAAAAAAAGACAAGCTTTGGCACAAGTTTCATTTTGCCCCAAAATGTGGGACTTTTCTGGATCTTAGTCACATTTACACCTTCTATGCATGAGGGGAATGGCTTTGGTATAAAAAGGTGGGGTTTATGTGAAATTGATTTTTAGCCGTATTTATAGTACACTAGAAAACGTACCTGGCAATGCCATGGTGTAAAGTGTCGATGTGGTAATTATACCGTCCCAACTACCATTAGTGTGCTTGTGTGGTGTGTGGGTGTTTGTGTGTGTGTATGTGTGCGTGTGTGAGAAGGGGTGTGAGGTCAGAGATTGATATAATCTTTGTGAGTTAAAATGTGATCTCCAGAACATTCTACCATTTATTTCTATTGGTCTGTTTTGAGGAAGCCACCCCTATCAACTAGAGATGAGCGAATTTGCCGAAGTTCGGGTTCGTATGAACCTGAATTATCGGCTTCCGCAGCCTCCGTAAACAGGGTGGATACAGCGTAAGGATCGCCTGGAAAACTGGGATACAGACATTGGCATTGGCTTTTCCAGTTTTCCAGGCGGTCCTTATGCTGTATCCACCCTGTTTACGGAGGCTGCAGACAGCGGGAATAAGAAGCCGATAGTTCAGGTTCATACAAACCAAAACTTCGGCAAATTTGCTCATCTCTCCTAGCAACCAATCAGATTCCAGCTCCCTTTGAAAATGAAAGTAGTAATCATATTGGTTGCTAAGGCTTCAGTATACCTTCCTAACTACTTTTTGTGTGTGTTTGTGTGTGTGTATGTGAGGAGGGGTGCGTGGTCAGACACTGGCATCATCTTTGTGAGGTAAAACATGATCTCCAGATCATTCTACCATTTTTCCCAACCCTCTCCTCCTTAGCTAGCAAAAGGCCTGGCTGTCATATTTCTGATTCTGATTCTTTGGATCTGCACATTTATGTCTCAGGCTGAGCACCAATTTAAAAGCTATTGATTGCAGTGGGTCTCACTGCTGAGATGCGCTGTGATCAGGAGATATAGCCAGAGAGAGAGCACGGTGACAGTGCTATCCACCCCTTGCCTATATGTCCCCATCAGCTAATTCTAACTATTGTATGTACGTTCATGAGGCTACGCTGATGAAATTAAAAAGCGGCTGTGGATTGAGACCCAATGTGATCAAACAATTTTGACATCCCTAATCATGTCAAAAGTTATTTTTAATGACAGGTACTCTTTAAGGATGTCATGTCAACTACAATTGAAGTAGATAATTAAAATGTAAGCTTTAATGACAACCCCCACTCAAAATGAGACTCTACACAACATGAGAGATACAGTATAAATCCAAATACTTTGTTATAGACATGCTTTTCAACATAAAAAGATTAAAATGCATAAAAAACAAACAGAGTTATAACATAATCAAATAAAAGAGCATGAATACAAAAAGGTATAAATGTTAACTGTAATAACTTCCCAGGTAAGCGCTATAACAAAAATAGGGTAACAGTGCCAATAAAGCCTCCCAAAATGTACCAGCATAAAGAGCAGCACAATAATACCCACAGGTATATTTACCAATGTAGCCTGTGACAACAAAAAAGGTAACCGTATTTGATTAAACGACCCAACGCTAGCCTCCCACTTCGACCTCAACGTAAGTTTCCTGCCAATTGGCCTCAACAGTTGGTACTCCCATACCTACGCTAATAGCATCAGTCCCTGGCTGCTGATATCAGCCAGGGGCAGCGTGGTGCATTGTGAGCCCGCTCTTTACCCCCTTAGGGATGCCATGAAGTACCAGTATGTCATGGGTCCTTAAGGAGTTAATAATTAAGCAATGTGCTGTGTTGTTAGTTCCACTTATATATACTTGTATTACAGATGCTATGTAAATCCATCACTGAAGTTGTGATCTAAAGTGTTCTTGGAAAGATTATTTAGTGACATTTTATTTGACAAATTTAAATTCATATAAAAAAAGACAAATAAACACCCAAATGTGAAAACTAAATAATTATTTTAATTTCTGTCTAAAACCTTTTACCAGCTGTCTATTAATACCATTTATCATCTTGATTTTTTCCGCACCTTTTTTTTAAATAAGTTTTTTCATAATAACAGTTGCTGCTATTTATACCCTTATGTATGAAAAACAAAGTACAATGTATAAATGAATTTATATATTTTACTTAGCTATGATTTTTTTTGTTTGTTTACCAAGTTTAATTGATTACCCTTTTTTTGGCCATGCTGGCATGGTGTTGCCATCTTCTGGAATTAACCTGTACTACAGAAAACTGCATCATTTCTTGATAGTGATCCGATTATCGAGGGATGTTATAATGCTTTATAAGATGCACAAAGTAACTTGGATTTATGAAGTACAGGAAAAAATTTATTTATGAGCATAATTTGTCAGTATTTTAAACATGTACATTAGCATAAAAAGCCTGTGTATTCTTTACTTGCATGGTGGCATGGAGGCACAGTTTTTAAGCTCACAGTTGAAAGACCCACTGCACAGGCCTAGGGTCTGGAAGATGGAGTGGGCGCCGCTAGGAATATGGGCGGCTCAGGGCATAGGCCCCTTGGTAACCAGCCATAGGTGATTTCAGATTTGTGTCACTTGCTGGTTGGAGCTAGAGAGGGACAGACTGTATACCAGGGAGCGAAAGCTTTTGGGGGAGGTTAGGTAGGGAGGGACCCCCAAAATCCCTTGTTAGGGCTAAAAGTATAGAAAGCAGAGATTCAGAAGGTGTTTTTGAGAGTGTGTGCAGGGTCCTATTAGACAAAGCGATTTTTAACGTTTACCGACAAATAATAAATGATTTCAAACAAGATTGTTTATCGTTAACCTGAAATCGTTCACCATATTACACAGAACTATAGTCGTTAGTACTAACATTATTTGAACCCAGCAAAACAATGAACAATGTGCAATTACACTGAACGAGTAGTGAACAAATGCAGAACTTGAGCGAATGAATGTGGAATTACAGCGAAAGATTAGCAACCAATAGTTAGCAAACTATAATTCTTCTGTATAATAGGGCCCTTAAGTAGGAAGGGACCACCAAAAGTTAGATGCACCCAGGCATGCTTCCCCTGGTGTCCCAGATGCATTCTAGAGGTTTTGGCATCATTTCCTGAGGTGTCATTTTGGACTTGCTGACCTCCAAGTGGTCGAATATTGATTTCAAAGTCCCGAGTATTTTTCTCCCAGAGACTATAATGGAATTCGATATTTGATCGAATATACGAATATGGTGGGGGTATTCGAAACAATTTCGAATTTTCGATCATTTCACTATTTGCTCATCTCTAGCAATTGCAAATTGCCAGACATAAGGGGTAAAAATCCTGTGTCATAAAAAAAAGACAAAATCTTGTACAAACAATAAGCAGCCTATCTTAGCAATTAAATACCAAAAGGTTGTAATGCTATGTCTATCAGGGTAGACATCCAGACTTTTTCAATGGAATCAACCTTCACATAATCCTGTGGCAGTTAGAGAAGAGAAACCATCTATGGTAATGGTAAAATCATCTTTACTAAAGATGAGCGAACCGGGTTCAGGTTTGAGCCGATCCGAACCCGAACGTTTGGTATTTGATTAGCTGGGGCTGCTGAACTTGGATAAAGCTCTAAGGTTGTCTGGAAAACATGGATACAGCCAATGACTATATCCATGTTTTCCACATAGCCTTAGGGCTTTATCCAAGTTCAGCAGCCACCGCTAACCAAATGCCGAAAGTTCAGGTTCGGATCGACTTGAGCATTCTCGAGGTTCGCTCATCTCTAATCTTTACCCTTTAGGAGGGTTGATCTTTATCCCACGGTTACATTTAGTGAACGTTATTCCCCCCCCTTCCGAATTGAACAGGAAATTTTTCGTCTCTGTACCTATTTAGTCCGTCAATGTAATGATAAAAGAGAATCAATACATTGCAATTACCAAAATGCAAAAGTAGTCCCATGAGGAATACCCTATAGCAATGTTATTATCAATTAAAGGGTCCTTCCTATAGATGCATTTTAGTGGTAATTGTGAACATGCATTTACAATTCAAACTGGTTATGCTAACTGGTTCCATAAAGCAATGTATTATGAATAAGCACTGCAGGATACATGTATTTGTTTATATTGATTGAATATTTTATTGATTTACTGATAATTCAATAAAAATAATTTTAAAAATCTAATATATTTTTAGGAAGAATAAGTAGTTTGCAAATTAGATTTTAAAAAAATATATATTTCTTCATATTTAACCCCCTTTAGGACCGGCAGATTTTCATTTTTGCATTCTTGTTTTTTTTTTTTCCTTTTAAGAGCCATAACTGTTCAATCACTTTCAATCATCTACAGGTCCACATTAGAAGATTGTTTTGTAAATTGTAATAACACCTTACATTTTACTTATAATGCAAAAACTGGAAAGAAAAATATTTGTAAAGTTAAATTCCACAAATGTGGAGGGGGTTTGTTTTTAAGCTCTACATCATGCAGTAAAACTGACATGTCATAGGTATCCCTCCACTCTGGAAGATTACAATTCTACCAACTTTGTACAGCTTTTGTTATGTTCTACTAAATTAAGAAACATAAAATTTTTTACAAAATTTACCTAACTTTTTACCAAAAAGTAGTTAAAGCAAATGTACCATAAGGTACATTCGCTTTAAGTGTTGCACATGAATAGAAAGGCTCTGGCACAGGAAAGCCAGTGACGCATGCCTTTTCGGAACCGCAGTCTATTACCAATCACTGGCTGAAGCACTAGAGGCAGGCCGGCCTGCCCCCAGTTGGAGGAAACCCTGTCCCCTCTGTGATGTGGCTCCATTAGAATCAATGATCTCTGCTGTTTGCATTTCGGCTGCAGCCAAGCCGGGATCGGCGCCATTACAGACAGGGAGTGGGACAGCAAGCATTTTAAATGCAGCTGTCAACTTTGACAGCTGCATTTAAAATTCTGATTAGCGGGCACGGCCGGTAATAGCCGTGGTCCCAGGCGAGGTAAATATACGCCAGCGGTCATTAAGGGGTTAAGCTACCTGTTGAATATTTCTAAGGCTGAGCAAAACACTAGGGGTTAATAGCCCTCAATAACCTGCACAAGTGGATCTCTCACATGCTATTGAAAGCAAGTCTCTGGAACTAGAGGCAGGCCTGTATTTAGAGTTCATGCTGCCCTAGGCACTTTGCACGCAGAGGCGCCCCCCCTCACCCCCCCCCCCCCGCCGCGCCGTTACTGTACATGCATGGTATATACCCTGGCACTTGGGTGCCGCTCTGCTTGATGCCCGCTGTTCTCATCAAACAGACGTGATGGAGGAAGGAAGGAGGCCGGGGGACTGGTTCTGTCCAGTGTTGGACTGGGGGACCTGGAGCCACCAATATACAACCAGTGAGACACGACATGCTGACCCGCTCCTTTCCTGAATTCATCTGTATCTGTGACAAATCCCTACATTTATACAGCTCTCAGTGTATGCTGGGAGTTGTAGTCTCTGAGAGGACAACCCTGTAATAAATCACTGTGTGCAGAGTCTCCTGGTGGCTGCAATCTGTGGGTGACAACCATCAGCCCTGAGGGTCCAGCAATACATCTGTCTACAGCCGCAGTTATCATAGGATTGTACTTTACTACAACTCCCAGCATATCCTGAGGGCTGCAGACTGTCAGTACATGCTGGGAGTTGTAGTGCCTGCAGCTGTTGTAGTTGGGTCCTATACACTGAATGCTTTGTGGCATATAAGAATAAAGAGATCTGTGGGGGCTCAGTGCAGGGAAGCGACCCCAGAACATTACTAATATGGGATAGAACAAAAACATCTCCCCCAATATCTTATTAGTGATGTTCTGGGGTCACTTCCCTACACTGAGCCCCTACAGATCTATGTATACTTATATGCCACAAAGCATCCAGTGTATGATGCACCTAGGACCCAACTACAGCAGCTGCAGGCACTACAACTCCCAGCATATCCTGAGGGCTGCAGACTGTTCTGGGAGTTGTAGTGCCTACAGCTGTTGTAGTTGGGTCCTGGAGGCGTTGCGGGAGATCAGAATACATAGATCTGTGGGGGCTCAGTGCAGGGACGTGACCCCAGAACATCACTAATATGGTAGGGGGAGATGTTGTTGTTCTATCCCCTATTAGTGATGTTCTGGGGTCACTTCCACACACTGAGCCCCCACAGATCTATGTATTCTTATATGCCACAAAGCATCCAGTGTATGATGCACCTAGGACCCAACTACAACAGCTCCAGGCACTACAACTCCCAGCAAGTACTGACAGTCTGCAGCCCTCAGGATATGCTGGGAGTTGTAGTGCCTGCAGCTCTTGTAGTTGGGTCCTAGTTTAAAAGTTTGCACTAGTGTACTGTAGTGACCGCAGGGCTGTGTCAGTACACTACCGCAAACAATAAACTGACCCTTATAGACCCCAATGGTACACAGGCTCTGCACACTATAGAAGTGATTACAGTGCAGTTACTAATGACTCACAGGTGACGTCTTCTCGAATTGCTGTCGCTAACTTTTTGCTTTCTTCTCCATCTGGCGCAGCATCATGAAGACTTCTCCGACCACAACTTGTCTGCAGGGGCAGCTGGGGGTGACTGGGGCAGGAGGGCAGCTGGGGGGGGGCTGGGAAAGGGAGGCAGCTGGGGGTGACTGGGAAAGGGAGGCAGCTGGGGCGACAGGGGGACTGGGGAAGGGGGGCAGCTGGGGGTGACAGGGGAAGGGAGGCAGCTAGGGGTGACTGAGGAAGGGAGGCAACTGGGGGTGACTGGGGAAGGGAGGCAGCTGGGGGAAAGAGAGAGCAGCTGGGGGAAAGGGAGAGCAGCTGGGGGGCAGGGGACCAGCAGGGAGGGGCAGCTAGGGTGGCAGGGGAGAAGCTGGGGTTCAGGGGGGGCTGGGGCTCAGGGGGAGAGGCTGGGGGTCAGGGGGAGCGGTAGGGGGGCAGGGAAGAAGCTGGGATTCAGGGGGAGAGGCTGGGGTCAGAGGGAGAAGCTGTGGGTCAGGGGAAGGGGCTGGGAGGCTGGGGAGCAGCTGAGAATGCAGGGGAGAGAGGCTGGGGGCAGGGGAGAGGCTGAGAATGCAGGGGGGAGAGGCTGGGGACCAGGGGAGAGGCTGGGGACCAGGGGAGAGGCTGAGGGTTAGGGGGAGAGTCTGGGGGGGCAGGGGAGAGGCTGGGGGGCAGGTGAGAGGCTGGGGGGCAGGTGAGAGGCTGAGGGGCAGGTGAGAGGCTGGGGGGGCAGGTGAGAGGCTGGGGGGGCAGGTGAGAGGCGGAGAGGCTGGGGGGCAGGGGAGAGGCTGCGGGGGGGCAGGGGAGAGGCTGCAGGGGGGCAGGGGAGAGGCTGGGGGGCAGGGGGGCAGGGGAGAGGCTGGGGGGCAGGTGAGAGGCGGAGAGGCTGGGGGGGCAGGGGAGAGGCTGCAGGGGGGCAGGGGAGAGGCTGGGGGGCAGGTGAGAGGCGGAGAAGCTGGGGGGGCAGGGGAGGGGCTGCAGGGGGGCAGGGGAGAGGCTGGGGGGCAGGTGAGAGGCTGAGGGGCAGGTGAGAGGCGGAGAGGCTGGGGGGGCAGGGGAGAGGCTGGGGGGGGCAGGGGAGAGGCTGCAGGGGGGCAGGGGAGAGGCTGAGGGGCAGGTGAGAGGCTGGGGGGGCAGGTGAGAGGCTGGGGGCAGGTGAGAGGCTGAGGGGCAGGTGAGAGGCTGGGGGGCAGGTGAGAGGCTGAGGGGCAGGTGAGAGGCTGAGGGGCAGGTGAGAGGCTGGGGGGGCAGGTGAGAGGCTGAGGGGCAGGTGAGAGGCTGGGGGGGCAGGGGAGAGGTGGAGAGGCTGGGGGGGCAGGGGAGAGGCTGCAGGGGGGCAGGGGAGAGGCTGAGGGGCAGGTGAGAGGCGGAGAGGCTGAGGGGCAGGTGATAGGCTGGGGGGCAGGTGAGAGGCTGAGGGGCAGGTGAGAGGCTGGGGGGGCAGGGGAGAGGCGGAGAGGCTGGGGGGGCAGGGGAGAGGCTGGGGGGGCAGGGGAGAGGCTGGGGGGGGCAGGTGAGAGGCGGAGAGGCTGGGGGGGCAGGGGAGAGGCTGCAGGGGGGCAGGGGAGAGGCTGGGGGGCAGGTGAGAGGCGGAGAGGCTGGGGGAGCAGGGGAGAGGCTGGGGGGCAGGGGAGAGGCTGGGGGGGGCAGGTGAGAGGCTGAGGGGCAGGTGAGAGGCTGGGGGGGCAGGTGAGAGGCTGGGGGGGCAGGTGAGAGGCTGGGGGGCAGGTGAGAGGCTGGGGGGCAGGTGAGAGGCTGGGGGGGCAGGTGAGAGGCTGAGGGGCAGGTGAGAGGCTGAGGGGCAGGTGAGAGGCTGATGGTTAGGTGGAGAGGCTGGGGGGCAGGTGAGAGGCTGGGGGGCAGGTGAGAGGCTGGGGGGGCAGGTGAGAGGCTGGGGGGCAGGTGAGAGGCTGGGGGGCAGGTGAGAGGTTGAGGGGCAGGTGAGAGGCTGGGGGGGCAGGTGAGAGGCGGAGAGGCTGAGGGGCAGGTGATAGGCTGGGGGGGCAGGGGAGAGGCTGAGGGGCAGGTGAGAGGCTGGGGGGGCATGGGAGAGGCGGAGAGGCTGGGGGGGCAGGGGAGAGGCTGGGGGGGCAGGTGAGAGGCGGAGAGGCTGGGGGGGCAGGGGAGAGGCTGCAGGGGGGCAGGGGAGAGGCTGGGGGGCAGGTGAGAGGCGGAGAGGCTGGGGGGGGCAGGGGAGAGGCTGGGGGGCAGGGGAGAGGCTGGGGGGCAGGGGAGAGGCTGGGGGGGCAGGTGAGAGGCTGAGGGGCAGGTGAGAGGCTGGGGGGGCAGGTGAGAGGCTGAGGGGCAGGTGAGAGGCTGGGGGGGCAGGTGAGAGGCGGAGAGGCTGAGGGGCAGGTGATAGGCTGGGGGGGCAGGTGAGAGGCTGAGGGGCAGGTGAGAGGCTGGGGGGGCAGGGGAGAGGCGGAGAGGCTGGGGGGGCAGGGGAGAGGCTGGGGGGGCAGGTGAGAGGCGGAGAGGCTGGGGGGGCAGGGGAGGGGCTGCAGGGGGGCAGGGGAGAGGCTGGGGGGCAGGTGAGAGGCGGAGAGGCTGGGGGGGCAGGGGAGAGGCTGGGGGGCAGGGGAGAGGCTGGGGGGGCAGGTGAGAGGCTGAGGGGCAGGTGAGAGGCTGGGGGGGCAGGTGAGAGGCTGAGAGGCAGGTGAGAGGCTGGGGGGGCAGGTGAGAGGCTGGGGGGGCAGGTGAGAGGCGGAGAGGCTGGGGGGGCAGGGGAGAGGCTGCAGGGGGGCCGGGGGGAGACGGGGCGGCCGGGAGCAGGATGGGCAGGCAGGCTGGTTCCCTCCCCCCATGCAGCGCCGAGGTCCGAGGTCCGGGGTCCGGGGTGCAGGGCTGGTGTTGAGCTTCCGGCACACACAGTGTGACAGAGGCCGGAAGCTCCCAGCTGCAGCCCCGCGTTCCTGGATCTTCTCTCCTGCTAGGCGATGACGTCACATCACGTGAGCGCCGCCGAGCAGGAGAGAAGACCCGGGACCGCGGGGCTGCAGCTGGGAGCTTCCGGCCTCTGTCACACTGTGTGTGCCGGAAGCTCAACACCAGCCCTGCACCCCGGACCCCGGATCTCGGACCTCGGCGCTGCATGGGGGGAGGGAACCAGCCTGCCAGCCCATCCTTCTCCCGGCCGCTCCGTCACACCTCCCCCCCCCCCCGGCGCGGACTAGGCACCCATGGGCCGGTGCCTACGGACGTTTTTTTTTTATAATAAAAAAAGTGTTCCCTGCGGGTGCCGCCCCCCCCAGGGCGCTTCCCTAGGCACCGGACCACGGGTGCCTAGTGACAAATACGGCCCTGACTAGAGGTATACTGCTGTGCCGGTTACTGTGTCTATTTGACATTTCCTTTAATAACATTAATAATTCCTTTAATTATACAGCACCAACTTATTTTGCAGAATTTTGCATAACTCATCATCACTCAAGTTAGTCCCTGTCCCCATTGGGGCTCACCATCTTAATTCATCAGTATGTTTTTGGAGTGTGGAAGGAAACTGGAGTAAATTTGAACAAACACGAGTAGGAACATACACACTCCTTGAAGTTGTTGCCCTTAATAGGATGTAAACTGAGACCCCATGGCTGCAAACCACAATGCCATTTCAGTTGAGTTTCCAAATAACAGATAGTTAGGAACAAGGGTACTATAGATATCTGCCACTCACTTAATGTTCGTAATGCTTAGTTAATCAATAGTGGTGGTAGGAAGATTTCCCTAAACATTCTCCCAGCTTAAGAAATTAATGGATAGCAGGAAATAGTTCAGAAATGCCTGAGGGTTACATTGTCCTATCAGTGTAGCATTCCAATAATTGAAACTGAAAAGAAAAACAGAGGAATATCCTACAGTATTACAGTGCTTAGACATGTGATAGCAGAAAACTTAACCCCTTTCCTGCTGGCCCGTTTCTGCATATGGAAGTGCCAAAGCTATGTCTGTGCCATCTGCATCAGGTCCCAGCTGTCAATGTTAGCCGGGCACAATCCTCAACTGTTGGGTCCGTAATCACGTTCAGATCCCAACAGTTTTTAAATCCTGTCTCACTTTATGCAGTATTAGCTCCATGATGCTTTAAATTATCCAAGTGAGTTTTTTAATGACACACTGTACTTTAGGTTAGTACTTAGTAGTAAATTTTGACCGATATCCTTGCAATTTTCTTATGAAAACAGCCACACTTTTTGAAAAAAGTAAGTGTCACTATAGCCTCCTCTACGTTTTGTTGAATTAACTACCTCATGAGGAAGCACTGCTATAAACCTGCCTCATGATCTTGAGTGTCCGCCGTTATAAAAAGGTCTCAAGATCATAGGGCATGTAGATAGCAGTGATTCCTGATGTCCTTATGTAGATGAAAAACATGAGGAAGAATGGTGGGGTGTTGAGTCTCCGCAGTTGGCAAAGTCCAAAGCAGGTACTACAAAAAAACATTTATTTGTCCCTTGAGACAAATAAATGTGTTTTTATAAGCACCTGCTTTGGGCTTTTTCCTATATCTACTATCGGCCAGCACCTGTAAAGGTTTAATCAACATCCACCGCTGCCAACTGCGGGGACTCGACACCTCATCATTCTGCATTACCTGCTGGGACCCAGTGGCTTAGGATCCCAGCAACCTAGAAACTTGTGGCTGCTCCGAACTCCATCATTTTCTTCACTGAGAGAGTTTTTAGAGGTTGTGCTCTGAGTACAACATCATAAGGGGAGAAAATCTAAGTGCTTCTGTTTTCATCACCTTTCTCCAGGATTTCACCCTTTGGTGTCTGCATATCTCTTTTAGCTTCTTGAAGAGGCTATAATTAGCAGTACTCCCTCAAATTGTCACCGTCGTTATATTGTCACTTCCTGTTTTCTGACTCTTTTTTTTTTTCTCAGAGTCAGAGACAGGAAGTCTTGTGTATCCCAGGCCATCTGAGTGCTCAAAGAGAGAAGGCAGTCATGTGATTGATGGACACATTGAGCCAACAACCAGCAGAAGACTAAAAATCTGCCTTCCGGAGAGTGGACCTGGATTTCTGGTGAGTTCAGCTTTGTTTTACAGCATGATAACAACAACAAAAATGAATGTATATTGCAAACTTGATTTCACATCTACTGTTAATTTATATTTTGAAACTTATAACGACAGTGACACTTTAAGTCTACGGGGAAAATTTATCCAACATGGTGCAAAGGGAAACTGGCTCAGATTCCACCTTTCATTTTCCAAAGAGTCTGTGAGGAATGAAAAGTAGAATCTGATTGGTTGCTAGGGGCAACTGAGCCAGATTCACTTTACACCATGTTTGATAAATCTCCCACTCGGTATCTCGTAGGTGATCACGATTTGAGATGGTCGTACAACTGAGAACACCAAGTGACAACCAGTAACGACAGGGGATTTGTGTTTTTAATTACATCTTTATAAAAGTTCATTCTCAGCACTAACCATCATGCTTCATAAATTTTATTGTAGAAAAAATCATCAGAAAAATATGTACAACGGCAACAGGACGTTTCGGCGTCAAGCCTTCCTCAACTGGCTTGACGCCGAAATGCCCGTATACATATTTTTCTGATGATTTTTTTCTAAAATAAAATTTATAAAGCATGAAGATGAGTGCCGAGAATGAACTTTTACAATACTGTTGGATTTTTTTCTTACTGCGAGCATCACCCTAGACGCAGAAGTGCCGCCTTGTGTCCTTGTGTTGCCTTGTGGCCTTGCGATTACGCAATACACAGATATATGCAAATTGCATAACTTGCCTGTTTTCAGCTTTTTGTCCACCTCTAGTGGCCAGACATAGGCTGAAGGGGACCAAAAAAGCCTTCAATCTGAAGATAGGTTTGTGTTCCAAAGGTGGGACCTGCATCTAGGAGACTCTCATGGCATATCCTGTGGAAAAGTGTCCCAGATAGGTATACTACTTAAAAAAATTTAATTATATAGAAGCTTCTCTGTGGTGTTGATCAGCAGCATCTATAGGACTTCAGACAGAGAAGTATCCCTTTATAAAGAAAAAATCTCTGTCTGGTAACCATTGGGGCTCTGCGATGTGATTGCAGAGTCCCGATGGTAGCCACAGACCCCGGAAGCCTTAGTCTTCTGGTGTCCTGGCTATGGAGGCCGGCGGGGAAGGGAGGGAGGTATGGCCGGCTTGGGCATGCGGCCTCAAGCTTTACCCTTCCCCTTTCTCCCCTGTCACTGTTACAAGCTTCTAAGAGCGGCAGGGGGCAGAGATAGGGACTTCAGCTCGTAGGACCCCATTAGCTAAAGTAAAAAAATTATTGTGAAAGGATCAAGTAGTAACAGATACTATATAATCTGTGGGCAGATGTGATTCTGTAAAGAAAGCAGCCAGGTTTTTCTAATCCCATACAAACCATTTAAGTGCAGCCAGTAGCCAATAGCATTGAAGAATGACAGAAAAGGAAGAATAATCTTGTGGTTTTCACTTGCACAGCCCAGTAACATACCTCCATTTAGTTGTGTTTAGTTGTGCTCTGTGTGTTTAAGGATTCATTGTGTACAGAGCACCCTTGAAACCCACAGTTGAGGGACCAGGATGAAAGAATTCATGTCCCTGGCAGTAAAATGGAGCTACTAGGGTCATTTAACATGATTATGAAAATTTGCCTGGGGTTTTCTCAATGTATAATTTATTTTATAAGTGGCTTTTGAAAGCCTGACAACAATTTTGTGTTCTTAATTAGCCAGCTGTTACTTATTCCCTTCTGGAAAACTAAGATGACAGTCAAGGGTTATTTTTCCTGGGACTCTTATATTAAAAAAAAAAAAAAAATTAAACGGTGCTTTCATAAAAAGCTCAAGCTAGTGTATTCTAGTGTATACAGTACAATTAACCCATTAGCCTACAGTACGGGTGATGTGCTTGCTGTAAAGTAGAAGTAGTTTAAAGACTAGAGATAAGCGAAATTATGAAAAATTCGGTTTGTGAATTCTTGGCGTTAAATTTGCAAACTTGCTAACCGAACCTTAACGAATAGTACTTAACCCCTTCACACCAGCAATCTGTATATAAACATTCCTATTGCACATACCCCGTGCAGTAAAAACATATATATGTTCCTGCAGTGAATAGCTTTTAATGTATGCAGGCTGCGTACCGCACACTGTTAAATGCTGCGATGCATAGCGATCAGGGCATTTAAATCAGTGACAGGATAAGCACCTAACTGATCTGGACCCCCACAGCATGGCTCAATAACTTACACAGAAAGAGGGGAGGTAAAACACCTGCTTGTCGGATCAGCGATCTGTGCAGACTCTATGTTTTAAAATATATTTTTGAAAAACCCTTATAAAATAAAGCCCCTGTAAACATTTAAATCACCTTTTTTCCATTATACAAATAAAAACATAAAACAATATATATATATATATATATATATATATATATATATATATATATATATATATATCATAACGTGTGGAATTGTCTGATCTATTAAAATATAACAATATTGTTCCCACATGGTGAACAGCGTAAATGAAAAGAGAAAACAACCCAAAAGGATTGCTGTTTTTTTTTTTTTAATTATATATCAGAAAAAAATTTAAAAGCAATCAAAATGTTTCCTTTACATTAATATGATACCTTTAAAAATTAAAGATCATGACACAAAAAATGACGAACCAACCAGCCCCGTAGGTGGAAAAATAAAAGCATTATGGTTTTTAGAAGGCGAGGAGGAACATTGCTTGTATTTGACCTGGACATCCATGCATCAATGACCTTTGGCATGAAGGGGTTAAGAAACTAAACAATTATTTAGCTTTTATTAAGCAGTTTTGGTGCGCAACTTATCTGTCTGCACTCCCCTGGGTTCCTCTTTCGCGCCCCCATGCTGCCAGCTCGCTCAGCCAATTACTGAAAGAGACGGGACAGCCCTGCAGCAGGTGACTGGCTGAGTGGGCTGTCACTCTCCAGAGAAGAGTCCTGTCTAAGTCAGTCACATATTGGCTGAGCAGCCTGTCATTCCAGAGATGAGAGTGAAAGCCCTCTAAGCCAATCAGTTAATGACTGAGATGGGACAGGACCACAGCCAGGGATTAGCTAAACAGGCTGTCACTCATGTCTGGAGAATGACAGCCCGCTCAGCCAATCACTGTCTGCGGAGCTGTCCTGTCTCTGGCTGAGCTGACTGGAGGCAGTGAAGCACGGGAGAGGACACCAGGGGAGCGCGGACAGGTGAGAATATAATTTTAAAACAAAACATGCAAACATTCTTGCTTATGCCTAGTAAGGAGCTATTTGCAATACAACAGTGATGTGATCTTTGGGAAGAGACCATAATAAATCATTAGAGGTTTCCAGGGACGAATTTGATAATAGATTCTAAAAAAAAAAAAGAACAGATTGTGCATTATTATGTGACCATTCCTTTAAAATGCAAGTAGAAAAAGGTATATCAGAAATAATACAGCACAGAACATAAATGTTTTCTGGGGCACAAGAGAAGTCATGCAGCGTATGGCTGAAAAGGACTAAGCAACAGGCTCAAGTAATACAGGCAATTCATCAACAATTGGATGACATACAAATAGTGTTATATTATGATATTGATGTATTTTGGCATATGAGGTCTTGTAAATGTACAATAGCAGCCCAGCTGTGCTTGGCTGAAAGGGATGAAGACACAACTTATTACCTTTGATCTCACTAGTTATGTCCTTGCGTTTTTCATTTCTATACCATCTGTAAAGCCGGGAGCAAGTTTCTTTTCATTAAAGTTGATATGATCAAATGACAAAAAAAGAGTTAATTAGAAATGTACAAAGAACAAGGCGTCTAATGACATAAAGATATTTAGCATTCGTTCCCAAGTGAGTTGTTGGACATTTAATAATAAATGCTTGATGTTCAAAGACCAAATGAAAAATATATTACAGTAACAATAGCACAGTGAGGAAGCCTCGCTAAGGTCAGATAGACTCAGTCGGCTTGGTGAGCAGATGAGGGGATGATTTACAGAAACCTTAACAAAGGCTATAAAGAGTGATCACCCTCTTAGCACAGTTGAAAATCTCACCAGGGAATATGTAAATTGAAGCTACTAACCTGAGTTAGAGAAAAATATTCTCTTCTCTTTATTAAGGAAAAAATTGTCAGAGACTTTTCCTGTTTTCATTCGACAATACATTTTTCTATTATATTTTTTTTACAAGTTACACACTTAAAGCGACTCTTTACCCACAATCTGACCCCCCCAAACCACTTGTACCTTCGGATAGCTGCTTTTAATCCAAGATCTGTCCTGGGGTCCGTTCACCAGGTGATACAGTTATTGTCCTAAAAAAAATGTTTAAACTTGCAGCCCCGTGGCCAACGGCCGTGGCTTAGAGTATCTGTGCCCTAACTTTGCACCACTTCTCCGTCACTTCTCCCCACCCTCTTCATCATTGGGAATGCCACTGGAACATTTTCTCCTGTCTGAACATTGCACAGGGGCCTTAATGATCCAGCTAATGTGCCGTGCTGACACAGGTGATGAATAGGAGACAATCTGCCTGGAGCATTCTTAATGATGAGGAGGGCGGGGAGGAGGGACAGAGAGGTTGTGCCAGCCTAATGCATACACAATCAAAGCCCCGGCCGTTGGGCATGGGGCTGCCAGTTTCAGGGTCTGTCCACACACACACACATAAATCTCGCTGCGAGTCTGGCAGGTCTTGACAGTTCCCTGTCACTACATACTCGCAGCTGTCTAAAAGACCGCTGCGAGTATGTAATTCTGCCACCCACTCAACCCCTTCGGCTTCCGCTCTGCTGTGTGTATTCATTACCTCTCCTTGCTGTACGGGCCCCGGCGTACTGCTCTCCCGCCCAGCCAATCAGTAACATGTAGTGACAGAGAACTGCCAGGACCTGCCAGACTCGCAACAAGATTTATGCTGCGAGTCTGTACGTGTGGACAGACCCTTAAAGTTGTTTTTTAAGACAATAACTGCATCACCTGCCAAACGGACCCCAGGACAGATCCTGGATTAAAAGCAGCTATCCGAAGGTACAAGTGGTTTTGGGGGGGGGGGGGGTCAGATTGTGGGTACAGAGTCGCTTTAACCCTTAGGCAATCCTGGAAGTATCCGTACGTCCAGGGCCGCCCACAGGTGACAAGAGCAGGACCGCGGTGGCCGCACTCTGAACCGTCGCGGCCCCGGGTTCTGCATGTAGCGGTCCGATCGCCATGCCCGCTAATTAGATAATCAGATGCAGCTGTCAAAGATGACATCTGCATCCGATTACCTGATGCAGCCGTTACCTGGTGTCTAGTGGCGGAGATCGCCCCTCGGGGCGGTGTCCCAGAGGAGCGATTCCTGTGTCTTGTCCCGACTAGGGTCTGCGCCGTAATGACGCTGATCCCGGCTCGGCATTGGGTTGCTTCCGGCTGCAGCAGCCGGAAGCAATTGAGTGCCTATCTCATCGATCTACAGTATGCTCAATATCTATGCAGCATAGAACTCAATGAGAGATCAGTGAACTTATACTAGAAGTCCCCCAGGGGGGGATTCTAGTATAAGTGTAAAAGTAAAAAAAAAAAGTGTTATTATTAGTAAAAAGCCCCCTCCCCTAATAAAAGTGTGAATCACCCACCTTTTCCCATGCTATAAATAAAAATAAATAAATAAACATGTTTTGTAAGTGCGTAATCGCCCGAACTATTAATTAATCATATTCCCAAACTCATACGGTAAACGACGTAAGCGCAAAAAAATCACAAAGTGCAAAACTGCGCATTTTTGATCGCATCAAAAAATGACACCTCACACAGCCCTATAAACCAAAGGATAAAAGCGCTATAAGCATGGGAATGGAGCGATTTTAAGGAACATATTTTTGTTAACAATGGTTTGAATTTTTTACAAGCCATCACATAATATAAAAGTTATACATGTTACATATCATTGTAATTGTAACGACTTGAGGAACATATATAACATGTCAGTTTTACAACAGGGCGAATGGCGTAAAAAAAAAAAAATACCCTCCAAATAAAATAAATGTTTGTTTGTTTTTCATTTTCACCACACATTGAATTTTTTTCTACTTTCGCAGTGTACTTTATGAAAAAATTCAGCCTGTCTTTGGAAAGTACAATTAGTGACACAAAAGATAAGGGCACATGTGGGTTTCTAGGTGAAAAAATGCAAGTGCTATGGCCTTTTAAGCACAAGGAGGAAAAAACGAAAAAGCAAAAATTTAAATTGGCCCGGTCCTCTAAGGGTTAAACACAGAAATAATGTAAGGTAATAAAAACGAGAAAGTGAGCAAAAAAATTTATAAAATATAATGTTACACAGCATGGTGTAGTCTTTTGGTGTTCTGATATAATGAGCCTCTGGGGCTAAGTCATAGATGAATGGTGTACTTCAATGTAGGGATGGTGCTTTGTGAGTAGTTATCTAGAAAACTTTGTATGTAGAATTTTGTCCAACATCAAAGGTTTTATTCCATCTACAGAATATTGGATAACTGATCAGTGTGGGTCCAATTATTGAGATTCCCATCCATCCCGCAATGTATCAATGGAGACTCAGGAGTGAGTACTTCATTATAGATTTTTTTTCACTGATCTCCCTGAGCTCAGTGATTGTTGTGTTTGTCTACTTTTCATTGCCCTCGTTAGCCAGAATCCTGCTCCACACTGACGAGAGGCAATACCCTGAAACAGCTGTCTGTGGATGGGTGCCTGGCTTTGATAAACCCTTGTCATGTTGCAATACTCACAACTGAGTTAGAATTTCACAGAAAAGGGGCCACACTGACTATTTTGTCTCAATACTTGCAACTGAGTGGGACTTAAGGGGCTACGTATCAGGGTGGCTTGGTGTTCTCCCCACTGCGAGGCACCTCTTGGCAACAGGTTTTTCTTCCCTGGAGGGATAACTGGCTATTCCTGTGTTTTGAGACTCGCAACCGATTCTCCAATGACCCATTTTTTGCATATTTAAATTTATAAGGAGCAATCTAGCAACGGAGACTCTTGAGTGAGTACTTCATTGATTTTTTTTTTCCACTTATCTCCCTGAGCTCAGTGATTGCCGTGTTATGTTATTCTGTAGATAGGGAACAACTTTTCATGTAGGGAATACCATTTTGCCCTGTTGTTATAATGAAAGTAACCTCAGCATCTTTTGTTGAAGCCAGGGGATAAAGTGTGCAAAGGCTGGAGGATGAGTAGGAAATACTGAGTTGGTTAAGCTAGTAGTCCTCAATGGTCATGGTGCAGTTCTTAGTGGTTGCAATATCTTGAGGTCTTTCACTAGTCCTCCTGTTCTCTCCTAGGTGGGCAGAGTTAAAGAGAGGCAGCACTAGTGATTATGGCAATGTTATTTTACCAGGCACTCTCCATGTACTGGTTAAGGCCAAACATATTTATACACTTCAACAACTCATTCCCTTTATTGGAAAAAACAAGATTCAAGATTTTAATATGAACAAACGGTCAGTCTCTTCACTGGAGGATTCAACCTTAAATGTTGGTATTCCTAAAGTACTCAGAGCTGGTCCACTTTACTCTACCCCTTCATATCTCTAGTGTCTGGTTTTCTTTCTGGAAAGTGCAGTAACTGAATTCTGGTAGAGCTCAAATGTGGTATAACAAATCACTGATGCACAACTCATTATTGGCATGTAATGGTGAATACTCATTTCTACTCTCCACCCACTTATAGAACAGGGCTAGGTAGGAGAATGCCTTGGAGGGAAATCTTAGCAGATTCTGAGCAGGAGCTCTCATAGTCCTGAGCTGTCAGCAGCTATTCTCCACTGAAAAAAATCATTTGCTTCTCACATACAGAGGCTGACTTTCTCACCTCTCGACAGAAAGTGGTCTCGGCATGGCCTCTCACTAAAGAGGCTTGTTGTTGACGGACTAAATCTTGTTTCCCTCAACTGTATTAGACCAAGCTCTACAGACCCCATGGGGATCCCAATGGGACACTGTAATTATAGTGAATTGTTTTAGGCTCAGTTCTATGTGCATTATTATCAAGTATTATAATAAATATTTAGAATTTTTAACATGACTGACAATTACGTAGCATGCTTTCTATATGTGTAGAGGGTGTAACATAACTTTATATCAAAACATATGTTACGGTTGTCCCCCCATATCCCCAGAATAAAAAGGAGTAAAGCTAGCCATACACTTTACATATCTGTTAGACAAGCTAATTTTATATGTTTTCACTGGGAAGAAGACCAGGAAGGAAGATAACCGGGCAGCTACATACTGTTTGTTCCCACTTTAGGAACATATCAGAGGAATGCTGCCTTCTCGTTAAAGGGGTACTCCAGCCAGGGGGTATTTTCAAACTATGGCCGGGGAGGGGTGGTCACACCAGGAAGAGGCTGCAGGATGTGTGTACCGGGTGGCGCAATCGGAGACCCCACGCTGGACCGGCGAGATAAGTGACCTCCGCCGTCCATAATCACCCCCCTCACCTGCCATAGCTTAAAAATACCCCAGGCCGGAGTACCCCTTTAAATAGACGGCCGCTAAGATCATGTTATTTATTTGCAGCCATCTTTTTAACAAGACTGTGACATTTCCCCAATATTTTCCCATCCCGCTAAGATTGATGGTAAGACATGTGTATAACTTTGGAACTCATTTATTTATTTATTTATTTATTTATTTATTCTAATTGACGGACTACTCCTTTATGAATAAAAGGGGAAAAGTCATGGGGAAAAGTCAAAGTCCCCACATTGGACAATTGATCATTTCCTAAAAAATTGCTGAATTTTGCCAATGTTTATGTAATGTTATCTACATTTAGGAATAAGAGCTTTTTTATTTCCATGTCTAATGTCTAATAATGCCAATGTTAGGAAATCATAACTGGGTTCCTGGTGATATTATGTATTATGGAGAAAATGTTGGACACAAAGAAAGCAGTTTTGGGCATTGCCAGGAAATATTAAGGATTCTTTGTAATGCATTTCATCTCATCATTGTTTTCATTATTATGTAGTAGTGGGTAGAACAGTGAAAGAGGAACATTACATAAGTTTCATGGAATATCTCCTTTTTGAGTTACATAGCAAACCAATGCATTTTGAGAAATCTTTATTGCTTCCTGTGAGGTCACGTAAGTTCAATAAACCGTTTGACATAGAAAGAGGCCTGGATGTAGCCTCAAGAACCGTTAAGTTGGCTTCAATTGATAATAAGTTAGAGGAGTGAAGGATTTGTCATACAGTATATGGAAATAATTATAAAATTCTTTGCAGGATATTAGGAAGCTGTGATGAAGGGAATTGAACTGTATCAACTGAGAGTTTTTTGCACAGCTGCAGAATCTGGATAAGGCCTTTCTGTTTCCAGTCTGAGATGTCTAAGTTTAGAATAAGGATTTCTAAGATGAGTTAACTTTGCTTAAATTTCATTAGGCGCTCTTATTTCTTAGAATACTAAATACATTAATAAATAAATTTTTTCACTATTCAACAAAACATGTATACATTCTTATTAAGGCTATGTTCACACAAAGTATAAAAAATGGCCATTGTTTTAACTGAAAATTGCATTGAAGTCTATGGACAACGGTCGGAAATAATTGACATGATCATTATTTTGACAGCCATAGCGAACAACAGCTGCTGTTCAATACATTGTATGAAACAATGGCTGTAGTTTGCATTGACATTTATGCAAATCATTGCATTATGAAAAGAACGGCTGTGGTGTAAATTGAAAAAAATGGCTGATGTATTCATAAAAACAACATAGCCTAAAACTTGTTAGCCCCAGTCCTCCAGTAAAAAACATGTTAACCTTACAATGTTTTTTTAAACATGGAACTCTATGGATGACTGTTGGCTCAAGGGGCATCCATCACATGTATACTCCCCCCCCCCCAATAGGAGCCTATA
The DNA here is from genome assembly GCF_027789765.1 of Dendropsophus ebraccatus. Classification (NCBI taxonomy): domain Eukaryota; kingdom Metazoa; phylum Chordata; class Amphibia; order Anura; family Hylidae; genus Dendropsophus; species Dendropsophus ebraccatus. The sequence goes on from NC_091456.1 coordinate 27,091,199, forward strand.
TAATCTCATGCTTTGCATTTCAAGATGTGTTAAAATATGACACATCTCTATATCAATAGGTATTCCTTTGATGAGAAACAAACGTGTGGTATTTAGCGTGGAAGGATTTAAAGTTTAATAAAAAAAAGCATGCAAATAACATGGACATTAAATGAGATTTTAAGGCTTAGAAAAACATGGCAAATTCTTCCAATAATAACCCCTAATATCCTTAGTTTGGGGGACCGGTGTGGTGCTGTTTTTGTAAGAAAGTATCTAGGCTTTTCTAATAATAAATAGCCCCTTTAGAAGAGAGTTTGGCCCAAGGTCCAAGCAGCTTTCTATGTATACCCAAGGAGCAGAGATCTGGGTTGTCAAACAGTAATCGTTGATATCAGGTAACTCTAGTCCCCTAACAAAATGCAAAGTTCACCGCATCGACCAAAAATTATGTGCTGCGAGATCATACATGTGCAAACCTGTTCTAGCCGTGTTCCAAAGGTATCCAGGGAGGTGCACTCTACACCTAGGAGCTTGCTAGGTCAGCATCAGCAATCCAAACGAAAAAGTCCATGTGAGGCACTCCGTCCCATAAAATCATATACCTTTATTAACTGCACACCAGTATAAAATCCACATAAATAGTGTATAAAGCAACGCGTTTCGACACAACCGTCTTTATCACAGCATAACCTGTTATGCTGTGATAAAGAAGGTTGCGTCGAAACGCGTTGCTTTATACACTATTTATGTGGATTTTATACTGGTGTGCATTTAATAAAGGTATATGATTTTATGGGACGGAGTGCCTCACATGGACTTTTTCGTTTGGATTGCGAACTCTAGTCCCCTATTTAGTCTGCTTTTGAAGAATGTCTATAAACTCTGTTCTGATAATAATAAAAAAAATAGGAAGTTAATTAGTAAAGCTCTGAATAAGTACTGTATAATAGTTGAGTAGAATGACCATGTTAAATGCATAGAATATTGAATTACCTAGGCTTTTATTGTTTGTAGAAGAGGGAAAAAGGTTAAAGATGTTGATCATTTTGATTATTTTGAAAGCTTAAAGATGTTGATCAAGTTTATCATTTCAAAAAAGGGGCAGACTGAGTTAAAAGCCAGAAGGATGTTTTAGTTTTCCAAGTCGGATATGATAGGACCATTTGAGAATTGCAGATTCAGGAAATGTTTTTAAGGTGTTCGCAGCAAGAGGTGGTAAGAGAGGGGGGTGAAAGGGGGGGGGAGATGGGGAAATACTATTAATTCTGTTTTGTCCATGTTAAGTTTATGAAAGCAGGGGGAAAAAAAGGAAGTTATAGCTAATAGAGTCTCTGGAATCCTGGCCGAGAGAAGATGTCTGGACCAGAGCAGTAGATTTGAATAACATCAGCACAGAAATGGTATTTAAAGCCATGGGATTCTATTAACTGCCCTAGTATGTCATATACTTGAGAAACATTGGAGTATTCTCCAACCAAACCCTAATATTAGGGATAAGATCTCATAAAAGCCCCAGATCACGTATAGGAGAAGTCTTAATTTACGAGACAGATGGGTGAGGAGTCACTTTATCCCACCCAGGGCAACAGATATCTGGTTGGTTAGAAAAACAGTTGGAAATTACAGATGTAGGGGCTGTATAGCATGTAAATTTATGGACATCACTAAACATGTTACCAGTTACATCATTGGACACAGATATGAGATTATATTAATTGTAGATCAAAAGGGATCATTTACAAAGCCACATATATTTGTGGATTGGAGTATATTGGCAAGACCAACAGGGAGTTTAAACGACGTATTGGAGAGCATGTGAGGGATGTCTCTAATGGGGCAGATAAACCCATATCATGCCATATTAAAACCGTACACAATGGAGAGGTGTCATGTCTTAAGTTTGTGGGTCTAGAATTAATCAGACCCCTGAGCGAGGAGGCAATTGGGACAGGCGTCCTACAGAAAGAATCTGAATGGATCTTTCGAATGAAGACTGTGACGCCGAGGGGGTTAAATGAGCAGCTTAGTTTTGCTTGTTTTCTGTGGTTCTCATAAGCGCCTTGTTAGCCAGCCAGTTCTGCATTCGTCTTTCTGTGTTAATTGTATATAGTGTACATTGTGGTTGGGGTGGTTATATTGTGACACCAGATAAGTGTATGTAATGACTGTTAGTATTATCCTTCTCAGCATGCTGATCTGCCTAGAACTCTCTGTTCTAGCTAGTGTCACAGTATGTTGCCTAGCAACAGAACGCACACCTTTTGTGTGAGTACGCCCTCTCTCCGGCTTCATGTAGAATGGAATGCATGATATGGATGTGGGCGGAATAGGTAGGCGGGAGTATGTAGCGGTACGTTCAAATCTCCTTCGTTGAGCATAGGATGTGGACAGGCATATGCTGCTAGCTCCAGGCGCCATTCCGCTCATGTATCCACGTGCAGCCACTGCTGTAGAGCGTTCTTCTTTTTAGGTCAGTCAATTTTTCTCGTGTGTGAAAATTTACACCCAGCGTCTTTTTTCTCCCCTGATGATTCCAATTGGATGAAACGCGTAGAAAGCAGCTGGACAGGGTGAGTGTAGGGGTGGGGTGGGGCAGGGTCTGCCCTTTTTAGGGTGACAAACCTGTTGGTTCCCCAAGCAGGGGTAGACGGTGTACCTTACCCTAGGGACAGCTGTCATGATTCAAATGAACAACACAAGTAGTAGGTACATAGTGGGTACGTTTATCTTGATTTTTTCGGCAATGTGTTTGGGATCATTATCCTGCTATAGAATTGATCCTGTTGCTAATCATATTCTAGTATAATGTATTAATATTGTTAGTACATTTCAGCATTCATTATGACTTCAATCAATCCCCAAACCTGACTTAACACTATAGTTGACCAATGCTTGTACGCGTGGCTCACAGAGATTTCATTTCTTTGGTGCCATAGAAATTTTGCCTTGTTTTTAGGAGAAATTCAGAAATTATTGCCAAACATTAAAAAATATACTTAAGTTTTGTTCTGGTTAATTTTCCCTCTATTATTTCTAGTAGTTATTACTTCTTGAAAGCCACACTGTGTTTTTGATCCACGGCATTACGTTACGAGAATATGGACACACAAAAAGCTGTGGATTCCTCAGATATGAAGCAAGAGTGGAGAATGATTTTTCCAGTCTCTCAAAGATAAAAGGTGCTGTGTATCTGATTATATCACTTTGTAAAGGAACAGGTGTTATTAGTCTGACATGGAGAATCAGAGACCAGGCAAGAGAAATACCAAAAAGCGCCCATAGGGTGAATGTTTGAAACAGATATTGAAATAGATAAATCATTTATACCCAACTTTTATTGTTGTGCTCAGGTAGGCAGACTGCTATTTATCCCCAAAGGCATGTAAAAAGATGGCAGTAAAGCTGCCCTTTCTTTTAAATGCGATACTACTCCAAAGCAATTGGAAAACTAATGGAAAACCATTGTGGTTCCTTTAGACACTTGGATCCACAGTGCTAGGAATAAAATTGTCATCTCCCTGGTGCCAATATCACAAACTCTGTTAAACTCTTTCATTTTATTGTTAAAAAATTAATGTTTTTTTGAGGTGCTGAGGTCTTTCTCTTTTAAGCTCATGACTCATGTCCTGTAAACATAAGGAAGAGGCTTTGGTGCCTCGAAACTTTTCCTTTTTTGGACTATACAGAAAGTGAACAATTTTTCGCCTAGCTAAAAGAAGTGACACATGGGGTTTTCGCTGTACTGCTCCTTATACACTATTTCAGACATAATATTGTATGTTGGTTTCACCTGGAATGTTTCTATTGCTGCTTGTATGTCCAGGTTACACTGAAGTAGTGCTCTCCTGTTAGCTTTCCAAGAGTTATAACTCTTTTATTTTAAACCTACAGGACTGTTTGGGAGCTCATTTTTTTGCACCCTAATCTATACCTTTCATTGGTACAATGTTGATGTAGATAAGAATTTTAGATTTTTATCATTATTTTCCCTGATACAAAATGTTTTTTTTTTTTCTGCTTTTGGTTTACACTGCTCACGGTGTTCAAACAATATCATTATTTTTGAGTAGTTTGGAGAATTCAGCACACTACACAATTGCTATAGATTGCAGCATTTAAGAGGTTAATGGCAGATATCAGTGTGTTTGCTGGTGTCTTTCCTTGAGTATGGCCTGCTGGCACTTGTGGATAGAACCAGCAGACAGAAAAGTGTGGCACTGTTCACACTGAAGCATTGAGCACTGCCCATACATTAAAGTTCTCTTCACACTGTCGACATATCTATCCTTTACTAATGTGATTTACAGGGTGATTGTAACTTTTATTGAGGAGAAGCTTTGTAATACTTTAAAAAAATATGTATATACATATACATTTTTAACACCATTTAAGTACCCCCAGGGGACATTTCTAAGCAGTAATTGCTTTTACTTGTCAATGTTATGTTATTGTGTACCATTGATTAACCAATAGAGTCTGCCTGAGGCAGACTCTAGGAGGAGATTGCCTATTGGACAGTGCAGAGTTAAGTAAAAGACCTCTGTCTGTCAGGGACCAAGATTTAAAACCTCAGCTCCTGTCAATGACACATTTAAAAACCATGATTGCTATAGATCACAACATTGAAGGGGTTCATGGCAGACAGTGTGATCACTGGTGTCTGTCATTGAGTACTGGCTGCTGGCACTTGTAGAGAGAACCAGCAGATGGGAAAGTGCAGCACTGCTCACACTGAAGCAGACATTGAGCACTGCCCATACATTAAAATCCCCTCCATAGTATATATTCCTTCCAACTGCACAGGGCATGGGCAGTTGGAATGTATATAGCCATATGGCTGACATGAAGGAGTTAATTATTTTTTAAGTACTGTAATATATAAAATGTCTATAAAAGCTGATACTTTGGTTTGTGTGAAAAAGTAAGGTGAGGGATCTTATTTAATCAAAGGAGAGAACAAATATAATATAGGAAAAAGCTCCTCAGAGCCACAAAGGCCATAAAAAGATGGAAGAAATAAATATGTTTCTCAAGCATCAGAGTTGTCATGTATTCAGGGAGAAAAGCTGAAATTGTAATATAATATGCAATATGATTTAGAGACTATGGGAGCTGTGTGAAGTTATAAGAATATTTTATTCAATAAAATTCAATTCGGTTAGTAAAATAACTTTTTTCCTGATCTGCATGTAGCCTAACGTTAACGAAAATTAAACAGTCGAAATTTGAGGCTTGCTTCCCTTACAAACTGTTTTAATGGTTTAGTAAGAGAAAGCACTTATGAAAGTAATACCTTGGCCATAATGGAAATAGAAAAACAAATTATAATATTGTGCACATGGATGAGGTGATAGGGGACTCTTGATAATGTGCAAAGTCTAAAAGGTGAGTCTTGAGAGAATGTTTGAGCACTTGGAGACGTTGAGCATCTCATGGATGCTAACAGGAGATGAAAGAAGAAAAGATCAACACTTGCAGGACATAGCTCTCTATTAGGGGAGTATAGGAGATCAGCAAGAAGATACATGGTGAACAGCAATTATAATCCCAAGTTCACATTAGCAAAAATAGAATGAACTAAAATCCGTGTATTGTATATGTCAATGATGGATTGTATATCCTATAGGAATTATAACATACCAAAGTTTCATGTATTTAATATATCATACTTTTTGTGCCATTATTCTGGCATATTTTGTGTTTTTGTGCCGAGTGTAAAATTAAAGGAGAAGTATGGTGTTTCTAAAACCCCGGGGAGGGGGGAAATAATCACAATTACAAAGTTACCTCCCCTCTTGCCTGCAGTCAGCAGTGGCAAATGCTAAGGGGCACCCTCTGGAAGTAATCTTTCCCTGGGTTGTGTGCTGCTGAACTGGCCGCTCAGTCAATCAGTGACTGGAGCTGTTTCCCACCCCAGTCACTGATTGGCTGAGCAGCCAGTCCATTAGCTGGGTCGTGACGTGGACACACTGGAGATCGGCTGGTCCTGCCTCTCACCACAGGCACATTGAGAGGTAAGTTAGCAATTGTGATCAATTCCCCCCCCCCCCCCCCCCCCTGCAGGGTGCTGGGTTTTAGAAAACGCCGGACTTCTTATTTATAAAGCAGTTTGCGCTATTTTTAAGCATTTCACGCTGGCTACACCTTTTTTTTCAGTTTTAGCCAGATTCAACATGAGCTTTTTTTTTATTTGCACAAAAAAAATTGCACTACAGTTAGACCCTGGCGCAGTTTTTAGCCAATTTTTAAGCCAAAGAAACCACTCAAAAACAATTGTGCAAACACACAAAAAAGATTCATCAAGGCCTGTGAGTCTAATGATAAATTTTAAGCAAGGTCTGTGAGTTTTTGCAAAAGTGTAAAAAAATTGATAAAGTGATAATTAGGCCCCGTAATCTTATATAAAGAAACCCTCTTACTTGCTTTACCTGTTACCGTTTAATGATACCTGACATACTAGTGGAAATATCGCTAGTGTCTTTTTGAACCTTTTATAAAGGATGAGGCCAAGCCGTGTCAAACCTTAAATTTATGATATTGTACAAATTCAAAATGTTTCAAAATGGAGAGGTTGTAAAAAAGCTAACCCAATTGTGGAAAACAATGAATTGCTGTTTAAAATGACTCTGTACCCACAATCTGACCCCCCCGAACCACTTGTATCTTCAGATAGCTGCTTTTAATCGAAGTTCTATCGTGGGGTCGGTTTGGCAGTTGATGCAGTTATTGTCCTAAAAAACAACTTTTAAACTTGCAGCCCCGTGCCCAACAGGAGTATCTGTGCCCTAACTTTGCACCACCCCTTCATCCCTCCTCCCCACCCTCTTCATCATTAGAAATGCCACTGGAACATTTTCTCCTGTCTGAATATTGCACAGGTGCCTTAACGATCCAGTCCATGTTCAGTATTCACACAGCTGAGGAATAGCAGACAATGTGCCTGGAGCATTCCCAATGATGAGGAGGGTGGGGAGGAGGGACAGAGAGGTAGTGCCAGCCTAATGCATACACAGTCTAAGCCCCGGCCATTGGGCACGGGGCTGCCAGTTTAAAAGTAGTTTTTTGGACAATTACTGCATCACCTGCTGAACGGACCCCAGGACAGATCTTGGATTAAAAGCAGCTATCCGAAGGTACAAGCGGTTTGGGGGGGTTAGATTGTGGGTACAGAGTCACTTTAAGGGTATTGTCACACTGAGCAAAACAGGTGAAACTCTGCAGCGGAGCTCCCCGCAGCGGAATCCAATTCAATCATATCCAAGGTTAGAGATAATATTTAAATCTATTTGTGGATGAAGCTTAGGGGTCTTTGTAAGGCAGGAAGAAGGCCTGACCACTTACCATGCCTGATTTATCATGATTTATGCCTGAGAGCTAGTGTAGACTTCTGCAACTGCCGCCTGACAGCCTTAGACTTGACCAGATTTACTGAGAGGCATGCATCTCTTAGTAAATCCAGCATAAGGCATGAAGGTGGGCCTTTATGTAAGAGCGGCGAATGGATACGCTGGTCTCGATAAATTCTCTCAATAAGTAATTAAGTAAATCTTTAGTAAAAATTAATTATTAAGTCTTACTCTTTAAGCAAATGAATTTGAAAAAAGAAATTGGTGGAATTTTATGTTTTCATGCTTTTTGGCATCACATCTTATTTAGATCAAGAAAGATATGGATGAATGTCATATCACAGGGGTAAAAGATTGACTACTCACTAGATTTGCAATAGTAGATGCTGGCCTTGTGGGATAGAAGATTAGAGCAATATTCAGCATTGAGCTATGTTCACACAACGATTTTCAACAGCCATTAATTGATACTCAAAATAATGGTCCATTTTTTAAGCAATGACGGCCGTTGGTACATAAATTTATGTTGAATGATGGCCACTTTCAACACCCTTTTGGGTGTGGCTCTTTTTAAAAAGTTAATTGAATTTTGTTGAAAAGACAGTGAAAGGTATGGCCCCCCCCCCCAAAAAAAAAAATTCTGTGTTTGAACAACTTAAAATAACGGATGTTATAAACTAATTAACGCCAATAAAGGCCCAGAACATTGAATTGACAGCCGCTGGAAACAACGGCCGTTATTCTATGCATTGTGTGATCAAACAGCTGTTGTTTCCATAGACTTAAATGGAAATAATTGAAGATCGAGAACAACGGTTGTTATTTTAAGTATCAAACAGCTGGTTAAACTGCTTCGGAAAAGGACCTGGGGGTATTGGTTGACAGTAAACTCAACTTTAGTGATCAGTGCCAGGCAGCTGCCAAGGCTAATAAAATAATGGGATGCATCAAAAGAGGCATAGATGCTAAAGATAAGAACATAGTTTTTCCTCTTTATAAATCACTGATCAGACTTCACATGGAATACTGTGTACAGTTTTGGGCACCGGTATATAAGAAGGACACAGCTGAACTGGAGCAGGTACAAAGGTCATTAAGGGAATGGGTGGGTTACAGTACAAGGACAGGTTATCAAGCTTGGGGGTTATTTACACTAGAAAAAAAGAGGTCTTAGGGACAATCTGATTACAATGTACAAAAATATGAATGGACAGTATAGAGATCTTTGTAGTGGTCTTTTTACTTCTAGGTCTGTAACCATGACAAGGGGGCTTCATCTACTTCTAGAGGAAAGAAGATTTCACCATCAGCATCGCTGCGGATTCTTTACTGTAGGAGCAGTGAGACTATGGAAGTCACTGCCACGTCAGGTGAGTCGAAGGGAGGCCTGGATGCTTTTCTTCAAAAATATAATATTACAAGTTTTGGTCATTAGATTTCAGGTGATACGTTGATCCAGGGATCTCCTCTATTCTATTCTGTGATTAGTTTTCCCTTTCTTATGGATAGGAGATAACTTGGAGATAATGGTGGGATAACCAGTTTAACCCTTTGGAGACTTGCCAAAATCCATATGCTTAAAGTGGTTCTCAGATCAGGGCCTAGCTTGCACAACGAAAAAATAAGGATAAAATAGGGCCGTATTTAAATGAATACGGCCTGAATTAATTATCATATTCTTTATTTCAGGCCGTATTTATCCAAATATAGCTATATTTTGCCATTATTTTTACGTTGTGTAAACTAGGCCTAAGGCTTCCCTGTCCCTTATTTTGTGATATTTTTCTCTGTAGTGACATTAAGGATAGAAGGTAACGTGCCCTATAGTATATGCAAAACTTTAATAAACTGCCAAATTGATCAATTTATTGAAATGACCTCTTTTACTATGGATATATTTCTACACAGCAGATGTATTGTGGAAATTTCTGAAATTGAAAATCTATTCTGTTTGTCTGCATGGGGCTATTTCTAAAGCAAGCATGGATTACTGAAAGCCCCAGCCAGGTGAATAGGATAATCGCAAACTTTACCTAATTTTCTCTCCTGTCTGACAATAGATTTACCATTCTTTATCTCTACAGACCAGAAATAATCCAAGTAAAAAACGGACTCTAATCTTCACTTTGTCAATGACTTGATGGGAGAAGTGTTCGGCCACTTTCAATGAAAACACAGATTGAGCCACATCTTCTAATGTGCAGTATTAAGGTAAATAGGAGCTTAACTGTAGTGGATGACCATTTATGTGTAAAGAAAAAAAATGAGATTATAGGTCTACTGTATTTCAGCATGATGTTAGTTTTAAATCCAATATTAGAAAATGTATTTACAGTCTGAGGCTGGGTTCACACTACGTATATTTCAGTCAGTATTGTGGTCCTCATATTGCAACCAAAACCAGGAGTGGATTAAAAACACAGAAAGGATCTGTTCACACAATGCTGAAATTGAGTGGATGGCCGCCATTTAATGGCAAATATTTGCTGTTATTTTAAAACAACGGCTGTTATATTGAAATAGTGGCAGTTATTTACTGTTATATGGCGGCCATCCACTCAATTTCAACATTGTGCGCACAGAGCCTGTGTTTTTAATCCACTCCTGGTTTTGGTTGCAATATGAGGACCACAATACTGACTGAAATATACGTAGTGTGAACCCAGCCTAAGGCTATGTTCCCACACAGTATTTTAGCTCAGTATTGTGATAAAAAATTTTTGCAATCAAAACCAGGAGTGGATTGAAAACACAGAAAGGCTATGTTTACACAAAGTTAAAATATAACTGCATGAGAACATAGCCTTAACCCCATAGCGACCCATGACCTACCTGGTACGTCATGGTGCCGCGGGGGGTGTTCAGAGCGGGGTCCCGCCGGGACCCCGCTCGGAACGGCACCGCTCCCGGCTGCAATCTGCAGCCGGGCAGTGCCTCTATAAGCCGGCGTGGGTCCCGTTGCCGTGCCGGCTAATCAAGCACTTCAATGCAGCTGTCAAACCTGACAGCTGCATTGAAGGGCTTCAGACCTCACGTCCCTGGTGCCTAGTGGGACGGATCCATTCTTCTGCTAGTGCCGGGCCTCAGCGTCGCAATGACGTGCAGCAGGCCAAAGCAATCTATGACCGATCTGATGAATCTTTGCTGTGTATATACACAGCATTGATCTCTATGAGAGATCAGTGCTGTGTATATACAAGTCCTCCAGGGGGACTTCTAGTTTATGTCAAAAGTAAAAAAGTGTTTTTGTTATTATAAATCCCCTCCCCTAATAAAAGTCCAAATCACCCCCCTTTTCCCATTTTATAAATATAAATTAATAAATAAACAAATAAATAAACATATTTGGTATCGCCAGAACTATTAAATTATCACATTCCTGATCTCGCAAAAAAAAAAAAAATCCAAAGTGCACAATTGCGCATTTTTGGTCGCATCATATCCAGAAAAAATGTAATAAAAAGTGATCAAAAGTTGTATATGCGCAATAAAGCCACCGATAGAAAGAACACATCATGGCGCAAAAAATGACACCTCACACAGCCCCATAGACCAAAGGATAAAAGCACTATAAGCCTGGGAATGGAGCGATTTTAAGGAACATATATTTGTTAACAATGGTTTGAATTTTTTACAGGCCATCAGATAATATATAAGTTATACATGTTACATATCATTGTAATTGTAACAACTTGAGGAACATGCATAACAAGTCAGTTATACCATAGGGCGAACGGCGTAAATGCCAAACTCCCCGAAATCAAAACAAATTCGTTTTTTTTTTTTTAATTTGACAGCCCAAATGATTTTCGCAGCATATTTTATGAGAAAATAATCCCTGCCATTGCAAAGTACAATTGGTTTTGCAAAAAAAAATTGCTCATATAAGTCTTTAGGTGAAAAAATCCAAGCGCTATAGTTTTTTAAACATAAAATGGAAAAAGCAAAGGGGTTAAAGCCAATGTACCATCAGGTACATTTGCTTTAATTTGACCCACAGATAGATAGGCGCCGGCAAGGGGAAGCCGGTCCCGCGGTCCGTTTTTTGAACCATGGCCCGATTTCCGTGTGTGGCGCTGTTCTATCCGCGGGTAACGGGCCAGAGCTGAAGCACTGGAGGCGGGCCTCCGGTGGACAGAATACCCCGCCCCTCTATGATGCGGCTCCATTGATTCTAACGGAGCCAGGTCATAGAGGGGCGGAGGATTCCGACACTGAGGGCGGGCCGGACCGCCTCCAGTGCTTAAGCCCTGACTTATGGATAGAACGGTGCCATACACAGAAACCGGGCCATGGTTAAAAAATTGGACAGCGGGACTGGCTTCCCTGCACCGCCGCTGATCTATCCGTGGCTTCAATTAAAGTGAATGTACCTGATGGTACATTTGCTTTAAATGTAGTTGATAATGAAATGTGGCATAAGGCCATGTTCACACGGCGCATTGGACCGGCCATTCCATGACACGTCCGGGTCATGGAACGGCTGGTCTCTGCAAAGATGATCTTTCCTGCTATAGAGATCTGATGCGGGCGCGTGCTGATGCCAGAGCCGCTCGCGTCATAGTGTGAACTGACATGGTTTTCTACGGCCGCTATTCACTGAAAAAAACGACATGCCAGTTCCTTGCGGCGCTGCAAGGGATCCCGGCCAGAGCATATACAATGTGTATAAGCTCCGGCCGGAATCCCATAGAAGGAAAGGCAATGTGTATATACATGCAAAGTACAGCCGTTGTTGCTGATTGCAACAATGGCCGTACTTTTACGTAGTGTGAGCATAGCCTTACAACGTAAAAAAAATTATTACTGTTCACTATTAGGCAACGACCACACAATTTTTTTTGTTAATTCAAAACAACGAATGTTATTTAAAAAATAATGCCCCCTGGTTTGAAAAAGTGACTGTAATTTGGGTGCAAAATGACGGCTGTCCAAAACAACATGCATCAAATGGCCAAAAAAAGACATTTTGTCGTCTTGGCCTTAGGAATGTTTTCCAAGTCTATGTCCCCACACTGTATTTTTGCTTAATATTTCGGTCAGTATTTTTCAACCAAACCCAGGAGTGGATTGAAAACACTGAATGGCTATGTTCACACACTGCTGAAATTGAGTGGATGGCGGTCATTTAATGTCAAATAATTGCTGTTATTTCAAAACAATGGTCATTGTTTCAAAATAAATGGAATTATTTGCCATGGCTTGAATTTCAACACTGTGTGAACATAGCCTTTCTGTGTTTTCAATTCACTCCCTGTTTTTGCTGAAAAATACTGACCAAAATGCTATGTGGGAACATAGCCAAAAAGTGAAAAGCTACACATTAATTGCAATATAATCTAAACTGAAAGTTCTGCAAAAAGCCTACATTGCCCGCATGCTTACATCCACCATTTACAAAATGGGCTCACTGGGACCTTATTAAAGATTTATAGTGGAGCTCAGCAAGAATAAAGTCTCGAATACAGTCCATTCAATGAAAATAAAAAGTTGCATCACTTGTTATTGCATAGTTCACAGAATAAAGTCAATGCAAGGTATGAAGCAATACAAGTGATACAGCTTTCTATGCTCTATGAATGAATTAAAGTGAAAGTCAGCAGATAAACAGGGATAACAGTAAGCCCATGGCTAGACAGGGCTTATCAGGATTTAATGCATACCTTTAATAAAAAAAAAATCCATAGTCTTTTCCAGCACCAAGATGTAAGCCTTTTCATTATTATGTACCAGCATGGCAAGAGCCTAGGGTTAGCCAGTCCATGTACACAAAAATTTAGAAGGAAAGACATGGCTGCACATCCACATATTGTACGCTGATGTGGTTCTTTTCACTTTACAGCCATCTGATTTAGCTGGGTCCCAAACCTACATTGAGTAGTGCTAAGTGGCGACCACCACTTATTAGTCCCCTCATTTTTCCGTTTGCTTTGGTTCTAACAGTCCACCTACTGTACATGGCCTTTATCATTACCAGGAACTTTATAAGGGTTAATAGCTAGCTTCCTTCACTCTGTTGACTGGAAAGACATGAAAAGGTGAGCTTAGTGATCTATTCACACTGGTGAGGTGCGGCGGGATAGCCGTTTTTCTCTGGCACTGTGTCTGTGAGGATGGCTGGCCCAGGGCCAGAGGGCTTAGTCTGGTAGCTCTGGGGTTGTCATACTACTGGATCACTTCCTCTATGGGCACTGGTGTTGTGATAATGGTTGCCCCACAATATTACATCACATAAATTAGGGATCAAGCTTAATCAGGTGGCAATGATATATTCCACAATTTATTACGTTTTTTACTTAAGGGGAACCAATCACCTGGAAAACAATACATAACTTATCAATATAGGATACTATTGCTTGTACTCTTTCCAACCATAAAAGTGCTGTTTGTCAGCGTTCCTGTTATCCCCCGCATCAGGGCGGTCCTCAGGGCCAAAAGAAGTGGCCGAAATCACGCCCCAGTTGGCGTGATTCTCAGTCTACAAGCCTGCTGCATCAGAGAGGGGCGTCCCCTAATGATGGATTAAGAGGAAAGTGGGCACCACCAATAAAGTAATTACAACAGGGTACATATTCTATGCTCTATAAATACACTAGGGGGGAGATTATCAAAGGGTGTAAAATTTAGACTGGTGCAAACTTGCCACATAAACCAATCACAGCTCCTTTTTTCTTTCACCAGAGCTGGAAGCTGAGCTGTGATTGGTTGCAGTGGGCAGTTTGCACCAGTCTTAATTTTACACCCTTTGATAAATCTCCCCCTATAAGTATAAAACACTAGAACATAATAACTCACAGTGCACACCAAGGATAAATATAAAATTGCTTTATAATGGTGGCTATATCATTAAAATCATTTAAAAACATAAAAAATGCATCATCCAAGCAATTAAGGGCGTGCCTCACTGCTACAGAGCACAATATACTCATACAATGCTCCAGACCTTAGCTAGGTACAATCCTAGTCGAATAATAACTAGAGATGAGCGAACTGGGTTCGGGTTCGAGTCGATCCGAACCCGAACGTTCGGTATTTGATTAGCTGGGGCTGCTGAACTTGGATAAAGCTCTAAAGGTTGCCTGGAAAACATGGATACAGCCAATGACCAATAGCCTTAGGGCTTTATCCAACTTCAGCAGCCACCGCTAATCAAATGCCGAAAGTTCGGGTTCGGATCGACTCGAGCATCCCAATGTTCGGTTCGGATCCTGAACACAAACATATAAAAATTTATCCCAATCAGAACGGTTCGCTTAACATTCATGAACAAATAACGAACGTACCGTACATTTCAGTATACACACATGTGTACAGATTATCACGTGCAAAGCAAAGTACATCGCAAGATAAACGTACCCAAGTTTGAATATGTTCGAAAATTATCGTTATAACCATTCCAATCATCGAAGAAATGTTTTGGGATCGGCTAACACGAACAATTAGCGTCATGTTCGTACGAACATACGGACATTTAGGAACGTGTTTGCTCATCACTAATAATAACATGTATGAAACTGGTAGATATGTAGTACACACAGATAGCACACATACAACCTCAGCGACGAGGTGCAGCAGCTCTTGATGAAGCTGTGATGCAAAGGGGTGGGGGGGGAGCTCGAAGGTAAACTGACAACCGTACTTATATGGCTGAAACTGCAAGGCAAACTTTAAGTGTAAAGTGCCTTCTGGAAGAGTCTTTTATTCACAGTTCATAGTTTCAAGGTTAAAAAGTTAGTAAGTAGTGTATTTGGAAACATCCATTTGTCTGATACAGGAATTATTCCTGACAAAACAGCATGGCGTCCTATTGTAACTTCCCTTAACATTAGATTGCATAGTTGCCTTTCATGTTAAAAGGTTACCTTAAATTGATGTAACACTAGAGACCCTGGAGGCAATCTACGTCAGCCCTTGGTTCAAGCAGAAGAAACATTAAGTGCCTAAAGGATGATAAAAGTTGAAGATAAATAAAAGATCAACATAAGTCAGACAGAAAAGTTGCATGAACTCAGACATCATTTATTATTTTATGTTATTGTGTTTTGTCGATTCCTCTCATATATATCGTATACTAGGAACAACTCTCCGGAAACTGCCCGATCTCTATCACCATGCATCCAATAGGTCATGCTTATGGTACAAATAGATAACAATGCCAATTTAAAGTCTCATTTATATGCAAGCATTAATTTTCTTTTTAATAGCCTTAAAATGCCGATTGTTTTATATATTTATATGTATCTATTGTAAGTAAGGAATGACCTTTAAAATGTTGCTCTTAGATGGGTGAGTTTAGCTTCAATATTGTGAAAAGTAAAAGATAAAAATAAACTATGCAACATTTTTTCTTAATCAAGGAAATTGTGTTTGCATTAGCTATAAAGCAGTGACAAAATATACAATGTTAATGTTAATATATTTAATCCAATAGCTAACCATGTGAAAATATCTCCATTTTTCTTATAAATGGAAAAATTTAAAGGGAATCTGTCAGCAACTGGACTGGTCCCGAGGTGGTGACAGTGAAGTGTAGATGTGTGTCCCCTATTATGTTTGTTGCCTTTCTTGAAGCCATCGATGCTGTAGATTTTTCTAAAATCTTGCCCAATACATTTGAAATGAGAGTCAAATAGGAGTAGCGGTGAGGTGTTTGTGTAACACTTTGGCCTACCTTACCACTACGTCCTCCTCCCTGTTTGTCATGCATATTGATGTGTGATGCACATGCGCAGTTGCTAGCAAGGGCCGCACACCCCCATTTGCCAGTTCGTGTCTGCCCCCTGGATTTGTCTGCTCATGACACTGGAATCACGCATGTGCCGTAGTGTGGAGGCACCTGGAGGGCTTCAAGTCAATGCCCTGAGCACGCCTGCACCGCTCCTCCGCACTACGGCACATGTGCGATTTTGTCGTCTGGAGCAGATCCAGGGCACAGACGTGAACTGGCAAGTGGGCGTGTGCGACCCTGGCAAGCAACAGCATATGCACGCCTGAAGATGACATCACCAGGAAGCAGGAAGGAGAAAGTAGTGGTGAGGCGTGCAAAAGTGCAACACAAACACCTCACCGCTACTCATCTTTGACACTCGTTTCAAATGTATTGGACAAGATTGTGGAAAATCTACATTAGGGGACACACATCTACACTACACTGTTACCACTAGAGATGAGTGAACCGGCCGAGTTTCGGGTTCGTATGAACCTGAACTCTCAGCTTGTGTTTCCCGCTGTCTACCCGCTCCGTGGAGAGGGTGGATACAAAAAAAGTGTAATTGTCAGCTCACCGACCAAGAACTCTCTGGTGCCCCGGATTCGCATCTGCCAAATGCGTGATACTACAGTTCAGAAAAAGAAGTCGGTAATCCAGCACTTGAAGCAGAGAGATTCTTTTATTTTTCCAATGGCAAATATACAAGCAGCACCTAAGTGCAGTGACCCCACAGGACGCGTTTCAAGCGCATGCACGCTCTTGATCAAGAGCGCACATGTGCTTGAAACGCGTCCTGTGGGGTCACTGCACTTAGGTGCTGCTTGTATATTTGGCATTGGAAAAATAAAAGAATCTCTCTGCTTTAAGTGCTGGATTACCGACTTCTTTTTCTTAACAGAGGGTGGATACAGCCTGAGGACCGCCTGAAAAACTGGGATACAGCCATAGCCATAGGCTGTATCCCAGTTTTCTAGGCGGTCCTCAGGCTGTATCCACCCTCTCTACGAAGCGGGCAGACAGCGGGAATCAGAAGCCGAGAGTTCAGGTTCATATGTACCCGAACCTCGGCCAGTTCGCTCAACCCTAGTCACCTACTCTAAACTAGCCCAGGTGCTGACAGATTCTTTTTAAGTAACAACACAGAAGAAGACTCTTCATTAGTACCACATCATGTAAAAGTTTTGGGGAACATACCTCTTCCACATGTGTGCAGTTGTGGGAGGATGGAAAAGGGAAATGAAGAATACCAGTTGGCTCTCCTTTGACAATATTTGCATTCCACATAAAATGACCATTCAGTACCACCTTTTGGTATGAGTGTAACTTATATTGTTCTTCTATTATTCCTATTCTATTCAAATTTTCAAAACATGACCTGTTCGAGGAACCTCGGGACTGGAGCTGAAAAGCTTTGGTGTAAAGGCTCTTGGTGGCTGCAATCTGTGGGTCACAACCACCAGCCCTGAAGGTCACAACATCTTTCCACAGTGCCAGTGGTTATCAGAAAATTGTCTGTTCATTTGTACTTTAAATCCTAGCATATCCTTGGATGTAGACCATCAGCAAATGCTGAGAGTTGCAGTGTTTGCAGCCACAACTCCCAGCATATACTGAAGGTTTCCAGCTGCTGACGTTGGAGGATCCTAAATGCTTTGTACAATGGATGCTTCGTGGAAGACCAGAGTAAAAAGTTCTGTGGGGGCTCATGGTGTGGAAGTGACCTCAGAACAGAACTAATAGGGGATAGAACATTAAGCTCTTTGCTCCAGCACCATGCTCATCTCTATATAAATTTCTTATCTGTATTGCTCCATACAGTAACAGTGCCCACTTTCTGCCCCCATGTATTAATTAAGCCCCTGTGTTCCCTCGAACAGACAGACCTACTCTATGTTCACATATAGTAGAAAAGCTCCCATGTATGCCCTTTATAGTAATTAAACCTTCTTTGTGACCCATCTAGTAGCTAGACTTCTTTGTGCTCCCATATAGTAGATAGGTTACTCTTTGCCCCCATGAAGTAGTTGATCACTCTGTGCCCACATACAGTAGTTAGGTCCCTTTGAACCCAAATATAGAAGATTGGTCCTTTGTGCCCAAATTAATGTAGTTAGGTCACTCTGTAATTAGTAGATAGGTCCCTTTGTGCCTTTACATAGTATTTAGACCCCCAAGAGGGACCCATCCAAACTATATATGTTTATTAAGTTGTATGTAAATATAATCCAGATGATATGGTTCTACTGTGTTTCAGCGCATAGTTCTACTCACATAGCAGAAATGAGCAATGTAAAGGCTCTATAATACGGAGCAATTATCAGCTGAACAAGCTGTTTGCAGATACTTTTTAACTTAAATTCATAGGGGAGCTGACTAACAATGATATTCTCTTTTCAGTTGATTGCTGTAGGTTCAGCTTCTCTGACGTTACTTGTTATCACCAGGATAAACCATTCAATACATGTCCAGATAACGTAAAAGTTACCTAATTTATATCCTGTACATTTTACTATGCTCCTTAATTCTAGAAGGTTAATAAAAAAAAAAGAAAAACAACCTGCTTTACCATAAACAACACCACTTGGTGGGAGTGTGTTTGATTGCAACTCTGTTCTATTAAAGTGAATGGAGCAGAGTTACATTACCACACCCAACCTGAAGATAGGAGCGGTGATGTTTTGTTTATTTTGTCTTTTGGAAGATAACATATTCAGGGTGCTCCCAGACACAGTTTATTGTAGCGTTTTTCTGGACTCCAAAAATTACAAAAAAATTACAGAAAAACTGCCAAAGATTATCTTGGCTTTTTTTTCCTGGGCGTTTTTAACATACGGTGTGAATGGCTTTATTTTTTATTTATTTATTGCCTTTGAAGTTTTTGAGAAAAAGTAAATTCATTGAATTTTATTGGAGAAAAATGCTACAGTTTGCAGAAAGAAATGCCAAACCCTCACCATCAAAACACAGTAATCACTGAACTCAAGAAACACAAATAGGGAAACAACAGGGTGGCCCCTTTTGTGTCAAAGTCCAACTCAGTATCGCGACATGACAAGTGCTTGCCAAGGCAGGCATCTATCCACAGACAGCCGTTTCGGGGTATTTGCCCCTCGTCAGTGTGGAGTAGGATTCTGGCTAGTTGGGGCAATAACAAATCAACCAACAAAACACAGTAATCACTGAACTCAAAGAGATCAGTAAAAAAATCCAATGAAGTACTCAATCAAGAGTCTCCATTAATGCCCCCAAAATTTAAATATTCAAAACAAGAGTCCGTGGTGCCTTGGTTGCGAGTCTCAAAACACGGGACGATAACATATTCAGGGTGCTCCCAGACACAGCTTTATTTTTTGGAGGCGTTTTTCTGGCCTCCAAAAAAATTGGAGAACTTCCACAGAGCCAAAAAAAAGGAGAGAAAAACGTAAGGCATCTCATAAAATTCCATTGACTCACAGCTGACATCTGACTGCAGCGTTTTTGCTTAAAAAATGCTTTGGTTGTGTTTTTGTGTGTTTTTGCTAGAATTTAAGCCTGTTTAAAACCAGCCTAAGGCTATGTTCCCACTATGTAAAAACAACGGCCGTATTTCATAATAATGGCCATTGTGCAAAAAAACAGCCATTATTTTTGAAACAATGGCCATTGTTGCACAACAATGGCCATTGTTATGAAAAACAGCCATTGTTTTTACATAGTGTGAACATAGCCTAAAGTTTTTTTTGTTTTTTTAACCCTAGAAGCCTCACAACCGTATGCAAATCTTTCTTTGCTTTAATGCAAACAATTATTTGATTCTTTACCTATGGACAGGACTGAATTTCCCATCGACTTTATCAGTTTCATTTATTTTTAATTCCAGGAAATATACACACACACACACACACACACACACACTCAACAAAAAGGCTAGATCTAAGAGAATTTTACTTTTTTTTTTATTATTTTAACTTTCCCTGATACTTGTGCTCCTTCACCTTCTTCCTTTGTGCTGTGAGCAATGTAGCTTTGTGTTGCTAGCAGAACACTGAAAAAGACGTGACCATATCCTCCTTGTCAGAAATATTTTAAGAAAAACCTCAAATCTTCTTGAAGGAGCAGCAGCTTTTTCAAGTTGCTCTTTCATCTTCAACCAAGACAGTTTCTTTATGTTTTATCATTAGAAGGAAAACATAGATAGTGTTCTGAGCATTGTTGTGAATTACATTAAATGCACTTGCTAGAGGATTTCACTGTTGCTCTTGATATCACCTGAATTACTAGACTAGTTTGTAAAGGATATTATGTAAAGCTGTACTCTCAGTGTTGGCCATTCCTGTGTTTACAAAAAAATGAATGTTATTTTTCTAAGTTTTATATACTTTGCTTTCCTTAAAGGGTTATTCCAAGATAAATATAATTTGTCCCTCCCCTATCCACAAGTTAGGGGACAAGTAAGAGATTGCGTGGCATCTGACCTCCATACCCCCTGTCGATCTCCGTATCGGCCCATGACCCATTTGTTTTGAATAGAGCTGCGGGTACAGCTTGTGACCTGTCGCTCTATTAATTTCTGTGGAGACGTCGGCAAGAGCCGAATGCTGTACTCTGCTCTTTCCAGTGGCTCCATTTATTCCTTATGGAGGCACTGGAGAGAGACAAATACTGCATTCAACTCTGATACGGGCCGATACGGAGACCCCGAGGGCCGAGGTTGGAGACCCCAAAATCTCTTACTTGTCCCCCATTCTGTGGATAGGGGACATGTAATTTTATCTTGGAACATAAGTATTTTATTCTTAATATGAAGAAGCAACTGCAGGCAGAGAAACAAAGTATCTGAATTACATTATATCTAAGACTTTCGGTATTAAGACGCCTCTCAACGCAGATGCAGTGAAATAGAATGGAAGAGTGGAAGCTGTCAGTTCTCCACTCCAACATTCATATACAGGCTGCAGGCCCTTCATGTTTGCAACTTGCAACTAGCCCAGATGCAATACTTACATTGGCTGTATGATGTCATTGCACCTGTCCCAGGATTCTGTCCCTGTTGCTCACAAGCCTAAAGAGAGGGATAGAGCCTGAACTAAACAAAAATCGGGCATAATTAGTACGGGGTCATTATTACTTTATGGGGGCACGGGAGGCATTATTTTTATATGGTGGCACAAGTGACATTATTACTATATTGGGATAGGGGGAATTATTACTATATGGGGGCACAAGGCTCTGTTACTGAATGAAGGCATAAGAGACAGTATTACAATATGGTAGCACATGAGGAACTGTTACTGTATAGCGGCACGGAGGGCACGGTGAATACACAGAGCGTCGTTTTAACTGTATTGAGGCCCTGAAGGGCATTATTTATGTATGGAACATTATTATTCTTTGGGGGCATTACTACTGGTACAAATGGGGAATTATTGCTGTATACAGCACTACTATTCTTTTTGGGCTCAGTGGGCATCACTTCTACATTGGAGAAAAGGGTATGGGGCCACTACAAAGGGACGCAAAGGGCATTATTAATGAGTGGGGTGTCACGGCCGTGGCGGTGTCCCGTGCTCCGGGCCGCCGCCGCGACTCCCCACTGCCCCATGCAGCAGCCGGTGTCCGTAGGCAGGGACCCGGCGCTGCTGTCACTTCGGCCCCGGGGGGCGCCTTACCTCTCCACGCTCCTGTCCGTCGCTGTGCCGGCCGGCGCGTGCGTCCCCGCCTCCTAGGGCGCGCGCGCGCCGGCTGTCTCAGATTTAAAGGGGCAGTGCTCTCCTAATTGGTCCATGTGCACAATCACTCCCTATAAATTCCAGCCCTGCCCCACTACAGGCGTTGGAGCCTCTACATGCTTCCCATAGCGTTTGGCCCAGCTCCCTGTTGTTCCTGATTCCTGTCCACTACCTGGTCCCTAGTCCTTGTTCCTGGTTCCTGCTTCCCCGTTACTCTATTGCTCCTGTCTTCAGCCTGTCTCCTCCGGTCACGACTACAGACCTCTGCCACTACCATCTCCTGCCTACTGCTCCTGCCACGCCTCGCCTGCCATCACCAGCAACCAAGCCAGGGGTAGCGACCTGGGGGTCGCCTGCCGCAGCAAGTCCATCCCGCCTTGCGGCGGGCTCTGGTGAAAACCAGCGGCCCCTTAGACTCCGCTCCCTGGTGAGGTTAGTGCCATCGCTGGTGACGGTCCAGTGGATCCACTACTCCAGGCGTTACATGGGGACACAAATTATTTGTGAATGTTATTAAAGTATAAGCATAATAAGTGGGAGAAAGGCACAATTGGGCCTTTACTAGTGAGGACATTATCATATAGGACACTAAGGAGGTCACCATACCTATGTCCATGATATTGTCTGATATTGCAGTATCATTTGCAATATTGCAAATGATAAATTAAGCGGACCCATCAAATTCTGCTGCGGATCCTGTACACGTGAGGTAATCAGGTAATTGCCCAGGTTAAATGCCTTTGATATTTGCAATCTCTTTGTTCCTTTCAGTGATTTCTTGTGTTACTGATCTCCTGCAGGCTACAAAATGTTTGTGTATTAAAGACATTACTGCATATCATGAATTATAATAAATAGTGAAATGATACTGCACTTGTTTTTTTGTTTTGCTTTTTTCATGATGGATGAAAGAACTTTTTTTTTTTGGTAATTTGTTACCCTCATTATAACAAAAAAATTATGTTTTAGAATGTATCCATGTGATAAAATATGCACAGCATGTACTAGAAAATACTGGAACATAACGCAAAGGTGTCAATTATGTAAATCTGAAACAATATGCATCTAGACCGCCAAGTCCTATGCTGTCATTTCTATCTGATGATTAAGCAAAAAAATAATCAAAACCAATCCACACATCAAAACAAATGTCTCTCTGCCACACCTATTAAAATCAACAAAATGACTCATTCTTTTTAATGCAGATAGCACATGCTGAAGATTTAGTATCTACAAGGTTACCTTGGCATTTAAAGAGTTAACATAGCTAGGGTATAACTTTCTATCTGAGGTTGTGGGTTGGTTTAGGGCCAGTTCACATGGAATAAAACTGGCGGAATTCTGCGGTGGAGAGTTCCACCCCGAAATTCTGCCAGTTTTACTCCATGTTAACTGACCCTTAACCTACGCAGTCAGCCTCCGTGTCATACAGGCAGTCTATGGGAGGGCTCTCTCACCTCTTCTTTCCGCGCCTCTCTGTTCGGAAGAATTGAGCGGCGTCATAGAGGGGAGGGAATTCCCTCCCACTGGGGGTGGGCTGGCCGACCTCCAGTGCCTCAGCATGGCCCGGTACCACTGGATAGAAAGGCACCGTACACGGGAACCAGGCCGCGGTTTGGAAAACGGTCCGCGGCAATGGCTTCCCCATGACGGTGCCGATCTATCGGTGTGTTAAATTCAAGAAGGTAAAATAAGGGACGTCATTTTAAAAACAATTGTTGATATTTTATAACCACGGTCCTAAATAATGATCATTATTAATAGAGATGAGCGAAGCAGCCGGAAATTGGTTTTGTGAGCTCCGCGAACTTTCGGTCAAACTCTTATATCAATCAGCAAGTCAACCATTCAATTTGCTTTGTTACTCTCCTCTCTGTCTCTATATCAGTCTGTCTCTTCCTGCTCTGCTATAACTGCCTACTGCCATCCTGCTCTCTCCTCAACACACAGCCGACTGGCCACCGCCATTACTGAACCGCCTTATATAGAGGGGTGATGCAGAGAAAGTGATAAAAAACACAGGTACAGTGACTCCAGCGCTGCTACCGTAGGACCATCACAGGATTCCGATAGTTAAGATATTAGAGGATTTATTTACAAAACAAAGCATGAGGTTAACATGTTTCGGGAAAAGACTATCCCTTCCTCAGAACCAGTATGCATCTATAGAGGGGGAGGGGCTGACATCACAGATTGGGTGCAGCTGATTGGACGGGCGCTAGGGTTTATGGTTAATCCATTTCTCCCTCCAAGACAGCATTTGCGGCTGCCTTTTTTTTTTTGCAAATTTTCTAAACGAATAGGCAGGAATTCGCTTAGCAGAAGGAAGCAAAATTGACATTTCTAATTATTAACTGCCGTAATTATCCAACAACAAACTTTTTTTAGGCCACGGCAATGTCACACAGGGCTGCAAGTTTAAAAATTGTTTTTTAGGACAATAACCTGCCAAACGAACCCCCGGACAGATCTTGGATTAAAAGCAGCTGTCCAATGGTACAAATGGTTCTGGTCTAAAAACTAAGTTATGTGAACATAGCCTTAATTATATGGAAGTGGACACTGTTGCAGGATCTATTTCTAGCTTATATCTCCTATCTAGGTTAAATTACTTTTAGGTTCCAAAAAATACCTTTAACAGTCTGACTAATCTCATGACTGTGACATCACTGAAGGTCCTACATGTCCAGCTCTGTTCTGGGTAAGTTCTCAGATGGGGCTTTTACATGCAGGAATGTAGAGGTGCTTCTCATGACCCTCAGATTCCTCTCCTGCAGGACACTTCAGCACTTTCCCTGAGCATAAGGGAAGCAGTCAGGGTGTCGTACATTGTCAGGCAACCGTGTCTACAATACACCGAGGCCAGTAGGATTCCGCGGCGGAGAGCTCTGCCGCAGAGTTCCACCGAGTTTACTTAATGTGGATAGGCTGTCTAAGGCTGGGTTCACACTATTGGGGAGATTTATCAAACATGGTGTAAAGTGAAATTGGCTCAGTTGCCCCTAGCAACCAATCAGATTCCCCCTTTCATTCCTCACAGACTCTTTGGAAAATGAAAGGTTTAATCTGATAGGTTGCTAGGGGCAACTGAGCCAGTTTCACTCTACACCATGTTTGATAAATCTCCCCTATGTTTTTTTCTCCCCCCCCCCCCAAAAAAAAAAGCATGGAAAATGGATGGCAAAACAGATGCATTTGTGTCCATCCATTTTGATCCGTCTTTTCTTTGACTTCCATTATGAAAAAAAAAACGGATCAAAACACAGTTTTTTTTAACGCACATAAAAATTTAGTTGACTTTATTTTTGTATATGTTTAAAAAAAGGATGCATTTTGATCTTGATTTTTTTTTAATGATGGTAGTCAATGGAAAAACGGATCAAAACAGTTGCACACAAACACATCTGTTTTCCCATCCTTTTTTGTTTTGCAAAAACGTGTGAAAAAAAAAAATGATGAAAAAAAAAAACATGAAAAAAAAACTTAGGGGGAGACTTATCAAACTGGTGTAAAGTAGAATTGTCTTATTTACCCCTAGCAACCAATCAGATTCCACTTTTCATTTTTCAAAGAATCTGTGATGAATGAAAGGTGGAATCTGATTGGTTGCTAGAGGCAACTAAGACAATTCTACTTTACACCACTCTGATAAATCTCTCCCTTAGTGTAAACTTAGTGCCTTATAAAATAAAGAATATGATATTTTTATTTTATTTTTTTTAATTTAATTTGCCATATAGCTTCCATATACAACACAGACTACTTTTCTCTTCTAGGCAGCAGAGCTATATATAAAATAATACTACTGACAGTTCGCAAAACATGTAACATTTCAGAATGCGCAGTATCTACCATTCTAAATAGAACGTAGCTGTTTATTGTTTGACACACATTCAAGTGTGTTTCTTGACAGCTGTTTGCTTTTATCAAAGATTAGACAATGTTAGGAGATTTGTAACCTATACCCTTCTTTATGTGTTGATCATCATTACCATATTTCTAAATTCGTAAGATCCTTTTTTTTTTTCAATTTTCAAATAGAAAAGCAAAACTAATGTTATGTAATTATATTAACAATCTCTGAATCTCAGATGCTCCATACACAATATTTGTGCCACCCACACATCTCTTTCAAAACAGATTCTTTGAAACTGGATCAGCACCTAGTCATCAGCAATTCGTTCAGCTTGTCAAATACTGAGCCAAAGGGGCATTCTAATTAAGGTTGTATTCTTTAGAGAGAGGGCCAATTTTATACTTCATTTGCATTATCTTTCCCGATTTTCCCAGTAAACAATAAGCATCCGCATTCAAGTGTAAATTGCTTGTTGAGAATTGAAAATGGATTTATTACTATTGTTCATATTTCTGTCCTTGAAGAGTTAGACATTGACCTATGATTTCGTAGCACGGCACTTAAACACTTCCCACGTAACCTACTCCTGATAAGAAACATGATAGAAGACTCTTATAACTGTCACTTGCAATCCCAGGCAGAAAAAAATAAGCCACAAATGCAAACATTGGGCTGAACAATGTAAAGTTCTATAATAATACATGAAAGAATAAAAGAATCTTTCACATAAAATTTCTGCATACCTGACATATGACATAAAATGCATAATCACAATAATAATACAATAATGTTATAATTTTGTGCAAATTAATTAACTGCAAAAAAGTACTAAATAGGCTCAATATTAATAAAGTGTAATTAGGCTTAATACTAATAAAGAGTGAACACTAAATCTGTTTATCTGACCAATATCCTATTAAGTAGTTATTATTAAACTCATTAAGCTTTTCATATGACCTTCTGGGTGCCACAGTTTTTTTTTAAATGCAAATGAGGTCACTTGGTGCACTGGAGGTGGGCCCAGCGCCGTCAGTGCACCGATTCTTCTCCCCTGGGTGGCGTGCTAAAGCTGAGAGAGGCTGGGGCCAGACTTGATTCAGAAGGCACGCGTAACCCAGAGGAGGGGATATCGGTGCACGGGGGGCACTGGACCCCCTTCCAGTGCACACGCTCAGGCAGAGCCAGGCTGGGGCTGGACTTCATTCAGAAGGCACACGTAACCCAGAGGAGGGGATATCGGGGCATTGGGGGCACAGGACCCACTTCCAGTGCACAAAGCACCCTCAGTGCACCAATTTCCTTTCCCTGGGTGACATGCTGAGGCACAGTCAGGCTGGGGCTGGACTTCATTTAGAGGGCAGACGTCATTCAGGGGAGAAGATATCCTTGCACTGGGGCCACTGGGCCCACCTCCAGTGCAAGTGACATCATTTGTATATTAAGAAAACGCGATGTGGGAAACAGGTGGAGGATTAAATAATGAATGGCACCTAGACCTCAGAAAAAGCACGCTTAGATGTGCGAAACAGCTGTTGTTGGGTGTTGGTGTCTCTGATATTTAAAAACTCTGTACCCATGAGGGAGTCCCCTTGGACTTCTTTGCATTCTGTGAAACTGTACCACCAAAGTGAGCACCACTATATACAGAACGTCTATTTAGAATGTACCGGAGTGAATATGATACAATGCTATATGCTTGGCTAAATTGGTAGTGCCAACTCCTAAATCTATTGTTTGATTGGACTAGAACATTTGCTGCACATCTCCCAATGTAATAGGAGATGTACAGCCAACATGACAGAAGTAAAGGACAGAATTATAGATCCATCGATCTGCTTGATCAGCACTCAATCAGGCATGGTTTCGCCCCTTGTATTAATTGACCAACACTCATCAAGGCATGGGTTTGTCCATGTAATAATTGCCTTACACTCATCAATGGCAACTTTTAGAGTTTATTTAAGTTTATAATTCACACAATCTTTCTAGAACTGGATGTAACGTAAGAGAATGGAGTGTCCTTGATTACAATGTACTAAATGAAGACATTCACCTCAGAGCTACAGTACATGTTACAAAACATCAGCAGAATGACAATTGCACCTACACAAACACATGCAAAAATGTGTAGGGTTAAAATCAATTAGTTGAGTTAAAAGCACGTACTTCAGATTCCAAGGCTCTTACATGTGAAAACGTACAAAATATTTACTTTCCTAAATACAGTAATGCGTGTGTGATGAACTGCAAATGCTGTAGCAATCTTTGTTTTCCTGCTTTTAATTTGCCGCCATCTCCTTCTAAGAGCCATGACTGTTTTATTTTTCCATCGAGGTAGAGTCAAGGAAACAATAAAACAGCAATTCTGCTATGGTTTTTTTTGGATAGTGTTCACCAAATTCTATAAATAACATTAGATTTTGAAAGTTTGGACATACTGAATAGAAAAAAATAACTTAATATTTGCTACAGAAACCATTGTTTGCAATTAGAGGTCAGACCTCTAGACCAGCAAGGCCTTGAAATGCTACTTATGGAGCCACTCCTTAGTTGCCCTGGCTGTGTGTTTTGGATCATTGTCATGTTGGAAGAATCAGCCATGAACCATCTTCAATGTTCTTGCTAAGGGAAGGAGGCTGTTTACCAAATCTACGTAGTAATACATAGTCCATCCATCCTCCCTTCAATATGGTACTGTCTTTCTAAACCCTATGCTAAAAGCCACCCCTAAAGTATGATGTTTACACCCACATGCTTCATGTTTGGGACTGTGTTTTTGCAGTAGTACATATCCATCTTTTCCCTCTAAACTTGGAGTTAATACCAAAAAGTTGTATTTTGGTCACATCTGACCACATATTTTTCTCACATGCCTCCTCTTAATCATCCAGATTGTTGATGGTAAACTTCAAAGGGGAATAATATGTGTTAGCGTGACCTTGCATGTGTAGTTAGTTACTAATGGTAATCTTTGAGACTGTGATCACAGCACTCTTCAAGTCATTGACCAGGTCATCTAGTGTAGTTCTGGACTTATTCCGGACCCTTTTTTTTAGAATCATCCTTACCCAATGAGGTGGGATCTTGCATGGAGCCACAGACCAATGAAGATTGATAGTCATCTTGTGTTTCTACCATTTTCTAATTAATGTTGCCTTCTCACCAAGCTGCTTGCCTATTATCCTGTAGCCCATCCAAGCCTTGTGTAGGTCTACAATGTTGTCCATGGTGTCTTTAGACATTTCTTAGGTCTTGGTCATGGTGGAGAGGTTGAAGTGTGTGCATTGGTATTTTATTTATACAGATATTGAGTTCAAACAAGTGCAGTTAATGAGTGCAAAGTAGAAGGAGCTTCCTAAAGAAAAACAGGTCTGTGAGAGCCATAATTCTTGCTGGTTGGTAGGTGATCAAATACCTATTTCATACAACAAAATGCAAATTAATGATTTAAATATCATACAATGTGGTTTCCTAGAAGATTTTGTCTCTAACAGTTGAAGTGTACCTACAATAAAAAATTACACACCTTATTTTCAGGTGGGAAAATTTGCAATCGGCAGTGTATCAAATATTTATTTTCTTATTTATTTAATAAATAAACTAAAAACAGACAACACACAGTGTAATCCATTGAAAATATAAGGTATATTTATTTCACACTATATGGCTTTGTTCCCACTACAGGATCTTTGCATAAAATGATGGCCATCTATTGATAATGATGGCCATAAATAATGATCATGAACATTATTTGCAGCTGTTATCAACAGGCTGTCATTTTGCACTAAAATCCCAAATCGGAAACATAAACTAAGGCTATTTTTACACCCCATCATTTTTTTTTTTTTACTGATAGACAGACGGCTGTGATTTTGAGGCCAAATAATGGCCTTTATTTCATAATGACGGTTGCGATTCTACAAATAACGACCGTCAATGTAAAATATTTGCTGTTATTTAGCCTCAAAATGACGTATGCCTTAAAAGATGTCCGTCAAGAGGCCCAGAAAAGATGGTGTGTGAACATAGTCTATTACTTCAACATTTCAAATTTTTGTAGAGTAAAAAAAAAAAAAAAAAAAAAAAAATTAATATATATTTTTGGGTTAAAGGACAAATACCAGTAGTAAGACTTTAAATTATGTTTTAGATAAAGGTTGTTTCACTAAAAGTCTAAAATCTCAAAAATCTCTTTTCCCTCTGGGTCATGGATTCCTAAAACTCCGAATTGCATTAGTTATATTATATCTCTTGAGACTATAGCAAGAATAGTCCAGAGAAATATAACATAAACTATATTTGTTCAAATCCCTTCAAGATACTTTTTACTTCCAGAAAAGTTACTTTCTACTTATTTTTCTTTGTTTTGTTTGTGACTTATGTCTTAAAGGAACACGGGGTCTAAAGTAAAGCTTTTGGTAAGGTCTGGCAGTAGCACATGTATGTAAATGGGTCAGGATGTTTTACATACGGATGATAGAAAGTAGAATACAGGTAGCCTGACTTCATTCATAGCTTCCAAATAAAAAAAACATCAACAAAGTAATATTAACCCTTTGAGGACCAGGCCCAAAATGACCCAGTGGACCGCGCAAATTTTGATCTTAGTGCTTTCGTTTTTCCCTCCTCCCCTTCTAAGAGCTCTAGCACTCTCAGTTTTCTATCTACAGGCCATGTAAGTGCTTGTTTTTTACAGGAATAGTTGTACTTTGTAATGGCGTCTTTCATTTTACCATAACATGTATGATGGAATTCCAAATATATTATTTATGAAGATATAAATAGGTGAAATCGTAAGAAAGAATGCAATATGGTAACGTTTGGGGGGTTCCTGTGTCTACGTAATGCACTATATGGTAACAGCGACATGATACTATTACTCTATAGGTCAGTCCGAACACAACCATATGCAGGTTACACAGATTCTCTAATGTTATATATTTTTTTTTTTATGAAATCCTTTTTTTTGGCAATTAAATATTCATAAAATGGGCCTATTGTGACGCTTATAACGGTTTTATTTTTTCACCTACGGGGCTGTATGGGGTGTCATTTTTTCCGCCATGATCTCTAGTTTTTATTAATACCATATTTGTGAAGATAGGACGTTTTGATCACTTTTTATTGATTTTTTTTTAATATATAATGTAACATAAAATCTGTAATCCGTGCACTTTTTCCCCTCTTTTCGTCTACGCCGTTTACCGGTCGCAATGACGCTTGTTCTATTTTAATAGATCGGACAATTACGCACGCTACGGTATATTATATGTTTATCTATTTATTCATTTTTATATGTTTTATTTATATAATGGGAAAGGGGGGTGATTTAGACTTTTATTGGGGGAGGGGTTTTGGGGTAGTGTGTTAGTGTTTTGAACTTTTTTTTTTTACACTTTTGAAGTCCCTTTGGGGGACTTCTACATACATTACTTTGATTTCTACACTGATGAATGCTATGCCATAGGCATAGCATTGATCAGTGTTATCGGCGATCTGCTCATTGAGCCTGCCTGTGCAGGCTCAGTGTAGCAGATCGCCGATCGGACTGCACGGAGGCAGGTGAGAGACCTCCGGCAGTCCGTTTCAACGATCGGGACCCCCGCAGTCACACTGCGGGGGTCCCAATCGGTAAGTGACAGGGGACTCCCCCTGTCACTTAAACGCCGCGATCGCGGCGTTTAAGGGGTTAATGACACGCGGCAGCGCGATCGCTGCAGCGTGTCATTACCGGTGAGGTCCCGGCTGCTGATTGCAGCCGGCCCCCACCTGCTATGAAGCGCGCTCCGCTCCGGAGCGCGCTTCATAGCGGGAAAAACACCCAGGACGTAAGGTTACGCCATGGGTCGTCTGGGGACAGACTTCCATGACGTAACCCTACGTCCAGGGTCGTCTAGGGGTTAATGGGGGAATTTTTTAAAGTCTAGGTTTACACATTATGTTTAATATGCATTTAACATAATTATTGCTATTTTACTGCAAATTATAATAAACTGTAAAATAGTGCTAATTGACACTAATTGAATGCTAATTATGTCTGAACATAGCCTCAGACTAGCATTTCAAAACTTGGTTTTCAGTAAAGCCGTAGCAGTGCACATTTAGGAGTGCTCCCACAGGTGTGGGTCTTTAGATTTACAGGTGCTCCCGAGGCTTCATGTGTCTTTTAGTACATGCCCCTCTGTGTAGTCCCCTTTTAGTACATGCCCACCTATGTAGTCCCCCCTTTAGCAGATGGCACCCTGTGCCCCCCTGATCACAATAAATGATGGGGAAAAAAAAACATCTCACCTCCCACATTGCTTTTTCTTTGCAGCAGCGCCTGTCAGCACATCACTTGTGGGCCCACCATAGGATGCTTTGATCCTTTAGTGAGCTAGTGATAAGATCAGATTTTTGCAGTTTGGACAGCTGTAAGCCCCCCAGAAGCCTCGGGCATGGGACGGCCATCTGAACCGCCCACATTATGACCCGCCCCTGCATACAACTGCCACTTGCCTGCAACTACCGGGATCAGACTTCCATCCAATCTCAGCTGTTTTATCCTATTCATACAATACTCTTGCTGCAAAGCAGGGTCTTTCTATTTTAATACAATCTTCTTTCCCTTTGTGATATACATTTACAGCTAATTTAATCTAACATTATCCAATGTTGCCAACAGGTTAAGCCTCTAATAATAATAATAACAATAATAATAATTATATTAGCAGAGGAAAATATTTTATGCATGTATGATCACATTAATAACTGCAGACTTGGCAATAGAACTAGCAGTTTCAGAATAATAGTATTTTTGAAACCTTAGTGTATATGACACGATCTAAAATGCAGTAGAATGCATGGTCTGCATTTTGAACTTGATAAATAATTGATACATTTTAGAAAAAGAAGCAGCATACCAATGAATGTGCAATTCTGTTTGAAGGTCCTCGATATTTCAAACAGTATCACTGTGAAAACATAGAACAGTTTACCTTTATAATGCATACTAATCTCAGTCATATGGAGGGAAATCTGTCTACATACATTATCTATCTATCTATCTATCTATCTATCTATCTGTTGTCTATCTTTTGTACAAAGTTAAACCTTACACAAACTGAGAGATGAGATACAGGCTTACATAGTTAAGGTGAAGCAGACACTCTGTTGTGAAACATATTAGGCCATGTTCACACAACATTAGTTCCGTACTAATCACGGCCGTTGTTGCAACGGCCGTGATTGGTATGGAACTTACGTAGTGCTGTAGGCTGAAGGAATCCCGGCCGTAGTGCATACACATGGTATACACTCCGTTGAAAACTGATATATCATTGAATAGCGGACAAAGAAAACCCTGTCAGTGCACATTATGGAGTGAGCGGCTCGGGCCGCATGCTCCATGGTGTGCAGTGGGGAGTTCTGATGCGGGCATGCACGGATGCGCCCTCATCAGAACTCATCGGCGTTCCTGGCCAGATCACGTAACGGCGTTCTTATATAGCATGTGAACATAGCCTAAAACTTTAAAGGGAATCCAATTATTCTAATTAAGGATGTTATTACAATACCATTGTTTCTCCATAAATGTTATTCTAAATGCTTGTTCGGGTTACTGGCACTGGCGCACAGTCCAAATATGGTTACATTATTGGTAAAGATAACCCCCCCATCTTTTAGTCCAAGGTAAAGGGTAAGTGCCCAAAACTAATATATGGGTTAGTGAATCAAGTGAAAACCTTGAGGGGTTACCAACCACAAATCAGTTTAGGTGACTGGTTCCATAGATTTTCTAAGAAACTGAGAGAGAATCTTAGTTCACAGCTGTACTGGTGATTGCTTCAGTACATAGACCCCAAATGATTAAAACTTTTGACATGTCCATGTAACATACTGTAGTAAATTTTTTTCAAAGTGAGAGTGCCCATTTAAAGCCAATAAGAAATGTTAGTCTTCAATTCCTTATGTTTATTATTACAACTACACATACTGTATCTTGGGAACAAAACAAGTTTTTTTTCCCCCTTTTGTTTGTTTGTTTTACGGAATACTATCCCGGAGTATCTCAACATGACAGCAAAGGCTTTTGAAATTCCTATCCTGTAAAAAAAAAAAAAAAAAAAAAAAAATCTTATCAGCTTCAAAGGGTAGGTAAATTCTAAAATGGATTTCAGTAAGGCTAAATGAGAGTATATAGAGTTGAACATTCTGGTTTCTTGAAACATCTATGAAACAGATTAAAGGGAATCTGTCAGCACCTGGACTGGTCCCGAGGTGCTGACAGTGTAGTGAAGGTGTGTGCCCATAATTGTGTGTGGTACCTTTCTTGTAGCCAACTGTGCCACACTTCGGCATGCCTTACCACGCCTCCTCCTCCTTCTTTTCGTTGCATATGGATTCAGGACCAGCCTCTTGTGTCCCGGTGACGTAATCTTCAGGGACGCATGCGCCCTGGAACTGCCAGTCTGCACTTTCCTGAGGCCGGATTGATGCGTGCGCTGTAGCACCGAGGAGTGGCGCAGGCGTGCTGAGGGCTGAAGGCAAAGCCCTCAGCTGGTACCCTTAGTGCGCCTGCGGCGCTCCTCAGCACTGCAGCGCATGCGTGAATCCGGCCTCAGGAGTGCGCAGACTGGCATTCCCCCCTGAAAATCGGGACACAGGAGGCCGGCCTTGAATCAATATACAATGAAAAGAAGGAGGAGGAGGCGTGCTAAGGCGTGCCGAAGTATTCATCTTTAAAACTTGGATCACAAGTTACGGGCTAGATTATGAAAAAAGTATGGCATGATTGGCTACAAGAAAGGTACCACACACAATTATGGACACACCTTCACTACACTGTCAGCACCTCGGGACCAGCCTAGGTGCTGACAGATTACCTTTAAGGGTTTCTCGCAGCGAAATCCGTTGCGGATCCTTGCCCATGCATTTCATTGGGCTGACATACTCGCCGCGGGATTGTCATCCAGTTGCAAGTATGTTAAACTCACCGCCGTTAACCCCTGCTGCGAGTATGTCAGCCCATTGAAATGCATGGGCAAGGATCCGCAACGGATTTAGCTGCGAGTTCGCAGCAAGAAATCCAATGTGTATATGAAGACACCCTACCGTTTTTTATTTAATTCAAGTGTTGAGGGAAAAAAATGAAGGAATTAACAACAACAACAAAAAAAAAATCAGTTATTAGCTTTTCCTTATTGGGCATTAAAGTGGTATTACTATCTGGTGTAGATATGCCCTATCCGTAGTATGCACAGGATATGGTATAACTTAGAGATTGCAGGGGGGTGTCTAACTGCTGGGGCTGCTTAAGAACCGGCACTCTGAAATTCCCGCTGAATGGAGCTACAGTCTGCTTGTGCATACTATCACTCCATTTGTTCTTTATGGAGCCAATAAAGAGAGCCGTAAGATAGTCATGCTACATAAATTAATTAATAATTCCCATTTACAATATGGGTAGTTTATCTTGACATCATTCAAATGACGTGTCTTTACTTTTTTAAGACATAGCATGTGTGCCCTGCAGATCCAGTCAGCAAGGATATCAGGATCTCCATTCTTGAGACAAATATTATTTTACCTTCAGCTCCTTAATGTTACAATATGTAACTATAAAAAACAAACTGTTATTGCTGTGCTTAACCCCACAGCTCCAACACAGGTTAGAAGATTCAACTATATCTATATCTATTTCTGTTGTGCCAACAGATTCCGCAGCACTTTTTAAAAAACATATAAGTGCAATACAGGTTATATTTATATGAAATTATACAATAAATAAATTAAAATAAAAATTATACAGAATTAGATACCTTTTCACAAGAGCATACAGACTAGGAGGACTGGGGGTGACACAAGAGGCAACAAGTGCTTTATTTGTTAATGTTCCAGTCATTGTACATAAAGTCTCAAAGTCCCTTTAGATGATTGGGTGAGCCAGTCACACGCCATTTTCTGAGTTTAGGTAGCAAGTTCAATGTAGATGGCACTGAAGAGGTTATAGAGAGGATGGAAAAGGGATAGCAGAGAGGGAGTCGAGATTAGGGAATCTTATAAGCACACCTGAAGAGATGAGTCTCCAGGGCACGCTTGAAACTGTGGGTGTTGGGAATAAGTCTGAGCTCTTTGGGTAGGGCATTCCAGAGAACTGGTGCAGCACGAGAGAAGACTTGGAGGCGGGAGTGGGAGGTTCCGACTTGATAAATGTTCCCCAATGTGTCAGTTTTACCATAAAGCGCATATTGTAAAAACAAAAAAATCCCCCCCCCCAAAAAAAAAAGTTGCTGAACTGTATTTTTCTATTATTATTTTCTTTATTTTTTTTTATTTATTCTATTTATTTATTTTTTCCGCTTAGAAGGGGAAAGGAGGATTAAAACTACAAACCCTATTCTCTGCCTCCGCATAGAACAATAACATTCAACCCCACCTCACCTATTCCCCTCTGGAGACATGACCAGTTAGTTAACATTACGAATTGTTGCATAGGACAGTCAAGCTAAATTCCTTATCAATTGACAAACGCACAGTGTATTCATCTGAATGTAGGAGAATATTAAAGATTAGTGTGATATGTTAGTGTCTTTCTTTGTTTATGGACATCTGAGGAATGGAGTGTTATCTCATGGCTCTCCATTATATAGGAAAGGTTCTGTCTGATGTCTAATAGCGCCCCGCTGGGCAGACCTGGGCCGTCTTTCCATATTAATGCAATTCCTTTTCAAGTTTACGTTACATTCTAATCTAATTGTGAGGTTCATTTTATTAACCAATTCTTGCACAGTTGGGAGGTCAAAGTTCAGATATCACTATGTGGCCCTATGTTTACTTGCCTCTGGCATTAGTAACTTATTTAAAGTCAGTCTACCTAGAATCTGTACACTCTTTCATTCCTCCAACTGTGTAACTGTATGCTTTAGCTAGATTGTGTTATTTTCATGTTGAGCCTATAAAACATTTCAGAATACATTTAATTTTTTTTAAAAACAGATGAAATTGCAGTTCTATAAGTAGACTTACCAAAGGGCACATAATTTACCGAAAAACACTATAGCAGATGTAAGATATAAGCTGTGAGTGAATGACTTACTGCAAAGGTAAGGAGAAGGTCACTGTCACTGAATTATGAGGAACCATGAAAGTGATTTCCCACATTAATTTTGAGCTTGAGCTAATAGGAATTTTATAAGAAGTTCATTCTACCTTATCTGCTGCATTTCTGATGTACTATACAACAGATTCAATAGTAGTGGTAAAGCAATGGAAAATAAAATAACCTTGGTTTCTAAACAGGACTATGGACATTCTAAGCAATATCCCAAAAATACTTTGATTTAAAGGGAACCAATCATGTCCAAAACTGCTATTAGGTTATGTTTACACAATGTACTATTTTTGGAAAGAACGGCCATTGTTTTCCATTTAAAACAATTTTTCATACTGCAATGAAATGCATTGAAGTTAATGGAACAATGGCCGATGTTGTCACACAATATATTGAAGTATAAAAAGAATAGCCGTTGTTTTAATGGAAAACAAAAGCCACTCTTTTCAAAAATAGTATGTTGTGCGAACAAAGCCTAAGGGTCCTATTACACAGAGCGATTTTTAACAATTAATGACTAACGATAAATGATCGCAAATCGTTAACCTGAAATCGTTTCCCATATTACACAGAACGATGGTCGTTAGTTACGATAGTTTCTACTATCATTATTGCGATTGTTACTATGATCGTTTATTCCTTCTGATCCCAGCAAAACAATGAACAATGTGCAATTACACTGAACAATTAGTGAACGAATGCGGAACTTGAGCGAATGTGGAATTACAGCGAACGATTAATTTTAGGTTCAGATGTAAATGAACAATCAACGACATAAGAGCGATTTTTCAAACGTCTGCAATTTTCAAATTTCTAAATTCAAACGATATAACGATTTTTCGCACGATAATCGGCCCTTGTAATAGGGCTCTAAAGCTAGAAAACATTGCTAATACACCTAAGCGCACACTGCCCAAATGTATATCTGTTGCCTGGGACCTTGCTCACTATGCCCTGAAAACGTACTTTGATGAACTCCCACGCTCTAGTAGGCTCAGGTTGGCATTGGGTAGTCCCTGGAGCCAAAGTAGTCATGGTCCTCGGGTTGGTTTGTGATGTAATCACGTCTCTCTGGTCCTGATTGACCGAGATATACCAATCCAGGCCCGCCTCTGTGTCTCACAACGATTACACAGTGCTGTGAGTCACGCTCAGAGAGATGTGATTACAGTCCTGGCCAGTCCCAGGATCTAGGGAGCCTACTTTAACTAAATTTCCATACAGGCTGGGAGTTCATCAAAGTACATTTTCAGGGCATAATAGATAGGGAGCTAGGCAACAGATATAGTTTTGGGCCGTGCGTGCTTAGGTGTATTAGCAATGTTTGTTAGCTGTAGGTTATGTCCACACTACATTCTTTCACTAAAGAACGGACGCTCATTGCAACAGAATCAGCATCCATTCTTTACTGCAGGGGCGGCATTGTATTGAAGTCAATGCCATGCTGTCCACTCTTTTCATACATCATTATTTTAACGCCAGTGATTCAATGATGTACCTACCTATTATTTTCAGACACTGACAACCGAACAGCATTCGGAAACAATAGCTGTTCACACAGTGTAAAGTTGGCCGGCGGCAAAGTTAATGGTAAGTTGATTTGCGGGCGAACCCAAAGGTGCCGCAAGTCAATTGTAAAAAAAGAACGTGCCGAATGCAGCCCGGCGGACGGCAGTTTGACAGTGTCCATTGCTATCCAACGGACGCTGCTAAACCAAGTGTGAACATAGCCTAATAGTGATTTTGTAAATGATTGGTTCCCTTAAATAGCATATTTTTTTTAAGTATTCAACCAAAAATTTTGTATAAGTAGATAAGTATAATAAATTACATAGGGCTCATGAATGGAACCCAAGAATGATTTCCTATGGTGGGCTGGAGGTACTCTAGTCCATTCAAACCCCGGCCAGTGAAATAGCTTTAGAAGACAGTTGTTATAAGTGAATAACATATTTAACAGCTCGTAAGCAAATGCTTCTATATCTGATTGAAACACTGACAAAAAGCCATGAACGTAAATTCTATAATAAAGTTCTATAACAAAGTGCCTGTTTTATTTAATACCAGTGGGTTTTATTTTGTTAAAAGCCCTAGACAATGCGGAGCGCAGGGAGCACACAATTATTATGCATCTGAAAAAAATACAAGATGAGAGCTTTGTATTTTGGAAGCAGCCAAATGGATGATAAAGTGATATTTTTCTTTTTATATTTATATTGGTGGACAGTTCACCAGTTGACACAGTACTACCACCTACCGCGAAGAAACATGCCTTTGATTTCGCTGCTAGCCTAATTGAAACTATTGCAGCAAAATACTATTTTCCTTTTTTTTAAGGGCCTTTCCATTCCCATTTGGCCTCATTATTTTCTACCAGAGACATGCTTACCTAATATAATAACCAGATAAAATGTATGAAGCAAAAGCACAGTATGTTTGGGTAAAAAAATGAAAATAAAAAAATGTATTTTCATCTTATTTTAAACTAAGGAAACAAAGGTCATGTGGATTCAATGGTGGACTGGTTTGATGATCTCACATTGAAACAATTAAACAGTTGATAATCTTTTTGCATAGCCTGACTATTTAATCAGATGTGTGTCAGGACTGTCTGTTCTGAATGACATGCAGTTTAAATGGCTTCCTCAGACAGTTGATTGAGAGAGAGATCGATAAAAAGACGTCTGAAGGATCTGGCATTTAATTTTAGTCTTTCGAAAAGGATATGAGAACTTGCTTGCAGTCAAGCTTCAAAGAATCCCTGTTAACATGTATATTGCACTGTATAAGAAATTGTCTATTGCCATGTAATACATATAAGTAAAGAAAGTGAACAAGGAGCTATAGCAACAAGCAACTAATTCAGTCCTAAATAATCTGTGAGAGGGAGTTCACACATAATGTATCCGCAGCAGATTTCACGCTGCAAGTTCGCAGCGAAATCCGTTGCGGATCCCTTCACTGTCACTTTCCATGAGATTACATACTTGCAGTGGAGGGAAAGCTTTCCCGGCTCTAAATTCCTGCTGCAACCTACTCTCCACTATTCACAGCCGACTGGCCATCTCTAGGAAGTCAATCACCCTATAAAGAGGGGGTGATGACATCACAGTGGGGTTTGCAGCTGATTGGACGGTGCAAGAGATTATGGATAATTCCTTGCTCCCGCCAAATGACAGTACAGTGGGCTAACATGTGCAGCCGACATGTTTAGTGAATCGAATTTAACGAATCACTGTGAATTTGATAGCTGAACTAAGCGAATTGACAGTGGGGTCGCAGATAATCTTGCTTCCCTCATTTCTACTAGAAACCTAGAAGATTGTCGACAGAAAAAGACCACAGGGTCCATCTAGTCTGCCCTCTGGATATTTGTTTATCCTTGGCAGGTTTACATTTTGTTATTGTAGATTTACCTCCCACATATGCTGGAAGTTTGTACCAAGCATCTACTACTCTTTCAGTACAGTAATATTTTTTCATGTTGCTTCTGATCTTTCCCCCAACTAAGCTCTCACTGTGTCCTCCTGTTCTTGAGTTCAGTTTCTTTTTTTTCTTAATTAAAAACACTTCTCTCCCTCCTGAACCTTATATAGTCGATTAACATTTTAAAGGTTTCGATCATGTCCCCACTTTCCCTTCTTTCCTTCAGACTATTCAGATTCACATCCTTAAGTCTTTCCTGATATGTTTTAGGCCTGTCACCCTCCACCATTTTGTAGCACATCTTTGGACTCGTTCTATTTTATCAATATCTTTTTGCAGGTATGGTGTCAGGAATGTGCGGTAGCCTGGTGTGAACTGGGCCTTGTTTGTTCTGACACACCCGATTGCTTTCCATCAAACAATGTAGGAGTTAACCTGAGCTCTGCAGGATTTGAATGTTTCAGCTGAACTTGGTGCTGGGATCAGGGCTGGTCCAATCAGCTGCTGGAACTAGCCTCTGATCCTGGATAAATAACAGCTAGCTGCTCACTTCTCTGCTGGCTATACAGTTAATACATGGATCCCAGCTTCCCTGTGCCCACTGCTGTTTTTTTTCGTTCCTAATCCCTCTGTTTTTGCTCGACTTTTTATCTGACCTCTCGTCTGACTATTTGACACGGTTTTGACCCGGCCTGTTTGACTATCCCATTTTGTGTTTGCTTGTCTGTCTTGTTCTGTGTGCACATATTCAGCACAGGGAACGTCAATGTGGTTGTCCACGGCCGCCTAGGGCCGTTTGAGGCAAGTAGGTAGGGACAGTTGGGGGGTTCAACGTCAGGGCTCCCTACTTGCCCTACTATGTCCCTACTTGCCCCGTCCTGACATATGGTCTCCACAACTAGACACAGTATAGGTTTCAATTTGTGGCACCTTTGCAATTGAAGACACAGCAAAAAGTGAAAGACACTGGATATGTTAAAGGGGTTGTCCAGCGAAAATCTTTTTTTTTTTTTTCCTCAAATCAACTGATATCAGAAAGTTATATAGATTTGTAATTTACTTCTATTAAAAAAATCTCAAGTCTTTCCATACTTATTAGCTACTATATGTCCTGCAGGAAATGTTGTTTTATTTTCAGTCTGACAGTGCTCTCTGCTGACATCTCTGGCCAAGAGAGGAACTGTGTCTCGGTTTTCTATGAATCCCCATAGAAAACCTCTCCTGCTCTGGACCGTTCCTGTTTCGGCCAGAGATGTCAGCAGAGAGCACTGCGTCAGACTGAAAATGAAACAACATTTCCTGCAGGACATATAGTAGCTAATAAGTATGGGAAGACTTGAGATTTTTTAATAGAAAGTAAATTACAAATCTATATAACTTTCTGATATCAGTTGATTTAAAAGAAGGAGAGTTTTGCTGGACAACCCCTTTAAAACAGCACAGCACACTGCTGTCAGAAATTTGTATGATTGGCCACACTACATTGTTCAGTTTTGTTCCATCCATCCATTCATCATACAGTACACTATGCATAATTTGGGTTTCAGTTAAAATTTCAGAATACGGCAAACGTATGGCAATGCTGCCTTGGCCAAAGCTAATAAGAATATATCAGTAACATCTCCTTAATACATCCTTCAAAAACAATCACCGCGTTGTTGAAATCACGGTGAATTTGTCTTCTGAAACCGTATCAAGTCACAATACAATGACATTTATTTCCAGCTTAGGCATAAGTGTTGCTGTGACAGCTGTCAACAGGTTAACTTAATTTAAATCTACTTGAAGAAAATTAGATAATAAATTATCCCTTTATGCAATGACTGAACAGACCAAATTGTATTCCTTCAAGACTACAGATAGCAGGTGTGTTAATAAAGCATGTTTCACACAGCAAAGTAATTGTGCCTATGTGTATGGTAATGTGAAGTATTTCCACAAATCACAAGTAACAAATTTGTTACACTGAATGGTTTCTAATCCAAACAATGATTGCACATACATACATGTCTTTCACACGCTTCCCCCTCTAAATGAAAGAAAATTGGCCGGAATGAAGGTTTATGGAGGTCTTAAAGGAGTATTCCAGCATGAAAAATATCTATCTATCTATCTATCTATCTATCTATCTATCTATCTATCTATCTATCTATCTATACATTGAACTAACCCATGTCAAAAAGTTATAAAGATTTGTAATTTCTATTTAAAATCTGAAGTTATCTAGTACTTATCAGCTGCTCTGGTGTATTTTTTCTAGTCTGAGGGGCGGGGGTTTCCTCCCCCTGGGGGTGGGCCCAGCCTATCTCCGGTGTTTCAGTGCCCGGAAATAGAAAGGCGCCATACGCAGGAATCAGGCCATGGTTCAAAAAAAGGACCGCCCCATCGGCTTCCCTGCCACAGTGCCACTCTATCCATGTAAAAATTTTTAAAGCGAATGTACTGCTGGTACATTCGCTTTAAGAGCACAGTAAAGAAGAGTTCTATATATTACATTGAATGTTTTCCCCCACTTTGACATTGCCCTTGTGTTTGTATATCACATGTGTTCGTCCAGCATTCAGTATACAGGTGAAAACTGTGAAATTGGCATATAACAACCAAGTAAATGTTTGGACAGCATAGGTCTGCCAATGTGAGACCACCTGACTGTTAGCGTTTCTCTATCCTAGCTTACAGTTTCCCTGATAGGCTCAGTTCACACTGAGAAAAAACAGAGGAAGCTCTCTGCCGCAGAATCCCGCCGTGATCAGTGTCCTTCAGTGAGTGAATGAGAGGGCGCGCGCATCCGCTCCCGCTGCTCTCTGCTCAACGAATTGACATGTCAATTCTTTGGGCGGAGTGGGGAGGAAGCAGACACACGCGCACCCTCTCATTAGCTCACTGCAGGATATTGATCACGGGATCTCCGCCGAAAAAACTCTGATGTTTTTGCTCAGTGTGAACTGGGCCATAGGGAGTATGAACAATATTGAAGGGGTTGATTTGGATTTGTTCTTTACAAAACTATAGCAGCCCCACTCTGAGTAAAATTGTAGATCTGACCCATTCAGTCCTAGTCTCTGAATCCATCTATACATGACTGCCTTAAGGACTGGAGGACCATGTGACAATACTCCTCACTGTGCCTCCTCTGTAGCTTTACATTGACCTCCATTGCCTTCTTGGCCCTAAGTGGAGCTGCAGACAAGGCTCCCAATATAAATAAGTTAGCAGTTATACTAGTGAGCACAATGGACTGCAACAGATGGGTAGTGGAGGGCAAGCTGGGTGCAGTAGTGCACTGTATACATTATGTCAGGTGGCAGAGTTGTCATGCTAGTGCCTCCCGTGAACCACAGACATTCCTTTCAACAGGACCCAGTCACAGATTAGTATAGCTGCTCTCCATAGCAGTTGGGGGGTCCCAGAAGATATATGCTTCACATAGATGGCATCAGGTGTCTCAGTCTGCCTCTACTACAGCCAGCCCTCTCAAAATGGCTGCTCCTTTGTCTCCATTGACAACAACATAGCCTTAACAACACAGGCTGTGTACTGCAAAAGAGCGACATCTTGTGGTCAGTTGCAGAATGTTATTTTAAAGCCATATATTACTCATATTACTATACACAGTCCCCATCTCACACATACAATAGTGGTTGTTGGAAATTATCTGGGATATTGAACTGCAAAGAACTGGTTCAACGC
The DNA here is from genome assembly GCF_027789765.1 of Dendropsophus ebraccatus. NCBI lineage: Eukaryota > Metazoa > Chordata > Amphibia > Anura > Hylidae > Dendropsophus > Dendropsophus ebraccatus. Next base: position 27,135,009 of record NC_091456.1, read on the forward strand.
AATAAAAGTCTTAAATGGGATTGAAATGTTTGGATTATTGAAGATGTTAGCGTTACATCACTAGCAGAATCCAGGACATGGGTAAAATGGTAGACAGAAATGAGGGAGAATATGTGGGAAGATGTTATGCTGTGGAGGGCTTTGTGGATAAGAATTGGGAATTTAACTTGTATTCTAAGTAGAATCTTCAACCAGAAGACTCTCAAAGGTGGGCTATCAGCGTATTGGCTGAGCAGGAAGAAAGGCTTAGCTGCTGCATTCATGATAGACTGAAGAAGGGAGAATTTAGAGAATAGAATACCAAGTTGTTAAAGTGTACCTGTCAGCACGGCCGCTGCTGGATCAGCAGTGATTTCCTCTCTCTTCATCCAAAAGTTTGGGTCTCCATGGAAACAAACACGCAATAAGACTGTAATGAGCACTACCCCCATTCTGATACAATGGGGGCCGCGAGCATTACAGTCTTGTTGCTTGCACGTATCCATGGAGACTTGAACTTGCAGATGAAGAAAGGAAATCACAGTCGATCCGGCTGCGGCCGTGCTGACAGGTTCGCTTTAAAAGTTACATCAAAAGAACAAAAATTTTAGCTGTTTTTAACTATAAGAAATTTGTGGATTCTTGAGGTGTCTTCCAGATGTAGGTGACAGGATTAGGTTAGAAGATGGAGGGACTGATAACTGGATGTTACCAGCGTATATATGATACTGAACCAGCAAAGGGATGGTGTCAGGGTCACAGGGAAAATAAAATAGAACAAATGGGCCCTAAGGCTAGCACCCGCCCCCCCACCCCCCCATGCTGTCCATGCCTACTTGCAGAGCAGGTTCTAAACAACTGGGCATCAGTCCCTGCTCTGAACTAAGTGGATAAACAGGACAAAACACGGACAGACAAAATACAAACAAAACACAGGCAAAAGACACGGAATAGACTAGTCAGGGTCAATACCAGACAAGCAACTTAGTACAATACAGCAGATAAGGGTGTAGTCACAAAAAATAGGCAGAGGTCAAAACCAAGAAGGCAGCGAGGTACATGGCAAGAAAGAGAACGGGTAGTAAGAAACAGGCAACTAGAGGAAAAAGCTGGAGCCAGTAGCAAGATAAACTGTGGACAAAACAAGCAGTGATCAAATGCCAGAGATGGTAGCGAGATAAATGGTGGAAAAAGCAAGGTACAGGAGCTGATAGACAGAGGCCTCATTCACATGTCCAGTGTTTTTCAAGGAGCGGGATTTTATCTACTCTGTGAAAAACACTGGACATCTGTTAATTGCATCCATTTGGATGCATGGGGCTGGGTATCAGGAGGCGCTGATATTGTCCGTGGGCATGATGGAGAGGCTGACAAAAATGGGTAGAGATGGGAGCAGGACAGATAGGAGCGGTGAGAGATGGGAGCAGGGGAGATGGGACCAGTGACAGGAGTGGGGTAGATGGGATCAAGTGACAGAAGCAGGGGAGATGGGAGCGGGTGACAGGAGTGGGGGAGATGGAAGCCAGTGACAGGTGCGTGGGAGATGGAAGTGGGGGAGAGGGGAGCCAGTAACAGAAGCGGGGAGAGGCATCAGTGCCGCCGTCCACACTATGACCTGTCCTATTTTTTCGCGGCAAGGATTACGGCACGGGTGACAGCACGGATGGTGTGAATGCACAAAATTGTCCATGGTGGCAGATCTGTGACCATGGACAATTTTATGGGACGTGTGAATAAGGCCAGAGAATGGTATTTTAAACAGGCAAAAGATTAGGGAAACAGAAACACTAAATGCAAGACAAAATGCTAGCTCAGGTTGAACAGGACTACGCTGGAAAAGAGCACTGGAAAGAAAGAAGAGAGATACCTATAGGGGAAACTTAAGTCCTGGACAAAAAGCTCATGAGTCCAGGCAGAGAAACACAGAAGGACAGAGGAGAGGAGACCTGTCCATCAAAGCCCATCAGAGACAATTAGCAATAAGGCAGCGGCAAATGTAAGTGCAGGGAGAACTGAAAAACATGAAACAGTCAACTGAAGCAAAGACAAAAACAAGGAACATATATAAACCAGGAACGGAATTTAAGGCCAATCGTAATCTCTGGTATAACTTCACCCTAGGCATTGGTCATTATCAGTCATAACAGATGGTATGTTACAGGAACAACCTTTTGCAGTTCAGTATCCTGTGGTCTTTTGTATAAAAATGTACAGTAGGTAATTATATCAGATTGTGAGAATGTGCCTAATGCTTCAGAACTGGGGCTGCGGCTTACACGGAATTAGATGTACATTGTTTTATTAATGTAGAAGAAGATATAAAAATTTATCCATCTATGTCAACTAAAATACATAGAGAATAGATGAAACAAATGTATCTTTCTTTGTCCTCTTTGTCATCCGCTCCCTTATCTCGTGTTGTTTAATTTAATTTAACAAATAGATTGAGGACAACGGCATTAAATGAAAAGAGTGCATAGATTTCTTGAACCAAGGCTAGGATGGGTTTGAGGAGACAGGATGCAAGTGTATTTTCTGTATGTATCTGACAAAGAATGGGAAATAATTGCTTTGTGCTGTCTACTGTGTATATCATTGGAGCTGGAAAGGAAAACCAATAAATACAAAATGTATCAAAATGGAAGACAATATTGTAGAGCAATTGCATCAATGTAAAAAGCATTTGGTAACAGACACATAGACAGGGCAATATAATGCTACCAGTTGCTTTTGAAATTGATATAGTTAACTCTTTTTTGTTTTTTTCTTCTATATTGTTCATGAAAATATATACATTTTGGTATTTGGTTACTAAATGAATACATTTCATAAAACATAAATATAATTGCAGTTATTTCATTTTCTCTTTAAACGCAGCGTTCATTCATTATAAGAATGTGAGATCTTCACAGATATAGGAGATAATTCATTTAATCAGCTTGTAATTTTTTCTTTTTTAGGCCTTGTCAATTTTGTTTTACAGCTCTGTTGAGACAAGACTTTTATCTGCAGAAATTTATGATTATATTTTTGGAGTTTAGAGAGAAAGCCTTAAAGGGGAACTATCAGCATGTTAGACTAATCTACCCTGCTTATAGTTCCCTATTGGGCATTGGGCCCTGAGGATGGGGGGTGTCTCTTACCTTCATCCTCTGTACCATTACCATACTTAAGTTGTCTGTCCACTAAGGCCATTTGGAGCACTTCCTCAACCCCAGAGTGCAGATTCACCCCTACTGGCAATGACCAGTATAACTAGATGTTTTATGCGACAGGTCCTTTACAACAACATAGATTCCATTAGAAATTTAAGAGAATGTACACAACAGAGGTAAGTGAACCTTCGCAAATTATTATTTTTTTTTATTGAGTTGCAACAGATGGCAATGTATACAACATACAAGCCAATTTTCAGATGTCAAGTATGCAGAATGCAATGTGACAACTCACATATAGGAAAGGATACCCAAACAAGATTCAAAACATAGAGCAATCTAGATTTTATGTAATAAGAAAAGTCCGCTTCATGGACCGATTGATACCATGGTGCACAGGTTTTTTCGACCGCTTCCACCATATCACCCATAAGAGCAGCAATCTTTTCAGACAACATTATACTATTTATTTGCCCGAACACTTTAAATGCAACGAGGACTGCTTCCAACATGAAGCAACATGTATTCTTGCTGCCAAAATATATATACTGCTTCAACTTAAAATAGGGAAGTCTGGAAGGTTTAATTCCAAAGAGGCAGGCTTCAGGGAGAAAGGGGAACTATCAGTAGGTTAGACGAATCTACCATGCTTTTAGTTCCCTATTGGGCACGGGCACAGAGGATGGAGGTGTTTCTTACCTTCATCCTCTGAGCTATTACCGTAGAGTTTTAATGTAGTCCTCTGTCCAGTAAGGCCATTTAGAGCACTGCCCCAACCTCAGAGTGCCGGCTGGCCAGCCTCTACTAAAGATTATCAGTGGAGTGGGATGGCTGGGGGTTGCTCTAGGGGTGGGGAAGTGCTCCAAACAACCTTACCGGACAGAGGACTACACTAAAACTGCCAGGAATGCCGGTGAGGTTAAATGTAAGAGGCATACCTTCATCCTCAGCACCCTCTGAGCTATAGGGAGCTATTAGCAAGTTAGATGATTTTAACCTGCTGATATGTCTAGTTTGTGTATAAGATAAGAGGATCAAAGGAAAGTTTCTTACCATCATTTCCAAGTAGTTTGTAACGTGTGGGGAAGGGTTGTGTGTCCTGGGACCGCTCTCTTTTTTTTCTTATACCTTCATTATTTTGGGGGATAAACTGGTTAGGATTTTGGGCAACAGTGAGAATTTTTTTTTTTTTTTACTATCGGTACATATTTATTATGATTCTATTGTGCACTTTGGCGCATTATTTTCATGTTTACATTTCATTTATGGTTTATTACTAGGGATTTGTACTGAATATTCAGTTATTTTACTTATTACATTATTCTCTTACCTGTGTTTACCATTGTTACCATTATGTAGAGAAGGAGATAGGGATCTTCCCATATTGCATCCTGTGTTGTCCTGCCTGGACTTCCAACGGTTCTTCATTCTTGCTGTAACCTGTCAACTTAACCTTTTTAGATTGTTAGTTCCCTTAGTAGACCACCCCCATAGAAGGCTACTTCTCAATGCAATCTTGAATAGTCTTCTCAATGAGGTTCACTGTATGCCCATTTGTTAAGAGAATTAATGCAAAGAAACAAAAAATAAAATGGCAGCAGCCCATGCTGTCTGGAGCATTACTGGCTGGAAAAAAGGGATTAACCATGCGCCTTGCGTCCGTCCAGTCAGCTGCAGACCCCTCTGTGATGTCAGCACCTCCCCCTCCCCCTCTATATAAGGCAGTTTGGTAATGGAGGTGGCCAGTCGGCTGTGTGTGGAGGAGAGAGCAGGATGACAGCAGGCAGTTAGAGCAGAGCAAGGAGAGACTAACAGAGTGATATAGGGATAGAGAGGAGAGGATAAGAGGGCAGATTGTGGGTGATTGTTGTAGCTGCCAACCAAGTGTCCAGTTTACCAAGTAACTGGGTGCCTATACTATTTCACTTGGACCAGTAAAAGCACAGTCCATATCATTTACTCACTGGGCACTGTAAACTTCTATTTAGTTATGCCGATATACTGGGATCAGTGAATTGAGTGTACGACTCACATAAACAGTGGTCGCACTCCACTCATGCTGTGTTATACAAGTTTGGGTTCATTACTGAACTGAGTAAGTGCCTTACATAATCAGTGCTTGCTCTCCGTTCCTTCTGTTTTATACAAGTTGGGTTTTATTACTGAACTTGAACTGCTGTCCATAGCGGAAATTGGATGATTGACTGGCTGATTGACATTTAGTTTAAATTGTGATTTTCCAATTTTTGACACTTTTACAACAACCTGCTTTAACAAATTTGCCCTTCTGCAATAGCCGCAGTATTGTAGCTACTATAGTTTTGGCTGTTTTAATGAAATTCGTTAAGATTTGATTTGTGAATCTTAACAAGTTTGACCCAAATTCACGAAGCTCCCGAAACAAATTTCTACTGCTTCCCTCATCTCTTTCTAGAACAAACCACCCGATACCCAAGGATGAACATCTGCAGTTGTACCACCCACAAAAAGGCAAGGGAGATGAGCTACTAGTCTAGTTATAACACTTGCTCTTCCTAGATGCCAACACATCTGTCTTCTGCTTCTTTCCTCGCACCGATGAATCATAAATAGACTGTCATCCCCAGTATAAATATGCATACTTTCATCCATATGTTTATGTGCATTTCATATATTAATTTTTCACTGTAATCAAAACTGAAGGACAGATTAGATAACACTAAGAAAAAAAAAAACCACTGGTGAGAAAATCTTCACTCAACTCTAATAGCAACCATTAAAGATGACACATCCATGAATTAAAGGAATCTACAGGTGACTTTTTCTATTTTTTATATTACAGTGAAAACTCCCTTAATTTGCTTTTTTTTTTATTTATAATGCAAACAGAATACAATGTAAACACTGAGTAATAAGTGATGTATCTATTGGTACTGTGTATACATCAAGTCTAATTTAAATTACTAGGCATTCCGCTTTATAGGTTAATAGGAAAATCAGCCTTTGTTCTTAATGAACTGCAGCCACCTACTTGCTGTAAACTGCATTTTTTTGTTTCATATAAACTCAGTAATTAAGACCAATTGTGAAACTAGCTACTCTCTTCAGAACAAAATCTGGAGGTATAAGACACTACATTAATCAATACGAAACAGACAAATTCTCAAGGGTAAAACCTACTTAGAATGAATCAGCCAACAGCCTTGAAAGAGCTGTCTGGCCTTAAAACCTCACAAAAGAGTTGATGCACCAGAATAACAAATTACAGCACTACATTCTAAGGCTCCACTTTAATCAGAAGTCTTATAACCCTGGGCATTCTATCTTGAGCCTTTGTTCCTATTAAATCTTGGTCACAATCAATGATACTTAATATCCATTTGAAACACCATGTCAAATAACCCAATACTGGTTGAACGGTAAGAAATGCCATTTAGATTTTTTGTTTCCTTTATATGTCTTTTTTCTGAATGTGGTGACTGCGAGTCGGTGTTTGCTTTTAGCGGCTTAAAGGCAGCTAGATGATTTTTCAAGTGCAGAAAACAATAGGTGTTATTTTGTCTTCACATCTTTGGTTAGAATAAAATAAATCGACATAAAGTAGAGATTGAAATAGAATTTTTTTTTTTTTTCAAATCACCAATTAAAATTTTAAGTAACAAATCATATTTCATTTTTTTTTAACCTTCTCTTTTTGGAATGTCAGCCTTACAGACGTGTAAGTTTTAAACAGAAAAGGTTATGTTCACACTTGAGAAAAGGAATTTCTTTGGGGTCTCTTGAGAATTTAGAAAAATATAGTACACCATGCATCACTATTCATGCCTTATTTTTTTTTCCCTTTAAAATGACTTTAGAGAAATTGGGGCAGATTCAATCATTACCAATAGAGATAAGCCAATCTGTAGGAACGAAACAAAGTGCTTTGATCCTATCTGTATTCAGCTTATCAGGCTTCAGGCTTTGTAGTCTGCTCCACTCCGTGCCACTCTACCCCAGGTGCTGGGAAAAGATGGATCCAGTCCTGGGAAACTGAGAAAAGATTCCCAGGACTGGATCCATCTTATCCCAGCACCTGGAGAGGAGCGGCCCGGAGCGGAGAAGACTTCAAAGCCTGCAGCCTGATAAGCAGAATACAGATAGGAATGAAGTGCTTTGCTTCGTTCCTACTGTAGATTCCCTCTCCTCTAATTATCAACATATGATTCAGGAGCTACACAGGTGAGACAGATATTACAAAAACACTGGGACATACTGAGACTCGACCCGGACCTCAGGGACAAAATAGGAACAACCCCCCAAGTAACATACAGAAGGGGACGTAGCCTGAGGGACCGTCTGGTCAAGAGTCACTTCACTCCCCCCGACACAGGACAAACATGGCTAACCCGTCAAAAACCAGGGTGCCATCGATGTAGTGGGTGTATTGCATGCCAACACGTGGAACGCACACGAGTGTTCAAAAGCAATATCACAGGACAGGAGTATGAAATAAGAAATTTCATTAACTGCAGATCTCGTGGGGTGATCTATAAGGCCACATGCGAGTGTGGTATGGAATACATCGGTAAAACGATGAGAGAATTCCGTAGAAGGATAGGGGAACACCTGAGGGATGTGATTAACAAGACAGACAAACCCATAGCCCGCCATATCAATGCATGTCATATGGGCAGGGTGACAGGACTGTCATTTGTGGGCCTGGAATTGGTGCGGCCCTCAGTGAGAGGAGGGGACTGGGACAAATTGATCCTTAAAAAGGAATGCGAATGGATCTTCAGGATGAAGACCACAGCTCACATGGGGCTTAATGAACAATTAAACTTTGCTTGTTTTCTGTGATCCCCCCCCCCCCCCGTTGTAAACCATGATTTGGGGTCAATATACAGTATCCCGTTTGTCTTACCGTTTTTGTAAATATTGTAAATAATGCACTGCATGTATATAACTGCATAGCCCTCCAGTACTGATGTGGGTCGCTATTTACATCTTCAGCTTCTCCCCCCCTTTTTTCTGTGATTATTAGCGATAGAGCACTGATACAGCATCTAAACCACTATACTAATCCTCCTCATCTGAGCAGTTTACATTGACCCAGGAACGCTGTTACATTGTTTACAGCGTAACCAGGGCAATGCCGCTGCGCTCAGCTGACCGACGCGGCATGTCACATGACCGGAAGTGACGTCGCGTGTAGGCGGAAGCGCGCGGCAATGGCGTATATCACCCCCCGGACCAGGACTGCATATGTCTGCAGCCACTGCTCCTAGACACACACTCAGCGTGCACACCTGCACGGAGTGTATCACGGTCTTGCCTGCCACTGCAGCAGCCGGTGAGTGTACCCCTTTCTAGACATGTTGTTGCCAGTCTGCTTATGACGAATGGAGTGTACTTATACTGTGTTTGTATTTCTTGCTTTAACAGTTAAGCCCCAGCCATAACTATTCCCTGTATTGTACCTTGCCTCCTTGAGAAATCCAGCCACCTGGAGGAAACGCGTCGGAGGGTAAGGGACCAGCATTATTGCTTTTAGGGCATAACAGGGTGTTGATTCACCAAGGGGTAGACCAGGGTAGGGGTCGCCCTTCTTAGGGCGAGTGCCCCGCTCCCCCCTGTGCGAGTAGGGGTAGTATATACATACCACTCGGTGAGGGCATACTAGGGTTACAAGGTCCCTACCCCGTATGTATCCTTCTACCCTGGTGTTATTAGGAAACCCATAACCATAGCTGAAACAGAATATTTAGACAACAGCCTATGGTTCTGGGTGTATACCATTAATAACAGTGATTGCAGATTATTTTTTGTTTCGTGTTGTGTATTGGTCTGTTTAAGTGGGGTATAATTTTATTGTTATTTATTAAACGTTAGGTTTTATATATTGTTTGTGCACCCCCTTCTGTGAATCCTCTAATTATCAGTATCACTTCACCAGATCGTTCATGTGACAGGTCAATTACAACAATATGGCTTCCATTAGAAATTTAAGAGAATGTATGCACGAGGTAAGTGAATATTGCTTTTTAATATAACATTATTTAAAACAAAAAAATATATACTTTTCATGTACATTTTCCCTTTTTATGTATATTTTTGACTGGCAGCAGTAAGGGGTGAGGAGGCCTTTTCTGCAGCCACCAAAGCTTGTGTCGGGAACTGCAGGGCTATCTAAGCCCTTCAGTTACTGATCCCTTGCTTTGATCTAGCGCTGTGCCCCAGGGCTATACAGAGCACAGCCCCTTCCCCTCTGTAAATCCCTATATACAAAACCCGGAGGGGAGGCTACCGGGCAAGATCACCATAGAAAACTTTTCCTGTTCTGGATGGTTCCTGTCACAGAAGTAGCAGCAGAGAGAACTGTGTCAGGCTATGCTCACACAACATCAAAAATGGAGTAAAAATGCCCGATTTCGCTATTTAAAAAACTTCAATTTTTGCTGCAATTTACCTGACTGAAATGGCTATGCATTGTAGTCAATGGGAAGACGGACGTCCAATGCGCACAATGCATTGAAAAACTGACGTTTTTGCCGCGGGTGTCAAAATAATGAACATGAACATTATTTTTGGACGTTTTTTGCAAATGGCGGATGTTTTTTATTAATAGTTCACACACAGTTCTTCTTTTGTCACAGTTTTTTCTCTGTTTTTACTATTAAATTCAATGGATTTTTCAATTAAGCCACAACCAAAGGGCATTTAGTAACCCCAAACTGAAATAATGTGCAAACACCCGTCATTACACTAAGGGGATGCCAGGCTTCTAAAAACATCCGTTATTTTAGACTCAAAATAACGGTCCTCATTTTAGCTGAACATAGCCTCAGACTGGAAAGAATATATCACTTCATGCAGGGCATGCAGCAGCTGATAAGTACTCGAAGACTTGAGACTTTTACATAAAAGATTACAAGCTTTTATAACTTTTTGACACCAGTTAAAAAAAAAACACCAGAGTACACACAAATTCGCACACATTTGTATTTGAAACATTGATAAAATTAAATATTCCTTTTTTTTTTTTTTTTTTTTTGCAAAATTCATCAATCTGCCCTATGAACCTTCAGACCAAACTGACTTTTACAATAACAGATTTATTGAACCCAGAGGTTCCCAACGTTTTCTACCATGTGAGGTGTAGTTCAGTGGAACTAAGTGGTAGTACTCAACACAATCTGAGGACAAGAGTGGTGTTTCTGTATCTAATCTTGGGTAACCCCTTTAAATGCATTAATCCCTTCTGACCTCAGCCAGTTATGCCTTTTATAACACAAAACATTTTTTAAAAAATTTTGCAATGCCAATGTAAAAGGTGTAGACATTACAAAGTCATAGAGCACATACTATATATAGCAGTTTGTGGAAACATTTTCCTTCGTCTTCATATGACTATGTTCACACAGCGTCAAAATAGAGAAAAGGCGAATGATTTTGATATTTAAAATAACGTACGTTTTTGCCGCGATTTAACTGACTGCAATGGCAATGCATTGAAGTCAATGGGAAGACGGACGTCCAATGCACACAATGCATTGAATAACGGATATTTTTACCACGGACGTCAAAATAACGAACATAATCATTATTTTCGGACGTCTTTTGCAAAGAGCAGACGTTTTTTATTAGTTGTTCACACACAGTTTTTCTTTTTCCACCATTCGTTCTCTGTTTTTACTATTAAATTCAATGGACTTTTCAATTAAGCCACACCCAAAGTTTAATCAGTAACCCCAAACTCGAATAATGTACCAACAGCCGTCATTGCACAAATCATTGCACTAAGGGGAGGCCAGGCTGCTAAATGACGTCTGTTCTTTTAGACTCAAAATAATGGACGTAATTTTAAACGGAGCTGAAAAAACGTTGTGTGAACATAGCCTATATGTATATATGAATGACAATTGCTTATTCATTGTATATCTGTAACAAATAACCTGTTTATATAAACATTTACATGAATGCATTCAAAAATCAGGATTCCAATAATATTTACCATTCAAAAACATAATAAATAAAGTGATGGATTATTCCATGAATTCTTCATTAGTTATAATCCTCGAGAAACTCATTATTTTTCTACCTGCTATAAATAGAAAGACATCTGTTGTAGTTACTGACTTTTATTTCTTTGGATGTAAAAAAAAAAAAAAAAACTAAATAAATACTATACTTGATTATGAATTACGGTCACTGGTCCCTCAAATACATAAAACCGTATGAATATTTAAAAAATACTGTTAGAGTTACAACTGGCAAATTATTCCACCTCACCAGTGTTTATACAGTAGGTATATTTAACTTATTTAAAGGAAAATGATGGCAAAATGGTTTTATATACCATTTTTTTAATGCTTTCTGTGTCTATTGGTATGTACTTCGGCCAAAACCGGGGAAAGATGGCAATGATTACTACTACAACATTTATTAAATAAGCCAAATTTTTATAAGGAAAATCAAGTAAATAGCAATTAAAAAATATAGATGACACCTCCCTTTCAAAGATTGCATTGTGTAATAGAGAGAACGATCAACCAAAGAAGAAACGATCATTGGCTGATCGTTTCTTTAGGTCCTGACCTAAAATCATCGGGCACGCAACGCTACGTGTAATAGCCATGCGTGCCCAATGGCTGCTGACTGTAGTATAAAAAGATAAAGTAAAAACTTCCCTTACCACATGTCTTTGGAGGCCTTCCCTGTTGTCTGCAGCTCTTTTATTTTAAGCTGCAGATTTTCTGCACACACGCCTTATTTTTGATTTTCAATAGGCTTGGGCGGGGGTGGCGGTGGGTTAAAAGGGCATCGGGTGAAGGGGGGCGCATTTCAGATTTCATCTCAGGCATCAGAATCGTCCCTGCAGAGAAGGTAGAGGTGCAGACCCTGGGGATGGCCTATAAAGACACCGGAAAAGGCCTGAGGACACCCTGGAATGTGGTAAGGTGAGTTATTGCTTTATTATTTTATGCTTATTATTAATCGCTAACAATGTCCGTACAGCCCTTGCTGCTCAATAGTTGGCCCATGTAATTGCTCAGAAAATCGGCGTTTGTTTACAGTTTATAAGGACGTGTAATAGGACCCTAACACTAGAGATCATTGTCTGCCTACCTGGTAGGATTCTATTGCTTTTCATGCAGAATAGAAATCTTCCTGTAAAACAGGGATGGGGAACCTTCGGCTCTCCAGCTGTTGCAAAACTACAATTCCCATCATGCCTGGACAGCCAAAGCTTTAGCTTTGGCTGTCCAGGCATGATGGGAATTGTCATTTTGCAAGGGCCGAAGGTTCCCCATCCCTGCTGTAAAACCTTGATGGGGATGTTACCTCCTTACTTGACCCATTGCACATCTTGGGGAAGATTTATCAAACATGGTGTTAGTGATGAGCGAATAGTGAGATATTCGAATATTCAATATTCGTGCGAATATATACGATCCCATTAAAGTCTATGGGAACCAGTATTCAATTAGTGAAAAAAATCTATTTGACCATTTGGATGGTAAAACCGGAAGCTGGGGGATTTGAACGAATATCGAATATTCGAACAATCACTATTCGATCGAATATGTATTCGATCGAATAGTATTCGCTCATCACTACATGGTGTAAAGTGAAACTGGCTCAGTTGCCCCTAGCAACCAATCAAATTCCACCTTAATTCCTCACAGACTTTTTGGAAAGGTGGAATCTGATTGGTTGCTAGGGGCAACTAAGCCAGTTTCACTTTACACCTTGTTTGATAAATCTCCTCCCTTGTGTTTAGATATAAATGCACTGAACTACTGTAATGAATGTGTAATGTCCAAAGACATTATCTTGCATTGGGGAAATATTGATTATGGTTTATAGAGCTGATGTACTTCTGATAAATTAGACACTAAATGTGCAGCAATAGCCAGGGTTTTATTGTCCCATTGGATCAGAAGGTGACCTTATAATTGGTTTGCTTTAGTATTTCAGCTCAGATAATACATTCTCTACATCTTCTGTTTGGTATAATGAACACATATTAGACTTGAGCCTCTCAACATATATGATGGTTGTGCTCACTGTCCGAACATTTATAGTCAGCCTGATATTTTCTGCCATCTGTAGTGTTTGTGAGAAAAACTCCTCACTGTGATTTTTCTATATTAAACTGTACATTGCAAGTAGCATGCTTTAGCTGGGTTATTTTACTCAATATTTGCTCACTATTCTAGTCATTATTTTTGGCCAAAGCCATGAGGTCCATACTATGGGAAAACAGGCAAATATTTCAATTATTTGCTGCTGCCATGAAGCCATTTAATAATAATATTCAGAGTTGCGCTGTGAAATCTGTTGGGGCTATACAAATAAATATTATTATTATTATTATTATTATTATTATTATTATTATTATTGAGTTTTAGATTTTTCACTAGCTATTCTATCATACATTATTCAGTAGATTTAGAAGAACAGATTTTTTTTTATTTTTTGGTTGATATGTCGTTAATAATAACTAATCTTTATATCATCGTTTGCTCTTTTCAGTGGAATGAGTTCTGACGGACCATGGAAAAGACAAGAGGAACATAAGAAGATGATTATTGCAGCCCAACAAATTCTATTGTCGACATAAAAACAATGCGCAAAACATCATATGAATTTATTTTCCCTCTAATATAAAAAGATTAATATAGTAATACTAAATTGTCTAGTATGTTTAAAAAGCCTGTCATTTTGTTACATTGCCAAACAGCTCGAGGTTAGACAAATGTCAGTAAGGGTATAAAGTATTTATATAAATTTAGTTACAGCTGTATATTAAAAATTACATTTTATTCGAGATATATATATATATAAAAAGAGTAAAGAGCTGCTGCACCTCACACCTATGGCTGACACTATCACACCTATGGCTGACACTAATGCCTCTTGGCTACATTTAAAAATCAATGCCCGGATGTTGGTATATAATTTGATCAAACCATATTGCCTCATGTACCACTTGCAGGTCTTTATGTGTGGCCGGGAGGCATTGGTGGCCGTGGGTGTGAGGTGCAGCAGCTCCTTTCTCTTTTTGTCCGTATTTTACTTGTCTCCCTTTTCTGAGTGACTAGCATTCCTCCTTTGTAAGACTCATGTGACCCCAATTAGCAGGAAGCACCTGTGCACACATGGCAAGTACCTCCTATTCTTTCCATTCTACCTTCAGGAGCAATGGTGAGAAGTAGGACCATGTTTACACTTGTGCTGCTTGGTGGCCACTTTCTCTGCCGGCGGCGCCTACTGGGTTTGGGGGGGGGGCCTTGGGGTTTGGTCCTGTGACATTAAGGTTGCAGGGCCATTCTATGGCCTCTCTTCCCTGCTTGCACTCGCTTTCCAGTGTTGGCAGTCGCTGACCGACACAGTGTTGAGTTTGTGTGGGGACTCATGTGAACCAGGGGACCTACGCATTATATAGCAACATCCTGGCATTGGTTTTTAAGTGTGGCCAGCTGCCGGTGTGAGGTGCAGCAGCACCTTCATCTTTTTGTCTATATATATATATATATATATATATATATATATTTATATACACAGACAAAAAGAGAAATTTTTGAAAACCTCTGTGTTCTTTTTTTTTATAAAACTTTTTAGCCCACCTAGGGTACTGATAAAACAAATATATATATATATATATATATATATATATATATATATATATATATATATATATATATTGATTGTTTTATCAGTACCCTGGGTGGACTAAAAATTGTATAAAAAAAGAGCAAGGAGATTTTTAAAAATACTACAAAGCCCCTCCCCCAGTAAAAGTTGAAATGATCCCTTTCCCATTTTGGAAATTATTTTAGACTTATCTGATTTATTAAAATATCACAATACTCTTCCTGTATAGATATAAGTGAGTAGTACTCGATCGAGTATTCGAAATACTTGTTTTAGATTGAGCATACCCCGAAAATGCAGTAAAAATTAGTTTCTCCTCCCACCTTCCCTGGCACCTATTTCTATCCAATAACTGTGCAGGTGGAGTGTGACAGGCCCTAGGAGCACGCTGGCATTGCAACAACAGCTTCTACATTCATTGGCTGGCTTACTCATGTGACCTCCAGAGTATAAGAACTTAGCTTTTCCTGCTTGTCATCAGATGCCATCTTGAAGGTAGTGAGGGAGAGAGGATGGAGCGGGGAGCAGTAGCGGATTACAATAGGTCTGTTTCAGGCTGAAGCTCGGGGCCCAGAGCTCCTGGGAGGCCCGTCGCCACCCAAAAAGACTTATACTTTCATTTGTGTATTGTCTCCTGGCTACAGTTCTGCCATTTTTTTTCAAAAAATCACTGCTTTTTTGGAGTAGGAACAATGAGGATTTTAGAAGATTGTAGGCAGGAGAGACCATAAACACCCTTATCAGGGCTACTACAGGGCACAGACAGCATATAGCTGCTTCCTCCATTAAGCATGCATAGACTGTTTAGCAGCATATCAGATAGTGACACAGACAGGCAGTCACACAGCTTATAATTGTCTTGCATAGACTTGTGTCTGACTATTTTGTCCTAGTTAGTAATTGTCACAGTAGTTGATTGCCCTCTGCGCCTCATTGAAAGCAGTAAAACCACCTGGCTCCTGTTGGCACACGTAAATATTGAGATAAAGTATATACCCCTGTGTATCCATAGTTGAACAAAAAAAAAAATTAAGTTCCTCTGAGTTTTTTAGCACTCTGCGCCTCATAGACAGCAGTAAAACACCTGTCGAATTTCGAGGTTTCGAATATTTCACTACTCGCTCTAGAGCTGTAATTAGATTGTACCCAATGATATTATCAAATATACTTGCTCCCTTTGCTAGATAATTGGATTTGGATATATCCTGAGATGGAGTATGTACAGAAATGTTTTATTTCAGCATAAGGAATCTTTAGTGTTGTCTATAAATGATTGATGAAATATTTGCTTCGACAGTGCAGCATTCCAAACAAACTTGCATCCCATTGTTATTTTTCACTGACTCTGACCTACTTTGGTTATCTCTTCTTACAGAATTTTGCGGGACTCTGTAAGTAGATATTCTTTTGGGAACAAATATAATTACTTACCCAATTTGCTTCAATTTTGTAACAGCAATGTATCAGACTTGATTGTCCTTGTAACCTTTACATTGTATGAAGTAGACAGTGTCATACTGTCTGAATGTCATAACAGGACATTTCAACAAATAAAATAAATATATATATATATATATATATATATATTTCTTAGAAATATTAAGAACTAATTATAATGATGTATCCAAAAATAATTTAAGACGGTGGACTTAAAGGGGTGGTGCCACAAAGGAAAAAAGGTATAATCAGATGTGTACCACATACATATATGTAAAGGGGAACAATTGGGCTGTTTTTAGTTAAATAACTTATATCACTGGACCATTCTTTCTCCCTATGCATATGATTTCTTCCTGGTTTCTTCTCTGAACTGTGACCCCGCTGTTGCCATGTAACAGTCCAGACACTTTCCCACAATCCCACTTGCTTGCATGTGAAGTGAAAACCAACAAACAGTACTAATGGGACAGATCATGTGACTGCGATTTGATTAAGCATGAGTGGCCCAAGATAGTGGCAGGCCTTAACCAAGGGCAGCAAGTTATCAAGCAAAGCAGACACATTTGTGAGTCTATATTTTTCAAATGGTACATTTAATAAAAATGCTAGTAAATTTGAAATATGTTTGATTTAATGTAATGTATAAGGATAAACCTAGTTTTCTTTGTGACACCACCCTTTTAATATATTCTGCTGTTATAAATTAATAATTCAGGTACTGTATGCAGAAATTTACCATAAGGCTATGTTCACACAACATAAAAAAAATGAGAAAAGGCGTCAAATTTTTCTATTTAAAAAGATTTTAACCATTTAACTGTTTGCAATGCATTGAAGTCAATAGAATGCGGATGCACACAAATGTCCAAATGCACACAATGTATAAGATAACAGACATTATCTGCGCAGAAGAAAAAATTACGATCATGTCAATTATTTTTGGATGTCTATTACAAACAGCGGACGTTATTTTTTGTTGTTCACACACAGTCTTTCTTTTTTCATCGTCCTTTCTCCGTTTTTACTATTAACCCCTTCAAGACCAAGCCTATTTGCACCTAAAAGACCAGGCTCATTTTTCAAAATCTGACCTGTCTCACTTTATGCGCTTATAGCTCAGTGATGCTTTAACGTATGCTAGCGATTCTGAGATTGTTTTTTTCGTCACATATGGCACTTTATATTAGTGGCAAAATTTGGTCACTATTAAACAATTGAAAAAATTAGCATTTTATGAACTTTGAAATTCTCTGCTTCTAAAAAAAGAAAGTTGTATTACATAAATTAGTTACTAAGTCACATTACCGATATGTCCTCTTTATTCTGGCTTCATTTCATAAACATATTTTACTTTTTTAGGGTGTTACGGGGGTTAGAAATGTATCAGCAAATTACCACATTTTCGTGAAAGTTTCCAAAACTGATTTTTTTTAGGGACCAGTTCTTATTTTAAGTTGATTTAGGAGGTTTGTATACTGGAAACCCCCATAAGTGACCCCATTTTGGAAACTAGACACCTTAAAGAATTAATCTAGGGGTATAATGAGCATTTTAACCCTACAGGGGCTGGAGGAAAGTATTCACCATTAGGCTGTAAAAAAATGAAAAATTTAAATTTTCCAATAATATATACATTTAGATTAAAGTTTCTCATTTTCAAAAGGAACATGAGAGAAAAAGCACCCCAAAATTTGTAACACATGTTCTCTTGAGTACTACGGTACCCCATATGTGGGCGTAAACCACTGCATGGGCACACAGCAGGGCTCAGAAGGGAAGGAGCGCAAATTAGTTTTTCCATTGCAGATTTTGCTGAAGAAGTTTCCGAGCGCCAGGTGCATTTGCAGTGCCCCTGTAGTGTCAGCAGAGAGAAAAAACCCCATAAGTCACCCCATTTTGGAAAGTACACCCCTCAAAGAATTCATCTTGGGGTAGGATGAGCAATTTGACCCCACAGGTGTTAGAGGAAAGTATTCAAAATTAGACAGTAAAAATGAAAAACTCAAATTTTTTCCAATAATATGTTCCTTTAGTTTGAAAATTTTCAATTTCACGAGGAAAAAGAGAAAAAAGTACCCCAAAATTTGTAACGCAGGTTCTCATGAGTACAACGGTACCTCATATGTGAGCATAAACCACTGCATGGGCACACAGCGGGGCTCAGAAGGGAAGGAGCGCCAATTAGCTTTTTCAATGCAGATTTTGCTGAAGAAGTTTCTGAGCGCCAGGTGGGTTTGCAGAGCCCCTGTAGTGCCAGCGGAGTAAAATCTCGCCATAAGTCACCCCATTTTGGAAAGTGCACCCCTCAAAGAATTCATTTTGGGGTGTGGTGAGCATTTTGACCCCACAGGTATTAGAGGAAAGTATTCAAAAGTAGACAGTAAAAATGAAAAACTCAAATTTTCCCAATAATATGTTCGTTTAGTTTAAAATGTCTCAATTTCCCGAGGAACAAGAGAAAAAAAGTACCCCAAAATTTGTAACGCAGGTTCTCCTGAGTAAAAAGGTACCTCATTTGTCGGTATAAACCACTGTATGGGCACACATCAGGGCTCAGAAGGGAAGAAGCGCCAATTAGCTTTTTCAATGCAGATTTTGCTGAAGAAGTTTCTGAGCGCCAGGTGGGTTTGCAGTGCCCTTGTAGTGTCAGCAGAGTAAAATCTCGCCATAAGTCACCCCATTTTGGAAAGTGCACCCCTCAAAGAATTCATCTTGGTGTGTGGTGAGCATTTTGACCCCACAGGTATTAGAGGAAAGTATTGAAAAGTAGACAGTAAAAATGAAAAACTCGAATTTTTCCAATAATATGTTCCTTTAGTTGGAAATTTCTCAATTTCACGAGGAACAGGAAAGAAAATTCACCCCAAAATCTGTAACGCAGGGTCTCCTGAGTAGAACGGTACCCCATATGTGGGCATAAATCACTGTATGGGCACACAGCCGGGCTCAGAAGGGAAGGAGCGCCAATTAGCATTTTCTCTGCAGATTTTTCTGAAGAAGTTTCTGAGCACCAGGTGCATTTGTAGTGCCCCTGTAGTGTCTACAGAATAGAATCCCCCCAAAAGTCACCCCATTTCGGAAAGTACACCCCTAAAAGAATTCATCTTGGGGTAGGATGAGCATTTTGGCCCCACAGGTATTAGAGGAAAGTATTCAAAATTGGCCAGTAAAAATGAAAAACTTGAATTTTTCCAAGAATATGTTGGTTTAGTTTGAAATTTCTAAATTTCACAAGGAACAGGATAAAAAATGTACCCCAAAATCTGTAACTCAGGTTCTCCTGAGTACAACGGTACCCCATATGTGGGCATAAACCACTGTATGGGCACACAGCAGGGCTCAGAAGGGAAGGAGTGCCAATTTGCTGGAGCAAAACCGCAGCTAGTAACAGTTATTAGAATAGCGCAGTTACTAAAATACAATAAAAAAAATTAGATTACAGCTAATGTGGGGTGGTTACGGACAGTCTGGGGTGGTTCCGGGTAATCTAGAGGTGGTTCCGGGTAATCTAGAGGTGGTTACGGGCAGTCTGAGATGGTTACGGGCAGTCTGAGGTGGTTACGGGCAGTCTGGGGTGGTTACGGGCAGTCTGGGGTGGTTACGGGCAGTCTGGGGTGGTTACGGGTAATCTGGGGTGGATACGGTCAACATGGGGTGGTCACAGGCAACCTGCTGTGGTTAGAGGCAACCTGGGGTGGTTAGAGGCAACCTGGGGTGGTTAGAGGCAACCTGGGGTGGTTAGAGGCAACCTGGGGTGGTTATGGGCAACGTGGGGTGAATACGGACAACCTGCTGTGGTTACAGACAATCTGGTATGGTTACAGGCAACCTGCTGTGGTTACGAACAATCTGGGGTGGTTGCGGACAATCTGGGGTGGTTACAGGCAACCTGCTGTGGTTACGGATAAACTGAAGTGCTAATAGGTAATCTGAGGTGGGTACCTGTAATCTGGCGTGGTTACGGGCAATCTGGAGGGGGTCACTGGCAATTTGGGGTGGTTAGAGGCAAGGTGCAGTGTTCAGAGGCAAGGTGCGGTGGTCAGATGCAAGGTGCGGTGGTCATAAGCGATGTGCGGTGGTCATAGGCGACGTGCGGTGGTCAGAGGCAAGGTGCGGTGGTCATAGGCGACGTGCGGTAGTCAGAGGCGACGTGCGGTGGTCAGAGGCGACGTGTGGTGATCAGAGGCGACGTACGGTGGTCAGAGGCGACGTGCGGTGGTCAGAGGCGACGTGCGGTGGTCAGAGGCAACCTGCGGTGGTTGCGTGCAATCTGGGGGGTTACATGTAATCTGGCATGATTACGGGCAATCTGGGGTGGTTATGCCCAACCTGCGGTGGTTAGGGGCAACCTGGAGGGGTTACAGACAATCTAGAATTGTTACGGATAGAGTGAAGTGCTTATAGCTAATCTGGGGTGGTTACATGTAATTTGGGGTGGTTACAGGCAATCTGGGGTGATTACGGACAATCTGGAGGGGGTCACTGGCAATGTGTGGTGGTTACGGGCAACGTGCGGTGGTTATGGGCAACGTGCGGTGGTTACGGGTAATCTGGGGGGTTACGTGCAATCTGTCGTGATTACGGAGAACCTGGGGTGGTTACGGGTAATCTGGGGGGGGGTTAGGGGTAATTTGGGAGTAAACTGTAATTATTACTATAATAAAAAGTGTGTGTTTTATTTTTTTGTATGTTTGTCACTTTTTGTACTTTATACATTCATTTTCACTGTATTACTATGATTACTGTGATATTTTCTATCACAGTAATCATAGTTCAGTGACAGAGACCAAATTGGTCTCTGTCACTTTAAATTTTCAGAGTTTGGCTGGTTGTGGAGCGCATGCGCACTTCATAACCAGCCAGGACACCGAAGAGGAAGGAGCTCCGTGGATCCGGTGAGTATATGGGGAAGGGAGGGTGACTGGGGGACGGGGGTGACAGGGGGGGTGGGGGGCGACTTGGGGGGGTGGGGGGACATCACTTTTTATCCCCTGTCACCAATCATTCATGGTGACAGGGGATAAAAAGTGCCTGGAGCACATGGCACAAGCGATCAGCGGTATATAGTATATACCGCTGATCGCTTGTACCGGGACCCCACAGGGGGGGTCCCGATGACTGCCCCATGCTCTCCGCTACCTCCGGTGGCGGAGAGCATGGGGCTTTCATTCATTTTTCTTTTTTGATCACTGTGAACAGACATTAGTCTGTTCACAGTGATCGCGGCGGCCATCTTGGATCCGATGGCCGCCGCGGGAGGGGGGGTTAGTGACTGGGGCACTAGGGGGCTGATCTGGGGTCTGATTTTTACTTATTTCATCTCCCCCCACCGTGGATTCACGGTGGGGGGAGATGAAATACAGCGGCGGCACCGGCCCATTAGTGACCGCCGTTTCGGCGGTCACTAAGGGGTTAATGGGGGTCAGCTGCGGAATCGCCGCTGATCCTCATTATCTCCGGTGCTGTACACAGATGAGAGCGGGATCGCTGTCCCTGCAGCGATCCCGTTCTCATCACAAAGCCCCTGTCAGTCAGGAACGTATATGTACATTCCTACTGCACGGGGCATGTGCAATAGGAACGTATATATACAGATGGCTGACGTGAAGGGGTTAAATTGAATGGAATTTTCAATTAAAGACCCAAGGGGTAATTAGTAACCCAAACTAGAATAATGTACCAGCAGCTGTTATTGCACTGAAGAAAAGCCAATCATCAAAACAACGGACGTCATTTTAAAAATTATAAGCGGACAAGAAAAAACGTTGTTGGAGCACAGCCTAAAACACATTGTACTAGATTTTAAATTTTTAAAGCTGATGAAATGTGTTAAATAACTATCTCATGTGCAATATTATCAAGAAGCTGGAGATTACAAATCAAGAAGACAGAATAGAAACAACTGACCAAAGACCAAAGACGCAAAGGATAAGTGCAGATTATTAGTCTGTAATTTAAAGTTAAAAAAGGCAATTTTTTGACTGGCGAAAGGAAGGTACTGTATTAAAATGAACAAAGGCTTAAAAGATGAATCAGTATAATGTTGAGGTGTTTGAATAATTTTGAGATTGTTTGAAATGTTAAGCATGGCATAAAGGTAATCTGCCACCAAAATGATGTCTTACTCTATCACCAAGATAATTTAAATCAAGAAAAGCTGAGCAGATCGATATGAGAATATTCAGCATAGATTGCAACTTGTTTATTGACTTTCTTGTTCACATTGGGCTTAGGAGTCTAAAGGGTGGTCTCAGCGTCGGACTGGGCCACCGGGGAGCCGGGGAATCCCCCGGTGGGCCCCACCCCCTCCTCCCTCTTGCAGGGCCCTTCCCCTAAGCCAGAGAGGGGCCTCCCGTTTGGAAGCTGCCTAGTGTTGGGAGCTCAAGGGGCCCCCTGCTGGCTCCCACACTGCTGGGGTGAGTTCAGCATGGCATCAGGGCCCGTTCTTTGTATAATCATCGGCCCTCCCCTCCCCCTGCTCACCTGGCTCCTTACATCAGCTCTGGACCTCAGCGCTGACCTCTTCCTGTCTGTCAGGAGAGCAGCAGCAGGGCCTCCTCCATCCCCCTCCCCTCTGCAATCATGTGACTGTCTCCTGTTGCTATGTGTGCAGTCGGTGCACAGGAGATGGGGAGAGGCTGCAGGCTGCTGGGCCTGCCTGGGAGAAGAGAAGATGGAGACAAGAAGACTGAAGCTTCCTACCCTGCTGAACATGTGAGTGTGTGTGTATATACTTGTCTATCTGTCATCCGTGTGTGTCTGTACATGTGTCATGTGTTTATGCATGTGAGTAATATATGTGTGTGTGTGTGTGTGTGTGTGTGTGTGTGTGTGTGTGTTTTCTATCATGTATATAGTGTATATATTATGTAATGTAGTTCTATAGATGGTTTATATGTGTAATCTGCATGCTTTTGTATCTGTGTATCCATGTTGGTGAGTCTGTGTGTGTGTGTTAGTATGATTAGATGTATATATGTAAGGTGTGTTGTGTCTGCATGTTTGTGTATGTCTGCAGTATGTCTATTTGTGTATATATGTATACAGGATGTATGTCTGCTTGTGTATATATGTATACAGTATGTATGGCTGCAGTATGTCTGTGTATATATGTATACAGTGTGTATGGCTGCAGCATGTCTATTTGAGTATATATGTATACCGTGTGTATGTCTGCAGTATGTCTATTTGTGTATATATGTATACAGGATGTATGGATGCAGTATGTCTATTTGTGTATATATGTATACAGTGTGTATGTCTACAGTATGTCTATTTGTGTATATATGTATACCGTGTGTATGTCTGCAGTATGTCTATTTGTGTATATATGTATACTGTATGTATGTCTGCAGTATGTCTATTTGTGTATATATGTATACTGTATGTATGTCTGCAGTATGTCTATTTGTGTATATATGTATACCGTGTGTATGTCTGCAGTATGTCTATTTGTGTATATATGTATACTGTATGTATGTCTGCAGTATGTCTATTTGAGTATATATGTATAGAGTATGTATGTCTGCAGTATGTCTATTTGTGTATATATGTATACCGTGTGTATGTCTGCAGTATGTCTATTTGTGTATATATGTATACTGTATGTATGTCTGCAGTATGTCTATTTGTGTATATATGTATACTGTATGTATGTCTGCAGTATGTCTATTTGTGTATATATGTATACAGTGTGTATGTCTGCAGTATGTCTATTTGTGTATATATGTATACTGTATGTATGTCTGCAGTATGTCTATTTGTGTATATATGTATACAGTGTGTATGTCTGCAGTATGTCTATTTGTGTATATATGTATACTGTATGTATGTGATGAGAAGTTCACACTTTGGAGGTCCAGTTGTGCAGGAGATCCGTGAGGCTTGGGCTCTGATCAGCTGAGGATTCTCACATCACAGATGATAGGTGTTGTAGTAGATATAACAGTAATGCTTTAATCAATGGATGACGGGCTTCATCAGATGAGATCATCAGATCTATTGAGGATTCCCTTAGAAACACATTATCCATTGATTTAAATCTTACTCCTACGTCTACTACAACACCTATCATCTTTGATGTGAGAATCCTGAATCAGCTGATCAGCGCCCAAGCCTCACGGATCTCCTGCACAACTGGGACCTCCAGAGTGTGAACTTCTTCTCAACTATTGTACCGACTCAAAAATAAAGATATAAGCAGCAGAGACAGACACAAGTGAGATAATGCCCCCCCTCACCAAACTGCACCCCTCTGGAGCAGCAGTATCAGTGATACGTAGGATTATGCACCCCTCATCTGACTGCACCCCTCTGGAGCAGCAGTATCAGTGATACGTAGGATTATGCACCCCTCATCTGACTGCACCCCTCCGGAGCAGCAGTATCAGTGATAGGTAGGATTATGCCCCCTAACCAGACTGCACCCCCTCCGGAGCAGTAGTATCAGTGATAGGTAGGATTATGCCCCCTAACCAGACTGCACCCCCTCCGGAGCAGCAGCAGTAGTATCAGTGATAGGTAGGATTATGCCCCCTCATCTGACTGCACCCCCTCCGGAGCAGTAGTATCAGTGATAGGTAGGATTATGCCCCCTAACCAGACTGCACCCCCTCCGGAGCAGCAGCAGAGGCAGCACTAAAGTAGTAAAAATTCTTCGTTTTAGCTCTGAGAAAGGCAAAACATTGCACAAGAGGGAGTTAATAAAGTCACAAGATTTTTTGCTACTTTGGTGTTGTCTTCGCTGCTGAATTATTGTACCAAGTCTCCTGGTTCCGTTGAAAGGGCTGCAAGCGGCATCAAGGTGTACAAACCACCGCTAAAGTGACTGGCGGTGTTGGGCTTGTAGCATGACCGCCCAAGGTGAGCAGCAAGTTTAGCCACTTACACACATTTGTTCTGCAGTAATACGCTATGTGCGCCGCATGGTGTTCTCTCTCTTCTACTAGTAGATGTATAAAATGGCAGATTACATCTTAAAGCCATGTTCACACAACATATGTTTTGCATAAATCTTAGCTGTTGTTGCAATTTGCAATAACAGCCGCGATTTATGCAAAACATACGTTGTATTGGAATGAATGGAATCCCAGACGGGGCGTATACACATAGTATACGCTCCAGCCACACGAAAAACTGACATGTCATTTTTCTGCGGCCGTACAGACATGGCAGTTCACACAATGGAGTGTGCGGCTCCGGCCACACGCTCCGTTGTGTGCATTGGTGAATTCGGATGCGGCTGCACACTGGTGCACCTGCATCCGAATTCAGCAGAAATGAAGATCATCCGGCCAGTACTGCAGTACTATCCGGGATGATCTCCAGTAACACCGGCTGCTCTGTGACCCGGCTGCGTCACAAAACAGCCGGTGTTATATGTGGTGTGAACCCAGCCTAAATCTAGGTTCACACACAGTATTTTTGCTCAGTATTTTGCAACCAAAACCAGGAGTAGATTGAAAACACAGAAAGGCTATGTTCCCACACTGTAGAAATTTAGTGGATGGCTGCCATTTAATGGCAAATAATTGGCGTTATTTTACATTTCAACAGCGTGTGAACAGAGCCTTTCTGTGTTTCAGATCCACTCCCGGTTTTGGTTACAAAAAAAATGACCAAAATACCGTGTGAACCTAGCTGTGTGACACCATGCTTACCGCTTTCTTTTCACTGGTGCACTCCTGCTGCTTCTACTGGTCCTGACTCGCTGACAACCCGCTCAGCCAATCACTGCAATGACCTGCAGCAGCCATTGATTGTGAATATTTGCAGTCTTTAAAGTGTTAACTGTTATTTGAATGAACTTTTGACATATGAGAGGTTTAGCTTGGTCGGGGTCTCTCTGATAGTAACAGCCAGGTGAAGCATCACTCCCAGACCTTGTGCGCAGTCCGGCTGATTACAGGTCACTGTCTCCACTATATTATATAAAGTTTGTTTCCTGTAATCAGCAGAACCCCTAAGAAATACATGTTATTAAATGGCCCAGATTGCACCCGGGCTGCATAGACTTGGGCAGCGTGCGGTTATGGACAGTGCATTTATGGAGGCATACACGGATGTGTGCAAGAGCCTGGACTGTCATTATAAAAACTTTTGACATCATGCAGACGTGTGAAATGTTTCGATCAGTCGGGGTGTCAGTGCTGAGACCTCATCTGGGGGCTAGATCATCACTCCATCAGTCATGTTACACATGACGGGCCCATAGACTATAATGGAACCCATCTCCTATAATGAGTGCTCTGCCCCTCACTTGCATTATGATGGACTGAGTGACATTCTGGCCATTGTTGGGTGTCTCAACCCTGAGACAGATTAAACTTTTAATCACTTCTGTCTGAAATTTTGTATTGACCTTAAAGGGGTACTCCGGTGAAAAATATTTTTTTAAACTAACTGGTGTGAGGAAGTTATACGAATTTGTTTATTACTTCTAATTAAAAATCTCCAGTCTTCCCGTACTTATCAGCTGCTGTATGTCTTGCAGGAAGTGGTGTATTGTTTCCAGTCTGACACAGTGCTTTCTGCTGCCACCTCTCTCCATGTCAGGAACTGTCCAGAGCAGGAGAGGTTTTCTATGGGGATTTGCTGCTGCTCTGGACAGTTCCTGACACGGACAGAGGTGGCAGCAGAGAGCACTGTGTCAGATTAATAAGAATACACCACTTCCTGCAGGACATACAGTAGCTGATAAGTACTGAAAGACTGAAGATTTTTAATTAGAAGTAATTTACTAATCAGATTTAAAAAAAAAATTTTTTATCAGAGTACCCCTTTAACGCTTTAATGACCACTGATATGCTTTTCATGATGGTCCTTTAAAGTCTTATTCCAGCCCAACACCTTGTGGTGAGGCAAAACCGTCATGGGTCTCCTCTGCTGGAGATTGTAATAGAGGAGCAGACTAGATGGTCATTTTTTCCTTCATCTTCTGAGGCTGTGTTCACACATTACATTTTTGATGTGTTTTTACAGCAATATTGTTGGAATTTCATTAAAGTTTCTACATAAATGGTGCAGTTTTACCACAACTGCATAAATCAGTAACAACTGTATAAGTGACTGGCACTGCACTAGCGTTGCTGGTCACATACACAGCTCTATGCAAAGTCGCTGTACTAACGTGAAAGGTTTGGCACTAATTATGTCTTTATATGTTGGGTGGGCCCCAAGAATCAATTTCCCTGGTGGGCCAAGGTACCCCAGTCCGACACTGGGTGGTCTTATTTAATAATAGTTTGGCTTCTCTGTAAAAGCATGTGTAATGGCAGGAGTCGTGTATCTGCTAGCGATGGTGAAAACTGCACCAGGGAGCAAAGTCTAAGGGGCTGCTGGTTTTCACCGGTGCCTGCCGAAACGTGGGGTCTACTTGCTGCGACAAGGTCATTACCCCTGGCTTGGCTTGCTGGTGGAGGCAGGAGAGGTGTAGCTGGTGACACGTGGGTGGCAGGCTGGACCACAGCAGCACTCATGGTTGGAATAAGGGCTCGTACCAGAGCAACAATTACAGTGCAGGAACACTGATGGCAGGAACCACTGACAGGACTCATGGGCAGGAAAGCTGTGGCCACACGCTAGGAAGCCTGCAGAGACTCCAACAGAGTGTTTAGGTGCAGCAACCAATTAGGGACACACTGCGCACCGGCCAGGAGGACACCATATGGAAGCATGGAGCGCTGAGGCGCCCAAGGGGGCCGAAGAGGAGGGGGTGCCAGGCCCGAGCACATGGGCTCTGGTGTCCGCTAGGGGAGAGGTGTCACCACAGCTTGGGGCACTGGATAACGCCGCAGCACTAACAGCACGCATATAGATAGCACGCATATAGAAGAGAGACAGGATTTTCCTGTACCATCAAAATTTTATTATTTCAAATGTCCACAAAACTGTAGTTGAGGCAAATATAGAATTCTTTAATTAATACGAGGAACGGTAAAAGCCAATAGTTATTTTAAATAAAAAAAAAAAGGTTATTCTATCTGCCTGATTTCATCCATTGGAATAATTCTCTATGCTACATAATGTATCTTAAAATAACATTCTGTAAATCCATTTGAATGTTTCTACCTTTTTTTTTCCCCTTAACATGCTTGATATGGATACTTTATACTGTGCTAACACTCTGCAAACTCTGGCAAACCTTCCTCTATTTTTTTTTTTTTTTTATGGACATTATTCCACTCAAACAGCTCTGTGAAGTCTGTAACATTTTTATCGCTTGCTAGTACGTATTATATTTCTTAAGTCTTTTTTAGGTCAGATAATCATCTTCTCATAAAAAATATAGGCACCATTGACCTAAAAACACCAAGATAAAATTAGAAAACAGGTTAGCCAAATATTTCTTTTCAAGGATTTTGAGTCTGACATTTGTTATATTGATGACAGTCAAATAAACACATTGTCTCCTGTATGTATTATCTTTAACATCAAAGGGTATCCCTCTAACATTTCCTTCATTCTGTTGACTCTTTCCTAAATGAAATCT
This sequence comes from Dendropsophus ebraccatus, assembly GCF_027789765.1. Lineage (NCBI taxonomy): Eukaryota > Metazoa > Chordata > Amphibia > Anura > Hylidae > Dendropsophus > Dendropsophus ebraccatus. Next base: position 27,163,695 of record NC_091456.1, read on the forward strand.
GTTCTATGCCTAAAACTCCATTTCCTGCCATAAATCTGAGACACAAATATAATCACTGTTGTGAGTTTATTGACCTTTCCAACGCTTTTCCTTACACTACCAAAACCTTAATACTAGAGTTTGGAATTAAATTTACACTTACTGTAAGCTGTGCAGAATTTGAATATTAATGATGTGAATAATTGTTACTTTCATGTTCAGAAAATTATAAATGCTCAAAAGATTTTTTAGTTTAATAAAATTTCGAACGGTAAGTGTATACGGGTTTTTGCAATAGAGGGAAGGACATAACTGTTGACGATTAAGATAAGCCTCCAATTCGGGCAGTAAGGAAAGCAAATCATACGCTGGTCTGTTTATATAATAGTACGCTGGGATTTATATATAATGGTATGCTGGGCTGTATATAATGGTATGTTGGGCTGTATATATAATGGTATGCTGGGATGTATATATATATATATATATATATATATATATATATATATATATATATAATGGTATGCTGGGCTGTATATAATGGTATGCTGGGCTGTATATATAATAGTATGTTGGGCTGTATATATAATGGTACATTGGGATGTATATATAATGGTATGCTGGGCTGTATATACAGTACATAATGATATGTTGGGCTGTATATATAATGGTATGTTGGGCTGTATATATAATGGTATGCTGGAATGTATATATATATATATATATATATAATGGTATGCTGGGCTGTATATAATGGTATGTTAGGCTGTATATATAATGTTACGCTGGGATGTATATATAATGGTATGCTGGGCTGTATATAATGGTATGTTGGGCTTTACACAGTATATAATGGTATGTTGGGCTGTATATACATAATGATATGCTAGGCTGTATATATAATGGTATGCTGAGCTGTATATATATATAATGGTATGCTGGGCTGTATATATAATGGTATGCTGGGCTGTATATATAATGGTATGCTGGGCTGTATTTATAATGGTATGCTGGGCTGTATATATAATGGTATGCTGGGCTGTATATAATGGTATGTTAGGCTGTATATATAATGTTACGCTGGGATGTATATATAATGGTATGCTGGGCTGTATATAATGGTATGTTGGGCTTTATACAGTATATAATGGTATGTTGGGCTGTATATACATAATGATATGCTAGGCTGTATATATAATGGCATGCTGGGCTGTATATATATAATGGTATGCTGGGCTGTATATATAATGGTATGCTGGGCTGTATATATAATGGTATGCTGGGCTGTATTTATAATGGTATGCTGGGCTGTATATATAATGGTATGCTGGGCTGTATATAATGGTATGTTAGGCTGTATATATAATGTTGCGCTGGGATGTATATATAATGGTATGCTGGGCTGTATATAATGGTATGTTGGGCTTTATACAGTATATAATGGTATGTTGGGCTGTATATACTGTGGACATGTGACGGGAAAAGTGCTCGAGGGGGTGTACATCTCACCCAGGTTAATACGGAGCGTGAGATGGTGAGTCCAGGAGGCATCTGTGCTCAGCAGTGTTATGCTGCTGAGCTATTATTTATTATTGCCGGGCCTGGACTTACATGGAATGGCAGATAGGTTTTGGTAGTGGGATTTGCCATTCCCTCCCCCCGATCCAGGTCAGGTTTTGGGGTCAGGTGTCTCTGGCCCTAATCAGCCTGACAGAGAAAAGCCCTGCAGAGGATCCTTGGTTGGCTCTCAGACAGGAGTGAACAGCCTGCATGGTGTGTTTGCTGGGAGCTGGGGATACAGCCGCTGCTGGGGCTTATGCACACCCTGCAATACTACCTGCCGAGTGAAGTGTCAGGAAGGAGACCTGTGTATTAGTAAGCGCCCAGACGGGCAGGACTTTTTGTTTTGTTTTATTCTTAATGCACGGTGTTGCTGTATTTATGTTGCTGGACCGTTTATGCTACAAATAAACACCAAAGCTGTTTTTATAAGTCCAAGTTTGCTGCCTGAACTGTGTCCAAACACACCATCCCCCGGGAAGATCCCTACAATTGGTGCTGCGGAGCGGGCAAAACGGTTGCTAGGGGCAACGGTGTGCATCAGCTTGGCTACAGCTGCGTATGTCCTGGGTGAAGGCTGCTGCTTCACTCCAAAAACAGACAAGCAAAATGGAGATGATGAAGCAGTTAATGCAAGTGAGTTTGCAACAACAACAGGCATTGGCCGCACAACAACAGGCTCAGGCAGACGCTAACCTGCGCCATGAACAGGCGATGGCTCAACAACAGAGACTTATTGAGCACCTGATAGCGAAGCAAGAGGCGTCTGCAGGTGCTAATCCCCAGCTGGTGTCAGCAGTCGCTCCAGAGACTTTTTCTGTGAGAAGAGCCGTGCAGCGAGCGCTGCAAAAGATGACTGCTGATGACGATGTTGAGGCCTACTTAACTGTCTTTGAACGTGTGGCTGAGAGAGAGAAATTACCAGCCACTGAGTGGGCAAAAGTGATTGCTCCCTATTTAACAGGCGAACCTCAAAAGGCCTACTATGACCTCAGTGAGCAAGAGGTCAAGGACTATCCTCGGCTAAGAGCAGAGATACTCGCCCGACTAGGAGTTACTGCTGCTGTCCGTGCCCGGAGGGTACGGAACTGGAGCTACAGTCTGGACAAATCAGCAAGGTCCCAGATGTACGACCTGATCCATTTGGCACGAAAGTGGTTGGAGCCAGACACCTCTACTCCTGCCCAGGTCCTAGAGAGGGTCGTGATGGATCGCTACCTCCGTGCACTTCCTGCTGATCTACAACGCTGGGTGGGACAAGGTGACCCTAGGAGTGCCGACGAACTTGTCAACCTTGTGGAGAGGTTCCAGGCGACTGAGGACTACCTCCGTGATGTTCCTGCAGCACCTTCACCTCCCCGGAGTGCCAGATCTGTGCCGTCAGCTGGTAAGAGACTTCCATATATTGGGGGAGTGTGGAGGGGTGCTGATAGAGGGAAGAGCGCTCAGGAGGCGTCTCAGGGGCAAAAGACTGGTGATGGTCCCCGGTGGCTAAGTGGCCCTAAAAAGGACTCCCTACCAAGGAGACCAGGCCCTATCCAGTGCTGGAGATGCCACGAGACGGGACATGTGTCTGCCCATTGCCCTCTTACCACTGAGCCCATGGAGTGTGACGCTAGCCGGCGTCAGTCGCTATTTGCGGAACCGTCATGTGTTGCAGTTCCTGGACTAGAGACTGAACCGCAAATCTGCAACATTACTGTAAATAACTTCCCTGTTAAAGCGTTGCTGGACTCAGGAAGCCTTGTCACCTTGGTGCATGCCAGTCTGGTGGCTGGGGACTTGGTGCCAGAAAGACATATGAGTGTGGTGTGCATACATGGGTTTACCCTATAGTACTGGCTAATGTTGGGACTGAACTAGGCGCTGTACAGTATGAAGTGGGTGTGGTTAAAAACCTTATGCATAATGTAATATTGGGGCGTGATTTTCCGTTGTTCTGGGCTCTATGGGGAAAACAACAATCCCCTGAAAGGAGTGAGGATACCCCTAAGTCTATTGCATTACCCACGGTAAATGATAAAAATGTACAGGACGAAAATGATGTTTTTCCTTTGCAGGTCCTGGCTGGTGAGGAAGAGGCTCCTCCCACTGCGCAGAATGTTCCAGACTTAGAGGTGTCTAGGGATAATTTTGGTACTGCACAATTACAGGACCCCACTCTCAGAAATGCGAGAGAGCAGGTCACTGTTATGAATGGGGTACCTCAGGAACCAGAAGCTGAGAAAAAGTTTCCACATTTTTCTATGACTAATGATCTCTACTATAGAGTCACCAAAATTAATGATGAGGTCATGGAACAGCTTCTGGTGCCTAAGTCATACCGGTGTCAGGTACTCGACATGGCCCATAATCATGTCCTTGGGGGACACTTGGGGACAGATAAAACGCAGGAGAGAGTCCTCCAGAGATTTTATTGGCCTGCGATTTATGCTGACATAAAAAAATACTGTGAGTCGTGCCCCACATGTCAGCTTAGCGCCCCAGTGTCGCATTTCCGCAGTCCTTTGGTTTCTCTCCCCATCATAGAGGTACCTTTTGACCGCATTGCAATGGACTTGGTGGGTCCCATTGTAAAGTCGGCTAGGGGTCACCAGTACATTCTAGTTGTACTAGACTACGCGACCCGCTATCCTGAGGCTGTACCCCTAAGAAACACTGCATCTAAAACAATTGCACGGGAATTGTTTTATATGTTTTCCAGGGTGGGGATCCCCAAGGAAATCTTGACTGACCAAGGTACCCCATTTATGTCAAAGGTGATGAAAGAGCTATGCAAACTGTTTAAAATCTCCCACCTACATACCTCTGTATATCACCCACAGACGGACGGGTTAGTGGAGAGGTTTAATAAAACCCTGAAACATATGTTAAAAAAAGTGGTGGAAAAAGATGGTCGGGATTGGGATCACTTACTACCTTACCTGATGTTTTCTATTAGGGAAGTGCCCCAATCATCCACAGGGTTCTCTCCCTTCGAGTTGGTCTATGGTCGTCACCCGAGGGGTTTATTGGATATAGCGAAAGAGACATGGGAAAGTGAGTCCACCCCATATAAGAGTGTTATAGAGCATGTAGCACAAATGCAGGACTGTATCGCCACTGTAATGCCCCTAGTAAGGGAACACCTCCAGAGGGCGCAAGAGAGCCAAAGCAGAATTTACAATCGTTCTGCAAGAATCAGGACATTCAGCCCAGGTGACCGGGTACTCATTCTTGTTCCCACTGTAGAAAGTAAATTCTTAGCAAAGTGGCAGGGTCCCTATGAAATTGTAGAGAAGGTCAGTGATGTCAACTACAAGGTACACCAACCAGGTAGAAGGAAGCCTTTTCAAGTTTATCACATAAACTTGATCAAGCCCTGGAAAGACAGGGAATCCTTGGTGGCGACAAATCCTGTGGGTCATCTGTCACCACCAATCCCTCCGGTCAAGATTGGTGACACCCTATCAGTGTCACAGAAGCAGGAAGCTAAGGAGTTCCTGCAGAAAAATAAAGACAAGTTTTCTGACCTCCCAGGGCGTACGCATCTCATTAGTCATCATATTGAAACTGAGCCTAGAAGCAGAGTAAACCTTAAGCCCTATAGGATACCAGAAGCACGGAGGGAGGCGGTATCGTCCGAGGTAAAACGTATGCTTGACCTAGAAGTCATTGAGGTGTCCCAGAGCGAGTGGTCCAGCCCGATTGTGCTAATCCCAAAGCCCAATGGAACTTGGAGGTTCTGTAATGACTTTAGAAAGTTAAATGAAATCTCCAAGTTCGATGCGTACCCCATGCCCAGGGTAGATGAGTTGATAGAAAGGATGGGTAATGCCAGGTACATAACTACCCTCGATCTCACTAAGGGCTACTGGCAGATCCCACTCACTCCTGAGGCTAGAGAGAAGACTGCATTCTCCACCCCTGATGGACTCTTCCAATACGTAGTGATGCCATTCGGGTTACATGGAGCCCCTGCCACTTTTCAGAGGTTGATGGACTTGATTCTGCGACCACATCGTGGTTACTCCGCTGCCTACCTCGATGATGTGGTCATTTTTAGCCCGGATTGGGAAAGTCACCTCTGTAAGGTCCAGGCGGTTGTAGATGCCATAAGTGATGCGGGGTTAACCATCAATGCAGAGAAATGCGCACTAGCCTTAGAGGAGGCCAAATACCTGGGCTACATTATTGGGAGGGGGTTAGTGAAACCACAACTAAATAAAATTGAGGCAATACAGAATTGGCCTCAACCCCTCACAAAGAAACAGGTCAGAGCTTTCCTGGGTATTACGGGCTAAGGTTTGTGCCGAATTTAGCTTCAGTTGCAGCCCCACTAACTGACCTGACAAAGGGTGCGAAGTCCGCAATGGTGACATGGACTCCAGAGGCCGAGAAGGCTTTTCAAAGCCTTAAGTCTGCCTTGTGTCAGCAACCTGTGCTAGTTACCCCTGACTTTAGGCGAGAGTTTTTAGTACAGACAGACGCCTCTAACACAGGGTTAGGTGCCATCCTCTCACAGGTCGTGAATGGCGAGGAGCACCCGGTGATGTACTTGAGTAGGAAGCTATCCCCGGCCGAGAAAAACTACGCCATTGTGGAGCGAGAGTGTCTGGCAGTGAAGTGGGCCCTAGAGTCCCTGAGGTACTACTTGCTAGACAGGAAATTCAGGTTAGTGACAGACCATGCCCCCCTAACATGGATGAAGCTAAACAAGGAGAAAAACGCAAGGGTGACTAGATGGTTTTTGTCCCTACAAAACTTTAATTTTACTGTGGAACACCGGCCAGGGAAATTACAGGCAAATGCTGACGCCCTATCAAGGGTACACTGCCTGTGGGGACAATACGCTCAGCCCTCCGGTCTGAAAAAGAGGGGGGGGATATGTGGACATGTCACGGGAAAAGTGCTCGAGGGGGTGTACATGTCACCCAGGTTAATACGGAGCGTGAGATGGTGAGTCCAGGAGGCATCTGTGCTCAGCAGTGTTATGCTGCTGAGCTATTATTTATTATTGCCGGGCCTGGACTTACATGGAATGGCAGGTAGGTTTTGGTAGTGGGACTTGCCATTCCCTTCCCCCGATCCAGGTCAGGTTTTGGGGTCAGGTGTCTCTGGCCCTAATCAGCCTGACAGAGAAAAGCCCTGCAGAGGATCCTTGGTTGGCTCTCAGACAGGAGTGAACAGCCTGCATGGTGTGTTTGCTGGGAGCTGGGGATACAGCCGCTGCTGGGGCTTATGCACACCCTGCAATACTACCTGCCGAGTGAAGTGTCAGGAAGGAGACCTGTGTATTAGTAAGCGCCCAGACGGGCAGGACTTTTTGTTTTGTTTTATTCTTAATGCACGGTGTTGCTGTATTTATGTTGCTGGACCGTTTATGCTACAAATAAACACCAAAGCTGTTTTTATAAGTCCAAGTTTGCTGCCTGAACTGTATCCAAACACACCATCCCCCGGGAAGATCCCTACAATACATAATGATATGCTAGGCTGTATATATATATGGTATGCTGGGCTGTATATGTAATGTTATGCTGGGATGTATATACAATGGTATGTTGGGCTGTACATAATGGTATGTTGGGCTACATATATTATGGTATGTTGGGCTGTATATACATAATGGTATGCTGGGCTGTATAGATAATGGTACGCTGGGATGTATATGTAATGTTATGCTGGGATGTATATATAATTGTATGCTGGGCTGTATATAATGGTATGTTGGGCTGTATATACATAATGGTATGCTGGGCTGTATATGTAATGTTATGCTGGGCTGTATATATATCATGGTATGTTGGGCTGTATATATAATGGTATGTTAGGCTGTATATATAATGGTATGCTGGGCTGTTAGTAATGGTATGCTGGGCTGTATATATATAATAGTATGTTGGGCTGTATATATATTGGTATGTTGGGCTTTATATATAATGGTATGCTAGGCTGTATATATAATGGTATGCTGGGCTGTATATAATGGTATGTAGGGCTGTATATATAATGGTATGTCGGGCTGTATATATAATGGTATGCCGGGCTGTATATATAATGGAATGCCGGGCTGTAAATATAATGGTATGCTGGGCTGTATATATAATGGTATGCTGGGCTGTATATATAATGGTATGCTGGGCTATATACAGTAGCTAGAGGTATGACCAGTAAGACGGAGATTGTGAACCCACCGTATAGAGCTGTAGTGACATCCCATCTGGAATACTGTGTTCAGTTTTGGAGACTTCACCTACATAGAGATATTGATGAAATAGATCAGGTACAAAGTCGGGGGATTTGAATCTGTATATTCTGGAGGAAAGAAGGGAAAGGGAGGAAATGATCGAAACCTTTAAGTATGTTAAAGGACTAAATAAGGTTCAGGAGGGAAGTGTTTTTAGGAAAAAAAATGAACTCAAGAACAAGAGGACTCAGTGAGAGGTTAGTTGGAGGAAAAATCAGAAGCAACGTGAGGAAGTATTACTTTACTGTAAGAGTAGTAGATGCTTAAAACAAACTTACAGCAGATGTGGAAATCTACAATAACAGAATGTAAACCTGCCTGGGATAAACATATATCTATCCTAAGATAATAAGAAGGGAAATACAAAAAGGGCAGACTAGATGGACCTAGGGGTCTTTTTCTGCCGACAATCTTCTATGTTGAAAAATATCTTGAAAAAATGCTGACTTTAATACAGGTGGAAAAAACTCATTTATGTCAAGATTTTTATGACAATTATTTACTCATATTTTATTAATTATTAATATGGGAGAAGAGGACATCATCCGTAGTGACATTCCTGTCCAAATAGTATTAATGAGCTTATAGGAGGCCCTTAAAAGGCCAAATCTTGCCATAGCATTTCCAGGTTTTGTTTTGGCTGTCATCAGAAGAATTCAACCTATCACACCTTTCATATTTTCTTCTTTTACCTTCCTTATATTGGTTTATTCATTTAATTCCCATGGGTGTCAAAGAAAAAAAGAAAAAAAAATCTTCAGATAACTGTATTCCCACATGAAATCATTACATTTAATAATGGGCATATTTATAATTTTGAATCAAAATCATTAATGATTTTCATTTTGACCTTCAGCTGTATTGTTATTAATAATACCAAGACTGAGTTATTCAATATATTTCATAGAAACAAAGCAAAGCAGCACAACTATCAAACCTGCATGTCATTTGCAACAAATATTTTAAAAAAAGGATATATATATATATATATATATATATATATATATATATATAATTTATTTATTTTTTTTGGTTGTCCCAATGTTATCAAACATTTAGCTGAAAAATGTGTTAAGATAAAAAGCCACCTTCAACATCTTTTCCTGCTCCAGAGCTCCCCTGCTGGTCATTGTTTACATAGCAGCAGCAATAATGTGTTCTATTCTCACATGACTGCTGCAGCTAATTGCTAGTCATAGGTGTCTCATACCTTACTAAGTAGTAGATATGAGCGAATCGTCCGTCTAAACAAAGCAAAACGCTTCATTTGATTGGCAAGCGGCTTTTTTGCCAAAGATGACCGAATCGTCCGTCTAAGCAAATTGAGTACTTTATTGATCAGCAAGCGGCTTATCAGCCACCTGCCTTTCAACTCTGTTCCGCTCCCTGATGCTCCCCTCTCAGTGCCGGGAAAAGCTGGATCCATTCCTGGGAAACTTCTCCCAGTTTCCAAGGACTGGATCAAGCTTTTCCTGACACCTGGGATGGAGGGTCAGAACGAAACAGAGTTGAAAGGTAGGTGCTGATGAGCTCATTGCCGATCAAACCAAGTGCTTCAATTTGTTTAGAAAGGCAATTTGCTCGTCACTATTAAGTAGCAACACGAGCTAGTGAATAGCTGCAGCCATCCCACACCAGTATAGAATGTCATAGTTACTGCCATGTAAGAAAGGTCATCAGGGTGATGCTAGTGAAGTATAAGGAATCTTACGGAGCACGGCACAATTTTCACCCACATGGGATTATCAAAACACTTCCTGTCTCAGATGGTCTACTTCCAAGATGACAATGAGGTTGAAATGAAGCATCAGGGAGAGAGGAAACATGTTCCTTCTATGGCTATAACAATAGGAAAGTGCAAAAGCTATGGCTTTTGGAAGAAGAGATGGTTCTTATCAGTGGATGTTTTTTAGAACATGTAGTAAAACTTAAGTCTTGCATCCTGAATTGAAGGGTACCTGCGGTTGTAGCTTTCAAAGTCGAAATCAACAGGGGACATGATATAAAGCATGTTTGCAAGTTACATTAATAATTTTTTAGGTATGTTTTTAAACAAAGCTGTACTTACTTGTATCCAGGTCCTGTCTCCTAAAGGCAGATTTTTTGTCTTGTGCTGGTTAAAACAAAGAGAGCAAATGCAAGAAGTTCCAGACAATACAGGGTGTCACAGCTTAATGTGTCAAATGGTTGCGTTCTTTGTGAATGCAGATCTCTTTTTTTTTTCAACCAGAACAAGGCCCAAAAAGCTGCCTTCAGGAGACTGGACCTGAATACAAATAAGTATAGCTTTGTTATAAAGCATGATAACTAAAGAAAAAAATATTAATGTAAATTGCAAACATGCTTTATATGACACGCGCTGGTGGTTTAGATTTTAAAAGGTATAACAACAGTGACCATTTAAAATATCCACATTTTTCTGTTTTGTTTCTTTGCAGTCATTGTAAACTAGCTTGTTGTAAAGCACGTCTGAATTATTTACATATATTAATGCCCTTCATTATATTTTAATTAGGAATAGGCTAAACAGCTGATTTAGTTAAGTTATTGTGTATACAATATATTCTTTTTGTGCAGTATTTGGATAACATTAGTATGTGTGAGTCAAAACTAGGCAGAGGTTCAGAGTGTAAAGAGATGCCAAGGTTCCCATTATAGTTTTTCTATGTTTGACCATGTTCACTCGTTAGCGATGTTCACATGACGTTTTTTCCATCCATTTCTTTCTTGATTTTGAGGACCAAATAACGTCTGTCATTTTGTCATTACAATGATTGCTGTAGGTACAAAATTCTAGTTCAGGCCCCTTTGGCTATGTTCACACAACGTCTTTTCATCTCCATTTAAAATGACGTCCGTCAGTTTGAGTCTAAAATAACGGACGTTATTTAACAGCCTGACCTCCCCTTAGTGCACTGACGGGTGTTTGTACATTATACTAGTTTGGGGTTACTAATTAGACTTTGGCTGTGGCTTAATTGAAAAGTCCATTGAATTTAATAGTAAAAATGGACACAGAACGGTGACAAAAGTAAAACTGTGTGTGAACTACAAATAAAAAACGTCCGCTCTTTGCAAAAGACGTCCGAAAATAATGATCATGTTCATTATTTTGACGCCCGCGGCTGTGTTCATTGGACGTCCATCTTCCCATTGACTACAATGCATTGCATTGCAGTCAGTTAAATTTCAGCAAAAACAGACGTTATTTTAAATATGAAAATTGGACGCCTTTTTAATATTTTTGACATTGTGTGAACTTAGCCTTTCAGTGTGGTTTTTTTTTCCGAAGGTCCATTGAATTTAGTAGTAAAGATAATGAAAGACCGGTGGAAAAGAATAAAATGGATGTGAACAACTAAAACAAAGCTGTTTGCAAAAAAAAAAAAACTGCAAATACAGTAAGTGTCATTAACATCATTTGAAGTTCGCACAAAAATTATTTCATTATTCAGTGGACTATGGGGGACATTCACTAAGGAGTCTAATTTGTGGGACTCTTCTAATGAGGATTGGTGTATATTTTGGTATGTATCTAAGTCACAAAAAAGACACAGAGAAAGGCACAAAAATGCAAAAATTGCGCCAGCATATTCACCCGGTACTGACGAGACGTAGGCCTGCCCATGTTCATGCAACTTTTTAAAAAGTCGCAAATGATAAATTAGGTGCTAATTCCGGATTATGCAAACGTTTGGGTAAATACTCGAAACAGGCAGATTTTAAAAAAAGTCGCATCTAAAATATATTCACCCGCCGAATGCTAGTTCATAGATAGAACTTAAACCAAAAATGGGTGAAAAATCCAATTATTCACCTAATAATAGGCACAAAGTCCTTGATAAATTTCCCTCTATGTGTATTGGGTGGCTGTCATTCGATTGACTTTGATGCTTTTCAATTACTTTTACTGCAATTCGGTAATAACAGACGTTTAAAAAAAAACGGACGCCTTTTTTATTAGTGTGAACATAGCCTAAAGCATAAAATGGCACAAAAAGCAGTTTTTTTTCCTTTGAATTCTATTAAATCCATTAGATCTGTGCCATGTTTCAAGCTCAAGTGTCAAAAAAGTTGATGCCAAATGGCGACATGCATACCTTCCCCCCTTGAGCACCCGACCTCGATTGACATTTGAGCTCTCATCATGACATAGATCTGATTTTCTCTTTAAATTAATGGGAAACTTCTCCATTAGATCCCACTCTGATCATTTTAATACACTGTGTGCATTTGACATCTATCATTCCATTGACTTCAATCAATTCCATTGAGGTCAATTAAAATGCAGCAACGGACGCCTTTTCACTTTTTTCTCTACTAAGGAGTTCAAACTGCATTTTTTGCAATCTGTTTGTTTCATTCGTTTTCGCAAAAAAAATGGATTGTAAAAGAAAGATGCAATAGTGTGCATCCGTTTTCAGCCTTTTTTTTTAATGATAAAAAGTCAAAGGAAAAACGGATCAAAACGGATGCACACAATTGCATCATTTTGTCCCTGTCCGTTTTTTGCAAAAAAATAAAAAATAAAATTTGAACATAGCTGAATATTAACTTTTATCTCATTTTAAATAGTGATCTCTGTATTATACATGTATGACACTGTACCAGCACTACATTCCACCAGAGCTATTATAATTAATGAAAATATGTTTATCCTGTGGACTGCTATTACGATATAAATCCATTGCTTTAAATGTGTTAATAGAAAAAACAATTAGTATTTTAATACAAACTCATTTCCATTGTTTACAATTGTGATCAGAAAACTTGAGTAATGGCCTTTTATATTGGTTTTTAACAATTTCTTATTTACTTCATTTCAATAAAATGTCCCATATTTCATTTTAACGTGAGCAATACTAAATTGTATCTATCAAGAGTAATTTAGAGTGAAATAAGCACAGCAAGTTAAATGAGACAACGGCGAGAACAATGCATCATACACAGCTGGAGAAGCAATTTTTAGGATGGGTCTCTGGTGCATTAACATATAAAGATAGATTTATAATATAGTAGGATAAAATAAACATTGGATATGTAATGCAACCTGCATTCTAATAGAGAATCTTGTCGGATAATTTTACTCTACAAATCAATCAGTACAAAATCTTCATGTCAGAAGTTTGATATGACTTTTGCTGATGATTTGCTTACGTTTAGGAACTTTTTGGAAATGTTGCTTTAAGTCGCTGGTATGGTTTCAGCAGCTTCTCCCTGCCCTGCTGGAGTTGACTGATGGTTCTCTCTCTATACACAGCCCTGAAGAGTCCAGTAGGGTGGAGAAAAGATGGACATCGTCCCAGTGAGTTAACCAGTTGACGATACAGGACAAGTATGCTTGTCCGAGTGACCACAAGACATAAACCAGCTCTATACAGACAAAAATCGAAAAATTCAGCAGCAAACTGTAAAGTATCAGGACTCACCACATATACTCCCTCCAGCGTACCTATGATAAAAACATTGTCTAATCTTTTTTTCTTAGCAAACCATTTGACAAAACCAAGTGTCGGGACTCACCGTATATGCTCCCCCTAATTCGGTGAGTGCTGACACTTGCAGTTTGCTGCAGCATTTTTAAATTTTTGTGTCAGCCATGGCAGAGAGCAAACTCACCAAAGCTCAAAATTACTGAATTTTGGTCACGTCATATTCAGAAAAATTTGAACTAAAAGTCAACAAAAAGTCACATATATGTAGGCAAGGAAAGTATAGATCATGGTGCAAAAAAATGAACCCTCAAATGTTTAAGTTTTAATTATTTAAAATCAGTAAAATAAAATTACAGTTATATAAGTACTGATTCGAGGAATAGAGATAACATGTCAGTTTTACCATGGTTTAAAGCTATTTATCCACTCCTTAAAAACAATGGCTGTTCCTGGGGGGTGTTGATCTTTGCAATCAGTGACCCATTACTAAGGGCTGCTCATGGTAAAGGATTACCGAGCCTGGATCAGCAGCATCACGGCCCGGCAGGTATAATGGATCTCTTCTTGCTATCACATGGCAGGGGGGTTAACCAACCACTAGATGACCAATGATGTTCTTTTAAGAGAATTTAAATGACGCTGTCAGTTTTTACAGCAGCATTTAAATGGTTGATTAGCTGGGTGCAGCTCTGTACAGAGGGGGGCCTGCATTGTGAGCCCTCTCTATACATCCCTTAACCCTTAATGATGTCCCCGGATGTCAGAATGGGTTAAGCGGTTAAACATGATGAGGGAAAAACAAAAGTGCACAAAATAATCGCTTTGTCCTTAAGGGGTTTAAAGCCTAATGTAGTTTATGGCTGTTTTTTAAACTATGATTTCTCTAATGCTGCAGTGTTTTATAAAGAATCAAAGTTCTAAATAAGAAATCCTTTCCCTGTTTTTGCTGCCTGTGTCACAAAACGACCGCTGTCTGTGAAGTTTAACCCAGCCGCTACTGCAGTACCGGATGGATGAACTTCATTTCTTACAAATTGGAATGCGGGCACATACAGGTGTGCCCACGTTTCAATTAGCAATTGCAGACAATGTAAAGGGCTACCGGAGCCAGACTTTACATTGTTTGCACAATTCAATGAATAGCGGGCGCACAAAACTGACATGTTGGTTTTCTGTGCAGCCGGTGTGTATACAGTAGGTATACACTCTGTCTAGAATTCCAAAGAAAACAATGCAATGTATTTTTTCAATAAACAGCGTCCAGTGTTGCAATCTGCAACAACGGCCATTAGTAATTGAAAAAATATGTTGTGTTAACCCGGCCTTTGAGTTATACTTTCTAAGGCCATGTTTACATGGCGTAAGAGACCGGCCATTTCGTGATTCAGCTGGGTCACAGAGCAGACGGTCTCTAAAAAGATCATCCCGGCCAGTACTACAGTACCAGCCGGATGGTCTTTCCCGCAGCAGAGTTCTGATGCGGGCGCATCAGCGCGCGCCCACATCAGAACTCCCCACAGCACACTATAAAGCTTGCGGCCGGAGCCGCTCGCTTCATAGTGTGCACTGACAGGGCTTTCACTGCTGTTGTTCACTGAATAGCGCCTGCAGAAAACTGACATGTCAGTTGTTTGTGGCGCCTCTAGGGGTCCTGGAAAAAGTGTATACTATGTGTATACGCTTATTTTTATTTTTTATTTGTATAGCGCCAACAGATTACGCTTCGGCCGAGATTCCAAACACACCCGGCCAACATATTTTCTCGTATTAACTATGGCCATTGTTGCAATCGGCAACAACGGCCGTAGAAATAGGAAAAAATACCTTGTGTGAACATAGCCTAGAGGTGAAAACTTTTTTCTGCATTTGGTCTTTTTTTTATGTTACTTACAACCAAATGGCTTTAGTGACAGGGCCAGGACTGCAGTTCTCCAGTAGGTGAGACACCTAGTGGCTGAATGTATAGCATTGCATTTTTATATAGAAAACAGGCAAAAAAAAAAAAAAAAAAAAAATCAAGTAAATTGCAAAGATAGGTAGTATACCACCTCCCCTGCTGATTTAACATTATGACATTATTTATTGGTAACAACAAAGCCTATTTTAAAAAAATCAACCATAAATGAATATAACATTTTCTTTTTCAACAGCCAATAAAACATTTTGTAATTAATGTGACATGCAATAAGACAACAATTTACTGATTCTGAGAAAAGCATAAAACCAATCATAAAAGCGATACAATACAGGTAATGAGAATGAACACAAGAAATGTTCATCAGGCTGATGTGGCACTGAAATGGTTACACTTAATGTCTGCTTTGCAACTCTCACAATAAGTTGGGTCATTAAACTATTGGAACTTCAATTGAAGAAGTCGAAGTGGCCATTAAAAAACATCCACTCAGTTTGTTAGCTATAATGGACTAACTACTTTTTTCACTCCAGTAATGTTGACGGTACATTGCAGTCCAATGTCTAATTAGTAACCAAGCATGAACTGAGGTTTGCTTTCCTTCCACTGGGCACAGGAGTAAGGAAATACAAACAGCTTCTTGTTAAAAAGCTAGATGAAGTGGCAGGATGATCCATAATTCACTCAGCTTTTCCAGTCTACTTTAAGGCTTTGTTCCCACAGCGTCTTTTCCGGGGAAATAACGGCTGTTGTTTTCATAATAATAGCCGCAAATAAGTTCCCGTTGTGTGAACATAGCCTAACTAACTAGCCAAAAACTAGCCAAGAACTGACGTATTTCTCTCTCAAAAAAAAAAAAAAGGGGGGGGGGGGAGGCTAGGGCTTATTTTTGCTTATACCCACCATATCAATCTATATGGTAGTTAGCCGTTGCACTGTGTGTCCCACTGTGGTGAGGCTCCTATACTGTAAGTTTCCCAGTAGTTATGCCCCCATACTCTATACCTCCCACCCACCTCTGTAGTTTTTACCCCATACTGTATACATCCCCCTGTAGTAATGCCACCATACTGTATACCTCCCTTTCCCTTTGTAGTGGTCCCCCACACTGTATACATTCCCCCCTCTGCAGTAAGACCCCATACTGTTTACCTCTCTCTCCCTCTGTAGTGGAACCCCAGGGTAGTATAACAAGTCTGCCACTGATTGGCTGAGGCTCCTTCACCCAATGTCAAGTATCTGGTCAGCTGACTGTAACTAGAGATTATTATTGGAGTAGGGTTTTTATTTTAAGCCTACTCCAAAAAGAATGCAAAATGAAACTAGGTTTTATTTTTAGAGTAGGTCTAATTTTTGGAGAAACACAGTATACAATGTTAATCGCAAGAATGACTGTGTGTGATGCAGTATGTTTAGCTGCATATGACTATAACATGAGTTTTTTTTTACTGAATGTACTGTAGTAACTGTGCTTGGTGTAGTGTATATAGCTGTAAATGCAATTAGTGGGAGATGTTCAATTTTTATTTATTTATTTTATTCCCAGGGTTCCCTTTTTCATACGAACTATATTGGAATAACATGATTCCGTAGGAGACCAAGGGGGGTGTTTGGGAATTTTTTTTTTATTTTTTTTTTTGTCAATGGTCTGCTTTTTAACACTTTTTACTGTAGTAGAAGCAATATAATAGACAGCATCCATTTATGAAACAGGGGCTTAACAATATCCTGGAAAACAGCATACATTAATTCCTCTCAATATTAGGCTGATACCCTACCAGAGGTACTGGGAATAGTTAGCACGCTCCATTGTGTGAACTGACATGTCTGTGCGGCTGCTATTCAATGAATAGTGGCCGCATAAATCTGACTTGTCAGTTTTTCGCGCGGCCAGTTGGAATACTGTGGAATACTATGGGGGACATTTATGAAGTCCAACGTTTTTTTATGCCGGGTTTACAAATGTCCCTGCAGCTCTGGAGCTCAGGGGATTTATGTAGAGGTACACTGCCTCTACATAAATCCCGATCACATGGAGCCTGTCTGTGTGAAAATTTTTAAACCTACGCCAGCTTAGAGCTAGCGTAGGTTTCAGTATAACTTTTCTGTTGGAAAAATGATAAATGGGGGCCATGCCCCCTCTGCATGCAGCCGCACCCCCTGTGGCGAAGGTGGCGCAGATGGGGCAAATGCGAAAAAAATATTCGCAGAATTACCCTTTGCAAATGTTTTTACATCAAACAGCCCCATCTACGCCTAAAATAGGCATTTTCGCCTTTTAATACATGTCCCCCTATGTGTATACTCTCCGGCAGGGATTCCTTTCATTCAAATACAACGTATGTTTTGCATAAATCAAGGCCGTCGTTGCAAATTGCAACAATGATTGTGATTTATGCAAAATATACATTGTGTGAACATAGCCTTAAATAGTAGGGATGGTCCAAACCTGCCGATTCCCGCTGTCTGCCCGCTCCGTGCAGAGGGCAGAAACAGCGGGAGGACCACCTGGAAAACTGGGATACAGCCTATGCGTATGGCTGTATCCCAGTTTTCGAGGTGTTCCTCCCGCTGGATCCGCCCGCTGCATGGAGCGGTAATCATTGCGGATGGTTCGGGTTCGTACAAACCCCGTCCGAACCAGGTTCGGACCATCCCTATTAAGTAGTAAAATAAACCAATTTAACTAGTTATTGTTAGTGTTTTTGTGCTATATCGCTACTTTTGTTGGTTTTAATGAAAATAAAAATTATTGTATTATTCTGTCTAGTCTAATTTGTATTATTAGAAATATTTATGAGCAGTCCATGTGAACAATTATTAAATGCTTTTCAATATATATATATAGAACAGTTAACAAAGTTGGTTGAATATTATAGGCATATGCTATATTGCTATTTTTAACAATTTCCCAGCACATTCTCCTTATGCTTGAGATATGACAGCAAGATTATTTTTTCAGCACGAAAATAGTTATTACAACATTGCTGCTGCAAGACATGATTTCAGTGATCCGGGCACTCAGGATTGTCCTGATTTATTCTCACTGTGAGGAGCACACAACAGGTAGCTATAATGAATCTAGTTGAACACCCATTGCTTCTCTTCTGTCTGAAAACATAGCAAATTGGACACCAACTTCCACATTCAAAAACATAAATATAGTAGATCGGATTTCATTTAAAAAATGAGGCTACAAACAAATGCTCTTGAAAAAAAAAAAAGTCACAACATTTTCAATACAATAGAGGTTATTGTATGAATTTTCTATACAAGTGTTCCATGTGGTGTTCTCCTAACATTCAAAACACTTCAGTTAATTACAAGGTAAATATCAAGTACCAAATATTTATAAAATATTTGCAAGTCTAGCAATACAATCTATGTATAGTCAGTTTTTTGTGATATGAGCAGAGAAAGAACTTTTTTTATTGTTTATTTTTATGTAAATTCATAAGTGTGAAAGGTTTATGGAGAAGTAGGGAATAAAAAAAGGAGTAAAATCATAAACCTATACATATTTTTGAGTTACAGCACTGCTGCTAGAGTACTCTGTTGATATAAACTCAGGGGGACATTTATTAAGTCTTGCATTTTTTGCATGGGACTTAAGTACAGAGGCTCGCAGGATTTATCTGGAGGCACAATGCACAGGAGCCTCTCTGTTCGCATGCAATGAAATATAGGCAAGCTCAGAGCTGGCTTAGGTTTCATTGACATTTTCCCGACATAAAAATCTTAAATGCGGAGCACACGGAGGCAGTGCTTCCTGTAAGTGTAACCACATGCCCCCGCCCCCCATTCTGCCCCCGCCCCAAGTGGCCCAAAGGGGCTTGATGTGAATAAAATATTTGCAAAAGATGCATTTTGTGCAGAAAGTTTTGCCACAAAATGGCGTCTTCGCAAAATATAATGTCCCCCATCAATTATCTGCCGAATCAGGCCAATTCAGGCAGATATTGCCCGCCCTGTAACAAAGACAATGATAAGCCAAAGAACCGTTTATTGGCTGATTGTTGTCTTTCATTCAAATTTAAAAATCATCACCCACCGTACATCGCTCTATGTGATAGGAGGTGTGCGACCGATGGCTCAATATGTAGAAAAACACCCTATTGATGTACGTTGCACAAGCAGTGATGGTGTATGAAGAGAGTTCACACATTGTGGGGGACCTTTATGAACACGCGCCCCTTCACCCCTTTTCCATTGTGCATGCTAGACGAATCCCCCACTTGCCTGATGGGCGGGAAAGGGGGTCCGGACAAGGCAGGGAGGAGGAATTTGATTTATCATGTTTTATGCCCGCTCGCAGGCATAAGTCATGACACAAATCTTCACCTGAAATGCCCCAGAAGCTGGGCTGTCCGGCTTTACTAAGAAGAGTGCGCCTCTTAGTAAATCCAGCCGGGAAAAAGGGAACAGGGATTTATCTATGACTGGTGTACGAGTACGCCAATTTTGATAAATGTCCTCCAGGGAGTATCAGCTGCAAACAGCAGCTGCTACTTGCCGCTGATGACTGACAAAAACGATTGCACCAGTGTTGGGGATTTGATAATAAATTTTAATGAATCTCTAGTAACAGAGACAGCAAGATGGAGCACAAGGGGTGGGGTAAGACATAGCACGTTTTATGTGTGGGGAAGGGTGGGGGGAGCTTGCAGGTTGTGGGAGCGACCTACTGCTGTGTGCATGTTAGCTAAGCTTTTCTCCATTATCCAGATGATCTTCATCTTCATACACAGATTAAGGCTTTCCTCTCATTTCAGCAGCTGGTCACTGCTGCTGTTTCTTTCCTTTCTGCTCACATTGCACCTTGTAAAGGCAGTGCATCAGTAATCTTTTCTCACTACACATGCCATCTATGACACATTACCAGCCTGCTCAGTGTACATTCACCAGTGCTATGTGATGGTGAAGCAGAGAGGTGTAAGGAGAAATTAACTGCGTGTGTACTACTGGCAAATAGCCAAGCTCTGTTCCACTGGAGAAAATGAGAAATACCTGTGCACCACAGAGGGGATTGTCAGGAGTACAATGCCAATAGTGAGAGCACTAGAATCACCTTGTCACTCACCCAAAAGCTTACAGATGAGCTATGGGAGGCCATGCTTTCCAGATTGCATAATAGGTTGCAATGTCTTAATAATTTGGAGGAAGCGGACTTATAGATGGTATGACATCAAACAGCTTTCTAAAATCTATCCTGGTCCCTCAAGTGAATGTTGGCTCTGTAGGTCAAAAGTCAGCTCATAAATGCACATTTAATAGAGCTGTGATGGTAAAACCCCCTACGGGCCCAAATTTGTTCCATTCTTTGTCGCATATTGTATTATAGATTCTCATGGGCTCCAGAGCTAGTATAGGTGTCTTTGGGACTTAAGAAATTCTAATTATAAAAAAAAAAATAAGACTTTTCATATACTCACAGCAATACAAGTGAAAATAGTTAAAAAATTTAAATCTAGAGACCCCAACTAGAGTTGAAATATCACAGTCAGTTCATAATAACTGTATCATGCAGTACTAGTTCACATGCAGAATGCACATACACTAAATGGGAGAAATGGTTGACATACTGAGATTTAAAGCAAATGTATTACTAGCTACTTTGCTTTGTGTTTCTTACATGAAGAGACCGGTGCTGGCATAGGGATGTCAGTTGCACAGGTCTTTTTTTTTTTTTGAACCGCCTCCCGATTCCCCCCACACTGCGTCTATGTATGAAGCACTGGGGATGGGCTCACCGGCCCCCCCAGTGTGATGAAACCCCCTCCCCTCTGTTATGTGGCTCCTTTAGAATCAATGAAGCTGCCTCACAGAGGGAACGGGAGAATGGCGGGCCTGCCCCCAGTGCTTCATGCCGTGAATAGGCCGGCTCCATGAACGGGAACTAGTGTCTGCTTCAAAAAAAGGACTGCGGCACCGGCTTCCCTATGCTGCCGTTGGTGTGTTCATGTAAAAAACATAAAACGATGTACCTAGTGATACATTTGCTTCAAAACCTTTTTTATTTGCATATATTTCCCTGGAACATGCTTAAAAACATTTTGCTGTTTAACACATTGGAAGTATCACCATGATACTGTATTTAATGTTTTTATTATTATTATTATTATTATTATTATTATTATTAAGGGCTCAACTGTAACTGTAACTATTTACTCCATGCTCCATGTCATCCTATTTCTATGATTATTTTGCAATGTCTCTGTAGTCACATTTCTAATATTACAATACATGTTACTAGGCATGATACCATTCTTTTTTTTATTTTTAGAAAACATATTAAATAATAATAATAATTTATTATTTTAAATGTTCACAGTAAATTTTTTGTTCTACTTCTAAAGTTACATTTAGTTAAGTCATAAGGTTTTCTAAACATCTCAACGTGTAGTTATTATTCCAAGACTAAATACAAATACAAAGTTTCATTGATTAACCCTTAGGGGACACAGCCAGTTTTCATTTTTGCGTTTTCGTTTTTCCCTCCTCGTGTATATAAGGCCATAGCGCCTGCATTTTTCCACCTAGAGACCCAAGTGAGCCCTTATTTTTTGCGCAACTAATTGTACTTTGCTATGGCAGATGTAATTTTTGCCTAAAATGTGCCGGGAAACCAGAAAAAAATTCAAAGTGTGGTGAAATTGAAAAAAAAAACGCATTTCTTTCATTTGGGGGAAATGTGTTTTTACGCCATTCACCCTGGGGTAAAACTGACTTGTTATGCATGTTCCTCAAGTTGTTACGATTAAAACGATATGTAACATGTATAACTTATATTGTATCTGATGGCCTGTAAAAAATTCAAACCGTTGTTAACAAATATACGTCACTTAAAATGGCTCCATTCCCAGGCTTATAGCGCTTTTATCCTTTGGTCTATGGGTCTGTGTGAGGTGTCATTTTTTGCGCCATGATGTGATCTTTCTATCGGTACCTTGATTGCGCATATATGACTTTTTGATCGCTTTTTATTACAATTATTCTGGATTTGATGCGACAGAAATTGCGCAATTTTGCACTTTGGGATTTTTTTGCGCTGACGCCGTTTACAGTGTGAGATCAGGAATGTGATTAATTAATAGTTTGGGTGATTACGTACGCGGCGATAGCAAACATGTTTGTTTATTAATTAATTAATTTATTTTTATTTATAAAATGGGGAAAGGGGGGTGATTCAGACTTTTATTAGGGGAGGGGGTTTTGTGTTATTAAAAATACATTTTTCTTTTACTTTACACATATACTAGAAGCCCCCCTGGGGGACTTCTAGTATATGCACTCTGATCTCTCATAGAGATCCATGCAGTATAGTTATACTGCATGAATCCATGAGATCGGTGTTCTATTACTTTTGGCTGCTGCAGCCAAAAGCAATAGAATGCCGAGCCGGGATCAGCGCCATTACGGAGCAGACCCCGGCCCGGTATGGATGCAGGGATCGCCCCCCCGCAATCGCGCCGCAGGGGGGCGATCCCCCCACTAGACCACCAGGGATGCATATCAGTAAGTATTTAGAAGCAGCTGTCAACTTTGACAGCTGCTTCTAAGTACTTAATTAGCGGGCATGGCGATCGGACCGTGCCCGCTAATAGCCGCGAGCCCGGGCTACACGCGGCACCCGGGATCGCGGCAGTTCAGAGGGTGGTCGCCGCGCGACCCCCCTCTGAACTCCCATAGCGGCACGAGGACGTTCAATAACGTCCTGGTGCAGCTATGGGTTAATCAATAGTTATAAAAGAAAATCAGCCATAAAAGTGGGGCATTAAGTATTTTAATGGTAATGAAAACCAATTTTATAGCCTGTTAATATCTGACCACAAGAGACTCTTCATACATATACTATTATACAGGAAGCAAAATGTTGTACAACAGCACAAACCCAGTATGGTTGAGGTGGGTGCCCGTCTCTCCACCCTGGCCCAGGGTGGTAGAAGATCCAGCAATGAAGTAGGAGACAGCACGTCCAGAGGTAAAGTTGAAAAAACGTGTTTAATGACACACCGGTGCGTGACGTTTCGGCTGAATAAGCCTTTCTCAAGCAGTGATACAATACAATGTAAACTAGGTAGTATTTATACACTTTACTATTATACATTTACACCTATATACTATAAGAAATCATATGACAGTGATGCACATGTTAACATGTGCAATGTAGCTGCTGCAATTGCAAATCTTTTTTTTGAAGACAATAAACTAATTATGCTCCAGATCTGAACCTAATGAAGTATGTTGGAGCGATAATTTCTTAATACTTAAGCCATGTTACCCTGGAGATGGTGAACCCATGCGTTAACGTGCTACCAAGATATTTACCATGGTTTATTGTTAGAATACCTTACAGTTACAGTTGAGCAAATGTTAAGCATGCTCAGGTTTGTCTGAACTCGAACCTGCAGCATTTAATAAGTGGTGGCTGCAGAAGTTGGATGCAGCCCTAGGAAGTTCTGAAAAATATGGATAAAGCCATAGTCGTGCTCGAAGTTAGCGCAACTCTACTTAAAGTACTGTACATTGCTGTTCATTAGTTTACACCATTGATGTTTGCTGAAAATAATTTTACATAAATGTGCAAAATAAAATGTAAAAATCAACTGGTGAGTTACAGCAAAAAAAAAAAAAAGTATTTCTCATTTTTGTTTCTAAGGGGGAAGCTAACCATTGCTCAGGCAATGCTCATCCTGTCTATTCCCTACTAAATAAATGTGCTCTATGCTAAAGAAAGTAGGTCACATCCACCTCGTAACCTTGTAACGTTTTAGCGTCACAAAAGATAAAAGGTAAGAAGGCATGACCAGTTGAACTATAGTTGATAAGGTTGCGAAATAGACAAATTTCCATTTAATACAACCTACTGTATAATTCTATGCAAAAACTCTTTAAAGTGGGAGAACAATCGGCCCACATTAGGGTAAAAAAATTTCTCAACTCTTAGTATGGCCATCAGAGTAAATCCCTGGAACTAAGATCCATCTTTAGAAATGTAGTGCCAGTAACTTGAAGAATTATATTTTTATAAATTGTAAAAACAGATGTGTAACCAGATAAGAAAAGGCTGTGTTTTCTAAAAGCAGGTCTTAATGAACATGCTCATTATTTAAATGAGGGTTACAGTCAATATTCTATACAGTGTGCACTGCTTTCCTATTTCTCTCTGACTTTAATAGAGTACATTATTAGGCTAAGTTCACACAACTTATAAATTCATTAAACAATGGGCAGTGTTGCAGGTTTTCAACAATGGCTGTTATTTAATGAAGTGGCTGATCGAGTTAAAGTCTACTATACACTCCGTCAGGGATTCCATTTGGCCGCACAGAAAATTGACACGTCAGTTTTGCCGGCCGATATTCATTGAATAGTGGCGGCACAAAACTAACAGTGCAGACAATGTAAAGTGCAACTCCAGCCGCACTTTACATTGTCAGCTATGGGTAATTGGAATGTGGGCACAAAGTAATGTGACTGCATTCCAAGTAAAAATAAATTAAGGTCACTGCAGTACCGGCCAGGATGAACTTCACAGACTCGGTCCCGCAACTGCCTGTCATTAACCCCCTTAAACGCAAAGCAATTTCATCATTTAAGATAGTCAGTGACGAGACAAGGGCCTGTCACTGACAGATCGGGACCCTGCGGGGGTCCTAATCACATGTGCTGACAGACGGGGGTAAGCCACTTACCTCTGTCCTGGCGGACCGTCAATCTGTTCATGGAGTCTGCTCTCAGGCAGAGTCTATCAACAGATTGACGATAATACTGATGAATTTAATGCTATGACATAGCATTATATGCAATCAGAACCTAGGTCCCTAAGAGACTTATATATGCAATTCTAAATGTGTAAAAATAAAAAAAGTTTTAAAACATTTTTTTTAAACCCTAATAAAATGCCCCAATAAACATATATATTACTAGAGATGAGCGAACCTCGAGCATGCTCGAGTCGATCCGAACCCGAACTTTCGGCATTTGATTAGCGGTGGCTGCTGAAGTTGGATAAAGCACTAAGGCTATGTGGAAATCATGGATATAGTTATTGGCTGTATCCATGTTTTCCAGACAACCTTAGAGCTTTATCCAAGTTCAGCAGTCATCACTTATTAATTGCAGATCGTTCAGGTTCGGATCAACTCGAACCCGAACCCGGTTCGCTAATCTCTATATATTACCCCTTTTTCCATTATACAAATAAAAATAAATAAACAATAAACATATTACATATTGTAGAGTGGAGAATTTTCTGATCTATTAAACTATAACAATAATGTTACCACAAGGTTAACAGCATAAATGAAAAGTGGAAAAAAAACCACCATGATTGCTATTTTTTTTTTATTATATATTATAATAATATAATATAACAATAAAAAATAATAAATCAAAATTTTTCTCTTACACCAATATGATACCAATAAAAACTAGAGATCATGACACAAAAAATGACACCCCAATCAGAACTGTAGGTGGAAGAATAAAAGCGCTATGGCTCTTAGAAGACGAGGAGGCGACATTGCTTCAATTTGACCCAGACATCCGGGCATCAATGACCTTGGTCATAAAGGGGTTAATAGCATTAAATTACCAAATAAATATTTTTTTAAGCCCTTTTAACCATCAACATGGCAATTTTACTAATCATTTTACAAGATCAAAAGTAACTGTATAATGTTGCATTTTATGGACAAAAATATTGACCTGAACAGCAAGGAAGTGTTTTGTATCTCAATGTTGTTTCAGTTTAATTACTTAGCTTTCCCAAAAGGGACAACCCATTAGAATAAGCAAATAGCTGTAAAATTTCAAAAAAGCAAACACTACAAATGACCCTATAAATGACAAAAATTACCTTGCAATTTAAAATAAAAGTAGTAACAGCAGCACATTCACATGGAAAATTAAATAATTTTTTTAGGGTTTAGGGTCCATTAACACTTATAGTATAGCAACAGACTGTAATTTTGACTTACATTGAAGTCTGTGGCACTGTGAGAATGGAGTGCCATAAGGTTGTATAACAAGATATAGGCTATGTTTTCAGCTCTGTTTAAAATGACGTCAGTCATTTTGAGTCTAAAATAACGGATGCGGGTTAATTGAAATGTCCATTGAATTTAATAGTAAAAATGGAGAAAGAACGGTGACAAAAGAAAAACTGTGTGTGAACAACTAATAAAAAACATCCGCTGTTTGCAAAAGACATCCGAAAATAATGATCATGTTCGTTATTTTGACATCCACAGTAAAATATCACAATCTGGCACCTTTTCTCTATTTTTGACGTTGTGTGAACATAGCAATAGTGCTTAATTTATAAGGTCCCCTGCTGATTGACAGCCCCCTGAGGCAATTATTGTGCTGTCCCACTGTAGCCAGTGATTGGCTGAGCATACCATCACTAAACGGGGGGCTCGGAGTTGCAAGCAGGAGCGCAGACAGGCAAGAATGGCTTCTGTTTTATTTTATTTCTTTATATAACCGCAGCAGTATATATTCACTTTTACATGAGTATCTCATCGGATTTCACTGTGAGAAACTCGCAGCATGAAATCTGTTTCAATACAGTACCTGTGAATGGACCCTTAAAGGGACTTTAAAAAAGTCCTTAAAATCTACTTTACTATAAAGGTAAAGGCAACATTGCTCTATTAACAAGAACATGAAGATATATATCAATAGAATAGAAACATTTTCTGAGCTACAGTTATCAATCTTCTGCAAATTGTCCCTTATGTAATACTAGTCAATATTGCTTGGTCTTTCTGTATGTTACTTGGAATAAGATAGGTAAGAACAGATATCTTTAGCATGGGGAGTCATGCTGGAAAGTTGGAATGAAATTGGCAGCCATCCTGCCATCTAGAAATGAGATGAGGAGCCCTTTAGGTAACTAGGAATAAGCCATGATGGGACTAGGAATAGGTTGGAGAGTCAGGCTGGGGACCAGTGAAGAGAGGAAAACAATCCTGGAAATAAGGTTTATATGGAAAAAAAAATGGACCAAAGAATGGGACATAATGGTGGGCAGGAATTAGAAAAGAACCCTTCTCTGGTCTAGGAATGAGATGGGAAGCCAAGCTGGGCACAAGGAATGAGAATGGGCACTATGATGGGAAGCAGGCATATAAGAGTAAGCCATGCTGAGGACTAGCAAAGAGTTCATGGTGAAAATTAGGAATTAAAAATAGAGAGCCACTCTGGAAATTGGATTTGGAAAGGACCACTTTGGTGGACTTGGATATTTACCTTTATGGTATCAACAGAGTAACTAGATTAACATCATACAACCGTTGGCTTTAAATGGGCTGTTTGTCTTTTTTTATTATTTTTTGTCAACATAGCATTAAAAAAAAGGCTATACTCACACACATGTTCCCTACTGCTCATCACTTCCTGGTTCCTCTCTCAACCTCTCAAATCCAGAGACGTGACCTCTCAGTCAACGACTGGCTGAGGTGGATCACTGCTGTAACCAATGTTTGGCTGCATGGACATCTCCAAGAACGGGACCAGAAATATGTCCCATTATATCATTTAACTGCAAGCTGCTTGGCCGCCGGGTGCTGAAATAATGGCGGCTCAGGGAGTCTATTGCAGGAGCCTTGATGCGATGGGCCCTGAAAATGCATTATGACTATTAAGACTATAAGAAAAAAACTTACCTTTTGACAACTACAATATCTATCTATCTATCTATCTATCTATCTAATTGAAAAAGTAGAAAACGTAGTACAGTATATCAAATACAGTAAAAATGTTCATACCTTCATATGTAAGTTAAAGGAGAAGTCCCACGAACACTAAAATCGGCAGGGGGTGGGGGGGGTGGCGAAAAAATAAAAAGCAAGTAAACTCCTTGTGCCTCGTAGCGCCACTCCAAAGTCCCATTCATGGCAGCGATTTTCTACTTAGCTAATCAGTGACTGGGGCTGGACGATGCCCTAGTCACTGACTGCCTGAGCGGACAATCGCTCAGTTGGGCCATGACGTTGCAGCCAGAAGAGCTGGCACCATGAAGCACTTGTTCATGGAGTTCACTTGTTCAATATATTCTCCCAGCCCAACCCCCCATCCCCGTCTGCTGATTTTAGTGTTTGTAGGACTTCCTCTTTAAAAGAAGAAAATTATATAATATACCTAGTGCTGAAATGCTGCAGTAACACTCTCTAGGGCAGGATGTGGACAGTTTTGGACAGGTAATTAACAAAACACAATTATAACCCTTAGAAGTCTAGGTCTGTCCTCCAGAGAAATTGCCAAGAAAGCCAAGATGCAGTCGGTACAGTTTTCTATACCATTAAAAGGCGCTTGGAAACTGTAGGAAACTCTGACAGGAAAAGGTCTAGCAGACCAAAGGCCAGTATAGAATCAGTTGACATGTTATTGAGTTAACAATTTGTTAGATTGGCACCTCACAGCACTAAATCTTCGAGCACAGCTCAATGAAGCAAAAAGTAAACAAGATTCCATTTCAATGGTGTCAGAACTGCCTTTTTTTTTTCTTTTTTACAACACAACACTAAAAATATATATAAATAGTAAGGATAATTGTAATATTGCTATGATTCATGTAGTATAACCTCCTGGAGCTTTGCTTACTGTACCAGTTTTATGAGGAAATTTCATCCATTGATTTTTTCCCCGTAGACTGCTTTAAAAATTATCTGACCATAGCAGTAAATGATCCAACAACAAATTGTAAGATTGAATGATAACAACGTAACCTGTGGCTCTTTGAAGCTCATCGCTGCAAGAGACAATTGAAGAAAAAGATAAAAGGTGGGTCTACATCTGGCAGATACAGAATTATTGTTAAACGTGGGAATATATATGTTTAAAATACTGTACTTTTTGTGCATAGAAGCCAATGCTTTTGTGCACAGTCTATTGATGTCTAGTTAGCTTGTTACTAGCCATTCAACAATTATTGTATACCTTTCAATGGCATCTCTTATGTGGTCCTCTTGAATAAAAAAAAATAAAAAGTTATTAACCCTTAGAGGACCAGGACAATTTTCGTTTTTGCAGATTTTGCGGTGATTCAGATTTTTATTAGGGATGGGGATTTTTTATGAATAAAAAATACTAGGAATCCCTCGGAGACTTCTAGTAATACTATATTGATCTCTCATTGAGATCTATACAGTACATATATACTGTACAGATCAATGAGATCGATGATCTATTGCTCTCGGCTGCTGCAGCCTACAACAATAGATTGCAGAGACGGGAGCAGTGCCGTTACAGCACAGACCCCCGGCTGGATAGGAAGCAGGGACCTCCTGCCACTAGACATCCATGGATGGGGGGGGAGGCATCTAAATGCAGCTGTCAACTTTGACAGCTGCATCTAAATGCCTTATTAGCAATGTTAGGGTGTCAAGTATGGGGTCAGGGGATGACCCTCATAAGAGAAACATTTAAATCTACAATGTATACTAACACGTGATTCTCATTACAATATATGAGAACTTAGAATAAAAGTCTCTAAGCTATACCTGGGTCTTTCAAAATTGGTAAAGTAGTGTGGCAGCTGCAGTCTGCCGCGAGTATCAACCAAACACATAAGACCCAGCCAGTGTTCAAGCTGATTCTGTTTATTATGGAAACAACCCTTAGTTTATATCTTAAAAAGAAGACTTCAAAATGTAGGAGGAGGACAAGTAGAAGAATAAGGACACAGGTGGGTTCACACATTCTACATAAGAAGTCATTGTATCAGTCTCCAACCTCCCTAGCTGTTATCTATTGGCGAAGACTCCCAGTCCAGACCTTGAATTAAAGCAAAGAGCATAAAATAACAAAATTCCCATAGCCATAGAACACAGTTAGTAACAGTTTGGTATATAAAATAGACTCTCAACTCCACAGCGAGCATGGTGATCGGACTATGCCCGCTAATTGCTGCAGTCCCGGGCTGCAGATAGCGGCAATTAAGAGCAGGGTCGCCACAACGCCCCCTTCTCAACTCCCCTGATGGCGCCAGGATGTACGTTTACGCATTAAAGAAAAATAAAAAATGCTCCATAAAAAAACAAATAAAAAAGGCATTTTTAATTTATTTATTTGTCAGCCTTTCTGCATTACACGTGATCCCATAGACATAATATTAGAGCAATATCTGAAAGCAATACAATGAGAATGAAATATTATAGCTTTGCTAAAAGGGCTTCTGCAGTATAAAAAGCAAGAGGCATTTTCAAAAGAACAAAATCTACACACATGATTTTCCAGCTTGGCCCCTTGGTCCCTGTTGTTTGCAGAGGTTTTATTCATACATGCCTGGAAGGCTTCCAGCTCTTGCTTAGCCTTGTAAATGGCTTAAACACCTTCTGCCAAATAGTAGAATTCCCAGGAAATCAGAAATAGAGGCAGGAGGGGAAAGCAACGGATTAAATGCTCAAAGTGCACTGAGCTTACATTGTAAACCAAAGCAAATGAGTAAAAACAAACAGTGGAAATGACAAGCACTCTAAATCTAGTAATGGTAATTTTTTTTTCAAGTTAAAATGATTCTTTCAAAGCCTGTTTACCAAGAAGCAGACATTTCTTTATACAATAGCCATTTTTGTAAAAATAGACATGACAATCTAAAGCTGCACAGAAAGTTATAATTCCCTCTCTTTGCAGCAAAGAATGCTAAATCAGTGAATTATGTTCGAAAACTGGGATAACAAAGCAGGAGTCATTGGAGAGACTGAAATTAAACAAAGAAACTCTTTGAAATAAGTGATGATAGAACAAATTTAAATTGGGCCCAAATTACATTCAGTGTCTATATACAGTAGATTCAAGTGTTGCTTTATTTTCTTGCTGCTTCATTTTGACAAAACTTTTTTGTTGTATACTGAAATATAATAAAAACTTCATAAAAGATGGTCTCTGGCATAAATTTTGAGACTGTGTTTACACAACGTCCTATTTTTTAAAGAATGGCCGTTGTTTTCCATTAAAACAACGACCGTTGTTTTTATGCTTCAATGAAATGCATTGAAGTCAATGGAACAATGGCCATTGTTTTCACACAATGTATGGAGGAACTGCCATTGTTTGAATGCCAAATAGAGATGAGCGAAGCCGGCAGAAATTTGTTTTGCGAATTTTGGGTCAAATTTGTTAATATCCGTGAATCGAATCTTAACACGTTTCAATAAAACAGCCAAAACTATAGTAGCTACAGTGATACATGGAAAAACATTGATGTCTGTGTTTGCTAACTCACTGTTTCTTTATCTGCTAAGCACCATAGTAGCTAAATTACTGGGTCTATTACAGAAGAACGACTTTGTTAAAGCAAGGTCTTGAACAGTGTCAAAAAATTGGAAAACCACAATAAAAAAAAGGTCTATCATCCAGTCAATTATCCAATCTAATGAAAACCAACTTACTTGTATATAACACAGTAGGAGTGGAGTGCAAGCACTAATTATATAAGGGGCATGCTCCATTCATTGGTATAACTTAATAGGAGTTTCCCAGTGACCAGTGGAGGTGCCCAGTGACTGAATAATATGGAGTGTGTCTTCACTAATCCCAGTGAATTCCTATAGGCACCCAGTTACTTGGTAAACTGGACACTTGGTTGGCAGCTACCACCAAAAAATGACTCACAATCAGCCCTCCTATCCTCTCTTCTCTTCTCCTCTCTGTCCCTAAATCGCTCTGTTAGTCTCTCCCTGCTCTGCTGTAACTGCCTGCTGCCATCCTGCTCTCTCCTCCACACACAGCCGACTGGCCACTTCCATTACCGAACCACCTTATATAAAGGGGGAGGTGCTGACATCACAGAAGGGCTTGCAGCTGATTGGACGGGCACTAGGGATTATGGTTATCCCTTTCTCATGCCCAGTGACGCTCCAGACAGCATGTGAAGCCGCCATTTTGTTTTTTTGCTAATTTCCTTAACGAATTGACAGGAATTTGCTTTGCAAATTGACAGCCCGATTTGCTGCGGATTTTGATTCGCCACATTCTCCCCACTCATCTCTAGCACCAAACAATGTCCTTTGTTTGATGAATTGTATGAAAACAACAACCGTTGTTCCATTGACTTCAGTGCATTTCTTTGCAGTATGAAAAGAATGACCTTTGTTTCAATGGAAAACAGCGGCCATTCTTTTAAATAATAGTATGTTGTGTGAACATAGCCCATGTCTGGTCTACTTTATCAAAGGTTTTTACATAAAGACAAAGTTATAGATTTATCACAGGTTCCTGCTACTTTTATTTTTGTCCATGAAGATAAAATGCCCTGTGGGTAGTTATTATATACCTTCCATATAATAGTCATATATGTCCTATCAGGGTAATGGGTAAAAACATTAAAAATTGAATTGAAGGGCTAAAATAAGGTTTTTAAGAACTTTTTGGAGTGGTATATGAGAAGTTTAGAATAAGCTTCAGTTTAAAATGCAACTTACAAGAGGTTAGAAGAATCTAACCTGCTGTTATGTTCCCATAGCACACGGCCACTAAGAATGCAGGTAATTTTGTTACCATCATTGTCAGCATCCTTTGTCGGGAAATCTTGACTTTATTACATATGCAAATAAATGGTGTGGTGCACTGGGGTGGGACTACTGCCCTTAGCCTACAGATCAGGCCTGCCATTTTTAATGAATATTCATCTGGTGTTATGCAGTGTGAGGTGCTGGAGTGACGTCACTTCAGAATTACACCCCAACATTCATTAAGAGAGATGAAAATTCAGTCTCGGCAGCCTGTGTGCTATGGAAACAGCCTGCTCTTTTATTCCATTCTATTATATGTTCTATAAAGTACATTGTGAATTTATATATATATATATATATATATATATATATATATATATATATATATATGTATATATATATATATATATATATATATATATATATATATATATATATATATATTATAGAAAATGTACCCAGCGCTGCCCGGGTATAAAGTGTGAGTGTGTTAATTAGATTTGTTCCAAGGTCGCCCAGGAGGCAATCTATGCCCTTGTTTGTTTGTTTTTTTTGTTTAAGGGGAAATCACCAGGAGCCCTGTGTACCCCTTTATACACTATATGCCCCGATAGTTCTGTACTGTTTATTGTAGCTTATGCACATTAGATATACAGTAAACTAAAAACTTTAAACATTCTAAATACCTAATAGCCAATTTGAGATGTCATGTGATCAGTCTGTATACAAAACCTGGTTATATACAACATTGTCAGTTTTATATACAGCCTGGTTATATGTGACATTGGCAGTGTTATACAGTATACAGCTTGGTTATGTACAACATTGGTAGTGTTATCCTGAGCCTGGTTATATACAACATTGGCAGTGTTATATACAGCCGTGTAATATACAGCCTGGTTATATACAACATTGACAGTGTTGTACAGTATACAGCCTGGTATACAACAATAACAGTGTTATACTGAGCCTGGTTATATACAGCATTGGCAGTGTTATATACAACCTGGTTATATACAACATTGGCAGTGTTATATACAGCCTGGTTATATACAACATTGGCAGTGTTATATACAGCCTGGTTATGTATAACATTGGTAGTGTTATGCTGAGCCTGGTTATATACAACATTGACAGTGTTAGTGGACATCCTGTATACCTGTAGTATTTAGTTGATGGAGGTCCTGTATACCTGTAGTGTATAGTTCTAGGGTCCTGTATACTTGTAGTGTATAGTTTGGGGCTCCCCCCCCCCTGCTGACTGCAGACCATAAGTAAGGTGTGAGTGCAGAAAACCTGCAGCTTATAATAATAAGTGCATACACAATCCTGCATCATCATAACCTGGCCCTCCTAGGCACTACCTTTCATCCGTGGTGAGGACAACACAGAAGAGGTTTCAAAGTTTCTAATAATGTATACCCCCCTTGCAGGTACTGTATACACTCCCCCCTTGCAGGTACTCCTATACTGTATACACTCCCTCCCGCTCGGCCAATAAGTGAGCGGGACGTGAAGACAACGGAAGCCCCGAAGCAAGCCGGAGCGGGGAGCAGGTGATGTATACACTCCGGCGGCGGGGGTTTAACGGGGCGGGCTGCTGACAAACTCCCAGCGGGATGTCAATCTGCGAATTTGCAGCGAGAAAACCGCTGCGGATACGTCCAGTGTGTTTGTACCCTAAGGGTAGCTTCACACACACCGTATTGCAGCGTATTACCGCAGCAGATCCGCAGCAGATTAGATCGAAATAACTGAATACGTGGTGTAGGTAGGTGTAAAGGCACCCTTACTGTATTTATTTCTGTGGATCTGTTTTGAGGCAGCTGGCCCTAGCAACCAATATGATTCCTATTGGTTGGTAAGGCTTCCGACTGCCGTTTCTCCTGGGCAGCTGCAGCACTAATTATATCACCTGTGTGTGCAGTGTGGAGATTCTCCCATTCATCTCTATGGCGCGCTTTTCCCCCTCCCACTCCCCTACTGTACATCTGACAGAGATGGGACCTTCACTCTAACCTTCCCGGGCACCCAATGTATCTGTGGGCCAAATTTGGGGTCAAACAGTTCAGGCGTTTGGAAGTCTATACGGGACAGACAGACAGACTTTAATTTTTATGATATAGATATATTTCAATATGGAGCTGTGTGAGGGGGGCCTTTTTTTTAGCATGACCGGTAGTTTTGTTTGGTACCATTTTAACCCCTTCGCGTCTCATGACGTACCTCGTACATCATGGTGACATGAGGGGAGTTCAGAGAGCGGCCCCGCTCTGAATGGCGCTACTCCTGGCTACTATCTGCAGCCGGGGAGTGCGTCTATTAGCCGACGTGGGTCCCGTTACAGCGACAGCTAATTAAGCATTTAAATGCAGCTGTCAAACCTGATAGCTGCATTTAAAAATACTTTGTGCCTTATGTCCCTGGTGTCTAGTGGGAGATCTGTTCTTCCGGCCAGGCCTCAGCGTCACACTGACGCTGATCTCGGCTCGGCAATACATTGCTCTGGTCTGCAGCAGGCCAGAGCAATGTATCACTGATCTCACTGATCATTGCTGTGTATATACAAGTCCCCCAGGGGGACTTCTAGTTAATGTTAAAAGAAAAGTAAAAAAATATATATTAATAAATAAAAGTCCAAATCACTTCTCTTTTCCCATTTTATAAATGTAAATAAATAAATAAACATACAAACATGTTTGGTATCGCTGCGTGTGTAATCGCATGAACTATTAGATTATCACATTCCTGATCTTGCAAGGTAAACAGCGTAAGCTCCAAAAAAAATTACCATGTACAAAATTGTGCATTTTTGGTCGCATCAAATCCAGAAAAAAATTAATAAAAAGTGATCAAAAGGTTGCATATGCGCAAACAAGGTACCAATAGAAAGATCAGATCATGGCACAAAAATTACACCTCACAGAGCCCCATAGACCAAAAAAATGAAAGCATTATAAGGGTTATAAGGATAGAGAGATTTTAAACATTTAGTTTTTTTTAAAAAAAAGGTCATTTTTTAAAAGCCATCAAATAAAATAAAAGTCATAAAAGTTACATATAGTTGTAATCATACTGATGTGAGGAACATAGATAACAAGTCAGTTTTAACATAGGGTGAACAGCGTAAACACAAAACTCCCTAAAATGAAAACAAATGCTTTTTTTTTTTTCAATTTGAAGGCTTAAATTAATTTTTTCCGGTTTCGCAGCATATTTTATGGGAAAATAAAGTTTGTCATTGCAAAGTACAATTGGTGTTGCAAAAAAAAGGGCTTATATGGGTCTCTAGGTAAAAAAAAATGCAAGTGCTATGGCCTTTTAAACATAAAGTGGAAAAGGCAAAAGCACAAAAAGGAAAATTGGCTTTGAACTTAAAGGGAACCATTCACCCCGTGGCCCCCGGCAGAAACTGACATACAGTGACATAAAGGTCAATATACTTACCACATCGCTCCCGGTCCCGTCCCGGATCCCGTTGTTGACACGGAGAAATCGCTGATTCTTCTTCTCCCGCCCATTATGGTAATGAGCTGAGATGAGTCCAACGTCCATAGGAAACGACGGACGAGTCCAACTTATTCATGAGGTCCTCTTCTCGTCGCCGCCCATCCACGCCTCCTGGAACTTGATTGACGTCTTCTGCCGAATTCCCGCGCAGGCGCCGCTGTGATGGTCTCGTCACCTCTTCTGCGCCTGCGCGGTAAACAGGATACGGTCTTCGAGCAAATCGGCGCACGCGCAATAAACAGTGAAGCTGCGGAGCGGCTTCAATTGTGAACTGCGCATGCGCCGAAAACGACTGTCACGGCGCCTGCGCGGGATCCGGCGAGAAGAAAGAAGACGAGGAGGAAGAGGACCTGGCGTCAATCAAGTGTCGGAGGCGGGGAGAAGGCTGGACTTCGGACCCGGCGGCGCTCATTACCATAATGGGCGCGAGAAGAAGAATCGTCGATTTCTCCGTGTCAACAACGGGCTTCGGGACGGGACCGGGAGCGATGTGGTAAGTATATTGAACTTTATGTCACTGTATGTCAGTTTCTGCCGGGGGCCACGGGGTGAATGGTTCCCTTTAAGGGGTTACAGGAGAAGTCTGTCCATTTTTTTAATTCTGCAGCCAACAGGGGCAGGTGGGAATTACCTCTCCCTGTGCCCGCTGGGCTCCGGGATCTCTGGCGCTGCCGATCTCATGACCCGGCTGATGTACTGGCCGTTCATCCAGTCAGTGTCTTGGGCGGGACGTGGTCTGTCCATTAGCTGGGATAGACATATTCCCCCCGTGTCGTGATGTCATCACAACTCAGGGGAAAATTCCTTCTAGCGAGGATATCAAGGCTGGCGTTGCTGCTCACCGCGGGCACAGGGAAAGGTAAGTTCCTACTCTTTATGAAAGTCCCCCCTGCTCCTTCCTGCTGCCGAATTTTAAAAATGGCCAGACTTCGCCTTTAATGCAGGTGGGACTGTTTGATTGATTTTTATTGACTTTTTTCTGAAATGCAGTTTATTTTAAACTTTTGTCCTTATACGCCATTCACTATAGGAGTATTGTTTCCTTTTTCTTTTTTTTTTTCTTTTTTTTTGCTAAATTATAATAATTGCCTGTGAGGTGTAAGGAATAAGTGTAATTTCACTGGGTGAATGTTATGCAAAACACATTTCTTATGGAAAAAAAGTGTGAAATTATGTATACGATGTAAATGCTTGAAGGAAATTCCATTATATATCTATTATATGTTAAATGAATCAAATACTATGAAAGCAAACAACAATTTTAAGAGAGAACCACGAACGATAAGATAAGAAAATGTGCTGCGGACAATGTGAGGGATATAATGTGTATATTATTTGCTGGGTAGGATCAACAGATTAAAAAAAAACTTTACTGGAATCTGTAAACATTAAATTATTAGATTATTAACAGATTATTAAAATAAATTAAAATAGCAAAATGTCCTTCTTGACCATGGTGGTTTGGCTACATACTGTACTGAACATAAAATAGGTCAGTGTACAGTATTAGGCTGGGTTCACACTACATATATTTCAGTCAGTATTGTGGTCCTAATATTGCAACCAATACCAGGAGTGGATTAAAAACACAGAAAGGATCTGTTCACACAATGTTGAAATTGAGTGGATGGCTGCCATATAACAGTAAATAACGGCCATTATTTCAATACAACAGCCGTTGTTTTAAAATAACAGCAAATATTTGCCATTAAATGGCCATCCACTCAATTTCAACATTGTGTGAACAGATCCTTTCTGTGTTTTCAATCCACTCCTGGTTTTGGTTGCAATATAAGGACCACAATACTGACTGAAATATACGTAGTGTGAACCCAGCCTTAGTAAGTGTACTCACTGTATATACTGACACCAGCTTCTTGTGTATCTCATAGATCTAAAAACAGACTCTCATCCTCCAGGCTGGGCTGCCCTGCTCTGTGGTGTTTTGGTCCATAAGATCATGTGACCAGGCCCCGCTCCCCAGTGTCCACCACTGAGCCTGTATATGTCTATGGAGGACACAGGGGACAGGGCCTGGTCACATGCTCCTCCATGTCAGCCATTTTATGGACAGAAACCAAACAGAGCATGGCAGCCCAGCCTGGTGAAGGGGAGTCTGATTTTAGCTCTATGATGTACACAGGTAACTGCTGTCACTATATACATTGAGCACACTTACCAATACTTTGTACTGAGCTATTTTACTATAAAGTAGCCAACCCCTTTAAGTTATGTACAGTATGTGAAAAAACTCTGAGAAGATTGACTATTATGAGATTAAACCAATGAATTTAGAGGAAACGGGAAACATTTTTGTCAAAGTATTAAATTCAATATACTAAATAAAATCAAGAAGACTTCCACAATACCTTCAACTTAATAAATAACAATGCAAAAAGCTTTAAATTCTTAACAGCGTGATCATTGGAAGCTCAAGTCAATATAAATACAGTTTTATAAATATTTTATTTTGTAAAATAGTACAGTTGGGAAATAAACGTAAAGTAAATTACATTGTTATAGAAAAGAGAAAATCGCATAGAGCAGAGTCATAAAAGCATAAATTATGAATCCAATCACTTTAAGCCAAATGAAATGATTCTAAATATACTAAAATGATGTTGTTTTGTTTTGTTGCATTTCTTCTTTTCAATAATCAATGAAAGATGAAAAAGAATTCCTTAAGTCTATTTTATGTCACAATATTAGGCTCGGTTAAATTGAATTCTAGTAAACCATTAGCACAAATGATGCTTATAGTTTTGCTATGACTCATTGCTTTCTAATTATAAATTAAAATAAATATCAAAAAACATTGGTACTTTTTGTTCAGCCACTATAGAACCTCGCTAGTTTAGAGTCTAAAATGTCAAAAATGTTAAATAAAACTTTTTTATGCTTTACAGTCATTATAATCTTGAAGGGTTTTTTTCATCATAGAAACCTTGATAAGTAAGACTTCATTTACCCTAAAGCCTTATGTAAGCAAACAATAGCTGGTCTTCCAAGGAGATATCTAGTCAATCCTTCTTTCAATGTATCTCTGCTCTTCCCTTTCCCTTTGATCCTGTTTTTTTTTCTTTGGGCCAAAATCAGTTTAGGAAGACATAAAACCTCAAGCATAATTCTTCTGCACACCTATTGTATAAATGATAAAGTATATTTTTGTGTTGATATCAGCTCTAAAAGTAACATACAGATGTCTTACATTATAAGGCTCTGTTCCCACAATGTCTTTTTTAGGTAAAAGAAAACGCTGTTGTTTGATAATGATAGTCGTTAATAATAATCTTGATTATAAAATAAAGGACGTTATTGAAAAACAATGTAACCTAAATAGACTTAGCAGGGACATAGCCTTAAAATATTGCTTAAAGGGCTTATCTACCTAAGAATGAAAAAATGAAATGCTAGCTAGTCTTACTGACCAAGTCCCCCCGAGTTTTTTTGAGCAATCTCCTTTCTAGCTGTTGCCATTCCACAGTTATAAATTTTTCTAAAAGCCGATCTATAACCAAGATAGAAAACTACATTTCCCATCATGCACTGGTCCATTTGCGTACTGGCCCCCTTAGCTTTCTTTCCTGCCCACTGCTGTCATTACTATACCACATTAAATACAGGACTGTTTTTTTCACCAATATGGTGTCTGAGTCTGAGAAAAAAACACAAGGATTGCTCATTTTTTCATGTAGGTCATTTTAGGCTGTGCCATTAAGGGGTTAAGATTTATAAAAATTATTTCATACTAGTAAACATTACGATAATGAATTGTTAAAGACAGTAATAAGCAACACCTTAACCCTCTCCCCCCCACCGCACTTTAAATTAACGTCGCAGTAGCCTATGCCCGATGCTGCAGCAACATTAATTTACGATTCAGATACGGACAAGGAGAGAAAATAGCGCTGCACCTCACACCTATGGCTGATACTAATGCTTCTCAGCTACATTTAAAAACCAACTCCAGGATGTTGGTATATAATTTGATCAAACCATATTGCCCCATGTACCAGCGTGCAGGTCTCCTGGCTCACATGGGTCCCTACACTAACTCACCACCGTGTCAGTCAGCGACCGCCATGCCCGCAAGGCGTGTACAAACAGGGAAGGGAGGCCATAGAATGGCCCTGCAACCCCACTGTCACAGGACCGATATCCAGAGGCCCCCGTAAATCCCAGCAGGCACCGCCGGCGGAGAAGGCTGTCACCAAACAACACAAGTGTGAAACACTCACCACACTCCAACAAGTAGAATGGGAAGGATAGGAGGTACAAGTCGATTCAAGATGACACAGGCACAGAAGCAGCATCTGTGTCATCCGGGGCGGGTCCCTGCTATCAGTGCTGCGCTCCGGTGCTGAGAGTTAACCCCATAGATATTGCGGTAAGCACGACCACAGCATCTATAGGGCTTCTGACAGAGAATTCTCCCTCTACAGAGGGAGAATTCTCTGTCTGCTGTCTATTGGGGCTCTGCGAAGTGATCGCAGAGCCCCGATGGTAGCCATGGAAAACGGAAGTCTCAGGCTTCCGGTTTCCTGGCTATGGAGGCCAGTGGGGGGAGAGAGGTAAGGCTGGGAGTGCGGGGCGCGCGCCTGTGAGGTCTGCCCCCTCCCCTCTATCCCCTGCCGTTGTTACAAGATTCTGACAGCTGCAGGGGACAGAGGAGAGAGGGCAGACACTTAATTATCCATTAAGGGGTTAAGGTACAGATGTTGTGTTGATCATAACAAAGTAATCTCACACTAACAAAGCAGACAAATACTACCAGCAAGAATGACACATTATCTATAGTGATATTGCCTCCCATAGCAGTGATTGACAACTGTGTTTTGATGATCTTATACCTTTTTGCATTGTTTCCTTTCTTGATGTTGGCTAGCAAAGGACACATATCAGATCAAAGTATACTAAAACATTTTGTATTATTTATTTTGTTCTTTAACCCTTTCAGGACCTGGGTCATTGATTCCTCAATGCCCAGGTCATTTTAGGACATCAGCTTATGGGATCATAATGATCCCATAAGCTGATGTCCTAAAATGACCTGGGCATTGAGGAATCAATGACCCAGGTCCTGAAAGGGTTAAAGAACAAAATAAATAATACAAAATGTTTTAGTATACTTTGATCTGATATGTGTCCTTTGCTAGCCAACATCAAGAAAGGAAACAATGCAAAAAGGTATAAGATCATCAAAACACAGTTGTCAATCACTGCTATGGGAGGCAATATCACTATAGATAATGTGTCATTCTTGCTGGTAGTATTTGTCTGCTTTGTTAGTGTGAGATTACTTTGTTATGATCAACACAACATCTGTACCTTAACCCCTTAATGGATAATCACATAACTGTAAGTGATCATGCTGTTAAGGGTGTATGCAGAAGGCTTGGGACTTGAGCCCACTCCATACACAATGCCTAGGGGCTGCCACTAATAGTCAGTATGGAGCCACAACCCATGTCAGCTATTTAACCATTTATATGCAGTTGTCAAAACTGACAGCAGCATTTAATTTGCCTTTACAAATCTCCTTGGTCCAAATCGGCTCCCCATGACAAAATCTCAGGGAGCCAATCCATTGTCAGTTCACCTGTGGCATTTTATAGGTCTCATGGGCCTGCCTGACTCAGACTTCAGACAGCAAGTGTTAACAATCGAGTCCAGAGTTAATGGATCAACACAGTATATATGTACTAGATTGACCTGTATGAGAAAGTTATAGCTCGTAGAAGTCTCCTATAAATAAATCCACCCCATAAAAAAAGTTTTAATCAAAAAGTCCAAAATTGATCAAAATGTTACAAATATGTAAGTGTGTTACTGATAAAAACTACATGTCACAGTGCAAAAAATGATCCATCAGACAGCCTTACAGACTGAAAGGTAAAAAAGATATAGGAGTCAGAATAAGACAATTTTAAGCACAAATAATTTTTCTAAACTATAAAAGGAGTGGCTCTGACTTTTGTTTTTCAAAAGAACCGGGGAGGAGGTGGCTGAACATAACAATATACACCTACCTTCATGGCTCCAGCGCATGGGTCTGCTGTCATCCACTCAGGTTCTTCGTCCTCCGGGCACACCCGGGTCTGAGCGGGGTCCTACTGTAGGTCGTGACCTGTCAGGCCCACTCAGCCATTCAGTGGCCACAGTAGGGTCCCACCTTGGCCGCTGACTGGCTGAGCAGATCTGACTTGTCACAGCTTAGGCCCCCGCTCAGACCAGGAAGCGGTCAGGGGACTGGGAACCAGAGCGGAGGACAGCAGACTCCAGCGCTGGAGCCAGGGGGGTAATTGCTTGTTGTTATCTTCAGCCACCTCCTCCTCTGCTCTTTTGGAAAAAATAAAGTCAGAGCCCGGACTTCTCCTTTAACTGTCTAGAGTGGTCAAATAAAATAAAAGATACATACAAAAAATTGGGTATTGTAATCGTACTAACATGAAGAATATAGAGAAGATAGATGTTAAGTCAAGAGTGTAATTACAAGGTACAAGTGGACCTGTGAAAAATAAGCCCTCATATGATTCTGTACAGGGAAAAAGAAAAAATATGGCTTTCCACGGTAACACGGAAAAAAAAAAAAAAAGAAAATTTGCTGCCGTCTTAAGGGGCTAACAATGGCCATCAGAGACCAGCAGTCAAATACCAGAACAATATTTCAAATCAAAGTGTGTAAAAAGTTTTTTTTTTTTTTATCTTTTAGATTTGTGCGGTGTTTGGACAACCTTTTTAAGTTAAGGGTACATGAATTATAATGACAATATGTTCCTTATAAGGAGCAACGTGGGACAAGAAATTGCTACCTGCAGTCATTTGTTTTACTAATATATAATAGTTTATAAAGATACATTAGTGCATCTATAATTTATGCAGAATAAAATGATTTTTCATAATACATTACAGTGCACTATGCTTCAATTATCACTTATGTATCTTAATAATTGCTTTCTATTTAATTTTTTACAGGCTTGGAGTTTTTTTTTTTTTTGTTTTTTTTCCAGCGCAGAATTATTATAGTTAATGCTCTTATTTATAAACAACCCTTACCAGACAATTGAACAATTAGAGAGAGAAAAGTTTTGGTTTTCTACCAAGCAAGATGCAACTTTTCCTATTTTATTTTAATGCATAATAAAATATGTATAGAGTTGTCTGGTTTTTATTGACTTTTCACATCATGTATTCCAATTCAGTTGCATATAATTGGATTGTGGATTTTTGCATTATTTTTAACAAAGCTAATATGTTTTGGCTGGCTTTAAAACATTTTGAGTATAAAGTAGGAAATATTTAACAGAGCCGAAATAAGGTGGATTGAACAAAACAAAAAAAAAGAAACAATACCTGCAATATTTGTAATATTACATCTGTGAAGACAAATAAAGATAAAAAGAGATATAATTTTGATATGACTGATAACATCCAGCCATTATAAAATAATCAGAGATGTCACAGTGTTTGGTTATTGCAGAGATGGGACAATCTATTTTTGTGGTCACGTTTCAGAATATGAATAGTGGTGGTGTTTGAAGACCTTCTTGCCATCATAGTGATGGTGTAGAGGTAATGAAGAGTTTATGGAGGAAGTAGCGTTAGTGTGGGACCGGTGTAGAGGTTTGTATTGGTGGTAGT
The DNA here is from genome assembly GCF_027789765.1 of Dendropsophus ebraccatus. NCBI lineage: Eukaryota > Metazoa > Chordata > Amphibia > Anura > Hylidae > Dendropsophus > Dendropsophus ebraccatus. Next base: position 27,207,426 of record NC_091456.1, read on the forward strand.
AGCAGCATTAGTCTATTTCTTATAGGTAATGTGTTTTTTTTTAGAGGATATGGCCATTATGGACTGGTGGGCTCTTTCTCAGTGATTTTGGGAGGAGGACATCTTTGACGCTATGAAGTTTAACCAATTGTCAGTGGATTTCTTCTCTACAGTAACTTGGTACGGTAAAAAAGCATGCCTGCCCCTACTGATTGCATCATTTCTGTGTTTGCACCCCCCCCCCCCCTTCCTTCGAATGGGACTTTTTGCTTTGATCCTGCAAATATTGTGTTTGTTTTGACTTGCCCTTGTCTCTGTGTTCCACTTATACTAGAAAAGTGACCGGTCTTCAGGTTGGGGCCGGCCAGCTAAGGAGCCGATCACTCCAAAAGGTAATGAACATTGGGGCAAGCCTTAGGGCTTCACTTGTCCTGTGTTCCTGGGTCTGACACAGTGTCTGCAGTTTGAATTGCAGCTGACAGATTCCCTTTAAAGATAGTATCTTCCCCAAATTTAGAGTAAAGGCATAAGGAATAAAATATCCTATGCAGAAGCATAAATTGAGCTATAGTTTGTGGAGATTATTGGAAAATGGTTGCATATATGTTATACAAAAATCCCCCAGATTGCGTAACAGATCTGTTTTCCAATTTGGTTTATGTGAACGTTTACATTGTACACATCAACAAGTTTTGTACATTTTACATAAAATTCTACTGTATTGAAATGACTTTTTCATTCCTATGCAGTAATAACATGGAGAAAGTGACCAGACTAAAGCTCTGTGTCCTTGATCTTGACTTTTAATTACATCTTTCATTAGAGAATTCCATTTATATCTTCAGAAGGCTGTAAAATATTTATTTTAAATGTATTGCAGTTTTATGCTTTTCCTGAAACACGCTGTTTGATCATTTGTTCATTGACAATGACAGTGAAATTCTGCTTCTGAATTTTAATAGTGTTGAATCAGCTAATTATATCACCTATATTATCTGTTGAACATGGCATCTCATGAGCTGCTCCTATATTGCCATTGTGTCTGTATACCCGCTGGTATGTTTTCTTCACCACTGACTAATAACAGCACATATTCCAAATGTAATATTTGGTATTAGAATATTTTCCTATCACTTTTATCGGGATATGCAACATTCTAGCAGAACCCTCAACAAGTTGACATTTACATGATAATCATGGGTCTCCACACATAAACACATAGGGGGAGATTTATCAAACATGGTGTAAAGTGAAACTGGCTTAGTTGCCCCTAGCAACCAATCAGATCCCACCTTTCATTTCTAAACCCTTAAACAAATTGTGGTCATAAACTTAAAGGGGTAACTTAAAAAGTAACAAAAAAAAAAAAGAAATCTTGCCCATTGAGGACAGGATCAGAAGCCACTAGGTTAATACAACATATCAGAGAAGTTTATGATGGAAATCAAAATGTACTCAGGTTTACTGGTCTAGAAAGCATAAAAGTGAATGCACAAATAAATAGACAGAGAGCTATTCAACAATTAGAAGCCAGAGGGATTTTAAAAACCAATGCACAAAGGGATTTAGGTCTAAATGACAGAATTGCATAGAATATGTTTGTGTATTTTTTTTAAATCGTATAGTTGTCCCCCCCCCAGCTGTTTATAGGTGACACAGGGAGTCACCTGACACAGAGGGGGAGGTCTGATGAAACATAAGGGCAAGGGCAAGAAACGGCTGTTGCCTGTGACTCCTATCTGGTGTCTGCCAAGTATTGTCCTGTGACGTGTGTTTAGGTTTACTGGGGGAAAAAATTGCAATAAAGAGTGGTTTTAAAGTGAATGTACCACTAGGTACATCGCTTTGTGTTTTTTTACATTAACAGACCAGCACCGGCACAGGGATGCTGGTGGTTTGCTCCTTTTTTTGAACCACCGCCCTGTTTCTGTGCATGGCCACTGGCCCCCAATGTGACGATTTCCTCTCCCCTCTGTGATGCAGCTCCATTGATTCTAATGTACCAATGTCACAGAGTGGAGAGGGTTTCCCCTGAGGTCTGGTGGGCCCATTTCCAGGACTTCATGCCAGACCGCTGCTCGGTAATAGACTGGCGGTGGTTAAAAAAAAAGGACTGCGCCACCAGCAACCCCTATGCCGGAGCCTGTCTGTTAATGTAAAAAACACAAAGCAATGTACCTAGTGGTACATTCACTTTAAGAAGACACCAGTAAGTTGCTGCTAAACTTTTTTCTCTCATGTGGTCATAATAGGTGATTTTATTTATTACAGCCCCATACACTTACAGGATCTATATGACAAAAATGTACGCCTTGGAGCAGTAACTGTTGCCCATGATATATATTTTTTTCATTGTTTAATGGATTAAATGTACAGAAATACTTAGGGATCTACGTGCTACTTAGGGGTCTACCATGCTATAGAAGCTTGTTTTGAAGCAATTCACAAGTGTGTACAGTATAGAATATAAATTATACAGTAAATACCTCTGATAGCTTAACCCCTTCCCCCATCAGAGCGTAAATTTGCGTTCTGATTCAGGTGGGGGACTTCAGAGAGGTGTCGTGCGGTGACCCCCGCTTGGTCCCTGCTCTCTGCAGCCGGAGACCATGGCCATTAGCAGAAATTTAAATGTCCTTAAAAACCATCATTGGTGGTACAGTGGCTGTGATTAGGCTTCCCCAAACACGATCATGGAAGCCTGATGACAGTTATCTGTCTGGCCGGGACTCAGCGTCTCAATGATGCTGATCCCGGCTCACATATCGATTTGTAAGGGCTGCAGCAGCCCTTACCATCGATCTGCAAAAATTGGATTCTATGTAATCTATATACACTACATTGATTCCTATGAGGTATCTGTGTAGTGTATAATGTTGCCCCATAGTGGAGCAACAAGATTTTAATGTAGTTTAAAAAAAAAAGGCTTTTTAATTATAAAAAGCCCCTTCACTTCCCATATTAAAAGTTTGAATCGCCCCTCTTTTCCCATTTTATCAATAAAAATAAATAGATATTTTATATTTAATAATAACCAAACATATTTGGCTTCGCCGCATGCGTATTCACCCAAACTATTAAATTGTACTATTCCTTATCTTGCACAATAAACAATGTAAGCGCCAAAAAAAATTTCAAAGTGCAAAATTGCTGTCATTATTGTGCCTGAAAAGGCATCAGTGTCACCCTCTGCGGTGAAAATCCGACCTCTGCGCCAAAGATTGCGCTTTTGGCCTTAAGTCCGTTCCTGGTTTTATTATGTTCTTTGCTTATGTCTTTTGTGATCCGGTCCACGTTTTTTTAGTTCTCCCTGTACTTTCCTTGCTGTGGCTCACTCACTAATTGTCTCTGTTCCCTTATATTTTTGTCTCTCCCTTCAGTCTGGGCTCTTGATAGTTTTGTGCAGCTTGTCTGTCAGCTAGATCCAGCCTTTTGTCATATTGTCTGTATTCCTGGTTTCCGTATCCCTTTGCTTGTTTCTTGCCTTTCTTTTTCTTTTGGTTCTGTCTTGTTTTGTCCTCTTGTATCTTGCTTAGTCTTTATTTTCCTCGCTTAGTCCTCTGTGTTCCTTGCCTTGTCCTCAAGTTTCTTTGTTACTGTCTCTGGCTTCTGTTTCACCGTTTACCTGGTCTATTGTCTGGTATTGTGCCTAGTTCCTAGTGCCTTTTCCTAATATTTCCTTACCGTGTGGATTAGTTATTCCGACCTTTGGATTTCGTGACCTCAACCTTGCTTGTGGATTCTGACTTTGTACTTCTGCTGCCCATTTGTTGCCAACCTTGCCTGCTGACTATTCCTTATTGTGTTTGTTTGTCTTGTCTTGTTTTGCGCTTTTTTGAGTGCAGTGACTGACGCCCAGTTGCGGACGGTCATTTGGGACCTGCACTGCAAGTAGGTAGGGACAGCGTGGGGGGTGTTAGTCATAGGGCCCACTTGTCCTGTGTCTCTCTGTTCCCCGGGGCCCTGAAAATTGCCCAGTTTTTGTCACATAAAATCTGGAAAAATTTTAATAAAAAGTGATCAAAAAGTCGCATATACACAAGCAAGGTACTAATAGAAAAACAGATCATTGCGCAAAAAATGACACCTCACACAGCCCCATAGACCAAAGGATAAAAGCAATTTTAAATATATATTTCTTTTTTTTTACTTTTAAAAGCAGTCAGATAAAAAAAAGTTACATGAATTACATATCGTTGTAATCGTACTGACTTGAAGAACATAGATAACATGACAGTTTTACTCTAGGACAAATGGTGTAAACACAAAAAAAACAAAGTGGAAACAAATTGCTTTTTTTTTTTTTTCAATTTCACTACACAAATAATAGTTTTTTTATTTCACAGCATAGTTTATGGAAAAATGAAGTCTGCCATTGAAATGTACAATTGGTGTTGCAAAAAATAAGGGCTCATGTGGGTCTGTAGTTAAAAAAAAAAAATAACCTGGTCCTGAAGGGGTTAAGACAAGTACTGAAAGAGGAAATTAAGCCATCCATTAAATGCCACGTATTCTGGTAAAATTGATATACAATATAAATATTTAAAGCCTATAGTTATAAATTTATATTTACCAGCTCAATGTATGTTACCACATCATTTTAGCAATAAAACTTGCAACTATAGAATGTTCTGAGAAGAGATATTTACAGTGAAATGCTTACAGGAATATGGCACTTGCTTTGACCTTAAAGGTTAGAGTTGCAACTATTTTAGAATATTGTCGGCACTTGAGGTTAGTACGTCTCAGAACTTATGGGTTAAGTTTATTCTATTGCAAAGTGTCCATTTGCCTAAGGCAAAGCCTAACACATACCACTTGTCCAGTATGAGGATTATTGAATGTAGCCGACCACAGGGGAAACAACTCACAATTATATTTTCCAAGAGAAAGTCTGAATTCTAACAAGAACAGTGCTTAAGTCTAAACCTATTGAGGTAAAGTTCAGGAATAATTATTCCAAACAATTGTTTTTTCTGCTATACTATTTGTGATAAAAATAAACTTTGCATTATAAAATTGTAATGTACTGGTAATGCAAGTTCACTTTTTATATTTAATAGTTTAGACTTTTTAGGACATGGGAAATAATTGGATTAATATTGATTCTTTAGGATTTTTATTTATTTATTGTTTTTATTCATGATTAAACTAGAATGATATTATTATTATTATTATTATTATTATTATTAATTTTTTGTTTGTTTTTGTTTTACGTTTGTTGTAGTTACTTATATACTACCAGCATATGTCACATTCCTGTAGAGCACTCTACAATAAGAAAAAAAGAAATAAAAAGAAATTCTCAATTGAATTATTGAAAAACCATACACACTCTATGGCCAATTTAATAGAACATTTATTAACCCCTTAACGAGATATGACGTACCATATATTATGACAGATTGGTACTCAATGGATTGGACGCCAGAATGCTATGAAACATTTACACCAAAGTGGTACTGTTCAAAGGGGTATTCCGCTTAAACATATGCTGCTGCCCATGGTAAGACTAATAGTCCCTTCTATACTTGTTATTATCTATTCTGTCTCCTTCTACCAGTTCTGAGCTGCTGCTTTCTTCTGGAGACACAAAAAAGCTTTTCTCGCTTCCAAGATGGCTGATGCTTATGAACTCACTGTGGTTAATCCTTCCGGCATTACAAAGTTGCACATAGGGACTTGTTTACATCAGCCGTCTCAGAAGAGAGGGGGAGGAAGGTGAGAAAACTCGCACAGTTTTTTTGTGTTCTCAGCAGAAAACAGCAGCTCAGAACTGGGGAAGGAGACTCAATAGATAATAATAAGTATGGAATGAATTGTTAGTGTCACCATGGGCAGCAACATATAGGAAGTTATGTTTGAATGGAATACTCCTTTAAGATTACATAAGGTAAGGGTGAAAAAAAGTTTTTAATTGTAAAATAAAAGAAAAGCTGTAGAAATATAGGGATTATTTTAATTGGACTGACCTACAGAATCAAGAAAATAACATGTCAGTTTTACCATAAAGTGCACTTTGCAAAAATTTAACCCTGAAATATTGCATTATTGCTTTTTTTTTTCATATTATTGTTTTTTTATTTTGTTACTTATTTTGTTATTTTTATGATGAAAAGTGTGGTTACATAGTTCAATTAATTTTTACTAGATGCAAGAGTGAAAGTGAATCAGAAAGCCTTGTGAACGCAACACTGAGCCACAATGTCTCTCATCACTTTAAATATCATTAGAGATTAGCTAATCTCCCAAAGTTCATTTTGGGAGCAGGGACCTACTGACAGGAGTGCATTCTCCACTTTTGACATCTACCTTGACAGTTTTGAAAAGTCTCTAGAAAAAGTGGCAAAGTGAAGTCAAAGTCAAGACTGAGACAGAGATATAATTTTGTATTAATCTTTGCTATAGCCTTGTTCTTTAGGGTACAAACACACACGGCATATACGCTGCGTATTTACTGCTGCAATATGCAGCAGATACGCAGCAGATTAGATCTAAATAACTGAACACAGCATCAAATCTGCACCATCAAATCTGCTGCGTATCTGCTGCGTATACGGTGTGTGTGTTTGTATCCTTATACGCATATTAGGACAATTGACCCATTGTGAACCAGCCTATTAGAGGTTCAACACCTTAATATTTGTTATTTAGTGCCTGTTTCCTTTCTGTAGAACACAATTTAAATTTTTGACTTGAATGCATATCTATTAAAAGTTACATTTTATTTGTGATTATGGAACACTATATATTTTCCACGTATTAAGACCTTTAGTTTACTGCACACCCACACTGGGTGGTGCTACTGTGATTTGTTAATGACAGGCAGCTGGGAGATTGCAGCTGCCTGTCATTATCCTCGGCTCCGGACACACTGATGTGTGCGGGGCAGCTCATACTGCAGTGGTCTCGCACACATCTAAAGCCCCTCACAGTCAGGAATGTATATATATATATATATATATATTGTGATTTGTTAGCCTTTACATAAATAAAAGATACTTCTGTTAGCATAATAAATGAAAGAAAAAGTGTTTGCAAGACATGATTCGTCAACAAATTTATTCTAATAACAGAATGAAAGTGACAAAAAGTCCAGTTTTCAAATGATCAAAAGATTATTATTATTTATAAGATGCAAAAAAAAAAATTACGTTCACTAAACAGAAAAAAAGAGGAGGATGAATTGGCATCTTTGAATCTCGTGTTTGCCCGATCCTTAATCTTGTGTTCACTCGGTCTCATGCTCTGAATTTGACTCCCAGTGGCTGGAAGTTGGATACAGCCTTAGGCTATGTTCTCACTACGTATAATTTTGTAAAACTACGGCCGTTGTTGCACATTGCATCAACGACCGTGATTATTACGAAAATATACGATACCTTGCCGTCTATGGGATCCCGGTCGGAGCATATACACATGGCCTGGGATCCTTAGCGGTGTTGCAAACAGCTGACATGTCAGTTTTCTGTGGCCGCTATTCATTGAATAGCGGCCGCATAAAACTCTGTTAGTACACACTATGGAGTGAGCGGCTCCAGCCGCACGCTCCATAGTGTGCAGTTCTGATGCAGGCGTGCATGGATGCGCCCGCATCAGAACTCTGCGAGACTAAAGATCATCCAGCCAATACTGCAGTACCGGACCGGATGATCTTTTCAGAGACCGGGTGTTCCGCGACCCGGCCGGGTCATGGAACGGCCGGTCTCTTACGTAGTGTGAACATAGCCTTAGGGAGTTCTGAAAAACTAAACAGTCTGGCTGTATTAATGTTTTCCAGGGCTCCCTAGAGCTGAATCCAAATTCTCCAACCACCAGGAATCAAATGTCAAGAGTTTGGGTTCAGATTCATCTCAGGGTTAGGATAGGGTGTCTGATTTAGGAACAATTTTCATAACCAGTAACCCTCATTGTAGCACCTTGGATTCAGCAAAATGCACAGTTGATTTACTCCATATTTCTTAATTCCATGTCTACATTTTGTGACAAGAACCTCTGTAATCTTTCTTCCATCTTTTGAAATCTTTCACCTGTGCAATTCAACTACAGTACAGAAATGTTGCATGACTTGGCCTGTTGGATGGTGAGTCATCTTTCCTTTTTTTCTTGCTATTCTAACATTGTTGCATGGCTTGCTACACATTGACCTATTTAACCAGACGATGCATGTCTGATTTTGTCCATATCCTCTAACCTTTCTCTAAAACAACGGAAAGAGGTGATAAATTCATAGATACAACTATCTTGTAGGATTGTGAGCAGTTCTGTGGAACTTTAGCAGCATACAAAAACAAGAGTAACAGGAGACCTAATAATGAGTGTTGGTACGCTACTATGTAAAAACATATGTACCAGTGATTGGGGTAAACTCAGGGAAAATTTGAAAACATAGAAGTGTAGACAACATTATCTCTTGATAAATGTGACCCATACTTTTTGTTGTTTTTTTCAGAGGCACAATGCAGGGACACTTGAAAGTTATGCTCCTTTCTCTAGAAAGCCTACAATAGGCCATGCTGGTCATAGTGTGTCAAATTAAAGGGGTATTCCCTTCTCTAAACCTATATCTAAAACATTAGGTAATTAAAAGTTAAGTAAGTTTGCAATTGGTTCTTATTATCTTTTTAGCTCTGGCTCCCTTCTAGGCCCTCTGATGTGTCTGTGATATGTCAGCTGTTGTCAAAATTCTCAAGTACATCTGTATTATCAGCAGTAGTTGGGCTGATGACGCCCTTCCTGGTCAGATCTGGGAGCGTGCATCAGTGTGTGTACAGTCTCCCTTGCTGTAGTACCCCATGATACTGACAGCTCCCAGCACTGTAAAGCTGTTGGAGTTGGTGTAGATGAGCTCAACACAGAACAGCATAGTACAGGCCAGCAGAACTGATGCCAGCCTTAGTGATACTGGTGAAGAGAACCAATCACAGTAAAGGATCCTGCCCACCAAGCAAACCAGGAAGTGGAGCAATCTTCAAGCAACGTGCAAGGTAAAAAGAGGAGGTAGGAATAACCCATTAAACAATGGTGAGGAGGTTAAACTGGAAAAAAACAACAGATATACCATTCCCACCATGGCTGCAAATGAAGGGCCACAGATAGTATGAGTTATCACATGTTCAAGTTCACAGAATGACACTTTTCTTCTCCGCCTTGCAGATGCAAAAAGCAACAATTATTCATGGTGTATGAGAAGCTGGACTGTTTGGATCATGACTGGGTTTACCCATGTGCCACGCCTGACAGCTTGCTGAGATGTAACACCTGCAGATTCTAAAAGAAAAGCTATGCAGATGTCTGGGTTGCTTTTTTATGCTGCTGTCTCTAGTTACCTTGTGAGAAAGAAAACTTTGTCAGAATCTGGAGAGGAAAAAAATTCTCACAAAAAAAGTATTTTTATTTTGTTGAAAGTCTTAGCAATGAACATCAATTTTATGCCCATAAAGGTGTATGAGTTAGTAAAAAGTGATATTTAAAATTTCCTAATTGGAAAACAAATTATTTAGATATATTTAGCATAATTTTTCCTTAGTAATGATGTTAAGACCAATTGTAAGGTATTTACTTAACAATTTAATTATGGTTTCTCGGCCTTTTGGCTAAGATCAAGTGCAACAATATAATTGTAACTGTGAGACCCAAGACACACACGCACGTGCGCGCGCACACACACACACACACACACACACACACACACACACACACACACACAAACAGTTTCTCGTTCCCTCTTCTATTAATTTATGAGACAGAATATTGTATAATTATTGACCCTTATGAAGTAATAGAAACAAATGCCTTTGGAAACAGCTGCTATATTTTGTCTTTGCTCAACTTAGATTTATCTTCATTAGTGCCTTTACATAAGCACTTTTTTTTTTTTATTCAAGATGAATTGTTTTAAGAAGAGGTTGTCTGAAGATGTTTAACCTCTCAAAACAGCTATTTTGGATGTAACTTGTGTGATTTTTGGGAAGACAATATATTATTTAGTTTCTCTGATTACATACGGTATTATTGATAAGTATCATATAATAACGTTTGGGTGTTTATTGACAGATTTCATTGCGGATTGCTCAAATTAATTAGGTTTCAAGTTCTTGGTATATTTTGTACTGTTTGCATAATGTATGGATACTTTAGTTGTTTCATTTATAGATCATTAAGAAGGAAATGGATGGGTCTGTAATTAATTAGTGTTCTCTCCTCTGCTGTATATGTGATTATCTTGCTGGCTTTTGCTGTTTAAATATAAATTCTGTTTTAGGGTATCTTCACACATAGCGAGTTCACAGCGGATTTCACACAGAGTTTTGTGGTGACATTTTTATTCCATTGAGAGAATGTAGTGACAGCTTTATTTAACTAATTATTTGCCTTGCTGATAAAAAATAATAAACAGCCCACTCTTACCTTCTTGCACTCACTCATCGCACTACTGCTTGAGTCTTCGGGTCCCTGTTCACCTATGGCCCCCTCCCCAATCACTGCAGCCAGTGATTGGCATGGCAGGTAAGCATGGACTGTTTATTATTTTTACCGACACAGTAGTGAAACAGTAAACAAGGCGGTCACAGAATGAAAATGCGGGGCCATAGGCTATAACAGTACTCAGTATTACAGTGAATTTTACTGAGAGTAATGGTCCTTTTACACGGAGCGATAACTCGTCCAATCGATCGTTTAACGATTTTTGAAGTAACAATGTGTTTTTATAACGATCAGCGTTTAGACAGAACGATAGATCGTTTGAACAAATCGTTATTGCGGTCGTTTTAAGATCGCTTAAGCTCATCTCACTCATAGGGTGAATCATTGAAAGACTGTTTACACAAAGCGATCTGCGAATTTTTTGCGAACGACCAACGACGATTTGAGAACTTGTTGAAAGATCAAAATGAACGATTTCTCGCTCGTCGTTTGATCGTTTGCTGTGTTTACACAAGCCGATTATCGCACAAAGGCAATCGTTATCGCGAAAACTCAAACGAAAACCAATGGAAACAGACAGCATAGATATACATATATCCATGCTGTCAGTTTCTGGGTCACACATAACGTAATACATACTTACCATCTGCGCTGCTGTCTGATCCAGCATTCCTCTCTCCGGCTCTCCTGTCCTGCTATACGGGTATCTATGGGTCACCTCCTCAAAAATGATTGACAGTCGTAGGCGGTGGGGGCAGCAGCCAGAGAGCGAGATCGGAGAGCTGGAAGGCGACAAACACTTATTTCCAGGCTCAGTATCAGACAGCTTCCACTACAAAGACAAGACACAATTAAAATATATATATTTTTTCCAAATAAAAACACCCCTACACCTCTTGTTTTATAAAATAAATAAATAAATCCGCTGGTCATTGACCTTAATTTATTGAATCTGACATAATTAGGATACTAATATCTAAAACGAAATGGAAAGAAACAAACAAAACGTCAGGAGCGGAAAACTCAACATTTTCACAGGTGTTCTGCTCCTTATAGTATCCAGCATCTGTACACATAGCTGCAAACAGTCTGGCACCCAAGGGGTTAAGTGGGGATGCATGGCAAGACTGTGCTGCATTGTGGGTGTGGAAGGGGGGTGTTCTGCGTTGTTCCTCCATCAATCAGCCAATCATCAGCTGAGGTGGGACACCGTTGCAGCGGCTGCTTGGTTGAGAATCACCCCAACAACTGCAGCAGTATCAGTGGCTGCAGAAGTTTTCCAGAAGTTTTCCAGCTGATGACTGGCTGATCTTAGGGAAGAATGATGCTGGATAACAGGAGGGTAAGTTTAACCTCCCAGCTTCTCCAATGGAGCACAGACGGGCCCAAAAAAGCAGCAAAAAAAATGCCATTCACATAAGAACTTTTTTTTTTTTTTAGACAAACACAAGACATTTCTTTGAACTCAATGATAGAGAAATGCCACAGTTTGTCCAAAAATACCCCCCCCCCCCCCAGCATGTTGTGTTTTGAAAAAACTGCCACAGAGTAAAAAAAAAAAAAACCATCAAGTATGTAGGGCATATCATAAACTTCCATTAACTAACAGCTAATGTCTGGCCGCTGGCATTAGTTGCAAAAAATAAGAAACACCATGGCTTTTTTTGGTGTTTTTGTGAACTTTTAAAAAAGTGTGAAGCCAGCCATAATCAAAAATAAAACCTCTCAGAAAAAAAACCTGCAGTATTCAGTATTGTATTTACACCAGACATTACATAACCTGTTATATCTTGCTTAGTCTATTTTACTTTCTCCATAGTGAATGTAAAATCTAACTCTAGAGAGGTCTACAGCTTTCGTTTCTGCAATGTTTTCTGGTTTACTAAGTGAGTTGTGTCTGTACACTGGAAGTTATTATAGTAGACTGCCACTTCTTGGATGATTTATAATTATTCCAATGATTTTGTCCATCTGAAGATAATTGCTTTTACTGTGGTTCAGTGGCCTTTAGCAATGGTTTTATGAGTCTTTCCAGTTTAGTCTAGCAAACCTCTTAAGTTTTCTGTGATTTTGCTATAACGTTCTTCTAGCGTCCTTTGTATTGACCATTAAATATTGTTCATGGTATTGGTAATAGTGATGTCATCTACATAGCTGAAGAAGTAAACTTTTGGTTTACTGATATTTATAAATGGATTAGCTACATGTCACTCAAACATTAAAGGGGTTGTCCAGTGTTCTGAATTTTGTAATACAGTATATTGCTGCTGGTGCATATAAACCAATAAACATGTTATGCTTACCTGTCCATGCTCCCTTGGTGTCCTCCTCCGGTGTTGGTGGTGTCCTCCACTTCCGACACAAACTCATCTCAGCAGTGACAGCCTGCTCGTCCAATCACCGGCCATGGCCCTTTGCCATCTCAGTCAGTGATTGGTTGAGCTGGCTGTCACTCCTGAGACAAGTTTGTCTTAGAAGTGAAGGCTCTGCAGTCAGTGGGAGACACCAGCGACACTGCAACAAGATTATGTCACACTGTTGTAATTCAGTAGATTTTTATGCAAAGATCCCTAACATTTGAAGTGAATCTGTCAGCTGCAATTCAGGGTTCAAGCTACTGTTAGAAAAAGGATATACATGGTACAACTATATGTCTATGTTTGCAGATCTTTTACCCTTCAGTGTCGTTTACTTTTTTTTTCCAGAAATCAATAGTATAGGTGATTTTAAGAAACTAGGGTTTCTTAGCCGAAAAATGCATTTTTATCATGAAAAAGTTTGAAGCTCTCCCCACACTCTTCATGGTTTTCTATGGAGAGGGGAGGGGTGGAGGGAGATGAGGCACCAAAACAGAACAACAAAGAGTTAATTTACAGCTACATCACTGGGCTATCTCCTCTGAAGTCAGCACTGACCTTTATGACCTCTAAATACCGGCTTTCACACATCTCCCTTTGTGTCATACTTTGCTCTTTGCTCTCTGCTGGCGACTAATCTCCCTCCTTCCTCCTCCCCCCTCCCCTCTCCATAGGTTATACAGGGCTCAACTGATGTAAAAGAGTCAACTGTACTATTGATTTCTGGAAAAAAAAAACAGTGACACTTTAAGCTCCTAACATGCAAGTGTTGAGGGCTATAATGTTTCCTCACTCCCCGTAATATCCCTATCCCTGCTAAAACGAGTAGTTCACCCCAAATTTTCTTCTTTCAAATTAACTATTGCCGGAAAGAGCCGGAAATTTGTAATTTACTTCTATTAAAAAAAAAATATCTTACATCTTCCAGTACTTATCAGCTGCTGTATGCCCTGCAGGAAGTTGTATTCTATCCAGTCTAGATAGCCGAAAAGTTTTTCTATGGGGATTTGCTACTGATCTTGACAATTCCTGTCATGGACAGAGGTGGCAGCAGAGAGCACTGTAAGACTGAAAAGAATACACCACTTCCTGCAGGACATACAGCAACTAATAAGTACTGGAAGACTGGAGTTTTTTTAATAGCCATAAAATACAATTCTCTTGCACTAGGTCATTTGAAAGAAAAAATAATTGCCAGTTAGCTGGAAGCTGAGCCCTTAGTGACAATCGAGCAAGGTCAGGGATGGGAGAGGGAACGAGGAGGCATTACAGCCCTTAGCAATTCAAGGTCTTGGGAAAACCTCTTTTATTCTTTGCACCAAAAAAGAAAAATATTTTTCTATTCTCTAGAAGCACAGACAGAGATATGAAAGGTGTTATACTAACAGCTATATAACACTGTTATCAGTTTGGAACATTAACTGTAGCTGATGGATTCACTTTAAGAAAACCATATCTGTGCATGATACTGTATGCAAAGTATTCACAATATTTAGATCCAACATCATGAACATTTCTAGATAAATGCTACAAGAGCTGCTACAATATACAGCATACAATCTTGCATTTACCAGTTTAAATTTCCGTAGGGACACCTCACCATTATAGTCTACTGAGCCACACGCCTGTAATTGGTCAGATCAGGCAGTTGGCTGGGGAGTGAAGCATGCTGCCATTCTCCTTATCCAATTATATTTCATGATCACAATGGGTCTCAGGTACCACATTACCACTTTAGGCCATGTTCTCACTCTGTATGAGCATAAATTGACTCGACCAGGTCAAACAACGGTCGTTGTGTGTGATGTTCACCCGACCAATACTATAGTATCGTCTGGATTTTATTTGAATTGGAATGCGGGCACATTTGGGGGTGCCTGTACTCCGAATAGCCAAAGAGCAGGAGCCGTACTTTACATTATGACAACAGCTTGTATAGCCGCTGTTCACTGATTAGCAGGAGCACAAAATAGACCTGTCAATTATTTTGTGCGGCTGCAGAGAACCACAACCTTAGTGTATACAGTGTGTATACATACAGCCGTGACTTTATATAATCTAATACAATGCTGAAATGTCATTAAGTAATGGCCGTGGTTGCAATCTGCAACAGCAGCCGTTGTTTACTGAAAAAATACACTGTGTAAATGAGGGCTTAAACATAATAAGCTGCAGACTGCTTAAAAATTACTGTTTTAGAGAGGTGAAACATTACTGCAACGGTTTTTGTTTCGGATAAAATAAACACGATTTTTTCCTATGTCATCAAGTTGCACACGAAAAAAAAATTATGTTCCTTTTTATACGTTCCTAGTCTTTGAGTGACTCACCTTTTTTTCCACTTTTAGTTCTTTTTTCTGGAACAAAGTCTTTGTCTTTGCTTCATTAGAATTTCACAATAGAACTGGCTCTTAAAGCCAATTAATTATGTTTTGGATGAATTGGTTGGAAAAGTTCTTGTATAAGAGCTTTGCTGTGTGAACATGTAAAATATTATGGAAATAACCTTACTGAAATTTAGTGAAGAGGTTGGAGAACTCAGGGTGGAAAGGCCAGTAAATTACGCTGAATCAAAGAATGTAGCTATATATGCCGAGAACCGGCAAATCATTGTATGCTGGTAGCTAAAAATATTTATTGTGCAAATGGTTCCTCAATTTTTTCAAATTTCTTCAATAAATTACAAAATCCCTGAACACACTCATCAATCAAATGACAAAAAAAAAAACAATTTATTTGTGCTTAATATACTAGAACAGTATCTTCCTTGCTACATAGACTCCTGATATAGATCAACATGCATTCATTTTTAATAAGTGATCATATGTCAAGCTTATTTCCCCAAAGTAGAGTTGGTTACATACCACCATGTGTTCTGTTCTCTTCTGAATTAATTTTAAACAATACACCGCTATGTACTGTATATACAGTAGGAAAAGGTTAGTGAAGGTTAAACGCATCAGCTTAGTTGCTACTCTTGTGTCCTTAGCCATAAATATTATTGCTACTAAAATATTTATATCTTTCTGTGACACCTATGCAGCATTGGTGAAGGGGGGGGTATATTTTTCAAGATTATTCTCTAATATGGAAGATGGTTTAAATTAAACCTTTAATTTAAATTTGTTAAAGGATTAAAGGGAACCAATCAGAACAGGGATGCTGCACAGATCTTGTAGACAGGTCTCCTATATCTTGGTAAAACATTGTTTAATGCGGCACATGGTGCATGAAAGGAGCCATGAACAAGTCATCTTGGCAGTGTCTTCCAAGCCGTGACTAGTCAAGCTCTCTGCCTGTGAGCCCTCTCTGTGGGGGGATTTACAGTCAAAGAGCCCAAAAGAGAAACACAGAAACTTTGGGAGCAGGGGACAAATTTTCAGGAGGAGTTCCTGCTCCACTTTCTGAACAGTAATCATGTCATTTCAAATATCAAAACTTTTGACGTGTGTCTTTAGAAGTCCACCCTCAGCGCAGTCCTCTCCCGACTCGATGAGCGATGAGCTCATAATGTAAAGCCCCTATTCCACGGGTCGTTTAAAGGAGCAATATCGTTCGTATTCGGCCTATATCGGCCGCTACGAACGATATTCGTCCCGTGGAATAGAGTGCAACGATCAGCCGACATCATTCATGTCGGCTGATCGTTGCAGTCGCTTGTTTTTCAACATGTTGAAAAACAAGCGACTGATATAGCAGCGATCTGCTGCCGTTGCTCCGATGAATAGGAGCATCGGCAGCAGATGCTGCTATATCCTATGGGCTGCCCGGACGATCAGCGATCCTCCGAGCAGCCCCTCCCGCACTCACCCGCTCGCTGCAGCCGCTTTGAATAGCGGCGGCAGCGAGTGGGGAACGAGGAGCAAACGAGCGCTAATAGCGCTCATTTTGCTCCTCCAAACGACTCGTGGAATAGGGGCATAAGTCTATAGAGCCTGATTCTTTTGCTGGCACGAAGTGGGGAGCGGACTACACTGCAGCACGGTCCTCTCCTAGCTCATTCTCACGATTAGTACGGGTCTGAACAATCATATCTGGACCAATCAAAACTTTTTATGTCTCCCTGACAGGTCAAAGTTTTTTTTAAAAATGACAGTGATATGTCAATGCTTTATGCATGTAGAGTTTCTTGGCCTGGGGTTCTACTCTTGAGCCAGGGAACCTGATCGGCTGTTCAGAAGTAAACTACATTACTCCTGTGACCAATTGTTAATAACAGTTTAGCACTCCTTGCAACAGAAGAAATGTGACAACTGAGCTGGGGATGTTGGTGGTTGGTGTTTAAAGCAAATCTGTCAGCACCCAGCCCCCCCCCCCCCCCCCCAAGGTGCAGGCAGTCCCCTAGTGAGCATGGTACCTTTTGGTACTGTAATTTGTCTTTGTAGTGAATTATGGGCTATCTTAGGTCTCCCCTACTGCAATAAAGAGTGAAAGAGGAGTGGCAGCTTAGCGTTTGTGCCACACTCTTGCACGACTTACTACGGCTTTCTCCTTCCTCTTGTTCATCAATAATTTTTGCTGCCCTGCCTCCTGCTCATTCATACAGTCAGCCAGTGTCTCTGAGTGTTTATTTTAGGCACAAACTGCCTACAGAGGACTGATCTGCAGTCAGATATAGTAGAATCTCCTAGCCTAGCTGTGTTGGAGGTGTCTAGGGATAAATCACCTGTTTAGAAACAGACACATTTTTTTCCCCTGGGTTTGATTCCCCCGATGGAAATAAAATATAGTTTCTTATGTATTTATATATATATATATATATATATATATATATATATATATATATATAAAAGAAAATGTATTTCATTTCTAGCAGGGGAATCAAACCCAGAGAAAAACTGTTTTTGATGTCTAGACAGTTGATTTATCCCAAGACACCTCCAACACAGCTAGGTTAGGAGATTCTACTATATCTGACTGCAGATCAGTCCTCTGTAGGCAGTTTATGCCTGAAATAAACACTCAGATGACACTGGCTGACAGGATTAGTGAGTAGGAGGCTGGGATGCAAAGATAATTCATGAAGAAGAGGAAGGAGTGGTGAAAGGAGACCCAAGATTGTGCATAATCCACTCAACAAATTACCAAAAGGTAACAACATCCCATTAACGAAAACTGGATTCTCTCATATAGTCTCCAGGATGAAACTGGTACTATATGTGATTATTATATGATACCTCTATTGCAGTTGTACTAGAATTTTGGTTTTTGAAGTTGTCATGTTCTTGGTGGTTGTTCAGCTGAACTAGTCAATGGTGGGGTAATTTATAAACCAAGGATGTCATGTCCGTGCCCGTTTAGACCTCAGTGCAGTCCTCTGCCTGTAAAGTACTCTTGATGTACGTCTGGCTTGGTTTTGGCAATGATTCAATACCTGAATTGTATGTTTTCTTTGCACCAGTTTGAACTGTATCTTATGCTAGTACTTACTGTGTGGTGATTGACAGATTTTCACCACACCTCTCTGGATTCTTCTGCTAGCCCTTGTCCCGGGCTGCATATACTGTAGTTTGGATTAAGTGGTTATAGACATCACCTACCTTCCCTTCCTGCCAGTCTTTGTTTTCTTTGATCTGGATGTCAGAGGGATGGTCCAAAAACTCTCTGAATCTGGATTCTGACATCATACAGAAGTTCACTTGTGTTCTGGAACCCTACTTTTGATATTCTCTTGTAGCTTGAGCTGGCATTTACATTGGATTACTTGATGTTTTTGTACTGTTCTGCTATCTCCATTTTGACCTGTTTCTGCCTTCTTTATTGACTTTGTCCATCTGGTCTTGTCTGTGTTTCATTTACCCAATGTAGGGACTCAGAGGCGGATAAACTTTACCGTATTCCCCGGGCTGTTCACCAAGCCCGGGCTCCCCCTCCCCACTGTAACTATGGCAGCACTAGCATGGTGTTCATAGATAATGTTGTGTTGCTCAAAATTGTGCAAAATTGCGGTAAAAAAGGAGCAAATTTTTACAAATCATGGCAGAACTGTAGCCAAGAGACAATACACCACTGACATTCTAAGTCCTTTTGGGTAGCCATGGGCCCCCAGTAGCTCTGGGCCCTGAGCTACCGCCCGAAACTGACCTATTATAATCCGCTACTGTATGGACTAATTCCTAGTTGTTACTTGCTGCCTAACACAAGATAAGGGACAGCATTGGGGAGCCTAGCGCTTGCAATCACCCTGTCTATCCCTGTCTTTAATCCAGGTCCCGGGGTCCATTACAAAAGAATTATGGGTTACAAGAAAAGGATTTAATATGTTAATCTAGAAGTTACCAGCCATGATAACTGCTTAATTTATTTTCCTTTTATGTCTAAAACTTTTCTAGAGATTATACTTAATGAAACGTGGACATAGAAGAAAATTAAACGGATAATATTTAAGTTCAAATAGAGAAGAAGAAAAAAAGCAGTAATGTGTCTGACAGGTTCACTTGCCCCATATTATGACTAAGGTTTGGAGATCTGTAGTATCAAAATTTGTAATTAAATAAAGGTTAAATGAAATGGAGGTGTCATGTTAAAATATTCCGGACGGCAAAGAATATGCTTTCAAGGTGCTTCATTTTCAGAATTTTCCTTTTATAAGATTTTGAAAAAGAGGAGAAAGATAAAAATTGAGTCTGTGGTTTTTCTGCTTTATGACTCACAGGCAGCAGAATATGATTAGGTGAGAGACCAATCAAAGAGAGCCATAGGGTAAAGTATAATGAAAAGAAATAGGAATCTTTCCTGTGGTGGACTTTTGGTCTTGTGACGTACAATATGACATTTTATCCTATTTATATTGTTATAAGAATATTAATAGCATTAAAAGAATGCCAATCACTCATCTCATAATATGGCTTAAGGCTGCTCTGCGCCACACGATTAAACAATCATCTCTTCTATCTCGAACAAACAGTTTGAAGCAAATCTGATAAACTACATCAGATCTTCCTGGGTTTAAAAAAAATTAAAAAAATAAATTAGAGAATTATTTTACGTCTGATTAACATACAATTATACAATTAGATCAAATATTACCATAAAGGAAGAAAGCGGGAAAGACTATAATAGGTGGCAAAAATACACACAGAAACACCTAGAACTATTGCTCATGGGCCGTTTTACTATCCGGCTATTTATATGTACTGTGCAGTAAAAATGGCAGAACATCTGTCAATTTAGACACAGCGGGTATAAATGAAAAGTGGAAAACTAGAAAATTGGTTGGAATTCAGCTGACATTATTATTTCTTCCGCACAAATAATAATGTCACAGGAGGAAAACTGAGAAGTCTCTATTACTGCTCTATTTTCTAAGCAGAATATAATGTGAATGTTTTTATTTTATTTGATACACTATATGCAAGTTAATAAAAAGAAAATAGCACACTTCAAGGTATAACCTATTGCTTTTCATAAATCAGTAATACATGCAGATGTGAAGATAACTTACATGATGTTATTAAAGGGAATCTGTCAGCTCTAGAGCAGGCATTGATGGACATATCACCTGTTCAGCTGGCTAGGCTTCTTAGGGGGCTCCATGAGCCAGAATCCTGCTCGACACTGATGAGGGGCAAATACCCTGAAACAGCTGTCTGTGGATGGGTGCCTGGCTTTGGTAAACCCTTTTCATTTCACAATACTCGCAACTGAGTTCGACTTTGATGCAAAAGGGGCTGCCTTGGTATTTCCTTATTTATGTTCCAATACTTGCAACATAGTGCAGGCTAAATATCAGGGTAGTTTGGTTCATTTCCCACAGCGAGGCATCCCTTGGCAAGAGGTATCCTTTCCCGGAGGAATATCTGGCCATTGCTGTGTTTTGGGACTCGCAACCGAGGCTCCACGGACACCTTTTTTGCATTCTTTGCATTTGCATTAGATGGGATGTGAGGCTTAAGGGGTTAAGTGATGGATAAAAGGAGATGCAATAAAGGGGTTAAAGTTAGGTCAAATGGGGCACAGAGGAGCTGGTAAGGAGGGGCTAGAGGTACTTACCAGGGAGGAGCTGAAGGTCTATAGAAAGAGGTGGAGAAGAGGTGGTGCATCAGTTTTCCACCAGACCAGCTTCATCCTTCTTTTTTTTTTTTTACTGTATTGGTGTCTGGGTGTGGGCTTTTACATTTTTCTTTATTTATCGTCACACAGCTTTTGGTAGGGAAGTTTTGCAGGGCACTTCAAGCTGGAGTTGTTCTGAGGGGAACCCGTCAAAGGAATTGTATTCCCCTCATTTCTTTTGGTGGTGTTTCTTTTGGTGGTTGTGGAGATAATGGGATAGGACCTGGGGAACAGAATTACAGAGCCAGGTGACAGATTGTCAGCTCCCTTGTCGGCGCCAAGCGGCTGGGGGGAACTTTAGGTGCTGGTGATGTTGGCGCCCTGCCAGATCTCCATAGATTTGGCTTTAACAGGTTATTTAATGTTATTTATATCCTGATGTGTTAAAGCACTTTAATGAAGAGGCTGTTATGGCCAATTTTTCAATGCTGCCTTAAGGTCCTTAAGGAGATATTTGGGAAAAAGGAAGGGGGGATGGGTAGATAAAGAGAAAAAGGGGTTAATTCGGAAGGGTTTAAAAATAGCAGTCATGAACTCAGCAATAGCATGTCAATGTTTATAACTCAAATAGAGAACACCAGATTGGTCCCATGAACCCATATTTATATACGCTGCCAGTATGTATTCTTAGACCACATCAACACATCATTTTTTTCTGCCCTTAAGTTAGGATCTTTCAATTGCATTTGATCATCTAAGCAACATTGGTATTCCTTGAGACACAAATACTACTTGGTGTAGCTTGTCAATGCATGTGACTATGTACCATCCTGTCTTATTTGTGCTACTCCCCTTATATAGGTTACTGCACAAGCGGCTGCAAGTGCGTAATGGCAACATTTTTTTTTCCCACTAAAGCCTTACTGAAACAATTTAATCAGATCAAGAAGCTGATTTCAATGGACAGGTGATGAAAAAACCTATGCCCTACTGGGGATTTAGCAGACATTTCATGTTGTATATCACCCACTATCCTAAGGGATAGTAAAACGAATGAAACATACAATTACAACT
Source organism: Dendropsophus ebraccatus (assembly GCF_027789765.1). Lineage (NCBI taxonomy): Eukaryota > Metazoa > Chordata > Amphibia > Anura > Hylidae > Dendropsophus > Dendropsophus ebraccatus. The sequence goes on from NC_091456.1 coordinate 27,229,256, forward strand.
AAATTGTCAAAAATGCTGGCACAGTATGGAAACCCATGGATAATCACCTTCCAGGAGTATGGACACCTACACCTGCCAGCACTACTCTATGTCCTTCTTATGGACTAATGACAAGAAGACAAATAGCAATTGTCCACTCTTCTTAGAGAATCTTTTTTCAGTGATCAATGTCACCGGTTCAGGAACAATTGGGATCATTGCTACTTATATTTTCCTGCCTCAGTCATGGCTGCAACTGACTTCAAACCCTCAAACAATAATTAAAAAACAAAAAAGTGTTAGTTTTTAGGACAAAAAATTCTCCATGGGATGGTTTTTCTCTATTTAAGGATATGTTAGGCTTTCTAGTTCTCAAAAAAAAAAAGATCAAATCCTCACAACAACCACAGATCAACCCCCCCCCCCCGCCCCTTCTCACACACACACACACACACACACACACACACACACACACACACACACGCACGCACGCTTGCGCACACACACACACACACCCTAATTGTAAGGTAAAATAATAAAATTTGATCAACACAGATTATGTCTATTTTTTACATTTATGCCAATATCAGATATCCACCTTCTTTTAATTTTACCACTATTGCAAAGCATTTGTCATAGAAAAAAAATGTATTATTAAATTTAGACAAATTATAACCTTTTTTCTGTCCTAGTAGATACAAAAAGGCTTAATTTTTTTTTATGAGATGAGAATATTATTGGTTGGACCACACAGAGGTACTGTAAGTACGATTGGGACCCCTGCAGTCACATAGCTGCTCCTGTTACACTTAAAGCGCAACTATAAAATATTTTGACCTTTCAGTTTTAGTTAGCTTAGGTCATGATAAGACTTTTAGCAATATACATTAATAACCTAAAATGAACAGTTTTTTAAATACATAAGGCTGATTATCCCCTCTGAGCCCTCTCTGGCTGTGACTTATTTCTGCATTCCTGCTGGACACGCCCCCTCCCTGCAGATCCTTCCTGAGTGTACGGACTTTGACAGGAGGATCAGATAACAGCCCTGACACAGAGAGAAACATAAACAAACCCTCCTCCCCCCTCCTAGCAGCACGCTCTCCCCCCTCCCCTCACAGAGGTGACTAAGCAGAGCTGAGGGTGTTGTGTGTAAGGAGCAGCACAGGGGAGGAGATGGATGGAGGGACAAGTGTTTCCAGTGCTTCACCCAGGAGGGACATGCCACCGTGACTCCAATGTACTGCATGAGGGAGAGTGGGTGAGTCACTGAGGGGAGGACTACAAGTCCCAGCACAACACAGCTGTAGTCCTTCCATAGTACATATAGCATTCACTATCAGATGTCTGCAGCAGGTGCCCCCACCTCCATGGCTGACATTATCCTACAGTGTAATGAGAGCAGATGACTGTATCTAATCCCACTGTGTGTGATACCATCTGCTGGGGCTATGTATCTAATCTTACATTGTGATACTGTATGCTGGGGCTGTATCTGATCCTGCTATGTGTGATACATCTGCTAAGTTGCTGCTCAGTGAATGGAGGGACACAGCCAGGGAGATGAGGGATAGGCCACGCCCACTTTCTCTCAGCCAGAAGAAAAATTCATTTATTCCTCTTAGCCAAACAACTGGTGATATCTCACCGAGCGTACACACTATCAACGCAGTTTAGGGCTATTTTTAAAAGGTAATACATGGGCTTTTTATTTGAGGAATTTCATTTTTTGGCTACTGAAATTATAGTTGTGCTTTAAATGCTAAAAGGGGTTATTGACAGGCTGCAGCGCGATGGGGTGGGGGTCCGGCTGCTATCACCTGCTATGAAGGGAGGTCAGCTCCTGAGCTCACTTCATAGCTGTGTAGCAAATAATGGCATATGGGTATGACATGGGTCATCTGGTCAAAGGCATTGACCATTCCGCACCCGTACATCATAGGTCGTCTAGGCATTGATGAAGAATTTTTTTTGTTTTGTTTTTTTTTACTTTAAACTTTAACTTTTTTTTTTTTACTCCCACTATAGGACTTTATTGTGATCTTCTAAGATATAGTGGTATTATTTGGTAACTATATGAGGTGTTTGCTGGTACTGCATATTATCTGCACACACACACCTTTACTTATGATGGCCAATGGTGGTGGGGACCCTATTTCATTTTTCACATAAAGCAGCAGAAAAGCTTGAATCAGCCCTGTATGCCACATACCACTTTTAATGACTACAATCTTTTGAAGAGTCACAAATTGAAGGCAGACAAGCCTATATACAGGGCATACGTTTTTTTTTTTTTAAATTGTTTATCCTTTCAAATGATGACAGTATAAATGAAAGAAAATTACATTCTGTGCAGACTCACTGAAGCTCCCCTGCTGCTTCCCTGTGGTCCTTCACAAGACATTTGGATGTCATTTGGATTCACCACCACGGCCCTCTTTGTCGGATTATTCACAAACAATATACAGTATTAAGGAATCCCAGGGTGTACATAAAAAACAAGCATCCCAATGTGCGTTTCATTATCTTCATTTTTTCAAATGACATCAAACTGATTGTATTTGGGGTTGCATGTTGAATGTCATATATATATATATATATATATATATATATATATATATATGTATATGGGTGAATTTAAAGTTGTCTGTGGTAGGCACTGTCAAGATTCCGAAAAACTGTAGCTAAAATCTACTCTAATTCACAGCTAGTGGTTGGGGGGCCATTTTACTGCCTGATTTATTAAGCGGTGTACTTCTTATAAGCAGAATTTTACAGGTGTGTGATACACTGGTCTTAGTAAATTTCCTCAATCATTAAAGGAGTTGGACACTTTATAGTAAAATAGTTCAGTATACAGTATTAGTAACTGTACTCACTGCACTTAGTGAGAGCCGCTCCCTGTGTACCTCATAGAGCTCAAATCAGGCTCACCTTCTCCAGGCTGTGCTGCCTTGCTCTGTGGAGAGTCTGTCCATAAGATGGCGGATGTGGATGAGCATGTGATCAAGCCCCGCCCCCAGTGTCCTCCATAGGCATATACAGGCACAGTGATGGACACTGGGGGGCGGGGCATGTTCACATACTCCTCCATATCGGCCATCTTATGGACAGACTCACCACAGAGCAGGATAGCCCAGCCTGGGGGGGGAGGAGTCTAATTTTACCTCCATGGGGTACACAGGGATCTGCCGTCAGTGTAAATAGTGAGTACAGTTACTAATACTGTATAGTGAATTATTTTACTATAAAGTGGCCAACCCCTTAAACTTTAAGGAAATAGTTACTAATAAAAAATAAATAAATAAATATTAATAGTTACACAAGCAATTGGAGTGTTTGATTCGTAAAATAATCTGACTAAACCGGAACTATTTCTTAGTGCATGCAAGGTAAATTGGTAGATGTCTCGATGGACATTTAATTTTCCTTTTTCTCTTGGGCAACATATACAGTATTGATTAATGGTTATACTTGATGGAGTTATTTCTTTTTCAAACTGAATCATTTGTAACTATGTAATTATGTGACACAAGAGGTCAATACTGCAGACACACGGAAACTGGTCCCCGGCAAACTACTGGTAAAGGATTGCTGACCGGAATCACTGAACTCGCCCGTAGATTATAACAGATCTGACACAATACTATTTACCAACTGTCATTTCTAAGAAAACAACACTATTCCTGATCATATCCAGCATTTTCTTGGATGCAATATAGTTTTCTTTTATAGAGTCCATGACAGATGAGGAATAACCCAGGGTCACACTGAAACTCATATAAGGTGTACGGTATATTGTATCGATATTTTTTTTTTTTAAACCAAAGATGAGAAATACTTTATGTGGTATGATGCTCTAACACGTCCGAGTGATTCTGAGAATGTTTTGTTGTAACCAGTTGTATTGTATATTCGTGACAAATTCAATGATTGTGAAAAACTCAATTTACAATTTACATTTCTAAACATTTAAAAAAAAATCGTGGTAAATACTTATGATCAAAGTGTTTTAGGAGTGATACCTTTATTGGCCAACCAAAATTTGTTAGAACTGTGAGCTTTCGGGACTCAAAAGATTTGTCAGACAAGTTCACAAATGAATGACTTACAGAAACAGCACAACATTTTAGGGATGTTACAAGCAAGAAAAAAGAGACATCTGTGAATTAGGGGTGGGGAGGGTGAGGAGGTATATACATAACATAGATAAGCAAGGGCAATAAAAAGGACTTGTAAATTAAAGCTTATTTAGAAGTCGAAGATTCTTGGTCAGTTCAGTCTTATCTGAGTGTGTCCATGTAGTGGGTCATAAATCCAGGTGCCAGGTTTAGTCCATGTGTTAAAGACTCAAATGTATTTTTCAATTTGAATTCCCACACTTTCCTCTCTCTGTCTCTCTGGAAGTGACCTTTGAGGACCATAACCTTAAATCTGTTATTCTATGGTCCAGTCCTGAATAATGTTGGCCTACAGGGGTGTTGAGACTTCTTTTTATTATACGTCAATGTAAGTTCATTCTAGTTAGGTGAAGCGCTGCGGAATCTATGTGCGCTATACAAATAAAATAAATAAATAGTTTTTAATTTCCATTTTGTTTCCCCAATGTAAATCCCTGTGGGGCATCATGTACTCTATTTCATATAGACCACATTGGAGGATGTACATGAGAAAGCATTGGTGATTGTATAGGCCTGCTGTGTGGGGACATGTGCTGCATCTCCTGTTGTTGCAGGGGAAGGTGCCAGTCTCTGTTGTTGATGTCAAAGCGCTTTTTATGAAAAGGTTTCTTAAATTCGGGGGCTGTTTGAATGAAAGAGGTGGTAATACTTGGAAAACCTCCTTCAGTCTGTAGTCCCTTTGGAATATTGGCTGTAGTTCTGACCAAGAATCTTGGACTTCTAAATAAGCTTTAACCCCTTCAAAGCGACTCTGTACCCACAATCTGACCCCCCCAAACTGCTTGTACCTTCAGATAGCTTCTTTTAATCCAATATCTGTCCTGGGGTCCATTCGGCAGGTGATGCAGTTATTGTACTATACAACAACTTTTAAACTTGAAGCCCTGTACCCAACGGCCATGGCCTAGATTGTGTATTCATTAGGCTGGCACACCCTCTCTGTCCCTCCTCCCCACCCTCCTCATCATTAGGAATGCCCCTAGAACATTTTCTCATGTCTGAACACTGCACAGGTGCCTTAAAGATCCAGCCCATGTGCCATGCTAACACAACTGATAAACAGGAGATGATCTGCCTGGAGCATTCCTAATGATGAGGAAGGCGGGGAGGAGGGACAGAGAGGGTGTGCCAGCCTAATGCATACACAATCTAGGCCACAGCCGTTGGGCATAGGACTGCAAGTTTGTTGTTTTTTAGGACAATAACTGCATCACCTGCCGAATGAACCCCAGGACAGATATTGGATTAAAAGCGGCTATCCGAAGGTACAAGGCTTATTGGTTGGGGGGGGGGGGATTGTGGGTACAGAGTCGCTTTAAGGACCGGACCTGGCCTGAAATGATTTTAAGTACCGTGCCAATTGTCAGTTTTGTGTTTTCGTTTTTTCCTCCTCGCCTTCTAAGACCCTTAACTCTTTTATTTTTTTACCTACAGGGCCATATGAGAGCTTGTTTTTTTCAGGAACAGGTGTATTTTATAATGGCATATTTCAATCTGCCATAAAATGAATGATAGGACCCCCAAAATATCATTTATGGGGTGATTCCACAAATTTTGGGGTGGTTCCATGTGTACTAGGTTTTCTACCGTTTTACTTTTTTTATTAGCAGTAAAACAAATTTTGCAAATAGGTATAATTAAAATGGCCCTATTGTGACTCTTTTATTTTTTCACCTATATGGTCTTATGGGGCATTATTTGTTGTGCCATGATCTCTAGTTTTTATTAGTGATAATCAGACGTATTGATCACTTTTTATTAATTTTTTATATATAAAACATAATTAGGAAAAAGCAATCACTGCATTTTTAATGCTTTTTGTTCACGCCATTCACAGTGCAGCAACAATATTGACGATTATACACGCTAGGGTATATTATATGTTAATTAACTTTATTATTTTTATGTGTTTTATGTATAAAATGGGAAGGGGGGTGATTTTTACTTTGATAGGGGGGGGGGCTTTGGAACATTTTTTAAAACTGTTATCAACTTTTTAAAATATTTTGTAAGTCCCCTTAGGGAACTTTTACATTACTACATTAGATTGAATATACTGATCACTGCAATGCAATAGCATAGCGGGCATCAGTGTAATCTGCAATCTTCTGATAGATCCTGCCTGTGGCAGACTCTTATAGAAGTTCGGACTGCTCGGAGGTAAGGATTAGATCTCCGGCAGTGCAATCAGGACCCCCACAGACACGCTGAGGGGGTCCCGATTGGTAAGTGACCGATGATGCTCCTGTCACTTACACTTAAATGCTGCAGCGCTTAAGGGGTTGATGGCGGGAGGCCGCGAGATCATGGTCGCCCACCATTGAGGGTGAGGACACGGCTGCAGATAGCATCCGGTCCTCACCCGCTATGGGGCCAACTCAGCTCATGAGCCCGTTTCATAGCCCGGGAACGTGGTAGGGCGTACATTTACGTCCTCCCGCCTTAAGGCTCAGGCAGCGGGGGCGTAAATGTATGCCTGTGGTCCTTAAGGGGTTAATTTATAACAAGTCCTTTTTATTGCCCTGGCTTATCTATGTGATTTACCCCCCCCCCACCCCTTATTCACAGATACACCCCCCCTTATTTACAGATGTCTCTCTTTTCTTGCTTGTAACATCCCTAAAATGTTGTGCTGTTTCTGTAAGTGATTCATTTGTGAACTTGTCTGATGAAGGGATCTTTAAAATCCCGAAAGCTTCAAATTTTAACAGCTTTTTGTTGGCCAATAAAGGTATCACTCCTATAATACTTTGATCACAAGTATTTTTCCGGCTAACACAGTACTATACTATATATTTTTTCTAAACATTTTGAAATATTTGCATTTAAAAAAAAATTAAATTTTCTGTTTGAAAGAAGATAGTTGTGTCAAATAAATGAGTTAATGATTCACATAAATATGGAACAAATATGTCATGTTTGAATAGTTTTTTTCAACACTTAAGTCCCCCTTAGGGAACTTTTAAAAGCAATCATTACCACAGCATTTATCTGTAATATTGGAGCTCTGCTACAAGAGCCTGCCCGAGGCAACCTTTAATGCTCTTTTACACAGGCTGTTTATCAGCCAGGAGTGTTGCTAGAAACACTCCTGTGACCAAGAATCGGCCCATGTAAAACTGACAGCGATCAGCCAAGGATGGGAAAAACACTTGATCCTCGGCTGATCAGGTCTTAAAAACAGGATTTAAAATTTATCTTTTTTGGCCACACATCTTCCTTGGGTTCTGATTGGTCATCAAGATTGCTGTAGATTGCAGCATTTAAGTGGTTAATGATCGCTGGTATCCATAACTGACCGTGTGATAGCAGTTGTTACTCAGCATCTATGGAGCAAACTAGGCTTGGACTGGCCCACCAGGGAGTCGGGGAATCCCCTGGTGGGCCCTCCCTCCTGATGGGCCCTGAACAGGAAGTGGGCCTACCTGTGTGAAAACTCCAGGACAGACATATTTGTGCAGGAGAGAAAACTCCTTTAGGATATTTATGTGGCACTCTATGCTGTTTGTATATGGTGCCACAGAAACAACTGTATCACTGACTGTGCTAGCATCACTAGTCACATACTCAGCGAATGCAAAGTACTAATGTGAAATATTTGGCGCTGTTTTTATCTGTGTATGTATAGTGGGCCCTAAAAATCCCTTTTCCTGGTGGGCTTAAGGTACCCCAGTGCAACAATGAAGAGAAATCAGCTCCTGAGCTTGCTTTATAGTACTATAGCAAAAGCACACATAAAGCATGGTAGGGGTTAAATGGAATCTATCAGCAGGTTAGGTCATTCACATGTATCATGACCTATTATTAAAAAAAAGAACTCATGTAGGATACTGGATGCTGTACTGTTGCATTTGTACCACCAAGTGGAAGCAGGAGAGTAACATTGCACTTTTGTGGGTATTTATCAGTGTGATCACTTAGTGTCATGAACAATGTTTGTTTGAACATCGTTAGAATTATAAAAGTTTCCAGGAAAAGCACTTCAAGAGAGAAAAGTGGGGAATAACATGAGAGGTGGAATGCATTTTGCCTTGAAGAGGTTTAAGTTCATGGTTAGTTACATTCAAAACAATGTTTTAGATACCCTGTTAGATCCATAATTTACAAAGGAAAACTTTATTCCATAAAGCATTGCCAAAGTGCAACAGGAAAGCTTTTGAATCTTTTCAGGCATGACTAGCTTAGCATAGCTAAAATGTGTGGTTTAATTGATATATCTTGCTCTTTCTACTAAACTAAGTATAGATTATATAATTAACTCAACTGAATGGAGCGAAGCTACAATACTGTTACCTGGCTATGGACAAGAGAGGTTTCTAAAGGGGGGGGGGGGGGGGGAGACAGTTCTGAATTGGTTCTTAGGACCCTGTACAAGCAGTCCAAGTAACTATTTTGAGCAGAATATAGACAGGCATAAACCGTCATCCACTTTTCAATAAGCCTTTCATAACTGAATAGTACAAGTGACTAAAAGGATTAGGTTGCATGCAAGTGAAGTCTATGAAAAAGGGAGAAGAAGGAAAAGTTAGCCGCAAAGAGAGAGTAAGAGAGACAGTGAGGCACACTGAGACTCTTTAATAGTAATTCTTTACTTATATAGCAGAAGGATTTGACCAAACCTTAAAGGGGAACTGCAGCTTGTCTACGCCTAGCCCCAGATTCATACTGTAACAAATGATACCAGTATTACATCATGGCACCTGGCCAGGAAACTACATCTCCTACCATGCACTGCACCTGAAAACCAACTGCCGGGTACCTGCCCCTGTCTTGTAATGTCTGCCCACCACTACCTCAACCTGCTTTTGCTTTGCACAGTATCTATCTATTTATCTACATAGGTAGATTAGATAAAGAGAGAGAGAAATTAAACAACAGTGTCTCCTTTACCCTATACTACTCAGAAGAGGCTGTTGTTTTTCTGCCCTTGGTCAGGTGATCACTGTGTGATATCAGTGGTGGGTGGGGTTACAAGTAGCGTCTGCTCTAATTCATGTCCACACTATTTCCATTTTATAAGTAGAATAAACAAAACTTTTTGAAGACTTTGTGGATAAGTGCAACTTCCTTTTTCTATATTGTTGGAATTACAAAAATGACAATCCACTGGCTTACCTTCCACCCGACGCTGGCTGACACTGGTGTTATGGTAGTGTGTGAGAGTGGTTGGCAAGATAGGGCATACAACCTCCTTTAAAATATAAAGGGCTGCATACGATACAGGAGACTACATGGAATGATTGTTCTTCTATCAACATTTATATTCAGAAGATTTTTTAAGTATTCTTCTAATGCACTAAGAAAGATAAAAGCTCCAAATCCACATTGCCAAGTAATGAAAATGTGTCATAAAATCAAACCATTAATATAAATAAAGAGCTAAATGATTTCATCAAAATCAGTCATTCTAAGTCAATGGGATACTTGTCATAATGATTTACTTACACTCATTCACATTGGTTAACAGAACATTGGAGAGAAATGGTTTTCAAATGCACAGTGCTTATTCCAAAGAATCTTTATTTGCAGAATGACACATTCTTTTACACTATGTTTCTTATTTTATAAGCTTTTTTTTTTTTTTTTAACTCTTTATTGTTTTTACAATTAATCCAGTTCAAAATATACAACTTATTCAGTGTCTATATCAGGGGTCCCCAAACTTTTCACACAGGAGGCCAGTTCACTGTCCTTAAGACCGTCGGAGGGACGGACTACAAAAAAAACTATTATCAAAATGCCACAACCCCCCCTAAGCAAAATCATCCCTCTTTCTTTCCACCCCTCACCCAGCCCCCACTCAACCCCTCACTCCCCACTCAACCAGCCCCCTCACCCCCCTTTTCATTTTCAACTCCCCCCTCACTCCCCCCTTCCCATGCTCTATCAGCCCCCAACCCCCCCCCCCCCCCCCACACACACACACACAAACACACACACTTTTCACCTTCACCCGCTCAACCAGCGCTCCAGTCCCCCTTGCAGGAATACTTACCACACCGGTGTCATCTGTTCTGCTTGGAGGAGGAAGCTCTGTAAGGATGACAGTGATGCAAGCCAAGTTCACGCGCATCCCGCTGCGGCAGGCCGAGACAAGTGACGTCACGAAGTGGGGCGTACATGAGCAATGTAACTGTCACTTGCAATCAGCCTGTGAGAGGATACCTGCGGTCGGCGCTGGAGCGGTATCAATTCGCCTCTCTCACTGACCACCAATGAAAAAGGTGCCCCTTTAATTTGGAGGTGCTGCCCATCGCATTTTTGTATTATGGATAGAGATGAGCAAACCTCGAGCATGCTCGAATCCATCCGAACCCGATCGTTCAGCATTTGACTAGCGGTGCCTGCTGAACTTGGATAAAGCCCTAAGGCTATGTGGAAATCATGGATATAGTTATTGGCTGTATCCATGTTTTCCAGACAACTTTATCCAAGTTCTGCAGCCCCAGCTAATCAAATGTGAACGATTGGGTTCGGATGGACTCGAGCATGCTCGAGGTTTGCTCATCTCTAATTACCAAGTAAAAGCTAAAGGTTTTGTTCACACAACGTCAAAAGAAGAGAAACAAGGTGTTCAGCTTTTTCGATTTAAAAATATGTCAGTTATTGCCGCGATTTAATTGACTTTAATGCAATGCATTGAAGTCAATGGAATGACGGACGTCCAATACACACAGTGTATAAAATGATGAACCTTGTCTTCGCGGATGTCAAAATAATGATCATATGAATTATTTTTGGACGTCTTTTGGAAACAGCAGATGTTATTTTTTTTTAGTTCACACACATTTTTTCTTTTTTCACCATCCTTTCACCATTTTTACTATTAAAATCAATGGACTTTTCAATTAAAGACACATCCAAAGGCCAATTAGTCCACCTGACCAAGAATAATGTACCAACATCCGTCATTGCACTGACTGGCGGCCAATCAGCGAAATGACAGATGTCATTTTGAACTCAACATAATGGACATCATTTTTTCTTTTCAAAAATGGAGAGGAAAAAATGGAGTGGGAACATAGCCCTACAGAGCCTGTGATCTCAAGGGGCTGGGCTATCAGGCATAAATAAATTGTGTACAGCAATGCATTGGGTTCTTACAATGAATACTTTCAGAATGTCTTGGGTAAAGGGGTACTCCAGTTTGAGAAAAAAAATTTAAATTAAACCATCACCCAAAAATATATAAGTTTCTAATATAATGTTACCAATAGTCCTAGCTTCAGTGGCTTTTCTTTACTTCACCACTGACAGGAAATGGAAAATGGAAGAACTACAAAATTTGTATTGACCCCAGCTTCTCTCCCCTATGTCAAAAAGTTTATTACTTTATTCCAATATCAGCATTATAAATAGAGAATACAGTTTTGGTGGGACCATAATGAAATTGTAAAGTACTGCAATTAAATCCGTAACACAATAAAACTGCAATGTGTGAACACAGATGTTCTGCAACAGCGTTGGGTGAGGATTGGGCAGGGTGGAGGACTGTGATGAACAGCTGAGGAAAAGCATTGCATTCTGTGTACTAATAAGCAACTTCTTAACGAGGAAGTACAACCACAAAATACAGAACTAAGACCCCAAAAATAAATGAAGTTTTGGCAGTTTCAGAACTGGGTCACATAGGTAAGCAGGTTTCATGCTTCTGCAGCAGATTTATTTTTTATCTCTAGTTGCAATACCCCTTTAAGAATCTTAAAGGGGCTATCTGGTTAGGTAAAATACATATTAAATCATACCCCATCCTGGAGACTAATGATTTGTTCCATAATTGTTATTATCTTCTCAGTCTACTTCCCCAAGTTCTAAGGGTGCTGCTTTCTGCTGGAGACACAGAAAATTATGTGTGAGATGTTCACTCCGTCTTCGCTCTGAACCCCCTCCACTCTCCTCCCTTTTGAGACAGCTCATGTAAACCATGCCCCTGGCTGTCTGTTTCTGCACACTGTAATGCCAGTCGGCTTAACCACAGTGAGGTCCTCAGCAAGTTGACCTCAGATTAACCCTCCCGGGCAAAAACAGTGGCACATCTTACGTTAGGTCTTAGGTTGTGTGTGGTCATACATTCAGCTCTATTCACTTCAGTAGAACTTTTCTACAATACTACAATAAGAGTGATACTGTTTCTGGAGTTTTTGTTTCTTTTTTTATCCTTCTATTCCACAGAAGTATTAGGCTATGTTCACACAACGATTTTTAATGATAACTAGCATTGTTTTGAGTTTTGAGTGTCATACTTTGGCCGCCGTCATTAAAATGATGGCTGTTGCTTCATAATTCAAGTTGAAGTTTGAGACTGACACTTTTAAACACCCTTTTGGGTGTAGCTATTTTTAAAGTTCCATTCAATGTTGTGTAAATTACAGTGAAAGGACGGTCAAAAAATAAAAAGTATGTGTCAACATCTTTAATAACGTCCATTGTTTGCTAAATAATGTCCGCCAATAAATATTCTGAAGATTAATTTAACAGCCGCTGCGAACAAGAACCGCTATTCAGTGCATTGTGTGAACTAGCGGACGCTGTTTTTATAGACTTCAATGATAATCATTGAAAACTGAAAACAGTCATTATCTTAATTTTAAAAAAAGGCAGTGTGTGAACATGGCCTAAGGCCTCATTCACACATTCTGTGATTTTTCAAGTCCACAAGGTCTCTCACTATTTTTTCTCCGTGATCCATGGAAATTTGTGTAATTACTTCCGTGGTGTCCATTGTTTTCACATGGGTAGACCCCCACTCCCCCAAGACCTGGTAGGGCATCCCCACAAATGAGTGCCTGACCCCCCACCCCACCAAAAAGCACCCCCCTTAAACCTGACAGTGCAACACCACCCAAAGAAGACCCCTCCACACACCCAGACCTGGCAGTGCATCCCCACAGATGTTTACCCGATCCCCATCCCACCTGGAAATGCCGCCCACCCCTCTCAGATGTGCCAATGCATCACCACCCAATGAAGACCCCCCCCAGCCCAGGCCTGGCAGTGCATCACCACCCAAAGAAGAACTCTCTGCCCAGACATGGCACTGCATAACCACACAGATGAACTCAGGTCTCAGCTCAGTGGGCATAGTCCCCCGCGCTTCCTTCCCCCAGCTCTTGGGCACGCAAGTGACATCACTTGATCCCTGCGAAGCCGGGAGAAGGATGCCCCATCTGTGGAGTCGGTTAAAAACATATCCCATAGAGTTCTATTGAGCAGTCTGTGCCGCCTCCGCACTAGGACATGTGCTATTTTTCGATGAGCAGATGGCACGGATCATCTAAATAGTATCATTGGATTCAATGGCCCCTAAAATTGTCCGAGATCAAGGGCAATTTTACAGGACGCATGAATAAGGCCTAACTGTGACACATTCCAGAATTAAAGGTTTCCTTTTTATTAAATTATTAAAATGTCAATGGTTTCGGACCAGGGCTTCTTATGCATTCACTAGCATGGTCAAACACCATGATAAAAATAAAAAAAATATATATAGAATATTGTTTATTTTATATTTAGGCATAAAAGTAAATTATATTCATAAATACTGCCGCAGTAAAAAATAACAAGTAATCACGTTTATCAACCCTACCGCCTGCCCAGCTGCACCTCACCAGCAAGTAGGCGACGCTTTCCTAGTGACGGCCTGCCTCACATATTAGTTACATTTGTGTAGGACCATTGGGATTCTAGGCAGTGATGCATTACTTATACAATTCATCAATACCAGGATGTCCAGTAACTCATTAAGACTTCTTTTATGATTATATTGAATCCATAGATTATAACCTTGTTGTATATTTTTTTACTTAATGCATGCATGTATCTATTACGAGCAAAGCAGATATCAAATCCTCAGGTATATTAAGAGACCCGAATTACATTTAAATTACATAGAATATAGTGTGACACAAATAATCAAAATACAAAGAATGAGGGCTTATAAATAAATTGCATTTACAATTTGAAATAGAATATATGGAAATGACAAAGGTTTCGAGTTCATTTGCAATGTTCCCTGCTGCATTTTCAATTACGATATACTATATATGCAAAGGGTCCGAAGTCAATTGTTTAATAATGGGTAATGTATGTGCTTTCCTACAGAAACCATGTATTCATTTTCCAAGTTTAGCTACAGGATAACAAGCTTACCAGATGTCATTTTTAGGGCTTTAACAGGATATAAAAATATTTGTTTACTTTTATTTGCATAAATATTAACTTTTATTTGTATAAATATTAACCCCTTCCAATCAGTAATACGTATATATACGTTCCTACTGCACATACCCCATGCAGTAGGAATGTATTTATACGTTCTTGTGTGTCAGAGGGGTTTGATGCAGTGAAGGTGGTCCCGCACACATCAGTGTCCCGGGAGCTGAGGGTAATGAGAGGCAGCTGCCATAAACCCCTTAAATGCCACAATCTATAGTGATCGCAGCGCTCAGTGACAAGACAAGCTCTTTTCATTGAGTAATTACTTGTACCGACGGGTGGGGGTATTCCACTTACCTCTGTCCTGTCAGATTGGCCATCTATGGATAGAGTCTGCCCCCAGGCAGGCTCTATGCATAGATTGCAGATAACACTGATCTATGCTATACAGCATACCATAGATCAGAATATGCAATCTAATGATTGCATGTTTTAATGTGAAATATAAGTGTTTTTAAAAAAAGTTTAATTAAAACAAAGTTTTTAACAGTATTAAAAAAAAAAACTTATAAACCCCTCTCAATAAAAGTTTAATATACCTCCTTGCCCATTATAAAAATGAAAATATGAAAAAATAAATGTATTATATATCGTAGTGTGCGGAATTGTCTGATCTATTAAAATATTACATTAGTGTCCCCGCACTGGTGAATAGTGTAAACGTGTGGGGGGGCCGGGCACACACACGAGGATTGCTGATTTTTTAAAATGATAGGTCAGAAAATAATTAAATTTTTTCTGTTACACCAATATGATATTAATAAAAAAAAAAAAGAGCTTTGGCTCGTAGAAGGCCAGGAGGAACATTGCAGTAATTTGGTCCAGACATCTATGCATCAGTCTTGAAGGGTTTAATATAGTTATCCAGCAATAAAAATTGAGTTGCTTGGACTTTTCAATTAAAAACACACCCAAAGGCCAATTAGTAACCCCAAACCAGACTAATGTACCAACAACTGTCATTGCACTAACGGGCAGCCAAACAGCAAAATGAGGAAAAAATGTTGTGTGAACATAGCCTTGTCCTGTTCAGGGCTGAAATACTGTACTTTTCTTTGTACTTATGATGACATCACTCCTGTGCTCATCACTGCAGAGCATCAGATGAATATTCATTAGGAGGGATGGGTGGATTGGTGCAGTAGTGATGCCATATGTATTACCTCTTACTCTATACATTATGCTTCATACCTCTTACTGCAAGGGGTGAACTATACGTTTCCTATTGCCAAGCTTCTTGTATTCTTTGTCAATGGGTGATTTTTACTTGGACAATTGCAAATCTGAGACACTGCTCAGTGACGTTACTAATTCTCTACTTATTTATCTGTATCTTTTGTATATGCTGTATGTACGTTGACCAGTTTATTTAAATGGCAGGTCATGATATTTGACACCCCTGTATATTGGATTTCTGTTGCTTGCTACAGGAATGAAGGACTTCTTGGCTTTTAGCCACAGAAGAAAGTGTAGATTCCAGCATAGGTCATGTTAAAAAAGCCCGATAATCCAGGGGAAGTGAGCACTGACCCGTCAGCTCAGCACTCGCTTCCCTCTTGTTCCTCACTCACTACATGTGCTATTACATGCACAGACAGTGAGTGGGGAGCAGCGGGAGGGGTCACCTGAACGACCCTTAGATCGTTCAGGGGGCCCATTGACGTCAGTGGTTGTGTGAGCGGCCAATAATAATTTGCTGTTATAGGACCTTTAGTGCAGAAATGAGGATGCATTTGATGAGATATGGGCATGTAGCTGAAAGGACATAAAGGGAACACAGCTTGGTGCCAAGTGGGGAATGTGAGATGTGTCAGATGAAGTGCTGTTGATTTGTGTGGAGAATAGCAGAGTTGGCCTAGGGCCAAAAAGTAGGAACCAAAGGCTGTGGAAATGTATTACACTAGAAGGATGGCTCAAACATTGGAAACAGTTGTTTTCTGTTAGTTGGGAAATGTGACTCAAATCAGCGGAAAGCTTTACAAGTGTATCAACTGTTGATACTAAAATGGAGGAGAGTGGCTTACAGTGCTCAAACACAGGAGTGGCTGTAGTTAACTCCTCTTTGGGGGCTAAGGAAGACTCCTGTACTAGTGAGTCATGCCAGCAGTAGTTTAAACCTGATGGAATAGTATTTTTAGACCGTGGGATCTGGCAAAATAAGATTATTCCCTAATAAAAGTAAAAGGGGATCCAGAGTAAAATGTGAAAATTATCTTATTGTTATCTTTTTAAGGTTGTCATTATTATTAAAGTTATGTTTCAGCAGAATACCCCTTAAAGGATCAGGATTTTCTTGTGAAAAATGCCCCCAATTCATAAAAAAAATTTGGCAAAATCAATTTTATCTAACTTTTTCTGCGGTCACCGTGTGGGTTATATCATGTGATAATAATATTGCCAATGTACTTACGCACGCAAATTCTGTAGCTATAACGCTGGAGGCATCAGGGAGGTCTCTGGTTGTAACAGCTACCATTCGCACTCTGCATTTTCTTTGAAGAGTCCTTTGTCCTCCCTATAGATGCTGCGGTCGCACTGATTGCAGCATCTATAGGGTTACCCACTGGGATCTGAGCGTGGCTTCTGCTCTTGTTGCATTTGAGGATGTAACTGTACATCCATAAGCAGGAACACATCGCAAAAATGGACGTACAATTGCATCCACGGACCGCAGTCCTGAAGGGGTTAAAAGATAACATTTAAAGCAAAAAGAAGTAACAGTATTAATTCTGGATTACTTGGGTATTTTGCATTACAAAATACAATATTGATTTTACAAAAGATTTTGATATGGAACATCCGTAAAACCTACATAGAGTATGCATAAGATGAGATGGATGAAAGGCAAATCCAGTAGTGTAATAACATCTGCTTAGTATAATGTGCTCTCTAGGTTTCTCTGCAAAGCAAAATGCACCATTTACTTAGAGTGATTACATTCTCCAGTCTTACAGTGCCCTGTGTTGTTATTGCAAATGAAATCTATTGGGAATCATTATTAAAAAAGTGACAGTACTCGAAACTATAGATTTGATTAAAGAACAAGAATTTCTATTTCTTTTCCTGTCCGAGTGAAACATCTTCTGAAACATCACAAGAAATATATTTGACTAATCTCAAAGTTTACATCTCAGTGAAGATTCGTTCATTTAATTATATAAAAAAATAAATATTATATTTGGATTGTATTACTCTCCATGCTTGTATAATTTATACAAGGTACAGCCGTTTCTTCCCATACCACCGATATGTACATTGGCTTTCTATAATGTAGTCTGCACAGGGAGGGTGTGGGAGATACAACTTCACAAGAAATTTTTCTGATTTATTACCAAACAAATTGTATGAGTGCCCCCTGTTTAGACTATATTATGTTAATAAGACTTATATTCACCATATACACCATCCAGCATATTTATAAAATATCGTGCCATTGAATGCAATTGTTTAATATGCTAGCTACTAAACAGTTGTATACATTGATAAAGGCAAAAACACACTGTCAGACTATGTTCACACCTTGTAAGAAACCGGCCGTTGCGTGGCCCTGCCGGCTCACGGAACAGCCGGTCTTAGAAAAGATCATCCCGGATGGTACTGCAGTGGTGGCCGGATGAGCTTTAGCGCTGCTGAGTTCTGATGCGGGCGCATCCATGTGCTCCCGCATCAGAACTCCCCACTAAAAACAATGAAGCGTGTGGCCGGAGCCGCACACTCCATTGTGTGCACTGACACAATGGTAATCTGCCTTTGCTCTTAAGTTATTATTATTATTATTATTATTATTATTATTATTATTATTATTATGTTTTTTAATTTAAAACACTTCCCTCCTGAACCTTATTTAGTCCTTAAGCTGGGTTCACACTACGTATATTTCAGTCAGTATTGTGGTCCTCATATTGCAACCAAGACCAGGAGCGGATTGAAAACACAGAAAGGCTCTGTTCACACAATGTTGAAATTGAGTGGATGGCCGCCATTTAATGGCAAATATTTGCTGTTATCTTAAAACAACGGCTGTTATATTGAAATAATGGCCCTTATTTACTGTTATATGGCGGCCATCCACTCAATTTCAACATTGTGTGGACAGAGCTTTTCTGTGTTTTAAATCCACTCCTGGTTTTGGTTGCAATATGAGGACCACAATACTGACTGAAATATACGTAGTGTGAACCCAGCGTTAAGTTACTTCTCTTCTTTAGACCAGATAGGACAGATTTAGATCCTTAATTCTTTCCTTTTATGCTTCAGACTGTCCACCATTTTTGTAGCCTGTCTTTGGACTCTTTCTATTTTATCAATATCCTTCTTGCAGTTGAGGTCTCCATAACTGGACACAGTATTCCGGATGTGGTGTCACTAGAGCTTTATACAACAGAGTCACAATCTCCTTCTTCCTACTGGTTATACCTCTAGCTACACAGCCCAGCATACAATTTGCTTTCCCTACCACCTGGTGGCTAGTATTGATACCTTGCAGTGTTAAGCTCTTGAGTTCAAATGCAAAATTAACACCTGTGTGGAATTGGTACGGGTATGTTCTTTATGCATTTTTGCAGCGATTTTCTTCAGCTACTCTGGTTCTCTTCCACACTTTAAAACATACTGACTAAGTCCTCATGCAGACATCTGTACGTAAGTATATACTGATCAGGAGGCTTCAAAAAATTAGCAGTGGACGGAGGTGTATTGCTGCCTCCAGCCACAAGAGTGATTGACAGAGGAGGGAGACAATGTTTCCTTTCCCTGTCACTCTCGGCACTTCATTTAACTGTATGGGCTCCTAATCAAGAGCGCATACAGTTAAAAGGCCAGGTGCCACAGGGGTGCCTAGTAGTAGTGATGAGCGAATAGTGAAATATTCGAATGTTCAATATTCCTACGAATATCTCCCGAATATTCGAATATTCAATCGAATATTCAATCCCATTAAAGTCTATGGGAACAATTATTTGATTATTGAAAAACATCTACTCGACCACTTGGAGGTAAAAAACGGAAGCTGGGGGATTTGAACGCTTATCGAACATTTATCGAATATTCGGCGAATTATTCGATAATATCGATAGATCGAATACCTAACTATTCGATCGAATATCTATTCGATCGAACAGTATTCGCTCATCACTAGTGCCTAGCAAAACATCTGGAATCCTGGACCGTTTCCAGATGTGCATATGGAGCTGTCTAGAATTCTAAGTGCTCCTATAGATATGCTCTATAAATAGGACATATTTTATTATTTCTGGACCTATTTTCCAAAACGGAAACCCTTTAGGAAAAAAAACTGAAGGGTGTATTTAGCTAATAGAAGTCTATGGGTCTGGAAGAAATCTGGAAAAATTTCAAGGACATGTGCATGCGGCCAAAATCATGAATTTTTAACCTAAACCACGAGGGGACAGAGACCGACATATGTGATGACAAGCTCTATACAGTGCTACAGAATATGTCGGTCCTATACACAAGTTCCTTGTAAAGCCACTGCATCCCCTTTATTATTTGGATTGATGGAGGTCCCAGGACTCTAACACATACCAATCATATCCTAGTAATAAGCCATGACCTTATAAATGAAAATAACCTATTACATTTTTTCATGTCATGAATCCTAAATATAGCTATGTACGGTACATAAAACACAAATGAGAAATATTCCACATGCAGTAAATGTATGTTTTTCATGCTACATCAACTATATTCCTTTCGGTTTTGCATACTTTGCTGTGCTACCTGTACTTAATCATTAACTAAATAAATAAATCATATAATAAATAAGTACAAAATTATAGATGTATTTATAATTTTTTATTTATTATATGATGTATTTATTTATTAAAATCTGAAAAATATTATTTATTAATTTCCATTTATTTGTTGTTTACATACACCTAAAGCTTTTTCCTTATATATCTCACAAAAGAAATTGTGAATGTTCAACAAAATTGGTTCTCGCTAAATCATCAAAATTAAAATACAGATTTTTTTTTTAAGTAAAATCTACAATAACAACAATCAAGTGTTAAAGATTCATCTCCCTCTTTTCACATTATTGTTATACACACACACTGCTTTTTTTCCTATCAATAGATATATACCATTTTTACATGGGATCTTAACAAAGTAATTGATCTCCGAGCACACATAGACTCATACATTGACAATAAAGACACAATTGAAGAAGACATGATGCTCTATGGACTTCTTAATGGTGCGGTGGTATCATTTGTGCTAAAAGATACAGCGAAGAAAATAAAACCTCAAAATACCATTATTTTCTTAATGTAGAGTATACTATTTGAGGTATCTGATTACCTACTAAAATAGCTGTAGAAGTCCAGGCTTCTCATTAGATGCAGCAATATGGATTTTACCAAGCAATCCCCATGTTAATAAATGACCTCTACTCTGATTTAGAGACTAAGAGACAAGATATAATCAGCACCAGACGGGATACAATCTAAACTATTAAAAAGGAAGCATGTACTATGTATTAGTCCCTGTTTATGTAGTGTCCGCGAATAGAATTATAGTGTTTATTACAAACTGAAGTTGTCCTATAAGCACACATGTTGGAAGAATAATATGTTTCCTTTCTGCTGTAATATTGATTAGCAAGCTGGAATATTTCCAAACACCCTCTTGAAGAAGAAGTGGCTCCAGAGGTCTTGATTTAATTTGAGCCATTAGTGAGTCGATACAGCTAACCGGAATGAAACTAAACACAGTGAAACCAGAGTACTCATATTTACTGAACTCACACAGAATCTCTGGACGATGGAATGATGGAACATACTTTACTGCGGAGATAATAACGGCAACTTATATTCGTCACATAAAAAAAAAGATGATTAAAGTTGTGGTTGAAATTAGGGATTTGTTATGTTAAAAGTATAAAACAATAAATACAGGTGTACATGGACAAATGTCATTGTCATGTCCCATAGTGTTGTACGAAAGAAGGTAAGTAGACCTGCTAAGTAGGTTTGGCTTTTTAATTAAATTCTAGCTACACTGTTGAAAAGCATTTTGGTTATACTTGTGTTCTGCTTATTATTCTGCAAAAAACATTATCTCCAAAGGCCTTAAGCTTTTTGTGGTCTCTGCAAATGATTGCCGAGCCAGGATCAGCATCATAGGCCTGGCCCAGCGAGAAGCGGAAGGGAGGGGTTTGGGTTTGGTCCTGCCAGTAGACCACCAGGTGATGAGTTTTAAAGCCATTTAAATGCTTCTGTCAGTTTAAGTGGCTAATAGCCGTGGTCCAAGGCTGCCTATAGCAGCTGAGAGAGGATCGGGCGATACAGACAGGACAAGACAGTTGGCCCTAGGTCTGAACCCACCCACTCTCACCTGCCTACTTGCCTCAATCGGCCCTAGGCGGCCGTGGACAACTACGAAGACGTTCCCTACACTGATAAAGTGCACACAGAACGAGACGGACGAACAAACATAAAAGAATGGTGAACAAGCCGGGTCAAATCCACACAGGCAGCTCAGTAACAAGTCGAGCAACACAGAGGGATTAGGAGAGGGGTTCGCAGGAATAGACAGGGGAGCTGGGACCAGGACTTAACCTAATTAGCCAGCACTGGGACTCTGCTTTGCTTTTATGCTGACCAATAGCCCAGTCTGGATCCTCATTGGACCGGCGCTCTGATCTTCCAGGTACAGACAGGCAGAGAAACCTGTCAATCACAGCAACAACACAGGTGTAAAATCAAGTCCAGGAGCTTCTCAGCTTAACTCCTGCATAGCCGGAAGCTGAGAAGCAATCGGGTGTGGCACACAAAAGCAAAACACCAGGTCCAGTTCACACAGGCTACTGCTTTTTTTTAGGTCATGCCACAGCTTCTGGGTTGGATTAAGGACAGGACTTTGACTAGACCACTCCGAAGTCTTAATTTTGTTTTTCTTACGCCATTCAGAGGGGCACTTGCTGGTTTGTGTTGGTCACAAGCCGATGGCATTCAAATCTTGCAGGTCCCGAAGAAATAAATAATAATAATAATAATAAAAACAGAACATCACACCACCGCTACCACCACCACCACCATGTATTACTGTTGGTATGAAGTTCCTTTCAGATGAAATTAAGTTGGAATGGTACTTACACCTTTCAGGACTTGTCTGTCCTGTCCACAGAATCTTCCAGAAAACCTCTTTATGATGCCAATACTTTTTGGAGAAGACTCTGTGAACTAAATAGACTAAAGTTGAACTTTGTGGAAGATGTAAGCCCCATTACATCTGGTGTAGAAGCAACACAGCATTGCAGAAAACAAACATCATACCAAGAGTAACACATGGTGGAGGTAGTGTGGGGCTGGTTTACTGCTTTAGAACTTGAAAGACTTGCTATTATAAATGAAACAATGAATTCTGCTGTCTACCAACAAGTCCTGAAGGAGAATGTCAGGCCATCTGTTTGGAACTTCAGGCTGAAGCGTACTTGGTTTAGGTAGCAGGACAATGATCTAAAACACACCAGCAAGCCCCATCATGGGAGAATTGCAACAATTCTGCAATTCATCGAGGCTCGATTGCGGTTGCAATTACTTTTTCACACAGGGCCCTGTACTTTTTCTCTTAATAATAGAGACCTTAATTTAAAAATGGCATTTTGTGCTTACTTGTCTTTTTTTTAATCTAATATTTACATTTTTTTGATGATCTTAAACATTTAAGTGTAGCAATGATCCAAAAGATTAAGAAATCAGGAAGGGGGCAAATCCTTTTTCACGCCACTGTATGTTCCTATAGGGCACTGGGCACTGAGGATGAAGGTAAGTTTCTTAGCTTCATCCTTGGCGCCATTTTCGGGATATTAGCAGTTTAATATACTAATGAGAAGTTTTGGTCACTGGGGGTGGTAGCCCCGATATCAGTGCACCAAAACATCTCATTAGTATATTAAACTGCTAATATCCCACAAATACTCATATGTCTGTATAAGTCACAGGGTGCTGAGGATAAAGGTAAGTTCATAGAACTATCTTACCTTCATCCTCAGGGTCATTTTTAGGATATTAGCAGTTTACTTAATATGCTAGTAAAGCATTTTGTTGCACTAGGGACAGGGCTACCGTCTGTCGCCTTGGCTGGCTGTCCCTCCTACTGAATATTGGAACATTGCTCTCCTAACTATTAGTAGAGTGATGTTCCAATATTCATTAGGAGGGACAGCTGGCCAGGACGACGAATCTGTGCACTGAGGGAGGAAGCCACGTCCCCAGTGCACTAAAATATTTTACTAGCATATTAGGTAAACCGCTAATATCCCAAAAATGACCCTAAGAATGAAGGTAAGAAAGTTCAAGAACCTTACCTTCATCCTCTGCGCCCTGTGTCCTATACATACAAATGAGCAGCTTTTATGGTTCCAAAAAGATAAATAACGGTATGCTAAAAAACATCTATTTTGGTTCCCATTTTTACGCCAATGTCGATAGATGTTTTACGTGAGTTTCATTTATATATTAACTGAGCATGTAGTTCACACACAGTGTTCATATGTAACACTGGTTTGTTTGACAACTGAGGCTTTATGTAATTACTGTGGGAAGAATACAATTGAAAGCTTCGGCTTGTTTGCAATTAGATTCGATCTGAAGTAATTTGATTGCACTGTAAATATTCCCCATCACATTGTCTGCGGAAATGTTTACATATTAGCAGACAACCATTAACATGTCACTGCTTTAGCCACACCGAAGCATTAAATCTAGACGGAAGCTCTTCCGTAATGCATGAGGCTACAAGACAATTGAAGGCTTTCATCACCACTAAATTCTCTACTGCAGGCATGTATTAGTAAGGAAGAATTTGTTATTGTTATTGATTGCCTATATATGTGTAAGCCATGACAGGTTCCCATTAGGGAATCTGATGGGATGGGGGGGGGGGGGGCTTCTTTTATAAGTGATGATGCAGAAAATAACATTACTTTTAATGCATTGCATCTGCATTATCCTGCTTCCCACAATACTGAATAGAAGCTTTTATGAAGGATATGGGATGTGGCATTGAGTCAGCAAAACATTTCACTTCATAAAACAGTCTGGCATAAGTTCAAAATGTCCTGGTTGCAGTAGAGACTGGATGTTCATCACGATCAGCAGTCCTGAAAAAAACACGGTCTAATAATAGGATTTCTGTTCCTTATGAAAAGTGGGTACAATGCAGCTTGTTTCGTAATTTTCTGGAGACTGAACGAGTTATTTTACTCTCACTCTACATTTTAATGAAAGGAAAAAAAATTCAGCTTCAATTATACACATTTCTAAAATTAGGATTTAGCATCATGACGTTAATGAATATTCCAAAGCAGTTTATGGTAATAATGAGTTTTCGGACAAAGGCTGAAGAATAAACATGAAGTATACTCATATAGAAAGATAAGTTTAAATCCATGAAATTTGAAGGACTCGTACCTTTGGTCCAAAATCTGGCACTAGCCAAAAAACTACCCTATGCAAACTTTAATGTTGATAAGCATTACTTATCTATCACTTTGTGCTATTACTGTAGCACTTTTTGCAAAGAGACAGTAAACTAGGCATGCCTTATGCATCCATAGCTTACTGTGAGTAGATTCTTAGGATTGGGCACTGGGAATCAATGGCTGGATTGCTTCTACTGCTTATTGCCCAGGGTTTCCTAGGCAGAAGCAGTATGTCATTTAATAACTTTTTTTTCTCTTTTTCAGGAACAGGGCCAAGAATATTAAGGGCGTGTACTTTAACATGCAAATATAGCACTCAATAATATTATTGAAGAATAGTGGTTTTTATAGTGACAGCTCCATAACAGATTAAAGTATTTCAGTAAGCATTTCTTTTTATGATTCTACTTGAGCAGGTGCTGAGTAGAATCAAAAAAGCTATACTTACCTTTGTCGCTCTTCCCCTCCCCCCACAACCATTCTTCCTCCCTCCACCACCGAGTCCTGGTCCCTCGGTGCAGCATGGACACCACTACAGCCATTGGTTTAGCAGGCAATTCCTTGTGTTGACCCACATCCCATTTTGTGTCGATGCCACCCAGGGAAGAAGGTGTTATTTTTACCTCTCCACACTAATCTCTCCCATTATTTATAAGCAATGTGCTTGCTCTTGAAAATAACATCTCACATTGTAGGCAACCTATAGAAGCCTTATCTAAGTGTAATTATAATATCTACCCTCTTAATAGTTCGTCCTCATGCACACATTCCGTGAATCAATATTTAAAACTTTGCTGGACTATAGTAATACTGTCATGAGACTGTGTCATTATAGTCCCACAAAGATTAAAATACTTTCAGTGCTCCGGGCATCATAATGATATATGATGCCAGGAGGTCTGTGATTTCATCATACAGCTTCACGGTCTGCACGTTCCGCGATTAACACGTTCCGAGCATGAGGCCTGCTTGCATAAGGAGCTGTTCAGGCTATGTTCACACTTCGCACCGTACATGTGCGGCTGAAACTATGGGCGTGCGAAAAATCGACATGCGTCCGCATGCGTACGCACCGCGAACATACGCCCGCAGTACAGTTATGCTTCCCTAGCTTGTTTCAAAGCGATCTGAGGCAGGTCATTTACTTGGAAATCTTCGCCCAGCCCCGTAAACCACACAGAACCTTTTAGATCGAAAAATCTAGTTCAATTTGGCTGAAATAAGTACTTTGTACGGGACCGCATGGAAATCCACGGCCGTGAGTTTCAACATTTCCGTCCTCAAACAATGGTCTTGTTCATTTTTCACAGCGCCGTATACGATCCGGCCGTAAGCTCATACGTAGTGTGCACTGTGCGGGCGTATATCGTATACTTTCAAGCGAACGCATCAACCTCAAAACTACATGCGTATATTCGCGATTCGCACTACGGACGGATTCATACGCAGTGTGAACATAGCCCCAATAATATTTAGCATCTGTGGAAATTCTTGTTTGTATCCTGTTGCCGTATTAGAAAGTACTAAGTATAGCTCTTCCACCAATCCATTGTCTTACACAATAAAAAAGGGATAGGACAAAAAAAAAATGCTGGGCTTTCATTACTCTCTTTCAGCCATGAGGTCTACCTCCTGTCTTTAGCTCTTATCCAAGAAATATGTATCATTTTTTACCATTGACTGCCAAATCGCACTTCTCTCAATGACATGAAGCACTTATAAACTATTGACACCCCCTTCCTTTTTTTTTTTTGGCCCCTCTTAACTTTTCTATTACTGGATTAGTCATAACTCTAAAATCTCTCTTTCTCTTATCCATTTTCAGAGCGTTGTATAGTCTAGCATAGTCAAACCACTGATTTATTTGTAGGCCATATTCTATTTTGACCTGTTCCCAAGTTTTAATTTCACCCTGGGCCACCACGTCAGTCAACAATCTCAGCCCCCTCTCATGCAAACCACGTAGTATCCCTAATTTTTTTACTTCCTTCAGTTGTTCATGACCCCAAGGAGGGGAAAAGGCAAAAAGTTCTTCCATTTCAACTCCAAGTATTTTCCTCCAAGTTCTAACTAGGGCTATTACCATGGGCCAGGTAGAGTATGGACCACTTTCTAAACAGCCAGCGTCTAATTTTTGAAAAATATCCAGTTATAGATCATCTTTCCCTAAGAGATAAAAGAAGGGGCTATTCCTCCAATCCAAGAGCCAAAAGGCCTGGGAGGCCAAGAAATATAGCTCCAATGATGGAAAGCCTAGCCCTCCCCTCTTTCTGGGTACCACCAATAAATCCAACTTTATTCTAATCCGTTTTCGGCCCCAGATCAAAAAATTCATTATCTTTTTTAACCATCTAAAATATTTCTTCTCCAACCACATTGGGGAAACCCCAAACACGTAGAGCAGTTTGGGGAGGCATACTGCCTTAAACAAAACCATTCTGTCCGTTCTGGATATGGGGAGTCTCCACCATATCTCAACCTTTCTCTCCACTTCTTTTATTATTGGGACAATATTCAGCTCATTAAAGGACTTAATATTTTTGGAAACTCGTACCCCCAGATATTTAAATGAGTCGCTGGCCCCCAGCACCTTAAGTTGAGGAAATACTAGATCTACTTCCTCACCCACCTGCATCAATACAGATTTACCCCAATTTATATCTAAACCCGAGAACCCCCCAACCTCCCGGATGAGGGCAATGACCTTTGGAACAGACACCAAGGGGTTTTGTAAGAACAGGAGTGTATCATCCGCATAAAGGGAGACCCTGTCCCCCTCACCCCTCGCCCCAAATCCTACGATATCCCGATCAGCTCTCAACAAATTGGCCAAGGGTTCCACGCTTAGGGCGAAGAGTAAGGGGGAGAGGGGACATCCCTGTCTAGTCCCACGATTTAACCTAAAGGGTTCAGAATGCAGGCCATTTACTGTGACTGAAGCCTTTGCATCATTATAAAGCAGCTTCACCATGTGGATAAACTCACCACCCAGATTACATTCTTCCATTACTGACCACAAATACTCCCACTCCACCCTGTCAAACGCCCTGGCCGCGTCCAATGACAGGATGGAGTGGGAGCCTCCCGTTCCCGACATCTGTACATTCTCGTACAATCTCCTAATATTTGTTTTAATCAAACGTCCTGGGATAAATCCCGTCTGGTCTTCATGTACAATGTCACAAATTACTTTATTCAGTCTCTTAGCCAGCACACCCGCAAAAATCTTTATATCGGAGTTCAACAGCGAGATTGGTCTATAGGATTCTCTGTCCAGGGGATCCTTCCCCTCCTTCAACAAGAGGTTAATTTCAGCCTCCGCCATTGAACTGGGTAGACTCCCGTCTAATTGAGTGTTCCAGAGTCTCCAAGAGAGCCGGAAGAAGCACCGCCTTATGTTTCTTATACAGCTCAAAGGGCAGACAGTCATGTCCGGGAGCAGACCCATTCGGGGCACCCTCCAGCGCTTCCTCCAGCTCCCCTAGAGTAATCGGAGCCCCCAACCAGTCCCTTTGTTCTTGTGTTATTTTTGACATGCAGGCCCTCTGGAGCAGCCCTTTCATTTCTCCCCGACTCACCACGCATTCAGATGTATAGAGATTTTGATAAAAAAACTTTAAAGCCATCCAGGATGCCCTCATGTGTGTTTATTATCTCGCCTTCTGGTGAGCGGATTGCGTGTATGTCTCTACTTCCCTCTTGATTTCTAATTAATTTCATGAGCATCTTATTTGGAACACCAGACTCACAATATATTTTCTTGGCCATAAAGCCCACTTGTGCTTGGGCCTTATCTAGTAGGTATTTGTCCAGCTCTTCTTGACCTATTAACAATTTATTTTGTGCTTCCTGTGTTGGGTCCCCCCGAAAGCTTTCATGTAATAGTTGAACCTAAGCCCTTAACTCTTCCTCTTTCACCCTAAATTGTTTTTTTTTACTCTGTATGATTCCCCTATATTTCCCTCTAATAACAGCTTTAATTGTGTCCCATACTATTCCTAATGGTGCAGTGCCTATATTTAACCTCCAGATATCCTTTATCTCTGCTTCTATTATGTGTAAATATTAAGTGAATCTAGCTCCACTAATAGTGGGGCGTGATCTGATAAACATCGTGATAAGTAATTTACCGAGCTAACCCATCTTATCATATGTGCATTTACTAAGGCCATATCTATCCTGGACTGAGTGTTGCTGGACCTTCCGCGCATAAGGCCTGCGTGCATAAGGAGCTGTTCAGGCTATGTTCACACTGCGTACGAATCCGTACGCAGGTCTTACGCTGCCGTACATGTGCGGCTGAAACTACGGGCGTGCGAAAAATCGACATGTGTCCGGATGCGTGCGCACCGCGAACATACGCCCGCAGTACAGTTATGCTTCCCTAGCTTGTTTTGAAGCGATCTGAGGCAGGTCATTTACTTGGAAATCTTCGCCCAGCCCCGTAAACCACACAGAACCTTTTAGATCGAAAAATCAAGTTCAATTTGGCTGAAATAAGTACTTTGTATGGGACCGCATGGAAATCCACGGCCGTGAGTTTCAACATTTCCGTCCTCAAACAATGGTCGTGTTAATTTTTCACAGCGCCGTATACGATCCGGCCGTAAGCTCATACATAGTGTGCACTGTGCGGGCGTATATCGTATACTTTCAAGCGAACGCATCAACCTCAAAACTACATGCGTATATTCGCGGTTCGCACTACGGACGGATTCATACGCAGTGTGAACATAGCCCCAATAATATTTAGCATCTGTGGAAATTCTTGTTTGTATCCTGTTGCCGTATTAGAAAGTACTAAGTATAGCTCTTCCACCAATCCATTGTCTTACACAATAAAAAAGGGATAGGACAAAAAAAAATACTGGGCTTTCATTACTCTCTTTCAGCCATGAGGTCTACCTCCTGTCTTTAGCTCTTATCCAAAAAATATGTATCATTTTTTACCATTTAATAGGGGGATTGTGTGACTGTAATTTCCCATGTGTAGCAATGCAGTGTCATGTGGCTAAGCTGGAAAAAAAATGTTATGCTTTTCCAATATTTTAAACCTATATGGCTTTTTTCAAAGTCTTTTTTGGTCAACTTACCAGTCCTTTCTCCCAGTCTGGTGCTCGGAAAGATAGCTAATATACATAAATCAAAAAAGAAATCCAGCGCCCAGAATGGAAGTAACGTATACCAAGTCTTTATTGCAAAACCATCGTTTTGCGTTTCGGCATACAAAACGCCTTTATGACAATGAGACTAGTTGTGAACAAGGCGTGTTGTGTCAAGTACAGTTTCAGTACCTATTACCATGATGGTTTTGCAATAAAGATTCGTTATACATTACCTCTGCTCTGGGTGCTGGATTTCTTCTTAGATATCTCATATGGCTTTTTTGCAAAGTCTCTTGTGCTCAGCTCACCAGTCCTTTCTCCCAGTCTGGTGCTCGGAAAGACACGGGACATGGTCAGTGTCTTAAAATCTAAGAGGAAATCCAGCCCCCACAATGGAGGTATCATATACCGAATTTTTATTGCAACACCATCACGGTAACAAGAACTGTAACTGTAGTTGATGCATTTCGGCGTACAGATGCCTTGTTGACAATGAGATTAGTTGTAAACAAGGCGCGTTGAGTCAAGTACAGTTATGGTCCCTGTTACTGTGATGATTTTTGCAATAAAGATTCGGTATACGTTATCTCCATTCTGGGTGCTGAATTTCCTCTTGGATTTTTCGTACAATAGCCATGTTGGGGGTCTTTCTGAGCACCAGACTGGCAGAAAGGACTGGTGAGCTGACTACAAGAGACTATGTAAAAAAGCCATATAAGTTTAAAATATTGCATTAGCATAACATTTATTTTTTATTTTTGCAATAAAGATTCAGTGTACGTTACCTCCATTCTGGGTGCTGGATTTCTTCTTGGATTTTCACATATGACTTTTCAACAGTTTTTTAACAGAACATTGAGTGAATGTTTTTTTTTACGGTTTGATACATTTACAAAATATTTATTTAATCCCTGTAATATTTATGTTAATAAATTATAAACAAAGAAAAAGTAGCAACACTGACCCAAAAAGATGTTTTATCATGAAACAAAACTCACGTCAAAGTTGCGCATCAATTTTTCCTTTAATTAATTACAGAAAAGGAAAGAGGAGCTCCAGATTTTCCCTGTGCGATGTACTGAGATGTCAATAGGAAGAGACCATTTTAATTAATGAAGGTAAATTAATAATCACTTTTGCTTTTGTGACTTCCCCATAGGGCTTTAATGTACTGTAAGTGAGCTACCGTCTCACTGTGCTTCATTGCAGGGATTCGGCTGACATATTTGTGAAACAGCATGGAGATTACATTTTAGTGAAACATTACTCATTGCATGCAGAGTGATTATGATAGTAATATTTAAAAGAGGTTTAGTTAAATATTGAAACATTTTCCTATGATTAATAAAACCCCTGAAAATAGAATGTGTAGATAAAGAACGTTAATGAATATAAGAAATGTTTATTAGATATTTTTGTAGAATTTATTGTCTGTAATATAGATAAAATGGAATCATATCTGTAAAAGTCTACTTTTTTTCCTTTCCAAAATTGTCACTGCGTTGTATTCTTAGACTGTTACAAGAGCCGCTTGGTTAAACAATGTTCGGCAACATCCCTGGCTTGCAAACCGTGGTAATTAACAGAGGACACTGCTGTATAATCTGAATACTTATGGACAATAGACATGTAATATTATGACCTGTTCAAATAGACATTATGAGATATGAGTGTATGAACACACATCTTAGCTTTGCCTTAGGGAACTCAGGCATGTATCTTCTTAAGTATCCTAACAAATCCATGGCTGACGTTTTTCCTAACAAGAACATTCTACTTGCGGATGATTTTTTTAAATTCCAGTGGCCAATCTCATGCTGCAAGTTTGCATTATAATCCGCTGCGGATCCTGGTAGTGTGAAGTGAATGGGTCACAAACCCACCGCAGACTTTTTATTCCGCTGCCAGCATGTGACCCGGCCCCTTTAACCCCCCCCCCCCCCCCCCCGCATCCCGGCCCGGAGCATCCATTACCTGCTTGGCACCGCGGCTGTGTGTGATGCTCCCGGCTCCCCTCCTGGGGACCGACAGGAAGCGGGGGCCTCACACAGCCGCGGCGCTGAGCAGGTAATTGATGCCCTGGGCCGGGGGCAGTGGGCGGTGGGGGGGTTAAAGGAGCCAGCTTACATATCCGCAGTGGAATGAATATAAGAATATATGTAACCTCCATAGACCTTCACACTACATGTATCCGCAGTGGTTTTCTCTGCAAACTGGCAGCTCTGCGGATCCGGTATGTGTAAAGGCACCCTTAAAACGTTTTGGCCAGGTTTGGTGGGGCATTTTGGGTTTGGTCCTTTGACATTGGGGTTGCAGGGCCATTCCATGGCCTCTCTTCCCTGCATGTGCACGCTTTGCGGGGTTGGCGGTCACTGACCGACACGTTGTGGAGTTAGCGTAGGGACCCGTGTGAACCAGGGGACCTGCACGTGGTACATGGGGCATTATGGTTTGATCAAATTATATACAGCCACCCTGGTGTTGATTTTTAAAATAGGCCTAACGGCATTAGTGTCAGCCATAGATGGGATGTGCAGCTGCTCCTTCCTCTCCATGTCGTGTTTTGATGAATATGATTAGAGTTACTAAAACTTAATTGATGTGCATTGTTTGTAAAGTGTTAATGGATTTGATAAGAATTTTGGCACACAATTGATGATGAAATCCCTTTCAAACCCTTAACATGTGAACAGAGTCTAATAATGTGATTTTTAATTATTGTGTTACTGAGAAGTAAAAAAAAAAAAAAAAAGATTGTATGGGATGTCCTAGATCAGCTGCTAGATCAGTATTCGCCTACCCTATCACATAGTTAGATAATGGTAGGGGCAGGGCTGCATGGGCATCATTCTTTGCAGCAATTGCGTCAATCTGCCATCAGCCACGTATCTTTTATTATATGGAGCGATGGGGAGCGGCCAGCTGTTGATGTTTTTGACATGTTGAAAGACAACGAACAGCTGACAAGTGAGCTTCCAATTGGTTATACGTCTGGCGATACAGCCCCGCATACAGTTTGCTTTTCCTACTACATGGTTACACTGGTGACTCATTTTGAAGCTGTCAGAAATAACTACCCCTAAATCCTTCTCTTCTGAAGTTTTCTCTAACACAGAGCTGCCTATACAATACTGTAATAGAGGGTTCCTTTTCTCCAAGTGCATAATTTTAGGAAACATCACACTGCAGTAACCCCTCCAGGAACATCAACCCTATTGTACACTTTGAACACATGCAACTGAAGGCGATGAGAAGTAGCTATTTAAAGGGGAACTATCAGCAGGTTAGATGAATTTAACCTGCTGATAGTTCCCTTTAGCACCTGGGATGCTGAGGACCTTCCTCCCCGACAGCGGTCCTGCGTTGTTAGTCTGGGTAATCTTTGGGTGGTAGCACTGTTAGAAGCACTTCCCCACCCTTGATGGAGCAGACGGGCCAGATGATGCTGTGGGGGTAGGGCAGTGCTCCTACATGCTCCAGGCTTAAAGGGGATGTCCAGCGAAAAAAAATTTCATTCAAATCAACTGGTGTCAAAAAGTTATATAGATTTGTAATTTACTTCTATTTAACCCTAGAATGCATGACCATAAAAATCTACACTTTCACATACCTGGGGCCTTTTAGGCCTGTGTGCAAATAACATGGAAT
The DNA here is from genome assembly GCF_027789765.1 of Dendropsophus ebraccatus. Classification (NCBI taxonomy): domain Eukaryota; kingdom Metazoa; phylum Chordata; class Amphibia; order Anura; family Hylidae; genus Dendropsophus; species Dendropsophus ebraccatus. The sequence goes on from NC_091456.1 coordinate 27,262,831, forward strand.
AACTTAAATAAAAATACTTTTCAAAGTTTATTTGAAAATTGCAAAGTAAAGATGCATTCCCACTAGCGCTGCTGTCTGCCAGGAAGGGATCTGTAATGGATCTGACGACCTGGTGACCCCAGCTAAGGCTAGTAGAATCCGAGCATTCCGGTAGCCTTAACTGGAGTTACCAAGAGATCAGATCCATTACGGATCACCTCCTGGCAGACACCAACGCTAGTGGCAATGCATCCTAAGATGTGAATAAAACATTATTACGTGCAAAAAAACAACAAAAAAGTAACTGAACGGGCTTAAAACGCCCAATATACACATTCGATATAACTCTTTATAACGTTTTTTTGTCTAAAAGTTTTTTTTATATAAAAGTTGCAGTAAACATGCTGCAGGAATATCTCTTTTCAAAGTTTCCTTTTTGAATTTACTAATGACCACAACATCTTTCACACGTTATCTGTTCGGAAGAATGATCCTTGCAGACATTTTGTCCACAAGTAGTACAGACACGCTCCAATTTCCAGTCCTTCTTTGCTGGACAAATGTAACATTGCTTTCTTTTTTTATCTCTTGGCTCTGGATGTTCCTGAAAACATATACCACATCTGATCATAGCTTCTGTTTGCCTTGGCAAGCATTTTGTGCTGCTTCTCTCTATCATGGAAGGTTCATAGCAAAGTTCCGTCAAGTATAGACGTCTCTTCTCCTTTCTGTTGGCATGGAATTCTGGATGAGTCTCTCTATAAACAATATAGGTATTGAGGGCTGACACCTAGCATATTATAAATAAAGAACTACAGGCCAACGTTTTGTCTGCTTCTTGCACGCATACTCGCCAATCATTTCGTCCATCTTGTCAACTGCTCCTTTGGTTTTATTATAATGCAAGATTATTTCGGGTTTCAGTTTCCTGTTATTAGTGTCTATACTTGCATCATGGTGCATTGTACTCTTTCTTAGCTTTATAAGACACCATTGTCGCTTGATTACAGAAGCCAAATACACGATCATAAAGTTGTCGATGTTGATTGTGCTTCATGATTGGAGGAATTTCTCAGCGGTCTTGCTTCATTTTACCAACAAGTGTAATTTGTTTCTGAGGCAAAAAATTGGCCAGTTCTAGATGGCTGAAGTAGTTGGCCATTGTTATATTATTTCCAGAATGGAAAATTGGTTTAGCAAGTGTTTTTACTTCGTCAGAACATAGGTTCTTCTGGACTGGAGCGTCAACATCTTTGCCACAGTAAATCAGACCATTCATTCCATAATAGCTTGCAGCATCACACATCCAGAAAATTTTAATACCATATTTAGCAGGTTTGCTGGGCATATACTGAATGAATTTGAAACGTCCCCTAAATGCAAGACGTTGCTCATCCACTGTCACATTTTCACTAGAATGGTAATGCTTAGTACAGTTCTTGATAAAAATGTTCCAGATGTAGCTAATGGGGGCAACAGTAAAGACAAAAAGACGTAGGATCACATGTAAACCTAGTACGGGCCTAAAAGGCCCCAGGTATGTGAATATGGGGTATTCACAAAAAAAGTTGTTATACCGAAATGCCTGTAACATAAAAATATATGAACAACTGGAAATGACTAACAACTATATACCTGAGGAATACCTAGAGTTTCAGAATTCTAACTAAAATAATCTTGCAGTAAATAGAAAACAATTAACAGAGCCGGCCTGCAAGGCCCCAGGTATGCATTCTAGGGTTAAAAATCTCAAGTCTTCCCATACTTATAAACTACTATATGTCCTGCATGAAGTGTTGTTCTATTTACATTCAGACACAGTGCTCTTTGCTGACATCTCTGGCCGAGACAGGAACTGTCCAAAGCAGGAGAGGTTTTCTATGGGGATTTGCTACTGTGTTGAACAGTTCCTGTCTCAGACAGAGGTGGCAGCAGAGAGCACTGTTTCTTGTTGTAAATAAAACAACACTTCCCGCAGGATATATAGTAGCTTATAAGTACTGGAAAACTTGAGATTTTTAAATAGCAGTAAATTACAAATCTGACGCCAGTTGACTTCAAAGAAATTTTATTTCTCTGGACAACACCTTTAAAATTACCCTGACTAACAGCGCGGTAACGGCACCAAGGAGAAAGACAAGACACATACCTTTCTCCTCAGTGTCCCAGAATGCAGCAAGAGTAAGTGAAAATACAAGATGTTAATCACCTTGGCAAAACAGAGGTGAAGGATTAAGACACTATTCAAAAACATATAGTTCAAACACAAAATATGACTACAGGCACAGTATCGGCCACATAGCATGAGGCGGGGGCCACACTGAGCTGCAAGCAGAGAAAATGGTCACACATTCCGCTAATCCACAGTTTGGAGGCAAATGTAGCTTTGTAGTTCAATACTGTGGAGCTCCAAAATCTTTTTAACCCCTTAACGTCGCATGACGGGTACACCTGTCATGTGGCCGTTAAGGGTGGATCAGAGAGGGCTCCCGACGGCTAATTGACTATTCAGATACAGCTGTCAAAGCTTTGACAGCTGCATATGAATAGTGGCTGTGCCCCTGTCCCTGGTGTCTAGTGGGGGATCTCCCCCCTGCGATGCGATCGCGGAGGGGAGATCCTTTGTAATGAGCCGGCCAGGGCTGCAGACCATTATAATAGAGCACCGATCTGATGGATCATTGCTCTATTATATACACAGCATTGGTCTCAATGGGAGATCAGTGCTGTGTATATAGAAGTCCCCCAGGGAGCTTCTAATTACTGTATGTGAAAACAAAATAAAGTGTTTTTATTAATGAAAAATCCCCTCCCCTAATAAAAGTCCAAATCACCTCCCTTTTCCCATTTTATAAATAAAAATAAATAAATAAACATGTTTGGTATCGCTGCGTGCTTAATCCCCCGAAATATTAATTTATTTAATTCATGATCCCTCGCGGTAAACGGCGTATGCCAACGGCGTAGTCCAAAATTGCGCATTTTTTCGTTGCATCAAATTCAGAAAAATTGTAATAAAAAGCGATCAAAAAGTGGCATATGCGCAATCAAGATACCGATAGAAAGTACATATCACGGCACAAAAAATAACACCTCACACACACCCATAGACCAAAGGATAAAAGCGCTTTAAGCATAGGAATGGAGCGATTTTAAGGAACATTTATTTCCTGTAAAAGATTTTATTTTTTTACGAGCCATCAATTAGTATAAAAGTTATACATGTTACATCTTGTTTTAATCGTACTGGCCTGAGGAACATAGATAGCATGTCAGTTTTTCCATAAGACACACAGCATAAAAACGAAGCCCCATCATATTGCATCATATTTTAAGCAAAAATTCAGCCTGTCATTGCAAAGTACAATTAGTGACGCAAAAAATAAGGGCTCATGTGGGTCCGTAGGTGTAAAAATGCAACTGCTATGGCCTTATACACACAAGGAGGAGGAAGCTTTGCAAGTTTTCTGTCAAACTCGTTAAGATTCGTGAATTGAATCTTAACACATTTCATTTAAAAAGCCAGAACTTTAGTAGTTAAAATACTGGGACTATTACAGAAGGGTGAATTTATTAAAGCATGTTGTTGTTGTTAAGGTGTCAAAAATTGAAAAATCACAATTTAAAAAAAATGTCAATCAGCCAGTCAGTCATCCAATTTCCGCCATTCCTCTCTACTCTATTCCTATATCACTCTGTTAGTCTCTCTCTGCTCTGCTGTAACTGCCTGCTGCCATCCTGCTGTCTCCTCCACACACAGCTGACTGGCCACCTCTGTTATCGAACCGCCTTATATACAGTAGAGGGGGAGAGGCTGACATCACAGAGTGGCCTGCAGCTGATTGGACAGGGGCTACGGATTATGGTTAATCCCTTTCTCCCGCTCCAGACAGCATGTGCGGCCACCATTTTGTTTTTATGCGAATTTCTTTAACAAATTGGTGGAAATTCACTTAACTGAACGAAGCAATTTGACAGCGCAATTCGCAGCGAATTTTGATTTCACTTTGCTTATCTCTCCATGTGAGGTCACTTCAGTATCATCATTTCAAATATAAAAGCAAGACCACTCTATAACACTTAAATGTGTAAACATGTAATATAACATAACTAGACACGAGCCAGGCAGCCTAAAATTAATTCCATGAGCTTCGTAAATTTTGGATCAAATTAGTTAATATTCCCATGTCAAAAGTGTCAAAAATTGGAAAACTACAATTTCAAAAAAGTCAATCATCAAATCTAATGAAACACAATTTGTATAAAACAGTAGGAGTGGATCCCAGTAAATTGGTATAACTCAATAACCTTATGTAGAGGGTTAGGGGAAGTGATGACAAAACATAGTAATCACTAAACTCAAGGAGAACAGTGAAAAAACTCCAATGAAGTACTCAATCAAGAGTCTCCACTGATGCCCCCAAAAATTTAAATATGCAAAACAAGAGTCCGTGGAGTCTCGGTTGCGAGTCTCAAAACACTGGATAGCCAGATATCTCTAGCCTGTTGCCACGGGGTGCCTCCATGATGGGGAGAGAACCACACCACCCTGATAAATAACCCCTTAAGTCCCACTCGGTTGCGAGTATTGGAATATAAACAGGGAAACACCAGGGTGGCCCCTTTTTGTCAATGTCTAACTCAAGGTACGAGTATTGCGATCATGACAAGGGCTTGCCAGGGCAGGCTTCCATCCACAGACAGCCGTTTTGGGGTATTTGCCCCTCGTCAGTGTGTAGTAGGATTCTGGCTAGTTGGGGCAATGACAAATCAACCAACAAAACACAGTAATCAGGGGAAGTGGTGACATCACAGAGGGGGCCTTCAGCTCCAGACAGCATGTGGCCGCCATTTTGTTTCTTTGAGAATTTCCTTAACGATTTGGCTGTAATTAGCTTCAAAGGACCAATTTGCAGTGAATTTTGATTTGCCAGATTCGCTTAACTCATCTCTAAACGTAACCATGGGCGAGAACACTAGTAGCATTTGCCTGCAATAACAGATGAATGTGGGTACAAAAGGGGTTGTCTAAGATGATATACACAACACTGCTAAAGCAGTGAGAGCCTCGCTGTGTTATGTACAGGTGGTGTACCCTTTTTTGAATAAGTTATATGATAATGCCTTTTTAGGCTATTTTTGATATTTGGTCGAATTTCTACCAGTGAACAAAACCATATTCTACAAGACAGAGGGCACAGCACTTTGATATTTCCATCAGCTTTATAGACTTTAGATGGATAGGCAGCACACATGCTAAACCATCACTCAATTTTATTTTATTTATATAGGAAAAATGTTCTGTTCACATCCAAATCAGAGGCTAGCATCGATTGCAGATTCTGTCATATTTGACGAAAAGAGTAAAGCTGTGTCAAAACAATAGACACCACAACGAATCCCAGAATAGGTCAAGGGGCTCCATAATATGATGGATCCAGGAATGTATTGTTTACAGTATAAATGAAAACTACAATGCAAGTATGTGATAGATAGATAGATAGATAGATAGATAGATAGATAGATAGATAGATAGATTTTTTTTCTAAAACTCTAATGAATGTTATCTGTGTTGTATTGTTTGCACTTCTTACTTCTACAAGGGTTTAGACTGAAACTTATGTCCTAGGTTTGTTACTTATTGAAGTAGTCTTTTTGAAGCATGTTCAATTAAACAAGTAGACATGAGTGAAAAATTGCCCATTGAAATTTATGTAGAATGTTTACGTCTGCAGCATCCCTTGATTCCTGAAAAACGATCTCATGATGGTAATGTTAGTACCAGGGCTGGCTTGCTTGGGCAAATGCTGGGGCCCACAGCGCCTCTTATGGGCCCACCAGTGGCGGATTATAATATGGGTGGTTCAGGCGGCTGACCTGAGGCTCCTGGAGCCATCTACTAAAGGGGAGCTACACAGGGCGCCATAAACTAAAGGGAGACTACACAGGGGGCCATAAACTAAAGAGGGACTACACGGGGAGCCATATACTGATTGGGGGCCATCTAATAAAGGGGATCTACACAGGGGGTCATGAACTAAAGGGGGACTAAACAGTGGGCCATGGACTAAGGAGAGACTACACAGGGGGCCATGGACTAAAGGGGGTATGGATGCTATATACTGAGTGAGGTCAATCTACTAAAGGGGACTACACTGGGGGCTATATAAAGAGTAGTAGATGGCCTCATTAGGGGAGGTTGTTATCTACCTCTAAATGGGTCAGTGTATGGGGGTTAGTGATATTTGTACAATGTATATTGGTTTTACTTTCTCCACAGAGGGACCCACTGAGGTTCTGTCACCCAAGAGCCCACAAAAACGTGTAGCCGACCCTGGTTAATACACTGAAGATTAAACTCGGCCTGCCCGACCAAAGCAAAGAATTTGTAAAGAAATTTATTTTCTATTTGTTATATTATATACATTGTGTGTCTACTATCCTTTATTTCAGTAAAGGTAGTATTTGATAGGGACTGACACCAGGAGCCATTAGTGACACTTGACCTCCCCAGTAACCTAGAGTAACACTATCTTTATGTAAATTGCCACAGTTGTAATTTTTTTACTGGAGAGCAAAACCAGAAATATAACAGGAGACGATAGTGCTTCATTGATGTTGGCAAAAAGAAAGGGAGAAAATTATTGTGGTGAAGCCTTCTTTCCAGCAAACACTATGATGAGGTGGAGAAGATGTTCATGCTACCAAAATTGCTGGAGCAGAGGTGATTGGTAAAATAAAAGGTACTACAGGATCAGTAATGCCGCTGACATGTTTGAAGAGTTGACCTTTTAGGCCCTGTTCACACCCTGTTTGGCATCCTATTGGAAAATATGCTGTTTAGTTTTTCATGATTAGAACACTGGTACGTCTGGTGCAACTGATCACTGTTTACAATAAAATTCCCTTTAAACAGAAAAAATGGTAATGGTAAGTCCCCCCTAAATTATATGGACTGTCAACTCTAGAGTTGAAACTGATATCCACAATGTTGATTGCAGTCCCTGTGCACACATCTCCAGTATGAACAGGGGCAGTAATATTCCATACTGGACATTGTGGGAGCTTGACTGTTGGATAATAGTTCTAACTACCAGGAATGAAGAACCATCCATTGCTTGCAGTTTAACCCCTTAGTACCCTTGTCAAATCATGACCATGGCAACTAAGGAGCTTCTGGTAATCTGCCACCCCAGATTGATGAGTTTTCACTGCAGCCAAATAAAGGGTCGAATAAAGGCCCTCAGGTCTGCAAAAATGGCTCTACCTGTCAGTATTATCCAGAGCAATTCTTGTCTGTGAATCGTGGAAACAAAAGGTCAGGTTGCAGATTAGAGCTCACAGTGGAGAATGGGGAGGAGGGGAAAAGGGGAAATGGGTCCTGTTTGAGTGAGAAATAGGGGGCCATTTGTGATGGGATTTGGGGGCAGTCTGAGCAAGAAGGGAGCGTAGAGGCAATGTGAAAACCAGGGAATATGAGAGTAGAATGTTTGAGAAATTGGGAACCTAGGAGGTATGGGGGTCAGCAATACTGTAGGAACATAGTGGGAATGTAAGGAAATGAGTGGAACATGCAGGCCATCTATGTGAAAAACAGCGGGACATAGAGGCATATGTGTGAAAATGGAGAAATAACAGACGTGTTAGAAACAGGAAGACATACTGTAGGAGGCTTGTGTGTGAGAAGCAAAAAGACATAGGATGTATGTGTGTGACAAGCGGGGACATAGGAGGCATCTGTGTAAGACAGTGCACATTGGAGGTATTTGTGTGAGATAGTGTACATTGGAGGCATCTGTGCGAGAAATGGTAACATTGGAGACACATGTGTGAGTAACAGGGGGACATAGGAGATATGTGTGAGAAACAAGGAGGCATATGAGGCATGTGTGTGAGAAACGGGGACATAGGAGATGTGTGTAAAACACATTGCACATAGGTGGCATGTGTGTAAGAAACAGGAACATTGGAGGCCTGTGTGTGAGAAACAGGGAGGGCATAGGAGATACACAGCCTGTGTCTCTGGGCTTTAACCCCTTCGTGCTGCAGCTAGTTTGGGCCTTAATGACCAGGCTAATTATTCAAAATCTGACCTGTCTCACTTTATGCTCTTATAGCTCAGTGATGCTTTAACGTATGCTAGCGATTCTGAGATTGTTTTTTCGTGACATATGGCACTTTATGTTAGTGGCAAAATTTGGTCACTACTTTGTGTGTTTTTTGTGAAAAACATCAAAATATCATGAAAAATTAAAAAAATTTGCATTTTATGAACTTTGAAATTCTCTGCTTCTATAAAAAGAAAGTCGTAGCACATAAATTAGTTACTAAGTCACATTACCAATATGTCTTCTTTATTCTGGCACAATTTGGTAAACATATTTTACTTTTTTAGGGTGTTATGGGGCTTAGAAATTTATCAGCAAATTATCACATTTTCGTGAAACTGATTTTTTTTAGGGACCAGTTCTTTTTTTAAATGGATTTAGAAGTCTGGTATCCTGAAAACCCCCATAAGTGACCCCATTTTGGAAACGACACACCTTAAAGAATTAATCTAGGGGTATAATGAGCATTTTAACCCTACAGGGGCTGGAGGAAAGTATTCACAATTAGGCAGTAAAAAAATGGAAAATTTAAATTTTCCAATGATATATACGTTTAGATTAAAGTTTCTCATTTTCAAAAGGAATATGAGACAAAAAGCACCCCAAAATTTGTAATGCAGGTTCTCTTGAGTACAACGGTACCCCATATGTGGGCGTAAACCACTGCATGGGCACACAGCAGGGCTCAGAAGGAAGGGAGCGCCAATTAGCTTTTCCAATGCAAATTTTGCTGAAGAAGTTTCTGAGCGCCAGGTGCGTTTGCAGTGCCCCTGTAGTGTCAGCAGAGAGAAAACCCCCCATAAGTCACCCCATTTTGGAAAGTGCACCCCTAAAAGAATTCATCTTGGTGTGTGGTGACCATTTTGACCCCACAGGTATTACAGGAAAGTATTCAAAAGAAGACAGTAAAAATGAAAAACTCGAATTCTTCCAATAATATGTTAGTTTAGTTTGAAATTTCTCAATTTCACGAGGAACAAGAGGAAAAAAGTACCCCAAAATTTGTAACGCAGGTTCTCCTGAGTACAATGGTACCCCATATGTGGGTGTAAACCACTGTATGGGCACACAGGAGGGCTCAGAAGGGAAGGAGCGCCAATTAGCTTTTTCAATGCAGATTTTGCTGCAGAAGTTTCCAAGCGACAGGTGCGTTTGCAGAGCCCCTGTAGTGCCAGCGGAGTAAAATCTCGCCATAAGTCACTCCATTTTGGAAAGTGCACCCCTCAAAGTATTCATCTTGGTGTGTGGTGACCATTTTGACCCCACAGGTATTAGAGGAAAGTACTCAAAAGTAGACAGTAAAAATGAAAAACTCAAATTTTTCCAATATTATGTTCTTTTAGTTTGAAATTTCTCAATTTTATGAGGAACAAGAGGAAAAAAGTACCCCAAAATTTGTAACGCAGGTTCTCCTAAGTGAAAAGGTACCTCATATGTGGGCATAAACCACTGCATGGGCACACAGGAGGGCTCAGAAGGAAAGGAGCGCCAATTAGCTTTTTCAATGCAGATTTTGCTGAAGAAGTTTCCGAGCGCCAGGTGCGTTTGCAGAGCCCCTGTAGTGTCCACAGAGTAAAATCTCCCAATAAGTCACCCCATTTTGGAAACTGCACCCCTAAAAGAATTTATTTTGGGGTGTGGTGAGCATTTTGACCCCACAGGTATTTGAGGAAAGTATTCAAAAGTAGACAGTAAAAATGAAAAACTCGATTTTTTCCAATAATATGTTCCTTTAGTTTGAAATTTCTCAATTTCACGAGGAACAGGAGAGAAATGTCACCCGAATATATGTAAAGCAGGTTCTCCTGAGTAGAAAGGTACCCCATATGTGGGCATAAACCACTGCATGGGCACACAGCCGGGCTCAGAAGGGAAGGAGCGCCAATTAGCATTTTCAGTGCAGATTTTTCTGAAGAAGTTTCTGAGCGCCAGGTGCGTTTGCAGAGCCCCTGTAGTGTCAGCAGAATAGATTCCCCCCAAAAGTCACCCCATTTTGGAAAGTGCACCCCTCAAAGAATTCATCTTGGGGTGTGGTGACCATTTTTACCCCACAGGTATTAGAGGAAAGTATTCAAAATTGGCCAGTAAAAATGAAAAACTCAAATTTTTCCAATAATATGTTGGTTTAGTTTGAAATTTCTCAATTTGACGAGGAACAGGAGAGAAAATGTACCCCAAAATCTGTAACGCAGGTTCTCCTGAGTACAACGGTACCCCATATGTGGGCATAAACCACTGTATGGGCACACAGCAGGGCTCAGAAGGGAAGGAGCGCCAATTTACAGGAGCAAAACCGCAGCTAGTAATAGTTATTAGAATAGCGCAGTTACTAAAATAAAATAAAAAAAATGAGATTACAGGTAATATGGGGTGGTTACGGGCAACCAGGGGTGGCTATGGGCAACCTGAGGTGGTTACAGGTAATCTGGGGTGGTTACGGACAACATGGGGTGGTCACGGGCAACCTGCTGTGGTTACGGCAACGTGGGGTGGTTACAGGCAACGTGGGGTCGTTACGGGCAATGTGGGGTGGTTATGGGCAACGTGTGGTGGTCACGGGCAACCTGCTGTGGTTACGGCAACGTGGGGTGGTTACAGGCAACGTGGGCTGGTTACTGGCAACGTGGGCTGGTTACGGGCAACCTGCTGTGCTTACAGACAATCTGGGATGGATACGGGCAACGTGGGGTGGTTACGGGCAACCTGCAGTGCTTACAGACAATCTGGGGTGGTTACGGGCAACGTGGGGTGGTTACGGGCAACCTGCAGTGCTTACAGACAATCTGGGGTGGTTACGGGCAACGTGGGGTGGTTACGGGCAACCTGCAGTGCTTACAGACAATCTGGGGTGGATACAGGCAACGTGGGGTGGTTACGGGCAACCTGCAGTGCTTACTGACAATCTGGGGTGGTTACGGGCAACGTGGGGTGGTTACGGGCAATGTGGGGTGGTTACGGATAAACTGAAGTTCTTATAGGCAATCTGGGGTGGATACCTGTAATCTGGCATGGGCACCGCAATCTGGAGGGGGTCAATGGCAATTTGGGGTGGTCAGAGGCGCCGTGGGGTGGTCAGAGGCGACGTGGGGTGGTCAGAGGCGACGTGGGGTGGTCAGAGGCATCGTGGCGTGGTCAGAGGCATCGTGGCGTGGTCAGAGGCATCGTGGCGTGGTCAGAGGCAACGCGCGGTGGTTACGTGCAATCTGGGGGGGTTACATGTAATCTGGCATGATTACGGGGAACCTGGGGGGGTTATGTGCAACCTGGAAGGGTTACAGACAATCTGGGATTGTTACTGATAAACTGAAGTGCTTATAGGTAATCTGGGGTGGGTACATGTAATTTGGGGTGGTTACGGGCAATCGGGAGGGGGTCACTGGCAACGTGCGGTGGTTACGGGCAACGTGCGGTGGTTACGGGCAACGTGCGGTGGTTATGGGCAATGTGCGGTGGTTACGGTCAATGTGCGGTGGTTACGGGCAACGTGCGGTGGTTACGGGTAATCTGGGGAGGGGTTAGGGGTAATTTGGGAGTAAACTGCAATTATTACTATAATAAAAAGTGTGTGTTTTATATTTTTGTATGTTTGTCACTTTTTGTACTTTACATATTCATTTTCACTGTATTACTATGATTACTGTGATATTTTCTATCTCAGTAATCATAGTTCAGTGACAGAGACCAAATTGGTCTCTGTCACTTTAAATTTTCAGAGTTGGCTGGTTCATAACCAGCCATGACGTCGAGGAGGAAGGAGCTCCAGGATCAGGTGAGTATATGGGGAAGGGGGGGTGACTGGGGGACGGGGATGACAGGGGGGGTGGGGGGCGACTTGGGGGGTGGGGGGACATCACTTTTTATCCCCTGTCACCAATCATTCATGGTGACAGGGGATAAAAAGTGCCAGGAGCACATGGTACAAGCGATCAGCGGTATATAGTATATACCGCTGATCGCTTGTACCGGGACCCAACAGGGGGGTCCCCGATGACTGCCCCATGCTCTCCGCTACCTCCGGTGGCGGAGAGCATGGGGCTTTCATTCATTTTAACTTTTCCATCGCTGTGAACCGACATTAGTCGGTTCACAGCGATGGCGGCGGCCATCTTGGAAATGATGGCCGCCGGGGGAGGGGGGTTAGTGATCGCCCTACTAGGGGGGGCTGATCTGAGGTCTGGGGGACACTTATTTCATCTCCCCCCGCCGTAGATTCACGGCGGGGGGAGATGAAAGGCGGCGGCAGCACCGGTAATCCCCTTTACCGACGGCCGCCGATATAACGTTAATAGCGGTGATCGTCGGTTAGGGGGGGGGGGGGCGGGACGGACCCCACACACTGCCCCAACCCCTCAGCTACCTCCGGTAGCCGGGGGGATGGGGTGGGGGCCGTCCCGGCCCCGCAGCCTTATTCTCTGCCATCGCCGTAAAAAACTGATGGCAGCAGAATAAGGACCCTTAGTGACCGCCGTAAAAAGCCGTATCGGCGGTCACTAAGGGGTTGATCATGTCCCTATGTAAATATATGCAAATCAGCTATTCTATTATTATCATTTATTATTGTTATTATTAGCTATTCTCTTTAATGCCACCTGTAGGGGGTAGTAATTAAGTCAAAGTCTAAACCATAAATGTGCCTTGAAACCTGACTAGGGTCTTACAGGCAAACCACAAAGTCTACGGAAAGGTGAAGAGGTCACTCTGTAAACAGATGATGTAGGATCTTTCCCTTCATCAATACAGAGCAATCCCTTATGGTAGGGTCACATGTAGAAAAAAAGTGCAGACTTTCCGCAGTGGAATTTCAATGGGGAGAATCAAGAGCATTTAGGTATTGTTCATAAAAAGGCCGTTGTTTTAGAATAATGGCCAATAAAAACGGCCATCATTTTGATGGTGTGTGAACATAGCCTAAAAGGGATCACTTAAGTGAACATTACCTTCTGTGATGCACATTTTCCTCACCTATTTTCTCTTTTAAGGAGCCTACCCCATAGTAATGCAAAAAATTAGATCATTAGGAATTTTTGGGTATAATTATGAACAGATGGAAATACACTTTTGCATTCTAACAAGAAAGTCTTGAGAGAGATCAATAACAAATGCAAAGGGTTTCCTTCCTTTTTGTTATTAATAATTTCTGACCTATTATCTGTATTCCTGGGTTTATCTTAATACAAGATTTATGTGTCTTGTTAGCCAAATGGATCTCTCAGAGACTAATTATTATTTCCGTTCTTCAGAGAGCGTTTTTGCTGTGAAGTAGTTAGCCACAGACGTATCTCAGAGTTATCAAGACTTATTGCTGTTGTCATTATTATTATTACTTAGGATAGAAAAAAATGTATTCCCCCTTTGCTCAAACATGGAAACAAAAAGAAAAAAAAAACAAGGGATGAAGAAACAGATGGTGAGGGAGATCCTTTACAACTTTGCAGTAAATATTCATACTGTAAAATGAGAAACGAAAATTCTAGAACATACAGTGCCAAATTTGGTTGCAAGAAAAGTGGAATTGGTTTTTAAACCTCTTAAGGATTTTGGCCTTGGGGTTAGAGCCGATTTTCATTTTTAATCTCAAAGAGCTATAACTATTTTACTTTTCCATATACATCACTAACAGTGAGGGGACGAGGAGAAGAGGTGGTGTGGGAGTGGGAGACACTAAAAGTGCAGTTAGAGAGATAAGAGGAGATCCAGGAGAAGGCTAAGCTGGTGATACCAAGGGATGAAAGAGTTTGTAGGAGGAGGGAATGGTCAACTGTGTTGAAGGCAGAATATAGGTCATGGAGAAGGAGCACAGAATATTGTCGAGTAGCTTTGGCATTTAACAGGTCATTGGCCATGCTTAAATTGATTACCATTTAATAATATAGGCGATTCCACATGCAGTGATACCAAATTTGTTTATTTTTTGTTTAGAGTTTTTTTATTTGGAAAATGGGAAAGGGGGTTAGTTAAAACTTTTATTATGGGATGGATTTATTTATATTTCTAAAAAAAATTATTTTTTTTTACTCATTTTTGTAGCCCTCCCAAGGGAACTACTAAGAGCAATACAATAAATGTTCGTAGGGATCCACAGAATCTGCACTTTATTGTTACAGACTGCTAAAGGCAGCCTGCAGCAATTACTGATCTCAGGCAGCCTGAAAACTCTCAGAGGCCTCCAACTGCAATGAGAATGGATTTGCTCCCCGCGAACATGTTGTGAGAATGTGACTCTTCCACCAAACCACCACTGACAGGTAATCCAGGCCATTCAAATGTTGAGGGCATCATTTAAATTGTTAAGTAGCCAGCACAGAGGATCGCCCAGTATGGAGAAGAGTCATGTTGTCACCCCTCTCAATACACCTTTACCGACACCACAATGCAATTGTACAGAAAAGTTAAGGGGTTAATGGTGGATGGCAAAACAATTGCTGCTTTCCTTTGACTGTCCATCATTGATTATGAGTAGCTGGCTGCTATCACCATCTATTAATCAAGCTCAATTCCTGGGCTTGCTTGGTAGTATAATAGCAATGGCATGTGTATAGTTACAGTACGATGTGCTAAAGTCCAGGTGTCCATGCCCTAACTGTCTAACTTATGTTGGGAAGGTGTTTAAGGAAATGTAGCTTAGACCATATTTATTATGTAGAAAAGGAGGAGGAACTGGTGCAAATTTGAATAAAATCTAAGCCTTTCAATTACAGGTATAGCTTCAACTTTAAGCAATTAGATATGGTATATGCCACCATGGTTTCCTAACATCTTTGACAAAGTACCCCCTTAAATACTAAATCACATCAAGTCACCCCAAGTGTATAATCATATACTGTGCAGCGCCAATTAAATGAACAGCACGAAAACAGAGCAAGGACCTCATGTAGATGGCCACATACGGCAAGTTAAGAATCTAGAATTTAACGTATATGGAGCCATTTCTAATATATTGCAAATGATTTATATTTACATTAAGCATTGGGTTAATTTGCTGCAATTAATGCTCATGGTCTGGTTAATCTGCAGATTCATTCAATTATTCCATCTCTTAATTATTCTACATTTTCCTATAAAAATATTTAACTTTACTTTTACATTAGCTAAATGACATATCCGCCGCTTATTCGAAAACTCAACAGTGTGACAACTAATTACATTTACAGTTTAGTCGAGATGGCTATATGGTTTCTTCCATCAAAATTCCAGGGTGGAATCAGTGAAGCACAAAAAATCCAAATGACTTATGCAGAATATAATATAAGTTGAGTTTTGAAGAATCCATTATGTCCACTTCAAAGAATTCAAGATTTTCAGCATATCCGGGTGAACTTGTTGACTATGCATACAACTTTTGAGAAAAAAAAAAAAGTAAGTTCTTTTCCGAAAAGTTCTACGGATTGTAATAGATGCAGATTTTCATTTAGATCTGCTTAAATTTACTCTGCATGACTCAGTCTGTGCAGAAGTTCTAGCACAGAGGTAAAAAAAAAAATCTGGGCATCTCATAGACCGCAATCCAAGATCTTCTTTGTTATGAATATGTATGATGCAGCTTGTGAATTTTGACCTTATAAACCTGTTCTCTGCATATGCAAAATGGACTAAAGTTAAGTAGAAGGGTCAAATAGCATACAGTTAAAATGTCAGCTGAAACTTAGAAGTTATTTGCTTAAGGAACAGAATAACGGAACAGGTGGAGGTATTTGGATGTCATATGGAAGAACGTTATCATTTGTGTTAGCAATAACGTTTTGGTACAACGGTTTATTATCCTTGTAAAGAAATAAATGTCTTGAAATCTCCGTCTTCATTACATAATAAAAATCTAGTGTCTCGATTGTATGTTGGTTGGTCCACAACAATGACATTTTATCACCAGACACCTACTGCCTCCTGCCATTGATCAGAACAGCTTGTGTCTGCCTGTCATAAATGAGTGCTATGTATTGAGGCATCAGCAATTCCTTTGTCTCTAGTGGATCTGGAAATCACATGACCACTTAACGGCGTATTAGTAAATTTTTAAAATAACTTGAGCCTGCAAAAAAAACGGAAGAACTAATATGGCTGTAATTTCTAATGCAATGCATAGGCAATTGTTTTTTAATTAGTAGTAATATATTACCGAACAGTGGGAATCCATCAATATTGTAAAAGAATTAGAGTAGACTAAAAAGGAACGGTAGTTTCAAAATCATTATCATTAGAACAAGTCTACATTACAGAGATGAGTATTTAGACTCTGTGGTCTTGGCGATCCCTAGTTGTTTAGCACAGTGAAGAGGTTGATACCCCCCTAGTGGTCTAAGGCAGTGCCGATCCCTAGTTGTTTAGCACAGTAAAGAGGCTGATGCCCCCCTAGTGGTCTAAGGCAGTGCCTTTTGTAAAAGATTATTACAAAGTGTAAACTGGGTAGATTTACAGCTCCTTTATTACCTGAATGGGGCTATGCTGGTGGCTGCTGCTTCACAAACTAGAAAAATGCCAATTGTCATCTCACTACAGGTCATGCAGGTACTACAGAACTACTGAGACATAGACTGTAAGGACTGCACCTGGTGACCATGGGCTACCTTAAGTGGGACCATCCAGACAATCAAAGTCCTCTGCTGTATGGGGCTCTAACCACTTTGTATCGGTGATGATACAATTGAGAGAAATACCTGTAACAACGGCTATGAATATCCGCCTATTGCTACTCGAGGGCATAGAGTGACAAATCCAGGAACACAGGCCCCACCTTTTTGCTCTCTTTGCTACTGACTGTTGTAGCTCCTCTTGACTTTTTCAGGGATTTTGAAGATAAAATAGTCCCCCAGTGTGTATAAGCCTTGGTCCCTGTCCATAGTAGCCTCACCACAGGTTTACTAGACCAGCATGGCTAGCACAGAATCTGGATAGTAGCCTCAACGCAGGTTTACTAGACCAGCATGGCTAGCAAATAATCTAGAATTATTCCACAACCTCAAAAGTGGGCCCCGGCCCCCGGGGCCCTGGAAAGTCTCTCAGGTTCTGTTTCTTCCACTGTCTGTCTCTTAAATTTTATGAAGGATTACCCAGAATAACTTCTCCACATGTATATAAAGGCCTCAGGCTGCAATGAAGTCAAAGGCAATGTGTAAGATACTTACCCCTCCAGGCTCCAGCAGCATTCACCTTCCCAGTCACTTACAGCTATTCTTAGCACAATGGCACCAAGCATCGCCATTGTTGTATTATCAATAGGTCTTTATGGACACAGAGCCAATCAGGTCTTTGGCTTAGAATCCAATCCTGCTACTCAGCCTTGTGTAGAAGCCATGCAGTCTCAGGGTATGTCTGTAGCTCGAATGGCACTTTAACCTCTTAAGGACATATGACGTACCCCTACGTCATATGTCCTCACTTGCACTTCAAAGCGGGGCCGCGCAGCGCTTTGAAGTGCCGCGATCCCGGGTGCCGCGAGTAGCCCGGGACCGCTGCTATTAGCGGGCACGGTCTGATCGCCGTGCCCGCTAATTAGCTAATCGGAGGCAGCTGTCAAAGTTGACAGCTGCCTCCGATTACCGGAGGCAACGTTTCCCTGGGGTCTAGTGGGGGAGATCGCTCCTCCGGGACCTTGTCCCGGAGGAGCGATCTCCGTTACTGATGCCGGCCGGGGACGCGTCCAAGATGGCGCCGTCCTCGGCTCGGCACTCGTTTGTTTTCGGCTGCAGCAGCCGAAAGCAAACGAGTGCCGATCTCATGGATCTCTGCAGCATATCTATGCTGCAGAGATCTCAATGAGAGATCCAAGTGTATATACTAGAAGTCCCCCAAGGGGGCTTCTAGTATATGTGTAAAAAAAAAAAAAAAAAGTGTTGTTTATAGTAAAAAGCCCCCTCCCCTAATAAAAGTCTGAATCACCCCCCTTTTCCCAGGTTTTAAATAAAAGTAAACAAATAAATAAATAAATAAACATGTTTGCTATCGCTGCGTGCGTAATCGCCCAAACTATTAATTAATCACATTCCTGATCTCGTACGGTAAACAGCGTCAGCGCAAAAAAATCCCAAAGTGCAAAAAATTGCGCATTTTTGGTCGCATCAAATCCAGAAAAAATTTAATAAAAAGCGATCAAAAAGACGTATATGGGCAATCAAGGTACCGATAGAAAGATCACATCATGGCGCAAAAAATGACACCTCGCACAGCCCCATAGACCAAAGGATAAAAGCGCTATAAGCCTGGGAATGGAGTGATTTTAAGGAACGTACATTGGTTAACAACGGTTTGAATTTTTTACAGGCCATCAGATACAATATAAGTTATACATGTTATATATCGTAGTGATCGTAACGACTTGAGGAACATGCATAACAAGTCACTTTTACCCCAGGGCGAATGGCATAAAAACACATTTCCCCCAAATAAAAGAAATGCTTTTTTTTTTTCAATTTCACCACACTTTGAATTTTTTTCTGGTTTCGCAGTGTACTTTATGCAAAAATTCAGCCTGTAATTGCAAAGTACAATTAGTGACGCAAAAAATAAGGGCTCATGTGGGTTTCTAGGTGGAAAAATGCAAGTGCTATGACCTTTTAAACACAAGGAGGAAAAACCGAAAACGTAAAAACGAAAATGGGCCCCGTCCTTAAAGGGTTAAAGAGAACCAATCACGGAAGAAATTTAAAAATTTTTTATTTTCTAATTCAATGTAATTATTTATTTAATTAACATTTGTAAATACTTTTATTTATTTTTTCGGCCGCGTTTTTGTTTTATTCACTTTTCAATTCACTGTCTCGCGTCAGCTCTTTTCAAAAGAGTTGGCTCGAGACAGGAAGCTCCAGTCATCCACAGCGGCAGCAAGGCCGGCCGCCGCCATCTTGATTACGTCATTTGCGTTCCAGTGGTGGAACGCAAGTAACGTAATCAAGATGGCGGCGGCCGGGCCGAACAAGAGGAACAGGTATAGTATAAGATACAGACTGCAACAGCAGTCTGTATCTTCATTTTGTCTATTTATGAAGATACAGACTGCCTTTGCAGTCTGTATCTTATACTTTACCTGATCCTCTTGTCCGTTGCAGTCTGATGCCGGGCGCCGCCATCTTGAATACGTCACTTGCGTTCCAGCGGTGGAACGCAAGCGACGTAGTCAAGATGGCGGCGCCGGCCTTGCTGCAGCAAACAAGAGGAACAGGTAAAGTATAAGATACAGACTGCAAAGGCAGTCTGTATCTTCATAAATAGACTGCCTTTACAGTCTGTAGCTTATACTTTACCTGATCCTCTTGTTCGGTGCTGGAAGGCCGGGCGACGCCATCTTGAATACGTCACTTGCGTTCCAGCGGCGCCCGGCCTTCATTCAGCTATCAAGAGAATTGGGTAAAGGGATAAGATACAGACTGCACAGGCAGTCTGTATCTTCATAGATAGACTTAGGGAGAGATTTCCTTTGATAATAGGGACAGTGATTTTTAGGTGATTGGTCCTCTTTAAGCATTTCCAGAACCCAAGGTGGAGCTTTCAGACCACTTTTTAGACGTAGGAAAGTATTTATTTTGTAAGAGCTGCAAACTGTATATCTGTCTAGGGGTCCTTTTACACAGGGAGATTTATCTGACAGATTTTTTGAAGCCAAAGCCAGGAATAGATTTAAAAAGAGGAGAAATCTCAGTCTTTCCTTTATTACCTGTTTATATTCTTTTATATTTTGTTTATATTCTGTTCCTTGCTTTGGCTAAAAAAAAATCTGTCAGATAATCTGTCAGTGTAAAAGGACCCTTAGGCCCTTCTCTTCAGGCACCGAACACCAGAAGGGAATAATTATCTCTGTTACAGGAGACCCTCAGGCTTGGAGCTGAGACAAGGCCATAAATCGTCACCCAACCCATGACAGACATGCACAAAATGGGTCAGAGAGGGACTTAAAATTTTCCTTTATCATCAGGATAGGGGGAAAGTAGGAGATTGCGGTGGGTTTGATCTCTGTTCCCCCACAATCTCCATATCGGGCACATACGGCATGTGACCCGCGGTTTTATTCATATCAATGTAGCGATGGATAAAGCCGAGAACGCCTGAAGAGTGCTGTACTTAACTCTTTCCGTTGGCTCTATTCTATACACAGAAGCCGGGGCCGATACGGACATAGGCGGTTGGCACAGAGGTCGGACAGCCCGAGATCTCCTACTTTCCCCCTATCCCTTTAACATTAGTAAATAAAATGTACTAACACTGTTCTTCTAGGAGTATAGAAATCTTTAATTGTTTACCCCCAAAAATGGGCCTTTGCATTGATACCTGTAAGGCCTGATTGACTGAACTGCTACCCAAGCTTCCTTGTAATTTCGCTGTTTATGCTATATTTTTTAGTCCTCATCAATGGATGTTATGTAGAAACATATCTGTCAATTACATTAAATACGTGTTAAAGTATCACAACCCCCTGCCAGATTGCCCATATGCACAGCGTGTCAGAGAACCACTTTAAGGCATTGACAGTGTTCTTGATTTTAACAGGATTTTTTTTTTTTTGTGACTTGTATGTGGTTTATAAATACAGATACTCATCATCATAGTTCTCACTCTTAATTTAAAGTATTCGAAGAAAATGCCATAATAATGTGAACCTTTACTATGAATGTAAATTCCTTGATAAATAAAGAACCTTGTTTGTATATGACAGTGTAGGTATTGGTTTTAATGTACTCGCTATATCTGCTATAAGCTAGGCAGTGTATAACCTTTGATATCTGAGCTCATAAACAGGTATTTATTTACCCACTCAATAATGCATCTTAAAAAGAAAAAAGAAAGAGAGAGAGAGAGAGAGAGAGAGAGAGAGAGAGAGAGAGAGAGAGAGAGAGAAGAATGTTTATTGGGCGCAATACAAATAACTTGAGATCTCGCTTATGAAAAACAAGTACATTCAAGAAAATAACCCCATAAACAAAAAGAATGGTTTATAAAATGCTTTTATTACTTTTAAATTAAAAGTAGAATTTTACTGGAGCAGGTTCCTCAGCAGATATCTTTTTATTTTTATGTGTTTTCTACTGGTAATATTACTTTACAAGACGATACAAATGTTTCAGATTAAGTCAATGCATGCGACAATGGAAGTGAAAGTACCCAGTGTATTTTCTTTGTGAGCTTTTTCAAATATATTCTGTTTTGTAGAATAATATTCAGCGTTCTACTTGTATTACAGCAAAGCTGGGACCAGTTAAGGCGCTACGGGGAGCTGTTTATGAACGCTGCTGTTCACTATTTATTTATTTAAGTTTTTCGAAAATCCTCTCAATAGAATATTTTCATTTCCATTTAAACCCTAACTGCATCAACGACACAATTCCACGTTTGGCAAAAATGAGAAAACTATTTTGGCGTAAAAAAAAGCTAAAAATAAAGTCGACCGTGTTGTTTTAATAAACTGTAGTACAGTGTAATGGAAACTTTAACATCCTGCAGGAAAATATACAGTGTAAGGCTATGTTCACACAACGTATATTTTCATAAAAGTACGGCAGTTGTTGCCGATTGCAACAACGGCCGTGATTAATACGAAAATATACGTTACGTTGCCGTCTATGTAATCCCGGACGGAGTGTATACTATTAGATACCTGCGACGCGAGAAACTGACATGTTCGATGACTATTCAATAAATGGCGGCCGCAGAAAACCCTGTCACTTAATGCTCCATTGTGTGCAGTTCTGATGTGGGCGTGCATGGATGCGCCCGCATCAGAACTCATCGGCGTTAAAGATCATCCAGCCGATACTTGCAGTACCGGCCGGGATGATTTTCACTGACACCGGCCGTTCTTTGACCCGTCCGGGTGACAAAACAGCCGGTGTCTTATGTTTTGTGAACATAGCCTAGATAGGATAATATAATAAGTAAAGTACCCATAGCATAAATATATGAATGACAATTTAAAAGGGTATTCTACTCAAACATAACTTTTGATATGTTGCTGTCCAAACAATGACAAACAATTTATTCCATACTTAGTTTCTATTAAGTCTCCTTCTCCCAAGTCTGAACTGCTGCTTTCTGCTGAAAACACACAAATCTGTGCGTGAGCTCTTCTCTCTTTGTCCCCCTCCTCCAACCTCTCTTCCAAGACAGTTGATGTAAACAAGTCCCTTACTGGCTTTATCTGTAACTTTGTAGCTTCTTTGTAATGCTGGGAGGGTTAATCTGAGGTCAAGTTGCTAATAAATTGTTTGGTTAATCTTTTCTGCATTACAAAGAAGCTACAATGTTGCAGATAAAGCAACTCTGGGACTTGTTTACATCAGCTGTCAGGAACCGGACAGCAAGACAAGATAGTGAGCCCTAAGCTCAGCCCAGCCCACTGTCCTCTACCTACTTGCCACAATCCGCCCTAAGATGGCGGCGAGCAACTTGGCGGCGGTCCCTGCACTGGCTAGGTCAGGGATAACAAAAGGTTTTTTGACAGAGTAGGAGACAGGGGTATTAGAAGTGTCAGAGCCTACTTTTTCCCTATGTCTGTCACGGAGTCTACGGTCTATGCGGATAGCCAGATTCATGGCCTGCTTAAGGGTGGAAGGTTCTGGATGCCCTGTCCAGGCATCCTTAATGCCATCAGACAACCCCTGCTTAAATTTGCATCTAAGTGCCGGGTCATTACATCCGGATGGAAGGCACCACTGGCGGAACTCGGCACAATACTCCTCCACTGGTCGCTTGCCCTGCCTCAAAGTTGTCAACTGCCTCTCAGCTGCTGCTGCCCTGTCAGGGTCATCATAGAGTAACTCCAAAGCAGCAAAAAACTGTTCCACAGAAGACAATTCAGTGGCATCTGGAGGCAAAGAAAAGGCCCACTCCTGCGGAGGTCCTTGGAGGTCCTTGTAAGAGTGACATAACTATGCCCACTCTCTGGCTCTCATCCCCAGAGGACCGGGGACAAAGTCTGAAAAACAACTTACATCCCTCTCTGAAGATTCGAAAGGCCTTTCTCTCGCCTTTGAACCTATCAGGAAGCTGCACTGGAGGTTCTGGGGGAACAGCAGCAGATAGCACAGCATTCTGGCCCAGGAAGGACTCTACCTGCTACACCCGTTGTGTAAGGTCCAAAACAAGCTGGTTGAGACTTTGCATTTGCTCAACCAGGGCTATTATAGGGTCCATGGCCAGGTGGGGAGAGAGAAGAAAAAAAAAAAGTATGGCTGGTTATTCTGTCAGGAACCGGACAGCAGGACAAGACAGTGAGCCCTAAGCTCAGCCCCGCCCACTGTCCTCTACCTACTTGCCACAATCCGCCCTAAGATGGCGGCGAGCAACTTGGCGGCAGTCCCTGCACTGGCTAGGTGGAACACAAATATAAGACAGACAGACAAAACACAATGAAGAATTGTAAAAGAATAGTAAACAGTCCGGGTCACAACAATCGGGCAGCAAAAGTACAAAATCACAATTCTATAAACGTAGTCAAAGTCCAGGCAATATAGTCAAGGGCAGGCGGCAAGCAAGGGAGGTCAAGGAATAAGGCAAAGATCAGGGATAACAAATACACAGAAGATACAAGCGGGCAGAGACAAGTCATTAACCAGCAATAAGTGCACAGACTGAGGTTTGTTATATAGGAGGCCAGGGCTCTGGTCCAGAACGTAATTGGACCATCCCCCTGATCTCCAAGCACAGACAGCTGAGAACAAGACAGATCCACTGGCAGGATGACCTGTCAGTCACAGCAGAACCAGAATACAGATTAACCATGACATGGCCAGACAGAACTCAGCAGGTGAAGTCGGGTGTGTCTCCCAACCCAGGTGAGCAATAAACCAGAGTTCACACACAGCAAAACAAAACACAGAAACAGGATACAAGAAAATCAGTGCCTTCTCGGCCGAACAGCACGAGCAGAGGGGCGCATAATGCTCCGCAGAGATGCCATCCTGACATCAGCTGTCTCAGAAGGGAGGGGGGAGGAGGGGCAGATGGAGAGAAAGGCTCACACACAGATTTTTGTGCAGTCAATCCGCCCACATTATGATCCGCTACTGCCCCCCACCCTCCACACGCTGTCCCCAAAAAACACTGCCTGCCTCCCCTCCCTGCTGACCCCAATAAACATAATGTTTGGTCCCTTGCTGCTACCCCCAGTAAGCATTGTCCACCGCACTTCCGCTGCCCCCAATAAACATATTGCCAACTCAACCTGATGTTGCGCCCCCACCCCAAGGTCACAGCAGCACAGAGGATGTCAGGAGAGGAGGGGGCTGATCTTATAGAGGAGGTCACAGGGTCACAGCAGCACAGAGAATGTCAGGAGAGGAGGGTGCTGATTTTATAGGGGAGGTCACAGCAGCACAGAGGATGTCAGGAGAGGAGGGTGCTGATCTTATAGGGGAGGTCAAAGCAGCACAGAGGATGTCAGGAGAGGAGGGTGCTGATCTTATAGGGGAGGTCACAGCAGCACAGAGGATGTCAGGAGAGGAGGGTGCTGATCTTATAGGGGAGGTCACAGCAGCACAGAGGATGTCAGGAGAGGAGGGTGCTGATCTTATAGGGGAGGTCACAGCAGCACAGAGGATGTCAGGAGAGGAGGGTGCTGATCTTATAGGGGAGGTCACAGCAGCATAGAGGATGTCAGGAGAGGAGGGGGCTGATCTTATAGGCGAGGTCACAGCAGCACAGAGGATGTCAGGAGAGGAGGGGGCTGATTTTATAGGCAAGGTCACAGCAGCACAGAGGGTGTCAGTAGAGGAGGCTGCTGGTCTTATAGGGGAGGTCACAGCATCACAGCAGCACAGAGGATGTCAGGAGAGGAGGGTGCTGATCTATAGGGGAGTTCCCAGCAGCACAGAGGATGTCAGGAGAGGAGGGTGCTGATCTATAGGGGAGTTCCCAGCAGCACAGAGGATGTCAGGAGAGGAGGGTGCTGATCTATAGGGGAGGTCACAGCAGCACAGAGGGTGTCAGGAGAGGAGGGTGCTGATCTATAGGGGAGGTCACAGCAGCACTGAGGATGTCAGGAGAGGAGGGTGCTGGTCTATAGGGGAGGTCACAGCAGCACAGAGGATGTCAGGAGAGGAGGGTGCTAATCCTATAGGAGATGGTCCCCCTTTTCCCCCCTTATAGATGGTCCCCCTCTTTCCCTCTTTATAGATGGTCCCTCTCTTTCCCTCTTTATAGATGGTCCCCCTCTCTCCCCCCTTATAGATGGTCCCCCTCTCTCCCCCCTTATAGATGGTCCCCCTCTCTCCCCCTTTATAGATGGTCCCCCTCTTTCCCTCTTTATAGATGGTCCCCCTCTTTCCCCCTTTATAGATGGTCCCCCTCTTTCCCTCTTTATAGATGGTCCCCCTCTTTCCCCCTTTATAGATGGTCCCCTCTTTCCCCCTTTATAGATGGTCCCCCTCTTTCCCCCTTTATAGATGGTCCCCCTCTTTCCCCCTTTATAGATGGTCCCCCTCTATAGATGGTCCCCCTCTTTCCCTCTTTATAGATGGTCCCCTCTTTCCCCCTTTATAGATGGTCCCCCTCTTTCCCCCTTTATAGATTGTCCCCCTCTATAGATGGTCCCCCTCTTTCCCTCTTTATAGATGGTCCCCTTCTTTCCCCCTCTATAGATGGTCCCCCTCTTTTTCCCTTTATAGATGGTCCCCCTCTTTTTCCCTTTATAGATGGTCCCCCTCTTTCCCTCTTTATAGATGGTCCCCCTCTTTTTTCCCCTTTATAGATGGTCCCCCTCTTTTTTCCCCTTTATAGATGGTCCCCCTCTTTTTTCCCCTTTATAGATGTCCCCCTCTTTATAGATGCCCCCCCCCCCCCCTTGCACAGCAGTCAGTAAATAAAAAAAAAAACACAACTCACCTGCCATCCGTTCCCCCGTCGATCCTCTCGGCTCCTGGTCTGTCCCCGGCTGCCTCCGGCTGATGTGCGGCTGCCGGGGGTGTCTCGTCCTATCCCCGGCAGCGCGCGAATCACACAGCTCACTGTGCCGCCTGGGCCCTGACTTCCGGTACAGAGCGTCTCTAACGTGCGCTCTTAATACCGGAAGTCAGGGCTTAGGTGGCACAGTGAGCTGGCCTCCCCTCCCCCGGCTGTTGGTCTATTATTCTAGTTGGGGTTACTAATTGCCCTTTGAATGCTGCTTAATTAAAAAGTCCATTGAATTTATTAGTAAAAATGGAGAAAGAACAGTGACAAAAGAAAAACTGTGTGTGAACTAATAAAAAAAAGTCCGTTATTTGCAAAAGTCGTCCGAAAATAATGTTCATGTTCATTATTTTGACGTCCATGGTAAAAACATCCGTTATTCAATACATTGTGTGCTTTGGACATCCGTCTTCCTGTTGACTTTAATGCATTGCCATAGCAGTCATTTAAATCGCGGAAATTTTGGACGTTATTTAAAATTTCAAAATCGGACGCCTTTTGCCTATTTTGACTTTGTGTGAACATAGCCCTACACCTGTTTCCAGGAGTAAACCATAATGAATTAAGCGCCTCCTGCCTTCATTGAATAGTGGCCGCACAAAACTGTCCATGCAGGCAATGTAAAGCACTTTACATTGTGTGCTATGCACCCACATCCCAATTCTAAAGAAATTCTGTTTATCTGGCCTGTTCTGCAGTGCTGGCTGGGATGAACTTCACTGACACCGGCCATTCTGTGACACGTTGTGTGAATCAGGCCTAAATCAGTGCAAAAGCATAATGTCACACAAAGAGGGAAATTTACTAAGGAGTCTAATTTGTGGGACTCTTCTAATTAGGATTGGTGTATATTTTGTTAAAATATCTTGTGGCTGATTTATGAAAATGTAGCACTGCCATACTAAATGTATTAAAGTAAAAACTGTGCGCAGTAAAGGAATGAAGGATGAGGCACTCGTAAGTCCATAAAACATTCAGAACTTTATTCCACCACTTGTTACATCAGGTGCTTATGGACGCGGTCAGGTGAGTGAACGGGCGACAGCCTGTTTCGCGTGATGACGTTCACGCTTCCTCTCAGCCCTAACGTCACTCCGTAACCTTGCCCCTTTTAACTATGTGCTGATTAAAAAACTCTAACAGAAAATTAAAATCAATACAAAAAAGGTACAAAGTACATATCATTATCTTTAGCTATTGCAACACTATACCTATATATATCTATCTCTCTATTATTCATCTATAACCATGTACGTCAGAGCGATCATTTAACCCTAAAGGTCCTAGAGCATCTATCTTTAAAATTAATTCAGTTTCTCTTTTCATTAGATTTTCATGTCTATTCCCTCCCATCACGGGATTTCTAACTTGTAACAACCCCATAGAGCACAATTGTGTTGTATCACCATCATGGAATTTATGCATGTGTTCTATAACCTTGGGGCATCCTTTACCTGTGCGCACAGAGCGTACATGCTCAGAAAACCGATGGTACAGAGGTCTGATGGACTTACCAATATAGTAGTGCCCACAACTACACAGAAGTGCATAAACCACATGCGAAGAGCGGCACTGATTTTTTGACAGATTGTGGATGATAGCTATTATATTCCAACAATGTGTTTGTGGCTGTCTCCTTACGATACCCACTAACCGATAATTCTCCTCCAGTCAACTGTAAATGAACATCCAAGGAATCCAATTCATTTTGACCATAATTCGCAGTGAATGACATACCAAAACGGTTACCGTTCATATATGTCACAAACTGATTGAACTGTAAACTTGACCCGGTCCACACAATTAATACGTCATCTATATATCTCATATAGAGAGCAATTTTAGATATGAATGGATTTTGCACATCGCAGTTTACAGCATTAAATAAACGGATGGAGAAAGAGATTGTACCGATACAACAGGAGATTAAAGAGAGAAAGAGAAATTAGTTTCTAAGAGACAAGCAAGACTATGACTCTGGAAAGACGTTTCAATGGAATCCACGCAAAATGAGACGTAACAGAAAACCAATATCTCAAAGAAAAAAGTCGGAGTATTGAACTACGGACTCCGGCTCCGATTCCAGTGGAGATCCAGTTGTAGTTACCTCTAACCCTGACAGCTCTGTAGCTGTAGAGGGTAATCCCCCTTTAGGAGGCGCGTACGGCGGGGTGCCAGAAGCAAAAGCAGCATGAAAGGAGGTGTCAAAAGGAAGCAAGTTTTGTCCAAAGGTCTAAATTATTGCATTGCATCTGATTTTGATTATACTGAATTCTTACTTGACTTGCACAATGGAATTAGAAAGTTAAATAAAAAAAAAAATTCACAATAAACCACAGGGTATGAGCTCAGAAGAAATGGTAGCTGAAAAAAACCTGTAAGTATTAGCCCGTTGAGATTCAGTATGAGTCCACACTTTGATAAACAAGACAGAGTAATATTTCAAACATTGATGGAACTACAGGGAGTTACATCGAGTGGTCAGGTGAGAGAGGAAGAATTTTTTAAGGGACCCGTTGAATCTACTTTTAATCCCCCCTTGTCTGCTGGTTTATCTCTGGACCTTTTTGAACAAAGTGTTATACGAGAAGTAAAATGTCTTATATATCCCAAGGCAAAGAAAAATCTGTCACTGCCTGAATGGGAAGCATTGAAATGGTTAAAGTCCAGAGAAAAGGTAATCATAAAACCAGCAGACAAGGGGGGCAATGTAGTTTTATTAACGGAAGATTATTATGTAGAAGAGGCCATGCGTCAATTATAGGATGTTAATACATATGAGAAATTAAGTAAGGATCCTATGCATGATTACCTGAATAAATTGAGGTCCTTATTACGCAGGGGCGTAGAACAGGGATTAATGTCCAAAAGATTTGCAGAAAAATTAGTAGTTGAGTTTCCGTGTAAACCCTACTGGTACTGGATCCCCAAGATCCATAAATCTATCGAAAGTCCTCCGGGGCACCCGATAGTGGCAGGTAGGGGATCAGTTACTGAGGCAGTTTCAAAATATTTGGACTGGGTTCTGCGCCCGCTGTTGCAAAATGTACCCTCGTATCTCCATGATACAAAAGATCTACTCAAAGTGTTGGATGATTTTGTATGGGTAGACGGCATGACATTGGTATTGACGTCGAGAGCCTATACATCTGCATCCCACAGGATGCAGGTGTACAGGCGGTACGGCGTCAACTAAACAAAAGTGGAAATTGTGATGAGAAGTTTTCTACCTTTGTTTGTGAGCTGCTGGAGTTCGTGCTCCATCACAATGCCTTCCAGTTCGCTGACCAATGGTATTGTCACCGGACTGGAACGGCGATGGGCACGCCGGTAGCACACACTTTCGCAAACCTGTACCTGGCAGAGTTAGAGGATGAGATTATTTTCAATGTGCAAAATCCATTCATATCTAAAATTGCTCTCTATATGAGATATATAGATGACGTATTAATTGTGTGGACCGGGTCAAGTTTACAGTTCAATCAGTTTGTGACATATATGAACGGTAACCGTTTTGGTATGTCATTCGCTGCGAATTATGGTCAAAATGAATTGGATTCCTTGGATGTTCATTTACAGTTGACTGGAGAAGAATTATCGGTTAGTGGGTATCGTAAGGAGACAGCCACAAACACATTATTGGAATATAATAGCTATCATCCACAATCTGTCAAAAAATCGGTGCCGTACGGGCAGTTTGTCCGTTTACGGCGCACTAATAATTCTGGGGACATGTTTGAACAACAGGCTGACGACCTTAGCAGGAGATAATTAGATCGGGGATATCCCAAAGAAATTATAGACAAAGCGAGAAACAGAGCTAGAGCACTCAATAGAGACACTTTGATTCATATAGCTAAATTTAGACAGAAAAAATCGGACAGGTTTGATTTTGTTTTCAGACATGGCCCCATGAATGATGTCATACGATCAGCGATTAATAGAAGTTGGAGAATGTTGGAAAGTGATGAAGCACTAAGGGACATAGTAGACAAAAAACCTATATTGGCATTACGAAATGTAAAACAATCCGCAATGAATTGGTGAGGGGACGTTTTAGACCACATAGGGATACGAGCACAATGTGGCTTAATAGAAGTGATGTAAAAGGTAATCATAAATGTGGTAGATGTAAATATTGTAATCAGTTTAATGATGTTGACCATATTCAGTTGGGAGGTACACAATGGCAAGTCAGGGACTTCCTGACCTGCCGCTCTTCGCATGTGGTATATGCACTTCTGTGTAGTTGTGGGCACTACTATATTGGTAAGACCATCAGACCTCTGTACCATCGGTTTTCTGAGCATGTACGCTCTGTGCGCACAGGTAAAGGATGCCCCAAGGTTATAGAACACATGCGTAAATTCCATGATGGTGATACAACACAATTGTGCTTTATGGGGTTGTTACAAGTTAGAAATCCCGTGATGGGAGGGAATAGACATGAAAATCTAATGAAAGGAGAAACTGAATTAATTTTAAAGATGGATGCTCTGGGACCTTTAGGGTTAAATGATCAATCTGACGTACATGGTTATAGATGAATAATAGAGAGATAGATATATATATATAGGTATAGTGTTGCAATAGCTAAAGATAATGATATGTACTTTGTACCTTTTTTTGTATTTATTTTAATTTTCTGTTAGAGTTTTTTAAGCAGCACCTAGTTAAAAGGGGCAAGGTTACGGAGTGAAATTAGGGCCGAGAGGAAGCGTGAATGTCATCACGCAAAACAGGCTGTCGCCCGTTCACTCACCTGACCACGTCCATGAGCACCTGATGTAGCAAGTGGTGGAATAAAATTCTGAATGTTTTATGGACTTACGAGTGCCTTATCCTTCATTCCTTTACTGCGCACAGTTTGAAGTAAGTTCTTTATCTTTCCGGATGATTGAGCACTGTGATAGTCAAAGGGTCAACTACTAGCAGGACATACCATACACGTACTGGGATCTGTAGTGCCGAGGTACAGTATTTATCTTTTGCATGCATATTAAAGTAAAAAGTCGCAAAAAAAAAAGTCACCAAAAAAAGCAAAAATTGTGCAAGCATATTCACCTGCTATTGACCAGACATAAGCCTGCACCTGTTTGTGCAACTTTTTAAAAAGTCGCAAATGATAATTTGTGTGCTAATCTCGGATTATTCACCGAATTATTCACCTGTCGAATACTGGTTCATAAATAGAACTTAGACCAAAAATGGGCAAGAAATTTAATTATTTAACAACAAATAGGTGCAAAACCGTAACAAATTTCCCCCATTGACTTTAATGTTAAAGACCAGTGTCCAACAACCAGTTTCACAAGGCAAGCAGTTTGACAGATGTATGGTTGTGAGACAGCTAGTTAAGACAGCAGCTTCTCTCCTTAGCCCTGTCTTCTGCCCTTTGACCAAGCCTGCCCCCTTTGGTCTTTTCCAGTAAAAACTGACTAAGGCTATGTTCACACATTTTTTTCAGCTCCGTTTAAAATGACGTCCGTTATTTTGAGTCTAAAATAACGGACGTTTTTTAGCAGCCTAGCCTCCCCTTAGTGCAATGACTGATGTTTGCACATTATTCTAGTTTGGGGTTACTAATTGCCCTTTGGGTGTGTCTTAATTTAAAAGTCCATTGAATTTAATAGTAAAAACGGAGAAAGAACGGTGACAAAAGCAGAACTGCATGTGAACAACTAATAAAAAAAACGTCCGCTGTTTGCAAAAGATGTGCGAAAATAATGTTCATGTTCATTATTTTGACGCCCGCGGCAAAAACGTCCATTATTTTATACGCTGTGTGCATTGGACGTCTGTCTTCCCATTAACTTCAATGCATTGCATTGCAGTCAGTTAAATCTCGGCAAAAACGGACGTTATTTTAAATATAATAATTGGCCTCCTTTTTAATATTTTTGACGTTGTGTGAACATAGCCTAACAGAGTTGGCAAGATTATTCCCATCATTCATTCCTTGTGAGACATCCTTCCTTCTTCTGTAACCACAAATCGCACTCTATTTCTCAGTGATTCCATAATGTTAGTGTTGACAAGCTACAGTCATATAGAATATTCTTAATTAGAGGGATTATCCAGCCTTATAAAATTAATGACCTATCCTCAGGAGACCCAGTTACAGTTTCTCCACCGATCAACTGTTTGAAGGAGCTATGGTCTTGCAAACTCTTCACTGTTTACTAGTCATTATTAGTAGATATGATCCAACATCAAAGTGGTGCAGTTGTTTATTTATTTGTTTACTTATTTATTTATTTTTACTTTATTCTTCAAATATTTATACAATACAATCTGTAGTAATTAAAATGCTTCCTCGCTTTAGTTTATGTGTTTCTGGAGCATCCTGTACTCTTAGTCATTGCTGTAAAAAAACAACCTTTCCTTAAAAACTGGCCTTGTGCAACAATTTGTGACTTTTCTACATCAAAACAAAGGCGAAGAAGTTTAATACATTTTCCTCAATATATTTATATTAACCTGACTACAAAATTGAGTTTTAAATGAAGCTCAAAAGCTAAATTCCTCAATGAGACCTCAAGGTAACTAAAGATGATCGAACATCGGAAAATCTTAGGTTGTATAGAACTCGAACCTTGTTGACCCTTCCGCATTTGATTCCCGATGCCTTCCCGGTCCGTGGGGAAGGAGGGGACATCCCGGGTACCACCTGGAATTCCGAGATTCAGCCTAGGTAATAGGCTGAATCCCGGAATTCCAGGTGGTACCCGGGCTGTCACCTCATTCCCCGCGGACCGGGAAAGCATCGGGAATCAAATGCGGAAGGTTCGACAAGGTTCGAGTTCTATACAACCTAAGATTTTCCGATGTTCGATCATCTCTAAAGGTAACCAAGAAGTAGGAGAAAGTGTAGGGACATCACTATACTGTCTTCTCCCCTCACTGAAATATTGCCAAAATATGGGCCAAAGAGTAGGAGTAAGACAGGTTGCATCAAGTACAGGGAGTTACTAAAAAAATGCCAATGTTAAAATAGCCACAAAACACAATAGATGCTGGTAAACAAGCACTGTAATACTGGAGACGTTCATCTTTAGTTCTAAAAAAAAAAAGCTACATTATATTCCATTAGCTGTGTTTAAATTGTGAGTGAAGACTTGTTCATAATAAAAGAAAGCAGCAGCATCACTTTGGCAACAGAATGGGGAACAGAAGGGCGTCACCATAGGCTTGTGTTGGCCATCAGGGATATACTATCTTAATGTCTCCTGAAAAACAGAGTAAGGTGAAGATCAGTAGGACCAGTAATACCTTAGACTTAATATCCAAGAGGATTAGTGTTAATCGAGCACTTAAAGGCTTGAGCGCTTGTTGCTCAAGTTGAGCATTTTTAAAGTAATGAAGCCCATTAAAATAAATAGGAGACACAAGCAGTTAACCTGGTTAAGCTTTAACATTTTTGTGTCCTAATTTTTATATATTTCGTCCCTTTAACGGATGTTTAAAGGGAACCAATCAGCCAAACTGGGCTGATTTGGTTCCCTGCAGCACTGTATTAAAGGTGTTGTGAAACTCACTATATAAAGCTGTTGTGAAACCAGCAACTGCCCGCATACCATCAGAGTTCAAATTTTAGTATATTTTATTTAAAATCTTTTCAAGAGACAATATATTCTAAAATTAGAATGCAAAAATGTAATAAATTACTGTGGCGGAATGAAGCTATAACTGTATTGTTTAGCCGTCAGTTGTTGAAGGTTTATGGCTACCTTTATTGTGCACTTTATTTGCAATTCGTTTTTTTTTCCCATCCGTTGGGATGCCTTTATGTGCATCCGTTTTGATCTGTTTTTCCATTGACTTCCATTATAAAAAAAACAACGGATCAAAATGCATCCATTTTCTTTAACGGACACAAAAATTAGGTCGACTACGTTTTTTTGCACATAAAAAAACAAACACTTTTTTATCATAAAAGTCAATAGAAAAACGGATTAAAACGGATGCACACAAAGCTATGCTTTTTTTTCCATCCGTTTTTTGCAAAAAAAAAAACTGATGGAAAAAATGGATTGCAAAAACGTAGTGTGAACCCAGCCTTAGCTATATGTATTCTGTTTTCTCTGGGTTTTATGCTTTACCAGTATTTCCCTTTGGAGATATTTGAAATACGTTTTGCAATTACTTATTGCATTGCTCTCACATGAATGAGATTGCTATTTTTTTTCCCTTGAAAATTAAGCTAGATATCTGTACTGATGCTATTGAATTGTCATTGAATGCTGAAATAAAAACATGGAAAACTCTATCTGTGCAACGTTGCAGCAATTAATTGGTGCCCTGAGACTTTGCAGACTGGTGTGAATAGACGGTTCTCTGCCTGCAACATTTTATTTAGTATGCGTTATACACTACTTACCGATAAGTGTGTTATTTTTACAGGAAGATTAGTCAGGCTTCAACATTTGGTATTATTGTGTCAAATTGATGCTCAGAGAATACATTTTTGCATTAGATAGATACAGAGTGAAAATAATTATCATTTGGTCTACTAACTTAAATGTGGGTGTCTCTTAACTTCAGTTTTTATTTTGTATCTTTAATGCACGTTTCTTTATATTTATATTAGACAATGTTTAGGGTGATATTTAACAGCCATAAAACTCATACAAGGTAATAGATTATGGTTAGAGATGAGCAAAGCGAATTCGGCGATTCGCTGCCAATTGGGCAGTCAATTCCCTTTGTTCTGAGAAGCAAATTCCCACCGATTCATTAAGGAAATTTGCAGAAAACAAAATGGCGTCTGAACATGCTGTCTGGAGCGTCACTGGGTGGGAGAAAGGGATTAACCATGATCCCTAGCACCCATACAATCAGCTGCAGGGCCCTCTATGATGTTCATCACCTCACCCTCTATATTAGACAGTTCATTTTCGGAGGTGGCCAGTCGGCAGGATGGCAGTAGGCAGTTACAGCAAATAGCCTTTCCTCGGAATAGACCATCAATTGCCAATTGGAGAAAATGGGTCACACACATTAACCCCTTAGGGACCAAGTCTATTTGAGCCTTAATGACCAGGCTCATTTTTCAAAATCTGACCTGTCTCACTTTATGCGCTTATAGCTCAGTGATGCTTTAACGTATGCTAGGGATTCTGAGATTGTTTTTTTGTAACATATGGTACTCTATATTAGTGGCAAAATTTGGTCACTATCTTTTGTGTTTTTTGTGAAAAACATAAAAATATCATGAAAAAAAAAAAAAAATTGCACTTTTCTTGGGTGTTACGGGGCTTAGAAATGTATCAGCAAATTATCAATTTTTCATGAAATTTCCCAAACTAATTTTTTTAGGGACAAGATCTTTTTTTAAATGTGTTTAGGAGGTTTGTATACTTGAAACCCCCATAAATGACCCAATTTTGGAAACTACACACCCTAAGGAATTAATCTAGGGGTATAATGAGCATTTTAACCCTACAGGGGCTGGAGGAAAGTATTCACAATTAGGCCAGAAAAAAAATGGAAAATAGAAATTTTCAAATAATATGTTCGTTCAGATTAAAGTATCTCATTTTCACAAGCAACAGGAGAGAAAAAGCACCCCAAAATTTGTAAAGCAGGTCCTACTGAGTACAATGGTACATCATATGGGGGCGTAAACCACTGTATGGGCACACAGCGGGGCTCAGAAGGGAAGGAGCGCCAATTAGCATTTTCAGTGCAGATTTTGCTGTACAAGTTTTCAGGCGCCAGGTGCGTTTGCAGTGCCCCTGTAGTGCCAGCAGAGTGAAACCCCCCCCATAAGTCAGCCCATTTTGGAAAGTTAACCCCTCAAAGAATACGTCTTGGGTGAAGTGAGCATTTTGACCCCCAGGTATTAGAGGAAAGTATTCAAAATTAGACAGTAAAAATGAAAAACTAGAATTTTTCCAATAATATGTATGTTTAGTTTGAAATTTCTCAATTTCACAAGGAACAGGAGAGAAAAGGTACACTAAAATCTGTAATGCAGGTTCTTCCAAGTAGAAAGGTACCCCATATGTGGGCATAAACCACTGTATGGGCACACAGCAGGCCTCAGAAGGAAGGGAGCGCCAATTAGCATTTTCAGTGCAGATTTTGCTGTAGAAGTTTCTGAGCGCTGGGTGCGTTTGCAGTGCCCCTCTAGTGTCAGCACAGGGAAACCCACCCATAAGTCACCCCATTTTGGAAAGTGCACCCCTCAAAGAATACGTCTTGGGGTGCAGTGAGCATTTTGACCCCACAGGTATTAGAGGAAAGAATTCAAAATTAGACAGTAAAAATGAAAAACTAGAATTTTTCCAATAATATGTTTATTTAGTTTGAAATTTATCAACTTCACAAGGAAAGGGAGAGAAAACGCACCCCAAAATCTGTAACGCAGGTTCTCCTGAGTACAACGGTACCACATATGTGAGCATAAACCACTGCATGGGCACACAGCCGGGCTCAGAAGGAAGGGAGCGCCAATTAGCATTTTCAGTGCAGATTTTGCTGAACAAGTTTCCGAGCGCCAGGTGCGTTTGCAGAGCCCCTGTAGTGTCCGCAGAAGAGAAACCCCCCAAAAGTCACCCCATTTTGGAAAGGGCACCCCTCAAAGAAGTTATCTTGGGGGCAATGAGCATTTTGACCCCACAGGTATTAGAGGAAAGGATTCAAAATTAGAAAGTAAAAATGAAAAAAAATGAATTTTTTCAATAATATGTTTGTTTAGTTTGAAATTTCTCAATTTCACAAGAAACAGGAGAAAAAATGCACCACAAAATTTATAAAGCAGGTTCTCCTGAGTACAACGATACCTCATATGTGGGCATAAACCACTGTATGGGCACGCACAGGGCTCAGAAGGGAAGGAGCGTAATTTTGCTGGTGCAAAACCGCAGCTAGTATCGGTTATTAGTATAGCGCAGTTGCTAAAAAAAAAATAAAAAAAATGAGATTACAGGTAATCTGAAGTGGTGACGGGCAACCTGGGAGTTTTTACTTGCTATCTGGGGTGGTGACGGGCAATTTGGGGTGGTACGAGCAGTCTGTGGCAATCCGGGGTGTTTATGGGCAATCTGGGGGTGTTTACTGGCTATCTGGGTTGGTTACGGGCAATATGGTGTGGTAACGGGCAATCTGGGGGTGTTGACTGGCTATCTAGGGGTGTTTACTGGCTATCTGGGGGTGTTTACTGGCTATCTGGGGTGGTAACGGACAATCTGGGGGTGTTTACCGACTATCTAGGGGTGTTTACTGGCTATATGGGGTGGTAACGGACAATCTGGGGGGGTTTACTGCCTATATGGGTTGGTAATGGACAATCTGGGGGTGTTTACTGGCTATCTGAGTTGGTGACGGGCAATGTGGGGGGGGGTCACAGGCAAACTGGGGTGGTGATGGTCAATCTGGGGGAGGAGTGACAGGCAATCTGGGGTGGGTATGGGCAATCTGGGGTGGTTACGGGCAATCTGTAGTGGTTAAGGGTAGCCTGTGGCAATCTGGGGTGGGGACAGGCAATCTGCGGGTGTTTACCGGCTATCTGGGGTTGTTACGGGTAATCTGAGCGGTTACAGGTAAACTGGAGTGGTTATGAATCATCTGGGGTGGTTACAGTTAATCTGGGGTGGTTACAGGTAATGTGGGGTGGTTACAGGTAATGTGGGGTGGTTACAGGTAATGCGGGGTGGTTACAGGTAATCTGGAGTGGTTACAGGTAATGCGGAGTGGTTACAGGTAATCTGGGATGGTTACAGTTAATGTGGGGTGGTTACAGGTAATGCGGGGTGGTTACAGGTAATCTGGGGTGGTTACAGGTAATGCGGGGTGGTTACAGGTAATCTGGGGTGGTTACAGGTAATGCGAGGTGGTTACAGGTAATCCGGGGCACTTGACTTTTTATCCTGTTACCAATGATTTTTGGTGACAGGGGACAAAAAGTGCCGGCAGCATTTGGAACAAGTGATCAGTGGTATATAGTATATACCGCTGATCACTTGTACCAGGACCACATCGGCTAGTCCCTGATCATTGCCCCATGCTCTCCGCCACCTCTGGTAGTGGAGAGAATGAGAGTTTGATCTTTTTTTAAGGGTACAAACACACTTGCTGTATCCGCAGTGAGTTTCTGGCTGCGTATTTGCAGCGAGACTCGCTGAGGATCCCAGCCATGTGTACTCAATGGCAGACAAAGTCGCAGCAGGGATGTACATCCCTGCTCCGAGTTTGTCCGCAGCTCTCCCCATTAACTCCCCGGCCGCCGGAGACTATACACCAGCTAATCCCGGCTACGGCCCGTCTTCACGGCCCGT
This sequence comes from Dendropsophus ebraccatus, assembly GCF_027789765.1. NCBI lineage: Eukaryota > Metazoa > Chordata > Amphibia > Anura > Hylidae > Dendropsophus > Dendropsophus ebraccatus. Next base: position 27,301,067 of record NC_091456.1, read on the forward strand.
TCAGCCAATCAGTGCTGCGGTGGGGCAGCGCACTGATTGGCTGAGCGGGACGTGCCGGGAATCAGCGAAGGACCAGATGATGTATAGTTGGGACAGGTGATGTATAGTCTCCGGCGGCTGGGGGGTTAACGGGTCGGCCTTTGGACAAAGAGTTTGTCTGCCATTGAGTACACAGGGGACTGCAATGCAATGGGAAGACGGACGTCGAATGCACACAATGCATTTAATAATGGACGATTTTACCGTGGACGTCAAAATAATGAACAAGATCAATATTTTAGGACGTCTTTTGCAAACAGCGGACGTTTTTTATTAGTTGTTCACACACAGTTTTTCTTTTGTCACCGTTCTTTCTCCGTTCTTACTATTAAACTCAATTGACTTTTCAATTAAGCCGCATCCAAAGTTCAATTAGTAACCCCAAACTAGCATAATGTACCAACAGCCGTCATTGCACTAAGGGAAGGCCAGGCTGCTAAATGACATCCGTATTTTAGACTCAAAATGACGGACGTTATTTTAAATGGAGCCAAAAAAAATGTTGTGTGAACATAGCCTTAAGTAGGAACGTTCAATTAGTCCATGCATGTATCGTTAAATAAAAACATCAGCAAAGAAAAAAATATATAACAAGACTAGGTACGCCTGCAAAGTGTAGATAGGATGCAGAGAATGTAAAGGGAATTTTACAATTTGCTCTTAAGAGAATATTAGGAAAATGGATGAACAATATTCCCTAATAGATTAATTAAAACATCTTGGGAGGTGGAACTGAAGATACACTTCAAATCAATTATAAGGAAACGTACTAGACTAGAAGACACAGATACTAAAGGCTGTGAAACTATTCTTTTATTAATTTTCATGCTGAGAAACTTGAATGTCCAAAAGACCAACCGATATTTTAGAGGAAAACTATCCATATAGACATCTTGCAACTATAGCGCCTGACTCACTGAAGGTAATTTATTGAAGGTTGCTGTGAGACCAGATGCTTATCTAGAACATATTAACAGATGGGAACTTTGCCTGAAAGTAAATATACAAAGATTGTCACTGTACCGTTGCTTTTAGTACTGCTGAGTCTCACCATTATGTTCAATTTGCAACGGCAACAAACAAAATTCTTAACTGTTTAAGACCGAAAGGTTTTTCCAAGCATATGTCATATTAAAAAATAGTATAAAGTGGAAAAAAAGGCACTTGTAAATCTAATCCAGCTGTTCCTAGAGTGGCTAAGCAATTTTTTTCCGCTCTATGTTCCCTCCCGCAACCTAGAAGGTCCAATAGACTGAAACTGGGAGAGAATGTGCTTAGTGTGCACTCCTCCTGGGTATATCTTAGAATGAGTGGGGGTCTCAACTCACAGACCCGAAAGAATCAAAACTTTTGTCTATATGGTTCTGTTCACACAATGTCAAAATAGAGAAAAGGCAGCTGATTTTGCTATTTAAAATAACGTCCATTTTTGCAGCGATTTAACTGACTTCAATGGTAATACATTGAAGTCAATGGAGAGAAGGACGTCCAATGCACACAATGCATTAAATAACATACGTTTTTTACCGCGGACGTCAAAATAATGAACATGATCATTATTTTCGGACCTCTTTTGCAAACAGCGGGCTTTTTTATTAGTTGTTCACACACAGTTTTCCTTTTGTCACCGTTTTTTTTTTCCGTTTTTACTATTAAATTCAATGGACTTTTCAATTAAACTGCATCCAAAGGCCAATTAGTAACCCCAAACTAGAATAATGTACCAACACCCGTCATTGCACTAAGGGAAGGCCAGGCTGCTAAATGACATCCGTATTTTAGACTCAAAATGACAGACGTTATTTTAAATGGAGCCGAAAAAAATGTTGTGTGAACATAGCCTTAAGGAGGAACGTTCAATTAGTCCATGCATGTATCGTTAAATAAAAACATCAGCATAGAAAAAAATATATAACAAGACTAGGTACGCCTGCAAAGGGGAGGCCAGGCAGCTTAATGATGTTATATTATTTTAGACTCAAAATGACGGGCGTAATTTTAAATAGAAAACGTGTGAACATAGCCTATAACATTAAAATATATATTTTAATACAAAGGCTCAAATCCAATATGTTGTTATGTTATGTGGTAACATTGGGATGCCCATAGTTATCCAACTGATTCTGAAGTAGTTTTTATTTTGTTTTACTTTATCAGTGATTGGCTGAGCGGCCTGTCAGCTAAGACAGGCCGCTCTGAAGCTGCAGCGCGCGGGACCCGGGGTGAAGTGGACTGCAGGAGGAGCCCTGGACCATGATCTCAGGGTGACTCTTTAGAAGTTACATGTGCTTCTATGCTATTAATTGGGTCACCAAGTCAAGACTCTAGTATAAAGTTGCATGGACTGTTATAACGGATTCGATGATACTTAAGCCTCCCTATCTGTAGGCTTTATAGTCTCTTATAAAGAGATATATAGGGCGTAGGATCATTACACTGTCCTATCAGGCAAAGATGGTACTGGCTCTGGTTGCCCCCAAAAAATGGGCCAAAAAAATAGTTTTTTTATTCTTTTTTAGTCAAGAGCAAACACAGTTTTTTTTTGCCTTGACAAATGGTAACATAGGTTCCTTTGCAATTATTTTGTATGTCATATTTACTATTTGATATGTATAAATACATATTAAACAAGAATGACTATGGTAGCTAGTTCTGTATAGGTGCAGTACACAAAAAGTGAATTGTTCCCTACCTTTATAATGACCTGGGAAGGAGGGATTATACCTATACCCAACTCCAATGCTGGACCAGCTGGGGGCTAGAGGGGCATAGGCCGCAAGCACAGTAAGGGTATGTTCACACTAAGTAAATATAGCGGAATCCCACCTGCCTCAGTGTCCCATAGTTTGTCTATGGGATGGCTCGCGCGTCTCCACTCCAGCCGCTCTCCGTGCAAAGAATTGACATGTCTCACATTTACTCAGTGTAAACATACCTATGAAGAGAAGGCTCCATCCTTGCCAAACATTCAGTGTTACTGTAATAGGATCACAACAGCAATGAGTGCAGCTCTGCTGGTTTCTACACCACACAGGAGCCGCCATCAATCGGAAGCTTATTACCTACATCAGCCAATGAGGAAACAGAAAATGCCAACTAGTCTGCCCATTGGCTGACCCAGAACTATAACTGTCGAGTGGCCACAGATGATGTGGAAAGCAGCTCTGCTTTCCACAGATGATTTTTCTGAAAATCGACATAATATCTGTGATTTACGATGGCAAATTGTGGAGCAGGTTGAGCTGTGTGCAGACAGAGAGGAGAACCGCAAGCGGTTACTCCGTTGTGAGACGTATTGGATTCCCAAATTAGAAACATTGAGTCCTAACGGACTCAATGAAGTGTGCAGTTTTAGTGCATTTCTGTAAACATCTAGCACGTATAGTTATTACCTTTAGTTTCACCCAATTATCATGCGTATTATAATGAATTTGTAGCATTGTGTGATATTATATGTTATAGTACTGACTAGTGATACTTACATGGTTAAATGTTGATTCGTTATAATCCCGCCCTCTTCCTTACGTCCTCGCGCATGAGGAAGGAGGAGTCTGCATCCTCCGAAACGTCCGCGAGGAGGACGTACTTGGGCGTCCGGGTTTGAGAGTCACATCAGCTGTGAGCATGTAACTCTTTTGTGTATGCTGCATCTATTCATAGAAGAAAATTAAAAAGAATTCTGAAGTCATATCGACTCTGTGAGTATATTGCTCCATATAATTGGAGTGCAGTGGGTTTCATTACCCGAAGTTTGCAGCTGCGTGGTGAGCTAATCACTTTTTCCTTCACATTCATTGTATATATTGGACTGCTTGTCCGGACTGGTGGAGTTCGGAAGTGTGGAGGGTGCTCATGAGCATTGTAGTGCGTGCTATTCTTGTTGAATTTACAGGAGATATAAGGCACAGTAAAAGAAATCCTTAGTACCATGCTGCTCAGGCTGATAGCAGCCTGGAAGGGGTTCACCAGTTACACACTGTGATTTATTCTTAGAGGGGGTTTCTTTGTGATAATGTCTTATCTATTAGAGTTGACCCTATACTAAAAGGTTATCATGGACATTTATGCTCAGGGCAGAGTAAATCACAGTGTGTGACTGCTGACGCCCAACCGCTATCAGTCTGAGCAGCATGTGTGAAAAATGTATTTCTGTATATCCAAATACTGTTTGATTCATAGAAAGATATTAAACAAATGCATGTCATTTCTCGGTACGCATACATAAAGGAAACTGGATGTGTATGAATATATTTGATGCATTTATAGGCTATGTTCACACTAAGTTTAAAAAAAAAGATGAAAAAAAGGCCTTTTTTTTTTTTTTTTAAATAGTTTGCGTGGAAGCTAAATTAATGTTTATGACTAAAAATGAGCGAAGCGAATCTGGCAAATCAAGACCGTCAATTCGCTTTGTTCTGCAAAGCAAATTCTTGACGCTTTGTTAAGGAAATTTGCAAAAAAGCAAAATGGCGGCCACACATGCTGTCTGGAGCGTCACTGGGCAGGAGAAAGGGATTATTCATAATCCCTAGTGCCTGTCCAATGAGCTGCAAGCCCCTCTGTGATGTCAGCACCTTCTCTTCCCCCTCTATATAAGGAGGTTCATTAATGGTGGTGGCCAGTTGGCTGCGTGTGGAGGTCTCTCCTCCACACACAAAATAGCAGCAGACAGATAGAGCAGAGCAGGGAGAGACTAACAGAGTGATATAGGGATAGGGTGGGTTCACACTGCGGATTTTCAGGCGGATTCCGCAGCAAAATGTGGGCGGAATCCACCTGTAAAGAATGAACATTGTGAATGTACATTGGTTTTAATGGGCTTTTCGCTTATTTGTTCACACAGCGGAATTTCCGCACTGAAAATTCTGCCGCGGATCGGCTTTCCGCCTGAAGAATTGACATGTCAATTCTTTGGGCGGATTCCGCTAGAGGAATTCTATAAAATCAATGGGGCTTTAATTCTGCTTGAAATTCTGCTTGAATTCCACTTGAATTCCTCTCACATTACGCTCAAATTCCACACAAATTCTGCTTCTATTCTGCCAGAGCTGAATAGGCAAGGAATTTCAAGCAGAAAACTTTCTGCTTCAATTCTTTGAGAATTCCTCAGTGTGAACCCACCCATAGGGAGAAGAGGAATGGCGAAAATTGGATGATTGGCTGATTGGCATTTTTTAAAATTGTGATTTTTTTTTTTTTTATTTATTTTTTTTATATACTTTTACAACAACATGTTTTAATAAATTCGCCCTTTTGTAATAGTTCAAGTATTGTAGTTTTGGCTGTTTTAATTAAATTTGTTAAGAGTTTGACCAAAAATCTGCAAAGCTCGCAAAACGAATTTCTGGCTGCTTTGCTCATTTCTATTCATGAGAATTATTCAGTTACTTTCAAACAACAGACTTCTTTTTTTTTTTTTTTTAGTTGTTCACACATTTTTATTTTTTCACCATCCTTTCACCCTCTTTCAATAAACCTTAAAAAAAAAACGACACCAAAAAGGGCCTTAACCAGAACAATGTACCAACAGCCGTCATTGTAATGACAGGCACACAAAACACAAAATAACTAACGTAATTTGGTACTCAAAATGACAAACATCATTTTAAAAAAAAGTAAAAATGTCATGTGAACATACTATAGTGATTCATAAAATAGAAAAAACTACAATATTTTATATATTTTTCTAGTCCATGAAATGTTATTAAATCAGTTTATTATAGTGAAAAATAAGAAAAGAAGGTGTACTGTACTTAACTTTCAAATCTCCTGCCACTCTTACACGTACAGCTCCCTGACAGTCTTTATTTTCCTTGATTCAGCAATGAAGTGTCAACTCCACTGAAGTAACTGCTATGTCTAGTAATTGGCAGATGGCAGGGAACAACAGGAGATTAGAAAAGTAAACCTCTAAGCATTCATCTTCTTTTGTTACATTCTGAAAAAACAATTTAAGATATTGTTCACATGATGTAGAACTTTCAGGGAGTTCTTATGTGTGGGGGTCTCTGTTGTTTTTCCGAACCTGAGCGTGTGGCATTTAATTAGCTGTGGCTGAAGAAGTTGGATGCAGCCCTAGGAAGTCTTGGAAAACTTAACACAGTTTGTGGCCATAGGCTATATCCATGTTTGCCAGGAAGCCTTTGGCCTACATCCAACTTCTTCAACCACCGGTAATTGAATGCAGCACGCTCAGTTTCCGACAAACCCAAGTATTCTCGAGGTTCAGGCATCTCTACACAGCACATAAAAAAGAGGGCCAGTGCCTGAAGGAAAGTATTGGTAAAACAGAGAACGGTGGCCCCTGGTTCATTCTAATGCAAGACAATGCTAAATCTCAAGTGGCTGGAGTGTGTCAACAGTTCCGGCAAGATGAAGGCATTGAAGCTATGGACTGGCCCGCCCGTTGCCCAGACCTAAATCAGATTGGCCACATCTGGGACATCATGTCTCGCTCCATCCACCAAGTTCATGGTTTACCACAGACTGTCCAGAAGTTGGCAGATTCTTTAGTCCAGGTCTGGGAGTAGATCCCTCAGGAGACCATCTGCAACCTCATCAGGAGCAGGCCCAGGCGTTGTAGGGAGGTCATACAGGCACATGGAGGCCACACACAATACTATGCCTCATTTTGACTTGTATATATATAATTTTTATTTATTTTTTATAAATTTTTAAGGTATTGTTTTAAGGACATTACATCAAAGTTGGATCAGCCTGGAGTGTGTTTTTCCACTTTAGTTTTGTGTGTGACTCCAAATCCAGGCCTCCATTGGGTAATAAATTTGATGTCCATTGATGATTTTTGTTGTCAACAACACATTCAACTTTGTACTTAACAAAGTATTTAATTGGAATATTTCATTCATTCAGATCTAGGATGTGTTTTTTGAGTGTTCCCTTCATTTTTTAGCAGTGTATAATCTACTAATAATTTAAGTTTAGTGTGTGTTTTGAAGGTGACAGAGTCCCTTTTAAACCAAAATTAAAGCAGTGTTGAAGATAATGAAGTAGTGATATTTATGTTCAGTACATTCTGAGACCTCAACTATATAGGCATGGGACCAGCTTAGCAGCAGAATGTGTACAACAAGGTGGGGCACCTTTTTCTCTTCAGGGGGAAACCACATACAGAGCAACAGTATTCTGCTATGCACATAAAAGCATGAAATGGATAGTAATGCCCTTTTAGCCAGTCAGACAGACTGGACCAGAAAGTGGAGATTGTGGTGTCCCATCACAGGTGGTTTTATATCTCTCCTGTGCAACTCTCAAAAAGCCCCTTCCTTCAGGTTAATTGATGATGAGGAACTTTGAAGTTTTGCCACTAGATGCCAGACTTTTGTATTTCTATGTATTGCACAGCTGAGGAAGGTCATGGGTTAATGGTTTATGTGTACCATGTGTTACTATTGACCAATAGGAGATGCTCTCTACTTCTAACCTGTTATCTTTCTCCTTTATTATGCACACACTCATCCCCACCACTCACAGGGAAGTTCACTTGGGCCCCTGTGGGAGGAGGTACCTGGTGGAGGAAGTGCAGTCTTAGTTCTTACCAAATTCTCAGAGAGGGAAGAAAAAAGACTTACTGGTCCTGCTGTCGTTAAGCCAGGGCCTCTCTGCTGCCAGGACCCTTGACAGGGACAAAGGCAGTCTAGTCTAGATACCCAAGGTGTGTAGATGCATCTAGAGACAACCAGTTTTTTCTCTACTACTACTAATACTATTACTGCTACGTTCAGTATGCAGTGCTAAGCACTTTAAAGGGAGAGGAGTCCAGGAAAACCCTAACCCATGCTGAAAACACATCTAAAATGAGCAGGGCAGTATCCTGAACACAAGAGCAACTAGCCTGTATGGGACAAAGAAAAAACAAAGGGCGACAGCGCTCCATGGCGAGGATCAGAAGGACAAGGTGCAAAGGGGTTAGGGGTGCACGGCAACCCTCACCTGATGTGGTTGTGCAAAGGGAGGCACAACACTCTGCAGCGTATATATCAAGGACCGCAGCCACTCCCGATATCCAACCGGAAACAATGATGCAAACAACCTCCAACTCCAGACTACACGGATTATGGGGCGCAGGTCCAACTTGAGATCGAGGCACAGTGAGTAATAAAAATATATTTTATTGTGGAGACTCAACGCGTTTCGGAACCGCACCGGTTCCTTTCTCAAGAGTCATGATGACTCTTGAGAAAGGAACCGGTGCGGTTCCGAAACGCGTTGAGTCTCCACAATAAAATATATTTTTATTACTCACTGTGCCTCGATCTCAAGTTGGACCTGCGCCCCATAATCCGTGTAGTCTGGAGTTGGAGGTTGTTTGCATCATTGTATGGGACAAAGGTACTGTAAAGAAGGTCTATGTATCCTATCTCCCAGTGCACGTAACTCGAACACCCCCGGACACTTAGCTAAGCCCAGATAACCATGGCTGGGGCTTGTAGTGCCCACACAGTACGGTTCACTCGACACTGTAGGAAAGAAGGTGTCAGACACAGTCTAAACACAACTACAAGTACAGGTATTTCACTATAAAGTATTTCCTCGAGTTCCGGCAGAGTGCATTGCTACATTGGGTTGGGGCTCCCTCGACAAACTCATCTCCTCTACTCTACTCTCCAAGCACCACTATAACTACCTCTTTCTGCTACTCTACTTCTCCAGGCACCTCCTTAAGCACAACGAGTTTAAGCACTAAAGTCTGTATCAAAGATTTATCTATTCTACAAAAGTTTATTGTATTGCTGAAATACTTCACAGTAAAGCTGTTCTATTTTTACAACACTGGGACTCTGTCATAATTCATACGCACCAGCACCCATACACACCAACCGCACACCATGGGTTATTTTTTCCCTGAACTGTGGGTGGTGGTACCGATAGTCCAGGTGGTTCAGTTGCCACTCAGGACTACCGTGACAACAGCCCAAGGAACCAGCTACAGCCTGGCAGGTTACCAACCATTGGGGAATACAGCCAGCCACACAAACAAGCAGGTACCAACATCACATCTGTGTGCTGGAAAAGCACTGGCATCACAACATTAACATCTCTGGCTGAGCTGACAGGCAAATACCATCTAGCCCAACACACCACTGAGATCAGCAGACACCCAGTACGCAATGGAACAGTAATGCAGGGGTCCGGCAGGTCAGTGATGATTTTTATTTTTAGTATGGCTTGACCAGACAAAAAAATTCTAGAAAACCTCTTCAATCTGAGTTATTGTTACCTATTAAGATTAATTTAGCAGGGCTTTCCTTACCCACAGGGACTTTCACAGCCACACAGGTTGCGCATACTGTATGGTATGTTTTTCCTTTTTCCCCAGAGGCGTACTAACAAGATTGGTAATCATTTATCAAAAGTCCAGGTCAAATTAACGTTCCTCCCCACCTTCTTAGAGGCATAGCGCTTTTATTTTTCCACCTACAGGGCTGGTTGGGGTGTCATTATTATTAATTTTTTTGTAATATATAATTTAATAAAATCAGCAATCCTGGTGCGTTTTGTTTTTTTTTTGTTTCCGTTTAGGCCGTTCACCGTGCTGGAACAATAATGTTATATTTTAATAGAACGGACAATTCCGCACGCTACGATATGTAATGTTTATTTATTTATATTATTTTTTATAATGGGCAAGGGGGTCTTTTAAACTTTTATTGGGAGGAGGTTTATAAGGGGTTTTTAAATACTTTTCAAAACTTTTTTATTACTCTTTTTTTTACAGTTTTATTTACTGTAAAATATGCAATCATTAGATTGCATATACTGATCTATGCTATGCCATAGCATAGCATAGATCAGTGTTATCGGCGCTCTATGTATAGAGCCTGCCTGAGAGCAGACGATATACATGGATCATCAAACCGACAGGACAGAGGTAAGGAGCTTACCCCCACCTGTGGGCACATGCGCACGGCATGGCTGCGGGGGTCCGGATCACTCAGTGACAGATGCTTGATCTGTCGCTGAGTGTCTGCAGCTATCCCACTCACGTCACAAAGCCCTCGTCAGTGTAGGAACGTATATATACAGATTACTGACGCAAAGGGGTTAAAGGGGTTATCAGGGTTAGACACTTTAACATTTATGCCCAGGGATGAGGTGAATAAATAAAAAAAAACAGGCATTTTCCTTCCTAGCTGCTGCACCATTACCAGCGGAATGCCACTCCAATCCTCACTGTACAACCGCTTGCGGGTCCAGGGAGCGGCTCAGCTAGTGGGAACTTGAACAACATATTACTAGAGGCCAGGAAGGTAAGTACCTGTTGTTTTTAAAGGGAATCTGTCAGCACCCGGGCTGTACTTAAGGTGCTGACATTGTGCTATAGCTGGCATTCCCTTAGTGAGCATGGTACCTTTTGGTAATTTGTCTGCGCAGTGCATTATGCACAATTCTACTGTAATGAAAAGTCAAAGAGGAGTTGTTTGTGCGGCACTCTGGCCGCCTCACCACTGCTTCCTCCTCTCTCTGCTTCATAATTAATCAATGCTGCCCGGCCTCCTGCTCACTCAGTTGTCAGCTAGTGTCTCTGATTGCAGATCAGTTCTCTGTAGGCAGTTTATTCTAAAAGAAACACTTCAGTATAGTTGTATCTCTGAACCTAAATGAGTTGGGGCTATGGTCTAGGGCAGTGCTTCTCAATTCCAGTCCTCGGGCCTCACCAACAGGTCATGTTTTGAGGATATCCCATGCAAAGAACAGCTGTTAGAATACCTGATGCACTGAGTATAATTAGATCACCTGTGAAATACTAAGGAAATCCTCAAAACATGACCTGTTGGTGAGGCCTGAGGACTGGAATTGAGAAGCACTGGTCTAGGGGTAACTCACCTGTCTAGCGACCTGCCAGCAGTTCCTCCTTTGGTTCAAATTCCCTGATGGAAATGAAATAAAACTCTGTATTTTTCCCTTTTTCTTTTTTTCTCATTATTGTATCATTTTAAGGCTATGTTCACACAGTATTTTTGCTCAGTATTTTGGTCAGAATTTTGCAACTATAACCAGGAGTAGATTGAAAACACAGAAAGGCTATGTTCACATACTGTTAAATTTATTTGATGGCCACCATTTAATGGCATATAACAGCCATTATTTCAAAACAACAGCTATTTGCGGTGGCCATTCACTGAATTTCAGCAGGGATTTGAACCAAAAAATGAACTGCTGGCAGGTCTCTAGAGAGGTGAGTTACTCCTAGACCTCAGCCCCAACACATTTGGCGTCAGAGATTCAACTATATCTGAATGTTTCTTTCAGACATAACCTGCCTACAGAGGTCTGATCTGCAATCATAGACACTGGCTGACAGCTGAGCGAGCAGTAGGCCTAGCAGCATTGATTATATATGAAGAGGAGGGAGGAGGAAAGAGTGATGAGGTGTGACAGAGTTTGGCAGGAACAACACTTTAACACCTTATTACAGTAGGATTGTGCATAATTACCAAAAGGCGCCATGCTCACTAAGGGACTGTCAGCTACAGCACACTGTCAGCACCTCAGGTAGGGCCCGGGTGCTGACAGATTCCCTTTAAAAATACATCCCCTCTATGGGCTTATAAGGAAAAAGGTGTCCAGCCCAGATAACCATATTTAAAGGCAGTAAATCCTTTTTACGTTAACTTCATAAATTATATTGTTTACAGTATACAATGTTAGTGCTTGTTTTTTTTGTGTTATTTTTATTTTTTTAAACTAACAGCTATATCTATAGTGTATTGATTTTGGCCTTTAAAAAGCAACCATCAAATTAATTTTGACAGGCTTGTCCTTTACTGTCATCTGTGCAATTTGTTTTAAAAACAAGCAGCAATGACAGAAAAATAGGTATAAAACAGGCAAAAAGAATGTATTTACATATACATAAATGGATAATATACGGGCAAGAAACAGATTCAACACAGCACAGTAATAGCTAAAAATCTTCTTCTTACTTTATTCTTTTTATTATTATTATTATTATTATTATCATTATTATTATTATTATATTTTGTATGCTTATAGACATAAACTCCCAGTCTTTTTACAGAGTATTATACCATATGACATCCATTAATCCACAGACCCACAGGCTTACAAGATGTGATAGACAGATATGATAGACTGAGCGAGAGTTATCTATCTACACAATCCAAATTGGCTCAGATTTCCCTGGGTAGATCCTGTACAAACACATATGAATGTTTGTTGTGTTCAGTCAAAGTAAATAACAGTCGGGAGTCCTCCATGTGTGGCAATGGCCATTGATTAATTTTTAATAAATTCCACCACTCCTTAAAGGTTAAATCCTTTCCTATAGCCCTACTTATATATATTTTTTTTCCACAGGACAAATGATGTTTTCAATTAGGCTACTATCCAATAAATAAACTATGGCTGACATTCAGTGGTGCGTGGCGGAGAGCGATCTGGCCTCAACTTATTCTGACGCCGCTAAGGAACAATGAGAAGGAAATTTGCAAATGTCACCAAAACAGAAGAGCCCTGCCATAGACAATATCCAAGACAATACATAAAAGAGATGTTACAGGAGGGGGGGGGGGGCAATCCATCGCTAGGCTGAAATATTACATTACAATGGCATTGTCGCTATAACAAGCATAGTACAATTAAGAAATCCACCTACCTATGAAAAACCAAGCAATGAAATATCTTTTATCTATAGGATTGTCATGGTAACAGAGCGGCATGGAACCCTGCTTTGAAATGTTCTCACACAAGGAGCTTTCACATCTACGTTGTAAAACTTATGCCTAGATTGTTATTTACAGCCGACATTTTGCAGCATCTGGAGAGAGGAGCTTTGCACATTCCACAGACTGTACAATTGATTTTTTTTTTTTCAGGGCCATATCTGTCAACACTAAAACAGTTCCCGAAGCAGAATCTTAAACCTGAAATTGAACTACTTCCCGGCCAGTCTTTCCAAAAGGTACAGAGGTTAGTTGTCAGCTGCTTGCAATAACATACCTCTCCCTCAACGGCAGCTCTCATTAAATCCAAGAGCAAGAACAGTCCCCCCCCCCCTCCCCTCGCTATTTATAGAAATGCTAGACTTGCTACAATACCAGACAGCATTGGAAATAATTAGCCAACGATTGCAAGTGTCTTTACTATAATAATAAAAAAAAAAAAAAGAAAAAAAAAAACGAGACTCCATTAATGTCAAATATTCCTAATTTTCATATTGGTTTCCGGGTTCAGAAAAGTGCGGATCTCATTTCATGTTTTCAAAGCTATCTAATTCAAGCAATAACTATATCCACCGAGAGAAGGAAGACGGGAAGGGAAGATAGTATTTGACTCAGTGTATGAGACAGCAATATCTGAGATCTGCTTTTATTGGATGCTTGCGCTTTCACTAGTTAAAGGGGTACTCCTACAAAAAAAAAAATATATATATATTTTTATTATTTATTTATTATTTATTATTATTATTATTATTTTTATTTTATTTTTTTAATCAACTGGTGTCAGAAAGTTATATAGATTTGTAGTTTACTTATATTTGAAAATCTCAAGTCTTCCATTACTTATCAGAAAAGACGAGCAAAGCAGCCGGAAATTCGTTTCGCGAGCTTCACAAATTTTTTGAGCTTCACTCGTTAAGATTTGTGAATCAAAATTTAACAGATTTCACTGAAACAGCCCAAACTATAGTAGCTGCAATACTGGGACTATTACAGAAGGGGAAATTTCGTAAAGCATGTTGTTTTAGAAGTGTCAAAAATCGGAAAAAAAAATATTTAAAAAAAAGTCAATCAGCCAGTCACTTATCCAATTTCTTCCATTCCTCTCCTCTCTGTCCCTATATCGCTCAGTTAGTCTCTCCCTGCTCTGCTCTAACTACCTGCTGCCATCCTGCTCTCTCCTCCACACACAGCCGACTGGCCACCTCCATTACCAAACCACCTTATATAGAGGGTGAGGGAGAGCAGCTGATATCACAGAGGGGCCTGCATCTGATTGGACGGTGGCTAGGGATTATGGTTAATCCCTTTCTCCTGCCCAATGACGCTCTAGACAGCATGTGTGGCCACCATTTTATTTTTATTTTTTTTTTGCATTTCTTTCTTTTTGCATTTCTAACGAATTGGCTTTGCAGAACAAAGCGAAGTAAAAGGGCAATTCGCAGCGAATCTTGATTTGCCAGATTCGCTTCACTCATCTCTACTAGAGATGAGCAAACCTGGAGCATGCTCGAGTCCATCCGAACCCGAACTTTCGGCATTTGATTAGCGGTGGCTGCTGAACTTGGATAAAGCCCTAAGGCTATGTGGAAATCATGGATATAGTCATTGGCTGTATCCATGTTTTCCAGACAACCTTAGAGCTTTATCCAAGTTCAGCAGCCCCAGCTAATCAAATGCCGAACGTTCAGGTTCGGATCGACTCGAACCCGAACCCGGTTTGCACATCTCTTATCATCTGCTGTATGTCCTGCAGGGAGTGGTCTATTCTTTAAAGCCTCATACTGTGCTTTCTCCTGCCACCTCTGTCCATGTCAGGAACTGTCCAGAGAAAGGGAGCACCAATTATGGGAATACAGGGAATGCAAAGCTTTAGAAGATCTGCTACAGATCTGCAGAGTAGTATCAGCATAAAATGACACTGTGAATTTATTATAGGTCAATTTGTAGATTTTCAGGAGAGTATTTCTACATATCCCATTTACTTTTCTGCTACTTTAATATGCTATAGATTTTCCACTCACAAAACTCCACAGCCTATCCGCCCCATGTGAACATACCGCTATCAACCAATAACTCACCTAGAATATTAGAAATCAGATATTAGCCTTAAAGTGGAACGCCAGCATTTTTTTTCTTTTTTAAATTAATTGGTACCAGCAAGTTATATAGTTTTTTTTTTTAATTACTTCTATTTAAACATCTCAAGTCTTCCAGTATGTATCAGCTGCTGTATGTCCTGCAAGAAGTGGTGTATTCTTTTCAGTCTTAAACAGTGCTCTCTGCTGCAACCTCTGTCAGTGACAGGAACTGTCCAGAGCAGGAGAGGTTTTCTATGGAGATTTGCTACTGTTCTGGACATTTCCTGACATGGACAGAGGGGACAGCAGAGAGCACTATGTCAGACTGGAAAAAAAAACACCACTTCCTGCAGGACATACAACATTGGATAAGTACTGGAACACTTTACATTTTTAAATAGCAGTAAATTACAAATCTTTATAACTTTCTGACACCAGTCTATTTGAAAGAAAAATTTTTTCGTCAGCGTGCCCCTTTAGGGCTATGTTCACACAGCATTTTTTTTAGGATAATAACGGCTGTTGTTTGTCATTAAAAAAGCCAAGGCAAACAAGAACCATTGTTCACACAATGTATTGAACAATGGCTGTTGTTTGACACTCACAATAATGGCCATTGAACACATACATTGTGTGAACATAGCCTACAGCTGCATTAGAATAACACACCTGTGATCGTTTTTCACGCCCCAGGAGTTATTACTGTACACTGCAATTTATTTTAGCTCTTGTTTTATGAAAACAATATGGAACTCTTCTTTTTTTTTTTTTACGATCCACGTGTCTGAGCTTTTTCGTGAGACACATTTGTATACAAGGTTGCAACATCTCAGACACGGTCAATATTTCATAATGTCAAACTGCTAAATGATAGCCCCAGAAACATTGATTCACAAATCATTGATCGAAAGTAACTTCATATGAAGGCCTCGGTGTTTCACAGGTTGTTGTCCTTCTGGGAGATAATTGCTGGGAAAAAGCTTTCATTACAGGGAAGCTCATTCTCACACAGACATATAAACTGACATAATTTGACTCCTAAATCAAAAGGATGTGCCCAGTAAACAAAAAAAAAATTAAAAAAAATAAAATTAAAAAAAGTGCCAGTCCGTCTCGGGAGCTTCAAATTGTGTTGGTTTTGTTTAATAAGAATTACAGAGGTATCCTTGGCATCGCTGATGCTGATGCGTCATACCGGCCTAATAGTTATGGACCCAGAGGTCCGGCCAGCTCTTTCAATCTTTCCTTGCTATGGTGCTGAGTAAGCAACCCATGGGAATAAGTAGTTTACTCTTCTACTTTGTTTTTCAATATGGTACAAAACAGTAAAGCCTACAATGCCAAACTTTATCCGGACACCATAAAAAATTTAATCATTTCATTATTTTACGCTACAGCAAAAAAAAAAGTTTAATTTTGGCTCTTTTTCTCCCCCTATCGACCCATTGTAAAGAATTTTTTGCTGCAGTCTAGTCAGGTTTAGAACAGCAGGGATTAGAAGACAGTATATCATTTGTTGTGGCTGGAACTATATTAAAAATTGATTGTAGATTAAAAATTGATTGATTAATTCAAATGAAAAGGATAAATCTGGGCAAATGTCACACCCCACAATGAGCCGAAAGGAAACAACACATTAGTAAATTTTAGACATTCATTTGGCCGGTTAGAAAAAGTCAAAGCGGAGGCATGGAGGTATGGAGGTTTTATTTATGCAAGATGTTTCACAGTCACATGCGGCTCTGCATTTTGCCTTAGTAAAATATTGACTAGGCAAGCTGACGTTTTTTATTGATCACGAATGCTTTGTATTGAACTGTAATAGGGATTCTATAGAAGGGTATGAGCCCCCCTACCATTGTACATCCATATGTGTCTGAGCTTCTACTTATCAGCTGCTGTAAGTCTTTGAAAAAGTAGTGTATTCTTTTCAATCTGACAAGGTGCTCTCTGCTGCCACCTCTGTCCATGTCAGGAAATGTCCAGAGCAGGAGAGGTTTTATTAGGGAATTGCTACTGCTCTGGACAGTTCCTGACATGGACGGAGGTGGCAGCAGAGAGCACTGTGTCAGACTGGAAATAATACATCACTTCCTGCAATATATAAAGCAGCTGATAAGTGATGGCAAATTAGATTTTTTTGAAGTAGGAGTGATTACAAATCTATAAAAGCACCTGTTTTATTGTTCTTCAGTACCCGTCTAATGGTGCCTTAGGATAACATTTGATTTGCCCTCGGATTTCTCGTGAGATCCACTGCTGATCTCTGCCCTGTACACTTTTGGGCAGACAAACTCGAAGCAGGATGGACATCCCGCTGTGAGTATGTCCGCAGCCCGCCCTGTTAATTTTATCACTCTGTACAAGTGACCATTATAGACTATGCCCTGTATGGCAACTCCGTCAGTAGCAGAACTCTAGGGGGAGATTTATGAAAGGGTGTAAATATACACCTGGTGTAAACTGCCCACAACAACCAATCACAGCTCCTCCTTTATTCTACCAGAGCTTAAAGCTGAGCTGTGATTGGATGCTGTGGGCAGTTTACACCAGGTATATATTTGCACCCTTTCATAAATCTCCCCCTATGTCTAGTAAGTTACAGTAGGTTGATGCTGCCCTTACCATCTCCATCCACCTCAACCTCAGAAACATTTCCTAAATCTTATTTTTCCTCAATCTTGAGTAAAAAAAAAATGCTAGTGCATGCGCTCAGGTGGGTAGGGAATAGGTTCAAATGTATATGTTTATATTTCGTTATATTATGTTTGTTTGCCTACAGAACTGTGTATTCCCTGCACAAAAATGAGTTAAAAATAAATTCTGGCTGTCTATGCCCTAGGTGGGATTCAAAAGTTTACAACATGCAGTACTTCTAAACTCAATAATAAAACAATATGCAGAAAGTTTTTCTATAGATGTTTACCAAGAGCCCAAATTTTGCACTGTGCAAGTGATCTAAAATGCTTATAAAGATATTAAAGGAAACTGAAAGTATGGATATGCATATATTTGTGCTGCTCTGCATATATTTGTGCTGCTCGTGCCACTCACACAAGCAGTGCATACTTACCTTCCATGCTGCTCTGTGATCTGGCATCTTCCTTAAAAACATTTTTTATCCCTGGGTGTCACCGAGGTGGGTCTATGACACTGTCTGTACTTGCCCCGCACAGCCTCTAATTGCCTTGCTCTTCGGGTGATGCAGTATCTTCAGGACGCTGTCCCGCCTTCTCCAGAATAAATGACAACTAAAGGAAGTGAGTGGCAGCCAGAATATACAGCCAGAGAGTGGGGTGGGCAGAGGGTGTGCGGGGTAGACACAGACTGTCACAGACAAACCTCAGTGACACTGTCAGCCCGTGGATAAAGAACGTTTTTTAGGAAGATGCCAGATCACAGAGCAGAAGGTAAGTATGCACTGCTTGTGTGATCGTCAATAGGAAACTGGCAGCATAAATGTATGCATATTCATGCTGTCAGTTTCCCTTTAACGATTTTAAAAAATTTCGAAATTTATGTTAAAATTTGACTAATAAAAACTACAATTTGTTTTAATCCACCATGGCAGTTCAACACAGACATATGCTTCCTGACTTGTGCTAGGGCTGCGGCAGCATCCCCTGCTCTGGTCCATTACCACACTCTCTCTCCTTTAGTCACAAGAGCCCCTGCTGCTTCAGCCCCTTGGGGCGGCTCACCACTCCATGCTCCTGCCTCCCGATGTCGCGGCCGGTGCGTGCATCCCAGCCTCCTAGGGAATGCATGCGCCAGCTGTCACAGGTTTAAAGAAACAGAGCGCCCTTAATTGCTTAGTGCACAAATACCTGCCCTATAAATAAAGCACCTGTCCTGACATTCCCTATTGGAGCCTCTGCATGCTTCCCATAAGTGTCTGGTCCCAGTTCTCTGTGATTCCTGCCATTCCAGGTTCTTGGTTCCAGCTACCTGTGGTTCTGCCTATGTCTGCTATTCAGGTTCAAGTCGTGAGTCCTGCTGTGTTTCAACTTACCTGTCTACATTTCACCAGCTGCACCTCGCTAGCAGGCCAAGCTAGGGGTAGTGACCTGGGGGTTTCCTGCTGCAGCAAGTCTATCCCATCTTGAGGTGGCTTTAGGTGAAAACTGCTTAGACTCTGCTTCCTGGTATGGATTACGTCACTGCTAGTGGTGGTACAGTGGATCCACAACGCCTGTCGTTACTAGAGATGCCTGTGATGCCTGTGTAATGCCTGTGATCCCGGGTGCATAGTTGTGATCCCGGGAATATGCGGCCAAGATATTCCAGGGAATTCCAGATCGATTCCCTGGAATATCCTGGCCGCATATTCCCGGGATCGCAACTATGCACCCAGGATCACAGGCATCACGATCAAGTGAACTGCTTTCGGACTAAAAGTCCGAAAGGTTCGCTTATCTCTAGTCGTTACATGCTGACCTCCCTAATGCAGTTTGCTTGCATTTTAACCATGATTTTACACAAGGGAGACTATTCAGAAATGCTAATGCAGATGCTGCAGCACCTTAGGTATGTTACTATGACATCACACAGGTCCTAAAAAGTCTTCAGAGCACTATAGAAGGGAGAAGAAGAAGAGCTGTAGGTATGTGAGGAAGGAGGCAGGAAGGCCAGCCTGAGATGAGAAGCGGGGTCTGGTAGGGTTGAAGTTGAGGTCTGAAGTAAAGTTATGGTTTGATTTGGAGGATAGTGAGGTAACAATATTTTATACTTAACTCTTGGATCGCCTTCAAAAATATTAAACACAACCGGAATTTTTTTGTTGGAAAATTGTGGAATTTTCTGAAACATTAAAAATAATTTCATATTCCAATTATCATATTGTATACCTCCTCTGGGATTTGTCTGCCAGACCTCTGTCAAAACATACATGTTCAATTTAGCAATCACCAGCTAAATCATACTCTAGTATGCAAAAGAGGAGTCCGTGGAGCCTCATTGAAGAGTCTCAAAACACAGGACTAGCCAGATATCCCTCCGGGAAGGACCCAGCCAAGTGGCAGCTCCTGTTAGGAAACCACCAAAATTTCTCTAAATCATACTCTAGCAATCTATTTAACTATTGTTCTCCAAGCTTCTGCCTGCTGCAGCAGCCACCTCTGGAGCTTTAGAGCCAGTCTCTGAGGTGAGAGGCTGCTCAGCCAATCACTGGCCAAGACGGAACAGCGCGGCAGCCACTGATTTGCTGAGCAGCCTGTTTCTTCAGAGACCATCTCTGAAGTTCCTCTGGCGGCTGCAGAACCGGGCAGAAGGAAGAACACCAGGGAGCGTGGTCAGGTATGTTTATTATTTTACACTTAAAGGGGAACTCCAAGTAGAGGTTAAAAAAAAATGAAACTTCTGCAGAGGCATAAAGCATTATTTACCTACTGTATCTATTCATGTTCTGTTTTGTGTTTCTGCACTTCCTGGTTTATCAGTTGTACACAGTACTACAGGTTCCAGAATGCAATGCTTTCCCTCAGCTGTTCATCACAGTCCTCCACCCTGCCTATTCCCCGCCCAAAGCTGTTGCAGAACATCTAAGCTGTGTTCACACATTGCAGTTTCATTGTGTTACTGAATTATTTGCAGTAATTTGATTTCATTGTGGTCCCACCCACCTACACAGCACGCTGAATTCTCTACCTGTAACACCACACAGCACCCTGTATTCTCTACCTGTAACACCACACAGCACTCTGTATTCTCTACCAGTAACACCACACAGCACACTGTATTCTCTACCTGTAACACCACACAGCACGCTGTATTCTCTACCTGTAACACCACACAGCACACTGTATTCTCTACCTGTAACACCACACAGCACGCTGTATTCTCTACCTGTAACACCACACAGCACAGTATATTCTCTACCTGTAACACCACACAGCACACTGTATTCTCTACCTGTAACACCACACAGCACACTGTATTCTCTACCTGTAACACCACACAGCACGCTGTATTCTCTACCTGTAACGCTGATATTGGAATAAAGCAAATGACTTTCAGATTTTTTTTTTTATTTCAATTTCCACGCACATATTATGATCAAGCATCTGTTATCTTTGATGTTGAGCCCCACAATAAGGCTCTGATCCTCTCTGCTGTTTAGCATCATTTACTTGTGTTAATGCATCATTTTTGTGAATACACTGCAGTACTGCAATGACATTCCAACATGTGTGAACACAGCCCTAATTTCACTGCACACTTCCGCACAATCAGCGAAATCAGTGCAACACCTGCTTCTGGCCGGTCAGAGATGGTAAATCACTCAGGGGATTGGGGGATCCAGCCAAGCCTCCTGGGACATCACGCCCTGCCCCCTGTCTGCATCATCAGCCTGATCTCAGCAAACACACACAATGTGAGACAGAGGCATGGAAGATTTGTCTCCTAAGGGGGGGAAGCAGAAGGACGTACAGCCCTTGCTGCACAATAGTTGAGCCATGAAATAGGCTCTATAAGCAAGTTCTGATCAAACAGATCAGCAGTCACTATCAGGCTAGGTATCAGGCTATCAGTATATCAGGCTAGGCATCAGGCAGTGTAATAGGGGCTTTAGTCAGTATCTTGCCATTGCGGTGAGCTGTTGAATTTTTCTGTGCTTTAGTCAGTGATTGGCGAAGGCGACATTATAAAAACCAGAAAGCAGCATGGGCTGGGAGCCACTGGAATAGAGCTAAGTGGTACATAATAATAACAATGATGATGATAATAATAATAATAATAACCTGGGCAGGTCAGGTGGGTACGTGTCTATTTTAATAGCATCTTTACTCACAATACCCCTTAAAAGGCTGAGACCTAAATACACATAGACATGATGTGGAGGAAAGTTTTGATTAATCAGACCAAACCACCATATGGATGATAATAGTGCTGACTAAAGGACATATTAATTCCCATATACTGCATGACAATCAATACTTTACATTCATTCTAAACATTTTCATTAGCATACAATAATAGTTCACAAAAATGAAGATGAGGGCTGAAATAACATCAAGAATTGTAAAAAAAAAAATCAATAGAAATCAGTAATGGTCGGCAATAAAGATACCAGGAAGAATCATATGAGCATTAAAATAGAACAGGTCATTACAGAGTGCTGGTAATTCATTTACATTTGCAGATACTGCTTAACTTAATATTTGAAGTGTTTTATAATGACATCATCATTATCTTCATTCAGACTGATATGAACTTATACACTGAATGACATGTTTTCCCGGTGGAAATAACATTTCCGTTGTCTTAAAATAACATTTGTTGTTTTGAAATAACTGACATTATTTGCCAATAAATTATGACCATCCACTCAATTTCAACAGTGTGTGAACATAACCTTTCTGTGTTTTTAATCCCCACCTGGTTTTGGTTGAAAAATACTGAGCAAAAATACTTTGTGTGTACAAATCCTAAGGCTGGAAACACACACACGTTTTTTTTTTTGTTTTTTTTTTGTTTTTTTTTTAACTATCACTGAAGTTTTTGTGCCAAAACCAGAAAAGGATCCAACAGGAAAGAGAAATACAAGTCCTTCCTTTATATTTTTTTTATCCCATTTGAATCCACTTCTGGCTTTGGTACAAAAATTACAAAAATGTTCCAGAAAAAAACAGCTGTATGTGAAATTAGCCTTACCGAATCTCTGCATTCTCTGATTGGCTGCTGTATATAGGCACAGGCCCAGCAAAAGACCACAAATCAGTGTCATTACATTAAAGGGCTATGTTTAAAACACTTAACAAAAGAGAAAGGGTGGACGTCCATTTTTGCCGCAATTTCATTGACTTTAATGCAATGCAATGCAATTACGGATGTCCAATGCACTCAGTGTATAAAATGTTGAGCGAACGTCAAAATAATGATCATGTCATAATTATATTCAGGCGTCTATTCCAAGCAGTGGACATTGTTTTTTAGTTGTTCACACACAGATTTTCTTTTTTCACGGTCCTTTCACGGACTTTTAAATTAAAGACACACCCAAAGGCCAATTAGTCCACCTGACCTAGAATAATGTACCAGCAGCCGTCATTGGAGTGACGGGCGGCCAAACAGCAAAATGACAGACGTAATTTTATCTTTTAAAAAGTGGAGAGGAAAAACGTACTAGGGACAAAGTTTTGGGGTATCAAGAATTAGAAAAACATGGCCACTTTCTTCCAGAGACAACATCACTCCTGTCTCTCCGGTTTGGGTGGGGGTTTGCAACTCAGTTTCATTGAAATGAATGGAGCTTATTGCCTGAACCGGATGCATGAGACGCGCGTTTCGGCAACACGCCTTTATCGATAAAGGCGTGTTGCCGAAACGCGCATCGGGGCGCACCTCATGGGTATTGTATGAACATACAGCTTAGGTAATGTTTCAGTGATAGGGCTTTCTGTGATATTGGTTCATGGTTTTTTGGGAACATGTAGACCCCATTTATTTATCGTGCCAGGCACTTTACTTGTAGCACTTACAGCACTTGCATTTTTGCACACTCATGTTATATGCCGGCACTTTAATATATGCACTTTACCCATGTTTTTTGTTATCATCCGTTCTGATTCAGTTTGTGTTTTTATGGTATTTTTATATATGTCTTTGTTATCAATAAAAATTCATTCGTGATTATATTATATCTGGGTACAGTATATTTTTTTGTAGGTGTAATTGTCATTTATGTAGCATGGTCACCATGGGGTTAATAATGGAAGATGAATAAACAAAACATGGCATTTACCCTTTAAGATGCAAACCATAGGGGGAGATTTATCAAACTGGTGTAAAGTGAGACTGGCTCAGTTGCCCCTAGCAACCAATCAGATTCCACCTTTCATTCCTTACAGATTATTTGGAAAATGAAAGGTGGAATCTGATTGGTTGCTAGGGGCAACTGAGCCAGTTTCACTTTACACCATGTTTGATAAATCTCCCCCATAGTGACCAATATCTTTCTTGATCTATGTTTCTTGACCCAAAGTAGTTGTTCTTCCTTTAAGACGAAAAAAAAAGGGGGAGGAAAGAAGTTGTAGTTTTGAAACAGCTGGAGAGCCACCGGTTGGGGAACAGTGTGCTGTAGACTGTACAGAAGTGTTCCTCAGCTGTAGCTAGCAAAAATACAACTCCCGTTTGGCCCAGGAAGCCTCAGGCATGATAGGAGTTGTAGTTTTACAACAGCTGTACAGCAGTTTTCCAACCGGTGGCTCTCCAGCTGTTGTAAAACTACAACTGCCATCATGCCCTGACTGCTTATGGCCATCCGAGCATGTTGGGTACAGCTGTTGCGCGCATGTTACACAATATACATCACCAATAATGTTGTCAGGTTAACTGGTTCATGACAAAGGACGTAACTGTACGTCCATTTTTGTAGTGCATTACCACTCATGGATATACAGTCACATCCTTGGATGAAATGGGTGATGAGCCTGTTCCATCCATGGCAGGTCCCAGCTGTCAGTGATAACCAGGCATCCACCAACACTGCAGAGACCCAGCTCAGATTGCAGCAATTTTCCCTATAGATGCTATGAATAGTGTGATCGCAGCATCTATAGGGGGAACTGAGGGAGAATTCTCCTTCTGCTCACCACCAGAGCTGTGCTGAGCAATCTCACACCCAAGATGGTAGCTATGACAACTGGAAGACTCCCTGAGGTCTTCAGTGTAATAGCTACAGTGGCTAATCAGGCTCAGTCCTAAGACAGAGTCTGATTAGCTTTGCCTATGATAGGCACATAACGTTGCAATGCAGATCAGCACTGCTATGTTATGTGCCTGTCATCAGGCAATCAGATAGTGAAGTCCCCATGGTGTAAGACAGTAAAATAAAGTAAAAATAAATAAATTAATTAATAAATAAATAAATGAAGTGCAATTTACACATAATCCCCATAGTCCCCAATGTAATAATAAATGTAGAAAAAAAGGACTAAATATAAAATTATAAATTTGCATATAAATCTATATGCAATAAAGAATAGGATAATGCATAAATCCAGAGGGTGGCCACAGAATGCTCCAAGTTAGAAAAATGCTAATGCTAATTTTATTATTTTTTTCATGAAATTTTTTACAAGAAAATTGTTCGGATATTGGCCAAAATTTACCACTAACCTATATCTCACAAAAAGACTCAATTGCATGGATAAGTAGTAGCATCCCAGAGCTATAACCACATAAAGTGAGATAGGTCAGATTTAAAAATGGGATCTGGTCTTTAAAGGGGTTATCTGGGTAACAAAAACAATTTTCTAAACAATCCCCCTTCCCAATACCACCTAATATATCTGTCTAACATACATGTATAACCTATCTTGCATACTTTCCCTGTTTTTTTCTCATTCTTATCAGATCTTGTCTAAAATCCTGTACTCTCTGTCCACTCAGACAGACTCTGAGGACATGTGATCTCCTCTCTGGGTGCCAGGTTTGCTTGTCTATTGATTTGGTAACACGACCCCCAGGAGACATTATCTGCATCATCTCCATGCACCTGTGCTGCTTCCATAGACTTACATGTATCCCTGAGTCATGTTTTTGTAGTGCTGGATAGCCCCTTTAACCCCTTAGCGACCCATGACGTATCTGATACGTCATGGTGCCGCGGGGGTGTTCAGAGCGGGGTCCCGCCAGGACCCCGCTCTTAACGGCGCTGATCCCGGCTGACATGTGCAGCCGGGCAGTGCCTCTATTAGCCACCGGGGGTCCCGTTGCCGCGCCGGCTAATTAAGCCTCTAAGTGCAGCGGTCAAACTTGACAGCTGCACTTAGAGGCTTTCCTCCGTGCATCCCTGGTGTCTAGTGGGTCGGATCTCCCCCTCGCGATGCGATCGCGGGGGGGAGATCCGTTCTTCTGACCGTGGCGGGCCTCAGCGTCGGAATGACGCTGATCCCGGCTCGGCAATAGATGAGAGATCATTGCTGTGTATATACAAGTCCCCCAGGGGGACTTCTAGTAAAAATAAAAGTAAAAATGTTTTTTTATTAATAAAAAATCCCCTTCCCCATTAAAAGTCCAAATCACCCCCCTTTTCCCATTTCATAAATATAAATAAATAAATAAACAAATAAACAAACATGTTTGGTATCGCCGTGCCTGTAATCTCCGAACTATTAATTAATCACATTCCTGATCTCGCACGGTAAACGGCGTAAGCGCGAAAAAATTCCAAAGTGCAAAATTGCGCATTTTTGGTTGCATCAAATCCAGAAAAAAATGTAATAAAAAAGTGATTAAAAAGTCATATATGCGCAATCAAGGTACCGATAGAAAGAACGCATCCTGGCGCAAAAAATGACACCTCATACAGACCCATAGACCAAAGGATAAAAGCGCTATAAGCCTGGGAATGGAGCGATTTTAAGGAACATAAATCTGTTAACAATGGTTTGAATTTTTTACAGGCCATCAGATAATATAAATGTTATACATGTTACATTTCGTTGTAATCGTAACGACTTGAGGAACATGCATAACCAGTCAGTTTTACCATAGGGCGAACGGCGTAAATGCAAAACTCCCCAAAATCAAAACAAATTCCTTTTTTTTTTCAATTTGACAGCGCAAATGATTTTTTTCCGATTTCTCAGCATATGTTATGGAAAAATAATGCATGTCATTGCAAAGTACAATTGGTTTTGCAAAAAATAAGTGCTCATATACGTCTCTAGGTGAAAAAATGCAAGCACTATGGACTTTTAAACATAAAGTGGAAAAAGCAAAAGTGCAAAAACGAAAATTGGCTTTGACCTTAAGGGGTTAACAATGATCTTTCTGTAGAACTCAGATTCAGGACTGTTGACTAAAATTTCCCAAGAAAACAGTGCCCTCTATAGTTCTTAAATAGTAGAAGTTTGGAACAAGAGGACTCTTCTGAGAGCTAACTATCTAACCACATTAAGTAATCAGGGCAGATGGGCCTTAATAATAGATCAGCCATTGAACCCAATGGCTGATCTCCAAAGTTCCTATGTGCAGATGGTGGATACTTCCAGAAGGTCGACTATCACGGCAGCACTCCACCAATCTGGGTTTAATGGCAATGTTACCAGAAGCTTCTCCTTTGTAAAGGACACATGAAGGTCTGTCTGGAGTTTGGAATCACAGACTATGAGAAACAAGATTTTCTGGTCTAATTAAAATTGAACTTTAAGTATCATAACTGAAGGAAACCAGACACTGACCCAGTACCATTTCTAGAGTGAAGCATGGTGGCGGCAGTAACATAGTGTAGAGCTGTTTTTCTGTAGCTGGACAGACTGGACAGGGTTGAGAGAAAACTGAATGAAGCAAAATGCAGAAATATTCTTAATAAGAACCTGATCCATAGTGCTCTGGACCTCAGACTGGGCCAAAAGTTCACCTTTCATTGAGATAATAACCCTAATTACACGGCCAAGACAACACAAGAGGGCCTTAGGGACAATTCTGGGGATGTCTTTGAGTAGCTTAGTAAGTCCTGACTTGTACCCAATCGAACATCCCTGGATAGACCTGAAAATAGCTTTTCAACATCCTAAGGGGGGCATGAGAGGATCTGCTAGATACCCAGATCTAGGTGTAAAGCCTGTGGCATTCTACCCAAAAAGACTGAAATGTGTAATCGTTGCCAAAAAGTGCTTCAACTAAAAACTGAGAAAATGGTCTAAATAGTTATTTCAATGCAATATTTCAATTTTTCCTTTTCAGTAAATTAGCAAAGATGTACATGTACTTTTTTTTTACTTTTATGTCCTTGCAATTAGCAAGAATTATCTTCCACAGATACCATTGTTTGTTGGCAGCACATTTTTTTATCTACATGGGGAGATGTGCTGCTGACAAGGATTTTAATGTACGTACAAAAGATACAATCAGCCAACAAACAAGTGTTTTTCTAATGTATCAGATGATTTTTTTAGTGAGTCTACAATGGGCAGTGATTTTAACAAATGTTCATGGATTCATTTGTTTGTTAAATCAAACCTGTGTTAAAGGACCTTAATATAATGCCAAAGAATTAAATAGCTCACAATCACATATTATTACATTAACACTTTACATAATACATAAGTACTTTGGTAAACATTTATTAAAACCGTTGTACTCGTACTACGCTCTTAAAGCAAGCCCCAACCTCATTCAGCCTGCCGGATTTACTAAGATGTGCACACTAGAGATGAGCAGATTTCCCGAAGTTCGAGTTCGTATGAATCTGAACTATCAGCATCTGACTCAGGGTGGATACAGCCTAAGGAACGCCTAGAAAACTGGGATACAGCCATTGGCATAGGGAAATCCGCTCATCTCTAGTGCACACTTCCCAGTAAATTGGGGGTACCTGCGTCTTTTGCACGTTGGGGCAGATATGTACACCTGCTCTTGAGCAGGTGTAGCTGCCATGGTTTATGCCTTCTCCCTGTCTTTCCACCCCCCTAGCCTGCCCATCTGGCAAGCTGGGCTTACACCTCTCAAACAGCATGGAAAAGTAGAAAATCTGTGCCTTTTGCGTGGTATAATCCAGGGTCACACATTAATAAATGTGTTCTCGTGGGGGAGATTTATCATGGCCAACGTACTCGTATACTAGTTATAAACAAATCCCCATCTCCATCCAGTACACCAGATTTACTAAAAGGCACACATCTGTTGCACAGTGGACTCTACACCTGCTCCAGAGCAGCTACACATTTCTGCTATGGTTTATACCTGTTTTCATCAGGTGATCGGGACTTACACCTTGCGTACGCCACCGAAGAGGCAACAATCTGTGCCTTTGTTGGAACATATGCAGTGGCGTAGCTTTATGGGGTGAAGCAGTAACAGTAGCTATGGTCCTGCATCCTGAGGTGGCCTTAAAAAAGCTCCTTTGACACATACAGTAGGACACCGGTTTTGGACATGGCACATGGTAGCTGGCAGGGGCCCCACTTCACTTTTTGCACCATAGCCCAAGAACTTAAAGTTAAAGTCTGGACATATACCAGGGGTGAACATTGATAAATGTGCCCCTTTGTGTTTATTTAAATAGTTTAGCAGTTAATTATGACATTAAAGAAATATTCCTGTATCTCCAAAATGTAGTACTGCATATTGCTTGATCTGTGGAGAAAACAAAACAAAGAAAACACTATACTTACCAACCCCTGGTTCCCTGGTGCGCTGTCAATTCGCTTCATTCCACGAAGCGAATTTCTTACGTTTTGTTAAGAAAATTCACCAAAAAAAGGCGGCCGCACATGCTCTCTGGAGCGTCACTGGGTGGGAGAAAGAGATTAACCATAATCCCTAGCACCCATCCAATCAGCTGCAGGCCCCTCTTTGAAGTCAGCACTTCCCCCACTATATAAGACGGTTCGGTAACGGAGGTGGGCAGTGTGTGGAGGAGAGAGCAGGATGGCAGCAGGCAGTTAGAGAAGAGCAGGAAAAGACTAACAGAATGATAGAGGGACAGAGAGGAGAGGAATGGCGGAAATTGGATGATTAACTGGCTGATTGATATTTTTTTTAAATAGTGATTTTCAGATTTTTGACGCTTTTACAATAACATGCGTTTGCAAATTTGCCCTTCTGTAATAGCCCAAGTATTGTAGCTACTATAGTTTTGGCTGTTTTAATAAAATTCGTTAAGATTTGATTTGCAAATCTTAACAAGTTTGGCCGAAAATTTGCAAAGCTCGCAAAACGAATTTTTGCTTCACTCATCTCTAATAAGTTAAATAAATAAAGAATAATAAAAGTAAAATAAATAAAAAAAATATATATATACAGTGGTACCTTGGTTTAAGAGTAACTTGGTTTAAGAGCGTTTTGGTTTAAGAGCTCACAGTTTTTCAAAATTGTGACTTGGTTTAAGAGCATTGCTTTGGTTTAAGAGCTCCCTGTACTGGGTGGGAGGGGGAGTGGGGGAGGGGCATAGTCTGCACAGGGTGGTCTACAGCACTGTACTCTGACCCAGGAAGTCTCCCTCACCTCCCAAATCATAGCATATCCACTTCAGGCTGGGGCTTACATCAGGGGACAGGACTGTGGGGGTAATCTCGCCATAGCTGTAACCCCTCTCTCCCCGGACAGAGAGTGCTGCATGTATGTGCCCACATCTGTCCTGCTTATTCCCTCATGCTCCCTGCAGTCTCTGTCCGCCCTTGTGTTTCCCATCCTCTCCATTACCGTACAGTAAATTATAATATAACATATTCAGCTGTCTCTAAATGTTTGTTTCATCTGCTTTACATGTTATTCAGAATAATAAATCATTATTTTTGGGGTGTGGAACCAATTTTCTGCATTTCTTTGATTTCTTATGGGAAAATTTGCTTTGGTTTAAAAGTGAATTTGGATTACAAACGTGGTCCCGGAACAGATTATGCTCGTAATCCAAGGCACCACTGTATATATATATATATATATATATAAAATTTATCATGTTTATACTACATAACATGTGGTAGGATGTATGCATTATTCCTTAAAGAATATAATTTAAAATATAAAATACAGTGCAGTGTACAGCTTACACACTTTACAATAGAAACACAAATAATAATAATAATAATAATAATAATAATAATAATAATAATGTTACAGTACCTAGGACTTTGTGAAGAATTAATAGATTGCTTCTGAAACAATAAACTGCAGCTCCCCAGGCATCTACAAGGAAATGTTAACCTGTGTGTCTACCTTCATAACCATTAACACAAGAGGAGCTTGTGTCTTATAAGCCAAGATGTGCATCTTGTACTATTGGTCTATAGCCAGCCAATATACTATCACTTATATTCAAGCAATGATGAGCTTAGTTACAAATTTTCCAGAGGGATGGGGGCTAAAAGACTAAATCCACTCCTTTTCTAATGCAATTTATTTTCTCTTTCCCTAGGCTTCCAATGGTGGGCTTAAAATGTAATTTACAGTCCCCAGCAATCCATGTCCATGTGTGTATGACATACAATAGACAGATACATAGATCGATACATTTCCTAGAGACCTCGCAGACAAGCGCTGTCCTTCATACATTCTGTAAAATTAGATTTCTCTGATACATCTTGGAATGAGCTATGGGATAGAAATTAAATACTAAATTTGAGTGGAGTGAAATGACTGACATTTTAATAACATTTCCTGCATATTAAACTATATATAATAAACAAAATCAAACAAATGATCATAGAATGCTGACAGATCCACAAATAACGTGTCATTGGAACGCTTCGGGCATCAAACCGAAAAATTGAAGCAATCTGTTAGAATGAGCAAAAACTTAAATTCACCCAATAAGGTTTATTTGTCCCTTGTTCCTTAATTAGTAATATACACATGGCTGAAGGATTTACTAAGCAAAATGTGCCAGAATTCAGTCACACCAAACACATGGAACACACACCGCGGGCCAAATTTATTATGCATTTAAGGTTTCACACATACAACCTTCACAGTCTTGAAAAGTGTCTGGAAAAGTGTAAAAGTTATTGCAGTATGTCGAGTCAGATGTCATACTCGGGTCCCGTCACTGCTGGGGCGTGCGGCTGGCCTCCTGTAAGCACTAACAGCATCCTTGGCAATAGGCCCGGCTCGTTTCTAGGGGCACGTAGGCAAAGCATCCTTCTGTTGTTGCTATGGCCAGGGTTTCACCACTCCCGGACGATCAGGTGTCTTGAATATTGACCTGGTGACTGGCGGCTGGCACCGCCAATCAGCTTCATAGTGTGTGCTGGGGGCGTGAGTCTCTGCACCAATCACGCCTGGGGCTGGGACTCCAGCCTCCATTTATCTACCACTCCCATCATGATTCCTTGTCTGCGATATAGCCTCTTTGAGTGTGACTAAGCTAGCATTGTATCCGGATAGTCATTCCCTAGTTTTAATGATTTTGGCTTGACTTTCCAACTATCCCCCTGACTTCTGATTTTGTACTGCAATGACCCATAGTTCGTGACCTGGCTTGTTGACCCATAGATTATGGTGTATGTTTTGTACTGTCTTTGTCTTGTGTACCACTTATATTAGCACAATGATCAGTCTCCTGGTTGGGGGTGGCCTGCTAATGAGACAATAACTCTACAGCGGGGTGGGTGCCAACGTTAGGGCTTCATTTGTCCTGTGTTCCTAGGTCCCAGCCTGACACAGTATGTGTCTTGTTCCTAAATACTAGTGCAAGTGTATGCCAGCCATGAGATGGTGCTAGGTCATGAAATGTGTCTAGTATGGTTAGGTAGTTGCAATAACTTTTCAAGTAACATGCACCATTTTGATTTGGCATGATTTGTTCTACAAAGCTTTCCTGTAGTTTCAGCAAATTAAGTTATAGTGTTTCATAATGTAAAAAAAAAATTGCAAACTGGTGAAAAACATACAGTATAAGATATATGATATTAGGTTGTGATGTTCTGTGGAGAAAATAAGCTGCATGATCGCATCTACAGGCAAAATACAGAATTTCACTGTGTAGTGCAGGAGTGTCTTAACTCAAATACACTGTGGGCCAAAATGAAAAATTTGGACAAAGTTGCAGGCTAACCTTGATGTCTATTGAAGGGGATAGGATAGGATGGTACAGCGCATATATAAGAGATTTAAGGAAGGGAAGAATCACTGCCACTGCTGCAGGTACCACCATCCTTTTAGGATGGCTGGGCTTTGGCCTACTGTGCTAGCTCCTTTATGGCAGGAAGCTTTCAGCATCATGGGTGTTACCTATGGCAGTGACAAGGCCACCAGTGATGTATTAAAAAAGCAGTTCACAAAAAATTATTATTGCCCCTCCCCCCCAGTAGGCGTTGGCACGTACACTTACCGCAGCTGATCGGTGTCCCGCGGCGTGGCTTAGTTCCGGTCTCGTGGCGCCGTTCAAATCCACCGTGCCCTCACTTCAGCCTCTGCAGTGACTCCTCTTCTCTGTCCTGTGATTGAACGTCGGAAGTCACGCGCTTCCATAGAGAATGCATTAAAGCGCGTGAGTTCCACAGGAGACAGACAAGGAGTCTGCCGGATTTAAACAGCGCCGCGGGGCTGAAACGAAGCCACACCACAGGACACCGATCAGCTGCGGTGAGTATACGTGCCAGCGCCTAACGGGGAGGCCAATAATAATTTTTGGTGAACTGCTTCTTTAACTGTCCCATGGCCATTCACAGATCTTGCCCCCACATCTCATACCTATAGTTCATCTTAGGCAATGCATTTTACCACAAATTCTCACTAAAGTGCCCCACAATGTTAATTCCCAATAGTGCCCCTGAAACAGTTCCCCCAATAGTGTCCTCCACAAATAGTTCATTCCCATGCGCATGAGGAAGGAGGAGTCTATCCTCTGAAACGTCCACTGTGACAGGCCGGATGGTTTGGACTGCGGGGGGGATATAGCCTGTGTTGAATTGATCAAAACTTGATCACGATGATCACAATTTAACAAAATTTTCTAATTGACTTAACATAGCTTTTTGGCACAATTATTGCGTCAGGGATCATGTAGCCCTGGCTACATCTGTACACCAGCCTGTGGGCATGTCTTGTACAAGATACTGCAAAAAAACCTATGACAATAGAATAAAGTTCCATGAGTATGCTTCTTTTCTAAAATGAGAGTGACACTTTATCAAGCACTATTGAACACAAGGTATCTTTTCG
This sequence comes from Dendropsophus ebraccatus, assembly GCF_027789765.1. Taxonomy (NCBI): domain Eukaryota; kingdom Metazoa; phylum Chordata; class Amphibia; order Anura; family Hylidae; genus Dendropsophus; species Dendropsophus ebraccatus. The sequence continues at coordinate 27,334,503 of NC_091456.1, forward strand.
TACATCATGGTTTAACCATTTTTCTGGTGGAGGCTGATTTGGTGTGGAGAGACTTGCTATTTAAGTGCAGTGTTGGTTGTTCATTTATTAGGATAGCCAGGGAGCACAGACATAGTTTGCTGACTAAAACACAATAAGGTCTGGAGGTAATGGCTCAGTCTAGAATTTACTAGAACTTGTGTGCTTAGCCTTTAAATACAAGTGAACAAGCCTATGCCTGTCAGTAGAGGGAGCCCAATCCCCCAGGAAGCCCACTCAGCATAGATGAGAAGATGCCGGAAGACAAGAACAATAAGAAAAAGCAGATCAAATAGATGACCGAAGCGCAGTGCGACCCACAGCAGGTTAAGGATAACAGACACGACCGCTTGCCGCTACAATATGGAGATGCATTATTGTCTGACTGCATTTCCATGTCCATGGAGACCTGACCTTCCGTATTAGTAGAGGATCTTTCCGTTGATCTGGAAGGTCTGATTGTTAGAGGTAAACTTTAAACCACATGGGGGGAAGCAGGGCAAGTAGACTTACTGGAGCAGTCTTCTTGCTGTCTTCATTATCGCAGCTCAGCCAATGAGCAGCTGAGGCAGGACTGCAGCTGCTGATTGGCTAAGCGGACTCCGATTACCCAGGTACCCTCCACTCTGAGGAGCAGGGGGGCACTGCACTGATTAAAAAAAAAAAAATCAATCAATCATAAACATAGTTTTTACACTTACCACCCCTCTGTCTATGAATTTCCCGCAGTTTGCAGGTCCCTGAAGCTCCAGTTGGTGTCTTAATTTTTTCTTCACTTCCTGCTTTGGGCTTTCCCATGATGCACTTTATCTCCTGTGACAGCTTGCTCAGCCAATCAGAGCTAAGCAACCTGAGTCATCTGACAAAGGGAGGCTTGCTTAAGAGGGCTTAGACCCGACAACTTTGTAATGTGTTTCAATTACTGGGGAAAAGCTTTTTGCTGGAGTACCCTTTTAAGTACTAAAGTTAACTTGAGTAACGACCCTTCGAGTATTTTGGTGCTTGTTCATCTCTAGTTACAAATGCATTCTTGATAATATGATGTCGCAATCAGAGATGACCGAAGCAGCCAGAAATTAGTTTTATGAGCATTGTGAATTTTCGGTCAAAATAATTAAGATTTGCGAATCAAATCTTAACGAATTTCATTAAAACAGCAAAAACTATAGTAGCTACAGTACTGGGACTATTAGAGAAGGGTGAATTTGTTAAAGCATATTGTGTTAAAAATCGGAAAATCACAATTGAAAAAAAAAAAACTGCCAATTTCCACCATTCCTCTCCTCTTTGTTTCTAAACTGCCTTATATAAAGGGGTAGGAGGAGGTGCTGACACCACCCACAATCAGCCCTCCTATCCTCTCTGTCCCTATATTACTCTGTTAGTCTCTCCCTGCTCTGCTGTTACTGCCTGCTGCCATCCTGCTCTCTCCTACACACACAGCCGACTGGCCGCCACCGTTACCGAACCTCCTTATATGGAGGGGGAGGAGGAGGTGCTGACATCACAGAGGGGCCTGCAGCTGATTGAACAGGGGCTATGGATTATGGTTAACCCCTTTCTCCTACCCAGTGATGCTGCAAACAGCATGTGCGGCCGCCATTTTGTTTTTGTTTTTCAGAATTTTCTTAATAAATCGGTGGAAATTTGCTTAGTAGAACAGATCGAATTAACAGCGCGATTTGCAGCAAATCTTGATTCGCCAGATTCGCTTCGCTAATCTCTAGTCACAATCTCCTACATAACTAAAATGAACTTGTAGTATACCTGAAAAAACACAACTGTGATATCACGGCAGCCAACCTGAGGTAAGCCACCCGCATAGATTACCAAACTGAAACATGTCATCTCACAATAGCTTACCGAAATGAACGCCAGCTGTGAGGTGACAATTACCTGAGGGAAATCCACTTGTTATATCACATTAACGTACTGAGGGGGAAAGTCACATGTGATGTCACAGCTGCTATCCTGACAGTAATCAGTAGTGATGTTATAACACCTTAGCTATGGAAAACCCACAGGTGAAGTCACAATAAGGTTGAGACCGAGCCACCAAATAAGCATTGATACACTCGGAGGACTCATTTAAAAATACAAAGCTCTGCATTGTACGTCATCTCAGCCAACCTGTGTGTCCATATAAAAAACTGGAGAGCTATCTAGTATTACATGAGCGCATTGCCAGGCTAAGATAACACAGCAAGAAGCCACTGGCTTTGTCCAAAGCGCTTTACCTAGAAGACAGGACCTGAAAAAAGCAGCCATGTTCCATCATTGTATAGAACAAGGCACCCTAAGGCAAACTATTATCACTTTAATATATAACCTGTAATGTATTTATATATTTTAATAAGCGCTGCGGAATCTGTTGACGCTATACAAATAAATATTATTATTATTATTACTTTAGTACTGTGTCTGATCCCTGGAGCGTGACCAACAGAGGTGTTTGGTGCCTGATCCCACTTCACCTTCTCCTGGCAAGGTAATGGACTGTTACTGTGTGTGTGTATGAATACTGAATACGTGCATACACCTCTCTGTTTGTATACGGATTTGTCTGTTTATGTTGTAAACATCTGTGGAAGTGCAAGTGTACTGTGTTATCGAAGTATATTTATGATGTGTTCATGTATTTTTGTGGAGTTTTTCCATATATGTTACGTGAATAAATGCACTAATATACTTTAATGTCCCCACTTTGTAAGACACCGGCCGTTCCGTGACCGTGGACCTTCTATAACGGAAAAAAAAAAATACCGGAGGACCCCTTTAACTCGAGTGTCTGACCTCATCACTGCACATCCCTATCAAAGACACCCTACAACATTTTAAAGGGGTTATCCAGCGCTACAAAAACATGGCCACTTCTGCCCGGCACTTGGCTCCAGATTGGGTGGGATTTGAAACTCAGTTCCTTTGAAGTAAATGGAGCTTAAAGGGGAAGTCTGGGAAAAATAATTTTAATATATATTATTAGCCAACAAAAATTAGAAAAATTACTAATAGACACTTATTATGGGAAATGTCCCTATAGTGTATTTTCAATGCGCTTACTACAGCATGGCGTGTCCAGGTCTCTGTAAAGTTGGTGATGTCACGTGACATAAACTGCTGACGCCTGCTGCAGCGGTGGGACAGATGGAGCAGCAGGTGTCGGCAGTTGATGTGACGTGATGTCACCACCTGTCCAGAGACCTGAACACGCCATGCTGTAGTAAGCGCATTGAAAATGCACTATAGGTGCTTTTCCCATTATAAGTGTCTTTTAGTAATTTTCATTATTGTTGGGCAATAACATATGTTAAAATTATTTTGCCCGGACTTCCCCTTTAATTGCAAACCACACCTGCAGACAAGAGTGGGGCAAAAGTGGCCATGTTTTTGTAGCGCTGGATAACCCCTTTAACACAGAGAACCACATTACCACTGTAACTAGTGCAGCTCCCTTGTCTCTATGCAATCCTAGAGGAGAATGGGAAGAAGTAATAGAAACCCTCAAACCACTTCGACCACCAAGAACTGTCCAATGACCACGAAAACTACTATCCTAACCACCTAATACCCAATAGGCCTGCAGTCACTGCACATGGAGACATGACTTTACCCTGGCACTACTATCTATTTCATTACATGAAGACAGTTTGTAAGTTAAGTGATTGCTTTAAATCAACCATTTCTTAATTGCAGAAAATATCATGTCGCAACATGTGCAACACTGTAAATTTCCCTGAGGGGTAAAAGAATCACGGCTTATAAATAAAGTCATGAGAGAAGCATATGAAATTAGAATTAGATTCAATATATACCGTATTAGTGTTATGCAGTTGACTTTCTAAATGTTTTCACACATCAGCAAACCTTAAATGCTGGTTAAAAAAAAAAAAAAAACACCACTTAAAAAGCTCAGTATTAATGAGAACATAAACGTAATTATAGAGCGTAAGAAAAAAAAAAAAAAAATCACCTGAACTGTATGATAGGAAAATGGGATGATGTATGTGTCAATGGAGATTCCCACACCTGCTTCCTTTTCTAACACTCTATGGCTGCCAGCAAGAATTCTGGGTACTGGCGTGCAAATTAGCAAAGAGTCACAAGATTCGAATCCATTTTGAGCTATATTCCCCTAGAGCATTTATGTTCACATTAAACAGCTTGTACAGCAAAACCCGAGTTAAATGTACATCTATATAATTAGAAAGCACAAAGACAGCTGCTTCAGTATTTCAGGCACATTGAGCTAAAGGTAACTACCTCTGAGCTGACGCTACAAGATCGAGACGTTAAAAAAATCACCGGCGGAAAATATTTATTTTTTTTTTAAATAAACTGTAAACTTGCGTCACCTGTTATATCAAAGACTTTTCTGAAAAATCTAGCGCTTAGGAATCAGGCCGCGTTGGCGATTTGCATATTTCGGCGGATAAGCTGTGCTCGGAATGTTGATGTAGTGTCTACTACTTAGAATCAAATGATTTCAATAAGCTGTGTTTTCCCAACAGATCGCAGAGAATAGTGCAAGTTCAGCACAAACCCACGGGGAAAAAGCGACATGAAAATAACTTCAAACATCTATGTTTATAATGCTCATTTAAATTATCCTTAATTGGCATTCATCCTTCTCGGTTTTAGGGCTTTGGTGTCAGAGCGGGGAAAGGTGTGTTTTCTGACTGCGCTTTCTGTCATTAGAAATGCTAAATTGAGAAAATAATAACGTGATAGAATATATATATATATATATATATATATATATATATACACTTTGGGCTTTGAGCTATTGTCACACACAAAAAAAAATATTATAATATTAAAGGGGTACTCCGACAGAAATTTTGTTCTCTCAAAACAACTGGCATCAGAAAGTTATAAACATTTGTAAATTACTTCTATTTAAAAATTTCCAGTCTTCCAGTACTTATCAGCTGCTGTATGTCCTGCAGGAAGTAGTGTTTTCATTCCAGTCTGACACAGTGCTCTCTGCTGCCACCCCTGTCCATGTCAGGAACTGCCCCAAGGAGTAGAGGTTTTTAATGGAGATTTTCCACTGCTCTGAACAGTTCCTGACACAGACAGAGGTGGCAGCAGAGAGCACTGTGTCAAAGTGGAAAGAATACACCACTTCCTGCAGGACATACAGCAGCTGATAAGTACTGAAAGATTTGAGATTTTCAAATAGAAGTACATTACACAACTAAAACCAGTTGATTTGAACAGAAAAAAAAAAATTACTGGAGAACTCCTTTAACTCTGGCCTCATCCCTGTACATCCCCAATCAAGGGCACCCTACAAGACCTTTCTGACTTCAGTTAATTTGAAAGAGAATATTTTTCACTAAAAAAAACCCCATTGATGATCATAATCAATTCACATGGGATTATTTAGTAACTGGGCAAATGACAATAATATACAGTGGTAGATGAATATATCCATTTTAAAGTGAATGTACCAGCAGGCTAATACGCTGATTCTAATGCTGCCCTTGATTTTTTTTATTACACTGCCCATGTAATTTGCATTCCCCCCCCCCAAAAAAAATATACTTTTCTTATGCTCTAGAGGTGGGCCCTGCACCCCCAGTGCAATGATATCGCCTCCTATCTGTAACGCTCCTCTTTCCTCTTCACTACTGTTCCTGGCTCTGTGATATCCTGTGCAGCCGCATCAATTCCATTGTCAGAGCGGATTACGAGTTTGCGCAGTAGCTGAAGAAACTGATGCAGCTGTGTGGAATATCACAGAGCCAGGCCGCGAATAGACAGGAAGAGAAAAGAGGAGATTCACAAAAGAAAGGAGATATTAGTGCACTGGGGACGCATATCCCCAAAAAAAAAAAATGGCGGATTACATGGGAATTGGGCAGCGTAATGGAAAATCGATGGCAGCATTGGAATCAGCATGGCAGCACTGAGCAGGTCATACTGATAATGTTTTTTTACCACTTCTGCTGGTAAATTCGCTTTACACTTACGCAGTTGCCTACATCACGAGATAAACATTCGCATGTTCGAAAATGTTGTTATAACCATTCCGATCATCGAACAAGTTGTTCTTATCGGCGAACACGAACAACTAGCAGCATGTTCGTACAAACATGTTCGCTTGCTTTAATGAAATTCGTTTGTTTGCAATTTGTTTGAATATTCACGAACTTCGCAAAACGAATTTCCAGGTGATTCGCTCATCTTTAGTCACAACCAATTTGAAGGGACTGGAGGGCTCTGGATCTCAAGGGTCGTAGTAGTGGGACCCTTCATCTTACAGACACCTATAGCATATTTCCTGGATATGCCATAAATATCCCAGGTAGGAATACCCCTTTAAGTGTCAAGTCGGAGTAGTTTTATAATGATAACAGGGATCCCGGCAGTTCAATGCAAACATTGTGAGATAGGAATACAATATATTCATGAGATGCACTCACTCAGGCTATGATGTACAGTGACAGCAAGCTGTCCATCATTGGGGGGTGGGTGGGCAGGGGAAGCCTACAGCTGGAGAACACATCAGCTTCCTGCCTCCCAGCCATAGGATTGCAATGATTAGGCTGTGAGTTCACTGCATATTCACACATTCAGTAAGTAACAGACCGCTGAAACCTGACTGGATGCCGCCCTCAGAGACAGCAGCACTAAGTGAATGACAGCTTCCTTTTAAAATATTGACAGGTGTTATTTACCATAAACTTATATTTTAATCAACTGAATGACATACTAGCACCGTATAATAGAATAAGGGCATCAGAGCAACATAGGTGTTAATTACCCTTAAAAATGTGGTCAAATAGGTGGCTGACTGTGTCGCCTGTCTTGAATTGCATAATTACATTCTTTTCACAGTACATGAACATGTAGGCGTGCAGCATCAGTACATGAACATGTAAGCGTGCAGCTTCAGTACATGAACATGTAAGCGTGCAGCATCAGTACATGAACATGTCAGCGTGCATCATCAGTACATGAACATGTCAGCGTGCATCATCAGTACATGAACATGTCAGCGTGCAGCAACAGTACATGAACATGTAAGCGTGCAGCATCAGTACATGAAAATGTAAGCGTGCAGCTTCAGTACATGAACATGTAAGCGTGCAGCATCAGTACATGAACATGTCAGCGTGCATCATCAGTACATGAACATGTCAGCGTGCATCATCAGTACATGAACATGTCAGCGTGCAGCAACAGTACATGAACATCTAAGCGTGCAGCATCAGTACATGAACAAGTAAGCGTGCATCATCAGTACATGAACACGTAAGCATGCAGCATCAGTACATGAACACGTAAGCGTGCAGCATCAGTACATGAACACGTAAGCGTGCATCATCAGTACATGAACATGTCAGCGTGCAGCAACAGTACATGAACATCTAAGCGTGCAGCATCAGTACATGAACAAGTAAGCGTGCATCATCAGTACATGAACATGTAAGCGTGCAGCATCAGTACATGAACATCTAAGCGTGCATCATCAGTAAATGAACACGTAAGCATGCAGCATCAGTACATGAACACGTAAGCGTGCAGCATCAGTACATGAACATGTAAGCGCACAGCATCAGTACATGAACATCTAAGCGTGCAGCATCAGTACATGAACACCTAAGCATGCAGCATCAGTACATGAACACGTAAGCGTGCAGCTTCAGTACATGAACATGTAAGCGTGCAGCATCAGTACATGAACATGTAAGCGTGCAGCATCAGTACATGAACATGTAAGCATGCAGCTTCAGTACATGAACATGTAAGCGTGCAGCATCAGTACATGAACACGTAAGCATGCAGCATCAGTACATGAACACGTAAGCGTGCAGCATCAGTACATGAACATGTAAGCGTGCAGCTTCAGTACATGAACATGTAAGCGTGCAGCATCAGTACATGAACATGTAAGCGCGCAGCATCAGTACATGAACATCTAAGCGTGCAGCATCAGTACATGAACATCTAAGCATGCAGCATCACTACATGAACAAGTAAGCGTGCAGCTTCAGTACATGAACATGTAAGCGTGCAGCATCAGTACATGAACATGTAACGCACAGCATCAGTACATGAACATCTAAGCGTGCAGCATCAGTACATGAACAAGTAAGCGTGCAGCTTCAGTACATGAACATGTAAGCGTGCAGCATCAGTACATGAACATGTAAGCGTGCAGCATCAGTACATGAACATAAAAGCATGCAGAATCAGTACATGAACATGTAAGCGTGCAGCATCAGTACATGAAAATGTAAGCGTGCAGCTTCAGTACATGAACATGTAAGCGTGCAGCATCAGTACATGAACATGTCAGCATGCATCATCAGTACATGAACATGTCAGCGTGCATCATCAGTACATGAACATGTCAGCGTGCAGCAACAGTACATGAACATCTAAGCGTGCAGCATCAGTACATGAACAAGTAAGCGTGCATCATCAGTACATGAACATGTAAGCGTGCAGCATCAGTACATGAACATCTAAGCGTGCATCATCAGTACATGAACACGTAAGCATGCAGCATCAGTACATGAACACGTAAGCGTGCAGCTTCAGTACATGAACATGTAAGCGTGCAGCATCAGTACATGAACATGTAAGCGTGCAGCATCAGTACATGAACATGTAAGCATGCAGCTTCAGTACATGAACATGTAAGCGTGCAGCATCAGTACATGAACACGTAAGCATGCAGCATCAGTACATGAACATTTAAGCGTGCAGCATCAGTACATGAACATGTAAGCGTGCAGCTTCAGTACATGAACATGTAAGCGTGCAGCATCAGTACATGAACATGTAAGCGCACAGCATCAGTACATGAACATCTAAGCGTGCAGCATCAGTACATGAACATCTAAGCATGCAGCATCACTACATGAACAAGTAAGCGTGCAGCTTCAGTACATGAACATGTAAGCGTGCAGCATCAGTACATGAACATGTAACGCACAGCATCAGTACATGAACATCTAAGCGTGCAGCATCAGTACATGAACAAGTAAGCGTGCAGCTTCAGTACATGAACATGTAAGCGTGCAGCTTCAGTACATGAACATGTAAGCGTGCAGCATCAGTACATGAACATGTAAGCGTGCAGCATCAGTACATGAACATAAAAGCATGCAGAATCAGTACATGAACATGTAAGCGTGCAGCATCAGTACATGAACATGCACTACATATACTTCTACATAGACTTCTATTTCTCTACTTCTATACTTCTACATATACTGCGCCCCCTGCTGGACCCTTCAGGTATATTGACTGGGTTGTGAGAAATTTAAGCCTGCCTGATTTACTAAATTGAGGGAACTAGCCCTATGGGGGAGATTTATCAAAGGGTGTAAAATTTAGACTGGTGCAAACTTCTCCCAGCAACCAATCACTGCTCAGCTTCCAGCTCTGGTGAAAGGAAAGCTGAGCTGTGATTGGTTGCTGTGGGCAGTTTGCACCAGTCTAAATTTTACACCTTTTGATAAATTCCCCCCTACATGTGCATCTCCCACAATTAATGTACATTAGGAATTTGTCTAACTTTGCTTATGTAATAACATATTAAAAAAATAGATTTTGCCAGGAGTTCTCCTTTAATCAAAAACATAAAACCCCTTTTCAAGGCAAGCAGGGTGTATAATTGTAGGTTTTGCTAGTTGTATGTCTCTGCTCCCGCCTCTATGGGGGCAAGTGTCATTTAACTCTGAACTCCCGCCGACAAGTGCATTCAGCTTTTACTAACGTCATCTTCTATATAGTACAGTAGTGTAGGGACATTACCGTCGTCTGGAATCCTATCAGCAGTAAACCTGTGAAAAGCAGACAGTGAAGAGACATATAATGTATTACGCCCTCTGGGGAGAAATAAATTATGCACTGTGGATGCTCTTGCACTCTGCAGCTCGCTATTTACACTGCTTATCATAAAAAATGCATTGTTGCCAGAGTAACTGTTTTACCACTTGGAAATGTGCGCGGCCGTTGAAACACAAGCAGCGATGTTCTTCCAGGTTGCCCGTTCTGTTTTTATTAGATTTTACTAACCATAAATATAAAATTGTAGCTACCAGGAAAAATTCAGCATGCCAAGCTTTTTCTAGGCAGGTGCCAATGTGAATGATGTCGGAAGAATACAAATATTATTTTTTTCCATCAGACGGTGAGGTTTTAAGGATTACCAGCTAACCATATATACTTCTCCTGGGGTCTCGCTTTTACGCTCTGAGATGTCCCATGATAACATCCTACACTAAGGTGAAATAAATTATTGACGGAAAAATCCTCGCTGCATTAATAGGTCTTTACCCTCTTTGCTCTTCAATTGGGGAATGGGAAAAGACATAATTTAGAGCATGTCAATATGACAGTCGACGTTAAACTTCTCTGGAAGTCACAATCCATCGCAGTTTGGGTAAAAGAAATGGATTTCGTCTGAGAACCCTTTTACAGACTGATCTTGTCAGTCTCACGAGTTAAAATTTTATAAGCCAGACTGATTTGTCAACTGGAAAATTGATAATGATGTGTAGAATCGGAGGTAATGGGCCCGGTGCTCCGTCATTGTATCTTTTTTAACAAATGACACACTATCTTTGCACAGCTGCACTCTTCTTGCAGGATGTAGTATGGCACAGGATATCCAATGTCGGCAATACCCCTATGATAGGTTTACAGCATGTCATATATGTACTAAAGGCCTTATTTATCATACTTGTCTAAACAGATTTGTTGCCCATAAATAACCAAGTACTTTGCAGATTGTACTTTTCCAGAGCAGTAACAAGACAATTTTTTCTGTTTCAGGTTTTTTTTTTTTTATCCCTTCTTCTGTTAGCCTCCAAAATCCATAGTTTTCTTTTTTCTATCTAGAGTGCCATATACTCTATAAAGCAGGGGTGGGGAATCTTCCCATCATGCATGGACAGCCAAAGAGATGAGCGAGTATACTAATTCGGGTATACTGTTTGATCAACTAAGTATAGCAACATGTTTGGAGGCTTAACCCCTTTGTGTCCCATGACGTATCTCGGACATCTCAGACCCCACTCTGAACAGCGCCGCTGATGATAGCAGCCAGGGAGTGCCTCTATTAGCCAACACGGTCCTGTCGATGCCCCGGCTATTTAAGTATTTAAAGGGGTTATCCAGTGCTACAAAAACATGGCCACTTTTTTCAGAGACTCTTGTCTCCAGTTCTGGTGCGGTTTGCAATTAAGTTCCATTCATTTCAATGGAACTGAGCAGCAAAACCCCGGAGACAAGAGCTGGAGGTCTGTCTCTGGATGAAAGTGGCCATGTTTTTGTAGCGCTGTATAACCCCTTTAAATCTAGTTGTCAAACCTGAACAAGCAAGTCGGGAAACATGTGTTGGGAGGTGGGATAGCATTCATTTGACATCAGATATTGTCACTTTAATCTGTGGGATTGACTTTCTAACATAGCTTGGAATGGCTCAATATTTTCGGCAGTATTTTTTGCATAGTTAGTCTGATCCGAGGCTTGTGCAATAGCATATACTTGGCTGGCACGTATACTGATAGCAGTGCCAGAGCAGTAGAGTCCTTGCAATTGGGTAGGGAGCATCTGGACCATGTAGGCAGGGGGCTGATTGCACATTGCATTTATGTTTGTGGAATGGTGTGATATAGGAACATGGCTATTTATATTGAATGAGTTATATTGCTGTGACAATACCTCTTATGCACTTAATTATCCACCACTTTGTGTGATTTTATTTATTTTGTGTTATTTTATTGTTAAGAAAAATATTTTGGGATTAAAATAAGAAGGACATTATTTAGAAACAATTGGTGACTCTTTTTAATAGGAAGTGATACTGATAGGGGTACAATATACTGGTACTGGTATGTAGCTAGCATACGCAGTTGTACAAAGTAGGAGTACAAGCATTAATCTACAACTACTCATAAGTGCTTTTTAGGACTAGTGATATCCCTGTGTGACACAGAAAAAAGTGTCTGACATACAGTACTTAGACTGATAGTGGTACCGTATGCCTTGGAGCCTTAGGGTACTATTACACACAAAGGGATTTTTTGACTATCAACGATTAACAATAAATGAACTCAAACAACCGCTATGGCAAACGACCTGAAATCGTTCACCCAATTACACGGAACGATGATTGTTTCTTGCGTTCATCCTGTCGTCGCCACTGCGTTCGCCGCTACTGTGAACGACGTCTTATTACATGCAAAAAATTTGCACAGATCAACGATAAAAATAGGTTTCTCGTCGGTCGTTTAATCGTTGTCTGCTATTACTCTAAACAATTATCGTTCAAATCCGAACGACTTAACGATTTTTCGAACAATAAGCGCTCTGTGTAATACCACCCTTAGATGCTTCCATGCACGCTCCCCCTGCTGGGGCAGTTCCATTTCTGTAAATCACTTTCTGAGGTATTAAGGTGGACCGGACACCCTATTATCTGCCAAGTAGGGGCTTCTGAAAAAATTTACTTTAATGGGGTTCGTTACTTGATCGAGCATTCAAGTATTAAAACATATTCAACACAAATAACAAGCATTTGAGTATTTTAGCAATCATACATCTCTACTGTCTAGGCATGATGGGAATTGTAGTTTTGCAACAGCTGGAGGGTCAAAGATTCCCCATCCCTCATATGAAGACTTGCTTTTTTGCAATGCCAGACGCGGACGGCTTTATCAGCTGTAGTTAAGAATTGGCAGCCACTATCTATGGAGAGGGCTCAGCTTCTCAGCTAGGTAGCTTTATACTTTTTGACTTCATGATATAATAGAACGTCCATGGGGTTTTAATTAATGTTAAATGATTTATGCATTTCTGTTCTTGACAAGTGTTCATCTCTAGTTTCCGTATCTCTTTGTGGATCCACAAATTTGGTGCCCATTGATTTTAGTTGAGCTATTCATACCATCTATAGTTTCTACCATTCCGTCATCCTTGCTGACAAGCTCCAGTACGTTCCATGGTACAGGTTCCACCATATAAGTCTATGGGAGCGTACGTTATTTGCAGATGTTACGTTAGAGTTATGGATCGCCTCTTTTCCCCCCTACTTTATTAGCTTATTATCTAACACCTAATTTTTCGCTGATCTGCAAAAAATAGAGATTACAGATGCAATGCAGACTAATTTTTCATGCAACCCGGACCACGACTGCGGACATAATATACGGTCTTGAAAAGCTACTGAACCTGTGAATGTAGCCTCAAGGTCAATGTTCAACCTCAAATATAATTTCATTTTTTGTTAACATAAAAAGATTTAAATTTTCTGATGATTCATTTCTTGATATACCATTATAGCCTTCAGGGATGAGTTTCTGCGATCCAGAGGTCAATATCCAAACATCAACATATATTTAAAATACTACATGGGAAATATTTAAGTATGTTAAACACTAAATATTACATGGGAAACAACTGTTATCCATTACACTCAATAATAGTGCATTATGCAGTATGATCACATGCTCCCTCTAGTGGCAACTGCAGACACCAACGTCACCTACACATGGGACTTGAAGCTCTGTATTTGAAAAACTGGTACTTTTCCAATGTTTGTTTGTTCCATTCACCATATGGCATATGTATATAGTTTACTCAGTTATGGCTATATCAAATGTATATAGCTAGAGATGAGCGATACTTGAGCATGCTCGAGTCGATCCGAACCCAAACTTTCGGCATTTGATTAGCGGTGGCTGCTGAACTTGGATAAAGCCCTAAGGCTATGTGGAAATCATGGATATAGTCATTGGCTGTATCCATGTTTTCCAGACAACCTTAGAGCTTTATCCAAGTTCAGCAGCCCCCGCTAATCAAATACCGAACGTTCGGGTTCGGATGGACTCGAACCCGAACCCGGTTCGCACATCTCTACTCATGGTTTATCAGAACTAGAGTTTTGCTGCTTGTACTGATGAGCCGCAGGTAGTTTAGGTATAATGCTCATAGTACGAGGTGAATAAAGCACCCAACATACGCTCACTGGAAAGCCAACATAGTAGCATATAGGGTGCCTTCACACGTGCCGTATTGCAGCAGTTTTCACGCTGCAAGTTTATTGCAATGAAATCCGCAATGTATTGCCAAAGCAGCGTATTATGTGTGTTTATTTGAACCATGCAGATTTTCTGCGGAAAATAAGCTGAAAGTCGGTACGTGTGAAGGCACCCATAATGTAGTTTCCCATAAACAAAATTTTTATGTGGGTGTATTATTATTTATTGTCAATGAGTGCATTTTACTGTAAGAGTAGACGCCTTAAACACTTTTCCAGTAGATGTGGTTGAAAACCCCCACAGTAAGTCAATATAAACACATTAGAGATAAACATACATGTATTCTATCTCGCCATTGTCCTTAGTTCCTCTATATACAGAAAGCCTATTTCATCAGAATTCTTCAAGTTCCATAGATACAAAAATCTTAAAAATATTTTTAAGCCTTTAGCAAACTGTGTACAACGTATCTGTTTTTTCGATTGTTACCACACTTTATCAATGTTTCGGTCATAGCATAGGTGTGAACAAGTCTCTCTGTAATATAAAATTACATATAAAAGAAACGAAAAACACCTGTTGTCCTGGCCATACCCCCAAAAAATGTGTGTGTGTGTGTGGGGGGGGGCTATCTGACTGAAGGGTGGTAAGTATTTAACCCTTAACTGAACATGAGAAAATACATACAAAAGTATGCACATAAAAAACAAAGAAAAATAAATAATTAAAAAAAATAAATTATATATATATATATATATATATATATATATATATATATATATACACTGTATATGCATGTATGTATAAAAAAACAACAGAAAAAAACATAGAGTATTACATGTAAAAATACAAATGTGTGGAACAAATACATGTAACAAAAGAGACCAAACACAGGAAGTCACCGACCTTTGCCGCTCACACAAGGAAAGACACCTGTTCATCATGCAGATTGTATATCAACTGAGGGCAATTCACTTAGGCTAATTATACTATTAACTTTTTCTAATTCTCTTATCAAACATGGAGCTTACCAGGAGACAATGCTCTTTTTTTATGCAACAGTTCAGTCAGTATAATGTCATTGTGTGGTTACAGAGGTTTTGCGGCAGTGTGGCAGGAGAGCTGACCATACAATGCAAGCATCCACGCAGCAGCTGTACACATGAACACTGAAGGGGGAAACCTAGTGGCCATATGTATAACATTAATTTAAACAGAAAATTGAAAAGAAAAAAAAAATAGAGAGTGTATATTGTAAAACTGCTTGAGATCACAACCTCTGTTGATTTAAAAAAAAAAAAAAAACTTTTAAAAAATCACAACATACTCTTTAACCCTTTCCCGCATGAGGGTGTAACTGTACATCCTGATGCGGGTGGGGGAGTTCAGAGGGGGGCCGTGCGGCGACCCCGCTCTGAACCGCCGCGATCGCGGGTGCCACTTGTAGCCCGTGACCGCACCTATAAGCGGGGATGGTCCGATTGCCGTGCCCACTAATTAGAATTTTAAATGCAGCTGTCAAAGCTGACAGCTGCATTTAAAATGCTGCTTTGTCACTTCCCTGGTGTGTAGTGTGGGGGGGGTTGTCCCCAATGTCGCAGACGAGCGATCCCAGCATCTGCGCCGTAATGGCGCTGATCCCAGGTCGGCACTCTATTGCTTTTGGCTGCAGCAGCCAAAAGCAATAGAGTGCCTATCTCATGGATCTATGCAGTATAACTATACTGCATAGATCTCTATGAGAGATCAGTGTGCATATACTAGAAGTCCCCCAGGGAGAATAACCCTAACCCCAGGGGTAATAACCCTAACCCCAAGGAGAAAAACCCTAACCCCAGGAGGGCTTCTAGTATATGTGTAAAAAAGTAAATAATTTTTTTTTTATTATTAATAAATAACCCCCTCCGCTAATAAAAGTTTGAATCAACCCCTTTTCCTAATTTTATAAATATAAATAAATAAATAAACAATCATATTTGGTATAAATTTATTTCATTCTTGATCTCGCATGGTAAATGGCGTAAATGTAAAAAATTCCAAAGTGCAAAATTGCGCATTTTTGATCGCATCAAATCCAGAAAAATTGTAATAAAATGCAATCAAAAAGTCACATATGCGCAATCAAGGTACCGATAGGAAGTACAGATCATGGCACAAAAAATAACACCTCAACCAGCCCCATAGACCAAAGGATAAAAGCTCTATAAGCATGTTTTTTTTAAAAAGGCTTTAATTTTTTAAAAGCCATCCAATAGAATAAAAGTTATGCAAGTTACATATTGTTGTAATCGTAACAACTTGAGGAACACATATAACAAGTCAGTTTTACCATAGGGCAAATGGCGTAAATACAAATACTCCCCAAATTTAAAATATGCTTTTTTTCTTTCAATTTCATCACACATTTAATTTTTTTCTGGTTTTGCAGCGTACTTTATGCAAAAATTAAGCCTGCGATTGCAAAGTACAATAAGTGGCGCAAAAAATAAGGGCTCATGTGGGTCTGTAGGTGAAAAAAAATGTAAGTGCTATGGCCTTTTAAACACGAGGAGGAAAAAACAAAAACACAAAAAAAAAAAATAATAATTAGTCCGGTCCTGAAGGGGTTAAAGCTTACAGGAATGTTCTGCTCATACACTATTCACATGCTATATGGGTGTATAAGCTGGGAAAGGGCATAACATCTAAGATCTGAAGAAACCAACAACAAGATTCCCTTATAAGAGATTGTCTTATATGAAAAATTATATCTGAGAAGTTTAAAGACATAATAGCTTGACCTGTGAAGGTTAAAGATGACTCACTGGGATTTTATTTTAGAACAGACAACTTTAGCAAGTGATGTGAGATTTTCAACCTACTTGACAAGGTCCATAGGTTCTAATCTTCTTGCATTATACGGATATAATATTCTTATATTTCACTTGCTCTGCTTCTTTTTCTTTTGTATCATATTAGATCATTTAAAATAATTGTAAACCATTTTTCATCTAAGAAGCAGTGTGCCCATGTTTGTATCATATACATTACAGCTCTTCAGGGAACAGCTAATAGAGTAGAATTCTCCAAATTGTCGGCCTTAGCAGTGAATTTCTTTCTTTATCCACATTTTATTTTATAGACTTTCTGCAGTAGCTATAAGGAATTCATTTCATTTCATTTTTTTTTTCTTTTTTTTAAATGATTGTGCTGGATTTTGTAGCAAGCGCTTTTGCATTCTTGAAATAAATATGAGAGGTAAGAAATAAAGATTTCAGGAGCAAGAGAAATCGCGGTTTTAAAAAGTATTAGACAGAATGGCTAGCTAATGAAGATGTGCCTCTCGAGATAGCTCCAGACTAGGCACTGGAATAAAGTATATATTTCGCTGGTGCTTCATTAACCTGGGCTTATGCTTTCCCACTGACAGCTACTGAAAATAATATTGTAAGGGATGCTACTCAGCTTCTATAATATAGTCATTCTCGAGTTTATTTTAACATATACTGAAGCATTTTATTGATATCATATAAAATACTATTAAGACATCCATACCAATATACTATACATACTTAGACCATGTTCCCACGTAGTAAGACACCGGCCTGTCAATGACACGCAATGGCGGTGTCAGAGAAGATCATCCCGGCCGGAACTGCAGTACTGTGCTGAATTCGGAATGCGGGCACATTTGTCATTGCATCTGCGCCGTTTTCACTAGAGATAAGCGAACCGGTTCAGGCGGTATGGGATTCGGTTCGGATTTTTCCAAAAGCCCAGGTCCGGTCGGATTCGGATTTTTGGAAGTCCGCTACAAATTTTTTTTTTCTTGCTTTCTAAAATGGCAGCCGCCATACAAGATATACAAGTACTATAGTTGGACCCTTGGAAGAGTGTATATGACATAGGTGTTTTCCTGAGGCACAAATATATACCTTGTGCATGTGTGTAGAATAAAACTCTAAAAAAAAAGTGCTTATATACAAGTACTATTACTTGGACCCTTTTTCCTGCATAGACCCTGTAATGGGGAATTTCCTGCATAGACCCTGTAATGGGGAATTTCCTGCATAGACCCTGTAATGGTGAATTTCCTGGATAGACCCTGTAATGGGGAATTTCCTGCATAGACCCTGTAATGGGGAATTTCCTGCATAGACCCTGTAATGGTGAGTTTCCTGCATAGACCCTGTAATGGTGAATATTGAAGTCTAAAAAATAAATTGACTTTGAGATATCGAAAAGTTAATGACGTTACTGACATGTAGAGCCGTAAATTCAACCAAATACACTACCCCCGTATCATATAGATGCTTTAAACTATGAAATCCGAAGAAATCCGAAATTCGGTCGAACCGAACTTTTCAAAGAAATCCGTAAGTCCGGTCGGAACAAACTTTTGAAAAGTTCGCTCATCTCTAGTTTTCAACAGCATTCGGAACTGCCAATTGTTTGGCGGAAGAGCTGTGAGAGTGTCTGTAAATTACCTTTCACAGAGCTTGTATTGCACAAATGACATCACAAACGCTTGTGAAAATGGAGCAGGTGCACTGACATGATAGCCTAGAACAAGACGCCTGCATCTGCACCGCTACGGATCACTCTGGTGCATGCGCAATATTGTAACCAGGGATGAGTAGCCTGGGGAGCAGGACTAAAGACAAGGTAGGTGGGTGGGAGGAAGGAGGAGAGGTGTTGGAGGCCTACGATCAACCATGATTTTGAGGTCAGCAAAAAAAAATGTGATCAATGAAATCCAAACAACTTTTAGTTTCTCGTATGGTCATTGCCGCTTTTACACAAGAAGATTATTGCTTCAATTCAAAATGATTTATTACATGATAGTCATCCCTTGTAAAAGGCCCTATAGTGCATAGCTATCTATCTACCGTAGAAAATACTCCGCAGCACTTCCAAAGTTTATGTAATGTGTGGTAGAATTTATTAAAAAATGACACACAGAAAACTTCACAGGGGTAATACACAATGATGCGGCATACCATTCGCCATTTTCAAGCGCAATAAGTTAAACTCAAATCTTTTTCACTATGTCCGGCTTTCATGAAATGCTTGGAAACCGGCAAATCCAACTTTTGTTTACGTGTACTATAGCGATGTTGATTGTTGCGGATTTTCACATCAAGTCTCGTTTCCCCCAACATAAATTAGAATCGCATGGGCACATTAACACATATATAACCCAATATGTGTTGCAAGTCATGTAGTGTTGGATGTTGTAAGTTTTTTTAGTTTTAGTATGAATGAATTTGTTACCCTTTGTCATGGGTTCGCCTTATACGCCGGAAAATGTTAACCCCTGCCTGACAGCAGCCCCGCTTTCCAAGAATGATAGAGGCTTCTGGTACGACACACTGTCTGTGCCGGGAATGAGACAGGAGGCGCGCATAGGCCCGCAACAAGTCCCAGATGAGTTAACTGTTTTTGTAGTGGTCGCCCCTCGGTGTGCATGGGGCCATTTTTGAACTCCCCCACTGTATGGGGCAACCATACCCAACATATAAGACGACCCCCAACTTCTAGGCTATGTTCACACTACATATCTTTGAGGCTGTATGTTTGAGGCTGTAAAGCAACCAAAACAAGGAGTGGATTGAAAACACAGAAAGGCTCTGTTCACATAATGTTGTAATTGAGTGGATGGCCGTCATTTAATGGCAAATATGTGCTGTTATTTTAAAACAACGGCTGTTGTATTGAAATAATGGAAGTTATTTACTGTTATATGGCGGCAATCCACTCAATTTCAACATTGTGTGAACAGAGCCTTTCTGTGTTTTCAATCCACTCCTGGTTTTGGTTGCTATGAGGACCTGACATGAGGACCAAATACAGCCTCAAATATACATAGTGTGAACCCAGCCCTAAGAATATTTTTCGGAGGTTAAAAAGTTATTTTATACGCCGGAAAATACGGTACTCTACAAGGGAAAAAACCTCTACCACCCAGTGGCAACCTTTGCTGTGTACCCTCTTCTGTTCTGCCAATATCGGTAAGTAAAAATTGGATACAAAGACGGGCAACTAAACTAATAAGGGGAATAGAGCATCTTAGTTATGAGGAGAGATTAAAAGAATTACATTTGTTTAGTCTGGAGAAGAGACGTTTAAGGGGAGATATGATTAATTTATTTAAATATATAAATGGCCCCTACAAGAAATATGGGGAAAAGATGTTCCAGGTAAAACCCTCTCAAAGGACAAGAGGGCACTGCCTCCGCCTGGAGAAAAAAAGGTTCAATCTCCGGAGGCGACAAGCCTTCTTTACCATGAGAACTGTGAATCTGTGGAACAGTCTACCACAGGATCTGGTCACAGCAACAACAGTAGAGGGCTTCAAAACCGGCCTAGACAAGTTCTTAGAGCAAAGTAATATAAATGCATATGTATAGAACCTATTATCCCTTCCCCTTCCCTGTATCCATCCCCTCCTTGGTTGAACTTGATGGACATGTGTCTTTTTTCAACCGTATTAACTATGTAACTATGTAACTACATGAGTTGGGGTCATTGACCCCTCATGGGTTAAATGTTGAATACAAAGTCAACAACCTGATTTTCAGATAATGTTACCAAAAGTGAATGTTCTCCATTGTTGCCTCTGTGTCTCATGATGAGGCTGTCATCCAGAGGGGGATCCCAATACTCACAACTGGGTTTTCACTACATGTAGGTAGGTGTGGTCCTGGCTGGTGATTGCTCATCCCCTGGGAGGAGGTTCTCCGGTAACAGCTGGAAAGCAATCGAGGTTAAAGTTGATGGCGCTTTGTTGTTGCCATGACACCTACTATAAGGAGAATCACAACTGATTATTCATTCATCAGTTTTGCAAGCACATGGCTGTGAAACATACAAGCAGAGTAACATTGCCTTCCGATGTTGGTATAACAATTTTGTGATGCGCCGATTTCAAGCTGGACTTTACGGACACCCACACTATCTGCACAATTTTGTGAATGGGCACTGGAATCTTGTGAATGAAGCATCACGCCGTTGGACACCTAGCTTATTGGTTCTTAATTTTGACACTTAGTGCAGCCTATTAGTAAAGGAAGAGGCTCATCCTATGATGTATAACACTAAAACGATTGACACTTCTGAGCACCTATCACATGCATGTCTTAATTAACACTTATGTATTTACTCTGTGTGAGTTTGTTAACTTATTGCACTTGAAAATGTGTATCACCCCTTTAAGGTTTGCTGTGTGTCGTTTTGGAATAAATTCTACTACACGTTTTCATGGACTTTGGAAGTGCGGCGGAGTATTTTCTACGGTAGCTGACATATAATCCTTGGTCTCAGATTAGACTGCTGGCACCTTTTCATTGGATTCAGTCGTGTTACTTATATTTCATCAATATCTATCTATCTATCTTCTATCTATATATCTCTTTATTTATTTATGTATTTATCTATCATCTATCTATCTATCTTCTATCTTTATATCTCTTTATTTATTTATTTGTTTTTTTATCATCTATCTATCTATCTATCTATCTAGTAAGCAAAATGACCGCAGCACTCCAAAAATGAAAAGAATCTGTGAATTTATTTGCCCATGAAATAACAAGTGCGACGTTTCCGCTCTAGCATTAAGAGCTTTTCTCAAGCAGTGAACAAACTCAGCCCCGGAAGGGGTATATATACAACTGTGTAAGTAATCAATATCAATTCAGCAATTAGTGAATAAAAAGTGAAAACTACAATGAAAAGACAATATACACATCAATCAATAAGTGCATACATATTACGGCAGTATATCCTGCAATTTACAGTGAAAAAAAATGTATCATCATGTTAAAGAAAGTGTCCATAAAAGTGTAATTAAGAAAATGAGTCAATCATGCAATCAACTGCACATGGGGCAACGAGTGAGTACACACCGTACCAGATCCACAGAAGTGGTAAGTAAAAGCCGTTGAAACACCGCAAGGCATGAAGACGCCAGGTCTGTTCATGGAAGTAAGTCAGTGGAACGCAGCGTAAAGTTGAAACGCAACCTAGTGCATGTACATGAGTGGTGCGTAAACCACATACGTCACTGGATCGGGCAGGGCTCTCGTGGAGGCACTAATGACTCAAACAGTGGGCGGTGCCACCGGCCTCCGCTGTGATGGAGATCTTAATGAAGTACATACATTCCAGCCAATGCGCATAAAGAAAGTAAAGTCCACAATAAACATAATGGTAACAGCAAATGGTGTTCCATGGGTCTAGTACTGTTATCGCGGCATACCTATTAACACAGCAAGTCTCTTTCTCCTGCAACTCCGGACTTCTGTTTTCACCATCTGGTGAAAACAGAAGTTACTAATGCTCCTGCCGCCAGACATACCTTCTTGGGTCCAAAAATCACAAGCTGTTACCCCTGTCTGAATTGTGTCAACTGCAGACACATGCAAAAGGGCGACCAGTTCATTCACCCTACTACAGGCAAATCTTACAAAATACGGACGTTCCTCACATGTACCTCTGAATGGATTGTATACGTACTTTGGTGTCCCTGCCAACTACTATATGTTGGCGAAACAACATATGACACAAAAACACGATTAAGTCAACATAGGTACACAATCAGGAGAGCCAGATTAGATTTACCTGTCTCCAAGCACTTTACAGAAGCCGGCCATACCGAACGAGACCTCCGATTCATGATCATTGATCAAATTCCTCCCCTACAACGTGGGGGAGATTGTCTTTCTAAGCTGAAAAAAAGAGAATTGGAGTGGATTTTTAAACTCCAATCCTTGAAACCAAAAGGGCTCAATGTAGGTTATAAAATCATACCTAGATACTGTAATTAGGATCTAATTGGAGGTGAGATTCGGGGACTATCGGTTGACTCGACCCCTTCTTGACTAGATATGCCTACTGATCTGTGTATATAGTGAACTATACAACTATTCTTGATCATTTATTTCTATATGTATGATACATCTCCTCTTATCTTTTCAGATTCGTTATATCAAGCATTTATTTGGGGGATGACGAGTGAACTACACCTGCACGGATCCTCATTTTCTCAAAAAAATTTTTTTACACCGCTGACATATCTTTATACTGGACCATTTATGCTCTCTTACAGCCAGCCTTTTGAACTCACTGCATCACTAAGGTGAACTTGGGTCCTTGATGTGCTGCGGCTCCCACAGGTCTGAGCCTCATAACCGATCCTCCGGGTGACTTACATCATCCGGAGTTGCAGGAGAAAGAGACTCGCTGTGTTAATAGGTATGCCGCGATAACAGTACTAGACCCATGGAACACCATTTGCTGTTACCATTATGTTTATTGTGGACTTTACTTTTTTTTATGCGCATTGGCTGGAATGTATGTACTTCATTAAGATCTCCATCACAGCGGAGGTCGGTGGCACCTCCCACTGTTTCAGTCATTAGTGCCTCCACGAGAGCCCTGCCTGGTCCAGTGACGTATGTGGTTTACGCACCGCTCACGTACACGCACTAGGTTGCGTTTCAACTTTACGCTGCGTTCCACTGACTTACTTCCATGAACAGACCTGGCGTCTTCATGCCTTGCGGT
Organism: Dendropsophus ebraccatus; assembly: GCF_027789765.1. Lineage (NCBI taxonomy): Eukaryota > Metazoa > Chordata > Amphibia > Anura > Hylidae > Dendropsophus > Dendropsophus ebraccatus. The sequence goes on from NC_091456.1 coordinate 27,358,070, forward strand.
GTTTCAACGGCTTTTACTTACCACTTCTGTGGATCCGGTACGGTGTGTACTCACTCGTTGCCCCATGTGCAATTGATTGCATGATTGACTCATTTTCTTAATTACACTTTTATGAACACTTTCTTTAACATGATGATAAAAAATTTTTCACTGTAAATTGCAGGATATACTGCCGTAATATGTATGCACTTATTGATTGATGTGTATATTGTCTTTTCACTGTAGTTTTCACCTTTTATTCACTAATTGCTGAATTGATATTGATTACTTACACAGTTGTATATATACCCCTTCCGGGGCTGAGTTTGTTCACTGCTTGAGAAAAGCTCTTAATGCTAGAGCGGAAACGTCGCACTTGTTTTTTCATGGGCAAATAAATTCACAGATTCTTTTCATTTTTGGAGTGCTGCGGTCATTTTGCTTACTATATTCCTTACACCGCTGGTACCTGGTGTGACAGTCGGCACCCGCTACCATTCTCCGTGTGCAGCAAGACTATATTGAACATTATCTATCTATCTATCTATCTATCTATCTATCTATCTATCTATCTATCTACAGTATCTATCTATCTATCTATCTATTGGTGCGTTTACACAGGCAGATTTATCTGACAGATTTTTTAAGCCAAAGCCAGAGACAGACCTTAAATTGGGAATGGGTCATAAAGGAAATACTGAGGTTTCTTCTCTTTTCAAATCCATTCCAGGTTTTGGCTTCCAAAATCTGTCAGATAAATCTGCCTGTGTAAACGCACCATATCTCCTATCTATCTATCTATCTATCTATCTATCTCCTATCTATCTATCTATCTATCTATCTATCTATCTATCTATCTATCTTTCTATCTACAGTATCTATCTATCTATGGGCAAAGTGGATGGATAGATACACTGTGGATAAATTGATAGTTAAAGGACAACTCCCGCGGGACCCCAAAAAAAAAAAAGCACAGACACACACAGACACCATACTCACCATCTCTCCGGTGACGATCGCCACTCGATTCGCCCGCCGTCCGCCTCTCCGTCGCCGCCGTCCGCCATCCAGCGATGTCTCCGACTTCCAGGTCCAGGGGATGGAAAAGGCTGCCAGTGCGCTTGCGCACCGGCAGCCTTTTCATTGGCTGGAGCGCATCACATGGCTTCCAGCAAGCTCAGCCAATCAGGGCTGAGCAAGCTGGAAGCCATGTGATGCGCTCCAGCCAATGAAAAGGCTGCTGGTGCGCATGTGCACCAGCAGCCTTTTCATCCCCATTCACTTTGCATGAAGACGCCGAGGAGGAAGAAGACCCGGACCGCCCCTCGGCTCTGACGTCGTCGTCACCAGATGCCGCCCCGGAGAAGAGGACCGTGACGATCGTAATAGGTAATGTATACATTCCTTAACTTCCGGGGTGGGTGGTCGGGGGTCCGAAAGTGGGGGAAGGGGGCCAGGCCGGGTATTTAACCACATTACAAAGTTATATAACTTTGTAATGTGTGTTAAATGAGCAAAAAAAAATTTTTGTGGGAGTTGTCCTTTAATGCATCAGCTGTAACTTTTTTTTTTTGCTTGATTATATATAAAATTTTACATTTCATTCATTTGCAATTCAGTTCTATATTTTTTTGGAATTTCTATAGAGGAAAATACAAAAGCCAGCGTTGCCTTGAACCATATCAAACATTTTAAATGCACAGACACATATACTTTGGTTAAATCAATGTCATAAAGTTAGATGATGTTATTCAGAAGTTGAGCTGTTTCTACTATTTTATTAGTACAAGAAAAAGATATCGATAAGAAAAAGTAATAAAGAAAAAGTCGTGTGTTTCCAAAACACAAAGGAGATTGCAGTGTAATGTTCAACCTGTATTTTTTTTTCCCTACATCCATGAATTCTTTCTGCGGAACAAAAGAAGCAGAAAAATGTATTGAGGCATACAATATTCTGACATGATTGTTTGAAAGTACTTAAGCGTTAGAGGAAAGGACATAAATTATGTAGGTTCTCATGGTATTAGGTTTTCATGGCATTAACTTTTGAAAATGTCATAGTCTCGGCAATTTAGCACTTACTGTATGCTTAGCACTGCAGTTTGTTTATAAGTCAGTGGGCAAAGCAATTTCCCCTAGACTGTATTGTGGTATAGTCATGTTCTGCTTATTGGAGGCGATTCCTGGAAAACAACCATTCAAAACTTATGAGACAATGTGGAATGGTTTCTATAGCAGTGACTCTTGACTTGACTCTTGATCATGAACAATGTCACACAATAATGCTACGTATATAGTTACACAACACCTCTTAAGAAAACAACAGCCTTACAGATCTGGCATATATGGCTATCCTTATAAATTATAAACTATTCACAATAAAATATGATTTGGGTTTTATATATATATATATATATATATATATATATATATATATATATAGACCTTTGTAAGAATATTGAATGTGAGTCACTGCCACTATATTGGCACTTTTTTAACGCCTAAAATAATTTGAATGGCTAAAAAGAAAAACATACTTCCATCATTTCAATCCATTATCCTGCACTGTCATTTGAAGATAAAAGTGCTACAACTAGAAAAAAAGTGAAGGTCTAGAATGTAAGTTACATTGATCAAATGCCATACATTTATTATCATATTCTGTGCTTTACCAGTGGTAACACGGTTTATACTGTATAAGGCTATGTTCACATTACATATGAGATCGGCCGGGTCACGGACTGGCCGGTCTCTCAAAAGATCATCGCAGCTGGTACTGAAGTACCGGACGGATGATCTTTGCAGCCGCAGAGTTTTGATGCGGGCGCATCCGTGTACGAAAATATATGTTGTGTGAACATAGCCTCAGACTGGGGCCACACTACATTTTTGCAAACTGTTTTTTTTTCACGGATGAAAAAACGAATAGAAAAATGAATGCATTTGTGTGCATAGGTTTTGATCTGTTTTCTCATTGACCTCCATTATAAAAAATTAAAAAAAGGCTCAAAACACATCCATTTTTGTGTACGTTAAAAAAATGCATTTTGATTAGTTTTTGTTTTTTTTTTATTGGAAGACAATGGAAAAAAGGATCAAAACCGATGCACACAAATGCATCCATTTTTCCATCAGTTTTTTTTGCAAAAAAAAACAGATAAAAAAAGTGGATTGCAAAAACATAGTGTTAACCCAGCCTTACAAGAATTTGAAGCAATCCCTTGCAAATACTTTTATTGCTCCTCCGCAGGATAGCATGTATACTCACCAGTGGTGAAAGCTATCATGTAATGCAATGTTATTACAGTGCTACAATACAGTATTGATGCCAATGTGACCATTTCTTCTTTCTTCAGAGGCCAGAAGTTTTCTATGGATCGCTGAGAGTGCTCTCATAGAGATGCTTTGAAGACCCGTATTTCCGGTCTTCAAAAACAGAGGAGAATAAAGAGACTTTAGCGCCAGTGGGATTTGAATGGCATTTTAGCTTTATAATAATGTTGTGTCTGAAGTGTTCATCACAAATGAGTATACTTGCCATCCTGCATCAGGGAGGCCAATAAAATATTAAGGGGGAATGCTTTCATTTCTCCATTTAAAGAGGCAATTTAGGGCTTGTTTTGTGCAGTACCAATTGTTCTTAGTAATAACACCCTACATTGTACCGTAAAGTATACTGGTAAAATAAAACTAAAATAAAAAACTAGCAATTTTGCAAACTCAAGATGCGTTTACACAAAACGATAATTGGCCCGATCGTACGATTAACGATGTCGGAGTAACAATTTTTTTTTTCATAACGATCAGCATTTAGACGGTACATTATATTGTACGGAAAATCATTTTGCGATCGCTTAAGCCTATCTCACACATTGGTTAAATCGGCGAACGACTGTTTACACGGAACGATCTGCAAATTTTTTGTGAACGACGATTTAAGAACATGTTGAAAGATCAAAATGAACAAGTTCTCGTTCGTCGTTTGATCGTTTGCTGCGTTTACACGTACGATTATCATTCGAATTCGATTGTTATCGCGCAAATTCGCACGATAATTGTTACGTGTAAACGCACCATAAGTGTTGTTCAGCATGTGGTAAAATTGACATGTTGTTAGCATTCTTCATTCTTCTTATTTATATGTTTTTATTTTAAAAATAGGAAAAGAGGGTAATTCAAAATTTTATTAAGGGATGTATTTATTAATATGTTAAAAAAAAATCTTTATATTTAAAAATCTGCAGTCTCCCTAGAGGACATCTATGAGCAATACCTTATGTACTATATGTACTGCATTGATCCATCATATCAGCACTAAATTGCTTCACCCTGCTGGAGTCAGACTGAATCAATTGCCAAGTCAGTAAGTCCTGGAAGACCTAGCAGAAGCCTCGGGCTACACTGACAAAGAATCATCTGCTCATGTTCTTACTGCAGGGGGTGATCAGCACTAGAGATGAGTGAAGCAGATTCGTATGTACATCAGGCTGCTGGCCCTGTGCAGGATACTACCAGATACCTGGAAACAGCTATGGCTGTATCCATGTTTTCCAGGCATTTTCCAGGCGGTTCTTTGGTTTTTTAACACTTGGAACTGTGTTAAAAAAACAAGCTACACTCACATGGTTAAAGGGGTACTCCAGCCCGGGGGTATTTTTCAGTTATGGCCGGGAATGGGGTGGTTATGGATGGTGGAGGTCACTTACCTACCATGTTCCAGCACCAGGTCCCAGATTGCGCCGCCCGGTACACCCTTCCCGCGGCCGATTCCTGATGTGAGCTGCCGCATGAGACGTGACGTCTCAAGGCAGCTCAGCCATTCAGCGACCGAGGCAGGACTTTGCTACAGCCGCAGAATGGCTAGGCTGCCTGGACCCGGCGCTGGAACGTGGTAGGTAAGTGACCTCCGCCGTCCATAGCCACCCTATCCCCAGCTATAACTGAAAAATACCCCTGAGCCAGAGTACCCCTTTAATCCTTTCTGCAACCTGCAGCTATCCGCAAGTCCTCCCTGCCAGCTTTAACTGACCGCAGTGATGAAGTGCCTGTATACCCTTATAACCACTTCATCCAATCACTGATCTCAGTGGTATATGGCACAAGACCACTGAAGCCAGGAATAGGCAGGTATAAAAGTACAGTACATCATTACTGAAGCCACAAGAGGACTGGAACAGTGGTGCTGAACACTTGGATGTAATTATTATTATTATTGTGATTATTATTATACAAAACAGTCATTGTTTTAAAATAATGTCCATTATCCGATAATGACGTCTGTAAATAATGATCAGGATTAGAGATGAGCGAATCGGGTTCGGATTCGAGTCGATCCGAACCCGAACGTTCAGCATTTGATTAGCTGGGGCTGCTGAACTTGGATAAAGCTTTAAGGTTGTCTGGAAAATATGGATACAGCCAATGACTATATCCATGATTCCCACATATCCTTAGGGCTTTATCCAAGTTTAGCAGCCACCGCTAATCAAATGCCGAAAGTTCAGGTTTGGATCGACTCGAGCATGCTCCAGGTTCGCTCATCTCTAATCATGATCAAAAAATGTCATTTTTCCCTAAAAAAGGCATTTTATGAACAAAGCCTAAGGGCCACATGTATCATCCGGCGAACGGATGATTTTTGGCGGAAAGTGCCGATTTGCGTATTATTTTATACGCAAATGGCCGATTTGCGAATAAAATATTCGCAATTCGGCACTTTCCGCCGAGTACGCCAGGGGGCGGAAAAGGGGCGGGAAGTAGGTGGGAAGCGGGCGGAACGGAGGGCGCGGACTCAGAGTCCGCGCGATTTATCATCCGTTCCGCCCAAATGTACGCCGAAAACCTACTCCAGTCCTCAGCTGGCGTAGGTTTTCGGCAGTGCGCAGCGGCGCGCACAGGATTTATGTACAGGCAGTCCGCCTCTACATAAATCCCCGTACCGCCGGAGCTGCGGGGGCATTTTTAAGTCCGGCGTAAAAAACGCCGGACTTAATAAATGCCTCCCTAAGCGTGAAAACAAAGGAATATACCTACGTTCTAAATCCATTAGCACTTCCTGTATTCTTCGGAGAAGGATAAAAGCTAGTAAAGAAGACAGCAATTTTTTTTATTTTATTTTCTCAGTTTTGGGAAGAACAGAAGTCCTCTGGGCTGCCAGGTTTTAAACTGACCCTACAAAGAAAAAAAATTAAATTGCTTAAAAAAAAATAAAAAATCAAACATGTAAAATAACAAACTTCTTTATTAAGTAATAAAATAAAAAGAAAAGAAAATATGATATTACAATAATAATAATAATAATAATGTTACTTCAATTCAAATAAAACAAGATCCCGCACCAGTTCATCCAGTATAATGCATATAAATGTTTTCTGCAATCTGCTCAAAAGGAGCCTTCTGTATAGCCACGCAAAATAGGAGGTGCATACTTATAAATTAGGGACCAAATTAATATCTGAAAACACAAGAAAAAAGTATGCACTCATCAAAAAGGTACTCCAAACTTAGCTTTATTCCATGGAAAGGCACGGTAGTGGTAAAGGTATGGAGTGCAAGTGCACATCTAAGATGATTGTTTAGGGCTACACGCCCATCTTCCTACCAGGTGACATGTAAGTTATATTGTCCAGTAAATGATACAAAAGATACATATACAGTACAGACCAAAAGTTTGGACACACCTTCTCAATTAAAGAGTTTTCTGCATTTTTATGACTAGAAAATTGTAGATTCACACTGAAGGCATCAAAATTATTAATTAACACACGTGGAATTATACAGTATACTTAATAAGAAGTGTGAAACAATATTCTAGGTTCTTCAAAGTAGCCATCTTTAGCTTTGATTACTGCTTTGCACACTCTTGGCATTCTCTTGATGAGCTTCAAGAGGTAGTCACCTGAAATGGTCTTCCAACAGTCTGGAAGGAGTTCTCAGAGATCCTTAGCACTTGTTGGCCCTTTTGCCTTCACTCTGCGGTCCAGCTCACCCCAAACCATCTCGATTGGGTTCAGGTCTGGTGACTGTGGAGGCCAGGTCATCTGGCGTAGCACTCCATCACTCTCCTTCTTGGTCAAATAGCCCGTACACAGCCTGGAGGTGTGTTTGGGGTCATTGTTTTGTTGAAAAATAAATGATGGTCCCACTAAACTCAAACGGGATGGAATAGCATGCCACTACAAGCTACAATTTTCATAGTCATGAAAATACAGAAAACTCTTTGAATGAGAAGGTGTGTCCAAACTTTTGGTCTGTACTATATATATATATACAGATTTGTATTACTTTCCCTAAAGAAATAAGAAAAGAAATAATCGAAAATAGGAAGAGGACAATTAAAAAACAAAGAATAACTTTTCCCATTCTTCTTAGAAAGTTATGGCTGTTGGAATGCAGAAGGACAAATGAAATCAAGTTAAGAAGACTGATCACCTTTATTTAGTTGATTAATGCTTCCTGAGGTCCATAATAGTTTATAAAGAAGGTCACGGCATATATCATAGATCCTGAACCAAAGCTGACTTCTTTTATATGAAGACGTCTATTTCTAAACTTCAAAGAGTCTTTTCATTTCACAAGACAGTGTTGGGTTTTAGACATCTGATGTGGTGCCTTTGTTCAACGAAGGATCAGGGAATGAACTATATGTATGGAGCGCTAACTTTGATGTCAATATTTTAAACGTTCTTTGAATAGTTACCTTAACAAGATTGATCATTTTGGCATTTAGCCTCATTTAATGTCTTTTTTTTTTTTTTACTGTATTTTAGAAAGGCTAAAAAAAATGCGAGATAGAGCTATGTTTCTCAGTACATGACACATACAGATAACACTTTCAGGAGAAGTAGTAATCAAATGTTAATAACAGAGAGATCAATGCATTTTGACATTTGTACTACTTGGTAAAACATTGTGAAATCTAGTAAAATGGGATATACTCAACAATTGCTGAGAACTAGTGTTATCAGGTATTTCCGGCATTCCCCACTTTACTTGTACTGTGTTTTGCATTACATTACATTACATTTTAATTTTTGTGTATTTTATTTAAACATCCCCTGAAGGAACGGAATATACAGAAATGAGAACAAAAATTCCAAACAATTTAATATGTTAACCAGCTAAAATGCTCAAGCCTCCCATTGATTTCAATGGAGCTTGTTACTCGCGTCGAGCAATAAAAAATGCCGGGCTCGAGTAACAAGGACTTAAGTATTTTACTACTAGCTCAGCTCTTGTGAGGACTATGGACAATTTAGCTTACTAGAAATGGGTATTACCATCTCAAATTTTTGTGACAAATAAACAGGATATGCCATAAATGTCTAATAGATGTTCTTCCCATAAAAGTTAAAGGGAATCTGTCAGCACTCAGGCACTACCTGATGTGCTGACAGTGTGCTAAAGTTGGCAGTGTCCTAGTGAGCATGTTACCTTTTGTTGAAATCTTTCCATGGAGTAGAGTAGTGCAATCTCGAGTTTCCTAAAGTTCAATGTTTGTGCCTCACTAGCACACTTCACTCCTTTCTCCTCCTTCTTCATAAATAATCAATGCTGTCAGGCCTCCTGCTCGCCCATCTGTAAGTCAGTATCTGCCAACAGAGGACTGATCTGTAATCAGATATAGTTGAAACTCCTAGCCTGTCTAAAGACCAGCAACAGTTTTTTTCTTTGGCTCAATTCCTTGATGGAAATGAAATAAAGTTATTTATTTTTTTAAAGTGCACAAAATGCCCTATTAGGTTCTAATTTACTTTTTTAAAATCAAGGATAAGAAAAATAAAAAAATAACATAAATTACTATATTTCATTTCCATCAAGGGAATTGAACCCAGGCCTCTAGGCAAGTTTTTTTTACCCCTAGACCACAGCTTCAACACAGCTAGGGCAGGATATTCAGGGTTTATGACATTCAGAGTTTATGACTAAATTAAAAACGCAGAGACACTTTCACTTTCTGACAACATGAGTGAGCAGAAGGCTGGGCAACAGAGATTATTCATGAAGAGGAGGGAGGAAGAAAGAAGTGTTGAGGTGTGCCAAAGTGCGACACAAACACTGAGCCACAACTCCTTATTACAGTAAAGTCAAGATTGCGCATAAGCCACTCCACAGACAAATTAACAAAGGGTAAAGTGCTCACAAGGGGACTCCCAACTTTCTGTGCTTTTATTTCCTAGAAACTTTATTTTATTTTCTAGTGCAAAATGTCAGAGAGGCATTCGCAAGCCTCTGAAGTGCTGAGGGCTGTAACACCTCTTCACTCCCACTCACTTCCCTATCACTACTTGGGACTCAACTTACAGCTTACTGCCAATCAAACCTGGACACGGAGCAAGTAAGCTTTCTAGCCTGCAGCCGATCAGGAGCTTGGGAAAGCTACTCTGACACATTGTGCTGGAGAATAAAAGCATTTTCTGAAAGTGCAGAAAGATATATGAAGGGTACCATGTGTCGACTTGACCTAACAACTATCTAACAGAGACAATAGTTAAGAATGTGAATTGTAGCTGACAGATTCACTTGAAGTAAACTGTCACGCCAGTTATCTGGGGGAGCCCTATTTCCAGAGATAGCTGCAACTCCAAGACGGTACCCCCATCTTAGACATTTATGGCATATCCTTTGGATATGCCATAAACGTCTGTAATGGAAACACCCCTTATGTGATGTACTCTGGTAAATTATAAAGCAACAATAAAGAGAATAACTGGACAGACGTATGAGCTACGTAAATCTGTTTAATGAAATGGATGCCATAAAACAGCAGGAAGAAAAACTACTTACAAAAGTCTAAAGAGGTAGTTAAAAAAAAATCTGTCTTTTTTTTTTTTCTAATAAGCAACACAAATATAAAACTTTACATGTTGGAGGAGAAAATTGATCATGGGTCGTGTCAGATTTTATTAATTTAGTACAAAACATGTCAGAAGTTGAATGCATTGATGAGCATTCTTTATGCTCTTGGGATAAAAAAAAAAAGTGCTTGACTTATGGATTTCAATTATGGGTTGCAGAAACATTTAATTATTGCTCAGTGACTCCTTCAGTACTTCCATGTCACAAGCTGTCAGGAGTTAGCCCTTTTATTTTTGGTTCCATCACAAGTGATATTACAAACTGTCATCTAAGGATGAAAAATATGCCACGATATGATAATGGGTGACCACTTTATAAATCACATTCTATTTTTAGAGTCATTTCTTCCCCTTTAGTGTTTTAATACCGACATAATTTTAAAGGTATGTATATCAATTTTCCAAAGACTAAAATGTCATATTTTCTGCCAGGTAGAATGTCACATAGATTTCGAGGTACATTTGTGAATATATCTCGACTTCATATTGTGACACAATTGTGATTAAAGGAGAAGTCCATTGGGGGGTTGGGGAATAGAAACATTTCAGGCATAGGGTGGGGGAAACATAATAAACAATGCATAATTACTTGTCTGAATGCCTGCGCAGCACCACATCCCACTCCTGGATCCTTATCGAAAGTCTATATATCTCTCCTGCTTTGTCACAACTCAGCTGATGGATGCCCTGCCAGTCAATTACTGTGGTGGGACACCGCTGCAATCATGATTGGCTGAGCGGGCTTAATCCCACCCTTTCGTGAGTTTCCCCATAGGCGGGAGAAATTGGCAGCTGGCGGGGTACAGGAGCCTGGTGACGCAGCATAGCGTGGGCATGAGGTTCAATAATCATACTTTCCATTTTATGTTTATCCCACCCCCTGCCGGCACTGTAGGTTTGATTTTAGACTTCTCCTTTTAGATATAGTAAGAAATATATTAACATTGTACAAAAGTTTTAACAAGTTTCTGTGCCAGCAACATTTTGTGCAAAAGATTTCAACATGTCATGTTTTTCATGGCACCCTTTAAAATAGTGGGTAGGGCTTAGCTATTGAGGCGTGTCCTCCCATGTCTCAATGGGTCTAGCATAATTTTATTGTGGGAGAAATCTATTCATATCTGGGAAAGATTTATAAGTGTGCTGAGTGGAAATTTTGAAAAACAAAACAAAAAACAGCAATTTTTCTTCTTTCATTTATGCAATTCACTGTGCACGATTTTTTTTTACATATTTTTATTTAAAAAATGGGAAAAGGGTAGCCATTTGAATTTTTATTTGGGGAGCGCCTTTTTTAAATATAAACAAAAAAAAATTATTAATTAGTTCCCCTAGGGGAATTTTCCAAGCAAGCATCATATACTGGTCAGACCTATGCTATTGCATATCATTTATCTGAGATATTTGTGCTCTTCTGGTAGAGTCTGCCAGAAAGCCTGCGGCTGCCCTGGATGATGATCAGCACCCCTACAGTCACACTGCAGGAGTGCTGATCAGCCACAGGCACTGCTGCTGTCACTGATGCACAGCATGATCACTGATGTCTGAGATTTACTGTGAGTACCCACTGCTGATACAGTAAACATATACTGATGCATGTGATTAATGTAAAAGGTAAGGGTCACCATTTTATTACGAACAAAATAAATTCATAAATTAATAAATAAGGGGCTTATGATAAGAAATACATATATTAAATTTTTTTTAAATGAATATGAATGGGAATAAAATGCACCCCAATTCATACAGATAAAAATTAAATTATTGTCATAAACACAAGATTATATATGGTGGTACTTTTTGTCTATGAGGTGATTTCAATTCCTATGCTCCCTTTATAGTATTCTAGAAAAGGCATGCTATGGAAATTTAAACAAACCTTTTGAGGCAGTAAAATCAGTTTTCGCGAAAGTCCCTTTTAAGTGGTATCTGCCTATAGTCCTTGGTCATGAAATTTATCTCTACCCAGCCTAGTTATCAGATGATCAACCCCCTCTCGCCGCCGCACTGTTAATTAACGTCGCTGCAGCCTGTGCCTGATGCTGCAGCAATGTTAATTGATGATCCAGGATGACACGGGCTCCGGTGCTGAGAGTTAACCCTTTAGATACTGCGGTCAGCACGACCGCAGCATCTATAGGGCTCCAGATAGAGAATTCTCCCTCTACAGAGGGAGAATTCTTTCTCCGGTGTCCATCGGGGCTCTGATTGCAGAGCCCCGATGGTAGCCATGGAAGCCAGAAGCCTTAGGCTTCTAGTTTCCTGGCTACAGAAGCCGGTGGGGTCAGAAGGGAAGGCTGGGCGCGCGGGGAGCACACCCGTGAGCTCTGCCCCCTCCCCTGCCATTGATACAAGATAGTAACAGCGGCAGGGGACAGCGGAGAGGGGGCAGAGATATGGACATCAGCTTATGGGATCATTATAATCCCATAAGCTGATGTCCAAACACGACCTGGGCATTGAAGCATCAATGACCCCAGGTCGTGAAAGGGTTAATAGTGGACATGGGTAACTCTTGACATTAGTTTAAAGGCAATGTCAGTGCAGTTAGTAAAAAGGTCTCTTGTAATTCTGGACTTGTAAAAGACTATTTGCAACTCGAAAGTGTTAACTCCCAAATTGTAATTGCCTTGGTAGATATTCGGGGTCAATAGTTTCTCATTACATTGGAATTGGTGGACTCTCATAGTAATGAGCAAACATGTTAGTAAATGTTGGCATGTTCATGCGAACATGACGCTAATTGTTCGTGTTCACCGATCATGAACAATTCATTCGGTGATCGCAATGGTTATAACAATCATTTTCGAATATATTCGAACATGAGAACATTTATCTCGCGATGTATGCAACTGCATAAGTTTCCTCCCACCAATTTGAAAGATACAATGAAATTGTGGGGAAGGAAGGGCACATCAGGTAATGTAGTAGCCATGTTCACTGCTGGCATTACTGTGATTGGCTGTAAGATTAGCGTCATTACCTACGTTACGTACATGCTATAAAAACGCGATGCTGAGTCGAATTTTCTCACATTCTTTTCTGATTATTGTGCTGTTCAGTAGGGAGAGTGAAAGGAGAAGGGACAGCATCTGAATTCAGTTAACCCGCAATATTCACAGGGGTAATTAGTCAGAGTAGGAAAGGAGAGCTGACCGAGTAGGGCTTAGAACCTTGTGAAATTGTCAGTGTAGAGAGGGTGACAGAACCCAGCGGGCAAATCCAGCCGCCTGCATTTCTCCTCCTCACGACCTAAAGCTTGTAATAAAAACAAGTGATTTTTAAGCAAATGGTGAGTGCCATATTTTCTTTCTATGAACATTGAATTACTTGGATAAACTCTCATATGTGTAGAGCACCACCTAGCTATGTTGTTTGGTTGCAACACCAGTTCAGTTGAGGACATTCTTAGCTGTAACACTGCACCGTGATAATGCTGAGACAGCCCTCTCTATTGACTGTCCAAGACTTTTTCCCCTTATAAAACATAACTGACGTTCAATGACAATTATTATGCTGGCAGACGTGGTTTTATTAACCAACTAGAGCTGTAACCTACGGGCAATTCACCTGCTTAAACTCACCCAGCAGCGGTAGATCATTGACGTACAGTACAATGACGATTATTATGCTGCCATGCACAATTTTTTAAAAAGACTCAGGGTCTGTCCACATGTACAGACTCGCAGCATAAATCTCGCTGCGAGTCTGTCAGGTCCTGGCAGGTCCCTTTCGCTACATACTTGCAGCGGTCTGAACGACCGCTGCGTGTATGTAATTCTGCCGGCCCCTTAACCCCTTCGACTCCCGCTCTGCTGTGTCGGTATATACATTACCTGTCCTCACTGCACGGGGTCCCGCTGTCCTGCTCTCCCGCCCGGCCAATCAGTGGCTGTGGCTGGGCAACACACCGATTGGCAGGGCGGGAGAGCAGGACGCTGGGACCCCGTGCAGCAAGGACAGGTAATGTATATACAGACACAGCAGAGCAGGAGCTGAAGGGGTTAAGGGGCCAGCACAATTACATACACGCAGCGGTCGTTCAGACCGCTGCGAGTATGTAGTGAAAGGGAATGTAAAATGTACATCAGCCGTTTTAGACCAGGTTCATACGAACTCTGCAAAAAGTCTTGCAGGGAGTGGTATATTCTTTCACGTCACACAGTGCTCTCTGCTGCCACCTCTGTCCGTAACAGCAACTGTTCAGAGCAGTAGGAAATCCCCATAAAAACCTCTCCTGCTCCCCAGAAAGAATACACCCCTTCCTGCAAGACTTACAGCAGCTGCTAAGTACTGGAAGATTGAAGATTTTTTTAATAGATGTTACTTTCTGGCTCCAGTTGATTTAAAAGAAAATATTACTAGCAAAAATACCCCTTTCGAGCACCAAAAACAGTGTGCTCAGGACTGGTAGATAAGATGTTACTCCCTGAAAAGCTTAAAAACCCAGGCTGCAAAACTTTAACAGGCTCTGTCTATTCCTAGAAGCTGCACTATGTTATCGATATGCTGATTGGGGTTTAACTTTCGGACACTGAAACATATTTGTTATCTGCGTTATCTTTATATTTCTAGACATTACACTTTAATAGGTTTTATATCTTTTGTCATTAACGTTTATTGGTTATGAATCCAATCCACATCACAATTTTTCCAAACTAAACTTTGCTTTCACAAATGATATTTGACAATTGTGTTGGTCTTACTACAACAAAATCTAAAAAAAAAACTTATTTGATGACTTTGGAGTCTTTACCGGTATATCTGGTGTATATATAACATTGTTTTATCCAAAAACTTGACTTGATCAAATTATTACTAGGTTGTTTCTTGGCAACTGCATATAAATGTATTTTAGAATACCAAATAATTTACATTTAGATAACACTCTATGTGAGTGGCCTTTTTGAGAGCTTTCAGGTTAATAGAAATGCGTGTCTGAAGGGAAGATCAGTCACATTACATTATGATCCAGGGCAGGATGCAGAAGAGAGTCTTAAGCAAGGTAAACTGGCCTATACATTTGAGTGAGTCATACCAGCCCAGCATTAGAAAATGATTAATATTCATATATATTTTACAAATTTTTTAATATATATATATATATATATATATATATATATATATATATATATATATAAATATAGATTTAATATATATACAATTTTTTTTAAATATATATAAATTTAATTATGTATATATATATATATATATATATGTTTTATATATAAATTTATAGAACTTTTTAAGTTTTTTTATTTTGTTTGTTGTATTTTGTTGTATTATGCAAAAACCTAAAATTTAAGGAATTTTAATTGACTAACAATGACCCATCAACTTTTAAAAACATTTCTTTTCTTGCAAGGAAGAGAATCTTCTTTCATAATTATCACTACCAACACTTGCATTTTTACAATGTTACAAACTGATATACTTTTCCGACATTGGAAGAATGTGGAAAAGACAGGTATGTGACAAGACCTGAACTTTTGTCAACTCAACTCCTTTTTTTTAGTTGAACCATTTAGTTGGATTTAATCAGTGTAAAATAGAAGCAGAAGAAGATATGTCATTCCAGGTGGAAATACTTAAAATACGAAATACGTTTGCACATGTACTGTATGTTAGAGGTCCATCCACAAGCTTAGGTATCTATTCAATATATACCTGTATAACACTTGTCTGTGTCTTCTTTCTGCTCTAAAAGTGCATCATTTCATCATTGGGCAGTGGCAGCTAGGTGGAGCTTCACGGCAGTTGGGTCATCCCTCCTATATGGACAGTAGCAGTTCAGCTTTATCTCCCAGGTGGGTAGAGTGCCTAACTGCCATAAAGCCCCACCCAGATGCCACTTTCTACTGATAAAATTAAGTGATTTTAAAGTACCATAAGCATAAGCATCCATAAGCATCTGGATTAAGATTATGGATGGTGCCGAGAACCACACATAGAGAAAGAGTGACAGTATCACTTTAGGCTTATTTTATATATATTATTAGGAATGTCTTTTAGCATTGGAGTCATAAAAAATGGACCTTACTTTTTAAGCATAAAAAGTAATACAGCACTTATGGTAAGTATTTCCTTCTGAAAGCATTTTTAGTAGGAATGTACATGGTTACAAAGGTGCAGAAGACACAGTATTCCATTCAAATGTTTACATAAAAATGGCCTGTGAGTAAAAAGTTAGAGCTCCAGCACCAAACATTTTCTCAAAACAGTGAAGATCTTCAGTAAACAGGTATTTTTAAAAATCTGTTGGGATCTGTTTTTCCATTGACTTCCATTAGTAAAAAAAAAAGAAAGAAAGAAACAAGTCACAACGAATGCTTTGTTCTTATTTTTTTGCGTAGACAAAATGTGGTTGACCATAGGGGGATTCATTAAGCCCCACCCCCTTTTTGCAGCAGGATTCACTAAGAGGCGTATGCCTCTTAGTGAATCCGGCCAGCCGGGCACCCGAATCTGCGCCCGGCGTACCACATCTACACCTGCTTCTTGCAGGTGTACATTTTTGTCATGATTTGCACCTGTGAGCAGGCATAAATCATGATAAATGAGGGGAGGGAGAAGGCTACGCCTCCTGCCCGCCTCATCACACCCCACAAGCTCTGCCAGTCCGCCCATTGGGGGAGCGGGGCACACGGGAGGAGTACGCCAGGGAGAAGGGGCGAATCTGCACCTTTTCCCTGGCGTACGCCTCTGGCATAAGCTTAGTAAATTCCCTCCACAGTTTACGTTAAACTGACTGCAAAAACACAGTGTGAACCAAGCATTACTTAGGGCCCTTTTACACAGAAAGATTATCTGACAGATTATCTGCCAAAGATTTGAAGCCAAAGCCAGGAATGTAATTGAAAAGAGGAGAAATCTCAGGCTTTCCTTTATGACCTGATCTCTGTTTATAATCTGTTCCTGGTTTTGGTTTCAAATCTTTGGCAGATAATCTGTCAGATAATCTTTCTGTGTAAAAGGGCCCTTAGCCTTCACCTCAGTGTGTTACTGCGCATGCACCAATATTTCTCTAATCAATATGTCAGAAGGTAGAAGATTATACATGGAGGCAGCCTGAAGACTTTTCAAATGCAATAGAAAAATGTACGTAAAGGTGCCCATAGTCCTGAGGCTTCCCTGGATGCAGATAATTGATCATTAATTCGCAGGAGGAGAATCAGACATAACAGAGTGAACATCAACCCATAAAGATGAACGTTTCCTTAGCTGCCAAATAGCACTCAAGAATAACACAGCTGATAGGACGCAAAGGTTCTGTGTTCCAATCACAGGATGAACATTACAATAGCTTTAGAGATTTTCAGTAATATTTCTGTTTTCCTTGCTAGCGAGAAAGCCGTCTATCACCAAACGACGTGTACATGACAGAGCAATCTAAAATATTATGCATTGATATGAGTGTGCGGCACCAAGTTTGACCTCTATTATCAACCAAAAAACATAGATATATCAGTGCAAACAAATATGTACGACAAACTGCAATAAAAACCCGGTAGCCCCAACGGCTGATAGCAATCGGAATAAAACAGGCTTCGACTTTTTGCAGCTCGTTAGCCCTGATCATCCCTAAAGATTAGAATCTAATTAGCTGCATGCACACAACGATTACCGCAGCATCCAGTAGCATCATTGTGCCATACTGACTGTGAATTATTGAAGTCACCTTGAGAGTGCTTTACCGGATTAGCAATCATGATCTGAATTTAATCAAACACCAGGTGCTTAATACTCGGAATAGCAATTTACATGAGAGAACTTTATGTTTTTCATTTGCTTTGCATTACGGTTCATGTTTGTAACTGTTTATTTGTTTTCTTGCACTGCGCTGATTAAGAACTGCTTCCTTTTCATCAGGGTTGTTCCATGAAGAAAAATGATAATATGGATTCAAATGCAAATGAGTGCATAACGAGGTTTTTTTGTTATTTTTTGTATCTATAGTCTAATTGCATTGTTTACACTTGTTATTGTGTTAATTTGTAATGTCTTTGCTTTCTAGCCTCTTTTTTTTACCATTCTAAGGGCCCTATTAAACGGAATGATAATCGGCCGATTGGTTCTATCCGGCCGATTATCGCTCCGTGTAATAAACACAACGATCAACTGATGACAACGATCATTGGCTGATCGTTGATATAGGTTTGGACCTATAATTGGCGGGTGCCGACCGCGCAACGCTATGTGTAATAGCGGTGCGTGGCCGGCGGCTGTGGATTTCCAAACTGTATACATTACCTATCCATGCTTCAGGGCTCCTCTTGCACTCTGCTTCTTCCTGGGTCCCGTGCACTCCAGCTTCAGAGCAGCCTGTCTGAGCTGACAGGCGCTCAGCCAATCACAGGTCGAGACCGCCGCGGCCAGTGATTGGCTGAACGGCCTGTTAGCTGAGACTGGCCGCTCTGGAGCTGCAGCGCGCAGGACCCGGTGAGAAGCAGACCGCAAGAGCAGCCCTGCAGCATGGATAGGTAATGTACACAGTTTAAGGCTATGTTCACACTACATATATTTCTGTCAGTATTGTGGTCCTCATATTGCAACCAAAATCAGGAGTGGATTAAAAACACAGAAAGGATCTGTTCACACAATGTTGAAATTGAGTGAATGGCCGCCATATAACTGCCATTATTTCAATATAACAGCCATTGTTTTAAAATAACAGCCAATATTTGCCATTAAATGGCGGCCATCAACCCAATTTCAACATTGTGTGAACAGAGCCTTTCTGTGTTTTTAATCCACTCCTGGTTTTGGTTGCAATATGAGGACCACAATACTGACTGAAATATACGTAGTGTGAACCCAGTCCCCACAAGGGCTGCAAGGACATCGGTAACGATGTCCATGCAGCCCTTGTTAAACGATTATTGGGCAGTGTAATAGGCCAAGTAAACGAGCTCCGATCTAGCAGATCGGCGCTCGTTTACAGTTATTATCAGGCCCCCATCGGCGCGTGTAATAGTGCCCTAAGTAAGACGTTGTTGGCTGCATGGTACCCTACATGTAATGACATCAAATAGGTGACTGAATATGCTAGGTGAATGGGTGTCAGTATACAGTATATAGAGTAACCTCTAGAAGAATTGAGAAGAATTGCTACTAGGGTAGAATAGAATATGGAACACCATGGAGGTGTCATGACATAGTAGACGAAGTGCACGCAGGTCTATATATCAGTCTGGTGGAAACTCAGCATGCAGATCTAGAGGGTCGATTAAAATAATTAAACAACATTGCAGTGTGAATGAGCAGTAAAATGATGCTCTATACTGGGGTCAATTTTAGAATTGTCATAAGAGTTCACATTGTTTCTAAAGTTAGAGCAAACTGATAACTTTACAAGACAACAAGGAGCGTCAAATGTCACTGTTGTTGGCATTAGGCAGGTACATTTTTAGCTATGATCACATAGGAAAAGCTGACCCGCATTGGGTGCAGCACGCGTACAGCTGAATCTGTATACAGTCCATTTCAGAGTGTGGAGATAGTGCTCTATAATTCACATTAGTGATGCTCAAATCTTGAGCTAACAGTCAATATCATAAGGTAAGTAAATCATTCCGCCACTCACCCAAAGGTCGTGAAAGTCTGTGGTTTATTTCAGCACATATCGGTTCGAAATCGGTAACAGGAAGCTAGGTCTGAGCTTGAAAATTCCAAGTGAAATTTGAGCACAAAGGTCCATTTGTCACTGGACTGGAGAAACCAGTTTTGGGCTATGTTCACCCACTATGTTCACCCACTGTTCCGCCGGGAACAGCCCGTGTTTATTGCTGCCTATGGCCGGAATCAATGATCATGATAAATTATTCTGGCCATATTTAGCTATAAACAATGACCGTTTATGGCAGGACGGACGTTGTTTGCATAGTGTGTGAACATAGCCTTAGAATTGAATTCAATTTTGAGTTGTAGATAGTTGCAACCAGACACTTCACCCACTGGAAAAAGATTGACAATTCTTATCTAAAAATAAATTGCTGTGAAAAATTGTTTCAGTAGCGAAATATTATTTCCCGAGGGACCTGTAAGAAAAACTTAGCATTCAGAAACATTTGTAATACAACCAGTAATTAAAAACCTGTATAATCCGCTAAACAAGAGCCTTTATTTCATAAAAATGTTCTTTATTTATTAAATAGAGGAGTTTCTCTTCTATAAATCACTAGTAAATTCTTCTAGAGGTTCACCTGTGTTTATTGACACGCAAAGTTTCAGAGCTCACAATATCCTAATGAATGATGATGCCGAGAGTTCCGAGGTCCGGTCTGCCTTCAAGTAAGAACTGCAAAACGTTGGGAACTTGATTCGTGTAACCACCAAACATTTTATCGCAGTAGTGTGTTTCAGAATTTGCTTGGAACAAACTATATCTGTGAAATTATTGCTGTAGCCACCGATAGTCTCTTTTGCAATAACACCATAAGGGAACAACGCCATAGGAAATGCTGCAAATTTACCATTCACTTTTGACCCATCCTACATGATATCTATGCAAACTAAGCATGATGGAGTCTTGATTAGAAAGGGATCCATTCAACATGGCTTTTGCCCAATTTGTTCCTAAATTTCCTTTTATAAATTGGCTACTACTGTATTTTATTGTATAAGACGACTTTTTAACCCCAAAAAATCTTCTTAGAATTTGGGGGTTGTCTTATACGCCGGGTATGGTCGCCTCATATGGTGGGGGAGCTCAAAAATGACCGCATCCCCACCGTATAGGGCGACCACAATAAAAATTAAAAAAAACAGTTAACTCACCTGTGACCCATTCCGGCATCCGCGCATCTCCTGTCCCGTTTCCGGCGCAGGCAGTGTGACGCACACTGCCTGTGCCGGAGATTCCCAAAGCTCTCCCAGGCAGCCGAGCATCTCCGAGCTTCTCCGATGAGACCCTCGGCTGCCCAGGAGTGCTTCGAGGATCCCTGGCGCAGGCAGTGTACACCACAAGACATGGGACAGGAGACGTGCGGCTGCCTGTAACATGTCACAGGTGAGTTAACTGTTTGTTTTTTCTTTAAGTGCAGTTAACCCCTGCCTGCCGGCATTTTTCGGCATATAAGGCGAACCCCTGACAATCTTCTTAAAAGTCAGGGGTTGTCTTATACACCCAGTCGCCTTATGCGCTGGAAAATACGGTAAGTCATCAATGTGAAATAATGAATTTCCAGGACTTCTACATTTGCATAGACAGCCTGCAGGGCCAGTGCTCACAGAAGTGCTATAGCAGCCACACTGGCATAAAAATGATTGTGTCAGTGAAGTGCCTGTTTGGAAAATACTGTACAGGTTATTGTTATTGTAACACTAATTACTCTCTAGTAAAATGTAATGTTCATATTGTGTGACCTATATACACGTAGTACATATCATCTTCGTAATCCTTTAAGCTGTGCAGTTTTGTTCATAAAAAGCCTTGGTTGGCTATGTTCACACAATGATTTTCAACAACTGTTATTTGATACTCAAAATAACAGCCATTGTTTTGAGTGCCGAATAATGACCATTGTTTAACATAGTTTGGCGTTCGTCATCACAATGACGGCCATTGGTATATTATTTAAGGTGTCACTGTCATTATAACTTTCAAAATCTAAATCAATAGTAGATGTGATATAAAGCAAGTTTGCCACTTACATTCATTATTTTTTGTTGTTGTTGTTGTTGTTATCATGCTGTAAAATAAAGCGGAACTTACCAGAAATCCAGGTCCAGTGTCTTGAAGGCAGATTTTTAGACTTGTGCTGGTTGTAAAAGAAAAAAACTAAACACAGGAAATCCGGCCAGTACAGAGAGTCACAGCTCAATGTGTCCAACAATCACATGACTGTCTTCTCTCTGAGAGCGTTCAGATGGCCTGGGATACACAGGACTTTATGTTTTCTGACTGTTTCCTGTTTTTTTAAAATAAAAGTCAGAAAACTGGAAGTGCCGTGTATTACATGAAGTCAATGGGAAATTGGACAGCAGCACACACACACACACAATTAAATAATGGTCGTAAATAATTAAGACTGTCCAAATAATGAACATGCTCATTATTCATGACCTGCTTTTGCAAAATATGGCTTTTGTTTTAATCTGCTCACTCAGAATTACGGTCATAGTTAACTTTTTATTTTACTGTATGTGAACCTAGCTTAATGCAGTATTTATAAACTTCATAAAATTTATGTTTGTGTTTTTCTATCTTTTTTCCTACATGTGAATTACATATAACTATTCTGCTAAAATATATTCCTTTAAAGTAATATGTTAAGTTAAATAATAAATAAATAAATAACTTAAACACTGTGGCAACAAATTGAAAGATAGTGAAAATTAGGGATGAGCGAACGAACCGTAACGAACCAGATTCGTTACAAACTTTACAAAAAGTTTGTTTCATCACCGAACCGAACTTTGAGAAAGTTCGTAACAAATCTGGTTAACATAACAACAACAAATAAAATCACAGAATAGACCAGGATACAAGGGATTATTACTCCTATAATCCCTTGTATCCTGGTTTTCTGTGAATATCAAGATGTGTGACATTACCCTGTTAGGGTGAGACCTTAAATTAGTCTCCTCAGATATACCTGGGTGCTACCTAATCAAAAATGTAATGTGACAGCTGTCTGTATCAACCAAGACACATAAATCAACTTCAGTGTTCAAGCTGATCTACTTTATTAAGTGAAAATCTCAGTTTATGCCTTTACAATAAAGCTTCAAAAAAATAATAGGAGAACCCAGATTAGCCGCAACCAAAAAAGTTAAAAAAAAAAAAAAGTCCAAAAAAAGTCCCATCACTGTCCCAGAAAAAAAAAAGTTGCATCGGCTGTCCCATCACTGCACAGTTGTGTAGAAAAATGTTGGTGACTCATTGGGATTCTTGGTGTCCAAGACCGTGCACCCCAGTGCTGATGTCTGGTCCTTTAATTATGGGCAAGGGCAGTACATGTCTGTTACTGGCCATTGGGTCAATATCCTCCCAGAAGACCACCAGAAAGTTAGCCTATTCTTGCCACTGTCACCTCCTCAGTGCTTTAGGGGGCCAGTTCTGCCTCCACCACCTTGCAACCATCCGCCGCTTTGACTGCAGTCCAAACTGCCCCGGTGTCTTACCAACGATGTTAGGCCCGGCGCTCTCAGGCTGTCCTCCATTTTGTGAGCCTGGGTGAACAGAGCCAAAGTGGGCAGGAGCTCCTCCGGACCATCAGGGAGGAGAAATATGAATGGCTGACCCCAGTTCAACTAACAGTGGGAAGTGTTGTAGCCCACAAAGGGAGGAACATTGTCTCTGCAGTGCAGCAGGGAGGGCTGATGTCATAAACCTCATAGTGCACAGGTTTCTTCGAACACGTCCTGCCAATTGTTGATCCCTTTTCAGGACGTGACTCTGTTTGTGAGCAGGCATGACTATGGGATCAACGACATCATCCCACTCGTCCGTGTTCTGGAAAGTGCGCTAAACAACATCAGCGAGGATTCCCAGGCCACCACTCCAAGGCTGAACATCCTCCTCCGTCAATTGTCTGTTCTCAACTACACTGGCCTGGGTACAATCAGGTACTGCCTCCTCCTCAAATAGTCTGTTCTCAACCATACTGGCCTGGGTGCAATTAGTGCTGCTGCCTCCTCCTCCTCTGTCAATTGTCTGTTCTCAACCATACTGGGTCCAATACAGCACTATTACTGCTGCTGGTTCCACTGTCAAATTTCTGTTTTCCACCCTACTGGGTCCAAGGAACTTTGTGTCCAATGTCCCGTGTAATCACTTACACCTTGGCTATTTTTTTCACTAGTTTTGCACTTGATTTTTTTTACACTTTTGTAATTTTAATAGCAACTGCAACTAAACAAAACTATACCCTAGGGGGCTAGGTTCACACTATGTAACTGTGCGGCTGTAATTTTTATGCGGCTGTAAATGTGCGGATGAAACTCCGGCCGTGGGAAAAAATAGACATGCGGCTCAAAACATACGGTCATTTACTTGGAAATCTGGTTCAACTAAAAATAACAAATAAAATCTTAAGAAAGTGATGCAAACACCTCTGGATGCATCTGGGAAAGCAGGGAACACAGTTTACATGAATTGCTATTACCGGGGTTTGCGATCCTCTGCAGTAATGCCTATGTCTCTCATGGTTAATCTATTAAAATAATAAAACACATTTTCGTTGTAATAAAGTGCCTTTCGTTGTTAAATAATTAAATTTAAACTAATCCATCATTTTGCAATTAAATATACTGTTAAAATATATATATATATATAAATAAATGTATATTTATATATATAGTTATTTTTTGACAGTATATTTAATTGCAAAATGATGGATTCGTTAGAATTAAATTATTGAACAACGAAACTGAATTTATTTAATCGAAAATGTGTTTTATTAATTAAATATTAATTAGTACAGGAAGCTCCATAAGCTGTAATTCATATTGCCGGCAAAAGAGCTTTCTGTACTAATCATCACTTTACTTTAATGAAAACATCAAATGTTTCTTCTAATTATGTTATCACAATAGCATTATTAGAAGAAACATTTAGAATTATATGTGTGCTCAGCTGATTGGCTGATCAGCTGAGCGCACATGTAATGAGCCGGTCCGCAGTACAGTGACTTCATTGTGCTGCGGACCAGCGAAGAGACAACATCGGGGTGAGTATACAGCTCTCCCCACCCCCTCCCCAGCACTGCACCCCTCCCAGCAAGGAAGGGGGGGTCAGTTAACCCCTTCCTTGCTGGGATGGGTGCAGTCTGACATCAGTCTGGCCCCCAAGGGGTTAAGGGGGATGCAATACATCCTCCCTTAACCCCTTGGGGGCCAGACTGTAAGCAGCGATCTGTAAAGATGCTGCATACTGTAAGGAGTACAACACCGCTCACAATGATGGGTGTTGTGCTCCTGTTTGTGTTCCTGTTTGTTTTTTAGTTATTTAAAAAAAAAACGCATAGGGTCCCCCCTATTTTTATAACCAGCCGGGTTAAAAACCAAACGACAGCAGCCTGGTAACACCAGGGTGGGAAGAGCCATTGGTTTAGGCCCCCCCCAGCCTAAATCTTACCAGCCTGCTGCCGCCCGGTCCAGGAGCCCCAATTTTGACGCTCCGGGACCACTGGCACCCGGCTCTTCCCAGTACCCCTGGTGGCATTGGGTACTGGGGTAATAATAGGGGGTTAGTGTTAGCCATTTTATACCGGCTAACACTAGGCCCCAACTTAGTAATGGATTCCGTCTATTAGACGGCTTCCACTACTAAGTCTATAAAGTAAAGAAATAAAGACAAGACACAAGTTAAAAAAATTTTTTATTCAAATAAAAACACCCCCACACCCCTCATTGACCATTTTATTAAAAAAAAAAAAAACCGCTGGTCATCGACGTAGTCCACGGAATCCGACGTAATCCCCAGGATACCGATATCTGAAAAACAAAAAGGGAGAAACACACAAAAACCACACAAACAGGAGCACAACACCCATCATTGTGAGCGGTGTTGTGCTCCTTACAGTATGCAGCATCTTTACAGATCGCTGCTTACAGTCTGGCCCCCAAGGGGTTAAGGGAGGATGTATTGCATCCCCCTTAACCCCTTGGGGGCCAGACTGATGTCAGACTGCACCCATCCCAGCAAGGAAGGGGTTAACTGACCCCCCCCTTCCTTGCTGGGAGGGGTGCAGTGCTGGGGAGGGGGTGGGGAGAGCTCTATACTCACCCCGATGTTGTCTCTTTGCTGGTCCGCAGCACAATGAAGTCACTGTGCTGCGGACCCGCTAATTATATGTGCGCAGAGCCGATCAGCCAATCAGCTGAGCGCACATATAATTCTAAATGTTTCTTCTAATAATGCTATTGTGATAACATAATTAGAAGAAACATTTGATGTTTTCATTAAAGTAAAGTGATGATTAGTACAGAATGCTCTTTTGCCGGCAATATGAATTAACGGCTTATGGAACTTCCTGTACTAATTTAATATTTTTTGACCGCCTGTCAATCCACGGCCGCGTTTCCAGCCGCAAACAATGGTCTTGTTCATTTTTTACTGGTCCGTTTACGATCGGGCCGTAGATTCATACATAGTGTGCACTGTGCAGCCGTATATCCTATACTTTCCAGCGTACGCATGAACCACCAAAAATACCGCCGCACAATTACAGCCGCACACTTACATAGTCTGAACCTGGCCTTAGACTCCCACTTTTGTAGCCGCAATTATTCAGCTGTTATTAAGGTTTGTTTAAAGTTCGCTCATCCCTAGTGAAAATCTTTAGAATCTTTATAGTTTTGAATCTTTCATTAACATTAGAGATGAGCAAATTTACAGTAGGAGCAAAGTAAATCATGTAGTTCCTTTCGGCATTCTGCTCATCAGGCTGTGGGCTTTAAAGCCTGACCTGCTCCCTGCTGCTCCTCACTGGGTGCTTGGGGAAAAAAATGGATCCAGTTCTGGGTAACTGCGGGAAGTTTTCAAGGACTGGATCCATCTTTTCCTAGCAGCCTGTAAGGAGTGGCATGAAGCGGAGCAGACTTCAAAGCCCACAGCCTGATGAGCAGAATGCTGATAGGAACTAAATGATTTTTTCTTTCTGTGGATTCGCCCATCTCATTAACATATAGTATCTGCATGGTTCTTCTAAGCACAACATGTACAGCTTACTGCTCTGTTTTTTTCACTTTCAGTATTTTACAAAAATAAACTTAAACATAAAAACCCCTGCCATAAATACTGAAAAAGGACCTTTATTCATCAATCTATGCACCCATGAACAAAAGAGCATAAACAAAACAAAAACAAAAAAGTGGGGGATCTGACTTGAGCCAATTGGAACTCCTTATTGTCTTCAATGTATGAGGAGTATGCTATTATCTCTTAAGCTCCCCCTAGTGGTGACTAATGGCAGCCAGAATGTTATCATTAAACTACAGGTGCGAATGTCGGAAGTTTCTCGACCATAGAATTGAGTGTATGGGATGGGTGGAAATGCGCGCAAGCGGGGACGAGCGACAGAACCCGCCAGGACTTCTCTGCAAGAATTCCTTAGTGTCAATCCACCCTCTGGCTATGTTCACATAATGTTTTTTCAGCTCCGTATAACATGACGTCCGTTATTTTTAGTCACAAATAACGGACGTCATATAGCTGTCTGGCCTCCCCTTAGTGCAATGGCTGGTGTTTGCACATTATTTTAGTTTAGAGTTACTAATTAGACTTTGGGTTTGGCTTTTTTGAAAAGTCCATTGAATTTAATAGTAAAAACGGAGAAAGAACGTTGACAAAAGAAAAACTGCGTGTGAACAACTAATAAAAAAATGTCAGCTGTTTGCAAAAGACGTCCGAAAATAATGATCATGTTCATTATTTTGACATCCGCAGTAAAAACGTCCATTTTTCAATGCATTGTGTGCATGTGACGTCTGTGTTCCTTTTGACTTCAATATATTGCCATTGCAGTCAGTTAAATCACGGCAAAAACGAACATAGTTTTAAATATCAAAATCGGCCGCCTTTTCTCTATTTTTGACGTTGTGTGAACATAGCCTCTATCTGGGAACATAGCCTTATGAAGATGGGAGTTGTAGTGGGAACATAATCTTATGAAGGGCTCTGTATCAGAACAACTGAGCACTGATCATTTTATGTATATAAGAAATTAATCAGCACAAGATGTGTGATCTATTTAGAAAAAAATAAAATAAAATTGTATTTTTATTTTACAGTGTGAAATGGTTGATTTAATGCTGAATAAAATACCACACATATTTTATGAGCATATCTAACTCAATCTTTTGTACCACTATTTAATCAAAATGTAAATACTATAATGTCCAAGATAGTTAACATGTTAATTAATATGTAAAATCGTAATAATATGTAAAATACCATTTAAGCCAGTTTCTCAAAGGTTTTTTTACGTGTTAGAAAAAGTGATAATCTTTTAATCTACCGAAGGAAATGTTCTCACTACAAAGCAGATCATTTCAGTTTATCCTATAAAAAATAGACACATTGTAGATACGAAACAATGTGGAAATGATCTCATTTCATATGCCAAATATGTCTATATTTTTGGGCATGTTATTGGTTTCTACTAACTACTAAGGACAGTTTCACATCTATGGCTATGTTCACACAACGTTAAAAATGGAGAAAAGGCGGCCGCTTTTGCTAATTAACTCCTAGGCGTACCGGTACTTCCTGGGCTATGAAGGGCTTTCCGGAATGGAGAGCGCTTCATAGGAGGTGGGGGCTGGCTGCAGTGAGCAGCCCGGTCCTCACCGTTAATGACAGGCTGCAGCGATCACGCTGGTTGTGGTTGTGTTCGGGCTGACCTATAGAATGATGGTATCATGTCGCTTTTACCATATAGTGCATTTCGTAGACACAGGAACCCCCCAAAAGTTACCATATTGCGTTCTTTTTTACGATTTCACCAATTTATATCTACATAAATAATATTTTTGGGGTTCCATCATACAGGTTATGGTAGAATGAAAGACGCCATTACAAAGTACAACTATTCCTGTAAAAAAAAAGCCCTTACATGGCCCTGTAGATAGAAAACTGAAAGTGCTAGGGCTCTTATTTGTTGTTCACAAGGTTTTTCTTTTTTCCCCATTCTTCCTCTGTTTTTACTATTAAATTCTATGGATTTTTCAATTAAGACACACAAGGGAAGACAAGGGAAGGCCAGACAGCTAAATGACATCCGTTGTTTTAGACTCAAAATGACAGACGTAATTTTAAACGGACCTGAAAAACGGGTGAACATAGCCTATTGCAGGATTATTAACTGGACAAAGTACTTTCATTTAAAAGGGATAAGACTATGTTCGCACTACTGGATTTTTGGCCGGCACTGGTGACAACCATCAAAAAGTCCTCCATTATTTGCCAATGATGGCCGTCTATCATGATCATGATCATCATAGACGGCCGCCATTAGCGCATATTGGACATCATTTTGATGGCTTATAGCAATGACGGACAAAAATCCCCCTAGTGTGAACAAAGCCTAAGGCTGGGTTTACAGAGAGTTATTGCATACAAGTTGGGATCTGGTCAAAGAAAGGAATGCAAACTTATACCGAAGCACACAGCATCGGTCTATTCATTTTAATGGCCTGAACATAATCATTAATTGACTTCAGATCACTTCTTGCTCCTACACATTTATTTTGGATTCAGTAGTAGAGATGAGCGAGTAGTGAAATATTCGACTTTCGAGAATTCGAAGCGAATAGTCACCAAGATTCGAGTATTCGAATGAATATTCGATCCCATTATAGTCTATGGGGAAAAAAATTCTCGGCACTTGGAAATCCAAATTCAACCACTGGAGGTCACCAAGTCCCCCATGAAACCTCCCCAAACGATGCCAACACCTCCGGAATGACACTGGGACATTAGGGGTAGTATGCCTAAAATCGCAGTATAATGCCACTCTCCGCAATGGCAAAGAAAAAATATCCGTATAGCGTCATGCATGCATATCACGCGCCATGCTGTACGAACGTTACTGGAACAGTATGTATCACGTGCCTTTTACTGGGCTACTGTTACAGTATGTATCACATGCCTTTTTATGGGCTAATGGAACAATATGTATCACTTGCCTTTTACTGGGCTACTGGAACCGGGGACACTATAAGTCACTTGTACACACAGGGTACTGGAATGAATACACCTGCTGCTGCTGCTGCTGTTATCATCTATGTCTTAGCACTGAGAAGTGCTTTAGATTCAGAGATGACTTTTTCGCTGGATTTTAGCCCTGAAAAGGACTTTTGGGTTCTGTAGTAAGCCTGCCTGACCAAAACGCTACGAAAACCTATCTCTCCCTGCTCCAAGATCTTTCCCTGGCTAGGTTGAAAGCGCATCTGCGGTCGCGAAGCGGGAGCCAAGAATTTAAGATTCGAGGTCATGTGGTTCAGCTATCCAATGAGGGTAGACACCTTTTCGCGCTGCGTGCGTACTCCCAGGGTCCCTCACGGCCTCCCTGCAAGGTGATTGCATTAAAAAAAGCGCCAACTAGGATGGAAGGTCTTTTAAATGTTTCCCGCATATTCGCCACCCTACTCGATTGAATTTAAATCTTTCGAATACCACAATATTCAATCGAATACCATCTCGATCGAATCGTATTCGCTCGTCTCTACTCAATAGTATATTTTGCTGCATTATTGAGTCTAGCAAATTAAATAATGCTCTGAGAAACCAGCCTTAGACTATGTTCATACAACGTCCAAAAAATAGAAAAGGCTTCCGCTTTTTCTATTTAAAAAGATGTCCGTTATTGCCGCGATGTAACTGACTGCAAAGCATTGAAGTCAACGGAATGACGGACACAGTGCATAAAATGACAGACATTGTCTGCGTGGACGTCAAAATAATGATCATGTCAATTATTTTTAAACATCTTTTGCAAACAGGGGACGTTATGTTTTAGTTGTTCACGCACAGTTTTTCTTTTTTTACCGTCCTTTCTCCATTTTCACTATTAAATTCAATGGAATTTTCAATTAAAGACACACCCAAAGGCCAATTAGTCCATCTACACTAGAATAATGTACCAGCAGCTGTTATTGTACGGGCAGCCAATCCTCAAAATAGCGAACGTCATTTAAAAAATTATAAACGGACAAGAAAAATCATTGTGGGAACATAGTCTAACTGTGTAGTAAGCAATATTAACAAGTATAGATTGTAAGCCCTCGGGGGAGGGGCCTCTTTCCCCATGTACCAGTCTGCCATTTACCTTTATGTAATGTGTTTTGATCTTGTAATGTTCCTGTTTGTTACCCTTATCACTTGTATAGCACTCTGGAGCTAAAGGACGCTTTATAAATAAATAATAATAAATACTATACTTCACGATTTTTAAGTAATGATCTTGTGCACTTGTCATAACAAACATATAACTTTATATACTGTATAAGCTCAGAATCGTAACTTTCAAATGATACTAGGGTCAAATGTGTAATATTTGGGGAGTTGCAGTTGTTTCAAGTCAGGAAGTAAACAAAAAAAATATATATTTCTGGGCTTTGTGGCCCTTTAAGAGAGAAATGGGAAGGAGGAAGCTGGATAAAATTTATGTGATTTTTTTTTTTTGGGGGGGGGGTTGTTCTAGTAAAAGTTTGAGCAGTTGAACATCGGATTATCTTCTTTAACTTCTTCATCACATTTGAGGCTTGAGATGTTGTGTGCACAGCTTCATTCTGGATTCTAATTATCCATAGTTTTTTTACTTTTAAAAACAGATTACCAGTTTCTATTTCTTACAGCTTTATAAATATGGCCTTTTATTTTTAAGAAACTGGTAAGCTACCAGTTTCACAATTTTACATGATTTAATTACAATTATTACAATTTAATAAAATTTTAATTTAAAAAATGATTAAATAGTAATGAAGTAAAGTATTTAACTATTTAAATGATTTTTAATATAAAATAAGTAATTGGAATTAGTGATATTCAAACATATAATCATGTGTTTGCAAACCAAATTGCTTATGTATGCTTTTATGATGAGGCAGTTTGAGTCAAATAAAATAAAGTTGCGAAAAGACATCAGGTTCAAATAAGGAATGAAAAGAAGTGAATGAAGGGAAGAAATAAATTGAAGAACTTTTTCTTTTTCCAATTTGTCCTAAAAAGGGAAAATTTTATTCCTATGTTCAAGAAATGCTTCATCAGCATCCAAAGTGATAAGCAGATGCTCAACCATGAAGCAACTCTGCGTAACATATATGCATATGATCACCTTCGGGTGTGGGAGGAAACCAGAGTACCCAGAGGAAACCCACGCAAACACAAAGATAACATACAAACTCTTTGCAGATGTTTCCCTTAGTGGGATTTGAATCTAGGACTCCAGTACTGCAAGACTACAGTGCTAACCACTGAGCCACCGTGCTGCCCATACATGCCAGTGACTCCTGTACTCCAGGCTGTAGCTCTGCTCACTGAGCTACAGAGACTTGCTGGACAGCTTAGTTTCTGAATCCATTGCCTAAGATCTTGTCTGTTTAGCTCCTAGTCTTGCATTTTTCATTGACTTAACTCTTACATAAGCCCATATAAGCCCAGCCTTTCCACTTTGTTCTTGTGGATGATTGTTCTTCTTCCAATAATCAAGCTACTCCACCCACTCCTCTGCTGCTCTTCCTATTCTACTGAACTCTGGTTGTATCTGACTACGATTCTATCTTACTAGGGTGTTTAACCCCTTAAGGACAGAGCCAATTTCGATTTTTGCGTTTTCGTTTTTTCCTCCTTGCGCTTAAAAGGCCATAGCACTTGCATTTTTCCACTTAGAAACCCACATGAGCCCTTATTTTTTGCGTCACTAATTGTACTTTGCAATGACAGGGTGAATTTTTGCATAAAGTACACTGCGAATCCAGAAAAAAAATAAATGTGTGGTGAAATTGAAAAAAAAAACGCATTTTGTTTATTTGGGGGAAAATGTGTTTTTACACCATTCGCCCTGGGGTAAAACTGACTTGTTATATATGTTCCTCAAGTCGTTACGATTAAAACGATATACAACATGTATAACTTATATTGTATCTGATGGCCTGTAAAAAATTCAAACCATTGTCAACAAATATACGCCACTTAAAACCGCTCCGTTCCCAGGCTTATAGCGCTTTTATCATTTGGTCTATGGGGCTGTGTGAAGTGTCATTTTTTGCACCATGATGTGATCTTTCTATCGGTACCTTGATTGCGCATATACGACTTTTTGATAGCTTTTTATTACAATTTTTCTGGATTTGATGCGACCAAAAATGCGCAATTTTGCACTTTGGGATTTTTTTGCGCTGTCGCCGTTTACCGTGCGAGATCAGGAACATGATTAATTAATAGTTTGGGCGATTACGCACGCGGCGATACCAAATATGTTTGTTTATTTATTTATTTACTTTTATTTATAACCTGGGAAAAAGGGGGTGATTCAGACCTTTATTAGGGGAGGGGGATTTTTACTAATAACAATACTTTTTTTTTTACTTTTACACTTATACTAGAAGCCCCCCTAGGGGACTTCTAGTATAAGTGCTGTGATCTCTCATTGAGATAGATAGATATGCTGCAGAGATCCATGAGATAGGCAATCTCCTGCTGCAGCCGGAAGTAAACGAGTGCCGAGTCGGGGACGGCGCCATCTTGGAGCAGTCCCCGGCCGGCTTCAGAAACGGAGATCGCTCCTCCGGGATAACATCCCGGAGGAGCGATCTCCCCACTAGACACCAGGGATGACGCTGCGTCCGGTAATCGGATGCAGCTGTCATGTTTGACAGCTGCATCTGATTATTGTATTAGCGGGCACGGCGATCAGACCGTGCCCGCTAATACCTGCGGTCCCGGGCTACAAGCGGCACCAGGGACCGCCGCGGTTCAGAGCGGGGTCGCAGCGCGGCCCCGCTCTGAACGTCCTTAACAGCATCATGGCGTAAATATACGCCTTATGTCGTTAAGGGGTTAATTTTTCCAAAGATGTACAAATTTAAAGAAGATTGGATAATATTTAGAGGTGGCACACTTTGATTTTGTAAAAGGAGGCAAAAAATATGTTTTTTTCAATGTTACTTTTACTGGGAGAACTAGAAATCACAAACTTAAAATATTAAAACTAGACACTAAGATTAATAAGCAGTATGACAAAACATGTATTATATTAATCAACTTTGAACGATGCAATCCCTTCTTTTTTTTAGCTTGGTGATGACTTTTCTGTGATGCTGAGCGACCGTCAACCAGAATTGTTTTTGTTGTTCGTCCTTGACCGATTTGTTGAACTTTTTAATCAGAGCAATTCCCCTTTCTGCGGTATTATCGTCTGCCTGAACAGCGTTCACATGGCTTCACTGCTGTGTTCTGTCACGTTGTGGATTCCAAAGAATTTAAAGAATGGGTCACACAGAGATGCAGGAGAGACACGGACATTGCTCCTCAAGCTCAGCCCCCTCCACTGTCCCTGCTTACTTGCCACTATTTGCCCTAAAGTGGCAGCAGGCAACTGGGCGGAGGTCCCTGGCCTGGATATGTGAAACAAAAGACAAGACGAACAAACGCAATAAGAATAGTCAGCAATCTGGATAACAACGGTCAGACAGCAAAGGTACAAAATCTTATCCAAAGATGTAGTCAAATTACAGGCAAACAAGCTGGGAAAGTCAGGAAGGCAGATCAAGGATACAAGGAACTAGGAAACAGACAAAATAGCAGGCACAAGACAGAGCTCAATAACCAGCAAGGCACAGGCAGAAACGGAGATCTTAAATAGGAGACCAGGAACCCGGTTCAGAAGACGATTGGAGGGACCAGCTGTCAATCACTTAGACAAAACCAGGTTAACCATAACATGACCAAAGAAAACTAGCAAAACAGATATGGGTGGGGCAGGGAAAACAATTAGCAAACCAGAAGGCATAAGACAGAGTTCAGACTGGGCACAAAGGCAAACAAAACACAGAAAAAGTGGAAAGTTATGGCCAATAGCGCAGTCTTGGTCGTACCTTACGCGCCAAAGTTCCACCACGTGCATTAATGAAAGAATGTCTTTTTTTTACTAGTAATGAAACGCCTCAGGCCTTTCTTTTAAAAATTAGATTTTTACCCTCTAATCATTTTATTTCCTTTTTCTTTGCAGGTTGGATTTCTAAACTATTCATCATATTTTCCTTAACAAACTGAGTAATACGTTCATCTAAAAAAGCCAATTCTATTTCTGCATTTGTGATGAGCGGATCCCAAACACAAAAATAAGGAAAAAATTATTGTGATTGGTTCATGTTCGCTGAATATTCATGAACAAGCGTAAATTTAGATCTGCACACATGCGTACAGCTGATCAGATTCAAAGCTTAAATTACGCAGTTGCGTACACAGTTGTGTACACATTTGCATACGCATTTTGTCATAATCATAATTTGCAGCAATGTTCGTCATAACCATTTCGATCATCAAACAAATTATTCGTGATCGGCGAACATGAAGTGCTCGTACGAACATACAAACATTTCCGAACACGTTCGCTCATCACTAGTCCTATTAGACAAATTGATTTTTAACGATTAATGATTAACAATAAACGATTGCAAACTAGATCGTTTAGCCTTAACCTGAAATCGTTTACCATATTACACAGAACGACAGTAATTAGTTATATTCGTTAGTTATGAGCGTTACTACGATCGTTTACTCCATGTGATCCCAGCAAAAGAAGGAACGATTTGGAATTACACTGAATGATTAGTGAACGAGCATGGAATTACAGTGAACGATTAACAATGATTTTAGGATTAGAACTAAATCAACATTCAACAACACATGAACGATTTTTCGACCGTTGCCTGCAATTACACCGGATGCTTACACTGGTCTACATTTGAAAAAAAAATTCTGCTGACCCAAATATTTTTGCTGATTGTACCCAAATAAAAGCAGCTGATTCCATATTTGAAGGCAAAAAATATGCAATACGTCATTTTTTTCTCACAAATGAGAAATGTTTGATTAATTGATCCAATTTTTATTTTTGTGCTTTCATTTTTTCTTCCTCCTTGTGTTTAAAAGGCCATAGCACTTGTATTTTTTCACCTACAGACCCGCATGAGCCCTTAATTTTTTGCACCAATTGTTCTTTGCAATGACAGACTTTATTTTTCCATAAAATATACTGTGAAAGCAGAAAAAAATTATTTGTGCATTGAAATTGAATAAAAGTGTAATTCTTTTTATTTTGGCAATATGCTATAACTGACATGTCATCTCTGTTCCTCGGTACGTTTACAACGATATGTAACTTATATAACTTTTATTTTAATTGATGGCTTTTAAAAAATTAAAACTAAAAAAAGTTCTATTAGCTCTATTACCATCCTTATAACGCTTTTATTTTTTGGTGTATGGGGCTGTGTGAGGTGTCAATTTTTGTTTCTGTTTTTTCTATCAGTACTTTGCTTGCATATATGCAACTTTTTGATCACTTTTTATTACAATTTTTCTGCATTTGACCAAAAAGCTGCAATTTTGCACTTTGGCGGGTTTTTGCACTTACACCATTTACCGTGCAAGATCAGAAATGTGATAATTTATTCGTTCAGACAATTACGCACGTGGCGATACCAAATATGTTTGTTTGTTTATTTATTTTTCTAAAATGGGAAAAGGAGGGTGATTTAAACTTTTACTAGGGCATGGGATTTTTTTTATTATATACATTAATTTAAATTCCCACCTGGGAGACTTCTAATACAACTGCACTGATCTCTCATAGAGATCAGTGCAGTATACATAATACAACACTGATTGATTAGATCAGAGCTGTATTACTCTGGGTTGCTGCAGCCCAGATCTACAGATCAGCGTCAGTGCGACACTGAGGCCTGAGATGAAGGGATCTCCCCTCCGCAATTCTTTTTTGGATGCCCTGGAATAGTTAGGATCAAGTTTGTCACGCTGTAAACACCAGCAGTAGTCTACCATCATGTTTGTGTTCCATCTGTCCTGATATCTATGTTCCATAAATATATATAAAGCCACAAAATGCAGACGTCAGCAGTTTTAAACTACTTATTCAGTATTCTTCCATTTAGTTATACCTACTGCATATCTTTCTGCACACTATTATCTTTTCCAAATAATTACATATAATGTTACGTTATAACTGCAAAAGTTTACTAGTAAACAGCGCTTTGCAGAAAAACTGGACGTGACTGGAGGAAACTGATGTTATCGTTGGATTCAGCACCCCAAAATACATAAAGATCACATGTTATCTTGTAGTCAGCAAAATTGATGTATACCAGTGTTATCATTTAAATTCGAACAATTTAATGATTTTCTGCACAATAATCAACCATGTAATAGGGCCCTAAACTATTGGGCTGATATAGTCAATTTGCTTATTAAAATACCCTTACGACATAAGATTTATATGTACACAGCTATCGAAGAATACCAACAAGATACAATATAATATGGTATTCTGTAAGTATTCTAACAGCTTCTTTATAGCCATCTCCCTACCATCAATTTTATAAACCATTTTTCCCATTGCGAAACTATAACTTTGCTGACTTTGTTTGACCTTGTATGCTGGAGGTAAGAACACAACTAAATATAATTCCTCTTGTTGCATATTCCATTAGTAGTAGTATCATAACCTTCTGTTCTCCTTTACCTCCCACTTCTAATCAGTTTCTTCTCAGCTAAAAGAAAACAGAGACATTCTGTATAGTTAGCTGGATTATAAGGTTAGTAAAACTGGAAAGAAACAGCAAAGTTTGAGATACTGCTTTATTATATACCATAGATGATTGTGATTCCACCATGAAGCATTATAAGAAAATGCTATTCCACATGTTATTTTCTTTTCAAAATAAAATGCTTTGATTTGCAGCTGAACAAAAGTATAGTATAACAGCTGTAATTGATTACGACCCTCCAAATAAAGAATATGCTCATTATTTGTGAGCTACTTTTGCAAAATACAGCTGTTTTGTTGTTGTTGTTGTTGTTGTTGTTGTTCCATCTGTTCACTCATTGCTTTATTTTAACTTTTTTTTCACTGTGCGTAAACCTAGCCTTAAATTGAGTATATTAAAAAAGGAATGTTTTAAGAATACCTTTGCTAATAGCAGATCATTGGGAATAAAGATAAAAGCAGGAAGTCCCAGGTGTAGTGTCCCATTACGGGTTCTTCTATCTTCACACAACCAGGTAAAACTAGTTCTGTCAGGTGCCACAGTTAGTATAGTTAGCTGCTGTTCTCTACTCCAGCCACTAGGTGTCTCATTTCCCCTGTACACAGCTGCAGTTGAAGAAGGAAGGTTTAGCCTGACACACACACACACACACACACACACACACCTCACATCCTGAGAGTTAGTTAGTCTAGTTCTAGCTAAGGAAGAGAGAGGACCTATTTTCCCAGTTTGAGACACTACAGCAGCCATGCACTACTGAACTTAACCCTGGGGTAACCTGAGTTACAGGAGTAACCCTCTTGCCTATGCTGTGGATTTCCACTTCAGCACAGTCACCCCCTTAAGAAGGAGAGAGAAAAAGGCTGATCCGCAGTAAAGCACAGATGCAAGTAAGACGTTCTCTACTGACTAAGGTTGACAACGTAGGAAAGCTTCTACTAGTTAGCTTCACCCAGAGACTTGGGACTCGTACTACCTATTAGGGCGATCACCGATACTGAGAGGCAGAAGGCGGTCAGATACAAAACATTATTTACTGACAACCATTCACTGGCCTCAGTAGTGACCACATGCCATGAATACAGGAAGAGACTGCTGAAGCTTTTTTTTTTTTTTATCATGCTTTATAAAAAAAAAAGCTATACTTACTTGTATCCAGGTCCTGTCTCCTGAAGGCAGCTTTTTATTGTTGTGTTGGTTGAAAAAAGAGACTAAATGCAGGAAGTCCGGGTCATCTCCACTCACAGAGAAGCATATCATTTGATTGACAGACGCATTTGGTTTCTTTTTCTCAAGCAGCATAAAACGAAAAAACTGCCTTTAGGAGACTGGGCCTGTATACAAGTAAGTATAGCTTTGTTATAAAGCATGTCACACAAAAAAATTCTGTAAATTGCAAACATGCTATGTTATATTTTGAAAGTTACTGTATAATGACAGGTACCCTTAAACATCCTTTTATTTTTAGCCATTAAAGGTGTCATATCTGTAAGATTGCGTTTTAGTTTTTACCCGTCTAACACGTTAGATTTGAACCATTGCATACAGTAGAATGAGAGACAAATGCAAAATGGCTTAGTCTCCTTTTTACATTTTCTTTAACTAAGAAAGGGCACAGGGGGAAACAAACTGGTTGGTCTACTATCCTGTCCTCCAAATGCTACTTTTCCAAGAATGTTCTTAGCTTCAGGGTTCGCTGTGTCAATATTCCTCAAGCAGACAATTTCTATGCTTCATACGTTTACAGGATCCATCCAGGATTAGATAAACATAGCTACTTTCTTCCATAAACAGAGCCACTCCTGTCCTTACGGTATTAAAATTCGACTCCATTCAACTTAATAAAACTAAGCTGCAATATCGCACATATACAAAGGACAAGAGCTATGCTGGTTCTGAGAAGAAGAAAAAAGAAGAAGCTTTGTTTTTCTGATCCTGGATAACCTCCTTTAGCACATTAATGGCTGTCAGAGGAATACCGCTCTATTCGATCTACTGTATATGGTTCAGTCTTCTTTGATAAATCCCTTTATGTTATAAGAATCCTCTGAAACTTATTGTTGCTGGAAGCCTAATTGCCATAATCTGTGGGGAGACTGAGCATCAAGTGTTTCCCAGGAGTACCATCACAGGGGGAATAAAGCATTACCTGCCCTCTGTAATACATGGGATAGTTACATTATGCAGGCTTGCTGTGTCCTCAGGAAAGGACCTACCCAAAGTGCATTTGCATATAGGTTTCATAAATCTGACAACCTTTTGAATTCTTTTAGTCCCAGATTCACTATACTATACACTTTTGTTACTTGTGTGTATGCTGCTATCACTTTATGGCTATGTTCACACATAGTAAAAAGAAGAGAAAAGGTGTCTGCTTTATCTTTTTAAAATGACAACCATTATTACCGCATTTTAATAGATGTTGTTTGCATGGACTTTAAAATAATGATCATGACAATTGTTTTCGGATGTCTTTTGCAAACAATGGGCGTTGTTTTTTAGATGTTCCCGCACAGGTTTTTTTTTTCGCCACCCTATGGCTATGTTCACACAATGTAATATTTTAGTAAAGAACAGTAAAGATTGTAATGGAATCAGCGTCCATTCTTTACTACAGGGGCGGTATTGCATTGAAGTCACTGCAATGTCACCCACTGCGTTCACACATTGTTATTTTAACACCCATTCTTTAGAACAGGTGTTAAAATAATGTACCTGCCTATTAATTCTGGATGCTGTTCACTGAACAGCGTCCGGAATATATATTTGTTCACACAATTTAATGTGCATCGGTGGCTGTACTTTACATTGAAGTGAATGGCTAATTGATTTGCGGGCACACCTGACAGTGCCCGCAAATCAATAGTAAAAAAGAACATTCCTGCAGCTGATACAGAGGTATCGGCTGCAGGAATGTCCTGAATGCAGCTCGGCAGCCGGCAGTTTAGCAGCTTCCGTTGCTATGCAATGAACGCTGTTAAACATAGTGTCAACATAGCCTTTTAA
Source organism: Dendropsophus ebraccatus (assembly GCF_027789765.1). NCBI lineage: Eukaryota > Metazoa > Chordata > Amphibia > Anura > Hylidae > Dendropsophus > Dendropsophus ebraccatus. Next base: position 27,398,149 of record NC_091456.1, read on the forward strand.
GGCCCTATTCCGCAGAACGATTATTATTCTGCTGATATCAGCCGTCATGGCCCATAATCGTCCCGTGGAATAGAAGGCAATGATCAGCTGACATCGTTCATGCAACGATCGGCTGCCGTCACTCCGTGGAATAGGAGCGGTGGCAGTAGACCACTGATGTATGCAATGGGCTGCCCGGACGGTCTAGTGATCACCTGATCACCTCCCCACACCCCACACCCCACACCCCGGACTCACCCGCTTGCTGCTGCCGCGTGGAATAGCGCCTGCAGAGAGCTGGGATTGAGGAGCAAACAAGAGCTAATAGCGCGTGGAATAGGGGTTTTACCGTCTTTACTATTTAAATTCAATGGACTTTTCAATTAATGTCACACCTAAAAGGTGATCAGTCCACCTGAACTAAAATAATGTACCAACAGCCATCATTAGACTGACGCCAAATTGTAAAATGACAGACATCATTTTGAGAAAGAAAAAAATGTCATGTGAACCTATAGAAAATATATACATTTAGAGGGACATTTTTCAAAGTGCACCCCTGGCATAAAACACGGAAAAGGGATATATTAGCCCCTGCTCTGTGGTGTACAGCAGCCATGTCCCTGACTCACCTGATGGGTAGGCAGGGGGTGCAGCAAGGTGGGAAAGAGGTGGGGCCTCCTCTCCCACCTCATTTATTAAAGTGACTCTGTACCCACAATCTGCCCCCCTCCCCCAAACCGCTTGTTTCATCGGATTGCTGCTTTTAATCCAAGATCTTTCCTGGGGTCCATTTAGAAGGTGATGCAGTTATTGTCCTAAAAAACAACTTTTAAACTTGCAGCCCTGTGCCAAATTGGCATGGCCTAGAGTGTCTGTACCCTAGGCTTGCACCGCCCATCAGTCTGGCTAGGATTTCTCCCAATCATCACTTCATCATGAACACTGCACAGGTTCTGGATCATTAAGACACATATGCAGTGTTTATACAAGTGATGAATAGGATAAATCCTGCCTGGGGCGTTCCTAATGATGAGGAGGGTGGGAAGGAGGGGTATTGTAGGCCTAGAACACAGACACTCCAATTTGACACAGGGCTGAAAGTTTAAAAGTTGTGTTTTAGGACAATAACTGCATCACCTGCCAAACAGACCCCAGGACAGATCTTGGATTAAAAGCGGTACAAGCGGCTTGGGGGGAAGATTGTGGGTACAGAGTCGCTTTGAGATTTAGGCCTGAAAATAGTTATAAACCAGGCAAAAATCTAGACATTTGCGCAATGCCTGTGCCTGACCTGTGCCGGACCTGTGCTGTGCAACCGTAATATTTTATGTAAAAAAAAAAAAAAAAGTAACTTTCTACAGAATATCTTAAAATATTAATTGTCCTTCACAACTTTACTAGGAGCAGCAACAAGATAGATGAGATGTTAAAACTTGTAAGTAGCCCATAAGAATATATCCCATTTAAAACACTAATTTACCTCCCTCGAATTATTGATATGGTAATCAATGAAATCCTCCCTTTAATTCAGACTCCTTGTATGTTTTACATTCAGCGCTTCCACTGTCAATGAATTCATTTATTATCATACTATATTCTCGGCCAGTAAAAGCTTTGTCCTTTGTGTGGCTGTGATAGGGAGGTGTTTAAGTTTGTGACACAAATCTTTATCATCTCCTTGCAAGCAATTTCAGGTCCAATTATTGCAGTTAAGCTCGTGGAGGTTCTAAAAAGATATTACTTCCCCGTGTCATAATTCTAACTCTGTGTTCATATTTCTGGAGATGATTAATTTAGCTCCAATGTCAAAGAAGATAAAAAAAACAGCTAGCTGTAAGGTGGTTATAGAAAGGCTCTTAGATGGTGTCTATATAAAAATGCCCTTACTAGAGATTTAAGAAAATGGCAAGACTGCACAAAAATTCCCCTGAAGAAATGGCTTCTGGAATGACTATTTATATTTTACTCTGTAGCCATTTTTTGTTTTTGGCTTTTATTTTCTCTTCCTTGACTTTTGAAATTTACAAACCTACACAAGGACTGAAAGGGATGTTCCGATCAAACAACTCTTTTAACCCCTTAACGACTGCGGGCAGAAGTGTACGCCCCCAAAACCCGTGCCTTAACGCAAACGGGCGTACATTTACGCCAGGGGTTTAATGTATAGCAGGCCATCCCTGCTTGTCGGCACGGGGGGTGATTAACCCCTCCCGTGCTGACGATCCCCACTATTGGCTGATCAATTCAGATCAGCCAATGGCGGCGATCTGCAGCTTTCCGGGTAATCGGTGACCCGATGGCCCAGAAAGCAATGGCGGTCGGTGCTGTTAGAGGACAGCACCGACCGCCATTACTGTTAAAAGTAACGGTGGCCACAGTGCCACTTCCCGATCACGGCGATATAAGTACCCCATGAAAGGGTTAAATACCTGCTGTGGACACCTCAGCTAGGTAGATGAGGTGTCCAGAGCAGGTATTGACCCATACTCACCGGATCCAGCGTCCTGATCGCGTCTTCCGGGTTCCGATTGCGTCCTCTTCTTCGTCGGCGTCTTCGTCTTTTTCCGGGGGTCCCCATCGGCAATCATCGGCTCCAGCGTCGTCAAACTTCGGCTTTTTCCGGAATTTGCGTTCTACTGCCCCCTAGCGGCTGATAAGTGTATATAATACACATATCAGTAGCTATAGGGTTGAAGAAAGGTTTTTTGTTTTTTATTTTTTTTCCAATTTCTTTTTTATTTATTTTCCGCACCCTATCGCCGCTGAGTGCTGATCAGCATCGCACGTAAGTGCGTCGCTGATCAGCAACTCCTCCTTTTTGGCGTAGGGTGTTTTTTTCCTATATCCTACAGCCACGGTCTGCTTATAAGTGCCGCACATAAGTGCGGCATTTATCGGCAACTCCTTTCCTGGCGTAGTTTTTTTTTTTATACTTAATGTTAAAAAACATGTAAAAAACACCATTACACTACATGGAATAAAGTTTTACACTACACCACTACACATTTACATACCCCATATACTAGTCCCCGTATAAAGATGGCCCCCAGGGTGTTTTCGGTGTCAGACGCATACGCTATTATTGCCTTCTTTCCTCCATTCATCCTCATCATCCTCATCATCCAGTGACGTGTCTGGGGGTAGCGTAGCGTACGCTGCCCCCCAGACACGTCTTTTCCGCCAGTACCGTCTCAATAAGATATCACGGTATGGTGTGAAATTCTACAAACTCTGTGACAGTACCTCAGGGTACACTTACAGATTTAGGGTACGTGCACACTGCTGAATGGCGAAGGATAACCCTTTGTGCATTCCGCAGCTGGCACCCACCGGCGGACTGATGCAGGCGCGCGTCTCCGCCCGTGTCATAGACTCTATCCTATGCATGGGCGGATTTCATCGTCCGTCCAAAGAATGAACACATTTGACGGAGAGCGGAATCCGCTCCTGCATAGAATGGAGTCTATGACACGGATGGAGACGCGCGCCTCCATCAGTCCGCCGGCGGGTGCCAGCTGCGGAATGCACAAAGGCTTATCCTTCGCCATTCCGCAGTGTGCACGTACCCTTAGAGTGTATGAAGGAAGGGACACCCGAATCCAGCCCCCAGATGCCCCCCCATCCTCGGAGTTAGTGGGGAGATCGTTGCGGAACTGATCTTCCCACTGCTGGATAAAGGTTACCACCCGTACGGGGATAACTTTTATACCAGCACCCCCTCTTCTGGTCCCTCGCTGCCTGAGCTACTGTAGCTTGCGTCACGATCCGAAAATATCAGAAGTAGTAATAAAGCCCTAATATTTAGCAGCCATGGAGCGGACCCAGCGCTTCTGGATATGAAGGAGCCCGTATCGCACCAGGGCAACATTTTCCAGGTGACGTCCCCCACACTGGAAAACAGGAGACCCAAGAAGAAGTGCAGAGTGTGGCGTAACAGGGGGATCAGGAAGGACACCATTTTCCAGTGTGACACCTGTCCTGATCACTCCGGCCTCTGCATACTGGATCGCTTCAAGCGTACCACACGTCATCGGAGTTCTACATTATCTAAATTCTGTCCCTTATTCCTATTTCAGGGGTCACGTTAATCCGGGGATTATTCTGATCGCCATTATGGAGTCAGGAAGGAATTTTTTACCAGTGATAAGGCTACTGTCGTCTGCCTTACGAGGGTTTTTTGCCTTCCTCTGGATCAACACAGGTTGAATTTGATGGACACCTATCATTTTCAACCTTATAAACTAATAATTGGCCTAATACCCCCAAATAAATTAGAATTGTCCCTTTTCCCCAGCTAAATAGACATGGCCGCCATTCCCATTAGAGGATGCCATGATGCAATTACAAAGCCTCTGTGCGGCCAGGACAGTAGAAACCCCCCACAAGTGACCCCATTCTGGAAACCACACCCCAAAAGGAATCTAACAAGGGGGGCAGCGGGGATATGGCCCCCTGGTGACGGACACATTTTGGACGTGAAAATGAAAAAAATGGTATTTTTTATTTTCACGGCACATGTTCTACATATGTGCCTGTTACCAGTGGGGTCCATATGCTCACTGAACCTTTTGTTAGATTCCTTATGGGGTGTAGTTTTCAGAATAGGGTCACTTGTGGGGGGTTTCTACTGTCCTGGTAGAACAGAAGCTTTGTAATTGCGACATGGCCTCCATCCTGCATTCCAGCCTCTAAATGGCGCTCTGTCCCTTTGGTGGCTTGCCCTGTGCCCATATGGCACATTATGTCCACATCGAGGGTATTTTCGTACTCAGGGGAAATTACCCTACACGCATTGCATTTATTTTCTTTTTTAACCCCTTGTGGAAATGGAAAAAAATCAAGGCTAGACCAACATTTAGTGTAATTTGTTTAAAATTTTTACTCTAAATCATTGATCTTGTCTTGATTTTCACAAGGGGCTAAAAAAAAAAAAAAATTTGTAGAGCAATTTCCCCTGAGTACGGAAATACCCCACATGTGGACATAAAGCGCCATGCGGGTGCAGGGTAAGCCTCCAAAGGGAAGGAGCGCCATTTGGTTTTTTGAGGCTGGATTTGGCTGGAATGGATGCCATGTTGCATTTAAAAGGCCCCCGTGTTGCCAAGACAGTTGAAACCCCCCACAAGTTACCCCATTATGGAAACTACACCCCTCAGGGAATGTAACAAGGGGTGTAGTGAGCATATGGACCCCACTGGTGACGGGCACAAATGTGGAATAATGTGGCGTGAAAATGAAATATTACATTTTTTACACTATAATGTTGGTCTAGCCTTGAATTTATCATTTTCAAAAGGGGGTAAAAGAGAAAAAAACACACAAAATGTTTAGAGCAAATTCCCCCGAGTCCGTAAATACCTCACATGTGGACATAAAGCGCCATGTGGGTGCAGGGCAAGCCTCCGAAGGGAAGGAGTGCCATTTGGATTTTGGAGGTTGGATTTGGCTAGAATGGATGATGAACGCCATGTCGCATTTACAGAGCCCTCGTGCTGCCAAGACAGTAGAAACCCACCACAAGTGACCCCACTCTGGAAACTACACCCCTTAAGGAATCTAACAAGGGGTGCAATGAGGATATGGACCCCTTTATGACGGGCACATTTGTGCCGTGAAAGTGAAAAAATGAAAATTTTCACTTTCACGTCACAATGTTCCACATTTGTGCCCGTCACCAGTGGGGTCCATATGCTCACTGCACCCCTTGTTAGATTTCTTGAGGGGTGTAGTTTCCAGAATGGGGTCACTTGTGGGGGGTTTAAAGTGTTTTGGCAGCACGAGGGCTCTGTAAATGCGACGTGGCCCTTCAAATCCATTCCAGTGAAATCCAGCTTCCAAAAGCCAATTGGCACTTTATGTCCACATGTGGGGTATTTCTGTACTCGAGAGAAACTGCGCTACATGTTTTGTGTTTTTTTTCCTTTTATCCCTTTGTGAAAATGAAAAATTGAAGTCTAAAACAACGTTTTAGTGTAAAAAATACTTTTGTCTTTTTTCACGCCATATTGTTGGGAAAATCTGTGAAGCACCTGTGGGGTCCAGATGCTCACCGCACCCCTAGTTACATTCCTTAAGGGGTGTAGTTTTCTGAATGGTGTCCCTTTAGTGGTGTTTTTTAGGTTTTGGCACCCCAGAGCCTCTGCCAAGCTGAAGTGGTACAGTCAGAAATGACAAAATATAACGGAGCCATTGAAATGCACTAGGCGCTCCTTTATATCTGAGGCTTGTGGTTGCGTCAAATAGCGCAATAGGGCCACATATGGGTTATTTATATAAACTGCAGAAATGGGGCAATAAATATTGGGGTGTATTTCTCTGGTAATAAGTTTATAATTATGAAAAATATTGGATTACAATAAAATCTCTGGACAGAAAATTTTAATTTAAAAATTTCTTACACACTTAGCTTTTATTTCTGTGACTCCCCTAAAGGGTTAAAAAACTTTCTGGATATGCTTTTGCAGAGTTTTTGGGGTGCAGTTTCTGAAATGGGGTGCTTTGTGTGGCTTTCTAACATACAGTCCCCTCAAACACACTTTAAGGCTAGGTTCACACTCTGTATCTGTGCGGCTGTATTGCGGGTGGTAAATCATCGGCCGAATTTTTCCGGTTCATGCGTACGCTGGAAAGTATACGATATACGGCTGCACAGTGCACACTATGTATGAATCTACGTCCCGATCGTAAACGGACCCGTAAAAAATGAACAAGACCATTGTTTGCGGCTGGAAATGCGGCCGTGGATTGACAGGCGGTCCGTACGGAGTACTTCATAAATAGCCGGCAATGATGCCAAATGCCGATGCCTCTAACAGTTAATATATTAAATTAATAAAACACATTTTCTTTGTAATAAAGTCCCTTTCATTGTTCAATAATTAAATTTAAACGAATCCATCATTTTGCAATTAAATATACTGTTAAAATAAATATATATATTAATAAATGTATATTTATATATATATATTTATTTTTTGACAGTATATTTAATTGCACAATGATGGATTCGTTTAAATTAAATAATTGAACAACGAAACTGATTTTAATACAACGAAAATGTGTTTTATTAATTAAATATTAATTAGTACAGGAAGCTCCATTAAGCCGTTAATTCATATTGCCGGCAATAGAGCATTCTGTACTAATCATCACTTTACTTTAATTAAAACATCAAATGTTTCTTCTAATTATGTTATCACAATAGCATTATTAGAAGAAACATTTAGAATTATATCTGCGCTCAGATGATTGGCTGATCGGCTGAGCGCACATATAATTAGCGGGTCCGCAGCACAGTGACTTCATTGTGCTACGGACCAGCGAAGAGACAACATCGGGGTGAGTATAGAGCTCTCCCCACCCCCTCCCCTGCACTGCACCCCTCCCAGCAAGGAAGGGGGGTCACTTAACCCCTTCCTTGCTGGGATGGGTGCAGTCTGACATCAGTCTGGCCCCCAAGGGGTTAAGGGGGATGCAATACATCCTCCCTTAACCCCTTGGGGGCCAGACTGTAAGCAGCGATCTGTAAAGATGCTGCATACTGTAAGGAGCACAACACCGCTCACAATGATGGGTGTTGTGCTCCTGTTTGTGTGGTTTTTGTGTGTTTCTCCCTTTTTGTTTTTCAGATATCGGTATCCTGTGGATTACGTTGGATTCTGTGGACTACGTCGATGACCAGTGGCAGAGGATCGCAAACCCCGGTAATAGCAATTAATGTAAACTGTTTCCCTGCTTTCCCAGATGCATCCAGAGGTGTTTGCATCACTTTCTTAAGATTTTATTTGTTATTTTTAGTTGAACCAGATTTCCAAGTAAATGACCGTATGTTTTCAGCCGCATGTCTATTTTTTCCCACGGCCGTAGTTTCAGCCGCACATTTCCAGCCGCATAAAAAATACAGCCGTACACATACATAGTGTGATCATAGCCTAAACCTGAACAGGTCCCTAAAAATATCTGATTTTAAAATTTTACAGAAAATTTGGAAATTTGCTGCTAATGTTTCATGCTTTCTATTGTCTAAATAAAATTAAATATAGTTTAATAAATGCCGCCAACATAAAGTAGACATGTTGCTAATGCTATTTAATATATAATTTATGTGGCATAACCATTTTCTTTATAAGCAGAAAAGTTTTAAAGTTGGAAAAATGCATTTTTTTACAATTTTTCACGTTATTTTGTTTTTTTTCATAAAGATTCGTTATAAGTATCGACTCCAATTTTCAAGAAATGTGAAGTACAATATGTCACGAGAAAACAATCTCAGAATCAGCAGGATAGGTAAAAGCATCCCGAAGTTATTAATGAATAAAGTGACACAGGTCATATTCATAAAATTTGCTCCGGTCCTTAAGGTCATTTTAGGACTGGTCCTTAAGGGGTTAATATGTTGCTGCCCATGGTGAGAGTAACAATTCTTTCCCTACTTGTTATTATCTATTCAGTCTTCTTCCCCTAGTTTTGAGCAGATACTTTCTGCTGAAGACACAAAAAACTGTGTGTGAGCTTTTTTTCTCTGTCTCGCCCTCCTTCTTTGTAATGGCAGGAGGGGTTAATCTGTTGCTGATTCACTCACTGTGATTAATCCTTCCGGCATTACAAAGTTGCTACAAAGTTGTAGATAGAGACTTGTTTACATCAGCCGACTCGGTAGGGACAGCGGAGGAGGGGAAGACAGAGAGAAAAGCTCACACACAGATTTTTGTGTCTTTAGCAGAAAGCAGCAGCTCATACTGGGAGGAGACTGAATAGATAACAACTAGTATGGAATAAATTGTTAGTCTCACCATGGGCAGTAACATTTGAGTGGACCAAATGTACTTTGTAATGATGCCCTTAATTTAAAATAAATAAAAAAAAAAAAAAAAAAAAAAAATATATATATATATATATATATATATATATATATACATATACTGTGTGTATGTATATATATATATATATATATATATATATATATATATATATATATATATACACTCACCGGCCACTTTATTAGGTACACCTGTCCAACTGCAAGTTACCACTTAATTTCTAATCAGCCAATCACATGGCGGCAACTCATGCATTTAGACATGTAGACATGGTCAAGACAATCTCCTGCAGTTCAAACCGAGCATCAGTATGGGGAAGAAAGGTGATTTGAGTGCCTTTGAACGTGGCATGGTTGTTGGTGCCAGAAGGGCTGGTCTGAGTATTTCAGAAACTGCTGATCTACTGGGATTTTCAAGCACAACCATCTCATTAGGTCGTAAGGGGAAATGTGTTGAGGCATATTGGTGAAACATTGAATTTGAGGCATTCTTGAGTCCATCAATGCTTGGGGGTTAGGAGTGACAGTTATGTTTGCAATATACAGCTATATTTTAATCAAGTATAATAAAAATTATGTTTTAAACTTGATTTCTCAGAGTATTAGTGACTAATATATATTGTAATTTTTAGACTTTTTGATACTAAAAAGAATGCAATTTCTCAACTGAATTTATTCAAAATTATGCAAGTTGATGTGTCTTCATGGAAAACTCCAGTGATAATCATTTATCCGGCAATTATAACACATTAAAAAGTTATATAATTTTGTAATGTGTTTCAATTACCTTTCTGCCCCCTTATTTATTTGCCATCATCATCATACACACCTCACCCTATGCCAGAAGTATTGAATTTCTATACTTACCCGACCACTGTGTTGATGGTAAATGTACAATTACAGAAATTAAACGTTTGGTATAAACATATATGTATCCTAACATAATAAGAAGGAAAATACTAAAAGGGCAAACTGGATGGAACAAGTCTTTTTCTGCCAACAATCTTCTATGTTTCTATGACAACAGGTTTTTTGGCCAGTGTCATCTTGTGTTGATGTCGTCATCTAATTTATTCAAGGAGGGAGGCTGGCCTAACTCCTATGTCTTAGTTAGGCCAGCCCCCCTCTACTATGTCATCAGATGACTCAGCTTGCTCTGCTCCAATTGGCTGAGCAAGTTGTAAGCCATCTGATGACGCCACTGGGATTATAACGCCACAGGAAGTGAAGAAGATATGAACACGCTGACCAGAGCACCAGGGTTCCAAGAACGTTGGGAATTTCAAGCGGAGATGGAGTGAGAGTATTTTTTTCTATAGCAACGGAGTTGTCCTTTAGAGAACTGTAACCTGCTGTTATGTTCCCATAACAGTGCGGCAAATTGCCTAATTTACATATTGATTAAAGTAAAAATGGCATTAAGGATGAAGATAAGAAAACTTTAACCTCAGCATCCCAATGTCCTATGGGAACATAGCAAGTTAGAGACTGAGACCAGTAATCTAGTACCTTTATATGAATAATCTGTAAAAGCTATACTTTATACATACATCTAGACAATCAATAGATAGAAATAAATAAATTGATCAATCTAGGAACATAAAAATGTACATTCACTTGGAATTTTATAAGTCTTCCGGGCCCATAACAATGTGTTTCCCACTTGTGACAGGTGCAAAGATAATAGGTATAGATCTGTCGCATACAGTAAACTCATCATTTGCATTCCCTATAAATTTAATAACCAGAACCAGCAGCAATGGGAATCCCATTGAAGATCTGATCTTTTTAGTGATACTTTATTTCATTCTGTTACTGTGTTACTTGTTTTCAGCAGCTTATATGTTTCCGGAGGCTAAACTGCTAGGTAAACACAACACAATGGCAACAACAACAAAAAAAAAAACATTCAAATCAAATTCACAGCCCAACTGTTAAATCCCAAACACAAATATTAAAAGGATTAGCCTAGGGAAAATAAAGCTGGGTTTATTACAGTTTATAAAATCCGAGACGGATGTTATTTTTATCGAAAAAACCGCTTGAAAAGATTACAAAATCATTCTATTCAAAAATCTATGTAAATCCAAATGTTGGAATCTTAATAAAAAGATAGACTGTGAATCCCGGAAAGTAGAAAGTCAAATTAAAATGGGCGCACCAAAACCATTATAGAAGAATATACAACTCCATAAAAATGCAACCAATAAAGTTCCTTAGTAAAATTAACTGTATTAAATCTGTATTAGACAACATTACAACAGTTATTGCACAGAATAAGCTATCCCCTTCATAAAAGGCTAACAAAGGATTGCTGCAGTTTCAGCTTAGAGGAATTGCAACTCTTTATTCTTGGGGGGTAAATGCCCAACATATCCAGCAAATCTTGCAAATGGTCTCCGAGGCTAACATAACTTTTATTTTCCTGCTACCCCGTGGTAAGAAGCAACAAAACTGCAAAACTACAAAACTTTGCTCACACTGTGAGTTTAATTCTTCCTTCAGTTTTTGTGCAAATAATACATGTAAAAAAAAAAATATATATATATATATATATATATTTAATTATTTTTTTTTTCATTGTGTGTTTTTACAAGCAGCATGTTATGACTGGGTGGTATACTTGGTCAGGGACAGAGACTGTGGACCCTGCTTTTGTCCCTACCCTTTGTCCTTGTCTACAGTACTTGACACTATCAGCCCTATGTGGCTGCGGACAACTGGACAGTAGTCCCTGACACAAAACATGGACAAGACACACAAACAGAATAGAGGATGGTAAACAGTCCAAGGTCACAACGAGGGGGCAGTTCAAGAACATAATCCAAAAAGAGCAGTCAAGTCGCAGGCAAAAAGGTCCAGGCAAGCAAAAACAAAAGCAACAGGATAGTCAAAGTAGTGGAGCAAAGGTCAGATAAGCCAGAGAGTAAAACAGGGAAAATCCCAGGGAATGCTGAGCTTGCTAGGGGGAACTAAACTCAACAGCCAGCAAGGTATAGGCAGACACTGAAACCTTTTCTAAAAGACCAGGGATCTGGTCTAAAAGGTGATTGGACCGGCCCCCTGATTCCTAGCAGCAAACCAGTAATTAACAGTACCAGGCTGGCAGGGTCACCTGTCAGTCAACAGACACATAACACAGCTGAGCTGCAGTAGTTTGAAACTTCCACCGGTGACGCGGACCCCACAGCCTCACTGGTTGCTAGGGACAGATCAGGTAAATTGCTAAAACAGCGTTTTTAGTATATTTTTGTTGTTGAATTTTCTGGCATTAAGTCCTATAAAAAGGGACATGGGGAAAACACTAGAATAAAAGATATTATACCAAAAGAATGTTGCTTTGACCCAAATAATGCACCAAAACACCAGAAGGATTCTACAAAAAGAAGTGCATTAGTTGTAGTGCTTTTTATATTTCCCTTTTTTCAGGTAACATCTGGCACCATTTAAGACAAAAAAATCCAGAAAAAAATGGCCCAAGGTACACGATCCTTGAACTCAAGCAAGATTTGTCCTAAGTATATGCCCCTCTGATAGCAAGCTGGACTGAACTCACCAGCCACAGCCTACATTTTTATAAGCATGCCTGCAAATAGACACAATATTCATTACTCTTCTATGGCTAGTACTACCTCCACTGTTAGCTCCACCTGTGAAGTAATAACAGCCTTCTGTGCCCCCATATAGTGTTAATGACTTCTTGTTCCTCCATATAGTTATAAGGTCATCCTCTATTTTAATAATGCCTCCTGTGCCCCACATGGTAATAATGTCCTCCTGTATCCCATATAGTATTATTTCTCCCGTGCCCCAACATAGTAATATTGTCCTCCTGTGCCCCTTATAGCATTACTGCCCCTTGTGCCCCCATGCAGTAATAATGTCCTCCTGTACCCCAATATAGCATTACTGCCCCTTGTGTCCCCATGCAGTAATAATGCCCTCCTATCTCCCCACATTATAAATATAAAAAATATATAAATAACACTTTCATACTTACCTAGTCCTGGTTCCCATGATGAATAGAAATGCCATTCCTCTCTTCAGTCCTGCAGCCTTCAGTACTACATCCCTGCCTAGACCCCTGGCACAAATTATTCAGGGCTATACCAAAAGCCTATAAAGCAAGTCACGACAAATTTATTTTCACTTTTTAAACTTGGGAAAGAACTTAGAAACTTAGAATAGAATTCTTTCTGAGTACAACACTATCCAGATGTCCTGTCAAAAATGGTTCATTAATTAAAAAGATACAGTACAATCCCAGCTATTCTAGAACTGACTGTGGTCGTATCACATGTGCACTTCATAGCACCTGGACCAGAGGTGGCCCATCTAAAGTGATGTCTTTTGCACTGGAAACAGTAATAACTGTGTATGGCCATGGCTCAGCTGTCAGTGTGCATCCTTACTCTGTCTCACTGATGAAACATTGTCACATCCTTAGCGACAATACTGTACATTTTGTCTTCTCAGCAGCTGCCATAAAGTGACATACAGTAAATAAGGTAAATCTAATAAGGGTATTGAAAAACACCAGTAATACATTCAATAGCAATAAATGATGCACAAAGAAATGTTTGGTCCAAAACTATATGAGGCTATTGTAACTGAGGACAGAGCTAAAGAACAATGTTATATAACAGCAAAATAATAGACGTTCGGGTAATAAAGGTGGCATGGTATTTTCTCTTTATTTCTTTGATCTGTGTAAAGGCATTTGTGGTGTTCAAAGTGTTATTTTTATCACGCTCAAAGAGCACTATGTCTGCTTGGAGGTGTATTATGTGCTTAAAAAGGTGTATGATGAGCACATGCTACCCTGGGGCAATCTTCTAAAGTGCATCTGAGATGTATCACAGGAGAGATATTAAACTATCTGGTAGTATGTATGTGTTATTACTGGTATATTCTGTTCAGTATTATAGTGTTAAAGGATGTTATAAGTCACTTTGCTTGTATAACCAATAAAGATAAGTAACTACAGAGCCTTAAAGCAAATGTACCTTCAGGTACATTCACTTTAACATGACCCACAGGTAGATCGGCTCCAGCGCAGGGAAGCCGGTGCAGTGGTCCATAGACGGTTGGGGGATTCCTCCCACTGGTTGGTGACCCGGCTCGCCTCCAGTGCTTCAGCCACAGCCCAGTACCCGTGGATAGAACGGCACCATAAACGGGAACCGGTCCGCGGTTCAAAAAATGGACAGCGGCACCAGCTTCCCTGCGCCTGCACCGATCTATCTGTGGGTCATGTTTAAGTGAATGTACCTGATGGTACATTCGCTTTAAGACGCTATTACACGCCAATAGTAAGAGGGTAACAGTGGGGGGTCGCCTGGATGATCTTTAGGTTGTCCACATTGGCCATAAAAGACAGCTGTGGTCTTCTGCCATGGCTCCTGTTACGCAGACCAATGGCCAAAAGACCATCGCTATCGTTCCAATTTTTATCAACATGTTGAAAGACAAGGATCGGCCTATAATGTGCCTGTCGGCTGATGGTTGTCTTTTTACAGGAGCTATTCCACTAAGCGATTATTGGTCTAAATAGCTTTTACTGTTAGTACTCACTTGAGTTCTTCTTGGTCTCTTCTTGTCACAAAAAAGTCTGCTTAACCAATAACTGTTCTTAGGGCCATATTACATGGTCCAAACAGCAATGTAAAGAAGCGCCAATCTGCTAGATTGGCTCTCATTTACCGAGCCTATTACAAGGCTCAACTATCATGAGGGCTCTCAAGTTCCACCGGTGGCTGGGGACAGTGGGCACAAGCCAGAAAGATATCAGGGAGCAGGCAGAGGCACCAGGGAGCGTGGACAGTTATGTATATACTTTGTTTTCTTCACACAGTCATCAGCCGTCGGGCTGTGCATCAATAGTACACATAGCTATGCGCAAGATTTTAGGTCAGGGCCAAAAAACACAATCAGCTGATGATCGTTGTCATCATTTGATTGTTGTCTTTACTACATGTAGTGATAATCTGCTGAATTGGGCCGATTTGGCAGATTATCACTCCATGTAGTAATAACACTGATGTATTGCTCCATGTAATAGGGTCCTTAGTGCAGACTTAAAGGACAAGTGCCATGAAAAACTTTTTCCCAGTAATTGAAGCACATTACAAAGTTATATAACTCTGTAATATGCTTCAATCACCTATCTGCCTCCCTTCCCTGTCTTTTCCCCCCTCCACCCCCCACCTGGAAGTGTCCTAACTCACACAGACCTGATGACTGCCGTCACCATCACCAGGCAGCTCCTTCTTGTGAGGATGAGTCATCAGCAGGAGGGCTGGTCTAGGTTCTGTTACAGCAGCCTCCCCCTCCCCTCCTTGTCAGGTGAGTCTGCTTGCTCAGCTTATCTTCTCTAGTGACATGACTCCTTGTATGAAGGGAGGGGGGAGCTGCCTAAGTGCCGGAGTCAGTCTGAGGGAAGATAATCAAGTGAGAAGTGATGGCTTGCAGTTGTTCAGCCAATCGGAGGTGAGCAAGCTTGTCACCTTAAGAGGCAGGGGAGGGGGGAGGCTAGTGTAACAGGAGAAGGAGCAGAGAGAAGAGCTTGGTGACGGTGACGACAGTAATAAGGTCTGTGTGAGTTAGGACACTTCCTGGTGGGGGGTGGGGGGTGGAGGGGGGAAAAGGCAGGGAAGGGAGGAAGATAGGTGATTGAAGCATATTACAGAGTTATATAACTTTGTAATGTGCTTCAATTACTGGGAAAAAGTTTTTCATAGCACTTGTCCTTTAACCAGTGTTTGGCTGTCAGGACCGGGAGGTACGGACAAAACAAGACATTGGGCCCTGAGTCTGAACCCACCCACTATCCCTACCTACTTGCCTCAGCCGGCCCTAGACGGCCGTGAAGAACCACAAAGGCGTTCCCTACGCTGTATAAGTGGAACACACAACAGGACAGACAAACAAACACAATAGCGGATGGTGAACAAGCCAAGTCAAAACCACACAGACAACGCAGTACAAAATCAGCAATACAATCGGATAGTCAAAGGTCAGGCGGTAGGGCGGATAACAAGTCAGAGGGAATTAGGAAGGGAATAACAGGAGTAGACACAGGGAAGCTGGGACCCAGGTATGAACCGAAATGCCCAGCATAGAAGTGAGCAGCTAGCTATTATTTATACAGGATCAGAGGCTAGTTCCAGCAGCTGATTGGACCAGCCCTGATCCCAGCACCAAGTTCATCTGAAGCATAAATCCTGCAGAGCCCAGGTTAACTCCTGCATTGCTGGATGAAAAGCAATCGGGTGTCATGAATGCAACTTTGGCGCAGTCCTCGGTGCGTAAGGTACGACCGAGACTGTGCTTTTGGCCATGATTCTGCACTTTTATGTTTGTATTTCATTTATGTCTGAACCTGGTCTGAACACTGTCTTATTCCAGCCCTTGCTGGGTGGTGATTAGCAGGCTTCCACCACACCCGTGTCCACCTGTGTAGCTCTCTGGCAGGTTCAGAGTTAAGCTTTCTTGCTCTGGTTTCTGTGATTGAGGGATCTTATAGCCAGTCAGTTTCCTTGTTGTCAGCTGTGTATGCTCTGCAGTCAGGAGGCTGCTCCAATGGGATTCTGGACCGGGCTCTGATTCACTATAAGTTGTTCTCAGTATCCCAGATCATTGCTGGTTATTCAGTATTGCTTCCCTGTCCTGTATCCCAGCTCTGCCTGCATCTATCTGTGTTACCTCTGGTTTTCTGTCCCTTGCCTTGTTTTCTGACTACCCTTGCTTGCTGCCTGCCCCTGACCATATTGCCTGTTATTCGACTACCCTTTTGGATCCTGATTTTGTACTTTTGCTGCCAGACTGTTGCGACCCGGATTGCTGACCATTCTTCATTGTGTTTTGTCTGTCTGTCTTGTCCTTGTGTCCCACCTAGCCAGTGCAGGGACTGACGCCCAGTTGCTCGCCGCCATCTTAGGGCGGACTGTGGCAAATAGGTAGAGGACAGTGGGCGGGGCTGAGCTTAGGGCTCACTGTGTTGTCTTGTCCTGCTGTCCGGATCCTAACAGAATAACCAGCCCAATATATACTGCCCCCCTCTGTTATGGCTACAGTCAAAGATCTTGCTACCCAAGTGGAGGGGGTGTCAGGCCTGGTGGTCAAGCTGGCCAACCAGGTTAATCAGCTAATGGACTCGGACCTTGTTACTAAAATGGAGGCTTTGTCAGTCTTGGTAGTGGACCTAGTTAAACAGGTCCAGATTCTTTCTCAAAATCAGGCTGAAGCAGTAGTAGCGCCCCCGGTGGTTGTTAAAACTTCCAAAACCACAATGTTGCTCCCTGACCGCTTTTCTGGCGACCGTGACAAATACGAGACATTCAAAAATTCTTGCCTATTATATTTTCGTCTCAACCACTTCCCTACACAGCAAGAGAAAGTGGGTATTGTTGTCTCACTGTTGCAGGGAGATCCCCAGGCTTGGGCCCTCAGGCTCTCTCCTGAGGCTGAGGAGTGGAGCAATTTAGAGAATTTTTTTCAGTCTCTAGGAGCCATCTATGCCCAACCTGATCATGTGGGCCTAGCTGAGACACATTTACTGACCATTCGTCAGGGCAAGAGACCTGTTGAGGATTATTGTGCTGAGTTTAGGCGCCATAGTATAACAACCGGGTGGTGTGAGGCCGCGCTTAAAGCACTGTTTAAGCATGGGATATCTGATGGTATTAAGGATGCCTGGACAGGTCATCCAGAGCCACCTACCCTAAAGCAGGCCATGGCTTTGGCAGTACGCATAGACCGCAGGCTCAGGGATAGGCAAAAGGAGAAAGCAGGTCCTGACTTTTCTAAACCTTCTGTCTCTCCATCTCTCTTTTTGAAAAAACCTGTCCCTCCCCATGATTATATCGAGGATGAACCCATGCAGTTGGGAGTTATGGGCTACGAGACCAGAAGGGAACACCGGAGGCGTTATGGACTTTGCTTTTACTGTGGTGACAGTACTCATTTCATCAACTACTGCCTGAAACGTCCCCGGCGACAAGGTCATCAGCGTCCAGGTGACAACCAGGAGAGTCACCTGGGCGCACAGGTACTTCTAGGTGGTATGGATATGCATGGTTCCTCTGCTGAACCTAGTGTGAAATCTATGTGTCCAGCCAAAAATGACACTGTAATTTTGAATAATTGCAACATGGAAGCTGAGTCTGTGTCTGATGCCAGTAGCATAATTGGTGATATCGAGCCTGTCAGTGAACCTTTAGTTAGTCACCTGGATGCTTGCGCTGATGAGTGGGAGACTGACAGTGACATCTCCAGTGACATTGAAACATGTGTTGTAAGAGGTCATTTTCCACCCACTCCTGGTATGTCTAATGAGGGTCCGGTGGCCCCTCATAAAAGGGGGGGTACTGTCATGAATGCAACTTTGGCGCAGTCCTCGGTGCGTAAGGTACGACCGAGACTGTGCTTTTGGCCATGATTCTGCACTTTTATGTTTGTATTTCATTTATGTCTGAACCTGGTCTGAACACTGTCTTATTCCAGCCCTTGCTGGGTGGTGGTTAGCAGGCTTCCACCACACCCGTGTCCACCTGTGTAGCTCTCTGGCAGGTTCAGAGTTAAGCTTTCTTGCTCTGGTTTCTGTGATTGAGGGATCTTATAGCCAGTCAGTTTCCTTGTTGTCAGCTGTGTATGCTCTGCAGTCAGGAGGCTGCTCCAATGGGATTCTGGACCGGGCTCTGATTCACTATAAGTTGTTCTCAGTATCCCAGATCATTGCTGGTTATTCAGTATTGCTTCCCTGTCCTGTATCCCAGCTCTGCCTGCATCTATCTGTGTTACCTCTGGTTTTCTGTCCCTTGCCTTGTTTTCTGACTACCCTTGCTTGCTGCCTGCCCCTGACCATATTGCCTGTTATTCGACTACCCTTTTGGATCCTGATTTTGTACTTTTGCTGCCAGACTGTTGTGACCCGGATTGCTGACCATTCTTCATTGTGTTTTGTCTGTCTGTCTTGTCCTTGTGTCCCACCTAGCCAGTGCAGGGACTGACGCCCAGTTGCTCGCCGCCATCTTAGGGCGGACTGTGGCAAATAGGTAGAGGACAGTGGGCGGGGCTGAGCTTAGGGCTCACTGTGTTGTCTTGTCCTGCTGTCCGGATCCTAACATCGGGTTTGTCACACCAAACCAGGCGCAGTTCACACCAGGCTACTGCACATTCCTGACATTGGCTGAGTGGATTTTTCCTGTGTACCAAGAAGACATTAGGAATTTTTCTGCAAGAAGTCAGTTTGTGTGGCCGCTATTCATTGCATAGTGTGAACACAGCCTAAGCAGGAAGGAAGGTATCTCTATTAGCGTTTAGCAAACATGCTCAGATGCTGCTCAAGCAACTGACGGCCAAACTATGTTTAATTTTTTTTGTATATTTTGTTCCTTCAGGGGATGTTTAAACGAAATATAAAAAAATTGGAACGAAAAAATGTTATAGCTTTATGCCAAACACATATAAATGAGACGGGGAATGCCAGCAATTGCAAGTATTCCTTGCATTCATTTGTAACGTGTTTTGCATAAAGCTATTACATTTTTTAGTTAAAATTTTATGCATATTTGGTTTAAATATCCTCTGAAGGAACAAAATATACAAAAAATAGAAAAAGGGAGTTTTAACTCCAAACAATTCTTTATCCGGAATGAAAATTCCGGACACTCAGCTCTTAAGTAGCGGGCACCTGGTAAAACTTTATTCTCCGATTAATTTCAATAGGGTTTGTTACTTAAGGAGAGCAATGAAGGACTGTAATGAGGACTCAAGTATTTTACTACTTGCTCAACTCAAATTTCTATAAAAAAAAAATATGCTTAGAACAAATGTTAACTGGTAATAACTAAAGGATCAGGGGGTCAGAGTACAGGGAAGGGATTTAGGAAGAGGAGATTGTTACATGAGACTGGCCATCATGAGGACATAGTCTGAACTTGTGAGTAACTAGAGATGACTGAACCGGGTTCGGGTTCAAATCGATCTGAACCCGAACGATCGGCATTTGATTAGCTGGGGCTGCTGAACTTGGATAAAGCTCTAAGGTTGTCTGGAAAACATGGATACAGCCAATGACTATATCCATGATTTCCACATAGCCTTAGAGATTTATCCAACTTCAGCAGCCACCACTAATCAAATGCCGAAAGTTCGGGTTCGGATTAACTCGAACCCGGTTCACTCATCTCTATGAGTAACCATAGCCACTGTCAGACAAATTGAATATATGCTCTTTAAGGGATACTCTATTAGTGATAAGGAGAAAGTAAGGTAAAAATATTGGGGGGATTCTAGGAAAGGGAGAAAAGGAGTAAGTGGGTACTGTAACAAATGACAAGTTTCTCTATGAGAGAGTGTATAATAAAATTAAGAGGTGGTGGAGTCAGGTGGGAAGCCGAGTAGGTTTAAAAAAGCTGCGATTGGTAAACTGTTAAAATCCTTTGTAACTAATAGGCCATGTTCCCACAACATCCTCTTAGGCTATTTTATGTCCACCTTTCAAGACAGCCATCACTTTGTTGCCAAAACTACTGTAGCAATTTCCATAATACGGCCTTGTCTTGGTGCCAAAATGAAGGTGACCGTAAAAGAGCAAAAAAAAAGACATGAGAACATAGCCTTACTTTGAATCAAAGATGATTTAATAATCCTTCTTTTTGGACACAGAGTTAAAATCCCACACTTATTTGGCTAGAAATAGCATGTAGCTGAATATTTTAGACTGTACTTTGTCAAAATCCTGCTGCTTATGTGCAATCATTTACTTATTGATGTCGATATGGGTATAAAGCTTTAAATATTTTACTTTAATTTTTTTCTTAAGCCTTAGAAAAATTCTAACGCTAGTTTGTGTCCTTCATTACATCTCAAATTGTTATTTCTCATACAGTAAACTAGACATATAGGAGGAAAAGACGTGTAAGGGTCTATAAAGAAATAACAGATACTATATTAAACAAAAAGGATTAAAATAGCATATTCTTCTCTGATTCTGTCCTACTAAACAATCCAAATGGTGACAAAAATGTAAAAAAAAAAAAAAAAAAAAAAAAAAATAGCACTCCATACAGAGACCCTGTTTGTTGTAGGAGAACAGTGAAGGTAGGTTCTGCCCTTTGGCTAAACACTATTTCTCAGTTAGCACTAAGCCAAAGAGTAGACAATAGATGTCTCTTTTATCTGCCAAATTTCTGCAAAGCCGTTTACTGAAATTCCTATAGAATTAATAATATGAGTAACTGTTAACCCCTTAAGGACGGAGAGCATACATGAACGCCCCCGCCGCCTCGGACTTAACACATCAGGGCGTACATGTACGGCCTGCCGGGGGGCCGCGCGATGAAGTGAGCTCAGAAGCTGAGCTCACTTCACAACGGGTGAGGACCAGCTGCTATCAACAGCCAGGCCATCGTCCTCAATGGCAGGCCGCCATTAACCCCTTAAACGCCATGATTGCGCCATTTAAGTGTAAGTGACAGGAGCATCTCCTGTCACTTACCAATCGGGACCCCTGCAGGGATCTGCGGGGGTCCTAATTGCATGGCCTAAGAGCAACAGCCTGTCACCAACACTCCTGCAGTGTCTGCATTCACTTTGCCTGCAGCATGTCCTGCATCGATATGCTTTTATCAAGATGAAAATAAAGATAAAAAAACTTTTAACTTGTGAGTGCAACTCTATTCTTCTTTATTGTATTGGACTGATACTGCCTATATATATTTTTGAGTTTGCACCTCCATTTCTCCATGTTGTGGAGTCCGATTGCTGGAAATAGCCCGAGTGCTGGATGCGACTTGTAGTGCCGCCACGATTCCTATGTCTCTGTAAAGATACAATGTCAGTTTTACCATGAAGTGCATTACGAAAACACGGAACCCCCCCAAACTTTGCAGAATTAATTTTTTTGTCCCAAATTCACCCTATCAATGATATTTTGGGGGTTCCGTCATTCATTTTATAGTGGATTGAAAGGCTGCTTTACAAAGTACACCTGTTCCTGAAAAAACAAGCCCTCACATGACCCTGTAGATGGAAAAATAGAAGAGTTATGGATCTTAAAATGCGAGGAGGAAAAAAAGGCAAAACTGAAAATTGGCCCGGTCCTTAAGGTCATTTTGGGCTCTATCCTTAAGGGGTTAAGAGAGTAATTTTTACGATTCATTTTCCACATTCTATTCCTTACTCCAATTTAAGTCCATGTATATGGCAAAAATGCGGCCGCTCTGTCACACGGCCAGGTCACAGAAGAGCCACTGTCTGAGATGTTCAACCCAGCCGATACTGCAGTATCGGCCAGTGAACATCACTTCAACTTAATTGGAATCTGGGTTCATTCGGGTGTGCCCACACTCCATATAGCCATGGCACACAATGTAAAGTATGTCCAGGAGCCGTACTTTACATTGTCTGCACAGTCTATTCTATTCTATTTCCCTAAATAGCGGCCGCACAAAATAGACATGGAAGTTTTCTGTGCAGCCGCATGGAATCCCAGCCGTAGTGTATACAGTGTGTATACACCGCGGCCGGGATTCCATAGGAGTTAATGCGAACGGCCATTGTTGCAAACCTGTAAAAAATGCTGTTGTTTATATAAAAGATACATTGTGTGAACTTGGCCTAAAAGTAAAGAAAATGTAAAAGAAGAATGGGATGTTCTCAACATTCATAAATGAATATTATTTTTTCAAATTCAGCTAAACATATTCATATATTTCACTTACAGCATTCCTCTGGGGTCTGCATTATATTAGTGTTATAAATCTGGGTCTGCTTATCAAGACATGAATAATATAGTATATACTGTAAGTACAGAAATATGTACAAGAACCAAAGGGCCCATACTGTACTATGTGTTGGAAGTAATGGGAGAAAGAGATGGGTTTTCTGGCTTTGAATGTATCTTTTGATATACTCTTGTTCCCTTTACTGGGTTACTCACAATTAGGTTTGCTGAGTTGTACAATAGACCATAAATGTTTCTCAAATAATATGTTAAAATCAATAATGAGAGAATGAGCCTTTATATTGTATATTGATGAAGGCTGTAAAAGTCTTCCCAAAAGAACATCTGAAGGTGGAAAAACTAGTGGCGTATCATCATTAGTCACCACTTGTACTGTCTGAAAAAAGACAATGCCACCACCTAAGTAACTATGGAAAGTTAAAGAAAAAAGAAACGTTTTGCAGGAGTGGTACTGTTCATTAGGTCTGAACAAACACCCAGAACACTTGCACTTACACTTGAAGAGTGGTAATCCCTTACCACTCCCAACTTAACAATACCCAAAATAGTTTTTAATCTGGTTCGCTACGATTCTCGCAGTTCTCGGAGACCCTCACCATTGTTGAATAATGAAACAAAAATGGAGAGATAACATTCTTCTTATTAGACAATAGTCAGTCGAAAAATGAACAATTTTTACCATGGCAGAGTACTCACTTTTGGAGGGGAGTAATGAAACACTCCCCCACGGGCCAGGATTATGAGCTTTGATGCCCTCTCAGGATCCGTGTAATAAACCGTTGGGCTGGAGATGCTTGTCCGATTCAAACCCTCTCAAATTCAACAAACAGCCATTACATCTCAGAGTTGCCCTCTTCCCTGAGCTGTAAGTGCTGTTTGTTGAATTTGAGAGAGCTTGAATCGGACAAGCATCTCCAGCCCAACGGTGTATTACACGGATACCGAGAGCAGGTGGTCCTGGCCCGGGGGAACGGGGGGGGGGTTCTTTACTCCCCTACAAATGTGAGTACTCTGCGTTGGTAAAAATTGTTTGTTTTTGGATTGACTATTACCTGATAAGAAGAATGCTCACTCTCCTTTTTTTTTTTTAATGATACCACTTAAGTAACGCAATCTGTTGGAAAATGTTAAAGAGACCACCATCCCCACCCCTCCCCCCCAAAAATTTCCTGCGTATAAGACTACTTTTTAATCTAGGAAAATCTTCTCAAAAGTCAGGGGTTGTCTTATACCCCAGGTGTCGTCTTATAGGGCGGGTGCTGAAAAACTTTGGAACTGGACTGGAGAATCTGTGGTTGCGACCGTATAAAAGGCAGAACAAGCTGCGGGCATCTGGAGTATGGAATAGAGAGTTAGGGTAGAGTGGCGCTGTGCCGAGAAAAACACACCTTTTTCACACATCTGTCCGCCCTTGTATCCTACCAGTATTACTGTACCTCCTTCTCTGCCTCTCCCTGCTGTGTGATGTTTTTTATAAATCTTTATTTGGTGTACATTGGAAAAGGGGTAGTCTTATACAGCAGGTATATCCCAAACTCTATATTTTAACTGGAAAAGTTGGGGGTCATCTTATACGCCTAGTCGTCTTATACGCCGGAAAATGCGGTATATTAAAAATTATTATTGTGATGTTATTGCTAAAGGCTATGTAAAGTGTTGAGGAATCAATTGCCACTATATAAATAAAGAATTAGTATTAAAAGAATTATTGTTGGGGGGAAAAATAAATACATAACTGTTTGGCTGCACAATCCCATTAATAGTAAAATACACACAGTGAGACCCTGATGCTTAGCCAAGCTCCTGACAATCTAACAACTCTTGGGCCACCTCTCTTTTGCAAATCGAAGTTGATCAACTTTCATCAAAATGAAGTTTTTATGATGGCTCAGAAATAAACTGGAGTGGCTGAAGGCTAAGCAGTGAGAAGAGGTCTCTGATAGGTTTGACTGTAAATAGCAGTAGCAGCTTGCTATGTACTTTAATATATAAAAGCTGCAGACACCAAACAGTTAAACCATAGTAATAAAACCCAATAGTAATTCCTCTGTTGTGTGTGGGAGATCAGAAGAGCCCCATTGCCCAAAGTAAGCACAAGCACAGAATAAAGGCAAATTACTCCTTCCTATCCTGATCCTCACCACTGTCCCCTGTTGCTGTACCCGATTGTCTTTACTGTCCGCTGTTTCTGTATCTGATCATCTTCCCTGTCCCCATTACTCTACCTAAAGTCACCCCTGTTACTGTATCTGATTGTCATCCCTATCCCCTGTTGCTGTTTGCCCTGCTAGTGTACCTGATCAACAATCCTGTAAATGTAACTAGTTGACACCCCTGTTATTGTGCCTGATTGCTGTTCCTGCTTCAACCATCCGACCCCAAATTTAAAGTTTTGGATAAAGAAAGCTAATATATGTCCCAAAGATAGACAATCATGCCTAAAGATACATCAAATTATATAGTATGTGACACAGTAAAGTGGCTAAGAGGAGCCTCCCCCTTTAAATAAGTAGGTTGTACCAGTAGGAAAAAAGATTAGTAGATAATATCTCTCATTAGTTAGGTGGTCCCTGTAGATTATATTCCCTTTAGGCTTCACACAGCATTTTTGCAGTCCGTCTAACGTATCTGTTTTTTATTGGTTACTTTAAACATATACAAAAACGTTTCAACGTGTACGTTTTGATCCTTTTTCTTAGTAATGAAAGTCAATGAAAAAAAAACAGATCCTAACTAGAGATGAGCGAACCTCAAGCATGCTCGAGTTCATCCGAACCCGAGCGTTCAGCATTTAATTAGCGGTGGCTGCTGAAGTTGGATAAAGCCCTAAGGCTATGTGGAAAACATGGATATAGTCATTGGCTGTATCCATGTTTTCTAGAAACCTTAGAGCTTTATCCAACTTCAGCAGCCCCAGCTAATCAAATGCCGAACGATCGGGTTCGGATGGACTCGAGCATGCTCGAGGCTCGGTCATCTCTAATCCTAACATATTGCACGTAATTGCATCTATTTTTGCATTCATTTTTTCATCCACATTTTTTACCCCATAAAATGTACACATTAAACGGACTGCAAAAACGCAGTGTGAACCCAGCTTTAGGTAGATGGTTCCTGTAGCTAATAAGGTTGGCCTTTCCCCCCAGAGTGTAGTTTCCCCGTTAGGTAGATCCTCCTAGCAGGTTGTTTGCCCCATTAGAAATTCCCCTCTTGACGAAGCTTAAAACAAATTGTCTTCACTAATTTCTGTGTTCTGGAGCATATGAGTGTCCGCTGCATGCAAGATGGAGTGCAAAAGGAATTGATGCTGTCGGCCTCTAGTGGCTGCAAGCAGTAAGTTGCCTTTAGCCTAAAACTCTGGCCTCTTAACTAAGCCCAGCTTTTAACTGTAAGCACATACAGCACTTACAGTTAAAAACAGATTAGTCATAAACTCCTTTATTACACACATGATAGCTTATCTTGAAAATCCACCTGGAAAAATAGATATTCTTTACAATATTGTACTGTATATTGTATTTCTTGGCCTGCTGACTCACATTTACCTACAATAGCTGTGAGATGTTACAGCCAGAATCATGAAATTTTTATCCTATGCTTTATATTTGGTAAATAAGCTTATGCCTGATATAACAAGCTTAGAATTTTATGTTTTTTTTCTTACATTTTCTACCCACATAAGTAAAATAAATAAATTACACGTGAAGGGGGTGCACTTCTAATTACTGACGGCGGAATTAGTTAAGATGTAGACAATTCATATCAATAAGCTAATTTGTTGAAATAATGCTTATCGACCAAATTCTGCTTCTTTAAGAAACCAAAGCAGCAAACAAGACTGCATTTCAGGCTTTGCATTCAATAATCACCCCAGGCGTAAAACTAGACAATCACTCTCACAGCGCTGTAACCAGGCATTGCCATGAAGAATCACTGTACAATTGGTGAGAATTTAATGCAGCCTTGTTCCTTGAGAGCATTTAACATAAGGACAGTTACATGTAGACACCGCAGAAGCAATTCCATTTACACCTTTTGATGGAAATGGTTTGTGATGGTGTAAAAAATATAATTGACAGCTATCCTAGTCTTTTTCAAAGCTGCAAAACCAACATAGCAGAAACCACATCATAGCGCACAGTAAAAAAAGAATCATCTGCGCTTTCTGAACTCTTTATAAACTCCATAAAGTGGAAAAGTACAGTAAATTATGAGGAGTACACCCAGACGATATGCTGCTTGAGGTGAACAATAAAAAGGAGTCGCACCCCCACCAAAAAACATTGCTTTACAGATAACAAAGAGAAAAATAATAATTAAAAAAAATGGTCCAAGAAATCAAATTGGAGGGTACAGCTAGGTTTCCACTACAGAAAGGGGTCTAAAAAAAAAAAAAAAACTACTACTTAAGAAAGAAAAATCTCCCAGCAATTACTAATTTTGCAAGCATTTATTTTTACACCATTGGGATGTCATACAAAAGCAGGACACGTTTTTGCAAACAGCCTGTCTCAACTACCTAGTACTGGAAAGATACAAACACAGGAAGCGCTCCTATAGTGTATATGGTAAATATAAAAAGATATAACCAAGTCCGACTGGTACCACTCACCAGAGGAGTTGTTCGGATCAGACAATGAACAGTGCGCGGAACGGAGCAGCCTGGTACTTCGCCATCTCTGCTTCACTTGATCACTCCGAGCATGGAGAAAGCCACTTCATTCAAAACCATCACGGTAACAGGTGTATCTGAGTTGAGGCAATTTTATAAAGGTCACAGATACCAAATTCATGGGATGGTATTCTTAGATCTCAATAAACTCTAAGGGGGAGATTTATCAAACATGGTGTAAAGGGAAACTGGCTCAGTTGCCCCTAGCAACCAATCAGATTCCACCTTTCATTTTCCAAAGAGTCTGTGAGAAATGAAAGGTGGAATCTGATTGGTTCCTGGGGGCAACTGAGCCAGTTTAACTTTACATCATGTTTGATAAATCTCCCCCTAAGGGTGCCTTCACACGTAACGGATCCGCAGTAGTCGCTCAACTGTATAGACAATACATACTCGCAGTGGGACTTACATCCCACTGGCATCTGTGACCCTTACCGATTTGTCTGTCACCATGGTTGTTTTGGATCAACTACCTAGTAGGAGAGGGAAAATACACACGGTAGCCCATTTAGATGACTTCAGATGTGGTCACCAGAACAAGAAAAGTAAAACAAGAAATGCATAAAGAAATAAAGAATATAGAGGGAATCAAACAAATAAGAACGGACTTGTAATCAAACTATGGTAGTATAAACAGGACTGAAGCCTCTATTACAAGGGGCAAACAGCTGGAGCTGTCTGGTAAGGATATGCTTGCCCCTCGTTCCCCGCTTTTTGCCGGTGTTATTACACGTGCCAACAGCGAGCGGGTAAATGCGGGTGTGGGGGGCACGGGGAGCAGAAGCGGGGGCTGCCCGGACGATCTTTATATTATCCAGGGAGCCCATAGGAGATAGTGGCGGTCTTCTGCCACCACTCCTGTTACACGGAGCGACGGCAGGAGATTGTTGCTAGGCTGATCATTGCTGTTTTAGCCTGTTGAAAGCAAACGAACAGCCGACATTGTGCATGTTGGCTGATCGTTGTCTTTTATGACACTAAGCGATTGTCGGCCGTAACGGCCGAATGCAGACGATAATCACTTTGTCTCATAGGGCCTTAAGTCAGTAATCACCCTGTAGAACAATAATAATGCACAATATACGGTATATGTTAATGCATACAGAGGCTGGCAAAGTATAGTCAAGGGGCCAATCAAAGTACATTAGCCCAATTATTGAAAGGAGTATACTCATCTGGGACACCTATAGGTTATATCACAGGTTATCCACATCTATCTTTATATTGAGGGTTCCTCAACCAGCTTCGGCCTGTTTGCAGCTGTGAGAGATGGTCAGGAATTCGAAAACTGTCTAATCCGGTAGGTCACGCAACTATGATGGGATTTGTGCAAATGGTATAGCCTGTAAGGCCAGCTCTGTGTTATTTGACCTAGATGGCTGCATGATGTAAGTTTATGAAGCTATCTAAGTTGGATGGACACAAAGTTGTGAGAGGAACGTACGTCAGTTCAGACTACTCTCGGCTCGTTCTCCTGATTGGTCGGGGTCTGAACACTCATGTCTCTGTGACATTAAAAAAAGCAAACATTGGCAGCATTTCTATGCCTCTGTGCATACTGTAGGTTGTACGCCACATGTGGCTGAAGTACAGACAAAAGACAAAAAGTGCAACAGCAACCTACAGGTGCTTACCGTACATACTCCCCCTGTGTCCTCAGAGACATGGTCCTACTCTAGCATTTTCAAACTAGCAATGGCTTCTCCTGGGCCCATATAGAGAAGTTCTTTTTGTGTGTATGCTGGGGGGAGTATGTGCGGTAAGCACTTGGACCTATAGGTTGTCTCAGTGACATGTCTTTTTTTTTTTTGTTAGGTACACTTTAAAGGACAAGTGTCATGAAAACCTTTTTCCCAGTAATTGAAGCACATTACAAAGTTATATAACTCTGTAATGTGCTTCAATCACCTATCTGCCTCCCTTCCCTGTCTTTCCCCCCCCCCCCCCCCCCCCACCAGGAAGTGTCCTAACTCACACAGACCTAATGACTGTCGTCACCGTCACCAAGCTCTTCTCTCAGCTCCTTCTCCTGTTACACTAGCCTCCCCCTCCCCTGCCTTGTCAGGTGACTCAGCTTGCTCAGCTCCCATTGGCTGAACAACTGCAAGCCATCACTTGTCACATGTCACTCCAACTGACTTCGGCACATAGGCAGCTCCCCCCTCCCCTCATACTCTCTCCTGCTGCCGTGGACTCAGTGAGTAAAGGAGTCATGTCACTAGAGCAGATAAGCAAATTACAATCGGAGCTGAGCAAGCAGAGTCACCTGACAAGGAGGGGGAGGCTGGTGTAACAGGACCTAGACCAGCCCTCCTGCTGATGACTCATCCTCACAAGAAGGAGCTGCCTGGTGACGGTGACGACAGTCATTAGGTCTGTGTGAGTTTCTTACACTTCCTGGTGGGGGATGGAGGGGGAAAAAGACAGGGAAGGGAGGCAGATAGGTAATTGAAGCACATTAGAGAGTTATATAACTTTGTAATGTGCTTCAATTACTGGGAAAAAGGTTTTCATGGCACTTGTCCTTTAACTTGTATTACCAGTCAGGTTTTTTTTTTTAGCTCAGACTCTGCAGTTACTGTTTATATCTCCAACTGCAATTTTTTTATATAGAAACTTCTCTGTTACTCAATAATATCCTTCATCATTAAGAAAATATTTCTAAGAAAAGAAAAATGACAGTGGTAACTGCTATACAGAATTTAGAGATCTAGTGACAAAGGGAACCGGTGGACACACAAGAATTTAATTATAGATAGTAGAATGAAAGACACTAAACTATGAAAGATGAAACATAATAACAATAGCCAGAAAGATATCCAAAAGGCAGACTATTTTTTTTTTTTAGCTTGAGTGACTTTACTTGAAGAAGTCAAAGGAGGTAAGATATATTATGTGCCAGATATTAGCTATAATTCTAACATAATGCTATTTTTTTTCTTTTGTAATGCAGTATTTGTAATTCAAACATAATGCTCAGGAGTCGGTCATTAGATAGATCTGGGCAATGCATTGAGAAGCTCCTATTTGCATATGATAGATATACATATTTTGTATTATCATGCGGGGATCTTGTAATTTGTTACTTTATGGTTATTTTCAGTGGAAAATTATGCATGAAGCAGAATATGAGCCTGCACGATCTTTATATTCATTAAACCTAATTAAGATTAAAGTTTAAAGAAGAAAATTAATCTGTGTGTTGCAAAAGCCTTATCGCAGAAATGTAGAATAAATATCATCGATGCTTCATACACAAATGCATGACATGGCCTGTTAAAGAGAATCTGACACAGTTTTCGGGTTATAATAAAAGCCACATTACAGGATATTATCAATAGAGTATTCAGTTAGTTCGTAGTTTGCACTATGGAATCCGCGCAGAGAAGTTCCCGCTCCTGAATGAATCTCCGCCCGTCCCATAGACTCCATTCTATGCTCAGGTTGATTTCACTATCCCCCCAAAGAATTGACATGTCATTGGATGGGCAGAAATTCAAGCGGGAGCATGCGGGGGCAGGCAGCGTAAGTTTTCTGCATGGATTCCGTAGTGTGAACGGACCAGGGACTGGCTGGCAAAATTTTAGCCTGGGGGGAAGCACACAGCATGGGTAGCAGGATAGCGGCCCATCCTTCAAGGACCACTCTGGCCCTTACCTTTTATTACCCACATCAGTGCACGAAAGGTAGATGGCAACCCGCACCTGTACTTCCTCCAGCAGCTGACAGTTTGGATAACATCTTTGGCCCTTTCAGTCATTTGCAAACAGGGAATTCCTACTGCACCCTGTGAAAGGGTCGGAAGTCTCTTTCCTGTATAAGTATATGGGACAGCTCAGCGCTGACACAGAACCATCCCATGGTTTTCAGCTTCACAGTATAGATCTACTGTGCAGCTCCTAGAGACTACCAGCCACTGAGTATAAGATGGCGGGAAAGCTGGGTGACCATATCATACTGAGTAAAAGATGCTGGGAAAGCTGGGTGACCACATCATACTGAGTATAACATGGTGGGAAAGCTAAGTGACCTCTATCATTCTGAGTATAAGATGGTGGGAAAGCAGGGTGACCACATCATACTGAGTATAAGATGGTGGGAATGCAGGGTGACCACATCATACTGAGTATAAGATGATGGGAAAGCTGGGTGACCTCCATCATACTGAGTATAAGATGGTGGGAATGCAGGGTGACCACATCATACTGAGTACAAGATGGTGAAAAAAAGGGTGACCTCTATCATACTGAGTACAAGCTGGTGGAAAAAAGGGTGACCTCCATCATACTGAGTATAAAATGGTGGGAAAGTTGGGTGACCTCCATCGTACTGAGTATAAGATGGTGGGAAAGCTGGGTGACCACATCCTACTATTAGATGCTGGGAAAGCTGTGTGACCACATCATACTGAGTACAAGATGCTGGGAAAGCTGGGTGACCTCCATTATACTTAGTATAAGATGGAGGAAAACCTGGCTGACCTCCATCATACTGAGTATAAGATGGTTGGAAAGCTGGTGACCACATGCTACTAAGTATTAGATGCTGGTAGACCTCCATCATACTGAGTATAAGATGGACGGAAAGCTGGCTGACCTCCATCATACTAAGTATAAGATGGTGGGAAAATGCTGGGTGACCTTCATCATACTGAGTATAAGATGGTGGGAAAGCTGGGGGACCGCCTTCATACCGATTACAATACAAGATGCTGGGAAACTGGGGTTTCTGTATTTTCACTACTTTTATCACTTTTGCTCCCCAGCAACCCCCACTCATGGTTTATTCCTCTTTTTAGAATATGTCCTCATGTGTGCACCCCCTTTTAGTAAAAACAATAAAAAACAAAGCAACAAACACATATACTTATATGTACTCCTGTATATGTCTCTGCCTGTATATATGTATCCTCTATGTACTCCTGTATATATGTCTCTTCCTGTATATATGTATCCTTTATATACTCCTGTATAGGCCTCCTTCTGTATATATATGTATCCTCTATTTACTCCTGTGTATGCCTCTTCCTGTAAATATGTATCCTCTATGTATGCGTGTGTATGCCTCCTTGGTACAGTTATTGCCTGGCTCCCTGCAGAACACCATCTTCTCTGTCTTCAGGCTCTTCTGTCCAGACACAGGAGTGACAGCTGGGAGGAGAGGGTGGCCTCTAGTGGCCGGAGGAAGAAAGCACAGCTGTTTGCTTTAAAGGGGTACTCCAGCGGGGGGCACTTTTTTGCTGGGAACGGGAACGAGGTGGCCGAGGGAAAAGACGTTCACTCACCTCCCCGATTCCAGCGGCGGGTGCTGCGGCGCTCCGTCGCCCGATTCCAGGCCACTTCCGGGTGTCTGACGCGGGCCCGAGATGTGACGTCTCAGGTCCGCTTAGCCAGTCAGTGAAGGAGGCAGGATCCGTTTCAAGTCCGCTCAGATCCCGCCTCCTTCACTGAGTGGCTGAGCGGACCTGAGACGTCACGTGTCGGGCCCGTGTCAGACACCCGAAAGCGGCCGGGAACCGGGCACCGAAGCACCGCGATGCGGGGGCCGCCGCTGGAACTGGAGAGGTGAGTGGACGTGTTTTCCCTTGGCCACTTCGTCCCCGGTCCCAGCGCAAAAGTGCCCCCCAGCTGGAGTACCCCTTTAATTATAAGCCTCAAAGGGTTAATTAAAAGCATGTTGTTTGGCACGGGGGCGAGGCTTAACATCGCGGAGGCGGGGCTTCATCACAGAGCACAGACTGGCCCCTCATCACTCTACAGGTGGCAAAGACAACAGGGCTGGAGCAGTAAGCAGCTAAGCCCTGAGACCTTCAACCAGATGTCAGTGGCAGCTGCATGGCCCTATAATGTACTGGGGATGCCTCCCTGCCTCCCCCCCCCCGGCCCAACCCGGCCCTGGAACACACCCTCAGAGTGCAAGAGGTGCCTTTCCTGAGCTTTGAAGATGGCGGCCTTCAGGAGAAGGTCTAAAGTAATAAAGGAGTTGACCCCAGGTGGAAATTCTAGTAAATGTTCATGAGAAAAGTTTGGTTTATAAGAAGCACTGGTTTATTTTAAGACTTTAATGAAGTAGTGGAAAGAAATACTCTTTGCATAATAATAATGTACTTTCAATATTATATAGAATATTATAGAAAATTTGTAACCAATATGTAACCAATAACCTCTGACTTTGCATTGGATGGGGATTGCATGAACAAGCAGGGAACAAATCGGAAGACCAGGAAAAGGATACCAGGATTCAGATATCGCAGGGTTACTTCATATTCTATGATTTTATAATAGTAACTTGTACTGCTAATAGGGTGTGTTATAAAACCATACCATATTCAGATGTAAAAATATCTAACGCAGTTATCTGGTTGGGTTCCATAGAAGTTGAATCAGTAGAGATGAGCGACCCAAATCTCACAAACTGAAACTGAGCGTGCTGGAGGCGGCTGGAGGTTGAGCGTGCTGGAGGCGGACAAAGGAGACTGGAGAAGGACACTGGGGAAGCACGAACAGGTAAGTATTGATGAACAAACTTGGTAAACCACACTAAAACAGCTAAACTCCTGCAATTGTTTAGTTGTTTCACTGCGGTCCGTTTGCTTCAAAGTTTAGCGAACCTCCCAAATCGAACTTTTGAAAAAGTCTTTCTTTCTATAAATCAGCCTAGAAATAAATTGGAAGACTATTACCAGCACTATCAGGTTTGGATAAAATTTACACATGTATATGACACGACTGTAGTTAAGGCCAGCCTGAAAAAGGGCGGGGAATAACACAGACAGTGAGCCCTAATTTGGTCCCACCAGATGACCCTGCCTACTTGCCTCAACAATCCTAGGTGACTGCGGAAAACCAGGAGACAGTCCCTACTTGTGATAAGGTGTTAACACAGTACAAGGGCAAGACAAACTTGCATATAAGTGGAGGTCAACAGGCCATGGTGAAACCAAATGGGCAGCAATGTACAAAAGGGATCCCAGAGAATAGACAACGAGTACTGAGAGAACTAGGGGACCTTATATAAGAGATCGTAGCCCGGTCCAGAATGTGATTGGACTGGTCCCCTTATCCTCACCACAATCACCTGTGTAACCTATACTTACTGGTAGGGAGACCTGACAGTCACAGACACCTGACAGCAGCACAACTGCAGGATTCAGAACTTCTTGCTGGGTGACGCGGACCCACAATGCCCTGGTAGCTAGGAACGGCATCATGTATCTCTGGCGTCATCCACCCGTGAGCACCGAATGGAAGACCCGGAGTTCGGTCTTATTGTGTTCCCATTGTGAAGCGGCCAAGAACGCACCTGAAGATCTGAGGCTACGCTCCAGCTGAAGAAAAGGACATCGCTGGAGCGCAGGAAGGTAAGGATCTGACAGTATTATATAGAGGAGGGCAGGATAAATGCACATGTTTAATGAACTTCCATTTGTCCCAGTCTTTTTTTTAGCACAACATGTTGGGCGCCAACAATTGTTGAATTTTCTTTTCAGTTGTAAGCTCTGGGTAAATGAATGGGAATAGAATGATCCAGAACGATAGCGTGAATAATCCTTTGCAAACTAGAGGATTCTACTGCACTCTCTATAGGGAAGAATATTGGCACTCACTGCAAAGCAGCAAACAGTAGTATCATCAAAAGACTCCTCATAAGCACTTATAGTACATTGGTAGCGAAAATTTACATTTACTGTACTCAGTCATAAAATCTGTACCCACCTTGCTGATACATTTGGAACCTGCTTGCAACTGAGGTTCTGAAGCATGATGTCAGCTCAATACCAAACCGTTATAACTTTGTAAATTTATTTTAGTTTGTTCAATTATTTTTGAACTACTTAAGTGTTGGTCACCTTCTTATTCACATAAGGAATAATTGTACTTCAAGGGGTTGTTCATCAAAAGTTTTTTTCTCTTTTTTTTTCTTTCAAATCAACTGGTGCCAGAAAGTGCCAGATATTTGTCATTTACTTCTATTTAAAAAAAAAAAAAAAAAACTGTTCCAGTACTTATCAGTGGCTGTATGTTTGGTGCACTGCTGTGAGGCTCGACCGGTCACTTGCCAGATGGTACTGTGTGACGCCACTACAGAGGTGGTTGGTCGAGATATAGCTCAGCCAGGTGTTGTGCTGTCGTGACGCCAGTGCCAGGTGGGCACATAGGTATGGAGGTGTTTATTTTAGAGTGGCAAGCTATACCCTTTCCCCTTTGGTCGGTGACCTGCTGGGCTGTGGGAGGGTCCCTTGGGTGCTTATCACGGTGGTCCGGAGTGAAGTTGTAAACCACCCGGACTATTGTACTGCCATCCACAGAAAGGGGAGATGACCAAAGGAAGGTGCAATTATTTACCATATTGAGTCCTGTTACCATAAATGATGGCCGCACCATCGGTGCTGCTCACATGGATATCCAGTATTGAAGTCCCATCAGTTGAAGAGCGAAACAAGCCCCTGAGGATTTATCGCACAAGAAACGTGTAGGGCTACGAACAACGGGGGAGATTTATCAAACATGGTGTAAAGTAAAACTGGCTCAGTTGCCCCTAGCAACCAATCAGATTCCACCTTTCATTTTCCAAAGAGCCTGCGAGGAATGAAAGGTGGAATCTGATTGGTTGCTAGGGGCAACTGAGCCAGTTTCACTTTATACCATGTTTGATAAATCTCCCCCTACGTGTCTAAATGGAATCCAAATAAAAAAGGAAGTCGTTTAATTTATTTTTCTATGTGTGTATCAAAGGAAAAGTTATGCATGATATAAGAGAAATTCAAAAGCACCTTGGTAAAGACTGTTGCAACAAAATGTGCAATAAGAAAAAAGTGCAATAGCTACAGTGATGCAATAGGGACATTGAGCAATCAAATAATATCTGTGCAATAAATGATGCCAGGCATTAAATAAATGCAGGATTATGAACAAAATTACCATGGGCAACGAGATGATGGCCGTGAAGAGTGTAATATAGGTCACACATGAACTTTTTTGTTTGTTTTTCTTTGGCTTTTTTGTGTTTTGTTTTTTGTTTTTTTCTATATACAGGTATGTAATATCTGCTGTGAGTGGGTGAGAAGTGAGTGCAAAGAAGAAAGAAGATAGGTGGAGAAGAGAAAAGAGCTCTCATTGGTGCACAAATCACAAACAACAATAACCCCTTGAGTACTAAAGCTGTGTAATACATAGATACAAGACATACATACTAACGACATCTAGTGGCAAAACGTAGGTACTACTTCATTACCACTTTTACTTTTACTTTACTTAGAGTACAGGCTTTTGCGAGTGGTGTATAAACTAGCAACACCTGTGATGGGATACCACGTGTCCTGCAGGAAATGGTATTCTTTCCAATCTGGAGAGCAGGAGAGGTTTTCTATGGGGATTTGCTCCTGCTCTAGACAGTTCCTGTCATGGACAGAGGTGGCAGCAGAGAGCACTGTGTCCGACTGGAAAGAATACACCACTTCCTGCAGGACATACAATAGCTGATAAGTACTGGAAGACTTGAGATTTTTCAACAGAAGGAAATTACAAATCTCTGGCACTTTCTAGCAACAGTTAATATGAAAGAAAAAGACTTTTGGTGAACAATCCCTTTAATTGCTGATAAATGTGCCTCAGTTTGTAAGTATACCAGTTGTTAAAGTGCTGTTGTGTTGATATCTGGTCTGTGAATATGATTTGTACCTTCACCACTTGCTTAGTCCCTAGTGTGTAATAATAGAAGACTTAATGCTTCAAAGCATATCACTGAATGCTCCAACGAGTACATGGAGAAATGCGCAGTGCAATGCGCAGTACTACCTGTGCAACAACCTTATTCACTGAACAATCACTTAATATTTTCCAGGTAAGGTTCACACCACATCTTGTGAGACATCCTCTTTGTTTATTTGACCTAAAAAAACAGCAAAATAATTCTTACATATCTTAATGTAAAATATAAGTCCCGAGTTCCCCTCCCCTTTAGACCGAACCATGGAATAAAGGTCGTTTTTATCCTCTATCGCTGAGTGCCGCAACTCTGTTCTTTTGCACAGGATTTTGACACACTTTGAGCACCACCCGAGGAATTGATGTGGAGCTGCTACACGGTGGACTAGTTGACCTATCACTATCACCATCTCTATGGGAACTTGTAAATTATAAGTGTAAGACTGGAGGGTCCAACAGGAACCCCATCCTATAGTGTTCTATTGCCTTAGTTTTGCATTATGTAGTTGAGACCAAGAAACTTAAAAATGGTATTCCCCATCACCTAAACTATTGTTAGGTGCTAGGGAATGCAAAAGAAAACTCCAAAAGTTCCAAAGTTCCAAAAAGTTTGATTGATTTTTCCAATAAACAGCTGGTGTAGTAACAGACCAACTCTGGGCGGACAACACTAGCCCGTTTCAACAGGTAAATACATATCACACTGAATAAAAAATGTTACATATCGCCGTATATTTCGTGAAATTGCTTTCTTTTGAAGTTTGGCCTTTTAGTGTCCCTGTAGTGTTAAGAGCATTGCCTAGGTTCCTGACCACTGCTCTCAGCTCTGAATACTTTACTGGTCCATGCTCCAGCCTACTTCTGGGGCTACCGGCATCCTGACATCTCGCTCAGCCAATCAGTGGCTGCGATGGGCAGCGCACTAATTGACTGAGCGGGACGTCAGGTTGGCGAGAGCCCCAGAAGCAGGCTGGAGCGTGGACTGGTAATTTATACACTGGGACACTGCAGGTTAAGGGGGACATCGTTTACATACTCGCAACAGGATGAAAATTCCTTTGTGAGTATGTACTCATTTTCAAACTGACAGTACGAGAATTGCTGTGAACTCTCAGCGTGAAATTCACGGCACCGTTATGTATGAACCCTCCCTAAAGAGGATAGCCAAATATTGAAAAGGACCTTTCCTATTCATGACTCCATAGGTCCTTTTAGGTGCTCCATAGACTATGCCTCAAGCTCTAAACTTCAAGTTCTCATGTTTCAAAATATTGATCCCATTTAACCTTGAACAGGTGAGTTGAAGAATAGAAATATGTCATTTTTTTCTGTTATATTTGGCAAAAGTAAGCTGATTTATTTTTATAAGAGGGTTGTCTCATGAAAAAACCTCTTTATTTAGACACCCTATTAGGGTATATGCCATCTATGATGGGCACCTAATTCTAAGGTTGCAGCCAGCCAATTTCTGAAGAAAAATATGGTAATTAGACTAAGGAGAGACATTCTCTTAACAAATTAATGACATTTTTAATGTAGAAAAGAGGAAAGCACAGATGTTTCTATAGGCCAACAAAGACGATGAAGATTATTTTACTTACTTTTCTTGACATGAAATTTTAGAAAGCTATCCAAAAATATAAGTTAGTATTTGATGGCTATCAGATGACAGAAATCTGAAATGTGTATAGCTAAGTCATTTCAAGCCAGCAGGATAAACAATAGAGCCTATGTTATAGATACAATTAAGGATTCCATTTCCATCTAATATAAATGTAAACTGAAATACAACGTGCGCACTCTAGCGTAAATGCTAATTATCCTGTTTATCGCAAAACAGATGAGACAACTGATCCATAGGAGTCATTTGACTAACACTAATATTTATGCTATAGAAAGAACAGATGTACATTTCCATTTATGTAATATTAATTATTATGTTTGCATATGGAGATAGGAACTAGACACAGTAACAATGTTCACGTAATGGCTGATTTGATGGTTTGGGAATTAGTAGCTAATACTAACAATTAAATTACAGGATGGATTTTTTATTTTTTCATCAATAATCCTACTTGAAAAAAATATTATTTAAAGCATTGTATTCTAAAAAGTTTAGAATCCTAAAGCAAAGGGTAACAGATTGTGTCCTACCCCTGTATATATTTTACTTAGCTTTGTTTAGAATTTTTTTATTCATTTATTTTTTTTCCTGGGAAGACTTTTTAATTGCTTCTATTTTATGCACAAAAGAAAACTTCAATTCTCTTCTGAGATAATTACTTTTTAACAAAGTATAAAATTTTCTATAGAATTCAACATTTCGATAATTTAATGTTAATTTTTCTCTGGCAAGTGAATGGAATTTACATACTTACCTTATGAAGTTTTCATCAAAGCTAAATGCAAATATTTGTCCTAAAACATGTGGTATATACAATGATAAGTACTATAATATCATGTGGAAGGGCTGTATTAGACTGCCCGACATTCACTTTAAGCAATCTTTTGTATTGGCGCTCACCTACCAAGCCTATTAGCTCAATAATTGTGCTGTTAGGGATATGTTGACATCGGTAGCGATGCTTCAAAGGCGGAAAAAAATAAAGATGTACTTACCTCTCCTTGCTCCCCTGGTCCTCCCACCTTGTTTGTGGGATTCCCCAGTCACCACTTCTGCAGCTCACACTTCTGGTCTTATCTCTGAAGTTATGAATGAAACTTCCTCCTCTCCAAAACTGGGAGTGTAGAGCGCAGGGAAAACCAAATATAAAAGATAAAAATTGCTAAAAAGTTTATTTTTAAAAAAAAAAGTGCGTTTCAAAATCGAGCCGATCTCTTTATCTGGTGTCCTTAGACACTTGTAATGACAAACTAAGGTCTGAGGCAGACCATCTGTTCACACACACCAAGCACAGTAACCCATTTTAAGCCACCAGTATTAAGAATTGTATGCAGCTGGATGGTTAAAGTGCCTTTAAGTTATCAGTAAGGGAGTTATTGTTACACCGCCTCCCTCCTTGTCTCCTTGTTGTCTGGTCCACCTGCACCACAACATCATCAAAGGCCATCTTGCAGGACAGCAGTATCAGGAATTGGCCCCAGGGGAATTACAGGTCCACACCACCGACCACCTTTCACACTAGTGCAGCCCCCAATACCCTCTTTAGAGGCCCCCAGAAAAGAGTGATTACAGGGAAACACCAGAGGGTAGTCTGCTCCTGCGGAAACCCTCGTGCCTACCTGACACTGTAACAGGTCAGTAAATAGGGCTGTGGGGCACCACAAGGCCCAGCCATCCTGCAGGTAACAGCATCACTCTCACTCTGCTGCTCTCGGTGCATCCCCTTATTCCGAAGCTCAGTCCTACTACACTACTACCACCACCATCATCCTCTCTACTAAACCTCTCACTCTCTTAAACACAGGTGTCCTTGCTATTGTGCATTACCTATTCTGTGAACAAATGAGTAAAAGTGTAGTTTTTTTTATAGGATATCATATATTAATATTTAGTCCTTTCAATATTACAATTAGATTCTATAAACATTAGGTAAGCTAAAAATTCTATTTTATTTGCAGTTTCTATGCTATATCTACAAAGGAGTGAATATGGTATACTGTATGTAGTGTTCGGGTATAGTTGTGCCACTAAGTCTTATGCCATCTGTATGAAGGTAACTCTGTCCAGTCTCACACTTCGGGATGATGGGTGCCTTTTCGTACCATCACCACTTGGTGTCTCACTTTTCCCTATCTGTCCGTATGTTTGTTCTGTTATGTCTGTTCTGTTTGTTTTGTTTACTGTTTGACAAATCAATGGTGCTGGTACTTTACACACAACCCACCAGCTACACGTCTTCCCTCTCTTTTCTCTAACACTTTTCCCACCAAAAGGAGGTTAGACCCAGTCACCTCTATATTAGGTTAGTTAGTTCCTGGTGGGAGGTCTTTTGTCAGTTGTCTGCAGTGAGGAGTGATAGAGTGTCTGCTTCAGTCTTCAGCCAGACCTGGCTTAGGCCAGGGCCCTGGGAAGGTCTTTTGTCTTTGGTCTTTTGGTCTGCTAGTCATTAGTCGAGTTGGAGTGAGACAGAGACACGGGGGAGATTTATCAAACTGGTGTAAAGTAGAATTGTCTTAGTTGCTCCTAGCAACCAGATTCCCCCTTTTATTCTTCACAGATTCCTTGGAAAATGAAAGGTGAAATCTGATTGGTTGCTAGGGGCAACTAAGAAAATTCTACTTTACATCAGTTTCCAGAGCCTTTGAGAGAAAGTAGAGATACACTACTGAGCCCAGAGGTGGGGTAACTTTCAGCTGGGTCAACCTTCCCTATGCCTGTGATCGTTCTAATAAGTCAGGACGGTCCGTACAGTCAAGGGTTTGATCCTCAGTAGGACAAAGGGCCTATGCTGAAGTATCCTACTTGTAACTGCTCGACTTCTTTGGGTAGTCACACAGTTTTTCACACCTGGGACTTGGGCTACTGAACCTGACAGTCTCTGGGGCTGGTTGGCAAAATGAGGTCTTCTATCTACTTTTTTCTCTGCTAACCGTGAATATGAGGATTCTCTACAGTAACACTAATTCACACTCTACACCTTCTACCAAGGCAAAGTCCCTAAGGCAGCCCCTATACCACTCCAGAGTCAAGCTACACTTGCTCCCTTATTACCGGACACTATCTCAAGCACTACTGTTACTTGTATCTGCACCTAGCAAGCTGTTACCTACTGTACTTCAGTAATGTACTGAAGTTCTTAAGTAACAGTCACCTTCTGGTTAGGTGCTGGACTGTGTACTCATTTTTCCGCCGCACCTGCACCTGTACCCATACATTGTGCTACCCTTACAAGTGCCAGTGCCTGTGTGTCCGGGGGTGAATAACGCCACTCCTGGCCACCATGACAAGTGCCCCAGAGAAAACAACAGAGCCCACCTGCTGTATCCCATCTA
Source organism: Dendropsophus ebraccatus (assembly GCF_027789765.1). Classification (NCBI taxonomy): domain Eukaryota; kingdom Metazoa; phylum Chordata; class Amphibia; order Anura; family Hylidae; genus Dendropsophus; species Dendropsophus ebraccatus. The sequence goes on from NC_091456.1 coordinate 27,440,034, forward strand.
AGCCTCCCAGGCTACAGTATATAGGCTACCAAGAGGCTCGCTACTTGTAGAAGGGTCGTACCACTACACCATTTGTTAATTTAATTAGGGCTTCAAGCTATTTTTCTTGCTCATTAGTAGTATTAAGAAATGTTATCATAAGATGACTGTGCCAACCTGCAATTGTTCTGATAATGATTATTAATGGAAGATAAAACAGCAAGCTATATATTGATATCAAGTGAATTTCAACAAGACAATAGCTCTTCATTATGAATGCAAAATAACAAAAGCAAAATCTGTTGAGCAAATAATCCATAACTCACTCTGATTATTTACCAGTGAGTTTCCCTTCATGATTGATTTAAACTGGCGGCACTATCTTCATGAACATTTTTATGATACGTTCCTCTTGTAGTGCTATTTAACATATTTAAAATGGACAGATGGAAATTAGTATGCAAATCAGATACTTTATAATTGATGTAGGTTCTCTATTAAAAAGCTGCGCCGGCATTACCTAACTTTGTTATACCAGAAACTTCTGAAACATGAAAAACATTTTAGTACGCCATAAAACAAAGTGGCATTTTTCTATTAAATGAAATAAATAAATGTTTATATCAACAGAATTAATCAAACAAATTATATTCAAGGTATGTGCTTGGGTATGGAAATGCTCCATTATCATACTGTATCTAGGAATAGGGAAAAGTTAAGAAAATCATAAAGAAATCCTAGTTAGTCTCAGTTTTTATTAGTGGGAGGTAGGGCTACTGTGGGGGGGGGGTCTAATCCCATCGCTACAAAGTGCCAAGTTATTGTTGTCTGTGATAGAAAGGTGTCAGAATACGGTGCAATTCTGTTTACTTTGTACTGTATGGGGCAACACATTTAACACAACATAGGGTAATGCCTATGTTAAAGCGACTCTGTACCCACAATCTGGCCCCCTCAAACCGCTTGTACCTTTGGATAGTGGCTTTTAATCCAAGATCTGTCCTGGGGTCCGTTCGGCAGGTGATGCAGTTATTGTCCTAAAAACAACTTTTAAACTTGCAGCCCTGTGCCAAACTGGCGTGGCCTAGAGTGACTATGCATTAGGCTGGCACAACCTCTTTGTCCCTCCTTCCCGCCCTCCTCATCATTAGGAATGCTCCAGGCAGGTATTCTCCTATTCCTCACTTGTCTGAACACTGCACAGGTACCTTAACGATCCAGCCCATGTGCCGTGCTCACAAAGGGGATGAATAGTAGAAAATCTGCCTGGAGCATTCCTAATGATGATGAGGGTGGGGAGGAGGGACAGAGAGGTTGTGTCAGCTTAATGCATAGACACTAAAGGGCATGCCAGTTTGACACAGGGCTGCAAGTTTAAAAGTTTTTCAAGACAAAAACTGCATCACCTGCCGAACGGACCCCAGGACAGATCTTGGATTAAAAGCAGCTATCTGAAGGTACAAGCGGTTTGGGGTGGACAGATTGTGGGTACAGAGTCACTTTAAGGCCCTAGTACACACAGCCATTATTCCGAGTAATAGGAGTGGCCCTTACCTGCTTGCTGTTGGCGTGTGTAAAGCGCCAACAGCGAGCAGGAAACAAGTGAGTGCTGACATGACAGATCAGCGCTGGCTTGCTCCTCTGAATCGGCCCGTGTAATAGGGCATTTATGCACACATATTTGATATGATCACTATATCTGTAGGTAACCAAATAGAAGATAACAGAGTGTTTATAAGGCTGGACTTAAAGGAGAAGTGCCATGAAATTCAAAAAAGAGAGGGAGGAAAGGGGGGGAAGAAAAATAATAAACAAAGTAAACTTATCAGTCCCCATGCCTTTATAGCACCGCTCTCTGGTTGCGCTAGATGTTATGTACCTGGCTCTTCCAGCTGCAACGCCCTGGCCCAGCTGAGTGATTGCCTACTGAACCGGTCAATGACTGGGGCGATATCCTGCCCCAGTCACTGATTGGCTGAGCAGGCAATTACTCGGATGGGTATTTGACGTTACATGAGGGGCACGAGGACTTATAAATTTACATTGTATATTTTTCCGCACCCCCCTGCCTTCCTCCTTTGGAAACTTTTGCAAGAAGGTAGGGGTAGGTGGGAATATAATAAACAAGCCCCACAGTGCTGCGGAACAGGCTCACTGACGGCCACCAGGCTCCAGTTTCTCCCGGATTCCGGTGTCATCACCCATGGGAAAGGCCCGCACAGCCAGTAAGTGACTGCAGTCGTGTCCCGCCCCAGTCACTGACTGGTTAAGCAGGTATTCCTTAGTCGAGTCACGACATTGTTTGACCAAAAACTGCAGGAGACCAGCGGGGGCACAGTGACAGGTGAGCAAAATGATGTTACATTGTTCTGTGCAGCTGATTCGAAGATATCCTCCATATTAACATCGACAATAAGTAGTCCTCTCCATTATGTGCATGAGCCCAGTAGTCCTGGATATTCATGAGAAGCAGAAAACCATGCTCACCAGCCGATGATTGTCTATCCATGCTGTATATAGGCAGTCAATTCTCAATCAGCAGCTGGAGGGCACGAGGGAGGGATGCAGCAAAAATCCTATTCTCCTGCATATTAGGAGAACAGCTGAACAGAATGATGTAAGTAATACATCTGTTCAGCATTTATATCACTAGTTTATGCCGCCCTCATTTAAGGCAGTATAAACCTAGTGACCAATTCCTTTTAACTTGGGTTACAGAAAACAGAATCAATGCAAACAGTATTGTTGTGTGTATAAGCGAGCAATTAAAGTGATACTGTCATAGCCCCAACTACCCCCCCCCCTTACTATCACTTAATTTTCTCTGTGGACAGGGTCGCCTAGGTGGGGCTTAACAGCAGTCCACATCTCCTGTCTGGAAAGAGGGCCTAACTCACTGTGCATCGAGGAAATGAAGCAGAAAAAAAAACACATATATAGTATAAATTATTTGTTTGATCTGGAGATTTATTTTAGTTTTAGACCCTCAAAATTAGTTACATAGTTAAAAAAAAAATTTGAACAAAAACTTTAAATAATCATGGAAACCAGTAATAAAACAAAGCTTTGGGCTTGAACTAATATAACAGTCAAAGCTTTTTACCTCAATAAGAAAACAATGTTTTATCAATGTTAATTAATCACCACTGTTGTTGCAAATTGCAACAAAGGCCATGATTAATTGATAATTTACATTGTGTGAATGTGGCCTTGTACAGCCCCAGACAAAGGCATCTTTCTTTGCTACGTGCTGGATCATTGTTTTCCTTGGACGTACAGCCCCGTACAGCCCCAGACACCCCTGGCAAAGGCCTCAGGCTGCACTGACAATGGATCGGCTCCTTGTGATCTCACCTATCCGGATCACTGGATCTCCAATGAGGAGTGTAAAAACCATTCAAATGTCGTGGTCAGTTTTGACAGGGGCATGTAAATGTTTAAATAGCTGGCACGAGCAATTGCTTTGGCCGGCTATTGGCTGCAGTCCCCAGCTGGTGATAGAAGCCAGAAAAGTTGTTGTGTCTGAAGCAGGCTACACTGTCAATGGCACCAGGATTAGTATCATTAACTGGTTATATAATTCCCATCATGTCCGTATCATGCTAGCCAAAGCCTTTTCTGTAGAGCTTTTGCTGTAGAGACAACAGCTGTAAAGCCAAAGGTACCCCATCCCTGTTATATGTTCTTGTGTGCACTGATTGCTAAGGTAATGCTTGCCATCTTCCCTGGTCCCTTTGCTGACTCCATATCATAAATAGGTGGGGAAATGCTAATGTTTTCTTTAGGTGTCCCTTTCATTTGTTTCATTAGACAAACATCTCATTTCACTGCAGACTAATGTACAACCAGTGAAGTTGCAGCACCTGCTGCTTGCACTCCCTGTTCATTAGGGATGCTGGTGAGGTAGATTAAAGGGGCTGGTCAGAGATGGTGACATCGCTCAGGGGGCAGGGAAAGAGCTCAAGCCTCCTGTGACATCAGAGGATAATGCATTGCCTCGGGAGCTGGAGACAATACACATTTTGTAGTTCTTCTATTTTTCATTTCCAGGTCCTTTGGGAGTACTGCAATATCTTACAGTGGCTTTGGCAGCAGATAAATGATGAGCAGAAGGAAAAGGAGATAGCCCAGTTACATGTTGTACATTGTCTTCTTTGCTTATAGAATACAAGAGATGACAGCAGCAGGGGACCAGGGGCTGCAGTAAGGAGGTGTACTGTGGGCAATGGTTATATGACTGTTATAGGAAAACAACCAGTTTTCCTGAATGAAAAAATCATATATTGTGTGTGTGTGTGTGTGTGTGTGTGTATCTATCTATCTATCTATCTATCTATCTATCTATATATATTATAGAGAGTTAAAGGGGTACCCCACTTAATGAAATTTAACCTTGTTCAAGCCCCCCTCATAATCTAAGCTTTTTTGTAGTAGGTTTCAGTTACATCCTGATTTACACCCTGACGCTGCTGAAAATCTTCCCTGCCTGGTCCACATGATCTCCACTCCTCTGTCCTTCCCCTCCCTTCTGAGACAAAAATCACATGACCTTGGTCTTTCCTGTTAACAGGCAAGCTATAACACCTCATCTCCAACCCCGCCCACCACCGACATCCCACCAATCTGTGAGCACCTGGTCAAGGGTAGAGATGAGCGAACCTGCCGGATTTCTGGATAGTACGAACCAGAAATCTCTGCACCTGACTCGGCATCTGACTCGGCATATGCCATAGGCTGTATCCCAGTATTCTAGGCGTTCCTTATGTTATATCCCCCCGCTGCACGGAGACGGCAGACAGCGGGAGTCAGATGCCAAGATTTCTGATTCGTTCGAACCAGAAATCCGGCAGGTTCGCTCATCTCTAGTCAAGGGGTATGGCAACATCAGAACAGTGACAGACTCCTGAGCAGTAGAGGGTTAATAAAACTGTTTCATCTATTTCTCTCTCTTTCTACTCTATGTAGATGGATATGTGGCCCAGGGTAAGCTTGTCTGTCACTATTAAGAGTTAATTAATTACCTATATCTGACAGAGAATGCCAGTAGTGCCAGCACACAATATTGCTAGTTGTCCAGCAGTGAGAGAGTTAACAGCAACCAGGAAAGGAGTCCAGTCAGTGTTCTGTGAGGTAAACTGAAGCACACCTGTGTGTATGAGGCAGAAACAGTGAGGAGGACAGATTATTGTGGAAACAGAAGCCAGAGATCACAGCACAGGAGCTGGAAGGGGAGAGAATTCCGCCCAGTGGGAATCAGAAGGATTACAGGATAGGACTGGTGAAAATCAGGTACCTGTAAGTATCCGCCCTGTGAGAAGGAGCCGGGCTGTGTGGGTGCTAGGAAGCATTTCAGTGGAATGAATATTCCGCTGAGGATATGTAACCCCCATAGACCTTCACACTACATGGATCAGCAGCAGATTTCGCTGCAAACTCGCTGCGTGAAATCCGCTGTGGATCCGGTACGTGTGAAGCTACGTACATTAAAACAGAAGCAGATTGAGCCAGCAATGGGCGGGTACTTGGCAGTTGGCTTCTTGGCAGATTGCCATCCTGCTGCGTGTATGTAAGTGACCGCCCCCTTAACAGCTGGCCGAAGCACACATTACCTGCTCCAAACTCCGGCTTGCTTCTCGGCTGGACGTCCCATTCAGCCAATCAGTGCACTATTTGGCCCCGCCGCTGTGCAATGATTGGCTGAGCGGGACGTCCGGACGCCGTGAGCCCCCGAAGCAAGCCGGAGTGTGGAGCAGGTACAGTATGCTCCGGCTGGAGGGGGGATAAAGGGGGCTGTCACTTACTGTACATACTCACAGCAGGATGTCAATCCCGCTACGAGTATGTATTCTCCATGACAATCACAGGCAAGGGATCTGCAACGGATTTCGCTGCAAATCCGCAGCATGAAATCCGCTGCAGATCCGTTACATGTGAAACTGGCCTAAAGTCATTTTGTGAAAGGTAAACGGCAACTTGAAGAGCATTAATATTTTTTTTTGGAACACCCCTCTCTCACACACACACACACACACACACACACACTATTCTTGCACCGACCAAATTGTGCAAGACCGTTAAACAAAAAACTGTCAGTACAAAACTGCTGTATTGTAAAATCTGTCCGAAAGTCTTTTTGAAGACTAGGACAAAAAAAAAAAAAAAGAATCTAGACAGTGGGAAGTCATTTCAAATGGATAGCCAAAGGCTTCTAAATGTCGGAGTTCTTAAAAGACCTAATGAATTGTAGAATTGATATAAGCAGGCTGGTGCATAAGGCAAAATGGGAAAGTAACAGTGTCTACTGTCTTGCCAAAGCACATTGGCCATTGTGACCTTTTCTTCTGGCAAGAGCAGATGTTAGCTTCTTTTAAGATATAAAGTTTTCTTAAAAGATATAAACATCAAAGGATAATATTGCAGTTATGCTTTTTCTTTGCAAAGTAAGTGTCCATGAGAAATGGATCACTACTGATGTAATATACAATCCTGAAGACTATTCAATCAATGGTAATTGAGCCTGGAGCAGGTCTAGAACAAGTACACTATGAGGCTATGTTCACACGTAGTATGAGACCGGATGGGTCACGGAACGGCCGGTCTCATAAAAGATCATCCCAGCCGGTACAGCAGTACAGTAAAGTATGAAGATATGAACTTAACAAGTACAGCTATGTTCACACGTAGTATGAGAGCGGCCATTCCGTGACCCGGCTGGGTCACGGAACAGCCAGTCTCAGAAAAGATCATCCCGGCGCTGCTGTGTTCTGCTGCAGGCGCATCCATGCACACCTCAATCAGAACTCCCAACTGCACACTGTGGAGAATGCGGCCGGAGTCACTCGCTCCATAGTGTGCACTGATAGGGTTTTCTGCAGCTGCTAGGGATCCCAGACGGAAGGTATACCCTGTGTATACACTCTGGCCGGGATTCCCCCGGCCTGCAGCACCACGTAGGTTCTGTACCAATCACAAGCGTTGCAACAACGGCCTCGATTAGCACGGAAATTACGTTGTGTAAACATGGCCTAAAGGGTTGTCCAGAGGTGATGTCAGGTTGTGTGCAGTATTGCAATTCAGTTCATTTCACTTCAATGGAACTAAGCGGCAAAATCATATCCCAACTGGAAACAAGAGTGGTTTTGTTTCTGGAAGAAAATGTTTATGTTTATCTAAGCCCAAAGGCTCTATTACACGAAGCGATTAACGTCCGTATTTGGCCGATAATCGCTGCGTATAATAGTAGACAACGATCAGCCGACATGCACGATGTACGTAGACAGCAGCAATCTGCTGCCCTTGCTCCGTGTAATAAGAGTGGTGGCAGCAGACCGCCATTATCTACTATGGGCTCAACCCGCCCCCCCCCCCTCCCCAGCGATCACCCGGGCACCCACACACACACAGCCTCCCATGAACCCACACACACATATTGGCTCGCTGTCGGCGTGTGTAATAGCACCATTAGTAAGCGGGAAACGAGGAGCAAGTGAGCGCTGACCTGACAGGTCGGCACTCGCTTGCTCCTTCTAATCGCCCCTTGTAATAGGGGCTTAAGGGTCCTATTAGCCAAAGTGATTTTTAACGATTAACGATAAACAATCACAAACAAGATTATTGTTAACCTATAATCATTCACCATTACACAAAACCATAGTCGTTAATAAAATCACTTACTCCATCTGATCCAAGCAAAAGAAGGAACGATTTGGAATTACGCTGAACGATTAGGGGGAGATTTATCAAAGGGTGTAAAGTTTAGACTGGTGCAAACTACCCACAGCAACCAATCACAGCTCAGCTTTAGGCAGTGCTGAAAGGAAAGCTGAGCTGTGATTGGTTGCTATGGGCAGTTTGCACCAGTCTAAATTTTACACCCTTTGATAAATCTCCCCCTTAGTGAACAAATGTGGAATTACAGCAAACGATTAACGATGATTGTAGGGTCAGATCTAAATAAACGATGAACAATGCACAAACAATTTTTCGATTGTTGCCTGCACTGACACGGAACGATTATTGTTTACATTAAAACGATATGACGATTATCTGCATGATAATCGTTTCGTGTAATAAGGCCTTATGTTCCCACTATGTATAAACAATGGCCGTTATTTGGCACTCAAAACAACAGCTATGAAAAATTACATTGAAGTCTATGGACTTCATTGCATTATGAAAAGAATGACCGTTGTTTAAATTGAAGACAATTTCGTAATTCCGAAACGCGTGACCTCACAGAATTCCTGAACATGTAACCTCACAGATTTCCAGAATTGTATGAGATAGCACGTTGCAAAATTGTGTGAATAATTCACCCACAGCACAGATGAAGATTTTTTTAGTGTAAGAGCAGTGAGACTATGGAACTCTCATGATGTCGTCATGGCTGATTCATTACATAAGGGAGGCCTGGATACTTTTTAAAAAATATATATATATTACAACCTATGGGCACTAGATCCAGGGACATTAATCCAGGAATTATTCTGATTGACATTTTGGAGTCGGGAAGGGATTTTTTTTCCTGGTGATTGGGCAGTTGGCATCTGCCTCATGAGAGTTTTTGCCTTCGTCCGGATCACACCAGTAGAATTAGGTTGAACTTGATGGACTCTCAATGGATTGTCTTTTTTCAATGTTATTAATTATGAAACTATTTAACCATTTCGGACTGGTTGATCTCACAGGATTGCAATGCCCATTTGTGACATCACAGTGATCCAGTATAACATTACAATTGTGAAATCACACTACCCCATTGTGGCACCACAGCCAGGTATGTCATATACCCAGTTTAAAGAGGAAAATCCCTTCTATCAGCGGTCAGCGGGACCTGGGAGCAGTGCAACGAAGGCAAGGGGATGGGTAATGGTCCTTTTACACTGAGCGATTATCGTTTGAATTTTCGTGATAGCGATCGCATTCAAGTGACAATCGGCTTGTGTAAACACAGCGAACGATCAAGCGACCAGCGAGAAATCGTTCATCTTGGTCTTTAAACATGTCCTCAAATCATCGTTGGTCGCAGATCACTTCGTCTAAACAGTCTTTCACAGATAAATCCTAGTGCGTGAGATGGCCTTAAAGGGGTATTGCGGCAGCAAACAATTATTAACAAAATAACACACATTACAAAGTTATACGTACAACTTTGTAATGTGTATTATGTATGTGAAGGGGGCCATTCACATACATAAGATACATAACAAAGTTGTATAACTTAGTAATGTGTGTTATTTTGTGAATAATTGTTTAGCGCTCTAAGTGATTATAAAATGATCGTAAAAAACGATTTATCAACAATTAATCTTTCCGTCTAAACGCAGAAAGGCATAAAAACCAAACTGTTACTTCGAAATCGTTAAACGATCTATTGGGCAAATTATCGATCCGTGTAAAAGGACCATTACTTTAGGTTGTTTATTATTTTCCTGCACCCCACACCCTCACCCCCTTGCCTGCTCTTCTCAAAGTAGGTTTGACTTTGTTTTCAGTCTTCAATGATTTCCATTAAAGTCTAAGGAAACAATATCCATAGTTACCACCATACAGAAGATCAAATTAATGTTTGTGTCATTAAAGGAGAAGTCCGGTGAAAATTTTTATTAAAGTATTGTATTGCCCCCCCAAAAGTTATACACCAATATACACTTGTTACGGAAAATACTTATAAAGTGCTTTTTCCCCTGCACTTACTACTGCATCAAGGCTTCACTTCCTGGATAACATGGTGATGTCACTTCCTGGATAACATAGTGATGTCACTTCCTGGATAACATGGTGATGTTACTTCCTGGATAACATGGTGATGTCACCTCCTGGATAATATGGTGATGTCACGACCCGACTCCCAGAGCTGTGCGGGCTGTGGCTGCTGGAGAGGATGATGGCAGGGGGACACTGAGGGACACAGGGCACTGGAGGGACACTGAGCATCCCTCTGCCATCATCCTCTCCAGCAGCCACAGCCCACACAGCTCTGGGAATCAGGTTTTGACATCACCATGTTATCCAGGAAGTGACATCACCATGTTATCCAGGAAGTGACATCACCATGTTATTCAGGAAGTGACATCACCATGTTATCCAGGAAGTGAAGCCTTGATGCAGTAGTAAGTGCAGGGAAAAAAAAGCACTTTATAAACATTCCCCCGTAATAAGTGTATATGGGGGATTTGTAAAAGTTTTGGGGGGCAATACAATAACTTAATAAAAATTTTCGCCGGACTCCTCCTTTAAGGGTGCCTTTAAACAGAGAGATTTAGCTGTGATAAGTCTAAATTTAGATGTTGACCCGTCTCTATGGAGAAAAGTCAAATACCCAGGATAAAGGATGGTTATCAATTGATAGCTAGAGCTGTAACCTGCAGTATTACCAACTCGTCACTTATAAATCACGGACACAGATAAGACATTGTATCATGATTATAAGCCTGGATAATTGGCCCAAGTTTTATTATGGTAATCACATTTTATAGACAGAATATGGGGCGGTACTACTCATTCATATGAAATATGTAACATCCAATACAGGCGGGGTTCCAAGTCACAAGACACATACATGTCACACTCTGGTAGGCCAGTCCATAAATGGTCAGTAGCATCCTGTACTGCGCAGTCAAGGTAACACAATGTTTTATTATTAAAAAATTGTTTATAGATTACTGGCTCTCTTCTCCTTGGGTATTGTGACTATAAATGATAACTTTCCAGGAGCTGTTCTCATTGACGTGCTTCCAGCATTCCTCTTCTTCATCCAGAACATCTCTCTGTCACCCTCTGATCACGCTCTGATCATCTCCAGTCTCTTCAGAGGGCAGTATATATAGGTGTAGTCATGTAGGTATGGTGCAAGTAGGTAAAATCCCAATACCTGGCCTTATCAGCTGACAGATTTTTTAAGCCAAAGCCAGTAACAAACTACTGTATAAACAGGTCATAAAGGCTGAGCTAAAAAAAAACTGAGATTTTTTTCCTCTTTTCAAATCCATTCCTGGCTTTGGCTTCAAAAATCTGTCAGCAAAATCTCCCTGCCTAAAGGGTCCGTTACTACTACACTATTTTTTAGTAGAAGTTCATGTAAATTCCTTCTCGCAGCTTTGTCTCTTTTTGCATAGTGCAATCTCTACTCTATTCCCTATAAGTTCTGCTCCTGCTGCCTGTCACATGTAATGCTAGACAGGGTGTGTGCTCATAGATGGGCGTTAACCTCAGTTCCTCCCACAGCTCTCATGCAGAGTACATTGTGATCCTTATCCCACCCCTTTTGAACTCTGCTATTGCTATATGTCGCTCTGACTGCTTTTGTTCACTAGAACTCCTCCCGAGCTCTCCTGCTACCTCTGTCCCTCTCCTAGGGCTGTGTTCTCATGTTTGCAACTTTATTGCATTTCTTTGCGTACATGGTTAGAACTTAATTATTTTGCCTGGGCTCTGCCATGTGATCATCATTGCTGGATTGGGGCTGGGTACACTCAGTATGATACATAATGAAATGGAATCAACAAACTTTACTACATTATAAGTCAGTTCACAAATGCTAATGCAGGAATGCAGCCGAACAGGTCTGCGAGGCACATGGAGCGGACTTGTGAGCTAGTATTTTTATATTAGGTATTTTTGGATTACGGACTATGAAAGTGCTATTAATTTGCAAGCACTTTACTAGGTGTGTTAGAGGGGTGTATGGCTGGATTCACACTGCGTTTTTGCCTTCCGGTTAACAGATCTGTTTTTAAATAGTTACTTTAAACATATATAAAAATAAAGGATTTGTTTTTTTATTTATAATGGAAACAGATGCACACAAATATATAATTTTTTTCTCATTGAACAAATATGTTAAACGGACTGTAAAAACGAAGTGTAAACCCAGGCTGGGTTCACACTGCGTTTTTGCAATCTGTTGTTTGTTTGTTTGTTTTTTTGTGTGTGCATCCGTTTTGATCCATTTCTCCATTGACTTCCATTAATTTATAAAAAAAAAAAAAAAAAAAAGGTCAAAACGGATCCGATATCTTTTTTAACGGACACAAAAATGAGGCTGACCACGTTCTTATGTACATAAAAAAAGGAGAGTTTTGACTCTGTTTTTATCATAGAAGTCAATGGAAAAACGGATTAAAATCAATGCACATAAATGCGTCAGTATTTTTTAATCCTTTTTTCGCAAAAAAAAAAATCCCAAAAGTGCGATGTGAACCCAGCCTAAGGGCCCTATTACACGGAATGACTAAAATATCGTTATATTGTTCGAATTTAAAACGATAATCGTTCTGTGTAATTGCAGGTAACGATCGAAAAATCGTTCGTATGTCGTTGATCGTTGATTAAGATCTGAACCTAAAATCATCGCTAATCGTTCGCTGTAATTCCACATTCGTTCGCTCAAGTTCCGCATTTTTTCACTAATCGTTCAGTGTAATTGCACATTGTTCATTGTTTTGCTGGGATCAGATGGAATAAACGATCATAGTAACAATCGCAATAACGACTTTCATTCTGTATAATACGGGGAACGATTTCAGGTTAACAATAAACAATCTTGGTTGCGATCGTTTATCATTAGTCGTTCATCGTTAAAAATCGCTCCGTGTAATAGAACCCTAACACATGCTGCCGTGCAATCATTGATGTATGACCACAAGGTTTGCCTGATATCCCATATCTAAGCAAGCTGTTTAGATAAATAGGATTCTTTATATACCAATAGCAACCAACCAGAGCTCAGCTTTCATTTGATCAGTCTATGGATGTGCGCAGCCCATGTGAGCAGAGGAGCCAAGCGCGCCATGTGTTTACACATCTCCGTCTTCAGTTACATAATGAGGCAGGAGCCAATCAGAGTGCGGGGGTGTGTGGGTGGGGGAGGAGCTTCTACAATGACTGGGAACTTCCCCATCACACCCTTCTCGTATCATCTGTGCTCAGCCCTCACGTGTGCTCAGCTTCCCCAGCACTATAGACAGCAGCAGCATCAGCAGCTATGGCGTGCAGCAAGATGTCTCCAGCCATGAGGCTAGCTGCCAGCTTCAGGTGCCCGTTCACACAGTCAGTACGGATGAGATCTACAGCAGCTGCAGCCAAAGCAAAGGAGCAGGCAGCAGAGGATGGAGCACAGGGGAAGCCATGTCTGCTGGGTTCCCAAGTAGATCACATAGAGAGAAGTGAGAACCTGCTCCATAAGCCTTGCCCGGCTGTCACTATGAATTTTGAGAACACGCAGGAAGCCTATAAGAGTAAAGCCACATGGGAGCTGCTCAGAAGTCTGATGGTGTTCTGGCTCTGCTCCATTGATTCCCTTGTAGACCGAAATCAGCAGGTAAGATGCCAGGGGGCGCCCATAGTATCCATGCTACCTGTAGTGCTAATATCCCATGTCTGTGCCAAGTCAGGAGCTTCACCAGCAGGCGACATGGCTACAGGGGTCTATGATCGGAGAACGTCCTGCCCCCGATGCCCCATCTGTTGGACAAATATATAGTATAAATTGGTCTAGGTCTGGATGTTCAGGCCTCTATCATTAGAATGAGCTTGAAAAAGTGTGAATTTAAAGGGGTTATCCAGCGCTACTTTTCCCCCTCTCTTGTCTCTAGGTAAGGTGTGGTTTCCAATTAAGCTCCATCTACTTCAATGGAACTGAGTTTTTGGCCATGTTTTTGTAGCGCTGGATAACACCTTTAAGTGGTTTCAATCTTCATTGGAGAGAGAAGCACTTGCTCTGCGCTTCTCCCAGCTCATTCCAAAAATCAGTGGGGTCTGAACACCCAGACGGGGACAGATCAAAACTTTTGTCTCTGCAATATGTGAAAAAGCTTTCAAATGACATGGATACTTGAACCTAGTTGATTCACGCACACAGGATCTGCAGCAGATTTGATGCGGCGTTTAGTTACATTGATATGTGCGGCATTAAATCTACAGCAGATCCTGTATATGTGAATGGACCCTTAGTGTGATTTCCAAGTGTATGTATACTATATACATATATGATGTGTCAAATAAGGTAATTCGACCAGTATAACACACAGGGTCTATGGCAAATATATATATACCTGGGTTCCTATGTTGTCCTGTCTTCCCAGTTTGACCTCCCCTGGGTGATGGGACAACCTGCCCTCTACTTCGCAGGTTGACAGTTAGCATCCATTGGTTAATAAAAACAATACTATTGCACTCAATAATAGTGTTATTGTCAAAAATCATAAGCAGATAATAAAAAATGTTATAAATAATGCCCCTTCATCTCCGCTCTAAACTGCTTTATCAAGCGGTGTATAGTTATATTGAAAGTCTATGGGACGTCCTGTATACAGAATTGCTGGAAGTACCATAGACTTCTGTTGTAATATCGTAGACGGCTCATGATAGCAGTTTAGAGCAGAGATAAAGGGCAAAGTGTGTGCAGCAGCGTTTACGCCCCTTAATATTAGTGATCGGTGGTCTCTCAGCACCTGGATCCCCAGCAATGCAAACGTCTGTCATCCACTATCACATAGCAGATGTTTGTTGAAATGATAGGTACGCTTTAAAGGGAACCTGTCAGCCCGACTGCCAGGGCAGAGCCCCGGATATTTACCCCTTCCTGGAAGTCCTGAACCCGGTCCCAGCACGAAGAAATCGCCACCCGAAGCTGTGCACGCACGTTATGCTGATCACTAGAGATGAGTCTGACGTCCATAGAAAATGAGTCATTTTCTATGGACGTCGGACTTGTCTCTGAAGGTTTGCGTAACGTGGGCAGCGATTTCTCAGCTCCGGGTCCAGGAGCAGGACTTTAAGGAAGGGGTAAGTATCCGAGGCTCCACCGGGGGGTCGAGCAGGCTCTGCCCTGGCAGTTAAGGTGACAGGTTCCCTTTAACATACAGTATAAATTCATTAAACAAAGGCTGTAGTTGCAGCCTTAATTGCTCTGGAATCCCGGCCGGAGTATATACACACTGTATACGCTCCGGCTGGGATTCTATGTGGACACACAAAAAACTGACATGTCAGTTTTGTGCGGCCGCTATTCATTGAATGTAAAGCGCGGCTCCGGCGCGTACTGCAATACCGACCAGGATGAACTTCACTGACATCGGCCGTTCTGTGTCACAGAACGGCCACTTTCATACAGCCTGTGAACCTGGCCTAAATGTGCACCTCCCTATTTATACATAGCATCGCTGGATGGCACTAGTGCGCAGCCTGATGAAGTATCACTGCCCCATACGGGCATCTTTCTCAATCCCATGCAAAGCAATTGTATAACACACCTCAAGAAACAGTAAGTGCCAGTGCCTGTCTTATCTCTAGTTAGTAGAGTGACACTTTAAAGTGTACCTATCACGAAGCACGCTGTCCTGAATGTGAAATCCATTCTGCAGCCGAAAGTTTGGGTATGCATGGAGATGACCACGATTGATCAGTGCTGTGCCTGACCACCATTGCGCTCATGCATAGTACTGGCCTACAGTAGCATGGTCATATCCATGGATGCCCCAACTTCCGGCCACAGAATGGATTTCACGCTGATCGGGTCAGCATACTTCATGACAGGCACACCTTAACAGGGTACTCTA
Organism: Dendropsophus ebraccatus; assembly: GCF_027789765.1. Classification (NCBI taxonomy): domain Eukaryota; kingdom Metazoa; phylum Chordata; class Amphibia; order Anura; family Hylidae; genus Dendropsophus; species Dendropsophus ebraccatus. The sequence goes on from NC_091456.1 coordinate 27,455,573, forward strand.
TCCCATCTTCACTTCTGAGCAGCTCTGCTGCCGGAAGTGTGTTGTCCCGACATGGCTGTGTCCCAGCGCTGCCACTCTTTGCTGTGACTTCTGCTGCAGTGGCCGTCTTTTCCTCAATGTGTCGCCCTCATCTTCAGATGCTTCAGACGTCTTTTTCGGAAGCATTTTTTGGACCAGTTAATCCAATCTCCCAGTTCTAATGGTGGACCTATGTTTATTCAATCTCTCCCGACACCCTACACTTGTCTCTCTCAAATATTATTTACTAGAGATGAGCGAACCTGGAGCATGCTCGAGTCCATCCGAAGCCGAACATTCGGCATTTGATTAGCGGTGGCTGCTGAAGTTGGATAAAGCCCTAAGGCTATGTGGAAAACATGGATATAGTCATTGGCTGTATCCATGTTTTCCAGATAACCTTACAGCTTTATCCAAGTTCAGCAGCCCCAGCTAATCAAATGCCGCGGATGGACCCGAACCCGGTTCGCTCATCAGTTTTTACCCATTGTATCACGCATACTATACATGCTGTTCAACATATTAAATTAGTGTAATTTAGGTAGGTGTAACAGCATACCCCTAATGTACAAAAATAGTTGGATCTCCCTAGAAATGGATCCCACATCTTTTCTAAACATTCTATCTAGAGCATGCTTGAGTCAGAACGCTCTGGGGTTTAATATCTGTGACTGAAGAAGATGGATGCAGCCGTAGGGGGTCCTGGAAATGTGGATACAGCCTGTATCCATATTCTCCATGACTCCCTAGGGCTGCATCCAACTTTTTCAGCCACGGGTACTCAAATTCCAAGCGATCCGACTCGAGTCACGCTCATCTCTAATTCTGTCTCTCGTATTCTTGGAACCACAATATGTCAAACACAGGAATTTTGAGAATTAAGAAATGTGTGGAGGAGTTTTACCCAAAATGCTACACCATTTAATCCTTGCTACGTATTTACTCATCTTGGTTCTCTTGGGATATGAAGTCATTTTCTATTAGTATTATTGCAAGCGAACCCATGATAAACTTAATGCCATAGCATGCTGTATCAGAGAAATCCAAGATGGTTCTAATTAGACATGAGCAAATTTACATTATAAACAAAGCAAAGTGCTGTCTTTGCTCGGCACTCAGCTTATACGCCGGCTGCCTTTAAGCTCCACGCTACTTCACCCCGGGTGCCTGGTAAAGCTGGATCCAGTCCTGGGAAACTTCAAGCTTTTTCAGGCACCCGGGGTGGAGCAGCAGGAAGCGGCACGGAGATTAAAAGCAGCCGAGTGCCGAGCAAACAAATCACTTTGCTTTTTTTATAATGCAAGTTTGCTCATCTCTAGTTCTAATCGCCTACATGCCCCTAGTATGATCTATTGAAGTATATTGCATACATGAAAGGATCAGTCACTCTGACATCTCCCAGTTTATAGATAAATTCTGAAGTGTTTCTGTTATGACTGGGTTGAGGTGGCATATTTCTCCAGTTTGTCTAAATAGAAGGGCAAATACTGAATCCTAACCAGAGACTATGTAACAGGCCGGTGGGTTGCCTAAGGAGGTGCTTCTTGGGCCGATAATATACAACATGAGTGACCAGTAGAGATGAGCGAACCTCGAGCATGCTTGAGTCTATCCGAACCCGAACATTCGGCATTGGATAATTGGATAAAGCCCTAAGGCTATGTGGAAAACATGGATATAGTCATTGGCTGTATCCATGTTTTCCAGACAACCTTAGAGCTTTATCCAAGTTCAGCAGCCCCCGCTAATCAAATACCGATTGCTGTCAAAAAGCAGCATTAGGATATCAATTTTACGCTTGATAACAAATTTCTGTACCCATTCAGTGGTACACAGACGTTCCTATCGCCTTTTTGTTTTTAACGTACACTTAGATATTGTCATGTGTCTATGTCGGCCACTGCCCTGCTTAATCATCACAGATGCATCGTTCTCCAGCCCTTGAAGGGAAAGATGTTCCTGTTTAGAGAACACTGTGTACAGTCAAAACTATTTTGTGGTTGTTCAACTTGTTTCCTTACTAGTTTCCTTACTAGTTTCATAACAGTCTCAACCAATGGAACATTCAGAACTGGAGTAGAATATTCATTCTACATAGCAGAGGAAATATTTGCCTCTAGGGATTTTGTCTGTAACTTCTGATTCGTGACCATTTGGCCATGCGGCTGCTTCATTACTGTGCTGCGAAAATTCAAATGCATTCCCCGCTCCTAGCATGATATTAATGTATGATGCCGGGTGATGAGTCCGTTACAGGGCTTTCCTGCTGTTTCTGGCTTTGGCTTCAAATCTTTGGCAGATAATCTTTCTGTGAAAGGCCTTATTCACACATTCAGTAATATTTTCTAGTCCTGAAAAAACCCGCTAAAAATTACGGATTGGACATTCGTAGTACATCTGTATTGCATCCGTATTTCCGTAAATTCGTTTTTACTACTGACTGCTTTATACAAGTTAATAAAGTTGAGTAGGTTAAAAAAAAAATAGCACCAGTTTGCTCAACCCCTAAAATAAGTCACATGATCGCTTGTCAGCCTGTGGTTGCTTCAAAACAGAACCTTGTGACCTATGAGCCATCCGTATTTTTTAACGGGAATACGGAAATACGGATGCCAAACGTGTTGCAATCCGTAAACAATCCGCAAACAATTGATTTCAATGAGAGGATCCGTAAAAAAATCTGGGTCCGCACTAGGACATGGTCTCTTTTTTTTTTTTTTTTTTCGGCATTGATTTTCATCCGTTTCATCTACTGATTGATGTGCATTACGGGACGTGTAAAGAAGGCCTAAATGGACCCTTATGCTCCAAACATGTGACATGACGTGTGGGCTTATACGATCTGATCAAAATGTAGCTAACTCCTGAAGTTTGTGTTGGTTCTACTGAGAAGTGGATCAGTGTATAGCATGGGGATGTGCGGCCCTGTGTGGTTTTCAGAGTAGAATAGAATTCCATTTTAAATGTATCCCTTGTTTGTCTCACCTTGGTTTTATATGTACACAGGCCCTCCTCAGATATTATAGATGCCATTGTAGTCATAATCCCATCACATCAAGACTGTACAGCCTTAATTTGTAGACATTATTTCCATAGAGTATGTATTAGATACTGTACCTGTGAATTTCTCATAGAACTCAGCATTATTAGGAAACAGATTGGGTGTGAGATGTGATCTCATACCACATGGAATTATATTCATTGTATAATACTCAGGAAGTGGAATCAAAAAGGTGCATTAGTCTCCAGTTACACCTACTCACAATGACTATTTTTTTCCCTTAATCCATTGGCATATTCAAGATATATCCCTTATTACACCTCTCAACATCATCAGATGTGAACACCCTATTAGGGTACCTCAAAAAGTCATATTATAATGCCAGTGTGGCTAAAGAAGAGAAACCTGGGGCACTCATTGACTCCTATATGTAAAATGTCATTTTTATTATTCCATTAAAATATGGTAAACCGGTCAGGACACGCAGTTCCCAGGCCAATGGGGTAACATACAGGAGACGGTGAGTGCCACAGTTTTTTATTTTTTTGTATTAGTGCACCACCTTCAGTGCTCCTTTACTATTTCCTGTAACGGCTCCCTCTAGTGGCAGGCGTGTTCCTGTATTTATAGCTCAGCCTAGAGAATTCCAGGCTGATCACTTGAGGGTATATACAGCCCTCACCTCTGTGCTCAGTTGTTGGTGTGTTCCAGTCAGCAAACCATGCCTGTGCTCCCTGGCTATATGACACGTCCTGACTTCCTAGCGTTCTTTTAGCCCTTTGGTTTTTTTGCTCCATTTCTAATTCTCAGCATCTTGTTCTGGGCCCCTTTAGGTTCCACTCCTTGGAGAAGGCACAGCAATACTCCTCGGGGATCCACCTCAACTCCCCCGTGCCTAGTCTATATCCGCCACCTCAACTCCCCCGTGCCTAGTCTATATCCGTTACATTTCAATTAATATCCAAAAGATTGTGAATAATTTAATGCCGGTGGTGCTGGCTTTCTTGTTTATATTACTATAATATCTGTGCACACCATCCGATCCAACAATTCAACACCACACATGAGCAGCACTGGAGATATACAAAGGCTATATGAGTGCACCCTCTACCAGGCCCAGTCCAAGGTCTGCATGGAATACAAAAGAAATATCATTTAAGGCAGTACTATCACCAGTGTCCTTTATTCACATCTTTCTGCAACATTTCAGGGTAAACCTCAAGCAGTGACAATGCCAATAACCTCATATTTACAGGGGCGGATAACCTTTACCATAGGCCCCGGGCTGTTCACCAAGCCTGGGCCCCTAATCCCACTGTAACTATGGCAGCACTAGTGTGGTGTTCATAGTACGGGATAAATAATGTCATGACGCCCTGATTTGGGCAAAATTGCATTAAAAAACATATTATTTGAACATCACGGCAGAACTTTAGTCAGGAGACAATACTCTACTGAAAGTATAAGTCTTTTGGGGGGCCATGGACCTCGGGCTACCGCCCAAAACGGACCTATTATAATCCGCTACTGCATGCATATTTATTACACTCAACTAGGCAATTCAGGCTACATTCACATGTCCATGATAATATACAGCTCATATATATATATATATATATATATATATATATCATTAAGATACAGTGATCTCCGAGCACTACGCTACTGAACTGACAGTATGTCAATTGTTGCCGGATCCAGTCCAGATTTATTGCAATAAATCCATATATACTGTATATAAAAAAAAAAGTACTCAAAGGTGCTCGATGCTCGGACAAGCATCTTGTGATACTCGAGAAAATGGCATCATCCTTTTCTTGCATGTTTGGGTGCAATTTCTCAGCCAATAAACATGCAGGAGACTCTTTGGTACATCCTGTGATGACCTGGGACCCATACATGTCGATAGCAGCTATAGGTTGGCCAGATCAGATGACCCGGGCATATAAGAATCTGGGCACGCGGTGCTAGCCTCACATGCATGCTGGAAGAGATTAGGGACAGAGCTGCTGATTGTCAGGGAGAGAGTTAGGGAGGGAACTAGAGTTCCTGTAGGCAGGGATACTATATACAGAACCCAACAGCCCTTGTAAGGGCTCAAAATGTTTATTTTTTTTAGAGTACTCCAGACTGCTGGCTCGGACTTGCAGTACAGCTACCACGATTTCAGCAGCACACTGTGGTGATCGGCTGCTGACATAAAGGGGACAGCAAGTGTTGCATACAGACCTCAAAGAAGTCCTCAGTACTATTATATTATTTTGGGGCTGGTGCTGCTGCTGTTGTACATTATATTGCTGTGATTTGTAGTACAGCTGCATAGAACCTCACTGCTCATTGTCCTGTTTAAGAGGTGGCATACACCAAAAAGCACCACTTACACACAGACTCTATATGACTACCTACAAAAACCAGACTGACCAGTATCTGTTGTCATCTGCAGTCAGTCTGCAGGGTGTCTTGAGGTTGACCACCATGCTGTTGCCCAGAATTTGGCGTAATGGTGCGATGAGGCATCCAAACATGCTGCCCCTGCTGTTTCCTGTCCATTTCCTTGGTGTTTCCATCATTTTCTGAGGTTGACAGGTTTTCACGCAAGCTTCCCTGGGCCGAGCTTGGGTCCCCTGCAAAAATGCTCAAGTCTCCCATTGACTTCAATGGGGTTCGTTACTCGAAACGAGCACACAAGCATCAGGAAATATTTGTCTCTAGTACGGAGCACCCGAACATTTTAGTACTCGCTCATCACTAATAGGCATCTTTACAAGCATTAATTGTGACATTTGCAAATGTATGCCTATATAGGCACTTACCCCCTGAACCCTATGCCAGAGGATGTCATACGTAGAGAGAGTTAGGCTGTGGGATTTTATTGGTGCATGTCACCTGTGAATTCTAAAGTGCTGCAGAAACGCTGCCGCCATATAAAGCCCTTACTATGAGAAGCCGTGCGTACACCCAGAGAGTACTCTGTAAGAGCGGAGTGTTTTTCCAATCTCATACACCCTCTTTAAATCCATAAATGACTATTTCTGAAGTGATTCATGAAGAAATAATGTAACTTTAGACTGACAGCAATGAGAATGTGAGCACAAATAAACATGACAGCACAAGCAAGTTTAAGTATGTAAGTACACATTGCCTGGAGAAATCCTACTGATGGCCATTAAAGCGTTTCACCCTTAAAATCAAAACGGATCTGAAAAGATAAGTGCCTGGCGTTGTTCTATGTGAAGTTTTAATTTTTTTTTTCTTATTTCTCTTCCTCTCTCTCCAGCCTATTTTTATTATTCCTGAAATTTAAAGGGGTATTCTGGGGAAATGTATTTTCTTTCAAATCAACTGGTGTCAGAAAGTTATATAGATTTGTGATTTACCGCCTTCAGCTGCTGTATGTCCTGCAGGAAGTGGTGTATTCTTTCCAGTCTGACACAGTGCTCTCTGCTGCCACCTCTGTCCATGACGGAAACTGCCCAAAGCAGGGAAGGTTTTATCTGAGAATTTACTACTAGTCTGGACAGTTCCTTAAATGGTGGCAGCAGAGAGCACTGTGTCAGATGACTGGAAAGCATAAACCACTTCCCTCAGGACATACAGCAGCTGTTAAGTACTGGAAAGTATATTACAAATCTGCATAACTTTCTGACACCAGTTGATTGAAAAAAAAATAATTGCCAGAGTACCCCTTTAAGTGAGTCTTTCTTAGCATTTTTGGTTCCGTCAGTGGGCACACAAAACAGATCTTGACCAAGATTTCAAACTGTATAAAACCGAAGGCAATGTAAACTGCCAAGTTTATTTAATCTGGGCCATTGAAACCTTTAGCCAAACAGGAAATGTGTCATAAAAAATTCTAAATAAAAATCAACTACACTCATAAAAACAAAAAAAAGAAAGAATGTGCCAAGTAGTTTGTGGATTTGTTGTTGGAATTGAATGAAACTTTAAGGGGGAGATTTATCAAGCATGTTGTAAAGTGAAACTGGCTCAGTTGCCCCTAGCAACCAATCAGATTCCACCTTTCATTTTCCAAAGAGTCTGTGAGGAATGAAAAGTGGAATCTGATTGGTTGCTAGGGGCAACTGAGACCGTTTCACTTTACACCATGTATGATAAATCTCCCCCATTATATGTGTAAATGCAATGATATAGAAAGTCAAAAAACTTAGAACCTGCCAGGAGGGACCTATCACACACTACTGCAAAATTTTTTACTCAGATTTTCAGATCTCATGGATTTCTATTGACTATTGCGTGAAGCAATTACGGTCTGCACTAGGACCGTCCTATTTTTTTACAGCACAGATTGCAAATCTGTAAAAACGTGGATAGTGTGACTAGCCCCATAGAAATCAATAGGCCCTAAACGTGTCCATAATTGCGGATCAGCAATTACGGATAAGTTTGTGGAACGTGTGAATAAGGCCTAAGAAGATATTTTTTTATAAATAAAGTTAATTATAAAAATGTTAGGAATCATATAAGACTATAAAATGCAGGGCGATTGTATAAAACAGCAGTGACTATGTCATTTATGGGGTCAGCATTATTAAAATTATCATCCTGAGAGCATATAAAAATCTATACATAAGAATTAAGAAAAAAGCTTACTCTATTGTGATGAGTTTTCTGTCTTCTTATAGCTTCTCCAATTGTCAAGGAAACTTCTCGGACAGACCCTTTTTGAGACAATGATGAAGATGACTTTCTATGGACAGTTTGTTGCTGGAGAAGATCAGGAGTCCATTAAGCCTATTATAAGGCGAAACAGAGCGTTTGGCGTGGGGTCTGTCTTGGACTATAGCGTGGAAGAGGATCTTACCCAAGAGGAGGCGGAAAAGAAAGAAATTGAGTTAGTATCATTAAACTTTTTTTTGCTATTGGAGAGTCAAAAATACAATTCTGCAAACGTCCCATCATTTTCGACCATCGAATGTATATATTTTTTTGGGCTTTCTAGTTTGTCTAAAAATTTATTACTAATAATATTTACACCACACAAAGGACAAATAATGTTACATACTAGCAATATGTTACCCTGCAATACCCCAATGAAAACTACTGTATGGATTACCCCAAGGTAGTACCAATATTGGGATTACAGTGCAGTCAAGTAAAAAGGGAAAGCCAGGACTGTGTCATCACCCCCCCACCCTGTAAGTGATCAACCGGAGTGCCAATCCAGATCCACATGCAAAGGAACAAGAGGTCACAGAGGAGACAGAACTTTGGTCCAAACTTAGCAGTGTCTTTTATTTTAAATCCACACAAGTCGCAACGTTTTGGCAACATTTTACCTTTGCCAACGTGCCAATTAACAAAGACAAAACGTCATATCTTGTGAGCGGATTTAAGATAAAAAACATGGCTAAGTTTGGACCAAAGTTCTGTCTCCTCTGTGACCTCTTGTTCCTTTGCATGTGGATCTGGATTGGCACTCCGGTTGATCACTTACAGGGCGGGGGGGGGGGGGGGGGTGATGACACAGTCCTGGCTTTCCTTTTTTACTTGACTGCACTGTAATCCCAATATTGGTACTACCTGGGGGTACAGTGCAGTCAAGTAAAAAGGGAAAGCCAGGACTGTGTCACCACCACCACCCCACCCCCCCGGCCTATAAGTGATCAACCGGAGTGCCAATCCAGATCCACATGCAAAGGAACAAGAGGTCACAGAGGAGACAGAACTTTGGTCCAAACTTAGCCATGTTTTTTATCTTAAATCCGCTCACAAGATATGACGTTTTGTCTTTGTTAATTGGCACGTTGGCAAAGGTAAAATGTTGCCGAAACGTTGCGACTTGTGTGGATTTAAAATAAAAGACACGGCTAAGTTTGGACCAAAGTTCTGTCTCCGCAGTAACAGGTGGAGTCTTCCCTCATCAGAGTTATCCACTTTTGTTTTCCTTCTCCATTTAATCCAGGCCTTCATGAAGACTTCTTTTTTGCCATGATTTGGCCCTGCAGCATCTATAAGATATTTTCCCACCACCTTTCTAAGCTTCATACAAACTCACATCCATAGTGCCCCATTTAAGCCCCAAACAGGAGTTAGCCTCTTATGTGCCTCCACGCGGTAAATACCACCCATTTTGCCCTCACATTTTAATAAGATCCCTTCTGTGCCTCCACACTATTATAATGCCACCAAGTAAAAATATTAATAATGCCACTTTCTATGACCCAAGTAGTAATAGTGCCTCCTTCTGTGCCCCCAAATAGTAATAGTGTCTCCTTCTGTGTTCTTAAGTAGTAATGATGCCTCTTCTGAGCCCTCAAGTAATAATGATGCCTCTTCTGAGCCCTCAAGTAATAATGATGCCTCTTCTGTGCCCCCAAGCAGTGATAGTTCCCCCTGCAGTTTGTTGCTATGCCCTGCCAGATGCTGCTTGATGCAGACTGCAGGTCAATCTCATTAAACAGCCTGTGCCCAGCAGGCAGTCTAAGGGCACGTTCACTCTATGGAATCTGCCCGAATAAGATCTCATGGATTCCAACGCTTGTCCCCACGCTGGTTCTTTCTATGTTTTCTGGTCATTTTATGACTACCCTTTTTTTGACGGGCATCAAATTATGACCATAATCTCCAAAAACACAGCTGTCCAAAAAGACACATTGTAGGAGCATAGCCTAAAAGTGAATGACACATTGCAGAAAACTCGTAGCAGTTGATATTTGGATGCTTTTTATATTTTCAAAAGGGGGGAAAAATCATGAGCAAATGTTCATTAGAACATTACATTCACAGCCAATAACAGGCGAATGGGATATTTTTTGATGTTTCCCAAACTCCCATTAAAATGAATAGGAGCTGTGGAAGCTGTGTTGTTTAACTGCAAGCTACACTTTTTCTGTAATTCTGGAGTGATAAAAATAGCAAAGCTTGTAGTGCTATGTTTTTACCATAACATTGTAAAATAGTAACCATTTAAAAGAGAAGTGTGGTGTTTTCTAAAATCCTACAGCCGGCAGGGGGGGAATTGTTTACAAGTAGGAACTAACCTCTCCCCGGGCCCGTGGCAAGTGGTTGGACCGGCCTCGGGCTTCGAGATCTCCATGACTTGTCATGTCCCAGCTGGTGGACTGGCCATTCCAGTCACTGATTGGATGAGCAGCCAGTCCATCAGCCAAGACAGGCCTTCCAGCCGTCCCAAGACCAGTCTGGCAACTCACACGGGAAGAGGTAAGTTCCTACTTGTAATCAATTTTCCCCTACCGGCTGCCGAATTTTTTAAAACACTGGATTTCTCCTTTAAAAATGAATACGTTAAACGGTCTCAAAAAATGCAGTGTGAACCCAGCCTTAGCTGTTTTTTTAACGTCCGGTCACCATTTTTCTACAGATATGAAATCATGATTTTTTTTGTGACACAAATCTGGCCCAAACATTCAGTCGTTTCTAGTCAGTCAAAGAATCCATCTCTGCCTTGTATTGGGCAGGGTTCACTAGAAAACAATGTACTGAACAAGTTGTTCCTACCAAGTGACTTGTTAATGCCAAAATAAATGTATGTGGCTGCACTGGCCAAGTTTTCCTTCAGGAGCGGCAGCTGAATATTATTTCCAGCAACGCAGCAGATAAAGCTCTGAGAGTTGAATGTCATAGTCTATTTAGTTTATTGCAGTAGTGTGTAACGTGTGTTTTACTAGAAATTGCCCCAAAATTTGCTTTGTGTCTTTAAAATGAAATCTTTGATGAAAAAGATCTAAAAAATAATAATAAAAAAATTTTATTAATTAAAAAAAAAAATAGGTAAAAAATAACCCAATAAAGTCTCAATAGATATACAGAATATCCAGTTCCTTGACATTTCTGAAAGTTGTTCAAGAGATTCTATTGACGTACAGGTTACTGCTCCTGATATATAAAATGACAATATTTAGTCCTATGGTTCTATCTTCTAGTTATTTCACTGATCGCTTTTGCTTGGATCATGTTGGCATTGACTCACTGTATTGTTCTGAGATTATTGTCTTTTGTTTACTCTGTTGGTTTGCAGTATTCATTGAATTCACTGGATAATAATAGGTTTCTGTTCACATTGACCTAAGGATCAAAATGTATAATGCTGGCCATCTCAATAGCTTCCAGTATCCAGTCTCATGTTTGTTCACTCTGGTAAAGGGGTCAAGGGCATACAGTATGCTTACAAAATGTGGGACGTTAATTTACCAGATAAGGTGGTAGAAAACAACAGAGATGGTAGGGGAAAAAATGAATGCAGAAAGTCACAGTTTTAAAGCAAAGTGCATGGTTTTAATAAAAATTTTAACAGAATCTTTTAACTTTAAACATAGTATGCATTTGAAAGACCTAATTTGCCGATGTTGGTGTCGGGAACACTGCAGGCTTCAAGTGTGGATTTTATATACCGAGATTTTTTTAGATTAAACATAGGGGAGATTTATCAAACATGGTGTAAAGTGAAACTGGCTCAGTTGCCCCTAGCAACCAATCAGATTCCACCTTTCATTCCTCACAGAGTCTTTGGAAAATGAAAGGTGGAATCTGATTGGTTGCTAGGGGCAACTGAGCCAGTTTCACTTTACACCATGTTTGATAAATCTCCCCCCATATGATAAATGTCACTCATAGATTGTATAATAACCTCCAGGACCGGTCCAGAAATGGCCTGAAGGACCAGAGCCCATTTTTTTTTTTTTTTTTTTTATCTGACCTGTCTCATTTTATGTGGTTATACATCCATGATGCTATAACTCATCCAAGCAATTCTGGATGAGTTATAGCACGCGCACACACACACACACACACACTTACTTTCAAATCTCGAGTCTCCCATTGTTTTCAACTGGGCTCCTTATTCCAGTTGAGCACTCGAACATTGGAAAATACTCGGGCACTCAAGTATTTTGGTGCTCACTCACCCCCAGTAATAAGTACTGCCTTATAAGCGGTCACTAAATTGCTTCTCTATTAAGGAAGTAAGGCTGCATTCCAACGTTCCTTGATCCTGACGGATCACGGACGTGGAATGCATGTACCGGAGTCCCCCCGCACCCGGAGAGCATCTGTAATTAGATGCTGGGAGCGGGGGAGACTGTATTCATAAGCGCCGCGCTGTAGTAACTGCACCGCGCGGCTGATTCATTACAGCGCGGCGCTTATGAATACAGTCTCCCCCGCTCCCAGCATCTAATTACAGATGCTGTCCGGGTGCGGGGGGACCCCGGTACATACATTCCACATCCGTGGGAATGCAGCCTAAGAACATCTGTTTCTGTCATCGGCTGTCTAGAACCTTCCTAAAGGTTGGTTCAGGTCAGCTCCTTTTTCTGGAAAACCTGTTGTACAGAACAGTCTGGTTTGATTGGTTTTATGATTACACAGTTATATTAATTATCCAACTATTATAATATATTCACAAAAACATATTAGATAATCTTTTTCCTCTTTAGGTTGCCAAAGAAAATTAAAACAAATATGTACATAGGTTGTCCCGTGTATGCACAGTCCAATATGGAATAGGATAAAATGATTCATGCCAAATGACCAATTTGTTTATATATTTTAAAATAAAATATTTTTTACAGGTTGAACTGGTTTCACTATGATATTGTATTCTTTAATGTTTGTCATGGTTCAGGTTTGCCACTTTGTACAGCAAGTTTGCCATGCAGTAATGTAATCTATGGATGCAGCTGAGCTGGGGTGAAGCAGGTGACACTGCAGGAACACTGGGGGCAAGTGTCTATTATATGGACAAAATAAACTCCAGAGTGCTTTTTTAACCAGTGTTTGTACCGTATGATTAATAGTTGATGTACAGTGGCGCCTTGGATTACAATCATAATTCGTTCCGGGATGGTCCTTCTAATCCAAATCTTAAGCCAAAGCAGATTTTCCCATAAGAAATCATTGAATGCAGACAATTTGCTCCACCTCCCACAAACATTTATAACCAGCTGAATATGTGATATTATAAGTTACTGTACAGTATAGCAATCAGCATGTGGAGTATAATGTATAGTAAGGGCATAACACTTAAAAACAGCAGCAATTTGTAGATACAGGATGGAACTGCAGATGCCCATAATGCAGTAGTGTAGTACAACAGGCTAGTGAAGCAGAGCTGCTGTTAGAGGTCTGTTTGGTCCCATGACAGCAGTGGGGAAGGGGTGTGTCCAGCATGGACCAATCAGGAAGTGAGAATCACAGAGCTGTGCAGAAGGACAGTGACAGAAACTTTTCTATACAGCAGTGTGAATGGCTGAGTGTGAGTGCAGGCACATTATAGCAGCAGTGTGTATAGCTGAGTGTAAGGGCAGGCACATTATATCAGGAATGGAGAGGTTGGGAAACACAAGATTTGACAGAGACTGCAGGGAGCATAAAGGAATGAGCAGGACATATGTGGGCACACAAATGCAACACTCTCTGTCCGGGGAGAGAGGGGTTACAGCTATGGAGAGATTACCTGCACAGTCCTGTCCCCTGATGCAAGCCCCAGCCTGAAGTGGATCTGCTATGATTTAGAAAGTGAGGGAGACTTCCTTGGTCAGAGTACAGTGCTGTTAACCACACTATGCAGACCATGCCCCTCCTCTCCCACCCAGTACAAGGAGCTCTTAAACCAAAGCAATGCTTTTAAACCAAGTCACAATTTTGAAAAACTGTGAGCTCTACTTGCAAAGCGCTTTTAGTCCAAGTTACTCTTACCTCTGTATTCTGTAACAGTCCTTGTGTCATATACCATGTACTATATGTTGTAGGTTGAGCAGACAGACATCTGGAAAGGGAGACCATTAAGAAACAAGTAAAAAAGATGCACAGATGTAAATGTGAAATTCTGTCGGCATTTTAGCTTTTTGTAAACCGCGTATAAATAACATTTTATTGGCAAGAGGACTATTTATTACTCAGCATACAAAGGAAACATGTCGGTTTATTTTGTCTTAATTGGCAGGATGCATCTGAAGGGTGTAATGTCTGCCTTAAAGGGACGGTATGCCAAGATGAAGCCGAATTCTAGCACACAGTATTTACATGCTATTTTTACATTCCTTTGTGCAGATATTTGAGGGTGTTGGGAGGTGACAGAAGTTTTGAGAGGCAATAAATGAATTCATAGACCTTTATACCATGGTGACTTATGCAAATTGGCATCCTTATTGTACTTCTGCATCCCTGCAATAAATTCCTAGTCATCACAATCAGAGATGAGCGAATCACTTGGAAATTTTTGTGAATCGCATTCAAACAAATCTCATAAAAACAGGCAAACTATAGTAGCTGCAATAGTGGGACTATTATAGAATAGCAATTTGTTTTTGTTTTTCAAACAGCTTATGCTATGAAAATGTCAATCAGCCTGTCAATCATTTAATTTCCGCCATGGACAGTAGTGGACGTTGGGGGGATTAGCAGCGTAATATTAGTTTTCTCCCAGGACAGCAGTGGACTTTGGTAAATGAGCACCCAGTGAAGTATTAAGATGGACACTGTATTTCCTGTGACTTTCTAAGATGCACACCCAGCCCCCAGTGACTTCCTATAATGCACACCCAGCGCCCAGTTACTTCCTATAATGCACACCCAGCCCCCAGTGACTTGGTATAATGCACACCCAGCCCCCAGTGACTTCCTATAATGCACACCCAGCACCCAGTTACTTCCTATAATGCACACCCAGCCCCCAGTGACTTGGTATAATACACACCCAGCCCCCAGTGACTTGGTATAATGCACACCCAGCACCCAGTGACTTCCTATAATGCGCACCCAGCACCCAGTGACTTCCTATAATGCGCACCCAGCACCCAGTGACTTCCTATAATGCACACCCAGCACCCAGTGACTTCCTATAATGCACACCCAGCACCCAGTGACTTCCTATAATGCACACCCAGCACCCAGTGACTTCCTATAATGCACACCCAGCACCCAGTGACTTCCTATAATGCACACCCAGCACCCAGTGACTTCCTATAATGCACACCCAGCACCCAGTGACTTCCTATAATGCACACCCAGCACCCAGTGACTTCCTATAATGCACACCCAGCACCCAGTGACTTCCTATAATGCACACCCAGCACCCAGTGACTTCCTATAATGCACACCCAGCACCCAGTGACTTCCTATAATGCACACCCAGCACCCAGTGACTTCCTATAATGCACACCCAGCACCCAGTGACTTCCTATAATGCACACCCAGCACCCAGTGACTTCCTATAATGCACACCCAGCACCCAGTGACTTCCTATAATGCACACCCAGCACCCAGTGACTTCCTATAATGCACACCCAGCACCCAGTGACTTCCTATAATGCACACCCAGCACCCAGTGACTTCCTATAATGCGCACCCAGTGACTTCCTATAATGCACACCCAGCACCCAGTGACTTCGTATAATGCACACTCAGCACCCAGTGACTTCCTATAATGCACACCCAGCACCCAGTGACTTCCTATAATGTACACCCAGCACCCAGTGACTTCCTATAATGCACACCCAGCACCCAGTGACTTGGTATAATGCACACCCAGCACCCAGTGACTTGGTATAATGCACACCCAGCACCCAGTGACTTGGTATAATGCACACCCAGCACCCAGTGACTTGGTATAATGCACACCCAGCACCCAGTGACTTGGTATAATGCACACCCAGCACCCAGTGACTTGGTATAATGAACAACAGTTAACCAGTTACTTGGTATACTGGACAATGGCTTCACTGTTCCCAAGGAAAACCACCCACAATCAATCCTCCTCTCCTCTCTGTCCCTATCTCTCTGTATATCTCTCCCTGCTCTAACTGCCAGCTGCAACCTGCTCTCCACTATACACAGCCGACTGGCCGCCTCCAGGAGGCCAATCACCTTATATAGAGGAAGGGGGGGAGGTGCTGACTTCACAGTGGGGTTTACAGCTGATTGGACAGGCATAAGGGATTATGGATAATCCCTTGCTCCCACCAAAAGACAGTTATGTAAGCTAACATATGCGGCTGCCATGTTTTAGCAAATTTGCGAATCAAATCTGGAGATTTTGCGTATCATTACGAAGCAAATTTTATGCCTGATTCACTGCGACTCAGAATTAGTCAGATTTGATACGATTTCCCTTCACTGCATGGTTTGATAGAAAGTATCAATGTATTTTATTGAGTCTTGACTCTTTGGGTCAAAGGAACACCCAGACTTGACGACACAATGATAACAAAGCCTTACCATTCACTAACAGATAGTGAACCTTGAAAATGATGATTAACACTTTACCTCCACACCCAATTTTTATTTTTGGGCTTTTATTTTCTCCTTTTATTTTCTCCTTGTTACCTAAAAGATGTAACATTTATTTTTCTATCTGCAATAATAATTTTTGACATGTTATCAGATATATCAAAAGTTATTGATTGCAGCTGTTCTCACTGCTGAGACCCACTCTGATCCCAAGATACAGTTTGGTAAAGAGTGTGGCAGTGTGCTCCATTTCCCGATCGCCCGAAGATCCAACTAATTTTCTTCATAGACTATAAAGAAGCAAAAGAGTCGGATTTGAATGACAGCCGAAAAGTGACGCAAACTGCCATGATCTCTCCCAGAGTGTACTTTATCTTAGGATCGTGGTGGGTCTCAAAAGTGAGACCCACTGCAATCAATAACTTTTGTCTGATGTCATTGCAAGTGGCAATAACACTTTAACACAGCAGAAAACAGGTCGGACAAATAGGGTTGAAGTAACTGCAGAACCCTGCAAAACAACTTACTTTCTAGTTTTGTAATGTGAATGCAATTACTATAAATCACATTGACATCCATGTGGTATCTGGCTGCTGGGGGTGATTGGTGTAACTTTGGCCTTAGAGCTCCTAAATGTTTTTTCTTCTGTGCAGTGATTGGACTGAACACACACTGCAGGGAGAATATACACAAGCACTTGATTTCCCAACTCCAATACAGATGATAAATTATAGGCTGCCAAGCTGCTGTCTCTCATAGCTGTAAGCAGCACAACCAGAACTTCCTCTGTTTTCAGTGATCTCCGCAGTACTAAGCGAGTTGTGCGATCGTCTGTTCCGCCACCTATAGCTAAAAGGGGACTCCTGCTTGCTGTAAAAATGTTCTTGCTGTGTATTATTATTATTATTATTATTAATAATAATAATAATAATAATAATAATAATAATAATATTTAAATATAGATAGATTTATATAATTTTTTTTTTTTATTACTACCACCCAGACAAGGATACAACTGGATATTTAATGTGATAACATCTTCCCACTCATATGAGTCCCCTCCTGCATGAATGATACATGTATAGTGTCATTTCAGTAATAATTGAACACTTTAGGCCAGCAATCCTAGCAATATTTTACACCAATAGTCAAAGGTTTTATTGTAATGAGTTAAACTTAAAAAATAATAATAATAAAGGAAAAACGTTTGTGTCTTCCTATCTCTTCGTGTAAAGATGTCTTGTATTCAGGTCTGTTATTAGGCTGCTTTATAGTATAGATAAAATTATAAAAGTCAAACCGGGAGGGGACACAGTTGCGGCCAGTGATCGGCTAATTAAACAGATCCTGCACCGAACACACCTCCTAGAAAGCCCATAAGCGGAGAGAATAAACTAGAACTGTAACTATACAGCGAGAAATCTGGAGCGGCACTACTTTGGCTAGTCCTTATACCTGCTGGTTGTGATACTTTTAAAGTTAAACGCTTTACCGCTCATACAGCGCTAACAGTCAACATGAAGCACAGAGTAAAAAAAGAAAAGCGTCAACTCACCATTTCTTGTGCGGTTTCTTTATTTTGATGCTACGTGTATCACATAGTGTTTGGGAGAGTGTCTTACGGAGTTAGTTTCAGTAATGGCTTGTTTGGTGTCCGATTGACACGAAACAGGCCGTCGCTGAGACACGCTCTGTGCCACTTTCCCCCGAAAGCTATGTGACTAACGTTGCACTGAACCACACAAGAAACGGTGAGTTGACGCTTTTCTTTTTCTACTCTGTGCTGTAATGTTCATGGAATCCATGGAAGTTGGCATTTAGGGTACTATTACATGAAGCGATTATCGGTTGTCCTTGGCCAATAATTGTTTGTGTTATAAAACAATGATCAACCGACATGCACAATGTCGGCTGATCGCTGCTTTACAACAGGGACCAAAATCTCGATGTTGATGGCCTGCTGACCATGTAAGAGGAGGGAGGCATCACTCCGCTGCTATCTCCTATGGGCTCCCCAGGTGATCTAAAGATCGTTCGGGGAACCCCTCCCACAGCTCCCCATGGCCCTCCCGCTCTTACCCGCTCGCTGTCTGTACGTGAAATAGTGCCGACAGCGAGCTGGGAATGAGGAGCAAGCGGGCACTGACCTGAGAGGTTGGCCTGTGTAATACAGCCCTTACTCTGAGGCATCGTTAAGGCCCTATTGCACAAAGCAATTATCGGCCGTATTTGGCAGATTAACGACCATTACGGCCAATAATGGCTTCCTGTAATAAAAGGCAATTATCAGCCAAGTTTGATTTCGACTGATCATTGTCTTTTAACGTATAGAAACACAAAGGATTAGTAAAGCAATGATCTGCTGCTGACGCTCTGGACCGCCGCTATCTCCAGACCATGCACCTCTTCACACCCCCCTCACCACCACCACTGCTCGCTTGCTATTAATGGACGAGGAGCAAGCAATCGCTGACCTGACAGGTCAGCACTCGTTTGCTCCTGGAGATCCCCCTGTGTAATGGGGCTCTAGCAGACGTCTGCCATTTAAAGGGGTAATCCAGTGCTACAAAAACATGGCCACTTTTTTCCCCTACTCTTGTCTGCAGTTCATGTGTGGTTTGCAATTAAGCTCCATTTACTTAAATGGAACTGAGTTTCAAAACCTGCACCCAAACTGGAGACGAATGGTGCCAAAGTGGCCCTGTTTTTGTAGCGCTGGATAACCCCTTTAAAGATCACATAGACACTGGGCCAAAAACTTCTGATGCATCCTACAGATTTGTAACACACTTTTCACACTGCTCATGAAATTCTCTACACTTGAGTATCTTATGGACACAAACCTTGTTAGAGTACCTGAACCCCTGCAAAAGGGGTCACACTTAGAAGGGTCACCATTCACAACACTACATCATAGGAGGAGATGCAGAACTCCAACCCCTAGAGAATGCCATAGTTTTCAGTCCAGTGTTGCTTGTACTTTTTTTTTTATATTTTCTGGTTTTACATTATGTTTAGTCTTTTCCACATTTCCTACAGTATAAATAGTTTCAGATTGAAATCTTTATTGCATTTGCGTCTGAGTATTCCACAGATTTTAAATCATTTATAACCCTTGTAGCAAAGTTCTGTAACCTCTGGCCTGTTCCATCAGTAAGGTACAAATTGGATTTAAATCTATTTCACGTCTGTTACCGGCAGATTTTTAGAAAAGCCATGTGAATTTTCATATGGTGTTAATGTTTAAATCTGTACTCCGTGCAATAGAGTGGAAATGTAAATGAAATTCAGCTTGACCCCGGTGCTTAACAGGAAAACGTCTCCTAAATTAATTTCCATGCCAGTCTAGAATTGGAATCTGGCTATTGTTTTATATGAGAAGGTACTGTAGATCAGCCCTGAGAATGTCATAGCCATGCATAGTGTAAGTGCTTTTATGCTAGATACTGTATATTGCTTTCCTAGAATGTTTCTGTACGGGATTGAGTCGATATTTTTTTTAACCCCCTTATGACCAAAGGTCAGTGATGCACAGATATCCAGGTCATAGTGAATCTGTGTTCTCCTCCTCACCTTGTAAGAGCCATAATGCTTTTATTTTTCCAACTATGAGTCATTTTTTGTGCCATGATCTATAGTTTTCATTGGTGACATCTTGGTTCAAATGGGAGTTTTTGATCACTTTTTATTTTTATTTTTTTTCTGATATATAATTAAAAAAATAAAATGAAAAGCAGCAATCCTGTTTTTTGTTTTTTTTTTTTGTTAGTTTTTTTTTTGTTTACGCTGTTCACTGTGCAGGAATATATATATATTTTAATTGTACAATTCCGCGCAGTTCTCGCTCTCTATCTTTATATTATTTTTGTTTTGTCTATATATCTTTATTTGTAAAATGGAAAAGGGAGTGATTTAATTTTTATTGGGGAGGGGCTTTGCCATGTTTTAAAATTATATATATATATATATATATATATATATTTTACATTTTATAAGCCTCCTTAGGGGACTTATCTAAGCAATCATAAGATTGCATATACTGATCAATGCTATGCCATCTGCACATAGTCTGCCTGAGGAGATATCACCGATCCAACAGGAAAGATTTAAGTGATATACCCTTGCCTGTCAGGGAAAGTAATCAGTAATCACGCTGAGGAGGTTCCGATCAGTCAGTGACAGGTACTTCTCTTGTCACTGACTCCTTGAATTCTGCAATCACTATAAATC
The DNA here is from genome assembly GCF_027789765.1 of Dendropsophus ebraccatus. NCBI lineage: Eukaryota > Metazoa > Chordata > Amphibia > Anura > Hylidae > Dendropsophus > Dendropsophus ebraccatus. Next base: position 27,476,031 of record NC_091456.1, read on the forward strand.
ACACCTTGATCTCAGCTGCCTGTGATTATACCCAGCTCCTGGGATACTAATGGCTTCTTATGCTGGGTTTACACGGAGCGATAATTCCCCCGATCGTCCGATTAACGATTTTGAAGTAACGATTTTTTTTTTTATAACGATCAGCGTTTAGACTGTACGATATATCGTACAGGAAATTCGTTTTGCAATCGCTTAAGCCTATCTCACACATAGGGAAAATCAGTGAACGACTGTTTACACGGAACGATCGGCGAATTTTTTGCGAACGACGATTTAAGAACCTGTTAAAAGATCAAAATGAACGATTTTTCAATCGTTTGCCGCGTTTAAACGTACGATTATCGTTCGAATTTGATCGTTATCTCGAAAATTCACCCAATAATCGCTCCGTGTAAACCCAGCATTATGCTGCGTTTACACAGACAGATTTATCTGACAGATTTTGGAAGCCAAAGCCAGGAATGGATTTGAAAAGAGGATCGATCCCAGTCTTTCCTTAATGACCTGATCCCTGTTTATAGTCTTCCTGGTTTGGGCTTCAAAGATCTGTCAGATAAATCTCTCTGTGTAAACGCTCCATTAGGGTCCATTTACACAGACAGATTATCTAACAGATTATCTGCCAAGATTTGAAGCCAAAGCCAGAAACAGACTACAAACAGAGATCAGGTCATAAAGGAAAGCCTGACATTTCTCCTCTTTTCAAATCCATTCCTGGCTTTGGCTTCAAATCTTTGGCAGATAATCTTTCTTTGTAAATGGACCCTAATTCTGCGTTTACACGGAACGATTATCGGGCGAATTTTCGCAAAAACGATCGCATTGAGCGATAATCGTTCCATGTAAACACAGCAAAAGATCAAGCGATGAGTGAAAAATCGTTCATTTTGATCTTTTAACATGGTTTTTAAATCGTCGTTCGCTAAAAATTCCAAATTGCTTCGTGTAAACAGTCTTTCAAAGATTCACCCTATATAAAAGATGGGCTTAAAGCCTTAAACGATCTTAAAAACGATCGCAATAACGACTTTTCTTACGAATTTTCTAACGATTTATTTGTATAAACGCTGATCGTTATGAAAACCAAATTGTTGCTACAAAATCGTTAAACGATCAATTGGGCGAATTATCGCTTCGTGTAAGTGTAGCATTACACTAAAGTGGCCCACACACATTAACCCCTTCACAGCAGGAACATATATACACGTTCCTACTGCACGGAGCATCAGTAGTAGGAATGTATATACTTCCCTAACAAGGGTTACCAATCATATAAACATATTGAAAAAATTCTCTCAATTTTATAAAATTAATAATAATCCTCACCTTTACTGATCCCCTGCCATTTCCATTCCAACACATCCTGGGTTCCCAGTTGCTCTCAGCTTGGTTTAGCTGACAATACATTTAAAAGGGGAGATTTATCAAACGTGGTGTAAAGTGAAACTGGCTCAGTTGCCCCTAGCAACCAATCAGATTCCACCTTTCATTTTCCAAAGAGTCTGTGAGGAATGAAAGGTGGAATCTGATTGGTTGCTAGGGGCAACTGAGCCAGTTTCAATCAGATTCCACCTTTCATTCCTCACAGACTCTTTGGAAAATGAAAGGTGGAATCTGATTGGTTGCTAGGGGCAACTGAGCCAGTTTCACTTTACACCACGTTTGATAAATCTCCCCCAAATCTGAAGCAAAATTTTGGAACCTGAAACTGGCTGTAGAGTAAAGGCCTACCAGAACATGGAATAAACCCAATGTCTGTGGCTTCCATTATTACTATTACTTTGTCTCATTGCATTTACCAATGCAGTCACAGTAGATTTCTGATTATTTTAAGATGTATTATATATATTTTTTTTATGGTTTAAGACTATCCCGGGTATATAATGTTCTCCCGTATATAGCACTCTACACGTGCATTTGATGTCTGCATCTATATACCACCCGCTGCTCTATATTTCCCCCTCACCTCTTTTCTTTAAGCTATTGAATTTTACATGTTTGAACTCATTTCCGACAGCTGGGAACAGAACCATTTGTCAAACTGAACAGTGCTGAGTTATAAGTACACACCATAGGACAGTGATCAGGAGAGCCGTGAGGAAATTAAAATGCGCGTCCATACATATTTTTTTTGCAGAACTAGGAAGCTGTGCGGAACGTGATTAGGATGACAAAGGGGAATGTGCAGCTAGTATGTAAATCCGCTTTCGTTCCAGTCTCCCCACGTAACCTATCTTTCCTTGTATCACCAGTGCTGATCTGATAAATATAAAGGTGCGCTGTGCTTTTGAGCATATAGCGGGGCTCGGATACAGCTGCCAGACGAATGTACCCAGCTAGAGTTTTCCTCCTGGCATTTATTTCACTTCGCACTGAATGATTAATGTACAGATGATACAGCCTCATGGCACGGATGGGCTCTGAAGTCCTTATATCCTGCTAGAAAATAAATAAAAAGAGGGGGAAGAAAAAAAGAACACCATTGCGGCCCGAGCCAAAGTGGCTGAGCGCTGAAAGATACCGTCAATGGAGAAGCAAAAAACAGCTGTGAAAAGTGATGGATGTTTGCTGTCTGTGTGACTTTTTTCTTTTAAATAGGAAGGATTTAAGATAATGAAAAATATTAAGGGATATGAAAAGATGGATGACGGATGATGCCTGATAATAATATGCCACTGCACCCCCAGCTGGGCCAATTACTGAGGTGAATGCCCAACAGGTATCATACATCTATCCTATTATTTAGAATAGGACACACACATTGCTTTACAGCTGTCCCACCAGGGGTCTAGTGGTGTCTCCACAAACTCTGTGAGTCCAATGGAAGAAAGAGAGCTGCTCGAAATCCACTTTAAGGGTGCATTCACACGTACAGGATCTGCAGCAAATTTGATTCAAAGCAAAGGAAATCTGGGCCATCAAATCTGCTGCAGATCCTGTATGTGTGAATGCACGCTAAACTTTCTTCTCGAGATTATCCAGTGCTACAAAAACATGGCCACTTTCTTCCAGAGACAACATCACTCATGTCTCCAGGTGGGGTGTTGATTTTGTAACTCAGTTCCATTGAAATAGATAGAGCTTAACCCCTAGACGACCCTGGACGTACCTGTACGTCCAGGGCTGCCTACGGGTGTTCAGAGCGGGGCCGCACTCTGAACCACCCCAGTCCCGGGTGCCGCGTGTAGCCCAGGGCTGCGGCTATTAGCGGGCACGGTCCGATCACCGTGCCCGCTAATTAGGTAATCGGATGCAGCTGTCAAAGATGACAGCTGCATCCGATTACCTTATGCAGCTGTTCCCTGGTGTCTAGTGGGGTGGATCGCTCCTCTGGGACGTTGTCCCGGGGGAGCGATCCACACATCCGGCTCAGGCTGGGGTCTGTGCTGATCCCGTCTCCCCACTTGGTTGCTTCTGGCTGCAGCAGCCGGAAGCAATTGAGTGCCTATCTCATTAATCTATGCTGTATTACTATACAGCATAGATCTCAATGAGAGATCAGTGTGCTTATACTAAAAGTCCCCTAGGGAGAATAACCCTAACCCCAGGGGGGGAATAACCTTAACCCGACGGGGGGTTCTAGTATAAGTGTAAAAGAAAAATTAATAATAATAAAAAAACCTTCCCTAAGAAAAGTTTGAATCACCCCCCTTTTCCCATGTTATAAATAAAAATAAATAAATAAACATGTTTGGTATCACCGCGTGCGTAATCGCCCGAACTATTAATTAATAATATTCCTGATCTCTCATGGTAAACGGCGTAAGCGCAAAAAAATCTCAAAGTACAATATTGCGCATTTTTGGTCGCATCAAATCCAGAAAAATTGTAATAAAAAGTGATCAAAAAGTGCCTTATGCGCAATTAAGATACCGATAGAAAGAACACATCATGGCGCAAAAAATGACACCTAACACAGCCCCATAGACCAAAGGATAAAGCGCTATAAGCCTGGGAATGGAGCGATTTTAAGGAACAAATATTTTATATTATCAGATGGCTTGTAAAAAATTCAAACCATTGTTAACAAAGTTATACATGTTGTATATCGTTGTAATCATAACGACTTGAGGAACATATATAACAAGTCAGTTTTACCACAGGGCGAACAGTGTAAAAAAAATACCCTCCAAATAAAAGAAATGCGTTTTTGGGGGGTTTTTTCAATTTCACCACACATTGCATTTTCTCCTGGTTTCGCAGTGTACTTAATGAAAAAATTCAGCCTGTCATTGCAAAGTACAATTAGTGGCGCAAAAAATAAGGGCTCATTTTCAGTCTGACACCGTGCTCTCTGATGACATCTCTGGCTGAGACAGGAACTGTCCAGAGCAGGAGAGGTTTTCTATGGGGATTCCCATAGAAAGCCTCTCCAGTGTCAGACTGAAAAGAATACACCACTTCCTGCAGGACATACAGCAGCTGATAACTAATTTTAATAGAAGCAAATTACAAATCTATATAACTTTCTGACACCAGTTGATATGAAAGAAAAAGATTTTCGCTGGACAAACCAAGTGGCAAACCACACCTGAACTGGAGACAAGAGTGGTGTAGAGTGGGGAAGAAAGTGGCCATGTTTTTGTAGCGCTAGATAACCCCTTTAACTCTGTCGGTTCTGAGTTTAGTAGTCCAGTGGCTGGTACACATATCCAGTCCCTTGGTCAACATTGTGCTACCCTTGATCATTGCATATGGCTGTACTTCCAACACAGCAGGGCAGTAGAGGGGGAGTGAGAAAAGACGAATACCTATCCTACTCCCTGGATATCCCCTTTAAGAATAAAGTGAAACTAAATGATATTGCGGCTTCAATAACATTTTATACTGTGCTGGTTGCAGTTAAATATAAGTTTATGCCGTCCACTGCCTGAACCTGATAATAGAGTTCATGCCCAGCTTTTCAATGCAGTTGGAGGCAACAAAAACGTAATGGCAAATGTTTTGTTTTATACATTTTGTAACTACATTATATTTCTAGTATTTTTAGGAGACTATCTTTATACAGGAAAATACTTTTTATGCAACAAAGTTAACATTTTTTTGGCAAACGGCTTAAATTTCTATGAGAAATCTGTTTAGCATCCAGAACAGGAGCTGTTAGTGCGGAGGGACCAGTATTAACTGACGGTCATTGTCAAGGACGTGAACACCTAGTCCTGATTTCCAGTGAAGTTGTCTAGCAAAACCCATTTGCCTTAAAGATTAAAAATTCCAATTTCTTTTAAGCTTTACTTTTCATTTCACGAGCATGAACAAAGAGATACTTAAGTGCTCGTGCATGGGGACAGCTATGTGCAACTTTTCTCATATAGTCAAATCTATTTTTTTTTTTAAGTTTTTATTTATTTTCTTATTTTGGGTGGCAATACCCATGTTGCTTGTGTAATGAATTTCTCTGCAGTTCTTTGGCTTTGGTTGCTTCATCTCAGCACATTAGAGGGCCTTTTTTATACGCAATGAATATCGGCCAGTAGGGTTGCAAGAAAAGCTCCTGCGGCCGATAATCGGCCTTTGTAAAAGTGACAGCAATCAGCTGAGGAGGGGGAAAATACCTAGTTCTCGGTTCAAAATTTATCGTTAAGGGGTTATCCAGTGCTACGAAAACATGGCCACTTTGTTTCAGAAACAACACTACTCTTGTCTCCAGTCCAGGTGCGGTTTGCAATTAAGCTCCATTCACTTCAATGGAACTGAGTAGCAAAAACCGCCCAAGCTGGAGACAAGAGTGGGGTTGTCTCTGAAAGAAAAAGGCCATGTTTTTGTAGTGCTGGACAACCCCTTTATTAGCCGCACATCTCACTGTGCTGTCAGTTCCCAGATCACACAGCAGTACATACTTACCAAATGCACTACTGCTGTCATCCGGCATCCTTTTCTCCAGCTCTCCCATCCGGGCACTGCATCTTCAGGTCATCACCTCCTCCAGAATGATTGACAGCCGGTGGAGGCAGGGCCTAAAGACACAGCAACTGGATAGGAGAGCCGAAGAAAAAAATGCCAGATCACAGCTGCAGCGCACTGGGTAAGTATGCACTACTGTGTGATCTGGAAATTGACAGCACAGGTATAAGTATATACATTCTGTCAGTTTCCGTAAATGCACAAACAATACATAGCTCTTTTGTGGCCACCCGTTGCTGAAAAATCTGTTGAGTGTGAAAGGACGTATTTAACTCTTCATATGTTACTGCCCATGGTGAGACTAACAACTCCTTCCATACTTGTTATTATCTATTCAGTCTACTTCCCCAGCTCTAAGCTTCTGCTTTCTGCTGAAGACAAAAAACTGTATGTGAGCTCCCCACTCCCTTCCGAGATCGCTGATGTAAATAGGTCTCTGGCAGGCTGTGTCTGTAGCTTCTTTGTAATGCTTGGAGAGTTAATCTGACATGAAGTTGCGGATTAACTCACTGTGGTTAACCCTCCCAGCATTGCAAAGAAGCTACAAAATTGCAGATAGGGACTTGTTTACATCAGACGCCTGGGAAGGGAGGGGGGAGGAGGGGAGGAAAATGGGGAGAGAGAGAGAGAGAGAGTCTCATACAGTTTTTTTTTTTTTTTTTATGCCTTCAGCAGAAAGCAGCAGCTCGAAAATGGGAGAAGGAGACTGAGTAGATAATAACAAGTATGAAAGGAATTGTTAGTCTCACCATGGGCAGCAACATATGAAAAGTTACATTTTAGCAGAATACCCTTTTAACACCCTGATTAATTTGAATGAATCGAGTGTGCTTACTCTTTTATTTTGCATTGTTTTAAAGCTTTTTTTTGTCTTCAGATCCTGCACAGGCATATAAAACTCTATGGCACTGGTTTATACACTTTTTTTTTTTTTTCATGCCCACCCATTAATAGCTAGAACAGGAGATCCTCCTATCTCTGTCATTTAATCTTCACACCTGCTGAATTGGCCGCTTCCTAAATCCCGTCGACTTGTTTTATTTCCAGGCTGTATTCTTTTCCAATTTGATAAGACAGAAATCCTTATCTACACCTTTTGCTACTGTTTTTATGTCTCTACTCGGCAGCATGGAGCACTGCAGACAGTTTAACAAGCTGTAAGAGACAGGTGTTAGACAGCGCTGTTGGTCTGGGAATATCCTGTGTTCCTCCAAGGGAGAATGGATGGACTCGGAAATAAGTGTAAGCCGCCGACTTTTACAGCTTTTACCGGTCTACCTGTGGCAAACAACTAATTTGCAGGAAAACTCATTTATACTTGTCACCTAAACGCTCGACACGTTATGCATTAGGTTGCAATGAGTTTGCAGAATCAAGATGTATGAAATCTAAATTTCAATGGGATTTTTGCTTAACAACCCTTCTGAAAACCAACAAGTCATTGTCATTTTATATTGTACTTCTCTCGTGTTTAAGACTCTTGTTTTATCTCCTCTAGTGTACTCTTGGGGAAAAGCATGGAAGCAGATGTAGTATACTCTCATGTACAGTTCCCTTTAATTAGAAAGCCTTTTAGCTGTCCGACGAGCTCCCCGAGAAGCAGCTAAATGTTGCGGCATCTGCTTCGCCGGGATATTTATACAATGAGCTGACAATCCTAAAATCACCATGACAGATGCAGTCTCGTAAGGCGAGCGGTCCCATAGATGCTTTCTCTTGTTTATCTCTTAACAATGTTAAGAATTCATTCTAACAAGTTCTTGTCACACTTGATAAAGCGAGTATCTGCGCCATCCGTATAAATCAATGGGAATTACTAGATGCATAGCCGATCTGCTTCCTGTAACCGCCACTAATGAACAGGAAGGGCATGTTCTGCCGGGAAAACTGATGATACTAATATGTTTAAAGGGGTATTGCACTCAAATATAACTTTTTATATGTCGCTGCCCAATGTGAGACTGACAATTCTTACATACTTGTAATCTATTTAGTCTCCTTCCACCAGTTCTGAGCTGCTGCTTTCTGCTGAAGACCCAAAAGATTCTGTGTGAGCTTTTCTCTCAGTCTTCCCCTCCTCCTCCCTCCCTTCTGAGATGCCTGATGTAAACAAGTCCCTATCTGCAACTTTGTTATGCTGGGAGGGTTAATCACAGTAAGAGCATCAGCAACTTGACCTTAGGTTAACCCTCCTAGCATTACAAAGAAGCTACAAAGTTGCAAATACAGCCTGCCAGGGACTGTTACATGTTTACATCAGCCATCTCAGTAGGGAGGAATGGTTAGTTTCAATATGAGCAGCAACATATCAAAAGTTCTATATTTGAGCGGAATACCCCTTTTAACTTTGTATTGAAGTTTACTTTTTTCCCCCTTAATTGACATTTTTCGTATAGCAAAGCACAGAACTGAATAAGATGCAAGTGGTTGTTAGAGGCAAAATGATTGATCAAAACTGCAGACAGACCTGCACAGAGGTCGCGGAGGGGATGCCATACCGAGCTGATGTCTCAGTAATGCAGCTTGCATGAGCAAAGTAAATGCTGTTGTACCTGCTTACGGCGACACGCATCTCCGCCCGTCCCATAGAATCAATTCTATGGGCTGGCAAATTCCATGTGACATGTCAATTGACATGTCAATTCTTTTGTCGGACGGCGAAATCCACTTGGCCATAGAATTGTGTCTATGGGACCGGCAAAGATGAGCACTGCCTTCAGCGGGTACGAGCGACAGAATCCGACTGAACTTATCCTGCGCGGATTCCATAGTGGGAATCCACCCTAAGGGACTATCCCGGCTTTAAAAACATGGCTGTTTTCTTCCAGAAACTAAATCACTCTGGTTTTCAGTTCTGCCTCGTTCTTACGTTCTGTAAATACAGTCCATGCACGGAAGATGTGATATGGACCGGATGCACGGACCTCCTGGCACTATGTCTCACTATGATACCAGGAGCACCGCAACTTTGCGATACAGTACTGACAGTACATAACACATGAGTGCGACCTTTGGTGTGGTTCTGCAGCTCAATACCATTGAAATGAATGGAGTTGAACTGCAATCGCATGCAACCTGACAAGTGTGGTGCTGTTTTTGCAAGAAAGTAGCTGTGCTTTAGCTTGTCCTGGATTTCCCCTTTAACATGCAAAGTCCACCCCCTGGACAAGTGTTGTCGTCTGCAGTTTCAACACTGTTTATCTGAGACCTCATGAATGTTTGGACTCTCCTCCCTGACTTCTGTATGGCGCTGTCAGCAATTGTGATCACCCAGAACTGCTGATAAGTCCACTTTAACATTATACAGATTTACTTTTACAGTAATTTACTTCCATTTAAAAATCTCAAGTCTTCCAGTACTTATCAGCTGCTGTATGTCCTGCAGGAATTGATGTATTCTTTCTAGTCTGACACAGTGTTCTCTGCTGCTACCTCTGTCCATGTCAGGAACTGTCTAGATCCCTAGTAGTGATGAGCGAATAGTGAATAGTTCAAATATTCGATCCCATTAAAGTATATGGGAACAAGTATTCGATCATTGAAAAAAATCTATTCGACCACTTGGAGGTAAAAAACGGAAGCTGGGGGATTTGAACGCTTATCGAATTTTTTCAAATATTTGGCGAACTATTCGATAAGATTCGATAAATCGAATACCTTACTATTCGATCGAATATCTATTCGATCGAACAGTATTCGCTCCTCACTAATCAGTAGCAAATCCTCATAGAAAACCTCTCCTGTTCTGGACAGTTCCTGACATGGACAGAGGTGGCAGCAGAGAGCACTGTGTCAGGCTGGAAAGAATACACCACTTTCTGCAGAACATACAGCAGCTGATAAGTACTGGAAGTTTGACATTATTAAATAGAAGTAAATTACAAATCTATATAACTTTCCGACACAATTTGATTTAAAAGAAAAGTTTGTTTGTTTCGTTTTTTTTTTTTTTTTTTTTTTTTTTTCAACTGGAATACCCCTTTAACCACAACATGTAAACTGCAATCAGAAATCAGACGGTCAGGGTACAAATCAGTCTTGGATCATCTTTGATTTAGTGACTATGATTTTCCATACAGATTTTTCATCACCTCTAATCATTGTACTTGATATGAGATTGCTGTATCTTGCAATGTACCTTTGGTACACTTATATGATAACAAAAAGGATAAAAAGAAGTAGAATGAGAACAGGGAGTTGGTGGAGTGTTACTTTGTAGCTGGACACTGGTTTCTCCAATGTTTTGCTTGTTGCTTAATCTTTTAGCAGTCCACATCCCCCTCTTCCGTTCCGCTGCGGATGACCATGACATTACTATGCCACATTACCGAGTTACAGAAGCCGTCTTGTCTTTGTGCCAGGTGGATTACATAACATTGAAGTGAATGCATACCATCCACACCCCTCTCACACCCCTACTTGTTATTGGCTGGGATGGAGGAGGCTTCTCCTGCTTACCCTCTACACACATGACTACATTAACGTCAGAGTCATCTGGTTATCTGACACTGTTTGCCTTTCCATTGTGCTGAAACCTCGTGCTCATGTTCTGCCCGGAGTCTAGCGTGGAAATTTCATAACACCAATGGTTTGTGTAACAGCGTTGTTCTAGCAGCAGCTAGCAGACATACAACACTGCGGATTGCTTCATAGAAGTCTTATGTGTGATTTACTGACCGCTGGATATGATAGTAAGATAACAGATCAAATACTGTCAGGGAAATGTTCTGGAAAAGAAGGTTGTACAGTATGTTCTTCTGCCCATGGTGTAAGGGCAGGCCCGGCCTTAGGGTAGACGGCGCCCTGTGCAAAGCTTTTTTCGGCGCCACACACACACACACACACACGCACACACACACACACTAAATCCTACCGCACAACCCCACTCTCAGGGTATGATGGGGTTGTGGTCATGCAACACTGCAGCTACCAGGGTATGATGGGGGTTGTGGTCATGTAACACTTCAGCTATCGGGCAGGTGTTGTAAACATGTAACACTGCAGCTATCAGGGGATGATGGGGGTTGTAGTCATGTAACACTTCAGCTACCAGGGTATGATGGAGGTTTGGGCAATACTACCAGCACTCAGCAGCCTGACAGACAACACATTAATAATGACACTCAGTCAGAGCTGCTGCTGCTCCTCTTCACAGTCCAGTCACTGGTAGGAGGCCTCCAGCTGCAGCCATCACTCCCTCTTCTCCCTCCTCACACAGCAGGAGAGGAGTACGGGCCGTCAGCAGCTCCGGGCAACATGTGAGTGTGAGGACTGAGGAGAGAGAGGAGAGAACCAGCCCGGGCCAGAGGAAGCATGCAGGGGCCGAGAGGGCCGCACTTGCCAGGTACTGATGGCCTGGCAAGTGCCTGTGTGAGCCAGAGAGCGCTGACAGGAAGGCAGGAGAGGGGAAAGAAACAAACCCCTGCAGGAGGAGGAGGGTGGCTAGGCACACTCCGAACCAACCACTATGGAAGGAGGGAAAGCGGGAGGAAGGGAAGCCAGCTGGGGGGGGGGTGTTAAGTGTGCTGTTTGTCTGCTGACACGCCAAGACCAACGCGGCCAGTGATAGGCTGAGCGGCCTGTCAGCTCAGAGAAGCTGTAGCGTGCGGTGCCAGGAAAAGAGCAGAAGGCAGGAGGAGACCGGGAGCGTGGAAAGGGAATGTATGAACAGTTTAGGACAAGGGCTGCACGGACATCAATTATTCTGTCCATGCAGTCTTTGCTAAACGATAAGCGAGCCTTGTAATAGGCCTAGTAAACGAGCGCTGATCTAGCAGATCAGTGCTTATTTACATTATTGATCAGGCCCCCACCAGCTCATTTAATAGGACCCTAATACTAACACAGGCTCTGTGAACTATAACATAATAAACAGGCAAACAATGTGTAGTATAAAATTATTTCTTACAAAAAAAACAAAACAAAACAGGAATGTAGAATTAGAGTAATATCAGGCTTCCTCTCCAGACACTTTAAGGCTTTGTAGCATGATACATTTGCCTTAATACACCCACAAAATCTATATGGACAAAACTTTCTTCCTTTGTTCTTGAAATAATCTGCATAGCTTCATTGCGGAATTCTTGTGTTCAGTTTGATTCTGGTATTTTTTTATTTTTTTTATTTTTTTTTTTGCTATTTCCAAAGGTACTGTACCAGCATTCTGGGAAATGGAGGGAAAAAAGTGGTTGATCCTAAATATGAGATGGCTTATTTACAATAGCAGTGGTTGGGGAGCAGGATGATAATAGACTATAGAACTGTACGCAATGTCAGTCAGCTGCTTCTAAGGCCAGCAGGATATTGTCATCAGGTGGGGACACAATAATATGGCAGCTTTATAAAGCTTAGGTGCGGACTCATCTGGAGTATGCTGTTCAGTTCTGGGCACAGGTTCATAGAAAGGACGTCCTAAAGCTGAAAATGGTACAAAGGCGGCAACCAAACTAATCAGGGGAATGGAGAATCTTGGTTATGAGGAAAGATTAAAAGAATTAGATTTGTTTGGTCTTGATGAGAGAGATGATTGATTGATTGATTGATTTATTTATGTGTATAAATGGCCCCTACAAAAAATATAGTGAAAATATTTTAAAGATAAAAACCCTCCAAAAAGGGGCACCGCCTCCGCCTGGAGAAGAAAAGGTTCAATGTCCGGAGGCAACAAGCCGTCTTTACATTGAGAACAGTGAATCTTTGGAACAGTCTACCACAGGATCTGGTATTAGCAAGAACAGTGAAGGCTTCAAAACAGGATTAAAGGGGTATTCCACTCAACCATAACTATTGATATGTTGCTGCCCATGGTGAGACTAAGGCTATATTCACACACCTGTAGTGCAGCCCGCGACCACGGACCACACTACGAATGTGCATCCGTAGTGCTACGTGCTTCACAAAGCAAAAAACCGTCCACATCACATGCCCATTTTTTTTTTTTTTGTGGCACGGATCGCGGCCCCGTATACACATACGGACATGTGAACGGGGCCATTGAATAACATTGGTTTTATGTTCTGTCCGCAATTGCGGGCACACAATTGTGAACAGAACAGCAGATGTGTGAATATAGCCTAACATACTTTCATACTTGTTGTTACATATTTAGTCTCCTTCCCCCAGCTCAGAGATGCTGCTTTCTGCTGAAGACACAAAAATCTGTGTGTGAGCTTTTCTCTCTTGTCTCCCCCTCCTCCCCCCTCCCTTCTGATGTAAACAAGCCACTGACTGGCTTTAGCTGCAACACTGTAGCTTCTTTGTAATGTTGGGAGGAATATTCACATTGAGTTTATCAGTAACCTGACATCAGACTTACCCTCCCAGCATGAAAAAAGAAGAAGATACAGTGTTGCAAATAAAGACAGTAAGGGACTCGTTTACATCACCTGTCTCAGAAGGAAGGGGAGAGAAGGGGGAAACAGAGAAAGAGGCTCACACACAGATTTTTGTTTTCAGCAGAAATCAGCAGCTGAGAACTGGGGGAAGGAGACTGAATAGATGATAAGAAGTATGGAATGAATTGTTAATCTAACCATCTGACAGTGGACTACCCCTTTAAGTCCCTTTTATACAGGCTGATATCGGCAAGGAGCATTGCTAGAATAGCTTCCTCGGCTGATAATCGACCTATGTCAAAGTGCCAGCGATCAGCCGAAGAGCGGGAATACACCCACTTATTGACTCTTTTGTCGCACACTTAAAAATATTGCTATCAGTTACACATCTCCCTGTGTAAATGTGGGGTCGACAGCAATATATTTTCAAATGGCCGTATGAACAATACAGTGATCATTTGTGTGGCCCAGCAGCGTGACCGATTTTGCCTTCTAAAGATGCTGGATAAGAGTGTCCATCTTGCTGATCAGCGCTCCCTTGCGTCCTTGCACAACCCCCATATCAGGCGGCATAGAAGGATCCTTAGACAAGATCTTAGAACAAAATAAGCTCAATGCGTATGTAAAAGTATAGAATCAAACCTTACACTGTTCCCCCACCCCCTTTGTTGGTCATTTGTGTTGAAATATTACTTTTGTTAACTCTTCTTGTCTCTGTTTTGTCTTCTAGATCTAGTACTGCTGAAGCGGAAAAAGAAAATCTTGGTAAGATCTATTCTTTGTATGTATGTTTGTTTGTTTTGTTTTTTGTGTCGTCCTGTTCCAAGCACTAGTAAGCGAGTCCGAGCTGGGCTGCAGAGGGTCATGACACTGGTGTGCTGATCCCACACTGGCTTCAGTTTACATCACCGTACAGAAGAGGATGTTCTCTTCCAGTTAAGCTGGAAACTTGCATGTAACCACATTCTGAACTCCAGTTACACACGTCCTGCATGACTTTTTAAAATAGTACCAGGGCCATCCAGCTTCAGCTGCTTCCAGGTACTTGTGACGTCCGATGTGCACAGTAATCAGTAAACATTACTTTTATTAGCAGGATTATTCATGTGCTTATTTGGATGCGCAAATAACAATGTATTTCTGCTCTCTTACTATTTACTTCCTCTGTATACTGAGGCTGTATACACGTGTGTCAGACTGGAAAGAAAAACACTTACTGCAGGACAGGAAGAAAGTCCCTAAACTCCTATGAACCTTCTTTAAATATTATTGTTTATAATACTATGCAATGTTTTGACAATTAATCAATGATCACCAGGTGTGTTGCTGAGGACGGCACCAGCGTTGCTGTATGCACTTCATACGGCACTTATGGAAAGCAACAGCAGTCCAAGTCAGTGCGCATGCTCACCTGCTCGGTGTGTCGGCTTTAGAGCGGTGCTGATCTTACTTGCTGCATTATGCCTACCTAATCTTCAGACCATAGCTGTAACAAGGGAGACGTATTCATCCATCACTGCAGTTTAGCACCATGGGAGTGATTCACAGTAAGCTCCATGAGAGAGCGGCATTTTCCCAGTTGAAAAAACAATAACCATTTCCTGTCAGTAGATTTAAATAAGGGCTCATAAAAATGCAATGTTAATGGATATGGAGGGTAATTGCTAGAGGAGGCGATGGTTTATATGCCCCACCGCCTACCAGGGAACGCCAGTACACGCAGGGGATTTTACTCTGTAGACTTTTCTGGACTTCTCCACCACCTGATGCCATTGACTGATCAGTAAGTGCACTGCCAGGCGGAATAATATAGAAAAAAAACAGGCTATAGAAAACTATGGTTATGAAATCTAATACTATTCAACATATGGGCAGTCCAGCTCATAGATCTCTAAGAGGGTGTATATTTGCAGAGTACCCATTTGCTGAGACTGGAAGTTCGTAAAGATTTCCTTACACTTCACCCCCTGCTAGACAGCGAACTATTTTTGTAACTAGAGATGAGCAAAGCAGACGAAAATTCAATTCGCGAGGTTCGCATATTTTGGGTCAAACTTGTTAAGATTCTCTAATCGAATTCTAACGAATTTCAATAAAATAGCTACAATACTGGGACTATTAAAGAAGGGAGAATTTGTTAACACATGTTCTTGTAAAAGTGTCAAAAATGGGAAAATCACAATTTGTAAAAAAAAAATGTCATTCAGCCAATCCTCCAATTTCCGTCATGGACAGCAGTGAACCTTGGTGGAACAGCAGCATAAACTATATAAACTTTCTAATAAACCATTTAATGCGTTCAATCCACCTTCAAGTACCCTTTCACCTCTCCTTGTGTGGCACCCTTTGTATCTCAATATAGTTTAAAGGAGACCTGTCACCCCGGCTGCCAGGGTGAAGCCCGCCCGGCCACCCGATGGAGCCCCTCATACTTACCCCTTCCTCCAAGTCCCGGTCCCAGACCCCGTCCCGTTGCCAAGAAATCTCTGTCAGAGGCCTTGCTCACACTCACCAGAGATGAGTCTGACGCCCACAGAGAATGACAGTCATTCTCTGTGGGCGTCGGACTCTTCTCTGATGAGCGAACGCACGGCTTCCAACTGGGATTGCTCGGCAACGGGATTGGGACTTGGAGGAAGGGGTAAGTATAAGGGCTTTACCCTGGCAGCTGTGGTGACAGGTCTTCTTTAAGTGGCACCAATTTAAGTGACAATTTCATTTTGATTTCAATTGATTTTTTTATTTTATTTTAATGTAGACATATGAAAACAAATTTTTAGAACACAGTAGGAATGAAGCTCAACCACTGATTATATAAGGCGCACACTCCATTCACTGATCCCAGTCAATTGGTATAACTCCATAGGAGTTTACAGTGCCCAGTGAGTGAATAATATGGACTGTGTCTTCCCTGGTTCCAGTGAATTCCTATAGGCACCCAGTTACTATCCTATCCTCTCTGTCCCTATATCACTCTGTTAGTCTCTCCCTGCTCTGCTCTAACTGCCTGCTGCCATCCTGCTCTCTCCTACACACACAGCCGACTGGCCACCTCTGTTACCGAACCACCTTATATAGAGGGGGAGGTGCTGACATCACAGAGGGGCTGCAGCTGATTGGACGGACACTAGGGATTATGGTTAATCCCTTTCTCCCGCCCAGTGATTCTCCAGACAGCATGTGCGGCCGCCATGTTTTTCAGCGAATTTCCTTAACAAATCCGAGTGAGTTTGCTTCACTGAACAAAACGAATTGACAGCGTGATTTACAGCTAATTTCGCTTCGCTCATCTCTATTTGTAACCTTTTTCTGCCAGTAATTGAGATGTATTATTTACCACCATCGCATCAATATCACAGGCTTACAATAACAAACTTATAAGTTGGTGCACACACGTTTGTCAACTAAAATAGAGGCCTTTTGGAAAGCTCACTTTATAGCATGTTGCCTTAGTGTAAATGGACAAGATCAGGTTATTTTGGCATGGACTGGTGTAGAGTCTCCGCCAGTGCCATCGGATGCAGGCAACATCGGAACATCATGGGTCCTATCCAGACTTGGATTTCAGCTCTGTGAGTATTTATTGTGCACACGTACCGTAAGTGCTGCTGCAATATAAACCTTTAATGCCAGCAGTGGGCGACCTACTGTACATAAGCTGCATTTATTGGGTTTCTTCGATGCTTCTTCTAACCTGCTTTACTTGGAAGGTATATGAAGGACGGTATATGCACATTTGCCGATAATCGTTCTGTGTAATAGGGCCTTTACTGAAGTTGAGGAAATTGGCAGTAAGCATTTTGTGTGCTGATGCTGCTACCTATGCTATAGTGCTGAGAGTTGCGAGAAGTGTGCAATATATTTTACTAGGAGGAGTTTACTAAATGTAGTCTAGTGCAAATAATCTTTGTAATATAATTTAATTTGCTTTTGCTCTCATCACACTGATATATAATGCTCAATGATATACAGAGCAGTTGTAGATGCAAAAGCCATATTACACGGCATGATTTTCCAGGGAAAGCGAGCTCCAACCTATCAGTTCAATGTCCCGTTTCCCCCTCATTCCCTGCTCGCTGCCTGTGCTATTACACAAACACACAGTGAGTGGGGAGAGGCCACCCGAATGACTCTTAGATTGTGCTGGCTGCCCATTGAAGGTCCATTAAAGGACTGCAAACATTGTGCATGTCGGCTGATCATTGCCTTTAAACATGCGCTATTACACTAAACGACTATCAGCCTGAACAGTCTGTAATTGGCCAAGTAAGGCCGATAATCGTTTAGTGTAATAGGGCCTTAACTGAAAGCCTCATTCCCAGTCACAGTTATCAGGGTGGTCCCTGGCTCTGATTCATAGGGGTTTACATATAAGGAAAACTCTCTCTGTCAGGGACAGGGACCACCTTGATAACTGATAGCCCCATTCCCAATTGCAGTTACATCTACAATTGTTCTGACAAGGCACGACCATTCGGAGTAAATCATATATCACTGTGGTAAGGGCGCCTGTCAGTTTTTCAGGCTGCCTTTGGTACGGACAGCAGGGAACGAGTGACAGGTAAGATAACATATTAGCTCAGACTTATCAAGTTGCCTGAAGCTTCACTGATTGGGTGCTGAGGGTTTCAGGCACCTTGATAAATCCGGGCCTTGGTGACTGTTCACATCTGCATAGTGTTTTTATATAATATGCAGATTTTCTTGCCAACCTAATATGCTTGCACCTATAATCTCTATGGTGTCGTATATCCTTGTCCCGTTTTCCGCCTTTAGACGTTCATTTGATGAGTTGTTTTTTTTCTATGTAATTTTATTTGCACACTTCAATTTCGCTGAAAGAAAGTGATGACTATAACTAATAGTAAAGAGAAATGGGGGAAGCTCCCGTCGGCGATATATAGCAGATTATGACTATTATTAACAGAATTGAGTAAATCCTTAAAGAAGTAATATTTGGCGGTGTTCATCTCTCCTCAAAGGACGACTTTTCTAGTAAAGCAAAGTTCAGATGACAGTTCTAGCCCATCTGTCTACTATATGGCTCATTTGGGTGTTCTCCAAACCACTCTACGTTGGTCGCACGGCTTATAGTTAAGTGTTCACACCAATCCATGATATACAGCCGCCCCATGATTTTCAAGGTCCCATATTTGCTGAACACTTCTGAAACCATCATGAACAAGATTTGTTGGCAACTGTTAAAATTGGTGACAGTACTTTAATGGTCCTTCTGCCCTCTCTGTCCTGGCTATAAAGGCTTTTATATATACTGTGTATATATATAATTTGTGTGTTTGATTAGTCTCTACTACTCTGTGCTGTACTTATCCCATGGGAAAAAAAAGAGATAAAACCACTTTATTTTTCCTTTTGCAGTAAGCCAAAATGTTCATAAAATGTTGCGAATCATATAAAGCCGTAAATTACAGGCTAGTTTATCTCCGTTGTGATGGTAAATATAATGTGGAATAGTTGGGCATAAGTAAGAAAAATGTAGCTCTGCTATATTCTACCTCCGTTCTCGTTAAAGAAGCACTCCGGCAAAATGTTATTTTAGATACATACTGTAATGCTATCTTACCAGCAATATTTCTGCGGTATGGTCTGTTTCATCCCAGCTCTGTTGCATCTATACATACTGAGCCCTCTCATTATTGCACCTGGGTCAGGTGATCACCACTCTAACCAGCCGGAGATCTATATCTACAGTGTGGCTGAATTCCTGTAAACCAAGAAGAAAAAAATTCCCGGCACGCGCTAGTAGATGACATGTTGTAAAGATTTCACAAAATTATTTCACAGGTGATATAATTATTCTCAGGTATTATCACAGGTGTACTTTCTATGGGATATCATTAAAACATGACCTGTTGGTAGGCCATGAGGACTGGAATTGAGCAGCAATGAACTACAGGACATCACCTATTGGAACCCCACATGTAGCTCAGTCCCTTTCCCACTAAGATCTTTATACAACGACTTTCAACAACCGTTATTTGATACTCAAAATAATGGCCGTTGTTTAAAGGGGAACTATCAGCAGGTTAGACGAATCTAACCTGCTGATAGCTCCCTAATGCTCACGGGGCACCGAGGGGAAGGGTATGTCTCTTACCTTCCTCCTTGGTGCCATTCCTGTGCAGTTAGTAGCTGAATCCATGGCCTGGAGCACCATTAGGAGCACTGTCCGCCCCCATCTCACCAAGATAACCCGCTCCTTCTAATGATAATCAATGGACATCTGGAAAAAAGATGTGTGTGAACAACTTAAAATAACATCCGCCAATGAACGGCCATTTTATGCATTGGGTAAATTAACGGCCATTGTTTCCATAGACTTCAATGGAAATCAATAAAGTTTCCCAGGACTGGATCCAGCTTTTCCAGGCACCAGAAGCGGCACGGAGTTCAAAGGCATCTGGCAGAAAAGCCAATGGCCAAGCCTAGTGATTCTCTTCGCTAGAACTGTAAATTTGCTCATCCCTAGTCCATATGAAAGAACTGTACATTAGCACACGGACGCTGGTAGGGGCTTGTGTGTTGTTGCGCAGGTTTTGTGCATATGATTTTGGGCGTGGGGCCTAATAAATCAAGTATCAGGGATATCATTAACAATTTTTTTTTTTTTTTTTTTTATCCCTTTGCAGAATATAACCCCTAGAAGTTATAATGTGCTTTGTATTTTATCTTCTATACAATATGTGCTTGTGCAGAATAAATGTACTGTATGCTGGAATACAGACGTATCCAACTTTACTGGCTTTGAGTACATTTGTTGTACTCTCTGTTCTATACTTCTTCTTACAGAAGGAATATTAGATACTTATCGATCAGACTACGTATTTCAGAATAGAATATATTGTAAAGACCCAAATCCCGTCTTAACCCCTTAGGAGTTTTAGAATCTGTTTACACCACTGCCTGTATTTTAATGAATACATCCTGTAAGCAATATACTCTATAATGATGTATCCTTCTCTAAATTAATTGACTGGTTAAATAGATTCATTAAGGAATAGAAAGCTGACCTTTACCCACCTGTACATGGTGACAGTGTCAGTAAATGATGGCACCGGCCAGCCTGCAAGGATTGATAGAGGGATTGCTGCACAGAGTTAGCTTTTCTGACTACAATGCCATGGGAAGCCATAACGTCCGGCCTTAATAAATCACTTATTTCTGACCTGTCTTAGCCGGGCACCAAGGGAATCTGTATTTTTTTTTCTTTTTGAAAGGACAGGAATAAATGTATGGCTCTTAATCACATTTGTGGACACAATAATAAATGAAATGATGTCTGTCCTTTTGGCGATCTGTAATGCAGCCAAAACTAATAAACTTGCCGATTATGATTTTTTTTATGGGTATATTGTATGCCCCTTTTATGTCCCTAGGTGTCAGGTAGGGAACTGGGAAGACAACAGACGAGTGCAGCCTTAGACTAGCACCCGCCCCAGCTGACCCTACCTACTTGCCGCAAACAGTACTAAAGATTACTGCGGACAACTGGTCGACAAACCTTACACTGAAATAAGTGCAATACAAAACAAGACAGGACAAACAAACACAATAGAGAATGGTGAGAGTACGGGGTCAGTAACACACGGGCAGCGAAGGTACAAAATCAGAATCCAAGAAGCAAAGTCAGGGTACGAAATCCAAAGGTCAAAGTCACAATAACAAACAGTCAGGAGAATGCTAGGTCAAGGCACAAGGCGCTATCACAGGCAATGGGATAAGACCAGGGCTGGGATTTACAGTGAACTACAGCCCCTAGCAAATGGTCCTGTCCATTGTGAAGGATGCCGTCAGCATTTCTTCCAGCTGAGCCGCGCGCCTTGGCAGAGAATGGAACCAGGCGCCCGGCTCGATTCCTGACACTAGGTCTTCTCAAACTTTGTAGATTTACTCAAGGACTGCACAAAATAATACTGAATGTAAGAGCAATGTAGTTATTCCTCACCTATGTACAACTACAAAGTAAGCTGTTCAGCTTACTTTGGTGCATAAAGTGAGTAATAAAAAAAAGTGTTTTGTTCATAAGGATCTTCACATATCTCGGACACAACTGGTAGAACTGCAGAACTGATTTTCATGAATACCATTGGGTTGTCCCAAATAAAATAAATAAATAGCTCGCCACTGCAGCCCAGATGATATAGTGGTCTCCCACCATCAGACTTGATTAACATGGGCTTTGTGTGTGTCGTCAAAAGATGATATGTCATTTAAATCAAGGTTTATGTTAGATTTATTTTTATTTTTTTTTGTAAATTTGTTTTGTAATTTTCCATTTTACTATCTATAGTTTTGAGAAATCCTATACTCTTGCACTTTTTATTCTCACCACTACTGTAAGATTAAAGGCTTTATTAAACACATGATTTTTCCAGGGAAGCAAGCACCAACTTGTCAGCTCAGCACTTGCTTCACCCTCGTTCCCCCTCACTGCCTGTTCTGCTTCTCATACAGACAGCAAGCAGGGAGGAGCGGATGGGGATGGTCAAACGATACTTAGATCGTTTGGGCTGCCCACGAAAGTCATCAGCAGTCTGCTGATTTTTCAGCATGTTTATGCTGGCATGCACGATTCCGGCTGATCTTTGCCTTTCAACATGCGCTATTATACTAACCAATTTTCGTCCTGAATGGTCTGTAATCGGCCAAGTAAGGCAGATTAATTGTTTAAGTGTGAATGTTTCTCGCTTATGTGAATGGGATGCGTCCCCTATAATAATGTACAAAAAATATATAAAACAAATCATTAGGGTCAGAAAATAGGAACAGTGAGGGGGAAAAAAAGTTTGCGTTTTTGACTAAAAACAAAAAACTAGGCTATATTTATTCTTTTAAGTGATGTCAAAAAGCTGAGCTGCAATACTAAACCTACAGTAGCTTGTTTTGTTGTCCTAGACAATGGCTAATGCTAGCAGAAATACTCCAGTTTCTACTAATAATGTATACATGTCAGTCAATGTACAATGTTTTTCTCTTTCCAGGTACAGTGCAACGAGAGAAAAAGTACCAAGTACAGCCTGGTTTTGGTGACAGACGTGGCGGTGTCATCAGTGCCCGAACATATTTTTATGCCGATGAAGCAAAGTGTGACCATCACATGGAGACCTTTCTGAAATGTATTGAAGCTTCAGGTGGGGATACAAGTTTGTTTTTGTTTCTTTAGTTAATTCAATTCCTTTAGACCAATTAAGTATAGTTTCATTGTCGTTTTCAGCAGATTTACGCTTGTACTAGATTTTTCCATAGGTCTTAGTTTTCTTTACCCCCAGTTCCCCCAGTTCTCTCTAGCTGGTCCTGTGTTTGTACCCAGGGGATACAAGTTTAAATACAAAAAGATCTTCCGCATAGAAAAAAAAAAACAAAAACAAAACTGTTGTTGACTATGTTTTGTGCAGGGGCTTAACTAGAAGTAGCTGGCCCCCATGGCAATTTTTTGAATACACACACACACACACACACACACACACACACTAACCTTATATTGTACAGAATAACATTGTTTTTATTATTATAATTATTTATATATAAATAAATGAATATAGTGGTATAGGGAGTTTTGCATGTTGCCTATAGAAACATTCAAAAATTCTAAACACTATGGGGGAGATTTATTAAACATAGTGTAAAGTGACAGTCTCAGTTGCCCCTAGCAACCAATCAGATTCCACCTTTCATTTTCCAAAGAGTCTGTGAGGAATGAGAAGTGGAATCTGATTGGTTGCTAGGGGCAACTGAGACAGTTTCACTGTACACCATGTTTGATAAATCTCCCCCTATATTCGGACTTGTATATTTTTATTGGGGAACGAATGTATAATTTTATGAGGGGCACATTGACACCCCCTAAAATTACTTGGGTAGCTAGTTGGACAGCTGCACTGGGACCATCTGTAGCAATCTGGCTTTGGTAGGGAAAGAAAGGCCTGGATACTCTAACTCTGCCCCTTTCCTGGTAAGTATATGTGCAAGTGCTGCTCAACAATGGACCTAATGTGGTGGACACCGCGGTATTACACCATGGTCACGACAAAGGTCCTGGATGGCTACCAGGGACATTACAGGTTGGGCCAGCGACCGATATGACTGCATCCACCTTCAGCAGCCAACGCTATTTAAATGCCACACGCTCGGATTCTGATGAACCAGAGTGAGCTTGGAGTTTGCTCAACTCTAATTATTTTGTATGTTGATTGGAAGAAGTGAAAATTTAGACTCTCCAAGATTGTTGGGTGAATCATAACGTTTTTATCCCCATGCAGTTTTAGGCTATGTTCAGACGCTGTAAGAGACCGGCCGGGTCACGGAACGTGGCCGAGTCATGCAACAGCCAGTCTCAGAAAAGATCATTCCGGCCAGTACTGCAGTACCGGCCGGATGATCATTAGCGCCGCTGATTTTTAATGTGGGCGCATCTGTGCGCATCCGCATCAAAACTCCCCACTGCATACAATGGAGCGTGTGGCCGGAGCCGCACTCTCCATTGTGTGAACTGACGTTGTGTGAAGTGACATGTTAGTTTCCCGCAGCGCCGCTAGGGATCCCGGCTAAAGTGTATACTATGTGCAGCACAACGTAAGTTCCATACTAATCACGGCCGTTGCAACAACGGCCGTGATTACTGTGAACATGGCCCTAGGGCTGAAAACTTATGGATGGCTTGAAACCAGGGCGCCCAACCTTATAAAAATATCTTCCTTAACTAGAAGATATGGGAACTTGGGAATCCAAGTACCAAAACTCTCAAAGTGAATGCTATTTAGTTTCGTTCTTTTTACCTTAGGTCCAATGTTCCGCTCTGATATATTGGTACAGTAGTTAGACCTCTTTTCCGATACATCAAACAGACACTACAAGACGCCGCCTCTGATTTCTGGCTTATTTCTACTTTTCCTTTTTTCCTCTCCGAGAGAATAATGCTATTTATGAATTTGGAGGCAGCATCTGTAAACTTACGTGTTCACAATTATGTGATTTTCACATCTATTTTACAAGGAAAAGGTATATAAAGTTTGCTTATTTTAGATCTCCCGGTGACCTGGAATATAATCAATTGTATTTGAAGACGCTCACATGTTCCAAAGGGGGGGCATCTTTGAAACGCTTCCTTGTCACTTTACAATGAGAGCGGCTGTAATTTATTTAAATGTAATGTTCCTTTTGTAATATGGTGCACTGTGTGGCTGAATGGACAGGCTTGCTTGATCTTGAATTCCAGCTGGTATTTATTTGTTCTGCGATGCGTCTTCCAGCTGAAATGAGAGTGCACAGCGCGTAGCTAAATAACATCTCTGCAAGGAGTTTGGATACATTATGTTGCTATTTATTCTCTAAGCAATTAATGCTTACATTGTGTTTTGTGTTTTTTCTTTGTTTTTTTCCCCCTGGTGTATCGGTGAAGGCTTAAAACTCAGGTAGTCCTGATATGAAAAAGGCTTGAAGCCAGTTTGTGGCTTTATGGAGAGATGTGACCAGGGGCGTAGCTAATGTCTCTTGGGCCCTGGTGCAACTTGGGCCCCCCCTTTCTCGATGCTATTGGTATATATATCTATCTCAGGACTGATATTACCAATAATACCAGTATACAGGAAATATTATCACCGCCATACTGTTACTAAACAAATCCTGTTTACTGAGACCAATATTGCCAGTATTACCAGTACACAAGGGGAAATATTACCGCCACACCACAACCATCACCACCATATTGTTACTGACTAAATCCAGTATACTAAATCCAATAAAACACAGTACCAGATAACAAGTAACAAATAATACCACCACATAGTGACTAACACCACCGCTGCTACTGAATATAATACTCTGTACATAGACCAATATCACTTCATACAGTCATATAGAGGTGGACGCACTGTACACAGGATCTATACACCATATACATTACAGTGCAGTTATATCAAGTGACTCACAGGGGACGTCTTCTCTGATTGGAGTTCTTCCCTTTTCATCTTCTTCTTTTGCCCTGGGTCATTATGAGAACCTCTCTGGGCCACGAATCCACAGAATCTGCCAGACAGACATATTAGGCTCCTCACACTGACACCATCCTCATCTCTCTTAAAACTGCACATCTGTACTGTCCCCTTTACACCCTCATTTAGTAGGTAGCCCTGACTCTATGTGACCTCCTTACAGTACATGCCCCCCTCTGTGCATGCCCTATTGTATACACCCCCCATGTAGTCCACCTTATAGATGGCCCCCAATGTTTCCCCCATATAGATGGCCCCCCATGTTATTCCCCTTACAGATGCCCCCCATGTTGTCCCCTCCTCCTGCAACTTCACCATACTACTACCCCTTTTATCCTCCTGCCCCTCCATCATCATACTACTACCCCTTCATCCTCCTTCCCTTTCATAATCATACTACAAACACCTCCATCATAATACTACCACCCCCTTCATCCTCCTGCCCTTTCATCATCATACCACTACACCCCTCATCATCCTTTTGTTCCTTAATCATCATACCACTACACCCCCATCATCCTCTTGTTCCATCATCATACCACTACACCCCCATCATCCTCTTGTTCCATCATCATACCACTACACCCCCATCATCCTCTTGTTCCATCATCATACCACTACACCCCCATCATCCTCTTGTTCCATCATCATCATACCACTACACCCCCATCATCCTCTTGTTCCATCATCATCATACCACTACACCCCCATCATCCTCTTGTTCCATCATCATCATACCACTACACCCCCATCATCCTCTTGTTCCATCATCATCATCATCATACCACTACATCCCCATCATCCTCTTGTTCCATCATCATACCACTACATCCCCATCATCCTCTTGTTCCATCATCATACCACTACAACCCCCATCATCCTCTTGTTCCATCATCATACCACTACACCCCCATCATCCTCTTGTTCCATCATCATCATACCACTACACCCCCATCATCCTCTTGTTCCATCATCATCATCATCATCATCATCATCATACCACTACATCCCCATCATCCTCTTGTTCCATCATCATACCACTACACCCCCCATCATCCTCTTGTTCCTTCATCATCATACCACTACACCCCCATCATCCTCTTGTTCCTTCATCATCATCATCATCATACCATTACACCCCCCATCATCCTCTTGTTCCATCATCATCATACCACTACATCCCCATTATCCTCTTGTTCCTTCATCATCATCATACCACTACATCCCCATTATCCTCTTGTTCCTTCATCATCATACCACTACACCCCTCATCATCCTCTTGTTCCATCATCATACCA
Source organism: Dendropsophus ebraccatus (assembly GCF_027789765.1). Lineage (NCBI taxonomy): Eukaryota > Metazoa > Chordata > Amphibia > Anura > Hylidae > Dendropsophus > Dendropsophus ebraccatus. Next base: position 27,502,578 of record NC_091456.1, read on the forward strand.
CTACACCCCCATCATCCTCTTGTTCCTTCATCATCACCATACCACTACACCCCTCATCATCCTCTTGTTCCATCATCATACCACTACACCCCCCATCATCCTCTTGTTCCATCATCATACCACTACACCCCCATCATGCCCTTTAAAAACTAAAAAATCTTTACTCACCTGAATGGTTCCTCTAGTCTTCTTGTCACGCGCGCTGGCGGGCTTACCGCGGCTGGGTGCGGGGCTTCCAGCTGAGGGGGCGGAGCTTCGCGGGACCTGTTTTTTTTACCCTCAAGATGCTCCCAGCCCCGCAAGTCAGCGGGGGCCGTCCCAGCCTCCTCTTGTGATTGCAGGCAAAACACTGCTTGCGGTCACAAGAGGGAGTGGGATGGGAGCAGTACAGTGGCAAGGGGGGGCCTCGCGGGCCCCCCCTTGGTAGCGGCCCGGTCGCGGCGGCGACCGCTGCGACCGTGGTAGCTACGCCACTGGATGTGACTATATAAATTTATCAATTTCCATAACTAGACGTTCTGGCTGTTTTTGATGCTTTAGGGCACTATTACACGGAACGATAATCGGCCGAATCGGCCCGATTTGGCCGATTATCTCTCCGTGTAATAAACACAACGATCAGCCGATGACAACGATCATCGGCTGATCGTTGATATAGGTTTAAACCTATAATTGTCGGGAGCCGACTGTGCATCACTACGTGTAATAGCGGGGCGCAACCAGCGGCTGACTATTTACATTACCTATCCAGGCTGCAAAGCTCCTCTTGCGATCTTCTTCTCCATGGGTCCCGCTCGCTCCAACTGCAGAGCAGCCGGTCTCTGCTGACAGGCCGCTCAGCCAATAACTGTCTGGGTCCGCCGCGGCCAGTGATTGGCTGAGCGGCCTGTCAGCTGAGACAGGCCGCTGTGAAGCTGGAGCGTGCGGGACCCGGGGAAAAGAAGACTGCAAGAGGAGCCCTGCAGCCTGGACAAGTAATGTATAAAGTTAAGCAAGGGCTGCAAGGACATCTATAACGATGTCCCTGCAGCCCTTGTTAAATGATAATCGGGCCGTGTAATAGGCCCAGAAAACAAGCGCCGATATAGCAGATCGGCGCTCATTTACAGTTATTATCCGGCCTTCATCGGCCAGTGTAATAACATCCTTAAAGTGACACTGTCACCTCCTTTTTGCATTCTGACATCTCTACACAGGTGTAAAGGGTAAATTTAGCGGTTTTCATGCCTTATTTTATATCATACGTCATGGTGCTTGTTCAAGTAAAAAGTCATCTTTTATCAACTGCAGATTGTGTTAAGTGGGCGGGGCCTCACAGCATTAGCGCCACTTAACCCCACCCACAACGCCACAGTTGGCCCCGCCCCTCTTGCCAGCCATTGGAACAGGCTGGCTGAAAGGTCTAGACCCCATTCCCTTTACGGCGGCCAAGCAATGGGCATCAAGGGGGCGAGGCTAAGTGGCGCTAATGCCGCGAGGTCACGCCCACTTAATACAATCTGCAGTTGATAAAAGGACACTTTTTACTTGAACAGACACCATGATGTATGATATGAAATAAGGTATGAAAAACGCTAAATTTACACTTTTTACCTGTGTAGAGATGTCAGAATGCAGAAAGGGGGTGACAGTGTCACTTTAAGGTTTTGTTGTTGTTTGGTTTGTATTTATGTTTGTGTTTGTTTTGCTTGTTTTTGTCTTGTTTCTTTGTTTTGTTTTGTTTTTGTTTTTTGTTTTTTTTGGGGGGGGGTAGCTAATTGACGACATATTATTGCCAATAACGTAACATTTGTTTGACTCTTTGTACCATGGAGGTGCCATGATTGCTCTTAAAGGGGTAGTTCACAAAAGAGCCTTTCAAATCAATTGGTACCAGAAAGTTCAGAAGCTTTGTAATTTAGTTCCATTAAAAAACTTAAGTCTTCCAGTACTTATCAGCTGCTGTATGTCCTGCAGGAAGTGGTGTATTCTTTCCAGTCTGGAGAGAAGGAGTGTTTTTTTTCCATGGGGATTTGCTACTGCTCTGGACATTTCCTGACATGGACACTTCCTGATATGGAGGTGGCAGTAGAGAGCACTGTGACAGACTGGAGAGAACTCATATACATCACTTCCTGCAGGATAATACAGCAGCTGATAAATACTGGATGTCCTGCAGGAAGTGACACTCTAGCTCTCTGCTGCCACTTTTGTCAATGTCAGGAACTGCCCAGAGCAGTGGCAAATCCCCATAGTAAACGTCTCCAGCTCTCCAGACTGGAAACAATACCACTTCTTGGAGGACATACAGCAGCTGATAAGTACTGGAAGATTTTACACTTTTAAATGGAACTAAATTACAAAATTTCTAAACTTTCTGGCACCAATTGATCTAGCATAGGTTTCCCTATTTTTCAGAGTGAAAAATCATAAATTCAGCGGACCTAGAGTCCGCGCCCCCGTTCTGCCACCCAGGCGCAAGAGGCCTAAACTGGGCTGATGCGAAAATTTTATTCGCAAAACAGGCTTTTGCGAATAAATTCACGTCTGCCCGTTTTATGCTGAAAAAAAGAACTTTTTAAGTTAATAAGCCCCCCCCCCCCCCCAGGATGTCTCGGCCTGAGAGTCACAGCGCAATGCATCCATTAATTAGATGACTGTCTTCCCTGTAATGGGTGCAGATGACCTATGAAACACGGGAGCACCAGAAAAGCATCAGAACACAGGAAGTGCCGTGTTTTCCATGATAACTAAACAACAAATAATGAATGTAAATTGCAAACTTGCTTTATATCACATCTACTAATGATTTAGGTTTTGAAAGTTATAATGGTATATAAGGTGTATAAGGTACACTTTAAGCTAAAGCCACACAGCAACTTTTACCATTAGATTGCTATATTGATATATTATATTGCTTAAATCACAACTGTGCCAACACATTTACTATCTGGTTTGTATTATTTTATTTATTTATTTATTTATTTATTAATTTAACATTTTTTATTGAAGAATTTTCACATTTTTTCAACATACAGCTGACTGTTGTTTTGCAACCCGTCAACAAGCGTCATCGTTCACATGGCCATAACTTGCAGTGTAGCCCTTTCCTGAGTCATGTGCAATAATTATATATATATATTTTTTTTTCTTACTTATTTTGGTCTTTATCATAGGTGGAAGTTCAGAAGATGGATTCTCTGCAATAAAGCTGACTGCATTAGGAAGACCACAATTTCTGGTAATCAAATATCTTACCTGGTTTAGAAAACCCCCTGTAGCAAATATTTTACAATTCTCTGTGTCCATTGTCTGGTGGAGACCCCGTAAACCTAGTAATCCCAGCCTTCTTGCTCTCAGATAGAAGTGCTTTCTGGCCGAGGCTCTTCCTCTATTTCCATACAACCACCAGCTATATTGTGCGTCCCGCTAGCTCGCGGCAGTAAATTATCACCCAGAAAGGAAATCCAATGACCAATTCGGTTCTACTCCATCTTCTGTAAGCCGCCATGCGGACATTCCCGCATCCATAGGGTGAGATAATAAATGATGATGAAATCCTATTAGGCTTTACTCTGGTCAGTTAATTACATAAATAAGGATTATTTTATAATCGTATTGAAGATAAAGGAGATTTAGTGTAATGTTTCTATTCGCCGCGAGCTGTACGCCGTACAAAAGACAAAGAGGGAGAAGAAAACTTGTAACATTCTGCTTTATTGACCATCCTATTGAATTTGTAATTTAAGTGACTAGCAATGGCGGCTAATGTCTTTGCTACATAAGTCAATGCCACTTTAGACCTCGCTAATTTAACAGACACAAAGGAAAACCACAAGAGTTAATTGCGAGGTCTGTTACCGCTCCATCTCCAGGAGGCCGGGTATACGGGCGTTCTCTATATCCCTCCGCAGACTCTCCGACAGAGAATAGTAACAATTGTATAGAGACAAGTGATCAGATAGTTTTGTCCATATGTATGTGAAATGCTATGTTACATCCAATATATTACCATGAATAGAACAGATTTCCGATAGCGACATAGTATAACTTTAATGGGCAGCGGTGGAAATCGATCATTTCATTGTTTGCTGCACAATCTTGGTATCATTACATAAATTGTATATACTAATATATGTGATCCATTCTAAGGAATAGCAATATAGTCAGTAAGGAAATGCTTCAGGTTATTGTCCATGACTGGAAGATGGAAGAGGAGAGGGGGAATATGGGTCGTATTACAGGGGACGATTATTGTGCGAAAAATCGTTATATCATTTGAACTTAAACGATAATCGTTCTGTGTAATTGCAGGTGACGATTGAAAAATCATTCGGATGTCATTGATCGTTGATTTAGATCTGAACCTAAAATTATCGTTAATCGTTCGCTGTAATTTCACATTCGTTCCCTCAAGTTCCGCATTTGTTCACTAACCGTTCAGTGTAATTGCACATTGTTTATTGTTTTTCTGGGATCAGAAGGAATAAACGATCATAGTAATAGTAATGATCGCAATAACGATCGTATTAATGATGATCGCAATAATGATCGTATTAATGATCTTAACTAGAGATGAATGAACTGGGTTCGGGTTCGAGTCGATCCGAACCTGATCGTTCGGCATTTGATTAGCGGGGGCTGCTGAACTTGGATAAAGCTCTAAGGTTGTCTGGAAAACATGGATACAGCCAATGACTATATCCATGTTTTCCACATAGCCTTAGGGCTTTATCCATCTTCAGCAGAGACCGCTAATCAAATGCCGAAAGTTCGGGTTCAGATCGACTCAAACCCGAACCTGGTTCGCTCATCTCTAATCTTAACTAATGACCATCATCCTGTGTAATATGGTGAACGATTTCAGGTTAACAATAAACAATCTCATTTGCGATTGATTATCGTTAGTCCTTAATCGTTAAAAAGAATCAGGCAACACTGTGTATATTTATAATAAGATAAGATACATAGATCTGAATATGAGCAGTAGGTTTGTAAAGTGACTTCATTTTAAAGGGGTACTCCGGCGAAAATGTTTTCCTTTCAAATAAACTTGTGCCAGAAAGTTATATAGATACTTCTATTTACTTCTATTTAAAAAAAATCTCTGGCCGAGACAAGAACTGTGCAAAACAGGAGAGGTTTTCTAAAGGGATTCCCATAGAAAGCCTCTCTTCCTCTAGAGAGTTCCTGACATGGACAGAGGTGGCAGCAGAGAGCACTGTGTCAGACTGAAAATTAAAACATTTCCTGCAGCACATACAGCGGCTGATAAGTATTGGAAGACTTGAGATTTTTTAATAGAAGTAAATTACTAATCTATATAACTTTCTGACACCAGTTGATTTGAAAGAAATATTTTTCACTGGACAACCCCTTTAAGTGCCAGCCACGCATATCAGGACAGAGCAGAGTGCACTGTGCACTGGGTGGGGGATCTGTTGGGGCCTCAATGCACAGCAGCGCTATACTGTACACTAAGGCCCCTCCAGCTCCAACCCCGCACAGTGCACTTTTGACCCTTTTTAATGGAGACACAACCATCTAGTAGAAATTTTCCAACCGTTTCTACCATAGACAAACTGTAATGTTCACTCATTTTGCGAATCGGCAAGCCATGCATATCCTGTAGCAATGAAAGTAATTTAGCCTTTTCATTTAGGTACAATTTGTCCTATATTGGCTCTTTAATTTGGTATAATCTCTATTGCCTCCCTATAATGTTACCATTGTTCTTCATTCTTGTAAAAATTTCTCTCTCTATCATGTTACAACATATTAAAGCCATTAATATAAGCTGCGCAGTGTTTTCATATGAAGAGAGAGTAGGAGGTAAAGAAAATGAATGTGATGGAACATCTCTGACTGTGTTGTAATGGGTTTCTTATCCATCCTCTCTGTCTTCCTTCAGTTGCAGTTTTCTGAAGTGCTCGTAAAATGGCGGAGCTTTTTCCACCAGCTAGCGGCGGATCAGGGCAAAGCTGGGCTGGCTGCTGTGGAGATTGAACTTGAAGTGGAGAAGTTACAGGTAAGACAATGACCTTTTATCCAAGTATTGTTGCTCATATATCTCATTCAGCACATGAATAAGGACTCCTGAACTCTCTGATTCGGAATATACTGTAAGGCTGGGTTTACATATATAGGCTATGTTCACACTACGTAAAAGTACGGCCGTTGTTGCCATCGGCAACAACGTCCGTACTTTTAGCGAGGGTGGAACAATGCCTTATTTTCAATGCAATCTCGGCCGGAGCGTATACACATCGTATACGCTTTGGCCGGGATCCCGTGCGGGGCCGCAAATAACTGACATGTCAGTTTTCTGCGGCCGCAATTCAGTGAATTGCGGCCGTAGGAAACCCTGTCAGTTCACTCAATGAAGCAAGCGGTGCGCTATGGGAAGCTCTGATGCGGGAGCGCACTGATGCGCCCACATCAGGGCTTTGCGGCCTGAAAGATCATCCAGCCGATACTTTAAGATGATCCGGGCAGAGACCAGCCGTTCTGTGACCCGGCTCCGTGATCATAACTGTTGCCATAAGTTTATTCCATCAGTTGTCAACATTTGTTTCCTCTACAGCATTAAAGGGGGGCATCTATTATAGGGGCAGCAGCACAGGAGACCATCTACTTTGGTGGTACACTTCACAAAGAGCCATCTACTATAGGGTCAGCTACTATAGAAGGCAGAACCAGAGCAGGCAAACTACTATGGGGGGGACAACTCACATCGGAGTCCTCTACTGTGGACAGCAGGACATGGGGACATCTCCTATAGGGTGCAGTGTGTGTATAGAGGAGCTGGTTGGGCTGCTCCTCCTGCCAGGGGCCACTCTGCTGCAGGGTGGGGGTCACAAGGGTTAATGGGGGACTAATAACATTGGGGACATCTTCTTTCCTTGGAGTGCTGGAGGCAAAAGCCAGCCGTGCAAATATGCCCGTTTGTACCAGCGAGGCCTCTGGTGCCTCATAGACTTTAATGGATGCAGCGTTGCATCGCCGGACAGGCGGTGCATCAAGACGCTGCAAGAAGAGTTCTGCCGCACAATGTGTGTGCCGATACGGCGGCACTATTTGCCCGACGCATTCTTTGAACTGTCCTATTGAAAACATTGAACATTGAATTTCCCTCTGGCACTTTTCTCCTGCGCCGGAGGGAAACAACATCACATCAAATTTTTGTGGCATTGTATATAGTGTAAGTGATTGGTTCTGTATGTGTCCTTCTGATCTCTTATTCCTGCTGGATGTGGGGTTTAGAACACGGGCTGGTCACATCCGACAGTGTTTTTAAGAGGTTGTAATGTCTGTTTGCTAAGGTAATTCTAGAGCAAAGAGATCCGATCAGGAGGTTCTTGTGGACATCTAGAAGCCTGCAGAAAGCCATGTGGATACATATTTAATAAGATGATAATGAGAAAAAAATTTTTCAGTGATTGAATCTTTCCAGGAAAGTCAATTACTCTGACTAGTTGATTTCTCTCCCCTTAAGACCTAAGATGTTTGAGGAGGTAACTTTTTTTTCATACTTAGAATTAGTGGAATATAATATTTCCTGAGAAGTTTACTGGTGTCCTTTTTTTTTTATTTTAGAAATTTTATCTATTCAACTAAAGTCATTCTCCAGGGAAAGTTTTTTTTAAAAGAGACCAGGATGGTTTAAAAATACAAAATGAATAAGTGTGTAGAAGCAGCACTCACTTTTGGTATCTTCACACAAGGTTTTAGTCCATCATCTACAGTCGCGAGATGGAGATATCAAGGGCAACCGCCAGTTTCACGCTCCTGCACTTGTGCTCTTCCTCATAAGGGCTGAGAGAAAAGTGCAGATGCGCAAAACAGTCTGTCGAAGATGGAATAAAGCCTTGTTTCAAGATACCAAAGGTAAGTGCTGTTTCTATATACTCTGTATTTTTGGATTTGTGAAGATTTTGAATGCTGAGCACCACAGGAGTGAAAGAGTGGCTATTTGGGGCAACACCTTTCATCCACCAGTCTGAGGTCTGTGTGACTGATTACCTGAGTGAGTAGTGCCGTGGTATAACTTTTCTTGGGAAGACAAAAAGTAATTATATTCACCTTCCCAATCCCCAGCCACTGCAACTCAGACGTCGTCCAGGTCCCTGCTGCTCACTACTTTCTGGCCAAATCTTAACACGTGCAAAACCATTGGTTGAGGTTTGTTTCTGCTATGGACATTTCCTTTGTGTCACCAGAAAGTATTGGGCAGTGAGGACCTGGGCACCATAACATTAAGCACATAAGTATCTTTCATTTGTTTTAAAGCATCATAAGAATGGGTAAGTTCCGTGCAGGAGCCCTGTTGAGAACAATCTGGCTCCTGCTCGGAACTCCGACACATTTCCACTGCAACCTGAACTTCAATCAGTAGCTGCATCTGCATGGGGAGTGAAGAGCCCCCTTGCTTACCACTCGAGATGAGTGAATCACTGATCTCAACAAAGGGAAGCGATTTTTTTTTTTTTTTTTTTTTTTTTTTTTGGATCAGCCTTCCACTCATCAAGCCAGCAGCCTTTCAGCACTGCTCCGCTCCCTGACACTCCTCCCAGGATGCCGGGAAAAACTAGATCAAATCCTTGGAAACTTCTCCGAGGATTGGATCCAGCTTAAGGCTATGTTCACACTGCGTATGAGTCCGGCCGCATTTCGTACGCCGCCGTACATGTGCGGCTGAAACTACGGGCGTGGGAAAAATAGACATGTGGCCGGATGCGTACGAACCGCGAACATACACCCGTAGTACAGTTATGCTTCCCTAGCTTGTTTCGAAGCGATCTGAGGCAGGTCATTTACTTGGAAATCTTCGCCCAGCCCAATAAAACTCACAGAACCTTTTGGATCGAAAAATCAAGTTCAATTTGGCTGAAATAAGTACTTCGTACGCGACCGCATGGAAATCCACGGCCGTGAGTTTCAACATTTCCGTCCTCAAACAATGGTCTTGTTCATTTTTCACGGGGGCCGCATACGATCCGGCCGTAAGCTCGTCCGGCCGGACTCATGCGCAGTGTGAACATAGCCTTACAATGGCACCCGGGGTGGAGCAGCAAGGAGCGGAGCAGAGCTGAAAGGCTGCTGGCTTGATGAGCAGAGCACTGATCAAACAAAGCGATTTTGCTTTAAGATCAGCAATTCGCTCCTCTCTAGTTACCACAATATACAGTTACATTGTGCGGCTGGTTCAGGAGCTGTGCCCATGCCACAGGTATCATGGGAATCAGCTGTGTCACATTCTGTTTCAATCCTGGTGATCCTGACTTTGAAATTCAGATGCAGTGGTCACATTCATCCCAACATTTGTAGGTTTAAATAGAGGGAATGAGCACGGTTACGCCAGGGTGCCAATGAGTTGCAGACAGGGGCTTGGCAAAAGCCATGCCTAAGGGTGTATTGGTGGTTGAAGGGGTTATCCAGTGTTAGAAAAACATTGCCACTTTCTTCCAGAGACAGCACCACTCTTGTCTCTAGTTTGGGTGCAGGTTTTGCAACTCTGTTCCATAAAAGTGAATTGAGCTTAATTGCAAACAGCACCTGACTGGAGACCAGATTGGTGCTGTCTCTGGAAGAAAGTGGCCATGTTTTTCTAATGCTGGATAACCCCTTTAAATGTTCAGTTGTGAGCAGTTAAGATTGTGAGAACATTTGGGGAAACATAAAATTGCTTTGTGTCCTTTAGGAGTATATTCACTTTAGGGCTTAACTTATCATACTTTTCTGTGCATCTCTTCTGTATTATCTGTGCCGTTTGTCCTTTGTGTATTTGAGCCTATGTAGGAAGCTATACAGCCAAATAAATCAGATTTGTGTACCCTTACAGGAGAGCCTGGCAAAACTTGGAATTGCTACAAAAGATGAAATTCATAACTGGTTCACGGGTGAGAATCTCGGACTCTCGGGGTATGCTTCACTGATTAAATTGTACTTTTTATATCCTCTAAATGCACAGTCTACCATATATCCTTGTTTCATTTTATCCCTCAGTTGTAAAATCGGAAATGTACGCCGTTAATTCACCCCATTAAGTACCTTTGTTTTATCACATGTTCCTGCTCGGTGTAAAATTCCTTGACTCCTACTGTCCATGGATGTAGCCTAATTATTTCATGCCTATCAAACTATGTCCGAGGTATTATAGGCCTTCCTGCATTCTACATTCTAGGAGAAAGTAGACGCATCTCAAACATTGAATACATTTGAAGAATATGCAGATAACTTAATTTTCTTGTAATTTTGCATAGGGGTTTATAATAATAATAATAATAATAATAATTATTATTATTATTATTATTATTATTATTATTTAATAGTAATATATTTTTCTATAGGGAGAAATGGGGAAATTTGTTATTTTAATTTTTTTTACATATTTGTCTCTCCAAATCCTCCCCCATACACACGTATACTCAGCTTGCAAGTGTTATTAACTTTCTCTGGTGGCGACTTACCTCTCAAAGAATAGGAGGATCATGCAGTTAAAAACCTACCCTAACATTTGCCGTTATGGTTAAGGCTGCCATAACCTTCAATAATTGCCGAACAATAATTTATTCAGCCGAAGGTCACCTCTGCCGGCTTGCCTATACACATAAATGGTCGGGACGGCTGAATGTCCATGTGCTTTCTTAGCTGGAAGGGGAGGATAAACTGCAGCTAGACAGTTTTGGTGCCAGCTTATCCCCCAAAGTACAAAAAGGATGGGCACCAAATTTCCAGATTGCCCGTCCCTTCTGTCTGTTGACAACCTCTGTCTGTGCAGAGACAGGAGGTCGCCATATAGTTTATACAATCAGCTGGAGTATAGTATAAGGTGTATGGACACCTTTAGTCAAGGTAGATAGTCCAGCAGATTCTGGCCCCATCTATCCAATGTGTACAGCTAGCTTAAAGTGTCATGGTCACCATAAGAAGGGTTTTGACATGTCAAAAGTTTTGATTGGCATGGGTCTGAGTGTTCAGACCTGTATTAATCGGGAAAACGAGATGGGAGAAGACCACACTAAGCGTGATCCTCTCCCAGCTCTGTGTTATGTGATCAGTTCGGTGCATAATGTAAGTCTATGGAGCCCGACTTATTTCGCCGACACAGAGCGGGGAGCTCTGCAGCACGGTCTTCCTACCGCTCGTTCGGACAGTTTGTATTGGACTGAACACTCAGACCCAGACCAATCAAAACTTTTGACATGTCAACATTTTTTGGTAAAGACAGGTTCACTTTAAGTTATTGGTTCACTTAGTAAACTTTAACTACATTTAATACCTTAACAAAGACGTCCATACACAACATTGCATTTGTATTCTATATTCTCCACTACTAGGGCTCAGGATAGCAGGAAGCAAATTGATCTGTGTGTTCCCTGCATGTGTCCATGTACACAGATCATTGATAGCAAAGCTGGAACAAAGCTTTAGCTCCTGTGTTTCTCAGTTGCTGTGTTTTCTATATACAGATCGCTTATCAGAAGCATATCCTTTCCCCTTATATGTGATCCCATTTATGCCACGCAGGCTCACTTTGACAATTACTTGAATGTCGAAGAAACTGCTTCTGCAATACTTATCAGTCAATGAGAGTCTTGCGTCTTATTTTTATCAACAGAAAACAGGTTTCCGTTCCCTGTAGCAGTACCGGTGGTGCAGTCAGTGTGACCTCATAAGGTTAAATAAAAAGCCAGGACAAAAGATACTTTTAGAAAAATTCTTGTTTTGTAAATGTTTTCCTTTTGCAATATAACTTTGTTACACATGAATAAACAGAAAAAATATCACCACAGTGCTCAAAAGGTTGGAGGATCCGATGTTCACGCTGTTGCGCTGGTAGACTCCATTCCTTTTACTGAAGACTCTCACTCTCCACAGGACACGAGATGACGACAGCACGTCTTGCTACGTTTCGGGGGTCCGCCCCCTTTCTCAAGCATAACGGAAGTGCACCCTCCACCATATTTATAGCAATTGCTAAATTAAGTATTACATCACTATAAAAACAATAAACATATAAAAGTTATGGATCTATAACCATAATGGTATCTACATCTAATAATTCTATATATATTTACGAAATTATCTTGTAGTATCACCCATATGTTATATACGTCATCCTAGTCAGATAATGAAAAATGCCACTCCAACTCTACAAAAAGACTGAAAAATTACAAATTTCATTCAACCCTTTTGGGTATAGACTTTCTAATTGATGTATCCAGAATGTTTCCTTTTGCAACAACCTTCTTTTAATATCACTACCACTGGCTCCATTAACTTCCTCTAGTACCAGCCACCTCAGGTCACAAACCTTGTGACCAAATTCATGGAAGTGGCGTGCAACAGAGGTTTCTCCAAATTTTTTAATTTCTTTTCCCAAATTTTCTTGTACCTCCTTTTTCTGTCCATACGTTCTTATAGCCGACTTATGTTCATTTATTCTCACTCTGATTTCTCGTGTAGTCTGTCCTACGTACACACGTCCACACGGACATTTTAACATGTATACTACGTTGCTGGTTCTACATGTATACATCCCTTTCATCATGATTTTATATCCCTTAAGAGGATGGCATATACTTTCACCTTTAATTGTGCCATTACAATTCTGGCATGAGAGGCAGGCAAATGTTCCCTTTCGGCATGTTCTAAGTAACATTTGTCTTGATTTTGCTACAGGTTTTATGTCTGATTTCACTACCATATTGGCGACCGATTGGCCTTTTCTGTATAGGAATCTAGGGGGCTCAGTGAATAATTTGCCATATTTTTCATCATGTTTTAACATTTCCCAATGTCTCAAAATTGTTTTTTTAATGATGTTGGAGTGTTTGTCAAATTTAGACTGAAATGTAATCTGACTTTCTTTTTTATCTTTCTCTCGTCTTTTAATTAAGTTTTCTCTTGGGATTGTTTTTACCTCTTCCCATGCTTTATGTACTTCCTCTTTTCTGTAACCTCTAGCACAAAATTTATCCATCATAGTAGCACATTATTTACAGGAGGTGGTGTCCAAATTACCAAGATGTCTTAAAGATACTACTGATTTATTAGTTAGATTGGAAGCTCTTGATGTCAGAGACGTGACTTTTGTCGGTTCTCTTGACATCAAGAGCTTATACACTAATATACCATGTCAAGAAGCGATAGAAGTGGTTCGTGAGAAACTGTGTGAAAATGCCACCCTTGATAACTCTACAATTAGGTTTTTGATATCACTTCTAGAGTTAGTACTTACTAAAATTATTTCCGGTTTGGAGATGATTTCTTTCTTCAGACGCAAGGCGTCTCGATGGGGTCACCGGTAGCCCCTAGCATTGCCAACGTGTTTATGGCCGCGCTAGAAGATAAATATCTATTGGCTCATGAACATAGTGTTCATCTACATACCTGGTTCCGATTTGTGGACGATGTCCTATTGTTTTGGACTGGGACGAGAGAGGAGTTGGATTCCTTTATAGAATATCTGAACAGTATTCATGAGCTAATAGAATTTACAGCTGAAATCCACACCACAACGGTGCGTTATCTAGATGTGGAAATAATAGTGAAAGATGGCCAGATAGACACTAAATTATATAGCAAAGAAATGGATAGGAACAATTTATTGCACAGAACCAGTCACCATGCCCCTATGACATTTAAAGGGATTCCTAAGGGACAGTTGATGCGTGTTAAACGTATTTGTAAAAATGATGTTATATGTGAGGCTCAATGTGCTACTATGATGGATAAATTTTGTGCTAGAGGTTACAGAAAAGAGGAAGTACATAAAGCATGGGAAGAGGTAAAAACAATCCCAAGAGAAAACTTAATTAAAAGACGAGAGAAAGATAAAAAAGAAAGTCAGATTACATTTCAGTCTAAATTTGACAAACACTCCAACATCATTAAAAAAACAATTTTGAGACATTGGGAAATGTTAAAACATGATGAAAAATATGGCAAATTATTCACTGAGCCCCCTAGATTCCTATACAGAAAAGGCCAATCGGTCGCCAATATGGTAGTGAAATCAGACATAAAACCTGTAGCAAAATCAAGACAAATGTTACTTAGAACATGCCGAAAGGGAACATTTGCCTGCCTCTCATGCCAGAATTGTAATGGCATAATTAAAGGTGAAAGTATATGCCATCCTCTTAAGGGATATAAAATCATGATGAAAGGGATGTATACATGTAGAACCAGCAACGTAGTATACATGTTAAAATGTCCGTGTGGACGTGTGTACGTAGGACAGACTACACGAGAAATCAGAGTGAGAATAAATGAACATAAGTCGGCTATAAGAACGTATGGACAGAAAAAGGAGGTACAAGAAAATTTGGGAAAAGAAATTAAAAAATTTGGAGAAACCTCTGTTGCACGCCACTTCCATGAATTTGGTCACAAGGTTTGTGACCTGAGGTGGCTGGTACTAGAGGAAGTTAATGGAGCCAGTGGTAGTGATATTAAAAGAAGGTTGTTGCAAAAGGAAACATTCTGGATACATCAATTAGAAAGTCTATACCCAAAAGGGTTGAATGAAATTTGTAATTTTTCAGTCTTTTTGTAGAGTTGGAGTGGCATTTTTCATTATCTGACTAGGATGACGTATATAACATATGGGTGATACTACAAGATAATTTCGTAAATATATATAGAATTATTAGATGTAGATACCATTATGGTTATAGATCCATAACTTTTATATGTTTATTGTTTTTATAGTGATGTAATACTTAATTTAGCAATTGCTATAAATATGGTGGAGGGTGCACTTCCGTTATGCTTGAGAAAGGGGGCGGACCCCCGAAACGTAGCAAGACGTGCTGTCGTCATCTCGTGTCCTGTGGAGAGTGAGAGTCTTCAGTAAAAGGAATGGAGTCTACCAGCGCAACAGCGTGAACATCGGATCCTCCAACCTTTTGAGCACTGTGGTGATATTTTTTCTGTTTATTCATGTGTAACAAAGTTATATTGCAAAAGGAAAACATTTACAAAACAAGAATTTTTCTAAAAGTATCTTTTGTCCTGGCTTTTTATTTAACCTTATGCTGTTCAGACCCAGGTTGGCGACTGGGTACAGGACTGTTCACACACAGTGCGATTAGGCACCAAGATTTTTATTTTTCTGAATGTATATTGTCAGTGTGACCTCCCAATCCTGCTGAGGGCCCTATGTGTAGGAGTCTACAGTGCCATCAAACCAGGACCCATAAAATAAAGAGCTTATGGTAAAGGGACCACCTAATCCTCCTTAAAGGGAACCTGTCACCAAGACAATACTCTCTAATCTATCACCATCCTGTTATAGAGCAGGAAGAGCTGAGCAGATTGATATGTATCTTTGTGGGAAGAAATTCAGTATAATGTGTAACATGTTGATTGAAATCCCTGATCATTCTGTGTTATAGGAGAAGTCCGGTGAAAATTTTTATTAAAGTATTGTATTGCCTCCCAAAAGGTATACAAATGACCATTATACACTTATTACAGGAAATGCTTATAAAGTGTTTTTTTCCCTGCACTTACTACTGCATCAAGGCTTCACTTCCTGGATAACATGGTGATGTCACTTCCTGGATAACATGGTGATGTCACAACCCGACTCCTAGAGTTGTGCGAGCTGTGCTGGCTGTGGCTGCTAGAGAGGATAATGGCAGGGGGACACTGAGGGACACAGGGCACTGGGGGGACACTGAGCATCCCCCTGCCATCATCCTCTCCAGTGGCCACAGCCCGCACAGCTCTGGGAGTCAGGTTGTGACATTACCATGTTATCCAGGAAGTGACATCACCATTTTATCCAGGAAGTGACATCACCATGTTATCCAGGAAGTGAAGCCTTGATGCAAGAGTAAGTGCAGGGGAAAAAAAGCACTTTATAAGCATTTCCCATAATAAGTGTATATTGCTAACTTGTATAACTTTTGGGGGGCGATAAAATACTTTAATAAAAATTTTCGCTGGACTTCTCCTTTAACCTCTTAAGGACATAGGACGTATGCGTACGTCATATGTCCTCACTTGCACTATAAAGCGGGGCCGCGCGGCGATCCCGGGTGCCGCGAGTAGCCCGGGACCGCTGCTATTAGCGGGCACGGTCTGATCGCCGTGCCCGCTAATTAGCTAATCGGAGGCAGCTGTCAAAGTTGACAGCTGCCTCCGATTACCGGAGGCAACGTTTCCCTGGGTTCTAGTGGGGGAGATCGCTCCTCCGGGACCTTGTCCCGGAGGAGCGATCTCCGTTACTGATGCCGGCCGGGGACGCGTCCAAGATGGCGCCGTCCTCGGCTCGGCACTCGTTCGTTTTCGGCTGCAGCAGCCGAAAGCAAACGAGTGCCGATCTCATGGATCTCTGCAGCATATCTATGCTGCAGAGATCTCAATGAGAGATCCAAGTGTATATACTAGGGGGGCTTCTAGTATATGTGTAAAAAAAAAAAAGTGTTGTTAATAGTAAAAATCCCCCTCCCCTAATAAAAGTCTGAATCACCCCCCTTTTCCCAGGTTTTAAATAAAAGTAAACAAATAAATAAATAAATAAATAAATAAACATGTTTGCTATCGCCGCTTGCGTAATCGCCCGAACTATTAATTAATCACATTCCTGATCTCGTACGGTGAACGGCGTCAGCGCAAAAAAATCCCAAAGTGCAAAATTAAGCATTTTTGGTCGCATCAAATCCAGAAAAAATGTAATATAAAGCGATCAAAAAGTCGTATATGCGCAATCAAGGTACCGATAGAAAGATCACATCATGGCGCAAAAAATGACACCTCGCACAGCCCCATAGACCAAAGGATAAAAGTGCTATAAGCCTGGGAATGGAGCGATTTTAAGGAACGTATATTGGTTAACAACAGTTTGAATTTTTTACAGGCCATCAGATACAATATAAGTTATACATGTTATATATCGTTTTAATCGTAACGACTTGAGGAACATGCATAACAAGTCAGTTTTACCCCAGGGCGAATGGCGTAAAAACACATTTCCCCCAAATAAAAGAAATGCGTTTTTTTTTTCAATTTCACCACACTTTGAATTTTTTTCTGGTTTCGCAGTGTACTTTATGCAAAAATTCAGCCTGTAATTGCAAAGTACAATTAGTGACGCAAAAAATAAGGGGTCATGTGGGTTTCTAGGTGGAAAAATGCAAGTGCTATGACCTTTTAAACACAAGGAGGAAAAACCGAAAACGTAAAAACGAAAATGGGCCATGTCCTTAAAGGGTTAAGGAGTCCAGTGGGCGGTGTCACTCAATGGACTGGACTCTTTATAATGGAAACATGAGAGATTTCAATGAATAAATTACAAGTTATACTGAATCTTTTCCTATAATGATATATATCAATCTGCTCAGCTCCTTCTGCTCTATAACATGATGCCAATAGCTTAGCTAACATTTTCATAGTAATGGGTTCCCTTTAATATGCATGGGGTCTGTAGGAAGAAGTTAGCTTATTATCCTAGTCTATAAACTAGCACCCTTAAAAGCTTGGCACCATTGCGCTCACAATCTTGTATGCTCCAGTTACTTGCCGTACTATGTAATAAATTAGTTTTTCCATAGTGTGAGTCATCGGTGCCCTAAATAGCAGAGTCTTCGTATAATTCTCTTTTGCAGGGTAAAGGATGAGAACAAAAAGCCTGTCCCTATGGGGTTACATCATGTGCATTCTATTAAAGAAGTCCCTTAGAAATGGATTATTCATTGTTTTACAGACAAAAAAAATAGTTATTGGAAAATCTCAAGCATTTGCATATCGTTTTGACACTTTTAATAGTTCAGCAGTATTATTAGGTTGAAGCAAAAAAAGCTTCTTGTGCAAACTTGCCTTTTGGGAAAACATACATTTTCTTTTAAAGTTAGTGTGTTTAGTGGGGTTAACATTTCTCGGTCCTGAATCCTCTTTGGTAAGAGCTTTTTGCTGCGAGGTCAGTTACACAGGTCTGAGCTTCCAAAGCATCAATAGTCAAACAGGTGCATTTCAAAGAGGGTCTTCTGGGAGAAATCCTAAGATAACAGCGCAGCACCAGCTGGCAGCAATATTGGCATGGTTCATAGAATCTCTGTATCATCTTTTATTCTGATTTGTGGAGTAAACATCTATTTATTTTAGATAGACCAATATACTAACATACAGTACTACATGTATGAATATACCTGACTGAAAAGTGGTTACTCCTAGGGATATTTACACATGGTGCTGGATATAGCAATTGTTACCACAATAAAAAAAAGTAATGTGTTTCGATGAAAATTATAACCTAGTTCGAAAAGTTTCATTTTGCAGGTTTTGGGGGTTAAGCTTAAAATTAAGCCCTACTACAAAAAAAACCATAGGTTTGTGTATCATATCAGCAGTTCTGTGTTGGCAAAGACTTCAGAAGAGAAGGATTTTGGAGTGGGGATTTCTTAATTAAAATGAGTTACCAGTGCAACCAAGCCGTAGGGAAAGCCAATGGTATGCTGGGCTGTATATACAATGGTATGCTGGGCTGTATATACAATGGTATGCTGGTCTGTTTAGCTAGAGGTATAACCAGTAGGAAGATGGAGATTGTGACCCTGCTGTATAGAGCTCTAGTAAAATCACATCTGGAATACTGTGTCCAGTTCTGGAGACCTCACCTACAAAAAGGATATTGATAAAAATAGAACGGGTCCAAAGATGGCTACAAAAATGGTGGAGGGTGTTGGGTATAAAACATATCAGGAAACACTTTAAGATCTAAATCTGAATAGTCTGGAAGAAAAAAGGGAAGGGGGGGCATAATCAAAATATGTTAAAGGAATAAATAAGATTCAGGAGGGAAGTATTTTTAATAAAAAAAAAAAACTGAACACATAAACAAGGTGACACAATCTGAGTTTAGTTGGAGGAAAGGTCAGAAGCAACTTGAAAAATTATTACTTTACTGTAATAGTAGTAGATACTTGGAACAAACTTCCAGCAGATGTGGTTGGTAAATCTACAATAACAGAATGTAAACCTGCCTGAGATAAACATCTATCTATCTTAAGATAATAAAAAGGGAAATACTAAAAGAGCAGACTTGATGGACCAGGTGGTCTTTCTGCCAACGATCTTATAGGTTTATATAGTAAAAAGAGTTTTCCGCCCAGGCCATTTTAAAATAATATCCCCCAAAGCCCCCTTTATTAACTCACCGGCCACATGTCCTCAGTCTCTACAGTGTGCCGGGCAGTGGCGTAGCTACCATAGAGGCAGGGTAGGCAGTTGCTATGGGGCCCATGCAGGAGGGGGGCCTGGGGAAGAAGGTAAGAGCATGTGTCCTTCTGCTTAACCCCTTATGTACTGCACTGTGTGTAAGTGACCCAATGTTAACTTACATACTGCAACACACAGAAAGGGTTAACAAGCAGAAGACAGAGATCTCTGCTTCACTGCTCTGATAACCTCTGACCTCTATTCTCCAGCTGCAAGGTGCAGAGGTCAGGGGTTATCAGTGGACCAGCAATAAAGCAGATATCTGTCGTCTGAACTTTGCACACAGCAGTACATAAGGGGTTAAGCAGAAGGTAGTCTGCTCCTGCAGCTATCTATTTAACCATAAGGGCCCCTAATGGGCCCTTATAGGTAAAAAAATGTGGACCGTCATCGCAAGCAGCCATTGGCTTTCTGCTCTGGCAGTCACTCTTGTGGCTGCAGCCAGGAACATCACAGAGCATATATATATATATATATATATATATATATATATAATATATACACAGTGCTTTATGTTGTGCGTAGGGGAGGGGAGGCCCCTTACATTTTTTTGCTATGGGGCCCCTAGCTACACCCCTGGAGCCGGGCTAACACTTCTAACCCTGCCCACTGTAGAGACTAAGGCTGCCATCACTTAGGCAAGTTTTTTGAACCAAAACTAACAGTAAATTCTAAAGGAATGAGAAATATAAAGGAAGGAATTCTATTTCTGATTTCTGCTGGATCCACTTTTGGCTTTGCCTCAAAAACTGCAGAGCCGGTTTAAAAAAAAAAAAAAAGAAAAACATGCAGGTTTTCTCACTACAGTTATGGCATACTGCTAGAATACTTTTGCAGGGCACCGTATACTGATACACACCTTGTTAAATGACGATTATCAAGAAGTGCTGACATCCATAGGATTATGCAATCTAGATGTATTATTTATACGTACAGATTGGAAAACTGTGTACGACCGGTTTACATCCATTGCTTAAAAAAAATAAATAACATAAAGTGCCCCCAAATAAATAATGCAATTGTGAACATAGTCCTAGCTTTTCCCTGGCATCTGCTCCAATATTTCCTCAATAGGTAAGACAGACAAAGTTGTTGAAACTAGATTTATGATGAAACTATAGAATAGAATAATCATGGATGAATCATGTGAAAACTTGTGCTTCCTCTTGAAACCATTAGCGACCTTTTATCCATGCCACTCTGTATGGCGCACAATGCCTTTCCCTGGCCTGTATTGTCATCACATTATGGCTCCCTTTGAAGAGATTAGGTGCTTGAGAAAACATTATATAGAGAAAATAGTTTGAGTAAAGTGTTTTTTTCTAATGGTCCTCTATAAGCACAAAGGATCTGCTCACCCTACGTGAAACCATTGCAATATATGATGTAACTAGAATAGGCTGAAAAATCTTTACGAGGCTTCAGCGCTCGATGTTTTGTTCATCTTGGTCAATACTTTATTATGAAGATTTAGCTGACTAGGGTCATTTCTGAAAGCGGATCTGTCAGCTAAATATGATAGATTCAGTCCCATACTTTTATTATCCTAAAGGGCACAAAAAATATTGTGCCATTTCGGAAGTAATTACTATAATGATCAAATAAATGTGGTTGATTTGAAAAGAGGCCCTTTTATTTGTTGTATAGGCAATATAGGTGTTGGATTCTTATCGTTAGTGATGGGCGGATTTGAGGAAACTGTCTGAATTCAGCAATTTTTCAGAACCTCACTTTTAACATTTCCAAATGTAAAATAATGCACTTGGGGAGAAGGAACCCTCTATCCTAGTATCCTATTAGTTCTGTATTGGCAAAGACTTCAGAAGAGAAGGATTTAGGGGTAGTGATTTTTAACAGCTTTAAAATGTGTTATCAGAGCAACCAGGCAGTAGGGAAAGCAAATCATATGCTGGGCTGTATATATAATGGTATGCTGGGCTGTTTATATAATGGTATGCTGGGCTGTATATATATAATGGTATGCTGGGCTGTATAGCTAGAGGTATAACCAGTAGGAAGAGGGAGATTGTGATCCCGCTGTATAGAGCTCTAGTGACATCACATCTGGAATACTGTGACCAGTTCTGGAGACCTCAGCTACAAGAAGATATTGATAAGATAGAACAGGTCTCTAGACAGGCTACAAAAATGGTGCAGGGTGTGAGACACAAAACATATCAGGACAGACTTAAGGAGAAAGGGGGGACATGGTCGAAACTGTTAGATGTGTTAAAGGACTAATAAAGTTTCAAGAGGAAAGTTGTTTGTTTTTTTTTTATAAAAAAAATTAACTCTGGGACAAGGGGCATAATCTGAGGTTAGTTGGGGGAAAGAATAGAAGCAACATGAGAAAATATTACTAAACTGAAAGAGAAGTAGATGCTTGGCACAGACTTCCAGCAGAGGTGGAAGGTAAATCTACAAGAACTGAATTTTAAACCTTCCTGGGATAAACATCTATCCTAAGATAATCAGAATGGAAATACTAAAAGGGCGGACTAGACTGACCAGGTGATAATTGTATGCTCTCAAACATCTGTTTCTATGATTCCCGGCATTTGGATAAGTTGGATGCTGCCTAAGGATGGTCCGAACCTGCCGAGGTTTGGGTTCGCATGAACCCGAACGCTCGGCATCGGATTCCCGCTGTCTGCCCGCTCCGTGCAATGAGTGGATACAGCGGGAGGACCGCCTGGAAAACTGGGATACAGCCTATGGTTATGGCTGTATCCCAGTTTTCCAGACTGTCCTCCTGCTGTATCCACCCTCTGCACGGAGAGGGCAGACAGCGGGAATCATTACCGAGAGTTAGGGTTCGTACAAACCCGAACTGAACCAGGTTCGGACCATCCCTAATGCTGCCCTAAGGGGTCCTGGAAAACATGGATACAGCCATAGGCTGTTCTCCTGGCGGCCCTACTTCTCCAGACACCAGGAATCAAATGCCAAGCTTTCGGGTTCAGAGACATTTCTATAAATGCAATAGGACTGTGTGTTCAGTCACATAACATTGTTCTGAAAATGTGCAAATCTACAAAAAAAATAATGGGCAAATACCTTTTCACAGCAAGAGCAAGTCTAGTTACACCTTTACTGGCTGAGCAATGAAACCAGCCATGTTCTCTTGATTTTTCCCAGAAGTCTGTCTATTCGTTACATTACATACAGTCAGGTGAGTGTCAAGATGTGAGGAATTTAATGGAGACAAACCAGACCTGTCAGTCACAGCCTACAGTATATGTGGAAAACATTTAGGTTAAATAAAATACAGTTTGCAGGAACTTTAACACGGTGGATAAATGGAGCCTGTAGCGAGGAGTACATGTGCAATGAACCAAGTAAAAGGCTCAGCTGACTGATAACGGTTTCAGTATTTTCTTATGAAATATAATCTTTGTCATGTATATGTTGAACAGTTTAGGAAACATAATATTTTAACAATACGGGATCAATTTCTATTTTTTTTTTTCGGCAATTTTTGCTTAGAAAAATATTTGCCTTCTGTTTAAAGCACGTGTCCACTGTTAGGGCCATTTTACAATTAAAGGGAATCTATCGGCCGGTTACAAGGTGGGGCTGAGGAGATAAGTGGCTGTATCAGTACAGTCAGGAGGTCTGCAAGTCCACTGCATAGCTTCACGCCCTGTAGGGTCCGTGGATTACCGAGAGTATAAATGGTCCTATACTCACTATGATATGTCTGACAGCTGTAAAAAGTGGCTGTTACCCTTTAAATATTGTCACCCCCATTTTCCTGTGTGCTGTTACTGGCACCATCAGTTACAGACCGCGTCACCTAGGTGAGTCTTGGTGTTCGTCGAGCCGGCTCTCCCTGCCTCGGTCCAGGGTTCAACAGATGCTAAGCCCAGCCTTAGTGACACTGTTTGTAACTAATGGTGCCAAAAACAGCACACAGAAAAACTGGGGGGACAGTTTCCCTTTAAGGTTTTACATTTCCACAGCACATCTTAATTTTTAGGGTGTTTTGAGCAACCCTGTGTTCTCAACCAGTTTCTGCACAGATGTCTTTATTAACTTGACAATGAACTTACCGGGTTGCCTTTGTGCACATATAAAAACTTTACCCTGGAACAATGAATACGAAACATAAAACATAATTGTAGCTTAGCACATAGAAGCCGTACCTATGGTGTGCATAAGCTACATGAACATTTAGCTGTTATTTAGCTGTATAATTATTTGATACAATAATTCCATAATGTATAAAACGAGTCATGTTGCTGGAAATATTGAGCAAATTCCAGTATTATAGCTCTGGAGAATTGCGTATTTTACTTAAACTTAAACCATAAGCATTCTACGTATAAAAGGTAAAGCTTACACAAGCATATGATTTATGGGGTTGTATGGGGAAAAAAATCATACTTGGCCATGCTGCTGAGTCTGCGCTGGGCATGATAGTAATGTATACTTACCTGTCCTGCTTCCCCACCACTGCCGGTTCCCGGACCGCTAGCTTTCCACTACTGTCAGTGTGTTGAAAACATTCAATGACATGCCACTCCCACTAGAAAGGGCTGGTCAGCATAGAGACAACAGCGGCACGTCAGTGGATGTTATAAACATTGACAGTGGCGCAGGACAGGCAGCCCAGAAAACAGCAGAGGTGGAGGAGCGGGACAGGTAAGTATACATTACTGTCATGTCCTGGGCAGATCTGGCAGCATGGCCAAAAATGAATTTTTCCCAGACAACCCCTTTGACTCATCTTAATTGTCAGATTTTTTTTTTTTTTTTTTTTTTGGCTTTCAATAGAATTCTTTTGCTTTACCTTTTAGCATGTAAAATATTTATCACATTTGTGTTTCTTTATCATCAGCTTTCCATTGCTTTTGCCAGACAGAATAGGGTAACATCTATTCTGTAGAAGGGGGGGAAATATGGAAACCCAATTAAAGTGTCACTGTGACAACTCAAAATCTAAATCAACAGTAGATGTGAAATAAAGCAAGTTTGCCATCTACATTCTTTTTTTTTTTTTTTTTTTTTTTTTATCATGCTGAACTTACCAGAAATCCAGGTCCGGTCTCCTGAAGGCAGATTTTCTGACTTGTGCTCGTTGTAAAAAAAAACAGACTAAACACAGGAATTCTGGCCAGTACAGAGAGTCACGGCTCAATGTGTCCATCAATCACATGACTGCCTTCTCTCTGTGAGCGCTCAGATGGCCTGGGATACAAAAGACTTCTGTTTTCTGACTGTTTCCTGTTTTTTGAGGGAAAAAAAAGGTCAGAAAACAGGAAGTGCCATTTTTTTTTTCTATAACTAAAAAAAATAAAAAAATAATGAAAGTAATTTGTAAACTTGCTTTATATCACATTTACTGTTGATTTAGAGTGTAAAGGTTATAACGACAGGTACACTTTAATACAAACTCAAGCCAATAAAATCCAACATCTGTCATTTCCTACATAAAAGTTATGATGCCAGTCTGAATCGCCTTGTATTACATTGTTGGCTATTTGAATTGTGTAACCTTGTGTTTTCCTGTCTAGGACCATGGATCTGCTGGATTGGAACAGTTTAATTGACAGCAGAACCAAGCTCTCCAAACTACTTCTGGTACCAAACTTACAGGTAAACATGTATTTCTTATACTATTTCTTGTTATTTTATATATTTGGTATCAAAGATGGATATGTGGGCTTTTTTTTGCATTTTGGTGAACAGGAGTATGAATAAGGAAAAATGCACAGTAATATGTAGCATACAATTGTTGCAATATCTATATCATAAAAATCAAAGTCTGTCTGTCTGTCTGTCCCAAATAGACTTCCAAGCGCCTGAACCGTTTTACCCCAAATTTGACACACAGATACATTGGGTGCCCGGGAAGGTTTTAGCGAAGGTCCCGTGCCCGCCAGATGTACAGGAGGGGAGGAGGAGGGGGAAGAGTGGTGCCCCATAGAGATGAATGGGAAAGTCTCCTCACTGCAAACACAGGTGATATAATTAGCTGCAGCAGACACGGCAATGGTTGCTAGGGAAGCTGCCTCACAACATCCACAGTAATAACTGGTAGACCCCCTACTCCATCTATACAGTACATGTATATACAGGACCCCCTACTCCATCTATACAGTACATGTATATACAGGACCCCCTACTCCATCTATACAGTACATGTATATACAGGACCCCCTACTCCATCTATACAGGACATGTATATACAGGGCCCCCTACTCCATCTATACAGGACATGTATATACAGGACCCCCTACTCCATCTATACAGTACATGTATATACAGGACCCCCTACTCCATCTATACAGTACATGTATATACAGGACCCCCTACTCCATCTATACAGTACATGTATATACAGGGCCCCTACTCCATCTATACAGTACATGTATATACAGGACCCCCTACTCCATCTATACAGGACATGTATATACAGGGCCCCCTACTCCATCTATACAGGACATGTATATACAGGACCCCCTACTCCATCTATACATTACATGTATATACAGGACCCCCTACTCCATCTATACAGTACATGTATATACAGGACCCCCTACTCCATCTATACAGGACATGTATATACAGGGCCCCCTACTCCATCTATACAGGACATGTATATACAGGGCCCCCTACTCCATCTATACAGTACATGTATATACAGGACCCCCTACTCCATCTATACAGGACATGTATATAGAGGGCCCCCTACTCCATCTATACAGTACATGTATATACAGGGCCCCCTACTCCATCTATACCAGGGGTGGGGAACCTCCGGCCCGCGGGCCGCATCCGGCCCCTGACACCTCCGGATGTGGCCCGCGGCTCCCCTGTGACATGCGCCGCTCTGGAGGAGAAGGAGCCGACACACACGGCATCCTCCTGTGTCTGTGACAGCTGCCAGGAGGATGCTGTGAGCGCCGGCTCCTTCCCCTCAGAGCGGTGCACATCTTCTGTCTCCTGCCCTCCTGTGACGTGCGCCGCGCTGGTGAGGCAGGAGCTGGCACAGACACAGGAAGATGTGTTGTATGCCGGCTCCTGCCTCACCAGCGCGGCGCAGAGCGGCGCACGTCTTCTGACTCCTGCGGGCCGCGCGCGATGACGTCATTTCATCGCGCGCCACCTGCAGGAGAAGACCGGCACAGAAGAGAGGAGGGAGAAGAGGACCTGGACAGCGTGGGAGCGGAGGAAAGGTGAGTGGGATGTTTATTTTTTTCATTTGGGGCAGACACTGGGGGTTAACTAGGCCACCAGGGACATGACTGAGGGGTTAACTAGGCCACCAGGGACATGACTGAGGGGTTAACTAGGCTACCAGGGACATGACTGAGGGGTTAACTAGGCCACCAGGGACATGACTGAGGGGTTAACTAGGCCACCAGGGACATGACTGAGGGGTTAACTAGGCCACCAGGGACATGACTGAGGGGTTAACTAGGCCACCAGGGACATGACTGAGGGGTTAACTAGGCCACCAGGGACATGACTGAGGGGTTAACTAGGCCACCAGGGACATGACTGAGGGGTTAACTAGGCCACCAGGGACATGACTGAGGGGTTAACTAGGCCACCAGGGACATGACTGAGGGGTTAACTAGGCCACCAGGGACATGACTGAGGGGTTAACTAGGCCACCAGGGACATGACTGAGGGGTTAACTAGGCCACCAGGGACATGACTGAGGGGTTAACTAGGCCACCAGGGACATGACTGAGGGGTTAACTAGGCTACCAGGGACATGACTGGGGGGGTTAACTAGGCTACCAGGGACATGACTGGGGGGGTTAACTAGGCCACCAGGGACATGGCTGGGGGGTTAACTAGGCTACCAGGGGCATCACTAAGGATTCAAATCAGGTACAAGGGGCATCACAGAGGGTTAACTACAATAGCAGGGGCATTAGGGGAACAATACTTTGCCTTGTTCGGGTGCTGCAAACCCCCGCTACTAACTGCCGCGCACGGTATAACATTGAGTGCGGCCCTCGAATGATTTTATTAAGGCCCGACCGGCCCTCGACATGGAAAAGGTTCCCCACCCCTGATCTATACAGTACATGTATATACAGGGCCCCCTACTCCATCTATACAGTTCATGTATATACAGGGCCCCCTACTCCATCCATACAGTACATGTATATACAGGACCCCCTACTCCATCTATACAGTACATGTATATACAGGGCCCCCTACTCCATCTATACAGTACATGTATATACAGGGCCCCCTACTCCATCTATACAGTACATGTATATACAGGACCCCCTACTGCATCTATACAGTACATGTATATACAGGACCCCCTACTGCATCTATACAGTACATGTATATACAGGGCACTACAGGTATACCAAACTGTGGCTGGGTAACACTGCCACACCAGACCTGACCAATACCGCCATACTGTGACGGGATAACACTGCCACACCAGACCTGACCAATACTGCCATACTGTGACTGGATAACACTGCCATACCAGACCTGACCAATACCGCCCTACTGTGACTGGATAACACTGCCATACCAGACCTGACCAATACCGCCATACTGTGACTGGATAACACCGCCATACCACACCTGACCAATACCGCCATGCTGTGACTAGATAACACCACTATACCAGACCTGACCAATACCTCCACGCTGTGACTGGAGAACACCGCCACACCAGACCTGACCAATACCGCCATACTGTGACTGGATAACACTGCCATACCAGACATGACCAATACCGACACACTGTGACTGAATAACACTGCCATACCAGACCTGACCAATACTGCCATACTGTGACTGGATAACACCGCTATACAAGACCTGACCAAAGATTTTCTGGCAAGTCTGAACGAGAGGGTACTGCCCCTCTGCAAGGTGCTACCCTACGCACCAGACCATGGGTGCCTAATGGTAAATATGACCCTGCAGGTATACAGGACACTACAGGTATACAGGACCCCAAAACTATACACTACAAGTGCACGGGACCTCCACCAACTATATACTACAGGTATACAGGACCCCAAACTTTACACTACAGGTATACAGGACCCCAAAACTATACACTACAGGTATACAGGACCTCCACCAACTATATACTACAGGTATACTGGACCCCAAAATATACACTACAGGTATACAGGACCCCAAAACTATACACTACAGGTATACAGGACCCCAAAACTATACACTACAGGTATACAGGAACTCCACCAACGATATGCTACAGGTATATAGGACCCCAAACTATACACTACAGGTATACAGGACCTCAAAACTATACACTACAGGTATACAGGACCTACACCAACTCTATACTACAGGTATACAGCACCTTCACCAACTCTTTACTACAGGTATACAGGACCCCAAAGCTATATACTACAGGTATACAGGAACTCCACCAACTATATACTACAGGTATATAGGACCCCAAACTATACACTACAGGTATACAGGACCTCCACCAACTCTATACTACAGTTATACAGGACCCTCAAACTATGCACTACAGGTATACAGGACCCCCGAACTATATACGACAGGTATACAAGACCTCCACCAATTATACACTACAGGTATCCAGGACCCTTAAACTATAAACTACAGGTATACAAGACCTCCACCAACTATATATTACAGGTATACAGCACCAACTATATACTACAGTTATACAGGACCCTCAAACTATACAGTACAGGTATACAGGACCTTCACCAACTGTACACTGCAGGTATACAGGACCTCCCTCAACTATACACTACAGGTATACAGCCCCCCCAACTACACACTACAGGTATACAGGACCCCCCAACTATACACTATAGGTATACAGCCCCCCCAACTATGCACTACAGATATGCGAGACCCCTAAAAACTATACATTGTGGGTATACAGAACCCCTCCAACTATGCACTACAGGTATACACTAATTCCACTGATTAACTTAGATGAAACAATACCTTTAGCTTGGCCTCCTGGGCACCTTAGAACAAATCTAATTAACACACTGACACTTTATACCCGGGCAGCGCCGGGTACATTTTCTAGTATTATATATTTAATAGTCGAACATCAAGTTTTTAGTTCATATTGTAAAGGGGATCACATATCGGCTAAGAACCGGAATGATCACCCACATGGTAAATAACACACTAGGGCCCAGATTTATCAAGCTGCTGTTGTTGCTGCGGGTATTTTAAACAGTTAACATTTTACACACAGCTCAGCTTTCAGCTCTAGCTGTGATTGGTTGCTCTGGGCAGTTTACGCCAATTGTTACACCAGTTTATGGTTGCTATTGACGGTCTTCTAACCTGCTGTTAGTTTCTCTTTAAAGGGGTATTCTGATCAGGTAAAATAGATGTTGAATAATCGCCTCTCTTGGAGAATAACAATTGATTCCATACTTGTTGTTATCTTTTCAGTCTCCTTCCCCTAGTTCTGAGCTGCTGCTTTCTGCTGGAGACAATAAAAAAAAAACCTGTGTGTGAGCTACTCAGTCCATCTCTGCTCTGAACTCCCTTTTTCCCCCCTCCTTTCTGAGACGGATCATGTAAACTGTGTTCCTGGCCGGCTGTCTCTGCACTCTGTAATGTGGGGAGGGTTAATCTGAGGTCAAGTTGCTGGTGATTAACCCTCCCAGCATCACAGAGTGCAGTTACAGGGACGCTGTTTACATGAGCCATCTCGGAAGGGAGGGGGGAGGAGATGGAGTAAACAGTTCACACAGTTTTCTGTGTCCTCAGCAGAAAGCAGCAGGCTCAGAACTGGGGGGGAGACTAAAAAGATCATAACAATTATGGACCAAATTGTTAGTCTTCAGGAGGGGTGATGATTCAACATGTGTTTTTCCTGACTAGAATACCCTTTTAATATATTAATACTGAGCTACTATAAAAAGTATATAAAGATGTGTCATTTACAAGAAATTGCTTACAATGTAGTTGCCATTTGACGGTCATCTGCTACATTACTAAGGTCCGGTAATACGTCCTGTACCCGACCGGCTTCTGAACCACAATATTAGGTATCTAAGTGACATTGGCAGGACATACAATGCCTAGGTGTAATGCTTTACAACAACCTTAATACGCTACATGTTGCCACCGATTTATTGCGATGGCTTCATTTCCTTTCTCTTTCCCATTGACCCACCTTATAAAACACAAGTATGATGGAAAGATAAGTGTCTTTCTCTTTAGTGGTTGTGAAGAAGAAAAAAGAAGTTCGCAAATGAGCACAGCCTGTACCATACATACATGTACCACCTGTACTTGTTATGTTCTGTGTGTGAGAAATCTTACACTGAATGCAGAAGAGGAGAAATGTTTCCTACACGCCTGTTCTGTTTTGCACCTCTGATCGACACATGTTGGTGTTAACTTTTTTAGCCTCTATAGAGTAGTACGCACTTGTCATCTCACCCCCCCTGTGTGAAGCCGAAGCCTAGTTAATCCCGTATACTGTCTGACATATAGGTTGTCTTCATTATATATTCCTCTTCTCTATTACTGCAGCTCCCAGCAGTGCAGGGAAGACTATTCTCTACCCTACCAGCCTTTTCTTATGTTTTGTTCTGCAGCTTCGTCAGAGCTATATCCCTTTTTTTTTAGGGGGAATATTTCTAACTAAATGTATTAGAGCATGATATAAGGGGGGGGGGGAAACCTTCTGGGATTTGCCACCTGCACGATGTGTGAAATTCTAGGCTTCGGCTTATTATCAGCATGCTAAAGAAGTGAACAAGTTCCCAGCTCCGTTCTGCAATATGTAATGAAACTGTGCCACCATCTGGCTCTTCAGAGACCTGCGAAGGTTTTTTTCCCCTCCGAGCTTGTGCTCTGCGCCTCTTGACCCTCGTACTTGTCATTTATCTCCATGATATCTTGACCTTGATGATGATGAGGATGATAATTCCATCATGAATACTGAAGCCTGAGCTGACATCAGGCTTATTGCATGGGATTTACATCTCCAGAAGAGTGCGGCTATAATTCGAATCTGTTCTTTTCAGCTAGTTACAGCAGGATTTTCCTTTTTTTTTTTTTTTTTTTTTTTTATATCGTGTCTGAAGAATTTAATAGCACGCCGCTTCTTTGTATAAATTGATAACGTTTTAATTCCCCGTTTGACACTTTGAATGCGCCTCTCGCGCACCTTATTATTCCCGCTAAGAATGTCGCCTACTGGTAAATATTTGAAATATTCGCCGAGATCGACCAGGACGGAACTATAAATAAAGTTTCCTATTTGTCTCTACTTTCTTCTTTCTACGCAATAAAGACCAAGTAGTTAAGTTGTAAAGGAGAATCAGCTCATTTTGGTGTTGATTTGTAGCGGGCCCTTTGGGATGGATTTGCATAAATTAGGCAGATTTTTATTCACACCTGAATACATTTGCAGCGGAGGAATAAATTGCGCTGACAAATCATTTGCGCAGTGACATATTTATGTTTATAGGGCTCCATAGAGAATACAATCATACAATGAGTATAAGGAAGAGTATAACTGTGTTGTATCAGTAATGGTGTATGTTTTTTGTCTTCCTTAGAGCGGTCAGGTAGAGCCCCTCTTGTCCAGGTTCACCGAAGAGGAAGACCAGCAGATGAAGAGGATGTTGCAGAGGATGGATGTTCTCGCAAAGGTCAGGAATGTATTTCGAGGCAGTTTGCTTGACACATTGTATATTTCCTCTCAGTACTTGTCAGGTTTAAAATTTATAACACATCACTAAGGAGGGAAATGGCAATGATTAAAACAGTGCGGAAGAATCGAAAAAAGATGCAAGGAACAGATCGGAGGAGGTGGTGGAAATGTCTTGGTGCTACACTGATGAACACTGATCAACTCCTTGTATTGAAAGGGTTTTCCAGGTTACCATAGTCTGGGAGCCTGACCTACTGTAGGAATTTGGCCTGCATGAGTGTAAGTCTTCATTTTATAGGGGTGAAGAAGAAAGATCAATGGATTCCAACCAAAATAGTTGTGAACCATCACATTTAGAGATGAGAGAAATGAATTCCCACGAATTCATTAAGGAAATTCGCACACCCCCTATATAATTGGTTTGGTAACGGAGGTGGCCAGTCGGCTGTGTGTGGAGGAGAAAGCAGGATGGCAGCAGTTACAGCAGAGCAGGGAGAGACTAAGGCTGCATTCCCACGTTCCGTGGTCCTGACTGTTCACGGACGTGGAATGCATGTACCGGAGTCCCCCCGCGCCCGGACAGCATCTGTAATTAGATGCTGGGAGAGGGGGAGACTGTATTCATAAGCGCCGCGCTGTAATGATGCAGCCGCGCGGTGCTGTTACTACAGCACGGCGCTTATGAATACAGTCTCCCCCGCTCCCAGCATCTAATTACAGATGCTGTCCGGGTGCGGGGGGACTCCGGTACATGCATTCCACGTCCGTGATCCCTTAGGATCACGGAACGTGGGAATGCAGCCTTACAGAGCGATATAGGGACAAAGAGGAGAGGAATGGCTGAAATTGGATGATTGATTGACTGGCTGATTGACATTTTTTTTTTTTAATTGTTATTTTTTTGATTTTTTTGACTTTTACAACACCATGCTTTACCAAATTCTCCCTTCTTTAATAGTCCCAGTATTGTAGCTACTATAGTTTGGGCTGTTTTAATAAAATTCCTTAAAGCATAACTGTCATTTCAGGGTCATTTTTCTGAAAACATTAAATATCAACAGTACAAGTGATTTTAAGAAACTCTGTAATAGGTTTTATAAACCAAAAGAGTTTCCTTCTGTACTGAAAAACAATCTCCCAGCCTCCCCCTCTCATCAAATGAAGCAGGATTTCTGTCTCCATTATGTGGCTATAGAGGGGGGAGGGGCTGTTAGGAGTGACTGAGCACAGAGCAGTCCTGCACAGCACAACACCCTGCAATCTTCTCTCAGTAAATTCATAGATAAGCACTGACCTTTCTGACACCTGAATTTAGCGTTTTAGGTGCCCAGAGAGTCTACAAACAGCTGACCTGTCACCTCTTCCTGCTCCCTCATCTCCCTCAGCCCCTCCCCCCTTCATAGGCTTACAATGGAGAGAGCAGAACCCGTCTTCACTGGCTTCTCTGTAATGAAGACGTGTTTGCCTGATAATGCACAGATAAGAAGTCAGGGGGGGAGGCTGGGAGATTGCTTCTTGAGTACAGAAGGAGGCTTTTTTGGCTGATGAAACCTATTACAGAGTTTCTTAAAATCGCTTATACTACTGATTTCTGCAATAAAAAAAAACATGACAGTTACGCTTTAAGGCTCGATTCGCAAATCTTAACGAAATGGACCAAAAATTTATATTATATTATATTGTACCTTATATCATGTTCCTTACTGTGTAGTGTGGTAGATGGTACACATATGGGATCTGTTTATTTATCCTTGATATATTATATAAGGGTATAAACCCACACACCGTATACACAGCGTATATAATGCTGCGATACGCAGCAGATACGCAGCAGATTAGATCTAAATAACTGAACACAGCATCAAATCTGCACCATCAAATCTGCTGCGTATTTGTTGCGTATCTGCTGTGTATACGGTGTGTGGGTTTGTACCCTTATAGTAATTTATTTGGAGGCGCATGGTTCACATGACATATAGTTATATAGATGAAGTTCAAAATATAACCAGGTTCTGCAATTTGAAGACAGGATAAAAAGAATTGAATTCAGGGTCCCCACACACAGGTGTATGGCAATTATATTGTTTTGTCCATATTGCGGCCTCCAGTCTTGGCCTGACTGGGAGTGCAATGTTCTAGCCTGACAGCTGACAGGGTAACCCAGACTTATCAGCTGCTGTATGTCCTACAGGAAGGGGTGTATTTTTCCCAGTCTAATACACCGCTCTCTGCTGACATCTCTGTCTGTGACATGAGCTTACCAGGGCAGCAGCAAATGCCCATAGAAAACCTTTCCTATTTTGCACAGTGCCTGTCATGGACAGAGGCGGCAGCAGAGAGCAGTGTGCCAGACTGAGATGACAGCAGCTGATAAATACTGGAAGACTGGATTTTTAAATGGAAGAAAATTACAAATCTATATACTGTAACTTTGATTCAAAAGAAAAATTGCCAGAGTTCTCTTTTATAACGTTTGATAAGTTGGCCTAAGAAGTTTATTTAGTTTACTGTAATTTTACTTACCTGAGGAAATTTGACATTGATGGATTTGTCTTTTTCCTGGCTAAAGTAACTGTTGGACAATGTAATGTCATGGAGACAACAGTGAAGTTGTGATCAGTGGGGCCCCATACTAGGAGATCCTTCTGAGAAGGCTCTGTAGCATTCTGCTGACCCTATAAGTGTCATTACGTTTTCTTTGAAAGCTGAATACAGGTTGTATATAGGGGTATGATCTGTATACACACCAACTAAAGAGAACTGTCGGGATCCAAAGGTGCATAGGGTTTCCACATAATATTCTACCACAAATCTAACCTCATGTTTTTTTGTTTTAGGATTATGACCGATGACTGTGCTTAGTCACCTTTAACTACAGTAAATGACTCTACCACATTTATACCACTAGGTGGCGTATATTACATGTGTTTGAATAAACGTTCAGTGCAACCCAAGTGCTGTAACTCTGGTTTCCCTTGAACAGCAAACCGTGTGGTGGTGAATGGTTTTGCAATGAGAAGTTCTAAATAGTTTCTATATGAAAAGTTGCAAGAAGTGATTTTTATGAACAACAATGTATGATTTCTATTATATATTTTTAGCCACTTTTTAGGCTATGTTTACACACAGTATAATATTACCAAAATACGGCTGTAATTTTGAGTGAAAATAAAACTAAGGAGGGAACAAGTAAAAATAAAAAATAAAAAACAGCCATTCTTTGCAAATGCTGGTTGCTGATAATGTCCATTGGTTTTAATCAGTTACGGCTGTTATTTTACAGTATATGGTGTGTTTCCTGCTGGCCAATTTACTATTTACTGTAATAGAGTGCATTGTTAGGCAATGTTCATACAATGATTTTGATACAACCAGGGTTGTTGTTTTGAGAGTCAAATATCCATTGTTTAACCCTTTTACGACCAATTGAGGCATCAATGCCCAGGCCGTTTTAGGACCTCAGCTTATGAGATCATAATGATCCCATTAGCTGAAGTCCCTAGCTCTGCCCTCTGTCCGCTGCCGCTGTTAGAATCTTGTAACAACAGCAGGGGAGAGAGGGGAGGGGGCTGAGCTCGCTTCCGCGCCCTGGGTCCTATAGGGTTAACTGTCAGTACCAGAGCACGGCAAGTCCCCAGCTATAACTGACAGCCAGGACCCGCCACAGATGACACAGGCACAGCTTCTGTGCCTGTGTCATCCAGGGAACATAAACTAATATTACCGCAGCTTCGGGCATAGGCTGCAGTGACATTAATTTACTGTGTAGTGGCAGGAGGGGGTTAACATTATTTTACTAAAAAAGACAGTGTGTGAACATGGCCTTACAGTGAAAACACTGCCCGATTTTGGTATTATTTTACTGTGTGTTTGGACATAGCCTTATGCTACAAGATAAAAGTCCTAAAAGCAATATAGAAACGCAGAAGATAGTCGGCAGAGAAAGCCCCCTTGGCTATTTAGTCTACCCTTTTAAGGTATTTCCCTTCTTATGGCAGGGATATGCCATGTATCTACTACTCTTTCAGTAAAGCAATATCTTAAAGGAGAAGTCCAGCAAAAAAAGTGTTGTATTGCCCCCCAATAGTTATACAAATCCCCAATATACACTTATCACGGGAAATGCTTATAAAGTGCTTTTTTCCCTGCACATACCCCTGCATTAAGGCTTCACTTCCTGGATAACATGGTGATGTCACTTCCTGGATAACATGGTGATGTCACTTCCTGGATAAAATGGTGATGTCACAACCCGACTCCCAGAGCTGTGTGGGCTGTGGCTGCTGGAGAGGATGATGGCAGGGGGATGCTCAGTGTCCCTTCAGTGCCCTGTGTCCCTCAGTGTCCCCCTGCCATCATCCTCTCCAGCAGCCACAGCCCGCACAGCTCTGGTAGTCGGGTCGTGACATCTCCATGTTATCCAGGAAGTGACATCACCATGTTATCCAGGAAGTGACATCACCATGTTATCCAGGAAGTGACATCACCATGTTATCCAGGAAGTGACATCACCATGTTATCCAGGAAGTGACATCACCATGTTATCCAGGAAGCCTTAATGCAGTAGTAAGTGCAGGGAAAAAAGCACTTTATAAGCATTTCCTGTAATAAGTGTATATTGGTGATTTGTATAACTTTTGGGGGGCAATACAACACTTTAATTAAAAAAATTTGCTGGACTTCTTTAATTTATATGTAAATAATTCATAATCAATTTGTTAAACATACATTACATTCCAATAAAAGGACAGCTGAGCTAAAACATGAATAGCATTTCTCTATTTTTTATAGAAAATTCTCAAAATATAATAAAATACTATAGTACTTATATGTATATGACTTTGGCTGTATTTTTTTTATAAATACTCTTATGTAGTTGTTTGTATTAAAAAAAAAAAAAAAACCTGACATCTACATCTGCCTTGTTGGTCAGGAGCTGGTGCTCACTGACTCTTCCAGCCTCATTAATATTTAGAAGCCGTCTCCCCAAGACGAGCAGTAACCGTGGCTCAGATGGTGCAGTAAATCAATGCCACTATATTTTACACATCTAAAAGGGTAGAAACAGCCCTTAGAAATGTCAGCTAGATCAGGAAGTCTTTGAAATCCCTTAATAAGCACTAATTTGAATAAATGCATTGATGCTGAAATGTAATCGTTCATAATGAAATGCAAACAAACACATTCTTTTGAACTCTGATGAAAAACAATATCAGCTACTTGAAGGTGCCATAAGTTATCAGCGGACTCCGAGACATTTACAGCGTCTTTAAAAAAATGGGAGCGCTTAAGTGTATGTACTTTATTGTGTCCTTCACAAAGAAGAAAGAGATTAATTGTCTAATTACGACATGATTGCTGCTTAAGTTTCCGATGAGATGGGACCTCGGCCCGTGCCCGAATACAATTGGATGACATTGGAGTAGTTGTTTCACTGATGGAGATTAAGCACAGAACCGTTCTGCTTGTTGTTGTGGATGTTTTGCTTGTTTGAACCGTGTGCTGTGGGAATTGTGGTGCGAAACATTAGAGGTTGATTAACCATTTGTGACTCTGATATTTGTACTTTTCAGTAACTGTAACATAATGTAGCAGGGTACATGCACTTATAGGCCCATTTAGACCAATATTTGTAGCCAAGACCAGGAGTGGGTCCGAAACACCAAAAAATTAATATAAACGTAAACTATTCTCGAGGTTCACAAATTTTAAGTCAAACTTGTTAAGTTACAC
Source organism: Dendropsophus ebraccatus (assembly GCF_027789765.1). NCBI lineage: Eukaryota > Metazoa > Chordata > Amphibia > Anura > Hylidae > Dendropsophus > Dendropsophus ebraccatus. Next base: position 27,540,154 of record NC_091456.1, read on the forward strand.
AAGTTGAATCTTAACGAATTTCTTTAAAACAGTTGGTAAAACTATAGAAGCTACAATACTGGGACTAATACAGAAGGTTGAATTTGTTAAAGCATGTTGTTGTAAAAGTGGCAAATATTGGAAAATCACAATTTTAAAAAAAGTCAATAATCCAATTTCTGTCCTGTCTCTCTTCCCTATATCACTTTGTTAGTCTCTCCCTGCTCTGCTCTAACTGCTGCTGACATCCTGCTCTTTTCTATACACACAGCCGACTGGCCACCTCCATAAACGAACCACCTTATATAGAGGGGGAGGGGGAGGTGCTGACATCGCCCACAATCAGCCCTCCTCTCCTCTCTGTCCCTATATCGCTCTGTTAGTCTCTCCCTGCTCTGCTGTAACTGCCTGCTGCCATCCTGCTCTCTCCTCCACACACGTCTTACTTGCCACCTCCGTTACCTCTGAATTATATAGAGGGGGAGGTGCTGACATCAAAGAGGGGCCTGCAGCTGATTGGACGAGCACTAGGGATTTTGGTTAATCTCATTGACGCTCCAGACAGCATGTGCGGCCACCATTTTGTTTTTTTGCATATTTCCTTAACAAATCATCGGAAATTAACTTTACAGAACAAAGCAAATTGACAGCGTGATTCACAGCGAATCTTGATTTCCTTTTCTCAACTCTACTTTGTTATAGTTTGCCTGTAGATTCTACTCAATCTTTTACCAACATTGGGAAGAGAAATCTGCCACAATAAGCTTTATACCCCATAAAATTAAAAACACTGATGGCGGCCATTTTCACGAGATAATATATGCCCCACAAATAAGATTGCAGGGGACCTCTGTGCTTCCCAGGGATCTATAGATCGGCCCTCCTTTGTTTTTAAGCTCTGCAAAATCTATTGGCACTATACAAATAAATATTATTATTATTATTATTATTATTATTATTATTATTATTATTATTATGGTTGGCACATGACCCATAGCTGTAATCATTCGCTATGGGGCCATCAGAGAGTCCACGGCTGTACTCGACTCTGTACTCTCCAGCAGCTCCATAGAGAATGAATAGTCACGTGCCAACCCACGGCTCCATTCTTAACTAAGGAGCCAAGGCTGCGATCTAGAGATCCCAAGGGGCACAGAGGTCAGACCCCCCACAAACTCACACTTGTATCCTGTAGATAGGGAACAAGTAAGGTTGACGCAGAAAACCCTTTAGGCAATGGGTAAACAATCAAAGAAAATATGGGTAAGTGTGGTGCCCATGAGGAGGGTGGGTAGAGTATTCCAGGGAAGCCTAGGGTAGTAGTCCCTCCCTCTGTCCCTAGGAAACTGATCCCTCAGGACTCTTTTCTAGCAGAAACTTTTAGTTCAGGGTGACAACATACAAAAGAAGGTTGAGCTGGAGTTTCCAACAATGTACACGCGGAGAGAAGAGGAAGGTTGCAACATTTGTTCGCTTTCAAGTGAAGTTGTTGGATGGGATTCTCCTTTTAGTTGATCTATTTTGTTGGCCTGGTTCAGGTTTTTTAGTAGGCATTATGTCCTTCACATTACATGTTTCCATGCTCTTGTTCACACTTCTTTGTATTATGTTACAAGGAGGAGAGACCTCTAGGATCCCAACCATCACAACTTTCCAAGAACTAACATTTCATTTCCATTTCTTCACCCAAATAGTCACTTGGCAGTAAAATCCTATTAAAGGTGCCTTCACACCTACCAAATCCGCAGCTGATTTTATGCTGCGGATTCGCAGCGAGATCCGCTGCAGATCCAGTCCCATTCATCCCGCTGTATGTGCGTTAGCCCGCCGCCGAGAGCATACATTACCTGCTCGGCGACACGGCTGCATGTCAGGCTCCCGGCTCCGGTCCCGCTCAGCCAATCAGTGCACGGCAGCCCCTGGCATCTGGAGAAGTTGGATACGGTATATGACCCAATATGAATACTGCCTTAAAGGGGTATTTCAAGAAAATTCAACTTTTCCCCTAGAAGAAGGAGATCATGGTGGGTCCAACCTCTGCACCCCCCGCTGATCTCTGTATGGGGCCCGATCTTCTGCAAAATTAATAGAACTGCGGGTACCGAACGTGACCTGTTGCTCTATTTATTGCTATGGAACGACAGAAAGAGCCGAGTACGCTGGAAAAGCGCTATACTATGCTCTTACCGTCAGCACTCTTACAGCTTACTCTGCTCTTTCCGGAAGCTCCATAGTATTGTATAGAGCTGCTAGAAAGAGCCAAAAAAGTGCTCTTCCACCTTACACGGCTCTTTCCGGTGAATCCATAGGAATGAATAGAGCTGCGGGTCAAGTGCTGTACTGGCCGCTCTATTCCTAATACAGAAGCTGGGGCCCGATACCAAGATCTGTGGGGGGTACAGAGGTCGGACCCCCCACGAACTCCTTCCTGTGGATAGTGGAAAAGCTGATTTTTTTTTTTTTCCTGGAACACCCCTTTAAATGGTGGGTGGATGACATGGTGTCAACAAGTATATTGTAATACAGGAAAAGGGATTGGTCAAAGTTTCTTTTCTTCTTCTTTTTTTTATCATTTCCCTATTTTACGCCTTTACAAAACATTGCTACATTTCTGCTTTTTTTCCCCTAGAAAGCTTTAGAAACAGGTGTTCGGCTGATGGTCGATGCAGAGCAGACCTATTTCCAACCCGCAATCAGCCGTTTGACATTGGAAATGCAACGTAAATTTAATAAGGACAATCCCATTATCTTCAACACCTACCAGTGCTACTTAAAGGTGAGCGGCTGCATATCAATGACCATTACTGCTCTGCACAACAACAAGGTTTTCCTGGAAATTAGAAGACGCCTTCTACAAGGATTACATCGCCTTATATTCCTGGGTGAATTTAGAGTCGGCCTCCTGGTTTGTAGAGAAAAATGCAATTAGGCCTCGCTAACAGATGATCAATTCTTCAATTTATTCATTCAGTGGATTTTAGCTTGTTTATTAGATATTGCAGCCGGCTCTCCCTCCAATAGGCCCCCATTCTGGATGGTAAACCTTAGAGACGCCGCAGCGATCATGCACCCTGCAGCACGGATGTGATAACTAAGAAATGAAGCAAAATCCATTGAGTGTGTGGATGGAAACATTGATTATCTTTGTGAGAAAGACTTATTTTTTTTATTTTTATTTTTTTATTCTTTTGGCATACCGGAGGTACTGAATGATCCAAAGTAATATCTATAATAACCGGATACTGTTGTACTAGATATGTGCTTTCTATAAACCTGCCACTGTAATACCAAGTGACATGTAATAGGTGACAATTCTTTTTCTCACATCCGCACTGACAAGTTCTGGACATGGAAAAGATTACTTTCATCATACAAACGTATTGAGCCTTCACGGTCAAAGGGGTACTTCGGCGAGAAAAGGAAATTCAAATCAACGGGTTTCATAAAGTTATATACTGTATTTTTTTAAAAAAATTATGGCTTCCAATACTTATCAGCTGCTGTATGTTCTGCAGAAAGTGGTGTATTCTTTCCAGTCTAAGTGTATATCCACACTATGCAAAATCATGCGGATAACTTGGATTCCGCTGCTCGTCCCTGCGCTCCCGCTTCACACTCTGTCCGTCCCATAGATAACATTCCATGATCAGGCAGATTCAGCAATCCCCCCCTAAAGAATGAACAGGTCCATTCTTCGGGTGGCCGGCGGAATCCGTCTGACCATAGAATGGAGCCTATGGAAACCGGCGGAAATTCAAGTGGGAGCGTGGAAGGAAGATACTTTCCGTAGTGTGGACATACCCTTACACAGTGCTCTCTGCTGCCACCTCTGTTCCTGAAAGGAACTGACCAAAACAGTAGCAAATCCCCATAAAAAAACTCTCCTGCTCTAGACAGTTCCTGACATGGACAGAGGTGGCAGCAGAGAGCACTGTCAGGAAAGAATACACCACTCCCCGCAGGACATACAGCAGCTGATAAATACTGCAAGGCTTAGGATTTTTACATAGAAGAAAATTTCAAATCTATATACTGTAACTTTCTGACACCAGTTAATTTGAAAGGAAAAAAAATCAATGGAGTACCCCTTTAACGCAGTAGTGCAAATTCACATGAATAAAAGTGATATTTTAAGTTAGAAGCTAGAAGCTAGAGACTGATCACAGTCTCCTCCTTTTGCAGGAAGCATATGACAATGTGACTTCTGATGTAGAGCTGTCTCGCCGAGAGGGCTGGGATTTTGGTGCTAAGCTTGTAAGAGGGGCTTACATGCAGCAAGAGAGGAGCCGTGCAGCAGAGGTGGGCTATGAGGATCCCATCAATCCCACATATGAGAAGACTAATGAGATGTATCATAGGTGAGTGTATACAGACCATTGTACATTGTAGTATTCTGACAACTATGCTATTTCATCTTTCATAAAATCTGACTTATACTGAAAACATGCAGGAATTAATCATTGGTTCTGTGTATCATACATATGAGTGATTGTGTCTGAATTATAAACCCTCACTTAAAGGGGATGAAAAAAAATTCTTTACAATCAACTGGTACCAGAAAGTTTTATATAGATTTATAATTTACTTCTGTTTAAAAATCCCCAGTCTTCCAGTACTTATCAGCTGCTGTATGCACTGCAGGAAGTGGTGTGACACTCTGACACAGTGCTCTCTGCTGCCACCTCTGTCCATGTCAGGAACTGTCCAGAACAGTAGCAAATCCCCATAGAAAACCTCTCCTGATCTGGACAGTTCCTGACATGGACAGGGGGGCTGCTTCTACTTTAAATGCCTTACTTTCATGATAGAACATCACTATAAAGTGAACGTTTTATGTTTTTCCATACATTTCACCCGCAAGCCAAATATCCCTAACTTTTTGTGAGTAGTCCATATGTGTTGGCTAATGCTGAAAGCTGCATGAGACATACATTTTTTTTTTCTCTTTCTTTTTATCTCCCAATATACAGAGACTAATCTATCTGATTTACCTATTTATTGCATTTTTCTAGTAGTAAATCAGGCGTAGTTTATCATCGTGTCACTTCAGCTCTGCTTTATTCAGCTTCCTGAAATATTTAATCCGTATTCTGGGTCCCTGATGGAATAAACTGGCAGCTTACGGGGGAAAAAATAAAGACGTTAATATCTGTATGTAGATATCCCAATGACCTCACTAAATGAGTCGCTCGTGAAATTATTTTTAAACACCGTTTCTTTTTTCTTTTTCTTTTTTTTCCCTTCACATTATTTTTATTTGCAAGAATAGCCTAGGGCAACAGCAGCCTCTAAATGTCAAGCATATACTTTGTTTTATACAGATACAGCCAAAATCCTTGCCAGATAAATAATAATAAAAAAAATCTATATCAAACTGCCAAGAATCCGTCCAGTTGCGCACCGCTCAGTTAATCAGCCAGCTGTATGAAAACTAATTTGAATGGGAGGATGATGAGTAAATTACTTATTAGCATAATACAACATCCAGTTTTTGGTTCCTTTTTTATGTTGCGGATATTATTCCTTCTCACTGGCCTTCTCCATCCCTTGAAGTGCTTTTAGTATTCTGCACTGAAAGAGGAACTCTGAAAAAATGTAAAATGCTTATTATAGCCAAAAATTAAATGTAGGTCTAAGGTGTAATAATAGATAAAAGAAAAAGTGCTTGCACTCACAGGTTCTGCTGCAACTCAATCTGTTTATTGTAATTCCATATAGCTTATGTGGGGAGGGGAGTGCAGGAGCGTTCAAGGCGACAGACTGTTTCACGTGTCTATTGCATGCATCTTCCGGCCTGCAGGTGCTTTATAACGGAGAAAATGACTTTTATTTCCTGGCTCGTGACTAGATACGAGCGGGGAAGTAGTCATGGTGGGCGGCTCCCCGCTCGTATCTAGTTACTGCGCTCTGCCTGTCAGTGCGCTCAGAGGGGATGATTGACAGGCAGAGAGGCCAGTAACGGACCTCTCTGCCTGTCAATCATCCCCTCTGAGCGCACTAACAGGTAGTGCGCAGTGACAAGCGGGGAGCCGCCCACCATGACTACTTCCCCGCTCGTATCTAGTCACGAGCCAGGGAATAAAAGTTATTTTCTCTGTTATAAAGCACCTGCTGCAGCCGTGGCCGGTACGTGCCGGGGCCGCTACAGGTGCTTTAAACAATGCTCAAGGGAACCATATCAGCTCAAACAGGCTGATTGGTTCCCTTTAAGTTTGCTAACACTATACTGACTGTTGTTCAGGGAAGAAAAAGAGCGCTGCACCTCACACCTATGGCTGATACTAGTGCCCCTAGGCTAAATAAAAAACACATCAGAATTTTGTGTATGAATTGATCAAGCCCCACTGCCCCATGTACCATCGTGCAGGTATTTGATACACATGGGTCCCTACACTAAGTCCACACCGTGCCAGTCAGCGGCCACCAACCCCGCAGGCGTGCACAGTCAGGGAACGGGGGCCATGGGACGGCCCTGCGACCCCCATGCCACAGGACCAGACCCAAAAACACCACACCAGAACCCAGCCAGCACCGCCGGCGGAGAAGGTCGCCCCCAAACAGCACAAGTCTGGATGAGTTATTGCGCTCACCATAGCTGCTGCAGACAGAATGGGAAAAGACAGGAGGGATTAAAACCATGTGCACTCAGGTGTCTCCTGCTTATTGCGGTCATGTGGGTCTCACCAGGAGGAGTGCAATACACGGAGAAAAGAGAGAAACAAAATGCGGTTCAGGGAAGAAAAAGAGCGCTGCACCTCACACCTATGGCTGATACTAGTGCCCCTAGGCTAAATAAAAAACACATCAGAATTTTGTGTATGAATTGATCAAGCCATACTGCCCCATGTACCTCGTGCCGGTATCTGATACACATGGGTCAGTGTGGCTTGATCAATTCATACACAGAATTCTGCTGTTTTTTATGCAGCCGAGAGGCACTAGTATCAGCCATAGGTGTGAGGTGCAGCTTGCAACAGTGGAACCTAGGGCACTACTAAATGAGAACCTTACGGTGTATTTTAAAGTACTGTATTGCCCCCCAAAAGTTATACAAATCACCAATAAACACTTATTATGGGAAATGCTTATAAAGTGCTTTTTTCCCTGCACTTACCACTGCATCAAGGCTTTACTTCCTGGATAACATGGTGATGTCACTTCCTGGATAAAATAGTGATGTCACTTCCTGGATAACATGGTGATGTCACGACCCGACTCCCAGAGCTGTGCGGGCTGTGGCTGCTGGAGGATGATGGCAGAGGGATGATTAGTGTCCCTCCAGTGCCCTGTGTCCCTCAGTGTCCCCCTGCCATCATCCTCTCCAGCAGCCACAGCCCACACGGCTCTGGGAGTCGGGTTGTGACGTCATCATGTTATCCAGGAAGTGACATCACCATGTTATCCAGGAAGTGAAGCCTTGATGCAGTAGTAAGTGCAGGGGAAAAAAAATCACTTTATAAGCATTTCCCGTAATAAGTGTATATTGGTGATTTGTATAACTTTTGGGGGGCAATATAATACTTCAATAAAAAATTTTACCGGACTTCTCCTTTAATCCCTAGACGACCCTGGACGTAAGGTTACGTCATGGAAGTCTGTCCCCAGACGACCCATGACGTAACCTTACGTCATGGGTGTTATTCCCGCTATGAAGCGCGCTCCGGAGCGGAGCGCGCTTCATAGGAGGTGGGGGCCGGCTGCAGTGAGCAGCCGGGACCTCACCGGTAATGACACGCTGCAGCGATCGCGCTGCCGCGTGTTCTAACCCCTTAAACGCCGCGACCGCAGCGTTTAAGTGTAAGTGACAGGGGGAGTCCCCTGTCACTTACCGATCGGGACCCCCGCAGTGTAACTGCGGGGGTCCCGATCGGTAAAACGGACTGCAGGAGGTCTCTCACCTGCCTCCGTGCGGTCCGATCGGCGATCTGCTACTCTAAGCCTGCACAGGCAGGCTCAATGAGCAGATCGCCGATAACACTGATCAATGCTATGCCTATGGCATAGCATTCATCAGTGTAGAAATCAGACTAATCTATGTACAAGTCCCCCAAAGGGACTTCAAATGTGTAAAAAAAAAAGAGTTCAAAACACTATTACACTACCCCAAAACCCCTCCCCCAATAAAAGTCTAAATCACCCCCCTTTCCCATTATATAAATAAAACATATAAAAATGAATAAATAGATAAACATATAATATACCGTAGCGTGCGTAATTGTCCGATCTATTAAAATATAACAAGCGTCATTGCGACCGGTAAACGGCGTAGACGAAAAGAGGGGAAAAAGTGCGCAGATTACCGATTTTATGTTACATTATATATTTAAAAGAATCAATAAAAAGTGATCAAAACGTCCGATCTTCACAAATATGGTATTAATAAAAACTAGAGATCATGGCGGAAAAAATGACACCCCATACAGCCCCATAGGTGAAAAAATAAAACCGTTATAAGCATCACAATAGGCCCATTTTATTAATATTTAATTGCCAAAAAAAAGGATTTCATAAAAAAAAATATATATAACATTAGAGAATCTGTGTAACCTGCATATAGTTGTGTTCGGACTGACCTATAGAATAATAGTGTCATGTCGCTGTTACCATATAGTGCATTACGTAGACACAGGAACCCCCCAAACGTTACCATATTGCATTCTTTCTTACGATTTCACCTATTTATATCTTCATAAATAATATATTTGGAATTCCATCATACATGTTATGGTAAAATGAATGACGCCATTACACAGTACAACTATTCCTGTAAAAAACAAGCACTTACATGGCTTGTAGATAGAAAACTGAGAGTGCTAGAGCTCTTAGAAGGGGAGGAGGGAAAAACGAAAGCACTAAGATCAAAATTTGCGCGGTCCACTGGGTCATTTTGGGCCTGGTCCTCAAAGGGTTAACTCTACCAGCTACCTTTTATAAAACCAACAACAGCCAACAGTTCCTCTTTAAAGAAATCTATCAGCAGGTTCATACATGCAAAGCTTCTGATAAGTACCTGTACCATCAGAGCTACAGATCCCAGAGACGGTCTTATTGTTGTCCATTGCGCCATTTTTAAATAATTGGATATAAAGCAAATATGCAAATTAGTCCTTTTGGTGCTCTGGTGGCGTCCCCTTGGTGTACCATCCCGCCCTCTGGATCATACATCCTCTCCCACTTATACATATTCATCTATGCGTAAGTAGCCAGTAAAAGGCGACATCCGAGCGGGAGGGGCTAAGGAACAGGGCCAGTGCACCAAAAGGACTGATTGACACATTTGCTTTACTCTAAGATGGTGCCACAGAGGACAAAAAGATGCCCCCCACTGGCATTTATCAGCAGGTACGTATGTATGAATTTAATTTACTGGATGTCCATAATTTTAAATTGTTACTGTCGTCATAGAAAACTTTTGACATGTCATAGTCATGTCAAAAGTTTTGATCGGCCCCAGTCTGAGCATTCAGACCTGTACCGATTGTCAAAACGAGCCTGGAGAAGACCGCACTACAGTGCACCTGCTCCAGCATAATCAGTTGGGCTCCATAGACTTACATTATGAGTCGACTGATCACATGACCGCTTAGCGCGGTCTTCTCCCCGCTCCTTCTGACCAGTGCAGGTCTAAACACTCAGACCCAGACCAATCAAAACTTTTGATATGTCAAAAGTTTTTTTTTTTATGATGACAGTGACACTCAGACTCGGACTGGTCCACAGGGGAGCAGGGGAATCCCCCGGTGGGCCCCTGAGCAGGAGGTCTGCATCCCTTTTTAGCAGCTTCAGGATGACATATAATCCCCCAGTTAGTTTCATGGGACTTCACCTTTGAAGAAACTTAACGGGGTACTCCAGCAGGGGGGGCACTTTTTTGGTGGGACCTCCCCGGTTCCAGCGGCGGGTCACACATTGCGGCGCTCTGGTGCCCGGTTCCCAGCCACTTCCTGGTGTCTGACGCGGGCCCGAGACTTAAAAAGGATCACGCTTCCTTCACTGACTGGCTGAGCGGACCTGAGACGTCACCTCTCGGGCCCGCGTCAGACACCAGGAAGCAGCCGGGAACCGGGCATCGGAGGGCCGCGATGCGGGACCTGCTGCTGGAACCAGGGAGGTGAGACGACGTCTTTTCCCTCAGCCACCTCGTCCCTGGTCCCAGTAAAAAAGTGCCCCCCCTGCTGGAGTACCCCTTTAAGTGAACGGCTGTGCTGTTTGCATAGAGCAGGGATGGGGAACCTTCGACCCTCCAGCAGTTGCAAAACTACAACTCCCATCATGCCTGGACAGCTCCTTTACACAAGAACAGGGATGGGGAACCTTCGGCCTTCCAGTTGTTGCAAAACTACAACCCCCATCATGCCTGGACAGCCGAAGGCTGTCCAGGCATGATGGGAATTGTAGTTTTGCAACAGCTGAATGACCGAAGGTTCCCCATCCCTAGCATAGTGTCTGACCAGTTACTAACAGTGGGTGAGCATTGCCGGTCACATACACAGCACTGTGCAAAGTCCCTAAAGTACTGTGAAAGGTTTGGCGCTGGGTATATCTGGTGTATGTAGGGTGGGCCCCTAGAATAAAATATTCTCTGGTGGGCCCAAGGTACCCCAGTCCAACACTGGTGACACTTTAAGACAGAACAAGGATTAGTGGCCTTCATCTAGCCATGATGATAAAAGGGAAAACCTGGGTGTACCCAAATCCCAGAGTAGGGAGAATGAGACCTATCCAGTGTAGCGTTCATAATGTATTTAGTTATTGTAAATGACATTGGTACCTATGGAGCTGGCAAAGCAATGCAAAGCTGACTTCCTAAGCTAATGTGTTTATTGAGTAAATCTAGAAGCTTCAAATACAAATATCCTGGGTAAAACAATCCTCTTGAAATGTGGTGCGGTGGAATGACGTCTAATGCTGCTTATAACTACAGTGATTTTTCATTTTAAACTCCAGTTACAGTTTAACACCGTTCCGACCATAAAACACTATTCGAGCCCTTTAATCTGCGGTACAGTAGGTGCCATTTGTGCTAATTATTATACGCACAGCAAGTGTTTGTAGCCCACTTATCAGGAACAAGGGCGTGCTTTACATTCTGGTTGAAAGTCGAGGACATATGCTTTATAGCGCATTCAGGCTGTAGAGAACGGCTTATTACAGTTTAGTAATAACATCTTCTGGATTAGTTTCATTACTGCTAGCGATGTGTATTGGAGCCAAAAAGAGAGACTCTGTGCAGTGTCTGGGCTACGTTTCACAGGTGCTGCCCAAAAATGAGAATTTGGATACTAATTCCAAGAGAACAGGTTATTTTGTATGCAGCACCGTTGTGCGAGAACATGTGATATAATGTAATGGTCCCTTTTATAACTTCTATTATTCTCCTAATATTAAAAGCGGCAAATAGGTTCTTGATTTCCAAAAAATTAAAACTTTGAAACTATTGATGTTAAGGGTATGTTCACACAACGTTTTGCCGAGTCAAAAATACGACAAAAATATTGTGTGATCATACACTAAGGCAGTAGCATAACCTAACAAATTATATGGGTCGGGGCAGGGCCGGCGTCGGCCCAGGGCTTACCCGGGCAAGTGTCGGGGCCCACAGTGCCTCTAGGGGCACAAAGAAGGGTCCCTGGTGTTTTAATGTTCAGTCTGCTCACTGTAGTGCAGGGTGAGCTGGCTGAACATCAGAAGACACGGGACACTGAGCACCACCTGCACAGAGAGAAAGGTGAAGGACCTGATCACATGACCTGCAAGTCCTCAACCTTACAGTGTGGAGAGCAGCCTGACAGAGAGGAAGAGGGAGAAGACTGAGCTGTAAGCACTGTGTTAGTGTCTGAGTGTGTCAGTCAGTGTCTGTGTCAATAATGTATGTTTGTTTATGTTAAGAGATGTTTAAAGTGATTGTGTATAGTGTGTGGATGATGGGTGCATTGTGGATGGATGTGGGGCCCACTGAGGCTCTGTCACCTGGGGGCCCACAAAAACTTGGAGCAAACCCTGATATGAGTGCCTGGTGACGTGCATCAACATTCTGCAGCACTGCTTGGATGTGCCAGCCACATTGTTTCCTGCCAGCTCTGCTCTTCTCTACTCTACTCTCCTTTACTTTTCCCAGTAGTCACATTGATGAACCTTTTTATACAACCTTTAGGAGTACATCACATTTCTAAGTCTAAATCGGAGCAATGGGTTCTCACCTTGTCTCTGAGATCATTGCATTTGCTGCTACCTCTGTACTCCAATGTGATATTTACTAGGGCTCCGAGATTTGCCTTTTAAGGTCAAGGCATTTAATGGGTACTACAGGTAGTTTGCACATTTCTATGGGACAATTGCAGAACCATAAACTAGAAGGATTTGAAGGGTAGAGTCTAGAGATGAGTAATGCAAACTTCCTGAACCGAGATTAGTTCGGAACAAGTTTGGAGAGATGACATCCAAAAAAAGAAACAAATTTTCTTGCCTGTCCGTTCTCCCCCCGGTGTCCTTCTCCGGCTCTCTGGTGTCTTCAGCTGACCCCAGCCCGTTCAGCCAATCACTGACTAAGATGGGACAGTGCTGTGGCCAGTGATTGGCTGACTGTTCAGCCAATCCCTGGCAGCGGCGCTGTACCTTTTCAACCAGTTACTTACACAAGGTGTTAGTATTTTACTGAACCACAGCGCACTGATTGGCTGCCCACTGGGAGCCCCCGAAGCAAGCCGGATCCAGTACAGTATGTTCCTGGGCCGCTGGGGTTAATGGCGCTGAATTTGACATACTCGCAGTGGGATGACAATCTAGGAAACTGAGGTGGAAGTTTTGCTAAATTATCTATAAGACCAGCGCACAATCACAACTTTACTTGGAACACAGGATATGTCACACACCTGCAATGTGAGAATCAACACAATACATGATTCACTGATTGGCCCAATGGGGGAGCTTCTATCTGATAAGAGGTCGCTCTTCCAATACCCCAAGCAAACCGGGAATTTTGCCAAAAGCTATGCCCCATGAGACTGATGCTACAGGGGAAGTAAGTATGACATTGTGGCCATTCACATAAGTGGCTGTAAACGTAAGACCAGAACTACAGAGGTCTGTCAAAATTGGAGCTACTCCAATAGTTCTGCAATTTTTTTTCTAGCTCATAGAATGGTAGTTCACCTCCTCCTATCTGAAATAACCGCAAATCTATATATGCTAGAAAATTACGAATACATCATCGCTCGAGGTGCAGCCAATTATTTTTGATGCGATTTTATTTGCTATTTAAATAGTTCTTTATAATGTTAATGTACATTGACCTATGTGGAAAGAACTGAATTTACTTTGATAAACTGTAATTTATTCTTTTCATATAAATCAGAACCGGCACAAGAAAAGTGCTTTTAATAATATCACTGTTTTAAATGTAACCGTCTCCGGTTCATAATTTCAAAAATGGTTTTAGGACATTGCGTCTCTAAAAAATAGCATTTTCTTATCTTAATATATTAACCTTCTGGGGAGAGAGAAAAAAAATCAGTATCTGAATAGAAAATATCCCTTTGGTAGGTGTATAATTCCGCGTGAAATCATGGAGACCATTGTGAGTTTTGATTATTGCCATTTTATATAACAGATGCCTTGATTATGTCTTGGAGGAGATTCGGCACAATCGTAAAGCAAATGTGATGGTGGCCTCTCACAATGAAGATACCGTAAAATTCACTCTGAAAAGGTAGGTAGCGTGTTCGTTTCTTTATGGATTGCCTTTATTGAATGGACTCTGGCTAGCATGTATGACTATTGGATTTAGTTCATAAAAGGAATAATTTTACAGGAGATCATAATCTCACTGATGCCAAACCTTGCATTAACAGGCCCCCAATCATGGGTAGCCGGCCAAGATGGCAATAAATGACTGACAGTTCCAGTGCCACCTGTAAATGGCTACCTTGTGAGCAGGGCCGTATTAACAGCTGCTGCTGCCCTAGGCACTAAATCTGAAGACGCCCCATCTTCTCTCACCAATTAGCATCATGATTTTCTAGTTTCTAAATGGCTCCAGGCGTCACATTTACCACCGCCATACCAGACCTGACCAATACCACCATACTGTGACTGGATAACACCACCACACCAGACCTGACCAATACCACCATACTGTGACTGGATAACACCACCACACCAGACCTGACCAATACCACCATACTGTGACTGGATAACACCACCATACCAGACCTGACCAATACCGCCATACTGTGAATGGATAACACCGCCATACCAGACCTGACCAATACCACCATACTGTGACTGGATAACACTGCCATTCCAGACCTGACCAATACCGCCATACTGTGAATGGATAACACCGCCATACCAGACCTGACCAATACCACCATACTGTGACTGCATAACACTGCCATTCCAGACCGGACCAATACCGACATACTGTGACTGGATAACACCGCCACACCAGACCTGACCAATACCACCATACTGTGACTGGATAACACCACCATCCCAGACATGACCAATACCACCATACTGTGACTGGATAACACCACCATACCAGACCTGACCAATACCACCATACAGTGACTGGATAACCCCATCACAACATACCACCATACACCCCACTTCCCCCCCTTCGAAAAGACACCAGATTTATTGGCAAGTATAAACAGGAGGTAGGAGACTAAAAAATAAAAAACAAAAAAAAGTTGTTTCCTTCCCCCTGCTCCCTGGTGCTGCCCCCTGTAAGGTGCTGCCCTAGGCATCGGACCACAGGTGCCTAGTGGTAAATACGGCCCTGCTTTTGAAGCAATGTTTAACCCTTTAGCGTACTTTCACAAATACGTAATCTCCTACGTATTTCACACTGCATATTTGATGGTACAGATTTAAAGCAGAAGTTCAATGAAACTGAAAACAGGCAGGTGGGTGCGGGAAAATTACTTAAACTTACCCTTTTTCGTGCCCCGTAGCATCACACCTGGGTTGACAGCCACTGGTGTCGTGCAGCTCTTCTAGTTGTAATGTCACATTACAACTAGTGCAGATATGGTGCACTCATCCCCACAGGGATTACTCACTACCCCCAACGTGCACCAGAATCACCATCCTGGGCACGTTGGGGGTAGTGAGTAATCCCTGTGGGGATGAGTGCACCATATCTGCACTGTGACTTATCATGATGGCTGTCTTGGCAAACACTGTCAGTATATATGCTTCATGCACTTGCCAGTTTCTGTGATTGTACCTGCTGTATGAGACCTTTTTCATCTTCCAGGATTGGATGTTCCTCTAGTACTCGGCAGACATAGCTAGTATATGCATGGTTGCCATAGATTATCATAGAGGTTATGTATGTTTACATGTGGCTTGTGACATCATAGGATACTGGTATCTAACCTGAACCCCAAAGGACTGTCTCTGAGGGTCATTGCTATCCCTATTGGTCATACATACATTTTCTGACGTGCAATACTGCAACCATAAAAGTGTACTCCTGACTCTATTGTGTGTGTGGTTTGTCTGTGTCTTGGGGTTATCCTGACCTGTCGCTCCAAGTGCTTATCGGAGGCCGGGCCAGGGTTAACACCCGACGCATACACAGAGTATACACACTATATATACCCCCACTTGTCTCCTACCCTTTTCTATATTTATTTGATTTTTCTATTTATTTAAACAGAACAATTCTATATAATCTCTAAACAGTAACCACTGTGTTTTGTGAAGGTCTCCCGATGATCCCAGGGACATATCTGGGTGAAACACGTAGAGACTTGGATTGAGACAGAGATACCTGTTTATCGCAATTTTTTTCTGAAGTCTGGTTTTATCTTTATATATCTGGGCTAATCTATCCCTAAGTATACCAGTCTATCAGAGGGTCAACACCCTAGATCTGTTTTGAAGTGCCGATTTCATATGTGTAGAACACATTTTTTACTTTTAATGCATATCTAATAAAAGTTAGATTTTATACGTGATTCTGGGAAATTGTACTGACTCATGAAATTAAGTCTTAAGGGCAGTCCTCCTTGGGGGGAAAAAAGTGAAATTAAAATACATTCTGTGAGGCAGAAGTCAAGACTTCTAGTTCCAATACATTTCCCATTTATTTCCGATCAGAAAACTTCTTTAACCTTTCCTTGCCCCCTCTCCATAGATATTTATAAGAAGCATAATATATGATAACTCAGTGAGGCGGGTCATTAGCAGTGTTCTTCTGACAGAACAATAAGTTTAGGATGGAGGATTTTCCTTGCCAATCTGATAAGTTGAAAAAGAGTTTAAGATGCATTACAAAATCTCTTCTGTTTGCTTGAACTATTGATTGGATGCAACGATTGTTAAAAGGTCAGTGACCATATAATTCCGAATTGGCAGCTGTGTAATACAATAATTAAAAGGACTCTGAAGGTGGAGCTTACAATTGCGGCTTCCCGTGTAAGACTATAAAAGTTTTGAAACTTACAACAGATAATATGTTTGCAATCTAAAAAAACACTAGAACTGCCCCTGTGTACAGATGTAGCCGTGGTTATCTTCAGTACATAAACCATACATAAAGGCAGCAATGTATTGTGCTGGGATATCCTAATGCATCAGGGATCATGATAAAGACCAGTGCAGTGGTCCCTCAAGTTATAATAATAATGAAGCCTCCAATGGTACAAAATAGCAAAACACAAATATTAGATATAAATAAGCTGATAACTAAAACAGATGAAGCAAGTCCTTACATATTAAAGTGAGAAAGCTGGCGGAGGCTGTAAATTATATAAATGGTAAGACAACTGGGGCATATAAGACGACCCCCAGCTTTTCTAGTTAAAATATCAAATTTTATCAAATATGGTGTGAAGTGAAACTGACGCAGTTGCCCCTAGCAACCAGTCAGATTCCACTTTTCATTCCTCACAGACTCTTTGGAAAATAAAAGGTGGAATCTGATTGGTTGCTAGGGGCAACTGAGCCAGTTTCACTTTACACCATGTTTGATAAATCTCCCCCATAGAGTTTGGGATATCCTCGCCGTATAAGACTACTCCTCTTCCATTATACACCAAATAAAAAACATCAGACAGCAGTGAGATCTGAGAGGCAGAGAAGGAGGTACAGTAATACTGGTAGGATACAAGGGAGGGCCAGATGGATGAAAGAGGTGGGTTTTCCTGGGCACAGCGCCACTCTACTGTATTTCTTTTTTCCATACCCCGGATGCCTGCAGCTTGCCCTGCCCTTCATATGGTTGCCGCATATGGCAGGGATGCGGCCGCTTTTTAGCTTCCTCCACCATATGCGGTAACCACAGATTCTCCAGTCCGGTTCTAAAGTTTTTTAGCACCCACCCTATAAGATGACACCCGGTGTTTAAGACGACCCCTGACTTTTGAGACGATTTTCCGTGGTTAAAAAGTAGTCTTATACCCAGGAAAATACAGGATATATCTTATCAGGTAAATGCCCACCCAGATCTTCCAGCCAGCCACGTGTGCTATCGGTCCAGATTGTCGGTGACGTATGTAGAGTATGGATTCAAATTAGATTGGTCTAGAAAAGAACTTTGTATAAGGCAATTGTAAGCTGAAGGGACACTGTAATTGCGGAGTAATACTTGTGTAATGTAATAGGATAACTTTAGGAGTGCAGTAGGATATCATAACCCACCAGCGATCAAGGCGAGGCAGGTATACGGTTTTCTATATGTATAAAGATTGACAATGCACATCATCCAGACAGTTATTTAGGGCCAATATGGGGAATCCATGACAGTAAGCTAAGGATACTTTATGCATCCCACCTTACTGTAATAGATTTCCCAGGCTGAACGAACTGTGCCCGACCCTGGGAATTGGGGAAGGCCTCCTTCTGTTCCAGCATGACTGTACTCCAGGGAACACCGCAAGGTCCCTAAAGGCATTATTGGTTGGGTTTTGTGTGAAGAGTGGAAACTGTTATAAATGCAATTGGGGGACTAAATCCGTAATATTGCCTATCGATTTAGAATGGTTTATCCCAACAGCTCCTGCAGGCGTAATGTGTTCCAATACTTTTGTCTATCTAGCATGTGTAGAACTTTGTCAACAGAAATCATAAATAATAAAGGAAAAAAAAATACTATTCATGTTGAACTAGAAAGTAAAAAGTTATGTATTATTTAATAAGCAAGGGAGTATACTTGTTTTGTTCTACTGTATTTTTCTGTGCTTTTTTTTCCCCGTTGAGGACTATGTGTGAGTGTGTGTGTGTGTACAATTTTATTATTTTTTTTTTTTGTTAACACCATCTATTCCCTGCAGCTAACAATTATGATCCTCAATGTATGCACTAGGAGATGTACTATATGTAAAAGATGCCACATCTGACTTATGCTAATACTCTCTTCATGCTCGGACACAATCTACAATACTTATGATCTTATTACTCATACTATGAAAGACAAATGTAGTAACCACAATTCTTATCAATGTCAGTAACCTAGACAATGAGTAGTCCTCTCTATTATTTGTGTAAGCTCAATAGTCCTGGATATTCGTGAGCAACAACCAACTCCACCTCCCAGCTGCTGAATGGTAGTAATCCATCCATGCTGTGTATAGGCAGTCAACTGTCAATCAGCAGCTGGAGGGCGGGTTGAATGGTGTAGCATGAGCCCCATTCTCCTGCATATCAGAAGAACAGCAGAACAGAATTCTGTATGTAATACACCGATCTGTTCAGCATTTCTGTCACTAGTTTATGCTGTCCTCATTTAAGGCTGAGTGCAATAATAATGTACAGTTTTGTATTTCTTTTTGGATTTGTTTTCTGTATTGGCTCTTCCCTCTATATAGACTCTTCACTTTACCCCATGTGATAATTTTATCAAAAAGGCCTCATGTTAAGCTAATAGATATAAGTTACCACTATTCTGCTGGAGTTTGGAAGCCATGACATTGACTGTTACAGGTGATCACGACTGCTCCTACAAGTTAAAGGAAAAGTAGAGAGATTATAGTTATATTTTATAAAGAAGACAGCGGTGTATGCTATTCACATTATACTCCCTGCCATATGAAGCATTTCCTTCCCATCCTGTCAACAGGAACATAATGGAACGTGTATGTGCACCAGTGTTTTTATAGCTGGAAAAGTTCCAAAAAGTTAGATTTTGAGTCATTGTTCTCTCTTTCTCCTCATTTGTTAAATTAAATGTCACAGTGAACCTTATTGTTCTACCCTCAGGAGAAATTTACTATGTCCTCCAGATTATCAGTGTAACCTTTATGATAAATTGCTGAGATAAGGCTCTGCAACTTGTTGCCGTACCGTTTTTACATAGTAATCCCAACCAAAAGGCCACCTTCAGAATAAGGAATAATTGCTAACTTTGATGTGATCGTGTTAATGCACACAATGACCTTATTGTCTAATTCACTCGGCAAAATGTAAGATTATGATTTCATTCTGATAGCTAAGAACACAATGTATCGGTAAAAGATTGTATTGGGTATTTAAGTCCCGATGGTTGAAATGATTTTCTTCCTTCTCTTCCAGAATGAACGAGCTGGGTATTTATCCTGAAGAGAAAAAAGTATATTTTGGACAGTTGCTCGGCATGTGTGACCAGATAAGTTTTCCTCTTGGTAGGTATTGACATTGATTTCTAACTATTCTATTACTTTTCTGACTCAGCTCTCTGTAATAAGGGAAATCAAAGTAGTGTCCACTATGTTTGTGGAAGTGTTCCAAACTTAAAGGGATTTTCCAATTAAAACTTACTTGTCCCCTATCTGTAGCATAAGGGGGACAAAAAGGAGATCACGGACGAGGGAGGGGTGTCGGTGATCAGCCCCTTTTATTTTGAATACGTCGTTATTTTGAATACAGCCGCCGATCTGCACATAACCCGCGGTTCTGTTCATTCTCTATGGAGCCACCAGAGAGAGCAGAGTACAACACTCTGCTCTTTTCCGGCAGCTCCAAAGAGAACAAATAGAGGTACAGGTTGCGTACCGATCCATGGCTGAATTCAAAGTAAAGAAGAAGCTGGGGGGCACGGATGTGGGACCCACTGCAGTCGATTACTTGTATCTATTACAAGTTTTCATTGGAGAACCTCTTTAAGATACTGTGGGGAAGAATAAAAGTATCCATTATGGGGAAGACAATGTTTGTTTGTTTTTTTGGGGGGGACGGTAATTTTTCCATGGAATAATACAGTCACTTTCTTTACTACTAATGGGCTGCTAAGGCTAGGTCCACACTACGTTTTTGTAATCCTTTTTTTTTCATCTTTTACTGCAAAAAATGGATGGTAAAAACGGATGCAGTTGTGTGCATCCGTTTTGATCCGTTTTTCCATTGACTTCCGTTATAAAAAAAAAAAAAAAACTGATCAAAACACATCCGTTTTTTTTAAAACCATTTGCATTTTGATCCATTTTTTTTCTTTATAATGGAAGTCAATGGAAAAACGGATCTAAACAGATGCACACAACTGCATCCATTTTTTTCCATACGTTTTTCATCCGTTTTTTATTTTTGTTTGTTTGTTTTGCAAAAACTGATGAAAAGGGTGGATTGCAAAAATGTAGCCTTGCAGTCAGTTGTGAATTGCATAGCTTATCCTTACAAATATTTGTTTTAAAATGAATAAATCATACCTGCCAGGGAGTATGTTCATATGTCTGTTGGTCCTATGACAGGACAAGCCGGGTATCCTGTTTATAAATATGTTCCTTATGGACCGGTCAATGAAGTTCTACCCTACCTGTCCAGAAGAGCACAGGAGAACCGGGGCATCATGAAAGGCGCTACTAAAGAGCGGGAGCTTCTCTGGACGGAATTCAAAAGACGTCTGCTGACCGGAAACCTATTCTACACCCCCAGGTTCTAGAGGGACCTTTCTACCTGACGTGAAACTGACAAAATTGATATATAGGTGACATAAACCATACCGTAGTATTCATCAAGCGAATCGGTTATCTATTTACTTTGATAGATGCACATTATGGGCTGCTGTAGTGCATCGAGTAGGAAATACTATTTGTAATACTATTACCAGCTATGGCGTTTACCTTTGTGGAACCGTCACTTGTGTATCAGCCAACTGGATTTACAGCACACAGTAAGATTTGCCCGCTGCTGCTACTAACATTAACAGGTATATACAGGGATTTTACATAAGAGCTTTTAGATACTCTGCAATGTACAAGCCAAGATGTACAAAATGGGAAGCTTTACCAAACATTAATTCAGAGGATATATTTAAAGTTAAAAGGGTATTCCAGGAAAAATTCCATAGCAAAGGGGAAAAGTCAGAGGTCGCGGAGGGGTCCAACCTCTGTACCCCCACTGATCTCCGTATCGGGCCCCAACATCTCTGTTATGAAGAGAGCCAAGGGTATGGCACGCGACCATCGGCTCTATTCTTTCCTATGGAGCAACAGAAAGAGCCAAGTATGCCAGAAGAGCGCTGTACTCTTCTTTTTCCATCGCTCCATAGGAGTGAATAGAGCCGTGGGTCACGTGCCGTACCTTTGGTTCTATTCATAAGAGACGGTGGGGCCCAAGACGAAGATCGGTGGGGGGTATAGAGGTTGGACCCCCTGCAATAACCTACTTTTCCCCTATGCTGTGGATAGGGGGAAAAGTTAATTTTCCTGAACACCCTCTTTAAAATGGGGACCATATTACATTGAATCATATGTAAGTGGTGGGGGGGTAACCAAACTCCAGGCACTTATTCTGATTTTCAGATATATATTTTTTAGATAGTTGGATGTGTAGTGTAAGACTATGTTCACATTGGGCATTGTTCTTGTGGTTCTAACATACTTTTTTGTTTTGACTGCAGAACTCATTGAGAAACATAGGAGTTCACCAACCAAAACAAAAAAATACATGTTAAGGCTATGTCCACAAAATGATTTTCAAAGGCCATTATTTTGAGTACCGAATAACGGCCGTTGTTTAACATGCTCTGGTGGCCGTCACTGCAATATCAAATAATCAAATAATGGCCGTTATTGTACTAAAAAAAAAATAGACAATGTGTGAACATGGTCTCAAAATGCAACAAAAATGCACAGTGTGAACACAGCTCAATTACTATGTGTCAGATAAACTGACAGTTATGGGGCATCATACTTACCAATCCAAAAGATTTAGCGTTAGAGAATATGTTTTATACACACACCCCAGACACTATACAGTTAGCAACGCTTTCAGACAGAACTTGTGCCTGATTACTTTTAAGTGATAAATCATGTTATCCATTAATTTCAATTTGCTCTTATCGGCGTGCAGCGGGAAGATTGCAGTTCAAAGGGTCTCGCTCAGCATTGATTCTAGTCACACGGACGCTATCGGCAGCCGGCTTGGAGATCTTCTTGGAAGTAAACTCTAAAGGAGATTTTTTAAAAATTGTGAGAGTTCTGATGAGCGCTGTTCACATTCTATGATTTATGTAATTAAGTACTTAGCTTTATATCCCATTAAGGTTAGGAAACTCCCAATTAATAGTGAATATTGGAAACAACAGCCAGCTGATAGGAGACTGTAGGTGATCAGAGGGATGTTCTGTTGTGAAAGCCATTCTCTCCATATAAGAGATCATTATTGCTGCCACATTGCATGGATATGGTGTCACCCACATATGATGATCGATACTTACGCCCTCTGCCTCTCACCTCGGAAGACAGGAAGTTAGCCCTAGGAAGCAGAAGGCTTACAATCCTAAAATACCCCTACGATTTTATTTTATCTTTAGAACAGAAGTCAATTGCAGCAGGATAGGCATCCTGTTTTAAAGGGAACCTGTCAGGCAGGAGACAGGGGCAGAACCCACTCTACCCCTTAATAAAGCTTTGCATACTTACCCTCTTGTCCTGGTTACACTACAGATATCAGTCTTGTTGCTTGTTATGCTAATGAGCGGAGATAAGTCCAACTATCATAGGAAATCACTGTGTTGTGATTTCCTAAGGACGTCTTACTCGTCTCTACTCATTAACATAATGAACGGGAAGACGAGCGGCGGCGATTTCCCGACAACCGTAGCATCACTAGACGGAGGTGAGTATCAGAAGCTTTACTAAGGGGTACAGTGGGTTGTGCCCAGTCTCTTGTTTGACAAGTTCCCTATATATTCACACTATGTATTTTTATATTAAACAACGGTTGTTGTTGCAGACTGCAACAATGGCCGTTGTTTAATGACAGTGTACAACTACATTTCACTGTATGGAATCACGGCTGGAGTGTCTACACTCCATATACACTACAGCCGTGGTTCTCCACGGCCGCACAAAATAACTCCCATGTCTATTTTGGGTAGCCTTTTCTCACAATGTAAAGTACGGCCTTACTCCCGGCCATACTTTACATTGTTCTCTATGGCTAACTGGAGTGCGGGCACACCCGAATGTTCATCTGACGAATACTGCAATATCAGCCGGGTGAACATCTGAGACCTCGACCATTGTTTGACACGTCACACACCGGCCGTGTCAAACAACTGCCGTTGTTCATGTGTGAACATGGTCTTAAGATAGTTTTTCTTTTTTCTGTTCTAATAAATTATAGTTTATATTTTATATTTATTTAGAACAGAAAAAAAACTACCTTTTAGACCATGTTCACACATGAACATCAGCCGTTGTTTGACACGTCACACACCGACCGTTTGAAACAACGGCGGAAGTTCATGTGTGAACATGGTCTAAAGGTAGTTTTTTTTTTCTGTTCTAAATAAATAAATAAATAATATAAAATATAAATATAAAATATAAACTATGTTCTATAAAATAATAATAATAATAATAATAAAAGTCTACCCTTTCAGGATGCAGAAACAGTGTGAACAGGGCCTGACAGTGCCCAGCTTTTTCAGTACCCCTATTTGACGTTACAGTGAATCGTGTGTGGCCAACATTACAAGTATTTTCTGTTTTAGGTCAAAAGCAAATATGAACGTGTGAAATTAAAGTATTTATTATGTGTAAAATGTAAAGTGATGGAACCCAATATTTATATATATAGAATCATTGCCCTGGTTTATGTATAGCCAGGACAGTTGTGTTTTTCCTTGTGGCCATGTTACAGCCAGTCCTCTCATAGGGGAGTACTATAAATGTCTACTGTATAGCAATGTTACTACTACATGTAATAATCTTCATTGAGATTTGTATTAGGTTTCTAGGTACATCCGCTTATACTTATATAGACTATAAAGCACCTTAGCAAATGTGTCTTACTGCTGATTTGTAGGTCTAAATTGTTACAAGTAGGTAATGGTGTATTAATGCTGTTTTTGTCTATAGAATGTGTCCTGCCTTAGTATGGTGTATGCACTCCAGTTATTTTACAAAAAGAACCGGCCTATATGGTAGTAGCACAGGAAACTGGTCTCATTCTTGAAGAACACAAAGGGCATAACAATATCCCACTATCTGAGTCAAGAGGATCTGTGAAACTTCTATAACCTGACCGTATGTTACTTGATCAGGCAGCTCATCAGTCCACAGAATTATTAAAGGGGTACACCAGAGAAAATAGTTTTCAAATCAAATGGTGTCAGAAAGTTACACTGCTTTGTAAATTACTTCTATTTAAAAATCTGAAATTTTCCAGTACTTATCAACTGCTGTATGTCCTGCAGTAAGTGCTATATCTTTTCAGTCTGACGCAGTGCTCTCTGCTGCCATCTTTGTCTGTGACAGGAACTGTCCAGAGCCAGTGAGGTTTTCTATGTGGATTTACAAGTGCTCTGGTCCGTTTTCTCCCCCGATCCTTTCCTTGTGATTTTACAACTTTGGTTGTGGCTTTCAGAACCTGTCGATCTGTGTCTTTTATTTTTGTTTTTGTAAATCAATCTGCTTCTCAAAAACCCTGCATTTCCCAAGGCGGACATTGGTGGCAGCAGAGAGCCCTTTACACATAGTTTTTTTTTTTTTTTTGTTGAATAAAGTTATTACACAATATATAAAATTTTAAAACTGTATTAAGAATATTTTATTCTCTGCCATATCTATTTAAATAGCCACAGTAATATTAGATCCAATATATGTGTAATAACTGAGGGGTAGGCTTTGCAGAAGAAGCACTTGTTTTGTCCTGTTAAGCGATAACCCAAGATAACCAAAGCATTGAAAAGCCACAATGGTTGAAGACGCACAGAAAAAGCATATACATACACATATATATATATATATATATATATATATATATATATATATAGATTAGTATATGTGCAGCATATGCTGTGCCTACTGTGGAAATAGACCTCGGTGTAGTAGATAATGGGTAATAGGGCTTCTGAAGCCAATATATAATGGTTTATGTATCTGCTATCTAACTGCTATGATATTATGCTGTGGTCTGTATTAAAGGGAACTGTGAATTCTGCTGTTCTGACATAGATGAAAGAACTGCTACAGGGATATATTAATAAAGAGTTTATTTTACATGAAATTATAATTCTTTATCTTTAATTAAAAAAATATGTAAATGAAACACGTCTCTGAAGTGCTATGTTGTTGTAAAAAGACCGTAGTTTTGTGAGGTGGGACATGGCTTTTTTTTTTTAATGGGATCCCGGCCGGAGCGTACACACATAGTATCCTGTGATCCCATGCAGCGCCGGAAAAAAATGACATGTCAGTTTTCTGCGGCCGGATTTCAATGAATTCCGGCTGCAGAAAGACCTGTCAGTTCACACAGTGGAGCAAGCGGCTATGGGAAGCGACTGTGGGCTATGGGAAGCTCTGATGTGGGCGCGCGCTGATGCGCCCGCATCAGAGCTCCGCGGCCGGAAAGATCACCTGGCCGGTACTTAAGTCCCAGAACACCCGGTTGTTCACGTAGTGTGAACATAGCCTAAAAGTGGTGGCGGCGGCGATCAGACGAGGAGCGGGAAAACGCCCAGTCCTTGGCTGATCACATCTTTAGAGTTCACCTCAAAATTTATCGTTATTGGCCGCACATCTTTCTATGTAAACAGGAGATGTGCAGCCAATAGCAAAAGGGGAACACACAGAACGGATAGGCATATACAGTATTTGTGAAGGCATCTGGAAACTGCCAACACATTAGTGGTGCATACTTACCATTAGCGCTGCTGTTATTTGACATCTTCACCTTCTTCCTGACAGTGTCACATGCATCCTGCTTTTGACCAGCTCTCTGTCACTGTATCTGGAAACTGGTAGCACAGATATACGCATATCTATGCGGTCAGTTTACCTTCTCTGAATGGCTGCAGAACGATACAGGCTTCATTAGTGCAGCCTGGCAGCTCCATAATCTCACTGATCGGCGCTTGTTTGTGTCCTTGCACGTACCAATGTAGGGAATGTAAAAGGAATCTTAGACGCCACTAAAATAATTTATCCCCCTGTTCCTTGCTTAGTAGATAAATGTGTGAGTTCTAGGGATCCAAAGGATCTCAAAAACAGTGGTCTCCAAAAGCCTCTCGTAAATGGAGCAGAAGAGCATTTGTGTGGCCACAGCTTTGAGACTTACAAAAATATTAATGCAGTCTTTGCCATCACCTTTGAGGACCCTTGGAGGAGAATGGAAAGAAGTACAGAGGGAAATGAAGCATTGGATTTAACTTAAAAACAAAAACAAAAAAAACCTCATGCCGAGACTCTAATACCAGTATAATACAAAGGACTTCTACACTATATACACTAAAATTACCACAGCAGAATGACTAGATAATACCACTATACTGTTACTGGGTAAAAATCGTTATACACAGACCAACAATAACCTTATACTAGGGCCAAATAATATCCGTGCACCAAGAACACACAATACTATCACTGACAATACTGTTACTTGTTTCAATTTCACCTCCACATTTTTTTTTCTAGTTATGCTGTATAATTACTGGTAAAATGAAGGGTGAATCCCGCTGTGCTCAGTGTCCCGCTGTGAGTAAATGAGAGGGCGCGAGCTCCTCCGCTGCCGCCGCTCTCCGCTCGGAGAAGTGACATGTCACTTCTTTGAGCGGAGTGCGGCGTCTCAGGAGGAGAGCGCGCTCTCCCATGGACAGGCTATGGGACACTGAGACAGGCGGAATTCCACGGCGGAACTTTTTCTCAATGTGAACATACCCTTAGAGGCGAAAAAAATAAAAATGCTAAAATGTTCATTTCCAGCGTTAGAAAAACATGACCACTTTCTTCCAGAGACAGCACCACTCTTGTCTCCAGTTTTGGTGTAGGCTTCGCAACTCTGTTCCATTAAAGTGAATGGAGCTTAAATAAAAACCAAACCTGAACTGGAGACAAGAGCGGTGCTGTCTCTGAAGGAAAGTGGCCGTGTTTTTCTAATCCCCTATAACCCATTTGAAGGCGTAGGCAGGTAGTTCCCGCATTATATATACATATTTCTCATAACTCTAATTGTAGTTAGGTAGTTCCTTCACTGGGTATATCCCCACAGTAGGTATGTAGTTCCCTTATTAGTTATGTATGTCTCCCCAATAGGCAGGCATGTTCTTTAGTAGGTTTTCCCCCTTCCCGGTAGTTGAGTATGCCCTTAGGTGTGTAGTTACCCCTCCTCAGCAGACCAGTATGTCACTATGCAGGTAGCCCCCCCCCAAGTAGACAGGTACTGTATGCCCTTAAGTAGTCACCCCCATCTCCCACATTAGGTAAATGTTAAGTGCACACGCACACACACACAGGTAGGTAGTACCAATTCTCCATATTTGAAAATTTTAAGTATGCTTAAAACCCAATTCACTAACACTGTTCTTCACTTTGTTGCAGAGTTTTGGTGTGGTTTCTGCCAATGACTCCAGCATTTGCATCCTACTTATATTATACAGAGTCAATCAGCCGTTCGGATGAGTGGTGTACAGGCCATGGATTATTAAAAATAATAGCAAAAACCAGACATGCGTGAAACGTGGAGAAATAAAAGCGAACTATACCCTGATATAAACTGTTCGTAGAGGTCAAACGCAAATAGATTTCCAGTGTCATGTAAACAGATATTAAAGCGGTAAGAGGAAGAAAACCATTCTCGTGTATCTTCAGGAAGGCTTAGTCTTTATTGCCTTAATAGTTCAGAGGCCCACAATTACTTTTACCGGGGCTTGCCGTACCATTAACTGCGGACAGTATCTCACAAAGGTCACGCTTCCTCGGCCTTTTATAGGAACATATTTATCCTTGTAGGATATGAACTAGAAATTACTCCAATAGCAAAGTCTTCTGTTTCTCTGTTTATTGGGGAGCTGAATATACCAATCCATTAATACAGGGTGGCAGATTTGTTCTGAAATATTATCTGCATCTACATTTACTATGTGAGATACCATCTTTAAATGGCCTATAATATTCTTAAATTTAGTTTTTTTATGACTTTCCATACTACAGTAGTTTATGATGTTTGCACTGTTTCATATTCACCAATTTGCCCATTCACATTCTGAAACACTTCATAGGTTGGAAATCTGCATGGGAAATCTATAGAGTACAGAGCTTCTGCTGTAGATTCCATATACTGTAATTAGGATTTGTGTACTTGGCCAAAAAATACAAGAATAAATAAACACAACAAGACACACCTGCCCACACTGTAACACCAGGCTTGTGTGGTTGTGTGTCGCTCTCCGTTATGTCACCAGCATTGTTGGCGGCCATAAGTGTGAATTCACTTTCATCAGTGAATAGCACTGAGGCCCACTGGTCCCTGGTCACGCGTAGATGCTCCCTGGCCGATTGAATACAATGAGCCTTTGGTGGGGGTGGTGTTAGGGGCCATTGACATGTCCACAATATACAGGAGTTCCGAGGTCTGGGCTGCAGTATACAGTCTGTGAACAGCCCATATATTGAGGATGGGTGAATGGGCCCTTACAGTGAAGGCAGGTGTGTCTAGTCAATGCAGAACTGCGCCACACTTTGTGATTGGTACGGTGACAAGCCCATACTACTTGAAATAATCATCATCATAAACAGCACCGGCCTTATTTATTCTTTATGGACGCAAATGCTCGAGCTCATGAAGGTCACATCATTAGGGAACGGCTGCTGGAGACCTAAATCCTATTGAAAACCTATTAGAAAAAAAGTATTGTCAGTCAGGCTCAATTGTCGACAGGGGCGGTCTTGGCATTTCTGGGGCCCCATGCAAAGTTATGTCTGGGCCCCCCCCTCGACACGCGTTCCAAAACAATAGACCGCTGTATGTTGCCCCCAGTAGTATTTACCCCTTGTGCGCTACCGCCAGTAATATATACTCCTTGTGTGCTGCCCCCAATAGTATATACCCCTTGTGTCCTGCCCCCAGTATTATATACCCCTTGTTTGCTTCCCCCAGTAGTATATAGACCCCTGTGTGTTCCGCCAGTTATATATAGCCCCCCGTGTGCTCCCCCAGAAGTATATAGACCTCCTGTGTGCTGCCCCAGTTGTATATAGACCCCCTGTATGCTGCCCCCAGTTGTATATACCCCCTGTGTGCTCCCCCACTAGTATATAGGCACCCTGTTTGCTCCCTCAGGGGTATTTAGCCCCCCTGTGTGCTCCCCCACTTGGATATAGACCTCCTGTGTGCTCCCCCACTTGGATATAGACCCCTGTGTGCTCCTCCAGTAGTATATAAACCCCCTGTGTGGTTCCCCCAGTAGTATATAGACCCACTGTGTGCCCCACCAGTAATATATAGACCCCTTGTGTGCTGCCCCAGTAGTATACAGACCCCTGTGTGCTCCCCCAGTTATATATAGACCACCTGTTTGCCTCACAAGTAGTATATAGACCCCCTGTATGTTCCCCCAGTAGTATATAGACCCCCTGTGTGCTCCCCCTGTTATATAGCCCCCCCTGTGTGCTCCCCCCATTTATATAGACCCCCGATGTGCGCTCCCCCAGTTAAACAGACCCCTGTGTGCTCCCCCTCCCATATAGTATATAACACAATAAAACAAACACTTATACTCACCTGGCTCCGGGCGTCTCCTCTTCTCTTCACTTTTGTGGCCGCAGGAAGGGTGGCACCACAAGGACAAAGCTGCCACTTGTGACCGCAGGGAAAACCCTTCCTGCAGCCACAAGAGTGACTGACAGGAAGGGAGCCAATGTCTCCCGCCCTGTCAGCGCTGCTGCATGTAACTATGAGCGCTCATTATGAGTGCTCATAGTTACAGTTCAGATGGCAGCAGCGAGCGGGGCAGCGGCCCTGTCCAGCAGTCTTGAGCACAAGAGCGGGGCGTGGGGGCCCCCTTGGATGTTGGGGGCCCCAAGCGATCGCTTGGGGTGCTTGGTGCCAAAGACCGCCACTGATTGTCGATAGATAGAACGTGCGTTATTCACACTCACCTCTATGTGTTGTGCATGGGAAATAGGCACAACTCTATTACAAGCCTCACAAGTAACACTGCAGCTCTCCGAGGACCATCAACGGACACGACTGTGGTGTAAAACAAGATTGCAGAAGATCCTTATAGGACCAATAGGAAACCGCTTCCTCCACTGGATTGCGGCAAATATAGAAGCAAATACTTATTGTGGCAACATGTTTCGGCCATGGAAGAGCCTTTCTGATTTGCCACAATAAATATTTGCTTCTCTATGGCCAATTTTACTGCAATCCGGAGGAGGACGTTTCCATGGATTTTTATAAAATCATCACCATGTTTGTATGTCCACCCGCATTCACCATTCAAGAGGAATCATTTTGGTTCTATTAAGATAGTCTGCAATCAATAGAAAACCAATGGGATCCTTGTGTATAGGCTTGTAACTCTGCATCCCAGAACCTCAATGCCCCCAGGACTACCCTTCAAGAAGATTGGGTTGCCATGCTTCAGCAGATAAGAAGTCAACTTGTGAACAGCATGAAACGTTGCTGTCAAGCTGTAATTGATGTTCAAGGGCGCATGACAAGTTATTTAGACACTGACACTTCTTGTTGGGGTATACCCACCACTGGTGTTGGCTTCTGTTTCAATAAATGTCAATAAAATTGTTTCCATAAATTTTATCCCAAAGCCAAATATCCCTAACTTTTTGAGACTAGTGCATATTGCTACAGCTAGGATGGCCAGGTCTTATAATATGCTTTACAAAAAAAACAGCAGTCTCTTGATTTCCCTTTAAAGCGTACCTGTCATTTAAATGTCACTTTTCATGAATCAATAAGGATGAATAGTTTACGTCATTTTAAGAAACTCTGTAATAGGTTTTACTAAGCAGAAGAGTTTCTTTCTGTACTCAAAAAGCTGTTTTCCTACCTCCCCCTGCCCTCACCTCAGAAGAAGCAGGATTGCTGTGTCCATTATGCTCTATGGCAGGGATGGGGAACCTTCGGCCCTCCAGCTGTTGCAAAACTACAATTCCTATCATACCTGGACAGCCAAAGCTAAAGCATAACAGCTAGAGGTCCGAAGGTTCCCCATCCCTGCTCTATGGAAAGGGGAGGGGTCGAGGTGGATCAGTGAGTACAGAGAGGAGAAAAATCATCCCTGCAAAACACAACATCCTGCAATCTTACCTTACCAAGCTTCCAGATAAGCACTGACCTTTCTGACCTCTGAATCGAGCATTTTATCTGCCCAGACAGTCTCCAAACTGTACAGCTGCTTGTCTCCTCTTTCTGCTCACTCATCCCCCACAGCCGCTCCCCCCTCCAAAGGTCATAATGGCACTCAGCAAACACGTCTTTACTTTGCTTATTCTGCTCCCCATGTCTTCTGTCATCCAAATTAACCAGGCACCTAAAATAAAATAATAATACCAGATTGCACACTAAGTTATTGCAAGATTGAAATATGAAACTATAATTTACCAGCCGACATACTGTATAATTGGGGGGAATATGAGCCTTCCGGCCTACCTTGGAGTCCCAAATATAAAATATTATGTGATATTCTGATAAAGTGTATGGTTTCATATATTTTATATAATGATAGTGTCAATTAAAATATATATAATAGAGACAGTAGACACATTGTTCGAGTCTTACACATGAAGATCTGTAGTCGTCATGTGTCAAAAGAGTAACAATTCCCATCGCCCTAGAATTACCCGATTCACGTATAGGGGTATGTGCTTTAGATCTGCTCGGAGAATCCTCTAGTAGAATCCCTTCTGCTTCCTCTGCATTATTCATCAGGAAGCAGATTGTGACATATTCCTCACATCTAATGATGCAATGACAAGAGTTGTTAAAAAGTCAGGTTCGAGAAAATATTGTTTGGAGTCAGCAGAAGTTCTTTCCGGAAGTTAGCGTGTATTGTGTAATGGAACCTTGTGCAGAATATTGATAAATTAGTGCTGGGAATTCTGTTACAGATATTAGACCTTCCAAACCGAATGCTCATTTTCATTCAAGCTGAACTATTAGCATTTGATGAGTCACCTATGATTTGTATAATTATTATTTTATATGAGGTTTATAAATTATGGGTTATGATTTCAGCACATGCGATCTTCAGGGTTTAAGTTGAGGATGGAACATAGATCTGCTTATTCTCTACATTGGTTTGGATTAGAGATGAGCGAAGGGTATCTGGCGAATCCAAATCAGCTGCAAATTGGGACATCAATTTGCTTCATTCTGCAAAGTGAATTCCCACTGGTTCATTAAGAAAATTTGCAAAAGAGAAACTAAATGGCGGTCGCGCATGCTGTCTGGAGCGTCACTGGGAGGTAGGAAGGGATTAACTATAATCTCTAATGGCCATCCAATCAGCTGCAGGCCCCTCTGTGATGTCAGCCCCTCCCCCTCTATATAAGGCCGTTTGTTTATGGAGGTGGCCAGTCAGCTGTGTGTGGAGGAGAAAGCAGGATGGCAGCAGGTAGTTACAGCAGAGCAGGGAGAGACTAACAGAGCGATATAGGGATGGAGAGGAGAGGAAAGGAAGGCTGATTGTGGGGGATTGTTTGTTGTGGCTGCCAACCACATGTCCAGTGTACCAAGTAACTGGGTGCCTATAGGAATTCACTGGGACCTGTAAAGACACAGTCCGCCCTATAAGATGACACCCGGCGCATAAGAAGACCCCTAACTTTTGAGAAGATTTTCCTGAGCTAAAAAATTGTCTTATATGCAGGAAAATAAAGTAATAGTAGTGCATGCCCATATGAGTCCCTCATATAGGTATAGGAAGAACTAGGGAACTAATCATTTTATACAGAGGCCTTTTATCTTCTTTATACTGTATTGTGTGCATACTGTAAGTTGCAGACCATTGCTTTTGCCACATGAGGGAGAAAGACACTAGAGTTATGTTACTACAGCTTTAGGTCCAATTTCTAATTCTCGGTACTCTATCTGTAATATCTCTGTGAGTGGTATAGTTATACACCTTTCCTGTAAGTCAATACAGTCTAAAACACCACCATTTTATAAACTTTTTAAAATTGGAAACAATTGCTATAAGTTTTGTGATTAAAGGGGTTTTCCAATTAAAATATACTTGTCCCCTATTCACACAAGAGATCTTGGGGGGTCTGACCTTCTTTACCCCCAGTGATCTTTAGATCACCCCCAGCTTCTTTATTTTGAATAGTGATGCGGGTCGGCCCGTGACCAGCAGCTCTATTCATTCTCTATGGAGCCACTGAAGAGAGCAGAGTGCTGTACTCGTCTCTCGCTCTCTGCTAGGTCCATAGAGAAATAATAGAGCTTTGGGTCACGTGCCGACCCGCGTCGCTATTCAAAACAAAGGAGCTGGGAAGTGATCTGGAGATTGGCGAGAGGTCAGAATCCCCCACAATCTTTTACTTGTCCCCTATACTTTGAATAGAGGACAAGCAAGTTTTTTTATCGGAAAACCCCTGTAAGGTTCAGCCATAAAGCAAGTTGTGAGACCAAGCCTGACAGGCTTTCTTACATAACAGGTTGGAGGTCATGGTCTGACTTTCGGCTGCTAGGCTACCACTAGGTTGCTGATGGGTAACAGCATGGGTAGCCCCATCCCTTTGTCAACCCTATAGATGCAGCAGTGGCTACTGACAACTGCATTTAAAGGGTTAAACTGCTAAGACTGGTGCAAGCACCTATGGCTGTATGCATCTTTTCAAGGTAGCCCCAGGACTGAATCCATCTTCTTTAGGCAGTGAGATTCAAGTGACGAGCATACACACAAACCCAAAATTACTGTAAGTTTGCTCATCTTTAGTGTTATAGGTAAAATAAAAAGAAATAAGTTCACGGGTGCAATCAAAACAAAAAAAAATGCTAATTGGGCAATTGCAAGTGCCAGAAATTGTCATTCGGTGACTGTGAGGCAGTGGGTAGAAGAGAGTTTAAAGGGGTGGTGTCACAAAGAAAACTCATTCTATACTGAAACATTATGTTAAATAGAGCATATTTCCAATGTACAAGTGTTTCTTAAAATGGATGGTTTGATGTACATAGACTCACTAATGCCCCCATGTGCTGCTTTATTTTTTATTTATTTTATCTTTTTAACTTTTTAAGTCCCCCTAGGAGACTGTTACAGGCAATCACTAGATTGCATATACTGGTCAATGCTATGCCATAGCATTGCATTGATCAATGTTATCAGTGATCTGGGAGACTCTTCGGCAATTTCCCTGGACCCCTGCAATCACACTGCAGCAGTAGCATAATTTGGTTGGGGCTGAGGAGGCCGCTCCCGGGCCCACACAGGCAGGGGGCCCACTGAAGATTTTTCCAGTTAATGCTGTCCGCAAAAGCTATTGCTTTTGAAGACAGACTTAACAAATGTCCCTGGCCAGCAACCAGTGCTCCTAGGGGGCCCACACAGCTACTGAATGTTGGGTCTGACCATTTAGCTGTATGTGCTTGTATGCAAGGAGAACATACAGTTGAATGCAGCAGGGTGATTGACAAGGTGAGGAGAGAATTGGCTCTCTACCCTGCCAATAACTGTTGTGGCCACAAGAGGCCGTTCCCTCTCTTAGAGCTGTGGGACATGAGTGATGTCACTCTTGCGCTCACAGAGCAGGGAGAGAGTTGACATCAGTATGGCTTTTTTCGTCTTCGTTATAGAGGAGGAGACCTAGGTGGGTGGGGCTAACTCTTGGGAAGGATGTTATTGCGATGCCCTGGCCCCTGGGGGCCACTTCCGCAGTGCTGGTGTTATGAGCGGGCAATGACCGGGGCAGCTGCAGGGTGTATACTTGTCACGGTATAGGCCTGAGGGCGGCACAGCTGTAGGGCCGGTCTGAGGAATCTGCGGGTGATGATGGGCATGCGATTCTTCGCTGCACCTAGTCAGGGCACCAGTTAGTGGACACCAATGCCAGGGTTCAGTAACAGCGGTTTTATTATAGATGAGGTAACTAGTAGCAACAGTTCTGTCCGGATGCAACCGGGTATATAGCAGGCTTGGACAAATAAAGCAGGAGTGGTGCTGCATAGGCTGTAAGAATACGTGCCGGATGATGGGAGTAGGAGTATGAGAGGAATAACGTTGCTGGGTGGATTAGCTTGAGAATAATACTTGCTGTGAATCCTTGCAGCGATGAGGAGAGATAACGGAATGACACCCAGATGAGAGAGAAGAATCCGGTCACTTGAGCAGGCAGATACAGCCGAAGACTGGTATATAGCAGCAGACTTAGTCACTCTTCTGTGGGAGAGGATAGAACCACACAACCTCCTTGCTTGGAAGCAGGGGCTGAACTCTCTTGTCAGCAGGAAGTGGGAGGTCACATGGTTGCTCCTGGCCAGAGCTAGTCGGCCATTGGAGGAACCATGGTTACAG
This sequence comes from Dendropsophus ebraccatus, assembly GCF_027789765.1. Lineage (NCBI taxonomy): Eukaryota > Metazoa > Chordata > Amphibia > Anura > Hylidae > Dendropsophus > Dendropsophus ebraccatus. The sequence goes on from NC_091456.1 coordinate 27,575,822, forward strand.
GTCACGTGATCAACAGCCTTGCATACCACTGTACACTGTAATAATACACAGGAATACATGAGAATACACATGAAAATGCACATTACCAGAGAATACTAGGGGAAAACCAGCAGCAGTTGCAGTGCAAACACTTACCAGAACAGGCATTGACACAGCAATAGAAATGGCCATAATAGGAGTAGTAGTCTGCATGTTCTGGGACACTGCATACCTCCCTAGCAAATTTGAGCCGACCTCGGCGAATCTAGAAGGCAGCAAACATGAATAGACTGGACAATCAAACAACAGGAATGAATGATGAGAGTGAGTGTGATGAGGTGTGTGTTTCCCACGCCCAAGGCACAGGTGAGAAGAGAGAGAGAATGAGAAACCCTAGTGGCAGGACTTCACCTAGGGGTGCCTAACGTACTCTGGCGACCAGGTAGCTAGTGCGTGAACCATCTGACGTGTAAGCCAGGACAACTTAACTGCTGGCGGGGGACCCTCAATATTCCAGCCAGTTAGACAGTAGGTTTTCAATACAAAGTGTTACCCTACTGGAGAAGAGAACTGTGAAGACCTGTGTACTACCTTGGCGTGTCTGAGTAGTGTCTTGGATACCTGGAAGAGAAAAGAACAAAATAATAAAAGCAAACATACATGGGGAGCTCCCTTTCATACCCCTCAACCACACACACAAGCACTCCACAGACCAAACACACGAAAGATATCCAAGGTGCGATATGTATGGACCAGTGTGAAGGTTAGGTATGACTATGTGTGATAACTACTGTGTTGGGACAAGACAGAGGCGAACAAATACTGGAAACAAAAGGAAGGGAAACACAAAAGACAACAAATACTGCGAGGTCTTGAGGAGAACTGGCTCACATGAATCTGAATGAAAATCTGAGAAAAATCTGAGAAAAATCTGAATACAAATCTGAGGAAAATCTGAATACAAACTGGCTCAACTAAATCTTTCCAGCTATAGATATGATAATAATACACAATAATGAGACTGGATGAGAAAATACACTCCTACATAAACTGGACTTTCTCTGAGGTATATGTAAACTGACTTCTCTTACTCAGAGGAGGAGCTATCTGTCTTAGACACTGGAAAAATATACTGTTTTACAAAAGAGGCGCTCTACTCTGAGGCAATTTATGTAACCTTGTGCTTACTCAGAGGAGGAAATACAAAGACTTCGATAACACTGAAATGCAATAGTAGAAAAAGTGCAATAATGAAATAAGTGCAATAATACCCTGTGTGGAACACACAATCACAGGAAAGTGCATTAGGAAGGAATGGGTTAAGTGTCTCTGTTAGGTAGAGTCTCTTTTAGTCAATTAGAACATCGTCCATGTAAAAGGCTCTGGGACAGGCACTAGAGAACCTTTTGTTATTGTAAGTGTCCATCAGCTCATGGCTGGTTAGTACAGGGAACTTGGTCAGGAGAACCAGGCACGAACCTTGAACGTTGCATACACTAGAATGGTGAAACAGTTAAGGACTCTGGTCTCTGTAGCGAAGTGGAGGAATTCCTCTGGTAGAGCGCTCAGACCGTCTCAGCGGAGGATCCTCTTCAACAGTGATTGGTGCAGGTACAGGTGGAAGATCACCCCCAGCATCTGGTTGTAGAGCTGGAGTTGTTGGAGGCACAATTGGAAGTGGAGGGGCCACTGGAATGTGTACAGGGACCGCTGGATAGCCTATGGCCATGAGGAACGGTTCAACTTGGAACATTTCTTCCAGAGAGAGAGGTTTAGCTGGAGCTGCTGGGGGAGCCGGAGGTGTGGATGCAGGTACCGGACACGGTGCTGTAAGGCCCTGTAGGTCCTCCTTAGTGCAACGTTTTATCCTATTCCGGTGCACCGTCTGCGGGGCTAGCCCTGGCTTTTTTACTTCATACACATCAGTCTCTGGGTAAGGGATAGAAGAGATGACATAGGGCTCAGGCTCCCAAAGGCTTTCAAGTTTGTGAGAGCGATGATATTTCTTTAGCCAAACTTTATCTCCCACTTGTAGTGGTGTGGCATTCGCCCTTTGGTTGTAGGCATCCTCTTGGCGCTGCTGAGCTTCCCCCATCCTCCGGTCAACAATTTCCCGGGCATCCTGGATTCTCCTCTGATGCTCCCGAACCCAGTCAGTTTCAGGTAGGGGGTTGAAGGTGTCAGGAGCTTGGACTCCCAGAGCACGGTCCTGAGGAAGTTGGCCTTGGCGGCCGAACATCAGGTAGAACGGGGAGTAGCCAGTGGAACAATGAGTGGTATTGTTATAGATCTCCACTAGTTCATCCAACAAGTGGGGCCACTCTACTCTCTTCGTCACTGAAGCCGTTCGGAGCATGTTGATAAAGACCTGGTTAACTTTTTCACACAGACCATTCCCTTGAGGGTGATAGGCCGTGGTACGGAGCTTCTTACATTCATGGTAGGCACACAGCTCCTGGAAAAGTTGCGACTCGAAGGCCGGTCCCCGGTCCGTCAGCAGAGACTCTGGGCACCCATAGTGCTTTACATACTCCTTGTAAAAAGTAAGGGCGGTGGTCTTGGCGGTCAAGTCCCTGACAGGTACCACGACTACCCACTTGGAGTAATGGTCGACCATGGTGAGGGCGTAGGTATACCCGCATCTTGTAGGGGCCAGCTTCACATGGTCCAGGGCGACTAGCTGATTCGGCCGGTGGGAGGTGATTGGATGCAAAGGGGCCCTGACTTCTCTTCCCCCAGCTTTGGAGATATTACAGGCAGGGCACTCGGCACACCAGTTCTCGATGTCAGCCCTCATCCCGATCCAGTAGAACCGCTGTCGGATAGTGGCCTCCGTCTTGTGTACCCCGAAATGACCGGACCGGTCATGGTAGGCATCTAGCACCATCTTAGCGTCTCGTCGGGGAATGAGGATCTGGTGGCACCTCTCCCCGGAGACCGGGTCAAGAGAGTTCCGCAGGATCAGTCCCTTCTGTAGGAAGAGCCTCTTTCTTTGCCTCCAGAGTCGCCTTAGCTCGACATCAGGATAGGGCCTCTTTATCCGCATGGGGACCCGACCAGTAGAGAGGTAGTCATAGATCTCCCCCAGGATGCGGGACTCTTCCTGGATGGTCTGCCACCTGGCCAAGTCTTGCGGGGCCCTAGGTGGAGGCGAAGGCGTTTCAGGCCTAGCTGCATCAATAGCACTCTGGGTAGCGAACCTTTGGTAGAAGGGAGGCATTTCTACATCTTCCCAATCGCTGTCCTCTGGGGCCTCTTCGCCCTTGGGTAGTCGGGACAGGAGGTCTGCATTGACATTAGCCTTGCCACTGCGGTACTTAATTTCAAACTGGAAATTGGCCAGTCGAGAAGCCCACCGCTGTTCCAGGGCGCCCAGCCGAGCAGTGTTGAGATGCGCCAACGGGTTGTTATCCGTATAGATGGTAACAGGGGTGGCAGCCAGGTAGTCCTTGAACTTTTCGGTGACGGCCCACACTAGGGCTAGTAACTCCAACTTGAAGGAGCTATAATTGTTGTCGTTCTTCTCAGCGCCCCGAAGACTCCGGCTGGCATAAGCTACAACTCTCTCTTGGCCATCTTGAACCTGGGACAGCACAGCTCCCAGGCCTTGGAAGCTGGCGTCCGTGTAGAGCCGGAAAGGAAGGTTATAGTCCGGGTAGGCCAGGATAGGAGGCGTAGTCAACAGGCGTTTCAGGGTTTGAAAGGCAATCTCCTGCCGTTCGGACCACTCGACGGGGAGCCGTCGGTTGTAGCTTTCTCGAGGGCAACCCCGGAGTAACTCATTGAGGGGCTCGGCCACTTGGGCAAAGTGGGGAATGAAGCGGCGGTAATAGCCGGCAAATCCCAGAAAACTTCTCACCTCCTTGACTGTCTTAGGGGTATCCCAGTGTTCCACAGCCGAGATCTTCTCTGGATCGGGTTGTATCCCCTCAGCACTCACAACATGCCCCAGATAGTTCACTTGGGGTTTGAGAAGGTGGCACTTGGAAGGCTTGATTTTCAGGCCGTGATCGATTAGGACCTGGAACACTTCAGCCAGATGATGGACGTGATCTTCGTAGGTACGTGAATAGACAATCACATCATCTAGGTAGAGCAGGACACTCTGAAAGTTGAGATGGCCGAGACACCTTTCCATCAACCGCTGGAAGGTAGCGGGGGCGTTGCACAGACCGAAGGGCATGCTGGTGAATTCAAAGAGCCCCATGGGGGTGGTGAAGGCCGTCTTCTCACGTTCTTCGGGTGCCATGGGCACCTGCCAGTACCCACTGGTGAGGTCCAAGGTGGAGAAGTAGGCGGCTGACCCCAAAGCAGCAATAGACTCTTCGATCCGGGGCAAAGGATAGGCATCCTTGTGGGTGATTGTGTTTATCTTCCTATAATCCACGCAGAACCGGATGTTACCGTCTTTCTTTTTCACAAGGACAATAGGGGCAGCCCACGGACTCTGACTTTCTTGGATAACGTTAGAGTCTTTCATCTCCTTGAGCAGTTTCTTGACCTGCTGATAGTTGGCAGGGGGGATTGGCCGATGTTTCTCTTTGATAGGCAAATGGTCCCCAGTGTTGATCCGATGCTGGACCAGATTGGTCTTTCCGAAATCGAGAGAGTGTTTGCTGAAGGCCTCGTGATACCTTTTGGCCACCTTGAGGATGCCGTGGAGGTATTCAAGTGGGGTATTGGCATCGCCAATATGGAGCTCGTCCCACCAAGGGGCGAGAGCCCTGTTTGAGTCCCTTTGAGTGCCACGGATGGATCTCTGATAGGCAATGGTCTCCTCACAGACGATGTCCTCAGGATCGAGTTGGTATAGCATGGCCACGGTGGTGAACTTGGGTAGGTCAGCTGGGGAGTCTCCAAGGTTCACCAGACGGACAGGGACCTGACCATTGGAGACGGTCACCAGGCTTCTAGCGGCCCTGACAAGAGGTTGCCCCTCAATTTCAATAGCATCCAGAAGGGCCACATAGTCAGCATTGTTAAGGCCCGGACGGACCCTGCACCAGATGAGGAACTCACTGTTAGCTGGGATGATGATCGGACGAGCATCTCTAGTGCGGACACGGCAGATTTCTCCTCGAGGATTGGCAAACTTCCGCTGAGCGGTGAGCACTTTAATGGTCTTCTGGACGGCTTGCCTGTACTGAGGAGAAGCACAAGACATAGAGGCATTCAAGGCATCCAACACTTCAGTGAATACATGACGGATAATATTCATGCCTAATACCATGGTCCTACTATCTCCCTGAGCCTCAGTAACAATGATACCCTGACGTGCTAGCTCTTGCTTCCCTATGCAGACAGTGGGTTCCCAGTAACCTAGTTGCACAATAGGACGACCATTACTAGCAATAAGTTTCAGACGGTATTTCTCAACTGGACCTAGGGTTCTCAGATCCCAATGTTCTTCAAACACATGCCTCGGGATAGTGGTAACCTGGGAACCTGTATCTACCAGAGCCTCCAGGGGGACTCCGTCCACCCAGAGAGTCACATGCGGGCATTGTGAGAGGAACCTTGAGAACCACTGTGCTTCCTGCGGGCCTGGATCTCGACCTCCTGGGTATTGGCCCTCGGACCCAGGGGTAGCCCCGTTTAACTGATAGCATTGGGAGCGGTAGTGTCCATGTCGCCTACAGTGGCGGCAATAGGGGCGCTCAGGGGATCTAAGTCTCTGTGGAGGAGGCCGATCGGGAACTGCATACTCAGGGCAGGGGTCCTGTGGTGGTGGAGGTGTTGGATAGGCCCCTTGTAGCCCCCTTAGGGCTTGGCAGAGAGAGTCAACCACTTGCGTAAGGAGAGCAGGGATCGCTGGTGAGCTAGCCGGGATAGACTGTTGGGCAGCTTGTATAGCGGAAACCGGCGGAACCATATTGGGCACTGGAGGTGAGGGTATAGATCCCACCGGGTCCGGGCAATCTGAACCTGGAGTACAGCCGGCACAGGGATTGTCAATGCCAACCACCCTCAGAGCCAGAGTCTTGAAGTCCAGGAAAGGCATTGTAGGGTTTTGGGCAGCTAGCATACGCAGTTGGCTCTGGATGAGTCTAGAGTCCACCCCCTCTATGAAGCGGTCAGTGATCATACTCTCCACAGCCGAGGGGGCTATGGTATCAACCTGTCTCAGGGCCCGGTAGGCAGATTGGAGGGCTAGTGCATAGTCTCTGAGGGTCTCACCTGGCCTTTGTCGTCGGTCATAAAACTTAAGGCGGACCTCCGTGGGTGACTGTACCTCAAATTCTTTACTCAGCCGGGCCAGGATCTGTTGTACATTAGCTTTCTCCGTAGCTGGCCACGACCGCACCTCCTCTGCAGCGGGACCCTCAAGTTGTCCTAGCAGCAACTGCACCTGCTGAGTGGGAGAGAGTGAGACAAGTTCAAGGGTGCGGGAAATTTTTTCCTTGAAATCAGCCAACGTGTGGGGTTCCCCTTTATAACTGGGAAGATTGTTGGGCCCAATGAAGAACGGGACCGCTGCGGTAGCCATAGCAACGGGAGCCGCGGGAAGTCTTCGCCGGGCCATCGGCGGACTGCCGGACCCGTCAGAGTCACTGTGATGGCCGGTGGACATGATGAGGGGTTCTGGTGTAAGGCGTCTGGAAGAGAGCAGAGGTGAGGAGAGCTTGCGGGAACAGCAGGCACCGATAGGCAGGGTGTCCGGGACCGGAGAGGGATAGGGCGGAAGTCAGCACCAACACTTCCGGCGGTCCGGGCACAATCTCCTTCCCTCCTGCAACAGAGGCTTGGATACTGCAGGGCCGGGGCGGAGCTTGAGTGGAGCGCGCGCGCGCGCGAAGACAGTGCGTCACAAGCTGACTTGACCCCTTAGCAGGCCGCAGCGCGGCAATAGCAGAGTCTCTGAGGATGATGAGGGGTAGCAGTACAGTTCTGGGGACACTGACAGTTGGCACAACACAGTCTGTATCCTGTTCGTGACGCCAAAAATGCGATGCCCTGGCCCCTGGGGGCCACTTCCGCAGTGCTGGTGTTATGAGCGGGCAATGACCGGGGCAGCTGCAGGGTGTATACTTGTCACGGTATAGGCCTGAGGGCGGCACAGCTGTAGGGCCGGTCTGAGGAATCTGCGGGTGATGATGGGCATGCGATTCTTCGCTGCACCTAGTCAGGGCACCAGTTAGTGGACACCAATGCCAGGGTTCAGTAACAGCGGTTTTATTATAGATGAGGTAACTAGTAGCAACAGTTCTGTCCGGATGCAACCGGGTATATAGCAGGCTTGGACAAATAAAGCAGGAGTGGTGCTGCATAGGCTGTAAGAATACGTGCCGGATGATGGGAGTAGGAGTATGAGAGGAATAACGTTGCTGGGTGGATTAGCTTGAGAATAATACTTGCTGTGAATCCTTGCAGCGATGAGGAGAGATAACGGAATGACACCCAGATGAGAGAGAAGAATCCGGTCACTTGAGCAGGCAGATACAGCCGAAGACTGGTATATAGCAGCAGACTTAGTCACTCTTCTGTGGGAGAGGATAGAACCACACAACCTCCTTGCTTGGAAGCAGGGGCTGAACTCTCTTGTCAGCAGGAAGTGGGAGGTCACATGGTTGCTCCTGGCCAGAGCTAGTCGGCCATTGGAGGAACCATGGTTACAGGTCACGTGATCAACAGCCTTGCATACCACTGTACACTGTAATAATACACAGGAATACATGAGAATACACATGAAAATGCACATTACCAGAGAATACTAGGGGAAAACCAGCAGCAGTTGCAGTGCAAACACTTACCAGAACAGGCATTGACACAGCAATAGAAATGGCCATAATAGGAGTAGTAGTCTGCATGTTCTGGGACACTGCATTATCAATGGGGGTTGGGGTATGGTATGTGCTGGTTAACTGAAAACGGGGTACCTAATTTGGAGGTACAGTCTACTCACAGTGGTGGTGGTGTCTAACCACCAGGAGGATTACCAGGGAGATTACCTCTGGGGGAGGGGGTGGCTGCATGGGAAATACATACCAGGGGGATTACCTACATGAGATGGTGCTGGAGGGGATGCCTACATTGAGGAACTACCTGAATTTCAATATGAAGGTACAGAGGGGCCTGACTACTATATGGGGGTGCACAGGGATGGTCTATCTTCTATATGGAGCAACAAGGGGGATAATCTACTATGTTAGTGCGATGCCCAGGCCCCTAGGGGCCACTCCACTGAGAGGATGTTGTTGCGGGCAGGAACCGGGGCAGCTGCTAGCTAGATGGTTGTCACGGTTTAGGCACGAGGGGTCACAGCTGGAAACCGTGCTCCTGACCGAGCGGAGACTAGGCATGCGATTCTTCGTTGTCCTTAGTCAGGGCACCAATAATTACACCAATGCCAAGGTTCAGAAACAACGGTAGTTGCGTATTTACTACGGTATTTGCGTGGTAACTAGTAGCAACAGTCTCTCCGGATGCTACCGGGTATAAAGCAGACTTGGATAAGGCAGAGTAATGGGTGATGCTGCAATAGGCTGTAATGATAGTGTACTGAATGATGGGAGTAGTAGTGATACTGAGGATAAGATGCTGGGCGCAATGGAACTGAGATGAATACTTGCTGTTGATGATTACAGAAGATGATGAGAGGAATGACTGAAGAACGACACCTAGATCTTTAGAATAGATGAGGATCTTGAGAACTTCAGAATAGAACACAGCAAGGAACACTTCTGGTAATGCTGCAGCAGATATCGCAGGGTTACGGCCTTGTGACACAGGAGCAGCAGCAACACACAACCTATCCCCCTGAAGGTGGGAGACTAGAGACCAGGCAGAGAGGAAGTCACATGGTACTCCCCAGCCAAAGCTTGATGGCCATTGGGGTTACCATGGAAGCAGGGGTAGTCACGTGACATCCAGCCATTGCATCATCACACCATTAGAACATATAGGACTAAATATACATGAGAAGTACCATACTTGAACACTGGGAGGCGACATAATACCCTTAGGCACTGATAACTGAATATGCATACAAGAAATGAATGGAATAGCAGACCTGAACACTGAGAGGGGTGACACAATACACACAGTTTGCAGTGAACCATAGCTTTCCAGAACAGAACTGGTTATAATAAAGGTGCAGAGACAAAGTGACAAATAAATACTCTGTTCTGGGACACTGCATTAGGGTATAGATGGTGGCCTTTTTACTATATGAGAGCATAGAGGGACCCTGAGAACTATATGAGGGCTAGAATTGGGTCTAAATACTACATGGAGGCATAAATTGGCTGCTCTCATATACCCTGTACACCATGATAATCGGGGCTGATTTCTCCTACATATTTAATGTATTGTCATGTATTGTTTCTATGAATTAGTAAAGTAATTATTCCATTTAGTTATGTTGCAGTAGTCTGGCTTTTTTGTATATAGGTTATTTAGTATAGTGGCCTTAGACTGCATGGGACTATTTATTGTTATTACTCAGCATTTGTACTACACATTTACCCCATTGGTACTGGGGGTATCCCCTTCTGGTGTTGCCTATTTGGTCATTGACCATTAGCTATGGTGTAGTCCTCATGCTGCCCAATAGATATTAGACAGATAGATATGAGATAAAGAGATAGAAGGATGGATGGCTAACTAGAAAACAAAAACAGCGCCACAGCTTCCTCTAGGTTGTGTGTGGTATTACAACTTGGTTCCATTCTCTTTTAGTGGAACTGAGCTGCACTACCACATCCAAGCTTTGGAGGAGAGTGGCGCTGTTTCTGGAAAAAGGCAGCTATGTATTTGTAATGCTGGATAACCCCTTTAATTTTTACATGGTTATATATGTGAAATGTAGAAAGTCTTTTTCACTGGTCTCAGTCCCTTTATTATTCGGAAAGTATTGTCATCTACTGAGGTTTTCTTATGGGTAACATAATCGGTTGGGGGCCCACTGAGACTCACCCCCCCCCCTTCCCCCTAGGCTGAACCCCTAACTATGCCCCTGCACTGCGGGGTTCCCGATCAGATAGTGACAGGGGCTCCCGTTACTTTTAGTTACATGCCACGATGGCGACATTGAAAGGGTAATGGTGGGTGGCCACGTGAAAGAGGCGGCTCGTCATTAACAGCGGGGAGCTAGCTGGTGATAGCAGCCAGTCCTCACCTTCTATGAAGCCAGCCCAGCTCCTGAGATCGCTTCATAGTTCTATACCCCTAGAGGGCATACATGTACGTCATTTAGGGTAAAGCCCAGGCTGCGAGGGTGTACATGTACACCCCCAGGTTAAGTACAGTTTTGATTTTTTTACCACCTCCCTAAAGGGTTATTCTTCTGCAGAATACCCCTTTATTGCAATATATTAGGATATTATTGTCTATAAAATCCCCATGTATTCTGTGGTACAGTCAAACAGATTGTCTTGTTTTTGTTTTATCATTTGTTTTATCAAGATTTTTTTTAATAATTAAGGAATGGCCTTTTATTCAGGATTTTTATCCCTTGGCCATAGTAGATAGTGATTACATAGAGTATCTCACATATGGAAGAACCTCACTTGTCCTGCATTAGGGCCAGTTCACATTGAGCAAATTCGGTGGAATTCCGTGGCTGAGCTCTCCGCCGCGGAATCCCGCCTCAGTGTCAAACAGCGTGTCTATGGGAGGGCTGACGCACCACCGCTCTCCGCGGCCCCTCCGCTCAGAGAATTGACAAGCTGTTTGACACTGACGCAGGCAGGATTCTGTGGCAGAGAGCTCCACTCTGAAATTCCACTAAATTTGCTCTGTGTGAACTGGCCCTTACACAGAGAACTTTTTGATTTGTTAGCGCTATGTAAGGTGTAGTTTCTCTGTACTTGTTGGAGGGTCTCATTATATTTTGGAGGTTTATAATTGCTGGGGATCCCATTATATATTGGCGGTTTATAATTAATGGGATCCCATTATATATTGGGGGGTTAATTTTTGGGGGTCCCATTATATATTGGGAGTTTCTAAGTTCTGGGGATCGTATTATATATTGGGGGTCTCTAATTGCTTTGGGTCCCATTTATATATTGGGAGTTTCTAAGTTCTGGGGATCCCATTGTATATTGGGGGGTTTCTAATTGCTGGGAATCCCATTATATATTGGGGGTTTCTAATTGCTGGGGATCCCATTATATTTTGGGCGTTTCTAATTGCTGGGATCCCATTATATATTGGGCGTTTCTAATTTCTGGGGTCCCATTATATATTGAGCGTTTCTAAAAATCTGGTGATCCCATTATATATTGGGGGGTTCTAATTGCTGGGGGTCCCATTATATATTGGGAGTTTCTAAGTTCTGGGGATCCCATTGTATATTAGGGGTTTCTAATTGCTGGGGGTCCCATTTATCTATCAGGAGTTTCTAAGTTCTGGGGGTCCCATTATATATTGGCGGTTTCTAATTGCTGGGGATCCCATTATATTTTGAAGGTTTTTAATTGCTGGGGGTCCCATTATATATTGGGAGTTTCTAAGTTCTGGGTATCGTATTATATATTGGGGGTCTCTAATTGCTGGGGGTCCCATTTATATATTGGGAGTTTCTAATTGCTGGGGTTCCCATTATATTTTGAAGGTTTCTAATTGCTGGGGATCCCATTATATTTTGAAGGTTTCTAATTGCTGGGGATCCCATTATATTTTGAAGGTTTCTAATTGCTGGGGATCCCATTATATTTTGAAGGTTTCTAATTGCTGGGATCCCATTATATATTGGGTGTTTAAAATTTTTGGGGATCCTATTATATGTTGGGGGTTTCTAATTGCTGGGGGTCCCATTTATATATTGGGAGTTTCTAAGTTCTGGGGTCCCATTATATATTAGGGGTTTCTAATTTCTGGGGATCCCATTATATATTGGGGGGTTTCTAATTGCTGGGGGTCCCATTATATATTGGGAGTTTCTAAGTTCTGGGTATCGTATTATATATTGGGGGTCTCTAATTGCTGGGGGTCCCATTTATATATTGGGAGTTTCTAATTGCTGGGGTTCCCATTATATTTTGAAGGTTTCTAATTGCTGGGGATCCCATTATATTTTGAAGGTTTCTAATTGCTGGGGATCCCATTATATTTTGAAGGTTTCTAATTGCTGGGATCCCATTATATATTGGGTGTTTAAAATTTTTGGGGATCCTATTATATGTTGGGGGTTTCTAATTGCTGGGGGTCCCATTTATATATTGGGAGTTTCTAAGTTCTGGGGTCCCATTATATATTAGGGGTTTCTAATTTCTGGGGATCCCATTATATATTGGGGGGTTTCTAATTGCTGGGGGTCCCATTTATATATTGGGGGGTTCTAATTGCTGGGGGTCCTATTATACATTGGAAGTTTCTAAGTTCTGGGGATACCATTATAGAGGCACTCCATGTTCTGCTTATCGCCGGGGTCCCAGTTCTAACAAGAATAGCTTTTCCAAAGTGGAGAAGGCCTATAATGAGTCCAACAAGAGATCGTTTTTTCACCTTCTATCGCTGAAGTTAAAAGTGCAGTTTATTCAGGTCTATCCCAGGTTTCGGTAGTCGTTCACATCGTTGTTTCATAGCATTAAGTAAACTAAATGTAGCTAGTACAACTGAATAATGCATCTTAGCCCTGAATGTCAATGTCCTCAGATGCGCCATAAAGCATTTGCTTTCATTTCTTAGCGGTATTCATGACAGCACACAAGCATCTTGGGCAGATCGTTAAATCAAAACTGACAGCCCATGAAAGAGCATATGGATATCTTTGATATTAAATGTAGAGCTTCTTTTTACAGCTTTTAACTGAACGAAGATAGAAAAGTTCAGCTTATGACAACACAAATACATCAGCTGTGTCATTCATGCAATGTTTTCACAGTTTGGTTCAATTCACAAGGCTGACCTTTTATCCCAATCTCCCAAATCCCTTACAGCCACATTTAGCATCTACAGACCCATCTGTCATGCTCTGACAAGCACACAGGACAAGTTTTAAACCAACCGATAGGCCGCGCTGAATATTTATATTGATTATGCTCGTGAAGCCTTGGCCTGCGATCGATAAGCAGGTGATATCTCTTTGGTGGCGGAGTGCGATGGAACAGATTGCACTAATTACTCGCCATGTACACAATCATTAGGGAGCACATAATGAATTATTAGGCGGCCTTCGCAGACGGCAGATTATTAATAAGTAGCGTTGCTGTCGCCGACAATACAGCAAATTAGCTGGAAATAAATGCCCAAAAAGGACTCTCCTTAAGTGTTTTTTGTTCTAAAAGTAATAGAGAGGATATATTTTACTGTATCTCTGTGAGAGTGAATTATTAATGGGGATATTGGCAGCTAATTTGGAATGCACACAGAGGGTAATATATAACAAAGGATTAAAGTGTCGCTGTCGTTATAACTTTCAAAGTCTAAATCAACAGTAGATGTGATATAGAGCAAGTTTGCAATTTACATTCCATTACCATGCTTTAAAACAAAGCTATACTTACTTGTATCCAGGTCCAGTCTCCTGAAGGCAGCTATATAACAGCTGTACTTACCAGAAACCCAGGTCCAGTCTCCCAAAGGCAGCTGTATAACAGCTATACTTACTTTTATCCAGGTCCAGTATCCTAAAGGCTGCTATATAACAGCTATACTTACTGTATCCAGGTCCAGACTCCTGAAGGCTGCTATATAACAGCTATACTTACTTGTATCGAGGTCCAGTATTCTGAAGGCAGCTATATAACAGCTATACTTACTTGTATCCAGGTCCAGTATCCTGAAGGCTGCTATATAACAACTATACTTGCTAGCAATCCAGGTCCAGTCTCCTGAAGCCAGATTTTTAGTCTTGTGCTGGTTGAAAAAAAGAGACTAAACACATGAAGTCTGACCTGGACAGCGTGTCACGGCTCAATGAGTCCATCGATCAAATGACTGGCTTCTCTGTGAGGGTGCAGATGACCTTGGAAACGCAGGACCTCCTATGTTTAGATTCTTTGGGGGGGAAAAAGTCACAACACAGGAAGTGCCATGTTTTCCATGATAACTAAAATAAATTAATAAATAAATAAATGTAAATTGCAAACTTGCTTTATATCACATCTACTGTTGATTTAGGTTTTAAAAGTTATAACAACAGCGACACTTTAAGGGTGAACATTATGTCGACTTCCATAACCTTTCGGATTGATAAATTTGGGCCCATATGTATCTGTCGGGGGACAAAAACTAATTTGCCAATAGAAACAAATCTTTTCTCAAATTGCTCAAATTGATAAATCTGGGCCAATCTCTTGTTAACCCCTTCATGACCAAAGAGAATTGACCACAATCACTAGTCCCGCAGGCTGACCCCTGGGGAATATAGCCCCTTATAAGTGCTATCAACTTTTATTGATACTGTCTAAAAATATATCATAGTAGATTTAAGCTTTAAAAACACAATCAACAATGCTCATATGTTGTAGCTATGTATAGTTAGACCAATCAGGTACAAGGTATAGTCCCTATAGATAGCTGAGCATGGTATGAACGCTAAATAAAAAATATCTAGATATCATTTAGTTCATGCCATGCTTGGCTATCTATAGGGACTATACCTTGTACCTGATTGGTCTAACTATACATAGCTACAACATATGAGCATTGTTGATCATGTTTTTAAAGCTTAAAGGGAACCATTGACTTGAAAAACGACTGTTACGCTATGGGAATGTACTGTAGCAGCACCCAGCCCACTTCCCAAACATGCTTTTACACCCCCCACCCTGGAATGTACAACCTGAAAACTTAGGGCCCTATTCCACGAGACGATTATCGTTCAGATTATCGTTAAATCATTCGAATCTAAACGATAATAGTTTGTTTGAATAACAGTTAACGATTAACGACCAAACGAGAAATCGTTGATCGTTTAATAAGACCTGAACCTATTTTATTGTTGCTTGTTTGCAAATCGTTCGCACTGAATAAGACGTCGTTCGCAATAGCGACGACAAGACAACCGCAAGAACGATCAAAAATAACGATTATCGTTCCATGTGAATGGGTGAATGATCTCAGGTCTTTCGCAATAGCGGTCATTTGGATTGTTTATCGTTAACGATTATGCGAACGATAATCATGCCGTGGAATAGTGCCCTTACTTAATAAACTTGGCACGCTGTATGTAAATTGCCCCCAAGTAGTCATCTGGGCGGTGAGCTGCCAGCAAGTAGTCACTGTCCCCTGGGCGTTTTGGAGCGGTAATTACTCCCCTCTGGGTGTGATTAGACTACATAATTGTGGTGACATCACTGAGAGGTGCGCCACCCCTAACGTCAGCACGCCTATGTCCTTACTGCGCCGTACCTGCGCAGTACAGCGGGTCCGGTCCGCGCCGTACTGCGCAGGTGCAGAATAGCCTGTGTGCTTGCTGCTGCTACAGCACATTCGCATAACGTAACAGGTGTTTTTTAAGTGGTTGGTTCCCTTTAAATCTACTATGTTATATGTTTAGATGTTTAGCCGGGCTCCATAAAGGGGGCTCTATTCCCCGGGCTTCAGCCTGTGGGACTAGTGATTGCGGTGATATATTGAGACCTTCACACTGTGACTAGAAGGTCCAGTAAATGAATCAAAGGTAATTGATGTACGGATGTCCAGGTCACACTGAAGCAGCGCTCTTCTTGCCTTCTCAGAGTCATAACACTTTTTGGGCTTATTTTTGCGCTATAAGCTATAGTTTGTATTGGTATCATATTGGTGTAAATGGAAATTTTTAAATACTTTTTATAAATTTTTTGGTTAAAAATAAAAAGCAATCCTGTTATTTTTTTATTTTTTTCATTTACACCATTCACTGTGCGGGAACAGTATTGTTACATTTTAACCCTTTAATGACAAAGCCCAAAATAGCCTAAATGACCAGGACAATTTTCATTTTTGCCTTTTCATTTTTTCCTCCTCGCTATATTGCTTTTATTTTTCCATCTACAGGGTCATGTAAGGGCTAGTTTTTTTTCAGAAACAAGTATAATTTGTAATGGCGCCTTCTATTCAAACATAAAATGGACAGAACCCCAAAAAATATTATTTATGGAGTGCAATTGAAAAAAAAATGCAATTCCTTAACTTGGAGCGTCCCCACGTCTGCGCAATGCACTTTATTGTAAAATTGACTAAATATCTTTATTCTATAGGTCAGTCCAAATACAAGATATGCACATTTACATACCTTTTCTGACACTTTACTATTTTTTAACAGCAAAACTTTTATTTTGCAAATAATTATGATTAAAATTGCCCTAATGTGACTCTTTTACCGTTTATATTTTTCAACCTATAGGGCTGTTTGGGCATCATTTTTTTCACCATGATTTATATGTTATTGGTACCACATTTGTGTAGCTGAGACTTTTTGATCACTTTTACATTTTTTTTCCAGACTTAGGCTATGTTCACACTACGTAAAAGTATGGGCGTTGTTGCCATCGGCAACAACGGCCGTACTTTGTACGGGTGAACAATGCCTATTGTTCTATGGGATCCCGGCCGGAGTGTTTACACATCGTATACGCTCGGGGCGGGATCCCATTAGGGGCCGCGAATAACTGACATGTCAGTTTTCTGTGGGTGCAATTCAATGAATTGCAGCCGTAGTAAACCCTGTCAGTTCACACAGTGAAGCAAGCGGCTCCAGACGCTCGCTTCACTGTGTGCTATGGGGAGTTCTGATGAAGGCGCGCGCTGATGCGCCCGCATCAGAACCCTGCGGCCGAAAGATCATCCGGCCGGTACTTTAGTACCGGCCGGGATGATCCGGCCAGAGACCGACCGTTCTGGGACCCGGCCAGGTCACGGGATGGCCGGTCTCTATACGTAGTGGGAACATAGCCATATAATGGAACAAAAACCCATCAATCTTGGCATTTTTTCTTTTTTTCATTAATGCTATTTAATGTGCGAGAACAACAATGTTATCTCTTAATAGAGCAAACAATTACGCACACTTGGATATGTAATATGATTATTTATTTATTTTTATGGGTCTGGGAAAAGGGGGTAATTTAAATTTTCATTGGGGGAGAAGCTATGGCATATTTTTAAAAAACATTTTTAGGGTATAAACCCACACACCGTATAAGCAGTGTATTTACTGCTGCGATACGCAGCAAATACGCAGCAAACACGCAGCAAATACGCAGCAAAAACGCAGCAGATTATATCTAAATAACTGAACACAGCATCAAATCTGTACCAACAAATCTGCTGCGTATTTGCTGCGTATTTGTTGCGTATCTGCTGTGTATACGGTGTGTGGGTTTGTACCCTAAATGTACTTTTTTTTTTTTTTTACACTTTTTATGTCCCTCTAGGGGACTATTACATGCAGTCATTAGATTGTATACACTGGTCAATGTTATGCCATTATGAAGCATTAATCAATGTTATCTGCTATCTTCAGATAGAGCCTTCCTGAGGCAGGCTCTACCAGAAGACTGAAGATCAGACTGCACAGAGGTACCAGTCAGGCAATTTAATCAGGACCCCTGCAGACATGCTGCAGGGATCCCAATCCGTAAGCGACAGGGGCGGCTCCAGTCACTTATGTAGTATACCAGAGCATAATCCCTGTGGCTGGGCTGAGGATGGCACCTGTCCGCCAGTCGCCAGCCTTTCATCGCTGCTCCACCCCTGCCTCTGCACCTTGGCTGTCGGGGAAAAGCTAGATCCAATCCTGCAAAACTGGGAAACATGGATCCAGCTTTTCCTGGAAGGAGTGGCAGGGAGTGGAGCAGCGATGAAAGGCCGTCGGCTTGATGAGCGGAGCGCTGGTCAAACGATGAGCTGCACTAAATGAAGGTCTGTATACATGAGCCTAATGCTGCGTTCATAAAAGAAATATCGCACACAGATCGTATAAAGTAGTAATCCATTTTATTATTTCATGGAGATCTGCATTTTATATTACATTTTAGAAATTTTAGCTTCCCGGAATATTGCGTTGTTTCCTACCATTTCTTGATTATCTCTCATAGAAGTGCGGCCTGAAGTGAATCAGAATAGACAGACAGATGAATCATCTGAGCATCATTACTACTTCCAGCCCATGACAAAGATGACATCATTAATCATCATCAGTTCAGTGTGATACCTGCCAGGTACCATATACATCAGGCTTTCCCATGGTCCTAGTACTCTCATGTGTTCTCCTTATATTACACCTATATTTCACAGGAAACATTATCCTATATATCTATAGAATGAAGCCATTGCTGCCTGAAGAGAAGATATTAATATAAGACTTCTGTACATTCCGAGGAAACATTAAAGAAGTCTACTCATGTGATCATATTCAGACATCGGTCCCAGCAACAGCATTGGAACCAATAGAATCCTGGGAATTCATAAATAATGCACATTGTATTCCTGGAAACCCTGATATTGCATGTTATATCATCTGTTTTAATGATGATGATGACGTTTGCTTTTTAAGTGTATACTATAATATCATTGTTTATCATTTACACTTCGATATATGGGCTGAAGAAAGGAAGCGATCCATTGAGGATAACTGTTTTCCATGACTTTTCATCATTAGTTATTAGATTAATTATAACTCTATCCCATTTATTGTATTGATTATTAGATAAGCTAGCTAGCGGTCCTATTATGCTGATATAATATCTTTTAGTACTAACTCTTGGGTCTACGCATACTCTAAGGGTGTTATTACATGGCCCAATGGGGGCCCGATAACTATAAACAAGTGCCGATGTGCTAGATCGGCGCTCGTTTACTGGGCCTATTACACGGCCCGATAATCGCTTAACAAGGGACGCATTGGAAAACGTTTCCGATGTCCTTGCAGCCCTTGCTTAAACTGCATACGTTACCTATCCATGGTCCAGGGCTCCTTGCGGTCCACTTCTCCCCGGGTCCCGCACGCTGCAGCTTCAGAGCGGCCTGTCTTAGCTGACAGGCTGCTCAGCCAATCACTAGCCGCGGCGGTCCCGGACAGTGATTGGCTAAACAGCCTGTCAGCTAAGACAAGCCGCTCTGAAGCTGCAGCGCGCGGGACCCGGGGAGAAGCAGAGTGCAGGAGGAGCCCTGGACCATGGATAGGTAATGTATGCACTTTGCAAATCGTCAGCTGCGCACCGTTATAACACGTAGCGATCCACAGTCATTGCCCGACAATTATAGGACCAAACCTATATCAACGATCAGCCGATCGTTGTCATCGGCTGATCGTTGTGTTTATAACATAGAACGATAACCGTCCGGATAGGGCCGATTCGGCCGATTATCGTTCCATGTAATAGGGCTCTAAGGCCTAATGTTCACATTCAGTATTTTTTTCAAGTCCGTAGATTCCTCCCGGGATCCACCTGTACAATCCGTTAAACATTTCTTTATGGAAATACAGATGCCAAACAAGTTACAATACGTGAAAACAGCAGATCCCATTGATTTCTATGGGAGGATCCGTAAAATAATCTGGGTCCGCACTAGGACATGTCCTTTTTTTTTCAGCATTGGTTTGTGTCCTGGTTATCTACTGATCATGTGAATAGCCAAATAGACAACAATGAAAACTAACTTGATTTCGGGACCTGTGAATAAGGCCTAACTGTAAAGATTTGGTTCCTATTGTATAGTGTCAAAATGGTATTTTTTATAGCCCCCTAACACGGACCCTACTGATGCCTTTCCCAGCCCAGGCCTGCCCCAGGCCACTAAAATGTACCCTCTCTGCGCCCTTCCTGACCCAGGCCCGCCCCAGCCCCCTAACACGGATCCTCCCGGCGCCCTGCCATGGCCAGACCCGCCCCAGACCCCTAACGTGGACCCTCCTGGCACACCTCCCTGCCAAGGCGCACCCCAGCCACCTAACGCGGACCCTTACAGCGCCCTTTGCAGCCCAGGTCTGCCCCAGCCCCCTAATGCAGAACCTCCCGGCGCCCTTCCCAGCCCCTCCCAAGCCCCCTAACCTGGACCCTCTCAGCGCCCTTCCCAGCCAAGGCCTGCCCCAGCCCCCTAACGCGGACCCTCCCGGCGCCCTTCCCAGCCCAGACCTGCCCCCTAATGCTGACCCTCCCAGCGCCCTTCCCAGCCAAGGGCCGCCACAGACCCCTAACGCGGACCCTCCATGCGCCCTTCCCAGCCACCTAACACGGACCCTACCAGCTTTCTTCCCAGCCCAGGCCTGCTCCTGCCCCCTAATGCGGATCCTACAGGCGCCATTCTCTTTCCAGGCATGCCCTAGCCCCCTAAGGCGGACCCTCCTGACACCCTTCCCAGCTCAGGCACGCCCCAGCCCCCTAATGTGGATCCTCCTGTCGCCCTTCCCAGCCCTGGTACAGCTATTATGTACAGTCACATGACCAGTGTATAAAAGATGCAACTCACGCACACCAGAGCTGAGATTGGTTGCTATGGGCAACAAAGGCCTTTGCTAATGGAAGACTGCTTGATAAATTACCCCTATATGTTCTAATATCCAGCCTGTATAAAGCAGCACAATCTGCCATTAAGGAGGCTGCAGACAACCCCATATTATTCTATGGGCCAGATTATGGAGTCATGTACAGTGGTGCCTTGGATTATGAGCATAATTCATTCCGGGACCGCGCTTGTAACCCAAATCCATTGTTAAACCAAAGCAAATTTTCCCATTAAATCATAGAAATGCAGACAATTGGTTCCACACACCAAAAATAATGATTTATTATTCTGAATAACATGTAAAACAAATGAAACAAACATTCAGAAACAGCAGAATATGTGATATTATAAGTTACTGTACAGTAATGGAGAGGATGAGAAACACAAGGACTGACAGAGACTGCAGGGAGCATGAAGGAATGAGCAGGACAGATGTGGGCACATACATGCAGCACTCTCTGTCCGGGGAGAGAGGGGTTACAGCTATGGAGAGATTACCTCCACAGTCCTGTCCCCTGATGTAAGCCCCAGCCTGAAGTGGATCTGCTATGATTTGGAAGGTGAGGGAAAATTCTTGGGTCCGATTACAGTGCTATTGACCATGTTATGCATACTGTGCCCCTCCCCCACTCGCGCTCCCACCCAGTACAGGGAGCTCTTAAACCAAAGCATTGCTCTTAAACCAAGTCACAATTTTGAAAAACTGTGAGCTCTTAAACCAAAACGCTCTTAAACCAAGTTACTCTTAAACCAAGGTATCACTGTATAATCTGAATGGTGGCCATATAACACTACAGGTTACTGGCTTATAAACATTATCAGTCTTATAAACGACAGCTGGTCACATGACCTCCTAACACGACTATCTCCCATCATGATCAGTATCCATGTCCACTGTCCTGTGTGCAGGGGCGGATTAACTTTACCATAGGCCCCGGGCTGTTCACCAAGCCTGCCCCCACCCCCACCCCACTGTTACTATGGCAGCACTAGCATGGTGCTCATAGTAGAGGATAGATAATGTCATGATGCCCTGATTTGTGCAAAAGTGTGGTAAAAAAAGCAGCATTTTTGTTTTGCAAATCATGGCAGAACTGTAGCCAGGAGACTGGCTACAGAAAGTGGTGTATTCTTTCCAGTCTGACACAAGGCTCTCTGCTGCCACCTCTGTCCATGGCAGGAACTGTCCAGAGCAGGAGAGGTTTCTGTAGTTCCTGTCACAGACAGAGGTGGCAGCAGAGAGCAAATAAAGGACACGTCCCCTTTTGAGGTTGTTGAGCTGTTTTGTCAGTATTAGAGCAAAATCAAGACAAAGCCAACAGAAACATTTCATAAAGCAAAAGAAATCCTACAATAAAAATCTGGGCCAGCCAAAGGCATGAACAGAATAGGCCCCATCTCTAGCTAACCATTTCCAATTTAACAAATATGTATAGTTATTCTTTTCTTTTCTTTTTTTTAAGTAAAGAATTGTCAGATTTACTACTACAGTTTTTCAAGAATTCTGGTATAATTTGTGGCTCAATACTTAAAGGGGTACACAGGAAAAAAATATTTTTAAAATCAACTGGTGTTAGAAAATTACTTCTAATTCAAAATCTCTTGTCCAGTACTTAACAGCTGCTGTTTGTCCTGCAGGAAGTGATATAGTCTTTCCAGTCTGACTCGGTGCCCTCTGTTGCCACCTCTGTCCGAGACAGGAACTGTCCACTTTTGTAGCAAATCCCCATAGAAAACCTCTCCTGCTCTGGCCAGTTCCTGTGGCAGAAGTGGCAGCAGAGGGCACCATGTCACAAAGGAAAGAAAACACCACTTCCTGCAGGACATACAGCAGCTGATAAGTACTTTTTTAATAGAAATACATTAAAAATCTATATAACTTTCCGATTGATTCTTTGCTGACTGGTATTGTGCCGAGGGACTGGCGTAAGGCAAACGTAGTGCCGATCTTCAAAAAGGGCTCTCGAACTTCCCCAGGTAATTATAGACCCGTAAGCTTAACGTCCATTGTGGGGAAACTATTTGAGGGGCTTATAAGGGACTACATCCAGGAGTATGTAGTGGCTAATAGTATTATAAGTGATAACCAGCATGGTTAGAAGGACAGAAGCTGCCAAACCAACCTAATATGTTTGTATGAAGAGGTAAGTAGAAGCCTGGATGGCGGCGCGGCTATGGATATCGTGTACCTGGATTTTGCAAAAGCGTTTGACACAGTTCCTCATGGACGTCTGATGGGTAAGTTAAAGTCTATCGGTTTGGAAAGTTTAATGTGTAACTGGATTGACAACTGGCTTAATAATCGTACCCAGAGAGTGGTGGTCAATGATTCCTACTCCGAATGGTCCCCGGTAATAAGTGGTGTACCCCAAGGGTCAGTACTGGGCCCTCTTCTGTTTAACTTGTTTATTAATGATATTGAGAATGGAATTAACAGCAATGTTTCTATCTTTGCAGATGACACCAAGCTTTGTAGTACAGTACAGTCTACGGAGGATGTGCAGATGTTACAGGTGACTGTTTGGGCGTCCACTTGGCAAATGAGGTTCAATGTGAATAAATGTAAAGTTATGCACCTGGGTACTAATAACCCACATGCATCATATGTCCTGGGGGGAGTTACTCTGGGAGAGTCGCTGATGGAGAAGGATCTGGGTGTACTTGTAGATAATAGACTACAGAACAGCACACAATGTCAGGCAGCTGCTTCTAAGGCCAGCAGGATATTGTCATGCATTAAAACAGGCCTGGACTCACGGGACAGGGATATAATATTACCGGCTTATAAAGCTTTGGTGCGGCCTCATCTGGAGTATGCCGTCCAGTTTTGGAACCCGATTCATAAAAAGGATGTTCTAGAGCTGGAGAGGGTACAAAGACGGGCAACTAAACTAATAAGGGGAATAGAGCATCTTAGTTATGAGGAGAGATTAAAAGAATTACATTTGTTTAGTCTGGAGAAGAGACGTTTAAGGGGAGATATGATTCATTTATTTACATATATAAATGGCCCCTACAAGAGATATGGGGAAAAGATGTTCCAGGTAAAACCCCTCAAAGGACAAGAGGGCACTGCCTCCGCCTGGAGAAAAAAAAGGTTCAATCTCCGGAGGCGACAAGCCTTCTTTACCATGAGAACTGTGAATCTGTGGAACAGTCTACCACAGGATCTGGTCACAGCAAAAACATTAGAGGGCTTCAAAACAGGGCAAGACAAGTTCTTAGAGCAAAATAATATAAATGCATATGTATAGAACCTATCACCCCTCCCCCTTCCCTGTATCCATCCCCTCCTTGGTTGAACTTGATGGACATGTGTTTTTTTTCAACCGTATTAACTATGTAATTTCAATAGAAAAACTTTACACTGCATGTTGAGAACTGGAACTCCCTACTCTCCACTCTCCAATGAACATTTTTCCTTTTTTCCCTCCCAGCCATTAAAGAGTATATATATATACCGTATTTTTCGCTTTATAAGACGCACTTTTTTTCCTCCCAAAGTGGGAGGAAAAACCAAGTGCGTCCTATAAAGCGAAGACGGCTCCCAAGCAGTGCTGAGCACCGCAAGGAAGCCGTCCCGCCCGCCCCCTGTATTGCCGCTCACTATGCATATGCATAGTGAGCGGCCCTGAGTGATCCTCTCCGCCCGCCCAGCCCGCCCCTTCTATCGCCGCTCAGCTGAGCCAATCAGAAGCCCAAGAAAGTGCAATGAGCAGCACTTTCCTGGGCTCCTGATCGGCTAAGCGGCGATGGAGGGGGCGGGCTGGGCGGGCGGAGGGGATCGCTGTCCTACTCACCTGTCCGCCAGCACCAGCAGCTCCTCTCCCGACACTCGGGTCTCCCGTCATCCTCCGGCACAGGCAGCGGGGTACAGAGACGCTGCCTGTGACCCGGAAGTGTTCTGCAGCGGCTGCAGGACACTTCTGGCACAGGCAGTCTCTCTGTACCCCACTGCCTGTGCCGGAGGATGACGGGAGACCCGAGTGTCGGGAGAGGAGCTGCTGGTGCCGGCCGACAGGTGAGTAACCTGTTTGTTGTTTTTCTGGTCGCAGGGGGCATTGGCTACTGTATGGCGGCATTGGCTACTATGGGGGCACTGTATGGGGGCATTGGCTACTATGGGGGCACTGTATGGGGACATTGGCTACTGTATGGGGGCATTTGCTACTATGGGGGGCACTGGCTACAATGGGGGCACTGTATGGGGGCATTGGCTACTATGGGGGGCATTGGCTACTATATAGGGGCATTGGCTACTATATGAGGGCATTGGCTACTATGGGGGGCACTATATGGGGGCATTGGCTACTATGTGGGCACTATATGGGGGCATTGGCTACTATGTGGGGCACTATATGGGGGCATTGGCTACTATGTGGGGCACTATATGGGGGGATTGGCACCAATCACACTGCTGCTATCTCCAAACTGTGACAATGAGCAAAATATTTTTTTTCTATTTTTCCCCCCTAAAATCAGGGGTGCGTCTTATCAAAAGGCGCGTCCTATAAAGCGAAAAATACGGTATATATATATATATCATTATCGAAACAATTTTAATGAAGAAAAAAAATGTCCGCACCGTGTCCATCCTATCGGCCAAATGATCCGTCCATATTCGGCCGTTCTCAGCAGTGGTAGATAAAGAAGCGTCAGTTATCAGCGGCTCAGACCCTCGCTGACCCCCGAGCCATTACGTGCATTTTCTCGTATTCGGGTGCTTATTTTGCAAGGTCCCTAAATGGGTATTTAGAAAGTACAACATTATTCTTCATTATATAATGTAGTTAAAATGCTCAGACGTGAACTAGTAACGTTCCCCCTCTGAACTGACCCGCGGCGAGCAGAATATCAATCAGGCGCAGGCACCTTCAGCTGTAGAAAGAGTCAAGGCAAACAATTTCTCTAAACAAAGCAAGGATGTAATTACGACTCTGCTGGGACTTCGCTCTACATATGTGCAGAACACTGGGGCTTTGCAAAAAGACATTTCCATGGTTTAAAGGAATGGACTTTGCGGTTAGAGATCTTGTGATTTTGGCTTCCTGGTCCCTTGACTCAGCCCTTCATGTGATCTGGAATACATTCCTACTATTTTACAGGGTATTCCAGAGTCTTAACCCTTGGGGCACTGAATGTCTGGGTGAATTGTGACCATATGATGGATTCCTAATGAACTGGCTCTTATGTCATGAAATATAGCAGTGGGACTCCCCCAATATGCTGCAAGTATATAATCAGCACTATGACTATGGTTAACGAAAACATTTTTTCTTTCAAATCACCTGGTTTCAGAAAGTTATAAAGATTTCAAATGTACTTCTATTTGAAAAATCTCAAGTCTACCCATACTTATCAGCTGCTGTATGTTCTGCAGGAAATGTTTTCTTTTCAGTCTGATACAGTGTCTAACGAAAATCTTTTTCTTTCAAATCAACTGGTTTCAGAAAGTTTTATAGATTTGTAATTCACTTCTATTTTAAAAATCTCAAGTCTTCCCATACTTATCAGCTGCGGTATGACATGCAGGAAATGTTTTTTTTTTTCTTTTCAGTCTGACACAGTGCTCTCTGCTGCCACCTCTGTCCGAGACAGGAACTGTCCAGAGCAGGAAAAGTTTTCTATGATGATTTACTACTGCTCCGGACAGTTTCTGTCTTGGACAGAGGTGGCAGCAGAGAGCACTGTGTGAGCTGAGAGACTGAAAAGAAAAAAAAACATTTCCTGCATGTCATACAGCAGCTGATAAGTATGGGAAGACTTGAGATTTTTAAATAGAAGTGAATTACAAATCTATAAAACTTTCTGAAACCAGTTGATTTGAAAGAAAAAGATTTTCGTTAGACAACCTCTACAACCCTACCATGTGGCAGTGATGAATCTCAGACAACTTCATAAGGATACATAAACGCCTTTCATGCTCACTATTGAACCTTGAGGTCTAGACCTCGTGTTCGAGGGATATAAAGCCTAAAAAGTGAAAGCAGTTATTTAGTTAGGCACACTGCAGCATTCCCAACTTCCCTTAACAGTGTTTCTTTAATGTATAACTCGTCAGCTGTTTTTTCCACTGGAACATTGCCCTAGTCATGTGAATTCTGCCTGGTCGAGCCATTCTGTATTACTATTCCAGAGCTTGGGTATTTTATGTAACATGAAGTCTGTTAAACTCACTATGAAAGTGCATGAGCTACACGGGCAAGTATATATGTATATAGGTGTATTAAAACTGGAACAAGAGTAAAAATATCCCAAAGCCATAAAACCATTTGGTTGACTGATAAAGACTATATATATATATATATATATATATATATATATATCAGAAAGTAGAAACAGGATCCGCGGAAACACTTGTCAGATGCACAGTCCCCAAGGGGCTCGACTCGTTTCCCCAATCTCAATAACAAAAGCAGGTGGAGGACAGCATCATGTTCCAATTAAAACGACTTTATTGTGCCAGTCTGCATAGCGATGCAACGTTTCAGCTCTTTAGACCAGAGCCTTTCTCAAGCAGGGAAAGGCTCTGGTCTAAAGAGCTGAAACGTTGCATTGCTATGCAGACTGGCACAATAAAGTCGTTTTAATTGGAACATGATGCTGTCCTCCACCTGCTTTCGTTATATATATATATATATATATATATATATTGGTACCTTGGTTTAAGAGTAACTTGGAATGAGAGCGTTTTGGTTTAGGAGCTGACAGTTATTCTGTGATTTGGTTTAAGAGCATTGCTTTGGTGTAAGATCTCCCTGTACTGGGTGGGAGGGGGGCGGGGCATGGTCTGCATAGCGGGGTCTACAGCACTGTACTCTGACCCAGGAAGTCTCCCTCACCTTCCAAATCATAGCAGATCCACTTCAGGCTGGGGCTTACATCAGGGGACAGGACTGTGGAGGTAATCTCTTCACAGCTGTAATCTCTTCATATCTGCCGGGAGGTGACAGGTGAGTTGATGGTTTCATTTTGTAGGGGGTTGCAGGTCAGGCATCGGCACTAATAGCGGTCGCTGCATACGTTGGGGATGTGGCCATAGCCATTTGTTAGCTCCCCCACTGTATGCAGCAACGATACCCCGAGTATAAGACGACCCTTTACTTTTGAGCAGATTTTTCAGGCTACAAAAGTTGTTGTATAACTGGAAAGATTGTCAGATTTACTAATACAAAATTCCTAGAATTCTGTTACAATTTGTGACTTAAAGGGGTACTCTGGAAAAAAAATATTTTTCAAATAAACTGGTATTGGAAAATTATTTGAAATGCTAAATCGTAAGTCTTCCAGTACTCATCAGCTGTTGTATGTCCTACAGGAAGTGGTGTATTCTTTTCAGTCTGACACAGTGCTCTCTGCTGCCACCTCTGTCCTTGTCAGGAACTAGGACAACTGGTCGACAGTCCCTCACCTGAACAAGTGGAAACACAAACACGCAGACAGGACAAACTAAACACAATCGGTTGTCGTGGTACAGAATCAGTAATCAAAGAAATATTTGGGAAGCCAAAACCAGAATCAGGAAACCAGGGAATACAATTAAGATAAACGCTAACTTAGTTACTCTCCCAAGGAGGCTTTATCACAGGCAAAGAGGACACAGAGGGGAGTACAATTATGGATAGAGCATGATTGGGGTTGAGACTCCAGCCCCAGAGCTCATACACAAGCTGACTGGCGGTGCCGTCTGCCAGTCAGTAAACATCAATATAACACACCTGTGCCAATCGGCTGGGGGGGGGGGTGAAGCCCCAGCCACGGTAAGACCAAGGAATGCCTTTGCCGGCATGTCCCCAGCAACTGGCCGGACAGTCGTTAGGAACGCCGTTGGTGCGCTCCCCTCAACCTTCCGAACCGTTTGCCAGGGACACTGTCAGCACTTGCGTACACTCCAACGTCCGCACCTGCAGGAGGCCAGCCGTACGCTCCAACGTCATCGAGGACCGAGCATGACGGCCGGCTCCTGACAAAGACATTGTAAAACAATGGATGTTAGATAAGGGTAATACAAAAAAACAATGTCTATGTAGGTTACATTTTCTCTACATTTATTACAGTTACCTAAAAAAACATCACAAGGATTTCTCAGTTTAAAAATGAGGTCGTATTATCCTTTGTAGAGAAAGTAGAGAAACTGGAACCTTGATAAAGATCTGCCTGTTTTCTTTATCAGAGGAAAGTTAATTGAATTAGGCATTGTCACTTCAAAACAAGAAATTTGGCAGGGTAATAACTCGATTGCATTAAACACTAAAGGAATCATTACTTTAATTCTCATCCAGGTCTCTTCTGTTATATAGAAAGTATTCTTTTTTTGACCGCCAAGTGTATTTCTTTTGGTTGAATAGACCATTATTGGCTCAGTCAGATAGAGTGCGTTCTACTCTGTTTAACATTATTATAAAAGTTTATATAGACATGAAGTGCTGAGAAATAACTCCGATAATCTGCTATACGCAAAACGGCAAGCTGCTGAATTATCAGAGATAGGGCCATATTACATGGCCTTCTATTCTATGTGGCTGCGGTGAACTGGGAGAAGGTGGAAGGACACCAGGAGAGTGGAGAGGTCAAGTATTCCTTAATAATTTTATCTGCATTTTCATTGGCCGCCGACTGTGCACCTCCTATTACATGAACCAATGCGCGGTCGGAGGCCGATGATTTTTAAACCTACTAAGAGACAATGATCAGCCAATACTGTTACTGTTTACTATAGTTGACAGCCACAGAGAGTTGGCGGGATCAGAAATGACTCTGGTCCCGGCTGGTTAACCACCTGGATGCTGTGTTAATAAGTTCCTCACTCAGTCACTCCCCCATGGTTTGATGGGGAGAGGGTTGCTGAAAAGTTAACTTGGTAACACTACAGCTTGGGGCTCACTGCCATGGTACTCATATTACAGTGTATAATAAGGTTGCTATGAATTGTGTGTAATGATGTGACCCGAGTGTGAATTATGTAATGGTTGACTCTTAGGGCCGTATTACAGGGCCTGATATGTTGGGTAAATGAGCAACGATCTGCTAGATGGGCGCACATTTGCCCAGAGCATCGAGCCACGTATTAAGGTTACTACTTACCACTCCACGCTCCCCAGTGTTCTCCTTTCTTCTTCACGCTCACCACAGCCGCCACTCAGCAAATCACTGGTCGAGACAGTACAACGCATGCCAGTGAGTGGCTGATTGACCTCTCACTTCAGAGATGGCTTCAGAAGCATTAGCCGCAGCTGCGGTGAGCAGGTAAAAAAGGTTAAAGGACAGCGGGGGAGCCTAGAGTGGTAAGTAAATAATGTTATTATTTCCTATAGCCATTAGCTGCCAAGCGATGCACGGTCGGGAGATGATGAATTTTAAACTAGCTGATAGACAGCGATCAGCTGATGATCAGCTCATGGGCTATTCATTGTCTTTATTACAAAGGGTGATATCTGTCTGATTGCGCAGATAATAGCCCCATGTTATATAACCTTTAGTCATGTTACCCCTCCTTGATGTGTGCTTTGTTATCTTTCAATCAATTATTCAATATATTAGCGATCTGGAATCAAGGGCACTCTCTACTTCCAGAGGTGAGGACAAAGAGAACACATATGATTCCCTGGTAACAAAAAAAATTGATACTACAAAGCCACCATGGTCATAATCGATGTTTTACAATAATCTGCCAACATGATTTTGCTTTATAATCGCAGCCTCTGACCTAAGGAGTATTAATTTGTTGGCCACAGGAAACCCCAGTATGGAATATCTGTGCCAATTATTATTATAGTGCTTGAAAAAACCCTATATTGTAATCCGTATTCTTCTTCTTCTGTTTCATCTTCTTCTTCCAGCCATTTTTCTGTGATTAATACAGCCCGAACCGCTTTGCGCACAGACTCCATTCAAACTGCCTTTCGAAGCCCTCGACGGTGTGAGGTGTGCTATCTATTTTTGGTTCCGATCGGATTTGTTGTTTTTAGGAATTTTACGTTTAACGACTCCTAATTTCCCATAGAAAATAATGGCCCATTGGAAATAATGGCCACACTCTAAACGCTAACAGCCAATTACAGCACATATGCAAATAGCTGAAATATAGCAGCCAATAGGAACTCTAAGATCTTGTTAGTCAATGTATCACAACATCCACACAGTCACATGTCCACTATTGGCCAATAGAAGATGTAGAAGATGGAAGATCTTTAACGATTTGGTCTCACTGACATGAGTAAGATTTTCATGGTAACCGAGCAATGATTTTTACCATTATAAGTAGCACAGCCGCTCTTAAAGAGACAGTACCCAATTTGCTCTTAAAGGGACCCATGCGGCTCTTAAAGGGACAGTACCCAAGTCGCTCTTAAAGGGATGGGACCCAAGTCACTCTTAAAGGGACCCATGTTGCTCCTAACCTCTTAAGTACCGGTACGTCATGCGCCCATAAGAGGTGTTCAGAGCGGGGCCAGCGCGGCGACCACGCTCTGAACCGCCGCGGTCCCGGGTGCCGCTTGTAGCCCCGGACCGCGGGTATTAGCGGGCACAGTCCGATCGCCATGCCCGCTAATACAGTAATTAGATGCAGCTGTCAAACATGACAGCTGCATCCGATTACCAGATGCAGCACTTCCCTGGTGTCTAGTGGCGGAGATCGCTCCTCCGGGACGTTGTCCCAGAGGAGCGATCTCCGCTGTTGCTGCCGGACGGGGACCGCTCCTAGATGGCGCCATCCCCGCCTCGGCACTCGTTTGTTTTCGGCTGCAGTCATTTGTCTTTTAACATGTTGAAAGACAAACAACTTCAACGATTAGCCGACATCGTTCATGTTGGCTGATCGTTGTCTTCTATTACACAAGACGACTATCAGCCGTAACAGCCGATATCGGCCAAATACGGCCTATAATCGTTTTGTGTAATAGGGCCTCAAGGTAGATGGTGTTTGACTGAGATCTTTTAACACCTTGCCGCAAAATGACGTTTGGGAAACGTCATGTAAAGCAGGTAGTTCCTGCAACATGACGTTTCCCAAACGTCATGCTTTCCCTGCCTCCCCCCACTGTCCCTAAGTGAGATCGGGCAGCAGGAGGAGGCTGTGTCACACAGCATCCTCCTGCTGCCTCTGAGTTAACCCCATAGATGCTGTGGTTGATGCGACCGCAGCGTCTTATGAGGAGATTCAGTGGCCTATAGGGAGATCGGACGGTGGGAGGAGGTTGTGGCACACTGCCTCCTCCCGCTGCCACTGCTGATTATCCTCCCGACCCATTCCCCCTCCCAGATCTCCTTCCCTGTGCTCGGCACCCCTGCGATCTGCGCCCCCCCCCTCCGGATCTCCCCCTTGCTCCGCCCCTAATCGGCACCTCCCACCAGATTTGCGGCCCCCTCAGGATTTTCCTCCCCATCCCCCCTGTGCTTTGTCAACCCCCCCCCCCCCCCCCCCCCCCCCCCCCCGATCTTCCCTCCGGGCAAGGTCCGTACATATATGAATAAATACATATATGAATAAATAAGTAAATAAATAATTAAAATAAATAAATAAATATACACATTCCCTACCCCCCTTTATAAATGATCCCCTGTAAATAAAGTACACATATTTGGTATCGCCGCGTCCGTAATGACCTCGTCTATTAACCTGTTACATTAATTATCCCGCCCGATTAATGCCAGAAAAAATAAATAAAAAAACTAACCAAAATGACATTTTTTTGTTAATCCCGCCCCCTGAAAAAATACTGATAAAAGCTATCAAAACATCACATGTACCCAAAAGGTGTACCACTAAAAGCGTCAGCCTATGCCACAAAAATAAGCCCTCACATAACTCCATAGGCGAAAAAATTTAAATAGTACAGGTCTTACAATATGCAAGACACAAACAGTATAGTTTATATATTTATAGTATAAATGCCATAAACTATAACAAAAGCTATATAAAATGGATATCGCTGTAATCGTACCAACCTGACGAATAACTATAACATGTCATATGTGACGTATAGTAAACGGCGTACAAAAAAAATTATGAAAAACGGCTGCTAAATTGTGTTTTTTATTCGTACAACCTCATAAAAAATGACCAGGGTGTCACATGTCCCCCCGAATGGTACAGATGGAAACGTCAACTTGTCTTACACAAATATTTTGGCACCGCAAGGCCTCTGTCACATGGTATAATGGCTAAAAAAAACCTGAAATAAGAAAAGACCCCAAAAATACACAAGGCTTCTGTCATGTCTGAGACCTGTGGTTGAGTCAGGTGACGCACTGCGGCCACCTATGGGGGATTTCTAGAATAAATAGTGAGCGGTATTTCTCAGTTAGTATTTGCTGTGTTAGAGGAAAAAATGGTTTAAAATGGAATATCAAAAAAATTTAAATTTTAAATTTCCCCTCCAACTTGCTTAAATTTCTGTGAAACACCTAAAGGGTTAATACACTTATGAAATGTTACTTTGAATACTTTGAGGGGTGCAGTTTTCACAGTGGGGGGATTTATGGGGGTAACTAACATACAGGCCCCACAAATCCACTGCAGAACTGAACTGGTCCCCAATAAAATCAGAATTTGAAATTTCTCAGAAAATTTGAAAAATTGATGCAAAATTTCGAAGCCCTCTAACATCCTAACAAGTAAAAGGACGTTCACCAAATGACGTCACCATAAAGCAGACATGTTGTAGATGTTGCAGTAATAATTAGTTTATGTGACATAACTATTTTTCCCAGAAAAAGAGAGTTTTGAATATAAAGGATTGTAATATTTTTACATTTTTGCGCAAATGTTGTGTTTTTTACAAAAAACTACTGAGTGTATCAACCAAAGTATACCACAAACATAAAGAGGAATATGTCACGAAAAAACATTCTCAGAATAACTGCGATAGTTAAAGGCATCGCAGAGTTATCACTACATAAAGAGAGACAGGTCAGATTTGCAAAATAGGCCCCGGGCATTAAGGCCAAAACAGGCTGAAGAGGCAAGGGGTTAAAAATCTGTTTAGGACACTCTCTCATGTTCTGACTCAGAAAATACAATGTAAAGGCCCCATTATACATGAGCTCGCTTGCTCCTGGAGATCGC
This sequence comes from Dendropsophus ebraccatus, assembly GCF_027789765.1. Classification (NCBI taxonomy): domain Eukaryota; kingdom Metazoa; phylum Chordata; class Amphibia; order Anura; family Hylidae; genus Dendropsophus; species Dendropsophus ebraccatus. The sequence continues at coordinate 27,609,249 of NC_091456.1, forward strand.
CCCATGTAATAGGGGCTTTACTTGCAGGACTGTCCAGAATTTCATTGTTCTCTTCAAGTTTTTTCCCAATCTATTGTAAGTAGTACAATAGTAGTAAGAGAGCTTCTTTCTTTTTATCCCATTAATTGTACCTCTTTGTTTCATTGTTTTCCAAACGTTTAAGTACTGTGCATTTGTATAGTACATTTTTATATGTTTGCAAAAATGTATAAAAAAAAAAAAGAGATAAAAAGTTACCATTACAAAGTACACTGGGTATCTCTGAATTATGCCACTTTTACAGAATGACAACGCAATGCACCCAACGCAAGATAAAGTCCAATTTAAAATGGGGGGAAAAGTTAGAAAACACTCTTTCCTGTACATTTAATTGTAGAGATACCAAAAAGGAGAAGGAAAAAAAACCTACACCCCCTTAAAAGCTGGCCCATCTCTCACATTAGTTCCAGTCATCTCTGTTAACCAACCATAAATGCCATAGAAGAGGGGGAACTCAAACGATACTCACCAGTAACCCTCATTGCATGAGTGTGTCATGGTTAGACCAGTTTAAATTTTAAAGGATAGACTTTTAGGGCCCTATTCCACAGTAACAATAATCGGCAGGATCGGCCCCATTTGGCCCGATTCGGCCGATTATCGTTCGGTGAAATAGAGAGAACGATCAGCCGATGATCGTGTCATCGGCTGATCGTTCATTTAGGGCCAGACTTCAAATCATCGTTCCCCCACCGCCACCGCTATTCAACCGTAGCGATGCGCGGTGGGGGAACGATGATTTGAGGTCTGGCCCTAAATGAACGAGGATTTGAGAAGAAGCAGCATCATACATTACCTGGCTGCAGGGCTTCTTCTCCGCGCTGTCTTCATCCCCGGGTCCCGCGCGCTCTATCTTCAGAATGGCCGGTCAGCTGACGGAGCACTCAGCCAAATACAGGCCGGGACCGCCGCGGCCTGTGATTGGCTGAGTGTGGCCTGTCAGCTGACCGGCCATTCAGAAGATAGAGCGCGGGGGACTCGGGGAGGAGACGGAGTGGAGGACAAGCCCTGCAGCCAGGTAATGTATTGCTGCAAGGGCTTGCAGCCCTCGCTCAACGATCATCGGGCCGTGGAATAGGCCCAGTAAACTAGCAGATCGACGCTCGTCTACATCGTTGATCGGGCCCTCCTCGGCCCGTAAAATAGGACCCTTAGACTCATCAAGCCAATGCACCAAGTGCAAGGGCTGCCCAAAATTGAAAAGAAAGAGGGATTGCTGTACCCATTATACATAAAGGAAGGCCTCATGCACAGGCTGTAAAAAATTTGTGCGAGAGTCTGGTGGCAATTCTCCTTATGAGTGGGAGAAAGGGCCTGGTAGAAACCCCTAAAAATAGTGAGCAAGAGCCTGTTGTGACCCAGTTGAAAATTGTGGGCGAGAGCCTGGTATGACCCTATTAATAATTGTGAGTGAGAACCTGTTGTGATCCTTTAAAAAATTGTGCGCGAGGGGGTCGGGTGCAAGGCGAGAGGCAGTGGTATGACCCGCAGGTGCTCATTGAGGAGCATGGCCTTCCTTCCAGCTATCTGGGAGCTTCACTGACATGTCCCTGCACATGCTGGTGGTGGTCAGCCTGATAGTGGTGGCTCCCTTGCTGATCTTGGCACAGCACAAATTGTTTGTCTTCATCGCTTCCATTAAAATGATCCCCCATGGCAAAAGACCTCTCCCTCCGTGAGCGGGTGCTCCAGGGAACCCTTGCGGGACCACTTGGTATAACCTGCCTTCTCTCTCTGGCCACACCAGCAGAAGGTAAGTACTTGGGGGATTGTCGGACACACTTCTTCGGTGCCTCCTGTACCATAATTTAAGACTGCATGGTGACAAACTGACTACGCACAGTATACAAAAGCGTTTACTCAGTCACCACCACTAGACTGTTGCACTATGACACTGGTTAGACTGGTAAAATACTGTATGACAGATTTTCTGTAGTCTTAAAAAGGACTTCTGGATCGTTGTGGCTTACTGACTATTATTAGCTATATACCAGTATTCTATTCCGTACCATACTTGTATATTGTATAGAATTAGCTTTTTTAATTACACATTCAGACTACTAGTCCTAAAAAGGACTTTTGGGTGTTTGTTGAGGATCTAGAGACCTGGGTCTATGTACACTCAGGTCACCGGATGCAGCCGTCCAATCACTGCTATGCCACCAGCCAATATAGCTTCTGCTTAGCAGACTCTCTCAGCCCCTTTCCCGCATGTTTATTGGCCACCAAACATGCGGGAAGGAGACTATCAATGTCATACGAGCACCATGTTGTCAGGAACTTACCTTGCCTGGCTCCAGCGACGTCTCCTTCTAGCGTGGCTCCGGCGGTCGGCTCAGGAGCGTGCCGTCGCTCCGCCCGCCGGAGCCCAGTGACGTCACGGAGTCCCGACGGCGTCCCTACCAACCGGGGACGCCGTGGGCTCACGTGACTGTTAGCCGGCCGGCCGGCACGCAGCTGCAGTGTATTGCGCTCAGGCTGAGTGACAGGTCGCCCGGCCGCTCAGCCTGCAGTGCACCAGCTGCAGTAAGGCTGGGCTCAGGAGGCCGGACCAATCAGCCTTTGGTCCGGGCTCCTGGTCCAGTATAAAGTTCAATCATTGCCAGTAGTAAATCGCTGGCTATTAGGTTAACTCCTGGTCCCAGCTCTCCCCAGTCTATTCCTGCGTTCCCCGTCCTATTCCCTTCTGCCTGTTTTCTCGTGTTCCTGACCCTCCGCCTGACCTGTGACTATTCTTTGCTTGCCGATTCTGTACTGCGTTGCCCGTGTGGTTTGACCTGGCTTTGTTCACGACTCTCTATTGTGTTTTGTCCGTCTGTTGTGTTTTGTGTCCCACGTATTCAGTGCAGGGAACGTCTTTGTGGTTGTCCGCGACCGCCTAGGGTCGACTGAGGCAATTAGGCAGGGACAATGGGTGGATTCAGATCAGGGCCCACTGTCTGGTCGTGTTTATCCCCGCTGACAGAATAGCCAGCCCTAATACTGCCATTTGCCCCATGGACAACAGGACCGCCATGTCCAATATTGTGAACCAAATGCAGCGACTTAACACCATGGTCCAGGAACTTGCTGTAAGGGTCCAGGATCAGGAGACGGCACCCCGACAGCTTACTGTAACCTCCCCATTACCTCCCGAACCACCCGTTCAGCTCCCCGATAAGTTCTCGGGGGACCGTAGTAAATTCCGTACCTTCCGGGAGGGGTGCAAGTTGTTTTTTAGGTTACGCCCACGCTCCTCAGGAGATGAGACCCAGAGAGTGGGCATTATCATGTCCCTCTTCCAAGGACCACCACAGGAATGGGCCTTTTCTCTACCACCTGACTCTCCTGACCTAAGGACCACCGACCAGTTCTTTGTATCACTGGGATCAGGGCCGTTTTAATACATTGGTGGGCCCAGTGCACAGCCCTCAAGAGTGGGCCCCCCCTTCCCTTTTAGCATATTGTATAATGTACTGAATTTGCCCCCACACTGTATCAAGAGCCCCAATACATACAGTAGTTACCTTATAACACTATTTCCACCATACAGTGATTACATATTACATAAAAACTGAACTAAACAAAACAGAAAGATATCACCAATGATACCATTACATAATACCGCCACATCATGACCCCTAACACTACAACCCTATAACAGAGTGCAGTTACATCCAGTGACTCACCGGGGGCGTCTTCTCCGATCAGAGTCTGTCACCTTTTCTTTTTCTCTCCATCCAGCCTGGGCCACCTTGAAGTCTTCTCCTGGCTGTGAATCTTTTCTCCAAAATCTGCCAGAGAAATATTTTAGGCTCCAACACATACAGTAGTTAGGTCCCTTGTACCCCTATACAGTAATTACACCCCTCTGTACCCCTACATAGTTACACCCCTCTGTGCCTCCATAGTTTTAAGGTGTCCCTGTAGTATATAGACCCTCATGTGCTCCTTCAGTTATATACAGCCCCCCTGTGCTCTCCCCCAATACTATATAGCCCCCCATGTGCTCTCCCCAATAGTATATAGCCCCCCTGTGCTCTCCCACAATAGTATATAGCCCTCCCTGTGCTCTCCCACAATAGTATATAGCCCCCCTGTGCTCTCCCCCCAATAGTATATAGCCCCCTGTGCTCTCCCCAATAGTATATAGCCCCCCTGTGCTCTCCCCAATAGTATATAGCCCCCCTGTGCTCTCCCCAATAGTATATAGCCCCCCTGTGCTCTCCCCAATAGTATATATCCCCCTGTGCTCTCCCCAATAGTATGTAGCCCCCCTGTGCTCTCCCCAATATATAGCCCCACTGTGCTCTCCCCCATAGTATATAGACCCCTGTGCTCCCCAATAGTATATAGACCCCTGTGCTCCCCAATAGTATATAGCCCCCTGTGCTCCACAATAGTATATAGCTCCCCTGTGCTCCCCAATAGTATATAGCCCCCTGTGCTCCCCCATAGTATATAGCCCCTTGTGCTCCCCAATAGTATATAGCCCCCCCTGTGCTCCCCCATAGTATATAGCTCCCCTGTGCTCCCCCATAGTATATAGCCCCCTGTGCTCCCCCATAGTATATAGCCCCTGTGCTCCCCCATAGTATATAGCTCCCCTGTGCTCCCCCATAGTATAAAGCTCCCCTGTGCTCCCCCATAGTATATAGCCTCCCCCCCATAGTACATAGCTCCCCTGTGCTCCCCCATAGTATATAGCGCCCCCCCCATAGTACATAGCTCCCCTGTGCTCCCCAATAGTATATAACCCCCCCATAGTATATAGCTCCCCTGTGCTCCCCCATAGTATATAGCTCCCCTGTGCTCCCCCATAGTATATAGCCGCCCCCCCCCCATAGTACATAGCTCCCCTGTGCTCCCCAATAGTATATAACCCCCCATAGTATATAGCTTCCCTGTGCTCCCCAATAGTATATAGCCGCCCCCCCCCATAGTATATAGCTCCCCTGTGCTCCCCCATAGTATATAGCTCCCCTGTGCTCCCCCATAGTATATAGCCGCCCCTCCCATAGTATATAGCTCCCCTGTGCTCCCCCATAGTATATAGCCGCCCCCCCATAGTATATAGCTCCCCTGTGCTCCCCCATAGTATATAGCCCCCTGTGCTCCCCCATAGTATATAGCCCCCTGTGCCCCCCCCCATAGTATATAGCTCCCCCTCCCATATAACATTGAAAAAAACAAACACTGTTACTCACCTAGGTCCACGCGTTCCTCTTCTCTTCCCTCTTGTGGCCGCACTTCCTGCGGTCACAAGAGGCTGCACTCCCTTTACCCTCGCGCCGACGCTCCAGTGACATCGGGCGCTAGAGGGAGAGTGCGGCCTCTTGTGACTGCAGGAAGTGCGGCCACAAGAGTGACTGACAGGGAGGGAGCCAATGGCTCTCTCTCTGTCAGTATCGCTGCTGCTGAAGTGCCGCAGCAGCAGCGGACGGGGGGGGGCAGGGGTAGAGGCGGACGGGGGGGCCCTGCAGGGGGCGCCATGGAGGGGTAAGTAGATTACCCATCCATGGCGCTCCCCCCTGACAGGCTGGTGGCCGGAGCCCTGTGCGACCGCACTGGTCGCACATAGCAATGGCCGGCCTGCTCGGGGGGCCCCTTTAACCAGTGGGCCCGGTGCACGTGCACCATGTGCCCTCTGGTTAAAGCGGCCCTGACTGGGATTACTGTACGATGACCCGGACAGTGCAGCCAATGCCGAACGTCAGCTGACTGGGTTGAGACAGGGCCCTCGTCCAGTGGAAGAGTACTGCTCTGAGTTCAGGCAGTGGAGCTGTCTCTCCGCATGGAACGACTCAGCCCTCCCATTTCAGTTTCAGGTGGGTCTTAGTGACCGACTGAAGGACATGTTGGTAGCATACCCCACTCCTTACTCGCTCGAAGAGAGCATGACGCTAGGGATCCGAGTTGACCGTAGATTAAGGGATCGACAAAAGGAGAAGGGTACTCCTGACCATTCCAGAACCCCTATCTCTCCTATCCCGTCCTCCAAACCTCCCTTTCCTGTCTCACCCACTTCCGAGGAGCCGATGCAGGTAGACTCCGCTGATGCCAAGGCCCGACGAGCCCATCGCCTGCAGAATAAGCTGTGTTTCTACTGTGGGAAGGCAGGACACCAAGTTCGGCAATGTCCCAACAAGCCGGGGTCTCCGACGGAAAACTTCAACGCCTGAGAGGCTATCGAGGGGGTCTCTCAGGCGCACAGGTATCCTTCAAAAATAAGCTGTTGTTGCCTATTTCTTTGGTGTTGGGAAATAAAAGTATTAGCGGGTATGCCCAGATCGATTCTGGATCCTCAGCAAATTTTATTAACCATGTTTTTTTCAGGCTTAGAGGTATGTCCCTTGCTGCTCCAGCATCCAGTTAATGTCACTGGAGCAGACTCTGCTCCCTTTGCCCAGGGTGATGTACGGTATAGGACCCCCTGCATGGAGGTTAAAGTAGGGTCCGTCCATGTTGAAAATCTTGATTTTCTTATTATGCATAATCTATCGTCTGATGTTATCTTAGGGTTACTCTGGCTGGATGCTCATAACCCGGTCTTTGATTGGTCCAACAGGGAACTTGGGCGGTGGGGGCCTGGGTGTGCCTCCCATTGTATCGCTGTGTCCCTTGCAGAATGCTCCCCGGCAAAGGGAGAGATTCCCGAATTCTTGTTGGATTATTCTGATATCCTCGAGGTTGAATATTTAATTTGTCCTGCCCTGAGAGAGAAGCTATGCGAGAATACATAAAGGACAGTCTAGGCAAGGGCCACATACGTCCATCCTCTTCTCCTATGGGTGCAGGCTTTTTTTTTGTAGGCAAGAAAGATGGGGGTCTCTGGCCCTGTATTGATTACCGGGAACTAAACAAAATTACTGTTAAAAACCAACACCCACTACCGTTAATTCCAGATTTGTTTATTCAAATTGTGGGCGCTAAATGGTTTTCCAAGGTTGATTTGCGGGGGGCTTATAATTTAATCAGAATCAGGGAAGGTGACGAGTGGAAGACCACCTTCAATACCCCAGAGGGCCACTTTGAGTACCTTGTTATGCCCTTTGGGTTATGCAATGCCCCGGCGGTCTTCCAACACTTTATTAATGACATCTTCCGTGAGCACCTTGGACGTTTTCTTGTTGTCTACCTTGATGACAGATTGGTCTTCCCACGTAAAGCAGGTCCGCACGGTAATGGAGCTTCTGAGACAAAATAATCTTTGCGCCAAGGTGTCGAAATGCCAATTCGGTATCCAGGAGGTCTCGTTTTTGGCCCATAACACCACTCACAATTTGTTTGGTATGGACCCCCTTAAAGTAGCTGCCATTGAAAATTGGGAACGACCTAATAACCTAAAAGCCTTACAAAGGTTTTTAGGTTTCGCTAATTATTACAGGAAATTTATTAAGGGGTTCTCAGTTAGGGTATGTGCACACTGAGGAATTCTCGACGAATTGAAGCAGAAAGTTTTCAGGCAGAATTCAAGCAGAATTTAAGCCCCCCATTGACTTCTATAGGATTCCTCTAGCAGATCTACAGCAGAAAATTCTATTTAGAAATTCTGCAGTGTGAACAACAGAGCAGAAAACCCATTGAACACAATGGAACTTTGCTCTGTACATATTTTACAGGTGGAATTTCAAGCTGAATTTCAAGTTTAATTTCAAGCTGAATTCCTCGCCTTTTCCTCAGTGTGCACATAGCCTTATAGCTAAACCTCTCACAGATCTAACCAGAAAAGGGGCGGATCCGGCATACTGGTCCACAGAGGCAATCATGGCATTCGACACCCTTCGGCACTGTTTTTCAGAGGCTCCAGTACTGGCCCAACCAGACTTCGAGCGCCCATTTATTGTAAAGGTGGATGCGTCCGAGGTGGGTGTGGGAGCAGTTTTATCCCAGGGAACCGACACTCTTACCCATCTTCGGCCAGTTGCGTACTTCTCGAGGAAGTTCTCTCAAGCGGAGCGCAACTATGATATTGGGAATAGAGAATTACTGGCTATCAAGATGGCATTTGATGAGTGGAGGCATTTCTTGGAAGGTGCTAAACATAAAGTCACGGTGTTGACGGATCATAAGAATCTCATTTATTTAGGCCCCGATGGGCCCTATTTTTTTACTAGATTTTACTTTGAGATCACATATCGACCTGGCTCTCGTAATATCAAAGCAGATGCCCTCTCTCGCAGCTTTGATCTCGAAGACATTCCTGAGAAACAGGTCGATACGATCTTAAAACCAGGTGTTGTGGTATCCGTCCTGCAACCGGATCTGGTTACGCTTGTTGCTGAATCTCAGGATTTAGCCCCCCATAACACTCCTGATTCCCTCCTATTTGTGCCGCCGAACCTTCGCCTTCGGGTTTTGGAGGAAATTCATAGTTCCGTTTTGGCAGGACATCCAGGGATAGCAGGCACTAAATATTTGCTCTCGCGTCATTTCTGGTGGCCAACTTGGGGCCGAGATGTTAAATCATTTGTTGAAGCATGCGAGGTCTGTGCTAGGTCCTAGGTTCCCCGTAGGCCACCGGAGGGATTGTTACATCCTCTGCCGATCCCTACGAGACCTTGGACACATATATCGATGGATTTTATTACTGACTTACCAGTATCTAGGAGTAAGACTGTCATTTGGGTAGTGGTGGATCGGTTTTCTAAAATGTGTCACCTTATTCCACTGCGTAAACTCCCTAGCGCTCGTTTGCTGGCCACGTTGTTTATCAATCATATTCTGCGGTTACATGGAGAACATTGTTTCCGATAGAGGTGTCCAGTTTATGGCCAGATTCTGGAGGGAGTTCTGTGGTAAGCTGGGAATCTCTCTGTCCTTCTCGTCTGCCTTCCATCCCCAGACGAATGGACAAACTGAGAGGGTCAACCAGTCTTTGGAGCAATTCCTGAGATGTTTCGTAGCTGATACGCAAGATAGATGGCGAGATTTCATTTCTCTAGCTGAATTTGATATCAACAACCATGAACAACGTTCTACTAATATGTCACCTTTTTTTTGTAATTATGGTTTCAATCCCAGGTATTCGTCTGTTCACTGCAGAATCTGTTAATCCTTCAGCTGAGACCTGAGATCTTTTCTAAACTGTGCACAGTTTGGGCCCAAGCTCATCAGAGCTTGGTTAAAGCCCAAGAATCTTAACAAAAATTCGCTAACAAAAGACGCATATCTGGCCATCAATATGTAGTAGGTGATAAGGTCTGGCTCTCTACTCGAAATCTTAAATTAAGGGTACAATCTGGGAAGCTGGCGCCCAAATACATTGGGCCAGATACTATAGTAGGCAACCGGGGACGCCGTGTGCTCACGTGACTGTTAGCCGGCCGGCCGCCACGCAGCTGCAGTGTATTGCGCTCAGGCTGAGTGACAGGTCGCCCGGCCGCTCAGCCTGCAGTGCACCAGCTGCAGTAAGGCTGGGCTCAGGAGGCCGGACCAATCAGCCTTTGGTCCGGGCTCCTGGTCCAGTATAAAGTTAAATCATTGCCAGTAGTAAATCGCTGGCTATTAGGTTAACTCCTGGTCCCAGCTCTCCCCAGTCTATTCCTGCGTTCCCCGTCCTATTCCCTTCTGCCTGTTTTCTTGTGTTCCTGACCCTCCGCCTGACCTGTGACTATTCTTTGCTTGCCGATTCTGTACTGCGTTGCCCGTGTGGTTTGGCCTGGCTTTGTTCACGACTCTCTATTGTGTTTTGTTTGTCTGTTGTGTTTTGTGTCCCACGTACTCAGTGTAGGGAACGTCTTTGTGGTTGTCCGCGACCGCCTAGGGTCGACTGAGGCAATTAGGCAGGGACAGTGGGTGGATTCAGATCAGGGCCCACTGTCTGGTCGTGTTTGTCCCCGCTGACACATGTGGTATTCGTTCAAGTATCGAGTAGCGAGATACTCAAGCAAAAAGTAAGAGCAAGCTCACTCATCTCTACTGTCTCCCCCTTCCTAGACATTTATCCCTGATGTTTCAATAAAGCCTGAAGATAAGCAAGTTAGTGAGAGGCAAGTTCCTTATTTCTACTATGTGAATTCTTGTGTAAATTCTGGAACTGTGTTGCAACACCTGCTTCCATTGCTACTTTCCCATGATTGCAGTGAGTCCTAGCGTCTGAGTTCTCCGTGAGTGGATAATGCCGAGTCTACTGTTTTTAGTGGAGCAACCATTAAAAAGTACAATTGGCCCTGCAAAATAACAAACTCTTGTGTGTCGTATATAGAGATGAGCAAAGCAGACAGAAATTTGTTTTGGGTCAAATTTGTTAATATTCGTGAATAAAATCTTAACAAATTTCAATAAAACAACCAAAGTATAGTAGCTACAGTGCTGGGACTATTACAGAAGGGCAAATTTGTTGATGAAGGTTCTAGTAAAAGTGCCAAAAATTGGAAAATCGAAATAAAATAAAAATGCAGTCAATCAGCCAATCATCCAAGCTAATGAAACCCAACATGTAAAACTCAGTAGGAGTGGAGTGTGAGCACTGATTATGTAAGGGGCATGCACCATTCACTGGATAGATAGGAGATAGATAAAAGATAGATAGATAGATAGATAGATAGATAGATAGATAGATAGATAGATAGATAGGAAGGAGATGGATAGATGATAGATAGATAATAGATAGAAAGATAGATAGATAGATAGATAGATAGATAGATAGATAGATAGATAGATAGGAGATAGATAGATAGATAGATAGATAGATAGATAGATAGATAGATAATATGTAGGCATGATATATAGGAGATAGATAGATAGATAGATAGATAGATAGATAGATAGGAGATAGATAGATAGATAGATAGGAGATAGATAGATAGATAGATAGATAGATAGATAGTAGATAGATAGATAGGAGATAGATAGGAGATAGATAGATAGATAGATACATAGATAGTAGATAGATAGATAGTAGATAGATAGATACATAGATAGATAGGAGATAGATAGATAGATAGATAGATAGATAGATAGGAGATAGATAGATAGATAGATAGATAGATAGATAAGGAGATAGATAGATTAGATAGATAGATAGATAGATAGATAGATAGGAGATAGATAGATAGATAGATAGGAGATAGATAGATAGATAGATAGATAATCAAAGAATTCCGCAGCACAACCATATGGTGAAAAAAATCCAAAATAGTGTTTATTCCATATCAGTAGAAAATTCCATGCAACGTTTCTGTCTCTTCCCGAGACCTTTCTCAAGCGGGAAGAGACAGAAACGTTGCATGGAATTTTCTACTGATATGGAATAAACACTATTTTGGATTTTTTTCACCATATGGTTGTGCTGCGGAATTCTTTGATTATTTATGGGGAGACGTGGATTCGGTCTCCAGCTGCTGGCACCCTTACACCACTTTGAACGGTGTGCACTTCAAACTGGACGTTAGATAGATAGATAGATAGATAGGAGATAGATAGATAGATAGATACATAGATAGATAAATAGGAGATAGATAGATAGATAGATAGATAGATAGATAGATAGATAGATAGATAGATAAGGAGATAGATAGATAGATTAGATAGATAGATAGATAGGAGATAGATAGATAGATAGATAGATAGGAGATAGATAGATAGATAGATAGATAGATAGATAGATAGATAGATAGATAGATAGTAGATAGATAGATAGGAGATAGATAGGAGATAGATAGATAGATAGATACATAGATAGTAGATAGATAGATAGTAGATAGATAGATACATAGATAGATAGGAGATAGATAGATAGATAGATAGATAGATAGATAGATAGATAGATAGATAGGAGATAGATAGATAGATAGATAGATAGATAGATAGATAAGGAGATAGATAGATTAGATAGATAGATAGATAGATAGATAGATAGGAGATAGATAGATAGATAGATAGGAGATAGATAGATAGATAGATAATCAAAGAATTCCGCAGCACAACCATATGGTGAAAAAAATCCAAAATAGTGTTTATTCCATATCAGTAGAAAATTCCATGCAACGTTTCTGTCTCTTCCCGAGACCTTTCTCAAGCGGGAAGAGACAGAAACGTTGCATGGAATTTTCTACTGATATGGAATAAACACTATTTTGGATTTTTTTCACCATATGGTTGTGCTGCGGAATTCTTTGATTATTTATGGGGAGACGTGGATTCGGTCTCCAGCTGCTGGCACCCTTACACCACTTTGAACGGAGTGCACTTCAAACTGGACGTTAGATAGATAGATAGATAGATAGATAGGAGATAGATAGATAGATAGATAGATAGATAGATAGATAGATACATAGATAGATAAATAGGAGATAGATAGATAGATAGATAGATAGATAGATAGATAGATAGATAGATAAGGAGATAGATAGATAGATAGATTAGATAGATAGATAGATAGATAGATGATAGATAGGAGATAGATAGATAGATAGATAGGAGATAGATAGATAGATAGATAGATAGATAGATAGATAGGAGATAGATAGATAGATAGATAGATAGATAGATAGATAGATAGATAGATAGATGTGGAAATAAGACAGATTATTGTATATATTACCCATTCTTGCCATATACTATATGTAACAATATGGGTTTATGGTATTTAAAAGTTATATCTTCTGCCATCTTAGTTTTATGGGTGAGTAATAAAGTGAGGGGAGAAAAGTGACAAGGATAGTGAGAGGGTTTACACTGGGGGTAAGGAGATCAGCAGACTGTACAATGCTGGAGCTGCTGCTGATCCTACCCTGCTCTGTGACTGGAGCTGCTGCTGATCCTACCCTGCTCTGTGACTGGAGCTGCTGCTGATCCTACCCTGCTCTGTGACTGGACCTGCTGCTGATCCTACCCTGCTCTGTGACTGGACCTGCTGCTGATCCTACCCTGCTCTGTGACTTTACCAGAACTCGGGACATTGGAGAAAACTTGTGAGTGACTTGCAGCCGCGATGCCCCTCACAGTGCTGGAGTTTGGGTGGGACATGTCCACGATGCCCCACCTCCTAGAGGATCAGGGTAGCAAATCTGGAATTTCCTTCTGCCACTCCTGCCGTGGAAATCACTTCAAGCTGCCTGGCAGTCAGAGGGACTGAGCTCCATTTCCGCTGTGTGTGAGGAGCCCCAGCACAATAACAAGACGGTCCCTCCTCATCCTCTGCACATCCCTGTCTTCTCGCCTCTCACTGGAGAAGTCCCGGCGTCCGGGACCTTGTCCCTCAGCCCCAGCACACACCTCGTGGAGTGGAAGTTTGGAGCCCCCTATGCCCCTGGCTGAGATGCCCATCTTCTCCCCCCTGCCTGCAGCTGCTGTCTCTGTGGAACTTTGAAAGTTTTGCATTGAGCACAGGGAGTCTGGGATGCAGATTGAGCAATTGGCTTCTCTGGGTCGGATGGGGATGAGGAGAGGAGGAAAGTTCTCTGGGATGGAGGGAACCTGTGTGAGGGAATGGACTCTGGTGAAACACAAGGAGAGACCACCAGGGTCTCCCCTCATCTTTGTGGTGATTTTAATTCTTTGCTGTGTGAACTATGGAAGTGGCCAAGAAGTCAGTCCTAGAGGAAGAAATGTCTGCAAGTCTCCAGGGTAAGAGCCTGTACCCCTGTATTTTACTCTGTTCTCTTCTCTCTCAGCCATTTGGCAATATAGGTTCCTTAAAGGGGAACTTCACTGTGTGTTATTGATGTGTTACGGAACCTTCAGCCCTCCAGCTGCTGCAAAACTACAATTCCCATCATGCCTGGACAGCCGAAGCTAACGCTTCGGCTATCCAGGCATGATGGGAATTGTAGTTTTGCAACAGCTGGAGGGCCGAAGGTTCCCCATCCCTGTGTTACGGTGTGTTACGTCATTGCAGAAATATAAAATATAGCATAAAAAACACAGATACATTGAAAAAGTTATGCCGCGATACCGAAAAGAAATCTCGAAAAAAAATTGGTATATCCTTAAAGCTTTACTAATTTGTTGCCTTAAAGGGAAACTCCAGCCACATTGTAACACTAACTTGCAGAAAAGGAGAGAGAAAGTGAAACTCTGACAATGTTTTACAATTAGTTACTTTTTTAAAAACTTTTGAGCATCTTTTTTTTCTTCTTTTTTTACTTATTCCCCGTTGCCTAGCAACCTCACATCTTCCACGGGACGATTTTATCGTTCGCATAATCGTTAAAGGGGTACTCCAGCGGGGGGGGGGGGGCTATTTTGGGATCTGGCCGGGGAGGAGGTGGCTGAGAGAAAAGACGTCCACTCACCTCCCCGGATCCAGCGGCGGGTCCCGTATCGCGGTGCACCGGTCCCCTGGTGTCTGATGCGGGCTCGAGATGTGACGTCTCAGGTCCGCTCAGCCAGTCAGTGATAGAGGCGAAATCCGTTTCAAGTCCGCTCAGATCCCGCCTCTGTCACTGACTGGCTGAGCGTCACGTCTCGAGCCCGCGCCAGACACCAAGAAGCGGCTGCGAACCGGCGACCGGAGCGCCGCGATACGGGACCCACCGCTGGATCCGGGGAGGTGAGTGGACGTCTTTTCTCTTAGCCACCTCCTCCCCGGCCAGATCCCAAAATACCCCCCACCCCCCGCTGGAGTACCCCTTTAATGATAAACATTCCAAACGACTGCTATTGTGAAAGACCTGAAATCGTAACCGATAATCGTTACTTATGATCGTCCTTGCGGTCGTCTTGTTGTCGCTATTGCGTTCGGCACTACTGCGAACAACGTCTTATTCAATGCGAACAATTTGCGAATGGGCAACGATAAAAATAGGTCCAGGTCTTATTAAGCGATCGTCGATTTCTCGTTCGGTCGTTAATCGTAAACTGCTATTCAAACGAACGATTATCGTTTAGATTCGACTTAACTATAATCTTAACGATAATCGTTAAGATTATCCTTAGGGTCCTTAGAGAAAGGTGACCACTATAGTACACACTAGCTAGTCAGATGTGCCAGTAGCCAATAAATAGTGCCAGAGTAAGAAACGGGTGACAATTATAGGGGTACTCTGCCAAAAAAAAAAAGGTTTTCAAATCAACTGGTGTCAGAAAGTTATATAGATTTGAAAATTAATTAGATTTAAAAATCTGAAGTCTTCCAGTACTTATTATCTGCTGTATGTCCTGCAGGAAGTGGAGTTTTCTTCCCAGTCTGACACAATGTTCTCTGCTGCCACCTCTGTCCGTGACAGGAACTGGCAGTAAATCCCCATAGGAAACCTCTACCACTCTGAACAGTTCCTGTCACAGAATACACCATTTCCTGTAGGTCATACAGCAGCTGATAAGTACTTGAAGACTGGAGATTTTTGAATAGAAGTAAATTACAGATCTCTGGCTCTTTTTGATAACCATTGATTCGAAAGAAAAAACCATTTCATAGGATTTTTAGGGCAGGGGGAAATTGATTGCAATTACTATCTTACCTTTCCCTGTACCCACGGTGAGCAGGGGGACTGGCTGTGGGACTCCTGCTGGGCTCTGGTATCTCCGCCGCTGCACCCGTTGTGACCCGGCTGATGGACTGGCCGCTCAGCCAGTCAGCAGCTGGGGTGGGATGCTGCTCCAGTCACTGATTGGCTGAGCGGCCACTCCATCAGCCAGCACAGGCCTCCCCCCCCCCCCGATGCCTTCCGGTTGGGGTCCCAGGGCCGGTCCCGCCACTCACCGCAGGAACAGGGAGAGGTAAGTTACTTTTATAATCTGCTGGATCTCTCCTTTAATAATAATAAAATAATAAAAGGAAGGCATACCTATAGATAAGACTGGTGAATGAAGAGGAAAAAACACTGACTGCATGCAACAAAATTCAAAATACTCTCAAAGTCTTGTAAGTATAGAAAAAGAAACCTAGTATATTTGTGTGTGTGTGTGTGTATGTATATGAGTGTATATGTATGTGTTTATATGTATGTATGTGTATATACGTGTATATCTGTGTGTATGTATATGTGTGCATGTGTATATGTATATGTGCATATATGTATGTGTATATATGCATGTATGTATGTATGTGTATATACGCATGTGTGTGTATGTATATGAATGTGTATGTATGTGTATATGTGTGTGTATATGTGAGTGGGGGGGGAGGGTGCATTTCCTGTAAATATTTTAGAAAAAAAAAAATATTTATAAAATTAGACTAAATCTCAGACAGCAGAAATAATAATAATAAGAAGGATTGATAGTCTGTATCAGTAGGTTTCCTACAGGAGGGGCCCAAGGATTGCCTAATCTGCTATTGATTGGTTTAGTGTGTTGTAGGCAATCGCTCAGCCCCTAGGCAGGCTCCATCTCCTACCCTAGCTGTGTGTGCTGTGTAATGAAGAGTGACAGCGAGCACAGGGAGGATAGGTTTGTCATTGACGGCCAGAGAATCACATAGAAAGTCATTATATAAATTACCGCCAAACACCAAAGTCATTTCCAAAGGATGTGACTTCCAATTCCTTTAATTTTTTTTTTTTTTTTTTGATAATAACTCGCTGTGCCGGAGACTTTCCTAACAGTTAATTATGTTACTTCTTCCTCAACGCTTCAATTATATTGCACTATATTGCTTTTGGTAGGCAATAAATCTCAACTAATGTGATGAATATATCCTTTACCTGAGTTCTTTATGGATTCTGGACTGAAATCCTGGAAGGTTGGATTGTAAAGTGGCAGCAGAACTTAATTAGGAGGTTAATACTTAGATTTCTGCCCTAATAATATCTATAGTGACAGGTTTATTCCTGTAGGGGGAAAGGAAAGTGTGAATGGAGGGTCGGACATTATTAGCAGCTTTGACTTCTATCTACTCCTAGTCACGTAGACTTTTACTTTTCTTATGACCACAATTTTTTTCAGCTCTAGATATGGCCAATAGAGGGGTAAGGAACCCTGGCTCCCCAGTTGTTGAAAAACTACAACTCCCATCATGCCTGGACAGCCAAAGCTAAAGCTTTGGCTGTCCAGGCATGATGGGAGTTGTAGTTTTACAACAGCTGGAGAGCCAAGGTTCTCTGCCCTGCTCTAGGCCAATACTACCATGTGGTATTATGTGCCAAGCTACAAATTATAGTTAAAAACTACCGTGTTTCCCCGAAAATAGGACCTTATATTAATTTTTACTCAAAACAGGCCTTATGGGGGAGATATATCAAACATGGTGTAAAGTGAAACTGGCTCAGTTGCCCCCAGCAACCAATCAGATTCCACCTTTCATTTTCCAAAGAGTCTTTGAGCAATGAAAGGTGGAATCTGATTGGTTGCTGGGGGCAACTGAGCCAGTTTCACTTTACACCATGTTTGATAAATGCGGTGTGCAGTGGGACGGGCAGCGTTGTGCGTTGGGACGTTCAGCGGCGTGTGTCGGGACATGGACATGGGAGCCATGGCCCAAACTGCCTGCGGCGCCGGCAGTAATGCTCCACGAGGGGATTTGGTGAGTCCTGGGTGGCGGCGGGTGCCAAGGGGCGGCCTTACTTTCGGGGGGATGCCTTACTCTAGGCTAGGGGGTAGGGTAGTTGGGGTATCTTATTTTAGGAGGGCATCTTATTACGGTATGTTGCACTACTTGATCTTTATATAATGCAGCCGGCCTTCTATTCTAGCTGTAGACTTAAAGGGGTTGTTCACCAGAAAAAAAAAAATTCTTTTAGATCAACTAGAGCCAGAAAGTGCCAGAGATTTCTAATTTAGCTCTATTAAAAAATTTTTTTCCAGTCTTCCAGTACTTATCAGCTGATGTATGTCCTGCAGGAAGTGGTGTATTCTCTCCAGTCTGACACAGTGCTCTTTGCTGCCACCTCTGTCCATGTCAGGCAGGAACTGTCCAGAGCTGTATCAAATCCCCATAGAAAACCTCTCCTGCTCTCCAAACAAGAAAGAATACCATTTCCTGCAGGACATACAGCAGCTGATAAGTACTGGAATACTTGTGAATTTTTTAAATAGAAATAAATGACAAATCTGTGGCATTTTCTGGCACCAGTTGGTTTAAAACAATTTTTGTTTTTGGTTAACAACCCCTTTAAATAGACAAGATCAGTTAACATGCGGCAGGTTACAGGTATACCCCCTTGCTAGCTGATATTGTAGGTTCATCCACTGCTTTTTCTACCGACGCCATGCACGTTTTCAGCTAGGTCATTGACTTTTAGCAGCAGAAATTTTTGCTGAGGTAAATGGGATATTGCTTACATTTGTGACTTTTTTTGGCCAGACATGTTGTGAAACACTGGAGTCATTGTAAAAAGTGTGCTGTGAGCTTTACTGTGCTTGGGAGGGCCTTCGAGGGGAAACACCGAGTGTTAAGAAAGTTATTGCCGCCTTTTTCTTACACTGTAGCAGTGGAGCGAGTAACACGGTAAATGGAAGGCCCAGCGTGCTCACTTAGTAACAGGACACTTGGTAGACAATGAGAGCGAGAGAACGTGAGAATAATATCAATACTATTCACGTAGTACAAAGCGAGTGGGGAAGATTTACTTAGGCCCCTTTACACTTCACATCTATCCGGATTTCCTATTAAAAATTTGGATAGATTTCCTGACCTATAGGGTCACTCTTGGACACTTTTCCCCATTTTTTTTCTGAAGGTAGTCTGTGTCGTAAAATAGGCCCAAAAATGATAGAATCTGTCCTATAATTGTCCTGAATTCCATCATGGATGTCCCATAGAACCCTATAGGGGCATCCGGAATTTGTGGGCAGCACTGTAACCTTGCAGTGCTCCCACACCCAAAACATACAGATAGGTGAATGTAGATTGTGAGCCCTAATGGGGACAGGGACCAAAACTATGTAAAGTGCTGCGGGATCAGTTGGCGCTATTTAAATAATAGCATTATTATTATTGGACAGCTCCAGAGGCGCACCTGGAAACTGTCCAGAATGCTGGATGCTTTGCCTGGCAGCCTGGACCAGTGACAGAACCCGGCTAGGTACTACCGGGTGCTAATGCCGGCCCTTTAAGGGTTCACACGTAACAGATCAGCAGCGTATTTCTCGCTGCGAATTTGTGGATCCCTGCCCTGTACACTTATGGGCAGACAAACTCACAGCAGGATGGACATCCCACTGCGAGTTTGTCAGCAGTCCGCCCCGTTAACCCCCACTCCCCATTCCCGCCGCCGGAGCCTTTACATCACCTGGTCCCCGCTCCGGTTTGCTTCGGGGGTTCACGGCACGTCCCGCTCAGCCAATCAGTGCGCTGCCCCACTGCAGCGCACTGATTGGCTGAGCGGGATGTGAAGACACCAGGAGCACCAAAGCAAGCCAGAGGGGGGACCAGGTGAAGTATAGGCTCTGGCAGCGGGGGGTTAACAGGGCGGGCTGCAGACATACTCACAGCGTGATGTCCATCCTGCTGCGAGTTTGTCTGCCCATAAGTGTACAGGGCAGGGATCCGCAGCGGATAAGGTACGTATGAACCCACCCTAAGTGTAAATGCTCCCAATTAGGAGTGGCTATAGTAGACACGGAAAGGTAAGAATAGCCTAATTGTTAGGTTCTCCGCCGGGGCAGCAACATATTAAAAGTTTAAAATGAGCGGAATACCCCTTTAAGAAAGAGAGATAAATTGCAGAGACACTATATTCATTGCATTGACACTGATGGTCTCCTCACTGCAGTTGCCACATTCTTTTACACATGAGGATATAGAGACCATTGCACGCTGTCTGGCATCTCAGCTCTGTTTCCTGAACAGTCTTCTAACCTGATTTATAACCGAGCCAAAGGTCAACAGCCAGTCTGATGGATTTCACTCTGATCAGAGCGGTCTGCAATGTATGGGAAAACATGCAAATGGCACCAGAAAACGCCTTTACACCTAAATAAGTGCAATACAATGTGAAAAGAGCGCCTTTCTAGGCGTCCGTAGCCTTTGATATAGTGCACACATGGTTTTCAAACTTTAACCCAAATGTAGTTGTGCATGACTTTGGAATGAAGCGGGCTAGGCTGGAATCCCAAGTCCTTGAAGAGAAACATTCCAAGTTAAACATTCTCAGTGGCGCATATGAGACTTGGGAAAACTAAAAGACCTTGTACATCTAGGATCTCATGTAACAGAATGTGAGAATGGGGACCGGAGGATGCAGCATTTATTATACAGTACATCAGGAATGGCGAACCTTCGGCCCTCCAGCTGTTGCAAAACTACAATTCCCATCATGCCATCATGATGGAATATGTGATTTTGCAAAATCTGAAGGGCCGAAGGTTCCCTACCCCTGCAGTAGATGGTGTATCTGCATATATGCACTTACATTCTACTCAGGGGTGTGGGTAGGATTCATAGGGGCCCATGAATCTTGTACACTCCACCAAACCCCCCATTTACACATATACTCACCCTGCTTAGCCATCGAGGGGGGGGCTGTGCAGGGCAGCGGCTGTCCGGGCGGGGGGCTTGTGCAGATCGGTGGCTGTCTGTCAAAGGTGCTGGTATTTGCAGTCCCATAGAGGCAGATCATGCTTGCCAGGACGTGTCCCAGGCCCCCCTGCCACACAGGCCCCATAGCAGCTGTGTGGTCTGCCTTTATGGTAGCTACGCCAGTAATACTTGATATAAATAGATCATCATGGTTGTAGCACAAAACCTGATTAATATGATACATAGTGACGTCATGGACCCAATCTATCATCTTGGCATGGCAAGAGTTAACATATAGTAATATGACAGAGGATAAAGTAGGATGGGGGAATGTTGTCTTGTGACATCTACACATATTACACTGACATATTGTGAAACGCTGTCTCATAAAACTATGAAATAGCTGGGAATGCTGGCCTGGCCCTGGTTCTGATTGTTCTTGGAATGTACATGTAGTAAAGTCTCATGTTGCTTAATGTGTTTTATGTAAACTATATTGCACGGTTCATGCTAGAACACATTCCATATGGTATATTCCTCTCTTGCTTTTAAGGGAATTTGAGCATCCCCACATGTTCTTTTACGCATGTATCTGTTAAAACAAAGCGGGGTCTGATCTGGGTAAATGCTACTAGTAAGTGCTGTATTTTGCTTAGGTGTATGAGAATGCAGTGTGTATGTATTCTGGTTTGGATTTCAATTACCCTGTATCTCAGTTCACTCATATTGGTCCTAGTTTTTGGATGTTTTATTGTCTTTGCTTGTTAGTCCTACCCCTAAAGGGGTATTTCAGCCAGCACCCCTTTTTTCACAATCTCTGAGGAGGGTGTATGTGAAAACAATTACATCTACTTACCTACTTGTCGCCAGCACTTCTGCCTGTATCCCGCTGCTCTGGTCCCTGGTCTCCAGCCACTTCCTAGTCGGAGACGGGACTTGAGACGTGACGTGGGCAGGATTGCTCAGCTATTCAGTGGCTGTGGGGGTGTCCTGGCTCTGCTGCTAAATGACTGAGCGGGCCTGAGAGGAATCGGGTAAATCTCGCCTGATTGTGTGTTTACAGCAGTCTTCAGAATTTATCGTTATCATCACATCTTTCTGTGCTGTTAGTTTCCAGAACACAAGCAGTGCATACTTACCATCAGTGCTGCTTATGATCCAACATCCGTCTCTCCCGTTCTCCAGGCACTGCTGTATCTTCAAGCTGCTGCCTCCTCCAAAATGATTGACAGCCGGAGAAAGCAGGGCCTGAAGATACAGGGCAGGAGAGCCGGTAGAGCAGGATGCTGGACCAGAAGCAGCGCAGAAGGTAAGTTTGCACTGCTTGTGATCTCGAAACTGACAGCACAGATTTATCTAGCTGATTGCCACTTCTTTGTGGCAACCTGCAGCTGACAAATCTTTAAATGTAAAAGGACCCTAAGGGCCCTATTACACTGCCTGACATTGCACTGTAAGCGAGCTCCGATTTGCTAGATTGGCACTTTTTTACTCTATACACTCTATACATGTCTCGAAAATTGTCCTTGAAGCCTGCACAGACATGGTTAGCGATGTCCGTGCAGCCCTACATAGAAAGTAATAAAGCTGTATACTTACCCATGCTCCCCCTGTGTTCTGCTGCCTTTTTCACATTTTGTCAGCTCACCGCAGCCGCCACTGACACTTCGGGCCCTGTCTCTTTAGTGACAGGCCAATCACTAACTGAGTCGGGACAGCGTGGACATGTGATTGGCTGAGTGGCCTGTCACAAAAGAGATAGGTGTCAGCTGTGGCTGTGGTGATCAGGACACTGGGTAAGCATGGACATGTAAGTATACAACTTTTTTTTACACTGTTATCAGCCTTCGACCGCTCATGACCTATACCACGTAGCCATGCATGGCCGATAAACTTGCTGAAAGACAACGATCAGCTGATGACTGGCTCTTTGGCTGATCATTGTCTTTATTATACGGGGGAATATCTACCTGAATCAGCCTGATGTGGCAAAGAATTGCTCCATGTAATAGGGCAATAAGTTGCAGTCAAAGGCAGCGGTCATTGTCTACCACTAGCCTCATTTCGTTCCATGCGCTGGTTATATTAGTTCCGGCCCAATATAGTTGTCGTCATGATATGTGCACATATAGGGATTTGTCTGAAACATTCTATAAAAACACTTTCTTTAAATGTAATAGTACGGTTGTAGTCAGTCCAGTTGCTGAGACATGAAATGTACCCGACGCTTTGGAATCCTAGCTAAGAATATCAAACAATATCAATGTGAAATGTGAGCGCCATTCCTACAGGAACGTTTTTATAGATACAATCTGTGAGATGGAGGATCAGTACGGCACGATACCGATTATTTGGTAACATTTCTAGACGTGTTTATTCCGTTCTTATGTTTTAATCCAAACAGCTGCCATATTCGAAAATAGTATAATGTGGACTGTAATGTTCACTATATATATAGTATGGCCTCCCTGCTGTCCTCACAGACTTCTCTTCTATATACTGTATGAAATGAATCATCCATTGATGTTGTTTGGAGCTTTCTTAGAAATACGACCACAGGAATTTGATACATGGATTGTGCTGAACAAGAACAGAAGATGTTCAATATTTTTCTGACTTTAAACTCTCCCCTTAGGCACTTCAAAAAACTGTTAACATGTTCAAGAGACATGTCAAAAGTCTGGGTGATCAGACCCCAGGAACAAGTTTAGTAAGAGATGAGTGAACCTCAAGCATGCTCAGGTTCCTCCAAACGTGCAACATTTGATTACCGGTGGATAAAGAGGTTGGGTTCAGTTCTAAGGCTGCCTATGGCTGTATCCATGTTTTCCAGGACTTTCTAGGGCTGCATCCAACTTCTGCAGCCAATGGTAATCAAATGCTGCATGCTTGGGTTGGGAAGAACCCGAGCGTGCGCGAGGTTTGCTCAAGTGCGGATTTCTATCGTTTAGTGGAGTTCGAAACACTTCGACTTGGACCATCCAGGAAGCATAAGGGTCCAGGAATGGAAGCTGGCATATAGGAAGTTGTTTGGTTTACACTTGAGAGTTGGTGAGTTGGTTTGTCAGCTTAAAGGGGTTATCCAGTGCTACAAAAACATGGTCACTTTCCCCCTGCTGTTGCCTCCAGTTTGGGTGGGGTTTTGAAACTCAGTTCCATTGAAGTAAATGGAGCTTAATTGCAAACCACACCTGAACTGGAGACAACAGTAGGGGGAAAAGTGGCCATGTTTTTGTAGCGCTGGATAACCCCTTTAATAAAATAGTGTCACCTAGGAGTGTTACTTAATTCTTTTAACTAACAGTACAACTAAATTGCTAGTCAGGCAAGAAAATAGGCATATAAGGCAGGGGCACAGGGACAGGTCATTATACGTTCCTTATTATATTTTCCCCACCCCCTGCCTACACAGGATTTAATGTTTTCGCCAGACTTCTTCTTTAACCCTTTGAGGACCAGGCCCAAAATGACCCAGTGGACCGCGCAAATTTTGATCTTAGTGTTTCCGTTTTTCCCTCCTCCCCTTCTAAGAGCTCCAGCACTTTCAGTTTTCTATCTACAGGGCTATGTAAGGGCTTATTTGTTACAGGAATAGTTGTACTGTGTAATGGCGTCTTTCATTTTACCATAACATGTATGATGGAATTCCAAATATATTATTTATGAAGATATAAATTGGTGAAATCGCAAAAAAGAATGCAATATGGTAACGTTTGGGGGGTTCCTGTGTCTACGTAATGCACTATATGGTAATAGCGACATGATACCATTACTCTATAGGTCAGTCCGAACACAACCATATGCAGGTTACACAGATTCTCTAATGTTATATATTTTTTTTAAAATGAAATCCTTTTTTTTGGCAATTAATTATAAATAAAATGGGCCTATTGTGACGCTTATAACGGTTTTATTTTTTCACCTACGGGGCTGTATGGCGTGTCATTTTTTCCGCCATGATCTCTAGTTTTTATTAATACCATATTTGTGAAGATCGGACGTTTTCATCACTTTTTATTAATTATTTTATATATATAATGTAACATAAAATCGGTAATCCGCGCACTTTTTTCCCTCTTTTCGTGTACGCCGTTTACCGTTCGCAATGACGCTTGTTATATTTTAATAGATCGGACAATTACGCACGCTACGGTATATTATATGTTTATCTATTTATTTATTTTTATATGTTTTATTTATATAATGGGAAAGGGGGGTGATTTCAACTTTTATTGGGGGAGGGGCTTTGGGGTAGTGTGTTAGTGTTTTTAACTTTTTTTTTTTTTACACATTTGAAGTCCCTTTGGGGGACTTCTACATCCAGTACTTGGATTTTTACACTGATGAATGCTATGCCATAGGCATAGCATTGATCAGTGTTATGGGCGCTCTGCTCATTGAGCCTGCCTGTGCAGGCTCAGTGACCAGAGCGCCGATCGGACCGCACGGAGGCAGGTGAGAGAGCTCCGGCGGCCCGTTTTACCGATCGGGACCCCCGCAGTCACACTGCGGGGGTCCCGATCGGTAGGTGACAGGGGACTCCCCCTGTCACTTACACTTAAACGCCGCGGTCGCGCCGTGATCGCGGCGTTTAAGGGGTTAATGACACGCGGCAGCGCGATCGCTGCAGCGTGTCATTACCGGTGAGGTCCCGGCTGCTGATTGCAGCCGGCCCCCACCTGCTATGAAGCGCGCTCCGCTCCGGAGCACGCTTCATAGCGGGAGAAACACCCAGGGCGTACAGTTACGCCCTAGGTCGTCTGGGGACAGACTTCCAGGGCGTAACTATACGCCCTGGGTCGTCTAAGGGTTAAAGGGATTTTACCATCGACGCTTGTTATCCCCTGATCGCTGGTGGTCCAACTGCTGGAACACACTGATCCATAGAATGGGGACACAATTGGCCCACAATGGATAGAGCGCCAAGCGAGCCTGCGTAGCTACCGCAGATTGTTTAAAAGTAAAAGCCAAGTCATACTTCCCTGATCCACCACCAACTGCGTCTGGTCCCAGTTAAGCAATGCTTCCATCACCGGCCATAAACGTGACCTGTCTGTCCATTGCTTTAGACAACTTTTTCTAAAAAAAAAAGGTATTTCACCTTAAATCCCTGTTGAAAGTCTCCGCTGGCATGTCTCTATGACATCTCAGGATAATGAAGGCATGATTCACATCATCTGGTGTTGAATAAGAAGATTCCGGATGACCGTGCTAAATTTCCCTGCCAGAGAAGAGATTGTTCCAGTACTTGAAATTGTGGAACTAAATTTTAATAAGAAGAGGAAGAAGAAAAGAAGAAAATGAAAGCATTCTTTATCTAAAATCCACCAATATAATAATTCAACGTAAAGCGAATCCGCGATTGCAGCGTATAGGATCCTCCCGGACCGGCGATAATGAGGCATCGCTTCTCCTTCTATTCTGTATTATTCGAGAGTACTTTTTTTTTTCTGTTCGCTTTGTAAAGCCGGAGAGACAGGAGAAGGTTTCAGAAATGTAAACATTTTACATTGAGTTGTACGTCGGATTTCCTGTTAACCCTCCTATTCTCTGTGGCCCTCGCTGGAACTGCACAATAATTGTAGCTGACAGCATAGGCTGGTTGCACACGCATCAATATTCATGTACAGCTTGGAACATTGGCTTCCTGCGTCTGCTGGTATTGTTAGAACACTCTTCTCTACTATTACATGATCACGTGTAAGAAAAGTTAACTTCACTCTCGGCAGAGCGAGCAACTACTGTCTGTTACCGAGGCCATGTGTCCTCTCACTGCTAATAAACTCCTAGCCAGAAATGCTAACATGCTGTCACAACGCTCACTTGCTTCTTTTATGGCGCCGTGAACAACTGTGAGTTACTTGACGGCCTAGACAAATTCATATATTAAGGGAGTTCACGTGTCTCGCATACATTCCATATGACTGTTGGCGTTGTGCGTGTAAATGAAATACTGGCTGGGACAAAGGTAGCATACAGAAGGAACCAGGCTCCAGCTTGAGAAGTCATTTAGAAATACAGGCAGACTGCGGATTAATAGGGAACTGTCAACTGCCCAGAATTGAAGGGCTTGTCCGGTATGAAAATCCCTTTTTGTGCTGTGGGACCGCAGAGACAAGTCCGATCATGGGGGGTTCGGCAGCTGGAAAGCTCGTGATCAGCTGCGGACACACTTTACAAGTGCTTGTTTTACCTGCACGAAAACAAAGCACTATTCAACACTATTGAAATAAATGGACTCCTTTCCTCCCGCTATAAAGTTTCCACTTCTCTTTTGAGTTTATTATTGGATTTCGATGTTGCTCGCTCCGTTCCTTTCCTTCTTTCTCGCTTGCTTGGTGCAGTTATGTGTATGGATAGTTATCAGGATCCTTTCCTGCAGCTGGAGGGAAGTGGAAGGTTCTAAGATGTTTGGATGTGATGTTCTTCTCAAAGCCTTTTTGTAATGAAAGAGAGTTTGTTTACTTTGAAGCCGTTCGATGGCCCAGGATGGGACGGTTTGGCCTAGTTTCCAATAAACATTGGGAGATATTTTAAAGGGGTTGTCTAGAGTTTGGTATTTTTTTTTAAATACTGCTGGTGGTGCATATAAAACAATAAACATCTGTACTTACCTCTCAGTGCTCCCCCGGTGACCTCTTCTAGGGGTTGCCATGTCTCCCACTGACTGTAGAGCCTCCTCTTCTTAGGCAAACTCTTCTTGGCAGTTATAGGCTGCTCAGCCAAACTCTGGCCACAGGGCTGACACGTCAGTCATTGATTGGCTGAGCAGGCTGTCACTCCTGAGACGAGTTTGTCTCAGAAGAGGAGCCTCTGCAGGGGAGGAACCAGCGGCAACCGGAAGAGGACACCGGGGACAGGTAAGGATTGGATCCTCATTGTTTTATATGCAGGAGCAGCAGTATGCAAAAAAATACACCGGACCTGTAACCAGTAAGGCCTCATTCACATGTTCAGTGATTTTTCAGGACCGTTTATTGTATCGACAGTTCATAAAAAAATTGTCTGTAGTGATTTAGCAGATCTATTTTATGTGGTTCTGCAAAAAAATGGAAATGTGATAATTTAAAGGAGAAGTCCGGGAGGACCTCTTTTGTACTGTCCAAAGCAGGAGAGGTTTTCTATAGGGATTTGCTACTGCTCTGAACAGTTCCTGACATAGACAGAGGTGGCAGCAGAGAGCACTGTGTCAGACTGAAAAGAAAACACCACTTCCTGCAGGACATACAGCAGCTGATAAGTACTGAAAGACTTAAGATTCGTAGATAGAAGTAAATTACAAATCTATGTAACTTTCTGACACCAGTTGTTTGAAAATATTTTTTTTTACCGGATTACCCCTTTAACCCCTAGACGACCCTGGACGTAGGGTTACGTCATGGAAGTCTGTCCCCAGACGACCCTGGACGTAACCCTACGTCCTGGGTGTTTCTCCGGCTATGAAGCACGCTCCGGAGCGGAGCGCGCTTCATAGGAGGTGGGGGCCGGCTGCAGTGAGCAGCCGGGACCTCACCGGTAATGACACGCTGCAGCGATCGCGCTGCCGCGTGTCATTAACCCCTTAAACGCCGCGACCGCGGCGTTTAAGTGCAAGTGACAGGGGGAGTCCCCTGTCACTTACCGATCGGGACCCCTGCAGTGTGACTGCAGGGGTCCCGATCGTTGAAACGGACTGCCGGAGGTCTCTCACCTGCCTCCGTGCGGTCCGATCGGCGATCTGCTACACTGAGCCTGCACAGGCAGGCTCAATGAGCAGATCGCCGATAACACTGATCAATGCTATGCCTATGGCATAGCAATCATCAGTGTAAAAATCCAAGTAGTGTATGTAAAAGTCCCCCTAAGGGACTTCAAATGTGTAAAAATAAAAAAAGTTCAAAACACTATTACACTACCCTAAAACCCCTCCCCCAATAAAAGTTGAAATCACCCCCCTTTCCCATTATATAAATAAAACATATAAAAATAAATAAATAGATAAACATATAATATACCGTAGCGTGCGTAATTGTCCGATCTATTAAAATATAACAAGCGTCATTGCGAACGGCGTACACGAAAAGAGGGGAAAAAGTGCGCAGATTACCGATTTTATGTTACATTATATATTAAAAAAAATCAATAAAAAGTGATCAAAATGTCCGATCTTCACAAATATGGTATTAATAAAAACTAGAGATCATGGCGGAAAAAATGACACCACATACAGCCACATAGGTGAAAAAATAAAACCGTTATAAGTGTCACAATAGGCCCATTTTATTAATATTTAATTGCCAAAAAAAAGGATTTCATAAAAAAAATACATATATAACATTAGAGAATCTGTGTAACGTGCATATGGTTGTGTTCGGGCTGACCTATAGAATAATAGTATCATGTCGCTTTTACCATATAGTGCATTACGTAGACACAGGAACCCCCCAAACCTTACCATATTGCATTCTTTTTATTGATTTCACCTATTTATATCTTCATAAATAATATATTTGGAATTCCATCATACATGTTATGGTAAAATGAAAGACGCCATTACAAAGTACAACTATTCCTGTAACAAACAAGCCATTACATGGCCTTGTAGATAGAAAACTGAGAGTGCTAGAGCTCTTAGAAGGGGAGGAGGGAAAAACGAAAACACTAAGTTCAAAATTTTAGCGGTCCACTGGGTCATTTTGGGCCTGGTCCTCAAAGGGTTAAAAATGAGTTCAGAGTTATTTTTTGCTAACAACAAAATAAATGAGCAGAAGAGAAATCTAAATCCTATGAATATTTGGTGTGACTGGCCTTTGCCTTTAAAAGAGGTTGCACCAAAACGGGCATTTATCAGTGACACACAGAGGATATAAAGATGTTTTAATATCAGCTGAGCTCTTATTAATCCTGCTTAGAAAGTGTAGACTGGACAGCTCTTTACAGACCTCTTAATGTAAACTGGAAAGTTTCTGCCGTGCACAATGCGAAGGTTTAAAAATAGCCGGCTGTGGATGGGATGACTAATGTGCGCTTCTTGTTTTGCAAAGCTTTCTTTATTTCACTTCGGAAAGATTGTAGGGATGAATAAACTTCTAGATTCAAACCAAATGGTCGCTACACTTAAAGGGAAAGTGCTTAAAGTAAAAAAATTCTAAAACTCTTTTTCTAACTTAGAAAGGAATGTAAACCCAAATAAGGTTTTATAAATATATATATATATATATATATATATATATATATATATATATATAATATATATATATATATATATATATATATATATATATATATATTATGGTCTATAAAGGGTGCATCGACAAGCTTAGGCAAAAACATGTAGAAATGATACGATAGATGCTTTTTTGTGCTCTAGGAAAAAAAATATATACTCACTCCCCTTGGCTCCACCTGTGACATCTTCCGATCTTGTTGCTCTTCTTCCTATTGAGTCAGTGATTGGCTGATCGGGCTGTCACTGCTGAGACATGTCTGAGCTGGGAGTAAAGGTGTGCAGGAAGACTCGGCACTCGGACGTTCTTGCTCAACACACAGGTTTATTCAGCGTATTTAATTACAGCTGCACGCATAGCGGCTCACACTGGGCCTTTCTCAAGGAGCTGTACGCGTGCAGCTGTAGTTAAGTACGTTGAATAAACCTGTGTGTTGAGCAAGAACGTCTGAGTGCCGAGTCTTCCTGCACACCATAGTACCTGCATCTACGTGCAGCGGACTGAGAGGTTGATGTGCCGTTCCCACTTGGTCCTTTCGTTTTGAGCTGGGAGTAAAAGCCCTATTACACCAAAAGACGTCTGACAGATTATCTGACAGATGTTTTCAGCCAAAGCCAGGAATGGATTTGAAAAGAGGAGAAATCTCAGTCTTATCTTTTCGACCTGTTCTCTGTTAGGTAGTGGTCCCAGCGCAGTGACGTAATGTCAACTCACTAGTGCAGACTGGCACCTCTGCAATAGCATTGGTGGGGGGTCAGAGGCAATTGAGTACAGTTTTTTTTTTTTTTTACACATATCACCCCGAGTTCTTCTAAATATACAATTCCTGTTCTGGAATAGGAACAGTTTTGACACCTTTGAATTAGGGATGGTCCGGACCTGCCGAGGTTCGGGTTCGTATGATTCCCGCTATCCCGGATCCCGGATACAGCGGGAGTAATGCCTGGAAAACTGGGATACAGCCTATGGCTATGGCTGTATCCCAGTTTTCCAGGTGGTCCTCCCGCTGGATCCGCCCGCACCACAGAGCGGGCAGACAGCGGGAATCATTACCGAGGGTTCGGGTTCGTACGAAACCGAACCAAACTCGGTTCGGACCATCCCTACTTTGAATACTAGTTTTTTTTATAATTGCACTTGACTTACTATGATGTAAAAAATGACTCGATCAAAGTTCAACTTCATTTGCTTATAAATCAGCTTAGAAGATTTTTAGAAGCAATTTGGTCTGTAATTGCTTCCTGGTGCAACCATATCCACATCTCCATCCACCTAAAATTTTGAACTGGTAAAAGAAAACAAAAAAAAAACAACTAAGTTGCTTTGATTTGATCCGCGTTTTTCACAGATGAAGGTGAACGACGTGGATCCCATAGACATCTTTCTATTGGCTAATCGGTGCCATGATTACATCCGAGTTATGACATATCCTATTTTTTTCCCAGCACGGGTAGCAGCGCAGAATGCAGAATGGATGGTCTGAATAGACTTATAGGGTTTAAAGGCCCCTTCAATTGTCCGTGTTCGTGGATCTGCTCGTCGGCTGATCATTGTCATTTAAGTTTGGCTCTTAGTGTTTCTGGGTCCTCCTGATAAAAGCTGAACCATCTCTTCAGTAACAGCCGGCCCAGGCAATCACTGGCCATGGCACTGACCCATCTTGGTCAACGATTGGCTGTGTAGGGTCAGTAAGCAGATTGGTGCTCGCTTACTCTGGGGGTCAGGGTCTAAGTGCTTCTTACGTAGATCACTGCTGTAGCCAGGCTCTATAGACCTACTGTAGAGTCCATCATATGATCCACTTAGCCAAGGACCTCTCCCAGCTCGCAGTTAGTGATGATGCTTGGTGATGTAAGGCTTACATGTGGCAGCTCGGCCATGGAAACCCAATAAAACTTCCGTAAACACAGTTCTTTTGCAGATTGTTCCGCCAGATAATGGTAATGTGGTCTACCACTTTGTGGCTGTGGTTCCTGAATGCTTCACTTCTCAATAATACCACTCACAAAATTACTTGTCTCAGGGGGTGTCATCCTATTACAGTACCAACGGGAATTTGTTGAGCTCTTTAGAACGGCCCGTTCTTTCACAAATGTTTGTCAGACTTCAGTAGATTTATGATTTTAAACACCTGTAGCAGTGGGGCTTATTTAACCACCTGAATTCAGTGATTTAAGAGATGGTCCAGGGAAATCCTAAACGCTCCCTACTGCCTTCCCCCGCTATTCCAGTTGTACAATCTCCTGGTCCCAACTGGGCTCCATTTTCCCAGCTTACACTGATGTCCTCTTCCCTGCTCAGCAAATAACATTGCTAAACGGGGAGAGGGACATCATTGGGAGCCAGAAGAACGAGAAATCTCACAGCGGGAACACAAGGAGGGGGAGCGATGGAGAGGGGGGGGGTAGTATTTCTTCTTGTTTATTGCCACATGGAGGCAGTAGGAACAATTTAAAGGGTCCTTCTAAACTTCTAACATGGTATAGACGCATATCAAAATTTTGTATCAGTGGGGGGCCAGAAGCCTGATATGCAGCAGTGGACAGAATTATAATAGAGCCTATGGAAATTTTGACATCTGCGCCTACTGAAAGTTCAATAGGCTGCCTTTGTTCTAGTGATCGGCGGGGGTCTCAGCACCCAGATCCCTACCGATACACACCTCTGACATGTGGCTATAACATGTCAGGAGTTTATTGAAATGACGGGTACACTTTAAGGCTATGTTCACACAATGTAAGAGACTGGCGGTTCCGTGACCCGTCCGGTCTCAGAAAAGGTCATCCCTTTTACTGGTACCAGCCGCATGATCTTTAGCACCGCAGAGTTCTGATGCAGGTGCATCTGTGCGCGCCCGCATCAGAACTCCCCACAGCACAAACCTGGAGCGTGCAGCCAGAGCTGCTCACTCCATAGTGTGCACTGACAGGGTTTTCTGCGGCCGCTATTCACTGAATAGCGGCCGCAGAAAACTGACCGTGATTTACACGGAACTTACGTTGTGTGAACATAGCCAAAGATTTCCCCAGATGACCTCCTTAAGATGTGTGTTCCCATACTTTACCTATAAATTGTATTTCAGTTTATTTTTGGCCAGACCACTACCTCTATGTGCAAATATTCCCCCCTAGACTGTTAATAAATAACCATGATTGCCCTGCCAAAGTGAAAAGTCAGTGCGCGTGATTTTCCAACTCGCTAAAGTCTAATCCTTCCCTCCGTTCCGTCTTGCAGTCCGTGTACCTGGCACCGAGCATGCACTTATTACTTGTAACCTTTTTTTCCATCATGCAAATAATTGTCTCACTTTCAGCAGCGAGATTAAGGGCCCTATCACACCGGACAATTATTAAAAATCATTAGAACTTAAACGATAATCGTCCTGTGTAATTGCAGGCAGCGATCAAAAAATCATTTGTGTGTCATTGATCGTTAATTTAGTTCTGACTCTGAAATTATCGTCAATCCTTTGTTAGTTCTGCATTCATTCACTAATCGTTCAGTGTAATTCCACATCGTTCCTTCTTTTGCCGGGATCAGATGGAGTAAATGAACGTAGTAACAATCATTGTAACCATCATAACTACGATTATCGTTCTGTGTAATATGGTGAACGATTTCAGGCAAACGATAAACAATTTTGTTTGCCATTAAAAATCGCTGGCCGATTATGAGAAGCAAGCCAGCGCCGTCCTGTCAGGTCAGCGCTCGCTTGCTCCTCGTTCCCCGCTCGTTGCCGGAGCCATTACATGCGCCGACAGCAAGGGGGGGGGGCACGGGAAGCTACGGGGAGGCTGCCTAGGTGATAGTCAGATCGTCCGGGCAGTCCATAGGAGATAACTCCTATTACATAAAGCGACGGCAGCAAATCTTTGCTAGGCTGATCTTTGTGTTTCAGCATGTTGAAAGACAACGATCAGCCGACATTGTGCCGTAATGGCCGATATCAGCTGAATACAGTTGATAATCATCATAATTATTTAAAGGGGTACTCCGGGCTGGGGGCTTATTTTGCATATGGCCGGGGAGGACGTGGATGAGGGCAATGATGTTCCCTTACCTCCCCGGTTCTAGCGCCGTGTCCCGGATCACGCCGCTCCAGTCCGCGCTGCCCGGCCGCTTCCTGGCCTCTGCAGGGGCTTGAGACG
Organism: Dendropsophus ebraccatus; assembly: GCF_027789765.1. Taxonomy (NCBI): domain Eukaryota; kingdom Metazoa; phylum Chordata; class Amphibia; order Anura; family Hylidae; genus Dendropsophus; species Dendropsophus ebraccatus. The sequence continues at coordinate 27,642,968 of NC_091456.1, forward strand.
TGACATTTCAAGTCCGCTCAGCATCTTTCACTGACTGGCTGAGCGGACTTGAAACATCACGTCTCAAGCCCGCTTCAGAGTCCAGGAAGCGGCCGGGCAGCGCGGACCGGAGCAACGTGATCCGGGACATGGCGCTAGAATTGTGGAGGTAAGGGAGACGCCATTGCTCTCATCCACCTCCTCCTCCCCCCCCCCCCCGGCCATAGGCAAAAAAAATGCCCCCCAGCCTAGAGTACCCCTTTAACACCAACCCCTTAACCCTAACACCAATCCCACATGCTTTTCATCAATACACTTACATAGTTTTCCCAGCTGCCCCATAACTCATGGCTTCTGTATAGGAAGACAAACAGCTGCATCCTGTCGGACAATGGCTCTTATTTTATAGATAGCTGCTTATAGAGCCAAAAAAATATTTCCTCAAGGTTAACCATGAAGAATTGTCGCCATGTTTCAGATGCCACATTATCAAAGGCGTCACCGATAAACTCCGAGAATTCAGAACTTGTGTAGAAGAAAATATGGACAGCTGGCAGGCACAATGCAGATCGGAGATGTAATTGTAGTCTCTTCCTCTCCTCCACAGTTTTAGGTAATCAGAGGAAATCAAAGCAATTCCATCAATTTGACTTGTTTTTTTTTACTTCTTTAGAAGACAGACGGAAGAGCTGTTTTGTTGAAAATAACGTCTTTTGAGGTTTTGTAAAATAAAGAGCCGATTCTGCTGAATATTGTATGCTAATATATGAGGAGACTAAGAAGAATGTAAACAGCTCTGCTATGTAGCATCCCTTTTATAAGGCTGCATTAATCCATGTACGGAAGAACCATAAACTCACCAATCTGTGAGAAAGAAGGAGAAAAAAATATGGAAATCTTAGGTCAAATAAGGACAGAACGACTGCAAGAAATGGGTTAAATGGAAAGAGGCAGGCAATATATAATGTAAACATAAGACAGGCAATATATAATGTAAACATAAGACAATATAAACATAACATAAATATAAACAAAAACATAAGACAGGCAATATCAAATATGAACATGAGGATATTTAATATTAACACGAGGAAGCAGGCAATACATAAGGTAAACACGAAAAGGCTAGCAATTTATAATGTAAACATAAGAAGGTAGACAATACATAATGTAAACAAAGATAAGAAGGAAGACTACATAATGTAAACTTAAGACAGACAATGCATAATGTAAACAAAGATTAGAAGGAAGACTACATAATGTAAACTTAAGACAGACAATACATAATGTACTGTAAACATAAGAAGGCAGACAATACATAATATAAACATAAGAAGGTAGACCGTACATAATGTAATTTAAACATAAGAAGGCAGACAATACATGATGTAAACATAAGAAGGCAGACAATACATAATGTAAACATAAAAAGGCAGACAGTACATATTGTAAACTTCAGACGGAAGACATAATGTAAACATGAAAGGGCAAGCAATTTGTAAACATAGGATGGTGTAAAGGCCCTGTTACACAAAGTGATTAAGTTCTGTATTTGGACGATATTGGCCTTTACGTCCAATAATTGATTCGTACAATAGAAGACAACGATCAGCCGACATGCACAATGTTCTCTGATAGTTGTCTTTTACAGGCTGAAAAACAAACGACCAGCCTGTCAACGATCTGCTGCAATCGCTCTGTGCAATAGGAGCCGTGGCAGCAGACCACCGCTGTCTTCTATGGGCTCCCTGGATGATCTACAAATCATCCGCAGAGCCCCTCCCGCAACTCCCGGCGTCTCCCCCCCCCCCCCCCCCACTTACCTGCTCACTGTTGGCGTGTGTAATAGCTTGAGCAGGGAATGAGGAGCAAGCAAGCTCAGACCTGACAGGTCGGCACTCACTTGCTCCTCTGAATCGGCCCGTGTAATAGGGGCTTTACACTAATGGATCAGTAAACCGCAAAACCAGACTCCACCTTTAGTAGTGGCCTTTCCTGGGTCCTATCAATGGCAGAAGGTCCCATGATTGGACCGATGCACATCGCGTCCCACTACTCCATTTACAAGAAAGACCTGCAGCCCACTTCTGGAGATTGCAGGGGGTCCCAGTGATCAGATCCCCTGCAAATATGTAATTTTAAATTAGAGTACCATTTTAACCCCTTCAGGGCCAGGGATCATTTTTCAAATCTGACTTGTCACACTTTATGTGGTTATAGCTTTGTGATGCTTTCACTTATCCAAGCAAATGATACCTAACGCGGTGATACCTAATATGTATACTTCTTTTTTTCAGAATTGATCAGTTGCAATGTGGGATTTCTCCCTCTGTAAAAGAAGTATTCCAGCGATTTTTTTTTCCTTTTTCAAATAAACTGATTTTAGAATGTATTTAAAATCTCCAGTCTTCCAGTACTTATCAGCTGCTGTATGTCCTGCAGGAAGTGGTGGATTCTTTCCAGTCTGACACTCCTGCTCTCTGCTGCCACCTCTGTCCAAGACAGTTACTGTCCAGAGCAGTAGCAATTCCTTATAGAAAACTTCTTCTGCTCTGGAAGTTGAGATTTTTAAATAGAAGTAAATTACAAATCTATATAACTTTCTGACGCCAGTTGATCTGAAAGAAAAACATTTTCATCAGAGGACCCCTTTAACCCTGCTAGATGCGGCTGTCGTGGCAGTTGCAACGGGTGCACAGCTATCACTGACAGCAATGACCCGTCACGGATGGCACAGGAACAGCTTCTGTGCCCTTGTCATCCTGTGTACGCTAATTAACGTTGCTGCAGCATCAGGTATAGACTGTAGCGACGTTAATGAACTGTGCAGCGGCGGGAGTAATTAAAGTAATTCTCAGAATCACAGCGTATTGATCACAAGCTTTGCAATCCAAAAGTGCCTTGAACCTTTAGGACATGTGTTACCCCTTTGTGCTATGTTTATTATCACTGTAATCTGTTTCTACAGTTCTTAATTTTGGCACAGATGCTTACTGATATTATATGACCAAAGGAACCACTGTGATCATTTGCGTAACAAGAGGCTAGAGGACTTAAAACAAGAAATTAATAAGAACAGGGGTTTTTTTTTACCTTTAATTGTCTATGTGATGCATCTTTGTCTTTGTACTTTGTGATTTTATGTTATAGTCAGCGGGTAAAGGACATCAAAGCTAATGCCAAAATGCCAAAAGGGGTATTCTACTGAAACATAACTTTTCATATGTTGTTTACTATGGTGAGACTAACAATTCCTTCCATACTTGTTGTTATCTATTCAGTCTCCTTCTCTCAGTTTTGAGCTGCTGCTTTCTGCCGAAGATACAAAAAGCTGTGTGTGAGCTTTTCTTTCCGTCTCCTCCCCCCTCCCTTTTGAGATGGCTGATGTAAACAAGTCCCAGGCTGGCTTTATCTGTAACTTTGTAATGCTGGAAGGGTTAATCTGAGATTTAAGTTGCTAATGAACTCACTGTGATTATCCCTCTGGCATCACAGAGTTGTGACAAGTTGCAGATAGGAACTTTTACAGCAGCCATCTCAGAAGGTAGGAGGGGAGCAGAGAGAAAAGCTCACACAGTTTTTTGTGTCTTCAGCAGAAAGCAGCAGCTCAGAACTGGGGGAATGAGACTGAATAGTTAATAACAAGTATGGAATAAATTGTCTCACCATGGGCAGCAACATATGAAAAGTTATGTTTAGCGAAACAGCCCTGTAAGGAGAAAAAAGTGGCCTATATAGGTAAGGCAGAACCAGAAGCAGTGTGCTTGTCTCATGTTGTATAATACAGATATCTGTGTAAAACATATACTGTCCCAGCACAACGACTCTCAAAGTAGATCCTTTAAGTAGATATGTCAGCAGTAGTGTTGAGTGGACCTGTCAAAATGTTCGGGTTGGGCAACGTTATCCAAACCCTCAGCGCTCTGCGTTTTATTCCCCGCAGCTGCAGAAGTAGGATGCCGCCTGTGTTTTCCGGGACATCCAACTTCTGTAGTTGCGGGGAATCAATGCCGAGCATTCTAGTTCGGATAAAGTTGCAGAACCCAAACATTTTAACAAGTCTGCCCACCACTAATCAGCAGCTTTTTGACCCCCTTTTTATAATGTAAGTCAATGGAAAACAGATTGCACACAATTGCATCTGTTTTGACATAGGTTTCCCCCCCCATAAAATGTATACGTTAAATGGACTGCAAAAACGCAGTGTGAACCCAGGCTTATATCTCCTGATTCAGGGTAAGAAGCCTTATTGTGTACAGCCTTTACTTTAGTCAGTAGAAAAGCTGCTGACAGGTCCACTTTACTTCTTCACTCGGACAATCCCTACTTGTTACAAGGATTTCTTGACAATAAGCTGGCTATAAAGTGACCCCCTGCCGTTACGCTCAAAGATCAGTTTCAAAATTCCCTAATTCCCTAATAGGATATATGTGTCTTTTTATTTTTTTAATAATCCGGACTGCCTTTTACATTACGATAATGTTATTTGCACCCTATGGCAAGTCCAGAAGTAACTCCCTTCATTTTCTTATATGATGAGAAGTCCGGCTCAGGTGCCCTTCTACCCTTTATGAACATATTACATTATATTCATTTAGAAATGGAAGTTAGCCCTACGCTTTAGGCATTTTGTCTTTTATTAATTCTGAGCTTTTAGCGGCACCTTATATGAATAATATTGCTAAAAATGATAGAGATCCGGCTAATGTAATGTAATAAAATGTAATGTGTAGAAACGAGATTCTTACGTCCGCTGCCGACTGGCGTAGACGTATAAATCATAGAGAACAGTTTGTGTTATGTGACCGAGGTCTGAAAGACAAAGGAAACAACGTGGTTAAATCCCATTGTCCTGAGAATTAGCTCTGCAGAGTTCAGAGCACATCTGGAAAATAAAAATAGCCCATGGCAAAATTCCAGTTTACGCTAATAAACCAGTGGCCAAGATTGATACCCTTTGCTGGATAGAAAACAGTAGTTTTTGCCAGTGCATTATCCCTAGTGGCGGCTAAAGCTAAACAATTCACAGCGATATAAATAAAAATACCCAATAGATTCTAAATCCGCCCCAATATCCAGAACAAAAAATCACCTTATGGTCAGTTAAATCCAGCTATATTTAACAAGCCAGCATCGCTATGGATGAAGACTTAAAGGAGAAGTCTGGCAAAAATTTTATTAAAGTATTGTATTGCCCCACAAAAGTTATAAAAATCACAAATTATACAATATACACTTATTACTTTTTCCCTGCACTTACTACTGCATCAAGGCTTCACTTCCTGGATAACATGGTGATGTCACTTCCTGGTTAAAAGGGTGATGTCACTTCCTGGATAACATGGTGATGTCATGACCCGGCTGTGGCTGCTGGAGAGGATGATGGCAGGGGGACACTGAGGGACACAGGACACTGGAGGGACACCGACCATCCCTCTGCTATCATCCTCTCCAGCAGCCACAGCCCGCACAGCTCTGGGAGTCGGGTCGTGACATCACCATTTTATCCAGGAAGGGACATCACCATATTATCCAGGAAGTGACATCACCATGTTATCCAGGAACTGACATCACCATGTTATCCAGGAAGTGAAGCCTTGATGCAGAAGTAAGTGCAGGGAAAAAAGCACTTCACAAGCATTTCCCATAATAAGTGTATATTGATGATTTGTATAACTTTTGGGGGGTAATACAATACTTCAATAAAAATTTTCGCCGGACTTCTCCTTTAAAGGGAATCTGTCAGCACCTGGGCTCACCCCCTAGGTGCTGGCAGTGTAGTGTTGGTGAGTGTCCCCTCTTGTGTCTGTTACTTTTGTTTTGTACTGTAGATTTGTCACAATCTTGCCCAACACATTGGATCCAAGTGTCAAAGAGGACTAGTGGAGAGGCGTTGGTTCCGCAATTGGGCACACCTCACCACTACTTCCTCCTCCCTGTTTGCGCGCATACTTCTTTTGGCCCGGCCTCCTGATTCCTTATATCTCCTCCTTGCTCAGGTCCCTATGGTCAGTAAACAGTTAACCTTTGTTTTGCTTGAGATTGGCATTCTGCCTTTCCACTCATCTTTTGCTTTGTCAGTCTGTTTTCTATGTTCCTGGTCCAATCACGTTCTGGACCGAGTCCCTGACCTCCATCCTTTAAACTATTCATTTGTCCTGTAATCTATGCTAGCTATTAGTCTTACCTGAGCGTGCTAAGCATACCCTGTATCTGTATACTCTGTACATCTATGCCTGGTTATTCTCATCTCGGCTCTCGTACCTCTGACTATTTTTTTGGATTCTATCTTTGCACCACATTGTTAGGTTTGACCCCGGCCCATACAATCATCCCTTGTACTGTCTTGTGTCTTTGTTTCGTGTTTTACTCCTCAGACGCAGGTAAGGAAACGTCACCAAGTTGCCCGCAGCCGCCTAGGGCTGTCTTGAGGCAATTAGGCAGGGGCAGCTGGCTGGAGCAAGTCCAGGGCTCACTGTCCTCCCTGTACCTTTCTTGATCGTCCTGTGGGAACCTAGTTGACTGGTTTTCCTGTTTTTTCTGGTGATTTTGGTGAAATAATTTCAAATTTGTCATAATTTTAATGAAATCTTGAAAAAACATGGACAAAATGCAGAAAAGTTTATTCATTAGTCCCTTACATCGGGTCTGTTCAGCCAATAACCACCCTGTGTAAAACTCTCTTTATAATAAGTTACCACCATCCACAGTATCAAAACAAGTCACCTTAGTCATGTTATTATGTTAGGCTAGGTTCACACAACAACTTTTTTTTTTTTGTCAGTTTGACGGCCGTCTTTTTGGACATTCTGAATTTTGAGGTCAAATAACGTCTGTTATTTTGCAATGACGTCTATGATTTCCAAATGACTGACGTTATTCGGCCTCAAAATGATGGATGTCAATGACGGCCAAAAAAAAGAGACGTTAGTAGGTTGCCTTAGGTTGTTGTCATGCCTTCTATAATATAACTAATGTAATATCTTATATTCTTTATTCTACCCTGACATAGGATAATAGCACTGGGTTGTATACATTCACTTAGGCTGGGTTTTTTTAAACGGATAAAAAATGGATGGAAAAAACGGATGCATGTGTGTGCATCCGTTTTGATCAGTTTTTCCATAGAATTCCATTATGAAAACGGTTCTGTTTTTTGTAACCTACACAAAAACGTAGTCAACCTCATTTTTATGTCCGTTAAAAAAAAACGGATCCGTTTTGATCTGTTTTTTTTTTTTTTTTTTTTTTTAAATTACGGAATTCAATGGAAAACGCATCAAAACGGATGCACACACATGCATCCGTTTTTTCCAATCGTTTTGTATAAAACGGATGAAAAAAACGGATTGCAAAAACGTAGTGTGAACCCAGCCTTACACCTTTAACTTTCTCCTGTTTTAACTTAACGTCAGGAATTTCCTATACGCCTAATATCTATTTCGACAAACAATACAGCAGTGGGTTGGCGGGCACATTGCTACTAGCATGAGCCGAAGGGCATGAGGTCTGTGGCCGTTCTGGCATATTGGTATAGGGAATTAACAAGCGCTGATTTATTGAGCTTGTGCTTGTAGACTGGGACTGGGGGGGTTGGGGGGCTTCTTCTACAATCCTTGAAACAGCCCAGCTCGGGAACCTTCATTTAATGAATGTTTAAAGCAGGAACATGTGCACATATGGACCCCAGGATCATAATTTACAGTTTCCTGTCTCACACACTCAGCTTCATGCTGTGAGCGCCGCTTAGTTAATGAAACCAAATCCCGCTCAGAGTTTTTGGTTATTAGCACAGTTCTACCTCAAAGCAGCAGTCCTGGGCTGAGATTGCCTGAGTTTTCAATTTCAACAGTGTGTGTGGAGCTTGCCGAAATAATTTGACTTGGCATCTCTCCAGTGCTGATAAATTGGCCCGCGCTGCTGACTTCATGCTGTTCCAGTCTAGAGGCAGTTAAGTCAGTGTGGATTTTCACTGGTGGAATCCGGGGTGGGCGTTGGGGGCTTCTTGACGCTATAAGGCTGGGTTCACACTGTGTTTTTGCAATCCATTTAACGGATCCATTTTTTTTAAGGACAAATAAATAGTGTCAGCAATGTTTTTGTGTCCGTCAAAAAAAACGGATCCGTTTTGATCCGTTTTTTTAATAATGGAAGTCATTGGAAAAACGGATCAAAACGGATGCACACAACTGCATCCGTTTTTGCAATCCGTTTTTCATCCATTTAAAAAAAAACACAGATGAAAAAAAGGATTGCAAAAACGCAGTGTGAACCCAGCCTAATGTGGTTTGTGAAAACTCAGTACTTAAAGTAACCGGGAACATTTCGATGATAACATTAAGAGGGCTGAAAAGCAGCTAGTCGTACAAACACATTGGCCAACTGGCATCAATATACACATTGACGTGAAGAATTAGTGACAGTCAGTGTCTGATCCATTACAGATCTAAAACATCTCGTAATGAGGACCTGACAGCTGTCTAGCAGTCCCTGTAAAACATCGGTTTTAGGCTAGTAAGACCATGTAGGTGACATGATGGACGCCACTGTAAGGCCTACTTTATAGGCCTCTGTTGGTTTTGTACATTATAGGGGAGATTTATCAAACATGGTGTAAAGTGAAACTGGCTCAGTTGCCCCTAGCAACCAATCAGATTCCACTTTTTATTCCTCACAGACTCTTTGGAAAATGAAAGGTGGAATCTGATTGATTGCTAGGGGCAACTGAGCCAGTTTCTCTGTACACCAGTTTGATAAATCTCCTCCATCAATTTCCATTGACTTCTATTATAGAAAAGGATGAAAACACATCTGTTTTTTTTTAACATACACAAAAACGTGGTCGACCATATTTTTGTTTACGCTAAAAAAAAAAAAGTGGATGCTTTTTGATCCATTTTTTTTTTTATATAATGAAAGTCAATGAAAAAGCAAATTAAAATGGATGCACACAAATTTGCAAAAACGGTTTAAAGCGTAACTGTCATGTTTTTTTTTTTATTGCAGAAATCAGTAGTATAAGCGATTTTAAGAAACTCTGTAATAGGTTTCATCAGCCAAAAAAGCCTCTTTCTGTACTCAAGAAGCAATTGTGCATTATCAGGCAAACACGTCTTCATTACAGAGAAGCCAGTGAAGACGGGCTCTGCTCTCTCCATTGTAAGCCTATGAAGGGGGGAGGGGCCGAGGGAGCAGGAAGAGGTGACATGAAGGTCAGCTGTTTGTAGACTCTCTGGGCACCTAAAACGCTGGATTCTGGGGTCAGAAAGGTCAGTGCTTATCTATGAACTTACTGAGAGAAGATTGCAGGGTGTTGTGCTGTGCAGGACTGCTCCGTGCTCAGTCACTCCTAACAGCCCCTCCCCTCTCCATAGCCACATAATGGAGACAGAAATCCTGCTTCATTTGATGTGAGGGGGGAGGCTGGGAGATTGCTTTTCCAGTCCAGAAGGAAACTCTTTTAGTACATAAAACCTATTAGGGTATAAACCCACACACCGTATATGCAGCGTATTTACTGCTGCGATACGCAGCAAATACGCAGCAAATACGCAGCAAACACGCAGCAAATACGCAGCAGATTAGATCTAAATAACTGAACACAGCATCAAATCTGTACCAACAAATCTGCTGCGTATTTGCTGCGTATACCCTAAGGGTACAAACACACACACCGTATACGGTGCAAAAACGCAGCAAATACGCAACACATGTGAAGGTGAAGATTTGATGCTGTGTTCAGTTATTTAGATACAATCTGCTGCGTATTTGCTGCGTATTTGCTGCGTATCGCAGTAGTAAATACGCTGCATATACGGTGTGTGGGTTTGTACCCTTACAGAGTTTCTTAAAATCGCTTGTACTGTTGATATTTAATGTTTTCAGAAAAATGGCCCTGAAATGACAGTTACGCTTTAAGAAAAAACCTTGTGTGACCCCAGCCTAAAAGTGACAGAATAGAAGGCCTGACACAAGAGGTCAACAAAGGACTTTTAACACTCACTACATCTCCAATATGCCCCCCCCCCTCCCTGCTTCCTGAGCGTTAGCAAACTTTTTGCTGTTTGACTCAATGTAATTTTCTAGACTGTTGAACGTCTTGCAGATAAATTTCTGTATTGTAATTCCAGGCCCTTTAATTACAGAGATGTGTGCACTGCAATTACCTTTCCTCGATAACTCCAATGATGAAGGGCGAGGGAATAGTGGCCCAAAATGCTTTGATCCTTTTTTTTTTTTTTTTTTTTTTTGTCACTGTACGATTGTCAAACACACACAGTAAAAATGAAATATTACAGTAATAATTACTTTAATCTAGCTCTGGCTGTGACCTGAATAAGTCATTTTCCAATGTCTGCGGTTGAAATATGATGCGGAATTCTCTGAATTTTTAATACTACATTACATTGTCCCATTATTTCAGTGCAACAAAACAAAAAAAAAAAACCTAAAAACGGTGTTTGTCTCGAATTCTACAAGATATAAAACGCATGGACGGCTTAGAAAAGAGCAGCAATTTTATTAATGAATTTCCTAATGAACGCTCCGCTACTCCCATTGGGCGGCCTATTTCTATGCATGAACGGATTCTGCTGCATTACAGGAATAAAGAAGCAATTTTACAGGCATAATGAGAACATTGAGCGCACAAGAAATCATACCTTCAATTAATATTAGGCTGTTTTTCCACTGCTGTCCTGTTGTCTGGAGGATGGTACTAGTATGGTCTACTGGGAGAAAGAGAGAAAAAGAGGGCGATGGAATCTTCAAGGGTTTGCCTGGTGTTGGCAAAAATTATGTTTTTTTTTTTTTTAACAGTGATAGTGCCACTGTGGGCTGCATGGATTGTATCTGATATTACAGCTTAGCCCTATTCCCTAGCATGTAAATAAGATGAGTACTGTTTCTTGACAAAAGACTGGGTGTTAATAAAGAGACTCTGTCAGTAGGTTTATGCTGTCCTATCTCAGGGTAGCATAAAATAGTGACAGAGAAGCTGAACAGAATGATGTATCACTTACATTGTTTTGTGCAGCTGATTCAGAGATAACATGGACAATAATAGACTTCTCCATTATGTGCATGAGTTTAGTAGTCCTGGATATTCATGAGAAACAGAAAACTCCGCCCACCAGCTGCTGATTGGCAGTTATCTATCCATGCTGTTTATTGGTAGTTAACTGTCAATCAGCAGCTGGAGGGCGGGGGGAGGGGTGTGGCACAAATTCTATTCTCCTGCATATTAGGAGAACGGCTGAACAAAATGATAGAAGTAATACACCAATTTGTTCAGCATTTCTGACACTACTTTAGGCTGACCTCTTTTAAGGCGGCATAAACCTAGTGACAGATTCCCTTTAAACATAGAGTTGTGAATAGAGATGAGCAAAATTTACAAAAAGTGAGTTTGGCAGATTTGTCCTAACAAAACCTTAAACGAACTGCATTAAAACTGAAGACATTTCGTTCCAATGTTGCTGTTGGAAATGAAAAACGGCAGCATTGGTACGAAAACATGTTGTGCTAAGTAAATATACACAAAAGAGGCTGGTCCTGGAAAAAGCAATCAGCATACACAAGGGTTCGCATCTACGTAAAGTTAGCATATAGAAAACTACTTAATCCCCTAAAATAATATAATTTGGTAAATAATAGGCGGACAACGGGGGGGCTGGGGGCGGTGGAGTGCAGACAGATAAGTTTAGGCTCTTTTTTGTTTGTGGGCGACCGCCATATTTACAAACTCATTACAAAGTTTGCAATAAATTCGGTTCTATAAGAATCAAACTTTTTTTTAAAGTTTGTAACAAATCTGGGTTTGTAAAGTTCAGTTCGCTCATCTCTAGTTGTGAACTGTATAGAAATATCACACATTAGATAACATCATCAAGGCCTAAGGATGAGGCTTTACAATATATATATAATTATATAATATACAGTAATACCTCGGTTTTCGAACGCTTTGGAACTCGAACTGCTTGGTATTCCAACGAAAATTTACCCAGAAGTAGTGTTTGGAATTCGAACTTTGCTCTGTTTTCGAACGTTTTTCGAACGTTTTTGCGAGCGTGGATGGTGGGTTGTACCTGGCGAGTTAAGCAGTGGTGAGGCTTCACATACAGTACAGTGCTGTATAAGACTGCTGGAGTGCATATACAGTACAGTAGTAGTGCAGGCAGTGCACCACCATCTCCCATACATTACAGTGCTTGGATGGGGGGGACGCTATACAGTACAGGATGGGTAAGGAGTTGGTGACTACTGTACTATAATTGCTGGTTCTGATGAACATTTCTTATGTTTAATGTCCTGTAAAGTATAGTGCTATTCTGTACTGTAGTGATTATACTGAGCACTTATCAGTAATAAATGAGTATTGTAGGTAATTATTGGTGGCTGCTGGAACCAATTAATCACATTTACATTATTTCCTATGGGAAGACACTGCTCGGTTTTCAAACTGCTTGGTTCTCAAACTGCCTTCCGGAACCAATTAAGTTCGAGAACCGAGGTACCACTGTATTTATTTGTATAGTGCCAACAGATTCCGCAGCGCTTTACAGAACTGACACCTCTAGCAAGGTTGGTGCTGCCCTGAGTACTGAGTTGAACACATTCCCATTGGCTACACTAGGGGCGACTGTTGCTTCTTGCCATGTTTGTAATCCCATATTCCTAGGAGTGGCAGCTACACACATTTATTGTAGACATGTATTCTCTTGGAACGATGAAACGATTAACGATTTTGAAGTAACAATGTGTTTTTTATAACGGTCAGCATTTAGACGGAACGATATATCGTTTGGAAAAATCGTTATTGCAATCATTTTAAGACGATTTATTGTGAGACGTTTAATTGTTTTAAGACATTTTAATTGTGAGACGTTTTAATTGTGAGCCAATCTCACACATAGGGTGAATCGGTGAAAGACTGTTTACACAAAGCGATCTGCGAATTTTTAGCGAACGACCAACAACGATTTGAGAACATGTTAAAAGATCAAAATGAACGATTTCTCGCTCGTTGCTTGATTGTTCACTGTGTTTACACAAGCCGATTATCGCTCAAATGCGATCGTAGTTGCGAAAATTCGAACAATAATCGTTCCGTGTAAACGCACCATTAGATTTATCTTTTAAATGGGTTGGCTCACCACGGACAATCACTTCAATCTGTTCCCTGTGGATCTGGCTCCTGAGACCCATGACAAACCTATGATTTTACCAGGAAAAGATGTGTCCAGCTGTTCTAGAACATTGCAGCCATAATACATGAAGTCCACCGGAGAATGACATCCATATGTCCTTATGCCTATACTGTAGACAGGGATATGTAAGAGCAGTGTACATAGTAGATGTGCTATTTCTCATGTGTCCAGTGTTACCTTATCATCATTATTCATTATCTTTAATTACCGTGATCCGCCATCACACATCTGCACTGCCAGTAATAGCGCGGCCGTCTTCTTATGTGAAGAGCCTGTGGGTCCCCCCAGGCACCAGGCTCCCAGACATTTAGTATTCTATCCGGATACACATCTCAGACATTATTCTTACAGACATCACATAAAATAGGTTAGGAGCAAATAAAGTTAGACATTAGGAACAAAAAAAGAAAACATATACAAGTTTGGTCTTCTGTGATCTACTTTATTTACCTTAATCTATATGCCTTATAGTATGTAAGTTAATGTTACCTATTACAAATTCCCAGTCACTACCTTGCTAGGTTTACTTTTTATGGTCCTTTGTGTGATCAGTAGAGATGAGTGAACCTGCCGAAAGTTTGGATTTGCATAAACCTGAACGATCAGCATTTAAATCCTGCTGCCCTGAGAAGGTGAATGCAGCCCAAGGACTGCCTGGAAAACATGGATACATATTTGCATTATACAGTGGTACCTTGGTTTAAGAGTAACTTGGATTAAGAGTGTTTTGCAGGAAGAGCTCACAGTTTTTCAAATTGTAACTTGGATTAAGAGCATTGCTTTAGTTTAAGAGCTCTCTGTGCTGGGTGGAAAGGGGAGTGGGGGAGGGGCATGGAATGCACAGGGTGGTCTACAGCACTGTACTCTGACCCAGGAGGTCTCTCTCACCTTCCAAATCATGGCAGATCCACTTCAGGCTGGGGCTTGCATCAGGGGACAGGACTGTGGAGGTAACCTACTCATAGCTGGAGCCCCTCTCTCCCTGGACAGAGAGTGCTGCATGTATGTGGCCACATATGTCCTGCTCATTCTTTCATGCTCCCTGCAGTGTCTGTCAGCCCTCGTGTTTCCCATCCTCTCCATTCCTGCTATAATGTGCCTGCACACACACTCAGCCATTCACACTGCTGTATAGAAAAGTTTCTGTCACTGTCCTCCTGCACAGCTCTGTGATTCTCACTTCCTGATTGGTCCATGCTGAACACACCCCTTCCCCATTGCTGTCATGTGACCACACAGACCTCTGACAGCAGCCCTGCTCCTCTATTCTAGCCTGTTGTACTACGCTACTGCATTATAGGGATCTGTTGTTCCATCCTACAAACTGCTGATGTTTCTTCTGGTTTATGCACTTAGTATACATTATACACCACATGCTGATTGCTATACTGTACAGTAACTTATAATTTCACATATTCAGCTGTTTCTCATTGTTTGTTTCATCTGTTCTACATGTTATTCAGAAAAAAAAAATCATTATTTTTGGGGTGTGGAACCAATTGTCTACATTTTAATGATTTCTTATGGGAAAACTTGTTTTGGTTTAAGAGTGGATTACAAGCACGGTCCCGGAACGAATTATGCTCGTGATCCAAGGCACCAGTGTATACTGTAGTACAGGAGAGTTAAAGAGGTTGTCCAGGAATAAATGACTTTTCCGCCATCCAAGCGGGGGGGGGGGGGCGGGGTCCAACCTCTGAGCTCCCCCACCAATCTCCGTATCTGGCATCTGCTACTGTGTTATGAATAGAGCTGCGTTATAGAGTTGTGTTATGGAAATTTTGTTAACTGGAAATGGGATTTATTGGTTCCACTTTGCAATTCTTCTTAGTGAGTCTGCACAGAGTATCCGAGAGAAGCCACACTTTGAACCTCGTAACAAACATTGATATTATGCATCGAGCCTAAACAATAGACTTGTTTTCCTAAACAAAGAATTTGTCTATTTCCATCAATACTAAAGAATAACAACCCTCCTTGTTTTGTATATTTTTCATTGTATTCATTTCAATTCTTCCCCATATTATGAAAAGTAGGCTTTTTGTTTAAGCTTCTTCAACTGTGGCCTGTAAAGATACCATGTATTCCGGTATGAAGCGATAGGCATCGTGTAACAAAGGTCGGTCACTGGCACTCGTAAACAAGCGGCGTATTATGTTCCAAGAATGCCATGTAACACAGGAATAATAACAGGCACGATAAGCCTGAAAACTAGTGCTATTTGCCATTAAAATGCACTTTTATTTGAAATTTCGCTCAAATAGGATTAGAAAATGCCCTTAGTTTGGCACTCGGCAAAAGAATATTATAGTCATTCGCTTTGTACAAAGAGAATTTGTAAAGGCTTACTGCTGCTTGGCATAAGATATCTCAGCATGGCAGCCGGCCAACGTCTCTTACATGTGGCCTTCCAGCGCTGGCATTGACGCTCTGAAAACACTTGGTTGATGGAGCGTAGCCAATGGCAAAACGCCACGGCATCTTCCTAAGTCTGCCGCTCCACCCAGCCCTTTTGTATAACACACATTTGTACAGTAAACACTTTAAAAAATTTACATCTGTTTAAATTTGCCCATGTTCATAGAGCAATGTAGCCGACATTGTGCTGTGATATCACTAACTGTTGTCTGCAATACCTTTTTTTATTTGGATTAGTTAAGGCTATGTTTATATCACGTTTTTGTCCACACGTCGGGCTGCCATGCGCAGGACGGAGTCTTTATGTGACAACGTTCTGCTCATTTACCGGACGTACACGGCTTTTGTGCAGGACTCAAAAGCGTAGTCGACTACGCTTTTGAGTCCTGCACAAAAGCCGTGTACGTCCGGTAAATGAGCAGAACGTTGTCACATAATGACTCCATCCTGGTCACTTAAGGCAATGTGGCCGTCGGCCGCACATCGGGCTGCACGGCAGCATCCTTTTCTCACTGATTCCCGACGTGCAGCCCGACATGTGGACAAAAACGCGATATGAACATACCCTAAGGCCCTATTACATCAAGCGACTATCGTCCTTATTCGGCCCATTATCAGTCGTTAAGGCTGATAATCATTTGGTGTAATAGCTCCTGTTAAAAGGCAACGATCAGCTGACATACACAATGTTGGCTGATCCTTGTCTTTTAACATGTTGAAAGATTTTGGAACAATAACGACAGCCGTTGCTCCGTGCAACTGGAGCGGCAGGAGCAGGCCTCCGCTATCTCCTATGGGCTAAATATCGTCCGCTCTCTGTTGATGCGTGTAAGGGTACTATTACACCAAGCGATTTTTCCAAGGATTAACGATAAACAATCTGAAACGACCGCTATTGCAAACAACCTGAAATCGTTTGCCCAATTACACATAACAATGATCTTAGCTATCATCGTTCTTGCGGCCGTCTTGTCGCTATTGCGTTCGCTGATACTGCGAACGACCGAACGATGTCTTATTCCATGTGAACAATTTGCGAACGATCAACGATAAAAATAGGTCCAAACCCTATTAAACGACTAACGATTAGTCGTTGCTCATTTAATCGCTGTCTGCTATTACACTAAACGATTATCGTTCAAATGCGAACGATCTGACGATTTTCGAATGATAATCGTTCCGTGCAATAAGGCCCTAAGAGTGTCGGCAGCGATCGAGAACGAGGAACAAGCGAGCTCTTATCTGACAGCTCACTATCGGCTCGTGTAATAGGGGCAAAACTAGGTGACCAATTGAGCTTTATGACATTTCTCTATGAAAAACATAAAAAGTTGCATCTAATAACAGACTAGAAGCAACTAATATGGAAGAACCCTTGGAGACTCTTTAACCAATATTTTTTCAGCCAGACAGAAAAAGGACCGAGGCCCCTGTAATGCACCTGTTCAGATGGGCTTTAAACATTTCCAGCCTGGAGTGCCAGGAAGAGCATAATCTAGTGATGGATGAATATACACTTTTTTAATATTGCAGTTGTGGAAGGCTTTGTTTTTGAAGTACTACAGTCATGAAAGGTGGTATATTCTGCCTGCATCGGCTTAGGCTGGGTTCACACCTGGGTTGGAGGTATCTCTGCCCCAGGTTCTGTCCAAAATCCTGGAAAAAGTAATGCAGTAGTCTGTCTGGTGAAGTGCTGGGCACCATGCAGGAACCCTGACAGATCCCATTAAGGGTGCCTTCACACCTACCGGATCCGCAGCGGTTCTCACTTCTGCGGATTCGTAGCGAGAACCGCTGTGGATCCAGTACCATTCACCCCTATGATAGCACATATTCGCAGCGGGATTGACATCTCGTGGTGAATATGTGCTTTAACCCCCCGCTGTCCGTAGCCCATCCCCGGCCGCATCCTGCAGCCCGCCGCCGCCCGTATCCCCCCATCCCAGGCCGCATCCCCCCATCCCCGGCCGCATCCTGCAGCCCGCATCCCACATCCTGCAGCCCGCCCGCCGGCGCGGCTGCAGTGAGGCTCCCGGCTCTGGTCCCACTCAGATTAATTTAAACGATAATCGTTCTGCGTAATTGCAGGTAACGATCAAAAAATCATCCGTATGTTGTAGATTGTTGATTTAGGTCTGAACCTAAAATTATCGTTAATCGTTCGCTGTAATTCCACATTCCTTCGCTCAAGTTCCGCATTTTTTCACTATTCGTTCAGTGTTATTGCACATTGTTCATTGTTTTGCTGGGATCAGAAGGAGTAAACTATCGTAGTAACAATCGCAATAACGATAGTAGTAACGATCGTATCTAACGACCATTGTTCTGTGTGATATGGTGAACGATTTTAGGTTAACAATAAACAAACTCGTTTGCGATTGATTATCGCGAGTCGTTTATCGTTAAAAATCGCTCCGTGTAATAGGACCCTAAGAACAAGAAGGCTCATAATAAAGCTCCCACCAAACAGCAAAGACAATAGGAGCACTGGGGGTAGGGCTACCATCCCCAGCATGCCGATCCACCCCTTCTAATGATTATCAATAGAGGGGGCCGGCCGGGTGGTAGCCCCGCCCTTAGTGCTCCTGACAGCCTTACCTGGCAGGGGATTTCACAACAAACTGCATGAGAACGGTGCTGAGGATGAAGATAAGAGTCATTCCTTCATCCTCAGCGCCCTGTACTCAATAGGCCGTAACCTGCTGATAGTCCCCTTAAAGAGTAAGGCCTCATTCACACGTCTGTAGCGCAGTCCACATTTGCGGACCCGAAGCTACACACAGTGCTAGGATGTTTTTCCATAGTTGTGTGCGATAGTACAGCTCCATTCATAGGTGAAGGGTAATCTGTGCCGTCCTGTGCTAGGGCGGCTTGACACAGACCCCTAACACCTACAAACTGACTCCAATGTGCAGTTTTTGTATACTGAAGAGGAGTAACTTTGAGGAAACTTTGTCCGATTGAGGTGAGTTTGTACTGACTGGGTGATGCATGGTAAAAAGAGCTTATTATTGGCTGATTGTTGTCTTTTACCAAAGCTTAAAAATCATCTGCCGCCGACCGTGCATCACTCCTTGTGATGGTGATGACACTGCAAAGTAAAATAATAAAGATTATACTTACCATGCTCCCCAGTGTTTCCTGGTCAAAGCAGCCACTGCTGAACCTTCTGAAGCCATCTCTAAAGTCACAGGCTACTCAGCCAATCAGTGGCCACGGTGCTGTCCCATCTCAGCCTGTGATTGGCTTAGCCTTGCTGCACAATAATCCAGCCATTTAATAGGCTCTGTAAGCAAGTGCCGATCTAGTAGGACTCACGTAGGCCGGGTTCACACTGCGTTTTTTGCTATCAGTTTAACGTATACGTTTTATGGAAAAAACGGATGCAATTGTGTGTTATCCGTTTGGATCCGTTTTTCCATTGACCACAAAAGTGGCGTTGACTACGTTTTCTGTCCGTTAAAAGTAACCAAAATGCAGTGTGAACCCAGCCTTACTGTGTTAAAGGGGTACTCCGGCGGAAATCTTTTTCTTTCAAATCAACTGATTTCAGAAAGTTATATAGATTTGTAATTTACTTCTATTTAAAAATCTCAAGTCTTCCAGTACTTATCAGCTGCAGTATGTCCTGCAGGAAGTGGTGTATTCCTTTTCAGTCTGACACAGTGCTCTCTGCTGCCACCTCAATCTGAGGTCCTATTCACACAGTGGAAAACAGGTAGAAGTTCTGAACAGAATCCCCACAGTGGTCTCCGCTCGGAATCCGGCCTGCCTTAGTGTCTCAATGATAAGTATAGGGCGCCTCCGCTCTCTGCGGCTCTGCACTGAAAGAATTGACATGTCAATTCTTTGAGCAGAGAGGGGGGTGGCCATACTTAACAGTGAGCGCCATTTCAGGGATCTGGACCACGCTGTACATTCCTCTTGCTCTCTTAGTAAGGAAATCTTCTCCTTTGTTTTCCTAAGGGCCTAAGGGAAAAGCGAGAACTTATCTCCGGATTGCAAACACATCTTTTATTAGTACTGGATGGGATAAGCCCGGCAGGGATTGCCGTTGCTTTACAATCTCCTACGTCTCGGCAATCATTTTCCGAGTTGAATAATTACCGATAACGGATCGCCCATAATAGCTCGCATGGTAGTAGTGGATGCGAGAATATTGGTTACAAAAATAAGGCAATTATTCTAAGCCCTTGTGACATTAGTCACCAGACTACAATGACTTATCTGTCTTTTATTCTACGTCTCTTCCTGCTGTAGATAATTAGGTTATCAAGCCAGGCAATACAATGAATACCGTAGTTATCTTCCCACTGAGAAATCCGTCTGACATCCCTGCGTATCAATAGGAACAGTATATCACCGAAACTCCATGCAAATTATTATTATATGATGGAGACGGGGGAAGGGGTCCAGACTCTATATACTTACTATATACTTACTGACACTTTGGTGGTGACTTTGGTTTATCGGTTTTTATTCATGACTTATTCATGGGGGAGATTTATCAACCATGGTGTAAAGTGAAACTGGCTCAGTTGCCCCTAGCAACCAATCAGATTCCACCTTTCATTTTCCAAAGAGTCTGTGAGGAATGAAAGGTGGAGTCTGATTGGTTGCTAGGGGCAACTGAGCCAGTCTCACTTTACTTCATGTTTGATAAATCTCCTCCCATGTGTATAGTAATCAGTATAGACCAGGGATGGGGAACCTCCAGGCTGTCAGCTGTTGAAAAACTACAATTCCCATCATGCTTGGACAGCCGAAGCTTTAGCTGTCCAGGCATGATGGGAATTGTAGTTTGCAACAGCCTGAGGGCCAGAGATTCCCCATCCCTAGTATAGAGAATTCTTCTATGTGTCTGTTATGGAATATGTTACTATAATAAGTATTTCCTTATAATGCTAGCCCTTTAAGGGGTACTTTTTTATTCAAATAAAAAGATGTCAGAAAGCTATAAAGATTTGTTATTTATTTCTATTTAAAAATCCCCAGTACTTATCAGCTGCTTTATGTCCTGCGGGAAGTGGTGTATTCTTTCCAGTCTGATACAGTGTTCTCTGCTGCCTCCTCTGACAGGAATTGTTCGGAGCAGGAAAAGTTTTCTATGGGGATTTGCTACTGCTCTGGACAGTTCCTGACATGGACAGAGGTGGCAGCAGAGAGCACTGTGTCAGACTGGAAAGAATACACCACTTCCTATATATATACATATATTTGTAATTTATACTATGTAAAAATCTTAAGTCTTCTTATACTTATGCTTATCAGCTGCTGTATGTCCTGCAGGAAATGTTTTCAGTCTGACGTAGTGCTCCCTGCGGCCACCTCTGTCCGAGACAGGAATGGTCCAGAACAAGAAAGGTTTTGCTACTGCTCTGGACAGTTCCCGTCTCGGACAGAGGTGGCAGCAGAGAGCACTGTGTCAGACTGGAAAGAATACACCACTTCCTGTAGGACATACAGCAGCTGATAAGTATGTGAAGACTTGAGAGTTTTAAATAGAAGTAAATTAGAAATATATATATATATATATATATATATATATTTATATATATATCTTTCTGAAACCAGTTTTTGCTGAACAACCCCTTTAAAAACAGGTTAGAAAACTGATTGGCAATGTGTTGTATGTACACAAGAAGAACCTTTAAGGCTGAGGCACAAAGTGGTGCAGTATTATGTGTGTGCACAGTGACTTGACTTATTTCATTTTGCTGTATCATTCTTAGGCAGCGTTCACATTGAATTAATATTTTTTTGCCTAGGATACTTCAGTTACCATCAAATAGGTATTCATGATGCAGCTTACATAGAGCTGGTAGGATGAGGCAAAGGTCTGTATTAGACGGCCCGATGAGCGGGGTAAGTGATCACAGATCTGCTACATCCATGCTTGCTGACAGAGCCTATTAGACGGCTTTATGGCTGCACAGATATCTTTAGCAATGTCTGTGCAGTTCTTGCTTTAAAGGGGGACTCAGTAGTGTCTGTACATAATGTGGCAATCTCTCCAATGGACATTGTGAAGGCCCAGGTGCTGTGTATACAGACACTGCACTGCCACAGTATATACAGACACTGGCATCTCTTCTCTCCAGTGGGATAAGTCCTATCAGTAGCGTATTATTTATTCATGTAACCTCTGCTCATTTAGGGCTAAGTAGCCAAGTGGGGGATTCAATTCAGTGATTGACAATAATCTGTGTATATGTCCGCATACAGAAGAGCTGCCAATCAACAGGTAGAACCGCCCACTTGACTGTTAAGCTCAGAATGGGCAAAACAGTTAAGGTATACTGGAATTTTTCCCACCAAACTATATATCTATCTGCTCAGCTCCCCCTGTTCTATATGATGACTTAAGATTGGACTTAAAGGAGAAGATTTTTATTAAAATGTTGTGTTGCCAATGTACACTTATTACAGGAAATGCTTATAAAGTGCTTTTTCCCTGCACTTACTACTGCATCAAGGCTTCACTTCCTGGATAACATGCTGATGTCACCTCCTGGATAACATGGTGATGTCACTTCCTGGATAACATAGTGATGTCACTTCCTGGATAACATAGTGATGGCAGAGTGCCCTGTGTCCCTCAGTGTCCCCCTGCCATTATCCTCTCCAGTAGCCACAGCCAGCACAGCTCTGGGAGTCGGGTCTTGACATTTTATCCAGTCGGGTTGTGACCATTTTATCCAGGAAGTGACATCACCATGTTATCCAGGAAGTGACATCACCATGTTATCCAGGAAGTGACATCACCATGTTATCCAGGAAGTGAAGCCTTGATGCAGTAGTAAGTGCAGGGAAAAAGCACTTTATAAGCATTTCTGGTAATAAGTGTATATTGATAACTTGTATAACTTTTGGGGGGCAATAGAATCCTTTAATAAAAAGTTTTGCCGTACTTCTTTATTTTCAGCAATTTTCAACATGTCTCACTTTGCAAGAGATCTGCCTTTGCTTCGGATCTTCAGTACTTGTTTGTCTTCTAGGTTTGTATTGTAGAAGTTGATGGTACAGCCATTCTAGCCATTACAGCACAGGAGATGATTGTATTGATCAGGTAGCGGATGGGGCTCATGATGCACTCGACAGAAAACATTGGTTTCCGATCACTGTGACACCATTATAGACCATCAGACCTCTGTGATTTTCTGAAGCCCAAGTGATCTCCTGGCCTGTAGAGAGTTCCTGTGGGCAAAGCTCCAGATGCAGGATGCCTTTGTCCTGAGGTTAGCATACAGTGGTGGTCAGTGGGTAACCATGAAATAGTAGACAGTGGAGGAAACACATTTACCCACATACAAAATAATACTGGCGCCTTCCAAAAGCACCAAAGAGGAACTTCAACTAAATATTTTTTCTTTCAAATCAACCTGTGTCAGAAAGTTAAAGGGATATGTAAATTACTTATTATTAAATATCTCCAGTCTTCCAGTACTTATCAGGTGCTGTATCTCCTGCAGGAAGTGGTCTGACACAGTGCTCTCTGCTGCCACCTCTTCTCATGTCAGGAACTGTCCAGAGCGGGAGAGGTTTTCTATGGGAATTTGCTACTGCTCTGGGCAGTTCTTGACATGGACAGAGATGGCAGCAGAGAGCACTGTGTCAGACCACTTCCTGCAGGAGATACAGCAGCTGATAAGTACTGGAAGACTGGAGATTTTTAAATAGAAGTAAGTTACAAATCTGTATAAGTTTCTACCACCAGTCGATTTGACAGAAATGTTTTTTTCAACGGAGTTACCCTTTAATGCGCCTGTTTCTGACAGTATTGCTACACTAGGCTTTGCCCTCACATTGGCATATTACATTGCTGGAGTCGTACAAGGTGTGATATAAAGCAGCATAGTGTCCATGGTTTCCAAATGATGAATTGCAGCTTATAAATTCTACTCGGTAGATGATAGTAACAAATGTATACTGGGATATCATTCACAAATATGAATGTAAAGGTTTGTAGAGGTTCTCCATACTGGAGGTATGAGTGATAAAGTAGTAGTCATAGGGCACTATTTCATGGAATGATAATCGGACGAATCGGACAGCCGTTTATCACTCCGTGTAATAAACACAACAATCAGCCAATAACAATAATCATTAGCTTATCGTTGATATAGGTTTGGACCTATAATTGTCGGGCGCCGACCGTTCATCGCTACGTGTAATAGCAGTGCGCGGCCGGCGGCTGACGAAATGCAAAGTGCATACATTACCTATCCATGCTGCAGGGCTCCTATTGCCGTACGCTTCTCCCTGGGTCCCGCACGCTACAGCTTCAGAGCGGCCTGTCTTAGCTGACAGGCCACTCAGCTAATCACTGGCCGGGACTACCGCGGCCAGTGATTGGCTGAGGGCCTGTCAGCTGACAGACCGCTCTGAAGCTGGAGCGTGTGGGACCCGGGGAGAAGCGTACGACAAGAGGAGCCCTGCAGCCTGGACAGGTAATGTATGCAGTTTAAGCAAGGGCTGCAAGGACATCGGTAACGATGTCCCTGCAGCCCTTGTTAAACGATTATCGGGCCGTGTACTAGGCCCAGTAAACGAGCACCGATCTAGCAGATCGGCACTCATTTACAGTTAGTTTTGGGCCATGTAATACCACCCATAGGGCCGACATATTTTTTGTTTTCTTGACTGTTTTTTTTATTTAATTCTATTTTCAGCTACAGAAAAGATGGATACTTCCCCTGTACAGAATTTATTTCAGTGGTTTAAAGGGTATTTTTTGCCTTCTAGAATTGTTACAGTACAAGAGAAAAAAGCTTTAGTTCCTATAAAAGAGAAGGAAGTGAGACGTTTCATGTCCCCTTATAGTTACAGAAGTGACTCTCCCCCTGTTGTTTATCCCCTTGCTCTCTTTACAAGCCGTGTTTCCCTTTGCTCCTTCTCATCAGCTGTAAGGATACGACATCCAGAACTTGTGCGGAGTCTCTCGGGCCCATGATGTCCAAATATAAAGGGGGTTTGGAGACCTAACATGGACCTCCTACTCAATAATTAAATACTTTGTACACGCTTTACAACCAGCGAGCCGAATAACAAAGGGAAAAGAGGAAAACAAGGTCTCTGCATCATAAAATATTGAGCAGCAAGTAAATGTAAAGTAAATGTACTGAGGTATGGAGATATTAAAATCAATGAGGTATAGTAACATGGACAGAACCTAACATGCTGGTGTATGTATGATGGAAAGACCAGTCTGTCTATATAAATATATAAATTACTGGGCATAAATGATAAAAGATATCTCCATCAGTGAACTGATACATACTGTATGCTGTACCTAGCCAGAATCCTGATCCACACTGATGAGGGGCTACACCCCGAAACAGCTGTCTGTGGATGGATACCTGGCCTTGGTTTTTCCCTTGTCATTACACTGGCTTATAGGGAGGGATATCTAGCTAGTCCTGTGTTTCGAGACTCTTAAATGAGGCTCCACATGCTCTTCTTTTGCATACTCATGTTTCCCAGGGAGCAATGCACCTTGGATTTCACTGCATCGAGTGCTTTAACCGGCAGGCGGCAGTGTTATCTTTGGCTGGTCTCCCTGAGATCAGTGATCTGTTTCTCTTATGACTCTACTAGACATTGCTCCCACCTATCCTGAATCCTGATCCACACTGATGAGGGGCAACACCCTGAAACAGCTGTCCGTGGATGGATACCTGGCCTTGGTTTTTCCCTTGTGATTACATTGACTTATAGGGCCACTTAATACGTCGGTTTCCCTACAGGAGCCACCCCTTGGCTGGGTCCTTCCCGGAGTAATATCTGGCTAGTCCTGTGTTTCGAGACTCTTAAATGAAGCTCCACGGGCTCTTTTTCATATTCTTGTTTCCCAGGGAGCAATGCACCTAGGATTTCACTGCATTGAGCACTTTATCCAGCAGCTGGCGGTGTTTTCGTTTTGGCTGGTCTCCCTGAGATCAGCGATATGTTTCTCTTATACTGTATGCTGGCCGCTTCTATTCAAAACCAACCGACTGCTATGAGGGAATATACTAGTGCTGCGACCCAAGTGTGACCAGTAGATGATGGTAACAAATATACTATAGAGGAAGCAGTAATCCCTAAAATATAAGTGTGCAAAAAAAAATACTGATGTCAGTCACAATAAAGACAGTTTAATATAGTCATACATCCTAAACAACAAAGACTTTCCGTGTGTTACTTTTAATGTGACTGTGATGGTCTAGAATAGTCTAGCACAGTGCTTCTCAAACTTTTTCCTCTGGAGCCTCACCCAACAGACAAAATGATGCCTGGG
Organism: Dendropsophus ebraccatus; assembly: GCF_027789765.1. Classification (NCBI taxonomy): domain Eukaryota; kingdom Metazoa; phylum Chordata; class Amphibia; order Anura; family Hylidae; genus Dendropsophus; species Dendropsophus ebraccatus. Next base: position 27,668,852 of record NC_091456.1, read on the forward strand.
CCTCACCAAATTGACCAAGAGGGTGCTAGAGCCTCACCATCTATGGTAGAAGTCCATGCAAGTATAAAAACTATTGCTCAGTCTACTCTCCATTTGTCTCCTAATCTCTGTATAATATAAAATAAGTATAAAATGAGTCAATAATGTTCCTAAAGTAGAGATTGTTGGAGTCCGGGAAAGGATTGTGCAGCTTGTGGTCACTTTTGTCAGAACTGCCTCCTCAGATGGGCCTCACCAGCAACTAGGGGGCGCCTCACTGGTGAGGCCCGCCTCACAGTTTGAGAAGCACTGGTCTAGCACACCAGCGGAGAAAAAATCAAACCAACTGATTTCATAAAGTTATCTTGATTTGTAATTTACTGTCTAAAAATTAATTCATCCAGTACTTATCAGCTGCTGTATGTCCTGCAGGAAGTGGTGTAGTCTCTCCAGCCTAACAAAGTGCTCTCTGCTGTCACATCTGTGCAGAGTTGTAGCAAATTCCCATAGAAAACCTTTTCTGCTCTGGACAGTTCCTGACATGGGCAGAGGTGGCAGCAGAGAGCACTGTGTCAGACTGGAAAGAATACACCACTTCCTGCAGGACATACAGCAACTGATAAGTACTGGGAGACAAGATTTTTAGAGAGATGTAAATTACAAATCTGTATAACTTTCTGACACCAGTTGATTTGAAAGTATCCCTTTACTTCTGAACTATCTAATCCCAGTGTTGCCTGATATACTTATATGCAGACGCTAGACTAGATGCTTGAGGACTAACTTGAAGGGAAAAAAATTCACTGGAGCAACCCTTTAAAGGAGTTGTCCAGCGAAAATCTTTTTCTTTTAAATCAACTGGTGGCAAAAAGTTATATAGATTTGTAATTTACTTCTAGTAAAAAATCTCGTCTTCCAATACTTATTAGCTGCTGTATGTCCTGCAGGAAATGTTGTTTTATTTTCAGTCTGACAGTGCTTTCTGCTGACATCTGTGGCCGAGACAGGAACTGTCCGGAGCAGGAGAGGTTTTCTATCGGGATTCATATCAAACCAAGACAAAGTTCCTGTCTCGGCCAGAGATGGCAGCAGAGAGCACTGTCAGACTGAGAATAAAACAACATTTCCTGCAGGACATACAGCAGCTAATAAGTATTGGAAGACGAGATTTTTTAATAGAAGTAAATTGCACATCTATATAACTTTCTGATACCAGTTGATAAGAAAGAAAAAGATTTTCACTGGACAACTCCTTTAAAGTGACACTGTCACCCCTTTTGCATTTTGACTGCTCTCCACAGGTGTAAAGGGTAAATGTTACAGCTTTCATTACTTATTTTATATCACACCTCATGGTGCTTGTTCTGGTAAAAAGTCGTTTTTATCACCTGTGGATTGTTATATGTGGGCGGGGCTTTGCGGCCTATGTGCCACATCGCTCCGCCCCTAGCGCCACTTAGCCCCACCTCCCTCTGTGACGTTATTGCTGCATAGGCCCTGCCCCCTCAGCAGACATTGAAAGGGCCAGCCTAAAGCTCTACGCCCCACCCCCCTAGATTGTCCTACACCTATGGCCGCTGAGGGGGCGGGTCTATGCTGGATGATGTCACAGAGGGAGGCGGGGCTAAGTGGCGCTAGGGGATAAAAACGACTTTTTACCAGAACAAGCACCATGAGGTGTGATATAAAATAAGTAAAGAAAGCTGTAACATTTACCCTTTACACCTGTGGAGAGCAGTCAAAATGCAAAGAGGGGGTGACATTGTCACTTTAAGCCCACAAACAAACCTTGCAAACTGTTGTGTTACCAAATGTAATATGTCAGTCGATAAAGGGTCCAAGATTGAGCCTCTCACATTATTATATGACCACGTTATTATATGACCCGCATTACCATGCACCATCCGCTTCTACACAGTTTTATAGGCTAAAAAAAAAAAAAAAAAAAAGTTGAAAGTGAATAAATATTGGAAACTTTCCCTGGTTCCATGAAGAATGTTTTCAGCGTTCCCATTCTAATTGATAGTGTGCAGCGGGGCACATAATATTTCAGCAGCAGCACAGCTGATAAATAGAAAAGTGTTCATGTTACAGACAGCATTTTTATGACCCATAGAGGGTATTTGTTAAATGATTACATCACGGTAATCCATTCTAGTCTAATCGCTCTGAATTTAGCCGTACAGAACTCACCTTTCATCGATTAGAAAAAAGCCTACATGAGCAAGCTGCTGCAACTTGCATCTCACACCCATAAATCATCGCTGAACCTATTCAACATGGATGAAGCCAAATCTAATCACTATGAGAAATTGTTTCCAAACCATCACTTGACAAAGTCGATAAAAAGGTGGAACAGATCCTTCATTTTTTTTTTGTATTCACATTATATATATATCTTTTTTTATTAAAATCTCATATTAGGATGTTTTTTGGTTTTTTTTGGGAGTTCTGTATTTCTTCTTTATTTGAACTTTTGGATGAACTTTATTTTTGGCCGTCCAGACAGTCCTAGACATTGCCCCCAAATATTTCTACCACCATCTTTAAAGAGCATGTACTATCAGGTACACTCTCTTTAAAATTACACATGAATCGAACGGCACCAGCACGGGGAAGCCGGTGCCACGGCCCTTTTTTTTTTTGGTTTCCGCGTATGGCGCTGCTCTGTTCATGGTTACTGGGCCGGGGGTGAAGCGCTGGAGGCAGGCTGGCCCGCCCTCAGTGTGAGGAAACCCCCGCCCCTCCATGACGCGGCTCCATTGTTTCTAATCTCCATTGATTTTAATGGAGCCACGTCATGGAGGCCTGCCTCCAGTGCTTTACCCCCGGCCATTTAGGCCTAAGATGTGAGGCATGACAGTAGCTGTTCATTCTTGGTTCCTACTGATGTTTGAACCGGGTGTTTACAGGTGTTACAAGTTTTTGAAAAAAAGATGGCATATTAGTTAAAGGGGTTTGCTGATTAAAACTTACTTGTTACTTACTTGGACAAGTATAACATAGTGGGGGGCTCCAACCTCGGTGCCCCCTGGGGATCTCTAAATCAGCTCACCAGCTCCATTTTTATGAATGGAGCCATGGTCAGCTGTGGCATTCTCTGTGGAGCTGCTGGAGAAACTGAGTACAGCACTCGACTCATTCCGCTGGCTCCATAGAGAATCAATGTAGCCATGGGTCAACACGTGAGCCTCAGCTCCATTCATTCTCTGTGGAGCTGCTGGAGAGACTTAAAGGAGAAGTCCGGAGAAAATTTTTATTAAAGTATTGTATATCCCCCCCAAAAGTTATACAAATTACCAATATACACTTATTACGGGAAATCCTTATAAAGTGCTTTTTTCCCTGCACTTACTACTGCATCAAGGCTTCACTTCCTGGATAACATGGTGATGTCACTTCCTGGATAACATGGTGATGTCACTTCCTGGATAACATGGTGATGTCACTTCCTGGATAACATGGTGATGTCACTTCCTGGATAACATGGTGATGTCACTTCCTGAATAACATGGTGATGTCACGACCCGACTCACAGAACTGTGCGGGCTGTGGCTGCTGGAGAGGATGATGGCAGGGGGACACAGGGCACTGGAGGGACACTGAGCATCCCCCTGCCATCATCCTCTCCAGCAGCCAAAGGATCTAGAGATCCTCAGGGGGCACGAAGGTCTGACCCCTCCCAATCTCACACTTGTCTTCTATTCTGTGAATAGGGGACAAGTAACTTTAAATCAGAAAAACCCCTTTAAAACAAAATGACTGTTTTCATTACCGCTATCTATTCCTAAACTAAATATTGAAGGGATTTGCATATATTCCTTTTGTGCTTAATAATTGTAATTATCATTGTGGATGATGATAGGCAGCATTAGGTTCCCTTTAATTGTAGTCATTTACCTCGTTCCACTTCAGATCACCGTACGCGTTCCCACATTATGTGACGGACATGGTGAACAGCAATCTTTTTATTAGAGCAGATCATCATAACCATCAATCTCGGTGCAGGACCAATTAACCCTTCTACCACTAGAAGTTAATTGAATACAAGTGCGCTTTAGAGTTCTACGAAACACAGACGGCATTAAGAGAAACACATGTGCTCTGGTATAATGAGGTGTCAGCCTGCGTGACATATCTACAGCTCGCAGCCAACAACAACATACTGGAACTGGACAAAGCTATCTTGTGAGCACTAACTTGGAAAGGTTAGAAAGTTGCTGTGCTTAATCCAAGCTCTGGAGAGAGTTTAGTGGGAAAAGACCAAATGCAGATCAAGCAGTCGGATGAGAAAAATAACACCCCCGGGCTATTCCTGTCTTAGGAGTTTGGGAATTGCACAGTGTGAATAGTCGTCTGTCTGGGTTAAAACCCATCGCTGGTTCTTACTGCACCCCCGGAACGTGCTGGAAGTACTTTTTGAGTATGAGGTTTGTATTGCTGCCAGACTAACTGGCTCTCACTTGTGATGTCATGATCCACGCCGGACAATTACAAACAGATTGTACATGCTTAAGAAAAAAGAAAATTGATTTCTGAGGTTTTTTTTTTTAATAACATTTTATTTTTATTTTTGGTACCTTGGTTTAGAAGTTACTTGGTTTAAGAGCGTTTTGGTTTAAGAGCTCCCAGTTTTTCAAAATTGTGACTTGGTTTAAGAGCATTGCTTTGGTTTAAGAGCTCCCTGTACTGGGTGGGAGGGGGAGTGGGGGAGAGGCATGGTCTGCATAGCGGGGTCTACAGCACTGTACTCTGACCCAGGAAGTCTCCCTCACCTTCCAAATCATAGCAGATCCATTTCAGGCTGGGGCTTACATCAGGGGACAGGACTGTGGAGGTAACCTCTCCATAGCTGTAACCCCTCTCTCCCCGGACAGAGAGCGCTGCTATACTGTGCCCACATCTGCCCTGCTCATTCCTTCATGCTCCCTGCAGTCTCTGTCCGCCCTTGTGTTTCCCATCCTCTCCATTACTGTACAGTAACTTATAATATCACATATTCTGCTGTTTCTGAATGTTTGTTTCATTTGTTTTTCATATTATTCAGAATAATAAATCATTCTTTTTGGGGTGTGGAACCAATTGTCTGCATTTCTATGATTTCTTATGGGAAAATTTGCTTTGGTTTAAGAGTGATTTGGATTACAAGTGCAGTCTCGGAATGAATTATGCTCCTAATCCAAGGCACCACTGTATTATGTTTTATTTGCATTTTATAAATAATGGATTTGTGAGTTTTAATGTTTTTGTTTTGAACTGCTGTACTACATACAGTAGTGTCTGACCTCCATGTTTATGTGTAGAGAAATCTGAACGACTTTCCCTTATTTCAGCTGGGACTAGCGACTTAATGGGGTACTACAATGGGAGAAAAAAAAACTTCCAAATGAACTGATTTCAAAAAGTTATATAGATTTGCAATATACTTCTGTTTAAAATTCTCAAGTCTTCCAGTACTTATTAGCTGCTATATGTCCTGCAGGAAGTGGTGTTCTCTTCTCAGTCTGACACTAGGCTCTCCGCTGCTACCTCTGTAATTGATATGAACTGTCCAGAGCAGGCGCAAATCCTTATAGAAAACTTCTTCTTCTTAGGACAGTTCCTGACAGGACAGATGTGGCAGCAGAGGATGTCCTGCAGGACATACAGCAGCTGATAGGTATGGGAAGACTTGTAATTTTTAAATAGAAGTTAATTACCACTCTATATAACTTTTTGACACTAGTCGATTTGAAAGGAAAAAAATGTCATCGGAGTACCCCTTTAAAGGGAATCAACAGGTTAGATAAGCTAACAGGACATGGCTCAGTAAGCCTGAGAATATCTTTATTATATCCATGCAGTGTGTCATTATGGTAAACAGTAAACTTGTATCAATATGTAATAGGGTGCTTGGTGCACTGGAGGGGGTCCTTTTTCTGTCAGTGCACCAATCTGCACACAGACTTCTATAGACTAGTGATGTGGAAAGGGGAAGGGGGGGGGGGGGGGGCTGAGAGGCGACTTGCAACAGCCCACCGCCACCAATAAGTTGTTTAAATAGGCTTCATGTTTGGGCAACTGCTGTAGCCTCTACTATGGTTCTATATTATGTATACTACAAGGCTACTATTTGATCGCTTTTTATTAAAAGAAAACCAGCAATTCTGGTGATTATTTCCTCCGTTTTTTTATTTGCGCCATTCACCGTGCAGGAACAGTATTATATTTTGATCAGACTATTCTGCATACTACAATACTAAACATGTTCTTTTTTTCTTTTTTTGTATTTTTATTTGAAAAATGGCAAAGGGGGTGACTTCAGCTTTTATTGAGGGAGGGGCTTTGCAATGTTTTTGAAAACTTTTTTTTAACACTTTTTAAGTCCCCCCTATCGGACATATATAAGCAATCATTAGATTGCATATACGTATTGGTTAATGCTGTTGTATAACATGACATTGATCATTGAGATCAGCGCTCTGCTTGTAATGTCTCCCTGAGGCCTGAGGCAGACTTCAGATGCAGATCGCTGATCGAACAGTTCAGAAGTAAATATTCTTTCCCCATCTGACAAGGAAACTGATCAGGACTGCGGGCTGGTGCTGATCACAATGAAACAGCCGCACACACATTAAAACCCATTAACGCCAGGAATGTATATAGACTTTGCTACTGCACAGGGAATCAGCAGTAGGAACGTATATAGCCATATGGCTTATGTGAAGGGGTTAAGGGAGAAGTTCGGCTTTTTTTAAAATCTGGCAGATGACAAGGTTAGGGAGGATTTTGATCAGGAGTTTAAACTTACCTCTCCGGTACCTGCAGAGAGCAGCGGGACCGGCCTCAAGTCCTTCACTGGGCTCCGGGATCTCCGGTACTGACACATCATGACCTGTTTGATGGAATGGCTGCTCAGCCAGTCAGTGACTTGGGCAGGACACTGCTCCAGTCACGGATTGGCTGACCGGCCAGTCCATCAGCCGGGATAAGCCTTTAATCCAGGGCTGTGGAGTCGGTAAGCCGCAGCTCCGACTCCAACTCCGACTCCTGAATTTTATCAGGACAGACTCCAACTACCGACTCCTGAATTTTATCGGGACCGACTCCGACTCCTGCTCCTTCATAAATGGCCAGTCATATACCAGGGGAGTAATTTATCACACTGTCTCAGCAGCTTCTCCCTTATGTCCTACATGATCCTGGTGCAACTTCTGAGTGAATAAAGGAATACTGTATATAAAGCAGCTTCTCCTGTGTGTGCAGAGGATTCAGCCAGTCTCCAGCCTCCATGTCCTGAACTACTCACAACTAGACTAGATGGAGCAGGTGGTTTTTCCTGCTGACAATCTTCTATGTTTCTAACTATTCACCATACACAAATAAACACTGCTAATGCTGCCAAATTCCTGTGATACAGAGGGGTCAGCCATACTGATAGAGAGGGGTCACACATAGTGATGTTGAGGGTCGCTGTGGGGGCAAGCAATAGCACACACACACACACACACAGCCTGCTGCAGCCATAGCGCACACACACAGCCTTCTGCAGCCATAGCATACACACACAGCCTGCTGCAGCCATAGCACACATACATACATGCATACATACACACACACACAGCCTGCTTCAGCCATAGCACACACACACACACAGCTGCTGCCATAGAACACTGAAGAAAAACACACAATCTTCTCCCAGAGAGGAAACACCACACTGAGAACAGAGGTTACTGCTACACTACTTATGTCTCCTCCTCCTCCTCTATATTACACAGGATATCTTCATATTACACTGCTGCTCATATACAGTCATCCAGCATCCAGGAAGAGACCAGCTTAGATCTCCCCCCACACAATGGACTCTTCCAGCTTAGAAACAAACTGCCAAACAGTGGCTGACTACTTTTCCCCGACTTTCCCTATCTAATAGGGCCAATGTCCTATTAGAATGTTGCTCATAAAATATATTGATGAGCAAAACTTATAAAATTCATATCAAAACTCAATTCTAAATTTTTTAAAGATTTTTTTAAAGCTGGAGTCGGAGTCGGTACATTTTTTTCCGACTCCAACTCAGACTCCAGCCAAAACTAGCTCCGACTCCGACTCCACAGCCCTGCTTTCATCACAACTCGGGGGAAAATGCCTTTCCGGCAGGGGTCCCGGAGAGAGGTAAGTTTATACTCCTGATCAGATTCTCCCCTGGCAGATTTTACAAATGGCTGGACTTCTCCTTTAACTATATAAAAAATATACAAAAACACAGAAAAATGCAACAGCTCACCGCAATGGCAAGATACAGACCCACTACAGACATAAAAATTGCTAAAAACAGCCCCCCAACTGCAAAAAAAAAATCTCCACAAAAATAATGAGGCTCTTGGTTACCATTTGCAAACAGTGTAAACCACCCCACCACAATAGGGTGGCCTCAAGCTCGGGGTGGACCCTACACTGTACTATGGCCTCTCCATGGCATGTAATACGCTATGCTCTGGGCATACAAGCTCCATCTTATACCGGCAAAAGTAATTACACCACCTGGGTGGGATGGGTGGAGTGCACGACCAAGTAGAGGCAGCCACTCCCCCCATCTGGAACACAGAAAAAAAGACAAATTTGGTCAGCTCTCCTAGAACACCATTCACTAGGCAGGAGCACGTCGCTATAGCTGAAATGGCAAACACACAAAAATACAACAGTTCACAGCAATGGCAAGATACAGACCGGCTACAGACATGAAAATAGTTAAAAGCAGCCCCCCCCCCCCCCAACTGCTAAAAAAATTCCCACAAAAGTAATGAGGCTCTTGGTTACCGTTTGCAAACAGTGTAAACCACCCCACCACGATAATTTTGGTCACCCATGAAGGTTTAAAAGACTGGCTATAGGATGAGCATATATGGTGTCATATGGTGCCTTCACACACACTGGATCTGCTACGGATTTTAGGCTGCGGATTCGCATCGAAATCCGCTGCGAATCCAGTGTCAGTGCATCCCTATGAGAATATATACTCGCAGCGGGATTAATAGCCCACTGCAAGTATGTAAGTTAATCCCCCGGCGGTCGGAGCATACATCACCTGCTCCCCGCTACAGCTTGCTTCAGGGGTTCCCAGCATCTGCTCCTCCCGCTCAATGCGCTACCTCGTCGCATCCACTGATCCACTGGCTAAGCGGGACGAGCAGATGCCGCTGCGAGTATGTATTCTCATAGGGATGCACTGACACTGGATCCGCAGCGGATTTCGCTGTGAATCCGCAGTGTGAAATCCGCTGAGGATCCGGTGTGTGTGTAGGCACCCTTATAAAGAGTTAACCAGTGCCAGGCTGAAAGCTAAATGATCAGAACAATAATATATAGGGCCTAATATTCTGAAAAGATATAAGATGTCATTAACCCGCTATTCTTTATCAGTTCAGCAATGGTGCAGGAACAATGCAGTGAGAAAGCTTCACCGCTGAGTACGTTAGGGAGATCTGAGACCTCTATTTTTGTTTTCATCCTCGTGTATTGACAACACTATTGCTTTTTGTCTTTCTGTAATGTAGCTTGCCGGAATGATTGGACTCCATCAATGACAATTAACCTAATAGCTAAGTAATGACTTTCCTACAGAAAAGTAGAAGAACCTCTCGTAGCCGCCGCATTACATCAGAGGCCGATTGCTGATTAAAGTTCTACCCTTTGGGTGTTTTTTTGCCAAGGAACAAAAAGCCTCTTGTGCTATTACTTATCAAAGGAACTCCATATAATCCATTTGCTTATTTTCTGAGAAGGACCAGGATGTGCTTTCCTTGTACTCAGAATCAGGATCTGCGGGGAAAAAATTGGACAGTAGAGAACTGCAGAACTAGTCAGTCTAAATTTTTCTACCAGATGGGTTGTTAATGTGAATACATTCTTTGTCCCTTTAAATGTAAGAACATGCTGGATGTTATACATCCACTGTAAGACGTAAACAAGTGAAAAGTATGCCCCATATAAACTTTTATTGGTCTGAAATCTTTGATTTCTGGAAAGATCTTAAAGGGTATTCCAATTGCAACTAACATAGTTAAACCTGTAGGATTCAAACATATTGAGAAAAAAATGGTTCTTTCTTAAAGGAGAAGTCCAGCCAAAACTATTTTTTAATATGTTATTACTTATGGAAAGTTAGACAAATTTGTAATGTACATTAATTATGGGAAATGCACATATAGGGCTATTTCCCTTAATTTAGTAGATCAGGGAGACTTCAGATTCTCTAAAAAAAAAACGTGACGTCACGAACCGGGGGTGTAATTACAATGGAATGTCCAGCAGGGGCGCACTATATATAGAAGTCAATGAGTACCATTGACTTCTATATATAGTGCGCCCCTGCTGGACAATCTATTGGAATTACAATGGATGTGTATGAGTGTCCTTGCTCCCCAAAGGGCACCGAACAGGGAGGGAGAGAGGTGCATCTACCTCCCCCCCCCCTGCTCGGTGCTGCTGCCGCCACATATACGCAGTACTATTTCTCCCATCATCTGCGCATAGTATGAGCAGATGATGGGGGAATAGTACCAGGGCCGAGTTCCATCACCCGTAAGCCCGCCCACCGCCGCCGCACTGGACTGGTGTATATACACTGATCTACAACTCTCATCACCTGCTAATAGTGTGAGCAGGTGATGGGAGTTGTAGCTGGCTTACCCCTTTCAAATGCCTAATCCCGCCCAGCTGCCGCTCTCACATACCGGCTCCCGGTGCTTCCCCTCTCCCACACATGCCGGCCGGGGACACCAGGAAGCATCGGGAGCCGGTATGTGAGAGCAGCAGCCGGGCGGGGAGTCAGCCATCAGATGCCGAATCCCGGAAGAAGAAACAGGAGGAGGAGGAGGGAGCGGGGGGCATGATGTCTCCTGTATCATGAGCGGCTCGCCCGGTGGCATCAGGCATGTAATAGGGGTAAGCCAGCTACATCTCCCATCACCTGCTCACACTATTAGCAGGTGATGAGAGTTGTAGTTCAGTGTATATACACCAGTCCAGTGCAATGATCGGCGGGCGGGCTTACGGGTGACTGAACTCGGCCCTGGTACTATTCCCCCATCATCTGCTCATACTATGAGCAGATGATGGGAGGAATAGCACTGTGTATATGTGGCGGCAGCAGCACCGAGCAGGGGGGGGGGAGGTAGATGCACCTCTCTCCCTCCCTGCTCGGTGCCCTCCAAACGTACTGGTAAAATACATTTATGGATTACTTTGGGGAGCAAGGACACTTGCTCCCCAAAGTATTCCATAAATGTATTCAATCAAAAACACTGTATATTACACTTACATACACATCCATTGTAATTCCAATAAAGTGTCCAGCAGGGGCGCACTATATAAATATTCCTGGATAACATGGTGATGTCACTTCCTGGATAACATGGTGATGTCACGACCCGACTCCCAGAGCTGTGCGGGCTGTGGCTGCTGGAGAGGATAATGGCAGGGGGACACTGAGGGACAAAGGGCACTGGAGGGACACTGAGCATCCCTCTGCCATCATCCTCTCCAGCAGCCACAGCCCGCACAGCTCTGGGAGTCGGCAAGTGACATTTTATCTAGGAAGTGACATCACCATGTTATCCAGGAAGTGAAGCCTTGATGCAGTAGTAAGTGCAGGGAAAAAAGCACTTTATAAGCATTTCCCATAATAAGTGTATATTGGTGATTTGTATAACTTTTGGGGGGCAATACAGTACTTTAATAAAAATTTTCAACGGACTTCCCCTTTAACTGTTATCACCAGGATAGGAGAACAGTGCTGAGGTCCCCACCACCAAGACTTTTCTCACATTGAGGAAGAGTTTAATCGAAATCATGCTCAAGCATACATCCCATAGAAACAGCCAAGGACGTTTTTATTATACAATGGCCATGTAATGGCAAATAACAGCCATTTTTTTCATAACTACACACGTTATCTGTATAATAATGGACATGGCTAAAAAATAACAGCACTAGATATAGAAATAAATCAAGTCACTGTATTTCAGTACACCTTACCACCTGTTTGTATGCAGCTCCTATGCAGATCTATATGTCTCCTTAGCTACGGACTACTCATAATCCTTTTTTCTTGCTAATTTACAGCTAGAAGAGGAGGGAAGCGATGGAAAAATAAAGAAAAAAAAATATTATATATATATATATATATACAGTGGTGCCTTGGATTACGAGCATAATTCGTTCCGGGATAAGAAATCACTGACATGCAGACAATTGGTTCCACACCCCAAAAATAATGATTTTTTTTACATTTAATAACATGTAGAAAAGATAAAACAAACTATGAGAAACCTGATAAAACAGCAGCAGTTTGTAGATACAGGATGGAAGTGCAGATCCCCATAATGCAGTAGCGTAGTACAACAGGCTAGAATAGAGAAGCAGGGCTACTGTCAGAGGTCTGTGTGGTCACATGACAGCAATTAGGAAGGGGTGTGTTCAGCATGGACCAATAAGGAAGTGAGAATCACAGAGCTGTGCAGGAGGACAATGACAGAAACTTAGCAGTGTGAATGGCTGAGTGTAAATGCAGGGACATTATAGCAGCAGTGTGTATAGCTGAGTGTAAGTGCAGGTACATTATAGCAGTGTGTATAGCTGAGTGTGAGTGCAGGCACATTATAGCAGCAGTGTGTATAGCTGAGAGTGAGTGCAGGCACATAATAGCAGGAATGGAGAGGATGGGAAACACAAGGGCTGAAAGAAACTGCAGGGAGTATGAAGGAATGAGAAGGTCAGATGTGAGCACATACAAGTACATGCAGCACTCTCTGTCCGGAGAGAGACGGGTTACAGCTATGGAGAGATTACCTCAGAGATTACCAGAGTCCTGTCCTCTGATGTAAGCCCCAGTCTGAAGTGAATCTGCTATGATTTGGAAGGTGAGGGAGACTTCCTGGGTCAGAGTACAGGGGTGTAGACCCCGCTATGCAGACCATGCCCTTCCCCTGCTCCCCCTCCCACCAGTACAGGAAGCTCTTAAACCAAAGCAATGCTCTTAAACAAAGTTACAATTTTGAAAAACTTCTTGCAAAACGCTCTTAATCCAAAGTACTCTTTAACCAAGGTACCAGTGTATATATATTCATTAAATATCTCATTTAGTGCTGCTCAGGTACGCTGCTCCATACACCTAATACTTCTGGCTTTTCATAGCCATAAAAGCAGTGAAGAATGAGAGAACGCATTACAAGGGCTGCTACACATTATGTTTTACTGTGTTTGCTTTTTCTTTTTACTAGTTAAAATCTACTGGGTATTTTTAATTAACGTGCATAAAAGAAAAAAAATATATATGTTTTACAGATCATCGAGATCTCGGCCTGCGCATAGAGCAAAATACAAGTTATGACTTCTTGGCAGCAGCCACGTGTTCCTTCTCTGCCCATGATTCGGCATATTCGGCCGTGTATTTTCCATGCGAGCTGTGCAGGACCCCAGCAGCCTGTGGCACTTTGGCTATTGACCAAGTTGTAAATGATACTTTCCATGTGTAATTCTTTAAATGGCAAACATCTAAAGGAGTCGCTTGGTGAACTGGAAAAGAAAGAATATGTTATATGTAGCTTCGCTTACCAGCACTGGCAAATCTATCAAGTAATAATAGTAATGTATTTAACAAGGAAAGAAAGTTTAGAGATACTTTAAGGGGTACTACAGTGAAAAAAAAAATCAACTGGTATCAGGACATAAAATAGATTTGTAAATTACTTCTATTAAAAAATGTCAAGTCTTCAGTACTTATCAGCTGCTGTATGTCCTGCAGGAAGTACTGGAAGTTAAGGTTCAGGTCATTGCTCTCCTTTGCAATTGTTGATTAGTGAAAACAAAAAAAACGTTTAGTCTGATAGGACCCTTAGGGTCGTAGTAGACAAAACTATTTTTTTTTTCACCGATTAACGATAAATGATTGAAAATGAGCACTTTTGGGAACAACTTGAAATCTTTCCTCACAATACACAGAATGATAGTTGTCAGTTACAATCATTCATATACTCCAGTATCAGAATGATTGTAATTACGAACGAACAATGGGGGAGATTTATCAAACATGGTGTAAAGTGAAACTGGCTCAGTTGTCCCTAGCAACCAATCAGATTCCACTTCTCATTCCTCACAGACTGTTTGGAAAATGAGAGGTGGAATCTGATTGGTTGCTAGGGGCAACTAACACAGTTTTACTTTACACCATGTTTGATAAATCTCCCCCAATGTGCACATATGGTACACCAAAAGATTTGCGAACAATTAACAATGATTTCATGTTCAGCTCAAAAGATGTGATCAACGACATACAAACAAATTTTCTTTAGTCGCTTGATCGTTGCTGATTATTGCTTACATTCAAACAATATAAAGTTTTTTTCGCACAAAAATCTTTCAAAATGGCTGCCACCTTTGATAATGCCTGTGTCGGGAAGGAGCACTAGTTTATCCCTTTGTGGGTATTTATCAAACATGGTGTAAAGTGAAACGGTCTCAGTTGCCCCTAGCAACTAATCAGATTCCACTTTTCATTCCTCACAGACTCTTTGGTAAATGAAAGGTGGAATCTGACTGGTTGCTAGGGGCAACTGAGCCAGTTTCACTTTACACCATGTTTGATAAATCTCCCCCATTATTGTTAATTGTTCACATGACAATGAGGCTCCGAAACATGACTGGGTCGCAGAAAAAAGTAATTTCCTATTATATTATTTTAAAAAAGGGGAGCTGAGAATTTCAGATTTCCTGCTGTATTAGTAAGCGGGCTGTATAAGGGTGGGTTCACACTGCGTTTTTGCAATCCGTTTAACGGATTCGGGCTCTGGGCTGTAAGGGAATTTCACCAGTAATTCCCCTGACTGTCTCAGCCTATTTCCATCCATTCTCACGCCTGATCGGACTTTCTCCAGTAATACCAGTACCTTAGGAGAGAAACTGAGATGTACAATAACATTTACCATATCAAAGAATATCAAATATTATATAGATTATTATAAGGATCATTGAATTTTTTTTGATATTTTGGCAGAACGTCACGTCATGTTCTCTCTAGGTCTGATGGTCGGCCCTGTCTCTACCATGTACACCACTGCTGTCTCCCGAGCTAAATTAAAGGCGTCTTTCTTAAAGTATCGACATACTGCTCATGTATTCGACCTCACTGTGTAAAAGCAAAAGCTATTTCTTTCTACAAATCCTTTTGCATTTAATAAATATACAGCCGAGTTCTTGGAGGGATTGCTGCAGCTGGTTCACACACCAATAATTTCTCAGACTTTGGGATTGATAGACTCTGCGCTGCAGCACTTGCCAGAAGCACTATTTTTTATTTTTTTTTTTATTTTTTTTTGCATTTGGAAAGAAGCTTGGCAGGTTAGAAGCACTGTGTTGATAGAGTTCTCTCTATGTATCATAGGAAGAGCCAAGAAATAAATATTTATACAATGTGAATCTCATTGCCAGTCGTAGACTATGGTCCGGGCTGGTAGGCTGTGCTGGTGCAATGCAGGAAATATTGTATGGGAAGGGATGCACCTGGTCCGCACCAGTGATTGTATGCGCTGTGCCATTCAGAAGTGGCCCAGTTTGTTCCAGTAAAAGACTTCAAACAAAATTCTACTATATCCACTATATATAAGTATTCATGTTATTTTCAGTGCCTAACCTGTGGAAAGAGAGTGTGAGCAAGGAATCGTTTAAATTAGACACAAAGAGATGTAAATTGTAAATTTTACTAATGGTTTAAAGTGATCCTGTCACCCCCTTTCTGGATGAGAACTTCTCCACGCAGCTGTAAAGCCTAAATTCTGCAGTTTTTATACCTTACTTTATAATAGATTTCTTGGTGCTTGATCCTGTAAAAAATGCTTTGTATCATTGTGCCACCTGGGCGGGGCTTCACAAACACAGTGCCACTTTACCCCACCCACATCAGCACCATAGGCCCCACCCCTCTGTGACGTCATCTGAATGGACCGACCTAGAGGGGGTGGGGCCTAGACTTGTTATTACACGCACAGACAGCGAGCAGGGAGGAGCAGGAGGGGCTGCCTGAACAATCCTTAGATTGTTTGGGCAGCCTATTGGAGTCACTGCCGACACTCCTGTTACACAGAGCAACATGACGAGTCGCTGTATTGATCAACGAGTCGCTAACATGATCTTTCAGCATGTTCAAGGACTACAATCAGCCGACGTTGTGTGCGTCGGCTGATCGTTGCCTTTCAACATGTCCTATTTCACTAAACAATTATCGGCCTGAGCGGTCGGCAATCGGCGGGGAGGGGGTGACAATATCAATTTAAGAAAATATCAAAGATGTAATGTCGCTGTAAACCTTGAAAACTGACCATTCATTTAGATGTGAATAAGAAAACCAGTGAACCATGTCTGTACTACGGCGTTCTGGGTACAGTATGGAGTCAGAGGTTATAGCATTGCTGGGGTTGAATTTGACATCTCATACAAGGTGAAAGAGTTATATAGATAGAGTTAAATAAAAGAAGTGTCATTGAGGGATTGACTTGATTATCATACTATATATATATATATATATATATATATATATATATATATATATATGTATATATATATATAACCTTGGTTAAAATATATATGTGTGTGTGTATATATATATATATATATATATATATATATATTACTATCCACACCTTGGAATTCTTAGAACCATCTCTTTGACTTTTGTTCTTCACATGGTTGATGCCAGGACGCTTGGAGTTTCTCCTCATTTCTCTGTTCTTACGGTCCTTTTCCTTTCTCTCTTTGAACATACAGCGGTTCGGGTTTTGTCTGCTGTGCAGGATGGAGACAACTGGGAGAAGAGTGTCCAATAGGTAAGCCTGACTCTTGGTACATTGGAAACATTGTTTTGGTTCTGAAAACTAGGAAAAGTATTTAAATGAGCAGATAGAAAAGTATAGGGCAGGAAATAAAGTCATGAAACATCTATTTGCTTTCCTACACACTGAAGCATGATGGGAAAACTGAAGGGTAACGGGTTGGCTGATCCTGATTATATCCTGGTTGTAGAATAGAAGGACGGCTTAGAAGGGGGCACAATGGGGGAAACCAGAGGGGAGTGGTGCTTCTCATCTGCTTTACTCTGAACTATTGTTATTAATGTTTGTCAGAAGAGATGTAACAGAGGTTGCATGCAAGGTTTGGGGGTACCAGATATTCTATAAATGTTGTAAATATTTGTGTCACATTTTTTACACTTTATGGCGTTCAGTGCAGAGTACTATGTGAACCTTTTATTAGAAATTTTAATGAACAGAAGGCGACAACAATAATTAGATTAAAGGGAAAGTAACAATAGGTTAGAAAACCCTAACCTGCTGTTTTCCCATAGGGCACAGTACTACCCCCAGTTCACCAACAGTGCTACCTCCAGTGCACCAACACTACTACCCCCAGTGCACCAACAGTACTACCCCCAGTGCAACAACAGTACTACCCCAGTGCACCAACACTACTACCCCCAGTGCACCAACAGTACTATCCCAGTGCACCAACAGTACTACCCCAGTGCACCAACTGTACTACCCCAGTGCACCAACAGTACTACCCCAGTGCACCAACTGTACTACCCCAGTGCACCAACAGTACTACCCCCAGTGTACCAACAGTACTACCACCAGTGCACCAACTGTACTACCCCCAGTGCACCAAGAATACCACCCCCAGTGCACCAACAGTACTACCCCCAGTGCACCAAGTGTACAAACCCTAGTGCACCAACTGTACTACCCCCAGTGGACCAACAATACCACCCCCAGTGCACCAACAGTACTACCCCTAGTGCACCAACTGTGCTACCCCCAGTGCACCAACTGTACTACCCCAGTGCACCAATAATACCACCCCCAGTGCACCAATAGTACAACCACCAGTGCACCAACCGTACTACCCCCACTGCACCAACAGTACTACCAACAGTACTACCCCCAGTGCACCGACAGTACTACCCCCAGTGCACCAACTGTACTACCCCCAGTGCACCAACAATACCACCCCCAGTGCACCAATAGTACTACCCAAAGTGCACCAACAGTACTACCCCCAGTGCACCAATAGTACTACAACCAGTGCACCAACAATACCACCCCCAGTGCAACAACAGTACTACCCCTAGTGCACCAACTGTGCTACCCCCAGTGCACCAACTGTACTACCCCAGTGCACCAATAATACCACCCCCAGTGCACCAATAGTATAACCACCAGTGCACCAACCGTACTACCCCCAGTGCACCAACAGTACTACCAACAGAACTAAACTCAGTGCACCAACAGTACTACCCCCAGTGCACCAACTGTACTACCCCCAGTGCACCAACAATACCACCCCCAGTGCACCAATAGTACTACCCGGAGTGCACCAACAGTACTACCCCCAGTGCACCAACAAGACCACCCCCAGTGCACCAATAGTACTACAACCAGTGCACCAACAATACCACCCCCAGTGCAACAACAGTACTACCCCTAGTGCACCAACTGTGCTACCCCCAGTGCACCAACTGTACTACCCCAGTGCACCAATAATACCACCCCCAGTGCACCAATAGTATAACCACCAGTGCACCAACCGTACTACCCCCAGTGCACCAACAGTACTACCAACAGAACTAAACTCAGTGCACCAACAGTACTACCCCCAGTGCACCAACTGTACTACCCCCAGTGCACCAACAATACCACCCCCAGTGCACCAATAGTACTACCCGGAGTGCACCAACAGTACTACCCCCAGTGCACCAACAAGACCACCCCCAGTGCACCAATAGTACTACAACCAGTGCACCAACAATACCACCCCCAATGCACCAAACTACCTTAAATAGACTCTGGCAGCATAACTTAGTAACAGAGAAGCTGTGCAGAATGATGTATCACTTACATTGTTCTGTGCCGCTGATTCAGAGATATCCTCCTGAATAACATGGACAATAAGTAGTCCTGATTAAAATTACTTCCTTGTCCCTTTTTTTTAGGTACTAATAAATGCATACTGAGAACGCTGCATTCCATTTTGAAGATGCTCCAATGTGATTTTCTAGTCATTACAATCAAAGGAGAGGTCTACTGAAATTTTTTATTAACCCTTAGAGGACCGGGCCAATTTCAATTTTTGCGTTTTTGTTTTTTCTTTTTCCTCCTTGTGCTTAAAAGGCCATAGCACTTGCATTTTTACACCTACGGACCCACATGAGCCCTTATTTTTTGTGCCACTAATTGTACTTTGCAATGACAGGCTGAATTTTTCATAAAGTACACTGCGAAACCAGAAAAAAATTCAATGTGTAGTGAAATTGTAAAAAAAGCATTTCTTTTATTTGGGGGGGTATGTGTTTTTGTGCCTTTCACTCTGGGGTAAAACTGACTTGTTATATATGTTCCTCAAGTTGTTACGATTACAACGATATGTAACATGTATAACTTTTATTGTATCTGATGGCTTGTAAAAAATTCAAACCATTGTTAACAAATATATGTTCCTTAACCCCTTAAGGTCAAAGCCAATTTTCGTTTTTGCGCTTTGCTTTTTCCATTTTATGTTTAAAAGTCCATTGCGCTTGCATTTTTTTACCTAGAGACTTATATGAGCCCTTATTTTTTGCTAAACCAATTGTACTTTGCAACGACAGGCATTATTTTTCCATAAAATATGCTGCAAAACTGGAAAAAAATCATTTGCGCTGTCAAATTGAAATAAAAAAAGGAATTTGTTTTGATTTCGGGGAGTTTTGCATTCATGCCGTCCGTCCTATGGTAAAACTGACTTGTTATATATGTTCCTCAAGTTGTTACGATTACAACGATATATAACATGTATAACTTTTATATTATTTGATGGCTTTTAAAAAATTCAAAACATTGTTAACAAATATATGTTCCTTAAAATCACTCCATTCCCAGGCTTATAGCGCTTTTATCCTTTGGTCTATGGGGCTGTGTGAGGTGTCATTTTTTTGCGCCATGATGTGTTCTTTCTATCGGTACCTTGATTGCACATATGCGACTTTTTGATCACTTTTTATTACATTTTTTCTGGATTTAATGCAACCAAAAATGCGCAATTTTGCACTTTGGAATTTTTTTTTGCGCTGACGCCGTTTACCGTGCGGGATCAGGAATGTGATAATTTAATATTTCGGGTGATTTCGTGCGCGGCGATACCAAATATGTTTATTTATTTGTTTATTTATTAATTTATATTTGTAAAATGGGAAAAGGGGGGTGATTTGGACTTTTATTAGGGGAGGGGATTTTTTATTAATAAAAACACTTTTTTACTTAGATCGATCATAGATCGATCATAGATTGCTATGGCCTGCTGCAGGCCACAGCAATCTATTGCCAAGCTGGGATCAGCACCATTGCGATGCCGAGGCCCGGCACGGGCAGAAGAACGGATCTCCCCCCCGCGATCGTATCGCGTGGGGGGGGGGGGAGATCCGTCCCACTAGACACCAGGGACGTGAGGTCTGAAGCACTTTAATGCAGCTTCAGGTTTGAAGTGCTTCAGCTGCATTGAAGTGCTTAATTAGCCAGCGCGGCAAGGGTACCCGTGCCGGCTAATAGAGGCGCTCCCCGGCTGCAGATCACAGTCAGGGAGATCCTGGCAGGACCCCGCTCTGAACACCCCCCCGCGGCACCATGACGTTACCAGATACGTCATGGGTCGCTAAGGGCTTAAAATTGCTCCATTCCCATTATAGCGCTTTTATCCTTTTGATCGCTTTTTATTACAATTTTTCTGGATTTGATGCGACCAAAAATGTGCAATTTTGCACTTTGGGATTTTTCTGCGCTTACGCCATTTACCGTGCGAGATCAGGAATGTGATTAATTAATAATTTGGGCGATTACGCATGCGGCAATACCAAACCAAATGTTTGTTTATTTATTTATTTATTTTTATTCATAACATGGGAAAAGGGGGGTGATTCACACTTTTATTAGGGGAGGGTTTTTTCTTATTAATAATTACACTTTTTTTTTTTACTTTTATACATATACTAGAAGCCCCCCTGGGGGACTTCTAGTATATGCACTCTGATCTCTCATTGAGATCTATGTTGTATAGATATACAGCATAGATCAATGAGATAGGCACTTTGATTGCTTCCGGCTGCTGTTCCATTACGGCGCAGACCCAGGCCTGAGCCGGACGTGTTGACAGCGTCCCGGAGGAGCGATCCCCCCCACTAAACACCAGGGAATGGCTGCTTATAAAGTACTTTTTTCCTGCACTTACTGCATCAAGGCTTCACTTCCTGGATAACATGGTGATGTCACTTCCTGAATAACATGGTGATGTCACTTCCCAGATAAAATGGTGATGTCACGACCCGACTTCCAGAGCTGTGCGGGCTGTGACTGCTGGAGAGGATGATGGCAGGGGGATGCTCAGTGTCCCTCCAGTGCCCTGTGTCCCTCAGTGTCCTCCTGCCATCATCCTCTCCAGCAGCCACAGCCCGCACAGCTCTGGGAGTCGGGTCGTGACATCACCATGTTATCCAGGAAGTGACATCACCATGTTATCCAGTAGGTGACATCACCATGTTATCCAGGAAGTGAAGCCTTAATGCAGTAGTAATTGCAGGAAAAAATCACTTTATAAGTATTTCCTGTAATAAGTGTATATTGGTAATTTGTTTAACTTGAGGGGGCAATACAATACTTTAATAACAAATTTTGTCAGACTTCTCCGTTAAGCCCCTTCCTAGGTCACTCAGATCCTTATTTTCCATTTTTCTGCTTGCAACAAATCAGCTTTCAGAACTGACAGTTCACTTGTTACATTGTGCACCTGGCGCACATCAATCATTGCAGCTGGCACCTGGAGATGCTGCATTAAGCAGAATGAAGTCTATTTGCTGGTTGCAAACATTGGACAATCTCAAGCACTACGGGCTGGCTGTTAGCCACCAGCACTCCAGATTCCCCCTAGAATTGCAGCTGGCACCTGGACTTTATGCTGCTTATGGGTGCGTTCACACCTACCGCATCCGCAGCTTATTTTTCCGCAGAAATCCGCAGGTCTGGTAGTGCAGATTTCAACCTGCGAGAAATCCGCGTATGTGTGCGTTTTGCGGTTTTTCCGCAGCAAGTTTATCGCAACTGAAATGTCTGTTTAAAATGTCTCTCATTCTAAACGGACATTTCAGTTGCGATAAACTTGCTGCAGAAAAAACGCAAAACGCACACATACGCTGATTTCTCGCAGGTTGAAATCTGCACTACCAGACCTGCGGATTTCCGCGGAAAAATAAGCTGCGGATGCGGTAGGTGTGAACGCACCCTAAATGGGCAAATCCAGATCTGTGTTGTATGAATCATACTACAGCACCTATGCAGGGCCGTATTTACCACTAGGCACCCGTGGTCCGGTGCCTAGGGCAGCACCTTGCAGGGGGGCAGCACCCGCAGCAGGGGGACAGAAAAAAACTATTTTTGTTTTTGTTTTTATTTTTTTAGTTTCTCTCCTCCCGTTCAGACTTGCCAGTAAATCTGGTGTCTTTTCCAGGGGGGTGGGGGGTATGGTGGTATTGGTCAGGTCTAGGATCGCCAATAGGTGCGTGTAGATGGGGCGTCTCCAGGTTTAGTACCTAGGGCAGCAGCAGCTGTTAATACGGCCCTGCACCTATAGAAAGCTATTGGCTTATACTGTACATTCGCATGCTTCAATTTCATTTTGAAAATCACAAGTTTTTGTCTTTTGGATTTATTAAAAATAATACACACCATATTACTGTTATGTGCTACGTTCACATGACGTTTTTTTTATTTCAGTTTTTTTTTTTAAAAGGACGTCCATCGCTTTAAGTTTCTTGTTATTACTTGGTATTGTCACTTGTTATTATCTGTTCATTCTCCTTCCCCCAGTGCTCAGCTGCTGCTTTCTCCTGACAAAAAAATTTGTGTGTGAG
The DNA here is from genome assembly GCF_027789765.1 of Dendropsophus ebraccatus. NCBI lineage: Eukaryota > Metazoa > Chordata > Amphibia > Anura > Hylidae > Dendropsophus > Dendropsophus ebraccatus. The sequence continues at coordinate 27,691,794 of NC_091456.1, forward strand.
CTCTTCTATCTGTCCCTTTCTCCTCCCCCCCCCTCCCTTCTGAGACAACTAATGTAAACAAGTCCCTGACTGGCTGCTTTCTGCAACATTGTAGCTTCTTTGTAATACCAGAAGGGTTAATCACGGTGAGTTCATTAGCAACCTCACCTCAGAATAACCCTCCAAGTATTACAAATAAGCTACAATGTTGCAGATACAGCCAACCAGGGACTTGTTTACATCACTCGTCTCAGAAGGGAGGGGGGGAGGAGGCGGAGACAGAGAGAAAAGCTCATACATAGATTTTTGTGTCTTCAGCAGAAAGCAGGTTCTTCTGGACAAAAATCAATAAAATAACATTATACTGAATGGCCACTTTATTAGAGACACTTGCCCTTTTGTGATTGGGGTTTTGTGATTGTATGGGAATGAGACACGGGACCCTAAGTGCAGCGAAAAATCAATCAGATCAGCAAGTTATCGACTCTATAATAGAATGGGAATATTGATTGGTCAGATAACCACACATTTCCACCATGTTGATGGGAGGGTTGGTATTTGGCATAATAATGCTGCGTTTACACGAAACAATAATTGGCCCTATCGTACGATTAACGATGTCGGAGTAACGAATTCTTTTTTTCATAACGGTCAGCGTTTAGACGGTACGATATATCGTACGGAAATTCATTCTGCGATCGCTTAAGCCTATCTCACACATTGGTTAAATCGACGAACGACTGTTTACACGGAACGATCTGCGAATTTTTTGCGAACCACCAATGACGATTTTGGAACATGTTGTAGGATCAAAATGAACGATTTCTCGTTTGTCGTTTGATCGTTCGCAGCGTTTACACATACGATTATCGTTCAAATTCGATCGTTATCGTGCGAATTAGCACGATAATCGTTCCGTGTAAACGCAGCATAAAAGTGATTCATGAACCTTTTTTGCACGGAGTCAACAATTGAGACTGGTGGAGATGATGAAATGGTGTGGGGAATGTTTTCTTTGTACGTCTTGAGTCATCCGATACACTTGGAAATTAGGGTCCTGTTCACACAATGTGATTTTTAAATAAATAACAGCCGTTGTTGCAGTTTGCCCAGATCATTGCTGCAGAGATGCATCATGCATGTCAGCTGATCATTGCCTTTCAACATGTGCTATTACACTAAACGATTATCGGCCTGAATAGTAAGTAATCGGCCAAGTAAAGCCAATGATAATTTAGTGTAATGGGCCTTTAGGGCTTATATAAGCATTGTGACAGACTTAGGGCGGGTTCAGACTACGTAGTTCGCGCAGATAAAATCCGGCAGATTCCGTTGCTCATACGCGCTCACGGCCGTGCGCCTCTCCGCCCGTGCCACAGACACCATTCTATGCACGGGCGGATTCCGCATTCCGCCAGAAGAATTGACACGTCAATTCTTTCAGCGGATAACGGAATCGGCCGGCCATAGAATGGTGTCTATGGAGCTGGCGTAAAGGCGGATTTTATCCGCGCAAATTCCATAGTCTGAACCCGCCCTTAAGGTGGACATACACCTTAACTGATGACTCAGTGACAGTTACCTCTCTTTTCCGCCCCAAACATAAACTTTTGGCTTGGCTAAGCGTTCCTGTGTGCTTTATGGAGAGGGGAGGGGCAAGCCGTAGTCAGATAGCTCTGGCGGCAGCTTATCTCTCTAAGAACAAGGGGTTAGGGCAGTGATTTTTCCATCATGCCTGACATCTATCTTCACCAACATCATGGTGGAGTTTCAGAAAGAGTCCCACGTGTGAGCTGCGGGTTCGGCCAACAGTAATTTAAAGTAAATGTGGATGTTACTATCATTCCTTCATGGCTTATTACCCTATCAAAAGGAGACGTTCAGCAGGACAGTGCAACGTGCAACAAGGGATGTGTAGTCATAGATTGATTCTAAGAACATGAAAGCGAGTCTTCTCTGCTTCCTTAGTGTTTACAGTCTCTGAGGCTAACCCTATAGAATATCTCTGGGATGAGGTCTGATGGGCTGAAAGTATCGGTCCTCGTTATGCCAGCACCTAAAGAAATGTATGCCACAATAAACGGCTTTATTCTGAAAGAACAAAGGAGATCCAGTGCATCACAAAGTAGGTGTCTCTAATAAAGTGGCCATTCAGTATGTATGAAATAGGCACAATATCATTGGAATGGTGCCCAGGCTCTTATTGTATTGGCAGTTCCAAATCCCCAATGTATATTCCTAGGCCATATTTACATAACTATGGAGAGGAAACAATCCTGAGGAGATTTAGTTTGCATTTCTGGATGAAATCCCCATTTATGATTAAATAGATGGAACCTGAATAATACCATATAATAGTTGGACATTAGATTTATTTTATCGAGCTATAAATTGCATTTCTGGCAGATTGTTAATATCCGGACGCTGTTTATGTCCAAGTCAATCAGGGAGGCAATTTCCTTTCTGAACCACCAATGTTAAATTACCAAATCTAAGGTGGATTATATCGCTATGTAATGAGCCCAGGATAGTGCAGTCTGCAGCGTTATTTGCATCTTTTCTATTCACATAGCGGGACGTTTCCACCAAATATAGCACAAGGCACAATTTACCTTTAGTCATATCTAGCGGCAAATGCTTAATATCCTGTGGATATGACATAAACATTAAAGGGGTATTCCACTCCAACATAACTTTTCATACATTGCTGCCCATGGTGAAACTAACAATTCCTTCCATACTTGTTATTATATATTCAGTCTCCTTCTCCCAGTTCTGAGCTGCTGCTTTCTGCTGAAGACACAAAAATCTGTGTGTGATCTTTTCTCTCCATCCTCCCTTCTGAGACGGCTGATGTAAACAAGTCCCTGGCCGACTGTATCTGCAACTTTGTAGCTTCTTTGTAATGCTGGGAGGATTAATCTGAGGTCAAGTTGCTGATGAACTCCCTGTGATTATCTTTCCCATGTTACAAAGTTTTTACAAAGTTGCAGATAGGGACTTGTTTACATCAGCCATCTCAGAAGGGAGGGGGAGATGGAAAGAAAAGTTAACACAGTTTTTTGTGTCCATCTGTAAGAAGGGACCAATCGCAGTGATCACCGGCTGACGTGAGCAGTGATAGATCCCTGGCTTAAGTGGTGGCAACAGTTTAAAGGGGTTATCCAGCGCTACAAAACATGGCCACTTTTTCCCCTCTCTTGTCTCCAGATTGGGTGGGGTTTGGAATTCAGTTCCATTGAAGTAAATGGAGCTTAATTGCAAACCACACCTGAACTGGAGACAAGAGAGGGGAAAAGTGGCCATGTTTTTGTTGCACTGGATAACCCTTTTAACTCATTCACATACATGTACTTGAATTTGCTTTAAGGGGTTAAAGTTTGTTCTCTTATCCCTTCCTTTATTGTTTAGTCTATTCCCATAGACAAGTTACCCCATCAGCTTAGATAGGGATAGTGGTTACACATTTGTCTACTGTATTGATTCCCACCCATATTAAATCCAAAATTTCATTTAAAAAAATATATATTTTTTTTGTATTTCATTGATTTAATCCTAGCGCATTGTCCTGTAGTTACAGTATTATTACAAGAATATATTGAGACTACTCTAACGGGAAATTTCATTGTTTCACTTGACTGATTTTAATAGATGTTTGAATCGCATATATGGAAAATGTCTTGGGATAAATATTGTTTAGCTGAGTCATACATAAATGTATTTGACCCCCGAATGTAATGTCACATTATCCTTCTTTCATTTACATAAACGGCAGATCTGAATGGCACTACTGATATCAATGTATTTTACACCCTATCCAGCCCACTACTTAGTTATGCATCATAGCTATGTTTGTATAACTTTTGCATATACATTTGTATACAGATAGTCCACTTTACTACACACCAAGGGGGAGATTTATCAAACATGGTGTAAAGTGAAACTGGCTCAGTTGCCCCTAGCAGCCAATCAGATTCCACCTTTCATTCCTCACAGACTCTTTGGAAAATGAAAGGTGGAATCTGATTGGTTGCTAGGGGCAACTGAGCCAGTTTCACTTTACACCATGTTTGATAAATCTCCCCCCAAGTATTTAACTTGGTATACGTATGCTTGCTAACTTTTCCTTCACCCTCTGGCTAGGTTTACGCAATGCAAAAATAGTGGCCATCTTTCATCATTGTGCCAATAACGTCCGTTATTTTTTATCTAACGGACGTTATTTTCACAGTGATGGCCCTTATTATAAAAGGCGGCCGTCATTTTTACATGGTGTAAACATAGCTTCTCGGAGCAGTTTGTTCCTCTCTGTATAAAAGTCCTGTAACAAACACTGCTCTATATCCACAGAACGTACTGAAAGAAGTCACAATTCTGTCACATTTAACATGTTATGATCTTTATGTGTTGATCCAGAAAAAGACAGAACACTACTGAGGAAAATGCCATTATAAAAGCCGGTAGCAAGCAGGGGCAGGGGGGAATTGATTACAAGTACTAACTTACCTCTCCCCGTGCCCGCGGTGAGCGGCGGGACCGGCCTCGGGACCCCCGGAAAGCATTTTCACCGGAGTTGTGATGATGTCATGACTCGGGGTAAAAGGCCGGACTTCTCCTTTATTGTTCATGCTCTGTTTTTGATAGATAAGTCTAGTATTTATTGGTAACCCTTCTATTATATTATATAATTGTTTTCCAGCGATATGTGAAGGTAACTTTACCTGTAAAGAAAATGAGGTCTGTGTCCGTCCAAATGAATGTCGCTGTCGTCATGGCTATTTTGGTGCCAATTGTGAAACAAGTAAGCATTGTTTTCTCCTTTATACAATGAGATCACCACGACTTATCTAAGATTTCTATCTATTCATGTGTTAGTATAGAGGCATCACATGACTGCTTCTGCACGGATTTCATACAGATATCATGAGATTTTGTTAAATGCTACTGCTTCTTGAAATGCTGTGGGTGTTCCATGCAGAAATTATATGCAGAAAATCCCCAGCTTTACAACCGCCTGCATCAAAGACATCACATGTTGTTGTACCCTTAAGGCCACGTTCACACATCGTATATTTAGAATTAAATTAATTCAAAATATGCATTGCGCTGAAATCAATGGAATCCTGAACGGAGTGTATACACATACATGTTGCTGACATATAAGAAAACATAAAAAACATTATGGGGGAGATTTATCAAACATGGTGTAAAGTGAAACTGACTCAGTTGCCCCTAGCAACCAATCAGATTCCACCTTTTATTTTCCAAAGAGTCTGTGAGGAATAAAAGGTGGAATCTGATTGGTTGCTAGGGGCAACTGAGTCAGTTTCACTTTACACCATGTTTGATGCGCCCGCATCCCAATTGAACATAAATTAAGTGATCTTCACTGACACTGGCCATTCTGTGACATGGGTCACAGAACGGCTGGTGTCTTACGCTGTGTGAACCCATCCTAAGGCTTTATTACATGGCCCGATTCAGAGGAGCAAGTGAGCGCCGACCTGTCAGGTCAGCGTTCGCTTTATTCTCGTTCCCCACTCGCTGCCAACACGATTACACGGGCTGACAGCAAGCGGCTAAGTGCAGGGGGGGCCGCAGGGAGCTGCAAGGGGCTCAGATCGTTCAGAGAGCCCATAGGAGAGAGCGGTGATCTGCAGCGATGGCAGCAGATCGTTGCTATCCTCATCAGCCTGTTGAAAGACAACGATCAGTCGACATTGTGCATGTCGGCTGATCGTTGTCTTCTATTACACTAAGCGATTATCACCCGTAACGGTGTTTAGTGTTACCAGGAAGTGATGAAGTACAACCCCCCAATGACAGGTACACTTTAACCTGATCAGCCCTACAACTATAACTATATTAGTTGAGATGAGAATACCCCTTTAAGAAAAAGAAAGCACCATTTTTTTTCTATATGTTTATTATTATTTTATTTCTACATAAAATATAGTTTGTTGTCAGTCTATACCTCAAGCCTCTGGCCTCTAGTCATATACTGGACAAGAAGAACGCTTCAGCTGTGTACCTGAAAATTTAGAAAAGATGATTGAACGTACTTTATTTGGTGGAAGTTCTAGTGGCCACACCATATTTTGTAAAAGTACCGATTTCATGATTTTGATTGATGAGCTTTCATGTTTCATTTCCTCACAAAATAAATAATATGCAATAAGATTGCAATAAATTGGTAGTAGTTAATAAGTTGCTATAAAATAGCTGGAAATTGCATTGCCAAGGGCAGTAAAGAAATGACGTCTCATACCTTTTACAGTCAGCTGTACATCACACCGTACAGTCTCTGTATAAATCCACCTGGATTTAAAAGATTGTAGTTTCACCCTAAAAGATGCTTTTTTTTCAAAAATATATATAACAAAAAAAAATGAAACAGAAAAGTTTAAAGTGGTTATCCAGCGCTGCAAAAACATGGCCACTTTCTTCCAGAGACAGCCCCACTCTTGGCTCCAGTTTGCAGGTTTTTCAACTCCGTTCAATTGAAGTGAATTGAGCTTGATTTTAAACCACACCTGAACTGGAGACAAGAGTGGTGCTGTCTCTTGAAGAAAGTGGCCATGTTTTTGTAGCGCTGGATAACCCCTTTAAAAGTATGAAATCTAAAAAGGTGTTAACTTACATATCAAGACTTTATACCCATTTTAAGTAGAGGTGAGCGAACCTGTTGGATTTCTGGTTCGTATGAACCAGAACTCTCGGCAACTGATTCCCGCTGTCTGCAGGCTCCGTGCAGCGGGTGGATACAGCCTAAGGACCGCCTGAAAAACTGGGATACAGCCTATCCCATAGGCTGTATCCCAGTTTTCCAGGCGGTCCTCTGGCTGCATCCACCCGCTGCACAGAGCCTGCAGACAGCGGGATTTAGACGCCGAGAGTTCTGGTTCATACGAACCAGAAATCCGGCGGGTTGACTCATCTCTAATTTTAAGTGGATTATATCATATAAAAAAAATTCTTCTACATAGAACTTTTTCTGTGTTTTACAAAATGATACAATGTGTGGTAGCTTGATATAAGATTGGATAATATGTTATACTGATCCTTTGTATACTAGAGTGTCCAAAACAGTTCTGGGGTCCAGACTGTAAAGAAAAATGTTCCTGCCATCCTCACGGACAGTGTGATGACGTCGGCGGTCAATGTACGTGCAATCCAAACCGATGGGGACCCAACTGTGAGAACGCCTGTCTCTGCAAACACGGCAAGTGTGACCAAGAGACCGGGAAATGTACTTGTGAACCGAACTGGTGGGGACCTCAGTGTGCAACCGCCTGTTACTGCAGTTCCAACTCACAGTGCGACCAGGCCACTGGAAGATGCATTTGCCAGCCAGGATGGTGGGCACGGAGCTGTAACAACCAGTGCACATGCAACAACTCGCCGTGTGATCAACTAACTGGACGCTGCTTGTGTAGAGAACGCCTATGGGGCACACGATGTGAGCGAGTATGCCAATGTTTCAAAGGGAAATGCAATCAAGTGGATGGAAGCTGCACTTGTGAGCCCGGCTATAGGGGCAAATATTGCCGAGAACCATGTCCAGCTGGGCTGTATGGACAAGGCTGTAGGAGGCGGTAAGAAGACTTTACCATTTTAACAATTTCTGTCAAGGGATAGCCTGTTTGTGGGGTTTGAAAAAAAAAATTAACTGATATTTTACAGAACTAATCTAACAATAGATGTAGTTGTGACCTTTGTGCTTGTTATGCCTCATTTTTGGATACCCAAGATCATATTCTAGAACAGCAGTCTGATCATAATAAAAGGGAGGTCGTCTTTAAAGCAGATTTCTTTATTAGGTATATTTTAGCGTATAGCTTTAGTGTATAGCTTTTTTAACCAAGAAATGTATACATATAAAAATTGTAATTGTATTTTAACAAACTAGTGGTGATTTTTTTTTTTTTTTTTTTTTTTTGGGGGGGGGGGGAGGGGAAAAGTTAGAGGGGAATTCCAGTCTTGGCAACTAATGGCATGTCACTAGAAAATGCAATGACTTGCATGTGGTGGTTATTCGACAACTGGGATGCTCATGATATTGAGAGGAGTAGGGCTGACCTGGACCGGGTAGACCGTAACCAAGACAAATCGTAGTTATTCGATAACAGGGATGCTCTCGGTTTTGACATGAGTAGAGCTGACCTGGACCAGGTAGTCCGGAACCAAAGCCTCCTCTGTATCGAGCGCAGATAGTTTTATATCCGCCTCAATGGAACATACTTGTCTGCACGCTTTAATGTGATGAATCACACAGGTGAATCCACCAATAGACAGTTTTAATAAAACAACTTGCAAAAACAATAAAAACAACGTGTTTTGGCTCATGCAGTCATAACTGCCAGCGCCAGGTATACGATACTATCTGCGCTCGATACACAGGAGGCTTTGGTTCCGGTCTACCTGGTCCAGGTCAGTGCTACTCCATAACTATATGCCTAGGATTCCTCCCTGGCCGGGCCTCCAAGAGCAGTTCAGACTCAAGCTGCTCAATAGAGTTGTGCCTATTCTCTAGCACAACTGAAAAAGGTGAGTGAAGTTCACAGTAGTATTTACTCACAGAATCTCCAGTATACCACACTAGGAAGTGCCCCTCTCTCTTCTTCCTTCTTTACAGATACACAGTATTGAAAGGGCAGAGGAATCTTTGGACTTTTCTGCACAGTGCCACTTCCATACAGAAAGAGTTGGTGGACTTCAAGGCCTGGTGGGCAGTGATTCTGTGCAGGGAAAAACCCATCACTCGTGTCAATGTTACAAGTGTTTTTAAAGATGATCATTGCAACCTGACCTAACCAAACTCATTTTTTCTTTCTTTCAAGGTGTGGTCAGTGTAAGGAACAGCAGCCTTGTACCATTGCGGATGGCAGGTGCATTGCATGTGAGCCAGGCTGGAATGGGACAAAGTGTGACCAAGTTTGCTCCAGTGGTTACTACGGTGACGAGTGCTCAAAAACATGTCCTCCTTGCAAAGACGGACACACCTGCAACCATCTTAATGGGAAGTGTACACACTGCAATCCTGGCTGGATAGGTGATCGGTAAGGAGAGACACATATTATTTAGCTGTATGATAGTACATTACTTGATTTTGGCTGCGAGAATAACTTGATAGACATAGAGACCAAAGCCAATATCTAAGGAAGACCAGCGAAAACAAAAATTTGCATCCCTTCATTCCTAACCTGGTTGTCTATAACTTGGTGGGCCTCTGGTTATTACAAGTACTCAGTGAACAAAATATACATACATACAGTAAGCGTTCCCCTGATGATTTGTCGCATCTACAGTGTCGTCAGGGAGAAGGGACATAGGCATGAGTGTCACAAACAACACACCTCCTATTATAAGTAGAGCTGTGGCCTTCATGTCACTCACTCCACTATGTACTGTAGGAGCTTAAAAAGCATTTGCTGCTTACCACTTGATCCACATACCCCAGGGCATCTTAAGGGTATGTTCACACTGAGTAAAAGCGGCGGAATGCCGTGGCAAAGCTCTTTGCCACGGAATCCAGCCTGCCTCAGTGTCTCTATTGGATGGCTCGTGCGCCTTTGCTTCCGTAACTCTCCACTCAAAGAACTGACATGTCAACTCTTCGCTGGAGAGCTCCGCCACGGCATTCCGGCGCTTTTACTCAGTGGGAACATACCCTAAGACTGTTTGTGGAGTTGATGAGTTAAAGGTAAACTAGAAGCAGGTTAGGTGTATCCCATAGGGCAATGGGTGCTGGGGATGAAGGTAATGTTAAATGGTAAGGTTAAGAGTTTAATCCTTATACAAATAGGTTGTTTTGGTGCACTGGGGGCAGGGTTACCTTCTATTTAATATCATAAGAGTGGGCAGGTGGGTAATTTTATTACCTTCATCCTTGGCGCCATTTCTGAGATATTTAAAGTTTAATCCTTGGTTGTTTTGGTGCACTGGGTGCTAAGGATGAAGGTAAGTATTTTGTTTCTGAGAAATTCAGAGTATATTCCTTACGCAAATAGGTTGTTTTGGTGCACTCAGAGGGACTGTTCAACAAGCACTGTAGATGCTCTAATATGAATGGACAGTTGGCTCCTCAACATTCGATATTATTCGATAGACGATCAACAGTTCTATATTTATAATTATGTGGTATTCGTTGCTAATAACACTGAACACGAAGTCTACTCAGCTTCCAATGAGGTAAGCCAACATTGGGTGGAAAACAACTGCGGTGGATGACAGAAGAGTTATTTCCTCAAAAAACACTTGGCCAAACAAAGAACTCCCTCCATGGGGTAAACGTATTCGTGTCAAAGTCAACAATAAAGATACGACTTCAGCAGTGGAAATACAGAGGGTTTACCACAATATGTAATTCATTGGTAAGCCTCAAAAACAGGAAGGAACCAGAGAAGAAGAAAAAAAGGAAATGAAAAAAGCCTGTATGGTTTTGGAACAACATCTTATGGGCAGATAAGAAATGAATTAACCAGAAAAAATGAAAGAGAAGAACATGGAAGAGGAAAGGAACGAAGTATGTCACCACCTATGTCAAACATGGTGGCAGTAGTGTTATGGTGTAGGCATGTAGAGCTGCCAATGGAACAGGGGTGGTCACTTGTGTTTATTGATGAATACACCCAACCAGGAAAAATTCTTTGTTGAATAGGGCCGTGTAATCTGCTTGTAGTCAGCCAAGTACTGTAGATCCGAACAAATTGGACACATCTTCTCAGTGTAGCTGGGCAATGACCCAAACCGTATGTCAAAGCATATTCCCGTCATCATAATTAACACAATAAGAGACTTAGGAGCTTGACTGTTTTTTTTTTTTTCCCAAACAATTTTTTATTGAGAATGACATAATAAGGACAGCGATGAGCAAACAAGAATATTCTTGGGACACGCAGGACCCAGTTTAGATAAATAATCTACACTAAGGGCGACATGTATCATCCGGCGTACGGATGATTTTCGGCGGAAAGTGCCGATTTGCGTATTTTTTAATTTGCAAATGGCCGATTTGCGAATAAAATATTCGCATATCGGCACTTTCCGCCGGGGGGCGGGGAGGGGGGCGCGGACTCAGAGTCCGCGCGATTTATCATTTTTTCCACACAAAGATACGCCGAAAACCTACTCCACCTTTCAGGTGGCGTAGGTTTTCGGCTGTGCGCACCGACGCGCACCAGATTTATGTAGAGGCAGTCCGCCTCTACATAAATCTCCGTAGCGACGGAGATGCGGGGACATTTATAAGTCTGGCGTAAAAAACGCCGGACTTAATAGATGTCCCCCTATGTGCTCATGTTCCATACAGTTTTTTTTATAATTTTATGCAAAAGACTGCAACAAATATATTAAGCTAAAGAAAACAATGATCGCAAACGTTGCGATTGAATAACCAAAAACAAAAATAGTATAACATGGATCAATGTTGGAACCTTGGTATATTAAGAAAGTATTATAATGTAGATTCACCAGAAAGCTGTTTAAATATGGATTTATACATTGGGCCAGTGAATTTCAGTAAGCTGTTTAAAAGTAAATACAAAATAAATGTGTTTTTTTTTCAGGTGTGAAACAAAATGCAGTAATGGCACATACGGAGAGGGCTGTGCCTTTGTCTGCACCGACTGTTTTAATGGAGAGTGCCATTTTGAGACTGGAAAGTGTCTTTGCACTGCAGGCTTTTACGGCCCATAGTAAGTGTCAGTGTCCTCACGTCTGTTGGAGAGGGATAGCCTTTGCATTATTTTATAGCCTAAGCATACTCTAACATCTAATGTTTTATTTCATGTCCATTCTAAGCATTTCTTAGGGTTAACATGTTTGTAACAGTAATCAATAGGGAAATGCTTACAGCAGGAATTTACACTGATCAATGTGTTATTTTATATAGGCCCAACGACTTGGGGCCCCATTACACAGCCCCATATTAAAGGAGCAAGTGAGCGCCGACCTGGCAGTCATCGCCTGCTTGCTCCTCATTCCCTGCTCGCTTTCTATGCTCTTACACACACAGACTGCTGCGGGAGGGTCTGCCCGGACGATCTTTAGATGTTGCTGTCATCGTTCTAATCCATCAAGTTGAAAGACAACGATCAGCCGACATTGTGGGTTGATTGTTGCCTTTTAACATTACCTATTTCATCAAGTGATTATCGGCCGTAACGGTGTAATAGGGCCTATGCTTTTACAACTAGAACTCTATTTGGGAATTGCATGCATAAAAAAACAAAAGGGTCTATTGGAGTGTTTAAAGTGACACTGTCACCCCCTTTTTGCATTCTGACTCCTCTACACAGGTGCTTTACGGCAATTGCGGCACTTGGCCCCACCCACAGTGCCACTGTAGGCCCTACCCCTCTGTGACATCACTAGACATCACTACCCCTCTGTGACATCACTGGTGCCTTTGTGCCAATGATGTCAAGGAGGGGCAGGGCCAGTGGCTGCACTGTGGGTGGGGCTAAGTGACACAGTTGCTGTGAAGCCCCGCCCACTTAGCACAATCTGCAGGTGATAAAAGATCACTTTTTACTTAAACAACCACATGACGTATGATGTAAAATAAGGTATGAAAACTGCAAAATTTACCCTTTACATCTATTAAGAGTAGTCAAAATGCAAAAAGGGCCAATGTGTCTGTGTCACTTTAAAGAATGTTGTGGGCTGTACTGCATACACCGAAGCTTATCAATCACTGCCCTGAGGGGCTGGGGAAGAAGGGCGAGAGATGAGAGCACTTGTCTCATATTACTTCTAACTAAAAAATCCACTGTATTCTCTTAAAGGGGTTTTCCTGGAAACCCCATGGATGGCCTATCCACAGATAAGGCCATAAATAGCTGATGGGCAGGGTGCTAAACACTCAGCACCCCCACTGGTAAGCAGATCGGCACATTATGTGGGGGTCACATACATTATGCATATTATACATACATTATTCTTTCCAGTCTGCTGCCCTCTGCTGCCTCCTCTGTCCAAGACAGGAACTGTCCAGAGCAGTAGCAAATCCCCATAGAAAACCTCTCCTACTCTGGACAGTTCCTGACATGGACAGAGGTGGCAGCAGAGAGCACCGTGTCAGACTGAAAAAAATATACCTGCAGGACATACAGCAGTTGATAAGTATGGGAAGATTTTTAAATAGAATAAATTACACATCTATGTAACCAGTTGGTTTGAACGGAAAATATTTGTGTACCCTTTTAAGTTATTCTCCAATGTTTATGTTAAAATGATAGTGACACATAAAGACCCCCAGGAAGTAAACCAAGGAACACAGGCCTGCTAAACAGAGGAAAGGTGGCTCCGTACAGTAGTCTCTCACCGTTCCCCTTTAATAGTATAAATAGCTACTGTCTGGCTTGTTTGTTTGCAGTACTAACACATTTTACAGTCTTCCTTTCTGTGCCAAAAGATATTAGGCAATCACTCATGTTTAGTGCATGATGTGCGGAAAAGGTAATGAACTTAATTTAAATATAAATGACTTGTGCAGAGATAATCTGAAGGTCTGAACAACTTCTATGTATTTTGTGAGTTTCCAGGGGAGTTACGCAGGCCTGTTTTTCAGATTAAACTTAGTCATATAGAACAGATGAATACAAGACATGGTTTTGTAAGTAGAAACATATGATGGGATATTCAGTGACATTTTTCATTGTACATTATGGGAATGTTACCAAATAAGGTCAGGGGTTGGATAGCTTTAGAATCAAAACCGGATTTATGGTAATTTCTGCCACAATATCTTTAGCTTATAAAATGGCATTCATGTGTTAAAGGATAAAAACATTGACAGTTGTATGCAAATCCGCCCGTTCTGCATCAGCAAGGCAGCAATGTCATTACCAAGAGTCAACCAATACCCCATAGCCCCTAAATAGTATACATAGACGCATGTGCTGATCAGAGTGCACATGTGCAAAGGTCCTACACCAACGTGGAAGTCCAGAGCGATGCTAGCATATCTCGATGTGTACCATGTTTTAAGTATCCTGGAGGTTTGAAAAAGAGAGCCCAGCGCTCTCGAAACGCGTTACCTGTGGATATACACCAATAAAATTTGCTTCTATACTTATGGTCTGCGCGGGGACATATCTCCCTTTTTCATTTGGATTCTGCGTCTGAGAGTCTCCTGCAGCGGCCAGGTGTACATTATACCATTTACATGCTGTTATAGTGGTTGTGGCTTCTCACAACCACATTAGGTGAGCTTTAACCTGTGTGCAACTTCATCGCCACGGTGCTTTTGAGTATACAGTGTCACCCTATTAGGCGCTCTGCCCTGTGTTTTTTCTGTTTCCCCATTTGCTAGACATATTAGAAAGCACAGCTGTGAGTACCAATTATAGAGCCTAAAATTCCTAAAAGGAGTATATCCATCACCTAAACTTTTGTTAGGTGATTGGAAATGGAAAAGAAAGCTATTTTGTTAACTCGTTGCATTAGGAAAATTGCTTTCTTTCGAAATTTGGCCCCTTTGTCTCACTGTCTTGTTGACAGTGGTTGCCCAGGATCCCGACCACCGCTATCAGCTATGATAGCAGTGGATGGACAGTGACGGGACTGGTGGTTGGGAGCTGCTAAATATATTTTTACCTATTTTATGTCTCCCTCTGACGTCCTACTTGTCTACAGAGCTTTGATTGTCTCTGGAAGCATATGTAGAGGGAGACACAGCAAAGGCGAGCTTATTTAGCTAAAATGTAACCTACTGATAAGTCCCTACTGGGCAGGATTTGCTGAGGAAGAAGGTATGTGTCTTACCTTCCTCCTCCTCCTAGTAATTTTCTCCACGGTCCTGTGAGACCATTAGGAGCACTGGGACACTTTTAGGAGCACTGCCCCTGCCCATAGCGCCGATCCGGCCTGTTTCCAGACGGCCCACCCAATTCAATATCATAAAGGGGTGGGACGGCACGGGGGGCGGATTGGCACTATGGGGGCGAGCAGTGCTCCTTACAGGTGCTCCTGTGCCCCTAATGGTCTCACGGACTAACTACACTGGAACTGCACTGCCCCACCCCCAGGGTGCTGATCTGCCCCCAGCTGACCAGTCGGGGGCAGGCTGGATCAACACTCGTGGATGAAAGTAAGAAACATACCTTCATTCTGAGCTTCCCGTGCCCACTAGGGAGCTATCAGCACGTTAGATTCATCTAACCTGCTGATAGTTCCCCTTTAAATGCAGCATAATGGCATTTTCCTGTATGGTTTCCTTTAGTTTGTCTAACTCCTCCATAGAACAAATGAAGATTATTAATAAATGAAAAGCTAAAATTAAAACCGAGAAGTTCATTAGAAAAGCAACAATCTGTTAGCCGATTTGACAGATTCAGGGCAACTTTCAGACTTTTTCCATGTAAAGCAACAGTTTCTGTCAGATTTCTCCACTTAAACAGAGTTTCATTTAATACCCAATCTTCTCCGCCATATGGTTACCATTACTTCAGTATTTACCTAGCACAACCTGCAGGTTAAAGCCCAGCTTATAAATTAGTTCTATAAATTTTCTCAGCAGGGATTGCTTACATCTACTTTTTCATAACAAAAAGCCTCCAATAGCGTAGCGGTACAATATGCGGAGGGTTGAAAGTATACAGGAATAACAGGCCGGCCTCCACGTACCATATACATCGGGAACAGATTCCAAAGAGGACATTACATTGGTGCCTTTTTATTTGGATCACCTGTGTATTACTTATAGGGAAAGAAAACCTCCTGACTATTGGCCGATTATAATTGCTTTTCTAGGTGTAAAATACTATTTAAATGTAATTTACTGTTTTATAAAGCTGTATTAAATCCTGTATATTGAACTAAAGCTTAATAACATGAAGGTGTGTTAAGGGGCCATAGAAACTAAACCATGATACTACATGAAAAAGCATCTTGCAGTGTTCAGTCATAGGCTAGGTTCACAGAACGTCTTTTTTTGGCCGTTCGACGGCACTTTGAGGACAAATCACGTCATTTATTTTGAAATTATGAAAGTTGTTTCAAAATAACGGATGTTATTTGACCTCAAAATGACGGATGTTCACAAAGACGGACGTTAAACGTCCAAAATAGACATTGTGTGAACCTAGCCATATAATGTGCACGTCACATTTTCTGCACCAATGACTTTGTTTTAGGGTACAAACACACACGGCTTATACGCTGCGTATTTACTGCTGCGATACGCAGCAGATTAGATCTAAATAACTGAACACAGTATCAAATCTGCTGCGTATCTGCTGTGTTTGTTTGTACCCTAAAGAAACATCTACATATTTAGGCTAGTTACACACAAACTTACCAGGTGCCTATATTACACCCCAATGTCGTGGTTCAACCATAGATCTAATGACCTGAACAGCATCACAGATGCCTGTCATATCTGTTAGTTTAAATCATAAGAACTGTGTCGCATTTCACAGCTACATCCTCTTCCTCGCATGCCTTCTTCCCATAATAATAATTCCTTTAGATAGCACCAACTTCACAGCACTTTACACAGCTTGTTTTAACGCTGCCAGATGATATGTACCAGCACCACCCTGTTCGCTCCTCTACTGTTCTCCATGCTTGTCCTGTGGCTGCTTATGTCTTCAAGGGTCTTCTTCACCCTTCTGCTGCAATGACACCTCTGGCCACTAGGGTGCACCTGTGGTCATCTCAAGGGATTTATAGAGGCAGCTTGTCTGCACCTACTACTGCCCTCTGTCAATCCAGTTCCACCTGCACCTAATTAAACTGGCTCCACCTGCCCCTCCCCTGCCTAAGTTTTGTTGGATTGAAGCATTTCAAGTGAAGATGTCTGTCTGCTGTTCTGCCATATTCCCGTGTATTCCGGCCCATGCCTATTCTTCGCATTACGCTTTTTGTCTGACCATCATCTGCACTGCCTGCCTCTCCTTTTGCCGTCTCAGATTACCTGACCTGCCTCTGAAGCTGCTTGCCTTACCCTTTGTCTGTCTGACCATAATACCCATCTCATCCCTAGCAGGGGCGGTCTTGGCATTTCTGGGGCCCCAAGCGAAGTTATGTCTGCCCCCCCCCCCCTTCAACACGCGCTCCACAACAATAGACCGCTGTGTGCTGCCCCCAGTAGTATATACCCCTTGTGCACTACCGCCAGTATTATATAGACCCCTTGTGTGCTTCCCCCAGTAGTATATAGACCCCTGTGTGCTCCTCCAGCAGTATATAGACCCCTTGTGTGCTGCCCCCAGTTATATATAGACACCTGTGTGTTCCCCCAGTTATATATAGCTCCCCCGTGTGCTCCCCCAGAAGTATATAGACCTCCTGTGTGCTGCCCCAGTTGTATATACCCACTGTGTGCTGCCCCCAGTCGTATATACCCACTGTGTGCTGCCCCCAGTTGTATACACCCATTGTGTGCTCCCCCACTGGTATATAGCCCCCCGTGTGCTCCCTTAGGGGTATTTAGCCCCCCTGTGTGCTCCCCCACTTGGATATAGACCCCTGTGTGCTCCTCCAGTTGTATATAAACCCTCTGTGTGGTTCCCCCAGCAGTATATAGCCCCCTGTGTGCTCCCCCACTAGTATATTGCCCCCCCCTGTGTGCTCCCTTAGGGGTATTTAGCCCCCCTGTGTGCTCCCCCACTTGGATATAGACCCCTGTGTGCTCCTCCAGTTGTATATAAACCCTCTGTGTGGTTCCCCCAGCAGTATATAGACCCCCTGTGTTCCCCACCAGTATTATATAGACCCCTTGTGTGTTCCCCAGTAGTATACAGACCCCTGTGTGCTCCCCCAGTTATATATAGACTCCCTGTGTGCTGCCTCAGCAGTATATAGACCACCTGTGTGCTGCCCCCAGCAGTATATAGACCTCCTGTGTGTTCCCCCAGTAGTATATAGACCCCCTGTGTGCCCCACCAGTAGTATATAGACCCCCTGTGTGCTCCACCAGTAGTATATAGACCCCCTGTGTGCTCCCCCAGTAGTATATAGCCCCCCCCCCGTGTGCTCCCCCACTTGGATATAGACCTCCTGTGTGCTCTCCAAGTTGTATATAGACCCCATTCTGCTGTCCTAAGTAGTATATAGACCCCCTGTGTGCTGCCCCCAGTAGCATATAGATCCCTCTGTGAAGCCCCAGTAGTCTATAGCCCCCCTGTGTGCTCCCCCAGTTATATATAGCCCCCCTGTGTGCTCCACCTGTTATATAGCCCCGTGTGCTCCCCCCATTTATATAGACCCCCGATGTGCACTCCACCAGTTACACAGGCCCCTGTGTGCTCCCCCTCCCATATAGTATAACACAATAAAACAAACACTTATACTCACCTGGGTCCGGGCGTCTCCTCTTCTCTTCACTCTTGTGGCCGCAAGGGTTTTCCCTGCGGTCACAAGAGGCCGCGCTCCCCTTGTCCTGGCACCGATGCTCCAGTGATGTCCCTTGAGCACCAGCACCACAAGGACAGAGCGGCCACTTGTGACCGCAGGGAAAACACTTCCTGCAGCCACAAGAGTGACTGACAGGAAGGGAGCCAATGTCTCCCGCCCTGTCAGTGCTGCTGCATGTAACTATGAGCGCTCATTACGAGTGCTCATAGTTACAGTTCAGATGGCAGCAGTGAGGGGGCAGCGGCCCTGTCCAGCCGTCTTAAGCACAAGAGTGGGGCGTGGGGGCCCCCTTGGATGTTGGGAGCCCCAAGCGATCGCTTGGGGTGCTTGGTGCCAGAGACTACCACTGATCCCTAGTACTGGGCTGATTCTCCTGCTTGCTGATCACCTACACTCCTGTTCCCCAGTACCTTGCACCGACTTTGTCTTGTTCTTAGGAACCAGAGGCTGCTCACACCAGGACCACACTTATGGAGTGACCCAGCATCCTCTAGCCACATAAGTCCAGCAGTTAACCTTGTGGGGATATAAACTCAGTACTATAGCAGCACTGCTAACCACTGAGCCACTGGTCTGCCTCCATAGTGGTGCACACACAATTGGTCATCCACATATGATAATGCAAGAGAAGACATTTTCAATTGTCCTATGCAACATACTGTATGCCAGTTGTAGGCTCTATTAGCACTGGTCAGGGGTCAGCATTGGTTCATGCAGATCCATACACAGCAAGCTGCAATGCATTGTGTGTTCCAACCCTTTCCATCATAGCCAGCATCAACTTTTTCAACTGAAACTTTATCAAATCAGACCAGATATGTTACCTGATGGTTCTCACACTCATTCGTTGAGTTTTAGGTGTCCATGAACCCAGGGGCGGATTAACTTTACCATAGGCCCCGGGCTGTTCACCAAGGCTGGGCCCCCCACCTCACTGTAAATACGGCAGCACTAGCCTGGCATTCATAGTACAAGACAGATAATGTCATGATCTCCTGATTTGTGCAAAATTGCCATTAAAAAAACAGTGATTTTTTGCAAATCATGGCGAAAGTGTATCCAGGAGACAGTACACCACTGAAAGTATAAATCTTTTTGGGTGTTCATGGGCCCCCCAGCAGTGTCGGACTGGCTACTTGGGGCCCACCAGGGGAAATGATCCTGGGGGCCCACCAATGAAGAACCATTAAGAGTGCTGACCCAATTCTATGCTGATTGATCCGTGTCCACAACTAGTCAAACTACAACTCTCAGAATGCCCTACACTTATGAAGCTCTCAGGGTATACTGGAAGTTGTAGTTCCAGAGAGGAGAATCCTTTAACAACTGAAGATCCATCAATAAATCTACAGCACCAGCTATTAGGGGATTTTCTATTCAGATATACTACAACTCCCACCATATCCTGAGGACTGTGTGCTGTCAGTAAATGCTGGGAGTTGTAGTGTTTGCAGCTGTTGTAGTAGGAGGATCCTGGGTGCATTGTACACTGGATGCTGAATGGGAGACCAGAATACACAGAATAGCTCTGTGGTGGCTGAGTGTATGGAAGTGACCCCAGCACTAATAGGGGATAGAACAAAAAAAAATTACACACACATAATTATATATATATATATATATATATATATATATATATATATATATATATATATATATAATCTTGTTGCTATATTATGACCATACAGTCACACTGTTACTGACCAAATCCAAAAAAACAAGACCAATGTTATTACCAATGTACTACTCCAATACAGCAATGTAGTGCTGGCCTATACAAGCATATATGTATCCTGTTTGTAGGCTGCATGGTACATATATGCTTATATAGGCCAGCACTACATTGCTGTATGTGTATATATATATATATATATATATATATATATATATATATATATATGTAGGCCAGCACTACATTGCTGTATATACCTATATATATATATATATATATATATATATATATATATATATATATATATATATATATATATATATATATATATATACATATACACACACACACACACCAGCACTACATTGCTGTATTGGTTACACACATATTGGAGTAGTACATTAGAATTCCCATTTTTCTCCTGTTCATACTGGTGTTGGTTGGTCTGAGGGGCCGTTTGTTACATCTCGGCCTCCTGGTTTTATCATATTTTTATTGTTTTTATCTTTTGGTGTTTTTTGCATGTTGTGTACTATTTAAAATGAAGATTTTTTTGGCTACTACATTTATTGGTGGAGCGCTGGTGTCTCTATATGACAGGTCTTTCTCTTATGATGCGACATATATACACGCTGCACCCACACACATTATACCTATATACACACACCCTGCAGAGTCAGTCACACATACACATATATACCCTCTGCACCCTCACACATTATACCTATATACACACACCCTGCAGAGTCAGTCACACATACACACATATATACACTGCACCCCCACACCTTATACCTATATACACACCCTGCAGAGTCAGTCACATACACATATATACACACTGCACCCCCACACCTTATACGTATATACACACTGCAGATTCAGTCACATACACATATATACACACTGCACCCCCACACCTTATACCTATATACACACCCTGCAGAGTCAGTCACATACACATATATACACACTGCACCCCCACACATTATACCTATATACACACCCTGCAGAGTCAGTCACATACACATATATACACACTGCACCCCCACACATTATACCTATATACACACCCTGCAGGGTCAGTCACACACACACACATATATACACTGCACCCCAACACCTTATACCTATATACACACTGCAGATTCAGTCACATACACATATATACACACTGCACCCCCACACCTTATACCTATATACACACTGCAGATTCAGTCACATACACATATATACACACTGCACCCCCACACATTATACCTATATACACACCCTGCAGAGTCAGTCACATACACATATATACACACTGCACCCCCACACATTATACCTATATACACACTGCAGATTCAGTCACACATCACACATACAGTATAGTCACCCTGCACCTCCCATTACCACTATACCTGTGGAGCTTTTTCTCTTCAGGCCCCAGGACAGCAGAGGAGGGAGGGGGAGCTGACTGACCTCTGCCTGACTGTTCAGCAGCCACATCTGACCTCCTGGACGCTGCTGATAAGATCTTCTTTCACTTTAGTCGGAGCAGGAGGCTGGTGAGGAGAAGAGCAGCCAGAGCTCCTGTCATAGCTGCAGCCTCCTGCTTCTGCACATCCCGACAACAGCATCTATGGGAGGTTGAGGAGAACCAGCGTGCAGGGGCCCACTGAGGGCCCTAGGAGAGCTGCCCACCGATCTGCCTGTATCAGGGGGCCCTGGAACTTGCTGTCATCTGGCTGGGAAACATCACCCAGGGCCCAGTCAGATGACAGCAGCACACACCTAAGGCTGCTCTGCCTAACGCTGCTCTGCAGGGGCCCACATACAGGCAGGGAGGGGCCCACCGGGGAAACCCCCGGCTCCCCGGTGGCCCAGTCCGAGCCTGCCCCCCAGGAGCTCAGGGCCCGGGCTGCCGCCCAAAATGACCCTATTATAATCCACTACTGCATGAACCTGTTGCTTGTTCACCTGTTGCTCACAGCATACAGGTAACACCTGATAACAACTGACATTCTGCAGATGCCCTGACCCCAGTCATCTAGACCCTATGATTTGCCTCCTGTCATGTAGATCCTTATACTTGCCCATTTTTCCTGATTGCAACACATGGGGGAGATTTATCAAACTGGTGTAAAGTAGAATTGTCTTAGTCGCCCCTAGCAACCAATCAGATTCCACCTTTCATTCCTCACAGACTCTTTGGAAAATGAAAGGTGGAATCTAATTGGTTGCTAGGGGCAACTGAGCCAATTTCACTTTACACCATGTTTGATAAATCTCCCCCATGATCTTTAAAGGACCACTGTATAGTAAAATTGTTCAGTGTATACTAGGTTGTGTTGTCCTGCTCTGTGGTGAGTCTGTCCATAGAATGGATGACATGGAGGAGCATGTGACCTTGGTCACATGCTCCTCCATGTCGGCCATCTTATGAACAGAAACACCACAGAGCAGGACAGCACAGCCTGGAGGAGGGTAAGTCTGATTTTAGCTCTATGAGGTACACAGGGAGCAGCTATCAGTATATACAGTGAGTACAGTTACTAATACTATACACTGAACTATTTTACTATAAAGTGGCCAACCCCTTTAATAAATGACTGTTTATTTGCTGTGTAAAGGAAACCCATCCTGTTGAGTAATCAGTTGTATCTGCAGGCATCATGTTATAGAGCAGGAAGAGCTGAGCAGATGATACAGTATACAGCTTTGTGGGAAAATATTCGCTATAACTCTTTTATAATGATGACCTCAAAATTTACCCTTTCTATCAGAATGGATATTACAAATAAAGTGGGAATCCAGGGCTCAAATTTTGCATTTAAAAAGTTCCCATACTTTGTTTCAAGGAGAATATGCATGTGTGTTTCCATCAGTAAGCTATGATACGCATATCAAGCAGTAAGCTGGATGTGTTTGGAGCAATAATCTCTTAATCATATCCCGCTATGATCAGCAGCTTACAGCCAGACTACCTGTCCATGCTGTTTGTAGTCCTCATGAAATGAAGGACGGGCATTCTAAATGCCAAACTTGGAGTCCTGGATTTTCACTACTTCCTGCAAACTTGTCTGATGTTGTCAAAAAGTTTCCTGACATGAATATCAAGAGGACTACTGCTCGAGCTGAACCAATCATTTGTCATTTATTTATTATTATTTTAAAAAATATGTATTATTTTGTAACTACCTTATAATAATGTTAGGAAAATGTGAGCTGTTTCCCTTGAAGTTATATACCGTATTTTCCGGTGTATGAGGCGACTGGGCGTATAAGACGACCCCTGACTTTTAAGAAGATTGTCAGGGGTCCGCCTTATACGCCGGTAAATGTAACCCCTGCCTGACCGCAGCACTTGCAGCTAAATTTAAGAAAAAATGAACATTTAACTCACCTGTGGCCCGTTCCCGGCGCAGGCAGTGTGACTGACACTACCGGAGATCGACGAACCTCTCCTGGGCTGCTGAGCGTCTCATCGGAGACGCTCGGAGACGCTCGGCTGCCCGTGAGTGGTTCGGTGATCTTCGGCGCAGGTAGTGTACATCACACTGTGTGCACCAAGAACGGTACGGGAAGCGCTCCAATGCTGGGAACGGGCCCCAGGTGAGTTAAATGTTTTTTTTTTTTATAGTAGTCGCCCCATACACATAAGACGACCCCTGACTTCTAAGATTTTTCGGGGTTAAAAAGTTGTCTTATACGCCGGAAAATACGTTAGATTTGTCATTTACTTCTATTTAAAAATCTTAAGTCTTCCAGTACTTATCAGCTGCTTTATGTCCTGCAGGAAGTGGTATATTCTTTCCAGTCTGACACGGTGCTCTCTGCTGCCACCTCTGTCCGGGACAGGAACTGTCCAGAGCAGTAGCAAATCCCCATAGAAATCCTCTCCTACTCTGGACATTTCCCCCCCCCCAAAAAAAAGAGATGTGCCCAAACTTCTCTTTAAAGGGGTCTAAAAGATGATTGTGATTGTGTTTGTTTTGTTGGTTCTTGTTTTTTTTTCATCAGTGCCAGAGTTGTCCTTTAGGCTGCTGTCCCATAAGCAGTTATGACCCAAAACCAAAACTGGATCCAGCACCAAGTAGAACTATAAGTCCTTCCTTTATATTTCACATTCTAGTTTGGGCTCAGAAAGTACAGTGGCAACTTTCCAAAACACTGCTGCATGTGCTAGAAGTCTGGCGGCACATATGTAGAAGAATTATAGTACCAGAGCAGACAACCATAGCTAATGCTGGCATCACTTCTTATTTAGGAAAACAATGAACATATGAACAATCAAATGCATAAATTGTACACAGATGGATCCAGATGTCGAGAGCAGCGTGGTAAAACAATGAGGAACTGAGGATTTAGGACGAGCGCTACAGGAACTATGGTGTCATGTGACTGACTGGAGGAGAAGCATGCTCTCTACTATCTTACTCAGCAAGGGAGGCCAGGGGGGTCAGCAAAGGGGTCTAATAATCATGTTTATTATTTTGTTTATAGTCATGGTTTTTTTCTCCTTTTATTAAGCTTTTCTTTTTTTTTCTTTTTTTTAGTGTTTTTAGCAGTTTTTTTTTAAGCTTGTAAAAAATACCATGATTTTTAAATGTGTTAGGCCATAATCACAATATAACACCGGCCGTTCTTTGACCTGGCCAGATCACAGAACGGACGGTGTTCCTGAAGATCATCCCGGCCAGTACTGCAGTACAACTGCAGTATCGGCTTAATGCTCTTCACTTCTGCTGAATTCAGATGTTGGCGCACCCCTATCCCAATTCACCGCTGCACACAATGGAGCGTTGTGTGAACTGACATGAATAGTGGCCGCAGAAAACTGACATGTCTATGTGTATACACTCCGGACGGGATTCCATTCATTCACATACAATGTATGTTTTGTATAAATCACAAAATTGCAACAACGACCCTGATTCATACAACACCTACATTGTGTGAACATGGCCTTAACCAATTTTTTTTTTTTTAATTCAAATAATTTTTAATGTTCTACTTTGCAGACAATTTTTGAAGTCCCATAGGGAAGAGAAGCCAAAAAATGTCACAAACCAAAAATTGTTTGTGTGCGTTTTATACATTTTACTATTGGCTTTGCTTCATCAAAAAATGCCAGGAAAATGCTATGCATGAAACCACTTTTAGGCTAGGTTCCCACTTCAGGAACATATCGGGTAAGGGCAGCTGTCTTGTTAAATAGGTGGTCGCTACTAACGTTCATGTTCTTTATTAGCGGCTTTCTATTTACCGAGATGGCTGCTTTTACCCGATATGTTCCCGGAGTGGGAACATAGCCTAAAGTTTCACATGTATCCTTTTTCTGTGCCATTTTCTTTGGAAAAAGCAGCTAGATGGTGACGAAAAGCCAATAGTAAAATGTATAAAACGCACACAAACAATTTTTTGTTTGTGACTAGAGATGAGCGAACCGGGTTTGGGTTCGAGTCCATCCGAACCCGAGCGTTCGGCATTTGATTAGCGGTGGCTAAAGCCCTAAAGCTATGTGGAAATCATGGATATAGTCATTGGCTGTATACATGTTTTCCAGACAACCTTAGAGCTTTATCCAAGTTCTGCAGCCCCCGCTAATCAAATGCCGAACGATCGGGTTCAGATGGACTCGAACCCGAACCTGCTTCGCTCATCTCTATTTGTGACTCTTTTTGGCTTCGCT
Source organism: Dendropsophus ebraccatus (assembly GCF_027789765.1). NCBI lineage: Eukaryota > Metazoa > Chordata > Amphibia > Anura > Hylidae > Dendropsophus > Dendropsophus ebraccatus. Next base: position 27,717,485 of record NC_091456.1, read on the forward strand.
TCTCTATGGGATTTCAAAAATGTCTGAAAAATTGAACATTAAAAATTATCTGAATAAAGACAAAATTATGTGTAATCATGGTATGTATTACAAGCTAAAATAAAAAAAAACTACACAAAAGTTTAACAAAAAAGTTAAAAAAAAAAAAACCTTGCCTATAAACAAAATAATAAACATGATTATTAAACCCCTTTGCTGACCCCCCTGGCCTCCCTTGCTGAGTAATATAGTAGAGAGCATGCTTCTCCTCCAGTCAGTCACATGACACCATAGTTCCTGTGACGCTCGTCCTGAATCCTCAGTTCCTCATTGTTTTACCACGCTGCTCTCGACATCTGGATCCATCTGTGTACAATTTATGCATTTGATTGTTCATATGTTCATTGTTTTCCTAAATAAGAAGTGATGCCAGCATTAGCTATGGTTGTCTGCTGCGGTACTATACTACTTCCACATATGTGCCTCCTCACAAGATGTCAGAGTCCATGGGAAATAGTGTGAACATGCCAGGGAGCACATAAATATGTTAAGTGTCGGGGAACGGTGCAGTTTCTCTTTGTTATGATGATTTATAAGGCAATTTCGTGTCGGGTTGTAACCTTGACAATAGAACAATTTACAAAGTATTAACCTGTTAATAAAACATATGGAATTTCACATTGTCAGTATTGTATTTTTACCTCTAGGGTATTTTATAGCCGCTCTTTGTTTATTAGCTCCATGCATTCTGCTTTGCGCCTATGCTTTTCTCGTATTATGTCTGCGCTTTATGTATTGTGTTTATAAATATTGAATATAAAAGCCGCGGCGCATACTAATACGAGCTTTCATTAGAATCAGCTCACTCACTCATAGCGCCATCTATAGGCTGGTCATGGCAGGAAATCACCTGAAACAAACCAAGCTATGTTGCTCTATACGTTCTATATGTGTGTTTTTTTTCTATGACATATGCAATATAATAATATAAATAGGATGTAGTGAAATATTTACATTTTATTAAAAATCTTGTAATGTACTGTATGATTCCAAGTATAACCGTATTGTTTGTTTTATTTGTAGTTGTAACCTGACATGTCCAGCCGGCCAGTTTGGAGTTAATTGTGATCAGTCTTGCAATTGCCATGATGATAGGTGTGATTCTGTCACCGGAGCCTGCCATATGGGTAAGTTTGGGGACATAATACTAATACCAATATATATCTATGATTTATGTTACTAAGAACTGTTTCCTACAGGTATAATACAGACTCATATATAGAAATACTACTTGTGCACTGTACACTGTCCTCTTCTGATATGGGCGGTCAAGAGAACTGGCGGAAGTGCCATAGACTGCATTGTAATACACATACTGTATGATGCAGTCTATTCCGGTAGTTTTGTTGATTTCCTGCGTCAGAAGAGGACAGTGTACCTGCTGGAGTTTTTCACCGTATCCGGCTGCGCTGGCCAAATAATAGTTACCCTTTAAGGTTTTTTACTCGAGATGAGAGAACGTTTAAAAAAAGTCTGTTTAGCAGGTCCGAATCTAAAGGACCTGTGATGGACGATTGCAGGAATTTAGTTGTTTTAGTATTAGACAAGGCAGCACATCCATAAACTTATGACTGACCATCTGCTTTTTAGTACTATACACTACTACCATCAGGAGTTAGTTACAATTTGGTCAAAGTGCATAAGCCCACACACCGCTTCAAGGTTCCTGAATCAATGTGGGTCCTTAACTTAGATTGGCACAAATAGAAATCTATAACGCCATTAGGCTAGGTTCACACTGTGTTTTTGCAATCCGTTTTGACAACGGATAAAAAAAACCTGATGCATTTGTGTGCATCCGTTTTGATCCGTTTTTCCATTGACTTCCATTATAAAAAAAAACGGATCAAAAAACGTACACAAAAACGTAGTTGACACTTCTTTTGTGTCCGTCCAAAAAAAAAAAACGGATCCCTTTTGATCCGTTTTTTTTATAATGGAAGTCAATGGAAAAACGGATCAAAACGTATGCACACAAATCCATCCATTTTTTTCATCCGTTATTCATCCGTTTTTTGCAAAAAACGGATTGCAAAAAAGCAGTGTGAACCTAGTTTTAACCCCATCATGTGGAAACATAGCTACTTTATATCTGAAATGGAGGAGAAAACAGGGCATATTCCGAAGCATCTCCTGTGTGCATGATGCCCGAGAGATACAGTGGAGTTTATCACTAATGTTATGTGGCCTCATTTATTTTAGTACTATTACATATTTATTCATAAGGTCATTGATTATGTATCTGTCGTCCTATTGATCGATCGATATGCGGCAGCCATTTATAGGAGTGATGTGCATGGATGCCGTCTCTTCTAATTAAACCCTGCGTCTAATCTCATTTATAGTGTAATTATAGAATGAAATAAAAAATGCATGCAGGTGTAGGGAAGCTATTCTGCTGTGGGTTATATTGTGCAGACATAAATGAGTTGTCCTGAGGCGACCACGGGCTCTCCTGCTAATAAATACAGGAGGCACAAGCTTGCTAAACTTTAATAAACCAAATAATGAATTAAAGACACTTTGAGGAATTGATGGCACCAAAAGGGGCACATTCATCAGTGCTACAGTGCTAATATTTTGGCACAAGCGTGTTAAGGAGGAGTGCATTCAGATGGAGCAACACTTCTGATACTTACAAAATGATGGTGGATGGTCTGAAGCATAAAACATGTCAGAAAAGACTTAAAGGGGCTGTCCAAGATGAAGCTATATTTTACCATGTTTACAAAGCTACTTACCTGTCCCTTTCCGACGCTGCTGCTGGGTCCTGGGCTGTCTGCTCTCTGCCGGCGGAGATTTTAAAACATCCGTTACGTGAAAATGTAAGCCTAGTATAGCCTTTATACTGACTATACTGAGCATCCATTTCCAGCAGGAACAGGGCGTCACCGCATGTTTTGAAATTGCTGGTGGCGGCAAAGTCAGAATGGCTCTCTTTGACTCCCCCACTCCTGAACAGGGCACATGGTATGCACCCCCCCCCACTTTCTGTAATCCACTTTGCTGAGATTGTTACTAGAGACAGATTTCCCCTGACTACAGACAGTAAACATCAGATTGCAGTGAAGAGAGACACCTGGGGGCCAAGACTTTAATGGGGTTATCCAGCGCTACAAAAACATGGCCACTTTCCCCTACTGTTGTCCCCAGATTGGGTGGGATTTTGAAACTCAGTTCCATTGACGTAAATGGAGCTTAATTGCAAACCGCACCTGAACTGGAGACAACAGTAGGGGGAAAAGTGGCCATGTTTTTGTAGCGCTGGGTAACCCCTTTAAAGCTGTTTTTCTGGAATAAGGAGTCAATTTTGGTAAATGCACAGCCCAAAAGATCTCTCAGAAGTGTCCAGTTCAATGAAAGCTTCTCAGTACAACTTTGGCACTTGTAGACCTCTGTCCTGATTTCAGGAAACTCATTATGCATTTTATACTAGGCAGACCATGGATAATTCTTACTTTCAGTACACTGGGAATGTGTTCAGTGGACAGGGTCAGCTCTCCTGCTGTCTCCTAGACAGGCGTCTTTGACACCTCATGTAGTTTCATTGCACGCTCTTTTATTGGACATTAAACATGGCCTCTATATACTGCCCGTATATGTGCTTCCTCTGGCTTATTGCTTAGTGCTGTGTTTTGGCACAGCACTTTCTGCCGCAATACACAAACAACTATGTCAGCCTACATCAGGGGTTGCACCTCCTTGTAATTTCTGTGACATAGCAGTGCTGCCACATACAGTTATATATGTTTGTAATTTACATCTATTTAAAAATATCGAGTCTTCAAGTACTTATCAGCTGCTGTATGTCCTGCAGGGAAGTGGGTAACATCCCAAACAATCCCACGACAAGGAAGTCCTCAAAGCCCCATAGCAACCAGGTGTTTCCAAAAGCTTCCCACACTGGTTCTACCTCCAGCCGATTCCCCCTTTGGCTTAGAGGCACCAGAAAGCAACCCCTATGTGCCTTAAATATTAACCCACTTCATACCGGGGCCCAACCCCCCCCCCCCCCCCCCCCCACAAACCCAACCCCCCCCCCCCCCCCCCCACAAACCCGCCTTAAAGGCAAATTCTTAAAGGGAACCTGTCACCAAGACAATGCTATCTAATGTATCAACCTTCATGTTATAGAGCAGAAGCTGAGCAGATTGATATATATCTTTGTAGGAAAATATTCAGTATTGCTTTTAACTTGTTAATTGAAATCCCCGATCATTCTGTGTTAGGAGTCCAGTGGGCGATGTCACTCAATAGACTGGACTCCTTAGCATGGAAACATCAGAGATTTCAATCAACAAATAACAAGTTATACCGAATCTTTTCCCATAAAGATATATATCAATCTGCTCAGCTCCTCCCGCTCTATAACATAATGCTCATAGCTTAGGTAGCTTTTTCATAGTAACAGGTTCCCTTTAATCCGACATCAAATCCATAACCTCTTGGAGTCCAGAACTTACCAAATGGTTCCCTCCCTCCATCTCCAAAATTGGTATATAACTCTGACTTCAAGGACCCCTCTCACCTACCACCAAATAGTCCATGTGACAACCCCCCCCCCCCTCCTGACCAAACCTGGGTTGCCCATCCTAATTGCGTGTCAAGCCCCCATTTCCCATAATACACAAATTAAGGGTGGGTGGCGATTTTCTCTCGCTGGAAACTAAAATGGCTGTCTTACTGACCCCTGGAGTTCCTTATATACCTCATCTCCCACAACCCAATTCCCCCCCCCCCTTCCATACAACCACCAGTGTTAAATTGATCACAGTGATCTATCTAACTCAACTTTCTAGCTGACTTAACATACTGTAGCTCCCTGACACAATTGTTTCCTCAGGGATAATGTTCACCCTGGCTACATCTCTACCTCAAACGTAACGTGCTCCTAACCCACCTTACCCCTTATCTTCCACCAGTCCTAGCTAACCTGTCCTCTTAGGCCGTCCCTGCTCCATCGCCGTACCACAACCCTCACTATCTTCCAGAATTTTCCCATCTGTCAGTCCCTCCAAAGCCCAGTCATACAGCTCACCCCCCCAAGTCTTTCATTTACTCCAGCCTGTACTTGCCTGCAGTGTTTTATGAAAAGGATAGAATACGAGGTTTAACCCCTTACATGCTGGTAATGATAATAAATTGTAGTGCACCTATGTCAGGGTGATGCCTATTTAGTTTGGCAGCTGAACCAGTTGTATAAGGACACGGCATTAGCAAACAGCGGATGTGTGAGGGGGTGTCTCATCCCCTTACACAACACTGACCACATATGCACAGGGGGTTATTTTATACCTAGCACAACCTTTTCAGTATTAGAGGGAGGAAGTGTTTTATCCAGCAGGCAACATAACAAGCATTTTATTTGCGTCTCTCGGGACATCGCTTTCTGGCTGGAATAGCGTGGCTGAAATTGTTGAAAGTCTGATATTGGGAAAAGCGTGGAAAAGAGTAAGATTTGCCAATTGAAAAGTTGATTTATTGGACGTTAGAAATACTCGTTACCGTAATCCTTAGTACAATAAATTTCGGTGGGTCTTAAAAAATGCCGAAAGTCATTTTTTATTTGATCACAGGGCAAACACTTTCTTCTATTGACTCGTTAATGTTTTAAGAGTGTTTTATAATGGTATAAAAGTTCATTGAATAGAAAGTGTTTTGGGAACGAGCCTGGACGTTGATGTCATACTCGGGGAAACAATTGTTAAACTAATTTATTTGGATGGTTTGATACAAGAGCGAATTGTTCGTTGTGTAATCAAGGTGACTTTAAAGTTTAAGCTTTTACTTTGTTACGTATTATTATGTATATATTTTATATTTTATATGTTTTCTATTTCAATACAAAATTAGGAGACACTTAAGAAAAGACCCATACACTAGTTTATGCCTAGAACAGGGTCTTAGGGGATGGTCCATGACTCTCTTTAGAGTTTCTTAAAGCTTGTATTATATACAGCCCCCAGGCCCTGTATTCATTATAATGCTGAATTAGGAGTTTAAAGAGTGTTTATGAGACTGATATTTATGGTCTTTCCCTATGTTGGGGGTCCCACTCCTGGCAACCCCACAATCAGCTTTTTGAGGGGCTGAATGCTGAATCCCTTTCATTGTTTACTATGCACAGCGCTGTACTTTATGTAGTGGCTGTATCTGGTACTGCAGCTTAATCCTATTCTCTTGAATAGTACTGTGCAGCAGTGGACTGGACTAACAGGCATGGGTACTACAAAAGGTAGATAGCTTTAAAGCGACTCTGTACCCACAATCTGACCCCCCCCCCAAACCGCTTGTACCATCGGATAGCTGCTTTTAATCCAAGATCTGTCCTGGGGTCCGTTCGGCAGGTGATGCAGTTATTGTCCTAAAAAAATACTTTTAAACTCAAAGCCTGTGCCAAACGGGAGTATCTGTGCCCTAACTTTGCACACCCTCTCTGTCCCTCCTCCCCACCCTCTTTAGCATTAGAAATGCCGCAGAAACATTTTCTTCATGCTGAACATTGCACAGGTCCTTAAAGTGACACTGTCACCCCTTTTGTGCATTCTGACATCTCTACACAGGTGTAAAGAATAAATTTAGCGGTTTTCACACCTTATTTTATATCATACATCATGGTGCTTGTTCAAGTAAAAAGTCATCTTTTATCAACTGCCGTTGGCCCCGCCCCTCACCAGCCATTGGAGCAGGCTGGCCTAAAGGTCTTGTGGGCAGAGTTTTCTGCTTCTCATGAATATCCAGGACTACTGGGCTCATGCACATAATAGAGAGTACTAATTATTGTCCATGTTATTCAGGTGGATATCTCTGCATCAGCTGCACAGAACAATGTAAGTGATACATCATTCTGTTTAGCTTCTCTGTCTCTAGTTTATGCTACCCTGAGATAGGACAGCAGAGACCTCCTAACAAAGTCTTTTTAAAGGTACAGGATTTGCAGCAGATTTGATTTGTTTTGAATCTGCAACTGCAAATCTGCGCCATTAAATCTGCTGCAGATCCTGTACGTGCGAACGCGCCCATAATGGACAAATAGTTTTTTCTTTCAAATAAACTGGTACCAGAAAGTAACGGCAAATAATTTCCGTTATTGGAAAAAAATGACTATAATTATATGAATTTAAAATAACAGACGTTATATATGTAAAATAACAGACGTTACATATGTTATATACGACGTCTGTCCAATAAAAACGGCCATTTTTTTGTGTGAACATAGCCTAAAGATCTCTTCCTGCTGTCAGGGAATAGGCACATCTTTGTAAATCTACAGGCTGTACAGATCTTATTCACTGAATGTTATGCCATCTGTGTTATAATATTGGGCGTTGTTTTATAGATTGGAAACAGTGAATTTGTAACTTACTCTTACGTAATACTTAGCAAAGGTCATGAGATCATTCATGAAATAAAATCAGCATATCACGAAACATTCACCAGAAAGAAACCATTACGACCCCCCTTGCATAATCAGCCAGTTTCCCACGTTTCACATCTAGCTAAGAATAGACCCGTGGGCTTCTCCATACATGACCTGGTTTAGGCTGAAACATTCTTCCTAGTTCTCCCCATGTTATGATTTGGGCAGCTCCTCTGACATTATACAGAAGAAAAAGCTTATTACAAAAGACAACTTTGAAGAATCCATGATACTTATTCAGATATGTAATCAGATTACTCGCAAGTTGCATTTTCCCAGAGGTGGAACCACCCACACAGCACAATAAAATATAACATTAGACAACGCAGACGTCTGACTACAATTTCCAGAACCGCCAGTTGTTTTTAAACCATTTTGACTGTCTGGGTTTCTTATTGTGGAATTTATAGTGGGTAACAGAATGATAAAAGTTATATAATAACAGTGAAATCCAGGCTGACCTCACCCCATGATATAATATAAAGTATGCAGAGTTTAGTTTATAGTATAGTTTTGTATGTTTATATATAGGTCTAAAGTTTAGGGCTGATATGATCTTCCAAACCGCTCCTTCCCCTCACACAGCTATAGAGTTAAAGGAGAAATCTGGCAAAAAAATGTATTAAAGTATTGTTTTGCCCCCCAAAAGTTAAAATGCTCATAAAGTGCTTTTTCCCTGCACTTACTACTGCATCAAGGCTTCACTTCCTGGATAACATGGTGATGTCACTTCCTGGATAACATGGTGATGTCACTTCCTGGATAACATGGTGATGTCACTTCCTGGTTAACATAGTAATGTCACTACCTGCCATCATCCTCTCCAGCAGCCACAGCCCACACAGCTCTGGGAGTCGGGTCGTGACATCACCATTTTATCCAGGAAATGACATCACCATGTTATCCAGAAAGTGACATCACCATGTTATCCAGAAAGTGAAGCCTTGATGCAGTAGTAAGTGCCTGGAAAAAAGCACTTTATAAGCATTTTCTGCAAGTGTATATTGGGGATTTGTAAAACTTTTGGGGGGCAATACAATACTTTATTAAAAAATTTCACCGGACTTCTCCTATAAAGAGGTATTACCATTTGGGGTATTTATACCCTATCCACAGTATGCACAGAATAAGGACTAAGGGCCCTATTGCACAGAGCGATAATCGTTACATGTAATAGAGACGATGATCACCGTCTGATCGTTGCTTTAGGTTTGGACCTAAAATCGTCGGGCACTGACCACACATCGCTACGTGTAATAGCAATGCACAGCCGACGGCTGACGATTGCCCATACACCTGATACCTGACCTCTCCTTCTAACTGGTGTCAGAAAGGTATATAGATTTGTAAATTACATCTACTTAAAAATCTTGATCCTTTCAGTACTTATCAACTGCTGTATGTCCTGAAGGAAGTGGTGTTTGCTTTCCAGTCTGATGCAGTCCTCTCTGCTGCCACCTCTCTCCATGTCAGGAACTGTCCAGAGCAGGAGAGGATTTCTATGGGGATTTGCTGCTGCTCTTGACAGTCCCTGTCACAGACAGAGGTGGCAGCAGAGAGCACTGTGTCAGACTGGAAAGAATACACTTCCTGTGGGACATACAGCAGCTGATAAGTACTGGAAGAGTGGAGAATTTTAAATAGATGTAATTTACAAATCTATATAACTTTCTGACACCAGTTGATTTGGGAATTTTTTTTAATTTTTGCTGGAGTACCCCTTTAAATCTATTTACTATGAATTCACAACAAAAACGTCTTTGCATGTGCCCCATTAGGAAATATAGACGTCAAAGAGAGATCCCTTACTATTTGCCAGAGAGCCACTAACAAAGAAACTTTCTTTGAAGAAACTTTTTTGGGCAGAGTACTGTAGCTGATGTAGATCCACAGTGACACTGTGCCCCCATACAGGCTGCTCGCACACAGCTCTGCTGAGAACATATGGCCTAAAGCTTCTACATCACAGCACCACATGTGCAAGTTCCCTAGAAATAACTTAAAGGTATCATATCATATGCTAATGCACTTTCATCAGTTATCTCAAATTTCCATGGGAACACTCGGTATAAAAAATAACATTATATAATGAAGAAAAAAAAATCTGACAACAAAATATACAAAAAAATCTTAATACCAAGAGATCTATGTATTCTTTATTACAGCTTTTTTGCATTTCATCCAGGTGTATAAAGCATACAGATTTACATTTAGTGCACAGTTTTCTAAACAGCATGACCCAAATGTCTTCTTACCATATGCTGCTGGCTTACACTGCTGTCCATCTATATCTCTTTGCTTTGTTTTCATGCCGCCTCTAATTTTTTATTTTTTTTTCTTGGCACACACTATACTGACAGTAACCGAATGGAGAAAGATACATCGGGGAGTGAGAAAGATTTGGCCTGCTCTGATCAAAAGGAGTGGCTTGGTTTTACAGATGGCTCGTGTATGACCCGGATAGGAGCCGTGACTTCCATGTCCTTACCGGCTTTTCCGAGAACATACTGTAGAAAACTTACAGACTACAGTGTCCGTTTCCTCAAGCCAATCACACTATCATTGCATACTTACCTTCTGCGCTGCTCTGGGATCCAGCATATTCGTGAAAAATTATCTTTATCTGGGGCTGACAGTGTCACAGAGATACGTCTCAGCCTGCCCTGCTCTCCGACCACCACCGTATCTTCTAGCGCTAGATTACACTGGAGGAGGCGGGATGGCAGCCTGAAGATACAGCATCAGCCGGAGAGTAGGTGAGACTGAGGCTGTGCAGGGCGAGCGCAGACAGTGTCACAGACGCGTCTCTGTGTCACTGTCAGCCCAGAAAAAAATTGTTTTTCATGAATACGCTGGATCACAGAGCAGCGCTGAAGGTAAGTATGCACTGCTCATGTGATCAGCAATGGGAATCTGTCAGCTGTAATTCATGTTCCAAACTGCTGACACTGTTAGTTAACTGTTAGGACAAGAAAACACATGGTACCTTTCATATTTCCAGCTGTGCTTCCAGCATGCAGAAAAATAATTTCATTCTTTGGTTCAAAAAAGCTTTCCCAAGTTCCTGAATGGCTGAAGGCTGGAAAGCTCCCCTGGAAAGCTTTGCACGCTTCAGCAGCTTTGACTCTTTGACTCTTCTTACTATATAATAAAATCATTTTTCTATATTCTGGAGGCACAGCCAGATATATGAAAGGTACCAGGTGTCTCCCTGATATAACAGTGTCAGAAAAGCAAGAAACAATTGGGTCAGAGTATACTATCGAACGATAAAGTACAGATGGCTATCATATATATAGCACAACAAAATTTACATCCCTCCCCTCACATTCCCCTTTTTCTTCATTAAAAACACATGTCTTTCCTATGAGATGTCACTGAGGATCACAAGTCATTGCTTTATATGTGCTTCATACCGACATTTTACTAGTACAGAAAAGAATGCCTATGAAACAACTGTAATTCCTTACAACAATTGGCTGTGATCACAAGTGTCTGGGATATATATATATATATATAACAAAGGATAATATATAGGCTGCACACTTGCTGCATACCAGACATTACTAGGATTTTGCAGCATTGCCACTTGATGATACGTTCAGAGCAGTCAGTAATATTATATAAGTAATACGCGCTTGTTTGGAAACTTTTTTTTTTTTTTTTTTTTTTAGCAATTTTGCTAATAGAGTTGATTTTACAACTTTCCACTGCTTTCCATCTTCTATGCTGACTATACTATAATATGTGTCTGTGTCTGTTACTCATTACCACCTACCCACTTATTTGAAGCGTGCTATTCTGGTAAATATACTTAAAGGGGTAGTGCGGCGGTAAAGAATTATTCACAGACTAACACACATTACAAAGTTATACAACTTTGTAATGTATGTTATATCTGTGAATGGCCCCCTTCCCTGTGTCCCACCACCCCCGCCCGTGTACCGGGAAGTGTGGTGCGCTATACTCACCTGTCACGTGCCGACACCAGTCTCCGATCTTCAGCGAGTGACTGGTGTCGGGCGATTCACAGACATAACATACATTACAAAGTTGTATAACTTTGTAATGTGTGTTATTCTGTGAATAATTTCTGAGAGCCGCACTACCCCTTTAGGGCCCTATTACACAAAGCGATTATCTTCTGTATTCGGCCGATATTGTCCTTTACGGCCGATAATCGCTTCGGGTGCTAGAAGACAACGATCAGCCGACAAGCATGATGTTGGCTGATCGTTGTCTTTCTACAGGCTGAAATACAAACGATCAGCCTGGCAATGGCGCGTAATATAAGCGGACCACCACTATCTTGTATGGGCTACCCGGACAATTTAACGATGACCCAGGCAGCCCCCCCCGCCCATTCACGCATCTCCGTGCGGCCCCCTTCTCCTACCCACTCGCTGTTGGTGCATGTAATAGTGCCGGCAGTGACCGGGAAACAAGGAGCTAGCGGGCGATTGCTTGCTCCTCTGAACCCCCCCACCCCCCACCCTCGGTGTAAAAGTGGCTTTAGTAATACCTTCTCTTTTGTTTGATCTGTAAACTAGGTAATTTCCCCCATGTTAGGTCCACTATTGCATCTGTGGCCACATCCACACGTTCTGTGAGAACAGCCCATGCACAGAAGATGTGCTATGGACCGGAGTCACAGACCTCCCAGCATTATGTATCATTATTAGGGATGATCGAACCTCTGGATTTTGCAGGTTCGATCGAACTCGAACATTCTCGAACTTTCCACATTTGATTCCCAATGCCTTCCCGCTCCGTGGGGAAGAAGGAGACAGCCCAGGTACCGCCTGGAATTCCGGGATTCAACCTAGGTAATAGACTGTATCCCGGAATTCCAGGCTGTACCCGAGCTGTCTCCTCCTTCCCCATGGAACAGGAAGGCATCGGCAATCAAATGCGGAAGGTTCAAAAAGGTTCGAATTCAATAGAACCTAACTTTTTCCGGTGTTCAATCATCTCTAATCATTATGATGCCGGGAATACCACAACTGTTTAAATCTTCAAGGCACTGAAGGTGTGAATGTGGCCTTAGGGCCCTATTACATAAAGCGATAATCTATCACCCCGTGTAATAAATAATAAACAACAATCAGCCTATGAAAACGTTCATCAGATGATCATGTAGTTTAATCCTGTGGGTAGAGGGCAGAAGCGAGTAGAACACTGGGGAACGTGGACAGGTATGTATTTTAAATTTAAGGCAAGGTCATCTCCAACCATATACAGTGGTACCTTGCTTTAAGAGCTCCCTGTACTGGGTGGGAGGGGGAGTGGGGCATGGTCTGCATAGCGGGGTCTACAGCACTGTACTCTGACCCTGGAAGTCTCCCTCACCTTCCAAATCATAGCAGATCCACTTCAGGCTGGGGCTTACATCAGGGGACAGGACTGTGGGGGTAATCTCTCCATAGCTGTAACCCCTCTCTTCCCGGACAGAGAGTTATGTGCCCACATCTGCCCTGCTCATTCCTTCATGCTCCCTGCAGTCTCTGTCCGCCCTTGTGTTTTCCATTCTCTCCATTACTGTACAGTAACTTATAATATCACATATTCTGCTGTTTCTGAATGTTTGTTTTACACACGGCCCATACGCCGCTTCAAGGTTCCTGATTTGTATGGGGGCCTAACTTAAAAATGGCGCAGCCCCATGCTGTGACCACCACAACAACAACAGTGGCGCCAAAGAGGGGAGTGACCTAGTTGCCCAGCAACCCCAACCTTACCAAACATAGCCCCCTGGTCTCTTTGCTACACTGTACAGATGCTTAGAACCACGCCACACGGAGCGGAAGCAGATAGAAAAAGCTCACCCCGTGCTTTCAGCCAAAGGACTGAAGGAAGCTTGGTGCTGACCCTGTATACAGTTCTCTGTAGTGTTTGTAATGCCTTGTTAATGCTTAATGAATTATATATGGATGGATGACTGCTACTGACATACTTAGTTATTAGGATTATTCATAATACCTGCTATCATTTCCTCTCTCTTGCAGAAGCCAATCAGCGAATGGGAGTAATAGGAGCCGGGGTACTTGTTGTAGTTCTGCTAATACTTCTATTATCGTTGTTATGTTGCTGCTGTGTCTGCCGCAAGAAAGAAGGATCAGCTGAGTAAGTTTATATTTTCAGTATTTAATACTGCGATATGCATATTGCGAATAAAGAATTATTTGCCTAGGTGGAAATATCACTTTAAAGGGGTATTCCACTCAAACGTAACTTTTCATATGTTGCTGCCCATGGTGAGACTAACCATTCCTTCCATACTTGTTATTATCCATTCAGTCTCCTTCCCCATGTTCTGAGCTTCTGCTTTGTGCTGAAAACTGTGTAAGCTTTTTTCTCCGTCTCCCCCCTCCCTTCTGAGACTGAGCTGATGTAAACAAGTTCCTGGCAGGCTGTATCTGCAACTTTTTAGCTTCTTTGTAATGCTGGGAGGGTAAATAGCTAATGAGCTTACTGTAATTAATCATTTGGCATTACAAAGTTGCACAAATCTACAGATAGGGACTTGTTTTCATAAGCCATCTCGGAAGGTAGGGGGAAGGAGGGGGGAGACAGAGAGAAAAGCTCACACACAGTTTGTTGTGTCTTCAGCAGAAAGCAGCAGCTCAGAACTGGGGGAAGGAGACTTAAAAGATATTAAGTATGGAAGGAATTTTTAGTGTCACCATGGGCAGCAACATATTAAAATTTATACAAAACTAGAGAAAAAGGAGCTGCTGCACCACACACCCATGGCTGACACTAATGCCTCTCGACTATGTTTGAAAACCAACGCCAGAATGTCGGTATATAACTTAATCCAACCAGGGGAGGGTGGGCCCAAGAACAGCCCTGCAACCCCACTGTCACAGGACCAAACCCACTGTACCCCCCCCCCCCCCCCCGTAGGCACCGTCGGTGGAGAAAGCAGTCGCCAAGCAACACAAGTGTGAACAAGGTGTTACTACTCACCATTGCACCAACAGGTAGAATGGGAGAATGAGGAGGTACTTACCATATGTGCACAGGTGCTTCCTGCTAATTGGGGTCACATGGGTCTTACAAGGAGGAGTGCTAGCCACTCAGAAAGGGGAGAACATACAAAATACAAAACTAGAGAAAAAGGAGCTGCTGTACCTCACACCTATGGCTGACACTAATGCCTCTTGGCTACATTTAAAAACCAACACCAGAATGTCGGTATATAACTTGATCAAACCTCATTGCCTCATGTACCACGTGCAGGTCTTCTGGCCCACATGAGTCCCTACACTAAACCAACACTGTGTCGGTCATATTAAAATCTATGTTTGAGTGGAATACCCCTTTAAGTTAAACAAACACATATATATATATATATATATATATATATATATATATACAGAATATGTACTAGTACTAAAGAATTAGTTGTATATAGCACAGTGCTTAGCGTGTCCTAGAAATAGTAATTACGTTTGTGCGTCATTAAAAAAAAAATCTTGTTTCTCAACTAAAATATTCCTAGTCATTAGTCACAGCAGTTTATAATCCGAAAACCTCTAACATGACAAATTTATTCTGCTTTACAGCGGAAATCAGGAGCAGGTAACAAACAAGAAACCCCCTCGACGTTTCTGTGGGCGTTTTAGCCGAATCAGCATGAAACTACCTCGAATTCCCTTGCGCAGGCAGAAACTGCCAAAAGTTGTGGGTAAGAATATTTATAATGATTTTTCAAGCTGTTGCTTCAGTCGACCTGCGGAATTTGTCATTTTTCAGAAATAGATGGAAAATAATATCATCTTGAAGATGTTAGATTGTCATTACATAGCGCTGAAAAGATATTATGGAATGAACAGCGCTCCAACGAGGTTATACTGTTAGGCTGGGTTCACACTACATTTTTTGCAATCCATTTTTTCCCCCAAAAAAACGTATGGAAAAGCAGATGTGTTTGTGTGCATTCCTTTTGATCTGTTTTTCCATTGACTTCCATTATTTAAAAAAAGGTTCAAAACACATCCGTTTTTTTATTTAACGTACCAAAAAATGTGGTCAAGTACGATAAAAAAGTATGCGTTTTGATCCGTTTTTTTAATCCTGGAAGTCACTGGAAAAGCAAATGCACACAAAGGCATCCGTTTTTCCATCATTTTTTTGCAAAAACGGATAGAAAAAAAACGTATTGCACAAACGTAGTGTGAACCCAGCCTACAGGGCTAAAGGTGCACCCAGTGAGTTTATGTAAAAAGGACCTATAGCCGACCCCCCCAAAAATCAGATGGTACAATCATTAACACTTAGGTTGTCCTGATTACTCTTTTCTACCATTTCTTGATACGCCTTTCAATGCCCGAGGTAGGTGGGCTTATCGTTTGATAATCCAGTTAATAGTCAGGTGGCCGGGAATGTAATTTTAATAATGGGAGTGACTATCAGGTAATGGACGTATTTATACATTCAGGAGGTGGGTAAACTGGATACTATTAATAGACAACCATGTATTAAATGGCCATGCAGAAGGGCACCTGTAGAAGGGGAGCCTACCTACCAGCTCTCTACTCCCAATGGAACGGCCCCTTTAGTTATAATTTGCTTACAAAACTAACGTTTCAGCTAACAAATGAATTGTAGTGATTGAGGCAGTGTTCTCATAGTGTGAACAAGGCCAAAGGTTATCTGAAACACTTGTTTCACAGCTACATGTCTATGCATCACTTCAATTGGTTGTGTTGAATGAAACAAATGATAAGACCCTAGACAAATGCTCTGACGTCTGGGATTCAAAATAGCTCAGATCCATAGACGCCCACCAATGCTGAAAATGTTTTTTTTTAAAAAAGGTAGGGGAAAAAGGTGTAGTGTCTTGCTGAAGGTGTCTTTGCAAAAACGGATGAAAAAAAACAGACTGCAAAAAACGTAGTGTGAACCCAGCCTAACTTGCACACAGCCCAACGTCAATGCTCCATACCAAGGAATAAAGTCTTCTGCTTTGACTAGTAATCAGGAGTTGGCATTCATATGGAATACTGTCTGCTGTATATTGCTTGGAAACTTGGAAATTTCTGATGCTCATGTGTCCATTGTAGTCTTATTCAGCTGGTCTGTGGCTATGCATTACCATATGCAGAAAGCTATGATGTCCTGTGTGTTATTTACATGGCTTGAAATTTCGCAATGAAATCTGAAGTACCATTTAAGCCAATGGCCCTGCATTCTCGCTGCGGATTTTTATTGTAGTCATCGCCTTGTTTAACTAATCCACTGCAAACTCGGTACGTGTGAATCTACTCTAAGGCTCTGTTCACACTATGTAAGAGACCGGCCGTTCCGTGACCCGGCCGGGTCACGGAATGGCCGGTCTCTGGAAAGATCATCCGGATAATGTTTATGGCCGTAGTGTTCTGATGCAATCGTATCAGCGCGCGCCTGCATCAGAACTCCCCATAGGACGCAATGAAGCAAGAGGCTGGAGCCGCTCACTTCATTGTGTGAACTGACAGGTCTTTCTGCGGTCGGAATTCACTGAATTGCGGCCGCAGAAAACTGACATTTAAGTTCTTTGCGGCACTGCACAGGATCCTGGCCAGAGCTTATACGATGTGTATATGCTCCGGCCGGGATCCCATAGAACAATAGGTATTGTTCCACAAAGTGCAAAGTATGGCCGTTGTCGCCTACTTTTACGTAGTGTGAACATAGCCTAAAGGGGTTAGAGAAAATACAGCTACCCTCTTCCAAAAAAAAAAAAAAAAACACACACAAAAAAACAGCACCACCCCTGTCCTCAGATTGTGTGCGGTATTACAATTCAGTTCCATTTCCTTCAATATATCTGGGCTGCAAACTACCATTCAAACTAAGGACAAGAGTCGTGCTGTTTCTGGAAGAAAGCAGCCATGTTTTCCTAAGCCTGGAGAACCTTAGGGCCCTATTACATGGGATGATTATCATGCGAAAAATTGTTATATCGTTTGAATTTAAACTATAATCGTTCTCTGTTAATGCAGGCAACAATGGAAAAATCCTTTGTATGTCGTTGATCGTATCTTTTGAACTTTAACCAAAATCGTTGCTAATTGTTTGCAGTCTTTCATGGATTCACCCTATGTGTGAGATGGGCTTAAGAGATCTTAAAAACGATTGCAATAACGATTTTGCTAACGATTTTTCTAACGATTTATTTGTCTAAACGCTGATCGTTGTAAAAAAAACAAATTGTTGCTTCAAAATCGGTAAACAATCGATTGGGCGAATTATCGCTTTGTGTAAACCGACCATAATTCCACTTTGTTTATTTATTTGCTGGGATCAGATGGAGTAAATTTTAGTAGGAACGATCGTAACTAACGACTATCGTTCTGTGTAATATGGGGAATTTAGGTAGCTCTTGTTTGCGACCGTTTTTTGTTAGCCTTTAATCATTAAAATTCCCTTAGTCTAATAGGATCTTAAGGCTATGTTCAGACTTAGTCTTTTGGTCAATATTTTACATCCAAAACCAGTAGTGGATTAAAAACACACAAAGGCTATGTTCACACACAAAATTTAGTGGATGGCCGTCATTTATTCACAAATAATTGAATAGCAACGGACGCTGTTAAACTGCCAGCTGCTGGGCTGCATTCATGACGTTCTTGCAGCCGATACTTCTGTGATCGGCTGCAGGAACATTCTTTTTTTTTTTTTTTAACAATTGACTTGCGGGCACCATCGGGTGTGCCTGCAAATCAAATAGCCATTTACTTCAATGTAGAGTGGACGCCGCGCTTTACATTATGTGATAAGCTATTATTTCCGTACGCCACTGACTAACCGTGTGAACACAGCGGGCGGCGTTGCGTTGCCTCCAGTGCAATGCCGCCCCTGCAGCAAAGAGCGGACCCTGATGCCATTGCAGTTAGCGTCCATTCTTTACTTAAAAAAAAAAAAACAAAAGCAAAAAAACAATGTTGTGTGAACAAAGCCTTTCTGTGGTTTTGGTTGCAAAATACTGACCAAAATACTGTGTGAACATAACCTAAGACTACTGCATATGTATTATTATGTCAAAAAAGAAACCACAATAGCAAAACAGGCCCAAGACAGGTGATTCTGCTGCATGACATCTGCACAGGAACTTCTTAGTTTAATATGGAAGCAAATGCCATAGTTAACCTGTAGTTCTTCAGCAGTGTGTTCCTGCTGCCTGGAAGGATATGATGAGGTGAGAGGAAGTAGTAAAATACAGCTCATTTACTATGTCCTGTTTGCACTGTGTTTATTTACTTCCCAGCGAGGTCAGGCTGTGCCGTAGTTTTCTCATGAAGCTGTCCCCATTTTATTACATTGTGGAGGTAATAAAGAAGAATATGAAGCACATGGAACAGGTGACTTCTTTCAGACTAACATTATTTAGTTTATCCTATCCAGTCTTTAGAAGCAACGCTCGCAGACTAAACAGTGGGACACGGGCTGGATTTCCGGTTTTCTGCACAAAATTACTCATTAAGAAGTAATCCGAATAGGCTAATCTCTGCGCCGTGATTTCTCTATCAAAGGAAAAAATTAATTGGTTTAGTTGTATGAAATGGCTTCGCCTGGGGATAAATTGCTGTTAATCTCCGCAAGGATATTGTTTATAGATTATATGCAGCAATTGTAAAAGTAGGAGATCACAGTCACAATGCTATGATATTCTTGTTCACCTAATCTCCTGTAAGGCGCAAGTATAATAGCTGGAGAGGCAAGAAAGCAAATGCTGGAAGCTTTAAGGGGATCGCACTTCATGGACTTCAATAGTATAGGCTTTATTGTTCTCTGATAAGACGTAGCATTGTAATATATATACCGTATTTTCCGGCGTAAAGATGACTTTTTAACCCCGAAAAATCTTCTCAGAAGTCAGGGGTCATCTTATATGCTAAGTATGGTCGTCCAATACGGTGGGGGGGGGCTTAAAAATGGCCGCATCCCCACCGTATGGGGAGACCACTGTAAAAAAAAAACGACCCCTGACTTTTTAAGAATATTGTCAGGGGTTTGCCTTATACGCCGGAAAATGTTAACCCCTGCCTGACCACAGCCCTGCTACGGTCAGGCAGGGGTTAACTGCAGCTAAATGAAAAAAACAAACAAACAGTTAACTCACCTGGGGCCTGTTCCTGGCCTCCGCGCATCTTCCGTCCTAAAGAAGCTCGGAGATGCTTGGCTGCTGGGAGAGCTTCGAAAGAATGACAGAGGCTTCGGGTACTTCCAGAGCTTCCCAAATCCTCTGTCATTCTTCCTCCGAAGAGACGCTTAGCTGCTCGGGAGAGCTTCTGGGATCCTGGTGCAGTCAGTGTACGGGACAGGAGGCACGCAGAGGCCGGGAACGGGCCCCAGGTGAATTAACTGTTTGTTTGTTTTTTTCATTAAGCTGCAGTTAACCCCTGCCTGACCGTAACAGGGCTGTGGTCAGGCAGGGGTTAACATTTTCCGGCGTATAAGGCAAACCCCTGACAATATTCTTAAAAGTCAGGGGTCGTCTTTTACGCCCAGTCGCCTTATACGCCGGAAAATACGGTGTGTATATATACCTTTATTTTGAGGATTGGCCAGATCCTCGATCTGCTAGCACCCAAATCACACGGGCAGAAAAAGTGCGGCTCTTTTGTGAAGTAATTTAATTATTTCTTTGGATGAGCTCTGTGGTAAGGCAATGAGGCCAGTTTATCATAATATTGTTAAAGGGAACCTATCACCATCATGTTATAGAGCAGGAATAACTGAGCAGATTGATATATATCTTTGTGGGAAAAGATTCATAGTTACATAGTTAATACGGTTGAAAAAAGACACATGTCCATCAAGTTCAACCAAGGAGGGGATGGATGGAGGGAAGGGGGAGGGGTGATAGGTTCTATACATATGCATTTATATTATTTTGCTCTAAGAACTTGTCTAGCCCTGTTTTGAAGCCCTCTACTGTTGTTGCTGTGACCAGATCCTGTGGTAGACTGTTCCACAGATTCACAGTTCTCATGGTAAAGAAGGCTTGTCGCCTCCGGAGGTTGAACCTTTTTTTCTCCAGGCGAAGGCAGTGCCCTCTTGTCCTTTGAGGGGGTTTTACCTGGAACATCTTTTCCCCATATTTCTTGTAGGGGCCATTTATATATTTAAATAAGTTAATCATATCTCCCCTTAAACGTCTCTTCTCCAGACTAAGCAAATTTAATTCTGTTAATCTCTCCTCATAACTAAGATGCTCTATTCCCCTTATTAGTTTAGTTGCCCGTCTTTGTACCCTCTCCAGCTCTAGAACATCCTTTTTATGAATCGGGTTCCAAAACTGGACGGCATACTCCAGATGGGGCCGCACCAAAGCTTTATAAAGCGGTAATATTATATCCCTGTCCCGTGAGTCCATGGCTGTTTTAATGCATGACAATATCCTGCTGGCCTTAGAAGCAGCTGACTGACATTGTGTACTGTTCTGTAGTCTATTATCTACAAGTACACCCAGATCCTTCTCTATCAGTGACTCTCCTAGAGTAACTCCCCCCCAGGACATATAATGCATGCGGGTTATTAGTACCCAGGTGCATAACTTTACATTTATCCACATTGAAACTCATTTGCCAAGTGGACGCCCAAACACTCAGTGTGTCTAAGTCATCCTGTAAAATCCGCACATCCTCCATAGACTGTACTGTACTACAAAGCTTGGTGTCATCTGCAAAGATAGAAACATTGCTGTTAATTCCATTCTCAATATCATTAATAAACAAGTTAAACAGAAGAGGGCCCAGTACTGACCCTTGGGGTACACCACTTATTACCGGGGACCATTCGGAGTAGGAATCATTGACCACCACTCTCTGGGTACGATTATTCAGTATAACTTGTAACATGTTGATTGAAATCCCTGATCATTCTGTGATAAGGAGTCCAGTGGGCGGTGTCACTGAATGGACTGAACTGTTTAGCATGGAAACATCAGAGATTTTAATCAATAAATTATAAATTATACTGAATTTTACCCATAGTGAGATATATCAATACGCTCAGTTCTGCTCTATAACATGATGGAGATAGCTTGGATAGCATGTTAATGGTGACAGGTTCCCTTAAAAGAGGTAGTCCTACCTTAGTAAGGCACAAGTGCTTTATTTGCCCCTGGTTAGACGCCAGTGTCTTGTTACATGTAGAACGTATAAAGTGCAGGAACCGTCAAAGATTTAGTAGATAGTGAGGAGACAACAGAAGGGGGAAACAAGTTTAGGGAATGTTATAAGCGAGCCTGAAGAGATGGGTCTTCAGGGCAGGCTTGAAACATTGAGTATTGGGTATTAGTCTGATGTGTTTGGGTAGGGCGTTCCAGAGAACTGGTGCAGCACAAGAGAAGTCTTGGAGGTGGGAATGAGAGGTTTTTATTATGGAAGATGTTAGGGTTAGATCATTAGCAGAACGTAGAGCACGTGAAGGACAGTAGGTGGAGATGAGGGAGGAGATGTATGGAGGGGCAGAGTTGTGGAGAGCTTTATGGGTGAGGGTGAGGAATTTGAACTTAATTCTGGATTTAATGGATAACCAGTGCAGTGACTGGCACAGAGGGGAGACGTCAGTGTAACGGCTGGAAAGGAAGATGAGCCTGACTGCTGCATTCAGGATAGACTGGACGGGGGAGAGCTTAGAGAGAGGAAGACCAATTAGTTACAATAGTCAAGACGGGAATGGATCAGGACGACAGTAAGAGTCTGAGCTAAATAGGTGGATTCTGGAGATGTTTCCGAGATGTAGGTGACAGGAGTGTTCCAGGGTTTGGATAGAGGGACTAAAAGATAGATCCGAGTCTAGCATAACCCCCAGACATTGAGCTTAATGCACAGGAGTAATGGCCCTATTCCACGGGTCGTCATAGAGGAGCAAACGAGCGCTCTCAGCGCTCGTTTGCTCCTTGTTTCCTGCTCGCTGCTGCCGCTATTCAACGCAGCAGCAGCGAGCGGGTGGGGGAGGGGTGGGGGGACTGCCCAGGTGATCGCTGATTGTCCGGGCAGCCCATAGGATACAGCAGGGTCTGCTGCCGATGCTCCTATTCAATGGAGCGACGGCAGAAGGTCGCTGCTATATCAGTCGCTTGTCTTTCAACATGTTGAAAAACAAGCGACTGCAACGATCAGCCGACATGAACGATGTCGGCTGATCGTTGCACTCTATTCCACGGGACGATTATCGTCCGTAGCGGCTGAATACGGCCGATAATCGTCTGGTGTAATAGGGCCTTTGGGCTAGTACCACAGACTGATAGTGAGATGTCTGGTTTGGTTGGTTAGAGGGAGGAAATAGGAGAAGTTCAGTTTTAGAAAGGTTAAGTTTGAGAAATAGAGAGGTCATAGTGTTAGAGAGAGCAGATAGACAGTGGTATTTTGCAGGAAGGCAGGGGTGATGTCATGGGAAGACATATATAACTGGGTGTCATCAGCATAAAGATGGTATTGAAGACCAAACCTGCTGATCAATCAGCAAGGAGTAGTTCCCTTGTGACTTGGCCTTCAGGAGATCGTTTGACACCTTGGCGAGAGCAGTTCCAGTGGAGTAAAGGGATCGGAAACCAGACTGTAGAGGGTCAAGGAGAGAGTTATCAGAGAGATAGCGGGTTAGGTGAGAGTAGACCAGACATTCTAGGAGTTTAGAGATGAAAGGCAGGTTAGAGACAGGTCGATAGTTGGCTGCACAGGATGGGTCTAGAGAAGGTTTTTTCAGCAGTGGGGTTATTACAGAGTGTTTGAAGGAGGAGGGAAAGATACCAGAGGAGAGGGAGAGGTTGAATATTTTAGTGAGGTGAGTAGTGACAGCAGGAGAGAGGGACTGGAGGAGGTGTGAGGGAATAGGGTCACTAGGGCAGGTAGGAGGAGGAGAGGAGCTTGGAGACTTCTTCCTCTGTCACTGGGTCAATAAGAAATCGATAAGGGAGTTGGAGACGGAATAGGGTCTATGGGACTTTGGGGCTGGGAGATTATGTCAGAGCAGATAGTTTCAATTTTGGTTTTGAAGTAGGAGGCCAGATCTTCAGCACAAAGTTTATTGATGGGTGTCTGAACTTTGGGCTTAAGAAGAGAGTTAAAGGTGTCGAAAAGGTGTGCTGGATTTTTGTCACAGGAGAGGGATAAGTCAGCACCAGAGCAGAACCCCTCCCCATAGAGAACATATGAATGTTAGGCTGTGCTGAAAGTATAGTATAGTATATGGGGGGGATGGGAGAGGGGATTGTCAGCCAAATAACTGTCTGCTGATTGACTTTACAACTTGGCCTATTCACTTTAGTGGAACTAAGTTGTGCTACTACACTTGTCAGCGCGGGGGCGTGAAGATCCTGGTGTCGCAGACCATTTTTCAAACCGCTGCCCGGTCCCCATAATGTGCGCCAGTTTCTTTATGTGCTTTTCGGCCTGCTCTATGCACTGGAGGCAGGCCTAGCACCCCCAGTGTGGAGGCGCGTCACCGAAGAGAGGAGCTATCATTACACTGGGGGTGCTGGGCCCTTCTCCAGTGCATAGAGCGGGCTGCAGCACACATGAAGCAACTGGCGCTGATCGTGGGCTCCACGCCGACTAGGTGGGCTAAAAAAACAAAAAGTTCTCGTGCAAACTGGTACATTCACTTTAAAATGAGTACAAGGGTGGTGCTATTTCTGGAAAGTGGTCATGTTTTTTCCAAGAAAAGGCAAAGAACTTTAAAAAAACAATAACTAAATATGATATCACATTGTTAAATGTTATTATGTTTAATCTACTTTTTACATTGGCAAGAAAATACAAAAACATTGCAGCGTCGTGTAACTGTACATGACTCGGCAGTAGGTAGGGCGGCCATTGTGATGAGTAACAGCGTGTTATTACTGGACAGCAGGGTCTGATAACACGTTCGCAATGTCTACATTTTTTACAGAATTACAAATTAGAAAGACCTTTAAAGGATTTAACTTGTCTGGCCTTTCAATTACAGAGGGCCAATAAATTGCTTCCTTTACCTCTCGACTGCTTGGGAAAACTTCGGCAGAATATATTTTGTTCTCAGATGTAATAGGACAATATATTATGTTTGCACAGCCGCTCGCATGATGATTAATTAGTTGTGGCCATACAAGGCAGATGTTCTGAAACCTTCTCCCCTGTCAGCCCCTCACAAGGGGGATTGACCAGGCCTTGAATTGATAACAGGAAAAACCACTTATTAGAAGAAACAACAAGAGCGGGGGTTATCAGTGTAAGAGGGAATTAAGAACCACTCAACCTCAGACACCGACTGATAAGGAACTTAATGGGTTTTAAATTCTTTCTTCTTCTTTTTTTTTTTTTTAAGCAAAGAGTAAAATGGATTGGTTCAGTCCAATTTAAGATACTATGTATATTTTAGCACAGGATAGCTTTTTCTTATCTGAAGGCCCCGTTAACTGTTATAAATGACCATGTATTTTTAGACTACCGGTTAGGTGATGATATTTAGCACAGTAGTAATCCCATATGGGTTGTACCGATAACCGTTTATTCAAAAATATGCAGCACTCTTACATTGAAGAAAACTTCTGCAATGGACTTCCAGCCTATAAAAGTAATGTTTCGCTAACTGTGGTTTTTATTTGTTGAAGTCCAATAAAAAGGGACAAAAGAGTGCCGGATATTTTTTGAAATTATTTTTTTCAACATCAGAGGAAGCACCAGCCATGTGGTAACTAAGTGCATTTGGATCAAGGGAGAATTGGCTCTTTACCGATATGTGGACAATCAAGTGAAAAATGTAGAGGCCATGCTGCCTATAATATAGGGAAATATCACTACAAATCTCC
The DNA here is from genome assembly GCF_027789765.1 of Dendropsophus ebraccatus. NCBI lineage: Eukaryota > Metazoa > Chordata > Amphibia > Anura > Hylidae > Dendropsophus > Dendropsophus ebraccatus. Next base: position 27,742,729 of record NC_091456.1, read on the forward strand.
TAAAATAAGTTTCAGGTCCAATTTGCTAAAATCCTAATTCAGATACACAGATTTGGTAGAAAATCAGAGTAGGGCACATGGACATATTAGAATTTTGCCCAAAACAAACTCTAAAAGTTTCTGATTTAGAAGAATCCAGTTTTTTGGAGGAAAATTTAAATGAATTTAATTTGTTTAAAATCAATTTGCTTATATCTAATAATCAGAAAATAATCTTTACAGCTAAGGTTTAATGGGTTAACGGAAACCTATCAGCAGGTTATGGTCTTTTTAGGCAAGCAGGTAAATTGCTTAAACGATCGTTTGAAGATCGTTAAGCGATTGTTTGTGGTTTGAAACAATTGTTGTTTGATGAGATAAATTGCTCCAAAAATTTGTTATACCAATCGTTTTATGCGTTCATGCCTTATGTCTTTGTTAATGCCTTTAAGGCCAACCCTCACATTAGGGTACTAGGATAAATCTGCGAACGACTGATTAGATGAATTGATCAACAATGATTTTGAAAAACCACGATTAACGATTTGTCGTTCATCATTTTGTTCGCTAAATTGTGAAACAATAATCGGTTTGTGAAAAAGGACCATTAGAAGCATCAAACCTGCTGATATGTCCTGTAGGGCACAGGGCACTGAAGAAGAAGTTTCTTGCCTTCATCCTCAGTGCCATTTTCAAGATATTAGAAGTTTGTTCATTATTTTAACTAGGCATCTTGGTGGATGGTGGACTGGGGACGGGCCTTAGCGACGCCATGGCAGGCATACCCATCATTGGTCAGTAAGGCATTAATACGGCTCCTACCTTCTGCCACGGTCGTGTCCCTGGCTGCAGTCTTCTTACCTCCTGGCGGGTGTCTCTGGGTTCTAGCACCTGCGCTTGCTCCCAGACGTCCTCCTGCCCTCCCTCTGCCGGCGTCCATGGGTCCCAGCGCTCTGTCCGCTGCCTATGCTGCCTGCACCCCCCCCCCCCCCCCCCCCCCCACCGCTCCTTACATCCCTGATTGGTTTTCACCTAAACACCTCCCCACTATAAATATGTGCACCTGTCCTGTCTTTACTTGTTGGTGCCTCTGCATACTTATCATTAGTGTGTGGTCCTAGCTCTCCGCGCCATTTTGAAGCACTGCTCCATGGCTTTAACTCTGCTGTGGTCAGAGCAGGGAGGCTATGCATTAATGTTTATATTGATTTTATTGGGAGATTCAGAACGAAACCACATGGAAAATCAGTGAGAGATCACTTCTTTTTCACTCAGATTTATGTTTCTAATTGAAGTTTTTGATGTTGAAATCGGAGCGGATTTTATATGGAGCCATACAAAAGAAAACCATGTGTTTGCTAAAGGCCACAACTCTCTTACGGCCCTATTACACTTACCACGGCCCTACTACACTTAGCAAATATTAGCCAGTGAGAACTTACAGTATAGTTATGAACGATTCTGAGCCTATTACATTCACCCATTGCGCTATATGGCCACCGATGGGTCGCTATATGGCCACTAATCGTTTCTCAGGACAAACCACACAGTACGTTTTATCTACAAATGACTTATTAGTCGAACAAATATGCGAACAATCAGCGAACTACCAACGAGGAGTTTCCGACATGTTGAAAGACAACCATCAACAGCTTTTCGTTCCTCGTTTGATCGTTACACGTTATTAAACGCTTATTTTTGGTCGTTCCTAAATTCTGAACTATCAGAAAAAGTCTAAAATAAGAAATCCCTCGTGAGTTATATTATAATAGTTTGAAAAGAGGCGGAAAGTCTAAGCCATAAAAAAAAAAAGGCTACTCGGAATGTCACCTGTCATTGTGCAGTACTTAACGTTAAGAAAATCGAGATAACGCCGGTATAAATTATTTCCCTTACATTACACTACAGCAATTGCAGTAAGATTTATGATCCCAAAAGAATGAGAAAAAGATTGGTTTGCACTTAGTATGCATTTGAATAAACCAATGACAGGGATATGCCGCAGGAATTTAAATACCAAGGTCTCTAATGAGTCTCTTAACAAATGGCTGCTAGATCAGAGAAAATGCACTAAATCTGAAGCCAATTCCGAATGTTTTACTTATTAGAGGGAATTTTTATTATCTTGTGTACAGATGGCTGCTCAATCCATCCAAACTTCTCTCCCATTTTCCTGTAACATTTCCTATTTGTTGGCAAAACAGCCGATATTTTATTTTGCTTATCTACTAGGAATGTCAAAAATTAAGCCTCTTTGGATGAACGACTGCTCTCTTCACACAGATTACTGACTTGGAATTTGCCCAGAACCCATTGGTTCCTTACGTGATAGTTCCAGTAATGGATGGGAACTCACTAAAACATTCTGTGCATATTTTAAATGCAAACAGATGCTCAGAAGTTGGAAATAAGAATCGAGCTTTTCATTCAGTGCACAGAACACGGTAGAGGGTGTCCTATATCTAATATGTGCAATACTAACATGGAGAAGCTGCTATGATGAGAACTTGTACTTTTCTAGGTTAAAAATAGTGGTCCTACCAGATCTGTAGGTTGTTATGAGTCCTCCAAAACATAAGAAACATGCTGATGACTCGAAATTCTTGGCCCTTTAGCTGAACCTGACCCTGTAGTCCAGCTGACAGCCACCGGCTGCCTGCAGCTCTTCCAACTAAAACGTAACATATCCAGTCAGCCAATCAGTGACTAGGGCTTTACAACGCTCTAGCCACTGACTGGCTGAGTGGGCAATCGCTCAACAGTGCCTGCTATAACATGAAACGATTATCGTTTAAATCTGAACTATCTAACAATTTTTTCGAACGATAATCACCCTATGTAATACGGCCCTTATAGGCCATGCAGTGCTCCCTGGCGGAAAAAAGTAGCCCACTTCCAGAAGGAAAAGAGTCAACACTCTAGTGTCACCTTGTTGAGGTAGCTTTCCTGTAAGTCAGTGTTTGACCCCTTAAAAGGGGTTATCCAGCGCTACAAAAACAAGGCCCCTTTCTTCCAGAGACAGCCCCTCTCTTGTCTCCATCTTGGGCGGGGTTTTGCTGCTCAGTACCATTGAAGTGAATGGAGCTTAATTGCAAACCGCACCTGAACTGGGGACAAGAGTGGTGCTGTCTCTGGAAGAATGTGGCCATGTTTTTGTAGCACTGGATCAATGCCAGTATGGCTAAACAGCCCTACCAAAGCAGAGTAGATTATTGGTAACCCCCTTTGTATGGCACTGATACCTTCAGCCCAAATGAACAACTTGTCTTAGCTCCTAACAGGCAGTAAATGCAGTATGTGCTATATTGCTATTTTAAGCTCAGGTCTGTGTGTTTAGGTTTAATTTTCTCACACAAGAAAACGTGTATTTCTGTCAGCCATATTTGGTCTCATGGGGCTAATTTCTTTGTCACCAGGTCCCATTGTTCATCCTCTTTCTCCTGCTCTCCTTCATAGTAAATCACAGTGACAGAGTCCTTTTTCTCATTCACCTCACTATATATAGTGACAAACTTGATGGAAGTCTACAAAGACTGTGAAAAATAAGTTGACATTGCTTACCAAATAAGTCAGATTAGAACATAGCCTTAACATGTTACCTATAAGTTTACAAGAAAATAAATGTTAAATAAACTACTGGTGTGGATGGGTTGACTGGATAAGGTGTTTAATAGAGATGAGCGAACCTGGAGCATGCTCGAGTCCATCCGAACCCGAACTTTCGGCATTTGATTAGCGGTGGCTGCTGAAGTTGGATAAAGCCCTAAGGCTATGTGGAAAACATGGATATAGTCATTGGCTGTATCCATGTTTTCCAGACAACCTTAGAGCTTTATCCAAGTTCAGCAGCCCCAGCTAATCAAATACCGAACATTCGGGTTCGGATGGACTCAAACCCGAACCCGGTTCGCTCATCTCTAGTGTTTAAAGGGAACCATTCACCCCGTGGCCCCCGGCAGAAACTGACATACAGTGACATAAAGGTCAATATACTTACCACATCGCTCCCGGTCCCGTCCCGAAGCCCGTTGTTGACACGGAGAAATCGACGATTCTTCTTCTCGCGCCCATTATGGTAATGAGCGCCGCCGGGTCCGAAGTCCAGCCTTCTCCCCGCCTCCGACACTTGATTGACGCCGGGTCCTCTTCCTCCTCGTCTTCTTTCTTCTCGCCGGATCCCGCGCAGGCGCCGTGACAGTCGTTTTCGGCGCATGCGCAGTTCACAATTGAAGCCGCTCCGCAGCTTCACTGTTTACTGCGCGTGCGCCGATTTGCTCGAACACCGTATCCTGTTTACCGCGCAGGCGCAGAAGAGGTGACGAGACCATCACAGCGGCGCCTGCGCGGGAATTCGGCAGAAGACTGAAGACTGAAGACGTCAATCAAGTTCCAGGAGGCGTGGATGGGCGGCGAAGAGAAGAGGACCTCATGAATAAGTTGGACTCGTCCGTCGTTTCCTATGGACGTTGGACTCATCTCAGCTCATTACCATAATGGGCGGGAGAAGAAGAATCGGCGATTTCTCCGTGTCAACAACGGGATCCGGGACGGGACCGGGAGCAATGTGGTAAGTATATTGACCTTTATGTCACTGTATGTCAGTTTCTGCCGGGGGCCACGGGGTGAATGGTTCCCTTTAAGGGTCTCCCGACTTTCAACGGATTTCATAAGTAAAGGGACTGTTGGATTGGTCACTCATCCAAACATGTATGTTTATGGGGGACTCCTGGAGTTAATTGGTAATATCAGAAATGTCTGGTAAGTTTTGACGTGAGAACTTTAACAGTTTTTTAAGCTATACTATCATTTAAAAAAAAAAAAAATTGACATGTCACATGGAAATGTTAGTAACGTTTTGATCTGGAGGGATCTGGGTGCTGAGTGTCATGATCGTGCCTGAAAAGGCATCAGTGCCACCCTCTGCGGTGAAGATCTGACCTCTGCGCCAAAGACTGCGCTTTTGGCATTAATCCGTTCCTGGTTTTACTGTGTTCTCTGCTTATGTCACCTGTGTTCCGGTCCATGTTTTCTTAGTTCTCCCTGCACTTTCCTTGTTGTGGTCTGTTCACTGATTGTTGTCTGCTGTGTTGTGATGGACAGGTCTCCTCACCTCTGGCTTTCTGTGATTTCTTGTGTGTTTCTCCTGCTCCACCTATCAGCTTGAAGTCCGGGACTTCTGATCTCTTATACCTGTGCCTCTTCCTTCACTCAGTGCTCTTGATAGCGTTGTTCAGCTTTTCTGTCAGCTAGATCCTGCCTTTCCTCAGTTTGTCTGTATTCCTAGTTCCTGATCCCTTTACTTGTTTCTTGCCTTTTGGTTCAGTGTTCCTTGCCTTGTCCTCTAGTTACCTGGTTATTGTCTCTGGTTTCTGTTTCACCGTGTACCTTGTTTACTGTCTGTTATTGCGTATAGTTCCTTGTACCTTTTCCTTGTATCTCCGTTCCGTGTTTATTAGTATTTCTGACCTGGATTTTGTGACTTCGACTTTGTTTGTGGATTCTGACTCTGTACTTCTGCTGCCCGTTTGTTGCCAACCTTGCCCCCCGACTATTCTTTATTGTGTTAGTTTGTCTCGTCTTGTTTTGTGTTTCGCACTTACTGCAGCGTAGGGAACGCCGCCCAGTTGCGGACGGTCGTTTAGGGCCTGCTCTGCAAGTAGGTAGGGACAGCGTGGGGGGTCTTAGCTATAGGGCCCACTTGTCCTGTGTCTTTATTCCCTGGGGCCCTGACACTGAGTTAACTCTTTCCTAACCAGAGTACCACTTTAAGATATATGCTTGCGTGATATGTTAAGCCACCCACATGTCACCTGGTCCGGCTAGTAGTTGAATAGCAATAAATTAGATTAATAGAACATCTGACTAGCTAGACAGCGTTATTTCGTCATCGATAGGACCCATAATGGTGTGAAGTATCTTGTTATATAGCAAGATGACTGGTATCATTACTATCAAGCATATTAGTTTTTTAGTTTATTTCATAGCTCTTCATTCTATACTGAAAAAGCAATATTTCACTCAATCACTGCATCAAGCCTTTATTATTTCTCTAGTGTTACAGAGCTAACTGAAGATTAGGTGAAATATGAGGATTTTCTTGCAGTTCTGTTTTTTTTCCAGCTAATGAAAAATTTGTCTAAGGGCAGGGGATGATAGGAGAAATAACCAAAGGTATACTTACCCCTCCGCTCATTCCTGGTCCAGTGCCACCGCCACTCCAGTCAAAAGTTCCCTGATGACATCACCATACACCTCAGCAGTCCTATACATATGCCCTACCCGCTAGTCTAAAGACCCTATTCCATGGAACGATTATCGGCCGTATTCATGTCGGCTGATCATTGCGCCATTTGTCTTTCAAACATGTTGAAAGACAAACAACTCATACAGCAACAATCTGCTGCTGTCACTCCGTGGAATAGGAGCGGCGGCAGCAGACCGCTGCTAGCTGCTATAGGCTGCCCGGACGATCTAGCGGTCACCTGGGCAGCCCCCCTGCACCTCCGCGTGCTGCCACCACGTGTAATAGCGGCGGCAGCAAAGGGGAACGAGGAGCAAATGGGCGCTAATAGCGCTCGTTTGCTCCTCTCAGTCGGCCCGTTTAATAGGGCCTTAAAACTGCTAGATCGGCGCTCGCCAACCAAACCTATACACGGCCTAAATATCATGCAGCAAGGGCTGTATATATATTGTTAGCAATGTCTGTGCAGCCCTTGCGTTTAACATGAAAAATAATAAAGTTCATGCTTACCTATTCTCCACTGTTGTCCTGCAGCCTTTCGCCCATGTTTTCCACTGACCATCTCTTCAGTGACAGGCTGCTCAGCCAATGACTGGCTAAGAGGGAACAGGATTGGCTGAGGAGCCTATCACATAAGAGACCAGGCCAGAAGCGTCAGTGGTGAGCGGGGAACATGGGCAAAAGGCTGCAGGACAACAGGGAGAACAGGTAAGTATGAACTTTATTATTTTTACAGTGTCATCAGCTGTCATCCTCACATTACTACATGGCGGGTGATGATTTGTTAACAACTATAAACTGCAACGGTCAGCCGATAATCAGCTTTTTGGCTGATCCTTGTCTTCATTACACAAAGCGATAATCTGAAGAATCGGCCTAATTCAGCAGATTATCGCTCTGTTTTATAGGGCACTTTCCATCCCCTGCCTCAGGGCAATTTTTTTTTTATTTGCCCAGTAACTGCCCTATCTTTACAGACATTATAAATCAGAATTCAGAGATACTTAGAATCAATAAAAAAAAAAAAACTTAAACACCATTAATTTATTTTTTTTCCATCTAATACCGCCCCTGTGTGATGGACCATCTTGTCTTGATATGTAACACATAGCTGTTTTTCATTAGCGATACTTAGAAGTCAAGTAAACCGCAGTTCTTGTGGTTTTTCTCAAAAGAGACCTTTTCATGAGGTTCTTACATTTTTTTTCATCGCAGTCATTTCGTTTCACACAACACAAAGAGAGAGAAGGGGAAATGCTATCCTCAATGTCTGTTTTTATTGCCAGAGGCAAAGTGTTATTTCAGTGGAAGAAAATGTTTGGTCAGAGGCCCAGTTTTCCTTGGCAGCTGGTCTTTGCCATGTGTTTGTGTTATTATACAATGTGCATCTAAAACAAATCTAAATATCAGTTAAAGTAATGTAGCAGATTCATTTAACAAAAAGATGCTGAGTATGTTAGTGCATGCAACAAGGAGTTAGAGACGTCTCATAGGTGAACCTCACACAAGAGGTGTATATGTTGGTTTCTATGTAGAATATTTTATGACTATCACAGTGAGACATGGATATTCAGAACTTGTGAATTTGTAGTGTATTAGTACTGGTATAGAATTGAGCTGGATGTATATATAATATATATGTATAATATATGTTAAAATATATATGATGCCAGAAAGTTATAGAAATGTGTAAATTAATTATATTTAAAAATCTCAAGTCTTCCAGTACTTATCAGCTGCTGTATACACTGCATCTAGTGATATATTCTTAACAATCTGATACAGTGCTCTCTGCTGCCACCTCTGTCCGTGACAGGAATTATCAAGAGCAGTAACAAATCCCCACAGAAATCCTCTCCTGCTCTGGACAGTTCCTGTCATGGACAGAGGTGGCAGAAGAGAGCACTGTGTCACAAAGAATACACCACTTCCTGCAGGACATAAAGCAGCTGATAAGTACTGGAAGACTGGAGATTTTTTAAAGAGGAGTAATTTACAAATCTGTAACTTTCTGACACCATTTGATCTGAGTAATAAAATAAACAAAGTAGTGAGAAAAACCGTGTTAAATACACCTGTACCTGAGAACCTCAGGGCCGCAGTCCTCTGTATTTTATGTATCACTATGAAGAAAGGAATCCACGAAATGTCACTGTTAGTCCATAAAGGCAAGATTTATTTCTTTCTACTTAGAACAACAAAGTCGCTTACAGGCGGTAGCATACCATTTGATTTGAGGGGGGGGGGGGGGGGGGGGCAATCACCGGAGTACCCCTCTAAGAGAGCTAAAGAGGTCTGGGCCTGGTAGATGCAAGTGGATCAGAGCTTAGTTACTGTTGGGATCATGTTATTTTTTGTTTGTTTTTTTACATCCTCTTTTAATCTATAAAAACATACTGGCCATGGTCCTGCATTCCAGAATCTTCTGGAATAGAAAATAAACAGTAGGCCTGGTTGTGTCTTAAAAATATTACCCTAGCTAGGACTATAATCATAGATTACCCTTTAAAGTCCTTGAAGATGCATTGTAACTTTAGAAAAAAAAAAAAACTTTTGACATTTTGTAGAGACATAAAGAATAGCCGAGTCCAACAACCTCTGTAGTGAATTCATATCTAGTTACATAATCTGTTACGAAGTTTCGACCCATGTGGGTCTTCATCAGGCATGATTGATTAAGACCCATATGGGTCAAGACATTGCACCTTTGTACTGGATCATGTAAATAAATATTGGATTTGAATTAACTTTGGATGTTGTTGGACTTTTCTATTTGTCAGGTCTATTCCTCGTCTGCATTGGAGTTGTAGGCCTACCAGCATGCATCCACATACAACTGTCTTTGGGCCTGCTTGTACCATGTTCTTTTATGCTGTTGGACCTAAACAGTTCTATTGACTTACAGCACAGACCAAAAGTTTGGACACACCTTCTCATTCAAAGAGATTTCTGTATTTTCATGACATTTCCAGGCTGTGTAAGGGCTATTTGACCAAGAAGGACAGTGATGGGGTACTATGCCAGATGACCTGGCCTCCACCGTCACCAGACCTGAACCCAGTCGAGATGGATTGGGGTGAGCTGGACCGCAGAGTGAAGGCAAAAGGGCCAACAAGTGCTAAGCATCTCTGGGAACTCCTTCAAGACTGTTGGAAGGCCATTTCCGGTGACTACCTCTTGAAGCTCATCAAGATAATGCCAAGAGTGTGTGTGCAAAGCAGTAATCAAAGCAAAAGGCGGCTACTTTGAAGAACCTAGAATATTGTTTTACACTTTTTTGTTAAGTATACTGTATAATCCCACATGTGTTAATACATAGTTTTGATGCCTTCACTGTGAATCTACAATTGGGAACCTGTTTCGGTAACATGGCCCAAAGCTGGAAGAGAATGCTGGGAGAGAATAACTAGATTAATGCGATCTAGTGATGGGTAGGGTTCTCAATACTTGGGCCAATCTCGGCCATTGGGGGGGGGGTTGCACCACTTAAAAGCATGGTCAGACAGAGACAGAAAGAGATAATGGGAACAGAGGAAGAGTATAATGAGAGCCCGGAATAGAAGCTACATTTGTCTTTCACTGTTACTGGGTGTGTGAACTTAAAAAGGAGTTGGCACTGGATTTGCACTCTAGATTTCTTCATGAGAAAATAACCGTCTGGATCATCCGACTTTTCCTTTTTTCTTAACTATTGAGATAACCCCGGCCTTAAAAATGTTTTGATTTTAACAAATGTCTCTACCCGACTGCTGAAAATATTTATAGCTCTGGTAGCAAGTCTATAAAATTCCCTGGCTGTCTTCTTGTATTTACTGGAACTGCATATATTGTTCTATTTTATTTGACTAAAATCCCTGTATATAGATATGTGAAATGTCATATAAAATATAGTCTGTACATTGCCGGGGACAAGAACTACAAAGAGAAAAATATAAAACAAACAAAAATATGAAAATCGGTACAAAAATTCTAATTGCACCTTCCTCTTGGCAAAAGGATTACCGTTTGTGGGTGGATGCAGACCTCAATGCCATGGAGAAATTGTGGCTGGGATTTAAAATAGATGTTTACTGATTTTTTCCATGTAATCTAAAAGTGGCAATTTTCCCACTGGTTTGAGTAAAGATGCCTTGCCGTATTCTGTCCCCTATAACTTTTTTTTCCGTACAGAGGGTTTGCTTTTTGCACCATGATCTTGTACACTTTCTACCCATAAGAATTCCAGATTTATTTGCCAATTTATTTATTTATTTCGGAGTCAACATTTTTATTTGAAAAATTGGGCCGGTGCTGAAAAATTTTGGAACCGGACTGGAGAATCTGCGGTTGCCGCATATGGTGGGGGGAGTTAAAAAACAGACGCATCCCCGCTGTATGCGGCAACCACATGAAGGGCATCACTTTTTATTTCATTTTTTGTGCCATATGATTGGACCAAAAAACTGTTTTTTTTTGGCGTTCTATATTTGTTTACACCATTCACTGTGTGCTTTTGATAACATTATACTTAAACCCCTTAACGACAACGGGCGTACATTTACACCCTCACTGCTTGGGACTTAACGCAGGCACTGTCCCGAGCTGAGCCCGCCCCATACCGGGTGAGGACCGGCTGCTATCTGCAGCCAGGCCCTCACCCTCAATGGCGGGCCGCCGCGATTGCACGGCTGCCTGCCATTAACCCCTTAAACGCCGCGATCGTTTAAGTATCTCCGGTCACTTAACGATCGGGACCCCCGCAGCGTGTCCGTTTTTCTTGACTGCCGGAGGTCTTCTCCTTACCTCTGTGCAGTCCTCGGATCGGCAGGCTGAATCAGAAGATCACAGATAACACTGATCCCTGCAATGCTATGGCATAGCAGGGATCAGTGTTACTGATCTAATATGTGTAAGTGATAGTTCCCTAAGGGAACTATAAAAGTGTAAAAAAATAAATAAATAAAAGTTTTACAAAGTGCCCCAAAGCCCCTCCCCCAATAAAAGTGTAAATCACCCCCCCTTTCCCATTGCATACATAAAACACATAAAAAGTAATAAAGTTAATTAACATATTATACACCGTAGCGTGCGTAATCATCCGTAATCATCATCTATTAAAATAAAACATTACTTTTCCCGCACAGTAAACGATGTGAAAAAAAAAAAGCGGTAAAAATACGCAGAGATTGCTTTTTTAATGACATTTTATGTATAAAAATTTTAATAAAAAGCGATCAATACGTTTGATCTAGAAAAAAATGTTACTAATAAAAACTAGAGATCATGACGCAAAAAAGACACCCCATACGACCCCGTAGGTGAAAAAATAAATGCGCTATAGGAGTCACAATAGGGCCATTTTAAATATGCCTATTTGCAAAAAAAAAGTTTTACTGCTAATAAAAATAGTAAAATGTAAGAAAACCTAGTAAACCTGCATATCACCGTGTTCAGACCGACCTATAGAATAAAGGAAAAATGCCAGTTTTACCGCAAAGTGGATTACGTAAACGTGAAAGCCCCCCAAAATTTGCTGAATCGCATTTTTTGACCCAAGTTCACCCCATAAATGATATTTTGGGGGTTCCATCATTCATTTAATGGCAGATTGAAAGATGCCATTACAAAGTACACCTGCTCCTGAAAAAAACAAGCCCTCACATGGCCCTGTAGGTGGAAAAATGTCTAATGTCTTAGAAGGAAAGGAGGAAAAAACAAAAACGCTAAAGTGACAATTGTCCCTGTCCTTAAGGCCATTTCAGGCTCTGTCCTTAAGGGGTTAACAGATCTGACATTTCCACATACAGCGATTGTAAACATTTTATACACTTAGGTTGTCTCCTTAAAGTAAATGTACCATCAGGTACATTGCTTTAAGATTTATACATCAATAGGTACATGCTGGTACATGCGTTTTAAGGGATTTCTAGGAGCAATACCTTGATTGCTCATATAGCTCAATGCAGTACCTATGTACTTCATTTATCCATTAACTGCCGAGTCAGAAAGCTGCAAGAGGCCTAACAGAGGCCTCAGGCTGCACTGCTATCTTGTCGCACCACTGAACTACCAATGAGGTATGTAAAGGCTATTTATTTTTACAGCTGCATCTAAATGTTAAGTAGTCGGCACGGATGCCTTCTCGGTGCCCGCTTTTAGTGGCTCACCATGTATGAAGCAGACTCCATACCTCCTTTGTCACCCCTCTATTACAAAAATGCATGGGTCGTTAAAGGGTTAATTATACATTCTAGCACCATAACTTCTGGAACAAGCAGGTAATTCGAAAGCGCTGTGTACCTGCAGCGACTAAAGCTCCGATAAGTAAAGCACCACAACCCCATATACTACGCTGACAGTAAGCAGCCTTTTGGTAATGTTTTGATCACAGTCTGCAAAGAAAAATCTTGAAGTTGTCATTTGTAATCTCCACAGATGATTGTAATTTAAGTTTCATTTTATTGTATTTGTCTTCATGAAAATTAATGAGGGAGCATGTGCACATTAATTTTGTTCTGAGAGACGCATCAATCCTCTCAGCAGTTGCTACCTATCATGTCGTAGAAATAACCTTATATCAATATTATTATTACAGCAACATAAAATTACAGCTTTCATTTCTCTTTGCCGTTCAATATATATTACTCTAAGAAGTTTGCTGGTAGAATTTATTATAAGTAATGACCAGTGTGCGCATGGAAAATAAAAATCCTCTTCTATCATTCGTCACGGCTCTTTGAGCAGATAATGGTAAAATGACACTTGTTAGATTGCACAGATGAACATGACTTTTATTGCCACTTACAGCATTTTAGGCTAACTTTGCGGCATTGCATCCTAGTGCGGGTTTGGTTTTGCTAGATAGTGGATGCTCTTTAGGGGGGAAAAAAAACATAAAAAATGCAAAATAAAAGAGTTTTGTCCCCTAAAACACTGCCTCAAATAATAAAGAATAATAATAATAAATATAATAGTTAAATGGGATTTTTTTTTCTTTTAAATCAACTGGTGTTTTTACGTCTATTTTTTGCATAATAAAAATGATGGGTGAACATAGCTTAAAGGGGTACTCCAGAGAGAAAAAAAGTTTTTAAATTAACTGATATGAAAGTTATACAGATTTGTAATTTACTTCTATTTAAACATCTCAAGTCTTCCAGTACTTTAGCTGCTGCATGTCCTGCAGTAAGTAGTGTATTCTTTTCAGTCGGACACAGTCTCTCTGCTGCCACCTCTGTCCGTGACAGGAACTGTCCAGAGCAGGAGAGGTTTATTAGGCTACAAACCCACTTGGCGGGTCTGCAGCGAGTCCCCTTGCTGCGTATTTGCAGCGAGACTCGCTGCAGATCCCGGCCCTATACTTTTAATGGCAGACAAACACGCAGCAGGGATGTACAACCCTGCTGCGAGTTTGTCTGCAGCCCACTCCATTAACCCCGCCGGAGCTGATACTTCACCTGATCCCGGCTCCGGCGGTTCCCGATGTCTTCAGCAAGCCGGAGCGGGGACCAGGTGAAGTATATGCTACAGCCAGCTGCCCGCAGCACCTTTAACACCTCCCGCAGCCCAGGCCTCGCTGCAGACCTGCCAAGTGGGTTTGTAACCTTATGGAGATTTGCAACTGCTCTGGACAGTGCCTGTGACGGACAGAGGTGGCAGCAGAAAGCACTGTGTCAGACTGGAAAGAATGCCTTACTTCCTGCAGGGCATACAGCAGCTAATAAATAGTAAATTACAAATTCTCTTTTATTATAGGGAAAATACCTATTGTTGTATTTGATATAATACAAGACAAGAAAATAAGATGATTCAGATAATCCAAATTAATGCATAGAAGAAGGTTTAACTGAAGTCCCGGCCCGACCACAGATCTGTAATACTGCCAGTTCAAGTCACTAGACTTGCAATCAGTCCAAGGCTTGCCGCCATAATACGGGCACAGAAATGTGGGCATATTATTCTCCTTTAAAATAGGCCTCAAAGACTGGAAAGAAAGACATCTACCGGTCATATTGGGGTAAAATCATTTGAGGGATATCCAGTATGTCAAAAACTAGAGCCGAATTAGCATTGCTGATTCAAAAATAACCTAAGACAAGGGGCTGCTAAAGGGTAAAAATAAGGGTCAAAAATTTTAAATAATACTCACCTACTCAGATCCCACTGCTGCGTAGATGTTTCCAGTCTCAGCTTGTCACTGCTACTTTCTGGTTCTCTATGATTCTATGTCTCCACAGGAACTGTCCTACTAAGGGCCCTAATACACGGGACAAATATTGTGCAAATTATCGTTATGTTGTTCGAATTTAAGCGATAATTGTTTCATGTAGGCAACAATCAAAAGACCACCGAGAAATCGTTCATCACTTAGCAAATCATTGTTTGCTAATTGTTCGCTGTAATTCCACATTCGTTCACTAATTGTTCCACATGGTTCCATCATTTGCTGGGATCAGATAGAGTAAACGATTGTAGTAACGACTATCATTCTGTTTAATTTGGTGAATGATTTCAGGTAAACGATAAACAATCTAATTTTCGATCGTTAATTGTTAAAAATTGCTTTGTCTAATAAGACCCTTACTAGCCACAGCCAAGGATTGCCAAAACTACTGAGGCCATTAACAAATATTTGTTTTGGTTTAAGAGTGGATTTGGATTACAAGCGCGGTCCCGGTACGAATTATGCTCATAATCCAAGGCACCACTGTACTGTATTTTCCTGCATAGATGACTACTTTTTAACCCTAGAAAATGTTCTTAAAAGTCACGGGTCGTCTTATACTTCGGGTATCGTCTTATAGGGCGGGTGCTGAAAAACTTGGGAACCGGACTGGAGAATCTGCGGTTGCCGCATATGATGGGGGGAGTTCAAAAACAGACGCATCCCCGCCATATGCAGCAACCATATGAAGGTAGAGCAAGCTGCAGGGGTCCAGGGTATGGAAAAAAGGGATACAGTAGAGTGAAGCTGTGCACAAAAAAACACCTCTTCCACCCATCTGGTCGCCCTTGTGCCCTTACCGGTATTACTGTATTTCAGATCTCGCTGCTGTCTGATGTTTTTTATTTTATTTTATTTTTTTTGTGTGTGTGCTTTGGAAGAGGTAGTTCTTTTAATTATCGATGCCCCATAGCAACAAAAAAGAAGAACATTGAGTTAAAACTGAATTTGTATACACACACAACCATTTTGACATTAGACAGAAGCCAACCAAAGCTGCTGATGTTGGCAGAATGTATTGTGTGGGGGCAAGGTGTCTGTTCCTAGTGGTAGACATCAAAGGAAAGAATGAACAGGCATGTAAGATTAAGACTTCAACATGGCTTATATTTTGTTCCCCCAGAATATTGCTTCCAATGGTGCCTGGAAGTGACTCAAGTTTGCATATACAGTACAGACCAATAGTTTGGACACACCTTCTCAAAGAGTTTTCTGTATTTTTCTGACTATAAAAATTGTAGATTCACACTGAAGGCATCAAAACTATGAATTAGCACATGTGGAATTATACAGTATACTAAACAAAAAAGTGTGCAATAGTATTCTATGTTCTTCAAAGTAGCCACCTTTTGCTTTGATTACTGCTTTGCACTCTTGGCATTCTCTTGATGAGCTTCAAGAGGTAGTCACCTGAAATGGTCTTGAAGGAGTTCCCAGAGATGCCTAGCACTTGTTGGCCCTTTTGCCTTCACTCTGCGGTCCAGCTCCCCCCAAACCATCTCGATTGGGTTCAGGTCTGGTGACTGTGGAGGCCAGGTCATCTGGCGTAGCACCCCATCACTCTCCTTCTTGGTCAAATAGCCCGTTCACAGCCTGGAGGTGTGTTTGGGGTCATTGTCCTATTGAAAAATAAATGACGGTCCAACTAAACGCAAACCCAATGGAATAGCATGGCGCTACAATCTACAATTTTCATAGTCATGAAAATACAGAAAACTCTTTGAATGAGAAGGTGTGTCCAAACTTTTGGTCTATACTGTAAATAAGAGTTCATCAACAACACAGCAAGGGGTGGTCGGCACTACAGCCTAGAGCTGAACCTTGAACGGCAACCAGATGGTAATTGGGGAAGTGTACGGTGGTGCTAGTTATGATACAGTCTCTGTAGCACACAATGGGTAATGAAGATATGAAAACTGCACTCACCGGCACTTGTGATAACTTCTTTTTATTTCTTAAGTGCGGACATCATAGAGCAGACGCCAGCTGGGTGCGGGTACCCAGCTGGCTGGCGTCTGCTCTATGATGACCGCACTTAAGAAATAAAAAGAAGTTATCACAAGTGCCGGTGAGTGCAGTTTTCATTTCTTCATTACCCACTGTAAATAAGAGAATTAAAACGGTATTACCATCGTCTAAATGTTTGTTAGGTGAGGTGTAATGCAAAAGAAAACAATTCTGCAAATGCATTGCTTTAGCAAAATAGCTTTCTTTCCAAATTTGTCCCTCTCTTCTCGCTCTCACGTTGACAGTGGTTGCCTTGGATGGCCGAGCAGTGACGGGACTGCTGGTCGGAAGCTGGTGATGTCTCCTTCTGATATCCCCCATGTGTTACGGTCTGTATCCGGTCCTCACTCACACCAGTGCCCCACCCCAGTGTGGTATTATGGGGCATTAACTGCTCACATGCCATTTATTTTGATGAAGAGTGACCACGAATGTAGAACTTCCCAGTTAAATGTCTTGTCATTCGGAAAATTGGCCAAATTGGTCTCTCAGTGTTTTACTGTGTTTGCAGAAAATTGCTGAAACAGTAGCAAAATAATCTAATGTGGTTGTAATTTTTTTAATTTGTTAATTTTAAAGTGGTATTTCAGCCAATAACCTTTACTATTCAGCAGCTCTGGTGCGGAGGGAGGGCAAGCGAGTCCTGGGAGATCGGGGATTCCTAGCAGTCAGTTGCACTATTATGAAATGTATATATTGCATTTGAAGAAAGGCCACTATGAGGCGAGATTCACATCACATGTGTGCATGTGGTTGAAACAACCTTTTTTAACCTTTTAAAAATAGCAAACAATGTATCGGTTTGTATCCACTTCAAAAACAATCCCTTTTTGCCTCATTTAGAGGTGAATGGCAAGTTTTATTACAAGGTAAAAAAACAGATGTCAAATACATACATCAGTGTCCTGTTTTCTAACAGGACAGAAAAACTAGGTTGTTTACTTTCTTTTGTAAAGGAAAAAATAATCCTAAAATATATATGGATTGGTTAGATCTAGAGATGAGTGAATGAGTAATAATGAAGCAAAGCTCTTTGTTATCTCTGCAATCCCCTCATCAGCTGCTTCTATTTAACTGACTCCTGTTCCATGCAGCTCCTTTTCGGGTGCTGGGAAAAGCTGGATCCAGTTCTGGGAAACTTCTTCCAGCACCCAGGGAGACGCAGCAGTCAGTTAAAGGAGAAGTCCTGCGAAAATTTTATTAAAATATTGTATTGCCCCCCAAAAGTTATACAAATTACCAATATACACTTATTATGGGAAATGCTTATAAAGTGCTTTTTCCCTGCACTTACTACTGCATCAAGGCTTCACTTCCTGGATAACATGGTGATGTCACTTCCTGGATATTATGGTGATGTCACTTCCTGGATAACATGGTGATGTCACAACCCGACTCCCGGAGCTGTGCGGGCTGTGGCTGCTGGAGAGGATGATGGCAGGGGGACACTGAGGGACACAGGGCACTGGAGGGACTC
Organism: Dendropsophus ebraccatus; assembly: GCF_027789765.1. Taxonomy (NCBI): domain Eukaryota; kingdom Metazoa; phylum Chordata; class Amphibia; order Anura; family Hylidae; genus Dendropsophus; species Dendropsophus ebraccatus. The sequence goes on from NC_091456.1 coordinate 27,760,636, forward strand.
TGACCATCCCTCTGCCATCATCCTCTCCTGCAGCCACAGCCAGCACAGCTCTGGGAGTCGGGTCGTGACATCACCATGTTATCCAGGAAGTGACATCACCATGCTATCCAGGAAGTGACATCGCCATGTTATCCAGGAAGTGAAGCCTTGATGCAGTAGTAAGTGCAGGGAAAAAATCACTTTATAAGCATTTCCCGTAGTAAGTGTATATTGGTGATTTGTATACCTTTTGGAGGGCAATACAATACTTTAATAAAAATTTTCACCGGACTTCTCCTTTAAATGGAAGCAGGATGATCGGGGGATCTCAGAGATAACAAAGCGGTTCCCTTGTTCATTACTGTAAATTCACACATTTCTAGTTAAATACAGTTCAAAGAAATAAATCTAATGTACATTTGAAACGAATACTTAACCGTGATGTGAACTGGCCTTAAGGCAAATGTACCAGTGGTATATCACTTGTTTTTACCATAAATAGATCGGCGCTGGCACAGGGATGCTGCTGCCACGGTCCTTTTCTTGAACTGCGGCCTCCCCGAAGAAGGACGATGGTACCGGCATCCCTGTTCATGGAAAAAACAGAAAAGCGATGTACCACTGGTAAATTCGCTTTAAAGGGGTATTCTGGGATCTTGGTCTGCCCGTTCTCTGCCTCTGTCAGTGTTTTGGAAACATCCGGTGACTTCCTGCTCCTTCTGGAAATGTATGGTCAGCATTGACAATATTGGATGTATGCTGACCGGTCATTTCTGGGGAGAGTGGGATGTCACCGGATGTTTCCAAAACACTGACAGTGGTTGGATGACAGACAACCCAACCGGGGAGGTATGTCAGTAAAATATATTCACTGACATGTCCCCGGCAGCCCTGGCAGAATCCGTGAGTATCAAATTATCCTAGATAACCCATATAATGCAGTGGTCACTTACAGTGTGCAGTAGTGGATGCTTTTAACTACAAAACGGTGTAGGCACAGATAGTACTGCCTCCCTGTCTCTTCTTGCTTGAGGAGTTATGCTGCAGTCTCTTTATATAAGTTCTTTGACCACATAGCTGCCAACAATCTGAGGACTCCCATGTTTCCATGAACTTCTAGGATGCAGCAACCAGCTAGAGAAACACAATGTGAAAAAATTATATTCCTGCCATTGTCTTCTACTTTGATGACATCCTAAAGGAGGGCCAGGAAATATCCGCGAACAAACTTAATGTGACATCAATGTCTGGTGTTCTATTTCTACATTATGGAGGTCTTGCTTGTACTTTTCTCAAAATCATGTTCCGAAGCATTACACATTCAGGCGGAGCTTCGTTTCTATTCACTTTGGCCCTGTGTTGTTCACATTTAAAAATTGGGATACTGCCAACATTTCCTCTGCACTCCTTGTTCATTGGGATCATATGACCTGCAGATGATTAAACAGTTGTAGCTTAAAATGGAAATTGTGTAAGCTAGCTAATATATGTCATCTGGCGCTAGAGCATTGCGTTGTTCCATTTCTTGGGATGCAGAGAATCATATACAGTACAGACCAAAAGTTTGGACACATCTTCTCAATCAAAGAGTTTTCTGTATTTTTATGACTGAAAATTGTAGATTCACACTGAAGGCATCAAAATTATGAAGTAACATGTGGAATTATACAGAATACTTAACAAAAAAGAGTGGAACAATATTCTAGGTTCTTCAAAGTAGCCGCCTTTTGCTTTGATTACTGCTTTGCACACTCTTGGCATTCTCTTGATGAGCTTCAAGAGATAGTCACCTGAAATGGTCTTCCAACAGTCCTGAAGGAGTTCCCAGAGATGCTTAGCGCTTGTTGGCCCTTTAGCCTTTACTCTGCGGTCCAGCTCACCCCAAACCATCTCGATTGGGTTCAGGTCTGGTGACTGTGGAGGTCAGATCATCTGGCGTAGCACCCAATCACTTTCCTTCTTGGTTAAATAGCTCTTACACAGCCTGGAGGTGTATTTGGGATCATTGTCCTGTTGAAAAATAAATGATGGTCCAACTAAATGCAAACCAGATGGAATAGCATGGCGCTACAATCTACAATTTTCATAGACATGAAAATACAGAAAACTCTTTGAATGAGAAGGTGTGTCCAAACTTTTGGTCTGTACTGTATGAGAAACCCATATAGCATACGTTGCCTATTTATAGGGCGTTTTAAATAAAGAGAAAGTTGTTGTACGGGTCCTTTTTACCGTAAATGACTTGTCGGTCACAGGTGGGCGCAAATGAGCGCTGGTCAGTGACACCAGCGCCCATTGGCAGTGCCTTTACACAGCATGACAAATCGAGCAGCCAGGCTGAAGAAACAATCCATGTATCGTTCCGGCAGCCATGGAACACGACAGCATGCATATACAGATATCTGTGCTGTCAGTTTCCAGATCACACAGCAATTCATACTTACCTAGTGCACTGCTGCTGTGATCCGGCATCCTGCTCTCCAGCTCTACTATCCAGCTGCTGTGTCTTCAGGCCGCGCCTCCTCTGGCTGTCAATCATTCTAGAGGAGGCAGTGGACTGAAGACACAGCGGCTGAATGGGAGAACAGGATGCCAGCATTTGGGTACAGTGACTTACTGTAGCTGCCAGATAGCTGATTGATTTGGGTGCTGGATGTTGGCCCCCCCATTGATCATGTATTGATGGCCTATATCTTTCTTTGTATGCTTTAGGCTATGTTTACACTACATAAGTTCCACAGAAATCACTGCGGTACTTATGTAGTGCTGCAGGCTGAGGGAATCCCGTCCGGAGTGTATACTCATAGTATACACTCAGGCCGGGATCCCTAGCGCCGCCATAGAAAACTGACATGTCAGTTCTCTGGGGCTACTATTCATTGAAATAAAAACCAGTCATTTGAAAAAAAACAGTCATTTCACACAATGGAGCGTGTGGCTCCAGCCGCGCGCTCCATTGTATGCAGTGGGGAGTTCTGATGCGGCTGTTCCGGTCTCTTACTATGTGTGACCATAGCCTTACAGTGTAACAGGCTACACTAGTAACTAATGCTACTGATAATAGGGCCTCCTAATAGATTCAGTATAGAGTAACAGAGTTTAGTTAGTTTGTGGATTCGAGTGAATTTTGATACTTTCTGATAAACATTGTATATGTGAAACTCCACTTTATTCATCAATCATAGACATTTTAAATTGAATAAAGGCCCTTCAGCAATCAAGGGTAAAATTCATCATGTAGTTTAATCTAGTGTATGGAGAAGTCCCATCAATTGTACACTTGAAAATGTCTGTGAGTTGTGAAACCTCTGTACCTTGCACTATTATTTATGAAGCCCTAAGTGTTTACTTGCTGAAGGGTGTCATAACCGAGCACAAATCATCTTCTCTACAGGACCAATATCTACCGGGGCATTGTGAATGTACAGAGAGCTCCAACAATTCAAACCTCAAAGCAATGAAATATTCTTACAAGGGGTGCATTTTGATTTAAGATTTTTTTCTAATGTTATTTACGTCTTTCTGCCTATATAGCACTAACATATACTATAGCACTGTAAAGAGGTTGTTGCCGTTGACTAGTCACGACTCTCTACCTGTCAGAGCCCAGTGCGGGGATGATTGACAGGCAGAAAAGGCACTAACAGGTCTCTCTGCCTGTCAATCGTCCCTGCAGAGAGCCTCGACTAGTTATTGGCGATATTGACTAGTTGCCACCCCTCTCCCGGCCTCGCGCCCAGCAGTAAAACAGTTATTTCCCGGTATAGAGTTACCCCTGTAGGTGCTGCTCGTAAGCTAGGGGAGCTGCATCCTATACCTGTAGGATGCAGCTGGAAGCCATATAAGCCATATCGTGCTGTTTGGTTACCTTCAAAGTGTCACTGTCACTGTCATTTAATTTTTTTTTTTTGCAGAAATCAATAGTACAGGCGATATTTAGAAACTTTTTAATTGAGTTTATTAGCCGAAAAATGCATTTTTATCATGAAAAAGCAGTTTGGTGCTCTCCCCCCTGTCTTCATGGTTTTCTTATGGAGAGGGAAGGGGTGGAGGGAGATGAGGCACCAAAACAGGACAACAAAGAGTTAATTTACAGCTACATCACCGGGCTCTCTCCTCTGAAGTCAGCACTGACCTCTCTGACCTCTGAATAGCGGCTTTCACACAGGTCACGCTCTGTAATCCTTTGTTCTCTGCTGTCTGCTGCAACTTATCGTCCTCTCCCCCCTCCCCTCTCCATAGAACAGACAGGGCTCAACTGATGTAAAAGAGTCGAGATTTCCTAATAATAAGCAGTGAATGAGAGAGAGGAGGGAAGGGGGGACCTGGGGAAAGGTTTTCTGAATGCAGATAATGGCAGATTTGCCTAATAAACCCAATTACAAAGTTTCTTAAAATCGCCTGGACTGTTGATTTCTGCAAAAAACAGCAGGGACAGTGAAATGATTATCAGCCGTACTTGGGCAATTATCGTCTGTTACGGCCGATAATCGCTTGGTGTAATACAGTAGCTCCTGTTAAAAGGCAACAATCAGCCGACATGCACGTGTTGAAAAAAAAATAGAACCATAGCGATAGCGCTGTGTAATAGGAGCGGGGGTAGCAGACCGCCACTATCTCCTATAGGCTCCCTGATCCATAACATAAATGTGCATGTAGAAGTTATGGGTTTTGCGTTTTTTTATGATCGCTCTGACCTATCATACAATTTTAGTAGCAGAATTCTGGATGGCAATGAGAACGGCCGGGCAAGTGCAAGGTCTACGTTGGCAATGGGTAGCACCTGTGGGATTGTGTGGCTGGATGTTCTTTATTCCAGTTGTTGTTACATAAATCTAAACTAAATTCAGGTTTGTCTAGGAGCCCACCCCCCATTGTTTGAATACATCATGCAAGAATACATGCTTTTTTTGTCAACCAATCAGATTCATGCTTTAACCTAAAACACAACATCAACAGTTGCTTTATACCAGGGGAGCTTTTGTTCATCTTATTATGTTTGTATTTATATTGTTGTTAAATAGAATTATCTGCAACAGTCCAGTCCAGCACTTTAACATGGAAATAGTTCTTGTGTCTCCATACTGTGTGCAGACGGCTTTTGTCTGGGGCCGTTTGCCGTTTCCTGTGAACACGCTCCTGCAGAACTCATTTCTCAGCTACAGGTGCTCAGGATTATTTTACCACTTTGTTGGCATTTGACCAAGACTGAAACGGCAAGAGCAGGAGGGTGGGCAGTCCGACATTGTACACTTAAAAACACTGATTTTGTGCTATTTAAGCACCATAACACTCCGAGTTGCACAGTTTAGTGTGGATTAAGCCTCGCAAAGGGCAGACGCAGACACGCTCATTATGGTATCATTGCAGCTTCTGGGTGTTTTTATTATTTCGCTTACTGTGCTAAAGTGAAATCCCTTCTTCGTTGGGTCGGCTATTTGATTACATTACCTTGGTTTCTGAGTCATACAAATATTAGATAAAATTCTTTTTCGAGCATTTAATGGGGTTATATTGGGAGACTCCTTGCATCTATTAGAAAGGTTAATCATCAGAACACAACCATTGCAAGCTATTGGTGAGGATAAAATATGTGAAAAAGATGTGGGAAGAGAGGACGTGAGTGCCGAGGAACAGAAGGCATCAGCAGTATTCCCCAGACAGCCCCTTTAACGGTAATAGTAATTAGTATATAGCTTCCAGGTGTTCAGTGATGTATATAAAGTGACTGCGTTTTGCAGTCCATTTAACAGATCCGTTTAACAAAAAAAAAAAAAAATCAGATGATCCACGTATTGATCCATTTTTTCTATTGACTTCCATTTATTAAAAAGCTGATTAAAAAACAGATCAAAATGCATCATTTTTTTTTTTTTGCGTTTTTGTATACGCTAAAAAAAGATGTGTTTTGATCTTCTTCTTTTTTTTATGTTTAGAATGTAAGTTAGTAGAAAATCATATTAAATTGGATGCACACAAATGCATCTGTTTTTTTCCATTAAACAGTCAGCAAAAACGCAGTCTGCACCCAGCCTAAGGGTAGCTTCACACGTACCGTATCGCAGTAGATTTTCTGCGATCTGCAGCAGATTTGACTAAATGAATGAACACAGCATCAGATCGGCACCATCAAATCTCCTGCGAATCTGCAGCAGATCCGCAGCAGATTTGACAGTGCGGATTTAATGCTGTGTTCATTCATTTAGTCAAATCTGCTGCAGATCGCAGAAAATCCGCTGCGATGCGCTACATGTGAAGCTACCCTAAAGGTTACAGCCTCAATTCCCGGTTGTAGGTAGAAGCAGAAGGTGCAGTTTAACAGACCTGTATTCTGTATACATTGTACACATGGATGCCGGGTCGGTAAGTGGCCATGGAGCATCCAAACAAAATGGATGTCAAGTCCAGCACCACATTAAAATCATAAAACCTTTAATTCAACTTATTGAATTCATTAAGAACATTGCTGCTTAACCTAGAGTTGTGATGTGTTTTTGTTTTTTACAATTATTCGTAGACAAATGGGAGAAAGTGGTAGACAGCAAATTCCCAGATGGTCAATAATACCTTCATCCTTCATATCCTGGCAGTGAAGCGTGTTGAATAGTAATTGTTCACTGTAATTTTATTTACAGTAAGGGTACTATACACGGAACAATAATAGGCCGAATCAGCCCTATCCAGTTGATTATCGCTCCTTGTAATAAACACAACGATCAGCCGATGACAACGATCATCGGCTGATTGTTGATATAGGTATGGACCTATAATTGTCGGGCGCCGACAGTATGCAGCAAACGGTATGCAAAGTGCATACATTACTTGTCCATGCTGCAGGGCTCCTGTTGCACTTTGCTTCTCCCTGGGTCCCCCGCGCTCCAGATTCAGAGCGGCCTATCAGCTGAGACAGTCCACTCTGAAGCTGGAGCGTGCGGGAGCCAGGGAGAAGCAGACCGCAAGAGGAGCCCTGCAGCCTGGACAAGTAACGTATACAGTTTAAGCAAGGGCTGCAAGGACATCGGTGGCGATGTCCATGCAGCCCTTGTTAAACGATTATCGGGCCGTGTAATAGGCCCAGTAAAGGAGCGCCGATCTAGTAGATCGGCACTTGTTTACAGTTATTATCGGGCCCCCATCGGCCCGTGTAATATTACCCTAAGTGTGGTATACTCACCTCACCCCTGATGGTCAGTGGTAGTGTGAAATATTTCCTGCCGGGAAACTGAGCTGTGCTACCATAGCGCTGTGATGATGTCACCTTAATCTTACCAGGAAGTCAGTGTTAGCCCCAGTTGCAATATGGCCGGTGAGGAAGCCATGAAAGTGGTTATCTACCTATACGTCAGAGATTTATTCAATAACTCTGCTCTTTCGGGTAGCTACATAGAAATGAATAGAGCCAAGGGTCATGAGCTGTACCCTGTAACAAAGTTGCTGGGGGTATCAGCGCAATCCCCACAATCTCTTATTTGTCCACTAGGTGAAAAATTAGTTTTGCCTGGCCAACCTCTTTAAGAATTGATAACAATGGTCAATTCCTTGTCAATGCCATAAAATAAATGTGTATTTAATGTATCCTATGAAATGATGGTATTGTATCCTTCTCTACTAGTGTTACTTCAAAAAGCAAGCTTTTAGCTCATGTACGTTTTGCTTGGTTTCAGTGGCCCATCATGACATGGAGAACGCATTTAACTGCAGCTTCATTGAACCACCATCTGTTGTTGAACAGCCATCTCCTTCATGGTCATCCCGCGGTTCTTTTTCATCCTTCGATACCACTGACGATGGGCCTGTGTACTGCGTTCCTCATGAGGGTAAGTGACACAAAATGTTCTACTCTAAAACCAAATCTAAATAGAAGGATCTATAAGATACCAATGAGCCGGTAAGACAAGCCCAGATTCGTCGATCTTAATGAAACAAAAACTGTCTGCAGCCAATCACAGCTCAGCTTTCATATCTTAAGGTCTGGTAAAATGAAAGCTGAACAAGCTGAACTGTGATTGGTTGGTATGGGCAAATTATATATATATATATATATATATATATATACAGTGCAGACCAAAAGTTTGGACACATCTTCTCAATCAAAGAGTTTTCTGTATTTTTATGACTGAAAATTGTAGATTCACACTGAAGGCATCAAAATTATGAAGTAACATGTGGAATTATACAGTATACTTAACAAAAAAGTGTGGAACAATATTCTAGGTTCTTCAAAGTAGCCGCCTTTTGCTTTGATTACTGCTTTGCACACTCTTGGCATTCTCTTGATGAGCTTCAAGAGGTAGTCACCTGAAATGGTCTTCCAACAGTCTTGAAGGAGTTCCCAGAGATGCTTAGCACTTGTTGGCCCTTTTGCCTTCACTCTGCGGTCCAGCTCACCACAAACCATCTCGATTGGGTTCAGGTCTGGTGACTTTGGTGGCCAGGTCATCTGGCGTAGCACCCCATCACTCTACTTCTTGGTCAAATAGCCCGTACACAACCTGGAGGTATGTTTGGGGTCATTGTCCTGTTGAAAAATAAATGATGGTCCAACTAAACGCAAATCGGATGGAATAGCATGCTGCTACAATCTACGTTAGTCATGAAAATACAGAAAACTCTTTGAATAAAAAGGTGTGTCCAAACTTTTGGTCTGTACTGTGTGTGTGTATATATATATATATATATATATATATATAATTCAGAATGAATGCAGCACTCATGTAACGATAGATGTGGTGCCAGGCGGTATATACCAGCGACCACCCGGTATAGGTAATATAAATCAGAAGAATACCGCAGCACTCATGGGATAGAATTCAACACAACGTGTTTATTTCCCTTAAACCGCGACATTTCGCTCTCCACACTCAGTGTGGAGAGCGAAACGTCGCGGTTTGGGGAAATAAACACATTGGGCCACATTTATCATCCGGCGGACGGATGATTTTTGGCGGAAAGTGCCGATTTGCGTATTATTTTATACGCAAATGGCCGATTTGCGAATAAAATAATCGCAAATCGGCACTTTCCGCCGAGTACGCCAGGGGGCGGAAAGTAGGCGGGAAGTGGGCGGAACGGAGGGCGCGGACTCAGAGTCCGCGCGATTTATCATCCGTTCCGCCCAAATGTACGCCGAAAACCTACTCCAGTCCTCAGCTGGCGTAGGTTTTCGGCGGTGCGCACCGGCGCGCACAGGATTTATGTACAGGCAGTCCGCCTCTACATAAATCCCCGTACCGCCGGAGCTGCGGGGGCATTTTCAAGTCCGGCGTAAAAAACGCCGGACTTAATAAATGCCTCCCATTGTGTTGAATTCTATCCCATGAGTGCTGCGGTATTCTTCTGATATATATATATATATATATATATATATATATATAAAAATTTATATTATATTAATTTATATTTATATATTATCTTATATATATATTAATTTCTGCCTTTAGGGTTGGGCCTAAAACCCATGTGGAGTTCTAGTCAGCCTATGGGAGGGATGCTTGGCTCCACCCACCTGATGACATCACTAAGCATGATATTACAGGAAATAAATCAGTGGCAGAGCAGTTATGTGACCCAGCCTGAAAACACAAGAGGCACTGAACATAAAAAATATTATTATTGAGTATTGATAACATACAACACATCACTAAAGTGATTGCATTGTTAGTTTTATTAAAAAGTCCCAGACAAACCCTTTAACTGCTCATAGACAACATAAAGATATAATATCACTAGCACCTATTACATTTAGACATTAATACATATTATGACATATTTGACATTATTTTTAGATATTTTATAGGGGTAATCTGGCGAGGGAATTTTTTTATATATATTGTTGCAAGTTTATAGCAAACAATAAAGAAGCTATGCTTACCTCTCTGCGCTCCCCTGGTGTCCTTCTACGGGTCTCCTGTCCCCCACTTCTGAGACAGACTCATCTCAGCGGTGACAGCCAGCTGAGCCAATCACTATCCTGTCTCAGTCAGTGATTGGCTGAGCAGGCTGTCACCACTGAGAAGAGTCTGTCTCAAAAGTGAGGGTGGGATTGTTTCGGGGCGAATATGACCCTTAGCAGGACACCGCAGGAGCACTGAGAGGTAAGCATAGCTTTTTTATTGTTTTCTGTACACTTGCAACAATATAGAAAACCTTTTCCCACGCCGGATTACCCCTTCAATGATAATATGTTAATGCCATGTTGTTTTATCTTTTAGAATCCATGACAGAAACCAAAGAAAAGGGGAATGTTAATGTTCTGGAAAAAATAACACCTCCAGTTAATGAGGAGGAAGCTGGGGAATATACTTACTTAAAAGATTCTGGATCACCTAAATCATCCCAGGTTGATAACAGTGAAACTCCATTACTGAAATCATCTGATAGTGAAAGATCATCTTGTGGTTCAGGATCAACTGGTGGTGCATTGTACGCTAAAGTCGCAAGGTTATCTAAACAATCGAAAGATGAAGATGATGCCATGGATAACAGAAGTGCTACAGTAGGTGCAAAACCCCCATCTCCTGAAAGAACAAAGCCACCTCCACCTGATCCTTCAACAAAGCCTAAGGTTTCCTGGATTCATGGCAAGTATAACTCAAACCAGTCTAATTCACTACCAGCATTTAATAAATCTCCAGATAAGACATCCACCAGTCCTGACCAAGTAGACCAAAACTCAACCAATAAGGATCATCATAGAAAGAGAACCCCCAGTGATACTTGCCCTGCTGGTCAAGGCAAAAGTGAAGACAAAGTCATCATGAGGAATAAGGACAAGGGGCAAAAGCACTCGAAGGATGCAAGTGCAAATGAGAGCAAACTTGATGAATCTGTGTCTCCATCCAAGTCAAAGCACAGAAACAAAAGCCATGAACACATAGAAGGTATTAATGGGACAGTTCAAAATGCTCTAAAAAGAATAGGAAACCTGCATATTGACAAAAAGAGTGTCGATAATAAAGATGCTCCAAAAAGTCCAGATCACTGCAAGTCTCTGGCTGAGGTACTTCATCCTCATTTGTCCTCAGAGGCAGCTTCTTTGCTGGCTGCCCAGTTGAAAGAAAAAACACAAAGCCTCAACAGAATAGAGGGCAGCACCAATCAAAATGGTATAGGCCCTCTAAAACCACAAAAAGAGAAACCCACTCCCCCGCAGAAAGCTAAGCGATCCGCCGCAGCCATCAATCAGAAGTCGAGCAAAGCCATTCTGCCCACAACCACCAATCTGCAAAAAATGATCAGTCCAGTTACAGAGTCCGTACCAGCGGCAGGAAACCTGCTAGAAAAACAAAACTCTAATAGCAGTCAAGAGCAGCCTGCAACCGTAAAGCAAGAAACGGGCGAACCAACCGTAAAGAAAACACCTATTAAGAAGCCTCCTAGGAAGAAAAGCAAAGACGCTACTTTGGACGCTGATGGAAAAGCGCAACCGAAGATGGCCATGATGCCACCGCAGTCAGTCAAATAATGATGGCAGAGTTGTACACGTTGTTATGACTGCAAAAGGGGCATTACAAGGAATTCACTTGACTTCCGCAATAATACTTTAACGTATTTTGCTTTAGCCACATTTTGAGCCAAAGAAAACTGGGACAGTGCCTTTGCGATGAGGACACACACATGTGGAGACAAGGTTGTCGAATTCAGTTGTTCGGAGACCAAGGAGACCCACCAGTGGCCAGACTTTTTTTTTTTTAAACAAAATCTAGAATACCGCATAATTGCCTCGATATGTGGATTGTAATGCTAGTGCATATCCATTGCAAAAGAGCCATGTTTAAGAGGGAAGGCTGGTCTTATGAGAATATTATCATGGAGAATGTGGTATAATACACCAGCACCTATCATACCTTCATAGTATTGGTTTGTCAGACGAGACTATTCAACTATTTACAGTTCTTATTGCCTAATGCCTACTGCCAACCTTTGCCGTTCTTATTTAGACGCTTTATCATAGTTTGTTGGAAGCAACTAAGTTATTTAAAGAAATGCTTATTTTTGTATTCTATTGAAAAGTGAAGATTATGAAGGATCTTTTTCGCGATCGTAAATCTCTAACCATCAATGCAGTGCCAAGGCTCAGCATAGCTGTTGACACTCGACCTTAGCATCTGTCTTGTAAAGTGCATAAGCAGTGCTTATTTTAATATAAAATACTTTATGGATCTGTTATACTTATGCAGTAATGGATAAGCTAGCTTTTTTTTTATTTTATTTTTTTTTGCTTGGTTATTTTTAACCGGGATCAGTATTACCATGGTTAGAATAGCCTCGCTTAAAATGCATCAGCATACAGTATATTAGAGCATGATTGCTGCTTGTGGATGGAACATCACAATAGATATATAGGAATGTATAGGAATATTAAATGTTTACTCGTTCTTTATGTGTAGTAAAGGCCGCTGTATTCCCAAGAATACAGATTCACGCGTTCACGGGGAGTGAATTTTAGACCTAGCGTTTGGTAGGCTCCATTCTCTTAAAATGTTTGTCCAAGAAGAAGAGGGTTTGGCTTGGCCGCTATTTACTATTTGCCATGACCACACAACGTCTTTTTTTGGACATTCGACGACAGTTATTTTGGATGGCTTTAATTTAAAAAATAACGGCCATACTTTGAAATAATGGACGTTATTTTGCCGCAAAATGACTAGAGATGATCGAACAGCGCTGATGTTTAGGTTTGTTTGAACTCGAACCATCGCCATTTGACTCCTGCTCCCTTACCGTTCTATGGGGAAGGTGGAGACCTATTACCTAGGCTGTATCCCTGTTTTCCAGGCGGTACCCGGGCTGTCTCCACCTTCCCCACAGAATGGTAATGCAGCGGGAGTCAAATGCCGATGGTTCGAGTTCAAACGAACCTGAACATCAGCGCTGTTCGATCATCTCTAAAAATGACGGCCTTCCAAAAAAAAAGTCCACAAAGCTGCCAAAGAAAGACATTGTGTGGCCATGGCTTTACAGTGCAGTCCCATACAGTTGAATAAGTATTACCTTTTATACCAAGCACTGCCTATAGACAACAGTGAAGCTTTTCGGGGGAAATAAACAGTCCTCTTTTACTTATTCTGGATAACCCAGTGGATCCCAGTATGTGAAACGAGTACAATTTATCTGCATCCGTTTCTCTCCTAGCATTTATGGCTCTAAAAAGAACGGAACGTTCTATATTTGGATGGAGTCTACTTTGGTGCTGTAACATTTTTGTAAGGAGAGTGGTAACGGTATGGTCTCATTTACAGAAGTAACACGTTCAAGTTTGGTTTAGCACTTATTGCATCGTATATCAATGCACAACTCCCAGTTTGTTCTTTCAATCTACTACTTAAGTCAATATAAGGCTATGTTCACACGCTGTTGAAATAATGGCCGTTTCTATAGGACAGCCAGCATTTAACAGCCGTTATTTGTCATTAAATGATGTCCGTCCAATAAAAACGACTGCCATTTTGAAGGTGTGTGAACATAGCCTAAGGGTGTGTTGCACATTCATGTCCTTTAAGGGGTTATACAGCGCTACAAAAATATGGCCACTTTTTTCCCTCTCTCATCTCCAGATTGGGTGGGATTTGGAACTCAGTTCCATTGAAGTAAATGGAGCTTACAAAGTGTGAACCTGGCCTATTAATGCAGTTTTAATACAGCATCAAAAATACATGCAGGGGGAGGGCAGTCTTTTCGTAATATAGATGGCACACTAATGATGTTCATGATAATTATTACTGTCTGTCTATATTACCAGATTGCTAATTTTATAGGCTCGAACATTGGGGGAGGTTTATCAAACATGGTGTAAAGTGAAACTGGCTCAGTTGCCCCTAGCAACCAATCAGATTCCACCTTTCATTCCTCACAGACTCTTTGGAAAATGAAAGGTGGAATCTGATTGGTTGCCGGGGGCAACTGAGCCAGTTTCACTTTACACCATGTGAGATAGATCTCCCTCATTGTGTCTAAATTGACTGTCTGGATTTTGCAAAGTGATTATCATTACCGAGCATGATCAGATTATGACAAGAAAAACATCTGTGATGAAGTCTGGTAATGCTGATCACATGGTAAAGACCAGACTGCAGAGCCCACATAATAGTATGTAAACAAACGCAACATAACTGCGAATGTGGGAGTACGGTTTGACAGATGGAGAAGATGCCAAGTACATAAAGTTAGAAATCAGTTCTGCATCTTTGGTAACAAATAAATATTACCAACAAAGGATTTTTACATCTGCATGAAAAAGCTCAGACATTAAATTACAATGTCAATTTGGATTCCACAGTTGCAACAAAAGCCAACTTTATTCGGCTTGGGATCAGTGACTATGATAGCTGATAGCCAAGCACTCTCTAAGCCAACAGCTATCTCCCCTGACCTCTCCATAAATATGTATACCTGGCTTCTATCTGTGGTTTATCCCTGGCAGAACTAAAGATCTGACATGTTGAAACATGTCTGATCTTTGTTTCCTCTGAAATCTGAAGCAGAGGAACTACAGTATAAGGAGTCCTGATACATATTTATTTGTCAGCAGATCAGCATTGAATCAATCGACATGAAAAAGCTCTTTAGATTTATTTAAAAACCAAACGTCAGCCTGCTATGGCTTTAAAATAACAAACAACACTATACTCACCTTTGCCTAGTACAGCACCATTGCCCCTGTCCGCTCAGGGCCCTCTGTTTACTTACCTGGATAATGCGCTCTCTCTCTTTGTTTGATGATGATTTTGCAAACCCATTGTAGCCAATCACTGAGGCTACAATGTATTTAGAGAATCATCAGGAGAGGTGGGACAAGTAAACAGAGGGACTGACGGACTGATGTAACATTGTTGGACTGGGCAAGGTGAGTATGGTGTAGTTTGTTATTTTACAGCCCTAGCAAGCAGCAGTGTGGTTTTTAACTAAAATAAAATTATCGCTCTAGTTTAACGTGTGTGGACAACACTACAAACAAGCAATGACCCTCTTAGGGTCTTATTACAAGGGCCAACTACAGCCACATTATTTTAGTAGACGAGCACCGATCTGCTAGATTGGCGCTCGTTTACTGGACATACGGCCCGATAATTGGGCAGTAAGGGCTGCATGGACATAGTTAGCGATGTCCATGCAGCCCTTGCTCAAACACCTGATACCTTTCCTCTCCCTGCTCCTGGTCTTCTCTCATGTGCTCTGCAGCTTCCCGGTCCCGGCGGCTACAGCGTCTGAGCAGCCTATCAGCGGTAAGTTGTAAGGTATCAGGTGTTTGGGTCATCAACCGCCCAATGATTTTAGGTCCAAACCTAAACCAATGATCATTTCATAGGCTGATTATTGTCTCTATTACATGGAGCTCCATGTAATAGTGCCCTTAGGCTATGTTCCCACTATGTGATATTATGGGAAAGAATCACGATCTTTTGCCCTGAAATGACGGCACATTCCCGTAGTGTTAACATAGCCTTGTTATTGCCTTAATGACCTCTTAACGCTCCTTCTGTATATTGTAAAACAATGAGTTTGCAAGTCATACTAAGAAATTGCCTCTGACAATGACAGATATGACATGTGCCACCTGTGCAGCTCTGAGCAGTAGGGCCAGCTCCCACAAACAATCTCAGGGCTCCCCATTGCTTATAACGGTTGTCAATGCCCCCCGGAAGTGTGTGGTGCATTATACATTACCTGATCCATGTCGAGGCCGTCCGCCATCTTGTGCCAAACGTCATCTTCGGACGAACGGCGCGCCCCCCTCCGCCGCGTCACAACTGTGCTCAGCCGCGATTGGCTGAGCACAGTTATGATGCGGCGGAGGGGGGACGGCGGCAGGGATTCGTCCGTCCATCGTTGATGTTTGGCACAAGATGGCGGACGGCCTTGACACGGATCAGGTAATGTATAATGCACCACACACTTCCGGGTACACGGGTGGGGGTGGTGGGACACGGGGAAGGGGGCGATTCACAGACATAACATACATTACAAAGTTGTATAACTGTAATGTGTGTTATTCTGTGAATAATTTTTTAGCGCCGTACTACCCCTTTAAAGTAGTGTATTCTATGGGTAATACTTGGCACCTACTCAACAAGTGACAGCCAAGTACTGACACCATTGTAATATTTAGCTTGGTCTCTACCAGAGGTAATCTAGCCTGTGGTAAATATAAGCTATACATGCATTAAAGTTAAAAAACAAAATTTAAAATTCTATAGTAAAAATCACGTCACAGCCATTAACTTCAGAACATAAGAGTTTATGGCCGTGATTAGGCTTTATTTTGGTTGTACATCTGTCAGGTAGATTTCTCCGACCTGAGACGTATTTATCAGATCTACATATTTATAGCTGCCTAAACTCGGGCTCCAACATCATTTCAACAGATTCATCGCTAAAGGTCCTCCCCCCGGAGTCTATTTTAGAAAATCTGAATCTATTTTTTGCCAATGCATATGTTTTTTGGCTGACGTTACCATATTGTTTTTGGACAGGTTCCCACACACAAAAACAACCATTGGAGAGAATGTATATAGTTCTTAAGTAATAGGAATCTTAAGTTAGGCTGAAAATTCAAGATTCGTATCGAGTATTTCAGATGACAAAGCAAGTCCTATCAACAGAATGATCTGCTTTAAAGGCTGCGGACACCTTTGGGGCATTTTTTTTTTACTGAATTGCTTTTATTACCTAACAAAAATAATTTCTGTAATTGGTTCTTAAAAAATGTGATATTATCCCCCTCCCCCCCTTACTCTGTCAGTGGTTTTCCGCACCATCCACAAGCTTAGATGCTGCACATTTGATCCATACCTGTATAAAACTTGCCTGTGTCTTCTTTATGCTCTAAAACGGTATCATTTCATTGGTGGACAGTGTCATCTAGGTGGGGCTTCATGACAGTTGCGCCCCCTCTCCTATAGGGAAAGGAGATCCAATGGCCATGAAGCTCCGTCTAGGTGACACTGTCCACCAAGGGGCTTCACAGTGGTGACAATATCCCTTTAAGCTTTCATTGGCTTCAATGTATCTAGCAAACCTTCTCTGATAATTTCATATCCAACCACTGCTGGCTTCTTCTGAATGATCTAAGCTTAGGTATAATCAACTTTCCTTTGTTCATACATGAGCTTAGATAGTAAGCACCAGTGGCTGGAGATTGAGCTGACAGGTTAGGCCTCTTTCAGGTTAGACACTTTTCATTGTGTGGCCACAACCACACATCTTTTTTTTTTTTTGGGGGGGGGGGGGCTGTTTGACCGCCATTTTTTGCATAGTTGTCAGTTTGTGGTTAAATAACTGTTGTTAATTCAAAGCAACAGCTATTATTTGTGGAATATTGGCTGCTATTTGGCCGCAGAATGACGGTCGTCCAGAAAAAATGGCCGTCAAACGGGCAAGAAAAGGCGTGTAGCCTAGATGATATTCTACAGCTTGCTAGAATCTCTTATATATAATATGGGGAATCACAGAGTCTGTAAAATGCCTCTAAAGGTATAACATTTATATAGGTAAGCTTTTTAAAGTAATGGCTTAAAGGGGTTGTCCAGGAAGCAGAAGTCGTCTGAAGCCTTCTGCTCCTCTGTGCTCCTTACGACCATTCCACATCTTGGAAATATCCCTCTCAAGAGGTGGAGGGGCGGGTGCATATCCTGATCATCGCATGTGAGAGAAACCTGCACTTGGTGTTGATGTTTAATAGCTGCACAATGGCGCTGATGTTAAATGAATTCCATGTTTTTTCATCCACCCAGAGTGGGAAGAGCTTGGCGTTTTAGAATGCACGTGGAAAGGAGTGCGACACACATCATCACTATGGAAGGGTTGTCACTGGTTCTGATGTCCTGTGCACCTGGAGCTGGCACACCTAACCTCACACATGGTGCTTGCACCTATAGGGCGTGAGCTGAGGAGGATGTCGTTCGATTTCCTATTTTCTTTGATTTAACAGTGTTATTTAGCAACTTTCTGTCGGTGTTATTTGGACGCCATTGATATTTAGGCACCGTATTATAAGGAACGGGGGCACTGCGCGGGGCTGCAACCAAAGACAAAAGTCAGAAAACAGAAGACAATAAATTCACTTTTTATGTAAGATAGTGATCGGCCATAGCTAAACAGCTATTTGTTCGTATAAAACGGTAAATTTAAAGGCACTTGATGACCACCAGCTGTAACAAATAGAAAAATATGTTAAAATATAGACTACAAAACTATTTTCTAAAGGAACAATCATCCCTCTAAACAATAGGAGTGAGGGGCAACCAGCCTCCAGGTTGTAAAAGAAGAGCCATCAAGGTGAAGGGGGCTTATATCACTAACCTTCCAATGGAAGGAGGTAAAGCACACTTTGATTGGCCCTCATAGGAGCCCATACCAACTGCGAGCATGTTACTTCAAACTACAGCTTTGCTATAGTGAATAACAATTGTTCTTGCAGGCGCTTTAAGGTTGGCGATTAACATTATATCATTTGATCCATCTTATTCGACATCCTAGAAGAGTAGTTTCCATGTTTGTGTCCAAAGTATTCTAGAATTATTTTTTTTTAGCATAGCCCCACTCAGTCTTTAAAGTGTCTATCAGCTGCCGATCATGTTCTATTCTACTGACACTGTTAGATATCCGATACAGCAAGGAGACATCTGGTACCCGTTTCTATATTTCTCTGTGTTCCTATAATGTAGAAAAATAATTTTATTCTCTGGTGCAAAGAGTCAAAGAAGCTTTCCTCAGCCCCTTATTTGGTGCACGCTGGAATGTCTCCTCCTAACATGACGGCTGTCCAATAAAAAATGACTGTCACTTTAACGGTGTGAGAACATAGCTTCAAAATGAAGCTGTTTTATAAACTAAGTGCATTCAACTCAACTCTAACCACTTTGAATGTAAAGTTTGCCATGCAAGTAAACCAAGTACAAAAGATTAAATGCATGACCAGTGCTCCATTGATTCTCTATGGGGCTACTGTACTTTTCCAAGTTCAGAACCATTTGGAAGATTCATAGAGAATAAATAGACCATTGGCCATGGACATGGTTGGTGACCATAATGCATTACGGGGACAATTCTGCCCCAGTTCTTGATATTTGGTGGCGGTCTCAATGGTTGGACCACTAGTGATCAGCTGTCTGGGGAAACATCACAAGAATAGTAGGATCTGTTTTTAATTATATTTTTTTAAATAATGAACTAGTCTAGTTTGTATATGTTAAAGTGCCTCTGTACCCACAATCTGCCCCCCCCCCCCCCCCCCCCCCCCCCCCAAAAAAAAAAAAAAAAAAACGCTTGTACCGTCGGATAGCTGCTTTTAACTCAAAATCTGTCCTGGGGTCCGCTTTTCAGGTGATGCAGTTATTGTCCTAAAAAAATAACTTTTACCCTAAGCTTGCACTGCCTCTCCATCCCTCCTCCCCGCCCTCTTCATCATTAGCACATGTGCAGCGTTCAGACAAGTGATGATTAGGAGAAATCCTGCCCAGGAACATTCCTAATGGTGAAGAGGGCGGGAAGGAGGGATGAAGAGACGTCTCAAGCCTAGGACACAGACACTCTAGGCCACACCAATTTTTAGGACAATAACTACATCACCTGCCGAACATAGCTTCATGGTGCATTTATGCCTTTATAATTTTTTTCCTATTAGTAAATTTACTAATGGTTGACTTTCCGACGCCCCACCTGACGCCCCACCTGAAATAACTATATCTAGTTTTGTACACCCTGAAAATGTCAGTGAAATATCTCAAACTTTTTTTTTCCCCCATTGGAGATGCATCAGGGAGGTGTATGGTGGATAAGGTAATAAATAACATAACAACAAGTAATATAATGAGGAACTGGCCAGTATTTTATTGATTATTTAAAAATTAATCTATTGACTATATTTTCCATTACTGACTCGCTTGGAGACGTCTGTGATTTAAGAGTCACTTGTAATCTGTTCTCCAACATTCTGCTGCTAATCATTATCTTTCCACTTGTCGCCGTTATAAAATATAGTGATATATGCAGACATATCATGTTCTGCCTACAGGTATAACAAAAAACAGGTATAAAAACAACAGTAATCTCTATCCAGGGCTTTTTTAATTATTCGCAATTCAGATTTTACCCAGAAGCTTTTTATCGTAGAGCTGGTCTGTCCCTATTTTCACCCTAACACCATGTATATAATTGCTATGTCTATCTTGTTTTTTTTTTTTTGTTGTTATTTCTTAACAATTTTATGTTGTTTTAATTAAAAAGTATATATTTTGCTGTCCTGATAGCTGGCTATATTTGCAATTACTGTATAGCATTGGGGATATTTAGGTGAGATAGCTTGAATATTTCATTTGAATACAATTTTGCTTTTGTTAGTTTAAGTTTTTATTTCTGTGTTTGTAATCTCGTGATTGTGGGTCAAATTCGGGTTAGGGTGAAAGGTCAAGCTGGTTTTGACTAATGCCCTTGTACCTGAGAATATAAAATACTTTCTAGTAAAACTGAAAACTATACACAACCAATATTGGTATATTGGTGATGGAAAAGTTCTATTTATAACCTGACAACTGAACCAGTGTATACGTTGATTTTTGTAAAGTTGTTTGCTAGTAGGTTTTAGCTAATTCCTATTTTGTATTAAAAGACTGGTACTTCACCTGATCTTGTTACCCCCCCCCCCCCCCCCTTTACCTTTTTGTTTCCTTTTTTTTTTCCTGAAATATTTTTACTATTTGTAAGTTTTTTGCCTTCCATTATGATATTAAACTTCGGTTTTAATATCTAATGATACAGAATTAGTAAAAAATGATTTTAAAAACAATTATTACAGCATTGTTTATTGCACAAATAATACATGAATCTTTGCATAACTAGGCAGAGGAAGAGACGAGAAGAGACAAGAAGTGACCACTTGGCTCCTGGTACAGTACATAAAACTATGGCTATTACAAACTCGACCTAGTGAACACCACCTGTTACTAGACACAAAATAATTATCCCAGCACCTGGCATACATCAGCAAAAAGTTGTAATTTTTTTGCATAGCCCCACTTTTTTTTTTTTTTTACTGTTTGCTGATGTACACTGCTTACTTGATGGAGGGGGGCAGCAAACGGACGTAAATAATGCTGAAAATCTGAGCATGGCAGCCTCAGGCTACAGTCACACGTTTGGTAGTTTTTCAGGACCGTATATGATTTCTGCAATTGTCCACAATCTGTCCACATTGTCAATAGATTGCCATAATTTTGCAATAAAATCCCATAGTGGGAACACAGACTGAATCTTAGCAATTAATTAACTATATGTGGACACCGTCCTCTGCAGTTGGTCCAAGCTTGAACCTGTGGAAGACAGTGAGCCAGTCTGGCAATTGGTTCTGCTTTATATAGTTTGACGTTATGGGTGCATTCACACTGAGGAATCCGCGTAGAGAACATCCAGCGGATTCCACCACTTGCCCCCGTCTTTACCCGTCCCATAGACTCCATTCTATGGTCAGTCGGATTTCGCCATCCACCCAAAGAATTGACATGTCAATTTCTCAGTGTGAACGCTCCCTATTACCTTCTCAAGATTTGAGCTGGTCATGACTGATGTATGCTACTGGACTAGAAAATCTAGAGCCTACTAGAGGGTATGATGCTGCCAGCTCATTATATAGTAAGAACCAATTCAACTTCATTGTCAATTCTGCAGTTACAAGAGCGAACGGCTAATAAGTGAACCCCATATATATTCCATAGCTCCCAGTTTTACCCAGCCTATAATTGTAGGTGTGCCATTTTCATATCTAAGGCCCCATTCACACATTCAGTGATATTTATGATCCGCAAATACCTTTTTTTTTTTTTCCATGATCCGCGGCGATGGGTCTGTTGATTTGATCCACATTTTTTACGAACGTCACAGATGTGGCATCTCTGCCGTCCACAAAAAACCACTGATCCCTTAGACTTCTATTGACTAATCTGGATTGCGGATCCCTGAAAGCACAGAATGTGTGAATAGTCCAATGGAAATTAATGGGCAATAAGTTGATTCCTAATTGCGGATCCACAATCACGGACAACTTTACTGTACGTGTGAATAAGGCCTTAGATGAATAAATCATAAGTTTAGAACGCTATAACCATCTTTTATGTGGATATTCAGTATAAGATATGTATGCATAGCAAATTAGATATATACGTTTATAATTAAATGTTTTGCAGTGACTTAAGTACAAGCCAAACACATCAAAGGGACCCATTTTTAAAAGGGAAAAAACAGGAAGACCAAACCAAATTACTTCAATGAAAACAGGCCAAATCACTTGAATAAATATAAGGAAAGTAGGCCAGCAGATGTTCCTCAATGACTAAAAATACAGTAAATAGCACTGCATACAAGAAAATGTTTGGTCCAATGAAAAGAAGTCATTCAGAACAAAAATGTGAACTGACTGCCATTAAATACCGTCCCTTCCAGTTATTATTTCAGATGAGCTAAATAATAAACCAAAGCATTGCACCAGCACAATGTAACATTGTTTCATAGAATCCTTGAAAAAAGCCATACTCGTTATAGCAAGGACTGTATACTGTATATATCATTAGCCAGGGGCAAACACAGACTGCAGAGGGCCCCTGTCCAGAAAATGTATTTGGGTCCCCACAACCTATTCCTTTCTCCACCTTTCTGCCTTAAAGGGAATGTGTCGCCAAGTAAAAAAAAATTTGGGAAAGTGTTAAAACTGAATTTATATATTTTTTGTTAATTTATGTGTTTTTCATTTTTTTTTACATGTAAGGAAATATGAAAAATTAACAATCTAATTTTTCATATTTCCCAGTGATGGCCACCAGGGGGAGCTCCAGCAGGAAACTGCTGGTAAAAGCAGCCTGAAACCCGGCTGCTGAAAAAAAGAGGCCGTCTGCTGTGACATCATCGCCTCCCTCCTCTTTTCACAGGAGAACAAAGAGGGGAAAGGTGATATTATGTGTACTGTTGGGCAGCGCCATTTTGTTGTTGTCTGCACAGCAGTACAGATAGAAGAAGCATGTCTGTAGTCTTTCATCATACACCTCAGCTGCTGCAGAACCTCCTAATACACCTCAACTTGCTGCAGAACCACATAAAGTTCGCCTGCCCACACACACCTTCCGCACTTCTCACCGCCCATCCCCCGCATGCACATAGTATTGTTGTTACACTCGTACAGACAGCTCATGTTATACATTACACAGGTAGAGGATGTGTGTATATGTGTGTGTGTGTATATATATATATATATATGTGTGTGTGTGTGTGTGTGTACACAGGCTATTGCTCTCTGGTTTCAGCAGTGTATATACATTACACAGGTAGAAAGTATATATATATATATATATATATATATATATATATATATATATATATATACATACATACAGTGGTGCCTTGGATTACGAGCATAATTCGTTCCGGGACCGCGCTTGTAATCCAAATCCACTCTTAAACCAAAGCAAATTTTCCCATAAGAAATCACTGATCTGCAGACAATTGGTTCCACCCCCCAAAAATAATGATTTATTATTCTGAATAACATGTAAAACAGATGAAACAAACATTCAGAAACAGCAGAATATGTGATATTATAAGTTACTGTACAGTAATGGAGAGGATGGGAAACACAAGGGCTGACAGAGACTGCAGGGAGCATGAAGGAATGAGCAGGGCAGATGTGGGCACATACATGCAGCACTCTCTGTCCGGGGAAAGAGGGGTTACAGCTATGGAGAGATTACCTCCACAGTCCTGTCCCCTGATGTAAGCCCCAGCCTGAAGTGGATCTGCTATGTTTGGAAGGTGAGGGGGACTTCCTGGGTCAGAGTACAGGGCTGTAGACCCCGCTATGCAGACCATGCCCCTCCTCCACTCACGCTCCCACCCAGTACAGGGAGCTCTTACACCAAAGCAATGCTCTTACACCAAGTCACTATTTTGAAAAACTGTGATCTCTTAAACCAAGGTACCACTGTGTGTGTGTGTATATATATATATATATATATATATATATATATACACTCACCGGGCACTTTATTAGGTACACCATGCTAGTAACGGGTTGGACCCCCTTTTGCCTTCAGAACTGCCTCAATTCTTGGTGGCATAGATACAAGGTGCTGGAAGCATTCCTCAGGGATTTTGGTCCATATTGACATGATGGCATCACACAGTTGCCGCAGATTTGTCGGCTGCACATCCATGATGCGAATCTCCCGTTCCACCACATCCCAAAGATGCTCTATTGGATTGAGATGTGGTGACTGTGGAGGCCATTGGAGTACAGTGAACTCATTGTCATGTTCAAGAAACCAGTCAGATGATTCTAGCTTTATGACATGGCGCATTATCCTGCTGAAAGTAGCCATCAGATGTTGGGTACATTGTGGTCATAAAGGGATGGACATGGTCAGCAACAATACTCAGGTAGGCTGTGGCGTTGCAACGATGCTCAATTGGTACCAAGGGGCCCAAAGAGTACCAAGAAAATATTCCCCACAC
This sequence comes from Dendropsophus ebraccatus, assembly GCF_027789765.1. Lineage (NCBI taxonomy): Eukaryota > Metazoa > Chordata > Amphibia > Anura > Hylidae > Dendropsophus > Dendropsophus ebraccatus. Next base: position 27,785,107 of record NC_091456.1, read on the forward strand.
CATGACACCACCACCACCAGCCTGAACCATTGATACAAGGCAGGATGGATCCATGCTTTCATGTTGTTGACGCCAAATTCTGACCCTACCATCCGAATGTCGCAGCAGAAATCAAGACTCATCAGACCAGGCAACATTTTTCCAATCTTCTACTGTCCAATTTCGATGAGCTTGTGCAAATTGTAGCCTCAGTTTCCTGTTCTTAGCTGAAAGGAGTGGCACCCGGTGGGGTCTTCTGCTGCTGTAGCCCATCTGCCTCAAAGTTGGACGTACTGTGCGTTCAGAGATGCTCTTCTGCCTACCTTGGTTGTAACGGTTGGCTATTTGAGTCACTGTTGCCTTTCTATCAGCTCGAACCAGTCTGCCCATTCTCCTCTGACCTCTGGCATCAACAAGGCATTTCCGCCCACAGAACTGCCGCTCACTGGATGTTTTTTCTTTTTCGGACCATTCTCTGTAAACCCTAGAGATGGTTGTGCGTGAAAATCCCAGTAGATCAGCAGTTTCTGAAATACTCAGACCAGCCCTTCTGGCACCAACAACCATGCCACGTTCAAAGGCCCTCAAATCACCTTTCTTCCCCATACTGATGCTCGGTTTGAACTGCAGGAGATTGTCTTGACCATGTCTACATGCCTAAATGCACTGAGTTGCTGCCATGTGATTGGCTGATTAGAAATTAAGTGGTAACGTGCAGTTGGACAGGTGTACCTAATAAAGTGGCCGGTGAGTTATATATATATATATATATATATATATATATACACATACATACATACAGGAGAGTACAGGCTATTGGGGAGGGAGAGGCTGGGGTGATAAGGGGACAGGCTAATGTGGCAGGGGGAGAGAGGGGCTGGGGTGATGGAGAGACAGGCTGATGTGGCAGGGGTGACAGGATAGAGAGAGGCAGGGGTGACAGGAGGGAGAAAGGGTGGGGTGACGGGCATAGATGCTGGAGTGATGGAGGGACAGGCTGGGGTGGCAGGGGGGAGAGGGGCTGGAATGACGGGGGAGAGAGGCTGGGGTGACGGGGAAAGAGGCTGGGGTGGCAGGAGGGAGAGAGGCTGGGGTGACAAGGGGGAGAGAGGCTGGGGTGACAAGGGGGAGAGAGGCTGGGGTGATGGAGGGACAGGCTGGGGTGGCAGGTGGAAGAGGGGCCGGGGTGACGGGGGAGAAAGGCTGGGGTGGCAGGAGGGAGAGAGGCTGGGGTGACGGGGGAGAGAGGCTGGGCTGATGGAGGGACAGGCTGGGGTGGCCGGGGGGAGAGGGGCTAGGGTGGCAGGAGGGAGAGAGGCTGGGGTGACGGGGGAGAGAGGCTGGGGTGGCAGGAGGGAGAGAGGCTGGGGTGACGGGGGAGAGAGGCTGGGGTGATGGAGGGACAGGCTGGGGTGGCCGTGGGGAGAGGGGCTAGGGTGTCAGGGGGGAGAGAGGCTGGGGTTACGGGGGAGAGAGGCTGGGGTGGCAGGAGGGAGAGAGGCTGGGGTGGCAGGAGGGAGAGAGGCTGGGGTGGCAGGAGGGAGAGAGGCTGGGGTGACAGGGGGGAGAGAGGCTAGGGTGACAGGGGGAGAGAGGCTGGGGTGACGGGGGAGGGAGGTTGGGGTGATGGGAGGACAGGCTGATGTTGCAGGGGGGAGGGAATCTGGGGTGGCAGGGGGGAGAGAGGCTGATGTGGCAGGGGGAGAGAGGCTGGGGTGATGGGAGGACAGGCTGATGTTGCAGGGGGAGGGAAGCTGGGTTGATGGAGGGACATCTGGACGCACAGGGATAAGCCACGGCAGCGGCAGGCTGGTACAGTACAGTTACAGGACGGGAGTGAGCTTCCGGCACGGACAGGCTGTAATACACCGGCCCGGAAGCTCACAGCTGCAGCTTCTCGGTGCCCGGACTTCCCTCCTGTTCGGCGGCGGACATGTTAGAAGGAGACAGGGGAGAAGTCCGGGCACCGAGGACCTGCAGCTGGGAGCTTCTAGGCTGATGTATTACAGCCTGTGTGTTCCCGAAGCTCACTCCGGCCCCGTAGCTGTACTGGATGGGGGGGGGGGGGCGTCCTACCCCCAGCCCACCCCTGGCTGGCCTGCGGTCCGGTAGACGGTGAGTGGGGTGGGAGGGGGGCCAGTCCGACACTGGGGGAGGGGAGAGAGCTGCACACAGTTCTCCTGCCAACTCACAGTGCGGTCTCTCTCCTCCCCCGTTCCTGTGCCTCTTGCTGGGCTGGGACTTCAGGAAAATGGCGCCTCCACCCTTCCCCATGTACTTCAGCTGTGTACTGCGCATGTCTATGCACATGCGCAGTACACAGTGACGGAGCCTCCAGTGCAAGTGAACCAGACAGACTCGGTTCACTGCAATGTTCTGGAGGTGCCGTATAGTGTTTGTGTGTGTGTCGCGAAATGACGTCACACACAGACACTATAAACATGACAGCCCCCTGTGAAGACATCAATGTGATTAAAAAACACTTAAGCCCTATGTAAAAAAAAAATAAAATAAAAATAGAACACACTTACTTTTTCTTACTACCTTTTATTAAAAATTTTTCAAAAACATGACACTGTCCCTTTAAAGGCGCACACATATGAACGCCCGGGTATCCGGTACATGTGTCCTGGTTTCTCGGGAGGGCCCTACAGCACTGATGCCAGGGCCCACTAAAGGACTGTACTGCAGTCTGTGCAGGCCCCAGTGTGGGACTGGGATACCTGTGGTCCACCAATAGAACTGATCATGGGGGCACCCAAATAAAGAACCCATCAGAAGCGACATGCAAACCTTGTCGCCTCTTTGACTGATGTATCTGTGACCACAACTCCCGGAATAACAATAACTACAACTTTCAGAATGCCTTACACTTATGACGCTCTCAGAGAATGCTGGGAGTTGTACTTTCCGAGGGGACAACCCCTTAAATTGTCTACTTATTTGTACTTCAAATCCCAGCACATCCTGAGGGCTGCAGACTGCAGTAAATGCTGGGAGTTGTAGTGTTTGCAGCTGTTGTACTTGGTGCATTATACACTGGATGCTTTGTGGGGGATGAGAGTATATAGCTCAGAGTGTGGGAGTGACCCCAGAACAGCACTAACAGGGGATAGAACAAATGGGCCCTTAATCACTGTTGGGCACAGGTGGGATACATGTACTGTGTGTGGCTGCACAGGTGGGATACATGTACTGTATGTGGCTGCACAGATGAGATACATGGACTGTATGTGGCTGCACAGGTGGAAGACATGGACTGTATGTGGCTGCTTAAGGGGGAGATGAAAAAGAAAAACAACCATTCTGCAGGGGGGAGGGGGGCACAGTTATTGGCAAAAAAAATTACAATCAAACATCAGCATCAGAGGGTGGGGGGGGGTTAGTGCTTTCTCTTACACAGTCCACCCTCTATCCCACAACTTCCAGCAGCCTGACAGAAACACTGACAATAATCCCTCACTGTCGGAGCTGCTGCTGTTGCTCCTCTTCACAGTCATGTCCTTGGCAGCCATAACCCTGCAGGATTCCTCCAGCCCCTGTAATCACATGCTCTCTGTCCTCTCCTCCTCACACAAGGAATGCCGGACAGTGGAGTACAGGAGGGGGAGGGGCTATCAGCAGCAGCCTGCAGGAGGAGAGAGGAGAACCAGCCCCGACTGGGCACAGCATCCAGTCACTAAGTGGGTCCCACAGGAGCAGGGGGCCTGCACTTCCCGAGTGCTGATGCCACCTGGGGGGCCCACTACAGACATGTGCCATGCTGAGCTAACACATTAGAATCTGAGCCTGGCGGGCCCCTCAATTGGCCTGGGCCCCTGTGCAGCTGAACAGGCTGCACAATTGATATGTCCGCCTCTGTCGTTAGCAATGTCTGTGCAGCCCTTGCTTTGGATGTAAAAATAATAAAGAGATGTACTTACCTGTCCAGGCTCCCCCAGTGTCCTCCAGTCTTGTTCCTGTGTTCCCCGTTCACTGCAGCTGCCTCAGGGACTTCTGATCCCATCTCTAAAATGACAGGCCACTTAGGCAATCACTGGGGACAATGCCGCGGCCAGTGATTCGCTGAGTGGCCTGTCACTTCAGAAACGTGTTTAGAAGTGCCGCAGGCGGCTGTGGTGAGCAGAGAATGCAGGAACAAGGCAGCAGGGGAGCCTGGACAAGTAAGTATAATTTTTTTTCTTTTCTGTCCCCTAGCATCAGGTGTCAGTTGCATCACTATTACACTTAGCTATGCACGATCAGCAGCTAATTAGTTTCAAACATGGTAAAAGACAATGGCTGATCTCTATTACTTGGAGCAATAATCTGCTGAATTGGCCTGATTCAGCAGATTATCGCTCCATGTTATAGGGCTCTTACCATCAGAAGAAAATTTCCTCTGATCATCATGACAAAACACTACAATAACATACTCTAAAGCAGTGATTTTCAACCTATTTTGAGCCGCGGCACACTTTTTACTTAATACTCATACTTAAAAAATCCCGGGGCACACCACCAACCAAAATGGCAGAAAATGACACTAAAACAGTACATATTATACATATAGTTAACAATATAGATTCTAAATGTATTTATACTCACTCAGTGTGAAACCTGGGCCTGTTTTCTTCTCCCCCCTGTGCTTCTCTCCTGTGCTTCTTTCCACCATACTTCTCCCCCCTGCTTTCCTGTGCTTCTCTCCCCCTGCTTCTCTCCCGCATGCTTTTCTCCTGTACTTCTCTCCCCCCTGCTTCTCTCCTGTGCTTCTCTCCCCCATGCTTCTCTCCCCCGTGCTTCTCTCCTGTGCTTCTCTCCTGTGCTTCTCTGCACCATACTTCTCCCCCCTGCTTCTCTCCTGTGCTTCTCTCCTGTGCTTCTCTCCCCCGTGCTTCTCTCCACCATACTTCTCCCCCCTGCTTCTCTCCTGTGCTTCTCTCCCCCGTGCTTCTCTCCTGTGCTTTTCTCCACCAAACTTCTCTCCCCCCTGCTTCTCCCCCATCCCCAGGTTTCTCTCCCCCATTGTTTTCTTCTGTTTCACAAGGGCACCATAGTTTGGGGAACTTTCCCCGCGGCACACCCGACCATGTGTCGCGGCACACTAGTGTGCCACGGCACACTGGTTGAAAATCACTGCTCTAAAGGATATATAAGGTGCAAAGTTATAATGTATGAAGATGCTCTGGGGCATGGGTGGCAAACTTGCAGACCTCCAGGCATTGCAAAACTACAGCCAGAGCTTTAACTGTCCAGACATGATGGGAATTTTAGTTTTGCAACAGCTGGAAAGTCACAGTTTGACACCTCTAGGTCTAACAAAAGTCAAAGACAGAAGCCAGAAGCAGGATTTTGCTATGCAATGGCTTCCGAGATGATAAGCTGCATGAATGAGAATAGAAATGGAACTGACAAAAGTATTTCCTTAATAAAACATCTGTCAGTTTGAGAAGTTTTCCTTCAGACTTTTTTTTACATAGAAAAAGATAAATAGGGGGAGGATTAGACTATATTCACAAATCGTTAAAGGACAACTCCGGCGGGACCCCCCCCCCCCAAAAAAAAAACCCACAGACACACACTGACACCATACTCACCGTCCCTCCGGTGACGATCGCCACTCGATTCGCCCGCCGTCCGCCTCAACATCACCTGCGTCCGCCGTCCAGCGATGTCTCTCACTTCCAGGTCCATGGGAGAGAAAAGGCTGCCGGTGCGCTTGCGCACCGGCAGCCTTTTCATTGGCTGGAGCGCATCACATGGCTTCCAGCAAGCTCAGCCAATTAGGGCTGAGCAAGCTGGAAGCCATGTGATGCGCTCCAGCCAATGAAAAGGCTGCTGGTGCACCAGCATCCTTTTCTCTCCCATTCACTTTCCATGAAGATGCCGTGGTGCAAGGAGACCCGGACCGCCCCCCGGCTCTGAAGTCGTCGTCTCAAGATGGCGCCCGGGAGAAGAGGACCGTGACGACCGTAATCGGTCATGTATACATTCTTTAACTTCCGGGGGGGGGGGGTCGGAAAGTGGGGGAAGGAGGTCAGACCGGTTATTTAACCACATTACAAAGTTGTATGACTTTGTAATGTGTGTTAAATAAGCCAAAAAAATTTTTCGTGGGAGTTGTCATAAAGTTGTTATAAAGTTGTTATAAAATAATGGCCGTTATTTGCTGTTAAATGATGGCCATCCAAAAGACAACCGTCATTTCAACAATACGGGGTTTTTTAATTGGTGCTCTGGGGGACCGAGGAATGACCCTACTGCTCCAACGAGCGAACTTGCCTAATTTTATATCATTGAATATCACAAAAATGGTGACACCTAGGGCTATGTTCACACACAGTATTTTTGCTCAGTATTTTTCAACCAAAACCAGAAGTGGACTAAAAACACAGAACGGCGATGTTCACACACTGTTGAAATTTAGTGGATGGTCGCCATTTAATAGCAAACAATTGCCATTATTTTAAAACATCGGCCGTTGTTATGAAATGACGGCCATTATTTGTCATAAAATGACGACCATCCACTAAATTTCAACACTGTGTGAACATAGCCTTTGTGTGTTTTTTATCCACTCCAGGTTTTGGTTGCAATATGAGCAAAAATATTGTGTGTGAACCCAGCCTGACGTTATGTTCCCACTCTGTAAGACACCACCCTTTCTGTGACCCAGCCGGGTCATGGAACGGCCATTCTCAGAAAAGATCATCCAAGCCGCAACTGCTACTGATATTTCCTGCAGCTGAATTCGGATGTGGGTGCATCAGTGCGCGCCCGCATCCAAATTCCCCAATACACACAATGTGTGAACTGACAGGGTTTTCTGCGCCCGTTATTCAATGAATAGCAGTCGCAGAAAACTGACATGTCATTTTCTTGTGGTGCTGCAAGGGATCCCAGCCGAAGTGTATACCATGCGTATACACTCCGGCCGGGATACCTTAGAAGGTACCACTATGTAAGTTCCGCAGTAATCATGGCCGTTGTTACAACGGCCGTGATTATTGCGAAACTTATGGAACAAGAGTGTGAGAAGATCGGCATTGGTAAGAGGAGTTCAGCAGCTACCAGGAACTCGTATGCAAAAACTTGCTGACAGTTTTTCTTTAAAATGATTACTCATCCATACTTTTTACAGATTTGCGGACATTACTTACGCTTCTTCCGTAAAAAAAATAAAAATACAGATCCTCAAAAATTACCAACATTCCCATAGACTTCTATGCGACAATCCGTGCCGCAATTATGGTCCGTACTAGAGCTTGTCAATGATTATTGCGGATCCATAAAACACAGATTACAATTTTTTCAACCAGTGGCAAAAACACCTCTAATCCAAAAAGTCTTACATTTTTGCCCAACATAGGAGTGCATCAAAATTTGCAAAGTTTTCTTCTGTCAAGATAGTGCTGGAAAGTTCCTAGTAAATTCTTCCCTTTACTCGCCCTATGTTATTATTATGATCTGTATTTTTCTGTGGTGCTAAAAAAATTTCTACAATTAAAACAAGAAGTCCCACGAAAATTAAAAAATCAAGCGGCAAGCGGGGGTACGGGAACAAAAAAAGTATACTTACCCATCTCCATGCCACTGCAGCACTGCCTTCCCAGTCTCTGACAGCTGCCAGCCTCCCGCAGGTCCTGTTGCTGCAATGTCACATACTCAGCTGATGGATTACCCACTCAACCAATCAGTGACTGTGGCAAGACACTGCTGCAGTCACTAACTGGCTGAGCAGGCAATCCATCATCGTGACTGTGACGTTGCAGGAGCAGCAGACGGACTCTGACACTCAAGGAAGCCAGCTGAAAATTACATTCAATGGCCATCCAAGAGAGGTGAGAGTCGTGCTAGGGGGGGCACTGGGATGGGTAAGTATATTTTATTATGTTCTGCCCAAACCCCCCATCAACTTGTGTTTTTTTTTTTTTTCTATTTAGTGGGATGTGGAAAACTGGAATGGGTTATCCTACACTTTTTTTTTGTCGAAATGCGCTACTCAAATAGTGTTAACTTAGTTTTCCTGGAATTTGTCTAATTTCAGAAAGTTATCCCCTATAAACAAGATACGGAATATCTAGGGGATCATTGGCTGTCCAACCACTGGAACCCTCGCTGATCTCAAGAATAGTGGATAAAGGTTTACTGAATATATGTAGGGCACCCCATATGCCTGACCAGCATTCCTTTTATTCCTTAGGCTTCCAAACATTGTCGGGATCGGCAAAGGATTTTTTTTTGTCTCCAGCCTACTGTAGTTATTACTATGTAAGAGAACAAACCTATGATGATCGACTCCCACCTGTCCAGCGGTATTTTATGCAAATTCTTATTCACTCAGGATTAACACATCATGCTGCGTTTACACGAAACGATAATTGGCCCGATCGTACGATTAACGATGTCGGAGTAACGATTTTTTTTTCATAACGATCAGCGTTTAGACGGTACGATATATCGTACGTAAAATTCGTTTTGCGATCGCTTAAGCCTATCTCACACATTGGTTAAATCGGCGAACGACTGTTTACACGGAACGATCTGCGAATTTTTTGCGAACGACGATTTGAGAACATGTTGTAAGATCAAAATGAACGATTTCTCGTTCATCATTTGATCGTTCGCTGCGTTTACACGTACGATTATCGTTATCGCGCAAATTCGCACGATAATCGTTACGTGTAAACGCAGCATAAGCCATACCAATAATAATAAAACCCAATATATCTTATTTTCTAAAGCTACAAACTCTTTTACAGTTAATTCTCCCTGGTGAATTTGATTGTGAACTGATCACCTACCTCTGAATGGATGTGCTGCCAACAACATACTTCATTGCAAAGTACAAAAAAGAAAAATAAACTGTTATAAAAGTGCTGAACACCTTTTAGGGTAAAAATGGTAGGTTATATCAAGTTAGCCTAGATATTAAAGTCAAAGAGCCACTGCTGCTTTAAGCTGAGGACAAGAGGACCATTCATGGCCTAACAGCCAATGCTCTGTGTGCGGGTCATGTAGCTAATGTATCATATGCAGAATATTTGCACTCTCAAGGGGAAAAGCATGGCAGTAAAGAGAAGAAAATGCCGATCATGTGGCTCATAATTAGATCCAGATGCTGTCAAAGTGATGACATAGTGCTGTGCTTTCCACACCAAGGCAGACTAAACAAGAAAAGAACCCTTACAATTTAGTTCTTTTATTCCAGAAAAAAAAGACACCAGCCACGTGTTTGTGCTTTTCAGAATCCTGTGAAATGTATGCCCTATATAAAATCTATAAAAGCTCTCCAGTGCTTATATTTATATTTAAAGGGGTTATCCAGACAAAAACTTTTTCTTTAAAATCAACTGGTTTCAGAAAGTTATATAGATTTGTAATTTACTTCTATTTATAAATCTCAAGTCTGCCAGTACTTATCAGCTGCTGTATGTGCTGCAGGAAGTCGTGTTTACTTTCCAGTTTGACACAGTGCTCTCTGCTGCCACCTCTGTTCATGTCAGGAACATGGCTGCCATTTTAGAAAGCAAGAAAAAAAAAAAAATCGAAGCGGATTTCCAAAAATCCAAATCCGATCGACTTGGATTTTTGGAAAAATCAGAACCGGATCCCATACCGGCCGAACAGGTTCGCTCATCTCTAGTGATCAATAACTTTTGATATGTCTAAGGACCTGTGAAAAGTTACCTGAAATGACAGGAACCGCTTTAACCATTTTCCCATGTGAACCAACGATCTATTGTCAAAATTAAGGGAAAATCTCATAATACGCCGCATAGAGATTGATTTTTTAAATTAGAACTTTCCAGCCTACTTGCCGCCTCACAAGTTGACCCCTCTGGAATTGAGTTCCTCATGCCGGATTAATAGACCAGGTTTTATACTTTTCTCTTATATTGAAAGCGATCAAACTACATTAACACCTGTCCATGATTTGTGGGGTTAAATTTAATAGCACTTACACTACAATCCACAAGACACTATTTGGTAAATAAGGGAGGAATATGATAATGAGTTCCTTTCAATTAAATTTTCAATTAAAATTGAATCAATTTGCTACCGCTGTGCTGAAATTACAAACTTTTGATGAGGAACAGCACCAGTGTACTTTGGCAATCAATTTGACTACACTGATTACATTTCACCGATAGTTTGGAAAAAGGAAAAAAAAAAAAAACTTTTCAAAAAATTGTCTTAAAGTGGTTTAATAAATCAACAATATTGGTGTCGATAAATCTCCAGTGCAGTAAAGATAATGAGAAAATCGTGTGGTGAACAAAGGATGTTCTGATCTGATTTTGAAGGTGTGTGATGGACCGCCGTGTTTATTAAGATATCTTAAATCGTTAAATGAACAAAAGCTACAAAAAGGCTTTCAATTATAGTCTGCTAATTTTTTTTTTTTATAGATGGAAAAATAAAAGATACTAAGGGTCCTATTACATAAGCCGACTATGGCCTGGTCATTTTAGTAAACGATCTGCTAGATTTTACTGGACCTATTAGACGGCCCAATAATCAGGCAGTAAGGGCTGCATGGACATTGTTAGCAATGTCCATGCAGCCCTTGCCCAGACACCTGATACCTTACCTCTCCCCACTCCTGGTCTTCTCTCCTGTGCTCTGCAGCCGATTGCTGACGTTTGGTGGCCCCATAGAGAATGAACGGAGGCGCTGACTGTGCACGCGTGATGTGCACCCTTCATCAAAATTCTGTCCCTAATTTACAGATCTGTGGATGGAGATAACTGATTGAGATGAGAGTGCCCCTTTAATAAATTTGTTGTATTTCACAACTCCTCTTAGCCACGCCCTATTTCTAAACTGTTATATAAAGGATAAAAATATCTGAAACACAAAATTGGCACATGCCATGTCCAAGACTATTAACTGCAGTTCTGTTTCCATACGGCACAGAACATGTTTCCATAAGGGCTTTGCACGTTCCATGGAACATGGAACCTACGGACAGGTAAGCTCTGTAGTGGACTCTAACCCCGTCCGGCATCATGTATCACTATCTGCCCCCGTTGTGGACGTGGACTATATCCCTATGCGGCTATGTTATTACAGTGGCGCAAAGATTCAAACACGTTCTCCACTGCAGTCCACTACAGTGCTTACCTGTCTGTTGGCTCTGTGTTTCATGGAACGTGGGAATAAGCCTTTAGGGGTGGAAATGAAGAGGTGTTACAGGAGCTTGGGAAAAGCCTACCTGACACTGGATAATAAAAAAAAAAATCTGTTCTGGAAGCACCATTGGATATATGAAAGGTACATCATGTCTCCTTGACCTTACAGCTATCTAACAGTATCAGCAGTTTGGAACCTGAATTGCATCTGACAAATTCCCTATATAATAGACATCAGAGGAGGTTCAGTATCGCCAACACTATAATATCAATAATAATTTAGTAGTATCCAATAACGTTGGTCAAACATTGCAATGCAAACACTGTACGTACTATGAGTAATGGAGGCCAATTATTAAATTTCTATGAATCTGAAATAATTAGCCATGATTCACACAAAGTGTTCTCTTGTAAAGCCTCACTGGAGAATTGGCTCAATCCCATCACGTAAACTATAATGAGGTCTTTGATGTGTGAATAACAAATGTTTACGATGCACGCTGTAACTTCAACTTCTAAAGACACAATTGTCTTTCCCCGATGACCCCAGAGATCTGTAGTCTTCTCTGCAATATACACACATTGGCAGGGATATTTAGTATTCTCTGGAAATGTTGCGGCAGTAATTGGGAAATTCCACTTTCAATTTCATTTCAGCTTTTTTGTCTGTCTTTGTATGGAAAATGACCGTCTGGGGAATGGAGCCCAGGCAGAACATGTTTGAGATGGTCATTTTTGGAAACACACAGAAACAACAAGCTTGCACAGCCGTTACTGTAAGATAACTCGGCCAAAGCGTCTCCAAAATGGTAGATCTGGAAGTCGTTTCTGGTATGCAGTGATAGTTACTAAATGTGGTCCATGGAGGGACAACGCAAAACATGTTCATGGGTGTCTATAACTCATTGATGCAAGCGAGGAATAGGAAAAACGATTGGGAAAGTTAAAGGGGTATTCCCATCTGGACTTATGGCATATCCACCAACTGTATAAAGTGGATAGAAGCCAAATGACTCAACCCTGATAGATGATGTCAGGGTAGAAAAGGGTCAAGCATGTTGGATTACAACTGCCCAACTCATTTGTTCTCAGATAAGTAATCGGCTGTCAGAGCTGTCTGACAGTACCTTACCTCTACTCCATCTATAAGGAGCGCATTAATATCCAGCTGTATGGGAAGTCTTGGCACTACATATGAGCAAGCCTGCTCTACCGAGTATAGTATTCGCTCAAGTATCGGGCTACTTGAAAGTTCTCGATTATCGAGCGAGTACTGTGTGCTACTGCCTTTTAGCAAGCTTTATGCATAATGCATTTCCACAGTCTTAAACGTACCTGCCACAATTGGCTCTTCCGGATCAGCGGCAAGATTGTCTTCTAATTTGGAAGGTTTGATCTCCGTGGACATGGAGACGCAATCAGGCGATAATGCATTAACTGTGTGTCCATATCAATGGAGACTCGACCTTCCGGATTAGAGGATCTCTGCTCTGATTCGGAAGCGCCGATCATGATGGGGGGCAGGGAAGGCATACTTACCACTCAGGTCTTCTATCTGTCCTCACTATCGCCAACCAGCGAATCATTGGCTGAGGCGGAACTCCTCTGCAGAAGCTGATTAGGCGTAAATAAATCCTACAAATACTGTACACACCAGTAAAAATACTCCAAGTCCAAAGATAATAAACATTAATTTCCTTTATTCAAAACATATAATAGGACACACAATGTTAAAAAGTAATGAGATATGCAGAAATAGATACAGGTAGACCACAGATCACACCTGGACAGGATAGTATCAGAAAAACCTGGATAAACAACTACACTAGATATATATAAAGTGCATGTGCCAACGATATATACTAAGTACAATCACTAAGGTGTAGTCAGGGTATGTAAACATATAGAATGCCCTGCTTACAAAGGTGCAAAATAGCAAAGTGCTCCGTATACCTATTGTCCGGTGGTCTATAGTGGCTCCCTCTCCCCAACGCACGTTTCGCGTGGCAGCGTGATCACGGGGCTAATGAATACTGGCTGCCCGCCGGTATTTATATGTATAAGGATCCAACCCCCGTCTCTGGACGCTTCCGCCAAGCGGCTGACGTCACCGCGTCAATGACGCAACGCCGCTCAGTCCGACGGTCCCCCCACACGTGACACGTCACGTGAGAGGAGTAGGCCGGACTTCAATGTGGCACGTTGCCATGGGAGCCGAGACGCAGCTCGCACAGGGTTCAGCGTCCGACGGGGGGATAATTGCACAAGTAGGTACGGTGACAAGATGGAAGCTGAGCATTCTACAAAGAGGACCATTTCATTAAATAGCATGACAATCATATATATATATATATATATATATACACATTGCGAAGTAACATGGAAAATGATGAAACTGACATCGTTCTCATCCATAGAAAATAAGTAATAAATAAAATATAAAATATATACAATCCATAATAGTGTGTGCATTCAGTATTAATGTGCATGTGTCCATAAGTGTACTAAACTACCAGACGATTTTGTGAAAGGGGGTACAGCAAGAGAAACATCAAAAGGGGCCTTGATAGGGCCAAAGCAACTGAAAGGAAAGATCTATTGACCCTAAGGAAGAGAAATACGAAACAACAAGATGTGGTAAGATTCATTACTCCCTTCAATTCGCAGTGGCAAGAAATGAAATCGGCCCTGCAGAAGTTTTGGCCGATTTTACAGACAGACCCGATCCTAAAAAAATGGGTTGGGGATAGTCCGTCGATTACATATCAACGTGCTAAAAATCTAAAAGATGAATTGGTCCACAGTTATAAATACCGGCGGGCAGCCAGTATTCATTAGCCCCGTGATCAAGCTGCCACGCGAAACGTGCGTTGGGGAGAGGGAGCCACTATAGACCACCGGACAATAGGTATACGGAGCACTTTGCTATTTTGCACCTTTGGAAGCTAGGCATTCTATATGTTTACATACCCTGACTACACTTAAGTGATTGTACTTAGTATATATCATTGGCACATGCACTTTATATATATCTAGTGTAGTTGTTTACCCAGGTTTTTCTGATACTATCCTGTCCAGGTGTGATCTGTGGTCTACCTGTATCTATTTCTGCATATCTCATTACTTTTTAACATTGTGTGTCCTATTATATGTTTTGAATAAAGGAAATTAATGTTTATTATCTTTGGACTTGGAGTATATTTACTGGTGTGTACAGTATTTGTAGGATTTATGTGGTTGGCTAGAGTCACACCATACACACAGAATTTGGTCATATAAGATTTATTTTATTAGGCGTAAAGACAGATAGAAGACCGTAGTGGTAAGTATACTTTCTTCGATCCCACCACTACCACCAATTTAACCGCCTTGGGGCCAGACTGTCACTTTCAGATTAAACAGCTACCATCTGCTCTGCCATACAGGGTGCACCTGGTAAAACACTCAGTGGGGCTTGTTACTGGAGTCGAGCAATCGAACATAGAAAAATACTTGACTCGAGTAATGAGCACTCAGGTATTTTGACACTTGCTCAACTCTACTTGGCATGAATTCTTTTTGTTTTACATGAAATACGCCTTCAGGGTACGTTTACATACATACCGGATCCATAGCGGATTTCTCACTGCGAATTCGCAGCGTGACCCGCTGTGGATCCCTGCCCAGTAAACTCTATGGGCAGACAAACTCGCAGCAGGATGCATATCCTGCTGTGAGTTTGTCAGCGGCCCACCCCGTTAACCCCCCGTCCGCCGGAGCATATATTTCACCTGGTCCCGCTCCGGCTTGCTTCGGGAGTTCTCGGCACGTCCTGCTCGGCCAATCTGTGCGCTTCCCTGTCGCAGCGCACTGATTGGCTGAGCGGGACATAAAGACTCCAGAAGCCCCAAAGCAAGCTGGAGAGGGACCAGGTGAAGTATACGCTCCGGCAGCCGGGGGATTAACGGGGCGGGCTGCTGACAAACTCGCAGCGGGATGTGCATCCTGCTGCGAGTTTGTCTGGCCATAGAGTTTACTGGGCAGGCATCTGCAGCGGGTCTCGCTGCGAATTCGCATTGAGAAATCCTCTGCGGATCCGATACGTGTGAACGTACCCTTAAAGGGATATTTCTCTATGACAAACTGGTAACATTACATAACCGCATGTTATGTTTAGGGGTCAAAGATTTCCAAAAAAGTAATTAAATGGTCAAAAACATTTGGTGTTTTTTATTAGGGATGGTCCGAACCTGCCGAGGTTCGGGTTCGTATGATTCCCGCTGTCTGCCCGCTACGTGGAGCGGGCGGATACAGCGTGAGGAACGCCTGGAAAACTGGGATACAGCCTATGGCTATGGCTGTATCCCAGTTTTCCAGGCGGTCCTACCGCTGGATCCGCCCGCTCCACGTAGCGGGCAGACAGCGGGAATCATTACCGAGGGTTCGGGTTCGTACGAACCCAAACTCGGTTCGGACCATCCCTATTTTTTATTCCCGTATCTTTGTTTAAATTCTGTTGTTAACACATCTTTTCACTATACATGTTTAGCCACTGTAGAGGTTCTCATGGATTTACACAGCAAGTCTACAAATGTTTGTAACTAGAGCAACAACACCCTAATTATACAAATATTAACTTTCATTGTTTTACTCATCACATCTATAAGAAATGTAAATGTTAGGCCGGACTCTGACAGATAAGCAGTAACACTGAGCCCATCATGTGGTCTGTGGCAGGGCCGGGACAATGAGTTTTGGTGCCCTAGGCAGAGAAGGCAAATGGCGCCCCCCCCCACACACACACACACACAGGAGCATGCTGGGAGCTGTAGTTCTACCTCTATCACACAGGAGCATGCTGGGTGCTGTAGTTCTACCTTAGTCACACAGGTGCATGCTGGGGGCTGTAGTTCTACCTCTGCCACACAGGTCATGCTGGGAGTTGTTGTGCTACCTTAGTCATACAGGTCATGCTGGGAGTTGTCCTACCTTAGTCATACAGGTCATGCTGGGAGTTGTTGTCCTACCTTAGTCATACAGGTCATGCTGGGAGTTGTTGTCCTACCTTAGTCATACAGGTCATGCTGGGAGTTGTTGTCCTACCTTAGTCATACAGGTCATGCTGGGAGTTGTCCTATCTCAGTCACAAATTCCACTAACACACACACACACCATTAGTACACAAACACACACACACACACCATTAGTACACACACACACTCTCCATTAGTAAACACACACACTCACTCCATTAGTACACACACACACACACTCCATTAGTACAGACACACACACTCACT
This sequence comes from Dendropsophus ebraccatus, assembly GCF_027789765.1. Lineage (NCBI taxonomy): Eukaryota > Metazoa > Chordata > Amphibia > Anura > Hylidae > Dendropsophus > Dendropsophus ebraccatus. The sequence goes on from NC_091456.1 coordinate 27,801,479, forward strand.
CCATTAGTACACACACACACACACTCACTCCATTAGTACACACACACACTCACTCCATTAGTACACACACACTCACTCCATTAGTACACACAAACACACTCACTCCATTAGTACACACACACACTCACTCCATTAGTACACACACACACTCACTCCATTAGTACACACACACACACTCACTCCATTAGTACACACACTCACTCCATTAGTACACACAAACACACTCACTCCATTAGTACACACACACACACACACTCCATTAGTACACACACACACACACACACACTCACTCCATTAGTACACACACTCACTCCATTAGTACACACAAACACACTCACTCCATTAGTACACACACACACACACACACACACACACTCCATTAGTACACACACACACACACACACACACACACACACTCACTCCATTAGTACACACACTCACTCCATTAGTACACACAAACACACTCACTCCATTAGTACACACACACTCACTCCATTAGTACACACACACACTCACTCCATTAGTACACACACACTCACTCCATTAGTACACACACACACACACACTCACTCCATTAGTACACACAAACACACTCACTCCATTAGTACACACACACGCACACACTCACTCCATTAGTACACACACACACTCACTCCATTAGTACACACACTCACTCCATTAGTACACACACTCACTCCATTAGTACACACACACTCACTCCATTAGTACACACACACTCACTCCATTAGTACACACACACTCACTCCATTAGTACACACACACACTCACTCCATTAGTACACACACACACACACACTCACTCCATTAGTACACACACACTCACTCCATTAGTACACACAAACACACACACACTCACTCCATTAGTACACACACACACACACACACACTCACTCCATTAGTACACAAATACTCACCCACCCACACAGCAGTAGCAGTGGAGGAGGACACTGAGGATGTTTCTGAGGATGCCGATCAGTCTCCTCATGGTTCTCTGTCGGGAGGGGGGGCGGGGGTTGGGGCATCTGCCATTACACTTGTCCCTGCACTTCCCCCCTCTCCTGATTGGCTCCAGAGGTCATGTGACATTAATTAGAAGCTTTTCTTCTGCTCCGGAGCCAAGCAGAAGAGAGGAGGAGCAGCGCAGGTCCTGCCATTGCGGAGCTGGAGCAGAGTAGAGAAGGGATGCTGCTGTGTGAGGTGAGGTGAGGTGAGGTGGGGTGGGGGGATTTTTACGTGAAGCTACATTGCGCCCCCTGTAATTCACCAGGAGATGGCGCCCTAGGCCATCGCCTACCCTGGCCTACCCTTTGTCCCGGCCCTGGTCTGTGGTTATGATTCATAGCGAACGTCCAGGAGGCCCGGCTACTGGAATTACTAGCAGGCATTTTATGTTCCTGCACTGTAAATAAACACATTAGTTTTTACTATTTGATATAACTCTACAATTCTGCATAGAAGGACCCTGTAACTTAAAATCTACTAAGAGGGTACAATTTGTGGTCATACGCCCACCACCAGATGGGACTGTTTGGCTTTGGAACCGTTCAGTGGTGGGCAACACTAGCTATGTGCATCAGCGACTCTGTCTGCTTGTCTATATTAGCGCAATAGAGCTTTTAAAAGTGATATTATCCCCTATCCACAGGAAAGGGGAGAGCAAGCTGATCATGGGGATCTTACCACTGGGACCCCCATCAATATTAAGAATAGATAAAAATTGTCCCCCAAATAAATGCAGTACAGCACACATGTGCAAGCAGGACTCCATTCATTCTCTATGGGGCTTTAAACATAGTCAAGCACTGAGGACAACTAACGCTTTACCCAATATCGGATTAAAACTTTTGACGTCACTTTGAAGTGTTAAAAAAAAAAATTTCAGTGCATATTTAAACAGCTTTTACAAGGAGACAGGCTCCTCTGGTCCAACAGTAAAGGCCTCTCGCTAGCCAATGAGTACCCTGATCTGTACTGACTAGGGGCAAGAACCCCAAAACAGCTGTCTAGAGATAGATAACTTCTGGTGGAGATTCTGGCATGTGATATAATCCACCATCATGGTTTAAAGGGGAACTATCAGCAGGTTAGACGAATCTAGCCTGCTGATAGCTCCCTAGTGCACACAGGGCGCTGAGGATGAAGGCATGTCTCTTACAATTTGCATTTCATAGCTGACTGTGTTATCCCTTTATGTCTCAAGAAGCTTTAATGGGGTATTCTGCTAAGTTAAAATACTTGATAGTCTCCCCCCCCCCCAGACTAACAATTCCTTCCATACATTTAATTGTTTTTCTGTATCTTTCTCCCAGTTCTGAGCTGCCACTTTCTACTGAAGACACAAAAAACTGTGTTGGAGCTGTTCTCTCCACCTTCCCCTCCTCACCCCTCCCTTCAGAGATGGCATGTAAACAGTGTCCCTTGCTGGCTTTCTCTGCACTCTGTGATACCGGGACAGTTAATCACTATAAGGTCTCCAGCAACTTGAACTGAGATTTACTCTCCAGGCATTACAGAGTGCAGAGACAGCCGGCTAGGGATGCTGTTTACATGAACAGTGGGAGGAGGTGAAGGCAGCTAGAACAGCTCACACATGGTTTTCTGTGTCTTCAGCAGAAAGCAGAAGGCTCAGGACTGGGGAAGGAGACTGAAAAAATAATAACAAGTATAGAATGAATTGTTAGTCTCCAGAAGCGGGGAAGATTCAGAATACCCCTTTAAATTCTAGTTCATTCTAGAAGCTATATTATGGTTTGAAAAGACTATGCTTTGAAATACCACGGCAGTTGAAACCAGGACAGTGCTGTTTGTCAGAGCCGTACTTTGCAGAAGTCACTGGGTCTACTCCACGTTTATGTCATGGTTTTGGAGAAACCTTTTCTTCTCTTGACAGAAATCCATATTGTAACAGAACGGGGGAGTAAAAGCGAAACAAAAAACACAAGCTCGCCTCCAAGTTAAACATCATATTACTCGGCAGGTTTCAAGGCAACGCCAGATCTCATATTAAAATAGGTTCCTCAGTGGTCCTGTCCTAGCGCCAGCTAGTTAGGCCTAGTAGAATAATGAGATCCTTTGGTTACCATGGAAGCTGCAGCATGTGACCCATCACATCTGCTAGTTATTGTGTAAGAAAAATATGGCTGGGATAAAAAAAAAGATCTGAGTATTTTCTGCAAAGGCAAGCATAATGTATGCCAGAGACATTTTAACACTTTAGAAAAGAGTATTTTATGATTCAGTGTTAAACTTCTATCCTTACATTCACATTTAACATTTTCCATGATCGATCGGACATGAAACCCTTAGTGACCAAAGATTTCAATCTACTTATTTACTATATAGACGTCCTATATCTCATATGCTGCATAAGGCATCATGTTCTATTCTGGAAGCAATGCTTCCTGGCAGGGCCGGCATCAGAACAGGGCTTACCTGGACAAGTGCCGGGGCCCACAGCGCCTCTAAGGGCCCAGAGAGGGAGAGGGGCCCTTGATGTTCAGCCCGCTCCCTGTAGTGCAGGGTGAGTGGCCTGAATATCAGAAGACACAGGAGATGGAGCAGGACCTGCACAGAGAGAGAAAAGGGTAAAGGACCTGATCACATGACCTGAAGGTCCTCAACCTTGCAATGTGGAGAGCAGCCCGAGAGAGAAGACTGAGCTGTAAGTGCTGCGTGTTAATGTCTGAGAGTGTCGGTGTCAGTCTGTCAGTGTGAGTCAGTCAGTGTGTGTCAGTCATTCAGCCAGTCAGTGTCTGTGTCAGTCAGATTCAGTCCGTGTCAATCAGTTAGTCATTGTCTGTGTCAGTCAGATTCAGTCCGTGTCAATCAGTTAGTCAGTGTCTGTGTCAGAGTGTCAGTCAATCAGTGTCAGTGTTTGATTATGTGCAGACAGAGGAATGCGGGCGGATCACCCACCGCGGAATCCAACCCCCTTCCAATCTCCCCACCCCCCACCCCCCCGCTCTTGGCCGCATGCATAGACTCTATTCTATGCACAGGTGGATTACGCCGTCCGCCCAAAGAATGAACCGGTTCATTTTATGGGTGGACGGCAGAATCTGCCTGTGCATAGAATGGAGTCAATGGCACAGGTGGAAATGCGCGGAGCCACCAGCGGGGGTAAGCTGTGGAATTCATGGCGGGTGATCCGCCCAGATTCCTTTGTGCACATACCATTACAGTCAGTGTCAGTCAGTGAGTGTGAGTCAGTCAGTGTCTGTGTCAATAATGTGTGTTTGTATGTTAGTGGCATCTCAAGTGATTGTACATATTGTGTGGATGATGGGTGCATAGTGGATGGATGAGGGGCCCAATGAGGCTCTGTCGCCTTGGTCCTCAAAAACCTGGAGCCGGCCCTGCTTCCTGGGGTGAATATTTTTTTGTATTTCTAACGGTATAATGAAACATGGCACAATTTTATTTTTCACAGTTTCAAATACACAGTAAACAGGGAGGCATGTGGCAATACAATAAAAAAAACTCAAAGACAAGAAACTTATTTTCTTTAAACACTGAAAATGTAAGACCTTTTTTCCGAAAGGTAGAGCGGGGCTAATACATGCTGAATTTATCATAAAGTTGATGTGCTGAACTGTGCGACTGCAATATACTGCACCAAAGACTATTTAGCCCACGCTCAGAACTACTTGTAGGTTAATGATTGCAACTTTATGAAGCACAAGTAAGTGCAATGCAGTTTTCTAACTGATCCTGACAGAACCCATTGAACATTAATGGGTCCATCAGGTTTCTATTTTCTTTTACTGGATAGAGTAGTGTAGCATGCCACACTTTTCCGGCTATCAAAGAACAACTGAAAATTAACTTTAAAGAGCTTAAAGGAAAAGTAAACATAGCCTACATACCTGCAAGATTGCGGGTACTGTTTGTTAGGACATTTCGTTGCCTTAAAGGGGTACTCTGGTTAAAAAATTTTTTAAAAAAATCTTTCAAATCAACTAGTTTTAGAAAGTTAACTATGTAATTGCCAGAAAACACAACAGCAGAGCAGAGAAATAGGCCAGTGTACAGACTACCCTATGAATAACAAAACCTGACCATCAGAGCAGTCTTGGCCGCTCATCACAAGTCAAGGAGAACGGTGCTGAAGCGAGGTCTTTTAAGTTACTAACAACAGTCTAAAGGGATTTAGAGCACAAAAACTTGGACTCCTAAGGCTGGGTTCACACTACGTTTTTGCAATCTGTTTTTTTGCAAAAAACGGATGCAAGTGTGTGCATCCGTTTTGATCCGTTTTTCCATTGACTTCCATTATAAGAAAAACGGATCAAAACTGATCAATTTTTTTTGACGGACACAAAAATGAGGTCGACCACGTTTTTGTGTCCATAAAAAAAAAACGGATTTGTTTTTTTAAATAATGGAAGTCAATGGAAAAAACGGGTCAAAACAGATGCACACACTTGCATCCGGCTTTTTTTATCCGTTCATCGTCCGTTTTTTGCAACAAAAAAAAAACGGATTGCAAAAACATAGTGTGAACCCAGCCTAGTCAAAAACTTGTTGACTGCTATGATTCCTCCGTAAATGTATTCACTCTCCATAAGGGATATTATGAGCCACATGCTTAGGATGACATGATGTAGTTACTAGCAATGCATTTCCTGAACGTTCCTTTCTAACCTGAGCTACCTGTATCTGTTCATCCAATAATTCTATCCGTGTAACCCCTTATTTACAGTGAATGACAATCCAAGAGAGTTATCATTGGCATAGGCAACTTAGGGTCGGGCCGACTATCATTTTAGATCGGCGCTCATTTACTTGACATATTACACAGCCTGTTAATTGGGCAGTAAGGGCTGCATGGACATCGTTAGCGATGTCCATGCAGCCCTTGCTCAAACACCTGATACCTTACCTCCCCCAGCTTCTGGTCTTCTCCCCTGTGCTCCGAATCTTTCTGGTCCCAGCGGCAGCAGCATCTGTTGGCTGACAAGCCACTCAACCAATCACAGGCTGTGGCGGTCCCGACCTGTGCGCTGACAGGCCACTCAGACGCTGGAAGCTGCAGAGCACAGGAGAGAAGACCAAGAGAGGAAGGTGTCAGGTGTTTGGGGAATTGTCAGCCATCGGCTGCGCATCGTTATTACACGTAGCAATGCGTGGTCGGTGCCCGGCGATTTTAGGTCCAAACATAAATCAACGATCAGCCGATAATCGTTGTCATTGGCCGATTGATGTCTCTATCGGACCAATTCGGTTGATTATCGCTCCATGTAATAGGGCCCTTAGAAAACAAGCTTTTAACATGGGGACAAAAAGTGGTGGTATATCAGGAGAAGGAGGCTAAATGAACGGATTTGTAAAAATAATTGACATGACGGGCTCTACATGTTTAAGGAAAAGTTATCTCTAACCTCGGACCTATGTTGGTTTTGGTACTGTCTGTTTGGTACTTTTACCCTCAGGATAGGGGAAAAGTGGGAGATCGCGGGGATCTGACCTCTGTACTCGCCGTTAATGTGCACATCTGTCCCCGGCTTCTGTGTAATGAATATAGCTGCTGGTACGGCATGTGAACCACGGCTCTATTCATTCCTATGGAGCTGACAGAAAGAGCCAAGTATAGACCTCTTTCCATTGCTCCATGGGAATGAATAGAGCCACAGATCACATGCATAATACAGAGGCCGGGGCCCGATATGGAGATCGTGAGGGGGTACAGAGGTCGGACCTCCTACGATCTTCTACTTTTCTCCTTTCCTGTGGACAGGATGATTTTTACTGGTCAACACTAGAGATGAGCAAACTGGGTTCGGGTTCGAGTCAATCCGAACCCGAACGTTCGGCATTTGATTAGCTGGGGCTGCTGAAGTTGGATAAAGCTCTAAGGTTGTCTGCAAAACATGGATACAGCCAATGACTATATCCATAATTTCCACATAGCCTTAGGGCTTTATCCATCTTCAGCAGAGACCGCTAATCAAATGCCAAAAGTTCGGGTTCGGATGGACTCGAGCATGCTCAAGGTTCGCTCATCTCTAGTCAACACCTTTTATTATCACAAAATTATACTGGTCCAATGTTGGGGATAGATTCACTTTAAAAGGTATGTTCACACAACTTTTTTTTTTGCCGCATGTTAGGGCGGCTGTTATTTCAAGGCAAAAATATATATGATAGTATAATTATATTTTGTACATTTGCATTGTATAATTATGACCATGAAATACACCTGTATTTTCACCTCAAAATGACAGCCCAAAAATTTACACCCCCCCCCCCCCCCAAAAAAAAAGTAAATAAATAAATAAAATGTTGTGTGAACTTATCCTAACTTTGTTAGTTGAGATGAGAACACCTCAAGTGCTGATCAATGGCTCCTCTATATAGGTTTATAGATTATTTCTATGGATCTATTACTAAAGTGCTGTAGACCTGTAGACCGGGAACACAGGTTGTTTGGTTTATTCTGTAATACATTTAGCAGCGTCTTTTGTTTTGTTCTTGTTATATTTTACTGCTGTAAAGTTGCGACAATGCCGGCTCAGGGGGTATACGCTATATAGGTTTCAATTTTATTAGGATTATTTGCTGTTCGTGGTGGAATAAAAATCCCTTAAACAATTCGTTTATTTAACAACCGTGGCACAAAACAGCAAATAAAAGAAAAATCCACTTCTTTCATCTACGATTTATCAAATCAGCCAGAGTTTATTTAGATTAAATATTCACATGATCCTAGAGAACACATTCATCTATTATGTCGGCTGATACTGAGTGGTAATAAATAGACATGAATTAAGGATTCTATTAAAATGGCCTATATCCACTGATAAATCATCATTTCACAAAAAGCATTTGACGCGGCTACTAAGTCAATAACAACCTCTTTATTTCTATCTTTGATGAATGAAAAAACTCGCCCGTGCTATAGATCAGAAAGCCGATGTGAACATATTACAACGTGATGTTGTCTATACTATACACAGTATACCGCAGCTTGCTCCAGAATTGTGCAATATTTTGGCGTCTGATATTTTGATGGTATGGTAGCGAAGTCTGACGAAAATGTATGTATAAAAGTTTTGTATTATATATTGTTATACAAATCACCAATATACATTTATTACGGGAAATGCACATAAAGAGCTTTTTTCCCTGCACTTACTACTGCATCAAGGCTTCAATTCCTGGATAACATGGTGATGTCACTTCCTGGATAACATGGTGATGTCACTTCCTGGATAACATGGTGATGTCACTTCCTGGATAACATGGTGATGTCACTTCCTGTATAAAATGGTGATGTCACGACCCGACTCCCAGAGCTGTGCGGGCTGTGGCTGCTGGAGAGGATGATGGCAGGGGGACACTGAGGGACACAGGGCACTGGAGGGAAACTGAGCATCCCCCTGCCATCATCCGCTACAGCAGCCACAGTCTGCACAGCTCTGGGAGTCGGGTCGTGACATCATTATTTTATACAGGAAGTGACATCACCATTTTATCCAGCAAGTGACATCACCATGTTATCCAGAGGGGAGGGTTGTTTTTACGCCGTTTGCCATAGGGTAAAACTGACTTATTATACACGTTCCTCAAGTTAGTACAATTACAACGATATGTAACTTGTATGACTTTTATTTTATTTGATGGCTTTTAAAAAATTAAAACTAAGGATGGTCCGAACCTGCCGAGGTTTGGGTTCGTATGAACCTGAACGCTCGGCATCAGATTCCCGCTGTCTGGCCGTTCCGTGCAGCGGGCAGATACAGCGGGAGGGCCGCCTGGAAAACTGGGATACAGCCTATGGCTATGGCTGTATCCCAGTTTTCCAGGCGGTCCTCCAGCTGTATCCACCCGCTGCACGGAGCGGCCAGACAACGGGAATCATTCGGACCATCCCTAATTAAAACCTTTAAAAAAAAAACATATATTCCTTAAAATTGCTCTTTTACCATGCTTATAGCACTTTTATCCTTTGGTCTATGGGGCTGTGCGAGGTGTCACTTTTTGCGCCATGATCTGTACTTTCTATCGGTACCTTGATTGCACGTATGCGACTTTTTATTGACTTTTAATTACAATTTTTCTAGATTTGATGTGACCAAAAATGTACAATTTTTGCACTTTTGAGTTTTTTTGCTCTTACGCCATTTACCTTTTGAGATCGGAAATGTGATAATTTAATATTTCAGGCGATTAGATGCGCAGATTTATATAATATGGAAAGAAGGGTGATTCAAACTTTTATTAGGGGAGGGGATTTTTTTATTAATAAAAAAAAAACATTTATTTATTTTTTACACACTTATACTAGAAGTCCCTCTGGGTTAGGGTTATTCCCCCTGGGGTTAGGGTTATTCCCCCTGGGGGACTTCTAGTATAGCCACACTGATCTCTCATAGAGATCTATGCAGTATAGATATACTGCATAGATTCATGAGATGTGTTCTATTGCTTTTGGCTGCTGCAGCCGAAAACAATAGAATGCCGAGTCGAGATCAGCGCCATTACAGTGCAGACCCCGGCCGGTAACAGGTGTGGGGATCTCCCCTCTGCGATCGGGAAGGGGGTGGCGGTCCCCCCAACTAGACCACCAGGGAAGGGGGACAGTATGTATTTAGATGCAGCTGCATCTAAATACTTAATTAGCGGGCACGGCGATTGGACCATGTCCGCTAATAGCCACGGTCCCGGGCTGCATATATCACCCGGGATCGCGGCAGTACAGATCGGTGTTGCCCAAGACCCCCCTCTGAACTCCCCTAGGGGCACCAGGACGTTCAGTAACGTCCTGGTCTAGCTATGGGTTAAGCTTTATTTTAGCTCCCTTGTAAAGTAGCTTGTTATTCTTGAGTAGAAGTCTACAGAGGATGTAGTTGCTCAATACCCCATAGGCCACCTAAGGATATTGGCGAGGGAAGTATTTCATATAAATTAAATCTTGACTGCTGCTTGGCCTACTTTTTCTATTTACTAGACGGCTAGATTTATTATTATCTTTTAGCTTGATATTGTTTTTAAAGCAATAATGATGTACTTAATGTTTTATGGACTTTTTATACATAGAAATGCAAAAACGGAATCGAAGAAAAATTTAGTTCACCTTATGTGTCTTTGAGTTGGTATTGTTCATGAGTTACTGAGTGGATAATAGTTAAATGAAATTAAGGCTACGTTCACATACCCTTTTTTTATGCAGATAATGATCTTTGTTGGAAAGGACGGCCGTAAATAACTTTCTTGATCATTTTTTTTTTACGTCCGTTTTTTGCATATTAAAAATAGTGTGTGAACATAGCCTAAAGGGTTGCTCCAGAGAAACAAGAAAAGAAAGTTATATAAATTTGTAATTTACTTCTATTTATATATCTGAAGTCTTCCATTACTTATTAGCTGTTGTATGTCCTGCAGGAAGAGCCGACACTTTCTTGTAGCACTGTTCCCCAATCCTTCATGCTTGCATACCTGTACATACAATGAATGGCTGGGGACTGGTTTAACCTCCTTCATGTGCACTACCCTATTCATATATATTTTTTTTAATCTTTTTTTATTACTGCCTTTTTTATCAATACTAGTTCCTCATAGATTTTAAGCTCCTGTGAGAAGAGCCTTACTGTTAATTGATCTTTAGGGTGCCTTCACACCTACCGGATCCACAGCGGATCTCACTTCTGCGGATTCGAATCGAGAACCGCTGCGGATCCGGTATCAATTCACCCCTATGATAGCACATATTCGCAGCGGGATTGACATCCCGCTGTGAATATGTGCTTGACTCCCTGGTGCCCGCAGTCCCGCCGTCACATCCCCTGCGCATCCCCCCATCCCGGCCACATCCTCCCATCAGCCCATCTCTGGCCCGCCGCCTCGAGCATACATTACCTGCGCAGCGGCGCGGCTGCAGTGAGGCTCCTGGCTCCGGTCCCGCTAAGCTGATGTGAGGGCTGGGGGTGGGCTGATGAGGGGATGTGGCCGGGATGGGGGGATGCGCCAAGGATGCGACGGCGGGGCTGCGGGCACCAGGGAGTTAAAGCACATATTCACAGCGGGATGTCAATCCCACTACGAATATGTGCTATCATAGGGGTTAATTGATACCGGATCCGCAGCGGTTCTCGCTTCGAATCCGCAGAAGTGACATCTGCTGTGGATCCATTAGGTGTGAAGGCACCCTTAGTGTGTATTTCTCTATATGTACCCTCAAAATTGTAGTGCATGTATTATATACTAAAGTGATTCTGTACCCACAACAATCTGTCCTTCCCCCCCAAACCGCTTGTACCTTCAGATAGTTGCTTTTAATCCAAGATCTGTCCTGGGGTCCGCTCGGCAGGGGATGCAGTTATTGTCCTAAAAAACTACTTTTAAACTTGCAGCCCTGTGTCAGACTGCCTCCCCACCCTCTTCATCATTAGGAATGCCACTGGCAGGATTTTTCCTATTCCTCACTTGTCTGAACACTGCACAGGTGCCTTAACGATCCAGCATTTGGTGCAGTATTCACACAGCTGATGAATAGGAGAATACCTGCCTGGAGCATTGCTAATGATGAGGAGGGTGGGGAGGCGGGGCAGAGAGGTTGTGCCAGCCTAATGCCCAGACACTCTAAGTCACACCAGTTTGACATGGGGCTGCAAGTTTAAAAGTTGTTTTTTAGGACAATAACTGCATCACCTGCCAAACTGACCCCAGGACAGATCTTGGATTAAAAGCAGCTATAAGAAGGTACAAGCGGTTTGGGGGGGGGATGTCAGATTGTGGGTACAGAGTCACTTTAAAGTTCTGCGTTATAGATTGATGACATTACATAAATGAGGATTATTATGAGATGGAAGGAGACGACCAGCTCTGTAAAATAAAAAAAATTGAAGATTGGATTCGATGATTAGAGGATGATTATTCTATATGTGTCTATATTTAGATGAAGATTGCAGCCTGTTGAGGGGTTTGGTAGAATATCATGAAATTGTACTGAATTCATATACAGTAATTAATAATCGAAGTAGAAATTGGCAGAACAGTAGAGTTGGACATATCTGTACAATATACTTCCCAATATTACCAGTATTAGAGGCATACAGCAAAGACTCGGGGTTAAAAGGTTAGAGTAGATCACCGCTATATCTATATCTTGTAAAATTAATTTGTATATAGAATACATTCTAGTGATCATTATAGCAACCTAATGAAGAAGTGTATCTCATTACTGGTATATTTATCGCAGCATGCCACATTATACGGTATATTGCAGTCGCGCCTTATACATTACTTGTGATAAATAAGTAGCGGCTCGTGTTCAATTTTCCTATTCTAATGGACAAATCCGACATTTTATTCAACTCTATAGAGTCACAATACACAGACCTCCTATTAAAGCAAACACTATATGAATAGTCATGGATCTGAATTATTAAAACCTTAAACTAATGTCGGGATGTTTTGGTTTGATGCCCAGAATCCCAAAAGTCTGACTTTCCATTTTAAAGTATACCAACATGGTGCCAAAGAAGTACAAGATGAGGGAGTCATGTAGCCACTTATGCAATTGGTTTTGACTATAAGACGTCCACGTCAGCAGTTATCTCATACAAGAAACCGTGGCGCCAGTCAGATCGTTTTGGTGGTCTGTGTTCAGATTTGTAGTTAATAGAGAGGTTTGATATTTCTCAGTTCTAATTTATCTAATAATTGGCTTAGTAGGATCTGAAACCTCATGCTAGTATACTCATAGAAGTGGATAAGCAGTCTGATAACCACTATTATTTACATTATTATCACAGTGTTTTGTTTTTTTTTACATTTCATAGCCTATAAGAGTCAGTTACAGGATAACATACAGTGTCTAGTGTTCAGGACAGACGTGGCCGCAAGCACCCACAGTGATCTACATTAAAACAAAATGCCTGGGGTAACGTAATAGCTTGACCACACATCTATCATTGACCACCTTTAGCTTAATATTATACTTACCAAAATTACTGCAAGAGCGACACTGCTCAACCGCATGGCATCTTATACCCATATAGCTGTAGTGAGTAGTCGCCTGGCAGCAAACTTCATTTACTTTGTACAAAGTCAATTCTGGGTCAATCACATTTCGTCTCCCCTGATGACATTACTGAAATGTGACAGAAACGCGTTGGCAGGTTGTCTACAAGGATCGTAACACGTTCTATGCAATATATATACTACTATAGAATTCACTACACATGAGATCCACCATGTGTATAAGAATATACATGTATTTGTTGTCTGCGTCGTACAGCTGACATATAACCATGACCAGTGGGTGTTTGACCATATGATATATAGGAACCTGATTATTCAGGCTTCTATATTTCTTCTCTATAAATGTATGGGATCACTAACATTGGTGTATCTTAAGTGTATCATATTGAAAATTAACTTCTAAGCAACTCCCAACCTTTATTAATTAACATACAATGACTGAATGAAAATCACATTTATGCCTATGTATTAAAGGGAAAACCAACGTTAGGTTAGAACAAACTCAGGCCCTCTAGCTAAAGCTTTGGCTGTCCAGGCATGATGGGAATTGTAGTTTTGCAACAGCTGGAGGGCCTGAGTTTGACATCCCTGGGTTAGAAGAATCTAACATTCCCATAGAGTAAAGGACCCTATGGAAGAAGGTCACTTTCTTAAGGCCCTATTCCACGGAACGATTATCGTCCGTATTCGGTCGATATTGGCTTCTACGGACGATAATCGTCCCGTGGAATAGAGTGAAACGATCAGCCGACATCGTTCGTTGAAAAACAAGCGACTGATATAGCAGCGATCTGCTGCCGGCGCTCCATTGAATAGGAGCATCGGCAGCAGACGCTGCTGTATCCTATGGGCTGCCCGGACGATCAGCGATCACCCGGGCAGCCCCCGCAGCTCCCCGCCGCCCCTCCCGCACTCACCCGCTCGCTGCAGCCGTGTTGAATAGCAGCGGCAGCGAGCGGGGAACGAGGAGCAAACGAGCGCTGAAATAGGGCCATTACCCTACGGTGCACTGGAGGTGGTACTACAGACCATGGTGCACCCTTCTTCATGAATATTCAGGTGACACTCTGCAGCGATGAGTGGCCAAAGTGATGTCACGACAGAGCGCCAGCAGAGGTGTTGGGTGGGCAGGTTGGATCGGGGCACCAAGGGCCGTATTATCACCTCCAGTGCACAGAACCGCCTAATTAACATATTAATAAAATGGAAGATTGCCAGAAACCGGCGCTGAGTGTGCAACAGGTATCCAGGGTCTTAGTGACTTGGTATGTTACAAAGCATTAGTCACCTTTGCAAAGAGTGTCTTGTGAGTGTCTATGCTAGTGAGATATATATATATATATATATATATATATATATATACGGCCCCTAACTTTTAAGCAGATTGTCAAGGGGTTCGCCTTGTAAGCCGGAAAATGTTAACCCCTGCCTGACCGCAGCCCTGGGGTTAACTGCAGCTAAACTAATAAAACAACAAACAGTTAACTCACCTGGGCCCGTTCCCAGCCTCCGCACATCTCTGGTACCGTTCCCGGCGCAGGCAGTGTGACGTACACTACCTTCGCCAGGGACGGAGATCGGCGAATTCTCCCAGGGGGAATGAGAGAGGCTTCGGGAACTTCCGATGCCTCTCTCATTCTCCCAAAGCTCTCCCGGCAGCCGAGCGTCTCCGAGCCTCTCCGATGAGACTCTCGGCTGCCGGAGAGAGGTTCGGGCCCAGGTGAGTTAACTGTTTTTTTTTTTTTATAGTGGTCGCCCCATACAGTGGTATTAGGGCAATTTTTGAGCCCCCCCACTGTATGGGGCAACCATACCCGGCGTATAAGATGACCCCTGACTTTAACCCCAATTTTCGGGGTTAAAAAGTCGTCTTATAGGCCGGAAAATACGATATAAATATATATATATATATATATATATATATATATATATATATATATATATATATGCTGTGGGGGAGATTTATCAAACATGGTGTTAAGTGAAACTGGCTCAGTTTTACAGCTCCGGCAAAAGGGGCCATGACTTTGAAGGGGGCTCTAGGCACTAGGGTTTAGGATTGTTCTATTTTAGTTCAATACAAGCTGTGACATTATATGTACCACTTGGAGATTCCTTGGTAACTCCTTAGGACTAGTAAAGGGGTAAAAAAAAAAAAAAGTTTTGCTGTAAAAATGTGGTGACTGATTCTGCTAAGAGAGCGGGCCTGCAATGGAGGCTTGGCAATATTCCTGCACAGGCTTTGCAATTTGGAAATGTCAGAAGGGATGTTTTCTTGGAAAGTCGCCACCAGCGCAGAGCCTGCATACTCTATCCTAGGAGTTAAGGAAGCTTTGTTTAATGGGAAACAGATTACTTCTCTCCCTGCAAAGGAAGTTCTGTGGTTAAAGGTTTCAGCTTTCACATTCTTTCGGAGCTGTTCATGAACCAGAAAAAAAATACCCTTTCACCACTATCACATTTATTTAGTACTTTTCTAACACCAGCCGATGAGTCCTTTATGGTGCATATACAAATATGCTTTGGCTCCTCCGATTTCTTCCAGGCGAATATGGTCACGTAACCCTTCCCATCATGGGCTCTTTCTTTTCGCACAGCCCTATGTTCATTGCTATCGTCTCATCTGTTTAGCTTTATTTTTGCTGATGTACTTCACATATCCAATACCAGGGAAAGTATATATTAAATCAAGCGTGTTGCTATCCAGAGAAGCGCGAAGGAAGTTGGAAACATTTAAAGAATATTCAAGCCAGTATGTGCAGACTCATAGGGCTGATATTTTACTGTTACAAGGCCTACTCTACCGGGTTACCAAGTAATTCTTTTCCTTATTCTTTCAAACATGTTAAGATGAATTTTTCTTTCTTTTTTTACTAGTTTGGAGTTGTATTGAATTACCACTTGTCTAGAGATGAGCGAATCAAGTTGGCTGGCTGTCAGTGCCGCTCCACCCCGTGTGACAGGGAAAAGCTGGATCCAATACTGGGCAACTGGGAGAAGTTTCCCAGGGTTAGATCCATCTTTTATAGGCATCCTGGAAGGAGTGGCAGTGAGCGGAGAAGCGCTGACAGACAGTCGTCTTGATGAGCAGAGTGCTGATCAAACAAAGCGATTCACTCATCTCTAAACTTGTCAATTATACAATTTTCTATCCTTAAAGGGGTATTCCAAAGAACTTGAGGGGTTGTCTGGGCAGGGGAATTTCTCAATATATAACCAGGGAGGAGGTGATTGAAAATAATAAAGTACACTTACCTCCCTGGCTCCCACCCCCGTAGCTTACCGCTCTGCCCCTGCTGTTTGGCCGTGTTCTGGGGCCACGATGTTCCAGGCCCATCCAGCAAGGCAGAAAATGCAGCGGTGTCCACCTGAATCACTGATTAAGGCCTCTTTTAGTTCAGTGATTTTTCTGGGCCGCAAAACCTCACGTTATTTTTTTTCTCTGTGATCCGTGGAAAATCATCTGTATTTGCATCCGTAATTGCATCCGTTTCTGTAAAATGGGAACAGTAAAGTTTGAACACATTTGCATCCGTGATTTTTACGGACATCACAGATGCCATAGAGTCCTATGGGCTGATCCATGCCGCAATTTCAATCTGCATGTCCTTTTTTTTTTTCTTTTTTTTTTTTACTGAACGGATTACGGATCAAAATTAAAACGGACTGTATGAATAGCTCTAAATAAATCAATGTGCTCTAAGTTGAACTGTGATTGCGGATCTGCAATTACGGACAACTTTACGGGATGTGTGAATAAGGCCTTACTGTGATTACAGTAGTTTTTAAAATATATAAAGATATTTTTTATAATCAGCTAATGCTGAATATGTTTCTCGTTTTTTAAAGCTCTACTGAAAAAAATTACTCTCTAAGGGCCCTATTACATGGAGCAGGCCAATTTGGCACACTATCGCTCCATGTAATAAAGAAAACCGATCAACCAATTACAAATCATCATTGTCTGATTATGTCTTTTGGTCCTGACCTATAATCATCAGCCCACGCATTGCTACATGTAATAGTGATACATGCTCTCTGGTGTTCTTCTCGCTTTTGTTCGCTCCCTGCTACCACTGAAGCTTCAACACCAGTCTTAAGGGCTCGTTCCCACTGAGCAAAAGCAGCTGAATTTCTGCGCTGAATCAGCGCTGAAATTTCAGCCGTTAAAATAGGTGCAGAGCTAATTTCCATTGTGTTGAATGGAAATTCTGCTCTGCAGTTCACACAGTGGAATTTCCGCACTGAACTAATCCGCTTTCCGCCAGAAGAATGAACATGTTCATTCTTCCGCTAGCGGAAGCCTATACAAACCAATGGGGCTCTGATTTTCTGTTTCAGCGCTGAATACGCCCGTATTCAGCGCGGAATACAAGCGTAATACAAGCGGAAATTACTCGCTGAATCAGCGCGGAAATGGGGAAAAGGGGGGGGGAGGAGGATTCTAGTAAATGTTCTGGTATAGTCTAGTTTACTCACCAAATACTCGCTGAATTTCAGCGCTGAATGCATGCAGATTCAGCGCGGATTCCTCGAGTATTCCGCGCTGAATTTGTCAAGAGCTGATTACGAGCTGAACACTTTGCTAGCTGAATACTCAGGGATTCTGCTTACATTCTGCTTATATTCTGCTCGGAATTCAGCGTCAGTTGATTTCAGGCGGAAATATTTCCTAGCGTAATCCGCTCCTTTTGCTCTGTGTGAACGTAGCCTTAAAGTAACAGGCTACTCAGCCAATCACTGGCCGCAGCGCTGTCCTGTCTTGGACAGTAATTGGCTGAGTGGCTTGTCACTTCAAAGACCGGTGTAGAAGCTTCATTGGTGGCGGGAAGCGAACAGAAGCGAGAAGAACACCGGGGAGCATGGAAATGTATGTATACAGTTTATTATTTACACTTAAGGCAAGGGCTGCACAGACATCAATCCTTGCTGCTCACTTATCCAGTATATTGGGTCATCTAATACGGCCCTAAGTCTTTTCAGTCTGTCAATAAAAGATTTCACCTTAAAGTATACCTGTCACTTTGGATACGCCCTATAGACATATCAAAAATTATGATCAGTCGGGGGCTGGGCGTCTAGATCCACGCGGATTGCAGGATAGCCAGGAGTAGCCCTCACCTAAGTAGTCCCTGACTTTCCATCCTTCTGCAGGGAACAGGTTCCATAGACTTACAATGAGGGCAGCCAGCCTGAGAGGGAAGCACTTAGCCGAGTGCTTCTCCTGGCTCTAACTATTGGTGGTGGTCTGAACACCCATCAAGACTTTTGACATATCTCTAGAAAAAAGATCTCTGCAATTATCCAAGGGAAGATGACTGATGTGTCTTGGAGTTACCTCTTAGGAGACCAGGACTAAAGTAAGAGCTAAAGAAAATATGGATACCGGCTCTTTATTTTATTACATTACAGTATCAGTAAAGAATAATAAGAATTACAAACAAAGGAACATATGAAAAGCTTAAGATTTTCCTGAGATAATAAAAGTAATATTAGAAAGTTATAAAGTATATTAATATTGTTTCTCTATTCATATAGAGCGAATATTCCAAACCACTTTACAACTGCAAAGACACAAAATGAGAATTTTTGATAAAAATTAAATTGCAACCAAAAATAAAAGGAGGAAGGGACCCTACTCAAGAGCTTACAATCTAACTCATATATGGTAGAGTAAATCATCAAGTGTTACGCAATAACTGATAAGAATGAAATTCTTATCAGTCATCTGTAAGACAGAAATACAAAGTTTTTTTGAATTTTCCTTTATATGGTCCACGAAATGCTTGTTCTTTCTATAATACATTGATTTCAATGGGACCAGTAAGGTTGGTTTTGCCTCCCACTCCCATACCGTATACATACTGTGAAGTGTGTCTGGGTGATGTCTTTCTATTGACAAGTTAACAACCCCAATTGTGATTTTAAAAAAAATACTTTTGGTCGCCAGTCTGGTCTTCCTAGTCACGCAGGTGTGGATTCACCCACTCCAGTTATAAATTCATGATAAATATGTTAAAAATTTTTAGAACGTGCTAAAAAGAGGGGGCTATAATAAATGTTGGCTGTTTAGTAAATCAGAGACTATGTGTGATAACCAATTTCTAATCCCAACAATTAGGTTCCAGTGACCACCAGTGTTTATGGTTTGACATACAAACTGATTGGGAGGAATCCTATACTGCAACTAAAGTATTGGCAATTTTTAAAGGTAAAAGGAACTAGGTTTATGGTGCCTTAAATGAGGGCAGAATAAACTAGTGATAGAAATGCTGAACAGATCTGTGTATTATTTACATAATTATGTTCAGCCGGTCTCCTAATATGCAGGAGAAAAAGATTATTGCCACACCCCTCCCGGCCCTCCAGCTGCTGATTGACAGTTGGCTGCCTATACACAGCATGGATAGATAACTGCTAATCAGCAGCTGGTGGGCGGAGTTTTCTGCTTCTCATGAATATCCAGGACTACTGGGCTCATGCACATAATGGAGAGGACTACTTATTGTCCATGTTATTCAGGAGGATATTTCTAGATCAGCTGCACAGAACAATGTAAGCGATACATCATTCTGTTCAGCTTCTCTGTCACTAGTTATCTTCTCTGCCATCTTTAGATAGGACTGCATAAAGTTAGAGGTAGGAACTAAAGTAAAAGAAAAAAAGCTACACATAAGAGGTATAAAGAGAAGTGTAGCTGTCAAGGAGGTAGAATTAGACAGAAGAAGGCAAAGTGGATTATAAATGCTGCTAAGGCCTCATAAGAGAAGAAAATGGCCACATCTGTCAAGAAGAGGGATAAAACCTTCTTTGGATATATTAGTGACAGGAAGAAGATAAAATCTGAAATTCCAAAAATTAGTAATGGGGAATATATTTAATGGGAGATAAATAAAGTTGGGAATAAAGTGGTCGCTGACTATTTGAACAGCTAGTTGATTGAATTTGATGGACATGTGTATTTTTTTTAACTGTACTATATAACA
Source organism: Dendropsophus ebraccatus (assembly GCF_027789765.1). NCBI lineage: Eukaryota > Metazoa > Chordata > Amphibia > Anura > Hylidae > Dendropsophus > Dendropsophus ebraccatus. Next base: position 27,821,469 of record NC_091456.1, read on the forward strand.
ATATACTTCTGTTCAGTTTCTTCAAAGTGCAGCTTTCTAAAATATAATATTGGTTGACATAGCATTGCTTTAAGCTGTAGTTCCCACCAGTGTTCCCACAGGCCAATGTTTCAGAGGAACAGGACAATTTGTTTAAATATTGAGAATTTTGTTGTTTTTTATTCGGCCTTCTGCAGGCCTAACTCATTGGACTTTTCACTTGTTAAGTTATAAACAATATACAATTTTAGATTTAATGATATCAACCCCCCCCCCCCCCCCCATAGGAATTCATTGTCAATATCATCTCAGAGAAAAGCCAGATGCAAGTTATCATTATTAATTTTGTCAGCGTTTCCGCTAATTACTGTAAATGGGACTCCCACTAAATTGTCCTTTCATCTGCTCTTGATTGGGAAACATGACGGCTGAGAAATGCTTCACATTTATGGCCATTTACAAGAAAACTTTGTAACAGAAATCAATCAGTTCTTAATTTTCTGGCATGCAAACCAATGGCTATTTAAACCTTGTATACACGTCCCATAGATGAGCTTTCAATTAGACTGGAATGTAGCTGTAAATCAACAGAGCAGAATAAAATAGGCATTCACCACTGATTCCCCTCCCCGACACTGCTACTAGGGAGAAATGTTATCTGGTGATACATATTTGATACAGAAAGGGTCAAAGTGGAAAAAGTTAAGTGCTTTTTAAGGAAGGATGGAGTCATTTATGGTGTAGAGATTCCAGATGTGTGCTAGCGCTTGTTCAGACGGGTATACTGTTACAGCAATTTTCACATCCAGAAGATTAAACAGTTCTACAAACTGGAAGCAACATTGTGGGGGAGATTTATCAAACATAGTGTAAAGTGAAACTGGCTCAGTTGCCCCTAGCAACCAATCAGATTCCACCTTTTATTTCTCACAGACTCTTTGGAAAATGAAAGGTGGAATCTGATTGGTTACTAGGGGCAACTGAGCCAGTTTCACTTTACCCCATGTATGATAAATCTCCCCCTGTGTGTCTAAACTTTATGTGTGTAGCAGGTTTTCTAATAAAGTACAGATGACGTAACCATAAGTATCTCATTTAACCCGTTGGTGACCGCCCATATGTGTTTTTTTTTTTTTTTGTGGCGTTACTAACAGGATTTATTCCTGTCAAAATGTCTTTTTGAGGCTATGTTTCCATAACATCTTTTTTTGGCCAGCCTTTATCCTTCATTTTGGTGCCAGTTTTATGCAAACTATGGCCCTAATTTGCATAAACTGATCGCATTCGGTGCCAAAATGGCAGCCAACAAAAAAAAGGCTGCAAAATGGCCCCAAAAAAAATTGTTGGAACATAGCCTATGGTGACAGAGGAATAGCATGGATCTGCCATACTGGGTATCATGGGAGCTTGGCTGTCTCATGACAACTAGGCACCGTGTTACCTGCCAGAAATAGAGAGACCTTCTGGTGGTTCAACCCCTTAGGTGCCGCTGTAAAATTGTGACAATAAACATCTAATTGTTTTCTGGGGTGCCTATAACCCCTTTGGCATCGCCACAACATGGTGCCAGCAGATTTCTAAGGCAGCCAGGGGGCCTTATGAAAGCCCCCACGTTTGTCATGTATGTGATGATGCTTCTTCATAGGCAGCCAACTTATGGACAAAGAAGCTGTGCAGAAAGAACACAGGGATGGAGGATTGGGAGGTGTGGAGCTGCATTAATTTATTAAATGGGACATTAATAAATTACAGTAAACAGTAACAGTAAAGACAATATATATTAGAAAGTACCTTGTCATAATGATTACTACGCTTAGCTAAAAACTTGTTAAAAAGTCCCCTGTAAGGCCAAAAATAGGCTGGTTACTAAGGGGCTTTAAATTAAAGGGGTCGGCCACTTTATATTCAAATAGTTCAGAATACACTATTAGTAAGTGCACTCACTGCACTTACTGACAGCAGCTCCCTGTGTACCTCATAGAGCTATAATCAGGCTCCCCTCCTCCAAGCTGGGCTGTCCTGCTCTGTGGAAATCCTGTCCATAAGATGGCCGTCGTGGAGGAGCATATGACCCTGCCCTGCCCCAAAGGGTCCAACATTGAGCCTGTATATGCCTATGGTGGACACTGGGGGCGGGGCATAATAATAATAAAAATAATAATAATAATAATAATAATAATAATAATAATAATAAATAATAATAATAAAAAATAATAATATATTTATTTGTATATCGCCAACAGATTCCGCAGCACTTTTTTATGCATACAGTACAGGGGTACATAATAGACAGTTAAATAATTAGAATAAATAAAACCTAAAGTAAAAATACAAAGTATAAACGAGACCTTCTTGTTGGAGCTTACAGACTACAACTTGGGTCGACACCAGGCATAAGGGCTTTATATGGTCCAGCCATTGTACATACTTGGAAATACAGGATGAGCCAGTTACACGCCAATATCTGATTGCAAGTAAAACATATCAAGTGCGGGAACTGTCAGAGATATAGAGCGAGGGAAGCAACAGAAAGGGGAACAAGTTTAGGGAACGTTATAAGCTAACCTAAAGAGATGAGCCTTCAGGGCACGCTTGAAACTGTGACTATTGGGTATGAGTCTGAGGTCTTTGGGTAGGGAGTTCCAGAGAACTGGTGCAGCACGAGAGAAGTCTTGGAGGCGGGAATGAGAGGTTCTGATTATGGAAGATGTTAGGGTGAGATCATTTGCAGAGCGCAGAGCACGGGTAGGATGATAGGTGGAGATGAGGGAGGAGATGTATGGAGGGGCAGAGTTGTGGAGAGCTTTATGGGTGAGGGTGGGGAGCTTGAAGCGGATTCTGGATTTAATGGGTAACCAGTGCAGTGACTGGCACAGAGGGGAGACGTCGGTATAGCAGCTGGAGAGGAAGATTAGCCTGACTGCTGCATTTAGGATAGACTGGAGAGGGGAGAGCTTAGAGGAAGGAAGACTGATTAGTTACAATAGTCAAGACGGGAATGGATCAGGACGACAGTAAGAATGTGAGCTGTGTCAGTGGTAAGAAATGGGCGGATTCTAGAGATGTTTTTGAAATGTAGGTGACAGGAGCGTGCAAGACCTTGAATATATGGAGTGAAGGATAGATCCGAGTCTAGCATAACCCCCAGACATCGAGCCTGATGCACAGGAGTTATGCTAGTACCACCGACTGAGAGTGAGATGTCTGGTTTGGGTTGATTAGAGGGAGGGAATATGAGAAGTTCAGTTTTAGAAAGGATGAGTTTGAGAAATAGAGAGGTCATAGTGTTGGGCATGGTCACATGCTCCTACATGTCGGCCATCTTATGGACAGGATCCCCACAGAGCAGGACAGCACAGCCTGGAGGAGGGGAGCCTGATTTTAGCTCTATGAGGTACACAGGGAGCTGCTGTCAGTATATACAGTGAGCACACTTACTAATATTGTACAATGAACTATTTCACTATAAAATGACCAACCCCTTTAGGGCAGTATAGAGTATCAGCCCAGGTTCACACAGAGTTTTTCTGCACATATTATGGCATATATTACATGACAAAATGTGGCAAAAACATGAGCAATGCACTCCCATTGATACCATTGTGATATATATTCTGTGAATTGTAGCACCTATTTTCTTGAGCATGCATTTTCCCTATGTCGAAATAACTGGCATGGCACTTATTCTAAACATATTTCTCAGGAACGCACATTGAAGATGGAGGATATCGATTATTCCCATAAAATAGGGCCAAATCGTGCCCATGACTGCCATTAAAAATGTGTATTCTTGCAATTTCCACCACATATTGCACTGCAGATTTTTCCAATGGGAACATTTTGTAAGTGTGATGATCTGGGCTTATTCTACATTTTGGTGCCTTAGGAAAAAAATAAAACGTTCATCTCAAACTCCATGACAAATAATAACCATTCAAGACATTAAGGGGTTATGATCGCAAGTAGTTTTGCAATATACTTGCTTTATTTTCTTTTAAAGTTTTCTATGTTTTACTTAACGTTATACATACAGCCAAAGACCAAACAGAGGAACAGAGACCAAACACAGGAGGTCCTGGTCCTTTATGCGCTCACACAAGGAAAGACACCTGCTCATCATGCAGGTTGTATATCAACTGAGGGCAATTCACTTAGGCTAATTATATTATCAACCACGCAGCTTACCAGGAGACAATGCTCTTTGTTATTCAGCAATACAGTCAGTATAATGTCACAGTGTGGTAACAGAATTTTTGGTGCTGAGTGACAGGAGAGCTGACCATACAATACGAGCGCCTCTAGGCTCCAGGATGCTACTGAATGTGGACACACTGCAGCTGTACACATACAGTAAAGTACCTGTACAGTAAAGGAAGACACCTAGTGGCCATATGTATAACATTGATTTAAACATAGAAACGTGATGCAAAACTGCTTTAAGAAATTTTTGCGACAGTGCCTCTTTAAACAATGCTTCCATGTAGGGGTGGTTTAGTGCCAACAAAAAATATCTCAATAAATAATGTATAAGGAAAATGGCATAGTATGACATATTCTCTCCATCTATTTCTCAGCCTAAAAGCCTGTGTAATTACATCAACATGATCCTGTGTGCTCCATCTTCATAGGCTTTAGTAGACCAAATGTAGTCTACTAATGACTATGTTTAGGGTACTATTACATGGGTCGGCGCTCGTTTACTGGGCCTATTACACGGCCCGATAATCGTTTAACAAGGGCTGCAAGGACATCGTTACCGATGTCCTTGCAGCCCTTGCTTAAACTGTATACATTACCTGTCCATGCTCCAGGGCTGCTCCTGCGGTCCGCCTCTCCCCGGGTCCCGCACGCTCCAGCTTCAGAGTGGCCTGTCTCAGCTGAAAGGCTGCGGGGGTCCTAGCCTGTGATTGGCTGAGCAGCCTGTCAGCTGAGACAGGCCACTCTGAAGCTGGAGCGCCCCGGACCCGGGGAGAAGCGGACCGCAGGAGGAGCCCTGGAGTATGGATAGATAAAGTATTCTGTTTGTATATCGTCAAACGCCGGCCGCACACCGATATTACACGTAGCGATGCGCCGTCTGCGGCCAACAATTATAGGTCCAAACCTATATCAATGATGAGGCGATGACAACGATCATCGGCTGATCGTTGTGTTTATTACACGGAACAATAATGGGCCGGATAGGGCCGATTCGGCCGATTATTGTTCCGTGTAATAGTACCCTTAGTCTGCTATACACGGTACACCTTTTATCTGTGGAACACAAAAGCATGGTACACTTAAAAAAGCACTCCAGAAGTTTTTTCCATTTGTCTCCCTGCTGTGCACTGGTGTGTATACTCACCAGTAAAGATTGGTGTCCCACGGCGCGGCTTCGTTCCGGTCCTGCGGCGCTGTTCAAATCCCACGTGCATTCCCATCACCGTTCTTCTGACCTATCTTCTTCTGTTGATTTAATGCCAGAAGTCACGCTCTTCCATAGAGAATGCATTGGAGAGCGTGACTTCCAACCTTCAATCAACATGGAGACAGAAGAGCGGTAACATGAACGCCCCTGCGGGATTTGAACAACGCCACAGGAAAAGCCGCATCACAGGACACCGTTCATTGCTGGTCAGTTTACGCGCCAGCACGCAGCGGGGGGACAAATAAAAAAAATTCTGGAGTGCTTCTTAAAAAAAAACAACACTTTGTCCTAATTGGCCCAGTATGCCCAGTAAGTATAAATTGTGGGGCTCCTGCTCTGTTCCATGCACCCTAAGGCTATGGTCACACGTGGTATTAGACCGGTCGGGTCACGAAAAGGCGGGTCTCAGAAAAGATCATCCCGCATCAGAACTTCCCACAGCACACAATGGAGCATGCGGCCGAAGCCGCTCGCTCCATTGTGTCAACTGACAGGGTTTACTACGGCCGCTATTGACTGAATAGCGGCTGCAGAAAACTGACATGTCAGTTTTCTACGACGCTGCTAGGGATCCTGGCCGGAGTGTATACTATGTGTATACACTCTGGCTAGGATTCCCTCAGCCTGGAGCACTACGTAAGTACCGCAGAAATCACGGCCGTTGTTCCAGCGGAACTTACGTAGTGTGAACATAGCCTTATGTTGTACCCAGGAACTCTGAATCTCTGAACACTGTATAACATAAGAGCTTTCATGTTCACCAGAGCAAATTTCCTGACTGCAATGTAACAGCTCTTGCTATCCAGTTATCCACAGAGGAGGCCTGTTTATAATTTGTGTTACTATACTCTTCATATACAATGGATATTTACCATCTGCTGCAAAGTTATTGGAAAGGGGGTTAGATTACAACATGTCGAGTGGTTTTCATTTCCATGAAATGTTTGTAAGATGCTTGGAATCCTAAGAGGGTGACAGAGGCCGGTCGCAGCTGACCTCCACCTGGAGTTTGGTTTACTTTATAAAGCCAATTTAAGGCATTTGACTCATGAGCCAGAAATCATAGGAACATTGGAGCAAATTGTTTATTTTCACCTAAACCCTCCCCGCTATGTGCACCATGTCATGTGTATAACCGCAGGCCTCGTTTTATGGGGGAAAAATATTATTTTGGTCATTAAATATGTTAATAACGATATTTTACTATGACTGTCTGCAATAACCATATAAATATAATAAAATACTCTAAAGCAATACTAGGCTTAGTATACAGTCTCTTTTACTGTATGCCCAGTATATGCATTGGAAATGCTGCCAGAAGGGGCGATGCGTAGCCAGTAACTGACCGGAGCTAAGGCAAGATAGTCTATTTTGTGTCCGAGCCAACAACCCTTTATATAGTACCAAGAAACAAGTTGACGAAGCTGTACAATGTGAATAGGAACTAAAAAAATCTCAAAAACACTGGGAACCAATGGCCATGTATACCTGGATCTGGATAGTGTACAGTTGCATGTATGAGGGTTTGTGTTTGGCCGATATGCTGGGAGGTTTTGCATTAAAGGGAACCAATCGGCATAGTTTCATATGGTTGATATGGTTTCCTGCTGTACAGTATAGCTCTGCTGTTCAGCTGCTTGAAGCTACCAGCCGCGTCTGCGGCGGTTGCTTTACAGCAGGGAAAAAGTAGTTTTATTCTGCCGCACGAGGACAGGAGAGGAGCGGCCACTAGTCATCTGGATGGGGAGCCGCTAATGACTAGTCACGGCTCTCTGCCTGTCAGCGGGCAGTGCAGGGATGATTGACAGGCAGAGAGACCACTAACTGGTCTCTCTGCCTGTCAATCATGCCGCACTGCACGCTGAAAGGTAGAGACTAGTCACAGGCAGCTCCCTACCCAGATGACTACTTGCCGCTCGTCTCCCGTCCTCGTGCGGCAGAATAAAACTACTTTTTCCCTGCTGTAAAGCAACTGTCGCAGACGCGGCTGGTAGCTTCGGGGAGCTGCACAGCAGAGCTACACTGTGCAGCAGGAAACTAAATCAACCATATCAAATCATGCTGATTGGTTCCCAAAAAGGAGATGTGAAAAGAGTTTATAGCACAGTTACATTACATTTTTATGAAAGATTTGAAACTTACCCTTAAAGGGAACCTGTCACGCGGTGTGCCGGGGCAAAGTCCGCCTGACCCCCAGTGGAGCCCTGGATGCTTACTTTTTCTTGGAAGTCTCGATCCTGGACCCGACCTCGGACGGAGATATCGCACGCACTGTATGCTAATTACCAAAGGTGAGTCCGACGTCCATAGAAAATGACGGGAGCAGTCATTTTCTATGGGCGTCAGATTAATCTCTGGTGAGCGCGCGCTCAGCTTCCGACGGCGATATATCCGTCCCGGGACCGGGTCCAGGATCGAGACTTCCAAGAAAAAGTAAGTATTCAGGGCTCCACCGGGGGTGGGGCGGGCTCTGCCCCGGCACACCGCGTGACGGGTTCCCTTTAAGGAGACTATGTAAGTGATAACTGAAGCAGCTAGGAATTTTCTCGTTTTTTTTCTTTTCCTTTTATGATGATACTGGCGATATATAGTATGATATCAAATTAAAAGGGTTTTCTGAACTTAGAAAGTGACACAAAATGAAGGTACGTTTCATATCTTCATCCTTGGCGCAGTTCCTGTGCAGTTTGTAGTTAAATCCCTTGGATAATAAGGTGACTTGGTGCACTGGGGACGGGACTACCACCCCTAATGTATCAATCTACCCCCAGCCGTCCCACTCCGCAATAATTGATTCGAAGGGATAGGCTGGCCTAGTAGTAGTCCTGCTCCCAGTACACCAAACAGGCCTGAGTAGCCTAGGGATTTTACTAAACAGTGCTGAGGATGAAGGTAAGAAGCATACCTTCATCCTCAGCGCCTCGTGCACACTAAGGACATATCAGCAGGTTAAATTTGTCTAATCTGCAGATAGTTCCTCTTTAAAAAGTTTAAACTATTATCCAATATGCAAAGATAGAAACCTACAGAATAATCATTCACAATAGACAAAAGGCCAACCGCATGAGTTCGATTTGCCTGTATGCATCTTCCTGCCAAACAGTTTTCGATTTTTTTGCCATTTTTTTATTACTTTTTTTTGTTGTTACATACAAATCTTTTATGTTCCATGTGGTTAACCAATGTAATTTATAATTGTAGAGTTTGCTCAATGTTGTATTTACAATATACAACATGATTAATATCATTTTAATAGTGCCATCTGCTGGCTGAGAATCTTCCCATCTGTATCATTGGATTATTTTTGGAGATATGCATCTATGTACTACTATTTAATTTCACGTGTCTTATTCTTTTCTTTATTACATCTATTTAATGTGTTCACTTTATAAATTTTAAAGGTTTTTCAAAAATGACCTTTAGGAGCAGAGTAACAGCAATTCAATCAGAAAAAAAATTATATATATATATATATATATATATAATGGGCTTCTAAAAGGTTTGCTGTAATGCATAAAAGAATAGAAATGAATATTTAAAGGGGTACTCTAACGGAATCAACTGGTTTCAGAAAGTTATATGGATTTGTAATTTACTTCTATTTAAAAATCTTAAATCTTCCCATACTTATCAGCTGCTCTATGTGCTGCAGGAAGTGGTGTTTTATATTCAGTCAGGCACACTGCTCTCTGCTGCCATCTCTGTCCGAGACAGGAACTGTTCAGAGCAGGAAGGGTTTTCTATAGACATTTGCTACTGTTACTGTCTCGGACAGAGATAGCAGCAGAGAGCACAGTGTCAGACTGGAAAGAATATACCACTTCCTTCAGGACATACAGCAGCTGATAAGAGTTCCCCTATGCAAAGGCAGTATAGTATGGGGACAGCTCTGTGCTGAATAATTCATGAGTCCAATGTATTACACTCCTTCCACCTTCATACAGGGGACATAGTACAGGGGTAGCACTGAAGCCAGAGAGGTAAGTGTACATTAGACTAGAAATGAATCTTGGCCTGGCAACCCCTTAAAAGGGGTATTCTGACAAAAAAAAATCCCAAATCAACTGGTTCCAAGAAAATGATATGGATTTGTAAATTACTTCTATTTAAAAAGATCAAGTCTTCCAGTACTTATCAGCTGCTGTATGTTCTGCAGGAAGTGGTGTATTCTTTCCGGACTGACACAGTGCTCTCTGCCCCCCTCTCTGTCCGTGTCAGGAACTGTCCAGAGCAGTAGCAAATCCCAATAGAAAACCTCTCCTGCTCTGGACAGTTCCTGACATGAACAGAGGTGGCAGCAGAGAGCACTGTGTTGGACTGGAAAGAATACACCACTTCCTGCAGGACATACAGCAGGTGACAAGTACTTGAAAACCTGAGAATTTTTTAATAGAAGTCATTTACAAATCTATATAACTTTCTGGCACCACTTGATTTGGAAAAAAAACTAAACTTTTTTTGCTGGAGTACCCCTTTAATGGAGTATTTAGCAGCAGATTTGTTGGGCCCATGTCAATCACAGCATTTTTGGGACAACACCACTGCACTTTTTGATGCATTTTTTGTGGCAAAAAAATCTGCAGCCAAAAAAACCCTTCCATATGTCTAGATAGGGATGTTTCTGCAATGTGCATAGATTTCTTTCTGCAAGCTGTATTCAGATTAATAGGACAATAGACATTCCAGCAACAAATCTGCCACATGTGAATATAACCTGTTAAAAAAAAGAACACGAAGGCCAGCGAGAATTCAGCTAAGTAAGAAAATCTCAAGGCTCGACTTTTTCATTGCTGGTAACGTATAAAACTGACAGAGCTGTAGATTGCTTTTATGATGGGAAAGTAATGATTGACAGATACTGCAGCTAGAACATGCCATAAATATATTTTATAGGTTTTTATTACAGATGAGCGAACCTGGAGCATGCTCGAGTCCATCCGAACCGGCATTTGATTAGCAGTGGCTGCTGAAGTTGGATAAAGCACTAAGGCTATGTGGAAAACATGGATATAGTCATTGGCTGTATCCATGTTTTCCAGACAACCTTAAAACTTTATCCAACTTCCGCAGCCACTGCTAATCAAATACCGAACGTTCGGGTTCGGAAGGACTCGAACCCGAACCCGGTTTGTTCATCTCTAGTTTTTATGTTTTCCACTTTTAGGCTATGTTCACACTGCGTACGAGTCCGGCCGCATTTCGTACGCCGCCATACATGTGCGCCTGAAACTACGGGCGTGGGAAAAATAGACATGCAGCCGGATACGTACGAACCGCGAACATATGCCCGTAGTACCGTTATGCTTCCCTAGCTTGTTTCGAAGCGATCTGAGGCAGGTCATTTACTTGGAAATCTTCGCCCAGCCCAGTAAACCACACAGAACCTTTTGGATCAAAAAATCAAGTTCAATTTGGCTGAAATAAGTACTCCGTACGGGACCGCATGGAAATCCACGGCCGTGAGTTGGAACATTTCCGTCCTCAAACAATGGTCGTGTTAATTTTTCACGGCGCCGCATACGATCCGGCCGTAAGCTCATACGTAGTGTGCACTGTGCGGCGTATATCGTATACTTTCAAGTGAACGCATCAACCTCAAAACTATGTGCGCATATTCGCGGTTCGCACTATGGCAATTCTCATACGCAGTGTGAACATAGCCTGAGGCTATTTTCACAACACAGTATTTTGGTCAGTATTTTGCAACTAAAACCGCAATTATTTGCTATTAAATGGCAGCCATCCACTAAATACCAACAGTGTGTGAACTTTCTGTGTTTGTTTTCAATCCACCCCTAATTTTGGTTGCAAAATACTAACAAATATACTGAGCAAAAATACTGTGTGGGAACATAGCCCTATAGTGGCCACATGATTTGTCTAGGCTTGTCTAAGGCAAACTTTATGACTAATTTTTCTTAAAGGTAATCTGTCACCAAGACAATGCTATCTAATCTATCGTCATCATGTTATAGAGCAGGAAAAACTGAGCAGATTGATATATATCTTTGTGAGAAAAGATTCAGTATAACTTTAAAAATGTTGAAATCCACCACCACTCTGTGTTAGGAGTCCAGTGGGCAGTGTCACTGAATGGCCTGGACTCTTTACCATTGAAATTTCAATCAATAAATTACAAGTTATACTAAACCTTTTCCCATAAAGATATACAGTGGTACTTTGGTTTAAGAGTAATTTGGATTACAAGCGTGGTCCCGGAAGCAGGGGCGTAGCTAATGTCTCTTGGGCCCTTCACTTCTGCAGTCCGGTCCGCAGCTGACGCGCGGCTACCCGACTCTCTCCCATCCCCGGCAGCACACACTGTGTGCGCTGGGGATGTTACTTCCGGCACAGCGGGCGCTTTTTATAGACGCTCTCTGTGCCGGAAGTAACATCAGGATGGAGACAGAGACGGGAAGCCGCGCGGCAGCCGAGGACCAGCCTCTTGTGACCGCAAGCAAAACACTGCTTGCGGTCACAAGAGGGAGTCAAAGAGAGGCAGTTCAGTGGCAAGGGGCGACCACTGCGACCGTGGTTGCTACGCCACTGCCCGGAAGGAATTATGCTCTTAATTCAAGGCACCACTGTATTCCTGCTCTATAACATGATGGTGATAGCTTAGGTAGCATTTTCATGGTGACCGGTTCCCTTTAAGAAAAATGATTCATAAGGTTTGCTTATAGAATTTTTCCAAAGCCTAGACACGTCATGTGTCCACTATAAGGCTATGTTCACACAACATATTTTTTCGTATTTCTACGGCCGTAGCGGCGCCGCAAACAATTGACATGTCAGTTTTCTGTGACCGAAGAAAACCATATCAAGTGCACGCTATGAAGCGAGCGGCTGCCGCCGCAAGCTTCATGGTATGCTGTGGGGAGTTCTGATGCGGGCAGGCAGGGATGCGCCCACATCAGAACTCTGCAGGCCAAAAGATCATCCGTCTGGTACTGCAGTGATGATCTTTTTAGAGACAGACCACTCCATAAACATGGCCTAAAAGTGGAAAACATAAAAATCTAAAATATATATATATACAATGGGGGAGATTTATCAAACATGGTGTAAAGTAAAACTGGCTCAGTTGCCCCTAGCAACCAATCAGATTCCACCTTTCATATTCCAAAGAGTCTGTGAGGAATGAAAGGTGGAATCTGATTGGTTGCTAGGGGCAACTGGGCCAGTTTCACTTTACACAATCTTTAATAAAACTCCCCCTAAATAATATATATTTATAGCATGTGCTAGGCGTCCGTATTCCTGCGGTATCTGTCACTCATCACTTTCCCATCATAAAAGCCATCAATAGCTATAGTCAGTTGTATATGTTACCAACAATGACAAAGCCGACCCTTGAGATATATCTGTACATGTCTCCTTTTTCTCAGCTCTCTAGATGACGGCTCTCTACCTAGCTTATTTATTAAATAATAATAATTTTCATGGAAATGATCTTAAAAATGATATCACTTCCTTCCATTACCTACTAGTTGTTTTGATAAGGCAAAGAGCTGGATGGATTTGTTTGACTTTCGGCATAATCAAACAAAGCCTCTTTGAGAAGGTGAAAAGGAAATATCCGTACACCTCACACCGAGGAAGTGATGTCATACAATAGATGTATTCTGAACGGGAAGGTCATTATTATCCCCCGCTTAGTTCAGTATTAATAAGGCTGCCGAGCTCCGCTTAGAAGCAGTGTCTAGTTTCCATCTGTGCCAGGCAGACAAAAAGGCCTCTGTCGTACATATTTTTATTAAACTTTGTGAAAGGTATGTTCAGATCTACTGAAAAATTTACATTCAACGTGTATGTCTATGGAGTTAACCAAAGGCTGGAATCCTTCCTGGTTATTCATAAAGTAGCATTCTAAAAATGGTTAAACAAATGTGTATATATATATATATATATATATATATATATATATATATATATATACTTCTGCACACCTTTCACAAAATATTAAAGGAATACTCTGCACAGGGGCCTTTTTTAATATATGCTTGGGAATAGGTCAGTGGAAAATAATAAAGTACGCTTACATCCCTGCATCCTTGGTTCCCGCTGCGCAGCTGGTATCCACCAATTTGTCCCACAGTTTGGTCCTTGGTACCACAAAGTTATATAGATTTGTAAATTACTTCTATTTAAAAATCTGAAGTCTTCCAGGACTTATCATCTGCTGTATGACCTTCAGGAAGTGGTGTATAATTTACAGTCTGACACAGTACTCTCTGCTGCTACCTCTGTCCATGACAGGAACTGTGCAGAGCAGTAGCAAAGAATATACCCCTTCCTGCAGGACATACAGCAGCTGATAAGTACTGGAAGAACTTAGGATTTTTGAAGTAAATTATAAATATATATAACTTTCTGGTACCAGTTGATTTAAAAAATAACAATTTTTGCCAGATTTACGTCGTTGCAGCCTATGCCTGATGCTGCAGCGATGTTAACTTACGATCGAGGATAACACAGGCGCAGAAGCTGCACCTGTGTCATCTGCGGCGGGTCGCGGCTATCAATGAGCATGACCGCAGCCTCTATATGGCTCCTGACAGAGAATTCTCCCTCTAGAGAGGGAGAATTCTCTGGCGGTGTCCATTGGGGCTCTGCGAAGTGATCACAGAGCTTGATGGTAGCCATGGAAACTGGAAGCCTCAGGCTTCCGGTTTCCTGGCAACGGAGGCCAGCGGGGGGAGGTGGGAAAGGCAGGGCGCCCGCCGGGCGTGCGGCTGTGTGCTCTGCCCCCTTCCATCTCTCCCCTGCTGCTGTCACAAGATAGTAACAGCGGCAGGGGACAGAGGAGAGGGGGCAGACACAAGGAGATCAGCTTATGGGATCATTATGATAAGGGGATGTCTAAAAATGACTTGGGCATTGATGAATCAATGACCCCAGGTTGTGAAAGGGTCAATTGTTTATTTATTCATTTTTTGGCTATATTTTTCAGTTTTACACAAGCATATTTTTGTATTCATATTATGGTCAAGTGTCCTGGCCCAGCAGTTTATTTTTATGACCTGAGATCAGAGCATCATAGATCCCTATGGTTTTGCAGGATGGGGCATAGGGGATAAGTACCCGATTATAGGGATTCTGGCTGTAGGGAGCATCTACAATCTTGTACATATCAATACTCCTATGGAAATGAAGTGGTGGTCATGCATGCTTAGTGCTGCTCCAATCATAATCTATGGTATCTGCCTGATATAACCAAGAACAGCGCTTGACTATTTCCAATTGCTGGACCCCCTGCAATCATTCCCATATCCTCTACACTCAGCTGTAATTTGGGCCAGATAATAGTCTGTAATACTCTCATGTAAACCTGGCCTAAGTCATCAATATTCACCGCACATATTGTGCCCATTTCCATTTGCCGTACAGTAAAATCCTCTATGTATTCTATGGTTTTTTAATCAAATTTGTATTGTGGAAATTTCTTATGCATGCCGACTGATCAGATGCCAGGGGATTTACATATTATTCACATATTTGTTTCCGTAAACTTTCATTTTGTAATAGGCCCCAATGTGCAAAATTAGGTTTTCCAGATGCTGACTGCAACTACTAAACATTTATTAGATGTGATAGGTGTGAGAGGCCAGACTGGACAGAATCAGCCCTCCTAGATCTGCTTTAGAGTTTATTGGCAGGTATCGGAGTGATTAGCAGCATACTGTAACATTACTTTATAACATTGGATTACAAGTAACTTGGTCTGAGTTTTACAAGACAAGCTGACCATTTAAAAAAAAATTATAATTTAGTAAACTGTGTCCCATCCTTGGTAGAAAGCCCCTTTCATTTTGACCCACTACTACCTGATCAACTCTGCTGGTGATTGGATGCCTTCCAATGCAGAAAGGGACCCTATAGAAATGGTGAGATCCTCCTGTGGAAGCGAGCAGCTCGGCCTTATCTCCTCTCCCTGCTGCCGGAGGACTGAGTGTGAGTGAGGCTGCGGTGCCTTGTTCAGGTAATCCAATCGGTGACTGCTTGAACACGGCCTCAACTCACGGCCTCTGCCGCCACTGCCGAGCACGTCACCACCATCTTGCCTACATGTGGTGCTGGATGGTGTATGACCTCTGCTTCCCTCTGACCCCTAAATTAACCCCTTCCCCAATAGCTGCTTCAGGCAGCCGACACTAGAACCAGCAGGTACCAGCCCCAGCAGGTTTGCAGCCACCTGTGGAGTTGTGTGTGGAGAGAGAGTTAACTGATTAACCCCTTCGTTACTGATACACTGTTCTTTATTGCTACAGAACATCTTGCCCACCTTATATTTCGGTTGTGGAATGAATAATCTGTTTGAATTATTTTTTATGGAAATATTTGCTTAAAAAAAAAGTCATTTGGATTACAAGCACATTCCTGGAACAATAATGCTCATCGTCCAAGGATTCACTGCATTCACAAATGGCATTTTTGATGTGCTTTTGCTTTGATTTTAATTTTATTTTGCAGCAATTTGCACAAAGTATTGCGTTGATATATAGCGGTTGCGTAATTTGCTGAAACAACGCATAGATATAAATTAATTACAAAACCTGTGATTGTGGTATTATGTATCTATAGATCATGGGGGATATTTATCAAGCATTGTGTAAAGTGAAACTGGCTCAGTTGCCCCTAGCAACCAATCAGATTCCACCTTTCATTTTCCAAAGAGTCTGTGAGGAATGAAGGTGGAATCTGATTGGTTGCTAGGGGCAACTGAGCCACTTTCACTTTACACCACGTTTGATAAATCTCCCCCTATATGCTGTTTTGGAAAGCACTAGGGTGTTGCTTGTTTTAGTAAATTCTTGAATTCTCCATAAAATAAGATTTTTGTGGAAAATTGTGCCATTCCATTGTTATTCCTGTTGAAAAAGTATAAATGAGTTGACAACTGGGTGTTACCATTGCCCAATAGGGAAATTTAAAATTATCCATTCAGTAGACAGTGTGAGGCCATGTTTCCTCTTATTATCTGGTTATTTAATGGGTGAAATAAATATTTTGAGTTATATTGAAATCAATAGTCACATCACCAAGAAAATGTGTCCTTCTGCTTTAAGGCCCCCTTCACTCGTCCGAAAAAGCACCCGGACTTTAAGACTTTAATTAGTCATGGACACCCCTCCAGATTTTTCCGGAAGGGTGTCCGTTCCGGTAAATAAATCTGGATTTTATAGGACATGTCCTTTTTTGTCAAGAATTCCGGCCCGGACACCCCGATAGAGCCCGCCGAACCCCCGCAACCACTGGCACCCCCCTCAGCACACCCCTCTGCAACCGCCCCGCCCCCCCGGACCTTCAGCGACACGGCCCCCCCCTCAGCCTGGACCTTCAGCGCCAGACCAGACCTCCACTGAGCCCCCCCCCCCCCGTACCTTCAGTGGCACCGCCCCCTGGACCGGAGCAGCGCAGGCAATCGCCAACCCCCCCCCCCTCGGGATCTTCAGCACCGGACGCCCCCCCCCCCCGGGCCAGAGGGGGGCCGCTGCCGGTATCAGCTGCCGATATCCGGCCCCCCGGACCTTTGGCACCTCCCCCCCGACCAGAGCAGGGGTGGACAGTTAACATCAACCCCCCCACAGAACTAAGACTCTCACAATGTCCTAGAGTCATGATGGGAGTTGTACTTCTGCAAACTTGGATGGCCACATGCTGCAAAAGTACAACTCCCATCATGACCTGTCAGCAGGGCATGATGGGAGTTGTACTTCTGCAGCTTGTGGCCATCCAGGTTGCAGAAGTACAACTCCCATCATGCCCTGCTGACAGGTCATGATGGGAGTTGTACCTCTGCAGCATGTGGCCATCCAACCATCTAGGTTGCAGAAGTACAACTCCAATCATGCCCTGCTGACAGCAAAAAAAATAAATATTGGTTAAAAAAAAATAAAAAATAATAATAATAATAATAATAATAATAATAATAATAATAATAATAATAAATAATAATTACAAAACGAAAAACTTATTATGAGTAGAGATGAGCGAACCGGGTTCGGGTTCGAGTCGATCCGAACCCGAACGTTCGGCATTTGATTAGCTGGGGCTGCTGAACTTGGATAAAGCTCTAAGGTTGTCTGGAAAACATGGATACAGCCAATGACTATATCCATGATTTCCACATAGCCTTAGGGCTTTATCCAAGTTCAGCAGCCACCGCTAATCAAATGCCGAAAGTTCGGGTTCGGATCAACTCGAGCATGCTCCAGGTTCGCTCATCTCTAATTGTGTGAAGGATACTATACCATAATATATTTTGGCTCTTGGCTGAGCTCTATGTGATTGTGAAAATGAAAAGGATATGAGATACACAAACGCTTACAACATGGGATTAGACCTGGACGCAACTCGCTTTCTCTGTGATATCCATTATGAGTTGTATGCGTTTAACTAAGTATTGGATGTCAATGCACCTGATAGTGATTAGAATATATTATAGCGGGGCTTCATTCTAGCACATTAGGCCATAGAGAACTTTGACCAGAGAACAAATACTTCACTGATCCTTAGTTCCTGGGAATCATGTGTAAAATATGGCATCTATCCAATTAACATGATATATTTTTAAGCCCTGAGGGGGTTAATGTTACATTATTATGTGGCTGAAACTCTAACCAGATGTACGTCTCTCGTCTGTCCTGACTAGGAAATGCTTTGAAATACCTTAGTGAATCACTTATCACAACTAGCAAAAATGACAAATGTCTACGGTTATCTTCTGAGAGACATGCCAACTATATCAGCATAGCCTCAGTCACTTTACAGAATTAGGCTATTGTTCAGACTACGTAAATTCCGTAGTAATCACAGCTGTTGTAACAACGGCCGCGATTACTACGGAACTTACGTAGTGCTGCCTTCTAAGGAATCCTGGCCGGAGTGTATAGACATAGTGTAAAGTGAACATGGCGTAAAGGGAATCTTTCTCAGTTGCCCCTAGCAACCAATCAGATTCCACTTTTCATTCCTCACAGACTCTTTGGAAAATGAAAGGTGGAATCTGATTGGTTGCTAGGGGCAACTGAGCCAGTTTCACTTTACACCATGTTTGATAAATCTCCCCCATAGCATACACTCTGGCCGGGATCCCTAGCAGTGAATAGCGGCTGCAGAAAACCTGTCAGTGAACACAATGGAGAGTGCGGCTCCGGCCGAACGCGCCATTGTGTGCAGCGGGGAATTCGGATGGGGGGCACGTACCCGAATTCAGTGGCAGTGATGATCATCCGGCCAGTACTGCAGTACCGGCTGGGATGATCTTCTCTGACATCGGCCGTTCCGTGACCTGGCCGGGTCACGGAACAGCCGGTGTCTTACGCAGTGGGAACATGGCCTTAGGATGTAAGAAATTATAATTCTAGGCAGTGGATTAGGTTCTTCATATTAAATACTGGCTGCCAAGTTTAGCTCTTACAAACCACTACCCTGCGAATGCCTCTCTGGCATGGAGCCATATATACACTCACAGTCACTCTCCGACACCCAATCACCGCGACACACTTTCCAAAAAAATTGCCTTTTCTCTTAACTCGCACACCCTCCCAGACATCCCGGCGTATAGCCATCATCTGTAAATCGGAACTAACCCATTTAACAAATACACTCAGGAGCTGCCAAGGCTCCGGGTTTATAGTAAAGAACAGGCCCTGTCACCTGATCAATCACATAGCAGCCGAACAAGTCTCCGTTTCATAACTCGACTACGGCTTAATCTCACTCTTGGCTTTCAGTTACGCTGCCTACAGATGACTGACAGTGAATTCTAGGAAAAATATATATTTTTTTTAATGTTCCAGAATGACAAGTAAAATATGTAAACTTTATTATGTGTATGTATTAATATATTTTATATCAGTCTTTATGGAAGAAGTTTGGTCATTAGAATAAATGAAAAAATAGAAACAATCATTTGCTCTACTGTTCATTAAGGCAAAGTATAAGGGTCCTATTAGATCAGGGGTAGGGAACCTTGGCCCTCCAGCTGTTGCAAAACTACAACTCCCATCATGCCTGGACAGCCAAACTTAGCCAAACTAAGCAACAAAAATTGATAAGATACTGTGGCTGGCACTACCAGATTGTTCGCATTGGGTTCGTGAAAAAATAGCGCAGGAAATGTAGTGTGTATAGATATTATATGGTGGTGCTCACCCCTGGTTGAAAAATCAGATAAGTACAAGTCCACAAATCGTAGAAAAAAGAGGAATTGGAGGGCACTCACCATTAAAATATAGCCTTTATTTCATTTCTTTAAAACCGTCAATTCATTCAGGTACGAGGACGCCAGCTCCGGCATGATTGTGAAGGGCGTGACAGCTGTTTCACACATAATTCGTGCTTCGTGCTTCTACAGACGCTACAGCGTCTGTAGAAGCACGAATTACGTGTGAAACAGCTGTCACGCCCTTCACAATCACGCCGGAGCTGGCGTCCTCGTACCTGACTGAATGGACGGTTTTAAAGAAATGAAATAAAGGCTATATTTTAATGGTGAGTGCCCTCCAATTCCTCTTTTTTCTACGATTTCTTAGCCAAACTAAGGTTTCCTGCTTCTATATAAGATGAAGCAATTTTTTTTATAACTCCCATCATGCCTGGACAGCCAAACTAAGGTTCCCTGCTTCTATATAAGATGAAGCAATATTTTTATTTCCGCCCATTAACGATAAACGGTCATAAATGAGCACTTTTGTGAACGACCTGAAATCATTCACCATTAGGCTTCACACAACGTCAAAGGCTATGTTAAACGCAAAAGGCGTTCACACAACGTCAAAAATATTGAAAAGGCGGACGATTTTCATTTTTAAACAAAGTCAGTTTTTGCCGCGATTTAACTGCCTACAGTGGCAAAGCATTGAAGTCAATGAGAAGACGGACGGCCAATCCGCACAGTGTATTGAATAACGGACGTTTTTACAGCGGATGTCAAAATAATGAACATGATCATTATTTTCGGACATCTTTTGCAAACTTTTTTTATTAGTTATTCACACACAGTTTTTCTTTTTCCACCATTCTTTCTCTATTTTTACTATTAAAATCAATGGACTTTTCAATTAAGCTGCACCCAAAGGCCAATTAGTAACTCCAAACTAGAATAATGTACCAACAGCCATCATTGCACTAAGGGAAGGCTAGGCAGCTAAATAACGTCTGTTATTTTGGCCTCAAAATAACAGACGTAATTTCAAATGGAGCTGAAAAAACGTTGTGTGAACATAGCCTTGGACGTTGTGTGAACTTAGCCTAAAATAAAGAAAAGGCGGCCGATTTTGCTAATTTAAAAAACGTCCGTTATTGCCGCGATTTAACTAACTGTAATGGCAACGCATTGAAGTCAATGAAAAGACGGACGTCCAATGCACACAATGTATGGTGCGGAAATCAAAATAATGAACATGATCATTATTTTCAGACGTCTTTTGCAAACAGCGGACATTTTTTATTAGTTGTTCACACACAGTTTTCCTATTGTCACTGTTCTTTTTCCATTTTTACTATTAAATTAAATGGACTTTTCAATTAAGACACACCCAAAGGCCAATTAGTAACCCAAACTAGAATAATGTACCAGCAGCCGACCCTGCACTAAGGGGAGGCCAGGCTTCTAAATAACGTCCGTTATTTTAGCCTCAAAATGACGGGCGTCATTTTAAACGGAATAAAAAAAAATGTTATGTAAACATAGCCTAATACATGGAACGATAGTCATTAATTACAATCGTTGTTTTTGTAGTGCTGGATAACCCCAGGAAGCATTCCTCTCCGAAAGACACCAGTCACCTTTTTAGGCTATGCTCTCACAACCGGATAAATAATGGTCGTCTTTCTCGTCTAACACATGTTCACACAACGCCAAAAATAGAGAAAAGGCGGCCGATTTTGATATCTAAAATAACGTCCGTTTTTGCCGCGATTTAACTGACTGCAATAGCAATGCATTGAAGTCAATGGGAAGACGGATGACCATTGCACACAATGTATTGAATAACGGACGTTTTTACCACAGACATCAAAATAATGAACATGACCACTATTTTCGGACGTCTTTTGCAAACAGCGGACTTTTTTTATTAGTTGTTCGCACACAGTTTTTCTTTTTCTCAGTTTTTACAATTAAATTCAATGGACTTTTCAATTAAGACACACCCAAAGTCCAATTAGTAACCCCAAACTAGAATAATGTACCAACAGCCATCATTGTACTAAGGGAACGGCTAAATGACGTCCGTTATTTTAGCCTCAAAATAACGGATGTAATTTTAAACGGAGCTCAAAAGACGTTGTGTGAACATAGCCTTATCAGTACATTTAATATGAACAGATTTTTTCATGAATGAGACAAACACAGGTGTGAAGTTACCTTTTCCTGTATTTCAACTAATCGAAAATCCATTTTCTTTTATTAAAAGTATGTGGATGCGGGGAAAAAAAAGTCATTCATTGAGGAGCTTCAGTCTAGGAAAATACTCTGGGACATTATGTACTTAGAGTACAAAAATAGGAATAAGAAGCTTTGAAGGAAATCGCAGACATATTTTCTCTAAGCAACAATGAGATTGTGGAGAAAGTGAAGCGGTGTGGCATCTAGTTCTGTAAATAGCAGAAAGCTTTGTACAATAACTATGTTCTCCATGATAAACATCTCAAGTTCAACTGGCAGCTCTGGACAAAAAAAAAACATCATATACACAAGCTTTCCAAGCAGAGTTTTCCAGAAATTTCTAGTGTTTTCAAACTATCTGAAAACTGCTTGTAAACAGCAAACAGATTAACCCCTTAAGGACAGAGCCTGAAATGGCCGGACAAAGACAAATTTTATGAATATGACCAGTATCACTTTATTCATTAATAACTTCGGGATGCTTTTACCTATCCGGACGATTCAGAGATTTTTTTTCTCGTGACATATTGTACTTTACATTTCTGGTAAAATGGAGTCGATACTCATAATGAATCTTTATGAAAAACACCAAAATAACGTGAAAAATTGTGAAAAAATGCATTTTTCCAACTTTGAAACCTTTCTGCTTATACAGAAAATGGTTATGCCACGTAAATTATATATTAAATAGCATTAGCAACATGTCTACTTTATGTTGGTGGCATTTATTAAATTATATTTCATTTTTTTTAGACAATAGGAAGCTTAAAACATTAGCAGCAATTTTCCAAATTTTCTGTAAAATTTCAAAATCAGATATTTTTAGGGACCTGTTCAGGTTCAAAGTGTATTTGAGGGGACTGTATGTTAGAAAGCCCCACAAAGCTCCCCATTTCAGAAACTGCACCCCCCAAACTCTGCAAAAGCACATCCAGAAAGTTTTTTAACCCTTTAGGGGAGTCACAGAAATAAAAGCGAAGTGTGTAAGAAATGTGAAAATGTTTATTTTCTGTGCAGAGATTTTATTGTAATTCAATATCTTTCATAATGATAAACCTATTAGCAGAGAAATGCACCCCAATATTGATTGCTCCGTTTCTTCAGTTTATAGAATTACCCCATATGTGGCCTTATTGCGCTATTTGACGCAACCACAAGCCTCAGATACAAAGGAGCGCCTAGTGAATTTCAACGCCTCCGTTATATTTGGTCATTTTTTACTGTACCACTTCAGGTTAACAGAGGCTCTGGGGTGCCAAAACCTAAAAAACACCCCTAAAGGGACACCATTTAGAAAACTGCACCCCACAAGGAATGTAACAAGGGGTGCGGTGAGCATTTGGACCCCAAAGGGGCTTCGCAGATTTTCAGAACAATGTGGTGTAAAAAAGGAAAAATTCTATTTTTTACACTAAAATGTTGTTCTAGCATTTATTTTTCATTTTTACAAGGGGATAAAAGAAAAAAAAAAACCAAACATGTAGCGCAGTTTCTCCCGAGTACAGAAATACCCCACATGTGGACATAAAGTGCCAAGCGGGCGCAGGACGAGCCTCCAAAGGGAAGGAGCGCCAATTGGCTTTTGGAAGCTGGATTTTACTGGAATGGATTTCAAGGGTCATGTCGCATTTACAGAGCCCTCGTGCTGCCAAAACACTGGAAACCCTCCACAAGTGACCCCATTCTGGAAACTACACCCCTCAAGGAATCTAACAAGGGGTTCAGTGAGCATATGGACCCCACTGGTGACGGGCACAAATGTGGAACAATGTGACGTGAAAGGGAAAAATTTCGTTAGATTCCTTGAGGGGTGTAGTTTCCAGAATGGGGTCACTTGTGGGGAGTTTCCAGTGTCTTGGCAGCACGAGGGCTCTGTAAATGCGACATGGCGTTCATCATCTATTCTGGCCACATCCAGCCTGCAAAATCCAAATGGCACTCTTTCCCTTCGGAGGCTTGCCCTGCGCCCACATGGCGCTTTATGTCCACATGTGGGGTATTTACGGACTCAGGGGGAATTGCTCTACACATGTTGTGTGTGTTTTTCTCTTTTAACCTCTTGTGAAAATTAAAAATTTAAGGCTAAACCAACATTATAGTGTAAAAAATGTAATATTTCATTTTCACGCCATATTGTTCCACATTTGTGCCCGTCAACAGTGGGGTCCATATGCTCACTACACCCGTTGTTACATTCCCTGAGGGGTGTAGTTTCCATAATGGGGTCACTTGTGGGGGGTTCAACTGTCTTGGCAATACAGGGGCCTTTTAAATGCAACATGGCCCCTCGAAATCCATTCCAGCCAAATCCAGCCTCAAAAAGCCAAATGGCGCTCCTTCCCTTTGGAGGCTTACCCTGCACCCGCATGGCACTTTATGTCCACATGTGGGGTATTTCCGTACTCAGGGGAAATTGCTCTACACATTTAGTGTTTGTTTTTTTATCTTTTAACCCCTTGTGAAAATGAAAAAATCAAGACAAGATCAATGATTTAGTGTAAAAATTAAACATTTTTTACACTAAATGTTGGTCTAGCCTTGATTTTTTCCTTTTCCACAAGGGGTTAAAAAAGAAAGTGAACACAAAACATGTAGGGTAATTTCCCCTGAGTACAAAAATACCCCACATGTGGATATAATGTGCCATATGGGCAGAGGGCAAGCCACCAAAGGGACAGAGCGCCATTTAGAGGCTGGAATGGAGGATGGAGGCCATGTCGCAATTACAAAGCTCCTGTGCTGCCAGGACAGTAGAAACCCCCCACAAGTGACCCCATTCTGGAAACTACACCTCATAAGGAATCCAACAAGGGGTACAGTGAGCATATGGACGCCACTGGTGACGGGCACATAAGTGGAACATGTGCCATGAAAATAAAAAATACAATTTTTTCATTTTCACGGCCCAAATGTGCCCGTCACCAGGGGGCCATATCCCCACTGCCCCCCTTGTTAGATTCCTTATGGAGTGTAGTTTCCAGAATGGGGTCACTTGTGGGGGGTTTCTACTGTCCTGGCAGCACAGAGGCTTTGTAATTGCATCATGGTATCCTCTAATGGGAATGGTGGCCATACCTATTTAGAAGGGGAAAAGGGACAATTATTAATTTATTTGGGGGTATTAGGCCAATTATTGGTTTATAAGGTTGAAAATGACAGATGTCCATCAAATTCAACCTGTGTTGATCCAGAGGAAGCCAAAAACCCTTGTGAGGCAGACGACAGTAGCCTCATCACTGGGGAAAAATTCCTTCCCGACTCCATAATGGTAATCAGAATATTTCCTGGATCAACGTGACCCCTGAAATAGGAATAAGGGACAGAATTTGGATAATGTAGAACACCGATGACGTGTGGTGCGCCTTGAAGCGATCCAGTATGCAGAGGCCGGGGTGATCAGGACAGGTGTCGCACTGGAAAATGGTGTCCTTCCTGATCCCCCTGTTACGCCACACTCTGCACTTCTTCTGGGGTCTCCTGTTTTCCAGTGTGGGGGACATCACCTGGAAAATGTTGCCCGGGGGCGATCCGGGGTCCTTCATATCCAGAAGCGCTGGGTCCGCTCCATGGCTGCTAAATATTAGGGCTCTATTACTGCTTCTGATATTTTCGGATTGTGCCGCAAGCTACAGTAGCTCGGGCAGCGAGGGACAGGAAGAGGGGGTGCTGGTATAAAAGTTATCCCTTTACAGGTGGTAACCTTTATCCAGCAGTGGGAAGATCAGTTCCTGAATGATCTCCCCACTAACTCGGAGGATGGGGGGGGGCATCTGGGGGCTGGATTTGGGTGTCCCTTCCTTCATACACTCTAAGGGTACGTGCACACTGTGGAATGGCGAAGGATAACCCTTGGTGCATTCCGCAGCTGGCACCCGCCGGCGGACTGATGGAGGCGCGCGTCTCCGCTCGTGTCACACTCCATTATATGCACGGGCGGATTCTGCGCTCAGTCCAAAGAATGAACGTGTTCATTCTTTGGACGGACGATGGAATCTGCCCGTGCATAGAATGCAGTCTATGACACGGGTAGAGAAATGCGCCCGCATCAGTCCTCCGGCGGGTGCCAGCTGCGGAATGCACAAAGGGTTATCCTTCGCCATTCCGCAGTGTGCACGTACCCTATATCTGTAAGTGTACCCTGAGGTACTCTCACAGAGTTTGTAGAATTTCACGCCATACCGTCATCTCTTATTGGGACGTTTCTAGCGGAAAAGACATGTCTGGGGGGCAGCGTACGCTACACTTTCCCCAGACACGTCACTGGATGATGAGGATGATGAGGATGAATGGAGGAAAGAAGGATCCCCCCATTCATCCTCACTGGCTGTTTCGGTGTCGGAGGCAATAATAACGTATGCGTTCGACGCCGAAAACCCCCTGATGACCCGGAAAGCTGTTTTCAGCTGCTATATGCTGATCTGTATTGATCAGCATATAGCAGCGATCGTCGGCATGGGAGGGGTTAATCACCCCCTGTGCCGACGAGCAGAGATGGCCTGCTATACATTATACCAGGCCATCTTCCCCGAGTGGGAAAACATCGGGCGTAAGTATACGCCCGTTTGCGTTAAATCCCACCCTGCGGGGGCGTATACTTACGCCCGATGTCGTTAAGGGGTTAAAATATAGGAAACATGCAAGTGGGAAAAAGGACTTCTGGGTCAGCTCATACCATGGCCTGGATTAAACCACAATTGCAAGCTCGCGTACTGTTGATGTCGCACACTATGTTCACACTACGTAAAAAACACGGACGTATTTCATAACAACGGCTGTATTTGCGCAAATAACAGCCATTGTTTGTGAAATACGGCCGCTGTTATAAAATATGGACGTGTTTTTTACGTAGTGTGAACCCAGCCTAAGGCTACATTCACATGTTCCATGCATGGTGTACATATATATATATATATATATATATATATATACACGAACTGGACCTCAGAGCTCTTGTCAAAGCCAGTACAGTAGCGCAGAGATTTAAAGTATACCTGTTGTTATAACTTTCAAAATCAAAAGTAGATGTGATATAAAACAAGTTTGTAATATACATTTATTATTATTTTTTAGTTATCATGGAAAACACGGCACTTCCTGTTTTCTGAGGTTTTTTTCCCTTAAAAAAACAGGAAACAGTCAGAAAACAGGAAGTCCTGTATATCCCAGGCCATCTGAGAGCTCACAGAGAGAAGGCAGTCATGTGATTGACGGACACATTGAGCTGTGACTCTCTGTACTGGCCGGAATTCCGGTGTTTAATCTATTTGTTTCAACCAGCACAAGTCAGAAAATCTGCTTTCAGGAGACTGGACCTGGATTTCTGGTAAGTTCAGCTTTGTTTTACAGCATGATAACAACAAAAAATAATGAATGTATATTGCAAACTTGCTTTATATAACATCTACTGTTGACTTAGATTTTGAAAGTTATAACGACAGGTACACTTTACCTATACTTTCACCCTCTTTCTGTATGGACTTCACTACACAGCTGTAGCCATTGGAATGGGACGACCTAGAAGGAATGGGGCCTAGATGGTGATGACGTCATGTAGGGGCGTAACCCTATGGCACCAATGTGGGCGGGATGTAGTGGCACTGCGGCCGTGAAGCCCCGCCCAGGTGGCACAATCCACCAATGATAAAAAAGCATTTTAAAAGCAATCTATCATAAGGTATGAAAACTGCAGAATTTAGGCTCTACAGCTGTGTAGAAGGGTCCTCATACAGAAAGGGGGTGACAGTAGCACTTAAAATAGGCACTTTCATTACAAATAAATAATGTTAAATCAGCAGTGGTGGTAATATAATACATTTTTGCAATTTAGTTCATTTATCTTTATGCCTGTTTTGTATATGTAATACAATGCTATACGTTCAGCCACTAGGTGTCTCACTTACTAGAAAACTGCAGTCAAGGCTCCATCACTAAGGCCATTTAGTCTTTAGTAACAGCAAAAAAGACAAAATGTAGGAAGTGACAGACTGGCTCAGTGAAGCTGAATGCTGATTGGCCAGCAGCCGTACATGCCCCTGTACACTACTGCAGCTGAGTAATCCCACGGATCTCAGGGACCTATTACAGGGGACGATTATCGTGCGAAAACCATTATATTGTTTGAATTTAATAATAATTTAATAATCATTTTGTGTGAATGCAGGTAACAATCGAAAAAATTGTTGGTGTGTCATTGATAGCATCTTTTGAGCTTTACCAAAAAACATTGTTAATCATTTGCTAATCATTCGCTGTAATTCCCCATTCATTTGCTAAGAGTTCACTAATCTTTTGGTGTAATTCTACATTGTTCCTTCATTTGCTGGGATCAGATGGAGTAAATGATAGTAGGAATGGTCGTGAATATTGTTATATGTAATATGGTGAACAATTTCAGGTAGCCCTAGTTTGTGTTCATTTATCGTTAATCGTTAAAAATGGCTTCATCTAATAGGACCCTTAGGCTATGTTCACACGTTTTTTCTTGTCTGTTTAATTTGTAAAATGACGTGCGTCGTTTTAAGTCCAAAATGACATCCATTATTTTGAGGATTGGTCGCCCAATTCTTTGTGCTTTAATAGAAAAGTATATTGAATTCAATAGTTAAAAGGGAGAAAGGTCGGTAAAAAAAGAAAAACTGTGTGTGAACAACTAAAAAAATAACATCCACTGTTTGCAAAAGACGTCCAAAAATAAAAATAAAAGGTATACAGTATCTAAAAGTACTGTTTAATATAATTATAGTAAAATTGTAGTATTTATAGTAAAATTGTCCAGTGTTAGTAAGTGTACTGACTGAACTTACTGACAGCTGCTCCCTGTATACCTCATAGAGCTAAAAATCAGACTACCCTCCTCCAGGCTGTGGTGTCCTGCTCTGTGGTGAGTCTGTCCATAAGATGGCCGACATGGAGGAGCATGTGACCATGTCCTGCCCCCAAGTGTCCAACAATGAGACTGTATATTCCGATGGTGGACACTGGGGGGGCGGGGCATGGTCACATGCTCACTATGTCGGCCATCTTAAAGAGAACCTATCATCTAAATTTCACTGTCCCTAATATTAAAGTATATCTTTCCCTAAGTCTATCTATGAAGATACAGACTGCCTTTGCAGTCTGTATCTTATGCCTTACCTACTGTTTCGTATCTGTGTAAGCAAGGCCGGGCGCCGCCATCTTGATGACGTCATTTGCGTTCCACCGTTGGAACGCAAGTTGCGTCATCAAGATGGCGGCGCCTGGCCTTGCTTGCACAGAAACAGAGGATTAGGTAAAGTAGAAGATACAGACTGTAAAGGCAGTCTGTATCTTCATGAAGTCTATTTATGAAGATACAGACTGCCTTTGCAGTCTGTATCTTATGCCTTACCTACTACTTCGTGCCGGTGCAGCAGGGCCGGCGCCGCCATCTTGATTACGTCTTTGCGTTCCACCGCTGGAACGCAAGTTACGTCATCAAGATGGCGGCGCCGGCCTTGCTGCACAGAACAGAGTAAGTAAAGTAGAAGATACAGACTGTAAAGGCAGTCTGTATCTTCATGAAGTCTATTTATGAAGATACAGACTGTCTTTACAGTCTGTATCTTCTACTTTACCTAATCCTCCGTTCTGTGCAGCAAGGCCGGCGTCGCCATCTTGATGACGTAACTTGCGTTCCAGCGGTGGAACGCAAAGACGTAATCAAGATGGCGGCGCCGGCCCTGCTGCACCGGCACAGAGTAGTAGGTAAGGCATAAGATACAGACTGCAAAGGCAGTCTGTATCTTCATAAATAGACTTCATGAAGATACAGACTGCCTTTACAGTCTTATACTTTACCTAATCCGCTTGTTTGGTGTAGCTAGGCCGGGGGGGGGGGGCGCCAACTTTAAGACGTGACTTGCGTTCCAGCGGTGGAACGCAAGTGACGTCATCAAGATGGCGGGCCCCCACCGGCCTTGCTGCCGCTCTGCATGACGGGAGTTTCCTGTCTCGCGCCGGCTCTTTTGAAAAGAGCCGGCGCGAGGCAGGAAAGTAAAACAGAAATATTTTAAAAACACAGCTTTAAAATTAATTAATTATATTTACAAATATTGTTAAAATTAAGATTTACATCTAATTAGGGAATAAAAAAAAATTCATTTTTGCCCGTGATTGGTTCTCTTTAAGGACAGGCTCACCACAGAGCAGGACAGCACAGCCTGGGGGACGAAAGTCTGATTTTAGCTCTATGAGGTATACAGGGAGCTGCTGTCAGTATATACATTGAGTACAGTTACTTATACTGTACACTTAAATATTTTAGAATAAAGTGGCCAACCCCTTCAAGACCCTTTTTAACTGAACACAATTGCCATCAACAGAAAGGAGGCTTATTATTATTTATGAGTAATAATATCACACTTTTTTTTATAGTTATATGCTACTTTGTGTCGTTTAATGTCAGCTACTACCACACAATCCTGACGGAGCCAAATCTAATGTGAGCACACAAGAAGCCTAATTGCTCATCCCTTCTTCCAATGGTGGGGTCACCGAATGACCCCGTGGTTTGTCATTCCTCTCAAACTAACCTTGCAGTCTAATTATATTTAATCTGTACTGGAGGATTGTGAACATTGATTTTTTTTTTTGTATTTATTTTTTGCTGCAATCCTTCACAGCTGTGACAACGTGGGGCCTAATGAGAACGGGTCAGAGGTAGCCCGCTCCAGAGCGCTAATGTGATTCACTAATTAACGATTTGGGTCACACGCTGGAAATTTAAAGGGGTAGTGTCACAAAGCAATGAAGGTAATATCAGATGTGTAAATATATATATGATAAATATGCTGTTTTTAGCAAAGTAGCTTACATCCCTGTACCATTTTTATTCCCCATGCATCTGGTTATTTCCTGGTTTCCTCTCTGAACTGTGACCCTGTGGTTGCCATGCAACAGTGCAGACACTTTTCCCACAATCCCCCTTACTGCATGTGATATAAATGCGAATAGCCAGTACTAATTAGACAAGTCATGTGACTGGGATTAAATTGAGCATGAGTGATCCAAGAAAGTGGATGCCTGGTGGGCTGTTACCAACAGGTTATGAAACTAAGCAGCACATGGGGGGATTAGTGAATCTACAGGGGACATGTGGCGCAGCGGCCATTTTGTGGCGCAGAGGGCCCACTTATGAATAAATCTATTTGCAAAAGCTTGTTTTTCGGATAATTTATTTACAAGTGGGCTCTCTGCCCTACTCATGCCAGAGGGGGGTGGGAGGGGCAGCATCAGGGGTGTGGCCGCACGCAGAGGGGGCGCAGCCTCTGTGTGCACCGTATTTAATATTCTTCCGGCGGAAAATGTTACAGAAACCTACTCCAGTTCTGAGCTGGCATAGGTTTCACATAGGTTTCACACAGAGGGGCTCTTGTGTGCGCAGGATTTTTGAAGAGGCAGTGCGCCTCTACATAAATCTGGCAAGCATCGGCACTGCAGGGACATTTTTAAACCCAGTGCTAAAAATGCAGGACTTAAATGTCCCCCTGTATCTATTAAATGATACCACTAGGTACATGAGCACACTGGTGCCGACACGGGGATGCTGGTGCTGGGGTCCTTTTTTCAAGCCACCGTCCGGTTCCCGTGCACAGTGCCAGTCTATTCCTGAGCACCAGCCCAGCATGAAACACTTACAGAAAAACATGATCAACCACTTTTTTGTGTAATCTCTGGGAGTCGGGTCGTGCCATCACTATTTTATCCAGGAAGTGACATCACCATGTTATCCAGGAAGTGACATCACCATGTTATCCAGGAAGTGACATCACCATGTTATCCAGAAAGTGACATCACCATGTTATCCAGGAAGTAAAGCCTTGATGCAGTAGTAAGTGCAGGGAAAAAAGCACTTAATAAGCATTTCCCGTAATAAGGGTACATTGGGGATTTTGGGGGGACAATGCAAAACTTTAATAAAGTTGAATACTTTTCGCTGGACTTCTCCTTTAAACTTTAACCCTTTGAGGACCAGGCCCAAAATGACCCAGTGGACCGCGCAAATTTTGATCTTAGTGCTTTCGTTTTTCCCTCCTCCCCTTCTAAGAGCTCTAGCACTCTCAGTTTTCTATCTACAAGCCATGTAAGTGCTTGTTTTTTACAGGAATAGTTGTACTGTGTAATGGCGTCTTTTATTTTACCATAACATGTATGATGGAATTCCAAATATATTATTTATGAAGATATAAATAGGTGAAATCGTAAGAAAGAATGCAATATGGTAACGTTTGGGGGGTTCCTGTGTCTACGTAATGCACTATATGGTAACAGCGACATGACACTATTATTCTATAGGTCAGACCGAACACAACCATATGCAGGTTACACAGATTCTCTAATGTTATATATGTATTTTTTTATGAAATCCTTTTTTTTGGCAATTAAATATTAATAAAATGGGCCTATTGTGATGCTTATAACGGTTTTATTTTTTCACCTATGGGGCTGTATGGGGTGTCATTTTTTCCGCCATGATCTCTAGTTTTTATTAATACCATATTTGTGAAGATCGGACGTTTTGATCACTTTTTATTGATTTTTTTTAATATATAATGTAACATAAAATCGGTAATCTGCGCACTTTTTCCCCTCTTTTCGTGTACGCCGTTTACCGGTCGCAATGACGCTTGTTATATTTTAATAGATCGAACAATTACGCACGCTACGGTATATTATATGTTTATCTATTTATTCATTTTTATATGTTTTATTTATATAATGGGAAAGGGGGGTGATTTCAACTTTTATTGGGGGAGGGGTTTTGGGGTAGTGTAATAGTGTTTTGAACTTTTTTTTTTTTACACTTTTGAAGTCCCTTTGGGGGACTTGTACATAGTTTAGTTTGATTTATACACTGATGAATGCTATGCCATAGGCACAGCATTGATCAGTGTTATCGGCGCTCTGCTCATTGAGCCTGCCTGTGCAGGCTCAGTGTAGCAGATCGCCGATCGGACCGCATGGAGGCAGGTGAGAGACCTCCAGCAGTCCGTTTTACCGATCGGGACCCCCGCAGTCACACTGCGGGGGTCCCGATCGGTAAGTGACAGGGGACTCCCCCTGTCACTTACACTTAAACGCCGCGGTCGCGCCGCGATCGCGGCGTTTAAGGGGTTAATGACACGCGGCAGCGCGATCGCTGCAGCGTGTCATTACCGGTGAGGTCCCGGCTGCTCACTGCAGCCGGCCCCCACCTCCTATGAAGCGCGCTCCGCTCCGGAGCGCGCCTCATAGCGGGAATAACACCCATGACGTAAGGTTACGTCATGGGTCGTCTGGGGACAGACTTCCATGACGTAACCCTACGTCCAGGGTCGTCTAGGGGTTAAAGTGTACCTGTCATTATAACTTTCAAAATCTAAATCAACAGTAGATGTGATATAAAGCCATTTTTAAATATACATTCATTATTTTTTTGTTGTTATCCTGCTGTAAAACCCAGGTCTAGTCTCTTGTAAGCAGATTTTCTGACTTGAAAAAAACAGACTAAACACAGGAATTCCGGCCTGTACAGAGAGTCATGGCTCACTGTGTCCATCAATCACATGACTATCTTCTCTCTGTGAGCGCTCAGATGGGACACACAGGACTTCCTGTTTTCTTACCGTTTCCTGTTTTTTGGGAAAAGAATTCAGAAAACAGGAAGTGCCGTGTTTTCCATAATGACTAAAAAAAAAATAATGAATGTAAATTGAATGTAAAGTTATAACGACAATGACACTTTAACGAGGTTGTCCAGCAAAAACTATAAATCTATGCTCTTGCCGGGGTTACAAGGGACATAACAGTGCTATATACTTACCTGTGCAGCTCCACCTCGCTTTCACACTGTCCGCTGACACTCTATAGTGAGTGACCATTTCCTGGGGGAACAGCACGTCAGTGGATGTTGGGAAAACAATGGGAGCAGGGGACAAGGGAGAGCTCAGAAACTTGCAGCTGCAGAGTGGGACAGCTAAATACATAGCGCTGTTATGTCCCTCGCAGCCCCGGCAACAGCATAGATTTAGGTTATGTTCATACTAAGGAAGGAATCTGCACTTAATTTTATGCATATTCTGCTTGTAATTCCGCCCAATTCTTTGGGCGCATTCCGCTAGAGAAATTCCATAGAAATCATTGGAGCTTTGAATTTCTGCTTTTCCCTTGCATTCCGCTCGAATTCCGCGCCTATTCCGGCAGAGCTGAAGAAGAGGAATTTTCAAGCTGAAAACTTTTTCAACTCTTTAATTCCTCACCTATTCCTCAGTGTGAACATACCCTAACAACCCCTTTAAGCTTTTATACCCCAAAGAATCTGTATCTATAATTCCAAAATAAATGAAGAAAACAGTCCTGAATAACTTCTTTAATGGTGCGTTCACACCTACAGGATCTGCAGCTGATTTTCTGCAGCAGATTTCATTTAAATAACTCAACACAGCATCAAATCTGCTGCAGATCTGCTGCAGATCCTGTAGGTGTGAACGCACCCTAAGGGTACAAACCCACTTGGCGGGTCTGCAGCGAGTCTCCTTGCTGCGTTTTTGCAGCGAGACTCGCTGCAGATCCCAGCCCTATACTTTCATTAGCAGAGAAACTCGCAGCAGGGATGTACATCCCTGCTGCGATTTTGTCTGCAGCCCTCCCCATTAACCCCCTAGCCACCGGACATCATACATTACCGGGTCCCCGTTCCTGCTTGCTTCGGGGCTCCCGGTGTCTTCACGGCCCGCCCAGCCAATCAGTGCGCTGCGGTGGGGCAGCACACTGATTGCCCGGGCGGAACGTGCCGGGAGCCGCCGAAGCAAGCAGGAGCGGGGACCTGGTAATGTATATCCTGCCCGCCCCCCCCTGCAGCCACGATCGCCCCCCGCAGCCCCCGGCCGCACGATCGGCCCCCGCAGCCCGTGCGCCCAGGGGGTGCGGGGGGCGATCGTGCGGCCGGGGGGTGCGGGGGCGATCATGCGGCCGGGGGCTGCGGGGGGCGATTGGGGCTGCAGGGGGCAGCGGGGGGCGATCGTGCGGCCGGGGGGTGCGGGGGGCGATCATGCGGCCGGGGGCTGCGGGGGGCGATCGGGGCTGCGGGGGGCGATCGTACGGCCGGGGGGTGCGGGGGGCGATCATGCGGCGGGGGGCGATCGGGGCTGCGGGGGGGCGGGCAGGATATACATTACCAGGTCCCCGCTCCTGCTTGCTTCGGCGGCTCCCGGCACGTTCCGCCCGGCCAATCAGTGTGCTGCCCTGCCGCAGCGCACTGATTGGCCGGGCGGGCCGTGAAGACACCGGGAGCCCCGAAGCAAGCAGGAACGGGGACCCGGTAATGTATCATGTCCGGCGGCTAGGGGGTTAATGGGGAGGGCTGCAGACAAAATCGCAGCAGGGATGTACATCCCTGCTGCCAGTTTCTCTGCTAATGAAAGTATAGGGCTGGGATCTGCAGCGAGTCTCGCTGCAAAAACGCAGCAAGGAGACTCGCTGCAGATCCGGCAAGTGGGTTTGTACCCGGGTAAGGGGTTTACGGATATCCACAGGATAGGGGACAAGTACATTTAAATCAGAAAACCCCTTTAAGTGCTTAGTACGTTTAGCTGAATTTTCCCACCAATGGGCCAACATGACCACAATGTACCAACATGTACCTCCAATTTTACGCAGTCACAAACAGATTTTTTTGTTGTTGTTGTATACCACAGTGTGATATTTATATCAAGGCTTGGAAGTGTTAGCAGCTACAAAATGATGTTTACACACTACATACTTACTACATAGAATTTAGCTGTCCCATTCTGTAAGCTTGCATGGGCCAGTGCGTTGTAGCTGAGTTGATATATAGTAACAGCAGGTATAGCTGACTCATTTCGCTAAGGCATAACATGACAAACTGACTTCCTATGACAGCGCCTCATTTAAAATAAAAAAAAATCTTCAAAAATATACATTATTCTAATGTTTGCCAATGGGAATTCCATGGTCGTATGCTTGATTTGATGCACCAGTCGGGGGTATGATGTTAATTATGGCCACGTCATGTCCACGAGCTCCATCTATTGTAATACGTATGTGTTTCCTATTTAGGTATCCATGCTTCTAAATTAGCTACTTTCCTGTTTTTGCCACATTTAGTTAAGTTGAAAGAACGTTACATGCCATTCTTTTATGTCTGTACAAAAACAGCTTTTCCATATAAGCCCCTTGTGTATTAAATCTCAGCTTCAAAGCTTGGCTCTTTGTCGTAGGATTTTTATATAGAACCAAGAAATACAGGTTTCATTTCCCAAGAGAATAAAGAAGATATTTCTTGGTACTGTAGCTCACTTCCTGGAACAATAAATCACAACTTTCAATATGCAAACGGCTACGATACTGTTAGTGTTATTTAGGGGGGGAAATTGTCACATCTATTGAAGTCATGGTGCCAGGTAATTCACTCTCACACATACCTTGTAATGAATTTTATTTCTATCAGGGATATATAAATGTGACGAAAATGTGTAGACATCCTCCCCCAGTGTGCCTTTAACTCCTTGCTTCTGCAGCCTACTTTGGCCTTAATCACTAGGTCATGGTAAAAGAGTGGTGATTTAAAGGGGTTGTCCAGCAAACATATTTTTCTTTCAAATCAACTGGTGTCAGAAAGTTCGCTGGACAACCCCTTCAAACTTTTATTGTGGGGAGGGGCTTTGTCATATTTTTAAAACCTTTTATTATTATTATTATTTTTTTTTTACACCTTTTAAAGGACACCTGTCACCCCCCGTGCCGGGGTGACAGGCTCCCGACCCCCTGTTAGATCCCCCTATACTCACGTGATCCCGCTTCCTGAGCCGGTCGGGTCACAGAGATATCAGCGCCCGAAGCCCGGCGTGCGCGCTGACAGCAGAGTCAGATGCCCATAGAGAATGAATGGGGAGTCCGATGCTCCGTCATTCTCTATGGGCATCGGACTCATCTCTCAGCGGGCCGAGAGCCTGTCACCCCGGCACGGGGGGGTGACAGGTCCTCTTTAAGTCTCTCTTAGACTATTACATGCAAGCATTAGATTGCATACACTGGTAAATGCTATTGCATTAGCGTTGATGAATGTTATCTGCAATCTTTTCATAGAGTCTTCCTGAGGCAGACTCTCTTAGGCAGACTCTATTCCACAGGAAGATTATCGCGCAGATTATCATTAAGTCGTTCGAATCTAAGCAATAATCGTTCGGTTGACGAGAAATCGTCGATCGCTCAATAAGACCTGGACCTATTTTTATTGTTGGTCATTCGCAAATCGTTCGCATTGAATAAGACGCCGTTCGGTCGTTCACAGTAGTGACGAACGCAATAGCGATGACTAGACGACAGCAAGAACGATCATAAGTAACGATTATCGTTCCATGTAAATGGGTGAATGATTTCAGGTCTTTCGCAATAGCAGTAGTTTGGAATCGTTTATCGTTAACGATTATGCGAACGATAATCGTCCCGTGGAATAGGGCCCTTAGAAGATCGCTGATCAGACTGCACGGGGGGAGGGATGTATTTTACCTCTAGCAGTCAAGGGGAAAAGATTGGGATTGCAGCCACACTGCGGAGATCCCGATTGGACAGTGACAAGAGTGCAACTTCTGTCACTGACTTTTAATAAAGGTCGGGGTTGGACTTTTTTTTTTTCAATAGAGCCAGGGAGGCTCTATAAATATAACAACATGCACCTACCTCCCCAGCTCTTGCGTTGGGGCACCGCTGCTGCGGTTCCCAATCGCCTGGCCGTTTCCTGGCAGGACCATGCTACGGCGGCTGACTGGCTTAGCACGCCTGACATGTCATGCAGGTGCATGTTCTTATATTCAGCCATCTCCTCCCCGGCTCTTCTGGAAAAAAAATAAGTTTGACCCTGTACTTTTCCTTTAAATGCTGTACTCTCAGCGTTCAATGTGTTAATGGCGTACAGCAGCAAGATTGCAGCTGGTCCTCCTGTCCTGCAGGAAGTGGTGTATTCTTTCCAGTCTGACACAGTGCTCTCTGCTGCCACCTCTGTCCGTGTCAGGAACTGTCCAGAGCAGAAGAGGTTTCTATGGGGATTTGCTACTGCTCTGGACAGTTCCTGTCAGGGACAGAAGTGGCAACAGAGAGCACTGTGTCAGACTGGAAGGAAAACCCCACTTCCTGCAGGACATACAGCAACTGATAAGTACTGGAAGACTTGAGATTTTTAAATATATATATATATATTTTATTTTATTTTTTGGGGGGGGGCTACAATTTATTTAAATTCAAGACAGAGATGTGAGGAAAACAGTATCAATATCCAAGGCAGCCACTTTAAATACTGTACTATGTCCTTTGGTGTTAAAAATACCCCATCAGTGGCTCAGGAGTTCATTAACTCAACAATTTTATTAGAGGCTTAGGCTATGTTCACACTGTGGCTATGTTGCCGATGGCAACAACGGCCGTAGTTTTTGTGCAGCGGAACACAGCCTATTAAGCAATGGGATCCCGGCCGGAACGTACACACATCGTATACGCTCCGGCCGGGATCTGTTCGGCCCCGCAAATAACTGACATGTCAGTTTTCTGCGTCTGGAATTCAGTGAATTCCGGCCGCAGAAAGACCTGTCAGTTCACACAGTGAAGCGAGTTGCTCCGGCTGCTCGCTTCACTGTGTGCTATGGTAAGCTCTTATGCGGGCGCACGCTGAAGTACCAGCCGAGATGATCCGGCCGGTCTCATAGGTTGTGTGAACATAGCCTTATTTTGTTCCTTGGAATGTGAAGTATTCTACGTAGTGCTTTTCTATTATACCTGGTTTGCCCAAAGCATCTGGTCTATTTTTCCTGTACGTCAAGTTCAATTTCCATTGAAATGACTTGTTTCTACAAATTCCCTCTGACAGAGGGGTCCAGCTCAACTCCAAGTTCTGCCAAGCAGGAGTACATGTGCATGGCACTCATAGCAGATGTGTTCCCCTGATGTAGATATTCCCATAAGCCCTAAAGAGCTGTTATTAGAACTTATTCCAGCCTACCCGTTCTGTCTCTCCTTGTGGACCTCAAGATACTGTCTGGAACATATCTGGCCACAAAATCTGCTACCACGTTTCGGCTACGAAATCTGTCACCACATACTGCCACCATGTTCGACCATGAGCTTGTCAGCTGGCGGCCTTTGAACTCCACTCCGTGTCACTCTGCTCCGGGTGCCTGGAAAAGCTGGATCCAGTTCTGGGAAACTTCTCCCTGTTTCCCAGGACTGGATACAGCTTTTTCAGGCACCCGGAAAGGCGAAGCATGGAGCAGCAGGGAGTTCAAAGGCCGGCGGACGAACCTAGCGAGGCGCTTCACTTTGCTAGTACTGTAAATTCGCTCTTTCCTAGTGATAAGTCTACTTACCCTCACTTTCTTGACTACTACCGTGTTTCCCTGAAAATAAGACAGTGCCTTATATTTTATTCCCCCAAAAAACAGACTCTATGGGGGAGATTTATCAAACTGGTGTAAAGTAGAATTGGCTCAGTTGCCCCTAGCAACCAATCAGATTCCACCTTTCATTCCTCACAGATGCTTTGGAAAATGAAAGGTGAAATCTGATTGGTTGCTAGGGGCAACTAAGACAATTCTACTTTACACCAGTTTGATAAATCTCCTCCAATGTCTCATTTTTGGACCTCCTGGAATACTCACCAAGAGCGCATCAGCTGCAGGTCAGGCATGCAGCGTGACGTGAGGCGTGAGGAGAACGTGGGGGCCATGGACCAGGCCGTCTGTAGTGCCAGTTTCAGAGGTCCACAAGGGGATTAGGTGAGTCCTGGGTGACGGTGGTGGGTGGCAACAGGCGGCCTTACTTTCGAGGGGTGCCCTAGTTGAGAGTAGAGGGTACCTTATTTTCAGGGGGATGCCTTACTTTAGGTTAGAGGATAGAGTAGTTGGGGTGTCTTATTTTCGGAGGGTGTTTTATTTTTAGGGAAACATGGTAATTTAAAATATAGAGTAATAACCAAGGGAAAGAAAAACCCATCCTCTTATATCTTGCTAATATATTGGATTTGATTCAAAGATTTTGTTATGTAAAACAGACAAATAAGGTTGCTTGATGGTCCCAGACGTGAGGCGTGTAAAGTGGAAACTGACTGATGTAGTTGTTGGATTGAGAAATGAGCAATGTAATAGAATCCGTAATGAACAGATGTACGTGAGTTATAGGACCTGATGTATGTTTTGCATATTTATGTCAATGGTCGAGCCATCTGGACACACAGGCCAGGGACTCCGCTCTGCAGATGTTTGCACAATGTTTGGTCGAGTTATTTGAACAATCGGCCCATGGGTTTGTAATACGCTCTCCCCAATGAACTTGTGTGATGCTTAGCTATGCAAGCAGTCATTCTGAAAATGTTAGGCTAGAAAGACTTTCATCACCTATTGTCATGGCGGAAGAGTCACTGTGGCAAACCTACCCCATTTCACAGCGCACGCTTACTTGCTGCACTCATTTTCAATTCTCATAACCATTTACATCATAAACGCAAAAGCTTATGTGTCATAATGTGAGAATGCATGCAGCGTTATTATTTTAAATGAAGATTTGTTCTTACAATGGCTATTAGTAGTAA
Organism: Dendropsophus ebraccatus; assembly: GCF_027789765.1. Lineage (NCBI taxonomy): Eukaryota > Metazoa > Chordata > Amphibia > Anura > Hylidae > Dendropsophus > Dendropsophus ebraccatus. The sequence continues at coordinate 27,861,846 of NC_091456.1, forward strand.
ATTAAAGAACATGGTGCATTCCCAGCAGTCACACTGCAATAACCCCATGTTACTTGCTCAATAAAAATAAAAAAAATTACTGCTAGTGAGGCTTTATTTAAAGGAGAAGTCCGGCGGATTTTAAAATCCTGCAGCCAGCAGGGTCGGGGGGAATTTTATTACAAGTACTAACTTACCTCTCCCAGTGCCCGTGATGAGCGATGGGACTGGCCTCGGGACGCTCGCCGGGAGGCATGTTCCCCCAATGACATCATTACTCTGAGGAAAAGGCCTGTCACGGTTAATGGACTGGTCACTCGGCTAATAAGTGACTGGGCGTTGTGACGTGCCAGCTCCAGAGACCCCAGAGCCAGTGGGGGTCCTGCAGCCAGTCCCACCACTCACTGTGGGCATGGGGAGAGGTAAGTTGGTAATTAATTTCCCCTGAGATTTTATAATCCATCGAAGTTCTCCTTTAGGCTATGTTCACACAATGTAAGTTTTGTATTAATCACGGCTGTTGTTGCTAATTTGCAACTTGCAATTGGCTGTGATTAATACAAAACTTACGTTGTACTGCAGTCAGAGGGAATCACAGCCACACAGAACTGAAAGTGCACACAATGGAGAGTGTGGCTCCGGCCGCACTCTCCATTGTGTTCAATGGTGAATTAGGGTGCTGGCGCACGCGGGTGCACCCGGTATCCCATTTCAACAGAAATGAAGATCATCGGGATGATCTTCACTGACACCAGTCGTTCTGTGAAGGTGTCATACGATGTGTGAACCAGGCCTTAAATTAGAGGTCTGGGCAGGGAGATTTTTTTTAAAAAGTACTGGGGAGGGGAAGATTAAAAAAATAACATGTACTTACCTCCCGGCTCCAGCACTGGTGCCTGCATACCAATGCTCCAGTCTCCCGATCACCGGTCACTTCCTGGTTGGTTTGAAAGGGGACCTGGGAAGTGAAGTTTCAAGCCCACTCAGAGGCAGGAACCCACTACAGCCACTAACTGGCTGATCAGGCTTGGAGGTCACCTCTTCAACCAGGAACCGGAGGGGGACTGAGGGACTGGAGCGGCAGGTATATAGGCACCAGTGCTGGAGCTAGGGAGCTAAGTGCACGTTATTTTTTTCAACCTCCCACCCCCCAGCCGTTTTGAAAAAAAAATCACCATGCCCGGACTTCTCCTTCCAACCACATCTATTGCTATATTAGAAGGTTGGTTAAAAAAAAACTATTCAAAAGCATTCGAGGATGATGGGCCAAACATATGTCACAATAGTGTTTCTTTGCTTCCATTAGTTTAATAGCTGAAAAGCAAACACGCCATTAAACATGCCGTCCAAAACTGCTTTTACACTTGTAAGTCCATATTTTTATTATAAAGGTCAATTGACAATTGTAGTAAATTTGCATGGACTTCAATAGTCATAACTAGTAGAAATCTAGGTAGAAATTCTCATGTTGGCAGCAAAAGGATGTTACTCTTATGATTTATTACAGTTCTAGAAATCTAATTGTGTAATGTTAGAGCTTGTAAAGCCAATCAGATATGAACTACTTACATTCTATGTAAGTGATACAGGCCTAAACATAGCACTGACTGTTTTACTCAATTAACTTAGGTTAAAATATATAGATGCTGTAAAATTATATAGCGGGTTATATTTATTAATTACATAAACTGATCTTTGCTGTTCAGGAGACTAACATTGCCGAGATACGATGTCATATACTGCTCTTTTGGGAGCTGCTAATTTTGTACTAGCCGCACTCTAATTAAGGTTATAGATGCTATATGTCTCAATTGCTGGGTCTAGATACTTCTTTTAAAGGAACTTTAACCTAATTAATAATCTGGGAAAAAGGTTACATTATTTGGATTGGATGGCAAAAGCAGCTGTATGTATGTCTGTATATTAAAGCTATTGTCTTAAGAAGACATATTCTCCTGATCTGTTACTAGAGACAGAACTCCCTTAACAACAGGCAATGGACAGCAGCTTGTAAAAAAGGGAGACACCTAGTGGTTAAAGCCCTATTACACAGAGCAATAATCTGCTGAATCAGGCTGATTTAGCAGATTATTGCTCTGTATAATAAAGACAAACTATCAGCCGATGACAACGATCATCGGCCGCAGACCGCACATAGTTTTGGGTAATAGCGATGCATGGCATCGCTGTAAAAAAAAAAAACTGTACATACCTTTCGACGCTCCCTGATGTCCTGCTAGCTTCAGCCTCAGTGTCTGAAGTGACAGGCCAATCACTGGCCGTGGCACTGTCCCAGTAATTGGCCAAGCAGCCTGTCACTTCAGACACCGCCGGGAGTGGGTCGAAGCTAGCAGGACATCAGGGAGTGCGGAGAGGTATTTAAAGTTCACTATTTTACACTTGTTAGGCAAGGGCTGCATGGACAACTGCCTAAGTCTATTTGTTGCCCGTCCTCCTGCACCTCAGAGCAACATATGATAAATAGATTTTTATTTCAAACGTAAAAGGTGAAGTGAACCGAGAGAGTTACTTACTCAAGGAGATATATGATGCCCTGTGGCCATTCTAATCCGACTTTCTTACATAATGATCACTTTTTTCAAGTCACATTACTTAATGTCGTCAAATGTCAATCTTCACGTATTTTAGCCCTCTGGAAGGAGAAACTATCACTAACATAACGGCTCTTAGGTAAGTTTTTGAAATCCACTACTCTTTGTCAAAGATGTGTAAAGTTGTGTTCAAAGCAGCAAACTTGGGTATACTGATTAAAGGGATTGTTCGGGAAGCAAACTTTTTTTTAGATATAAGGCCGGATAAGGGTTGAATAAAAAAAAAACACAACATACACTTATCTTACTGGTCTCATAGAGTACCAGTTTCCCGGATGATGGGAAACTGCTGCAGTTTCTGAATGGCTGGGCAGGCCTGTGATGTTACATCCTGGAAGCAGCTGCACAGCAGGGACTGGTGTGGCATAATAACGTCTGCAGTACAGAAGCCAGGAAGAAGCCACTATATAAATCACTAGTCAGCCCACACATGGGATGGTGTGTACAAAAAGGCAATGGTGTATAAGAAGGATACAGCCATAGGCTATATCCATGTTTTCCAGGCGGCCTTAGATCTTTATCCAACTTCATCAGCCACCGCTAATCAAATGCTGCACACTCGAAGATCGCTCAACATAGTTAAGAGACTGGGTGGATTGCACTAGCAAGACAGGTTGTCAAATTTGGAGTTATTTAGTTCATAATGAAATACAAATACAAACATAAAATGATTGTACAAATATCATTCTAGTCATCTTGGCCTGTAACAATGCCTCTATATCTACAAGAAAGAAAGTTTTCCTATCATCATAGATCAGGATTCTTGACTGTAAGAGCATAGAGACTATGGAACTTTCTACCATGGGATGTTATGATGGTTGATTTATTGAACAAGTTTAAAGAGAATCTGGACCCTTGTAGATGCCCCCCCAAACCACCAGTACTATTTTGATGATCACATTAAAGTGTCACTATCGTGAACATTTTTTTTGCAGAAATCAATAGTCCAGGCGACTTTAAGAAACTTTGTAATTGGGTTTATTAGCCGAAAAATGCATTTTTATCATGAAAAAGCAGTTTGAAGCTCTCCCCCCTGTCTTCTGTGCCCCAGGCCCGCATTGTCTCTCTCCCCACCTTTATTCTTTTTCAGCACGCCCCTGGGCTGAATCTTCAGCATGCCGAAAATAAAGATCTAACCCATGGGCATGCCAAAAACGAAGAAAGAGTGGGAGAGGGGTGATGAAGGCCTAGGGCACGGATCCTCATTTACACCCCACCACGCTGCTGAGAATCAAAGTTGATTTTACACTGAATGATGGTCGAAGGAGACAGGCAGACCCCGGGACCAGCGGTCTTAATGCAATCATCAAAAGGGATCAGCAGTTTGGGGGGCATCTCCACGGGTATAGATTCACTTTAAGAAGGGCATGGTTGTTTTTCTTCTTTATTCATTAAAAACAGCTGAGAAAAGCACCCATGCTTTAGATTTTTCAATTGTCTAGAAAGATTCTTTAACCCTTTGAGGACCAGGCCCAAAATGACCCAGTGGACCGCGCAAATTTTGATCTTAGTGTTTCCGTTTTTCCCTCCTCCCCTTCTAAGACCTCTAGCACTTTCAGTTTTCTATCTACAGGCCATGTAAGGGCTTATTTGTTACAGGAATAGTTGTACTTTGTAATGGCGTCTTTCATTTTACCATGACATGTATGATGGAATTCCAAATATATTATTTATGAAGATATAAATTGGTGAAATCGCAAAAAAGAATGCAATATGGTAACGTTTGGGGGGTTCCTGTGTCTACGTAATGCACTATATGGTGAAAGCGACATGATATTATTACTCTATAGGTCAGTCCGAACAGAACCATATGCAGGTTTACGCAGATTCTCTAATGTTATAAATTTTTTTAAATGAAATCCTTTTTTTTGGCAATTAATTATAAATAAAATGGGACTATTGTGACGCTTATAACGGTTTTAGTTTTTCACCTACGGGGCTTTATGGGGTGTCATTTTTTCCGCCATGATCTCTAGTTTTTATTAATACCATATTTGTGAAGATCGGACGTTTTGATCACTTTTTATTAATTTTTTTTATATATAATGTAACATAAAATCGGTAATCCGCGCACTTTTTTCCCTCTTTTCGTGTACGCCGTTTACCGTTCGCAATGACGCTTGTTATATTTTAATAGATCGGACAATTACGCACGCTACGGTATATTATATGTTAATTTGTTTATTTATTTTTATATGTTTTATTTATATAATGGGAAAGGGGGGTGATTTCAACTTTTATTGGGGGAGGGGTTTTGGGGTAGTGTGTTAGTGTTTTTAACTTTTTTTTTTACACATTTGAAGTCCCTTTGGGGGACTTTTACATACAGTACTTTGATTTGTACACTGATTATTGCTATGCCATAGGCATAGCATTGATCAGTGTTATCGGCGATCTGCTCATTGAGCCTGCCTGTGCAGGCTCAGTGTAGCAGATCGCCGATCGGACCGCACGGAGGAAGGTGAGAGACCTCCGGCAGTCCGTTTTACCGATCGGGACCCCCGCAGTCACACTGCGGGGGTCCCGATCGGTAAGTGACAGGGGACTCCCCCTGTCACTTACACTTAAACGCCGCGGTCGCGCCGCGATCGCGGCGTTTAAGGAGTTAATGACACGCGGCAGCGCGATCGCTGCAGCGTGTCATTACCGGTGAGGTCCCGGCTGCTGATTGCAGCCGGCCCCCACCTGCTATGAAGCGCGCTCCGCTCCGGAGCGCGCTTCATAGCGGGAGAAACACCCAGGGCGTACAGTTACGCCCTAGGTCGTCTAGGGGTTAATTGAAAAAGAGTAGCATACAACTAAAACAAACATGGTTCAGACTAATTTTAAACTTGTTTAAGCAGCGCTTTGCTTCTTTATTACTGTAAATTCACTCATCTCTAATTTTTACATTCTTTTTTTATTTATTTTTTTAGTTATCATGGAAAACATGGCACTTTCTGTGTTTTTAAACTCTTTTTTTTATTTCAAAGAGTCTAAACACAGGAACAAATGGAGCCGTGACTCTCTGTACTGGACGGAATTCCTGTGATTAGTCTCTTTTTTTTTCAGCCAGCACAAGACTAAAAAGCTGCCTTCAGGAGACTGGAACTGGATACAGGTAAGTACAGCTTTGTTATAAAGCATGACAGCTATAAAAAAATAAAATAATGAATGTATATTGCAAACTTGCTTTATATCACATCTACTGTTAATTTAGATTTTAAAACTTATAACGACAGTGACACTTTAAATATTCTAAACTTCTGTCTCCTATTATGTAAAATACTGACGATTGAATAAATATTTACAAAAAACAGCAGTATCGCAGCAACAGTGAAATGCCTCTTTTCCAGACAAAGCCTCCTTCTGTATTTAAAAGTTAAGCAGTGCAATTTAGTCTAAATAAAGTAGGCTTCCTCTATAAATTGGACTATAACCGAGGTTTAATGTTGCATGGCATTTTCTGATTTCACTAAAGCAATGCATAGCATGTGTTGCAAGCGAAGGGCTGTTGAGCTGTAACTTGTGAATCCCGTCCAAAAAACACTAGCAGAGGTATCAGTCAAATGGAATGACTCATAACTTAAACAAAGAAAAAGCATTGGACAGGCAGCAGCAGACTACAGTTATTCATGGGAATAAAGAAGACTCATTTTTTTCGCTCATGGTTTGAACTGCAGATCATTAAGACAGCAGCTGCGGAGAGGAATTTTTAAAACACCGACTGTGGTTGCCTCGGAATATTTCAGGTCATCTGGGAAAAGTAAAATTGTTCTATTTTTCAAATGGTAGATCTGAGCTGGAAAGAGTCCATTCATCAGGCCTAGCTGAAGAGTATTATAAACATGTAAATGGATGAGAAGAGAAGAAGAGAGAGCCTCCACCCAGGGACGCACCCAGGAATTTTACTTTAGCAAGGGGTGCTCTGGGGGTGGCAGCATAGTTTACTTGCCCCTGCTCAGACCTCATGTGTTTTAGCACAACTTTAGACACCTTCTAAGGCGAGCAATTTTTGCTAAAAAAAAAATTCTACCCATCTGTCAAGATACTGCAGGTAGGGTAGGGTCAGGGAAGGGACGGGGTAGACACAGAGAGTGAACCCTGAACTTGTCCCCACCTTCTTGCCTTTGACAGCCCTAGATGACTGTGGGCAAAGGGGCAACTGTAACTAACAAGACAATCTAACGTATAAGGGGTAGTCAACAGGCTGGGGTCAAACGAGCAGCAAAGCACCAACACAGAATCCCAGAGAATAGTCAGATAAACAAGACCTGAGGTCAGTAAGGTCAAATAAAGTAGATACAGTATGATACAGAATATATCATGCTAGTAATACTAGTCTAATAGCTAGCAAGGATTATGGGAACTAGGGGATATATATATATATATATATATATATATATATATATATATATATATATATATAATTTGGTCCAGAATGTGATTGGACTGGCCCCCTGATCCTCACAAGGCACACATGCTGACAAGAAACTAGACTGGCAGGGAGAGCTGTCATTCTCAATGCTGCAGCACAATTGCAAGATTCAAAACTCCCGCCGGGGGATATGGACCCGCTGCGCCCTGTGTTGCCAGGAACACCATTGAATCTCTGTAACACCACCCGGCTGGGAGCTCAGCGCAAAAGATCCAGAGCGCTCTCCTGCAGTCCGGGGCCACGATCTAGGACGAAAAGGAGGACGTTGCTAGAGTGCTGAAAGGTAATACCGTCTAAAGATTGTAATATGTTTCTAAAACGTCTAAGAAAATTTAAAACAGCCCTGCAGTATAAACTTACATGTTGTTTATGAAAAGAACACAGTAAAATAGAAAAACAAGGCTGACTGGTCAAAGAGTGCCCCTATAAAGACAAACAGCACCTGCATAGTATCTCACTTTGTTTGAGATCTAAAGGCATAGGGGGAGATTTATCAAACATGGTGTAAAGTGAAACTGCCTCAGTTGTCCCTAGCAACCAATCAGATTCCACCTTTCATTCCACACAGACTCTTTGGAAAATGAAAGGTGGAATCTGATTGGTTGCTAGGGGCAACTGAGCCAGATTCACTTTACACCATGTTTGATGAATTTCCCCCATAGTTTGTCCACAAGCTGCTAAGTTATCCCCTATCCTGTCAGCTGAGAATATTTTTAACCTTCAGATAAACCGTTTAAGAAAAACATGGAAAACAGAAGAAAATTTTACCAGTGATATATTTACAAACTGAAGTAAGGGGTCCAAAAAAAGTGCTCTCAGCCTCACTGACAGAAATAATATGGGAGACATAGGAGACATTTAAAGTGACTCTGTACCCACAATCTGACCCCCCCCCCAAACCGATTGTACCTTCGGATAGCTGTCAGACCGCTTAGCCAATCACTGTCCGGGACCGCCGCGGCCAGTGATTGGCTGAGCAGTCTGACAGCTCAGTCAGGCCGCACCGAAGCTGATGCTGCCAGGTAATGTATGCTGCTTCTCAAATCGTCGGTCACCCGCTACGCACCGCTATTCCACCGTAGCGATGCACGGTGAGGGACCAATGATTTTAGGTTTGGCCCTAAATAAACGATCATTGGCTGATCGTTTCCTCTATTCCACCGAGCGAAAAACGTCCGAATCGGGCCAATTCAGCCGATTACCGCTCCCGTGGAATAGCCCTCTAAGAAAAAGTCATGAGCTGACTTACTGTAACAAGGACACTTGAAAGACCTGAAATTACATAGGAAGGTATATAAGGCTCACATCTCTAAAGGGAAAAACTGATAAAACCTAAAGTTTTAAAAATAATTTATATAGGGCAAACCTATTCTGAAGCCCTGTACAGTGTCATTGTTCACTGCAACGTCTACTAGCTACTAAATAACATTGGTCCTATGTCCTGTCCGGAATTGAGGACAGGACAACTGATGTGTGAATGTGGCCGTCTACACACGTTCTGTAGTTTTGTCCTTAACTGCATGTCCGCAATTAGGGACAAATTTAGGGCCCACTGATTTCAATTAGGCACATTGGGGGAGATTTATCAAACATGGTGTAAAGTAGAACTGTGTTAGTTGCCCCTAGCAACCAATCGGATTCCACCTTTCATTTTCCAAAGAGTCCGTGAGGAATGAAAGGTGGAATCTGATTGGTTGCTAGGGGTAACTGAGCCAGTTTCACTTTACACCATGTTTGATAAATCTCCCCCATTGTCCGTAGTTTTACGTATCTGTAATCCATAAACATTACTGCCAAGCTGCGCTAGTATGTACCGTAATTGCAGCACAGATTGTCCCATAGAATTCTATGGGAGCGCTTGTAATTTTTTGCGGAACCATAATTTCTACAGAGGACACGTCCGTAACGTCTGCAAATCAGTAAAAAATAACTTTTAACTATCACCTTCCCCTTCTTTGCCGATCCGCAAAAAAGGACACTTTATAGTGCGGACTGTAACTGCGGCACAGACACACCTACAGAAGTCTATGGGATCCCGATTTTGTGCAGAAATTACCTCCGCACCATCCTTAAAAAATACGGGTCAGCAATTGTAGCTAGTTTAATCATTTTGACCACAAGTACTTTCCACTTTTACGGATCTGCCAAAAATATGGATGATACGGACAATACTAAGGATGCACTAAGTGCTAAACTTTGCGCATTGCAGAAAGAAAATTGTGGACTCAAAATATGGTAAGCAAAAAAAATACTGCCGTGTGAATGAGGCCTAAGGGATAACTGCTGAAATGCATCAGACATCTGTGTCATGCTGTCACATGGTTCTAGAAGAGGTGATCATGCTAAACATTCTCTTTCTACGGTTTGCTGTTTACGTTGACACTCCCAGCGGGTCTGTGTATATCTCCAATTACGGTACATGCATAGTGGTAAGCTGATCGGCTGCTTGGAACTATTCTGCATCCACAGCCATACATGAAAAAAATTTTTGTCTAGAAACACCTTTAAATAATACGCTGTTGTTTAATGGTGAGATGTCTAATTATTATGTTTTCTAATGCTATCATAAGATAAGTAGATTTAAAGGGGGATTTCAGTGAAAAAAAATGTTCTTTTAAATCAATTAGTGTCAGAAAGTTATATAGATTAGCAATTTAATTCTATTTAAAAATCTTCAGTCTTCCAGTACTTATCAGTTGCTGTATGTCCTGTAAGAAGTGCGGTTTCCTTTCCAGTCTGACACAGTGCTCTCTGCTGCACCCTCTGTCCGTGACAGGAACTGTCCAGAGCAGGAGCAAATCCTCTCCTGCTCTGGACATTTCCTGAGATGGACAGAGGTGGCAGCAGAGAGCGCTGTGTCAGACTGGAAAGAATACACCACTTCCTTCAGGACATACAGCAGCTGATAAATACTGGAAGATGAGATTTTTCAATAGAAGTACATTACAACTCTATATAACCTTCTGACACCAGTTGATAAGAAAGAAAGAAAAAATTCTCTGAAGTATCCCTTTAAACATATACTTTTCCTTCTAATACAGACCAGCTATTTATTTTCAGCTACATTGTGTTTCTACTGCTGTTCCACTACTTTTTATTTTTACATTTCTGCTTAGTGTAGTAAAATGATAGTGTGAAGTAAATGTCTAAAGCGGTAGAAAGTAAGTAATGCAATGTGGATGTAGGATAATGTGATGGTTGCTCTGCTGTAGACTGCGCGCACCATGTAATTGTACATTTTCACGGCATGTAAATGAAAATGACATACTCTGGTAAGTTACGGCTACTCCCTAAAAATTAGAGCCTATAAAGCAATGTGGTGAGGAACAAATTCAAATTAGAAAGCAAAGCCGCTAATTTTCTCAGAGGCCAAACAGCAGGACGTATTTAGTAGCCGGGTGTACGGTATTTTACTTCACTGCAAACTCCTACTTAAGGAGAAAGTGTGAATCATAAATGTAAATGTTTAGCTTTCAGTCATCTCTGGTTAAGGATAATAGTAATATAAAACGAAAAAGAATAAAGACTTAAATAAGACACCACAAGGCCTCTAATTACATATAAGGCTCTGTTCACACCACTGAGTGCATGATGCTACTGCACAGAGTACATATACTGCTGATGGACAAAGAGGGTAGGCCATATACTATATATACTATACTATAACAATATACTGGAAAAGTAAAGTATATGTTTGTTGTTTTTTATGTATCCCCCCCCTCCCCCCCCAGAACATATGTTACATCGAGCATAGTCTGTGAGAAAGTGAGGAATTTTACTGATACATGCTGTGTTTACTTATATATACTCATGCCTGTATTTAAGGGGTACTCCAGTGGAAAAAAATTTTTTTAAATCAACTGGTGGCAAAAAGTAATATGGATTTGTAAATTACTTCTATAAAAAAAAATCTCAAGTCCTCCAGTACTTATTAGCTGCTGTATGTCCTGCAGGAAGTGGTGTATTCTTTCCTGTCAGATAAAGTAAACTCTGCTGCCACCTCTGACTAAGGGTATATGCACACAGAGTAAATCTTGCGGAAAACTCTGCTCACTCCCCCGCACTCCCACTTGAAGTTCCGCCTGTCACATAGGCTCCATTATATGCTCGGGCGGATTCCATCGTCAGCCCAAAGAAATTACATGTCAATTCTTTGGGCGGACAGCGGAATCCACCCCACCATAGAATGGAGAGGAGAGAGGGAAGCGGGAGCGTGTGGGGACGTTTTCTACAAGAATTGCATGCATATACCCTAAAGCAGTAGAGGGTTTTCTATGTGCATTTGCTACTGCCCTGGGCAGTTCCTGTCATGGACAGAGGTTGCAGCAGAGGGCAATGTGTCAGACTAGAAAGAATACACCACTTCCTGCAGTGCATACAGCAGCTGATAAGTACTGGAAGACTTGAGATTTTTAAATAGAAGTAATTTACAAATCTGTATAACATTCTGACACCAGTTGATTTGAAAACATTTTTTTCCCCACCAGATTACCCCTTTAAGGAGTTTTGCTAGAGTTTCCATTAGCCTGTCTGGTATTGTTGACATCAAAGTCTGTACCATTATTTTTTTTGTCAAGAATGACAGACCCCTTTAAAGGGATATTCACAGAACCAAAACTTTTCACCTGTGACTCTTCAGCAGTCCCGTAGAGAGAAGTATTGAGCCTGTTGGATTTCAATTGCCCAATCCTTTTGTTCTCAGATAGATAGGCCACCACCAGAGGAGTCTGTCAGTGACCCTCCCTTTCCCCTTCTATTCTAAATACATGAATGCTTGCTTACCTATAGGTAACCCCACTATAATGGAGTATTCACAGTACGCGTAGTGGCATCTTTTATCCAGGCTTAGAAATCTTCATTATTGGGCCACACATCTCGCCATGTAACTACTGAATGTGCTGCCACAAAGATGGAAGTAAAAGGCTGAATAAATGATCCAGTGATTCGTAAAAAGGTTGTTCAATGCCAATTATTGGACTGACTAATGGCTCCTCTCAATGAGCACCGATTGAATTGTACATAGTTTATTGGCATCCTATTAGACAGCCATATAAACCCCAACTTGTAATAAATCTTACCATAAAAGTAATATAGTAACTGAGTAACACAAGTGTGTTGTCCTACCATGTGTGTTACGTATATATATACACACCCATAGAAAAAGTCTGTACTTATTGTACTGTTGTGGTGATGAAAAGTAATGCCAAGGTTCACCACTAGATGTCCCTATATTGTATTATGTATGTATATGGAAGTTACACAGCTGAAGGATTGTAAAGGGTTACTGTTCTCTATGTGTCACCTGAATCTGTAGACCAGGACCAGTAGGAGTCTAGTTGTCTTCTTTCCTATCACCTCTCTTCTCTCTTCTTTGTTGCACCCTTCACCCACTCACAGCGCATCTTACACGCTGGGGAGGAAGTAAGTCACATGGGTGGAGGAGGAGCATAGAGTTTTTCATTCCGGATATTGTGGAGGAAGGACACAAGTCAGATAGCTCTCCACAGTGGTCCTATCTGGGCCCCGGCCCTCTGCATGGTCCCCATACTTCAAGTCAGTCTTAGTCAGTGCCCCGCATGGGAAGGAGTGTACCTCTCACAACATTACTGCTAGTGATGTTACCAAGCATTATGCAGTCTTAAAGCCTCTTAGGAGAGGACCAGCCAGAGACGCAGTGTCCCAGAACAGGCCCTTTGGTCTGCTGTTCTATCCTCACACTTTTATTATAACCAGTCCTGTTCTGGAAAGCTATGGTCCACTGCAAACTGTGTGTATTGTGTCACCCCTCTCAGTGTTCAGGTCTGCTATTTCATTCATTTCTTGTATGCATATTCAGGTATCAGTGCCTAAGGGTATTATGTCGCCCCCCCAGTGTTCAAGTATGGTACTTCTCATGTATATTTCACTGTATATGCCTAATGGTGTGATGATGCAATGGCTGGATGTCACGTGACTGCCCCTGCTTCCATGGTAACTCCAATGGCCATCGATCTTTGGCTGGGGAATACTATGAGACTTCCTCTCTGCCTCAGTCTTGTCCTCCACCATCAGGGGGACAGGTTCTGTGTGTGTTCTCTCTCCCCTGTCAGGAGAGAGATACGTGTGTTCTGCTGCTCCAGTTCCACAAGAAGTATTGCTGGCTGTGTGCTATTCTCAAGTCCTCAAGATTCTCATCTATTCTCCAGATCTGGGTGCCGTTCTTCAGTCATTCCTCTCATCATCTTCTCTAATCATCAACAGCAAGTATTCATCTCAGTTTTATTCCACCCAGCATCTTATCCTCAGTATCTCTACTACTCCCATCATTCAGCACGCTATCAGCACAGTCTATTGCAGCATCACCCATTACTCTGCCTTATCCAAGTCTGCCTTATACCCGGTTGCATCTGGAGAGACTCTTGCTACTAGTTACCACCGTTACAATAAATATACAACTACTGTTGTTTCTAAACCTTGGCATTGGTGTAATTATTGGTGCCCTGACTAAGGACAACAAAGAATCGCATGCCCAGCCTCCACATGGTCAGGAGCCCGGTTCTCAGCTCTGATCCCTCGTGCCAAAATCGTGACAATCCTCTGCTCAGCAGCTGCCCCGGTTCCTGCCAGTGACTACACCTATCAGCGGAGTGGCCCCTAGGGGCCAGGGCATCGCATTTTTGGCGTCACGAACAGGATACAGATCACATTGTGTGCCCCCAAAAGTGTGCCGCAACCCCAAAAACTGTACTATAACACCCAGAAAGACTTTGCCCGTGCTGCGGTCCAGGAAGGGGTTAACCAGTGTATTGGTGGATTTCCCACCAATACAATGCTCAAGCCCCGCCTCCTGGCCTTACTGTGTTGCAGCCTCCGTTGCCGGTAGGAAGAAGATTATTGTCGCACCACCAGAAGTCCCCGAGCCCGACTTCCGCCATCACCGCAACCCCAGCCATCCGCATAGCTGCGCCCACCGGATCCACTGTGGTCTCCCTCTCATTAGCGCGGCTCACTGGCCCACCTACGCCCGCTGCGCTCCTGTCCTCCGGATTTAGCCTGCAGCCCCGGCGCTTCAGCAGCAAGTATATCTCTTAAAGGAGCAGTACCCTGGATTCTACCACCATGTCCACGGCTCACAGTAGTGACTCTGATGGCTCGGGCAGCCCGCCCGCATCGTCTGCTAATCTCCTTGCCCCCGCAGCAAGGCCCCCTGCTGCTGTCCCTGCACCCATAGTTACTGCCGCAGTACCATTCTTTATTGGGTCTTCCAACCTCCCCAGCTATCAAGGGGAACCCCACACTCTAGCTGCTTTCAGAGAAAAGATCTCACGTACTCTCGAAATTGTCTCACTCTCTCCACTCAACAGGTGCAGCTGCTGCTGGGGCAACTGGAAGGCCCCGCCGCTGAAGAGGTACGGTCATGGCCGGATACTGAAAAATCTGACGTCCAGCAGATCCTGGCCCGCCGGAGCAGGGAATTTGAGGTACAGTCACCCACGGAGGTCCGCCTCCAGTTCTACGACCAACGCCAGAAGCCAGGTGAGACTCTAAGAGACTATGCACTGGCCCTCCAATCTGCCTAAAGGGCCCTAAGACAAGTCGATACTATAGACCCCTCAGCCGCCGAAGGCATAATTACTGATCACTTTATAGAGGGAGTGGACTCCAGGCTCATCCAGAGTCAGCTACACATGCTAGCCGCCCAAAATCCTACCATGTCCTTCCTGGACTTCAAGACCTTGGCCCTACGGGTGTTTGGAATCAACACTCCCTGTGCTGGCTGTATTGCGGACCCAACTCCCGTAGATCTGGTGGGGACTACCAACGTACCTCCAGTCTCACCTGTGGCTACACCTGTTCCCGCTATTCAAGCCTCACAACAGCCTACATTTGCTAACTCTCCAGTTACCCATGACCTCCTTACCCAGGTGGTTGACTTCCTCTGCCAAGCTATAAGGGGACTGCAAGGGGCCTCCTCTACATCCCTGTCTTGTCCCAACACAGTAGTTGTTGCACATAGTCAACCTTCACATTTACATTTGTTCATACATACTGCACCTTGGATACCTTTTCGTGTGTTTGGCCTACGGAATACTTGTGTCGTATGATTGAGTGGCGTGTGTGAGGGTACCCAAATGTTTGCTCTTGTTATTTTCTTCTTTCTCTTCCAGGTGTTCAAGTCACTTCACACAGACACCCAAGGCAGTACACAGGTCTTCATGTTCTTTTTCCAGTAGGGTAACGTATTTCATTGGAAACCTACTGTCTAAACTGTCTGGAATTTTGAGGGTCGCCCGCCAGCAGTTAAGTAGTCCTGACTTCCATGTCAGATGGTTCACGCACTAACTACCTGTAACCAGAGTACGTTAGGCACCCCTAGGTGAAGTCCTGCCACTAGGGTTTTTATTTCTCTTCTCTCACCTGTGCCTTGAGCGTGGGAAACACACACCTACATACTCACTCTCACTCACATACCTTCCTCTCGTCTTGTTGTCTTGGTCCTTTATGTTTCATTTATCCACATCTACCTCAACTTGTGGTTCGCCGAGGTCGGCTCATTTCTAGTAGGGAGGTATGCAGTGTCCCAGAACAGGCCCTTTGGTCTGCTGTTCTATCCTCACACTTTTATTATAACCAGTCCTGTTCTGGAAAGCTATGGTCCACTGCAAACTGTGTGTATTGTGTCACCCCTCTCAGTGTTCAGGTCTGCTATTCCATTCATTTCTTGTATGCATATTCAGGTATCAGTGCCTAAGGGTATTATGTCGCCCCCCAGTGTTAAAGTATGGTACTTCTCATGTATATTTCACTGTATATGCCTAATGGTGTGATGATGCAATGGCTGGATGTCACGTGACTGCCCCTGCTTCCATGGTAACTCCAATGGCCATCGATCTTTGGCTGGGGAATACCATGTGACTTCCTCTCTGCCTCAGTCTTGTCCTCCACCATCAGGGGGACAGGTTCTGTGTGTGTTCTCTCTCCCCTGTCAGGAGAGAGATACGTGTGCTCTGCTGCTCCAGTTCCACAAGAAGTATTTCTGGCTGTGTGTTATTCTCAAGTCCTCAAGATTCTCATCTATTCTCCAGATCTGGGTGCCGTTCTTCAGTCATTCCTCTCATCATCTTCTCTAATCATCAACAGCAAGTATTCATCTCAGTTTCATTCCACCCAGCATCTTATCCTCAGTATCTCTACTACTCCCATCATTCAGCACGCTATCAGCACAGCCTATTGCAGCATCACCCATTACTCTGCCTTATCCAAGTCTGCCTTATACCCGGTTACCACCGTTACAATAAATATACAACTACCGTTGTTTCTGAACCTTGGCATTGGTGTAATTATTGGTGCCCTGACTAAGGACAACGAAGAATCGCATGCCCAGCCTCCACATGGTCAGGAGCCCGGTTCTCAGCTCTGATCCCTCGTGCCAAAACCGTGACAATCCTCTGCTCAGCAGCTGCCCCGGTTCCTGCCAGTAACTACACCTATCAGCGGAGTGGCCTCTAGGGGCCAGGGCATCGCACAATCTCAGCCCATGCCGTGGACAAGGAGAAGTAACAGAGCAGGACAGTATCCACAAAAGCCAAAGAGCTAGGAACTGATCCTGACAGAGCAAAGTTGCAGTAAGCCTAGGAACTCTGTCTCGCAGCGTTGGTGTCAGCAGGGGACCCTCAGCATTCCGCTCATTCCAGGTAACAAGGTCTGGGGCCTGTGTCACCCATTAGGAAAGTTAAGCCGAGGCTAGTGGGTATAAGGTGGTGTGAAGACTAAAACTTAAGGTCAATACACGGGCACAGCTGTTTTTATTCTTCTTCTTCTAAAGTATTCTACCTCATTCTCCAACATCCCGGCAGAGCACAGTACTACATGGGTTGAGACTCTCACAGCATCCTCCTCTCTGCTACTCAGTTTCTCGTATCACTCAGCACAACTCAACCAACACGACTATATCCTACACTGCACTTCAACTACAGATCAGGTTGTTCTATTGTCATGTATTTATTGGGAACTTTGGCAAGTGTGTTTCAAGTGCTTTATCCAGAGAAACCTCATATTTTTGACTCTGTATTACCTGCTGCACATTTACAAATAGTAAACCGGCTGTCAGCAGAAACAAACACGACCAGACAGTGGTCCCTAATCTGAATCCACCCACTGTCCCTGCCTAATTGCCTCAGTCGACCCTAGGCGGTCGCGGACAACCACAAAGACGTTCCCTGTACTGAATACGTGGGACACAAAACACGACTGACGGACAAAACACAATAGAGAGTAGTGAACAAAGCCAGGTCAAACCACACGGGCAACGCAGTACAGAATCGGCAAGCAAAGAATAGTCACAGGTCAGGCGGAGGGTCAAGAACACGAGAAAACAGGCAGAAGGGAATTAGGACAGGGAACGCTGGGAAGGAGCAGGGGAGCTGGGACTAGTAGAACTAATAGCCAGCGATAACCTGCTGGCAATACTGAAACTTTATACTGGACCAGGAGCCCGGACCAGAGGCTGATTGGTCCGGCCTCCTGAGTCCAGTCTCACTGCAGCTGGTGCACTGCAGGCTGAGTGGCCGGGCGACCTGTCACTCAGCCTGAGTGCAAAACACAGCAGCTGCGTGCCGGCCGGCCGGCTGACAGTCACGTGACACCACGGCGTCCCCGGTTGCTAGGGACGCCGTCGGGTCTCCGTGACGTCACTCGGCTCCGGCGGGCGGAGCAACGGCGCGCTCCCGAGCCGACCGCCGGAGCCGAGCTGGAAGGAGACGCCGCTGGAGCCGGGCAAGGTAAGTTCCTGACACCGGCTTAACTATACTCAAAAGACTATTATTACTCACAGCCATCGACACATCACACAAACTGCAGCCTTGGGACACTTCCCCTTCCTGTGGGTGGCAGGTCCTATTATCCGGGAGGGTCACTATACCACTTTGACCATCCGTGAACATATTATCCCAAGGGACCCGGTAGCAACCCAGCAGGACACTGACAACAGGGGAAATGGGACAACCGGCCTTCCAAACTAAAAGCAGGCATGCCATCACACCTGTGCGCCGTCCAGGCACTGGTGTCACGAGACAACACTACAAGGTCCAGCTGTGTCTCGGCCATCCACCACCGGAGTGGTGTCCCACCTTAACATCTGGCAAGTGACCGGCCGCTCCTCCGATATAACATCATCCCGGGGGTACACCACACAAGCACCAGACATATATATATATATAAAAAAGTTTAAAGGACAGGAGAAGCCAAAACTAAAAATCTGTAAAATTCTCCCATGATAAAATGATCACCGATCTCAGGGAGACCAGCTAAATAACACAGTGAAAACTTAGGTGCATTGCCTCCTGGGAAATACAAGTATGCAAAAAGAGTCCAAGGAGCCTCCTTTAAGAGTCTCAAAACATGGGACTAGCCAGATATCCAGCCTGGTATCCATCCACAGACAGCTGTCTTAGGGTGTGGCCCCTCATCTAAAGTTCTGACACTCAATGGCTAGCAAATAATTATGATGCAGAATAATATATTAAAGGAGAAGTCCGGCCGGGAAGTAAACTATCATTAGGGGCAGGGGGTGGCGGTGGGGGGGGGAATAAAAAAACATGTCATAGTCACTTGTTCCGATGCCTGAGCAGAGCCGATTCCCGCACCTGGACCCCACCGTCTGTCTTCTGAGCTCCTCGCTGGCTATGCCACAACCTGGCTGATAGATGCCCTTCTCACCCAGTCAGTAAGATGTGATTATAATTGGTTGTTTGCACAGAGATATGTCAAAAGTTTTGATTGGTCTGGTTATAAGTGCTCAGACCCGTACTGATAGGGAGATAGAGCCGGGAGAAGACGCACTGCAGCGCGTCCTCTCCCAGCTTTGAGTCATGTGATCAGTAGGACTTATAATGGAGCTCTATGGAGCCCGGCTGATCATGTGGCACAGAGCCGGGAAAGGAAGTGCTTCAGAGCGTCTTCTCCTAGCTCTATCTCTCTATCAGTACAGGTCTGAACACTCAGACCCAGACCAATCAAAACTTTTGACTTCTCTATGACATGTCAAAAGTTTTGTGGTAACACTTTAATTTACTCAATTCAATAAAAGTTTCTGTAATGAACTGTCGGTGGAAGAAATAAATAATTCCCATAATGATGGAACGGTAAGTGTTCTGTATGATATTTCGGCCTGTTGAGTGTGCCCTGTATCATTCCAGGACTGGACAGTCATCAGTGTGTTCCCACAAAGAATTTTATTACTTTATATTGTTTAATACATTTTGGACAGAAGTTATCTAAGAACAGAAATGCCGTCAGTGGAATATCATCATCAGACATTAGTTTTTTCGAACTTGAGTGGAGAATTGAAATGGCTTTTTATTAAGTTCATATTACTATGATTTACTTTGCAATCATTTCTATTTTAGATTAGTTTTTGCTGCATACATTCCTGTTCAGTCTCACATTTGTCAAACGGCTGTGACGATATGCAGAGCAGTTAACATATACTTCATCTGATATAGCTCCGCAGATGGGCTTACATCGTTGCCAAAGACTATCAACAGCACAACATTGAATTTTTTAAAAAATAAATACAGATTTTATAGGCAATGCATTTTATCAGCGGACAGTTTAAAAGAAAAAATGATTAAAATATTTCATCCAAAGTTTAGTTTTAAGGGACTAAGGGTTAATTATAACATTTATAGATTTCCTGGATTTTTTTTTATTTTAATTTTTTTTTTAACAGTTTATTACCCTCCATTAAGAGAAGGTGGAAAGAAGTGGATAGCAGTCATGGAAGAGGAGGGGAATGGCCCGATGTCAGTTTCCAGCTGACTGGTGAATCAGTTGGTGTACTCCGCAGCAGTAGGCCCCTGAGCAGCTCGGTCTTGGCTCTTTGGGGCTTGGTCGAGCAGTTATAACGGTGATTTTACAAGTCCGAGATGGTGCTAGGGGAAATATAGTGGGAGAAACTACCTACAGGGGGCACCAATATACTGAAGTAAACTACAGACTGGGGGTACCTATTCATTTTCGAAACTACCTACTGTAAGCACCTATATACTGTGGCAAACTATCTAATTGGGCACCTATATTATGGGGGATACTACTTACTGGAGGCCTTTATACAAGGGAAACTACCCACTGGGGGCACCCGTCTAATTAGTGGGGACATCTACCATAGCTAGAAGAAATCATTGTGACAGCCTAGGCCAGATGGAGGATGACTCCAATCAGAGAAAATGTTTCTGTAAATAACTAGTTGTAATTTCAGTGTAATTACCCCACGCATATTGTGGTAACAGCATGGGAGTAATGTTGGTATGTGTAGGTTTTTATTCAATAACAGTATAGTGGTAACATTCAATTATTAAGCGGTGGTAATATGACCCAGTTTCATCCTGGATTCAGCTGTTTTTGTGTCCAAAACTCTCTTGTGAACAACAAGCTTTTAGAAGTACAACTCTAGCAATGCCCTAAACTTCTTAAAGCGACTCTGTACCCACAATCTGACCCCCCAAACCGCTTGTACCTCCAGATAGCTGCTTTTAATCCAAGATCTGTCCTGGGGTCCGTTTGGCAGGTGATGCAGTTATTGTCCTAAAAAACAACTTTTAAACTGAAGCCCCGTGCCCAACAGCCGTGACTTAGATTGTGTATGCATTAGGCTGGCACAACCTCTCTGTCCCGCCTCCCCACTCTCCTCATCATTAGGAATGCTCCGGGCAGATTGTCTCCTATTCCTCAGCTTCCTCAGCACATGGGCTGCATCGTTAAGGCACCTGTGCAATGTTCAGACAGGAGAAAATGTTCCAGTGGCATTCCTAATGATGAAGAGGGTGGGGAGGAGGGACAGAGGGGTGGTGCAAGCCTAATGCATACACAATCTAAGCCCCGGCCGTTGGGCACGAAGCTGCAAGTTTTAAAGTATTTTTTTTAGGACAATAACTGCATCACCTGCCGAACAGACCCCAGGACAGATCTTGGATTAAAAGCAGCTATCTGAAGGTACAAGCGGTTTGGGGGGGGGGTCAGATTGTGGGTACAGAGTCGCTTTAAGCTCTCACTGTATGCTGGGGGGGCTTAGTTTCTGAGAGAAGCATCCTTCATAAATGGCGATAACATAAAAAGGTAAAGTGATGGTTGTGCAGAGGCTCCTAGGAGCTGGTATCTATGGCTGGATGGTTGTCCTAGTAGCTGGTATCTATGGCTGGATGGTTGTCCTAGTAGCTGGTATCTATGGCTGGATGGTTGTCCTAGTAGCTGGTATCTATGGCTGGATGGTTGTCCTAGTAGCTGGTATCTATGGCTGGATGGTTGTCCTAGTAGCTGGTATCTATGGCTGGATGGTTGTCCTAGTAGCTGGTATCTATGGCTGGATGGTTGTCCTAGTAGCTGGTATCTATGGCTGGATGGTTGTCCTAGTAGCTGGTATCTATGGCTGGATGGTTGTCCTAGTAGCTGGTATCTATGGCTGGATGGTTGTCCTAGTAGCTGGTATCTATGGCTCAAACCATCAAATCTGATGGTCCATTAATAAATCTCTTGACAGTGCTAGTTGTTGGCAAAGGAGTTATCTGTTTATTTATACTACAAATCCCAGCATATCCTAAGTGCTGCAGCTGTTGTAGTTGGAGGGTCATAGATTGTATATTAAAAGATGAGAATACATAGTTCTGTGGAAGCTCAATGCCATCACTTCTCCTGGTGACACCTTGGGGGACATGTATGAAATCTGCACCACTGACGTACGCCAGGGAAAAGACACAGATTCGCCCCTTCTCCCTGACGTACGCCTGCCTGCCGTTGGTGAGGAGGAGGCCTGGCCTCCAACACCCACCTGATTTATCATGATTTACGTCTGCTCGCAGGAGTCAAACATGATGCAAATCTACAGTACACCTGCTGGAAGTTGCAGTCTACTCAAAACTATCTGAAGTGTGGATGCTTATTAAAATAGCAAACCAGATCACCCCCCAGCAACGACTAGTTTTGCCTTACCAGAGGTACCATCTGGATGTAGCTCCCATAGGTACACAGCACCCAGCAGCCAAATGACCTTCCCAGTTCCCAACCAGCTCCAGTTAAAGAAGAAGTCTGGTGAATATTTTTATGAAAGTAATGTATTGCCCCCCGAAAGTTATACAAATCCCCAATATACACTTATTACGGGAAATGCTTATAAAGTGCTTTTTTCCCTGCACTTGCTACTGCATCATGGCTTCACTTCCTGGATAACATGGTGATGTCACTTCCTGGATAACATGGTGATGTCACTTCCTGGATAACATGGTGATGTCCAACCCGACTCCCAGAGCTGTGCGGGCTGTGGCTGCTGCAGAGGATAATGGCAGGGGGACACTGAGGGACACAGGGCACTGGAGGGACACTGAGCATCCCCCTGCCATCATCCTCTCCAGCAGCCACAGCCCGCACAGCTCTGGGAGTCGGGTCGTGACATCAACATTTTATCCAGAAAGTGACATCACCATGTTATCCCGGAAGTGACATCACCATGTTATCCGGGAAGTGACATCACCATTTTATCCGGGAAGTGACATCACCATGTTATCCAGGAAGTGAAGCCTTGATGCAGTAGTAAGTGCAGGGAAAAAGCACTTTATAAGCATTTCCCATAATAAGTGTATATTGGGGATTTATATAACTTTTAGAGGGCAATACAATACTTTAATACAAATTTTCGCCGGACTCCTCCTTTAAAGACGCCAACCCAGGGGAGGTGCACTGTAGCCCAGGCCCACCAAGTGATTCCCTGATTGCCCAATGAGCCAGTCTGAGCCTGGTCAAGGTGTGTCAGTATTATTTATCACTTGTATGGTGTTATTATTTGTAATATTGTCTTTTGCATACTGTTTTTTATGCAGTAAAAATATTTAGACACTATGCAGTGATAATATTTGGCCATAGTGTGATGATATTATTCAGCTTTTATATAATGTTGGTTTCAGTACAGCAGGATTTCTTAATATTCAGCTTAGACCATGCATTTTTACAGGTTGGGTGACCCCTTTTAACTAGGAAAGTATTTCTAATGGTCACAACTGGAGTCGTGGATCCGCTGTACCACCGCTAGCAATGGCGTAAGCCATACCAGGGAGCGGAGTCTAAGGGGCCGCTGATCTTCACCAGCACCCACCGCTAGGTAGGATGGGCTTGCAGGGGCAGGAGAAACCCCAGGTTGCTACCCCTGGCTTGGGTTGCTAGTGGCGGCGGGCGAGGTGCAGCTTGAGACACATAGGCAGACAGGCTGGGGCACAGTAGGACTCACTTCTGGTACTGAAACAACAGCAGGACTCACAGCTGGAACCACAGGCAGGGATCACAGGAGAGCTGGGACCACACGCTATAGGAAGCATGCAGAGGCTCCAACACTAGGGGCAGGGCAGGAATTTATAGAGGAGTGTTTTTGCACAAAGACCAATTATGGGCACACTGTCCTTTAAATTGTGTGCGCCCTAAGAGTCGAGGACGTGCGTGCTGGCCAAGGGAGCAGATGACTAGAGCAGGACATGTATGGCATCGGGGAGGGGGGGTGAAGAGATGGCGGTGCTGGGCCCCTGCTATTGGGCCGAGCAGCGCAGCGGGAAAATGACATGTCAATTTTCTGCGTCCGTTCTTCATTGAACAGCGGCCGCAGAAAACCCTGCCAATACACACTATGGAGCATGTGGCTAAAGATCATCTGGCCGTTACTGCAGTACCGGTCGGCGGGGATGATCTTTTCTGAGACCGGCCGTTCCGTTTCCCTTAAGGGAAAAAAATGTGTTACAAATCAACTGATCTCAGAAAATTATACAGGTTTGTAAATTATGTGTATTAAAAAAAACATATGCCTTCCAGAACTTATCAGCTGTTGCATGTCCTGCAAGAAGTGGTGTTTTATTTTCAGTCAGACACAGAGCTCTCTGCTGCCACCTCTGTCCATGTCAGAAACTGTCCTGAATAGCAGAGGCTTTCAACTGGGATTTACTACTACTCTGGACAGTTCCTGTCACGGACAGCAGAAAGCACTGTGTCAGACTGGAAAGAAAACTCCACTTCCTTCAGCGCATACAGCACTGGTTGGCTTCAGTTTTTAAATAGAAGTAATTTACAAATCTGTATAACTTTCTGACACCACTTAATTTAAAAACACTTTTTTTTTTCCCTTCTGGAGTGTTATTTACCCTCTCACCCACCCATAAAATAATCAGAAGAAAGGGGGATATAGAAATAAGGTGACCCTTTGTGAAGTGGTGATGGATCAGCTCATGATCACCAATCCACCATTGTGCATCTAATGCTTTGGGCCTGGAGAGGTCATAGGTCATACTTAGGATAGGTCATCAATATTAGATTATGAAAGCTGGCTCCAGGCAGTTGTTTGAAGACGCTCAAGTGAACAGGAGAGCAATGCAAGAAGCCCATTCAGTAGCTTATGAGGGTGGTTGCTGAGAGTCCCCCCCCCCATCCCCACAACCCACCATTGATCTAATATTGATGGCCTTAACTCATTTATTCTTAGGTAGCGAGGTCGGTCGGGCAGCGTCATATGTTGTCTTTGTGAACCCTTAGCCATTGTGACTACATTTTGCCAAGTGCATGATTTTATACTTATTTACAGTCAACCCTAGTTTTCAAAATAAACTCCATTGCCGTCCTTTGCCTAAATCCCCAACCGCTATATTATACCGCCTGAATGTCTGCTGTGCTGCTGATTTTTGTGTCATCTGCAAAAAAATGCAAACCTTTCCCTCTAGACCATCTGTCACTCCGTGCTGCTGCTGTAACATCACGGTATGTGGGAATATTCTGTATGCACCAAAATTGTATTACAAACTATGATGAAGATATTTTCCGTGTACCCCGTTTTGCTGCCGGCACGTAAAATTCTGTTCATTATTTGCCAAATTAATGCAAACTAGAGTAACACATACAGCAAAGAAACTCAATTTGCAAAAAAGAGATGCATATTTCAGTTGGAAAGGCCAGAAAAACACTGCTTGCTCCGTCAATACATAAAAATTTGTTATTATTTGGTGTGTTCAAATATGGTGTGTGAGCTCCACCTAGTGGACAAGTGTAGAAATGCGGGAAATATATCAATTTCTTTTAGCGGGCTAAGCATTAAATGATTAGTCATTCATGGTCACACAGATTCATGAACGAGCAAGTTCCTAATTAGAGATCAGTACAAGCAGTAAATAGATTATTTCTCCTATGTCAGTGTATTATTTGTATTTGTCGGCTGTACGTTCGCAACATAATTACCGACGTTTCTTCATTGCTGAACCAGATGTTGGCTGGGGATAGTCAAATAATTAGCAAAACTCACAATTCAATGTGAAAATGCATTAACACAAGGCTTGAATGGCGATCGGGAACGTTTCAGAAATGATAGGTTGACGACAAAGGGCTGAGAAGACACAATGGCAGCTTCTGTGTATATTGTGGAGGGAGAGAGCATTTTATAGAACGGTAATAGCCAAAGGCATTACTGGGACCTTCAATGATTTGGTTCACAGGTCCCATACATACAATTACCAAGTTCAGTGTGCCGTTGAGGTGGAATATGTAAGCTTATAATGCGGGGTATGATCTCGGTGGTTAGTGATGATGGATTGGTGCGGGGAGGTGTCAGTGTCCTGACATTCATACAGACAGTGTCTTCCTCTGGTACCACTTTCTCTACACCTCCCTGCTGTACTATTTTGCACAAAAATCGAGTAATTTTTTTTTTGTTTTTAAGAGGTGCCCCCCACTTATCGTGAGGGTGTGACCTAATGGGGGGAGGTCTTTTTACCAGTGGGGGATTTTCAGAATTTTCCTTATTTTGTCCTAATTGTACGGACCTTACAATTAGGACAATACAGAAGGAGTATATTACAGACCTCAGTATCAGGCCCCCAGCATAATATAGACCCAATTATCAGGCCCCCAGCATATTACAGGCCCCTGTATTCAACTACCAGCATATTAAAGATCCCAGTATCAGGTGCCCAGCATAATACACAACACAGTATCAGGGTCCCCAGCATATAACAGACCCCAGTATATGGCCCTTAGCATATTACAGATCCCAGTATTGGGTCCCCAGCATATAACAGGCCCCAGCATATTACAGATCCCAGTATCAGGTGCCCAGCATAATACACACCACAGTATCAAGGCCCCCAGCATATTACAGACCCCAGTATCAAGTCCCCAGCATATTACACACCACAGTATCAGGCTTCCAGCATATTACAGATCCCAGTATCAGGCCTCCAGCATATTACAGGCCCCAGTATCAGTCTCCCAGCATATTACAGATCCCAGTATCAGGTCCCCAGCATATAACACACCACAGTATCGGGCCCATAGGATATTACAGACCCCAGTATCAGACCCTCAGTATATTAAAGACCCCAGTACTAGATCCCCTGCATATTACAGATCTTAGTATCAGGTCCCCAGGCCCCCAACATATTATAGACCCCTGTATTGGGCCCCTAGCATATTACAGACCCCAGTATATTATAAACCGCAGTATTAAGCCCCTAGCATATTACCCTCATATCAGAGAGTGTTATCCAGCTTTCCCAGGTTTCTAATTGTGCCTGCTGTTCAGCTCCCCAACCTCTGCTGATACCAAGTTGAAACTGTCCCTGTGAAAGCTGAATGATCACCATCATACTAATTACCGGAGGCTAGGAAAGCTGTGTGACCACCAATTAAGTATAAGATGCTGGGAAAGCTGTGACCACATCATACTGAGTACAAGATGCTGTGAAATCTGGGTGATCGCCATCATATTGAGAACAGGAGGCTAGGAAAGCTGGGTGTCCCTGAAACTGAGTGTAAGATGGTGAGAAAGCTGGGTGAACACCATGATACTGACTACAAGATGCTGAAAAAGCAAGGTGACCCTCATCATAATTACAGATGGCTAGAAAAGCTGGGTGACCTCTACTGAGTACAAGGTGTTGGAAAGCTTGATGACCCCATTATACACAGTACTAGACACTAAGAAAACTGGGTGACTTCTATAATACTGAGATGCTGGTGTCCTCTATCATTCTGAGTAAAGAGTATACAGAGAGGGGGAGAGGATGGAGATACAGAACCTCCTATTTCCATGTACTGTTCAGAGCCTGATGCCCACAAAAGCCCCCCCCCCCCCCCCCCCCCCCCCATATATGGACACCAGGCCCTGAACAGTACATAGGGAGGGGGGTACTGTATAATGCATGATTCCCCCAAGATACTTTTCAGGGCCTAGTAGACGACCCCCCCCCCCCCCCACACACACACACACAAGGTTCCGCCCCCTGCAACTTTGGTCCGCCCCCTTATCATTGTCCTTATCTAAGACTTCATGTCTTCATGTCCTCCTCTCCTCCAGGCCCAGACAGTTGAGCAGGAGGGGGTGTCTGTCTCTTTTCTCCCGGGAAGCGGGTGGGTCTCCCAGTGACCTGCTTCATTAGTGGAGCAGGAAAGCTGTTTGAGCTGTGCTGCCTGCTACATCACTGAAGGAGCTGACTCAAGTGAGCGCTCCACACCCCCTCCACCCCTGTAACAGTGGCCTCACCATCTTTCAGCCATTACTATAAAAAATGTTGTTATTTTAGTGCTCTGAAAGTGCCGCCCCCTGCAGGGCGCCGCCCTAGGCATTGGACCACAGGTGCCAAGTGGCAAATACGGCCCTGTAGATACCATAGATTTTACTCTGTGGCACAAAGACAGCCATAAATTTTATTAAAGGGACTCTAGCAGCCGGTTAGACAACCCTAACTTGCTGATAGATTCCAAAAGTCCAGAGGACGGGGAGGCTGCATGTGCCTTTTGTTAATATGTAAGGGTGTTCGATACACCGCGGGTGGTTCTTTACCCCTAGTGCACCAATTCACCTGTCCCTGCAGAACGCCCAGTAGCGGTCTTTGGCACCAAGCACCCCAAGCGATCGCTTGGGGCCCCCAACATCCAGGGGGCCCCCACGTCCTGCTCTTGTGCTCAAGACTGCTGGACAGGGCCGCTGCCCCGCTTGCTGCTGCAATCTGAACAGTAACTATGAGCACTCGTAATGATCGCTCATAGTTACATGCAGCAGCAGCACTTACAGGGCGGGAGCCATTGGCTCCCTTCCTGTCAGTCACTTATGTGGCCACAGAAAGTGTTTTCCCTGCGGTCACAAGTGGCCACTTTGTCCTTGTGGTGCCGGCGCTCCAGTGACATCACTGGAGAATTGGAGCCAGAACAAGGGGAGTGCAGCCTCTTGTGATCGCAGGGAAAACCCTTCCTGCGGCCACAAGAGTGAAGAGAAGAGGAGACGCCCGGAGCCAGGTGAGTATAAGTGTTTGTTTTATTGTGTTATATACTATATGGAAGGGGGAGCACACAGGGGTCTGTTTAACTGGGGAAGAGCACAGCGGGGGAATATATAAATGGGGGAAGCACACAGGGGGGTCTATATAAATGGGGGGAGCACACAGGGAGGCTACATATAACTGGGGGAGCACACAGGGGGGCTACAGACTACTGGGGCTTCACAGAGGGGTCTATATGCTACTGGGGGCAGCAGAATGGGGTCTATATACAACTGGGGGAGCACACAGGAGGTCTATATTCAAGTGGGGGAGCACACAGGGGGCTATATACTACTGAGGGAGCACACAGGGGGTCTATATACTACTGGGGGAATATACAGGGGGTCTATATACTACTGGTGAGGCACACAGGGGGTCTATAAACTGCTGGGGGCAGAACACAGGGGGTCAATATATAACTGGGGGAGCACACAGGGGTCTGTATACTACTGGGGGCAGCACACAAGGGGTCTATATACTGCTGGAGGAGCACACATGAGTCTATATACTACTGGGAGAACATAGGAGTCTATAATACTGGTGGGGCACACAGGGGGTCTATATACTACTGGGGGAACCACACAGGGGGGTTATATACTACTGAAGGAGCACACAGGGGTCTATATCCAAGTGGGGGAGCACACAGGAGGTCTATATACAAGTGGGGGAGCACACAGGGGGGCTAAATACCAATGAGGGAGCACACAGGGGGGCTATATACTAGTGGGGGAGCACACAGGGGGTATATACAACTGGGGGCTGCACACAGTGGGTATATACGACTGGGGGTAGCACACAGGGGGTCTATATACAACTGGGGCAGCATACAGGAGGTCTATATACTTCTGGAGGAGCACATGGGGGCTATATATAACTGGGGGAACACACAGGGGTCTATATACTACTGGAGGAAGCACACAAAGGGTATATAATACTGGGGGCAGGACACAAGGGGTATATACTATTGGGGCAGCACACAAGGGGTATATAGTAATGGCGGCAGCACACAGCGCTCTATTGTTGTGGAGCGCAAGTCGAGGGGGGGGGGCCCAGACATAACTTCGCTTGGGGCCCCAGAAATGCCAAGACCGCCCCTGAGAACGCCTACTGATAAATATGCATCCAACGCTCTGCAGTGAACAGCAGCCGACAGTGACGTCCTGCTCATACGATATTGGCAACCAGGCAGTTTATGTACATAATGTGGAATATCTCCTGAAAAAAATTATCAAGTGAAAAAACTCTGGTTTTGGCACCCTTTATATTTAACTAGTATGGAAACACACTGTGACTCGCCTGTGTTAAATCACAAATAAGAATCACCAGTCAGAAACTGCCGATGCCCATGTGATATGAATTAGCCAATAAATGAGGACTTAAAGCATAACTGTCTTTTTCTTTTTTTGGGGGGCAGAAATCAGTAGTATAAATGATTTTAAGAAACTCTATAATAGGTTTTATTTGGCAAAAAAAATCTCTTTCTGTACTCAAAAAGCAATTTCCCAGACCCCCCCCCCCCCCCCCCCCTCACTTCTGTGCATTATCAGGCAAATCCGTCTTCATTACAGAGAAGCCAGTGAAGACAGGTTCTGCTGTGTCCATTATATCCTATGGAGGGGGGAGGGGCCGAGGGAGATGAATGAGCAGGAAGACTGTCATAGACTGTCTAGGAACCTAAAACGCTGGATTCAGTGGTCAGTGCTGAGAGAAGATTGCAGTGCTTGTTCAAGTAAAAAGTGATCTTTTATCTACTGCAGATTGTGTTAAAGGAAACCTGTCAACCCCCCCCCCCCCCCCCCGTGCCGGGGTGACAGGTTCCCGACCCCCTGTTATATCCCCCTATACTTACTTCATTGCGCCGGGTCCCGCTTCCTGAGCCGGTCGGGTGACTGAGATTTTAGCGGCCGAAGCACTAAAGACCTTTAGGCCAGCCTGCTCCAATGGCCGACGAGGGGCAAGGCTTATGTGCCTATGACATCATGGAGGGGCAGGGCCAACTGTGTGCTGCGGGCAGGGCTAAGCGGCGCTAATGCTGCGACGCCCCGCCCACTTAGCACAATCTGCAGTTGATAAAAGATCACTTTTTACTTGACTAAGCACCATGACGTATGATATAAAATAAGGTACGAAAAAAGCTAAATTTACCCATTACATCTGTATAGAGAAGTCAGAATGCAAAAAGTGACAGTGTCACTTTAAATGAATAAAAAAGCCACATGTTAGGCCTTGTTACTGTGTCACAATGGTGAAGACAAAGGCGCTGTCGGAGGACATCAGAATTGCTACTATTAGGGGACAAACACACTTGCCGGATCCGCAGCGAGTCCTGTCGCTGCGTATTTGCAGCGAGACTCGCTGCGGATCCCGGCCCTATTCTTTCAATGTTAGACAAAATCGCAGCAGGGATATACATCCCTGTTGCGAGTTTGTCCCCAGCCCGCCCCCTGCAGCCCCGATCGCTCCACTGCAGACCCGGCCGCCCGATCGCCCACAGTCCCGCAGATCGGGGGGGGGCGATCAGGGCTGCGGGAGAGGTTTAAAGGTGGCCAGGGCTGCGGGGGGCGATCGGGGCTGCGGGGGGGCTGGCCGGGGCTGCGGGGGGTGATTGGGGCTGCGGGGGAGCCGGCCGGGGCTGCGGGGGGTGATCAGGCGGCCGGGGCTGCGGGTGGCGATCGGGGGGCTGGCCGGGCCGAGGCTGCGGGGGAGCCGGCCGGGGCTGCAGAGGGAGATTTAGGCGGCCGGGGCTGCGGGGTGCGATCAGGGCTGCGGGGGGGCGATCGGGGCTGCGGGGGAGCCGGCCGGAGCTGCCGGGGGTGATCAGGCGGCCGGGGCTGCGTGGGGCGATTGGGGCTGCGGGGGACCTGGCCGGGCCGAGGCTGCGGGGGAGCTGGCCGGGGCTGCAGGGGGAGATTCAGGCGGCCGAGGCTGCGGGGGGCGGCCGGGGCTGCGGGGGGCGATCGGGGCTGTGGGGGGGCTGGCCGGGGCTGCGGGGGGTGATCAGGCGGTCGGGGCTGCGGGGGGCAATCGGGGCTGCGGGGGGGCTGGCTGGGTCCAGGCTGCGGGGAGCCGGCCGGGGCTGCAGGGGGAGATTCAGGCGGCCGGGGCTGTGGGGGGCGATCGGGGCTGCGGGGGGGCTGGCCGGGGCTGCGGGGGGTGATTGGGGCTGCGGGGGAGCCGGCCGGAGCTACGGGGGGTGATTAGGCGGCCGGGGCTGCGGGGGGTTATTGGGGCTGCGGGGGGGCTGGCCGGGGCTGCGGGGGGTGATCAGGCGGCCGAGGCTGCGGGGGGGCTGGCCGGGTCGAGGCTGCGGGGGAGCCGGCCGGGGCTGCAGGGGGAGATTCAGGCGGCCGGGGCTGTGGGGGGTGATCGGGGCTGCGGGGGGCTGGCCGGGGCTGCCGGGGGATGATCAGGCGGCCGGGGCTGCGGGGGCCACTGGAGCAAGCATATACTTGTAAAGTATATGCTCCGGCGGCCGGGGGGTTAACGGGGCGGGCTGGGGACAAACTCGCAGCAGGGATATACATCCCTGCTGCAATTTTGTCTAACATTGAAAGAATAGGGCCGGGATCCGCAGCAAGTCTCGCTGCAAATACGCAGCGAGAGGACTCGCTGCGGATCCGGCAAGTGTGTTTGTCCCCTTAGCAATCACAAGACTTCCAAAGGGTATAGCGCCATCTCCAAAGACCTTGGTATCCCAGTTTCAATAGTGTTATGTTATTAGGAAGTTTGCCAAGCAAGGAACCAACGAGAACCTCCCTGGAATGGGTTGAAAGAGCAATATTGACAAGAGATGTCTTTGAAGATTGGTGAGAATAGTGGAAAAAACACCTTGTCAAACATCAAAAGACCTAAAGGCCAACCTAGAACTGTCTGGGGTCATGGTTTGAATGCTGCACACTAAACCAAGCAGAGATTTTAGGCGAAGGTCAACAAAGAAAGCATTGCTGTAGACATAAAAAAAAACAATGAATGATCAAAGTGTACCCTGACAAACCGCAATCCATCTAGGAAAATGTTTTTGTGGAGAGATGAACCAAAATTCTAGCTTCCTGGCAAAGCAAAGCAACACTTTGTTTACAGACAGCACAATGAAACTTATAAGGAAAAGAACTCCCTACCAACAATTCAGCATGGTGAAGGATCCATAATGCTGTGGGGTTGCTCTGCTGCGTCTTGTTTTAAACTGACCAGCAATGTGTCCCTACCTCAATCCCATTGAGTAGATGGCCCCCTTTGTAGTCTCCCTATAGTAGATTGTCCCCTGTGTAGGTCCCCCATAGTAGATAGCCCCCTGTGTAGGTCCCCCATAGTAGATAGCCCCCTGTGTATTCCCTCTTTAGTAAATGGCCCCCAGTGTATTCCCCCTTTAGTAAAGGGCCCCCAGTGTAGTCCCCCTTTACTAAATGGCCCCACGTGTAGTCCCCCTTTAGTAGATGGACCCCATCATGATAATAAAATAAGAAAAAAAAAAAAAACTCACCTTCCCCATCACCGTAGCTGTCCTGGCGCAGGCACGGCTCTCCTCTTTTATCTTCCAGCACAGGCAACGTGTACCCCAGGCACGTGTCAGCATTCGGTGCACGCACAATTGAATAGTCCATGCGCTCAGGGAAGGCCCTGCAGCAGCATATCACTCAGGGGCCCATTAAAAGATCTTCTGGTGGGCCCGAGTTGTTTGCAGCTTCAGGACAGGATCATATGTGGTCCTCGGGCCCTGGACAGCCGTCTGAACCATCTACATTATGGTCCACAATTCCGGCACTACCATAATCAGCATTCCCGACACTACAAATGGATCCACTCTTAGGGAAATGCAGCGAGTTTAAGAGGACCTAGTTTGGGTGACTCTTGTGGTGCCTATTTCCACCACATCATCATCAGTTGACTGCTTTAGTAATTTAACCCATTCACTCGCTCGCTCTTCCTGCCACTACTACAAACTACATTTATAACCACTCCCTTTCTAACCTGCTGTTAATTTTCCTTTAAAGTGGTTGACAAGAATTAGAAAAACATTGCTGTATTTTATTAAGACACAGTACTATTAGTGTGTGGTATTGCTGCTCAGTTTACTTCCATATGTTTTTCTAATCCTGGATAATCTTGGACATACTCCAGTGCACATAGGACATAAGTAGTGGACTACGGAGTATGAATTAACTCTGATCCTGGCCATTTAACTTCCCCAAAAATAAGGTACCCCCCTAAAGTAAGGCCGTCCATCACTACCCGCCGTCGCTCACCCCCTCCCTCCCCATAACTATCCCGTGCTGCTCAGCCCTCTGTCTTCCTCCCTTGCCGCTCAGTCCTCCATCTCTCTCTCGTGCTGATCACCCCTCCGTTGCTCTCCCGTGCCGCTCGCTCACCCCCCCATCTCTCTCCCGTGCCGCTCACTCCCATCTCTCTCCTGTGACGCTCACCAGTCTCCCCTCCTGTACCGCTCAGCCCTTTGTCTCCCTCCCAGGGAATAAGACACCCCCCGAAAAAAAGACAGAGTGTCTTTTTAGGAAGTTTGCCAAGCAAGGAACCAACGAGAACCTCCCTGGAATGGGTTGAAAGAGCAATATTGACAAGAGATGTCTTTGAAGATTGGTGAGAATAGTGGAAAAAACACTTTGTCAAACATCCAAAGACCTAAAGGCCAACCTGGAACTGTCTGGGATCATGGTTTGAACGCTGCACACTGAACCAAGCAGAGATTTTGGGCGAAGGTCAACAAAGAAAGGATGTTGAGTATTTTTGTCCTTTTCATTTTCACTCCACAATTCTTTTTGTTTCACATAACAACTAATGGCATCATCTACCACAGGGATCAAACATAGGCCCTCCAACTGTTGAGAAACAGTCATGATGGGAATTGTAGTTTTGCAACAGCTGGACAGCCTGAGTTTGATAACCCTGTTCTAGGCTCTAGAGCAGTGTTTCTCAAACTGTGAGGCGGGCCTCACCAGTGAGGCGCCCCCTAGTTGTTGGTGAGGCCCAGTTGAGGAGTCAGTATTCACAAAGCAAAGATGATCTGTACAGTCCTTTTGCTGTTTGCAAATATCTCCATTTAACAACATTATTAATTTACTTTGTACTTGCTTTATTAGTATATAGAGCTTGGGAGATAGGTGAAAGATAGCCCTAGCATTATTTCAGCTTTTAAATGGACTTTCACCACAGATAGTGAGGCCCAGGCACCCTCTTGGTAAGTCTGGTGAGGCCCAGGCATTGCCTTGGTCTGTTGGGTGAGGCTCCAGTTGAACAAGTTTGAGAAGCACTGCTCTAGAGAGTTAGGGGCCAGGTCACTGCTGGTTCATGGCTCGGATTAGCTTTCCACAGCTGCTATGTCAAAGTTTTTGTTACAACCTGCCAAAGTTTGTCAATTATTTTAGATCGATTCAATGGAAATATATTGCACTGATCAGTGTAAGCTCGAAAACAATGTAAAAAAATTTAAGGGTGCCTTCACACCTACCGGATCCACAGCGAATCTCACTTCTGCGAATTCGAAGCGAGAACCGCTGCGGATCCGGTATCAATTCACCCCTATGATAGCACATATTCGCAGCGGGATTGACATCCTGCTGTGAATATGTGCTTTAACTCCCTAGTGCCCGCAGCCCCGCCGTCGCATCCCCCATCCCCGGCAGCGGCACATCCCCGCATCCCGGCCACATCCCCCCATCAGCCCATCTCCGGCCTGCCGCCGAGAGCATACATTACCTGCTCGGCGGCGCGGCTGCAGTGAGGCTCCCGGCTACGGTCCCGCTCAGCTGATCTGAGCGGACCGGAGCCGGCAGCCTCACTTCAGCCGTGCCGCCGAGCAAGTACTGTATGCTCTCGGCGGCGGGCTGGGGGTGAGCTGATGGGGGGATGTGGCCGGGATGGGGGGATGCGCCGGCGGGGCTGCGGGCACCAGGGAGTTAAAGCACATATTCACAGCGGGATGTCAATCCCGCTGCGAATATGTGCTATCATAGGGGTGAATTGATACCGGATCCACAGCGGTTCTCGCTTCGAATCCGCAGAAGTGAGATCCGCTGTGGATCCGGTAGGTGTGAAGGCACCCTAAAAGGGTTTTTAAAAGTCTAACCATAATAAAAATTCAACCCACCCCCTTCTCAGAAACAGAAAATTACCAGCAGAAAAAGACCACCTCGTCCATCTAGTCTGCCCTTTTAGTATTTCCATTCTTTTTTTTTTTTAACAATATTTTATTAGTGGCTTATGTAATATTTGAACATACATATAGAAAATTCATTACATATTCAAAAAGAAAGTCGCTCACAGGCAACAAAGGATTGTATGTTTACAATATCATACAGATACAATGAGCCTTTGTAATAACCTTAAAAGATATATTATCATATACAATACAACATAGTCTTACCAAAAACATAAGTAGAAAAACAGTAATTTATAATATCACCTTAAAATATGGTATAGATGTCAGATATTCAAATATGCTACCAATAGAATGGAGAGAATTGTCTTTAACAGAGAAAGGGAAAAGCTTAAGATATTTGGAGTGCTCCCAGAGTTCCCTTTTGGGCGGCCATGCAATACCAATCAGTGTCCTTAAATTGATTAATGACAGAGTCTCTCTCTTCTATAGTAAAATGATGAATTAGAAATTGTGTCCATTTGCACATAAATGTTTTTGTTGATTTTTCTTTGGTGCACAATACATCCAAAAGTTCCCAATGAAAGATCTCCTTCAGAGCGGAGATTACCTCAGAAATGTCTGGTAGAGTATCCAGTATCCAGTGTCTTAATAAACATTTCAGGGAAACTAATAGAGTTAAATGAATTCCTTTAGAAGTAAGTAATTTAGGAGAGGGAGTAGTAGAGTCTATATCAATAAAATGAAAAAGATAACTAAGAGGGAGAAGTGGTAAGGCATGGCCCCAAGTGGACAAAAGATAGAGCCGCACAGAGTCCCAAAATTCCTGCACTCGCGTGCAGGCCCAGGCACAATGAAACAAGTCTGCTTTAGGAAGTGAACATTTCGGGCAACTGTTTATGTGAGAAGTGTGGGAGTTGGAAAAAGGAATATTAAAGGCATATATATAGCCTTGTGTATAAAGCGGAAATGTAATTCACCTAGAACCACATAAGGAGTGGCAGAATGCACTAGTTGAGATCCTCTCAATATTTGTTGGGTCAGATCCTCTGAAAAAATTACGGAGGACCATTTTTTAAAAAAAAATTTGTCTAGATAAATTCTTTTGAGAGCATGATCTAAGTTCTCCATATGTATGTGATAAAGAATTATGAACCGGTGGTGTTGGGAATAGATTATCAAATTCTATATCACTTTCTGCTTTTGCTATGTCCCGTACTCTGGAAGTAAGAAATTCAATTATAGAATCGTATTGAGGTAAATTAAATGAAGACAATTTAAATCCCATGATAAGAAAGTGTTGGAATTAGTATCCAGCAGATCCCTAACAGAAGAAACATGTGCACTCTGCCACTCCGAGTAGTCTAATTTGTCTGAGTCAGGTGGGTAAAGTGGTGAATGCCACAGAGGAAATCTTTTCGATAGGCAAAAGGGTAAACCGTATAATTTTCGTATCGCCTTCTATGTGGCACTGGTGTCTTTAAAGATAACACTTCTCTTAATTTCTGGGGGGAGTTCTGGTAATTTAGCATGTAGCAGGGTGGGTAAAGGCCAAGGTGCTGCTAAAGCTTTCTCAATTAAAATATTGGAGAAATATGACGTGTCCATAATCCAATCTTTAGCATGGCGAAAGAGAGCGGCTAAATTATATAATCTAATATCTGGGCATTGAGCGCCACCTTTAGAAGTAGGGAGACAGAGAGTGGAATAGGCAATACGAGGTCTCTTTGATTGCCAAATAAATTTAGTAAAATATGATTGGAGTAGGGAAACGTCAGAATGTTTGAGTAAAAGGGGATTTGATTGCATTGGATATAACAGTTTTCCAAAACACATCATTTTGATTAGGTGGGTACGGCCTAGAATTGACAATGGTAGAGATTCCCATCTCTGGAGATCTTGTTTTATTCTCTCAATTATAGGGCGATAGTTCAGGGAATATAGTGAGGAGGGAGTTCTGCCAATCTGGATTCCAAGATAAGTAATATAGGATTTAGCGATGGAGACCCCCGCAGGACCCGAAGTAGACCTCTTATGTGGAGTTAGGTAAAGAAGTTGACTTTTATGTATATTGATTCTATACCCAGAGAAGGAACCAAAAAATTTTAAGGCATCTAATACTGCCGGAACATGTAGATCTGGGTTATCTAAATATATTAAAGTATCATCAGAAAAGCATGTAACTTTGATGACTTGGGAACCAACCCGTATGCCTGAGAAAAAGTCAGAAGAAATAAGATATCTAGCAAGAGGCTCCATCGCCAAATTGAACAATAGAGGGGATAGGGGGCAACCCTGTCTGGTACCTTTTTGTAAGGGAAAGCTATCTGAAAGGAAACCCGGGGTATGAATTCTAGCTTTTGGAGATGTGTATATTGTGGAAATAAAATCTTTGAATTGACCTGTGATACCAAATTTTGTTAAGGTCATGTCCAGCCACTCCCAGCTGATATTATCAAAAGCCTTTTCGGCGTCAATTGCCAACAGACCTGGAGAGTGGCTGGAACAACCCCCAGATTGGACACCAGACTGGGCCGCTAGTACCGTTCTTATATTAGTGACACCAGAACGTCCTTTTATAAAGCCAACTTGATGGCTGCCTATTAGTGATGGTCAGGGCCGCCATCAGGAATTTCGGGGCCCCATACAACCAAAGTGTCTGGGCCCCCCACATTAATTAAAAAAAAAATTGTGTGTTCGACCCACGCCTTGCTGGGAGGTATAATTTGGTTCAGATCAATTCTAGAGAACTGGCTCATATACCCCAATTTTCCCAGTGGCTTAAAATGTAACCTCTGTTATACAGTTATAAAATTGTAGAAACTAAATGTGAACAAGGTGCAATTTAAATGTCACCATACAGACACTTACGTGTATAGCTGCCTCTTGTGCTCTGTATGCAGTGCATTATATTCACCCTTGCAACGTGCAATTTATAGCGTGTCTACAAGCCCAGCGGGGCTCATTATGATGGAGACTAAAACTTATACAAGAGTGGAGTAGGGGTTCCCCTGTATTCAGAATGCTGTTGAGTACTGGGCAATGCCCCGTCTGGGGTTATTGAATTTCGAGGGTCTGGGGGGCTGTTTGATTTGTATATGTTCACCAATATCCCCCCCCCCCCCCCCCCCCCCCCCGGTATGCTCACTAACATAGAATATGTTGATAAGGCTAATATAATGAGGCTGTTTCATGTTAGTGAGCATATACAAATCCCACCCACCCCCAGGCAGACTAGTTTAGCTCACCCAAGCCAGTGATAGCGAATACATGGCGGTGAGAACACTTTCTAGGAGATCCTGTTTGTGCAGCAGAGGTGTCTTTATCCATCTCTGCATAGACCCTCGAAATTCAATAATCCCAGACGGGGCATTGCCTAGCACTCAACAGCATTCTGAATACAGGGGAACCCCTACCCCACTCTTGTATAAGTTTTAGTCTCCATCATAATGAGCCCCGCTGGGCTTGTAGACACGCTATAAATTGTACGTTGCAAGAGTGAATATAATGCACTGCATACAGAGCACAAGAGACAGCTATACAAGTAAGTGTCTATTTGAATTGCACCTTGTTCACATTTAGGTTCTACAATTTTATAACTGTATAACAGAGGTTACATTTTAAGCCACTGGGGAAAATGGGGTATATGAGCCAGTTCTCTAGAATTGATCTCACACACAGACACCAGCACACATGTATACAGACACCAGCACACATGTATACACACATACAGACACCAGCACACATGTATACAGACACCAGCACACCAGGGCACGATGAAGTTTGAACTTCTGCAACCTGGAGAAATCACCTGATATCACCTGCAGTCCTATGTAACACCACATAACACAATGGTATCTCTGAGTAT
The DNA here is from genome assembly GCF_027789765.1 of Dendropsophus ebraccatus. Classification (NCBI taxonomy): domain Eukaryota; kingdom Metazoa; phylum Chordata; class Amphibia; order Anura; family Hylidae; genus Dendropsophus; species Dendropsophus ebraccatus. The sequence goes on from NC_091456.1 coordinate 27,901,138, forward strand.
AGATCATGTAGTAGATGTCACCTGCAGTCCTATGTAACAGCACAGATAACACAGTGATATCCCTCTGAGTACAGATAATGTAGTAGTCACCTGCAGTCCTATGTAACAGCACAGATAACACAGTGATATCTCTGAGTACAGATAATGTAGATGTCACCTGCAATCCTATGTAACACCACAGATAACACAGTGATATCTCTGAGTGCAGATAATGTAGTAGCTGTCACGTGCAGTACTATGTAACACCACAGATAACGCAGCGATATCTCTGAGTACAGATAATGTAGTAGTCACCTGCAGTCCTATGTAAAACAACAGATAACACAGTGATATCTCTGAGTACAGATAATGTAGATGTCATCTGCAGTCCTATGTAACAGCACAGATAACACAGTGATATCTCTGAGTACAGGTAATGTAGCAGATGTCACCTGCAGTCCTATGTAACACCACAGATAACACAGTGATATCTCTGAGTACAGATAATGTAGTAGCTGTCACCTCGGGGCACCCCTACTAAATAATGTTATACAAAAAAAGAAAAGTGTCATACAGTGACTCACAAGTGACGTCTTCTTTGATCTGAGGCGTCACTTTCCCTTTTCCTCTCCATCCGGCCCAGTCCTCCATAATGATTTCTTCCAGATATGTTTCATCTTTTTTTAGAACCTGCGAGACAAACAATTTAGGCTCCGCACATTTCTAGCAGCTTCCTTTCCTTTCTCCCCCCTGTCGGCTCCCATAGTAACTGCGCTATTTGGTGTTATGTGCAGTAAAGCGAGTAGGAATGTGGGATGCCCCCTGTATGTAGGATCCCCTGCTGTGCCCCCATGAGCTAATAATGCCCCCAGTGGTTCCCCCATGAACTAATAATGCCCCCAGAGGTACCCCCATGAGCTAATAATGCCCCCATGAACTAATAATGCCCCTAGAGGTACCCCCATACACTAATAATGCCCCCAGGGATGCCCCCATGAGTTAATAATGCCCCTAGAGGTACCCCCATACACTAATAATGCCCCCAGAGATGCCCCCATGAGTTAATAATGCCCCCAGAGGTGCCCCCATGAACTAATAATGCCCCTAGAGGTACCCCCATACACTAATAATGCCCCCAGAGATGCCCCCATGAGTTAATAATGCCCCCAGAGGTGCCCCCATGAACTAATAATGCCCCCAGAGGTGCCCCCATATACTAATAATGCCCCCAGAGGTGCCCCCATACACTAATAATGCCCCCAGAGGTGCCCCCATATACTAATAATGCCCCCAGAGGTGCCCCCATGAACTAATAATGCCCCCAGAGGTGCCCCCATAAACTAATAATGCCCCCAGAGGTGCCCCCATATACTAATAATGCCCCCAGAGGTGCCCCCATACACTAATAATGCCCCCAGAGGTGCCCCCATATACTAATAATGCCCCCAGAGGAGCCCCCATATACTAATAATGCCCCCAGAGGTGCCCCCATATACTAATAATGCCCCCAGAGGTGCCCCCATATACTAATAATGCCCCCAGAGGTGCCCCCATATACTAATAATGCCCCCAGAGGTGCCCCGATATACTAATAATGCCCCCAGAGGTGCCCCCATACACTAATAATGCCCCCAGAGGTGCCCCCATGAACTAATAATGCACCCAGAGGTGGCCCCATATACTAATAATGCCCCCAGAGGTGCCCCCATACACTAATAATGCCCCTGGAGGTGCCCCCATGAACTAATAATGCCCCCAGAGGTGCCCCCATGAACTAATAATGCCCCCAGAGGTACCCCCATACCAGGGGTGGATTAACTTTACCATAGGCCCCGGGCTGTTCACCAGGCCTGGCCCCCCCACCCCACTGTAACTATGGCAGCACTACCCTGGCGTTCATAGTACAGTATAGATAATGTCATGATGTCCTGATTTGTGCAAAATTGCCATTAAAAAAACTGTGGTTTTTTTTGCAAATCATGGCGGAAGGGTAGCCAGGAGACAGTACACCACTGAAAGTATAAGTCTTTTTGGGTGGCCATGGGCCCCCCAGGAGCTCAGGGCCCCGGGCTGCCGCCCGAAACGCCCCTATTATAATCCACTACTGCCCCATACACTAATAATGTCCCCAGAGGTGCCCCCATACACTAATAATGCCCCCAGAAGTGCCCCCATACACTAATAATGCCCCCAGAGGTGCCCCCATATACTAATAATGTCCCCAGAGGTGCCCCCATGAGCTAATAATGCCCCCAGAGGTGCCCCTTAAAAAACAAACATCCTACTCACCTAATCCACGCTGTGCAGGCAGCAGCTCTTCCTCCTCTTTGGGCTCCATCTTGCGAGCCGCAGGGACGGGACTTCCAGCAGGCGTGATGACGTCACATGATCACGCCTGCCGGAGAGGTCACGTCCCGGCCTCCCATAGGCTGCTGGTATGAAGTGCCGGCAGCCTATGGGAGAGAATACAGGAGGAGGACGCTGACAGGTCCTTCTCCTGTATTTTGATCGCTTTAATGTTCCGCCCGCTCAATGTGCGGGCGGAACATCAAAGTGATCTGAGCATCCCGAGAAGCTGGGCGGCCGCAGCTTCTCGGGATGCTCAAAAACAGGTGGCAAGGGGGGCCGTGCGGGCCCCCCTAGCGTAGCGGACGGGGGGCGGCGGACGGCGGGCCCCCCCCATGTCTCTTAGGGTCCGGGCCCCATACGGCAGTACCACTTGTACTGCCCTATCGGCGGCCCTGGTGATGGTAGGTTGTCTGCCAATCTATTGGTCATAATCTTTGCCAACAATTTTAGGTCTAAATTTATTAAAGAGATTGGCCTGTACGAATTAGGAGATGTCGGATCCTTCCCCTGTTTGTGTAATTTCCATTCTTATTATTTTAGGATAGCTATATGTTTATCCCAGGCAGGTTTACATTGTTATTGTAGATTTACCAACCACATCTGCTGGAAGTTTGTTCCAAGTATCTACTACTCTTTCAGTAAAGTAATATTTTCTCACGTTGCTTCTGATCTTTCCCCCAGATAACCTCTCACTGTGTCCTCTTGTTCTCGGGTTGTTGTTTTTTGTTTTTTTTTACTAAAAACACTTCCCTCCTGAACCTTATTTAGTCCTTTAACATACTTAAAGGTTTCGATCATGTCCCCTTTCCCTTCTTTCCTCCAGACTATACAGATTCAAATCCTTAAAGGAGAAGTCCGGCCAAAATTAATTTTTGATATGTTGTTACTTATGAAAAGTTATACAAATTTCTAATGTACATTAATTATGGGAAATGCACATATAGGGCTATTTCCCTTAATTTAGTAGATCAGGAAGTGTTAGAATTCTCTCAGATCCAGTGACGTCACAACGAAAGGTGTAATTCCTATGGAGTGTCCAGCAGGGGGCGCTCTCTATATAGAAGTCTATGGGACTTTATTGTTTCTATGGATTTCTATGTAATGTAATGTAGTGTAGTGTAGTGTACAGTGCTTTATTGAATGAATACATCTATGGAATACTTTGGGGAGCAAGTGTCCCTGCTCCCCAAAGTATTGCATAAATGTATTCAATCAATACATTAGGATATCACAGTAAGCCCGCCGATCCGCCGCATTCCCGCCGCCCGCCTATCTGCCGCATTCCCTGCGCATATACACTGAACTACAGCTCCCATCATCTGCTCATAGTATGAACAGGTGATGGGAGCTGTAGCTGGGTAATGGATATCACTTGCCGCTGATGCCACTGCTTATGCCGCCGGGCACAGGGGGGAGCCACTCAGTACATAGGAGCGCTCCCCCCTCCCCCTCCTTCCGGGAACCTTCCCCCCTATAGCACTGCTGACTCCCTGCCTGGCCGCCGCTCTCTCCGCTCTCATATACCGGCTCCCGATGCTTCTTGGTGTCCGCGCTGATGCATCGGGAGCCGGTATACGAGAGCGGCGGCCAGGCGGGGAGTCAGCAGTGCTATAGGGGGAAGGTATCCCGGAAGAAGAAGGAGGAGGGGGGAGCGCTCCTGTGTGCTGAGCGGCTCCCCCCTGCACCCCGCGTCATAAGCAGTGGCATCAGCGGCGGCAGGCAAATCAGCCATAACCCAGCTACAGCTCCCATCACCTGTTCTATACTATAAGCAGATGATGGGAGCTGTAGTTCAGTGTATATGCGGCGGATCGGCGGGCTTACTGTGATATCCTAATGTATTGAATGAATACATTTATGAAATACTTTGGGGAGCAAGGACACTTGCTCCCCAAAGTATTCCATAGATGTTCTCATTCAATAAAGCACTGTACACTACACTACATTACATTACATAGAAATCCATAGAAACAATAAAGTCCCATAGACTTCTATATAGAGTGCGCCCCCTGCTGGACACTCCATAGGAATTACACCTTTCATTGTGACGTCACTGGATCTGAGAGAATCCTAATACATCCTGATCTACTAAATTAAGGGAAATAGCCCTATATGTGCATTTCCCATAATTAATGTACATTAGAAATTTGTATAACTTTTCATAAGTAACAACATATCAAAAATTAATTTTGGCTGGACTTCTTCTTTAAAGAGTAACTGTCATGTTTTTTTTTTATTGCAGAAATCAGTAGTATAAGCGATTTTAAGAAACTCTGTAATAGGTTTCATCAGCCAAAAAAGCCTCCTTCTGTACTCAAGAAGCAATCTCCCAGCCTCCCCCCCGACTTCTTATCTGTGCATTATCAGGCAAACACGTCTTCATTACAGAGAAGCCAGTGAAGACAGGTTCTGCTCTCTCCATTGTAAGCCTATGAAGGGGGGAGGGGCTGAGGGAGATGAGGGAGCAGGAAGAGGTGACACGAAGGTCAGCTGTTTGTAGACTCTCTGGACACCTAAAACGCAGGATTCTGGGGTTAGAAAGGTCAGTGCTTATCTATGAACTTACTGAGAGAAGATTGCAGGGTGTTGTGCTGTGCAGGACTGCTCCATGCTCAGTTACTCCTAACAGCCCCTCCCCTCTCCATAGACACATAATGGAGACAGAAACCCTGCTTTATCTGATGTGAGGGGGGAGGCTGGGAGATTGCTTTTTCAGTCCAGAAGGAAACTCTTTTAGTACATAAAACCTATTACAGAGTTTCTTAAATTCGCTTGTACTGTTGATATTTAATGTTATCAGAAAAATGACCCTGAAATGACAGTTACGCTTTAAGTCTTTCCTGATACGGTTTATGCCTCACACCCTCCACCATTTTTGTAGCCCGTCTTTGGACCCGTTCTATTTTATCAATATCCTTTTTTAGATGAGGTCTCCAGAACTGGACACAGTATTCCAGATGTGGCCTCACCAGATCTCTATACAGCGGGATCAAATAAAAAATGTAAGTGGAAAAAAAAAAACTTTGGTGGTTAGGGCCAGTTCACACTATGGAATCGGTGCCGAAATTCCACTAGGAACCCCTGATCGCAGACTCTATGCGAGGTCTCTTATTGAAGGAGATGGCGGTCGAGATTCGGTGCGGAGTCCACGGGTGAGGCTTCCGAGTCGAATTTCGGCGCAGACTACGTAGTGTCAATGGGCCTAGCGTTAGAGGCGGTGGTAAGCCGATCCTATGTAATACAGCACTACTGAGGCTACAGGCTTCTACACACAAGCCCTGTACGTATGTAGGTACCATAAAAATATAGGAACTGTATAATTATAACAATTATTATAAACATTTATAATAAATAACATTATATACAACTTTATATTATTATATTATATTACTATATATTATATTATATTACTAATATATATTACTATTATATTACATTTTATACAACAGCAATCGCGCGTATCCCGCTACTTCCGGTATAAACCACCACAACCCCGGAAGCGGCACGTGCGACAGTGACGAAGTTCTACATCCGGAGGACGCGCTCACGTGACTGCTTTGGAAGGATCACATGACCCCCGGGAAGTATCACGTGACCAGCTGTCTCGGTCACATGATAAGAGCATCTAGCTGGAGCTCTCGTCGGTCCAGCAGCTATGGCCGGCTACCTGGGGATGTACGGGGAGCCGAGCGACATCACCCAGCAGCAGGAGCGCCACTACTACCTGCTGTCCGAGCTGCAGAGTCTCGTCAAGGATTTACCCAGGTGGGGAAGGCGCCATTGCCCCGGAGTCTATCCACAGCACAGCTCTATTGTAATGAATGAGGATAAGCCACAAATAGATCTATAGTGGTCTGACACCCTGTCTGCCTAAGCACCTGCACATAGGAAACAGGAGGAGATGGCTGTGTATACTGTGCTGGGGGTCAGTATAGGAGTGGGGTCTCCGGGGCCCACCAGCAGGGGCCCTCTCTAAAGTTATATACAAATATCACCCGCTTTACCCTTCAGAGTGAGGCAAAAACACAGATTTACCATGGTTTCCCCCCAAACTGATTTGCAGGGACATGTCTCAGGCCCCCACCAGGAGCTCTGCTTGTACAGTCTGAGCCATATGGGAGATGTAGTAAACCAGCCCTGCCGCTATACAATGTACAAAGCTGCCTGCATCTGTCTCACTTCATTGTGTATACACCCAGGGTCCCCACTGATCAGATAGTGATGGCCTGCCCTGAGATTTGAAAAGTACACTTGAAGGGGTGGGCTGGAAAAAAAATAAAAAATCAGCACTTGCCTGCTCTGCTGACTGTGTCCGGTTCACGCCGCCCAACACTTTGTCCCCTCTCGACAGAAGGAAATGCCTGATTGGCACATCACTGGTTAAAGGGAAACTATCAGCAGGTTAGACGAATCACGGGGCGCTGAGGATCAAGGTAAGGTTCTTACCTTCCTCCTTGGCGCAGTGTCTGTGCAGTTTGTAGTTTAATCCAGTGTCTGGTAAGGGCTTTTAGAGATTTGGATGCAGGGTTACAGCCCACAGGGCACTGTCCGTCCCGGCCAGCCTGCTCCATTGATGATCGTTAGAAGGGGCCGATCCCCAGTGCTCCAAACGGCCTTACTAGATGCTAGATTAAACTAGAAACTGCACCGAGGATGAAGGTAAGAGACATACCTTCATCCTCAGCACCCCGTGCACAATAGAGACATATCAGCAGGTTAGATTTGTCTAACCTGCTGATAGTTTCCCTTTAAAGGAGAAGTCCGTCGAAAATTTATATTAAAGTGACTGTACCACCAGACCCAGGCTGACCCACCCTTAGTGGGAAAAAACCCCAGCCCCTCCATGCCGTGACTCCATTAGAATCAATGGAACCCTATCTTAGAGGGGCGGGGATTTCCTCCCACTAAGGGTGGGTCGGCCCGCCTCCATTGCTTCAGCCTGGGCCTGGTGGTACAGTCACTTTAAAGTATTGCCCGTCCAAAAGTTATACAAATCACCAATATACACTTATTACGGGAAATACCTATAAAGTGCTTTTTTCCCTGCACTTACTACTGCATCAAGGCTTCACTTCCTGGATAACATGGTGATGTCACGACCCGACTCCCAGAGCTTTGGCTGCTGGAGAGGATGATGGCAGGGGGTAGCTCAGTGTCCCTCAGTGTCCCCCTGCCATCATCCTCTCCAGCAGCCACAGCCCTGGGAGTCGGGTTGTGACATCACTATTTTATCCAGGAAGTGAAGTGTAGGGAAAAAAGAACTTTATAAGCATTTCCTGTAATAAGTGTATATTGGTGATTTGTATAACTTCTGGGGGGCAATACAATACTTTAATAAAAATTTTTACCGGACTTCTCTTTTAATCCAGTGTCTGGTGAGGCCTTTTGGAGATTTGGGTGCAGCGCTATGGCCCACAGAGCACCGTTCCGTCCCGGCCAGCTTGCTCCATTGATAGTCATTAATAGGGGCAGATCCCCAGTGCTGCAAACGGCCTTACTAGATGCTAGATTAGACTACAAACTGCGCGGAAACTGCACAGAGGATGACGGTAAGAGACTTGCCTTCATCCTCAGCGCTCTGTGCACAATAGGGACATATCAGCAGGTTAGATTTGTATAACCTGCTGATAGTTTCCCTTTAAGGTGGGTCACAGTTACTGGCGATCTCCACATGTGATGCTTAGACAGCTGCTATTGCACAATCCAATGTTCTGTGAAAATTTGTTTCGAGTCCTAATAATTAGATTAGGATCCTTGGACAGTACCTGACCATATAACAAGTAGTGTAAATAATGGTACAACCGCCAAATAAATGACAATATCCTTGCGTCTATAAACTAACAATAAGAAAGGATGCGCATGTAGATAAAATATACAATTTATTAGATATGCAGTAAAAGGTAACAAGATATAATTTACAATATGTAATTCTCCGATATCCAAATAGCATGAGTATTATGTCAGTTCGCCTTGTCGTGTCGTGTCTAGGAATCATCTATGTACTAATCACAGATCTCGATTCCACAATTCAAAACACCTCCACGGTATGCTGACTACTCAAAAAGAAACGTGACAATTCACGAAAACCAATAAAGAAGTTGCTCCTATTCAACCAAAACCATAATTCATCAGTAGAGGTCAGGAGATCATTCGACCATAATGTCCCTTAAACCAATAATGCCCAACGCGTTTCAGTAACACAGTACGTTACGTCATCAGGGGCCGTAGGGTGCGGGTAGGTCAGTATGGGTCAGGGTACATAGGTTAAGTCACAAACGTCACATTCTATTTAGAGGCTATTTATGCCATAAAGTGATGTGACAAGACAATGATGCGTTGCCACATACTGTACTCACTGTGTCCCCTCAGTGCGACCCTCAGGAGGATGTCCCACCTGTCAAGTTTGTACACGTGGACACTGTATAATGTAGAGGGGGGCAGTATAAGCATATACAGACATAGACAAATGTATCGTATCGTATGTGTGCTGCCATTACTTACTGAATCCCCTGTTAGGGTCTATCATGGGGCAAGGCAGTATGTGCCGGCGTATGTGAGCGTGTTACCTAAGGTAAAAACCATACACCTAAATGAGATATGCACAGTAAGGTCCTCAATGTGCAAAAACTTAAGGAGAGGCCAGGGCCTATTACTTACAGTTTGTGTGCATTCCGGAGAAAAGTCCCTGACATCTGCGTTGGCAGAGTGCCGGGAGTGCCGCCGTAAGCTAGAATTTGTAGCCGCCGTGCGGCCCGGCGCGTCTGACGTCACAGACATCATGGACGCGCGCCAGAACTCGGTCACGCCCCCTGCACGCCCCGGGGGCGTGTTCGGCCTCTGAGTGTGATAGAGAGAGCCGCGGCTCCGGCACTGGGACAGCTTGAATAGGAGCAACTTCTTTATTGGTTTTCGTGAATTGTCACGTTTCTTTTTGAGTAGTCAGCATACCGTGGAGGTGTTTTGAATTGTGGAATCGAGATCTGTGATTAGTACATAGATGATTCCTAGACACGACACAACAAGACGAACTGACATAATACTCATGCTATTTGGATATCGGAGAATTACATATTGTAAATTATATCTTGTTACCTTTTACTGCATATCTAATAAATTGTATATTTTATCTACATGCGCATCCTTTCTTATTGTTAGACAGTACCTGACCACCCAGAGTGCAGTTGCGTGTCTCCATGTCAAATTTTGGGAAGCGGGCAGGTCAGTATTCCTGGGACCTTTTGAATAAAACTTTCAAGCATTGGACAACCCATTTAAGACAATGAATATTTGATGTAAGGGTTTCACTATGATTTCTATAATCCTGTAATGTCTTCTAATATTCATCACTGTGATCCTTTTTTTTTTTTTTTTTTTTCTAGCTCTGTTCAGCAGCGTCTGTCTTACACCACTCTCAGTGACTTGGCCCTGGCACTTATTGATGGCACGGTCTTTGAGATTGTCCAAGGCTTGTTGGAGATTCAGCATTTGACAGAAAAGAACCTATATAACCAGCGAGTAAAGCTGCACGCAGAGCACAGAGGTAAAGGATAAGCTTAGAGTACTAGTCACTTCATTTCACTGACTTATAGCCCATCTGTCAGCTGCAATTCACCATAGTTGTTTGGTCAAGGAGACACACAGTACACACGGCTTCCAGAACGTGTGCTGAATGTCAGATAGGCTTTCCTAAGCTCCTGATCGGCTGCAGGTTGTAACACTTCCTCACCCCCCTCCCATTTTTACTTGAAACTCAGCTGGCAGCTCACAGTCAAAGAAGCAGGGTCAGGGATGGGAGGAGGAGCGAGGAGCTATTCTAGTTTGCAGCAATTTTTGAGCTTACTAAAGCCTTGTCAAATGTTATTTGTCAAATCTGTTTTGCCCGATTAAGTCCTCCCCCTAACTCCAGGTAATCATAGATACAGCCTATGGCCCATGGCTGTATCCATGTTTTCCAGGCTGCATCCAACTACTGCAGCCATCGCCACATGCTCTGTTTTGGACGAACCTGAGTGTGCTCGAGATTCGCTCATCTTGGAAGTTTGATGCGGCCCTAGGGAGTCTGGGAAACCATGCATACAGCCTATGGCCATGTTTACGCATTGCAATTACAGCGGCCATTGTGTGACGGTCGCTGTCTCACATGTTCACCATGAGCATCACTTTATTTGAATTGGAATGCGGGCACATTCGGTTGTGCCCACACTCCAGTTAGACCACAGTGTAAAGTACGTCCGGGAGCCGTACTTTACACTGTGAGCACAGACTATCTTGTATGGCCGCTGTTCACTGAATAGTGGAGGCACAAAATAGACCTGTCAATTATTTTGTGCGGCCGCAGAGCACACTGGACGTTTCACACTTAATAAACAGCAGCTGTAATTGCAGGTTGTTTACTGTAAAAATACAGTGTGTGAACATGGCCTATGGATGTATCCAAATTCTTCCGCCACCGTTAATCAAATGCTGCACAATCCGACTTGAGCATACTTGATTTGTGCTAGTCTCTAGAACCTACTTTCATCCTGAATGCTCTGTGCATTGGGACATAACAGCAAGTTAGATGCATCTACCCTGCTGTTAGTTTTCCTTCAGACAGTATTAGAATGGCTATTAAAATCCTGTGTAAAGAAGAAATAAAAAATATTCTAAGAACAAAAGGCAAAATAATATTTGTTTAGTACATTGTGTTTCTCTCTGAAGCATTGAAACAGGATCTCCATAAGAAGCATAAAGAGGCCCAGCAGTCATGTAAAGCTCACAATCTACCTGTACTCCGATCTTCCCAGCAAAAAGAGCTAGAGGCAAGTACAGCACTAAATGGGTGTGCCCCTGTATTGAATGTTGGGTTAAAGGAGAAGTACGGCGAAAATTTTAATTGAAGTATTGTATTGCTCACCAAAAGTTATGCAAATCACCAATATACACTTATTACGGGAAATGCTTATAAAGTGCTTTTTTCCCTGCACATACTACTGCATCAAGGCTTCACTTGCTGGATAACATGGTGATGTCACTTCCTGGATAAAATGGTGATGTCACGACCCGACTCCCAGAGCTGTGCGGGCTGTGGCTGCTGGAGAGGATGATGGCAGGGGGATGCTTAGTGTCCCTCCAGTGCCCTGTGTCCCTCCGCCATCATCCTCTCCAGCAGCCACAGCCCGCACAGCTCTGGGAGTCGGGTCGTGACATCACCATGTTATCCAGGAAGTGACATCACCATGTTATCCAGGAAGTGAAGACTTGATGCAGTAGTAAGTGCAGGGAAAAACGCCCTTTGTAATAATTTCCTGTAATAAGTGTATATTGGAGATTTGTATATGTTTTGGGGGGCAATACAATACTTTAATAAAAGACTTTGGCGGACTTCTCCTTTAAATATCTGGCCTAATTCTGTTTGTTGTATTTGGCAGGGCATTAGCCATTAATCTGTTGTCATCTGTACCCTAGTAATAATCTTTGTTTATCTGGGACAATGTGCCTATACATTGAACTCTCTAGACTCATTTTGCACTTGCACAGCCAATGTAGGGACACACATTATTCCTGTGATGCATTGCTTGTCCTCATTTCTTCTGCAGCTGTACTTTATTTATAACTACCCTGCCTGCACAAGGAGTGTTAGATCCATAAAGGAGAAATGTACAATGTTTACTGAGGTTTTTATTTTGTCTTCCCTCCCTATAAGTTCTTTGTGTAGATGTATTTTATGGGGGGTTGGGGGGCTCATTTTTGCGGCATGATCTATAGTTTTTACTGATATCAAATTGGTCTATAATAATTTTTTTTAGATCGCTTTCTATTTAAAAAAAAATAAAAAATAAAATAAAATATATATATATATATATATATATATATATAATATAAATTACACACAATGCTGGTGGGTTTTTATTTCCCCATCTTATTTTTTATTTTTTTGGTCAATGCTGATCCAACAGTACGGAGGTAAGTATTCCTCCTCTGTCTGGAAAAGTGATCGGGGCAACTGCAGTCACGCTGTGTGGGGTCACAATCAGTCAGTGACAGTTTCTTCTCCTGTCACTAACTTTCTTAAATGCCATTGCCTTTCATTATCCCTGACTCCTGGGACATTAATGTGTGCAGGGGCAAAGGCAGCAGCTGATGGCTGATGTGAAGGGGTTAATAAAGATAAAATATATATGTGTGTGTGTGTGTGTATATATATATGTATGTATGTATGTATATATATACACACACTTGCTTTATTTCCTCCCCCCCCCCCCAATCAGGTTATCAGTCAGACTGATGAATGGACGTGAGAAAGCACATAGCCTTTGTAGGAGGCGAAGAAGCTGCTTTGTATTCAGTGATGAACTGTACATAAAAATTTATAGCAGATTCCAAGTGCTAATGTCCTTAATGCGGCGGTGTCTAGTAATCAGCCATAGACTGTAAAGAAGATTACAGCATGTGTGGATGGGCAGCTGCAATGTGACAGGATGAAGGGCTGATGAACAGCCTCCTGCCCATTATCTCTGCCTTCACAGCTTATATCGCATTAATCTGCAGTAAAGTGACATCCTCACTGCCGGGTGCTGGAAGATCTATCACTTACTGGATGGGATGCTGTATCAGGAAAGAGACTGAAATAAAGTGCATATTCTCTAGTATACCCATAACTCTTAGTTTAAAGGGGTTGTCCAGGAAAAATTCACACGTAGCAGTGCTGCCAGGGCTGCGGCGGGACATGTCAGTAATATATACATACCTGTTCCGCATTGAGTCTATGGGGGAATCTGTCACAGATCTTGGGAGAAATTTATCAAACATGGTGTAAAGTGAAACTGGCTCAGTCACCCCTAGCAACCAATCAGATTCCGCCTTTCATTCCTCAGACTCTTTGGAAAATGAAAAGTGGAATCTGATTGGTTGCTAGGGGCAACTGAGCCAGTTTCACTTTACATCATATTTGATAAATCTCCCCCAATGTTGACTGGTCATTTCCTATGGGAACAGGACATCATCAGATGTTATGAAAACACTGACAGCAGCGCAGAGCGGGCGGCCTGGGAACCGACAGCAGTAAGGGACAGGTGGGACAGGTAAGTGCTGACATGTCCCCCTCAGCCCCAGCAGCATGGTTAATTCAGATTTTTTTCTCGAACTACCCCTTTAAGCTTTTGTGTCAGAGTTACAATTCTTTGTCCTATAAAATCCTATACAATTGCATGTCTAGTATTGAACATCCCTTTTGTAAACCTGCTCATACTGCCCCACCTGACTTCCAATACTGCGGTGATTTATCTTTATCTGTACAGATAGAAGTGCGGATTACACTTACATAGCAGTCTGTCCATGGTGAATCATTGTAATTCTACTGGACTTCCTTGTTAAGGTCATTTTAGACGGACTGATATGCGACCGGAAGCAAAAGAGCACCGATCAGTGAGATCAGCGCTTGTTTGCAGTGCCTTCAGAAGGCATAATCAGTCACGCTGCCTGGCCGCACAAATGATCTCTGTATGATTTGAGTGAACATTTTTTTTTTTTTTTTTAAATTCTCAATTTTATTCATTTTTCCATTTTATAAAACAAACAAATGAGGGCTACAACACCACCTTCACAAGGAGGCGCAGGCCCATAAATCAAACATGCAAGTACAGATGAACCAAAGAACAAACATGTGTCAACAGAATTCGGAGCGTCCACCGCTCCCAGTGGGCGGTGGTGTCGGCACCTACTTAGAAATAAGGGAGTGAGCTAACGCTCAAACAGAGAGAATCCTAAGGGAGAACCGGGGGGGGGGGGGGGGGGGGGAGAGAGGGCAGAGAATAAAGAGAAGAGGAAGGGAAGGAAAAAGGGGGGAAGGCAGGCAGGTCCCCGTGTCAGGGGGGGGGGGGGGGATGGGGGGGGAGGAAGGACAGAAGGGGAGAGGAGAGAGCAGTCCCTCACTGCGCCATGAGATTCCGGAATTCAGCCGATTCAGTGAATTGATCCCAATAATACCATGTCTTGTAGAACTGAGAGTCGCGGCCATACAACTGCGCCGTGAGGTCTTCCATTCGTTTGGTCTCCTCCACTTTATGTATCCACATAGAGATGGTGGGGGGATTCACTTGGCGCCAGAGGGCCGGAACGCAGGCCCGTGCCGCATTGACCAGGTGTCGGAGCACAGAGCGACGGTAGGACTTGAGGGGGATCTCCGACAGGTGTAGGAGAAAGAACGATGGAGAAAAGGGAAGCTGATGGTCAGTGAAGGTGGAGGTAATGCGCCACACTTCCTTCCAAAAAGGCACCACCCTAGGACAGCTCCAGAAAATATGTAAAAGGGAGCCCTCTCCACCACAGTTTCTCCAACACAGGGGAGATACGTCCGGGAAGATCCTATGCAGCCGAGTAGGAACCCGGTACCATCTGGAGAGAAGCTTATAGCCTGCCTCTTGGAGACGAGAAGAAATGGATGATGAGTGCGTACAGGTGAGGACCCGCTCAACCTGTGCCGGCGTGAAAGTAGTATCGAGGTCTTCCTCCCATGCGGTGAGGTATGGGGGTGGCGGTTGTTCCGGTGGAGAGCCCAACAAGGCGTATATGAGAGAAAGGGTATGGCGGAGAGGGTCGGAGCTTAAGCAAAGAGACTCAAACTGAGTAAGTGGCCGTGTAAAACATGAGGGGTTAGGGAGAGACCGGAGGAAGTGGTGAAGCTGGAGTGATCTCCAGAACCCAAGAGGTGAAGGATCAGTCAGGTCAGTAAGCGCTGAGATGGAAAGCCAAGTCTGACCCGTAATGAAGGAGGAAGCACGGAAGTTACCCGCTCGGAGCCAAGTACGGAAGACCGGGTCCTCAACACTAGTCGGGAAGGAGGGATTACCTAAGACGGGAAACAGAGGAGAGGGATGCGGGGCCATGAAGCCCGAGGACAGGTGTTTCTGGCAGACTTTCAGGGTAGGAGTGATGGTAGGGTGTGAGCCTACTAGACTGGATGCGCCAGGTAGCCACGGGGCCGCCAACAGAGAGAGGGGGGACAACGCCATTTCTAGGCTCACCCATGCTTTCGTGGATGCATGGCGGTGCCAGTCAACCACTCGAGAGAGGTGGGCCGCAACGTAATAGTGGTAGAGGTTGGGAAGTCCCAATCCCCCCCTTAATTTAGGCCGGTTTAAGACCAGCTTTGCCAGTCTAGGCTGCTTATGTGCCCATATGAACCTGGTGAGAATGGACGAGAGTTGCCGAAAGTAGGACATAGGCACCGCCACAGGCAGGGCCTGGAAGAGGTATAATAGGCGGGGCAATACGTTCATCTTGAAGATCGAACAGCGCCCGAACCATGTGAAAGTGCCCTTGTGCCACCGCAGCAAGTCCGCCTCAATGCGCCGAAGCATAGGTGGGAAGTTTGTCTTGAAGATGTCCGAGGCCGACGGCGTCAGGTGGATCCCTAGGTACGTGAGAGATGAGCGCGCCCAGCGAAAGGGAAAAGATGACTCCAACACGGAGACCCTGGCAGCGGGAAGGGTGAGGTTAAGCGCCTCGGATTTCTGCAGGTTGATCTTGTAGTGGGACAGAGTCTGGTACCGCGAAAGTTCTGAGAGGAGATTGGGGAGGGACACTGAGGGCTGTGTGAGGAAAAAGAGAAGATCATCCGCATAAGCCGCTACTTTGTGTACCCTCGATCCCACAGATATTCCAGAGATGTCCGTATTGTTCCTGACGTGTCGGAGAAAAGGTTCCAATGTCAGGACGAAAATGAGAGGGGAGAGAGGGCAGCCCTGCCGCGTGCCATTTGAAATAGGGAACGAGGTTGAGAGAAGGCCGTTGACCGAGACCTGGGCAGTGGGGTGAGAATATAAAGAGCTAATCCACTCCATCATATGCGGACCGATGCCTATATGTCGGAGGGTGGAAAAGAGAAAAGGCCAGCTGACTCGGTCAAAGGCCTTCTCCGCGTCAGTAGATAATAGAATGGAAGGCAGGGGTGAGGAGCGGGCGTAATGAATGATGTTTATTGCCCTAGTAGTGTTATCTCGGGCCTCTCTCATGGGCATGAAACCAACCTGATCTGGGTGTATAATGGGTTGAAGGAGGGGGGTCAGGCGGGCCGCGAGGATCTTGGAGAAGAACTTGAGGTCTAAGTTTAGGAGGGAAATAGGCCGATAGTTTTGGCAATGGGAGGGGTCTTTGCCCTCTTTGGGAATTACAGAAATGTGGGCACGAAGAGAGTCAGCGGGCAGGAGGGAACCGGTAGAGATGGAGTTGTACGCGGCCAGGAAGTGATCTTTTAAGAGGGGACCAAAGCACTTATAGTAGGGCAGGGTGAGACCATCTGGACCAGGGGCCTTTCCGGAAGGGGAGGTCTTAAGAGCCCACTCCCATTCCGCGTCTGTGATGGGGGTTTCAATGGAGGAGATGCTGTCTTCAGGAAGGGGAGGAAGGCCCGAGTCCCGAAGGTATGCGGATATCGAGGAGTTAAGTGTCTCAAGATCGGCACGTGATTGGGTGGGAGCAAGGCCGTATAAATTCACGTAGTATGCGCGGAAGGCCTCAGCAATTTGGGGGGTTAAAGATATTTTAGGGCCGGAGGCCGGGGACACCTGAGGAATAAAGGATCGAGCTCTTTGCGACCGCAAGGCCCGGGCTAGAGTCTTGCCTGGCTTGCTGCCGAACTCAAAATAGTGACGACGGCAGCGCGCCAATGAGGCCTTTGCGTTCGCAAAGGTAAGATCCCGCAGCTTACCCCGTAAAGTGGCGAGTTCCATCCCGGTATCTGCGGCAAGTGACCTCTTGTGTTGTTTATCTAGTTCCCCGATTTTGGATAACAAGGCCTTTATCTTGGCAGAACGGTCCTTCTTAAGGCGGGTGGCTAACTTAATAAATGTGCCCCGGATGAAGCACTTATGGGCCTCCCAAACCATCAGGGGAGAGGAGTCTGCAGTGGTGTTGGTGGCAAAATAGTCGGTCAGGTCTGTGCGGATGTTAGCGAGGATCCCGGGATCTCTGAGTAGAGTATCGTTAAGTCGCCAACGCCATGATCGGGGTTGCGGCGGGTTGAAGGCCAAGGAGAGGGAGATCAATGCGTGGTCGGAGAAGGAAATGGGATCAATAGTGGTAGCTGTCACGTACTCAAGGTAGGTGTGAGAAAGAAAAAAATAATCAATACGCGAGTAGAGGTTGTGGGGGTTGGAGAAGAAGGTGTAATCCCTATCCCGGGGATGATGAAGCCTCCACACGTCCATCAGTTGGTATGAATGTAGGGTTTGTTTAGTGTGGCGAAGGGACGAGAAAGAGAGTGATGAGCGGCCGGAGGAGGAGTCTAGAGTCGGGTCGATTGCCATGTTGAAGTCGCCACCGAGAACAACCATCCCTTCCAAAAAATCCTCAACTCCGGCAAGACAGCGTTCTAGGAAGGCTGGCTGGCCTGAGTTGGGAAGATAGACTGTGCCAAAAGTGCATAACGTACCTGCCATTTTACCTTTCACGAAGAGGAACCTCCCCTCCGGATCCGACACCTGGTCAATGAGTTCCCATGGGGCAGTGCGGGAAAACAAGATGGAAACCCCTTTCGTTTTGGAGTCGGGTGAGCAACTATGGAAGACATCAGGGAAGTTGCGGTCCGTCAATTTCTGCACTTGGTCCGCACGAAAGTGTGTTTCTTGGATGAATGCCACCGAGGCTCGTTTGGCCCACAGAAGGCGCAGCAGAGATGAGCGCTTCTCCGGGATATTCAGGCCCTGTGCATTGAGAGAAACACACAGAACCGAGGACATGGCTCAGTGAGGGACAGCCTGGGAGGGGGTGGAACGAAGAGAAAAGAGAGAGAAGGGGAGGGAGGTGGGAGAAGGAAGGGAGGGAAGCGAAGAAGAAGAAGGGGGGGAACCGAGACAGAAGAGCAGGGACCTGCACAAGAGGGGGAAGAGAAAACAACTACGGGTGTCAAAGACCCAAACACTAGGACTGGCAGGGGCCGATACGGTCACCAGCCAGAAACCTGTGGAAAGAACTGGCGAGGAACGTGGAGGAGCAGGCCAGGTGGGGGAGCTCGGGCAAAACGCTCCAGAAAAAGGAAATGGGGTAACTTAGGGATCCAGGCTACAACCAGCCGATATGGCCAAGTCAAGGGTTCAGGGGGGAGAGAGAGGAGGAAGCCGGGAGACCCCAGGAGAGTGCCAGGGAGTGCAAAGGGGGGGAGGGAAGGGTATGGGTACAGATACACCCCAGAGAGGGCACACACACATATGAGCGGTTCCGGCTCGAGGTTTGCGCATGCCTGTACACCGAGCCAACCACTGAGGGCGGAGGAAAGTCTCCATATCATCGGTGAGTCCTGCGAAAAATCAACAGTTATCCAGGGGCCAGAGTACCAGGGAGGGGAAGGGGGAGGGATGGAGCCAGTGGGGGGTAGGTCGTGGAGGGGGAGAAGGTTGGGGGAGAACAGCTGAAGGAGGGGGCAGGGGAAGGAGGGAGAAGGGAAGGTGTGCGGACAGAGGGAGGGAAGGGGGGGGGGAGGGATGGGGGGAGGGAGGAGCGAGGGGTGGGAACGAGGGGGGGGGAGGGATGGGGGGAGGGAGGAGCGAGGGGTGGGAACGAGGGGGGGGGGAGGGATGGGGGGAGGGAGGAGCGAGGGGTGGGAACGAGGGGGGGGGAGGGATGGGGGGAGGGAGGAGCGAGGGGTGGGAACGAGGGGGGGGGTGGGGGGGGGGAGATTACAGCAGTACACAAATAGTCATCAGGCATTGGGATATATTGACACCCTGTACATAAAGGGGGTGAGATCCATAGCACCGTGTATCACCGCGTTGTCGCTGTCCCTATGGTACGAAAGTCTTTGGCATCCTGTGCGTGGCCATCGCACGGTGTAGGGAAGGGGTGACAGCAGATTCCGAGCCGCGCCAAATACGGGGGGACCGGACTGTGAGGCAGGGAGGAAGGGGCAGGGGGGGGGAGGGTCGGGAGTAGGTCCCCAACCAAGAGGCGGGGAGGAAAGTCGGAGGGCGAATGTGGAGGGATGGGAGGGAGGAGGGATGGGAGGGAGAGGGGAGGGAAGGGGGGGGGGGGAGGGGGGGGGGGGGCGGGGGGGGGGGGGGGGGGGGGGGGGGGGGGGGGGGGGGGGGGGGGGGGAAGTCACTGGCGGCTGAAACTATGGCATGCTGTCACCAACAACTGTAAGGGCCATGAGGAGAGCAGTCCTACGTCTAGTCCCCAGGTTAGGAAAGGAGAGACTGGAGAAACCGTCACCGGAGGGTGACTAACCATGCTAACGGGGGGGGAGAGACTCGGTAATAATAACAAACCAACAGGGCCCCCTGTACCCAACAAGTAACTAATAACAGGACAGAAAAAACATCCCTCCCCTATCGACTTCCTTAAGGCGGTCATGCATCGACACAGGGTAAGCAGCACGCTAACCCTCTGTTAGCTGGCTTGTCCATGGAGTAGCGTGGAGCAGTCAGTCTCGTGGCCGGCTGTGTCGGAGGGAGACACGAGGCATATCGGGGTCGCTCTTCAGCAGTTTCCACTCGGGGGGTGCGAGGGAGAGTGAGGGTCACGTTGGCGAGGGGAACGGGGGCCTCTTCTCATCGGTGATCGCGACCTGCGTGTCTCCGCCCGTGGGGAGCGACTACCTGGTGGGGGGCCAAAGGCCGAGGGTGGAAGGGCCGGGAGTGTCCAGTCCGGCAGGTGCAGCGAAGCAAGGCCCAGCAGCTGAAGTGCACCCGGGAGATCTGCGGGTGTGCGGAGTATATAGGTGGTGTTCGCCTGCCGTATAATCAGATGGAAGGGGTATCCCCACCTGTAGGATGCTCCGGAGTCACGGATAGCGTCCAGGAGAGGCCGCAGCATCCGGCGCATGGCTAGAGTGCGCCTAGATAGGTCGGGCAGAAGGGTGATCTCGGCTCCTTCGAAGTCCATAGGGCCCAGTTCCCATGCTCTCTGGAGCAGCGCCTCTTTCTGTTGGTAATAATGAACGCGGCACAGGACATCTCTGGGGCGGTTTTTATCCTGTGGGCGCGGGCCTGCCACTCTGTGTGTCCGGTCCATCTCAATATGGGTATCACCGGGGTCCCCCAAGTACTTATTAAAAATGTACCGCACTGTTCCAGCGAGACGTTCCGGGCCAATCTCCTCCGGGAGACCGCGAACCTTTACGTTGTTGCGTCGGCCCCGGTTCTCGAGGTCGTCCACGTGAAATATCAGATCCCTCAAGATGGCCTCCTGTGTGTCTACTCGGGGGGTCAGAGTGGTGACGGCCTGGTCTAGAGCCGCCTGCCGTGTCTCCAGCCCGGTTACAGCTGCTGCAACCGCCGTAATGCCGGATTTAAGGTCCGCCATGTCGCCAGCATGGCGTTCTTCCATGCGGGCTAGCTGAGCTGTGAGGTCCTCACGTGTCGGGAGGGCATGAAGGAGAGACCTCACCTCAGTCAGCAGCATGGCCGGAGTCAGCAAAGAGCGCGGATCCTGATCAGCTGTGGCCGGGGAGGCTGCATCCAGATCTAGCGGTGTCCGGAGGATCTCCGGGGTCGTCTGGCTCAGCTCAGGGAAGGCGGGAGTCGACTTCTGTGCGGTGCTCCTTGTCACCGGCGCCGCGGCCATCTTGGTGCGCTGCTGGGACGTCGGCGGGATCCGTCGGACCGGACGGGCAAAGCGGGCCAGAAAGGTTTGAGGCGTCACCTGTGGCGTGCAGGGGGTCTTCCGGGACCCGGTGGGCATAACGGGATTGCGGTAGTGTGGGAGAGGATCCCGGTAGTGCGGAGCGTGCCCGGAGCTCAGAGCAAACGCGTCCTCACACAGCCATGCTCAAGCCACGCCCCCTTGAGTGAACATTTAAGTACAGTGGTACTAGGAAAAGTGATGCTGTTTCTAACACTAGATGACGACTTTGATCTAAATGCTTTTGTCAGCCTTTAACATTCTGTTCATATTTTTTTTATTATTTCTAGGCACTAGAACAGAGAATCCGGGAGGAACAACGAATGATGGATGAAAAGATAGTTCTAGAATTAGACCAAAAAGTTATAGACCAGCAAAGTACCTTAGAAAAAGCTGGTGTGTCTGGTTTCTATGTTACAACTAACCCCCAGGTAAGTGTCATACATATATATAATATTATTTATATGCAATCCTCCATTTAAAGGCGTCAAAACTGAAGCCTTCTAGTACTTATCAGCTGCTGTATGCCCTACAGGAAGTCCTTTATTCTGTCCAGTGTGACACAGTGCTCTCTGCTGCCACCTCAGTGTAAGGAATCTCATCCACAGCAGAACCAAACCTACATAGCAAACCTCTTCTACTCTGGACAGTTCTTGAAATGGACAGAGGTGGCAGCAGAGAGCACTGTGCCTTAGGGTCCTATTCCATGGGCCGAGCAGGGCCCGATCAACAATCGGCACTAGATCGGCACTTGTTTACTGGGCCTATTCCACGGCCTGACAATCGTTTAGCGAGGGCTGCAGGGACATCGTTACCGATGCAGCCCTTGTTTCATACTTTACCTGTCCAGGCGCAGGTCTTCTCCTTCTCTCGGTCCCGTGTCGCAGCAGCTTCGGAGCGGCCTGTCTGAACTGATAGACCGCTCAGCCAATCACTGGCTGTGGCGGTCCCGGCCAGTGATTCGCTGAGTGGTCTGTCAGCTCAGACAGGCCCCTCCAAAGCTGCTGCTACATTGTTTTGAAATCGTCTGTCGCCCACCGCACCCGCTATTGCACATAGCTATGAGCGGGTGGCGACCAATGGTTTTAGGTTTGAACCTAAATGAACGATCAGCCGATGCCACGATCATCGGCTGATCGTTCTCTCTATTCCACGGAGCGAAGTACTGGAAGGTTTGTTTTTTTTATTAGAAGTAATTTACAAATCTAAGTTTCTGAAACCAGTTGAGTTAAAAATATTTTTTCACCCTAAAAATATACATTGTATTTAGAAAATCTTTCACTTGATTCATTATGCTATAGGATGCAGTTATGCAAAATAACATTTGTCCAATTTATTAATATATCTGGGATAATGGGCTTTATATAGGGCAATTTTGAGGTAAAGGGCAATTTCCATTTAGAAATATTGGAGATTTATCAAACATGGTGTAAAGTGAAACTGGCTCAGTTGCCCCTAGCAACCAATCAGATTCCACTTTTCATTCCTCACAGACTCTTTGGAAAACGAAATCTGATTGGTTGCTAGGGGCAACTGAGCCAGTTTCACTTTACACCATGTTTAATAAATCTCCCCCCATTGTTTTTGGGCCTCTAGGTAATATTATGAAACTGGAAGCATATGCAGATAAAGCAGGAGGATTGTGCTTCATGTAAAGATTAATGTTAACACTTCTTAACGAATAAATATGGTGTCAACGTCTGAGAGCGTTATAGAGGTAGATATATGATCATTTACATATATTATTTGGTTGGATCCAGATGGTTGATCACCTCAGTGGTTGAAGCCTACAGACAAGATCTGTGACAGATTTCACTCTAAATGGGAGTCTACAGCTTAATACAGTCTGCAGGAGACAGAATTTATTTTATTTTATTTTACTGGAAAATATTCAGTATATTTAATAAAAAAATAAACGTTAGGTACCAGGCTCACTAGAGATAAGTGAATTTACAGTACTAGCAAAGCGCTTCGCCAGGCTCCGGGGTCGGCTTGTCAGTCTTCTGCCTTTCAAATCTGTGCTGATCTTCTCTGGGTGCCTGGAAAAGCTGGATCAAGCTTCTCCCAGTTTCCAAGCACCTGGAGCAGCACGGACTTCAAAGACAGCCAGCTGAGCCTGCGATTTATACCGTAGCAATCATGGCATTTAAGGAAGTTGATGACAGAAGAAGTACCTGTCACTGACTTATCGGGACCCCCACAGCATGTCTGCTGGGGTCCCAACCACTTAGACAGACGGCGGTTTAAAGGGGTTATCCAGAGCTACATAAAAATGACCACTTTCTTCCAGAGACAGTCCCTCTCTTGACTCCAGTTTGGGTGCAGGTTTTCTACCTCATTTCCATTGAAGTGAATGGATCTTAATTGCAAACCGCACCTGAACTGGAGACAAGAGTCATGCTGTCTCTGGAAGAAAGTGGCCATGTTTTTGTAGCGCTGGATAACCCCTTTCATACTTACATCAGGCCTATCGGATTGGTGATCTTCTCATAGAGTCTGCCCTCAGGCAAACTCTTATGTGCAGAGCACCGATAATACTGATCAGTGCTATGTAATAGCCTAGAATTCATCAGTATAAGTAATCTAATAATTGCATAAGTCCCCTAGGAGGGCTTATAAAGTGTAAAAAAAACAAACAAACATATATATCATAGTGTGGAATAGTAGCATATGCCCTACCTTCCTGATCAGTAGGGATCCAACCTCTGGGATGGCATCTGATCTTGTGTGTATACGGCACAGTAATGCGTCCAGCCAGCAGCTGTGCAGGGATTTGTACCACTGCTCATTCCAAGTGCATGGCGCTATGATGTATTTCTCTGCACAATGAGAGGTAATGCGCAGGTAATAACTGTGAAAAAAAGACTCCGGATTGGTGGGGTCCTGGCTGCCATACTCCCACCAATCCTGGTGAATGTCTCAGAAAATTCCCTTTAAAAAGAGAGGTAATGCTTGTTCTGTAGACAGAGCTAAGGGATCCAGTGATACATGGAAAGGGACCTGCAGACAGACACCATTTACAGTAGTAGTTTTGGTAGTTGTATTGGTTTATGATCTTTGTGTGATTGGCATAAATAAATATTGGTTAGTAGTCGGGTTACTTGTGCATTTGTTATGCGTCTTGGCTTAAATAATTAATATGTGACAAAAAGAACGAGAGGTAAGAGGCAACAAAGAAGCTGCAACTCAGAACTGACAGTCGTATTAGATTTCACCTAGAAATTTATATTCATATCTATTTAATTTATATTTTCTGATACACTGGTAAACCATTATAAGCCAGTTTATATCCTTGTTGGAGACATCTACATTTGGATGTTTTTTTTCATGTGGCACAGTGTTGCTTTTTTTGCTTTCTTGGTAAGCACTTTTGTACCTTTGCTGTAACATTTCCTTCATGTTTCACATTCTTTTTCATATTTAAGAACACTTCAAATGTTTCCCCCTTTTTACTTGTCTTCTACTGATTGTCGCTCCATGTAATTTACTTCGCGTGTGTGCGTGCGTGCGCGTGTGTAATTATAATATGTTATATATATTCCGCAGCACTGTCTCTCCTGTGTTTCCCAGAAGCACATCTGTCTCTCAGCACTAGGGCTTCCCAGCCACCAAAATTATTTCAATGGACATCATGTAATGTCCCTTACTCCTCGGGTTGTGATGCAGGGGTAATGAACAATTGCAGCTAGGTTATCCTGCAGCTGGTTGCTGCGGGTCATAACCAGATAACCCATGATCAGTTTATCGACAAGGGTTTTTTTTTTTTTACAAAAATAGTTTATGCAAAGCAGACAATACCCAAAGGAGGAGACTGCAAAAATGTTACTTTCACCATTTATTTTTTTTTTCAACAGTGAAGTAAATGATATGTACCGTAGTTAAAACAGTAAAAGACAATGAAACCCTTTACAATGTTCTGAAGTATGAAGAAAATGTGTTAAAGTAAAGGTACACTATGGCCACATATCCAATGTGGGTGTAAAATTGTACATAGGGTCAGGTTAGGCGGCTATCGGCTGAATGTTTGTTTGCCCAACAGCTGCTTATCCCAGTTTCCTCATACACATGGACACTGAACATGGGTGAGAAAGCTGCTGCCTGACTTCTTTGGTGCAGGCTTATCTTCCTGAGAACAAAAGGATGAGGCATGTTGAACTGCAACATGCCCAGCCATCTCCCCCCCCCCAACATCTGCCGTTGGGGAGATTTGGGAGAAAGCCCCCCCATATACTGTACGTAGCTCCAGATCACTACATACTGATATAGTAGACCCATATGCCATCAGACAACCATTCACTTTGTCTGTTAATTGGATACAGTGAAGCAGTGATAAATACCCCAATGCTGTCACATAGGCTGTATTGTCTTTAGTATTGTTCCTGCTCATACAAAGACTTCATCTAATTGTACATAGATTAATGGCTATTTCTGCGGTTCCTCTAAATTCTTTGTTTCTTATGCTCTATGTGTTTGTGTGTGTATGTTACTCATTTTGGCAGCTCTGCACTCTGTGACTTGTTCGTGCAAACTGCGTCCTGCCTCCTGGCGATAATCCACTTATGCTGGGCGGACATCATAAGTTCATCTGATCTCATGACCAAGGTTCTGAGCTGGACAAAGAATCAAGCTGCTGTGCATTAAGATTGAAGTCACTCACAGTGAATTATAAATATGGAGGCTCAGTGGGCTGAGATACAGAAATGTGAAGTGTAATTCATTTATTTATTTTTTTGTTTGTTTTAGGAGCTAACATTACAGATAAATTTACTGGAACTAATTCGGAAATTACAGCAGAAGGAATCGTCAACCAGCAAAACCTGTTCCTGATGGCTTGTGTGATGTGGACACAGATGACCAAAGGAGTGAAGATCGCCATAGACATAGAGGACCACAGAATATGGTCGGCACTGCCGTAACATGCAGCTGGTGTAGCGTTAATGGAGGAACCCAAGAGATACAGAGTGGTGATAGCTCCAAATTGGGTGAATAACAGTGATGGATAAAGGAAACAGAGGCTGCACCCGCCCTTTGATGCTTCTACGGACCTCTCTTTTTTTGTGCTCACACACATACAAACAATGGTGCTAAATAAATAAGTCTGTACAAGCCTCAAAGGAGGAGTGCAGCCTCTGTTTCTTAAAGGGGAACTATCAGCAGGTTAGACGAATCTAACCTGCAGATAGTGCCCTATAGCACCGGGGACGTTGAGGAGGAAGGTATGTCTCTTACCTTCCTCCTCGGCGCCGGTCCCGCGCTGTTAGTTGGGGTAAACTCTGCTCGGGAGCACCCTTAGGAGCACTTCCGCATCATCTGGCCCACCCCCCTCCTCCACCTCCATTATTAGGAGGGACGGGCCAAATGATGCTGCAGTGCTCCGGAGCTGAGTTTACAACAACTAGCAGTGCGAGACTGGCACCAAGGAGGAAGGTAAGACACATAACTTCCTCCTCAGTGTCCCAGGCCCTATAGGGGGCTATCAGCAAGGTAGATTAGTCAAACCCTGCTGATTCATTACTTTTGAAAACTGCCCCTTGCTTTGACTGAACTAAAAATACTCACTCTCACAGCACTGTCAGTTATTCCAGACATGTTTGTTTTTTTGTTTCTGTAACAAATCTGCTTCGTGTGAATAACGCCATAAAGGGTATAGAGGTCCATACCATAGGCAGCTGCTGTTTTGTTTTAGTTTTTTTGCCCCAAGTTACGCTTCATTCACATGTCAGTACATTTTTGCAGATCCACATATTTTTTTAGCAGATGTTACTGGGGCAGTGTCCATAACGTCTGCAAAAAAAAATGCAGATCCCTTAGACCTTTTATTGGCGTGTCTGTCAGTAATTTTTGCGGATTGCAGTTCTGTAAACATAGGGACAGTGTGAACAGCCCAATTGAAAGCAATGGGCCCTAAATTTGTTGATAATTGCAAATCTGCAATTACGGACAAAACTATGGAACTTGTGAATGTAGCCTTTACGCTGTTTTCCTTGTTTCTGTTTGCTGCAGTCTAGAACTTGTATTTGATAACTCTTGTTATTTATTGTTTTTGTTAATATATGTTTTGCCGTTCACACAGATTCATTTTCTGTCTATGTATAATGCGAATTCTGTGAATTTATATTACTGTAAATATTGTATTCCATGGTTTGTTTTGCTTTATCTTTTTTTGTCTCTAACATACATCTTTTCTTTATACTAGCATATGAGGCATAAAAATTCCTTTTTTTCCCCGGTAACTGATTCATATATATCCAGCCTATGTAGACCAGTGACTGACTGTATACTATTTTGTTGTTACTTTTCCAAAGACCCAGTGACTATTTACAAGGAACAAAATATTGTGCAGCGTGTAAATATAGGGCATCCATGTAGCTGACTCTATAACAGGCTGTGTCTAGTACTTAATGTGCTTGTAGTTAATAACGCAGATAGTGAGAACCTTGTGTCTCCAGTAGAGATGAGCGAACCGAGTTTGAGTCGATCCAAACCCGAGCGTTCGGCATTTGATTAGCTGGGGCTGCTGAACTTGGATAAAGCTCTAAGGTTGTCTGGAAAACATGGATACAGCCAATGACTATATCCATGATTTCCACATAGCCTTAGGGCTTTATCCAACTAAAGCAGCCACCGCTAATCAAATGCCGAAAGTTCGGGTTCGGATCGACTCGAGCATGCTCCAGGTTCGCTCGTCTTTAGTCTCCAGCTGTTGCAAAACTACAACTCCCATCATGCCTGGACAGCCAAAGCTTTATTCGCTCATGTCTACGCCACATGATTTCTGAATGAGGAGGGGATGTGCTGCTACAGACTCTTCTGGTAGCAGCTTACATCCCCAAAATGAGCTTAGGAAGTGGAAATTTAACATGTCTGATCTTTCTCTCCTCTTGGGAGAGTCAGAGGGTCCTTAATTATATAATGGACATATGCTTATTATGTATATGCGGGGGGGTCTTAAAACTGCCCCATGTGATATAGCTTTGTCTTTGCTAGTGATAAATTCATAATCCTGTAAATAGAGCGTTACTGCAAACCAAACTTCTGGCACCACGTGTCCCATCTGCTCATTGTTACAGGTAAGTAGGTCTGTACAAGGCATTACAATGAGCAGATGGGACACCTGTAGCTTTTATGTGCAGTAATCCTTTTGTCCTACTAATGGTGTCTCTAATGTTTGCATGTGATGACGTGTGGAAAAGCAGGTTGGCTACACTTGGATACAGGGCTGTGTTACTGCCGATACGATTGCCACTTACCAGACCTGGAGGTAAATTGGAGCCTGGATGCTATATAATTAAAGGATTTTAGTAATTACAATGAGAATAGCCGTGTCAATTGTAACTACTTCCATGACAAGGAACTTTCCATGGTTATGAGTGACAACTCCCATCTGTTCACAAAATAGTAGTGCTCTGGAGGGTGTACAAATGTGGAGAACATCTTAAAGGGTTTAGGCCAACTGAAGAAGACTGTGACAGATTGGTTTCTTTTTTTTTTTTTTATTTGTCACCCACTTACTTGTCATGCAAGAAAAAATACAGTGGATACAGCCGCAGCTATTAAAGGGGTAGTGCAGCGCTCAGAAATTATTCACAGAATAACACACATTACAAAGTACAAAGTTATACAACTTTGTAATGTATGTTATGTCTGTGAATCACCCCGTGTCCCACCACCCCCATCCGTGTACCCGGAAGTGTGGTGCATTATACATTACCTGATCCGTGTCGAGGGCCGTCCGCCATCTTGTGCCAAACGTCATCTTCGGACGGACGGCTGAGTCGCTGCCGCCCGTCCCCCCTCCGCCGCGTCACAACTGTGCTCAGCCGCGATTGGCTGAGCACAGTTATACTCAGCCAATCGCGGCTGAGCATCGGATGACGCTGCAGAGGGCGGCCGGCATTCAGGACAGTCAAAGCTGTTCGCCGTCCGCCCGAAGAAGACGTCACTAGCTGAAGATCAGAGACTGGTGTCGGCACGTGACAGGTGAGTATAGCGCACCACACTTCCGGGTACACGGGCGGGGGTGGTGGGACATGGGGAAGGGGGCCATTCACAGACATAACATACATTACAAAGTTGTATAACTTTGTAATGTGTGTTTGTCTGTGAATAATTTTTTACCGCCGCACTACCCCTTTAACACCTTCCTGACACATGTACATTATATAGGGGGAGATTTATCAAACATGGTGTAAAGTGAAACTGGCTCTGTTGCCCCTAGCAACCAATCAGATTCCACCTTTTATTCCTCACAGACTTTGGAAAATGAAAGGTGGAATCTGATTGGTTGCTAGGGGCAACTGGGCCAGTTTCACTTTACACCATGTTTGATAAATCTCCCCCAATATGTTGGATGGGTAAGTGTGAAGTAGTGCTACAGATCACCCATTCTGTCAGTCACTGAGTTTGGTAGCAACCACACCATCTACAAGGTTACATCACGGGTTCCAGTCCTGTCATGCCTCTGAGTGGTAACCCCATGATGCAGTTGCACAGTTCCAATGTGCCGCTAACAGGCCTCCTTGTTTGTCAATCACTTTGCTGACAGTTGTCTCCCCCCCCCCAAGTTTTATTTAGATAACAAGCAAAGTTCAACTAACAAATGACTTTGCGAGTAACGAGTTGTTAGAATGCCGAGGGGTTCGAGAACGGAGGTACCATGTACTGCCGGTAAAGGGGTTGTTCACCCTAAAAAAAAAAATTCAAATCAACTGGCGCTGGAAAGTGCCTGAGATTTGTAATTTACTTATATAAAAAAAATCTCCAGTCTTCCAGTACTTATCAGCTGCTTTATGTCCTGCATGAAGTGGTGTATTCTTTCCAGTCTGACACAGTGCTCTCTGCTGCCACCTCTGTGCCATGTCAGGAACTGTCCAGAGCAGTAGCAAATCCCCATAGAAAACCTCTCCTGCTCTCCAGACTGGAAAGAATACACCCCTTCCTGCAGGACATAAAGCAGCTGATAAGTACTGGAAGACTGGAGATTTTTTAAATAGAAGTAAATTACAAATCTCTGTCACAAGTTGATTTGAAAGAAAAAAATTTGGGTGAAGTACTAAAAGTACAACTTGTCAAGCAAGCAAAAAATTAAAAAGTGCTTATAAGGTTCAGTTAATGGAATTATAAACAGTATAGATAGGTTTTCTTCTCAGAAACTGAGAAAATATAAGAAAAAAGGGATTGAAAACTAATGACCCCAACATGGCACCTGGACTTCCATAGGTTGTCCCTCTCACTTTCAGTTTTTTTTTTTTTACACCAACAAGGTTGGTTTCTTATAGGAACCTGTCACTAGTTTCATGCGGCCTAAACCACGGACAGCATGAAACGGGACAGGTTTCCTCATCCCAAAGGCTGCATGGTTTTGAAACTATAGTTGTAACTTTGATATCCAACGAAAATCTTTCAAATCAACTGGTGTCAGAAAGTTATATAGATTGTAATTTACTTCTATAAAAAAAATAAAATCTAAAGTCTTCCTATACTTATCAGCTGCTGTATGTCCTGCAGGAAGTGTTGTTTTATTTTCAGTCTGACACAGTGCTCTCTGCTGACATCGCTGGCCAAGACATGAACTGTCCAGAGCAGGAGAGGTTTTTCTATGGGATCTGCTACTACTCTGAACAGTTCCTGTCTGCTCGGTGGCAGCAGAGAGCACTTTGAAAAAGATTTTTGCTGGATAACCCCTTTAATTGGAAACTGCGTTTAGGCTTTTTTTTTTTTTTTAACAATTCTATCACAGTTATGAGAAAAAAACACGAAAATGCATGATGTTTCCAGGAAACGGCAGAAGTATTGTATGTATTGGTGGTAAGGGTTTCACAGTTGGAATTTTTTAAGAATTTACCAGTAAAGGTCACATTGCCTAGATTTGAAGTAACATGCACAAAGTTTGCTGTGTTTTTTTTTTCTCCTTAACCTTAAAAACAAGATAATTAAAAAAAAAAAAAAAAAAAAAAAAATGCACCAAGTGAATCCAGCCTTGGGCTATGTTCCCACTACGTACTGATAAGCGCTAACAACGGCCAGAATTAGTGTTCATAATTATTATAGGTAACACACACAATATTCTAAATGATACTCCTTCCCGATACTACCCTATGTCTAATATACATGTATACATCTTGCACCCTTTGCCTGTTTTTTTTCCCTCTCTCATTTACCCACTCTGGATGTCTAAAATCATCTTCTCTATGTCCTCTCTGACAACACACCGCTCCTTTCCTCTCCCTCCTCCCTTTGTAGACACAGGACAGGTCATCTCCTCTCAGGGGGCCGGTTTAACTGTCTATTGACTGGGGACCACCCGCCCCCAGGAGACATCATCTGCACCTGTTCCCTGCTAGTGAAAGTGCTGCTTACATAGATTTACTTAGGCTGCATTCTCATGTTCCGTGTTCCTCACAGAACACACACGAGGAATGCCTGAAACGGACTCTCCCCCACCCAGGCAGCATCTGTAATTAGATGCTGAGAGCTGGGGAACTGTACAGATATGCGCCGCGCTGTAATGACAGCACTGCGCGCGGCTGATTCATTACAGTGCGGCGCATATCTGTGCAGTTCCCCCGCTCTCAGCATCTAATTATGGATGCTGCCCGGGTGGGTGGAAAGTCCGTTACAGGCACTCCACGTCCGTGTTCCCTGTGGAACACGGAACGTGAGAATGTAGCCTAAGTCTCCCTGAGCCTAGGTTTCTGTAATATGAAAAGTTATAGTTGTATCTCTGTTTGCTGTCAGTGAGTGCAGGCATATGTACATTTGTGACAGCTCTGTATATTGTAAATGTTATAGATTTTCTTAAAATCTGGATGGAACTAGAATGTTTTCATTCACAGTCAGCAAGCAGAGATCTAAACCTACACTACACCCCATCCGTCAGGATCACGGAACGTGGGAATGCAGCCTTATAAGTCCGTAGTGGAAACGGTAGAGTGAAACTACACAGTGTGTTACTTTATGAACACTCGGTGTTAAATAGCACCTGTTTACTGTTTTTAACATTACATTTTAATGTGTAACAGATATTTTCTTACAGTAAGCTACGCCCCCTCACGCACGTCACTGAAGGTATTTTTACCTGGGACCTGCGGGAGAAGCGTCATCTGACGAAGCGCGCATGCGCGTGAAACAGCTGTCATAGCTTGTGTGCTAAGTGTTTGGCGTCTGCACCCGCTACAGATGGTACCTGCTGTATTTTAAAGCGCACATGTAATAAAGTCTACGCATCTAAACGGTGAGTGCCCCCGTGCTTTTCTTCTCCGCATAATACAGTTTTTGTCCTAGTACTGTTTATCCTCTAAAGGGGAGCACCCCGTGGACGAGACATTTTCATCCAAAGCTTCTGAACATGTCAGCCTGATTATCCACCTGTGTCCAGTGAGTAGTGCCGGTACTATATATCTATAAGAAGGTTACTTTATGTACAGGCATTGTTCTTCTGTATATGTTCTTTTTCTCTAGTTGTCACTAATTTCTGATAAACCAGTTTTTAGGATTTATCGATTTATCAAAAATGAATGAGTTATGGCAATGGCAGATAAAATATAAATAAAATACAGATACAGCAGAAGACTTCAAAGGGGTAGTGCAATGTTCAACATTTATTTACTAAATAACACACATTACAAAGTTATACAACTTTGTAATGTGTGTTATTCAAGTGAATGGCCCCTTTCCCCGTGTCCCCCCCCCCCCCACCCCACCCCGGAAGTGTGGTGCGGTATAATCACACAATCACTGGCGATCCTGGCCGCCATCTTGGGTCAAACACGTTATCTTCAGGTTTGACCCAAAATGGCGGCCAGGATCGACAGTGATTCGGTGAGTATATGGCATCACAATTCCAGGGTGGGGGGAACACGGGGAAGGGGGCCATTCACTTAAATAACACACATTACAAAGTTGTATAACTTTGTAATGTGTGTTATTTAGTGAATACATTTTGAACACCGCACTACACCTGAAGGCTGGGTTCACACTACGTATATTTCAGTCAGTATTGTGGTCCTCATATTGCAACCAAAACCAGGAGTGGATTAAAAACACAGAAAGGATCTGTTCACACAATGATGAAATTGAGTGGATGGCCGCCATATAATGGCAAATATTTGCTGTTATTTTAAAACAACGGCTGTTATATTGAAATAATGGCCGTTATTTACTGTTATATGGCGGCCATCCACTCAATTTCAACATTGTGTGGACAGATCCTTTCTGTGTTTTTAATCCACTCCTGGTTTTGGTTACAATATGAGGACCACAATACTGACTGAAATATACGTAGTGTGAACCCAGCCTTAATGTGCTAACCCAGTGTTAGAGCTGCTTTCGGGCTGCTGGGTTTCTTTTCCCATAGAAGCCGTGTTTTGCTGGTGCAGTGTCTTTTACCCGTTCACTAGTTACTTTATGTATAAGGTTGTTGTGTAGCTAAGGAATACCTTGCTTTGCAATGTAAACTCTATTGTATATTTTACTTGAAACTCATACTGCTTAAAGTGAGACTGTCACCCCCTCCCCCCGTACTCTATGTGCTGTTCTTCGCACCATACACAACCTTAGAAGTTTTACATATAGAATGTGAAGCGACTGTTTCTTTATGCTCTAAAATCGCTTAATTTCATCAGTATACAGTGTCACCTAGGTGGGGCTTCATGAGGAAAGGGGGTCAAACTGCTGTGAAGCCCCGCCTAGGTGACACTCAACTGATAAAATAAAGCGAATAGAGCAGAAAGAAAAAACAGCCAAGTTTTATAAAGGTATATATGGAATGTTCAGCATCTAAGCTTGTGGATGGTGCAGAGAACTGCATACAAGTAGGGGGGAGTGACAGTATCACTTTAACAGCATACCCTGAAGTATGTTGTTAGTGCAAAGGTTAACATTTCTGCTGTTTCTTTACCAAATACAGTGTATAAAATAAGATGCTTTAGTCACATGGTGACCTCTGAACCTAAGCCGGTCATTGCACATGTCTGCCAGCTCAGCTCCTGCCAGTCAGACTCTTTTAATCAGCTATTCAGTAGCAAAGTCTCTAAGTTTCCATACATTTTCTGACTTACTGTCTGCAGGAAGTGAGACATGCAGAAAGGGCGGGAAAGTTGCAGGACTAGATCCAGCCTCCAGGGGTCGTCCCTGAGCTTTACCTGATGGTGTGTAAAAGTCAATACATCTTGTGAAGAGATGGGTTTCTTCAATATTCCAAGTCAAGTGTTCCAGAATCATCTGTGAGAAGAGCAAGCTAAAAGCAAGACATTCTGCTCCATTACTGGAGTCAATCCCAGTATTTCCTGAATGAAGCAAGTCACTACTAGTCCAGGGTTGGATAATTTGCTCAAGGGCCCCCTGCCATTTGCCGTTTTCATAGTAGACCTCCAGTTGGAGACCATGCTGATTGGCTTCTATGTTGGTGATCATGCTTCTGCAAGCATTCCTCCAGATATCCTTAATAGATCTGCAAAGTTCTTTTGTGAGTATGAATGTTCTGTTCTTAACCACAGCCAGCCAAACTATGAAGATGCTTGTGAGCAGAGATTAGTCTAATTAGATTAAATTCCCTTTAAGTAGATTCATAACCCATAACCAAGTTACAATTCTACAAGTTCCTTAAAGCCAGTGTTCAATTAACCTATTTGCAGTAACCTTAAAGGGACAGTTACCAAATATTCTTACTTCCAGACGTAAAAGCTTCATCTGCCTTGTGCTACACAAGACTATACATTTATTGGGTTTTTGCATAAAAACGGCTTAGTAAAGTTTACAGTTGTTTTGCGGAATTCGAGTGTCATAACTCTTTTTACTTACGCTTTGTATGACTGAAAAAAGCTAATTGAAAACCAGTGTGTGGTTCACTAGGGAAACTAGGGGCAACTGAGCCAGTTCTACTTTACACCAGTTTGATAAATCTCCCCATATGTGTATACTTTCCGGCCGGGATTCCATAGAAGGTACCACTACGTAAGCTCCGTAGTAATCACGGCCGTTGTTGCAAAACGGCCGTGAATATTACGTAACTTACATAGTGTGAACATAACCAAAAGAGATCTCTGTGAGGTAAAATTTCTCTTCCCAGAATACACTCCTTTAGACTATGTTTTTGTCAGTATTTTTTCAACCAAAACCAGGATTGGCTTGAAAATACAAGGAACTGTGCACAATTTTGCCCTGTCTGTTCCACTTCTCATTTTGGTTGAAAAAATACTGACAGAAATACTATGGGGGAGATTTAGCAAACATGGTGTAAAATGAAACTGGCTCAGTTGCCCCTAGCAACCAATCAGATTCCACCTTTTATTCCTCACAGACACTTTTGAAAATGAAAGGTGGAATCTGATTGGTTGCTAGGGGCAACTGAGCCAGTTCTACTTTACACCATGTTTGATAAATCTCCCCCTATGTGTGAACATAGCCTTAAAGGGTTTTTCTGATTTAAAGTGGAACTATTAGCAGGTTAGACGAATCTAACCTGCTGCTATGTCCCTATTAACCAGGAGACACTGAGGAGTAAGGTGTGTCTGTTACCTTCTTCCTCAGCACCGCTCCGGTGCAGTTAGTCCTGTGTTCCACAGTCCGGTGAGCTCCAATATTATTTCATTAACATTAGAAACAGTGGCGGATTAAATGTACCCTGGGCCCCGGGCTGTCCACCCAACCTGGGCCCCCCCCCCCCAGCCACCCCAGCAGGCTGTGTGGGGTATATAAGAATACATAGGTCTGAGGGGGATCAGTATATAGAAGTGACCCCAGAACATCACTAATAGGGGATAGGGGGGATGTTTTTGTTCTATCCCCTATTAGTGATGTTCTGGGGTCACTTCCCTGCACTGAGCCCCCACAGATCTATGTATTCTTATATGCCACAAAGAATCCAGTGTATAATGCACCTAGGACCAAACTACAACAGCTACATGCACTACAACTCCCAGCATGTACTGACAGTCTGCAGCCCTCATAATATGCTGGGAGTTGTAGTGCCTGCAGTTGTAGTTGGGTTCTAGTTTAAAAGTTTTCGCTAGTGTACTGTAGTGACCCCGGGGCTGTGTCAGTACACTACCGCAAACAAAACACTGACCCATTTAGACCCCAATGGTACACAGGCTCTGCACACTATAGGGCTGGGTTCACACTATGTATATTTCAGGCAGTATTTGGTCCTCATGTCAGGTCCTCATAGCAACCAAAACCAGGAGTGGATGGAAAACACAGAAAGGCTCTGTGCACATAATGTTGTAATTGAGTGGATGGCCGTCATATAACAGTAAATAACGTCCATTATTTCAATATAACAGCCATTGTTTTAAAATAACAGCAAATATTTGCCATTAAATGGCGGCCATCCACTCAATTACAACATTGTGTGAACAGAGCCTTTCTGTGTTTTCTATCCACTCCTGGTTTTGGTTGCTATGAGGACCACAATACTGACTGAAATATACTGTGTGTGAGCCCAGCCTATAAGTGATTACAGTGCAGTTACTAATGACTCACAGGTGACGTCTTCTCCGATTGCCGTCGCTCACTTTTTCCTTTCCTCTCTATTTGGCGCAGCATCATGAAGACTTCTCCAGCCCCAACTCAACTGCAGGCGGGGAGCTGGGGGTGACTGGGGAAGGGAGGCAGCTGGGGCGACAGGGGGAGAAGCTGGGGCAAATGAGGCCGGGGAGGGGGGGGGGGGAAGCTGGGAAGGCAGGGAAGCAGCAGGGGGTGAACATGATGGGGGTAGCAGCAGGGGGAGAAGATGATGGGGGTAGCAGCAGGGGGAAAAGATGATGGGGGTGGCAGCGGGAGGAGAAGATGATGAAGGGTAGCAGCAGGAGGAGAAGATGATGAAGGGTAGCAGCAGGGGGAAAAGATGATGGGGGTAGCAGCAGGGGGAGAAGATGATGGGGGTGGCAGCAGGGGGAGAAGATGATGGGGGTAGCAGCAGGGGGAAAAGATGATGGGGGTGGCAGCGGGAGGAGAAGATGATGAAGGGTAGCAGCAGGAGGAGAAGATGATGAAGGGTAGCAGCAGGGGGAAAAGATGATGGGGGTAGCAGCAGGGGGAGAAGATGATGGGGGTGGCAGCAGGAGGAGAAGATGATGAAGGGTAGCAGCAGGGGGAGAAGATGATGGGGGTGGCAGCAGATGATGAAGGGTAGCAGCAGGGGGAGAAGATGATGGGGGTGGCAGCAGGTGGAGAAGATGATGGGGTGGCAGCAGGGGGAGAAGATGATGGGGGTAGCAGCAGGAGTAGAAGATGATGGGGGTGGCAGCAGGGGGAGAAGATGATGGGGGTGGCAGCAGGGGGAGAAGATGATGGGGTGGCAGCAGGGGGAGAAGATGATGGGGTTAGCAGCAGGGGGAGAAGATGATGGGGGTAGCAGCAGGGGGAGAAGATGATGGGGGTAGCAGCAGGGGGAGAAGATGATGGGGGTAGCAGCAGGGGGAGAAGATGATGGGGGTGGCAGCAGGGGGAGAAGATGATGGGGGTATCAGCAGGGGGAGAAGATGATGGGGGTGGCAGCAGGGGGAGAAGATGATGGGGGTGGCAGCAGGGGGAGAAGATGATGGGGGTAGCAGCAGGGGGAGAAGATGATGGGGGTGGCAGCAGGGGGAGATAATGGGGGTATCAGCAGGGGGAGAAGATTATGGGGGTAGCAGCAGGGGGAGAAGATGATGGGGGTATCAGCAGGGGGAGAAGATGATGGGGGTAGCAGCAGGGGGAGAAGATGATGGGGGTAGCAGCAGGGGGAGAAGATGATGGGGGTAGCAGCAGGGGGAGAAGATGATGGGGGTAGCAGCAGGGGGAGAAGATGATGGGGGTGGCAGCAGGGGGAGATAATGGGGGTATCAGCAGGGGGAGAAGATGATGTGGGTGGCAGCAGGGGGAGAAGATGATGGGGTGGCAGCAGGGGGAGAAGATGATGGGGGTAGCAGCAGGAGTAGAAGATGATGGGGGTGGCAGCAGGGGGAGAAGATGATGGGGGTGGCAGCAGGGGGAGTAGATGATGGGGGTGGCAGCAGGGGGAGAAGATGATGGGGTTAGCAGCAGGGGGAAAAGATGATGGGGTTAGCAGCAGGGGGAGAAGATGATGGGGGTAGCAGCAGGGGGAGAAGATGGTGGGGGTAGCAGCAGGGGGAGAAGATGATGGGGGTAGCAGCAGGGGAAAAGATGATGGGGTATCAGCAGGGGGAGAAGATGATGGGGGTATCAGCAGGGGGAGAAGATGATGGGGGTGGCAGCAGGGGGAGAATATGATGGGGGAGATGATGGGGGTATCAGCAGGGGGAGAAGATGATGGGGGTAGCAGCAGGGGGAGAAGATGATGGGGGTGGCAGCAGGGGGAGATGATGGGGGTAGCAGCAGGGGGAGAAGATGATGGGGGTGGCAGCAGGGGGAGATAATGGGGGTATCAGCAGGGGGAGAAGATGATGGGGGTAGCAGCAGGGGGAGAAGATGATGGGGGTATCAGCAGGGGGAGAAGATGATGGGGGTGGCAGCAGGGGGAGAAGATGATGGGGGTAGCAGCAGAGGGAGAAGATGATGGGGGTATCAGCAGGGGGAGAAGATGATGGGGTAGAAGCAGGGGGAGAAGATGATGGGGGTATCAGCAGGGGGAGAAGATGATGGGGGTGGCAGCAGGGGGAGAAGATGATGGGGGTAGCAGCAGAGGGAGAAGATGATGGGGGTATCAGCAGGGGGAGAAGATGATGGGGTAGAAGCAGGGGGAGAAGATGATGGGGGTATCAGCAGGGGGAGAAGATGATGGGGGTATCAGCAGGGGGAGAAGATGATGGGGGTAGCAGAAGGGGGAGAAGATGATGGGGGTAGCAGCAGGGGGAGAAGATGATGGGGGTATCAGCAGGGAGAGAAGATGATGGGGTAGCAGCAGGGGGAGAAGATGATGGGGGTATCAGCAGGGGGAGAAGATGATGGGGGTAGCAGCAGGGGGAGAAGGTGATGGGGGTAGCAGCAGGGGGAGAAGATGATGGGGGTAGCAGCAGGGGGAGAAGATGGGGCGGCATGGAGAGCAGCTAAGGGGCAAGGGGTACAGCCGGGTGGCAGGGGGTATATTCGGGCGGCAGGGAGCCAGGGTGAGCTTCCGGCAGAGAGAGCAGGCCGGAAGCTCACAGTGCAGCCCCGCGGTGCCCTAACTTCTCTGCTTGGCGGCGCGCAGGATGTGACGTCATCACGCCGCCAGGAGAGAGTACGGGCACCGCAAAGACGGCAAGGAGAGAGGGGGCGGTGCCGCGGCGGACTCCGACGACAGCGCGCCACAGCAGAACATCACTCGGGGGCCCATTGGGCCCCGAAAGTGATGTGCTGCTGGCGCTGCTATGCAAGATCTTAATGTGGGCGGCCGCCCAAACCGCCCACATTATAATCCGCCATTGATTAGAAAGGAGTGGGTCGGACGGGGGCAGATCGGTGCTATAGGGGCGGGCAGTGATCCTGCCAGTCTCACTGGACTGTGGAGACTCGACTTACTGCACCGAAATGACGCAGAGGAGAAAGGTAAGAGACATAGGGACGTATCAGCAGGTTAGATTCATCTAACCTGCTGATAGTTCCCCTTTAAACTTCTCTCCAATCCACAGGAGAGATTGAGGGGAGCCTGACCTCCATGCCTCCCAGGGACCCACAGCTCCATTCATTCTCCGTGGAGCTGCTGAGAAGTTGGTGACCCACTGCTCTATTGAAAAGTAAGTTGCTGGGGTGCCGATCTACAGATTCCCAGGAGGCACGAAGGTCAGACCCCCTGCCATCTAATACTTGTCCTCCATCTTCAGACAACTGTACCAATCCCATTAATTATCCTGGGATATGCGAGAATCTGTCAGCTCCATGTGGATGGATATCTGGCAATGAGTGACCGCCCAAACTGGTATTTCCTGCTTGTCAGGGTGTCACCAGAAAGCACTGAATAGCAGGGACCTGGGCACTGGTGGGGCATAGGACAATCCCTTTAACATTCCTGATTTACACTCTTCAGGCTGTGCTCTCAGTATTCTGGTCAGACAAACTATAATGGAAAGAGTTGCATCTTTTCTGTGTTTGCGTCCATCGTCTGATTTTAAAGGGGTTATCCAGCGCTACAAAAACATGGCCACTTTTCCCCCTACTCTTGTCTCCAGGTCAGGTACGGTTTGCAGTTAAGCGCCATTTACTTCAATTGAACTAAGTTTCAAACTCCACCCAATCTGGAGACGAGTGGTGGATAACCCCTTTAAGGAATATAGAAAAAAAATGTCCCAGCTCACCTCACCTCACCTGATTCCACATTTTCTCCACCCTGTGCTCGGATAATGTTCACCACAGGAAAATGGCAATTTCAGCATCTCGGGCACGTCCAAATTTTCTCTATTCACCTTCACAAAACAATAAAAACCCATGCTTGTCACATCTGACGTGTTTCGATTACATACCGCTCTTATTCATAGCATGACGGAAGACCAAATGATCAACAATTTTAGTTTTTTTTGTGAAACTGAATAAAGAAAATCTGGACGTGCCTGAGTTGCTGGAATTGCCTTTCTCAGGCTCCAGATTTTGGTAAAAAATACTGGCCGAAATAAGGTTCAAAATACTGTGTGCACATGTGGGATATAACCTGTCACTAGCTGACTATATTCTGGCCATAGAAGTAAATGGGGTCTGAGCCAGTTTTTGCATCTATATTTGGCAGGGTGCTGAGGTATTATTGCCTCGAATGGCACAATTGTTTTCACAGATTTATCAAAGCCTGGTCACTACAGATGAGTGAAGCTGGATTTGCAGTCAATTTTGCAAATTTTTGCTAAATTTGTAAAAAAGTTTATTCACCTGTCCGTGCGCCCCTGGTGTCGTCTTCCATGTCTTCAGCCACACACTCGGGCAATGACAGGAGTTGACATCAGGGGGAGTGCAGACAGGTGAGTATAAATTTGTTTAGGTTATTTTGAGAACTTTTTGGTAAAAATTTGTGAAATTCACAAACTGAATTTGTTAAAAGATTTGCTTATTCCTACTTCTCACCGTGTAACGCTGATGTGATGTAACACCAAGCACATTCTCTCTACCTCCTGTCAGTAGCAGCACTCTATAAGGGTATGTGCACACTAAGGAATCTGGGCGGATCACCCACTATGGATTCCGCAGCTCGCTAGACTTGCTCCATAGCTCGCTCCATAGACTCCATGCTACGGTCAGGCAGATTCCGCAATCCACCCGAAGATGAACCATCTTTGGGCGAACGGTTGAATCTCACTGTACATAAAATGGAGTCTATGGCACAGGCGGAGATGCACGCGGGAGCGAGCTGCGGAATCCACGGTGGGTAATCCGCCCAGATTCCTTAGTGTGCACATGCCCTCACAAACTTTTTGTCTGGCGGTTTTCAGAGAGTAAAAAGATAGAAATGCCAGAAAAAACACCAATGCGGCACATGGTGGTTTTTTTCCCCATGCATTGCATTTTTTTTTACTTAGTATGAATGATCTTTTTTGTGGTTTAGGCATTTTTGCGTGCTGAATGTTTTTTTTTTTTTTCTTCTGCCATCACAAAAGGTGACAAAGGCACCACAAAACAAAACCGCCATATGCACAGCAATGGCATTTTTGAGACAACCAGAGCAATCCCATTGAAGAAGTCTATGGTAGAGAAAACGCCACACCCTCAGCATGCTGCGCTTTGGAAAAAAAAAAAAAAAACTACCACAGAGCCTTAAAGGGGTAGTGCACCAAAAAAAATTTCTTTCAAATCAACTGCTGCCATGAAGTGCCAGAGATTTGTAATTTACTTCTATTAAAAAAATCTCAAGCCTTCCAGTACTTATCAGCTGCTATATGCCCAGCAGGAAGTGGTATTATTTTCAGTCTGGAGAGCAGGAGAGGTTTTCTATGGGGATTTGCTCCTTCTCTGAACAGTTCCTGACATGGACAGATGAAGCAACAGAGAGCACTGTGTCAGACAGGAAAGAAAACACCACTTCCTGCTGGACACAAAGCAGCTGATAAGTACTGGAAGGCTTGAGATTTTTTAATAGAAGTAAATTACAAATCTCTG
The DNA here is from genome assembly GCF_027789765.1 of Dendropsophus ebraccatus. NCBI lineage: Eukaryota > Metazoa > Chordata > Amphibia > Anura > Hylidae > Dendropsophus > Dendropsophus ebraccatus. Next base: position 27,943,084 of record NC_091456.1, read on the forward strand.
GCACTTCATGGCAGCAGTTGATTTAAAAGAAAAATTTTTTTGGTGCACTACCCCTTTAAAACACCAGAGGGAAAAAAATAACTAAAAGCCAGAGGGGGAGATTTATCAAACATGGTGTAAAGTGAAACTGGCTCAGTTGCCCCTAGCGACCAATCAGATTCCACCTTTCATTTTCCAAACAGTCTGTGAGGAATAAAAGATGGAATTATAGAAGTATATACAATAAGAATATACAATATACAGTAAGTATATACAATATAAAATAATAATATACAATCTACAGTAAGTATATACAATATACAATAATTATATACAATAATCATATACAATATCCAGTAAATATATACAATAAGAATATACAATATCCTGTAAGTATATACAATAATTATATACAATAAGAATATATAATATACAGTAAGTATATACAATTAGAATATACAGTAAGTATATTCATATAATATATACTATACAGTAAGAATATACAATATACAGTAAGTATATACAATAAGAATATACAATATATAATAGGAATATACAGTATACAGTAAGTATATACACAATAAGAATATACAGTATACAGTAAGTATATACAATATGAATATACAGTATACAGTAAGTATATACAATAAGAATATACAATATACAATATGAATATACAGTATACAGTAAGTATATACAATAAGAATATACAATATATAATAAGAATATACAGTAAGTAGATACAATAGGAATATACAGTATACAGTAAGTATATACAATAAGAATATACAGTAAGAATATACAAGAGGAATATACAGTATACAGTAAGTATATACAATAAGAATATACAAGAGGAATATACAGTATACAGTAAGTATATACAATAAGAATATACAAGAGGAATATACAGTATACAGTAAGTATATACAATAAGAATATACAAGAGGAATACACAGTATACAGTGAGTAGATACAATAAGAATATACAAGAGGAATATACAGTATACAGTAAGTATATACAATAAGAATATACAAGAGGAATATACAGTATACAGTAAGTATATACAATAAGAATATACAAGAGGAATACACAGTATACAGTGAGTAGATACAATAAGAATATACAAGAGGAATATACAGTATACAGTAAGTATATACAATAAGAATATACAAGAGGAATATACAGTATACAGTGAGTACACCCAGTGCTGAGTCCCTCAGTGACAGGGGAGCCGGCAGGTCTCTAGGAGAAGCCGCACGGGTTAAGCCTCCAGGTCCACGTCACTGTCCGGGATCTGTCACTGTGCTCCGCCCTGAGCCGCCCGATCGGCTGTCACGGTGCTGGGAGATCCCGGAGAAGAGGCGGTGAGGAGGCAGGTGACCGGATCCCGGCCGCTCAGGATGCCCCGGGCTGCCCGCCATCTGTGACCTCCCCGGCCATTGTAGCGGCTGATGCTACATCGGGAACAGGTGAGCCGGGAATAGAGGGAGCGGCTGCTGTGAGGTGATACCAGTGCATTGTGCGCCCTCCTCCTCCTCCATCATGTACAGTGTGCACGGTGTCCTGGCTGCCGGGATGAATAATGGATGACTGCCTGGATGTGCTGTATGTGCTGGGCAGCCCTTATCCTGGAGCAGCTGCTCTCAGCCTGTGTGGGGGCTGCAGGATTATGGCTTCTTCTTCTTCTATCAGGGATCCTGGCTGCAAGACAGCACAGACAGCAGGGACAGCCCTGTACTGGGGCAGTGTATGTGCTGTACTGGGGCAGTGTATGTGCTGTACTGGGGCTGTACTGGGGCAGTGTATGTGCTGTACTGGGGCTGTACTGGGGCAGTGTATGTGCTGTACTGGGGCTGTACTGGGGCAGTGTATGTGCTGTACTGGGGCAGTGTATGTGCTGTACTGGGGCTGTACTGGGGCAGTGTATGTGCTGTACTGGGGCTGTACTGGGGCAATATATGTGCTGTACTGGGGCAGTGTATGTGCTGTACTGGGGCAGTGTATGTGCTGTACTGGGGCAGTGTATGTGCTGTACTGGGGCAGTGTATGTGCTGTACTGGGGCAGTGTATGTGCTGTACTGGGGCAGTATATGTGCTGTACTGGGGCTGTACTGGGGCAGTGTATGTGCTGTACTGGGGCTGTACTGGGGCAGTGTATGTGCTGTACTGGGGCAGTATATGTGCTGTACTGGGGCAGTGTATGTGCTGTACTGGGGCAGTGTATGTGCTGTACTGGGGCTGTACTGGGGCAGTGTATGTACTGTACTGGGGCTGTACTGGGGCAATATATGTGCTGTACTGGGGCAGTGTATGTGCTGTACTGGGGCTGTACTGGGGCAGTGTATGTACTGTACTGGGGCTGTACTGGGGCAGTGTATGTACTGTACTGGGGCTGTACTGGGGCAATATATGTGCTGTACTGGGGCAGTGTATGTACTGTACTGGGGCTGTACTGGGGCAGTGTATGTACTGTACTGGGGCTGTACTGGGGCAGTGTATGTACTGTACTGGGGCTGTACTGGGGCAGTGTATGTGCTGTACTGGGGCAGTGTATGTACTGTACTGGGGCTGTACTGGGGCAGTGTATGTACTGTACTGGGGCTGTACTGGGGCAGTGTATGTGCTGTACTGGGGCTGTACTGGGGCAGTGTATGTGCTGTACTGGGGCTGTACTGGGGCAATATATGTGCTGTACTGGGGCAGTGTATGTGCTGTACTGGGGCAGTGTATGTACTGTACTGGGGCTGTACTGGGGCAGTGTATGTACTGTACTGGGGCTGTACTGGGGCAATATATGTGCTGTACTGGGGCAGTGTATGTGCTGTACTGGGGCAGTGTATGTGCTATACTGGGGCTGTACTGTGGCAGTGTATGTGCTGTACTGGGGCAGTGTATGTGCTGTACTGGGGCAGTGTATGTGCTGTACTGGGGCTGTACTGGGGCTGTGTATGTGCTGTACTGGGGCAATATATGTGCTGTACTGGGGCTGTACTGGGGCAGTGTATGTGCTGTACTGGGGCAATATATGTGCTGTACTGGGGCAGTGTATGTGCTGTACTGGGGCTGTACTGGGGCAGTGTATGTGCTGTACTGGGGCTGTACTGGGGCAGTGTATGTGCTGTACTGGGGCTGTACTGGGGCAGTGTATGTGCTGTACTGGGGCTGTACTGGGGCAGTGTATGTGCTGTACTGGGGCTGTACTGGGGCAGTGTATGTGCTGTACTGGGGCTGTACTGGGGCAGTGTATGTACTGTACTGGGGCTGTACTGGGGCAGTGTATGTACTGTACTGGGGCTGTACTGGGGCAGTGTATGTGCTGTACTGGGGCTGTACTGGGGCAGTGTATGTGCTGTACTGGGGCTGTACTGGGGCAGTGTATGTACTGTACTGGGGCAATATATGTGCTGTACTGGGGCTGTACTGGGGCAGTGTATGTACTGTACTGGGGCTGTACTGGGGCAGTGTATGTACTGTACTGGGGCAATATATGTGCTGTACTGGGGCAGTGTATGTGCTGTACTGGGGCAGTGTATGTACTGTACTGGGGCAGTGTATGTGCTGTACTGGGGCTGTACTGGGGCAGTGTATGTGCTGTACTGGGGCAGTGTATGTGCTGTACTGGGGCTGTACTGGGGCAGTGTATGTGCTGTACTGGGGCAGTGTATGTACTGTACTGGGGCTGTACTGGGGCAGTGTATGTGCTGTACTGGGGCAGTGTATGGGCTGTACTGGGGCAGTGTATGTGCTGTACTGGGGCAGTGTATGTGCTGTACTGGGGCAGTGTATGTACTGTACTGGGGCAGTGTATGTGCTGTATATGAGCAGTGTATGTGCTGTATATGGGCAGTGTATGTGCTGTATATGGGCAGTGTATGTGCTGTACTGGGGCAGTGTATGTGCTGTACTGGGGCAGTGTATGTGCTGTACTGGGGCAGTGTATGTGCTGTATATGTGCTCTATATGTGCTGTACTGGGGCAGTGTATGTGCTGTACTGGGGCAGTGTATGTGCTGTATATGGGCAGTATATGTGATGTGTATGTGCTGTATATGGGCAGTATATGTGATGTATATGGGCAGTGTATGTGCTGTACATGGGCTGTACTGGGGCAGTGTATGTGCTGTATATGGGCTGTGTATGTGCTGTACATGGGCTGTACTGGGGCTGTGTATATGCTGTACTGGGGCAGTGTATGTGCTGTATATGGGCAGTGTATGTGCTGTATATGGGCAGTGTATGTGCTGTATATGGGCAGTGTATGTGCTGTATATGGGCAGTGTATGTGCTGTATATGGGCAGTGTATGTGCTGTACTGGGGCAGTGTATGTGCAGTGTATGTGCTGTACTGGGGCAATGTATGTGCTGTATATGTGTTGTACTGGGGCAATGTATGTGCTGTATATGTGCTGTATATGTGCAGTGTATGTGCTGTATATGGGCAGTGTATGTGCTGTATATGGGCAGTGTATGTGCTGTACTGGGGCAGTGTATGTGCTGTATATGTGCTCTATATGGGCAGTGTATGTGCTGTATATGTGCTCTATATGGGCAGTGTATGTGCTGTATATGGGCAGTATATGTGATGTGTATGTGCTGTACATGGGCTGTACTGGGGCAGTGTATGTGCTGTACATGGGCTGTACTGTGGCAGTATATGTGCTGTACTGGGGCAGTGTATGTGCTGTACTGGGGCAGTGTATGTGCTGTATATGGGCAGTGTATGTGCTGTAAATGGGCAGTGTATGTGCTGTATATGGACTGTGTATGTGCTGTATATGTGCTGTACTGGGACAGTGTATGTGCTGTATATGTGCTGTACTGGGGCAATGTATGTGCTGTATATGTGCTGTATATGGGCAGTGTATGTGCTGTATATGGGCAGTGTATGTGCTGTACTGGGGCAGTGTATGTGCTGTATATGTGCTGTACTGGGGCAATGTATGTGCTGTATATGTGCAGTGTATGTGCTGTACTGGGGCAGTGTATGTGCTGTATATGTGCTGTACTGGGGCAATGTATGTGCTGTATATGGGCAGTGTATGTGCTGTATATGGGCAGTGTATGTGCTGTATATGGGCAGTGTATGTGCTGTACTGGGGCAGTGTATGTGCTGTATAAGTGCTCTATATGGGCAGTGTATGTGCTGTATATGGGCAGTGTATGTGCAGTATATGTGCAGTGTATGTGCTGTATATGTGCTGTACTGGGGCAGTGTATGTGCTGTATATGTGCAGTGTATGTGCTGTATATGGGCTGTGTATGTGCTGTATATGGGCTGTGTATGTGCTGTATATGTGCTGTATGTGGGCAGTGTATGTGCTGTATACTGTATGTGCTTTATATGAGCTGTGTATGTGCTGTATATGTGCTGTACTGGGGCAGTGTATGTGCTGTATATGGGCAGTGTATGGGCTGTATATGTGCAGTGTATGGGCTGTATATCTGCAGTATATGGGCTGTATATGTGCTGTATACAGTATGTGCAGTATATGTGATGTGCTGGGGCAGTGTATGGGCTGTATATGGGCAGTGTATGTGCTGTATATGGGCAGTGTATGTGCTGTATATGTGCAGTGTATGTGCTGTATATGTGCAGTGTATGTGCTGTATATGTGCAGTGTATGTGCAGTGTATGTGCTGTGTATGTGCTGTATATGTGCTGTATATGTGCAGTGTATGTGCTGTATATGTGCAGTGTATGTGCTGTATATGGGCAGTGTATGTGCTGTATATGGGCAGTGTATGTGCTGTGTATGTGCTGTACTGGGGCAGTGTATGTGCTTTATATGTGCATGGAGGCCTGCACCCACTGGACTGGGAGGTTCTGGCTGAGCTTTCCTATACTTACTCAGGTGTGAGCATATGGTGCATGTAAGGATTACTCACAGTCATCTCCAACTGTTGCAGCAAAACTACAACTCTCAGCATGCCCAGACAGCAACAGTCCGAGAACCACTGATTGGATTGCCCAAAATACAATGCAGGAATCCTGTCAGTCAGGTATAGCAGATATGCCATTAGTGTAGTTTAGAAGTAAAAATGCGTAACCTGTCTTATTCATGAACGGACAATAATAATAATAATCCTTCTTTTTGTATAGCGCCAACTGATACCGCAGCACTTTACATAATTTGTCAGTTTCAGCCCCTGTCCCCTTCACGTCTCACAAACTTGGGTTCACGCTAGCATTTTTCCTATTTGCTAACAGACCCCTCTATATTAACTGAATGGATAAGTATAAACTGATGAGCAGACTGCTGCAAACTGAGTGCAAAATGTTCATTTTTTTTTTATGGTCCGATTGCATTTTGGCTTTAAAAAAAAAAAAAAAGAGACTTTTGTCCATCAGTTTGCATCAGTTTCTCACTGCCAAAACCTGCCAAAAACTCATCCTCATTGACTATAATGTGAAAAAAAAAAAACGGAACTGCATTTTCAGTTTGTGTTCCATTTTTTTGAACAGAGAAAAAAAAGATGCATGCAAGATTTAATTTTTTGGGGGTGGGGGGGGGGGGTTAAAAAAATTTTTTTTTAATGGTCCATTTGCATTTTGGCTTTAAAAAACTGACTTTTGCCCATCCGTTGGCTTCATTCATTGTCCGCTTCCATATCGGTTTATATTATTTCCTGGTTTCTCACTTCTTTTGCGCATGCCCAGGGAAAAAAACTGATGATGACGGATACATAGGGCTGGGTTCATATTGCGTTTTTGCAGTCAGTTTAATGTGTACGTTTTATGGGGGGGGGGGACGGATGCATTTGTGTACAATCCATTTGGATCCGTTTTTCCATTGACTTCCATTATTTACTTAAAGAAAACTTGAAAACTGAGTGTCCGTAATTTTGAGGTTAAAATACGTTTTCAATACAATAATATGCTACAGTCAACAGGAAACTGTCCGGCAGTGTACACGCAGTATAGAGGAGCGGCCATAATTGATTACGGCCATCCAAATAATAAACATTCTCATTATTTACGACCTTTTACGATTTTTTTTCTTGTGTTCACACGTTTTATTTACTCAAAGTTACGGTCCCGTTTAGCTTTCATTTTACTGCGTGTGAACCTAGCCTTAAAGGAGAAGTCCGGCCAAGGTGACTGATTGGCAGCATGCAGGGGGGTGTAAGCTCTACTTACTCATCTCCGTGCCCCCATAGTGCTGCCTTACCGCTTACAGACCCTCCTGCAACGTCACAACCTGGCTTAGAAATGGCCGTTCAGCCAGTTAGTGAAGTGGGATGGGACACAACTGCAATTATTTACTGGCTGAGCAGACCCTTCCCGCCAGGTGGTGACAACACTGGAACAAGGGAGAAGCTGTAGTCCGTCCACGGTCATGGAGCCTGTGAATCAGCGCTGTGGGGGGCACAGGAACAGGTAAATAGAGCCTCTTTATTATGACCCTGCACCCTTCTCTGTCTGCAGCCAATTTTTCATTTTGGCCAGAGTTCCCCTTTAAGCCTGTTTTGCTGCAGTTTCAGTGTCTCCCTGCCACAAAAGCTGTGATAACATGCTGTGTATACAGGAAAGAACACCAGCCGTATACTGCATCATGTATATAATGTACACAATGTCATTGCAGCATGCCGCCTGTACTGTCACAAGAAACAACTCTCATAGACTGCCGCCTTGTATATGTTTGTTCTGTACATACAGTTTATTGTAACGTGGAGGCGGCTAGTCTTTCCTGTATAGTTGGCGATATGGGATCAAATATTGTATATTGCAGAATGTATACGGATCACATCTAGCCGGAGGCGTCTATAGCATTTACAGTTACCTGGGGATTTGATTCAGACTTCTGCTTCTTCCTTTGGAAATCACATGTAATCGTACTAGTGACTATTATCTGGTGCTATCTTCCCTATACGCCATTTTCTAATCTTATAATACCGCCGTAGTCAGAAGAGTGACAGGTAATCTGTGACTAGTAACACGCTCCTATAGTTCCCTCAGCTGTCAGACTCTATGTATACTATATACTGGCTGTTATCTTTATTTACCCTCTTTATCAGTCAGTGAGGTTTTCCCAAGTGATATACAGCAGGTGTTACCTCTGCTGATGGTATACGGATAGCTGTGCAGGCTGCGCCACGTGGTGACATCTGGGCAAGTGTGGCGTTTGTAAAGGACTCTTGGATTTACGTCTGTAAAAGGGTGGACTTTTTAGACCTTTTATTCACTCTAGCACTACGGTTAGTAATTATTTTTTTTTTTTACTATTGAGAAAAATTTTTTAGTAAACAACAGTAATTTTTTTAAAAAACATACGTTAGTACATTTTTATTTTGTCTGTCTGTTTTTTTTGGGGAGGGGGGCAGTTTCCAGCGTTTGAAAAAAAAAAAAAGAAAAAAAAAGAAAAAGTCTGAAGGCTTAAAGCGACTCTGTACCCACAATCTGACCCCCCAAAACCACTTGTACCTTCGGATAGCTGCTTTTAATCCAAGATCTGTCCTGGGGTCTGTTTAGCAGGGGATGCAGTTATTCTCCTGAAAACAACTTTTAATCCGGCAGCGCTGTGTCTAACGGCCGGGGCTTACATTTGTATATGCATTAGGCTGGCACTACCTCTCCGTCCTTCTTCCCCACCCTCCTCATCATTAGGAATGATCCAGGAACATTTACTGCTGTTTGAGCTTTGCACAGGTGTCTTAACGATCCAGCCCATGTTCATTATGCACACAGGTGGGGAATAGGGAGCAATCTGCCTGGATCATTCCTAATAATGAGGAGGGTGGGAAGGAAGGACATAGAGGTGGTGCCAGCCTAATACATATACAAATGTAAGCCCCGGACGTTAGACACAGTGCTGCCGGATTAAAAGTTGTTTTTATGACAATAACTGCATCCCCTGCCGAACGGACCCCAGGACAGATCTTGGATTAAAAGCAGCTATCTGATGGTACAAGTGGTTTGGGGGGGGTCAGATTGTGGGTACAGAGTCGCTTTAAAGGAGAACTCTAGCAGGTTCTAACTTCTAACCTCTCCCCGTGCCCACGGTGAGTGGCTAGACTGGCTGTGGGACCCCCGCCAGGCTCTAATGACGTCATCACAACTCAGGGGAATATGCCTTCTGGCGGGGGTCCTGCGGCTGGTCCCGCCGTTCACCACAGGCACGGGGAAAGGTAAGTCAGTACTTGTAATCAATTTCCCCCCGCCGACTTAAAGGGGTTATCCAGCGCTACAAAAACATGGCCACTTTCCCCCTACTGTTGTCTCCAGTTTGGGTGGGGTTTTGAAACTCAATTCCATTGAAGTAAATGGAGCTTAATTGCAAACCACACCTGAACTGGAGACAACAGTAGGGGGAAAAGTGGCCATGTTTTTGTAGCGCTGGATAACCCCTTTAAGGATATTAGAATCCCCCAGACTTCTCCTTTAAAAAAAAAAAATGTGTGAACATGGTCGAGGATTTAAAGGGGTACTACAGCTAAAATCCTTTTCTTTCAAATCAGTTGGTGTCAGAAAGTTATATAGATTTGTTATTTACTTCTATTTTAAAAAATTATAAGTATTCTCATGCTTATCAGCTGCTGTATGTCCTGCAGGAAGTGGGGTATTCTTTCTACTCTGACACAGTGCTCTCTGCTGCCACCTCTGTACATGTCAGGAACTGTCCAGAGCAGCAGCAAATCCCCATAGAAAACCTCTCCTGCTCTGCACAGTTCCTGTCTCTGGTGGTAGCAGCTCAATTTCGATGCACGATCTGTTGATGGGGCTTGGTGCTGGAAATTGTACCCTGTATATAACTCATGCAGGTGTGGGGAACAAGAAGTAAATGCACTTAGGTAAAAAAAAAACCTTTAAAATTTTTTAAGACATCAGATACAACACTGGTATAATCTATTTGCTTGCACATCTATAGGATGATGTCTGCAGCTCATATCATGAAAATTAATTAAGAGACACCCTTTAACCTATACAGTATATGGGCTAAATGAACAATTGACCGGGTAAAAGGACAAGGAGGCGGAAGAATACTGAATATTAAATACACTGGCTGGAATATTGATTGGTTAATCGTGGAAAAAGTTCAAAGAATTTAAAATAGGTTGTGTAAGGAGACCCATTATATCTCTATCCCCTTACTGCTGCGGTTGGGGCTCCTATGGTTAGGATAAAGGGTAGGGGTAAATGGTCTGAATTCTTTATTCTTCTTTGTTACATCTAGGATGCAATGTACAGAATCTGCACCCTAACACCCTGGGGAAAATTCCTGTTTACAGAGATAATTGTGTTCTGTGATGGCATAGAGCACAGCCAGCATATGGATGGATCATCTGAGGATTTCATAGGGCTGTGGGGTTATACTATGCGGCATGTGACAACACATTGTCTGAGAGTCAGGCGAAGAAAAAAGAGTGAAGGATTCCGAACATCTGAGTGGAGTGTTTTCCCAAGTTCTTCAAAGGGCCTTGCCAGACGAACAGCGCTGAGGATGAAGTTAAAGGGAATCTGTCAGCTCCTAGGCCCTACCTAAGGTGCTGACAGTGTGCTGTAGCTGGCAATCCCCTAGTGAGCTTGGTGACTTTTGGTAATTTGTCCGTGCAGTGGATTATGTACACTCTCAGGTCTCCTACTGTACTGAAGAGGCAAAGAGGAGTTTGTGCTGCACTCTGGCCGCCTCACCACTCCTTCCTCCTCTTCATGAATAATCAATGCTTCCCGGCCTCCTGCTCGCTCAGCTGTCAGCCAGTGTCTCTGATTGCAGATCAGTCCTCTGTAGGCAGTTTATGAATCTCTGACCCCAAATGTGTTGGAGCTGTGGTCTATGGTACTCACCTGTCTAGTGACCTGCCAGCAGTTTGGTCTCTGGTTCAAATCCCCTTATGGACATGAAATAGAGCTCTTTGTCCCCCCCCTCTCTCATTATTGTATCATTGTAAAGGCTATATTCACATCAAAACTGAGCAAAAATACTATTTGTGCACATAGCCTTAAAAAAATAATACAATAATGAGAAAAAAAATAAAGACCTAATTCACTTCTATCTGGGGATTTGAACCAAAGACTGAACTGGTTGGGTCTCTGAGAGATTCATCTATATCTGAGGGTTTCTTTCAGACATGAGCTGCCTACAGAGGACTGATCTGCAATCAGAGATACTGGCTGACAGCTGAGCGAGCAGGAGGCCAGGCAGAATTGATTATTCATGAAGAGGAGGAAGGAATGGTGAGGTGTGCCAGAGTGTGGCACAAACAACTCCTGTTTGACTCTTCAGTACAGTAGGAGACGTGAGATTGTACATAACCCACTGCACGGACAAATTACCAAAAGGCACCATGCTCACTGAGGGACTGCCAGCTACAGCACACTGTCAGCACCTCAGGTAGGGCCCGGGAGCTGACACATTCTCTTTAAGAGACTTACCTTCATCCTCAGTTCCCTGTGCGTTATTAGGGAGCTATCACCTGCTGATAGTTTCCCTTTAAATGATGACTAACCTTTAAATAAAACCAATCACAATAGTGCCACTTGTAAAAATTCAGTAGCATTTGTTAAGAACATTAGCGTCTTCTGGATATTAGGTGTATTAGGCTTGGGCACATTATATTCCTACTGTTAAAGTGTCCCTTTCAGTATGGGTCTTAAAAAAACAAACATGCAGACTTGCTTGGGCGGTATCTGTGATCCTTTCTAGACCCTTAAAAATAAATGAATAAATAAATATTTTGCTTTGGCAGCAATTAGCCCCATAACTCTACTCACCTTATCTGCAGTTCTCCTAAACTCTTTGGACGTGTACAGGAAGTGATGTCACCTTCCTTCACAGCCTGCCAAGTAAGGGCAGTAGAGGAGGAAGTGATGTCATCTTCCCTCACAGCCTGCCAAGTAAGGGCAGTAGAGGAGGAAGTGATGTCACCTTCCTTCACAGCCTGTCAAGTAAGGGCAGTAGAGGAGGAAGTGATGTCATCTTCCCTCACAGCCTGCCAAGTAAGGGCAGTAGAGGAGGAAGTGATGTCACTTTCCCTCACAGCCTGCCAAGTAAGGGCAGTAGAGGAGGAAGTGATGTCACCTTCCCTCACAGCCTGTCAAGTAAGGGCAGTAGAGGAGGAAGTGATGTCACCTTACCTCACAGCCTGCCAAGTAAGGGCAGTAGAGGAGGAAGTGATGTCACCTTCCCTCACAGCCTGCCAAGTAAGGGCAGTAGAGGAGGAAGTGATGTCACCTCCCCTCACAGCCTGCCAAGTAAGGGCAGTAGAGGAGGAAGTGATGTCACCTCCCCTCACAGCCTGCCAAGTTAGGGCAGTAGGGGGGTGCAGTAAGGAAACCTCCCTAGTAACTGCAGCACACATGGTATAGTTTGTATAAGTGATATTTGAGAAGCATAGCAGAGGGTTAATGGGCTCTGCTGGAAAATAAACAACAGGCTTTGTAGAGATTTTTCTCAAGGTGTATTGTGTACTTTCTATAGTGATTATGCAGATTTACAGGTAACAATTTTGCTTAGGTTGTTTGTTTTGAGGGCACTGCCAGTGCTGACGTGTTGCTGTGTGCTGTACTGAAGACACAGCCCTGTGCTGGAGCACAGAACAGCCCCAGGCTCCAGTGACTGTGGACACACTGACTGTGCAGTGAAGACTAGCTGGGAGGCTCCCATCTGGGGGGCATGTCGGAGGGGTGGGGACAGGGCTAGTCTCTTCTTTTGGAATACCTAAAAGACTAAAAAGAATTAGAAATAAAGCCAGGAACTCACTATCAGAGGAACAGAGACACCTAGTGGTAGCCTCTGTTTACTACACAAAAACAGCCAGATAAAAAGAAAAAAAACTGTAAGTTACAAAGATGATCACATGCCCTATTGATCACTGATAAATTATATGTAGCGACAGTGCCCCTTTAAGTGATCTTAGCAAGCGGCAACACCCAAGTCATTGGGCATCAGGTTTCTGGCAGGCTTCAGGGGTCGATAAAGCAGCACATGACCTTTTAGCTTTGGCTGTCCAGGCATGATGGGAATTGTAGTTTTGCAACAGCTGGAGGGCGGAAGGTTCCCCATCCCTGTTCTAAACTAATGACAGATTGACCATTTCTTTTTATCAGTGTCAGAGAACAAACACTGAACCCAAACAATACCAACCTAAAAGCACAGTAGTTTGGTATTTGAAGTGTATACATGCAGGGTCTCCTACTCTGTATACAGAGCTTTTATGTTGTATACAAAGCGAAAGAAGCAGAAAAACCAGCTGGATTCCAAGATCTGGCAATAGGTGCTGTAATAGACATTCACCCAGGACAGGATTTCCAGTCTCTGATGAGTCTATTCTGCTCGCGCACCTAGGCTCCATTTACTCTAGGTCCTTGTCAGCCTATTCCTGGGAGAGAGCCAGTATACATATACAGGAACTGCTGCAGGTGCCCTAAAGTATTTGCAGATCAGTACTTTGTTGGGTCTATTATAGGGGTACTCCAGCAACAACAACAAAAAAATCTTTAAAATCAGCTGGTGCCAGAGATTTGTAATTTACTTCTATTAAAAAATCTCAAGCTTTCTGGTACTTATCAGCTGCTGTATGTCCTACAGGAAGTGGGGTATTCTTTCAGGGCAGGAGATGTTTTCTCTGCTATTGCTCTCGACAGTTCCTGTGACGGACAGAGGTGGCAGCAGAGAGCACTGTGTCAGACTGGAAAGAATACACCACTTCCTGCATGACATACAGCAGCTAATAAGTACTGGAAGATTTGAGATTTTTTTTATATAAGTAAATTACAAATCTCTGGCACTTTCTGACATCAGTAGATTTAAAATATTTTTTTTTCACTGGAGTACCCCTTTAAGACTTTTGTAGCAGTAATGCTTAATTCTTGGTAATAAATGTATAGATAGCACTGTTGTGTTTGCAATATACCTGTATGCTTTCAGACGAGAGGAAACGCATTGGCACGAAACGGCCATCACTCATCTTTTAGCGTCCAACGAAAATCTTTTTCTTCTTCAACTGGTTTCAAAAACTTATACAGGTCAGTAATTTACTTCTATTTAAAAGTCTTCAGTCTTCCAGTACTTATCATCTGACACAGTGCTCTCTGCTGCCACCTCTGTCCATGACAGGAACTGTCCAAAGCAGGACAGGTTTTCTATGGGGATTTGCTGCAGCTCCTGTCTCGGACAGAGGTGGCAGCAGAGAGCACTGTGTCACACTGGAAAGAATACACTATTTCCTGCAGAACATACAGCAGCTGATAAGTACTGGAAGAATGGGGATTTTTAAATAAAGGTAAATTACAATATATATAACTTTCTGAAACCAGTTAATTTGAAAGAAAAAGATTTTCGCCGGAGTACCCCTTGAGCACTTGAGTGAATGCACAAGTAATAAAATATATCTTTACAGCAACGGTGGAGAGCAAGAAAATATACACAGTATTATGCAAAGAATAGCTGCCTGCTTCTACGCTGTGGTATGATGTTACATGCATGTGATTTTAAATATTAAACCATTATATTTTCTTCTGTTCTTCTAGAGTTGTTACTAATAGAAATGAAAGCGACGCACCTCTAATCGAAGTGTTAAAGAAAACCGCTGTACAAGATGGGGAACAGACTGCCCTCCTCCTCCGCCCTCGTTCGGTTTTGCCAGAAGCTGAACAGGGTGAAGACTCTGGAGGATGACTTGATGGAGACATCATTTAAAAGATGCCTTTCGACCCTTGACCTGACCCTTTTGGGTGTGGGGGGCATGGTGGGTTCCGGCCTGTACGTACTGACTGGCACAGTGGCCAAGGAGATAGCGGGTCCAGCTGTCGTCATATCATTCCTTATCGCCGGCATTGCCTCTCTTCTTGCAGCTCTCTGCTATGCCGAGTTTGGTGCAAGAGTGCCAAAGACGGGATCTGCCTACATGTTTACGTATGTTTCGGTGGGTGAACTGTGGGCCTTTCTGATTGGCTGGAATGTCATCCTGGAATATATGATTGGCGGAGCAGCGGTCGCAAGAGCATGGAGCGGATATTTGGACTCCATATTTGATCACAAGATCAAAAACTATACCGAAAGCCATATTGGAACTTGGAACGTTCAGTTTTTGGCTCACTACCCCGATTTCTTAGCCGCGGGAATATTGCTTTTTGCCACGGCTTTTATTTCTTTTGGGGTCAGAGTGTCCTCCTGGCTTAACCACATTTTTGCCGCCATTAGTATGGGAATAATCATCTTTATTCTTATATTTGGGTTTGTTCTTGCAGACCCCAAAAACTGGTCCTCCGCACATGGTGGTTTTGCTCCCTACGGCTTCTCTGGTATCATGTCCGGTACGGCCACCTGTTTTTACGCCTTTGTTGGCTTCGATGTGATTGCGGCATCGAGTGAAGAGGCAAGGAATCCGCAAAGAGCTATCCCTATAGCAACAGCGGTGTCATTAGGTCTGGCTACCGGGGCCTATATCCTTGTGTCTATTGTGCTCACTCTGATGGTGCCTTGGAATACATTAATACCAGACTCAGCTCTATCGGATGCTTTCTACAGGCGAGGTTATTCATGGGCAGGATTTATTGTAGCTGCTGGCTCCATTTGCGGTACGTCTTATTTCTATTTTATTTCTTCTTTTTCTGGCATAGCTGTATGGTCTGCGTGATGTCCTAAAGCCTTTCTATAATATAATTTTTATTCTTTGTTTTCCGATGCTGTTTCTTGGCAGTTTTATTAAATTACCAATGGCTTCAAATTATTTTTATTTCATTCCGCCAGTTTTGCTCTGTGTGAATGGAGCTTTAAAGTGTACCTGTCGTTTACATTTTTTTTGTAATAATCAATAGTACAGGCGATTTTAAGAAACTTTGTAATTGGGTTTATTAGCTGAAAAATCAATTTTTATCATGAAAAAGCAGTTTGAAGCTCTCCCCCCTGTCTTCATCGTTCTCTATGGAGAGGGAAGGGTGGAGGCAGATGAGGCACCAAAACAGGACAACAAAGAGTTAATTTACAGCTACATCACCGGCTATCTCCTCTGGGGTCAGCACTGACCTCTCTGACCTCTGAATAAAGCTTTCACACAGGTCCTGCTGTGTAATCCTTTGTTCTCTGCTCTCTGCTGGTGACTAATCTCCCTCCTCCCCCCTCACCTCTCCATAGGTTACACAGGGCCCAACTGATGTTAAAGAGTCAAGATTTCCTGATGAGCAGTGGATGAGAGAGAGGAGGGGGGGGGACCTGGGGAAAGTCTTTTTGAATGCAGATAATGGCATATTTGCCTAATAAACCCAATTACAAAGTTTCTTAAAATCGCCTAGGCTATTGATTTCTGCAAAAAAAATGAAACAACAGTGACACTTTAAAGGAGAAGTCCGGCCACTAGTTGAAAAATGTTAAACTCCAGGGGCAGAGGGGGTGCCTCTTCAGTGCTGGATCACTGCTTCGGAACCTGCGTTGGGCTCTGGGATCTCTTGCACTGCCGATGTCACGACCCGGTTGATGGACAGCCCACTTAGCCAGTCAGTGATTGGCTGATTGACTGAGCAGCCAGTCCATCAGCCGGGATGGGCATTTTATGCCAAGTTGTAACATCATCACAACTCGGGGGGAAAATGCCTTCGGGCAGGGGTCCCAGGGTCGGCCACACAGCGTATCGCAGGCATGGGAGGAGGTAAGCAATGCTTCATTGCCATGTTCTCCACTGTCGCCTGTCAAATATTGAAAATGCCCGGACTTCTCCTTTAAAGTTAATGTACCACTAGGAATTACAAAAGTTTCTATTCTATGGGGGAGATTTATCAAACATGGTGTAAAGTGAAACTGGCTCAGTTGTCCCTAGCAACCAATCAGATTCCACCTTTAATTCCTTTCAGACTCTTTGGAAAATGGAAGGTGGAATCTGATTGGTTGCTAGGGGCAACTGAGCCAGTTTCACTATATATCGCGTTTGATAAATCTCCCCCTATAATTCTATACAACCCGATTGGCGCCACTGAGTAGATTCTAACTGTGCCATCTGTTCCTCCGACCACCAACTGGTTCCTGTGGTCTTTTCTGTTATTTAAAGGGAGCCTGTCACCCCCCGTGCCGTGGTGACAGGCTCCCGACCCCCCCCCCCCCCCCCCCCCCCCCCCGCTAGAGCACCTTATACGTACCTGATCGCGCTTCTTGGGGGGTGACAGGTCCTCTTTAAGTATGCAAATGTGCTAGCCCAGCCCCCCAGTGCACTAATATCCCCTCCCCTTGAAGACGCGCCTCCTTCAGGATCAAGTCTGGTTGCGTCTCCAAGGGGAGGGGATATCGGTGCATTAGGGGCGCTGGGCTTTCCTCCAGTGCACCAAACTAGCACATTGGAATAATTACATAACAGAGAAGATCTAAGAAACTGGGTGACGTTGGAGGAACGGACAGCGCCGTTAGGATCTGCTCTGCGGTCCCAATCTGGTCGTATAGAAATCTTATTTTGTAATTCCTAATGGTGTACGGCATAAAAACCTGCAAGTGTGATTCCAATGGACACTTACTGTTGGTCTGTTCTCAGGATAAGCCATCAATATCTGACGGGTTGCCAACACCCCAGCTTATTTACTTTTTGTCAGCCACAATGCCTGTGCTGCAAGCTGGACAGTTTCATACATTATGTTGTGGCTATGCTGGGTCACTCATTGAAGTGAATGGGAGCTGAGCCACAGTAACTCAGTGCAGCCGCTACATAATGATGACCGAGCCTTCTGCTTCCTGCCCCATTCACTGTGCAGTGCGGATGTGGCAGCTTCTCTGAACAGCTAATTGTCAGGGATGCTGGCACCCCACTGATGGCCTATACTGAGGATACACCATCAATAAGTTTCCAATTGAAAACCCCTTTAAATTATTACTTGTAATAATTCATGACCTTAAAATTAAACCTTCTTTTAAAGCATAAGCAAAATTAACATTCGAACAACTTTGACAGTAAGCCTCAACAAAGAGGTTGTTGATACACGATCATGATCACAGTTAGAGGACCTGTAAGTAAATACATTTATTTATTTATTATTTATTTTATTTTATGATGCACATAATAGGGTTTGATTTACTAGTGTTTTCCCAGTAGGAAATTGTCCGTTTTTTGTCCATTTTCCCTGTCGGTTTGGTGCGCAACACAATTTTTCCAGAAATCCATATTTTTTGTCCAAAAACCCACCAAGTGAGTGTGTCCTCTAAAACCCAACACATCTGACAGATTTATTAAGTAAACTTTCATTTTTCGATAGGCTTTCTATTCTAGAAACCAGCCACTTCTAGTGTGGGCGGGATGGTTGAATTTTAGTTTTGTCCTGTAAAAAACCTTCCTGATTTACAGTACAGTACGTGCACCACATTAATGAATTTAATGTGAAAAAAACAGACAAAATGACAATGAGGCCCAATGTGTTGTAAGGCTCAGGTCATGCGGTGCCGAAACCTCAATCCTGGTGGGCTGATTAAATAATAGGACACCCAAGTGCCTAGTTTCAGGACAATATAGGGGAGCTATCAGCAAGTTAGATGCATGGGATGCTGAGGATGAAGGTATGCCTGTTACCTTCATCCTCAATGCCGTTCTCGTGCAGTTTTAATGTAGTGCTCTGTACAGTAAGGCTGTTTTTAGCACTGCCCTTCCCCCAGAGCGCCAGCTAGTCCACCCCTACTAATGATTATAAATGGCCACGGGTGGATCAGTGCTCTGGGGGCAGGACAGTGCTCCGAACAGCCTTACCGTATGGAGCACTACATTAAAACTGCACGGGAACAGCGCCGGGGATGAAGGTACGAGACAAAGCTTCATCCTCAGCATCCCATGCACTATAGGGAGAGTCATTTAACCTGCAGATAGTTCCCCTTTAAAGAGTTTGCCCAGGCAAAGTAATTTTTTGATTTGGTGCCCAGTGAGGTGGGAAATAAAAAATAAAATAAAATACACACATAACTTCCTCACTCGATGTAGAAAGCTTCCGGGACATGACATCACAGGCCTGATTAGCAGCTTCTGCAGTTTCCTGCCTCTGATTGGCTGAGTGCGCTTGTGATGTCACGTCACCGAACCTAGAAGCCTGCTACAACAAAAAGCAGAGTTGCGTGAAGCCAGCGCCATCAGGGTGGGGGGCAACCAAGAGAAGTGTGGTTTGTGTTTTCCTATTTTCCACTTTTCTGGCGCCATATTAAAAATAGTACTGCCCGGACAACCTCTCTAAGGCTGTTTTCAGATTGATCGACTTGTCTATATATAAAATATATTCTCTTTTGATATTGTGAGGCTGTAAATAATTAATATAGCTTTTGTTTTCTATTAAAGCCATGAACACAGTGCTGCTCAGTAACCTCTTCTCCCTCCCAAGAATTGTATATGCAATGGCCGAAGACGGATTGTTCTTTCAATTTTTTGCTAAAGTGAACCCGACCACCAAAGTCCCCGTCATTGGAATTGTGGTATTCGGCATATTGATGGCCCTCCTAGCGCTCATATTTGACCTGGAAGCACTAGTGCAGTTTTTATCCATCGGCACTCTGTTGGCCTACACCTTTGTCGCAGCCAGCATCATAGTTTTAAGATTTCAACAAGAAAAGACAGAACCTTCAAATGGAGCCGAATCGGAGCAAAGTCCCCAGCACCGTGACCCCAGTGTCAGTACCGAAAGGATAGCCGGAGAAGAGATGAAGGAATATGAGTCGTTCTCAGATAAGCTTCAACTAGTGGAAACTCAGAAAAAAGCCAAAGAGCGAAGAGAAACGGGACACCTGAAGGCCGCCTTTGAACCATATCTAAAGTTCCTTAGTGACTGTTATCCTGGAGAAGTGGTCACCATTGCAGTAGTGATGATGATGTTCTGCGCCATTTGCCTGTGCTCCATTTTGGTGTTTGGCAATAACCATCTCCATTTGCCCGCCTGGAGTTTTTACTTACTTCTGGTGATTTTTGCTATCGGGTTCTTAGTCAGTATATTTTTGATTTGGGTTCATGAGCAACAGCAGAAAACTACAACATTCCAGGTACCTATATAATTCACAATTTCTTGTTCTATTTGTAGCTGCTAAGATCTCCTGTCCATCTCTATTCCTGAACGATACTAAAGTCAACTTATATCACCCCCAGTTCCATTACTAAATATGTAATTTTACCCTCTCAGCATAAGGCTGGTGATGGTAACCGGCTCCCCCTGCTGACCAGCCTCTTCAGCTGCCGATACTTTGCAGTTTTTGGTCCCCCCTGCTCCCCAATGTTAATAGTTATTTCACACTGGGGTTTGCGTGTGGACTTGAAGTTACTTTCCTAAGGTAAGGTTATTAGAGATGACTAAACTTTCAGCATGTCCGAACCCGAGCGCGGGGTGGGATTTCATGACCGCTGTGTCACTTCACCCCACCCACATTGGCGCTGTAGGCCTCATTCCTCTGTGGCATCATTGCCATCTAGACCCTGTCCTCTCAGCAACCATTGTAATGGACTGACCTAAAGGGCGTGGGGCCTAGACCTCTAAGCCGGCTCATGCCAATGGCCGCCAAAGGGGTGGGGCCTATACGACGATGACATCATGTAGGGGCGTGCTGTACACCACCGATGTGGGTGGGGCAAAGTGGCACAGCAGTCGTGAAACCCCAATCCAGGTGGCACAATCCACCAACGATAAAAAGTATTTTTCTCTTTACCAAGCACTAAGAAATCTGATATAAAGTAAGGTATGAAAACTGTAGAACTTAGGCTTTGCAGCTGTGTAGAGAAGTCCTCAAACAGAAGGGGGTGACAGTATCACTTTAAAGGGGAACTCCAGGTAGAGGTTAAAAAAAATTAAACTTCTGCAGAAGCACAACGCATTACTTACCTATCTATCCCAGTTTTGAAACTACCAAAAATCCATTTGTTTGGGGGGGGGGGGGGTGCTCTGTTTTGTGTTTCTGTTCTTCCTGGTTTGGCATTTCCCAGAATGCAATGCTTTCCCTCATGTGATCATCACAGCCCCCACCCATTACAATCAGTAAAATTAGTGCAGCAGCTGCTTCTGGCGGGTTAGAGATGGTGAATCAGTCAGGGGATTGGGTTATCCAGCCGCACCTCCTGTGACATCACGCCCTGCCACCTGTATGCATTATCAGCAAACACACACAATGTGAGACAAAGGCATGGAAGATTTGTCTCCTAAGGGGGGAGAGCAGAAGCAGCAGGAGACAATGTGAATTGGCACAAGGGCCATTTTATTCACTTCCTGGATTTCTATCAGCTACCAGTGTGGCAGAACCGCACAGAGACGGTAATACATTGTATAGACACATCTATATAACTTTTAATAGAAAAGTTTTTCTTATCCGGAGTTCAGACGTACCTGACCGTGCTTGAGGTTTTCTTTTCTCTAATCCTTGTATATGAAGAGGCTTTTTAATAGCTGAATAGGCGTTGTTTGTCTATGTCTGGTTCTCTTCATCTGTTAGTAGTGGTGAGACAGAAGGGTTATTGTAGGTTGTTGTCTTTTGTGGAGAAATTGGTCTACAAGGTGCTTTTGAAGGTTTCATGTATGGGGGAGAGGCTGGAAAAATCCTGGAGTCTATTAATTTTAATGTAACGTTAATCTGCAGGTTCCCTTGGTGCCGCTGATCCCATCTATTAGTATCCTGCTAAACGTATATCTCATGCTCAAGCTAAACTACATGACCTGGATACGGTTCACAGTATGGCTTCTTTTAGGTAAGTACTGTATTATATTATTATATTATACATTTGGTGGGTTTCCTTTGGGTGCTCCGGTTTCCTCCCAACCTCAAAACACACAGATAGGTGAATTTAGATTGTGAGCCCTAATGGGGACAGGGAGCAAAAACTATGTAAAGTGCTGTGGAATCTGTGTGCGCTATACAAATAAAAGCATTATTATTATTATTATTATTATTATTATTATTATTATTAATGCGTATTCTTGTCTGTATAAAATGTTGGGGGGGGGGGTAGTTCTGAGACAAACAGAATATTTATGTATACATCTTTTCCATAATTTAATAAATATTCTTTTAGGTTATCTAATGGCGCACAGGGCCCTGAGGATGACAGTAGGTTTCTTACCTTGATCCTCTGTCCCCTTTTTGATAACTGTAGTTTATAAGATATGTAATTGAGGCGGTTTGGTGCACTGGGGGTGGGGCACTGGGGGATCAGTGCTCCCGGTGCACTGATCCACTCAGGTAAGTGATCTGCAGTGATGTGTGCTGGAGAGATGTCACTGCAGAGCGCCACCCCAATATTCCCTACAAGGGGTGGGCCGGCCCGGGTGGATTTGTGCACTAAGGGCAGTAGCCCCACCCCCAGTGCACCAAACCGGCTTCTTTACATATCTATGCGGAGAACCGCACATAGAGTCAGGGAGGTGACCATATCTCTAAAACTGGAACTTTATGGAGTGACTAATCAGATTACACATTCAAAAAAATAGGTTGTAATAAATCACTAAGGGGGACATGTATGAAAAGCCGAATATGCCTTTTTTTGCCGCAGATCGGCGTCAAAATATTCCCATAGTGTATTTCTGCGAATATTTTGTTCGCATCTGTGCCACCTTCGCCAGTGGGGCGGAGAGGGGGTTTGGCAGCACGCAGAGGGGGCGCGGCCTCTGCGTGCACCGCACTTATTATTTTTACGATGGAAAAATTACACTGAAACCTATGCCAGCTCTGAGCTGGCCAGCTCAAAATCTTCGCACAGACAGGCTCCGTGCGAACGGGATTTATGAAAAGGCAATGCACCTCTACATAAATCCCCTGAGCTCCGGAGCTGCGGAAACATTTGTAAGCCCGGCGTAAAAACCACCAGACTTCATAAATGCCCCTCCCCAACTTCCTAAACAGAAAGTGGTTGCAAATTGTCAACATGTTTCTCGAATTTATGAAGTTTTACAAGGAAGTCAACAGGCTGAACTTTCCTGTTCTTCCTGAAGAAGAGCTATGTAGTGCAAACATTTACTTCAGCAACTGCACTGTTTTATTTTCATTGTGTTTGGGTACAGGAGCTTTAGAAGCGACTTATCTAGCACTCAGCATGTTTCTATAAAACAGATATATAATCACAATGGGAGAAAATCTACATTGATAAACTGTTCTCGCAGGGGCAGGCGGGTAGATGCAACTTGTCTTTACTGTTGTTTCTATTGCCAGTCCATAGAGGTTAAACACACTAACATACCTGGACAGTAACTTGAGACAATGTAATTTCTGCCTTTCCTGTTTTACTTGCCCTAAATGAAATTTTAGAGGTTTACCGTGACAATAGTTACCTTATACAGTATAAGTACACCACATGACTTTATATAAACACACGTTTTCCAGCAAACCTAAAACTGCTACTTCATTTTAGAGCCACTTTGTAGAAGAAACTTAAAGGGGTTATCCAGGCTTAGAAAAACATGGCCGCTTTCTTCCAGAGACCGCCCGATCTTTGTCTTTAGTTTGGGTGTGGTTTTGCAACTTAGTTTCTTTGAAGTGAATGAGGAAGAAAATTGTTTTCAAATCAACTGGTGTCAGAAAGTTATACAGACTTCTATTTAAAAATGTTTAGTCTTCCATTACTTATCAGCTTCTGTATGCCCTGCAGGAAGTGGTGTATTCTTTCCAGTCTGACACAGTGCTCTCTGCTGCCACCTCTGTCCATGCCAGGAACTGTCCAGAGCAGCAGCAAATCCCCATAGAAAACATCTCGTGCTCTCCAGACTGGAAAGAATACACCACTTCCTGCAGGACCTACAGCGGCTGATAAGGACTGGAAGACTTGAGATTATTTAATAGAAGTAAATTACAAATCTATGGCACTTTCTAGCACCAGTTGATTTGAAAGTCCTGTCCAGAGCAGGAGAGGTTTTCTATAGGGATTTGCATTTACTCTGGGCTGTTCCTGTCAGGGACAGAGGTGGCAGCAGAGAGCAATGTGTCCGACTGGAAAGAATACTCCACTTAATGCAGGACATACAGCAGCTGATAAGTACTGAAAGACTTGAGATTTTTATATAGAAGTAATTTATAAATCCGTATGACTTTTTGACACCAGTTGATTTTAAAACATTTTTTTTTCAACTGGAATACCCCTTTAATTGCAAACCACACCAGGAAAGGAGAGTCATACTGTTTATGGAAGAAAGCGGCCATGTTTTTCTAATCCTGGATAACAATAACCCCTTTGAAAATTGCTTGTAAATCAATTAGGGAATATTATACTGAAGAAATCATCAAGAACAATCTTCCAGTCCACAGCAGGACTGATAGGGAGGTTCCTATTCTCCGGGGCTTCCCTAGCTATATCCTTCAGCAGGGTTTCCATTACAATTCTATAATCTCATTTCCTAATGGATTAAAAAAAAGAAAGAAACAACCACTGAGATTCATTCATAGCTGTCAGATTATGTCACTTGTATTGGCTCTTGTATTGTAGTTTTGATCTGGTATCAAGTAACAGATTATCAGCATTTCTGGATTATTGTCTTTTGGGTTAACCCTTTACCACCTCTTGCTGTACAGTTAGGCCTCATTCACACATCAGTATATTTTTGCAAAACATATTTTGAATCCGCAATTTTCTATCCCCAAAAAAATGTGTCCGTAGTATCATCCGTATGGTCCATATTTTTTTGCAGATCCGTAAAAGTGAAAAGTAATGATCAAAATGATGAGACTGGCTAGAATTGAGGTAAAGTTTGCAAAAATATAGCTCCCAAAGACTACTTTTGGTGCGTCCAATTTGCGGATGTGTCATTAGGCACGTAGAAACCAATAGGCTTTATAAAATTTGTCCCTAATTAAGGGTCTGCAATTACGGGCAAATTTTGCAGACGTATGAATGAGGCCTTATAGCAAATGTACAGCACAGCGATGGAGTTGGCTCAGGAGCTCTAAAAACCCCTTTAAGGTGCGTTCACACGTAACGAGACCCACTGTGGATCCCTGCCCTGTACACTCAATTGGCAGACAAACTCGCAGCGTGATGCACATCCCGCTGTGAGTATGTCAGCAGCCCGCCCTGTTAACCCCCCGGCCACCAGAGCGTATACTTCACCTGGTCCCTGCTCCGGCTTGCTTCGGGGCTCCCGACGTCTTCACGTCCCTCTCAGCCAATCAGTGCGCTGTGGCGGGGCAGCGCACTGATTGGACGAGCGGGACGTGCCGGGAACCCCCGAAGCAAGCCGTAGCGTGGAGAAGGTGATGTATACGCTCTGGCGGCCGGGGGGTTAACAGGGCGGGCTGCTGACATATTCGCAGCGGGATGTGCATCACGCTGCGAGTTTGTCTGCCTATAGAGTGTACAGGGTAGGGATCCCCAGTGGGTCTCGCTGCGAATTTGCAGCGTAAAATCCGCTGCGGATCCGGTACATGTGTATCTCATTTCTTGAGGGGTGCAAGTGTTTTTCATTTTGCACATAAATGTTTTTATTTAACCGCATTAAAAAAAATATATTTTTTTTCCTCTTAGTTTTTTTTTTTAACTTTTCTTCCCTGTGTCCAAATGTCTGCCCCCATTGCTGTGCCGTCACTAGGGGTTATTTACCTATTTTTCTTGACTACTGATCAGTGAACCTGCCTAGTAATAAAGAGATAGACATGTAATAACCAATGGGTAATGTTATTTTTTGCTTGTTTTGTTTTCCAGGTCTCATTGTGTATTTTGGTTACGGCATTTGGCACAGCAAAGAGAATTTACGTGGCCCAAAAGGGCACGGAGTCACCGCACGCTATGTTGTATTTCCAACCAGCAGCCTAGAAGAAACCGTACAACAGATCCAACCAAATCTGCAGGATACCATGGGAAGAGCTGAGCTGACAGAAGAAGAAACCCAGAAGAGATGATGGTTACAAGCTGTAAACTAGGAAACCTTTAGGCTGTGGGCACACTGGCATTACTCTCTCCATTTTCCCTTTTACTGCCATACGTGCAGGTCGCTTAATGGGGAGGCTAAAATACTGAGTGTGGCAAATAGTGCCGCCTTGGCACCAACTGCCCTATTGTTCTGTATTTATTTATTTATTTTTTGAAAAATATTCCATGTAGTCAATCCTGGCTGCTTCTCCTCTCCCAAATCCTCACTCATATCTAATGGGCACGGATGGCAGCAGGTGGGCAAAAGGCCTGAATAGGACCAGTGGGCAAGTGCGTATATTATACTTTATTCCTTCACAAGGAGGATTCGACATTTGCACTAAAATTGCTGGAAATCACATGAAAAACTGTAATGTATACAACATTACAATCGAAAAGCAAAGTGATAATATTCATTAGTATAAGAGCTGTATTCAAAGGCCGAGCGACCAGACTCCAGCACGCTCATCTCTAAGCACGCAAATATAATATATATATATCTATATATATATATATATATATATGTATGTGTGTGTATATATATATATACTGTATGTATGTACATATATAGATATATACAGGGCGGTGCAGAAGTCGGTGGACACAAAATAATGATAACATTTATTTATTACATATAAACTAGGAAGGAGATTTATCAAACATGGTGTAAAGTGAAACAGGTTCAGTTGCCCCTAGCAACCAATCAGATTCCACCTTTCATTTTTCAATGGGATGAATGAGGGATGAAAGGTGGAATCTGATTGGTTGCTAGGGGCAACTGAACCTGTTTCACTTTACACCATGTTTGATAAATCCCTATTACACATACTTTCCCCCTACTTTTGGACTACTATATATATATATACACATACAACAAATGTGTGTATATATGAAATAAATCAGGTTCACAGTATTGCCATTATCCTCCTATGGAACATGGCTCACATACCTGATGATTTACATGGTAACACACTGCCTGAACAATTGCTGCCTGTGTTCTTCTCACTGAATACATTATGAGGCATATTTTTAGTTTATAAATACGGAATATATATGTATATAATAAGCAACATTCAAAGACCTATCTGTCTGTTCTCTATCCGTATTGGGATGCAAGCAGTGCTCTTGGCATGTCATCACAAAACGTTGAGATAAAGGCACTTGTGTTTCCTATGTTATCTCTTAAGGAGCATACAGCTGCTTTATTATCTGATCCGTTATCGAGACTTGTTCTGTGATAAAGTGATTTAAAACCATTCCCTAACTGAAAGGGAATGTTATATCCGACTATAGCAAAGCTGTATATGCCTCCATATTGAGGGGCTTGTTTATCAGTGTCTCTTGTTTGGCTTTGTGTAGAAAAAATAAGTAAAAGGTCTCCAAACTCGTCATAGATCACCCAGGACTTGTGAAGCTTCTCCCCCTGATAGTTACATATCATAAACGTCCGCATTCAGAAGTGTCATTAGCAGTCTTAGATATGTCTTGGCATTAAAGGACAGGTATGGAGATAAGTCAGTTCATACCTTTGCTGTGGCTGAAGGCCATTTGCAGAGTTATAAAAAAAACTTTTTTACCATTAAAAGCTCAAGTACCACAGAGGAAGTGATAAGCTTTAGCCTGCACGTCTCCTCCCTCCCACCCTCCCTCCCTGCATGATTGATGTACACAGAACTGTACCCTGTACATCAGTCATTCAAGGCAGGGAGGGGTGGGGGAGGAAGGAAGAAGGGTTGCATTCTGTGGCTCGGCACCGCCTGAGGAGAGATTGAGCTTCTAAGGAAAAGGGCACTTTTCTGAAGGTCCTTTTAGACCTAAAGATTTGTTGGCTGCGGGGGGTGAGAACGAGCGTAACTTTATACTGCACGACAATTCAAGTGATCGGGCTGCACAAACAATCCTTGTGTCGATTGTGCAGCCCTAGAAACTGACAGCACAGATGTGTATATAGGATATGTATATATCTGTGCTGTCAGTTTCCAGATCACACAACACTGCATATTTACCATCCGCCCGGCTCGTGATCCGGCACTCAGCTCTTCAGTCCTCCGGCTGTATCTTCAGGCCCCGTCTCCTCCTTTGACATGAAACAGTTCAGCATTTTTTATGACAGTTTTACTATTGTGTTTATTTTTCTTTAGAGTTTTCGTTTGAGTCTGTTTTTGTGTCCTGCTTTCCAAACATGGTGGCAATCTACATGGTCAAAGCAAGCATAAGTGCAAACAAGTTATTAGACATACAGTAGTCAAGAAGGTATATTGTTATCGCAGATGTTTATATACAGCTTTATTAGTTTATACAGCTAGAGGGAGTCTGTCTAAAGATTTGTGCTCGTCGAACCACAGGCAGCAATCCATTGTTACTACCAACAATACATTACTGTGAAACATTTCAGAGAGAAACATAGGGGGCAATGGACTAATAGTGGAGGTTCATACATTAGTCTTAACCTCCTCCCGCTGCCGCACTGTAAATTAACGTCGCTGCAGCATTGTTAATTTACGATCCAGGATGACACAGGCGCATAAGCTGTGCCTGTGTCATCCGCTGCGGATCCCGGCTGTCAGTGATAGCCAGGGACTAGGGATGGTCCGAACCTGCCGAGGTTCGGGTTCGTACGGGTTCATAGCCTATGGCTATGGCTGTATCCCAGTTTTCCAGGCGGTCCTGCGGCTGTATCCACCCTCTCCACGGAGGTGGAAGACAGCGGGAATCATTGCCAAGAGTTCAGGTTCTTATGAACCCGAACCTCGGCAGGTTCGGACCATCCCTACCAGGGACCCGCTGCAACTCCGGTGCTGAGAGGTAACCCTATAGATACTGCGCTCAGCACGACCGCAGCATCTATAGGGCTTCTGACAGAGAATTCTCCCTCTACAGAGGGAGAATTCTCTGTCTGCTGTCCATCGGGGCTCTGCAAAGTAATCACACAGCCCCGATGGTAGCCATGGAAACCAGAAGCCTCAGGCTTTCGGTTTCCTGGGTACAGAGGTAGGCGGAGGGAGGAAAGGCGGGGCGCTCGCCTGTGAGCTCTGTCCCCTTCCCTCTCTCCCCTGCCGCTGTCACAAGATTGTAACAGCGGCAGGGGGCAGAGTAGAGGGGGCAGACATAGGGACATCAGCTTATGGGATCATTATGATGCCATAAGCTGATGTCCTAAAATGACCTGGGCATTGAGGAATCAATGAACCCAGGTCGTGAAAGGGTTAACAAAACATTTCCTTCTTTAGTGCAGCAAAGGCTATTACTACAGAATAATGTAGAGGTTTCTGTGTATGCCTTGTGCTTACCTGTTTTAGACAGTCATATTGATTCATATTTCCCCACTGACATGATGAATGCTGCCGACACTTCCCATGAAGCCTCTGGCTTTGCAGAGAGAGGGGGTGGAGTCCTAAGTACCATAAACATCCAATAACCCAAAGCTGTTTTAAACTGTGATTCGTGAAGGTGTTCGTAACAAGGTAGCATGTTGGGATTTCATGCTGCCTGTGGTTCGGGCATCATCAGTCTCCTGAATGACTCCCTTTATCTTTTACCAGTTAGGGAAACCTGACATATTATACAAAGGAGATTTACGAAATCTAATACTAATACAGTGCAAACGTGGACTAGATAGCCTAGAATGTACCAGATTAGTTGCCGTGCCTCGTGCTGTTTGATACATTTGGTGCATCCTCAGACATTGTTGTCTGTCGCATTTCATGTCACACTTCTTTGTGAATGTGCAAGCACTGTGTAAAAACAAACAACTTAATAAATAAATGTGTTTTTTTACATTTTCACCAATGCTTAATGTTTCCCAACCTGGGTCCTAGAGAACATAGTCAGAGGTTAGAACTAAAAAGCAGTAGAATAATTGTTACTTTTAAAATTATTTCCTACCTCCTCAAAGGGAATCTGCCACTAGGTTTATTCCTCCTTAAATGAGGGCGCCATAAACTAGTGACAGAAATGCTAAACAGAATAGTGTATCACTTACATCAGTCTGATTTGCCGTTCTCCTAATATGCAGGAGAATGGGATTCGTGCCGCACATTTCCTCTGCTCATTGACAGTTATCTGCTTATACACAGCATGGATAGATAACGGCCAATGCTGGTACTCATGAATATCCAGGACTTCTGAGCTCACACGCATAATAGAGAGGACTACATATGTTCTCAGGAGGATATCAGCTGCACAGAATAATGTAAGTGATGCATCTGTTCCTTTTCTCTGTCACTAGTTTATGCTACTCTTATATAGGACACCATAAACCTGCTGAAGACTGTAGCCACTGTTTCCATTTCTATGTACATCTGTACATTAACTGTGGCTAATGTTTGCCATACCCTCTAGTCCTTTAACTTGTAAACCTATATCATAAATGAGAGAAGAAATTAGATTTTAGGTGTTTTATTAGCACAGCGCCTGACAAAAGTTCCATTATCATCTCCATGTGCATTACAGATTGGTGACTTATCTTAGAATATCACTCTTATCTGCAATCCATGATTGTTTTTTAGCTGACTTTGCTTTCCTCTAAGATGTCAGTGATGGTCAATGTATTTCAGTTATCCTGTTTGTCCTTTCATTTGTATTTTTTGCACATTTTCTATTTTCAAGGTGTATTGGGGGAGATTTATCAAACATGGTGTAAAGTGAAACTGGCTCAGTAGCCCCTAGCAACCAATCAGATTCCACCTTTCATTTTCCAAAGCATCTGCGAGGAATGAAAGGTGGAATCTGATTGGTTGCTAGGGGCAACTGAGCCTGTTTCACTTTACACCATGTTTGATAAATCTCCCCCATTGCCTTGACTTTTTTTGCCACTTCACTGTCTCTCTTGGTCTATATGTCCTTTAATAGTCTTCTCATTTTGTTTATACTTGGACCAAATGGTACACGCAGCTTGCCGGGAACGACCAACATTTTTTTGCAAACATTTTGTTGGGTTTTGGTTTTAGGTTTTATATCCTTTCCCTCATTTGGGGGCCTTGTTTTTTTAGTTACCCATGTTCACTTTCCCTTTTCACTTCTGACTATGGGATATGTGTTTAGAAATTTCAATTACAAGGTGATTACTTGGTTTTCCTCTCCACTTAATGTTGAAAAAAAAAATCCTTAATTATTTTAAAGAAAAACTCCCGGGGAAATATAAAAATCCTAGGTGGGGAAATAATAAGAAAGCTATACTTACCTGTCCCTGTGTCCCTGCAGTGCAGCATCTCCACTTATGGGCTCTCCTGTAGCTCCCAATCTTGCCACATCACATCCCAGTTTAGAAATGCCCGCTCAGCCAGTCAATGACTGGGACACCTCTGAAGTCACTGACTGGCTGAAAGGTTCTTCCAGCCGGGATGTGACGATGCAGGAAGCTGGGAAGCTGAGACAGGAGAATGTCGAGAGTCCGTGAGAAGTAAGACCACTGTGGAGGTGGGGGGGGGGGGGGGGCAGGTAAGTATGGCTTCTTTCTTATGTTTCCAACCTTCCCACCCCAGATTATTACATTTTCTCCTTTAATTTACTTTTATTTGAAATTTGTGTTTTTTTTTTATGAAGCCATAATGTTCATCTATTAAGCAGACATTGTTTTGTGTCCTGTCTCTGATTTGTCATTTTGAGAGAACTTGACAGAACATCCCCTACATGTGCTAATTCCTTCATTTTTGCCAGGGTTTGTAATCTGTCTAGTGCACATTTTTGTGTTTGAAACAAGCAGCGTTTTAACCTGTTCTGCAGGTTTTATTTAATATGGCGTGTGCTGTAATCATTGTTATAGTCACAATTTTATAGAGCAGAACAGAACTGTTAAGCACGCTTTTATGAGCCTGGCTTATTGGCCGTTCACGGAGCGTGTAGCTGCCATTACGTTGGGTGTCTGCCAGGATATCCAGACAGCTATAAATATCATAGCTTTTACTTTTCAGTAATTTTTTTTTAAATAGTCATCCCCACTATAGAGTGACTGCACGTCCTCACCAGATGTGTATCCTAGTACCTGCCTGGTCATGCCGGTAATCGGCCATTTTCCGGTGACAGTCGGTTATTACATTTCAGCTTCCCCGGACAAGGCTGTTGTCATTTATCTACGTCCCCCAGCTCTCTCCTGTCCTTGTACGTACTGTTGTTGCTGTAGCCTCAGGCTGTTCTCGCTTTTCTCAATCTCTTCCAACAGCCTTGAGCGTATAGTGTTCCTCCTTTATGCTTTGTTTTATAGTGAATAGCGAATGCTGTGAGGTTTATGAGTCCTGGTAGGTGTCATTTGTATGAAGAGGTCAAGGAAAATCCTCAGATTTGCTTATTGGAGACTTTAAAAGGTTTAATTTCATAATATTATATTAGAGATGAGCGAAACGGGTTCGGGTTTGAGTCGATCCGAACCCGAACGATTGGTATTTGATGAGTTGGGGCTGCTGAAGTTGGATAAAGCTCTAAGGTTTTCTGGAAAACATGGATACAGCCAATGACTATATCCATGTTTTCCACATAGCCTTAGTGCTTTATCCAACTTCAGCAGCCACCGCTAATCAAATGCCGAAAGTTCGGGTTCAGATCGACTCGAGCATGCTCCAGGTTTGCTCATCTCTATATTATATAAACCAAGGGATTCTTATATGGCGTGCTACATACACTTTTAGGCTATGTTCACACTACGTATATTTCAGTCAGTATATGTATATTTCAGTCAATATATTTCAGTCAGTATTGCAACCAAAACCAGGAGTGGATTAAAAACACAAAGGCTATGTTCACACAATGTTGAAATTGAGTGGATGGCCGTCATTTAATGGCAAATATTTGCTGTTATTTTAAAACAACGGCTGTTGTATTGAAATAATGGCCGTTATTTACTGTTATATGGCGGCCATCCACTCAATTTCAACATTGTGTGAACAGATCCTTTCTGTGTTTTTAATCCACTCCTGGTTTTGGTTGCAATACTGACTGAAATATACGTAGTGTGAACGCAGCCTTATTGTGTTCTACTAATTCAGGAATATTTAAAGGACAACTCCCTGAAATTGAAAAACAGGAGGAAGGCAGGCGGGTCAAGGAAATAATAAACAAAGTGAACTTATCCCTCCCCGTGCCTCCGTAGCACCACTCCCGAGTCCTGCTGATGGCTGACAGATGGAATTTCTGGATAGAATCCGGGTATGCCACAAACTAGGCTCTTCCAGCTGCAGTGTCAGGGCCCGTCTCAGCCAATCAGTGACTGAGGCCGCTGGAAGAGCTGCAGGTGGCCGTAAGCTGTCAATGGGACCCTAAGCAGCACTACAGGGCAAAGGGATGGGTATGAATACTTTGGGGGTTTTTAAACTTTTTTTAATTGGAATTTGTATATCAAAAGAAACAAAGCACAATACCATCAAATAAATGTACATTCCAAATAAAAGTGATACACAAACATTGTTTTGTCCATGGTCTCCTGGTGTCCACTACATGTCCATGTCAACAACTGCAATGCCAGTGCACAGCTCCGCTGGTACTTGGCTGTAGGTAAACAACAACACTACACGTTCCGGGCACAGTTTTTACCAACATAATACCCCCTGAATGAATACTTGGCTTATTATTTTCTGCACCCCCCTGCCTTCCTATTTTTTAAATTTTACAGGACTTCTCCTTTAACTCCTCTGTGGTCAATTTACACATACATTTATTAGCAGTTGTTTCTTGTGCCTGTCATTGGGGGGCACAGCACCAGTGGGTATAGGCTACTGCCACTAGGAGGCGACACTAGACAGAAGAAGAAGTGACTCCGCCTGGCAGGCTATACCCCTCCTACAGACACCAGGCTAACCCAGTTTTTGTCTAGTGTCCATAGGAGGTAGACACAGGTGCTATGCACCTCCTTTTTTATTTTAGTTCTATTTCTTTTCCTTTTCTTTTAGATTCTCAGGGGGACCGTCGGCGTGGGCTGCCACATCAGACGCAGTTCCCCCTGAGGTTGCACGGAAAGTTTTCTTTTCCTGCCCCCGTCACCCGTCCCCCAACACGCGCTCCCTGTGGCAGGATGCCGGTACCCCACCCAGGTGCGAGGTGACCGAAGCGGGACCCTGCGTGCACCTGAAGATGCCGGACAGGTGAGTATCTTCTCTGTCCCCTTCCCCTCTTTCCCCCTTTTGGGGTCTGTCTCTCTCCCTGGGGGGGTCGTCCTGCTTAGTGTCCTTCAGGGACAATACAGTCAGGACCAAGGGGGGTCGGCCACCTTACAATTAGCTCCACAATAAACATTGTATTCTGTAGTTCTTGAGAATTAACTTTACTATGGTCAGTTTAAAGGATCTATCCCATCACCTAAACTTTAGTTAGGAGATATGTGTAACTCAACGGGGACGCAGCAGCGCCGATCTGAAATTTCGGCAGATGGAGTCTCTAGCCTTCAGGGATTTTATTTATTCCTTGAAACGGAAGAGATTTGCACTTCATATGTTTTTTTGCAATCAGTTTCCAACACTAATATCTTAGAGAATTACGCTGTATCTACTGCTGCAGACAACAACGTGGTGTCCAACGGCCACACAATGTTGCCACCACCCCGTGCAGCTGGGTATGGTTTGACCCAGATGCAGCAAACACTATATTGAAATGACAGGGTGGTGGAAATGGAGCGTTGGGGAGCTGGAGTAAATAATAATTTTCCTGTTTCTATTTCTGGAAAACCCTTGTAAAGTTTAACATGTATTTCACTTTGAAGGCCTTATTCACACGTCCCTTAAAGCTGTCCGTAATTGCGGATCCGTAATCATAGTTCAACTTAGAGCTCATTGATATATATATTGGGCTATCCATACAGTCCATGTTAATTTTGATCTGTAATCCGTTCTGTAAAAAAAAAAGGACTTGTCCTAGTGCAGATTGTGATTGCGATACGGATTTCCAATAGAAGGTATTGGGATCTGGATCCGTGACGTCCACAAAAAGCACGGATCAAAGCTATGCAAACTAGTACTATTCACATTTTACAGAAACGGATGCAAATACTGATGATTTTCCACAAATCATGGAGAAAAAAAATAAGAGGAGGTTTTGCGGCCCAGGAAAATCACTGAACGTGTGAATGAGGCCTAAGGCTGTCTTCACACATGACGTATCACAATGAAAATGCAATGTGAATGCATCTATTTCATTGCAGTAACTGATCATTTCATTGCCATCCAGCCGTTATTAATTGCATTTAAGCAACATACCTTTAAATAAATGGCCAAAAATGTTATAAAAGTTAGGGATGGGGACATACCTTCATATGTAAAGTAGTATAAAAGTACACCGCAAATGCATGTACTGCCACAATCATGGCAGCTGTCACTTTAAGAAGCAGCTGTTGGAAATGTTCTTTTAGGGAGCGTTCACATGTACAGGATCTGCAGCAGATTTCAAGTTATAGATTCAAAGCAAATCAAATCTGGGCCATCGGATCTGCTGCAGATCCTGTACGTGTGAATGCACCCTTAAAGGGAACCTGTCATTACTTTCA
Organism: Dendropsophus ebraccatus; assembly: GCF_027789765.1. Classification (NCBI taxonomy): domain Eukaryota; kingdom Metazoa; phylum Chordata; class Amphibia; order Anura; family Hylidae; genus Dendropsophus; species Dendropsophus ebraccatus. The sequence continues at coordinate 27,978,284 of NC_091456.1, forward strand.
TTCTGCCCTAAACCTGAAGTCGTCTGGGTGGTCCCCGGCCTTGATTGAGAAGTCTCTTTCTGTTTTGCATATTAAGAGAGATCTGTCAATCAAGGTGGAGAATCCGTCAAGGAATTCCCCCGTGACTCATGATGACGGGTTCCCTTTAAAGATTTTCTGTTTGCCTTCATTCTGTACAAACAAAGTGATATCACAGTTGTCCAAGTTGATCTTGTGAGCTCTGATCATGTGATTTCAACACAAAGTTAACTATTATCAGTGCTTATGGCTACAACAAAACAAATCTTGTATTTTTGTATCAATGTATTATAACTTTATTTTTTATTTTTTTTTGCAGAAGTTGTTTCTCCAAATGATTTAGATTTTTGTTCTGTTTTCTTTTGTTGTACAGTGATGTATTTATTTCATAATGAAAGTAGCTAATAAATGTTTCAAAATGTCAAGTCTCCTTTCATCCACTCAATGGAATTAATGGTGATTTGAATAATAATAAAATATATATATATATACTTTTAATAAAAGATACACAAACTAATTGCTAGTTATGAAGTTCCCTAATATAGTGGCTTTAAATGCATCCACTTTATGGCCATGTTCACACAACGTTTTTTCCTCTCCGTTTAAAATGATGTCCGTCATTTTGAGTTTATAATGATGGATGTAATTTCTCTGTTTGGCCGACCATGAGTGCAATGACGGCTGTTGGTACATTATTCTAGTTTAGGTGGAATAATTGCCCATTAGTTGTGTCTGTAATTGAAAAGTTAATTGAATTTAATACTAAAAACAGTGAAAAATGAAAAACTGTGTGAAAACTAAAAAAAAAACAAAAAAAAAACAACGTCCGCTGTTTGCAAAAGACATCTGAAAGTAATTGTCCTGATCATTATTTTGATGTCCGTGCAGATAACGCCCGTCATTTTATACGCTGTGTACACTGGACGTCCGTCATTCTATTGATTTCAATGCATTCCATTAAAGTCAATTGAATCGCGGCAAAAACAGACGTCTTTTTTCTTTTTATGATGTTGTGTAAACATAGCCTATGACTTATTCACACCTCAATGTTTGGTTTGGTATTTTATATCTAAACCATATTTAGGCCATGTTCACACATCGGCACAGAACGGCCTGCGTTACTGAAGATCATCCCGGCGGGTACTGCAGTACCGGCCGCATGGTCTTCATTTGTACTGAATTGGGAAGCGGGTGCATCCGTGTGCCCCCACATCCCAATTTACCATTAAACCCAATTGTGTGACCTGTCATGAATAGCGGCTGCACAAAACTGACATGTCAGTTTTTTGTACAGCTGCCTGCGATCCCAGTCGGAGTGTATACTATGGGGGAGATTTATGAAACATGGTGTAAAGTGAAACTAGTTCAGTTGCCCCTAGCAACCAATCAGATTCCACTTTTCATTCCTCACAGACTCTTTGGAAAATGAAAGTTGGAATCTGATTGGTTGCTAGGGGCAACTGAGCCAGTTTCACTTTACACCATGTTTGATAAATCTCCCCCTATGTGTATACACTCCAACCAGGATCCCTCAGAATGCAGTGCACTTACGTTGTGTGAACATGGCCTTGGGCTTAACACAATGGATGTAAAATACTGATCAAGGCATGTCAGCGAGTGAATTGGGGGGAAAAAACAGAAAAAAATCCTTGTCAATTTAAGAATAGGTTACAGGACCAGGTACTTCCATAATCCAGTATAGAATAAATGAGAATATAAATAATAATACAGTAGGTTTAGTCCATCTGTGATGCCTGTCATATAAAAGATCCAGAGAATAAATCTGCTATCCTGTGTGCCTCTGGTGTCACCTGAACAGATGGCTCCATGGTAACAACATGCACAATTGTAATAGACATCAGATGAATACACAGCAAAACAACATTTCTGGGAATGGGAAATGGAACCTTTACATTTCATTAAGCTTGTTGTTAAAGAGACAGGAGCACTGGATGAGATGGAGGCTATAAGATGAGTGTACAAGAAGCAGACCTACCACATCTCATAAATACAGAACGGGAGAGACATAGACATCATGGGGATCTGCCACACTGATCGTGCTGTACTGTATGTTATATAAAGTCACAAGGTGGAAGCGAAAATGTAGAAGTCCTAGTTTCACTTAGATTTAGGCCTTATTTACATGTCCCGTGAAGTTGTCTCAAGGCAGCTCAGCTATTCAGCGGCCGAGACGGGACTCTACTACGACCGCTGAAAGGCTGAGCTGCCTTGAGAGGTCACGTCTCAGGCCACAGCTCAGACCAGGAAGCGGCCGCGGGACGGAGGAACTGGGCGGCGCGATCCGGGACCCGGCACTGAAACCGGGGAGGTAAGTCACCGAAGGCCTCTATTTCCACCCCTTTCCCGGCCATACCCTAAAAATAACCCCCGCCCGGGGTACCTCCTTAAAGGGAACCTGTCACCCCCCGTGCCGGGGTGACAGGCTCCCGACCCCCCGTTAGAGTGCCCTATACTTACCTAATCCCGCCGGGTCCCGCTTCTGGATCCGGTCGGGTGATGAAGATCTCAGCCGCTGCAGCCCGGCGAGCGCGCTGAGAGATGAGTCCAACGCTCATAGAGAATGACGGAGCGCTGGACTCTTCTGTCATTCCCTATGGGTGTTGGACTCATCTCTCAGCGCGCGCGCCGGGCTGCAGCGGCTGTGATCTCCGTCACCCGACCACCTCCAGAAGCGGGACCCGGCGGGATTAGGTGAGTATAGGGGGCTCTAACGGGGGGTCGGGAGCCTGTCACCCCGGCACGGGGGGTGACAGGTTCCCTTTAAGGGTGCGTTTACACATACAGGATCTGCAGCAGATGATGCAGATTTGAAGCTGGAGATTTGCTTTAAATCTGCAACTTCAAATCTGAGCCATCAAATCTGCTGCAGATCCTGTACATGTGAACGCACTCTAACCTAGCCATACAGCTTTAATAACTGACAGCCGAACAATTGGTCGGTAGAGATAATGGATGGGGGAACAATCATCTCTCCCAACCGACCCCCATTCTCCCCAGCACAGCCAAGCATTCCTGTGTTCTCTCTCTAGATCAGTCATGTCAAACTCTGGCCTGCGGTGCCATTATTTTTGGCCTACCAGGCAATTCAGAGTTTGAATTACATCGGGCCCGCCATAGCTACTATATAAGAGACTACAGGGGAGGGCTGGCTACTATATGAGAGACTATGAGGGAGGGCTGGCTACTATATGAGAGACTATGAGGGAGGGCTGGCTACTATATAAGAGACTATGGGGGAGGGATGGCTACTATATAAGAGACTATTGAGGAGGGCTGGCTACTATATTGGGCACTATTGGAAAGGCTGGCTACTATATAAGGGACTGGCTTCTATATAAGAGACTATGGGGGAGGGCTGGCTACTATATAGGAGACTATGGGGGAGGGATGGCTACTATATAAGACTATGGGGGAGGGCTGGCTACTATATAGGAGACTATGAGGGAGGGCTGGCTACTATATGAGAGACTATGAGGGAGGGCTGGCTACTATATGAGAGACTATGAGGGAGGGCTGGCTACTATATAAGAGACTATGGGGGAGGGATGGCTACTATATAAGAGACTATTGAGGAGGGCTGGCTACTATATTGGGCACTATTGGAAAGGCTGGCTACTATATAAGGGACTGGCTTCTATATAAGAGACTATGGGGGAGGGCTGGCTACTATATAGGAGACTATGGGGGAGGGATGGCTACTATATAAGACTATGGGGGAGGGCTGGCTACTATATAGGAGACTATGGGGGAGGGCTGGCTACTATATAAGAGACTATTGGGGAGGGCTGGCTACTATATAAGAGACTATTGGGGAGGGCTGGGTTCTATATAAGACACAATTGGGGACGGCTGGCTACTATATAAGAGACTATGGGGGAGGGCTGGCTATTATATAAGAGACTATAGGGAGGGCTGGCTAATATATAAGAGACTATGGGGAGGGCTGGCTACTATATAAGACTACTAGGGAGGGATGGCTACTATATTAGACTGTTGGAGAGGGCTGCCTACCATATAAGAGACTATGGGGGGAGGGATGGCTACAATATGAGACTACGGGGAGGGCTGGCTATTATAAAAGAGACAATTGGGGAGGGCTGGCTACTATATGGAACACTTGGGGAGCTGGTTACTACTTGTGCACTATTGGGAGGGCTGGCTACAATAAAAGAGACTATTGAGGAGGGCTGACTACTATATAAGAGATTATGGGGAGGACTGGCTACTATATGAGACTACAGGGTGGGCTGGCTACTATAAAAGAGACTATTGAGGAGGGCTGACTACTATATAAGAGATTATGGGGAGGACTGGCTACTATATGAGACTACGGGGGAGGGCTGGCTACTATATGGGACACGTGGGGGGCTGGCTACTATTAAGGCACTATTGGGAGGGCTGGCTAATATGTGGGGCAATTTTGGTTGGGTTGGCTACAACATTGGGCAATATTGGGGGGTTGCTATTACATGAGTTTGGGTTTAATCATATCATAGCAATTTATCATGTAATTTATCATAGTGCTGGGAGACTAACACCACTGACAGTGCCAGGAACACCACACGCTACTCTGACAGTGCCAGGACCGCCGAATTCGCGCTTCAATAATTATAATGGATGGCCTGCGACTTTGTCCAATTTTTTAATTTTGGCCCACTGTGTATTTCAGTTTGACACGCCTGCTCTAAGCAGAGGAGGGGTAAGCCACAGCGAGAGAGCTCTCTGGATTTCCAAGAAACAGACGAATATAGAAGCCTATTGAGAGCCGTTCACTGAACACGCTCTATGATCTTTCTATGGCATGGTTGGTACGGAGGGCTTGGACGATGTCCCCCTGCCTTTCCCTATCCCCCCCCCCCTCCCTCTGATTCCTATAACCGCCCCCCCTCCTCCTCTGTTGCTCTGTCTTCTTCTATCTGTCCCGTTCTAGGGTCTAACTACTGTTCTTTACCCCTATATATTAGTAAAAACAGGACTTGAGCGGGGTCGGTGGGCCCTCCCCGCCACGAAGATACACAGTCCTCAGCAAATTTTTCTTGTATTTAAGACAGATTGTCTGATTGTTCATACCTGTTCTTTATAAGTTGTAACATGTCGGCTGTAGTGGGCCTATACTGTACACTGCTCTATGTCTTGGTACAAATAAAGAATTAAAAAAAAAAAAAGAGAGCTCTCATAGTGGTTTATGTCTCCCGAAACAAAGGGGACTCCTGTTTACGGAAAAAAGGTCACATACACATACATATATATAATTTTTTTTTCACTAATGTTTATTTGTAAATTTTAAGTTTATTGTTCCCACTTTCATTTAGTGACATAAGGATTCTGCTCACTAATAATTGTCCAATAATTATGCACACAAAGATATTCTCCCAAGAAAGCCAAAACCTCACTTTTACACTCTTTAAATATTTAGGTTTCAGGTTTATTAACATTTTGGATTGACTGACAGCACTGTAGTTGTTCAATTATAAAATGAATACTCAAAAATAAAACTTGCCTAATAACTGTGCGCACGGAGGCGACATTTAGAGTGGTTTTTGTGCAAAAAAAATCAGGTCTAAAAAAACATATACTTGTATATGTGGACATTTCATTGTGACAGTTTGCTGATGTATATATGACCCCGGCCTAAGATGATGCTATACATAGATGTAAAAAAAGAAGGTTGCCATCTCGTTGAGATTATTAGATATAGGTAGTGTTGAGGAGACTTCCCAACTATCCGGGTTAAGCAACATTCTCCTATCCCGAATGCTCAGCATTTGCTTCCCTAGGGAGTCCTGGGAAATATGGATATAGCCATAGGCAGTATCCACATTTTCCCGGCAGCTCTATGTTGGCATCCAACTTCTCCAGCTATCAGAAGTCAAATGCCGATCGTATGGGTTCAGAGAATATTGCAGAACCCAAACAGTTTAGCAGGTCTGCTCAACTTGACATAAGCCATTTATGCAGATTTTTTTCGAGCTTAGACATTAAAGCGAATCTGTCACTAGGTTTATTCCACCTTAAATGAGGGCAGCATAAACTAGTGACAGAAATGCTGAACAGGTCAGAATATCACTTACAGCATTTGTTCAGCCGTTCCCCTAATATGCAGGAGAACGGGATTCTTGCCGCACCCCTCCCCCCACCCTCCAGCTGCTGATTGACAGTTAACTGCCTATAAACAGCATGGATAAATTACTGCCAATCAACAGCTGGTAAGTGGAGTTTTCTGATTCTCATGAATATCCAGGACTACTGGGCTCATGCACATAATAGAGAGGACTACTTATTGTCCGTGTTATTCAGGAAGATATCTCTGGATCAGCTGCACAGAACATTGTAAGTGATACATCATTCTATTCAGCTTCTCTGTCACTAGTTTATGCTACCCTTAGATAGGACAACGTAAACCTACTGACAGAGTTTATTTAAAGGGTTTTATAGTAAACACCATGGATGTAAGATATATTAAAGGACAACTCCCACAAAAAATTTTTTTTGCTCATTTAACACACATTACAAAGTTATATAACTTTGTAATGTGGTTAAATACCCGGCCTGGCCCCCTTCCCCCACTTTCGGACCCCCGACCCCCCACCCCGGAAGTTAAAGAATGTATACATTACCTATTACGATCGTCACGGTCCTCTTCTCCGGGGCGGCATCTGGTGACGACGACGTCAGAGCCGAGGGGCGGTCCGGGTCTTCTTCCTCCTCGGCGTCTTCATGCAAAGTGAATGGGGATGAAAAGGCTGCTGGTGCACATGCGCAGCAGCAGCCTTTTCATTGGCTGGAGCGCATCACATGGCTTCCAGCTTGCTCAGCCCTGATTGGCTGAGCTTGCTGGAAGCCATGTGATGCGCTCTAGCCAATGAAAAGGCTGCCGGTGCGCAAGCGCACTGGCAGCCTTTTCCATCCCCTGGACCCGGAAGTCTGAGACATCGCTGGATGGCGGACGGCGGCGACGGAGAGGCGGACGGCGGGCGAATCGAGTGGCGATCGTCACCGGAGAGATGGTGAGTATGGTGTCTGTGTGTGTCTGTGTTTTTTTTTTTTTGGGGTCCCGCGGGAGTTGTCCTTTAATACTTTCCTCTTTTAAATTACCCCATCAACCTCAGTCCTATCAGTTACAGTCCATATTTATTATGACAATCTACGGACCTCAGATTTCCAAAACCTGCGCTTCTTGCTTAGCAATTGTAGTTTACAGTGTTAAATACGAGCAGTTTTCACTATCATTGATCCCAGAAACTGATGTGACTAAGTCCCTTAACCTCCCAGCATGTTTCCATGCCAACACCCATCGTAGGAAGATGATTCATCGAGACAATTGAGTTTGTGTGCACAACGATACAGGTCTGTTGACTGAAGACCATCCCGGTCACTAATGACTCCTGTATCTATCTGCAGGGATTACCAGTATTTTCCACTATATCCTATTCTAATCATCGACAGGATTCAAAAGAATATTCCTATTACATCATAGGGAAGAATATTCTGATTGATGCAGGTCTAACCTTTGGCACCCCCACTGATCCTGAGAACGAAGGAAAAATACACCCCTGAAGGAGTGGGGCGAATGACATTCACTTTACATGGTCACTTCATGTTTAATTCTTTTCAGATCTTTGCCAGTTAATTTACGTTTACTAGTTTTACATATTAATTTACATAGATCTGTGATCACCCCAATATCTTTAAATCGTTTAAAAAAATCGTTTTAGTCTATTTTTGTCCCATTTTACGAGAGACAAACAAGGTGCTCAAAGTCTACCTGTAATTACGTATCTACACCCCATCAGCGTGCAACCACTCCTGCCACTGCAAACTGTGGATCATACGACCAAGCCAGGTGAGTTCTGTTTAATAGGGCTCGTGCACGGAACTCACCCGGCATGGTCATATCCACAGCTACCCGATCTTCTGGCGGCAGTAGCACCTGCATACTGATTGGGTTAGGATAATAAACCTCTTCAAGACAGAGCTCTTTAATGCCCGGGTCAAATTAATGCCATGTTCCTCCCCGCCTTCTAAGAGCCATAGCGCTTTTATTTTTCCACCTACAGGGCTGGTTGGGGTGTCATTTTTTTGCGTCATTATCTCTAGTTTTTATTAATATCATATTGGTGTAACAGAAAAATTTTGATTGCTTTTTAATATTTTTTTCGCATATATAATTTGATAAAATCAGCAATCCTGGTGCGTTTTTTTTTCGTTTATGCCATTCACCATGCGGGAAGAATAATGTTATATTTTAATAGATCGGACAATTCCACACACTACTATATGTAATATGTTTATTTATTTTTAATATTTTTTTATAATGGGCAAGGGGGTATTTTAAACTTTTATTGGGGGGGAGGGGGTTATAAGGTTTTTTTTTTAATACTTAAAAAAAATTTATTACACTTTTTTTTTACACTTTTTTTTTTTTACTGTAAAACATGCAATCATAAGATGCCATAGCATAGATTAGCAATCTGTGCATAGAGCCTGCCTGAGAGCAGACTATGCACAGATCGCCGAAGCGACAGGACAGAGGTAACTACTCTTACTGGCACCAGTTTTCTGACGTTTGTAAGTCCCAGTTTTCTGACATTTGTAAGTCGTGCAAATTAACTCGGGAACCCCGGGGGCATTCCTTGGCCCCACAGATCACTGGTCAGCCTGCCTGCCGACTCAGATGCTGAAGCCTAATTATGCATATCCATAACGAGACAGGCTAAAAAAAAATGCATCAGGAGGCGAGAGCATCTGTGCCGGTGGGTAACATAATCGGTGCTCTGGGGGACTTAGGGGAGGCCCCCAGGGCTCTTAACAAGTTTAACCTACAGCCGAGAGTGTTATCTTTTGCTGATCTGTTTCCCATATGGCTTTACTAGGCATTGCTCCCACCTAGCCAGAATCCTGCTTCAGACTGATGAGGGGCAACACCCTGAAACAGCTGTCAAGGTATGGATACCTGGCCTTGGTTTTTCCCTTGTCATTACATTCACTTATAGGGCCACTTAATATGGTGGTTTTGGTGGTTTCCCTACAGGAGCCACCTCTTGGCTGGGTCCTTCCTGGAGGGATTTCTGGCTAGTCCTGTGTTTCGAGACTCTTAAATGAGGCTCCACGTGCTCTTCTTTTTTTGCGTTCTCCTAACAAGTTTGCATATTTTTATAATATTGGATTTCACAAAACCGGCAGAACTTACAAGCGTCACTAGAGTGGCTCCAGTACGAGGAGTTAAGGGGCAACAGAGAATTATCAGCAGGTTTGTATGCATGTTTTCCTTTAATAATTTTAGACATTGTAATATAAAGTCTTTATCTCCTTAGACCACACGTTTACTCATTACACAACTCCACATCATCTGATATGATTTAATCCAATAAGCATTCACGTTTATGCAGCTTAGGGCCATGTTCAGACGCTGTGCAAACAACGGCCGATGTCTGACATGTTCACCCGGCCAAAACTGCAGTATCGGCTGTATGAACATCACTTTTTTTTTAATTGGAATGTGGGCACTTTTGGGTGTGTCCGCATTTCAATTTGCCATAGACCACAGTGTAAAATACGTTCGGGGTCTGTACTTTACTTCGTGAGCACAGGCTATTTTGTACAGTTGCTATTTACTGAATAGTGGCCGTACAAAATAGACCTGTCAATTATTTTGTGTGGCTACAGAGAACAATGGCTGTAGTTTATACACTACGCCCATTGTTTCATACACTACTATGTAATTAAGCTGTGCTGTTAAACAACGTCCGTTGTTTAACTTCAAAATACAGTGTGTGACAGACTAGAGATGGAAAATTTCCCCCAAAAATCATGATAGTCAAAAAATGTATGTCTAATATTTTTGAATTTTTGTGTGTGTACAGGATTTATGTCTACGTTAAGAACAGCTCTGCAGATTCCATTATAATGTGTTGGTTGCACTCCCCAAATTGCATACATCACAAAAAGAAATAATTCACACTCCACTCAAAAGCAGCCTGAAAATATATTATAATTACTTAGTAACACAGTAAATGTAATGATCTGTTTAAGAAAATAGTATTCACATAAACCGTGAATGTAACGGCTGAATATTTTAAGCTTATTATATCTGAACTGTAACCAATGGTCGTATAACAGTAGTTTTGTGACAAACATAACATATTTTACATTTCTTAATGGTTCCGCTTAAAAGGGCCCGGCCTAAGTGACACTATATCTGTGGGTGAAAGGGATACCAGTTCTCCTAGGAGAGTCCGTGATAAAGACGTGTAGAGACTTAATGGCCATTCCTGCTCCACTGGGAATTCTGGGAAGAAAGGACATGTGGCCACTCTGTAAGGGATGTGGTGTATATATATTATATATATAGCTATTCTTGGGATAAAGAGGACATCCTATCAAGTCCAGACCAATCTGACTTTAGAGCTTTATAGTAATTTTTAAGAGACCCTTTAAGCAACAACAACGGCCGTAAGGAATGCATGTAAGTACGATAATAAACGTCAGATGAAAGTGTTCCACTGAAAAAAAACATTGACTTCACAGCTAACGTCAAGAAGACAGGGCCTTGTGAAACACACTGTAAAGAAAGAAAAGAATTAATAATAACAACAACAACAACAACAACAACAACAACTGATCATTACAAAACCATCTAATAGACTGCTTGTACAATAAAGAATATAATTATAAAACCTACATCAAACACATAAACTAGTATAATATAGCTATCTGATTCCAACTGGCATTCATAGTTTGTAACTTTGGGTAATTCTGTTCTATAGCAATTCAAAGCCAGCATATATGAATAACATACTGGTTTAGTGGGGCTCAGTAAATATTGTAATTTTCCATTAAGTTACCGTGGTATAGAAAAGACACAGGTACGTTTCTGACAATTCACTTAAAGTGTCACTGTCGTTTACATTTTTTTTTTTTTTGCAGAAATAGTACAGGCGATTTTAAGAATTTTTGTAATTGGGTCTATTAGCTGAAAAATGCATTTTTATCATGAAAAAGCTGTTTGAAGCTCTCCCCCCTGTCTTCATGGTTTTCTTATGGAGAGGGAAGGGGTGGAGGAAGATGAGGCACCAAAACAGGACAACAAAGAGTTAATTTACAGCTACATCACCGGGCTATCTCCTCTGAAGTCAGCACTGACCTCTCTGACTTCTGAATACCGACTTTCACACAGGTCCCACTGTGTAATCCTTTGTTCCCTGCTCTCTTCTGGTGACTAATCTGCTTCCTCCCCCCCTCCTCTCTCTATAGGTTACACAGGGCCCTACTGATGTAAAAGAGTCGAGATTTCCTGATAATGAGCAGTGAATGAGAGTCTTTTTGAATGCAGATAATGGCATATTTGCCTAATAAACCCAATTACAAAGTTTCTTAAAATTGCCTGGGCTATTGATTTCTGCAAAAAAAACAAACCAAAAAAAAAAACCCAGTGAAACTTTAACACCTTAGCGACCCATGACAGACCTGGTACAACATGGTGCCGCGGGGGGTGTTCAGAGCGGGGTCCCGCCGGGACCCCGCTCTGAACGGCACCGATCCTGGCTGCAATCTGCAGCCGGGCAGTGCCTCTATTAGCCGGCGCGGGTCCCGTTGCCTGCCCCGGCTAATTAAGCACTTCAATGCAGCTGTCAGACCTGACAGCTGCATTGAAGTGCTTTATGCACAACATCCCTGGTGTCTAGTGGGACGGATCTCCCCCGCGCGATGCGATAGTGGGGGGGAGATCCGTTCTTCTGCCCGTGCCGGGCCTCAGTGTCGCAATGACGCTGATCCCGACTCGGCAATAGATTGCTATGGCCTGCAGCAGGCCATAGCAATCTATGACCGATCTGATGGATCTTTGCTGTGTATATACACAGCATTGATCTCTATGAGAGATCAGTGCTTTGTATATACAAGTCCCCCAGGGGGGCTTCTAGTTTATGTAAAAAAAAAAAAAAAAAAAGTAAAAAAGTGTTTTTATTAATAAAAAATCCCCTCCCCTAATAAAAGTCCAAATCACCCCCCTTTTCCCATTTTATAAATATAAATTATTAAATAAACAAATAAATAAACATATTTGGTATCGCTGCGCACGTAATCGCCCGAACTATTAATTAATCACATTCCTGATCTCGCACGGTAAACGGCGTAAGCGCCAAAAAATTCCAAAGTGCAAAATTGCGCATTTTTGGTCGCATCAAATCCAGAAAAAATGTAATAAAAAGTGATCAAAAAGTCGTATATGCGCAATCAAGGTACCGATAGAAAGAACGCATCATGGCGCAAAAACTGACACCTGACACAGCCCCATAGACCAAAGGATAAAAGCGCTATAAGCCTGGGAATGGAGCGATTTTAAGGAACATATATTTGTTAACAATGGTTTGAATTTTTTACAGGCCATCAGATAATATATAAGTTATACATGTTATATATTATAGTAATCGTAACGACTTGAGGAACATACATAACAAGTCAGTTTTACCATAGGGCGAACGGCGTAAATGCAAAACTCCCCGAAATAAAAACAAACTTGTTTTATTTTTCAATTTGACAGCGCAAATGATTTTTTTCCGGTTTCGCAGCATATTTTATGGAAAAATAATGCCTACCATTGCAAAGTACAATTGGTTTCTCAAAAAATAAGCGCTCATATAAGTCTCTAGGTGAAAAAATGCAAGCGCTATGGACTTTTAAACATAAAAGCGCAAAAACGAAAATTGGCTTTGACCTTAAGGGGTTAATAGATTTTAAATGGTAGTGAATATCAGTTGATGCATGTGATTATACAGTCAGGGGAGGTGTTCGGGGACATGTCTAATACACCCCCTGATTTTATAATCGTACCCATCACCCGATATTCACTCCCACTGTTAGGGTGGGTTCACACCGTATCCACAGCGGATACCTTCCCAGTCACTTCAATGAGATGACATACTCGCAGCGGGGTTACAAAAGTCAGCCTCCTTAACCCCCCGCCGCAGCGCACTGATTGGGTGAGCGCCGGGAGACCCCAAAGCAAGCTGGAGCGCAGATCCGCTAATGTATGTACCTGGGCCGCAGCGGGTTAAGGATGCCGACTCTTCCATACTGGCAGCGGGATGACAATCCCGCTGAGAGTATGTCGTCTCATTAAAGTGACTGGAAAGGTATCCGCAGCTGATTTCGCTGCGAATTTGCAGCGTAAAATCTGCTGTGGATATGGTACGTGTGAATCCACCCTTAAAATTAAAACATACCTGTCATTTCAGAGGACCTTAACAGTTTGGCAGGCAGGAGCGAGAAGGGAAAATGCTTGATGGCAGGAGAAGGAAGCATTTTTGTTTGATAAGATATTTTACATAGTTTCTTAGATTTGCTTGTACTACTGATTTATGCTGAAATAAGAGTGCCGTTGGGTTCAAGCCCATCTGACGATTTCCTGAATTGTCTAAAACTATAAACTCCCATATCTTGGAAAGGACAGGACAACCTGACCTATTTAAAAGGGGTACTCCAGAGAAAAATTGTTTCCAACAAAAGTTTTAGAGATTTGTAATTTACTTCTATTTAAAAATCTCAAGTCTTCCAGTACTTATCAGCTGCTGTATGCTTTGCAGGAAGTGGTGTATTCTTTCCAGGCTGACACAGTGCTCTCTGCTGCCACCTCAGTCCATGACAGGAACGGTCCAGAGAAGTAGCAAATCCTCATAGAAAACCTCTCCTGTTCTGCACAGTCCCTGTTCTGGACAGATGTGGCAGCAGAGAGCACTGTGTCAGACTGGAAATACATCACTGCCTGCAGGACATACAGCAGCTAAGTAGTACTGGAAGACAAGATTTTTATATAGAAGTAATTTAATTCACCAGTCGATTTAAAAACAAAAAATAAATTCCGCCCCTTTAATTATAATGACATTTTTTGGGAAGTTGGCCACAGTCCCTTTTAAACCATTCTTTCTGAATTGTTAGCGGTGGCGGCTGAAGTTGGATGCAGCTCTGGGGAGTCCAGGAAAACATGGATACAGCATATGGACAAACCCAAGTTAGCTCAACCTTAATCATAAGGTAAAATATATCCAACAATAATTACAGTAAGTACCTGATATCAATCATGCCACTATTGTCTTTGTCCAGAAAATTAATCAGTTCCTGAAGTTCTTCATTTGACAATACTATCCCAGTGCTCTGTAATAGAAAGGAAAGACGGGATGAAATAACATAAGACACACACCTCTGCTTGAAGTCTTAATAGTTATAATAAAGATTATTTTACCATTGTGTGTATACAATTGTTATACAGACTGAAAAGATCCCCGGAGTGGTCTGATCCTGCAGTCATGTGGTTCACACATTACCCTAACTTCGCTCCCCCTGTCAGTATCAGCCCCCACTAGTCTAGCATCAGACACTGCTGTGGCTGCTGCAGGTGGCTAAAGTACCTGTTAGGGATCACTGTGGCTTCCCCTCTTGTGGAGTATAATGTATAGTAACTGCATAAACCTGATAACACAGCAGCAGTTTATAGATACAGGATGGATGTGCAGGTCCCCATAACGCAGTAGTGTGGTACAACAGGCTAGAATAGAGAGGAAGGGCTGCTGTCAGAGGTCTGTGTGGTCACATGGCAGCAATAAGGAAGGGTGTGTGTTCAGCATGGACCAATCAGGAAGTGAGAATCAGAGAGCTGTGCAGGAGGACAGTGACAGAAACCTTATATACAGCAGTTTGAATGGCTGAGTGTGAGTGCAGGCACATTATAGCAGCAGTGTGTATAGCTGACTGTGAGTGCAGGCACGTTATAGCAGCAGTGTGTATAGCTGAGTGTGAGTGCAGGCACATTAGAGCAGCAGTGTGTATAGCTGACTGTAAGTGCAGGCACCTTATAGCTGCAGTGTGTATAGCTGAGTGTGAGTGCAGGCACATTATAGCAGCAGTGTATATAGCTGACTGTGAGTGCAGGCACATTATAGCAGGAATAAAGAGTATGGTAAACACAAAGGCTGACAGAGACTGCAGTGAGCATGAAGGAATGAGCAGGGCAGATGTGGGCACATACATGCAGCACTCTCCGGGGAGAGAGGGGTTACGGCTATAAAGAGATTACCTCCACAGTCCTGTCCCCTGGTACAAGCCCCAGCCTGAAGTGGATCTGCTATGATTTGGAAGGTGAGGGAGACTTTCAAGGTCAGAGTTCAGTGCTGTAGACCCTGCTATTCAGACTATGCCCCTGCCTCACTCCCCCTTCCACCCAGTACAGGGAGCTCTTAAACCAAAGCAATGCTCTTAAACCAAGTCACAATTTTGAAAAACTGTGAGCTCTTCTTGCAAAATGCTCTTAATCCAAGTTACTCTTAAACCAAGGTACCACTGTATATGGCTCTTGTTTTTTCCCTTGTGTTCCCTGTGAGCAGTACTGGCGTTTCTCTATTGCTAGTTAATTAATAAGGGCAATGTAGCATGAACAACCCCACCAGACCGTACCGCGTCACTGTATTATACAAATGGTGTTTCAGCTTTTACCTGCCAGACCTGCTTCATGCAATAATGATGAGATGCTTCTATTACTTGTATCTGCCTTAGGATATTAAACAGGGAACTTGCCTTCAAGTTACGATCGAAATCTTCATGAGTCACCTGGTCACAGTTTTCCTCTTTCATTCTTCCAAACAGTTCAGTTGCCTGCAGGCTATTTTTCTTTACATACTCTTTTACTTTGCTCATTGGATCTTCCTGAATAATAAACTAGCTGTCAGTATTGAAGCTTCTCATATGACTGATCATACTGTATAGAGAATCATCAATGACAGACCCAACATAGTCTGGTAATCATGTCATTTTTACCATATCCACTCAAAGTAGTACAGGCGATGTTAAGAAACTCTGTAATAGGTTTTATTAAGCAGAAGAGTTTCTTTCTGTACTCAAAAAGCTGTTTTCCTACCTTCCCCCGCCCTCACTTCAGAAGAAGCAGGATTTCTGTGTCCATTATGTTCTATGGAGGAAGGAGGGGTCAAGGGGGATGAGTGAGCACAGAGAGGAGAAAACTAGGGTTGTACAAAACACTACATCCTGCAATCTTTGCTCACCAAGCTCCCAGATAAGCACTGACCTTTCTGACCTGCGGTTTATGTGCCCAGACAGTCTCCAAACTGTACAGCTGCTTGTCTCCTCTTCCTCCTCACTCGCCCTCTCAACCCCTCCCCCCTCCATAGTCTATAATGGGACTCAGCAAAGAAGTCTTCACTTTGCTCCTCTGTACTGCCTAATAAAACCTATTACAGAGTTTCTTAAAGTGGTTGTTCACTTTAAGCCATAGTATGTGAAAGCCACTCCAGGTTTGGCTTTGGAAACGTTTTGAAGGTAATAGCTCCACTCTGTTTGAACACTAAACAGTCAGTTAACCCCTTGAGGACAGAGCCTAAAATTGTCTTAAGGACCGGGCCAATTTTCACTTTTGCGTTTTCATTTTTTCCTCCTCGCCTTCTGAGAGCCATAACTCTCTTATTTTTCCATCTACATGGCCAAGTGAGGGCTTGTTTTTTTTCAAGTACAGGTGTACTTTGTAATGCCGCCTTTCAATCTACCATAACATGAATGACAGAACCCCCAAAATATCATTTATGGGGGGAAACAGATAAAAAATGCAATTCCACATATTTTGGGGGGCTTCCATGTTTACGTAATGCACTTTACAGTAAAACAGAGATGAGTTCTTTATTCTAAAGGTCAGTCTGAATACAGCATTATGCAGTTTATATAGCTTTTCTAATGTTTTACTATTGTTATTAAAAAAAAATTTTTGCAAATAGGTGTGATTACAATGGCCCTATTGTGATTCTTATAGCGCTTTTATTTTATGACCTACGGGGCTGTATGGGGCGTTTTTGCATCATTATCTCTAGTTTTTATAAGTATCACATCTGTGTACTGTAGATTGGACAGATTGATCACTTATTATTATTTTTTATATATAAAATGTAATAAACAATCCTGGCGTTTTTACCACATTTAGTTCACGCCGCTCACCCTGCGGGAACATTATTATTTTATTTTAATAGATTGGACAATTACACACGTTACGGTATGTTATATGTTTATTCGTATTCTTGTTTTTATGTGTTTTATTTATAAAAATGGGAAGGGGGGGGTGATTTAGACTTTTATTGGGGGAGGGTCTATGGCATGTTTTTTAAAACTTTTTATTTATTTTTTTCACACTTTTTTAGTCCCCCCCAGGGACACATTTGCTTGTATAAACTGATCGCTGCTATGTCATAGCATAGCAGGAATCAGTGTTATCTGCAATCTTCTGATAGAGCCTGCCTGTGGCCTGTGGCAGACTCCAGAAGACTGAAGACCTGACTGCACGGAGGAAGGTAAGAGACCCCCGGCAGTCAAGCTACGCGATCAGGACCAATCAGTAAGTGACAGGAGCTTCTCCTGTCACCTACACTTAAACGCTGCGTTTAAGTGGTAAATGGCGGGTCAGTGAGGGTGAGGCCCCGGCTGCTAATAGCAGCCAGTCCTCACCTGATATGAGACAAGCTCAGCTCCTGAGCTCGCCCCGGCCGGGCGTACGTTAACACCCTTTTGCGCCAAGGCATAAATGTACGCCGTGGGTCGCCAGGGGGTTAAATGATATAGCTGACGTAGGTTTCACCGTCATTTTTCCCCTAGAAAAATTATAAATGTGGCGCACGCAGAGGCTGCACTCCCTGTTACACCCCCTGCCCGCTCTTCTGGCACAAGAGGCGCAGATGGGCATAATGTGAATAAAATATTAGCGAAACACAATTTGCGAATATTCTTACATCGATTGGACCCATCTGCACCTTACAAAGACCTTTTAGCTGCATAATAAATGTCCCCCGTAGTAAACAGTGATAGGTAAATATTATAATTAGAGATGAGCAAAGTGGGTTCAGGTTTGAGTCCATCCGAACCCGAACGTTCGGTATTTGATTAGCTGGGGCTGCTGAACTTGGATAAAGCTCTAAGGTTGTCTGGAAAACATGGATACAGTCAATGACTATGTCCATGTTTTCCACATAGCCTTAGGGCTTTATTCAACTTCAGCAGCCACCACTAATCAAATGCCGAACGATCGGGTTCGGATGGACTTGAACCTAAACCCGGTTTGCTCATCTCTAATTATAATAACTGTAATAGTACAGCATCGGTGGCTGTTACCTTATGAACTGTTCTTTTGAACATGTCAGAATTCCCTCCAAGCTTGATGAGTAGGTTTGGCATAGTTGTCTTTACCGCAGCATATAGGTCGTCAAACTGTTTATTTACAAAAATATCCTAGAATAATGACAATAACAGAAGTTATGAAGCAATATATCACACACATATTCATTCTTTTAAAATAAGCAGGTCAGTAAAAAAATAAATACCGGTAAATGGCTTCATTTAATTGAAAGGATCTATGGTCTCCAAGCTGAATACAACTCACTAATCAGAACAAAAACTGGAAGACCCACTTGTCTGGGAACCAAACCTATCAGATATATAGCATAGATGTGATGAAAATATCCATAAAAGGATTTTCCAGCATTTGGTATTTTTTAATATACTGCTGCTAGTGCTTTTAAAACAATAAACATCCTATACTTACCTCTCCGTGCTCCCCCAGTGTCCTCTTCTGGTGTCCCCTGCTGACTGCAGAGCCTCCACTTCCAGACTGCACTCAGTAGTGACAGCTTGCTCAGCTAATCACTGGCTGCGGGGCTGACATGTCTCAGTCCGTAATTGGCTGAGTAGGTTGTCACTCCTGAGTGGAGTCTGTCTCGGAAGTGGAGGCTCTGCAGTCAGCGGGGGACACCAACAACAGCAGAAGAGGGCGCTGGAGAAGCGCGGAGAGGTAAGTATAGGATGATTATTGTTTTAAACGTATCAGCATATTAATAAAAAATACAGAACACCAGACAATCTATTAACTCCAAAAGGTGTACAGACGATACAGTCACAAGCCTGCCAATACTACTGTAAAGGTGCAGCAGCAACAGGCCAGGAGCATTACCTAAGGCTCTCATCTTACTTTGGCCCCATCAGAGGTGTCAGGAGTATTTACAGACATACACCTCTGTTGAAAGACTTCAGCAAATGCCACTGACATACAACATCACAGGATCCAACACTCACAACATAACACATGCTGCCCTGGGATATGCCAAAAAGATATGCAGCAGATCAGTATAGAACTGTGGATACACTCCGTAGCAGCAGAAATGTTTTGCGATGTGTGAGCCCAGTTTGATGTGAATAAAGGGCATGAAATGTTAAATGGTCACTGTTGTTTCAAGCAACGTCCCTTGATATCACTTGATTTATTAAAAATTAGTCCCTTGGCTTGAGTGTCTTGGCCACTAGATGTCTCCTTTTCCTGCAGAATTCTGTCCACCCGCTATTTTGCCTTTAAATTGCAAAACCGCTGTAAAATAGCACAATTTTACAGTGATTATGCAATTTTTGTCAAAGTCACAGCAAAATAACATAATTAATGCCATGTGTGAACATAGCCTTACCAGGAGACAATGCTCTTTGTTATACAGTTTATTCAGTGTGACAGGAGAGCCAACCATACAGTGCAAGCACCCCCAGGATTTTCTGTTACTGAATGTGGATGCACAGCTGTACAAATGTGCAGTGAAGGGAGACACCTAGTGGCTATATGGATAAACATAAAAAAGTAAAAAAATAAAGCAAATATATTGCAAAACTGCTTGCGATCACAACCCCTGTAAATTTCTTTAGAAAAGAATAGGGACCGTGTCTCTTTAAATTATCCATTTGATGGTTTACAGTTATTTATATATTCTACTTACAGAGAAATCAAGTGACTCTATAGCTGACTCTGAGTTTGCTTGAATTGCTTTTAAAATTGCAAAGCATCCATCGCTCTGTATTGGATTTCTGGCCATCTAAAAGAACAGCAGCAAAAAAATAACTCTAATAATAGAAAACAGCATAGAAACGAAATTAAAGAAAAACTACTACAGTAGAATAAGGCTACAAAAGGAACATATGCCCCTTGGGCTACATGACACCTTTCACTATTCAACCTGCTTCTTCATTACATAACTTCCTATACCAAAGTATTGTACCAGACACACTGATAAAGGCTGCCTCCACACAGGATGGATATGCTACAGACAGGGGTGGATCAAATTTACCTTGGGGCCTGGGCTGTCTATCCAACCTGACCCCCCCCCACACACACACACACACACACACACAAACACACACTACCATCAGTGCGTCCTTGTGCATCCCCTTTATAGTAGATGGCTCCCTGTGTAGTGCCCCTTTAATAGATGGCCCCCTGTGTAGTGGCTTCCTTCACTCTCATCATCACTCCCTTCATCCACCAGCATCACCACCCCCCTCCCTCCGATCCCCCAGCATCACAACCCCCCCCCCCTCCCTCCGATCCTCCAGCATCACTCCCCTCATCCTCCAGCATCACTCCCCTCATCCTCCAGCATCACTCTCCTCATCCTCCAGCATCACTCCTCTCATCCTCCAGCATCATTCCCCTCATCCTCCAGCATCACTCCCCTCATCCTCCAGCATCACTCCCCTCATCCTCCACTATCACCTCTAAATCTCCAGCCTCACTCCCCTCATCCTCCAGCATCACTCTCCTCATCCTCCAGCATCACTCCTCTCATCCTCCAGCATCATTCCCCTCATCCTCCAGCATCACTCCCCTCATCCTCCAGCATCACTCCCCTCATCCTCCAGCATCACTCCCCTCATCCTCCAGCATCACTCCCCTCATCCTCCAGCATCACTCCCCTCATCCTCCAGCATCACTCCCCTCATCCTCCAGCATCACTCCTCTCATCCTCCAGCATCACTCCCCTCATCCTCCAGCCTCACTCCCCTCATCCTCCAGCCTCACTCCCCTCATCCTCCAGCCTCACTCCCCTCATCCTCCAGCCTCACTCCCCTCATCCTCCAGCCTCACTCCCCTCATCCTCCAGCATCACTCCCCTCATCCTCCAGCATCACTCCCCTCATCCTCCAGCATCACTCCCCTCATCCTCCACTATCACCTCTAAATCTCCAGCCTCACTCCCCTCATCCGGCAGCTTCACTCCCCTCACCCGGCAGCCTCACTCACCTCATGCGGCAGCCTCACTCCCCTCATCCGGCAGCCTCACTCCCCTCATCCTCCACTATCACCTCTAAATCTCCAGCCTCACTCCCCTCATCCGGCAGCCTCACTCCCCTCATCCGGCAGCCTCACTCCCCTCATCCTCCACTATCACCTCTAAATCTCCAGCCTCACTCCCCTCATCCGGCAGCCTCACTCCCCTCATCCGGCAGCCTCACTCCCCTCATCCGGCAGCCTCACTCCCCTCATCCGGCAGCCTCACTCCCCTCATCCGGCAGCCTCACTCCCCTCATCCGGCAGCCTCACTCCCCTCATCCTCCAGCCTCACTACCCTCATCCTCCAGCCTCACTCCCCTCATCCTCCAGCCTCACTCCCTTCATCCTCCAGCCTCACTCCCCTCATCCTCCAGCCTCACTCCCCTCATCCTCCAGCCTCACTCCCCTCATCCGGCAGCCTCACTCCCCTCATCCTCCACTATCACCTCTAAATCTCCAGCCTCACTCCCCTCATCTGGCAGCCTCACTCCCCTCACCCTCCAGCCTCACTCCCCTCATCCTCCAATATCACCCCCCAATGCACCAGCATCACCCTCCTCATTCTGTAGCATCACTCCCCGCCTTATCCAGCATCACTCCCCGCCTTATCCAGCATCACTCCCGCCTTATCCAGCATCACTCCCCGCCTTATCCAGCATCACTCCCCGCCTTATCCAGCATCACTCCCCGCCTTATCCAGCATCACTCCCCGCCTTATCCAGCATCACTCCCCGCCTTATCCAGCATCACTCCCCGCCTTATCCAGCATCACTCCCCGCCTTACCCAGCATCACTCCCCGCCTTACCCAGCATCACTCCCCGCCTTACCCAGCATCACTCCCCGCCTTATCCAGCATCACTCCCCGCCTTATCCAGCATCACACCCCGCCTTACCCAGCATCACTCCCCGCCTTACCCAGCATCACTCCCCGCCTTATCCAGCATCACTCCCCGCCTTATCCAGCATCACTCCTCGCCTTATCCAGCATCACACCCCGCCTTACCCAGCATCACTCCCCGCCTTACCCAGCATCACTCCCCGCCTTACCCAGCATCACTCCCCGCCTTACCCAGCATCACTCCCCGCCTTACCCAGCATCACTCCCCGCCTTACCCAGCATCACTCCCCGCCTTACCCAGCATCACTCCCCGCCTTATCCAGCATCACTCCCCGCCTTATCCAGCATCACTCCCCGCCTTATCCAGCATCACTCCCCGCCTTATCCAGCATCACTCTCCTCCTTATCCAGCATCACTCCCCGCCTTATCCAGCATCACTCCCCGCCTTATCCAGCATCACTCCCCGCCTTATCCAGCATCACTCCCCGCCTTATCCAGCATCACTCCCCGCCTTATCCAGCATCACTCCCCGCCTTATCCAGCATCACTCCCCGCCTTATCCAGCATCACTCCCCGCCTTATCCAGCATCACTCTCCTCCTTATCCAGCATCACTCCCCGCCTTATCCAGCATCACTCCCCCCCTTATCCAGCATCACTCCCCGCCTTATTCAGCATCACTCTCCTCCTTATCCAGAATCACTCCCCGCCTTATCCAGCATCACTCCCCTCATCTTCCATTACCAGCATCACTCCCCTCATCTTCTAGCAGCACCACCTTCATCCTCCAGCATCAATCCCCTCATCGTCTAGCAGCACCACCTTCATCCTCCAGCATCATTCCCTTATCCACTATAACAGCTCAAGCCCCCCCCTACCCCCATTAAATAAACAACCCTTACCTCCCACATGCTTCTCCATCACTGGAGGTCTCCCGGCGCTGCTCTCCCCTTCTCCTGACAGCTGGGGTTTCCGGTGCAGGCAGTGTCTGTAACACATGCTGCCTGTGCTGGCAGATGAAACCAGGAAAATCAGCGTCGGGAGAGCTACAGCAACTTGCCCTGCAGCTGCACATCGCTCGGGGGCTCAGCAGAGAATCGTCCAATGGGCCCCTGTGTCATGTGCAGCTGTAATAAGATTACATCTCTCCGTGTTTGCGTGGGTTTCCTCCGGGTACTCCGGTTTCCTCCCACACCCAAAAACATACGGGTAAGTGATACGCTGCGGAATCTGTGTGCGCTACACAAATAAATAAAAGAAAATACATTTGGGCAGTTCGGACAGCCGTGGGCCCCCCAGGAGCTGTACATATTTATTGGCTTTAGTGCATTTGATGTGGGCCATAGTGCTTACCTACATCACATTACTTACCTTCAGCACTCTTATAGTTTTATTTTCTTTAAGGCACAATGCAAAGCGTACAGCCCCTTGTATGGAGATTCTGTTGTTACTGAAAAATAGAATACCCCCCAAAAATTTATTTCTCTATTTCCTTCTTCTGTCCAAGATACTCCCTAAGGTTTATTTCAAAATTATTTTTTTTTGTTAGTTTTGAACTGCATGATTTTTCATTCCGCTGCAAGTATGTAAACTCCGCCTCCTTTAAGCCGCTGTGGCCCGGTGAATACTTTACCTGGCCTGCTTCTGTGGCTCCCGACTCTCTGACGTCCTGCTCTGCCAATAAGTACGCTGTCCTGCTTCAGGCACAGGACTTCAGGGAGCCAGGAGCCACAGAAGCAGGCCGGAGTGTGGACGGGCAAAGTATTCACCTGGCTGCAGCGGGTTAAGGGGGATGGAGCTTTACTTACTTGCAGTGGAATGAAAAATCTGCTGCCAGTATATAAACCCATACAGAATGACAGGACACAGGATCGCAACGGAACTGTACCTGTACGTGTGAACGCACCCTTAATACTGAGTCTCGAAACACGGCCACACAAAGAAATTAATGACTTTTTATATATATATATATATATATATATATATATATATATATATATATGTCTTCTAACCATATGTGCATTGGAATATATGGACAGAATGCAAAAAGAATCACTGTATACCACAGGCATATTGGCCTTTAGGACTCTCCTGTCTCTGAAAGACTCCATGACTTATGAATAAACTGTATTAGCACTGCCACACAGTGGCCATGGAGCATCACAACCACATATCAGCCATAACTACAAGATACAAATGTTATCTATGTCTATACCTGATGTTTACTTCTTCCAATACATTATTAACCTTCAGAGCCTCTCCTAAGGCCGCTGCGCCATCATTTCCAAATCCATTGTATGAGAGGTCCACCACTCTCAAAAAAATATTGGCCTACAAGGTAATAGAAAAAAAAAACACATTTGTAAGTTATCTTTTTGTGTGTGTGTATGTGTGTGTGTGTGTGTGTGTGTGTGTATGTGTGTGTAGGTGTGTGTGTTTTTCTCTTTCACTGAGGTCTGTGTCACAAGCAAAAGTGTGTGACGTCATTCAGTTGAGCCAATGAGATTCACTTAATCTTTTGGTAGGAAAAAAAGTACATGTAGGACAATAAGGCTGAGTTGTTCTCTCTGAGGCAATTTTACAGCTTAAAGTGGAACTATCAGCAAGTTAGACACTGGGACACTGAGGAAGAAGGTATGTCTCTTACTGTTTCCGTGCTGCCCCACCCCCAAAGCATGAGCTCGCTCGTCCTTCTAATGATAATGAATGGAGCGAGTGGGCCAACTCATGTTCTGGGGGTGGGGGGGTGCTTCTAATGGTACTATTGACCAAGGATAACGGCACTGAGGGGGAAGGTAAGAGACATCAGCAGGTTAGATTATTGTAACCTGCTGATTGGTCCTTCTTTAAAAAAAAACACACAAAATGGCTAAAATTAGAGACGGTGTTTAAACTGTTTTTGCTTTTTTTTTTTTTTTTTTTGGCCCTTTTTTTAAAATAATTTTCCAGGTAATTTTACCATGTTTTGGACTAGAGCAAGGGCGGCCCAAAGTACATACCAAAATACAGCCAGAAAAATGGCCATATTTTGTTGCAAATAGCCCGGCCTTGATTTTTCTTTACGTTATTAGAGTCATAGAATCAATAAAGGTCTGTCTGTTTGAATGTCTGTGCAATCTACCAAGTTCAATACAAGTCAGCTGTTTTTTTTTCTTGTTTTTTTTTAACTGTAAAATGGGCAAAATACTATGTGGGAACAAGCCCTGGAGCTGCATAGTGTCTGCTACTATTGTATACAGCAGTCTTAAATATATAATTAGATATAAAATAACCTAGAAATCATATGAACTCCTCCAGACACACAGTCATGTCATAGCATTTACTGCTTCTTATATAGACAAGACAATGACTAATAAGAAAACTTATACAGTCTATAGGGGTCAGTTATCATGTATAAAATCTATGAATAAATACCTACCCCTAATCCTTTGGCAATAGCTACAGCTCCTTTTCCACGGAAATAGTTCCAGCTGAGATTCAGTTCCAGCATTCCTGTGTTTTCAGCAATTGCGGCCCCCAAAATCTCACCTATACAAACAATAATACTGCCTTATATACTTAAAGGAGAAGTCCAGCAAAAATTTTTAATACATTTTTGTATTTTCCCCAAAAAGTTATACAAATCACCAATATACACTTATTACGGGAAATGCTTATAAAGTGTTTTTTTCCCCTACACTATACTGATTTTAGGAATATAATACAAGTTCATTTTAATGGCATTGACCTGTCAACATAGTAAATGAGCTAAATATTTCAAATTTAAATGATGGAAAAATCACTTTTATTGATGCTTTCATCTCTTTTACTGTCTGAACGTGGCCCTCTAGTGGCAAGTTCATGTAATATGTAGGGTATGCTCGCATAACACTCCTTTTTTGACACAACAAATCTTAGGAATAAAAGCAATAATCCTGCATCACTGCTTTTTTTTTAAATTCACAACATGGATTTCAAATCCACATCAGGAAAAATCTGGACTGTAGTATAGTATTAATTACGGCATTGATACCACTGAAAAGAGTGGAAAGTGGATTTCAAGGGGTAAACAAGATCCTATAGTGACCTTCCTTGCAGTGTTATACTAGGCAAAGGTATAGAAAAAGGGGGTACAAAATTCTCATAACTTATTAAAGGCATTAGGTTAGGTAAAATATATGTTGAATCCCCCCCCCTCTCCTGGAGACTAACAATCTATTCCATACATGTTATTACCTTTTTCTGTCTCCCACAGTTTTTAACATGTTGCTTTCTGCTAAAGACATAGAAATCTGTATCTGAGCTGTTCAATCCATCCTTGCTCTCAGTCCCCTCCCCCCCTCCCTTCTGAGATGGCTGATGGAAACAAGTCCCTATCTGCAACTTTGTAGCAACTCTGTAATGCCAGGAGAATTAATCACAGTGAGTTCAACAGCAACTTGACCTCAGATTTTCCATTACAAAGAAACTACAATGTTGCAGATAAAACCGGCCAGGGACTTGTTTACAGGAGCCGTCTCGGAAGGGAGAGGGAGGAGAGGGAGACAGAGAGAAAAGCTCACAGTTTTTGTATCTTCAGCAGAAATCAGCAGCTCAGAACTGGGGGAAGGAGACAGAAAAAGAAATGACATGTATGGAATTACTTTTAAGGCCGCGACCAGTGATTGGCTGAGTGGCCTGTCAGCTCAGACAGGCCGCTCTGAAGCTGCAGCGTGCGGACCCGGAGAGAAGCACAGAGCAAGAGGAGCCCTGCAGCATGGACAGAAAATGTATTGAGTTTGGAAATAGTCAGCCGCTATCCGCGCACTGCTGTTACATGCAGCAATGCGCGGTCTGCGCCCGACTATTATAGGTCCAAACCTATATCAACAATCAGCCAATGATCGTTGCCATCAGCTGATCATTGTGTTTATTACACATAACGATAATCAGCCTGGTAGGGCCGATTCAGACTATTATCGTTCCGTGTAATATTATCGTTCCGGGCCCTTAGTCTCCAAGAGAAGAGATGATTCAACATATATTTTACCTAATCAGATAACCCCTTTAAGTATCCTATGGGAATGCTTTTGATAGTTATGAAAGTGGAAATACATGAAGAAAAATATATTTAGCCCCTAACTTTTACATGTATACTGTACCTGCTCCATGTCCAAACATGTTATGGCTGAGATCCATAGATTCCACCTTCTGGTTGTTCATAAGGGCTTCAGAAAAACTGGAAGCGGCCTGGTCATCAAACTCATTGCCGGACAGGTTGACCTTCTGAAGTGTTATGTTCTCTATGAGCATCGCCGAGATGGCCTGAGCACCTTTTAGTCCAAGTTTATTATCACACAAATGTAACTCTGAAAACACATAAATGTTCGAAAAAAGGCTCTAAGTACCTTATGTTATAGACAATGGGTAGGTATACGGAGTGCAGAGGTGGCGGCATTTTACATGGCACATGGTAGGTGGGGGGCCCACCCAGCTTAAGACCCTGTAGGCACATACATGGCCCAATTCTAGCTCATTCAGCCCCCTTATTGATCAGGTCTGTATTCATCCAACTTGCGAATGATGATAAACACAACAAATAGACAAACCTGAAATATAGCAGTTTTCCTTTAACATATCTGCAATTGCCGCTGCTCCTTCTCCTTCCAGCCAGTTGTCACTCAGATTTAAGTTCACAATTGAGGTGTTGGTGACCAGAGAAAGAGCAATTGCTTTTGTAGCCTGGAATAAGACATTAGGTTAGTTTACTTTGTTGTAAACTTTTTAGGTAGAATTAGAAATGTATATGATTTTTTACAGTTAATATTACAATATAATATATAAAGTACTGATACATTTCTCATTCACATTTAATAAACTATTCTTACATAATAATGTGTGACCCTCCAGCCCAGTCTCCCATTATACCGTTCCCTTAGCAGCTTGTACCTGTGCACCTAGCCCATGATGCCTCATTATGAGCTCGGAGTCCCCCATATGACGCAGAAAGTATGAAACTGGAACTACGCCAAACAGCTGGCAGGCTGACAGGTATCTGGCTTTACCAGAGGGATCATATGAAGGTTTCACTTCTGCAAAGGTAAAGCACATGTTAAGTAGGAGTAATGCTCAGCTATCATGAAAGAGATAATTCATAATCTAGACTAAATATATATATTATACATATACACACACACATAAAACAATTAGCCATAAAATTAAATGGGTACTCCAATCTTTCAAATTAACTGATGTCAGAAACTGCCAGAGATTTAATTTACTTCTATTTAAAGGGGTTATTTAGCATTAGAAAAACATGGCCACTTTATTCCACTCTTGTCTCCAGTTTTGGTGGGATTTTGCAACTCAGTTCCATTGAAGTGAATGGAGCTTAAAGCGCCTCTGTACCCACAATCTGTCCCTCCCAAACCGCTTGTACCTTCGGATAGCTGCTTTTAATCCATGATCTGTCCTGGGGTCTGTTCGGCAGGTGATGCAGTTATTGTCCTGAAAAACAACTTTTAAACTTGCAGCCCTGTGTCAAACTGGCGTGGTCTAGAGTGTCTGTTCATTAGGCTTGCATCGCCTCTCTGTCCCTCCTCCCCACCCTCTTCATCATCGGGAATGCCCCAGGCAGGTATTCTCCTATTGATTACTTGTCTGAACACTGCACAAGTGGCTTAAAGAGGACCTGTCACCCCCCGTGCCGGGGTGACAGGCTCCCGACCCCCCGTTACAGCCCCCTATACTCACCTGATCCCGCTTCCTGATCCGGTCGGGTCATGGAGATATGAGCGCCCGAAGCCCGGCGCGCGCGACTCCCCATTCATTCTCTATTAATGTCGGACTCTCCTGTGAGCGCACGCGCCGGGCTTCGGGCGCTCATATTTCCGTGACCCGACCGGATCAGGAAGCGGGACCTGGCGGGATCAAGTGAGTATAGGGGGCTGTAACGGGGGTCGGGAGCCTGTCACCCCGGCACGGGGGGTGACAGGTCTCCTTTAATGATCCAGCTCATGTGCAGTGTTCACTGCAGAGGAATAGAAGAATACCTGGCTGGAGTATTCCTAATGATGATGAGGGTGGGGAGGAGGGACAGAGAGGTTGTGCCAGCCTTATGCATACACAATCTAGGCCACAGCAGTTTGAAACAGGGCTGCAAGTTTAAAAGTTGTTTTTTAGGACAATAACTACATCACCTGCCAACGGACCCCAGGACAGATCTTAAATTAAAAGCAGCTATCCGAAGGTACAAGCGGTTTGGGGTGGGCAGATTGTGGGTACAGAGTCGCTTTAATTGCAAACCACAAAAGCAAGAAAGTTTTTGTAATGATGAGGCACTCAGCACTATGTGAATTTCAATAAGCACACGATTAATTCATCTCATAGCAGGTCACACTAGACGCGGACAAGTGAACTGGGCACCAGCCTGTTTCGCATTCTGATTGCGCACTTCCTCTCAGCCCTCGAGAGGAAACCACACCTGAACTGGAGACGAGTGATGTTGTCTCTGCAAGAAAGTGGTCATATTTTTCTAATGCTGGGTAACCCCTTTAAAAACATCAATTCTTACACTACTTATCAGTTGCTGTATGTCCTGCAGGAAGGAGTATATTCTTTCTAGTCTGATACAGTGCTCTCTGCTGCCACTTCTGTTTGTTAAAGGAACTGTCCAGAGCAGCAGAAAATTCCCCATAGAAAACCTCTCCTGCTTTTCAGCCTGGAAAGAATATACCACTTCCTGCAGGACATACAGCAGCTGATAATTACTGAAAGTAGTAAAGTAAACGTCTGTGGCACTTTTTAGCACCAGCTGATTTGAAAGAATTTTTTTTGCTGAAGTGCCCCTTTAATTTCACCTGCCCAACTGCTTTATATCATGTAGACCCCTCTCTCATGGACCATTGAGGTAAGGACTCCATGAGATCTAAGAAGGTGTTGTGTGGTACAATAGCAACAGAACCTTAGGAATATTAGTGTTATTTGTAAAACAAATTTTGATATGTTAATTCTGACACCCACTGCAGTTTTTAGTTATAGCCGGGTAAAGCCTCCCCTGTAATAAGTCAGATCAGCTGACCAGATAGGGAGTATTTCCATATGATACTAAAATTTTCCATCCAGTTACTTATGAAGTGGGGTGTCCATTTATCGCTCTTGCTTTACTGGTACATGCAACAACAATGATATGCATAAATATAGTGTGAACAGAGCTTTAAACCAGCTTGAGGTGAAATATTCCACTCTCTATTACCTCCAAATTTTCCATAACTTTATAACCAAAATGTTAAGACTGTCATGCTTGTACGCAGATCTTAAATTAGGCCTTAGCCCCATTCACCCCATTGGAAATCGGTACCTTTTTCATGGCAAACGCCAGGGGCACATTTGATAAATATGCCCCTTAAGGGTACGGTCACACTTACCGGATCCGCAGCAGATTTCATTTAAATAACAACTGAACACAGCATCAAATCTGCACCATCAAATCTTCTGCGGATCCTGTAGGTGTGAACGCACCCTAAAGGAGAAGTCCGGTGATTGCTAAAATCCTGCAGACGGCAGGGGAAGGGGGGAAATTGATTACAAGTAGGCACTTACCTCTCCTCGTGCCTGTCGTGTGCAGCCACGGGACCACCGCCGGGCTCCGGGATCTCCACGTCACAACCCGGCTGATGGACTAGCCGCTCAGCCAGTCAGTGACTGGGTTGGGACATCGCTCCAGTCACTGATTGGCTGAACGGCGGGGGTCCAGCCTCTGAATGCGGGCGCGAGGAGAGGCAAGTACCTACATGTAATCAATCTCCCCCCCTCCTGTTGGCTGCAGGATTTTAGCAATCGCCAGAATTCTCCTTTACTTCATATCTTAAAGCTTTGATGAGATGTAATGAAGCTTTCCGGTTTTATGTGTCATCCAGTTCAGCTTATGTGCTCTAATGCGGGGATATAACAACTCACATACTACAGTAACTAACCTTCAATTTCTAAGTCACTGTCCCAGCCATCTGGATTTTCTGTGGGTTTACTGGAGTCTTCAGGGTGTTCTTCTGATACAGTCTCTTCTGTTTCTTCTTTCGTGGTTATATCCTCAGTTATTTCCTGTTTTTCATCTTCTTCAGTGACAGACCTTGCTCTACCTGATCTTGGTACAATCTGGAAAAGATGCAAGATGAGTAGTTTAACATTATAACAAGAAATTAATGTATTTTACACAGTAAATGCCACTTCTTTTAAAGGGGTACTCCAGGCGGAAGGCCATAAAGAAAAAAAAAAAAAAAAGGCCTCCCGTACCCCTTTAGGCTGGGCTCACACTATGTATATTTCAGTCAGTATTGTGGTCCTCATATTGCAACCAAAACCAGGAGTGGATTAAAAACACAGAAAGGCTCTGTCCACACAATGTTGAAATTGAGTGGCTGGCCGCCATATAACAGTAAATAACTTCCATTATTTCAATATAACAGCCGTTGTTTTAAAATAACAGCAAATATTTGCCATTAAATGGCGGCCATCCACTCAATTTCAACATTGTGTGAACAGAGCCTTTCTGTGTTCTCAATCCACTCCTGGTTTTGGTTGCAATATGAAGACCACAATACTGACTGAAATATACGTAGTGTGAACCCAGCCTTAATGTAATTATGTTCCTTTCCTAGTGGAGTGCTATTAGCGCACATTGAGGCTATGTTCACACATCGTATAACACCGTCCATTGCATAGCATAGCAAGCGGTGGTGTTATACTGCTGGACACCGGGTGGCAATTAGCACATTATCTTCTTACAACTGAATTGTGCCCGCAATTCAATTAACTACAATATAAAGTTTATTCATGTAAAAAACAACGTACTTAATGGTACATTTGCTTTAAGCTGTTTGGAATTCTGGAGGCCTCCATATGGTTCTATGGGGCATCCATGCCTAAATTCCAGACAAACACAGGAAAAATCCTGTAGGGTATCCATGCCCAATAGAACCCTATGGGTCCATAAATTTATCAACTTATCAGAAAATCCTGATAAATTGATAAATCCGGATACATTTACCAGACGTGTGAAGGGGCCTAACACGGTACAACACTATCTTTTTCTATATGTGATCAATCACAGGTGGAAAGCATAACTTATTATACAGGATCCATCTTCAAAGACAAATATACATTATTTATACTGCTACTATAAGGCATATATTTTTAGCAGCATTTATCAAGCAGTTTGCATTATTTTTGCGCAGTTTATGCTCTCTGCGCCTTTTTTCAAAATTTTCCCTCAGAGGGGCATAGTTTATAGTAGCTACGTTTATGGCCAGATTTTTTTATAGTGAGATTTTTTTTTTTTTTTTTTTTTTTAGTTTGTGGACAAAAAAATGTGCAGCAGTACTTTAGTTAGACCCTGGTGTAGTTTGTTAGCCATTTTTTAGCCAAAAAAAGGTGCAAAAATGACATAATATTTATCAAGGCCCATGCTCCTAATGATATTTGTTTTGCACATGGAACGGAGATTTTTGCGCACCACGGAAAAAGTGCACAAGTGCAGAAATTATTGCGCAAATGAAGCATGCGTTAACTGTGTTATCATACAATCATAGGTTAGGAGATAACTAGCTGATCAGTAGGCGTCTGATTGATCATAAGAACTGAGGGCTGCTGCACCCCAAGTGAATGGCGTGGCAGTATGTATGCCTGTCCACCATTCAATTTATAATTTACAGAACTTCGAAGCCCCTTAGACAAATAAATTCAGTACATACTGAACAAGGTGCACCCTGGGGAATGTCATCTGTGGGGGGGGGGGGGAGGGGCACAGTCAGACCCCCATCAATCAGTTATATAACTTATTTAAAATATCTTTCAATAAACTTACTTTATTGTCAATGCTTCCTCGGCTGAGGTGTGGCAGTGGTCTGCTGGGTGGTCTGCTAGGGATTCCTCCTAAGGAATGGCTGACTTCTTCCTCTTCGGCATCTTTCGCCTCTTCTACTGCAGGAAGCATTGGACTCATGTCCTTAGAAAACCTCTTGCTCAGCACCATATTGCAGTGAGCACTGTCTTTACCATTCACAATAATGTAATTTATTTTCCAATTGGACGACGACTATTAAAACTTATCACCCAAACTATAAGGAACACAACAATGAGGAGAAGTCACAATATGCAGCTACATGAAGAAGCAGCAAGTAGAATCTGTTCAGATTTGTGTTGACTGTGACAACAAATAAACCTGCCAGGCTGCTTCTCACAGGCAGAGAGACACGGCCGTAGCCCAAGGAGAGCAGCTGAGATTAGAGAGAAGCCAATCTGAAGTCATGGGCGGGAGTGCTAGGCCCCGGCTTTGTTGTATGGTCACCATGGAGACAGTCACTGCAGTGATTCGCATCCACAGCCCGGCACGCTCAGCATGCACACAGTCACGGGCAGGATACCTGCTGCACATTCATAGACAGTGGATGTAGTTTACTGTACTTCTGGATTATAACATGGAGCTCATATCTACTTTATACGACCCCCATTATTATTGTTATATCGTTCAAATTTAAGTCATAATCTTTCTATGTGTATGCAGGCTGACCATAAAATCATTGTTAATCATTTGTAAACCTTTACGTGTATGTACACTTCATTCGCTCCTTGTTAAGGTTGCTGGTATACTAAAGTATATGAACTATCGTAACTGTGATCATATCTGACGACTATCGTTCCGTGTATTATGGTGATCGATTTGAGGTCGTTCGCAAAAGTGTAATTATTGCAACCATTTATCGTTAACAGGACAAAATGACAAATCGCTTAGTCAGATATAACCTCTGATTATGGGGCATTACCAGGACTGTGCAAGAAAAGGGTCCGTGAAGCCTTGGTTTCAAGTCTCAAAACATGGGAATAGCCAGATATTCCTCCAGGGAAGGAAAACCTGTTGCCAAGAGGTTCCTCCCATTGGGGAGATCACCATACCCCCCTGATATTTAGCCCCTGATTCTTCATGACACCACCCCTTTAAGTGGATAGTGGAATAGCCCTTAGCAACTAGTCTAGTCACTGCTTTAATTCTGGGGGCCTAAAGGTACATACACCTTATACTTCTGTCAGCTGAGCCCACCACTCAGCCACCGAAAGATGACAACAGTAGAGATAGGGGTCAGGAGTGATGAGAAAAAAAATCCCCATGCAACCCTTTGCTCTGGGAGGGATAAGCCTGTCGGTAATTCCTGCGTTTGTGTCAGTTACTGAAAGTATACAGTATGCCCACCTTAAAGGAGAAATCCAGCAAAAACTTTTATTAAGGTATTGTATTGCCCCCCCAAAAGTTATACAAATCAGCAATATATACTTATTACAGGAAATGCTTATTAAGTGCTTTTTTTCCCTGCACTTAGTACTGCATCAAGGCTTCACTTCCTGGATAACATGGTGATGTCACTTCCTGGATAACATGGTGATGTCACGACCCAACTCTCAAAGCTGTGGATGCTCTGTGTCCTTCCAGTGCCCTGTGTCCCTCAGTGTCCCCCTGCCATCATCCTCTCCAGCAGCCACAGGCCGCACAGCTCTGGGGGTCGGGTCGTGACATCACCATGTTATCCAGGAAGTGAAGCCTTGATGCAGTAGTAATTGCAGGGAAAAAAGCACTTTATAAGCATTTCCCGTAATAAGTGTATATTGGTGATTTGTATAAAAGTTTGGGGGGCAATACAATAATTTAATAAAAATTTTCGCCGGACTTCTCCTTTAACAGAAATGGGGAGCTCAAATCTGATTTGTTACGGGTGCCAGTGTTACCAGTGCACTAAGTGCTGCTGCAGTTTATTGAGTCTTTATTAAGTCTTTCATATGCTTTATGTATGTTTCCTATGCCAGAATCCTAAATTTAGAAGTAGGGCATTGTGCGTACTTATTAGGGCCCTATTACACTGAGCGATAATCAGCCAAATCTGGCAGATTAAGTGTGCCTTTACACAGAGATTTATCTGACAGATCATTGAAGCCAAAGCCAGGAACAGACTATAAATAGAGAACAGGTCATAAAGGAAAGAGTGAGATTCCTCCTCCATTCCTGGCTTTGGCTTCAAAAATCTGTCAGATAAATGTCTCAGTGTAAAGGCACCCTTAGCCGATTATCGCTCCATGTAATAAAGAGAATGATTAGCTGATAAAACAATCATTGCTGATCGTTTCTTTAGGTTCAGACCTAAAATCATTAGGCGCTGACCGCACATCCCTACGTGTAATAGCGATGCGTGCCCGACAGCTGATGATTATAGTGTAAAATAAATAATAAACTCACCTTACCGTGTTCCCGGCCATCCTCGGAGGCCTTCCACGCTTTCCAGTGACAGGCCGTGGCCGCTCAGCCAATCACTGGCCGCGGCCTGTCACTGCAAAGACTGGAGAAGCAGAGCTGCACACAGCCTGGAAGGCTTCAGAGGATGCCCGGGAACATGATAAGGTGAGTTAATATTTATTATTTTACACTAAATGCAAGGGCTGCACGGACATCCTTGATGGTGTACGTGCAGCCCTTGGTGCCCGATAATCAGCCTGTGTAATAGCTCAGTAAACAAGCGCTCTGCTAGATCAGCGCTCATTTACTGTTTATTATTGTGCCGTGTAATAGGACCCTTACTCTGACCTGTGTCTCTGTAAAGAAAACTGGTATTACCAAAACACAAACACTATTAAAAAAAAAAAAAAAAAAAAAATTTAAAGGATGTAAATAAACTGGGACAGGAATGAACCAACATTTTCAAAATATAGTTTAATAATATTATTGCACTGCATAAAATAGTCAAATCCAAACACATTAAAAGTCCAACCAGTTATATAGCAGATAAAACTACATCAGTATATTAAAAATGAACCAGACCTGGGAACTAACATTTTATCAGCACTTGTTTTTTCACAGCAATGAATCAGATGGGCGTCTTTCAGCCTTGAGACATGACAACGTGGCTCACAAGTTGAGCCAAAATATGTGCACAGTAGTCATTTCATTCAAACTTTTAAAGGGATTGTCCGGGATTGAAAGAAACATCCCTGTTTTTTTCCCAAAACTAACACCACCCCTGGCCTCAGGTTGTATGTGGTATTACTACTCTGCTCTATTCACTTCAATGGAACCGAGCCACACAACCACACAAACTGAGGACAAAAGTGTTGCTGTTTCCAGAAGAAAGTAGCTCTGTTTTTCTAATCCTGGATAACCCCTTTAATTATTGAGAAAAAAAAAATAAGTGTAACGGAGCTCGGAAGCTGAAAGGCGATTTTGTATGGTGAATTTTGGTGATCATCCCATATTGATCTCTCAAAGTATTTCAACCATACACAATAGATACAGTCCAAATTATGGAATAATTTTTTTCTTCACCTGATCGAGTATGTTTACATAGTACTTCATCTCGACTAACAATAGTTTAGCACCATCGAGGTCACCTAAAGAAAGAACAAAGATAACATAAGCATACACATATTATAGGAATTTCAGGTCCGGACACATGAGGCAGCATTGTGCCTTTTCTTTAAAGAGCTTAATTCTTAAAGAGGATGTACCACCCGGTACATCCTCTTTAACCTGAACCCACGGATCGATCGGCGCCGGCACGGGGAAGCCGGTGCCGCGGTCCGTTTTTCGGACCGCCGCCCGGTTCCAGTGCACGGCGCTGTTCGATCAAGCGGTACCGCCCGGTGCTAAGCAATGGAGGTCGGCCGGGCCGCCCCCAGTGGGAGGGTATTCCCTTCCCTGTATGACGCGGCTCGCTTGCAATGAATGGAGCCGCGTCATACAGGGGAGGGAATTCCCTCCCACTCGGGGCGGCCCGGCCGACCTCCAGTGCTTCAGCAGCGGCCGGTACCGCTGGATCGAACGGCGCCGTGCACGGGAACTGGGCAGCAGGTCCGAAAAACGGACCACGGCATCGGCTTCCCCGTGCTGGCACCGATCGATCCGTGGGTTCAGGTTAAAGAGGATGTACCGGGTGGTACATCCTCTTTAAGCTAATAAGTAGTTTTGATGTACTGGAATGGGAATACTGCCCCCAGGGCACCAATCCGCCCCTGGCCAGCCTGTTTTGCTGGTATTCTATAGGAGAGGAAGGCTGGTTGGGGGAGGATTGTGCACTGGGGGCAGTAGTCCCACCCTAGTACATCAAAACAACTTATTAACATTAGAATTAAACTCCTAATATTGTGGAAGTGGTGCCGAGGATGGAGGTAAAAGAACTTACCTTCCTCCTCAGCCCCCCTTGTCCTATAGGGAGGTTAGATAGATACTTCTTATAGTTTCTCGTTAATGTATGACTATTAAAGAGGTTTCCCAAGCAAGACATACTGATGAGCTATTGGTCACTGATCGGCGCCCACACTACCCAGTGATTGGGGACAGAAGTGGCTGTCGCTACTCACTATGTAGTGGCCAGACAAGAGAACTGCGGGAGCTGTTTGTACTTGTCAGAAGAACAAACTATCCTCAGTGCTGGTGGTCTGTCTGGAGCTTGTTCACACTATGCAGCTGCTCTTATGTAACCGCTGCTCCTAACCGCTGCTCCTAATAGCTGGTGAGCAATTCAGCAAATGACCATCCTGGTTCCCTCAGTTTAATGACATCAGAGTCTGTGAACCAAGGCTGGGTTCACACTATGTTTTGGCAGTCCGTTTAACATATCAGTTTTCAAATGGTTACTTTTAACACACAAACGTGTTCAGCCACGTTTTTGTATACGAAAAAAAAAAGCATCAGTTTTGATTTTTTTATTATGGAAGTCAAAGGAAAAACGGATCCTATTGGATGCACAAAAATACATCTCTTCTTTGCAGCCTTTTTTTAATACGTTAAACGGACTGTAAAAACGCAGTGTGGACCCAGCCTAAGAAAAAAGATCATATCATAGAGGCAAGTCTACCAGTCAGACATCACTCACCAAGAAGCACACTAGAGCAGCAGAGGAAGCGCTGCCCGAGACATAACTGCACGCAGAGTTTGGAGCAATCCATCATTTCTGAGTACAGTGGTGCCTTGGATTACGAACATAATTCGTTCCGGGACGGTGCTTGTAATCCAAATCCACTCTTATACCAAAGCAAATTTTCCCATAAGAAATCACTGATCTGCAGACAATTGGTTCCACACCCCAAAAATAATGATTTATTATTCTGAATAACATGTAAAACTAATGAAACAAACATTTATAACCAGCTGAATATGTGATATTATAAGTTACTGTACAGTAATGGAGAGGATGGGAAACACAAGGGCGGACAGAGACTGCAGGGAGCATGAAGGAATGAGCAGGACATATGTGGGCACATACATGCAGCACTCTCTGTCCGGGGAGTGAGGGGTTACAGCTATGGAGAGATTACCTCCACAGTCCTGTCCTCTGATACAAGCCCCAGCCTGAAGTGGATCTGACATGATTTGGAAGGTGAGGGAGACTTCTGGGTCAGAGTACAGGGCTGTAGACCCCGCTATGCAGACCATGCCCCTCCCCCACTCGCGCTCCCACCCAGCACAGGGAACTCTTACACCAAAGCAATGCTCTTACACCAAGTCACAATTTTAAAAAGCTGTGAGCTCTTAAACCAAAACGCTCTTAAACCAAGGTACCACTGTACATTCGCTTTTTGACAATAAGTGTAACTGAAAGTATACATACTAAGCAACATATACTTTATTTAAAGGACAACTCCGGCGGGACCCCCCCCCCCCAAAAAAAAAACACAGACACACACAGACACCATACTCACCATCCCTCCGGTGACGATCGCCACTCCATTCGCCCGCCGTCCGCCTCACCGTCACCTGCCTCCGCCGTCCAGCGATGTCTCTTGCTTCCGGGTCCATGAGAGAGAAAAGGCTGCCAGTGCGCTTGCGCACCGGCAGTCTTTTCATTGGCTGGAGCGCATCACATGGCTTCCAGCAAGTTTAGCCAATCAGGGCTGAGCAAGCTGGAAGCCATGTGATGCGCTCCAGCCAATGAAAAGGCTGCTGGTGCGCATGTGCACCAGCAGCCTTTTCTCTCCCATTCACTCTCAATGAAGACGCCGAGGAGGAAGAAGACCCGGACCGCCCCCAGCTCTGACATCACCTGACACCAGAGAAGAGGACCGTGACGACCGTAATAGGTAATGTATATATTCTTTAACTTCCGGGGTGGGGGGGTCGGGGGTCGGAAAGTGGGGGAAGGGGGCCAGACCGGGTATTTAACCACATTACAAAGTTATATAACTTTGTAATGTGTGTTAAATAAGCCAAAAAAAAATTTCGCCGGAGTTGTCCTTTAACCTCTTAAGGACCCATGACGTACCGGCACGTCATGGATCACTGTCACTTAAGGACCCATGACGTGCCGGTACGTCATCCCTTTAAACGGGCGCCGCGGCCGGCCGGGTCCCGATCGGGGGAGATAGCCTGCTATAATACATAGCAGGCCATCTCTCCCTGTCGGCATGGAGGGTTGTTAACCCCCCCCATGCCGACGATCGCCGCTATTGGCTGATAAGCCCATAGCGGCGATCGGAACCTTTCCGGGCCATCGGTGGCCCGATGACCCGGAAAAAAATGGCGGTCGGTGCTGTCCGAGGACGCCACCGACCGCCATTACTGTAAAAAGTAATGGTGGTCACGGTACCACCGTCCCGATCGCTGTGAACGGCCGGCCAGCCGGCCGGCCGTTCACGGCGATCAAAGTCCCCACAAGTAATAAATACCTGCTCCGGACCCCTCAGCTAGGTAGCTGAGGGGTCCGGAGCAGGTATTTGTACATTACTCACCTGTCCCGGGGTCCTGATCGGCGTCTTCCGGGTTCCCGGCGTCCACTTCCTCTTGTTGGGACTTCGGCTTCTTCCGTGAGTCCCGATCGTCTCTTTCCGGCTCCAGCGTCGTCTATTTTCGTATTTTTCCGGCTCCAGCGTCGTCTATTTTCGGATCTTGCGCTCTGCTGCCCCCTAGCGGCTGATAAGTGTAATACACGTATCAGCCACTACAGGGATGTTCAGAATGTAGTAAAAAAAAAAATTTTTTTCCCAATTTTTTTTTTTTCTATTTTCCGCACCCTATCGCCGCTGAGTGTTGATCAGCATCGCACGAAAGTGCGCTGCTAATCAGCAACTCCTCCTTTTTGGCGTAGGGTGTTTTTTTTTTATATCCTACTGCCACGGTCTGCTTATAAGTGCCGAACATAAGTGCGGCATTCATCAGCAACACCATTTTTGGCGTAGGTTTTTTTTGTATACTTACTGTAAAAAACACGTAAAAAAACACTACATTACACCACACTACATTGAATAAAGTTTGACACTACACCACTACATACCCCATATACCAATCCCCATATAAAGATGGCCCCCAGGGTGTTTTCGGTGTCGGACGCATACATTATTATTGCCTCCGACACCGAAACAGCCAGTGAGGATGAATTGGGGGGATCCTTCTTTCCTCCATTCATCCTCATCCTCCTCATCATCCAGTGACGTGTCTGGGAGTAGCGTAGCGTACGCTGCCCCCCAGACACGTCTTTTCCGCCAGTACCGTCCCAATAAGAGATGACGGTATGGAGTGAAATTCTACAAACTCTGTGAGAGTACCTCAGGGTACACTTACAGATTTAGGGTACGTGCACACTGCGGAATGGCGAAGGATAACCCTTCGTGCATTCCGCAGCTGGCACCCGCCGGCGGACTGATGCAGGGGCGCGTCTCCGCCTGTGTCATAGACTCTATCCTATGCATGGGCGGATTCCATTATCCGTCATTCCATCAACACGTTGGACGCAGAGCGGAATCCGCCCGTGCATAGAATGGAGTCTACGACACGGACGGAGACGTGCGCCTGCATCAGTCCGCCGGCGGGTGCCAACTGCGGAATGCACAAAGGGTTATCCTTCGCGATTCCGCAGTGTGCACGTACCCTTAGAGTGTATGAAGGAAGGGACACTCGAATCCAGCCGCCAGATGCCCCCCCCCCCATCCTCGGAGTTAGTGGGGAGATCGTCCGGGAACTGATCTTCCCACTGCTGGATAAAGGTCACCACCACCCGTACGGGGATAACTTTTATACCAGCACCCCCTCTTCCGGTCCCTCGCTGCCCGAGCTACTGTAGCTTGCGGCACGATCCGAACATATCAGAAGTAGTAATAGAGCCCTAATATTTAGCAGCCATGGAGCGGACACTGCGCTTCTGGATATGAAGGACCCCGTATCGCACCAGAACAACATTTTTCAGGTGACGTCCCCCACACTGGAGAACAGGAGACCCCAGAAGAAGTGCAGAGTGTGGGGTAACAGGGGGATCAGGAAGGACACCATTTACCAGTGTGCCACCTGTCCTGATCCCCCCGGCCTCTGCATACTGGATCGCTCCAAGGCGCACTACACGTCATTGGGGTTCTACATTATCTAAATTCTGTCCCTTATTCCTATTTCAGGGGTCACGTTGATCCAGGGATTATTCTGATCGCCATTATGGAGTCGGGAAGGAATTTTTCCCCTATGATGAGGCTACTGTCGTCTGCCTCACGAGGGGTTTTTGCCTTCCACTGGATCAACACAGGTTGAGTTTGATGGACACCTGTCATTTTCCAACCTTATAAACTAATAATTGGCCTAATACCCCCAAATAAATTAGAATTGTCCCTTTTCCCCAGCTAAGTAGGTATGGCCGCCATTCCCATTAGAGGAGGCCATGATGCAATTACAAAGCCTCTGTGCGGCCAGGACAGTAGAAACCCCCCACAAGTGACCCCATTCTGGAAACTACACCCCATAAGGAATCTAACAAGTGGGGCAGCGGGTATATGGCCCCCTGGTGACGGCCACATTTGGGACGTGAAAATGAAAAAAATGGTATTTTTTATTTTCACGGCACATGTCCTACACATGTGCCCATCACTAGTGGGGTCCATATGCTCACTGCACCCCTTGTTAGATTCCTTATGGGGTGTAGTTTCCAGAATGGGGTCACTTGTCGGGGGTTTCTACTGTTCTGGCAGCACAGGAGCTTTGTAATTGCGACATGGCCTCCATCCCCCATTCCAGCCTCTAAATGGCGCTCTGTCCTTTTGGTGACTTGCCCTGTGCCCATATGGCAAATTATGTCCACATGTGGGGTATTTTCGTACTCAGGGGAAACTACCCTACACGTTTTGTGTTCATTTTCTTTTTTAACCCCTTGTGGAAATGGAAAAAAATCAAGGCTAGACCAACATTTAGTGTAATTTTTTTAAAATTTTTACTCTAAATCATTGATCTTGTCTTGATTTTTTCATTTTCACAAGGGGTTAAAAGATAAAAAAAAACACAATGTGTAGAGCAATTTCCCCTGAGTACGGAAATACCCCACATGTGGACATAAAGCGCCATGCGGGTGCAGGGTAAGCCTCCAAAGGGAAGGTGCGCCATTTGGTTTTTGAAGGCTGGATTTGGATGGAATGGATTTCGAGGGGCCATGTTGCATTCAAAAGGCCCCTGTGTTGCCAAGACAGTTAAACCCCCCACAAGTGACCCTATTATGGAAACTACACCCCTCAAGGAATGTAACAAGGGGTGTAGTCAGCATATGGACCCCACTGGTGACGGGCACAAATGTGGAACAATGTGGCGTGAAAATGAAATATTAAATTTTTTACACTATAATGTTGGTCTAGCCTTGAATTTATCATTTTCACAAGGGGTTAAAAGAGAAAAAAACACACAAAATGTGTAGAGCAATTTCCCCCGAGTCCGTAAATACCCCACATGTGGACATAAAGCGCCATGTGGGTGCAGGGCAAGCCTCCGAAGGGAAGGAGCGCCATTTGGATTTTAGAGGTTGGATTTGGCTAGAATGGATGATGAACGCCATGTCGCATTTACAGAGCCCTTGTGCTGCCAAAACACTGTAAACCCCCCACAAGTGACCCCATTCTGGAAACTACACCCCTCAAGGAATCTAACAAGGGGTGCAGTGAGGATATGGACCCCTGGATGACGGGCACATTTGTGCCATGAAAGTGAAAAAATGAAAATTTTCACTTTCACGTCACATTTTTCCACATTTGTGCCCGTCACCAGTGGGGTCCATATGCTCACTGCACCCCTTGTTAGATTCCTTGAGGGGTGTAGTTTCCAGAATGGGGTCACTTGTGGGGGGTTTCCAGTGTCTTGGCAGCACGAGGGCTCTGTAAATGCGACATGGCCCTTGAAATCCATTCCAGTGAAATCCAGCTTCCAAAAGCCAATTGGCGCTCCTTCCCTTTGGAGGCTCGTCCTGCGCCCGCTTGGCACTTTATGTCCACATGTGGGGTATTTCCGTACTCGGGAGAAACTGTGCTACATGTTTTGTGTTTTTTTTTTCCTTTTATCCCTTTGTGAAAATGAAAAATTGAAGGCTAGAACAACATTTTAGTGTAAAAAATACTTTAGTCTTTTTTCAAGCCATATTGTTTGGAAAATCTGTGAAGCACCTGTGGGGTCCAGATGCTCACCGCACCCCTTGTTACATTCCTTGAGGGGTGTAGTTTTCTAAATGGTGTCCCTTTAGGGGTGTTTTTTAGGTTTTGGCACCCCAGAGCCTCTGCCAACCTGAAGTGGTACAGTCAAAAATGACCAAAAATAACGGAGCCATTGAAATTCACTAGGCGCTCCCTTATATCTGAGGCTTGTGGTTGCGTCAAATAGCGCAATAGGGCCACATATGGGGTATTTCTATAAACTGCAGAAATGGGGCAATCAATATTGGGGTGCATTTCTCTGGTAATAGGTTTATAATTATGAAAAATATTGGATTACAATAAAATCTCTGCACAGAAAATTAAAATTTTCAAATTTCTTACACACTTAGCTTTTATTTCTGTGACTCCCCTAAAGG
The DNA here is from genome assembly GCF_027789765.1 of Dendropsophus ebraccatus. Classification (NCBI taxonomy): domain Eukaryota; kingdom Metazoa; phylum Chordata; class Amphibia; order Anura; family Hylidae; genus Dendropsophus; species Dendropsophus ebraccatus. The sequence goes on from NC_091456.1 coordinate 28,022,080, forward strand.
GTTAAAAAACTTTCTGGATGTGCTTTTGCAGAGTTTAGGGGGTGCAGTTTCTGAAATGGGGTGCTTCGTGAGGCTTTCTAACACACAGTCCCCTCAAATACACTTTAAACCTGAACAGTTCCCTAAAAATATCTGATTTTGAAATTTTACTGAAAATTTGGAAATTTGCTGCTAATGTTTTAAGCTTCCTATTGTCTAAAAAAAATGAAATATAGTTTAATAAATGCCGCCAACATAAAGTAGACATGTTGCTAATGCTATTTAATATATAATTTATGTGGTATAACCATTTTCTGTATAAGCAGAAAAGTTTTAAAGTTGGAAAAATGCATTTTTTCACAATTTTTCACGCTATTTTGGGTTTTTTCATAAAGATTCGTTATAAGTATCGACTCCAATTTACAAGAAATGTGAAGTACAATATGTCACGAGAAAACAATCTCAGAATCAGCCGGATAGGTAAAAGCATCCCGAAGTTATTAATGAATAAAGTGACACTGGTCAAATTCATAAAATTTGCTCCGGTCCTTAAGGCCATTTCAGGCTCTGTCCTTAAGGGGTTAATATAAAGTTACCCATCCTAAAGCATAAAGGATAAAACTTACCTTTCTCAAAAGCTTGTCTAATATTTTCAGTCAATGACTGACACTTATCTGTGAAAACAATTTTTAAGAAGTTAGCTGCAGAAGTGAAACTAATTATATATATATATATATATATACATACATACACACACACACACACACACACACGGTAACACAGCAATAGTAACAGACCATGTATCTAGACTATTTCACAAGTGCATTTATTTCTACTATTCAACAACAATATAAATAACTCAAAGTGTCACTGTCGTTTAAATTTTTTTTTTGCAGAAATCAATTGTACAGGCGATTTTAAGAAACTTTGTATTAGGGTTTATTAGCCGAAAAATGCATTTGTTATCATGAAAAAGCAGTTTGAAGTTCTCCTCCTGTCTTCATTGTTCTTTTATGGAGAGGGGAGGGGTGGAGGGAGATGAGGCACCAAAACAGGACAACAAAGAGTTATTTAACAGCTACATCCCCGGCTATCTCCTCTGACAGTCAGCACTGACCTCTCTGACCTCTGAATACTGGCTTTCACACGGCTCCCACTGTGTAATCCTTTGTTCTCTGCTGCCGACTTATCTCCCTCCTCCCCCCTGCATAGAACAGACAGGGCTCGACTGATGTAAAAGAGTCAAGATTTCCTGATAATGAGCAGTGAATGAGAGAGAGGAAGGGGGGGGGGGGGGGGGGGGGAGACCTGGGAAAAGGCTTTTTGAATGCAGATAATGGCATATTTGCCTAATAAACCCAATTACAAAGTTTCTTAAAATCGCCTGTACTATTGGTTTCTGCAAAAAAAAAAAAAAATTAAACGACAGTGACACTTTGAAGGGGTACGGCACATAAAATATACTTACCATCCCACTGGTAATGATTGCCGTTCAAATTTCCCGCGGGCGCGTCCCCACCATCTTCGGCCGCCATCCTCGCTTCCGGGTCCGGGTGAAGTGAGTGGCAGAGAAAAGGCTGCTGGTGTGCATGTGCACCGGTAGCCTTTTCATTGGCTGCAGCGCATCACATGGCTTCTAGCAAGCTCAGCCAATCAGGGCTCCAGACCGCTTAAAAACACACATTACAAAGTTTTATAACTTTGTAATGTGTGTTAATTAAGGGGAAAAACGAAACCGCTGCAACTTTCATACAAGGACTAACTGGACCATATTTTTTTAGTTAGTTTTTTCTGCCACAAAATCTGGATACATTTCTGAACCTGTGGACTATTGGGCACATACACCCTTCAGTTTATTTCCTGTAGAGTGTCCATTGTGGAAAATGGGTAAGGAAATTTTAAAATCTTTCCTATTTTTGTCCAGATGCACATGCAGAAACTGGACGGAATTCTGGAAGTGTTGCTAAGCACCCCAGGCCAGCACCTGGACAAGTACCACTGGGTGTTGCGTCAGATCCTTTAAAGGGAACCATTCACCCCGTGGCCCCCGGCAGAAACTGACATACAGTGACATAAAGGTCAATATACTTACCACATCGCTCCCGGTCCCGTCCCGGATCCCGTTGTTGACACGGAGAAATCGCCGATTCTTCTTCTCCCGCCCATTATGGTAATGAGCTGAGATGAGTCCAACGTCCATAGGAAACGACGGACGAGTCCAACTTATTCATGAGGTCCTCTTCTCGTCGCCGCCCATCCACGCCTCCTGGAACTTGATTGACGTCTTCAGTCTTCTGCCGAATTCCCGCGCAGGCGCCGCTGTGATGGTCTCGTCACCTCTTCTGCGCCTGCGCGGTAAACAGGATATGGTGTTCGAGCAAATCGGCGCACGCGCAGTAAACAGTGAAGCTGCGGAGCGGCTTCAATTGTGAACTGCGCATGCGCCGAAAACGACTGTCACGGCGCCTGCGCGGGATCCGGCGAGAAGAAAGAAGACTAGGAGGAAGAGGACCTGGCGTCAATCAAGTGTCGGAGGCGGGGAGAAGGCTGGACTTCGGACCCGGCGGCGCTCATTAACATAATGGGCGCGAGAAGAAGAATTGTCGATTTCTCCGTGTCAACAACGGGCTTCGGGACGGGACCGGGAGCGATGTGGTAAGTATATTGACCTTTATGTCACTGTATGTCAGTTTCTGCCGGGGGCCACGGGGTGAATGGTTCCCTTTAACTGTATGCACTCCTAATTAGGAGTGCATACAGTTAAAAGGCAGCACTGTGATTGGCAGGGCAAGGAGCCACCGGCTCCCTGCCCTATCAGTCATACTTGTGGCTTGAGGCAGCATTACCTCTGGCCACAAGAGGCCACTCCCTCCACTAGCATTAAGCTCACAGACCAGGAAGTGGGAGAAGAAGCTGGAGAGCATTGCTGCAGCAGGTAAGTATGGCTTTGTATTTTTCCCAATAGCAATTGTTTCCTGAAGCACTTCCTGACGGATATGTGCATTTTGCATTCCTCTGCCTTTCCCTTGGAACTGTAGTAGCTACAAACTAACCACTACTGCGCTGAAATACGTTTATCGGATGCTATGTATCAATTCTAATAGAAATACAATTTTAAAGCCAACAAGAAATACCTTGTACAAAAGTTCCAATTTCTACAATTTTGCCCTCGGTGGTCATATCATTAAGTTTCTCATTGATTTCCAAGATTTCAAACAGAAAGGGAGTATCCGCGCCGCCTTCTGTACCTTCAGTGATTGTAATGCCGTGAAGACTTAACTAGGAAGAAGCACAAAAGGAAAAGAGAAGCCATTAATATTTAAAAAGATATTCCTATGATATTAACCAATTATAACTTAGAAGTAAAAGTTCTCCATATTTTCTCTCTCTGATCGTAAGTGGGAAATGCGTAAAGCGCCATGTCACTGGACATATAATGCTAACACCAGTAAAACCAGTAATATGTAATCTGTTACAGTTAGGGCCAGAAATATTTGGACAGTGACACAAATTTTGTTATTTTAGCTGTTTACAAAAACATGTTCAGAAATAGAATTATATATATAATATGGGCTGAAAGTGCACACTCCCAGCTGCAATATGAGAGTTTCCACATCCAAATCGGAGAAAGGGTTTAGGAATCATAGCTCTGTAATGCATAGCCTCCTCTTTTTCAAGGGTCCAAAAGTAATTGGACAATGGACTCTAAAGGTGCGCTTACACGTAACGATTATCGTGCGAATTTGCGCGATAACGATCGAATTCGAACAATAATCGTACGTGTAAACGCAGCGAACGATCAAACGACGAACGAGAACCCGTTCATTTTGATCTTTCAACATGGTATCAAATCATTGTTCGTAAAAAATTCGCAGATCGTTCCGTGTGAACAGTCGTTCGCCGATTTAATCAATGTGTGAGATAGGCTTAAGCGATCGCAAAACGAATTTTCCGTACGATTTATCGTACCGTATAAACGCTGATTGTTATGAAAAAAGAAAATCGTTACTCCGACATCGTTAATCGTACGATCGGGCCAATTATCGTTTCGTGTAAACGCACCATAAGGGCTGCAATTAACTCTGAAGGCGTCTCCCTTGTTAACCTGTAATCAATGAAGTAGTTAAAAGGTCTGGGGTTGATTCCAGGTGTGTGGTTTTGCATTTGGAAGCTGTTGCTGTGAGCAGACAACATGCGGTCAAAGGAACTCTCAATTGAGGTGAAGCAGAACATCCTGAGGCTTAAAAAAAAAGAAAAAATCCATCAGAGAGATAGCAGACATGCTTGGAGTAGCAAAATCAACAGTCGGGTACATTCTGAGAAAAAAGGAATTGACTGGTGAGCTTGGGCACTCAAAAAGGCCTGGGCGTCCACGGAAGACAACAGTGGTGGATGATCGCCGCATACTTTCTTTGGTGAAGAAGAACCCGTTCACAACATCAACTGAAGTCCAGAACACTCTCAGGGAAGTAGGTGTATCTGTCTCTAAGTCAACAGTAAAGAGAAGACTCCATGAAAGTAAATACAAAGGGTTCACATCTAGATGCAAACCATTCATCGATTCCAAAAATAGACAGGCCAGAGTTACATTTGCCGAAAAACACCTCAAGAAGCCAGCTCAGTTCTGGAAAAGTATTCTATGGACAGATGAGACAAAGATCAACCTGTACCAGAATGATGGGAAGAAAAAAGTTTGGAGAAGAAAGGGAACGGCACATGATCCAAGGCACACCACATCCTCTGTAAAACATGGTGGAGGCAACGTGATGGCATGGGCATGCATGGCTTTCAATGGCACTGGGTCACTTGTGTTTATTGATGACATAAAAGCAGACAAGAGTAGCTGGATGAATTCTGAAGTGTACCGGGATATACTTTCAGCCCAGATCCAGCCAAATGCTGCAAAGTTGATTGGACGGCGCTTCATAGTACAGATGGACAATGACCCCAAGCATACAGCCAAAGCTACCCAGGAGTTCATGAGTGCAAAAAAGTGGAACATTCTGCAACGGCATTTCACTTGCTCAAATCCAGACTTAAGACTGAAAGACCCATAAACAAGCAAGACCTGAAGGCTGCGGCTGTAAAGGCCTGGCAAAGCATTAAGAAGGAGGAAACCCAGCCTTTGGTGATGTCCATGGGTTCCAGACTTAAGGCAGTGATTGCCCTCAAAGGATTCGCAACAAATTATTGAAAAAAAATATATTTTGTTTGGGTTATGTTTATTTGTCCAATTACTTTTGAGCTCCTAAAATGTGAAGTGTTTGTAAAGAAATGTGTTCAATTCCTACATTTTCTATCAGATATTTTTGTTCAACCCTTCAAATTAAACGTTACAATCTGCACTTGAATTCTGTTGTAGAGGTTTCATTTCATATCCAATGCGGTGGCATGCAGAGCCCAACTCGCCAAAATTGTGTCACTGTCCAAATATTTCTGGCCCTAACTGTACATCCCAGCTCAGCTGCAGCCACACATATTGAGCCCTTTGACAGAGTATTTCCCATCCTAACCAATAGTTAAACTGGTAAAGCTTATCAAGTTTAATAATTTTTTGCTAATACATTTTAATGGGACGTTCACACCTACAGGATCCGAAGCGGATTTGACGCTGCGAGTTAGCAGCGAAATCTGCTGCGGATCCAGTACTGTGAATTTAAATAGGTCCCATACACTCAGCGGATCTGCTGCGTGTATGGGACCCGGCCCCTTTAACCCCCGCACCGAGCATACTTTACCAGCTCTGTGCCGCGGCTGTGTGAAGCTCTCGGCTCCCTTCACTCCTCTTCAGCCAATCAGTGCACGGCAGCCCTGATTGGCTGAAGAGGAGCGAAGGGAGCCGGGAGCCTGAATCAAGCCGCGGCACCGAGCTGGTAATGTATGCTCGCAGCGGCAGGCAGTGCGGGTGGACGGGGGGCCAGGGCTGCGGGCGGGCAGGCTTTCGGCCGGTGGCGCAGAGGCTAAAGGGGCCGGGTCCCATACACACAGCGGATCCGCTGCGTGTATGGGGCCCATTCAAATTCACAGGACTTGATCCGCAGCGATTTCGCTGCTAACTCGCAGCGTCAAACCCGCTGCGGATCCGGTAGATGTGAACGGACCCTATGGAGTAGTGAGGAGTTTAAAAATTATTCACTAAATAACATTACAAAGGTATACAACAGTTATACACAGTTATGCTCAGCCAATCGCGGCTGAGCAGCTGATGCGGCAGAGGGGGGCCGGCATAAGGGACGGCTGGAGCGGTCCGGCCAGCCTCCCGAAGATGGCGGGGTTGACAGTATTCTGGTGAGTATACTGATCCACGCTTCCGGGGGTGGGGGGGACATAACTTTGTAATGTGTGTTATTTAGAAACACCGCACTACCCCTTAAAGTGAATTTGCCTCCTTCTCCTTCTACGCTACTCTTTCCCTCCCACTGTTGACCGCTTGTTATCTAGGTCATAGGCTGTATCCCTGTTTTACAGGCGGGACACAGCCTATATCCACCTTCCCCACGGAACGGGAGGACAGCAGGATTCAAATATTGATGGTTTGGGTGTGTATGAGCCCAAACCTCAGCCCGGTTTTCTCATCAGGCAGACTATATAAAACTTATGTGATCAGAGCTTGAGTAGCCCTGCAGTTCTCAAAATAGCCACTGGTTGCAGCAGGGGGGCTGTGTTGCTCCTTACTGTTGCCACTCAATGTAGAAAACAATAAAGCTATATAAAGTTATATAATTTTGTAAGCTGTGGAGAAAAAAAAAAAAAAAAAAAAAAAAAGAATAAAAATAAATTATTTGCCAGAATATCCCTTAGGGTGCGTTCACACACACAGGATCTGCAGCAGATTTGATGGCGCAGATTTAAAGCTGTAGATTCAAAGCAAATCTGCAGCTTTACATCAGCGCTATCAAATCTGCTGAAGATCCTATATGCGGGAACTCACCCTTAAAGGGGTAGTGCGGCGCTAAACAATTATTCACACAACTCATAATTATTCATACAATTTTGTAATGTACGTTATGAATGTGAATCACCCCCTTCCCCGTGTTTCCCCCCACCCACGGTGGTGCATTATACTCACCACATCTCGTGTCGACCCTCTCTGCCATCTTAGGACAATGACGTAGTCTTCGGAAGGCCGGTCGAACCGCTCCATCCGTCCCTCATGCCGGCCCCCCTCTGCCGCGTCATAACTGTGCTCAGCTGCGATTGGTAGAGCACAGTTATTCTCAGCCAATCACGGCTGAGCTGCTGGTGACACAACAGAGTGCGGCCGGCATGAGGGACGGATGGAGCGGTTCGACCGGCCTCCCGAAGACTACGTCATTGTCCCAAGATGGCGGACGGGGGGTCGACACGAGATGTGGTAAATATAATGCACCACACTTCCAAGGTCTAGCGTGGGTGGGGGGAAACACGGGGAAGGGGGCCATTCACATACATTACAAAGTTGTATAACTTTGTAATGTTTTATTTTGTGAATAATTGTTTAGCACCGCACTACCCCTTTAAGGGTGCATTCACACGTAGAGGATCTGCAGCAGATTTAATGGCGCGGATTTGAAGTTGCAGATTCAATGCAAAGCAACTATGGGCCATCAAATCTGCTGCAGATTCAAATCTGATCCCGTATGTGTCGATTTACTCATAAATATAAACTTACCAGATATATGCCTCTGCTTAATGGTGACAACAAGGTGTTATAAGCTTTGTTAACCAAGGAAGACTGTTTTTCAGAAATATCCCGTTCACGCTAGAAAAATAATTTGAAAAAAATTCACAAAATTTACAAAAACAAAGTCACTTAATGATGTAATATATTATAGTGATATGACAGGGGTCCAACTGTAGTACTGTACATGAGGCCTTTGCTGGATCTCTGTAAATTTCCAATTTCATAAGGAGGCATAGGGAGATATAATGAGATGTGTCATGGCCCCCTAGGTACTGACAAAGCCTGAGCAGCCGTAAATGAAGGTCGCTGCTCCATAATAAAGAGCCACACAGTCTACACACAGCTGTACAGGCTATGTGGGGGCGACCTTCGAGTAATAATTAATACTCTGCTGGAGCAGGGGAAAGAAATTATTTTCCTGCTACTCCCATTTGTCTCTGGCACAGTTAAATCAGACTGATCAGCAGCGGATACCTTACTGTAATTTTGAATAGGATTACATACTCACAGCAGAATTTTCATCCCGCTGCGAGTATGTAAAACGCTGCCCCCCTTAACCTGGGGCAGCCCGGTGTATAAATTACCAGTCCATGCTAGGACTTGCTTCAGTGGCTCCTGCCATCCTGCTCAGCCAATCAGTGGCTGCGGTGGGGCAGGATGCCAGGAGCCCCCAAAGCAAGTCCTAGGGTGGACTGGTAATGTATACACTGGGCCGCCGCAGGTTAAGAGGGCAGCGTTTTCCATACTCACAGTGGGATGATCATTATAATGCGAGTATGTAATCCTATTCAAAATGAAAATGCCTGAAATTGCTGCGGATTTTGCTGCAATTTTCCACAAGTGAAGGCACCCTCACAATAGAACCTGAATTGCAGCTGACGGATACAAACCGACAATACTGTTAGAACATGAAGAAGACAATAGGTTTCATAGATCGGTCTGTGCTTCCATACAGCACAACAATGCTTCTATTCTCCAGTGCAAAGTGTTAAAGAGGTTTTCGTGAGCTTGTGACCTGCTGAGGGTACATGACTAACAGTCTGGGCTTAGATCAAGCAGGGTCAGGGTATAGGAGAGGGTCAGGAAGTGTTCCAGCCCTGAGCACTTCATGATCTTGGGAAAGCCTATGGCGCACACAGGAGAACACAAGCACCTTGTACATGCTGGAAGCACAGACAGATATACTGTATACCAGGACCTTGTACAATACTTTTTTCATACACTGGACTGATAAAGGCATAATATGACGGAGCCGTCAGTCTGGAGACCTGTACCTGAGACTTCTGACTGAAGTAATCCGGGTGCAGTAAGCGCTGGAGATTCCTGTATTTTCTCTGCAGATCCTGAATATCAACATTAAATGATCGGTCACTGCAAGATATAAGAGATTTCACTGGGACTTTACAATGAAAAATACAACAAGCAAACGAACAAAAACCTGAACACATCATGTAACATAGTAAATGTGAACACAAAACTACAACTACAAGCAAGACCCAGGGGTCACCAGACTGGATGGTATATGTCCAGAAATGGACCAGTTACTTTCAGACTAGCAATAGATCTGTCATACTGTATATACGCTGTGGTATACATTAGACGGCCATTCTCCTGCCCTTATAATTGCCAAATACTCATCTGATCAAATATGCAAATACGCACTCGGCCTGAGATATACTGTAGCTGCATATAGAGCCCATATGAATCTCTTAGTACAGAGCTATACTGGGTTGCTGGGCTTCTTGCCTATAATCATGTAGTCCCCTAGGAGCGATGCCCGGGCCTCCGTACAGTACAGGGCTCATATACTTCTATGGGAACCTCATTACTCCTCCGTACAGTACAGGGCTCATATACTTCTATGGGAACCTCATTACTCCTCTGTACAGTACAGGGCTCATATACACTTCTATGGTAACCTCATTACTCCTCTGTATATCATACACTTCTATGGTAACCCTATATATCCTCTGTATATCATACACTTCTATGGTAACCCTATTACTCCTCTGTATATCATACACTTCTATGGTAACCCTATTACTCCTCTGTATATCATACACCTTTATGGGAACCCTATTACTCCTCTGTATATCATACACTTCTATGTTAACCCTATTACTCCTCTGTATATCATACACCTTTATGGGAACCCTATTACTCCTCTGTATATCATACACCTTTATGGGAACCCTATTACTCCTCTGTATATCATACACTTCTATGGTAACCCTATATATCCTCTGTATATCATACACTTCTATGGTAACCCTATATATCCTCTGTATATCATACACTTCTATGGTAACCCTATATATCCTCTGTATATCATACACCTTTATGGGAACCCTATTACTCCTCTGTATATCATACACTTCTATGGTAACCCTATTACTCCTCTGTATATCATACACCTTTATGGGAACCCTATTACTCCTCTGTATATCATACACTTCTATGGTAACCCTATATATCCTCTGTATATCATACACTTCTATGGTAACCCTATATATCCTCTGTATATCATACACTTCTATGAGAACCCTATTACTCCTCTGTATATCATACACCTTTATGGCAACCATATATATCCTCTGTATATCATATTACTCCTCTGTACAAACTCATCAGGTTTACATAAGAATTCCGACCAGATAATCACATTATACCATCTCGTATCCCCAGGACAGGCGATAAGCATGATGGGACTAGTCACACTACACTACACACCATTAAAGGGGTAATTCACATCAACTTATGTCAGATAGTTATATAGATTTGTAATTTTACTTCTATTTAACTATCTCCAGTCTTCCAGTACTTATGAGCTGCTGTATGTCCTGCAGGAAGTGGTGTATTCTTTCCAGTCTGACACAGTGCTCTCTGCTGCCACCTCTGTCCATGTCAGGAACTGTCCAGAGCAGCAGCAAATCCCCATAGAAAACCTCTCCTGATCTGGACAGTTCCTGACATGGACAGAAGTGGCAGTAGAGAGCACTGTGTCAGACTGGAAAGAATACACCACTTCCTGCAGGACATCCAGCAGCTGATAAGTACAGGAAGACCTGACATTTTTAAATAGTTACAAATCTATATAACTTTCTGACAGCAGTAAAACAACCCATGTGTGGAGTTCCCCTTTAAATGTCCGAGCAGTGCAGCACACGGCTTCCTTACCAGTCCAGCAGCCGGTAGTAGTCTCTGTCCTCCCCCGGCGGCTGGATGGAGCGGCAGGAGGGACAGAAGAGCTCGGAGCCGCTGAGCCCGGCCTGACAGCTCCAGCACCGAGGGCTCCCCGCACCTACACACAGGGCTCTCCGGGGGCACACAGCGCTGCTGCACAGGGACACAGAGGCACGCCGGGCCAGGACACCAGACACGGGCAGGGGGGCACGGCACCGGCTGAGCAGACACGTGACCGCGGCCACACGGGGAGCCGCACCGCTGCACGCCCGCCACTGACCAGCACAGCGCCCCCACACTACACGGCCGGCCGGCTCCATGGCTGAGGAGCACTCAGGTGAGACCCGGAAGTAAAGCTCCAGTCACCGACCCCTTGTCATACTATGACTCCCCCCCTATCCCCTGTGCGTATGGTACGGCCCACTGTTCATTCATGAAGGAAACTCTCTAGGGGTGAAAGGCAAAACAAAAAGTTGCCGCCCACCCGTGACGTCACGGCTCCTGATTGGCCGATTGTACTTGACTGCATGGCGGCAAAAGTCTCTGGCTGTATCTTCCTGTTTATGCGGCAGCTGTGAGGTGAGAGTGAGGGAGGACTATGAGGGGGCGTCCGGCTCTGAGGTGTCCCCAGTACCGAGCTATGGAGTATGACATGCGGTACATGGGGGGGCGCTATGCTGACGCCATTGTCCTATCTTATCTATGAATAGACTGACGCTCGGGCCTACAAAGAGGGGACCGGTAATGTGCAAGGGGATAGATGGGAGGGTATGGGGTAAGTATGGCGGGGGCCACAGGGTGGGGTTATCTCTTATCCAGGCAGAGGGATGTCAGGCCTACCAGCTGTTACAGAACTACAATTCCCAGCATGCCTAGAGAGCTATAGCGTTAGCTTTGGCTGTGCAGGCATGATGGGAGTTGTAGGCGCTCCATATAGACCCCTGTATAAGTCTGCTGGGTGTGACAGGTACTTGTAATTTATTTCTATTTATAAATCTCCAGTCTTCCCATACTTATCAGCTGCTGTATGTCCTACAGGAAGTGGTGTATTCTTTGCAGTTTGCCACCTCTGTCCCTGACAGAAACTGTCCAGAGCAGTAGCAAATCCCCATAGAGAACCTCTCCTGCTCTCCAGACTAAAAGGAATACATCACTTTCTGCAGGACATACAGCAGCTGATAAGTACTAGAGGACTGGAGATTTTGAAATGGAAGTACATTACAAATATATATAACTTTCTGCCACTAGTTGAATTAAAAGATTTTTCTCAGCTGGAGTACCCCTTTAAATACAGCAAATCCAGGTCCCACCTGCCGTTACCAGAATCAGCGGAGGCCGCTAGTGCTGTGTGTAAGAGAGCCCTCAGTTCTGACTGGCTTGTATAGTATATAGTGATTGGAGCCTGTTGGACTATAGTCTGCTGGTTTAAAAGGGCCCCAAGGGGCCTCAAGTTCAGTCTCAAGTCGATCAAAGGGGTTATTCAGCATTAGAAAAACATGGCAGCTTTCTTCCAGAGAAAGCTGGGCTGTACCGTTCGAGCTGGAAAAGCTGCATACCCGGATTCCATCCAAAGATGTCAGCCCGTGGTTGTCAACGCGGCCCAGGAGTGGCACAACAGAGGCACGGGGACGGGTGAGTGTACTTATTTATTATTTTCTCACACCCTCCTGCCTGCTGTTTTCCAGTTTTGTGAGCCTCTTTAGCCCGGTTTCACACTACGGTTCTGCAATCCGTTTTTTGCAAAAAACAAAACAAAAAAACAGCTGAAAAAAACTGATGCATTTGTGTGCATCCATTTTGATCCGTTTTTTTTTATTGACTTCCATTATAAAAAAAATCAAAACTGATCAGTTTTTTTTTTAAACGTACACAAAAGTGTAGTCAACCCCATTTTTGTGTCCGCTAAAAAAAATAGGATCCATTTTGATCTGTGTTTTTTTTTTTTTTTATATATAATTGAATTCAATGAAAAAACGGATGCACACAAATGCATCAGATTTTTTTTTTTATCCGTTTTTTGATGAAAAAAACGTAGTGTGAACCCAGCCTCAGGGGGGCCTTCACACGTACCGGATTCGCAACGGATTTCACGCTGTGGGTTTGCAGCGAAATCCGCTGCGGATCCGCACTGATTGGCTGACTGCCGGGAGGTTCCAAAGCAAGCAGGAGCCTGCAGCAGGTGATGTATGCTCCAGGGCTGCCCCCGGCCTGGAGCATACATTACCTGCTGTGTGTGAGGCTCCTGCCTCCTGTCGGTCCTCATCAGCCAATCAGTGCACGGCAGCACTGATTGGCTGATGAGGAGCGAAGAGAGCCTTGAGCTTCACACAGCCGCGGCGCTGAGCAGGTCATGTATGCTGCGGGTATGTGACCCCATAGACCTTCACTATACCAGGATCCACAGCGAACTCGCAGCGTGAATTCCGCTGCGGATCTGGTACCCTCATTTGCAAACCACCCCTGAACCGGAGACAAGAGTCATGTTGTTTCTGGAAGAACGTGGCCATGTTTTCTGAACATTGCACAACCCCTTTAACATTAAAAGTGGAATAAAACTTCATGCTTTATAGGTCAGGTGTAAAATCCTCAATGGAGTCTCATAGAGTAGACAGGCGGGGAGTGGGCGCAGCAACAGTAAGGAGGTTACCCGACGTGTTTTGGGCTGTTATCGCCCCAAGTCATGGTAACAGCAAAAAAAAGTCTGAAATGCCTTTGTTATACTCCTGTCTGCTTGCTGCCCCCACTCCCCCATCTGCCCACTGTATCTGACTACATGTGATTAATAAAGTAACAAGTTTTTTTTTATAATTGTAATTTATTCCACTCATGGCGTACTAAGCCTATTACACTGCCTGATGATCACGCAGCCAGCACTAGCGATGTTCGTGCGGCCCACTCCCTTAATCAGCTGTGGGCTCTTCTAACATAAACTACTCAAGGAACTAAGAAGTTCTCCAGTTTTTTTTATTTTATTTTTTTTATTTAAATTTTTTAATTTGTAGTAAAATCTGAAAACATTCTATAAATATTTCATCCTGCCCAACATGATACATATACAGCAGGATATGGATAAGCCACATGCTCAGCATAGATGTCTAGAGACTTTTTTTTTTTTTTTTGCTTTCTAATTCTCTGTTGTATTCTGTTATGTTTAGGTTCACTGTCCCAGAATAAAATGGGTGAATCTCAACCATCCCAGCAGTCTCAGGGCACGTCCAGCTCTTCTTCCAGTGCTCCTCAGTCATACAGCCAGTCCTCCTCCTCCGGCTCTGGGACTCTGAGCTCTTTAGAGACATTACCAGTGCAGGATCTCGCTTCCATTCCTGAAGAAGTGGATGACAAGAGTTCACTGGCATGGGGTCGACTTTGGGCACTTGGAAAGGGATTCTTGAATCATGGCATGTATCATATACACTCTTTTATAGTAATTACCTATATAATGCATTTTTTTGGTAATCGTAGACAGTTTTTACACTTTGTAAGTGTTTATAAGTTGGTGTTGGGTTTGCCTTACAGTGTACCTATCAAGAGCTGCTGCCGGATCAGCAGTCAATTTTTCTCTTTATCCAGTAGTTTGGCTCTCCATGGATATGAACAGGCATTAAGACCATAATACAGGTGACCCCCATTGGATCAAAATGAAGGTTGGGCAGATTATGGATCATTGCGTGTTGATATCTATAAAGACTCAAACTAATCCGGCAACGGCTCTCATGACAGGTACAGTTTAAGGCTGGGTTCACACTACGTTTTTGCTATCCGTTTTTTGGGGAAAAAAAACGGATTCAACTGTGTGCATCCATTTTTCCATTGACTTCCATTATAAAAAAAAAATAAAATCTGTTTTTTTGACGGACTAAAAAACGTGGTTGACCTCATTTTTGTGTTCTTAAAAAAAAGGATCCGTTTTGATCTGTTTTTTTTTTTTTTTAATAATGAAAGTCAACGGATCAAAACAAATGTACACAGTTGCATCGTTTTTTTTCCATCCACTTTTTGCAAAAAAAAAAAAAAAAAACGGATGGCAAAAACGTAGTGTGAACCCAGCCTAATGCTCAAACTGAAAAAATATGTTCTTGCACAAAATTGCAGTGTTACCTTCATTTTTTTCGATCCGTACAATCACAAAAGAACTCTACCTATGTAGTTTTTGTTTTAACTACTGTTAAGAAAGTACAAAACATGAAAAGGTATTGCCATATTCTGACCCTTATAGCGTCTCTGTGCGAGGGCTGTTTCTTGCACCGTGATCTGTACTTTTTATCAGTATCAGTAGTTGGGACCTTTTCGATTTGCTTTTTATTTGACACTGTTACATAGCTGTTAGAGCAAGGAGACGTATGGTACCTTGTATATATTTGTCTGTGGTTCCATGACGTACAAAATGATTTTATTCTCAAGTGCACAAATCAAAGAGGCTTTCCCAGTCTCCTGAAGTGCAGCAAGCTGTAACGCTTCCATAAGGCCGTATTGCAAGGCCCGATTTGCTGAATGAGTGAGTGCCGATC
The DNA here is from genome assembly GCF_027789765.1 of Dendropsophus ebraccatus. Classification (NCBI taxonomy): domain Eukaryota; kingdom Metazoa; phylum Chordata; class Amphibia; order Anura; family Hylidae; genus Dendropsophus; species Dendropsophus ebraccatus. The sequence continues at coordinate 28,037,413 of NC_091456.1, forward strand.
AGTTAGATCGGTGCTCTCTTACGTAGCCTATTACATGGCTCGACTATCGTGCAGCAAAAGAGATTCTTGGACATAGTTCCCCTTTAACGATCAGCGGGTTAGACACCTCTAACCTGCTGATAGCCCCCTATAGCACTGGGGATGCTGAGGACTGTTTGTGTATTACCTTCCTCCCCACCGCCGGTCCCACTCCGTTAGTTGGGGTAAGCTTGCTTCGGAGCACTGCCATGTCATCTGGCCTACTACCTCCATTGATTATTAGAAGGGGTGGTCCGGATAATGTGGCAGTGCTCCTAAGTTTACCTCAACTAACAGCGCGGGATCGGTGCCAGGAAGGAAGAAAAGACATAAACCTTCCACCTCAGCCTCCCCGGTGCTATAGGGGGCTATTAGCAAGTTAAATTAGTATAACCTGCAGATATTTCCCCTTTAACCCCTTCAAGACAGCCCTTTGATGCCTGAATTTCCGGGTCAAATTAATGCAAGGTTACTCCCCGCCTTCTCAGAGCCATAGCGCTTTTATTTTTCCACCTACAGGGCTGCATGGGGTGTAATTTTTTGCGCTATGATCTCTAGTTTTTATTAATACCATGTTGGTGTAGCAGAAACATTTTCATAGCTTTTTCTTTTTTTTTCTGATATATAATTTAATAAAATTATTAATCCTGGTGTTGTTTTTTTTTCTTTTTTCTTCTTTCTGTTAATGCTGCTCACCGTGCGGGAACAATAATGTTATAATTTAATAGATCGGACAATTCCGAATGCTACAATGTAATATGTTTGTTTAATTTTTTTTTTATATTTTTATAATGGCCAAGGGGGTATTTTAAACTTTTATTGGGAGGGAGGTTAAGGGTTTTCTAATATTTGTAAAAACTTTTTTTTATTGCATTTTTTTTTTTACACACTTGGTTTCACTGTAAAAGATGCAATCATGGCTGCGGGGGTCCCGATCACTCAGTGACAGATTCTTCTTCTGTCACTGAGTACCTTAAATGCCGCAATCACTTTAGGGGTTAATGAGACGCAGCTGCGGAATTGCAGCTGCCTCTCATTACCTCTGGCCCCGGACACACTGATGTGTGCGGGACCGCTCTCACTGCAGCCGTCCCTCAAACATCAGTAACCCCGTCAGTGCAGGAAAGTATATATACATTGCTACTGCACGGGGTATGTGCAGTAGGAACGTATATATACAGATTGCAGATGGGAAGGGGTTAAGGGCATCTCACAGAGCACAGATCACAGTGGAAATCTCACAGCGAGATACATATTTACCTGTCCAGGCTCCCTGATGTCCGCCTGCCTCTTCCCAGCTGACCGGCGCTGCTGCTGAAGCTTCTACAGCTGGAGCTGAAATGACAGGCGGCAGCTCAGCCAATCTCTAACCGAGAAGGGATAGCACCGTGGCCAGTGATTGGCTGAGGGGCCTGTCACTTCCAGGGGTTGCTGCAGGGAGCAGGCAGAAGCAAGAACACCGGTGATGTGTATAACGCTGTAGTTACCTTAAGGTCTCTCCTTGTGGTCATAATAATGCAGTTCTTTGTTCTGTACAGACTGTGTGAATGACGAATACACATTTGGAAGGGATAAGAAATGCGATTATACCTTTGATAGGCCAGTAGTAAACCAGACCGAGAGATACAAGACCTACAGTAAAAAGCACTTCCGGATATTTAGGGTAAGTGGATTTAACTTCTCATTGACGTTTGGTAAAGTAGCAATTGTACACTTCTTAGACACTTTTTTAGGTAAGTCTTACTAGTGCTACTTTTTACCCAAAGGTTTTATATTCTGGACACTATTCTCTATTAGCTTTAAGCCTAGAGTCAAACATCAAAAAAAAAAAAAAAATTGTCACGATTTAGACAAAAATCTACAGCAAAATTTTTTTTCTGTTGCCACTGATTAACTTCTTTTAACCCCTTCAGGACTAGGCTAATTTTTTACCAGACCAGAGAGCCTATTTTTCAAATCTAACTGGTCTCACTTTATGCAGTTATGGCTCCAAGTTGCTTTAACTTGCTCAAGTGATTCTGAAACTGGGAAATTTGGGGGCAAATTGTACTTTACGTTAGTTGTAAATTTTGGCCAATATCAGTACAATTTTTGCCCCAATTTTATTAAAAAATGCAAAACTACTATTTTTCTAAATGGCTTCTGAAGTGAAGTGACACTTTACTGGCATGCTATGTGTTTCGAGGGTGAGAATCCCCTCCATCTTGCCTGATGAAGAGGGGATTCTCACCCTCGAAACGCGTAGCATACCAATGAAGTGTGGCTTGACTCCAGAAGCTGTGAGCCATTTCTCTGGGAAGTTGGAGACACCTGGATGGTTTTTAAAAGAGGGTTTGGCGCCAATAGGAATCCACCACTTTTTTTCTTTCACTCGCTGAAGTTCTACATTGCACCGATTACCCATTTGGGGATTGGAAGGTAGCAAGCAGCAACCCTGCTATATATAACTACATGCACACATTAGAGTCGTGCCCAACTGTGTATGACCCCTCCAGGTGAGCGTGCATGAGCACAGTTTTCATCTATATGTTAGTGTTTTATTGACCTGCACATGCAGCGCTGTTGTATCCTTCTTTTATATTCACATATCTATTTTTTTAAATGGACATACAGTTGCGTCTGTGTTCCTGAAGGGTTTAATGTGGTACTATGACTTTTTTTTTTTTTTTTAAAACAAGAATGATGATACAAAAGTACTAAAGAGCATAATACAATGGTCACATAAAAAGATTCAAACAAACACATGACCGATGACTATGCAGTGAAGTAAAATTATCGAGAAGCAGATTAGAGATTTCAAATCTTAATCGAGATTTTCTTTGTCTTATGAGGCCAGTTCGGTCTTGAAGTAGCCAGCTCTGTAAGAATAGAGTAAAAAGGGTTGAATACTTTTTTCACAACACTTTTTATTGTTGTTTTCCTATCCCTTTAGGAAGCTGGACCTGGTCTGTATCCTGTCGCCTATATAGAAGATTTAAGCGGCAATGGAACATTTTTAAATAAAGACCTAATAGGACGTGGAAAGAAATTACCTCTAACAAATAATGCTGAAATTTCTCTTTCTTTACTTGCAAATAAAGGTATGCCTGTATTGGTGTTTCTGTGATAATACAGTGTGACTATATTGCCACATATTAGTAACTGTTAGTGGTGGGCTTTATATTGTATTACTGGAGATTTTTAGAAGTATGCAATGAATTAACCAGTTTGACAATAGAATCTCACATGAACATCATTGGGAAAACAGCAGTAAATTTCTGAGCACATTGGCTACCATCCCAGACTGGTCACAGATATGTTTAAAGCCAGTAAAATTAAAGCAAAATGCGGCTTTAAAAAATACAGTAAAAAAAAGGTTAAGTTTTTAAAAATATATATTAAACTCCTGTTATGGCACTTACAGTACTTAAATATTGATATATGCCTATTATAATAACTAGTTTAATATCCCTGAAGGCTAAATATGTCACATCCCTCTCCAGGGCACCAGTTGGCATTCTACAGCTCTCGGATGCTCAAAGTCATGACCCGTCTGGATGATGCCCCGCTCAGCCAGTCAATGACTGGGGCGGGACATCGCTGCAGTCACTGATTGGCTGATGTTCCCCTGAGGTGTGACAACTTCAGAACTGGGGGGAAAATGCCTTCTGGCAGAGGTCCCGGAGCCTCAGACACAACCCTTTGTGGGCCCAGGGAGACATAATTAGTTGTTGTTTATTATGTTCCCTACTGCCAGCTGTCCAATAACAAAAAAAAAACAAAAACGCCCGACTTCTCCTTTAACCTGAGGTTCACGTACTAATATTTGAGAATCTTCTATTTAAAACCTGTGTTCTTTCTGTCCCACAAGAGGGCAGAGAAAGTCACAAGTGAAATGTTTATTGTGGTTAAGTGTACCAGTTTTGGGATTATTATACTCTACATATTTAGGAATTCCAGGTTTCTGTAATTTTACTATGTTCAGCAATAAATTTGATTCAAACAATAGGTAATTTTTCCAATGACACATTCCCTTTAAATCGGTGTGCGGCTCTGTTATTATTTTGTAGCCTCTCATATCCATTTTAGAAGGGATCTGGCATAGCACCATTGCCTCCTCTAACACTGCATCTATCGTGCTGATGTGAACAGGGCCCTTAAAAGGGTACTTAGTCGAAAATGTTTTCTTTTAAAGTGACACTGTCACCCCCTATTTGCATTTTGACTGCTCTCCACAGGTGTAAAGGGTAAATGTTACAGCTTTAATTTTTTATTTTATATTATACCTCATGGTGCTTGTTCTGGTAAAAAGTCATTTTTATCACCTGTGGATTGATATATGTGGGTGGGGCCTCGCGCCCTATGTGCCACATCGCTCCGCCACTTAGCCCTGCCCCATCAGTGGCCTCATCACTGCATAGGCCCCGCCCCCTCAGCAGCCATTGGTGTGGGACAATCTAGGGGGTGGGACCTAGAGCTTTAGGCTGGCCCTTCCAATGGCTGTTGAGGGGACGGGGCCTATGCGGCAATAACGCCACGGATGGGGCGGGGATAAGTGCTGCTAGGGGCAGAGCGATGTGGCAAAAAGGCAGCGAGGCCCCGTCCACATATACAAATCTCCAGGTGATTAAAAACTACTTTTTACCAGAACAAGCACCATGGTGTGTGTAATAAAATAAGTAATGAAAGCTGTAACATTTACCCTTTACACCTGTGGAGAGCAGTCAAAATGCAAATAGGGGGCGACAGTGTCACTTTAAATCAACTGACATTAGAAAGTTATATAGATTTGTAATTTACTTCTATTTAAAAATCTCAAGTCTTCCTGCAGGAAGTGATGTATTCTTTCCAGTCTGACACAGTGCTCCCTGCTGCCACCTCTGTCCGTGACAGGAACTGTCCAGAGCAGGAGAGGTTTTCTATTGGGATTAGGTAGAGAGTCAGGTAGGCGGCACTACTGATTATACAGCATGGTGTAGGAAACGTAAGGCAGCAAACCTTCCCGCTATACAGTGTGGTAGATCTGGCTAGCGGAGGTGCTCAGCGCAAGACAGTCAATCCACAATAGGTTTATGAAGTAAAAAGAAGTGGTTACTTTACTGACCACACTGAGAATTTGGTAAGGATGGGGGAAGGTGGAGGAGCATGTGCGTTCAGACAAACGTTTTCTCGCTGCTGTAGTGCTTCGTCAGGTCATGCCATGGACAGAGGTGGCAGCAGACTGGAAAGAATATACCACTTCCTACAGGACATACAGCAGCTGGTAAGTACTGGAAGACTTGAGATTTTGAAATAGAAGTATATTAAAAATCTATATAACTTTCTGAAACCAGCTGATTTGACAGAAAAAGAATTTCACTGGACAACCTATTGAACTGTTTGTTTTAGATGTAATTGTTTTCCGTGTTTATTATGCTATACATAGTTTTGTGATGATGTTTTCAGTTTTTGTATTTACAGATTTGTTGGCAGATGATCAGTCTGGTTTTCCAATAGAGTTTAGAAACAAGTATATAATGTCAAAAACTATTGGAAGGTAAATAAAAAATTGTAAAATAAAAAATAAAAAATCCCTCCCTACAGAGCTGTAGCTTTGGAAAACTTCAGCTACAGGGTGGACAAGTGTTCTATATCTTGGCAGAGTTGGAGGATGCTTTCTGATGTGGTTAAAAATGTGCTGTATACTCTTCAGATGGAATTTCTAAATATGTCTATTTAGTATTTACATATATCATAGGGGCTGCTGCATCTTTTAGAGAACTTTTAAAGATTCAACATTATGTATTCTGGTTATACATTAAAAGGGTATTTCTGGGACTAAAATTGTCCCTAGAATGCCCCTTTTACAGTCAGTGTTAAAGGAAAACATGGCTACTTGTGGTATCCTACCACAGATGTTACTGCTATATACACCCTTCGCAAAAGCCTGTACTTATGTAGTGATGAAGGTAGTGATAAAGTTTCACCACTAGATGTCGCTATATTAGATGTGTGTTCAGATGCTGAACAGCTGCCACACCTGTATGTGTTGTCTGGTATTGTGTCTTGGTTCCACTTAAGGGCCTCAAACTAAGCTTTATTATCAGACACAACCTGTGGGCAAGTGTGACCATATTTTTAGTTAAAAAAAAAAAAAGAAAAAGTTGCCATCTTTTTTTTCTAATCCTGTAACATGCTGCCCTTTCTGCGAATGTAGAAAATAATAAAGCTATACTTACCTGTCCACACTCCCCAATGTCCTTCTGGCTTCTCCCCGCAGCTGACACAGACACTTTTGAAGAAGTTCTAAAGGCTGAGTAGCCTGTCGCTTCGATCACTGGCCAAGGCAGTGCTGTGGCCAGTGATTGGCTGAACGCCCTGTCACTTCAGAGAAGTCTTCAGAAGTGCCAGTGCTGGCTGCGGAGAGAAGCCAGAAGGACATTGGGGAGCGTTGACAGGTAAGTATAGCTTTATTATTTTCTACATACTATCATCAGCTGTCAGCTGCACACCTCCTATTTCACGATGTCATTTCACGAATGATTTTTAAACCTGATGAAAGATGACGATCAGCCAAATATCTTGGCTGATCATTGTCTTCGTTACACAGGGTGATAGTTGCCTGAATTGGCAGATAATCACTCTGTGTAACACAACTTTAGTCAACAAGTGTTCAATTTAGTGCAGCACCATCACAGGGAAAACAAAATATTGAATGGACACCAATAAAGTCAATGCTCTGTTTGTGTAATGCTTTGATGTACATAAGCATCTATCCTGTAGCGAGGGCTTCTCTGGTTTAATGAGAATATGAATTTGTAGAATATGGATGCAGTCTTAGAGTATTTATAAACTGAGTGTTAAAATCCATGCAACCTAGCTGTATGGGTACCTTAAGTGGTGAAAATATGGGCTATGCCATTTATCTGATTTTAAGACCGACTTTAATTTAACTCATGTTAAAGGGAATCTGTCAGCACTGGGGCCCTACCTAGGTTGCTGACAGCGTGCTGTAGCTGGCAGTCCCTCAGTAAGCATGGGGCCTTTTGGTAATTTTCAATGCAGTGGATTATGTACAGTCTCAGTTCTCCTACTGTAATGAAGAGTCAGAAGAGTTGTTTGTGCCACACTCTGGCCGCCTCACCACCTCCTTCCAACTCCCTGCTCTTCATGAATAATCAATGCTGCCCGGCCTCCTGCTCGCTCAGCTGTCAGCTAGTGTCTCTGATTGCAGATCAGTCCTCTGTAGGCAAGTTATGTCTGAAAGGAACATTCAGATATAGTTGATTCTCTGAGCCCAAATGTGTAGGGGCTGTGGTCTAGGGGTAAATCCTCTGTCTAGTGACCTGCCAGCAGTTCATTCTCTGGTTCAAATCCCTTGATGGACATGAAATAGAGCTCTTTGTTCTTTTTCTCATTGTAATATTGTTAAGGCTATGTTCTCACACTGTTTAAATGGAGTGGATGGTAGGCACTTAAAGGGGTTGTCTGGTTTAAATCTTTTTCTCTCCATTCTCTCCCTTTCCCCCAGTTATACATTACTCACACGTGCTTCTAGTACCAGTCCTGGTGTTTTCCTGCGCTTTTCATCCCTACCCTGCAGCCCAGGAAGTCATGTAGTTCTAGAACTTTCAATTGCTGTCGTCACCACTAACCTACAGGTCGCCATTTTGTGCCAATACGTCACACTGTGACTTTCTGAAACTAGGCGGAACTTGCTCCACGTGGCTAATCTATACATGCGTTCTGATTGGTCCAATTCTCACATGTACCTATCCGACCAATAACAGAGCTCTGCAGGACCTTCATCACATGCACTTTCTTAGCCAATAAACCCCCACCCCCATAGCTGCTGAACGGCTCCCCAGTTATAGCAGAGCTGAATCTGTCTCCACTACCCAGATGTAGCAGAGCTGCGCGCGGGACCCAGGAAGAAGGAGCGCAGGAGAAGACCTGCAGTCTGGATAGGTAATGTATGATGTAAACGATTATCGGGCTGTGGAATAGGCCCAGTAAACGGGCGCCAATCTAGCAGATTGGCACTCGTTTACATTGTTGATCAGGCCCGCATCGGCCCGTGAAATATAGGACCCTTACTGTAGGTGAGGACCAGGCCTGGCCCCCACCCCCGCTCAGTCCTAGTGCATGCAGTCCAGCAGCAGCTGCAGGATCTATATGTCTGTGTGACCCAATGCTGCAAGCAGCTGCACTATGTATAGTAGTTGACTGTTATAAGCAAATAGCAGTATATTAGATAAGGTACATTGCCTTGCATAGAGAGTGTCTGCAGTCAGTAGCATCATTGGGCAGGGGAAGGTAACTAGAAGAAATGTGGGAGGTATTAGCAGCAGGGGGCTGGCTCTGGCTGGCATAGCATGCTGGTCCATGTAGTCTGAGACAGTGGGTGGGCAAATCATCAGAACCAGGAAGTGAAGATAGAAAAGACTCCATAGTGGCCTCAAAAAAGAGCGGATCCCGGCGAAACTTGCCAGGGGGACTTGGGTAAGCAGTAGCCACTATCTCAGCCTGTTTTTTTCCATTAGTGTTAAACATCCTCTTTAATGGCAAATAATTACTGTTGTTTTAAAACACCGGCCGATATTTGCCATTAACTAGCGACCTTCCACTCAATTTCAACAGTGTTTCTTCTATGTTTTCATTCCACTCTTGGTTTTGGTTGCAAAAATACTGTGTGTGAACATAGCCTTAAAAATGATATGATAATGAGAAGAAAAATAAAGACCTCTATTTCATTTCCATCAGGGGATTTGAACCAGAGAATGAACTGCTGGCAGGTCTCTAGACAGGTGAGTTACCCCTAGACCACAGCTCCAACACATTTGAGCTCAGAGAATCAACTATATCTGAATGTTTATTTCAGACATGAGCTGCCTACAGAGGACTGATCTGCAATCAGAGACACTGGCTGACAGCTGAGTGAGCAGGAGGCTGAGCAGCATTGATTATTCATGAAGAAGAGGAAGGAGATAGGAGTAGCATGGTTTGCCAGATTGTGGCACAAACAACTGCTTATGCTGAGTTTACACGGAACGATAATTCGCCCATTAGAACAATTAACGATTTTGAAGCAACGATTTGGTTTTTATAACGATCAGCGTTTAGATGGGGAAAAATTCGAAGATTCGTAAGCAAAATCGTTACTGCGATAGTTTTTAAGCTCGCTTAAGCCCATCTTTTACATAGGGTGAATCTTTGAAAGACTGTTTACACGAAGCGATCTGCGAATTTTTAGCGAACGACGATTTGAGAACATGTTAAAAGATCAAAATGAACAATTTTTAGCTCATCGCTTCATCGTTTGCTGTGTTTACACGGAATGATTATCGCTCAAATGCGATCGTTATAGCGAAAATTCGAGCAATAATCGTTCCGTGTAAACGCAGCATTAGACTCTTTATTACAGTAGGAGATTGTGTACAGATAATTACCAACAGTCACCATGCTCACTAGGGGACTGTCAGCACCTTAGGTAGGGCCTGGGAGCTGAAAGATTCCCTTTAATGGTGCATTCACACCTACAGGATCTGCAGCTGATTTTCTGCAGCAGATTTCATTTAAATAACTGAACACAACATCAAATCTGCTGCAGATCCTGTAGGTGTGAACGCACCCTAACAAGTCTTCTGTTACTGCAGTGGAGCTTGTGGAGAAGTCAAATTGGCTTTTGAAAAATCAACATGCAAGAAGGTGGCCGTGAAAATCATGAGTAAAAGAAGGTTCTCATTAAGCTCCTCATTCGTAAGTAAGATTTTCTGCAGAAAGGTTATTGTGATTCTACTTATCGGTGGGATCACGTACTACTCGTATAAATATGTAGACTCTACAACTTCTCACCTTAATCACATTATAAAGATGTGTTTAACCCCTTCCCACTGTGTGACATGTATGTGTGTATATATATATATATATATATATATATATATATATATATATATATATATATATATATATATATATTATGTGTGTGTATGTATTTGATCTCTGTGCCACTCCACCTTGGGTGCCGGGGAAGCTGGATCCAGTCCTGGAAAACTGGGAGAAGTTTCCCAGGTCTGGATCCAGCTTTTCAAGGCACCCAGGGTGCAGCGGCACGGAGCTCAAATGCGGTCTGAGTATAAGCAGACTGCCAGGCAAACAAGGCACTTCACCTTGTTTGTAATGTAGCTTTGCTCATCTCTATTCAGGAGAATGGGGTTCCCCTGAAAATCGCTACTCTCTCTGTTTATGGGCACATGTGTACTTCCATACTCTAGCTCCCCAACATTTGTTGTTCATTTCCCAAAACTGTCATCTCCATTTTAACTATGTGACAGGAGTTATATAATACTCATAGCTATGATAGGGGTGCCTGCTTCATAAGGGAACTTTGAGTCAAACAGTCCTTGTAATTTAATCATCCAGAAACTTTTTTTTTTTTCTTTCACAGGACGAGTCTAGCTCAGTTGACACTGAAATCGAAATTCTAAAGAAAATCAACCATGTAAGTGAAGAACTTTATTTGTTTTCTTGTAATTTTGGTTTCCAGTTTTTATTTAACTTATTTTTGTGCACTATGGGGGAGATTTATCAAACATGGTGTAAAGTGAAGCTGGCCCAGTTGCCCCTACCAACCAATCAGATCCCACCTTTCATTCCTCGCAGACTCTTCTGAAAATGAAAGGTGGAATCTGATTGGTTGCTAGGGGCAACTGAGCCAGTTTCACTTTACGCCATGTTTGATAAATCTCCCCTAATGTCTCTAGATTTTTGTTGGACCCAGCAGTTATACCCCCCTTGATCATACTCCTATCCTGTTGATGGGACTTAAAGCGTAACTGTCATTTTTTTTTTTTATTGCAGAAATCAGTAGTATAAGCGATTTTAAGAAACTCTGTAATAGGTTTCATCAGCCAAAAAAGCCTCCTTCTGTCCTCAAGAAGCAATTTCCCAGCCTCCCCCCCCCTGACTTCTTATTGGTGCGTTCACACCTACAGGATCTGCAGCTGATTTTCTGCAGCAGATTTCATTTAAATAACTGAACACAGCATCAAATCTGCTGCAGATCTGCTGCAGATCCTGTAGGTGTGAACGCACCCTATCTGTGCATTATCAGGCAAACACGTCTTCCATTACAGAGAAGCCAGTGAAGACTGGTTCTGCTCTCTCCATTCAATCCTAATGGAGGGGGGAGGGGCCGAGGGAGATGAGGGAGCAGGGAGAGGTGACATGAAGGTCAGCTGTTTGTAGACTGTCTGGGCACCTAAAACACTGGATTCTGGAGTCAGAAAGGTCAGTGCTTATCTATGAACTTACTGAGAGAAGATTGCAGGGTGTTGTGCTTTGCAAGACTTCTCTGTGCTCACTCACTCCTAACAGCCCCTCCCCTCTCCATAGCCACATAATGGAGACAGAAATCCTGCTTCTTCTGCAGTGAGGGGGGAGGCTGGGAGATTGCTTTTTCAGTACAGAAGGAAACTCTTTTAGTACATAAAACCTATTACAGAGTTAAAATTGCTTGTACTGTTGATATTTAATGTTTTAAAAAAAATGACCCTGAAATGACAGTTACGCTTTAAATGTTCATAGTGGTAATTTAAATCCCCCTAAACCCCTTCTGGACCAGGCTAATTTTCGTTTTTGCGTTTTCGTTTTTTCCTCTTAAAAGGCCATAGCAGTTGCTTTTTTACACCTACAGACCCACATGAGCCCTTATTTTTTGTGTCACTAATTGTACTTTGCAATGAGGGGCTGAAATTTTGCGTAAAATATGCTGCGAAACCAGGAAAAAATTATATGCGTGGGGAAATTGGGGAAAAAAAACCCTTTTCTTTTGGGGGGGCTTCGTTTTCACGCCGTGTCCCCTATGGAAAAACTAACATGTTATATATGTTCCTCAAGTCGTTACGATTACGATATGTAACATGATAACTTTTATTTTATATAAGGGCGTGTAAAAAATTCAAACCATTGTTAACAAATATATGGTCCTTTAAAATCGCACCATTCCCAGGCTTATAGCGCTTTTATCCTTTGATCTATGGGGCTGTGTGAGGTGTCATTTTTTGCACCACGATGTTTACTTTCTATCTGTACCTTGACTGCGCATATGCGACTTTTTGATCGCTTTTTATTACAATTTTTCTGGATTTGGATCTGGATCTCCACACTAGACACCAGGGATGAGGCTGCAGTAAGTATTCAAATACAGCTGCATCTGAAGACTTAATTAGCGGGTACGGCGATCGGACCGTGCCCGCTAATAGGGTGCGGCATGTAGCCCGGGACCACGGCGGTTCAGAGCGGGATCGCCGCGCGGCCCCCCTCTCTGAACTCCCCCACCCGCATGAGGGCGTACAGTTACGTCCTCGTGCGGGAAGGAGTTAAAAGTGCACTTTTCACCATTTACACAATAAGTCAATGAAAAAACTTTTATAAATTAAAGCTATAATTCTACATAAAAAAAATTACCCCCAGCTGAAATGTCGAAACGGTTATTGACTTTTTCCGTTACAATTATGCAGAATTGTCAAAGCATACAGACTGTAAAAGGTGCAAGGATAACTTTGTAAATACAATACTAAACCAATACAATGTACTGGATGAAATGTTCCTTGTTGTTCATCATAAACATTTTTTCTTTCAAATCAACTGGTGCCAGATAAAATCTCCGGTCTTCCAGTACTTATCAGCTGCTGTATGTCCTGCAGGAAGTGGTGTATTCTTTCCAGTCCGAGGGTATGTTCCCACTAAACGCGCAGAAATTTCAAGAACTGACATGTCAATTCTTTGGGTGGGAGGCAGATTGAGTTTGAGAATGAGACAGGCAGAACTTCAAATTTCCACACGTGTTCTGTAGTGGGAACATACCTTGACACAGTGCTCTTTGCTACCACCTCTGTCCATGTCAGGATCTCTCCAGAGCACCAGAAAATCCCCATGGAAAACCTCTCCTGCTCTCCAGACTGGAAAGAATACACCACTTCCTGCAGGACATACAGCAGCTGATAAGTACTGGAAGACTTGAGATTTTTTTTGATAGAAGTAAATTACAAATCACCGGCACTCTCTGGCACCAGTTGATGTAAACTGCTAAACTCCCCTTTTAATTATTTATTTTGTTTGAGCAGCCGTGCCTAATTAAGATTGAAGATTTTATTGACACCAATGATTACTTCTACATCGTGCTGGAACTGTGAGTATACAAAATATTAATACTCATTTCAAATAAAGAAAGCCTTGCTCTGTAATATGAGCCTTGTTTTACATTAAGGTTATGTTAACACACCGTCAAAATGACGGCCATTTTTATTGGACGGCCGTCATTTAAAAATAACTGCCCTTATTTTAAAATAACTTGCATTATTTTCCGTTCAATGATGGCCGTCTAATAAAGACTGTGATCATTTTGAGTGTGTGCAAATAGCCTAAATAGGCTGTTTGCCAATACAAATAGGATCAAGCTGGCTGATATGTATGTATGCTGATTTCTGTGGAAAAACCATGGTCTGTCAGTTTCAAACATCCCTGCACTCTAGGACGTAAGAGGGAGATGAAGAATCGTACACAAAAGTGACATATCGCTACTTTTGTGCACAGATACTGTACATCGTAACACTCCCATGAGCATCAGTGGGAGCTTCATGGCTGCCCGTGCTTCAGAGAGAGCCACAGAGCCATGCTGCACACAGGCATGGATTATACCCCTGTGCACATTGTAATCGCTGTCAGTCATTCAAGCCTGCTGCTCTACTTAGGCTAAGTACAGAAAAGCTGCTCTGATTTCTCCTTCTTAATGAATTCAGCAAGTAAACTCTGAAGTCTGGAGAAATCTCTAAGCTGATGAGATAACTGTGACTATTCCATGGGCCGACTGTGTGGAGCAAACGAGCGCCATCAGCGCTCCTTTGCTCCTCGTTCCCGCTTGCTGCCACCACTATTACACATGGCGGCAGTGAGTGGGTGAATGCGGGAGGGGCCGCGGGGAGCTGCGGCGGGGCTGCCTGTGTGATCACTAGATTAGCCTATAGAGGATAGTGGCGGTCTGCTGCACGGGGTGACTGCAGCAGATCGCTGCTATCACAGTCTTTGTTTTTCAACATGTTTAAAAGACAAATGACGCAATCGTTGCCTTCTATTCCATGGGATGATTGGCCGATAATCATTCCGTGGAATAGGGCCTTTAGATGGAGACCACCCTCAAACTACACTGGACCATTTGAGTAAAAAGACGCAGCCCCATAATTACAGTTTCACTACAAACAGGTAATCTAGAAGGGTGTGATCAATTGTTCAGGTTTTTAGATGCTCTTTGATTTTATTTATGTCTTCATTTTATGATCCGTTCCTAAAATGGGGAAAGAGAACACACAGGCAAGAGGCAGCACCCTGTGTAATAACACTGATGTAGGTATAGTTAAAGGGAACCAATCACGCTGAAAATGCGGCTAATGATAAGGAAACGTGCTGGTACATCACCCAGCACGCTTCCCAAGCATTCCCCTCTACCCTCCGTGCCCTCCTTGATTACACCATAATCTTACTTTTATAAAGTCCTAAGCTGTATGGTAATTAGGTGTAAGTAGTCACGTTTGGCGTATGTAGTCCTGGTCCTTTGCGGTTGCTAGCGCTGTAATCACGTCCTAAGGGTCGTGAATGAAAGAGCTGCGCTCTGCTGACCTCACCCAGGGCCTGCGTTCCACCTCTTTAGCACGCCTTGCATGCGCAGTATGCCAGCGTCTTCTCCCGCCGTACTGCGCATGCGTGGTGTGCTAAAGATGTCTGTGCGCTGCTGACATGGAACGCAGGCTCGGGTGACGTGACGGGTATGTTTGGGAAGCATGCTGGGTGATGTACCAGCACGTTTCCTTATCATTAGGGACGTTTTCGGCTTGATTGGTTCCCTTTTAATGGTGAAAGAAGTAGTAACCCACCCCTTTGCCCCTTGGGCTTTGTGAATATCCCCCACTGCGGAGTACTGGAGATGGATGCAGGAGGATTACTGTTCCTCTTTCAGGGCTGCAGGCTGGATGGGGTAATGTAAATGGACTACTCTCTAGGTAGGGGCCCTTGTGGAGATAACATGATAGAAAAAAAACAAGTAACCCCTCCCCCCCCCCCCCCCCCAGGATCAGCGCTGCCCATAGCCACTAAGCAATCTCAGAAATAGAAAGGGTTTATTTTAAAAAATACAAATATGCGTTTCAGGGATACTTTTTATTTCACTTGATTGCTTAGTCTCTATGGGCAGTGCTGATCCCGTGGGTTATATGTTCTTTCTATAATTTTATCATGATCCTTTCCTGGCTTTGGTTTTAAAAAACCTCAATGTGGGAACACACCCGGTAACATGGGTTACAAATAGAGATGAGCGAACCGGGTTCGGGTTTGAGTCTATGTGAACCCGAACGTTCGGCATTTAATTAGCTTGGACTGCTGAACTTGGATAAAGCTCTAAGGTTGTCTGGAAAACATGGATACAGCCAATGACTATATCCATGATTTCCACATAGCCTTAGGGCTTTATCCAGCTTCAGCAGCCACCGCTAATCAAATGCCGAAAGTTTGGGTTCGGATCAACTCGAGCACGCTCCAGGTTCGCTCATCTCTAGTTACAAAGTGTCCCAGTGTTTTTCCAAGCAGATACCACATTGCTGTCTGATTCTATTAGACCTAATAGAGTAGACCTGTAACCCAGTTACCCATTGTCTTCTAGGATGGAAGGAGGTGAACTATATGAATGGGTAGCAAAACACAACACAGCACCTAAAGAGTCAACCGTAAAACTGTATTTTTATCAGATGCTGCTTGCAGTTCAGGTAAATTACAATCCTGTATATATCACTGCAGATTCTAGCATTGTCAGCTTTGTGTGACAAACAAGGTACATACAAATGGTTAGCACACAATAATTATCTTCACTTTTCAGCCTAGCAAGTGTATGGTCCCTTGTGCCAAGGCCCCAAGATTTTACCATAAAAACTGCTTGCAGCCTTTGTCCACCCCATGCAAGCATAGTATCATATAATGTGGCAGCAGAAACATGAGAACATACCCTTAAGGCCCTATTACACAGAGTGATAATCTGCCCAATTGGGCCAATTATGCAGATTTCCGCTCCGTGTAATAGACAATCATCCAATGAAAGGATCATTGGCTAATTGTCTTTCAACATGTTGAAATATCATTGGCCGCCGGGTACACCTCACTACGTTTAGTACCGACGTGCGACTGACAGCTGATGGATGTGTAAAAAATAAACTTTATACATACTTGTCCACAGTCTCCGATGGTGTTCTAGCTTCTGCCTGCTCCATGAGATGAAGTGACAGGCTGCTCAGCCAATCCACTGGCTGCAGCACTGCTCCTTCTTGGCCAGCGATAGGCTAAGCTGCCTGTCAATGCAAAGACCGGCTCAAAAGTTCCAGTGGCGGCTGTGGGGAGCGGGCAGAAGCGAGAAGAACATGTCCCTGTGAATAAGGGAAAATTCATTTTCCTGGGCAAGAATCTTACAATCTTCCATATAAACATGTCCTAGTTTTCCAACAACAGGCAGCTGTTTACACGGAGACTGAATATAACAAAAAGATTGAAATCTGTTGGAAAAGGGTTCTTGGTTCCAATAAATTATCATATAATATATATATATATATCTATATCTCTTGCTTAAAAGAACGGTTCATTTATAAATCCTGAATAAAACAATAGTATTACCAGAAGTCTGATTTAGTAAGGTAACGTCTAAGCATTATATACACAACCGTAAATCACATGTCGCAGCTCCTTAAACCAGACTATTCTATTGTCTGCTGTGCCATCTTAGTCCTTTCCCGTAATAGGTGTATATTGGTGATTTGTATAACTTTTGGGGGGGCAATACAATACTTAAATGAAAAATTTAGCCACACTTCTCCTTTAACTTCTTAAAGTGGACATATCGGCAGGAAAAAAACAGGTGTATATAACATGCTCATAGATAGGCAATTTTTTTTTTTTTTTTTTCCTTCCTTAATCTCCTTAGAATTTCCCAGTGCCGAGATATAAGCCTTTCTGTTAATATGTAATTGAGGCTCAAGTGTCCAGAAGGTGTTTCCTAGCAGTGCAAGAGCCCAGGCGAGTACAGCACATGTCTGCTTTATCTAGTGGCTGTCAGTCAAATGGGGTAGGTGGATTGAACGAGATACATAATTTGTGAATAAGGGCCCTATTATATCTTTAATAAGAGATTGTCACTCTGTGTAATAAAGACAACAATCGGCTAATGAAACGACCATCGGCTGATTGTTGTAGTTTATTCCAGCCTAAAAATCATCGGCCACCGGGTGCGCATCACTACGTGTAATAGTCAGCCGACCGCTGATGACAGTGGAAAAAAAAAAAAAATCTTATACTACCTCTCCACACTCCAAGGTCTCCTTCTGGCTTCTGCCCGCAGCTGCCACTGGAACTTCTCAGCCAGTCTCTGAAGTGACAGGCCGTCTTGCCCATTAATTGGCTGAGCGGCCTGTCACATCAAGAGACCAGCTCAGAAGTTCCAGTGGCAGCAACGGGCAGAAGCCAGAAGGACACCGGGGAGCGCAGAGAGATAATGTAAAAGGTTTATTATTTTATACTAGGGCAAGGATTGCACAGACATCGCAATGTCCATATAGTCCATGCTGCATGATTATCGAACAGTGTAATAGGCTCAGTAAGCGAGCGCAGATCTAGCAGATCGACGCTTGTTTGCGTTAGTCATTGGGCCATCTAATTCAGCTCTAAAAAGGCATAGGCTGGACTTGTCTGGGCTTTTATTGTGCTATTGAATGGCCTCTGGGTTTTTGAGCCTCAATTACCTAACATAATTGCCTACATTTAAATTTCGTAAATAATGTGGTGGTTAGGCTTGGTTCACACTATGTTTTTGCAATCCGTTTTTTGCAAAAAACGGATAAAAAATGGATGCAACTGTGTGCGTTTTTCTGTTGACTTCCATTATAAAAAAAAAAAAAAAAAAAACTGATCAAAACTGTTCCTTTTTTTTTTTTTTATATACACAAAAATGAGGTTGACCATGTTTTTGTGTATGCTAAAAAAAACTGATCCTTTTATTTTTTGGGAAGTCAATGGAAAAACATGAAAATGGATGCACACGGTTGCATCCGTTTTATTCATCTGTTTTTCATCTGTTTTTTGCAAAAAAAAGGAAGAAAAAAAACGGATTGCAAAAACTTAGTGTGAACCCAGCCTTATTGACCACACGGGACCAAATCAGAGCTATTGCTGAACCCTGTTGTTACAGCAGAATGTCAGCTTTTACAGTCCCACCCGCTGACCATAATATGCGGGTGCAGCTCCTGTGCCATCACCTTGTTGTGTGTTCCTAGGTTGTATTTTGTAAACTGACAGTAATTATTACAAAAGGTCTAGTCTGTTACGTTTTCACTTTACTGTACATTTCTTTGTATTAGAGTGTTAAACATAATATACCTTTTAGTATCTACATGATAATGGGATCATACATCGCGATCTGAAACTGGAAAATGTGCTGCTGTCGTCAGCTACCGAAGACGAATGCTGTATAAAGGTAATTGTTTCTCTTACATCCCTAGGCTGGGTTCACACTACGTATATTTCAGTCAGTATTGTGGTCCTCATATTGCAACCAAAACCAGGAGTGGATTGAAAACACAGAAAGGATCTGTTCACACAATGTTGAAATTGAGTGGATGGCCGTCATTTAATGGCAAATATTTGCTGTCATTTTAAAACAACGGCTGTTATATTGAAATAATGGCCGTTATTTACTGTTATATGGCGGCCATCCACTCAATTTCAACATTGTGTGAACAGAGCCTTTCTGTGTTTTTAATCCACTCCTGGTTTTGGTTGCAATATGAGGACCACAATACTGACTGAAATATACGTAATGTGAATAGTACAGGCGATTTTAAGAAACTCTGTAATTGTGTTTATTAGCTGCAAAATGCATTTTTATCATGAAAAAGCAGTTTGAAGCTCTCCCCCCTGTCTTCATGGTTTACTATGGAAAGGGGAGTGGTGGAGGGACATAAGGCACCAAAACAGGACAACAAAGAGTTAACGTACAGCTACATTACCGGGCTATCTCCTTATAAGTCAGCACTGACCTCTCTGGCCTTTGAATACTGACTTTCACACAGGTCCCGCTGTGTAATCCTTAGTTCTCTGCTGGCGACTAATCTCCCTTCTCCCTCTCCCCTCTCCATAGGTTACACAGGACCCAACTGATGTGAAAGAGTCGAGATTTCCTGATAATGAGCAGTGAAGGGGAGAGAGGAGGGGGTGGGGCTGGGAAAAGTCTTTTTGAATGCAGATAATGGCATATTTGCCTAATAAATCCAATTACAAAGTTTCTTAAAATCGCCTGGACAATTTTTTTTTTTTTTTTTTTGCTGAAATCAAAAGTGACACTCTAAGGTCCATTTTAACTATCATTTTTAAACAATTCGGACATGCCAGAAATCTTCATCGGTGGGGGATGCAGGAGCAGATTGCTACAATGAGCAGGCAGAACCACTCGAATGTTCTGTGTTTCCATTGGGCGCTGCTTCCAGAAAATATACACTTTTTAGAAAGCCTGAGACTGTACATGGCACGCTCGGCCTACTGCTTATTAATCTTTGTCATTTTTGGATGAATTGCATCCACACCTCTGCTGATCAAAATTTCTGTACATCACCGACACATATATCAAAGGTTTTTTTGAAAGTATTAAAAACCCTTTTACAAACAATAATATACAACCTGCACCAGAAATGTAAACATTTTTAGTATGGCCCCTATTTGTTTCAGTGTCACCCAGAAGATGCTACTGTAAGTGTATTACAAGCTTATTTTACCGATGATTCAGGACCCCATTATACAGATGGCAGCCATAGTTGTGAGTTTCATCCACACCACAGATGTGCGGCATCCATATATGATCATACTCATGTGCGGTAGTATATATATTGTGACTCACGCCAGCTATTAGCACTGGTCAAGGCTCATGAGTCCCAACAGGGTTGGTAAATGAGCATTTCACCAGAGCAGGACAGTGTCAGGCATACTGTAACACCACCCACGTTCTTGTAAGTCAGTAATAGAATATGCTAAAGAGTAAACCAGAAAGTGTAACTTCAATCGCTGTCATTGATTTTACAGATCACAGACTTTGGCCAGTCTAAAATAGTTGGCGAGACCTCATTAATGAGAACTTTGTGTGGGACCCCGACTTACCTGGCGCCTGAGGTGCTGAGCACAGCCGGCACAGGTGGATATAGTAAAGCGGTGGACTACTGGAGCTTAGGAGTCATTCTTTTCGTTTGGTAACTATAAAATGCGAGAGATGTCTATGTGTAACTGCGTGATGTCACTAATGTAAACTATGCTATATACAGAGAGTAATAGCTTATACTGCAAAACATCCTTTATCCACATAGCAGGATTAGTTTGAACAAGCTTCTTGTGTTTTTCGATTCAAAATAAAAATATGTACCTAAAGAATATTGAAGTGACACTGTCACACCCTTTTTGCATTCTGACCTCTCTTCATAGATGTAAAGGGTAAATTTAGGAGTTTTCATACCTTATTTTACATCATACATCATGTTGCTTGTTCAAGTAAAAAGTGATCTTTTATCATCTGCAGATTGTGCGAAGAGGGCGGGGCTTCACAGCAACTGCGCCACTTAGCCCTGCCCGCCGAAGGCCCCACCCCTATGTTACATCATTGGCACATAGGCCCCGCCCCCTAGTCGACCATTAGAACAGACTGGCCTTAAGGTCTAGGTCCCACCCCCTCTAGGTCGGCCCATGGTATGGCATGGACATTAAGGGGCGGGGCCTATGGGCGATGATGTAATGGAGGGGGATAGGCCTACGGTGGAGCTGTGGGCAGGGCTAAATGATGCGGTTGTTGTGAAGCCCCGCCCACTTAGAACAATATGAGTGGTGTAACTTGTGTATTGATGCAAAACTGTGTGCCACACGTGTCTCAGTACATGTGAATGCGGAAAATTATCAAGTCCTGACCTCTTAGGACTGGACTTGAGATGCACCGATCCACTGGACATGCCTAGGGAATCCTAATATTTTCTGGTATAGGATAACATTTCATCTATAAACAACTTTCCTTGATACAGTTTGTTTTTCAGCCTCAGTAAGTACCCACCTTTCTCAGAAAGCACCTGTAATAGGCCTCTAAAAGAACAAATTACCACAGGGCTTTATACCTTTATCCCAGCTGCTTGGAGTCATGTATCACAGCCAGGTATGGACTTACATCATCATACTGGACTGTAGGTTTTAATTTCTGATAATTAAAGAAGAAACATTTTACTGTGTAACTTCTGTAAATTTGGAAGAATAACTATGAATAAATCTGTATGTTCCAAGCACAAGATCTTGTTAAGAAGTTGCTGGTTGTCGATCCAAATAACAGGCTCACAATAAAGCAAGCCCTGGAGCATCCCTGGCTGCAGGTATTGATCTGGCCTCTATGGAGCGTCATCTATCTTTATCCACCTGCATTGTGTGAATAAGATTTTATATTTAGTACCTACCGTTTAATGCAGTACATAGGGAATTGGTAAAAACACACGTCCAAACTGACTGTCCATTGAAGAAGGCATCTGCCGAAACACAGACACGTTGTACTTTTTACATGTGTTTTTGAATTTAAAGCTTCAAGTGCTTCCACAATGTTTTCTCATTACATTTATATTGGACATCCTGTCCATGTGCACGACCACTGACATAAGGACCACTGTCATCCATGTGTGCAGTGAAAAAGCATTACATATGTCTTGCTTAGTATAATATGTGAATATACATTTTCGTTGTCTTGCTCAGAAATGTACTATACATGTCTTTGTAATCTTTGGTCGCCATTTCTATTTCTCTTAGGATGATGACATGAGAAGACTTGCTGACAAGTTAATGTATGATGTTGCTCATCCAATGCCACCTCCGTCACAGGTACTAAGGCCTTCTGTTTTACTGCATCTGGCACTTGATTTTTTGGAATACTGAAAAGCATTTCAATCCACGATATGTTCCCACATCTTTTTTAGTGACGGTCAGTAAAGCGAATGTACCATCAGTATATGCACTTTGAGCACTGCACATAGATAGAACAGCGCGGGGAAGCCGGTGCCGCAGTCCTTTTTTTGAACTGCGGCCCGATTACCGCATACAGCACCATTCGTTTCCTGGGCATCGGCCAGAGGTGAAGCACTGTAAGCCGGCCTGCCTGTCCCCAGTGGGAGGAAACCACCACCCCTATGATGCGGCTCCATTGATTCTATCCATGTGCACAACTTAAAGCGAATGTACTGATGATACATTCGCTTTAACCACCATTATGAAATAATGGCCCACAAGACATTGTGGGAACATAGCCTAAAAGAGGTTATCTCAATACAGCGACCTCTTTCTATATTAAATCCAACCCAGCGAGCAGCTGATCACAAGGGTCTGGCTTCATAAACTTCCAGTAATAAGATGTTATCGTTAGGGTAAGCTACCTGGTAAGCGGTTTTGTCATGGTTCTCCTCTTCAACATCCATATGCTCTAGAACCATGGGACCTTAGCATTGTGATCATAATATAGATGGTATTAGGCAGCTGGGTAAACCCTGTCTTAAAGGCAGTGTACACTTCAGGAGCAAATACCCATAAGGATAAATCAGTTCAGGGATGAAGCTATGCTTGTACTGCTACATCCAGGATCAACAAACCTCACATACAGACCCACAGAAGAATAGTGGGAAGGTAGATGCAGATTCTGTAGAGGGTCTGTAAGTATTGAATATTGCAGTTAAGATAACATCATTCTACTTTGCAGATGATCTGTATAGTCATGTGACTGCTGCATCCAAACAGGCGCTCAGCAGTCACATCCAGTACTACTGCCATTGCCGGGCTTGCTTGCTTATTTTTAACATTAAAGGAGAAGTCCGGCAAACATTTTTAGTAAAGTATTGTATTTCCCCCCCCCCCAATCACCAATATACACTTATTACGGGAAATGCTTATAAAGTGCACTTACTACTGCATCAAGACTTCACTTCCTGGATAAAATGGTGATGTCACTTCCTGGATAAAATGGGAATGTCATGACCTGACTCCCAGAGCTGTGCGGGCTGTGGCTGCTGGAGAGGATGATGGCAGAGGGATGCTCAGTGTCCCTCCAGTGCCCTATGTCCCTCAGTGTCCCCCTGCCGTCATCCTCTCCAGCAGCCACAGCCCGCACAGCTCTGGGAGTCGGGTCGTGACATCGCCGTGTTATCCAGGAAGTGACATCACCATGTTATCCAGGAAGTGACAACACCATGTTATCCAGGAAGTGAAGCCTTGATGCAGTAGTAAGTGCAGGGAAAAAAGCACTTTATAAGCATTTCCCATAATAAGTGTATATTGGTGATTTGTATAACTTTTGGGGGGGCAATACAATACTTTAATACAATTTTTTTTCACTGGACTTCTCCTTAATATAGCAGTTGTAAGCCAGTGTAAACTATATGCTTGGACTTTAATAAAGGTTTTCTTTGGTTTTAAGCATCAGCATTTCAGTCGGAAACGGATGCATGAAGGGGACGGAGAGGCCAGTACTTCTACAAGTTTCGAGAACTTAACAATCCAGTATGAAAAGAGGGCAAAAAAATGATGTGATCCTGTAACTATTTGCATCCTTATGTAATATTTGTATTTTTTTGTACAGTAATCAAACTCCACTTTTTTAACGTTCGCCATTCTCTGTAACTACTGACGCCAGATAAGAGATCATAGCCTTATGTAGCATTGCTATGATTTTTTTTTCATATGGAATTAAAAAAAATGTTTTTGAATTTCTAAAAGAGATTGTAATATATGAAGAAATTGTACTTTGTATACTTGTCTGTTCTGCAACAGAAAAGTTGTGATTGGGAACACGCTTGTCTAATATGTTGTAGATAAAGTTTTGCAACTTTCTAATAACGTGTTTTTACTTCATTGCAGTTTTTTAAGATGTCATCAGTACATTCGCTTTAAGCTTTGCACATGAATAGAACGGCACCGATGCGTAGAAGCTGGTGCCGTGGTCCCTTTTTTGAACCGTGGCCCAGTTCCAGCGCACAGCGTCGGTCTATTACCAAGCACTGGAGGAACCCCCCAACCCCCCCCAATGACGCGGTTCCATTGGAATCAATTAAGCCGCATCATAGAGGGGCGGCGGTTTCCTCCCACTGCTTCAGCCCCGGCCAGTGCTTGGCAATAGACCGGCGCAGTGCGCAGGAACCGGGCTGTGGTTCAAAAAGAGGACTGCTCTTTATGTGCAAATGTGTGAATGTACTGATGTTACATTTGCTTTAAAGGAGAAGTCTGGACATTTAAAAAGTCGGGCGGGGGGAATTTAATAAGGAATACCAACTTACCTCTACCCGTGCCCACAGTGAGCGGTGGCATCGGCCTCCGGACCCCTGCTGGAAGGCATGCCTGTCCTGGCTGATGGACTGGCGGGGTCGTGACGTGTCTGCACCGGAGATCCCGGAGCCTGGCGGGTGTCCCGAGGCCGGTCCAGACGCTCACCGTGGGCACGGCGAGAGGTAAGTTGGTAATCGTTATGAAATTCCCCCCTGCCAGCTGCAAGATTTTAAAAATAGACGGATTTCTCTCTTAATGTCAGTGAATGAAAATGACCTTGTTGACGTTCGGAGCCCTTAAACCCAAGCAAATCTAATCATTTCTGTCTCTGGAATGTTAACTACAGTGTATTGTCCTGGAATCTGGGTGGTTCATCGATCTAGACGAGTCAATTGTAGCAGAATCAAGACTGAGAGGTATCATGTTTGTGCAGATTTACGTTTTCCGAGTGTAAACAAGAATAATCTTAACTCAACTGCAACTATAGATTGGAAATGTTGAGACTTTTTAGCACTTTTCATTGTATAATAAAGTTCCTGGGTTTTTAGTTATTTTTTTACATCTTTTATAACTGTAATCCGCGAAAAAAAAATTCAGTGTATCCAAAATTTGTAGTTTAAACTATAGTTAGTCATTTAAACGTCTATAGGCTAATTGTTCCGCAATTACAGTTCGTACTAGGACATGTCCTATTTTTTTGCAGAACAGATTGTGGATCCTTAAAATTACGGATATTTGTGTGGCCATATCATTACAGTGCCGCGGAGATTCAATCATTTCCCCTGCTGCCAGCATGATATTGATACATCTGTCCATAAGGTCCGCAAAATCGTGGACATGTGAATGCAGCCTAAGGGAAAGAGGAGCCAGCAAATAATATATTTAAAGGGGTTATCCAGCGCTACAAAAACATGGCCACTTTTCCCCCTCTCTTGTCTCCAGCTCAGGTGTAGTTTGCAATTAAGCTCCATTTACTTCAATGGAACTCTGTTTCAAACCCCACCCACCCAATCTGGAGACAAGAGAGGGGGAAAAGTGGCCATGTTTTTGTAGCACTGGATAACTCCTTTAAGGGGAACTCTGGTGAAAAAAATCTTTCAAATGATTTGGTTTCAGACTAGCTTAATTGAATCTTTGTCTGTACAGAAAAAGCTAACTACACCTCTTTGCAGCAAAGCCTGAAGTGAAGTAAGCGTTATGTACAGCAATTAAGGGAGATGTGGCCTTTATGGTTGGCTTCTGCATTCTGCACCAATTTCTTAGCATCTACCTGTTAGATAAAAGGAGGAGGATGGACTTTGCCTGCTGGCCCTGGCCGCTAACCACTGGCTGAGTGATTGTGATATGGCTAAGCATTGAAGGAGGTTTTCAGAGGAAGCTGGCATACAACTTCATCACACCCGCTCCTTCTCCACACACCCGTAGACCTATGGCCCCATCCAAGGAAAACAGCCTGCATCCTAATGCCTAATCTGTAAATGTTAACGAAAAACAACAATTTTCTCCTTCCCTTATGTTTAGCTGTGACAAATTAAGTTCTTGATATTGATCCGGTGCTCTGCAGTGATGTCACTTAGGCGCTCTTCGCTGCGGAGCGCCTGATGAACATTCATATCAGTGCACTGAAGGCCATAGTCCCATCCCTAGTCCATGAAACCACCTCATTTGCATATTAAAGTCAAGATTTCCAGAAAACGGCACTGGGAATCAAGGTAAGAAAATTACCTTCATCCTCAGTGCCCTGTGCGCTATGGAGACATAACAGCAGGTTAAATGCAAATGTATTGACTGCATAAAAGTGCACTTACTAAATTCATGTAGAAGCGCTGTATGGGAGTTTCTGCTCTGAGTTTAGCAGCAGTGCACACTGGTCAGGTTGTATTGCATACTGTTTTTTAAGTTTCATTGTTTATCATATGCAGTACATTTGTTGGGTTTACTAACTTATAATGGAGTCGGTGCTAGACTTGTTGCTCAATAGCACTGGTGCTTGATGGACCCCTTTACAATGAGGTCTGTCAGGTTCTATTACTTATTGTTTTGATGGAGCATTAAAGGAGAAGTCCAGCGAAAATTTTATTGTATTGGCCCCCAAAAGTTATACAAATCACCAATATACACTTATTACAGGAAATGCTTATAAAGTGCTTTTTTCCCTGCACTTACTACTGCATCAAGGCTTCACTTCCTGGATAACATGGTGATGTCACTTCCTGGATAAAATGGTGATGTCACGATCTGACTCCCAGAGCTGTGGTTGCTGGAGAGGATGATGGCAGAGGGATGCTCAGTGTCCCTCCAGTGCCCTGTGTCCTTCAGTGTCCCTCTGCCATAATCCTCTCCAGCAGCCACAGCTCTGGGAGTCGGGGCGTGACATCACCATGTTATCCAGGAAGTGACATCACCATGTTATCCAGGAAGTGACATCGCCATGTTATCCAGGAAGTGAAGCCTTAAAGCAGTAGTAAGTGCAGGGAAAAAAGCACTTTATAAGCATTTCCCTTAATAAGGGTATATTGGTCATTTGTATAACTTTTGGGGGGCAATACAATACTTTAATAAAAAAAAAAAAAAAATGTTTGCTGGACTTCTCTTTTAAAAGCTGCTATTTCTGTCAAATCTGATCGGACTGGTGACGTCTATGGGCCCTATTACACGGGACGATTATCATTTGGAAAATCATTATACCATTTGAATCTAAGCGATAATCGTCCTGTGTCATTTCAGGCAACGATTGAAAAAAACGTTTGTGTGTCATTGATCGTTGATTTAGATCTGACTCTAAAATCATCGCTAATCGTTTGCTGTAATTCCACATTTGTTCACTAATCGTTCAGTGTAATTCCAAATTGTTCCTTCTTTTGCCGGGATCAGATGGAGTAAACGATCGTAGTAATGATTGTAACTAACGAATATCGTTCTGTGTAATATGGTGAGCGACTTCAGGTTAACGATAAACTATCTCATATGCAATAGCTTATCGCTAATCCTTAAAAATCGCTTAGTCTAATGGTGCGTTTACACAGAACGTTTATCGCATTTGAGCAATGATCGGCTTGTGTAAACACCGCGAACGATCAAGTGATGAGCGAGAAATCGTTCATTTTGATCTTTCAACATGTTTTCAAATAGTCTTTGGTCGTGCGCAAAAAATTTGCAGATCGCTTTATGTAAACAGTCTTTCACTGATTCACCCTGTGTGTAAGATTCGATCTTAAAGCAATTGCAGTAATGATTTTTTTTAACGAATTTTCTCTTCGTCTAAACACTCAACGTTCTAAAAATCAAATTACTTCAAAATCGATCGATTGGGCGAATTATCGCTCTATGTAAACGCAGCATAATAGGACCTTTAAAGTGACACTGTCACCCCCTTTGTGCATTCTGACATCTCTACACAGGTGTAAAGGGTAAATTTAGCGTTTTTCATACCTTATTTCATATCATACGTCATGGTTTGTTCAAGTAAAAAGTCATCTTTTATCAACTGCAGATTGTATTAAGTGGGTGTGGCCCCGCCCACAACGGCACCGATGGCCCTGCCCCCTTAACGCCCATTGATAAAGGGGATGGGGTCTAGACCTTTCGCCAGCCTGTTCCAATGGATGATGAGGGGGCGGGGCCAACTGTGGTGTTGTGGGCGTGGCTAAGTGGTGCTAATGCCGTAATGACGTATGATATAAAATAAGGTTTGAAAACCGCTAAATTTACCCTTTACATCTGTGTAGAGATGTCAGAATGCAAAAAGGAGGTGACAGTGTCACTTTAAGTAAAACCTCTGGTGGCAGCGTGAACAGAACCTAATCTGTTTTACTGCTCTATGGCAACTTTCTTTATATACTTATTATAGATTTCAATTAGTGGACATCTTCACTTCTGTGCGTGTTTATGCTTCATACGATATTTGTCGTTCCCTCTGTCCTCGTGTTGTCTAGTCTTAGCAGCAATACGCGGCATGCTACACAGACCTCGCCACTTTGCCCATTGTCATGTTTATAACCATTAAATAAATGTACAAATTAAGCTTTTTTTATTTTTTTTATTTAATATCTAAAGTGTGCATTCACAAAGGTCCCATGCCTTCATCTTCCTCTTGTTGGGAAGGTACAGAAGAGTGTCCATAGTTAAGTTTATGAAAGTCTTGTTTGATATCAAGAAACGATTTGTTCTTTGTCTCCGGTACAACCAAGTAGATAAAGCCGGCTATTAAAACACATGTCACAAAGAAGAACAGGAAGCAGTACTGATTTAACCCGTTCTGGGGGGAAAAAAAAGTACAGAAATCACATCACTATGTATATGAAATATAGGACATGAAACAATTCTTATTTACCAGCTAATCTCAGATCTAGGTTTAGAAATGTATGGTCTTAAAAGGGTTATCCAGCGTTACAAAAACATGGCCACTTTTCCCCCTCTCTTGTTTACAGATTGGGTGGGGTTTTAAACTCCGTTCCATTGAAGTAAATGGGGCTTAATTGCAAACCGCACCTGAACTGGAGACAAGAGAGGGGGGAAAAGTGGCCATGTTTTTGTAGCGCTGGATAACCCCTTTAACTAGAGATGAGCAAATCTACAGTATTAGCGAAGCGGTTCAGTGCACTTGACTTGGCTGCTTTGAACTCCAGTACGGGTCCCTGGAAAAGCTGGATGTGGTCTTGGGAAACTTCTCCCAGGACTGTATCCAGATTTTTAAGGCAGACGGAGCATAGTTCAAAGGCAGAAAATGAAGTGTAGTGAAGTGCGTAGATTCACTCATCTCGAATCTTAAAGGGCTAGTGCGGAGCTGAACATTTATTCACAAAATAACACACATTACAAAGTTATACAATTTTGTAATGTGTGTTATGTATGTGAATAGCCCCCTTCCCCGTGTCTTCCCCCCCCCCCCCCCCCCCCCCCCACGCTAGACCCGGAATTGTTGGTGCATTATACTTACTGCATTCGTGCCGACTCCCGTCCGCCATCTTGTGACAATGACTGCTTCAGGAGGCTGGCTGAACCGCTCAAGCCGGCCCTCAAGCCGGCCCCCCTCTGCCGCGTTACCGGCTGCTCAGCCGCGATTGCCTAGGCACAGTTATGCTCAGCTAATTGCGGCTGAGCAGCTGATGACGCGGCTGATGAGGAGTGCTGGCATGAGGGACGGATGGAGCGGTTCGGCCGGCCGGCCTCCCGAAGACGACGTCATTGTCACAAGATGGCGGACGGGGGTCGACACAAATGCGGTAAGTAAAATGCACCAACACTTCCGGGTCTAGCGTGGGTGGGGGAACACTGGAAAGGGGGCCATTCACATACATAACACACATTACAAAGTTGTATAATTTTGTAATGTGTGTTATTTTGTGAATAAATGTTCAGCGCCGCACTACCCCTTTAACTCGATCTTTGTATCAGTATACTCAGACAACTAGATTTGACAAGTTGTAAGCTTGCTTGCTTACAAACAGCCTGAAGTCATCTGTTCCTAGCAAAACTGGTGACTTTACAACCCACTTTCTAACCTACAGAGGTGCGGGCTGGGCGGGGGATGGGAGCGTGAAGTAAGGTCCAGTAACCACTCCAGTGTGGGACGGGAGAGAGTCCACTGGGATGATGACGATTCAAGGCTCTCTCCCATCCCTGCACCAGAACGGTCATCATCTCTATTGTGTGGGCAGCCAGTAGACCTGGATAGATGGAATACTGGGGGAGCCACTGTCACCAGCTCTCCTCGGACCATGCTCTGTCCTGGCTGCCTGTGTAGCCAACCAGACCTTCCTTTACTTCTCCCCAAAGCTGTATCACTTTGCACTTAGGCAAAGCCTGCTTTCTCCACAAGAGCATAGTGACACAGAAGGTACGGACTTGAGGTCGGTAACACGGGCAGCAGGTACGGAGCAGTAGTCTTTCCCAGTCTACTGGCTGCCCACACAATACAGCTAAATGACCGTTCCAGCGCAGGGTCAGGAGAAAGACCACTGGGATGAGAATTTCCATGTCACATCATCCTGGTGGTCTCTCTCGCACACCGGAGTTGTAGGTGTTAGCGGAGGTTACCCTGCTTCACGCGCCCATCTCCTTTGCCACACAGCTCAGCCCGCACCTGTGGGATTCCCCAGTCTATGCAGCTGCAGCTCTTATTTCTGGTCCTGTCTTTCAGGTGACAGGCCGCTCAGCCAATCGCTTGCAGCAGCACTGTCCCATGTTGGCCAGTGATTGGCTGAGCGGTCTGTCAGTTAAGACTGGCCGCACTGAAGCTGCTGCTGCGTGCAGGATCGGGAGGAGTGCAGGAGAAGCCCTGCAACATGTTTAGGTAATGTATGGTGCTTGTGAAATCGTCGGTCGCCCGCCGTGCATCGATATTACACGCAGCGATGCGCGGTCAGTGCCCAAAGATTTTAGGTTGGAACCTAAATAAACGATCAGCTGATGACATGATAATCGACTGATCGTTGTCTCTATTCCATGGAGCGATAATCGGCTGAATTGGGCCGATTTGGCTGATTATTCCTCCGTGGAATAGGACTCTTACCTTTTATTGTTGAATATATAAAACTAACACACAAGGGGTTTGTATCCCTGCGCACATATACATGTTTTACAGTAAAAGCTGATCACAGATCAGTCATGGAGTCCTGAGCACTGATCACATCCCTTTGATGGGAAGACACATAGTAATACTTACTACTATAAATGGGAAAACCATTCCTATTACAAAAAAGCTCATCCAGTTTACAGATCCTCCTATCATGTAAGCTCCTGTACGAGCCGACTGGGTAAATAACTCTGCTGTGAGGGTATTAGTGACACCACCTAGAGAGTAAAAAACACAAGAATGTTGTCAACTCTTTCTGGTACACCAAAAACTGCATGGTATGGCACTTTTTTTTTTCACCTATTTAAATTTCACTCAAAACTACAACTTTTTTTTATTTTTTAAATACTGTTTGTTATCATAAAAAAGGTGAGTAGTTTTGTATTAGAAACAGAGAAAAACTATAATGAAACAGTTTTAGTCTTTTGATATTTGTTACAATTATATACATTTGTAAGATACATAAATCTGACTTTTGTGGCATTTTTTTTCTTTTTTCATACACATTGAAATCTCAACCTTTTTTTTTATCAAGACAAATTAATACAATTAAGAGATTTTCTTTTTGGCATAGATGTGGCATTGATAGTCTACAGGCGCCTAAAGCGGGTATTTGGCCTCAAACGGCCAATAAAGGACATTGTGGGAACATAGCTATAGACTATGTTCACACAACGTCAAAAATAGAGAAAAGGCGGACGATTTTGCTATTTAAAAAAAACGTCCGTTTTTGCCGCGATTTGAAGTCATTGAAGTCAATAGGAAGATGGACGTCCAATGCACACAGTGTATTGAATAACGGGCGTTTTTGCCGCGGTCGTCAAAATAATGAACATGATCATTATTTTCGGATGTCTTTACCAAACAGCGGACGTTTTTTATTAGTTGTTCACACACAGTTTTTCTTTTGTCACCGTTCTTTCTCAATTTTTACTATTAAATTCAATGGACTTTTCAATTAAGCCGCATCCAAAGGGCAAATAGTAACCCCAAACTAGAATAATGTACAAATACCAGTCCATTTAGACAGAAAGATTATCTGCCAAAGCCAGAGACAGACTATAAACAGAGATCGGGTCATAAAGAAAAGCCTGAGATTTCTCCACTTTTCAAATCCATTTCTGGCTTTGGCTTCAAATCTTTGACAGATAATCTGTCAGATAATCTTTCTGTGTAAATGGACTCTAAGGGGAGGCCAGGCTGCTAAATGACGTCCGTTATTTTAGACTCAAAATAACGAACGTAATTTTAAACGCACCTGAAAAAAACGTTGTGTGAACATAGCCTAATAATGACTGAATATTTGTATCACCTTGCTCATCATATACATTTTTTGTTGAGTTTAGCAATATAGATTACATACCTGGTCCTAGACCAAAACTCAGTATAAAGGTTAGAACAGCGGCCATACTAAAATATGGCACCCATGCATATGAATCCTAGAAAGAGACAGTAATAAATAAGTCATTCACTCTAAGAGGAAAAAAAAAGTATATTGCAAATGATGAGGGTCACAGTATTGTACTGTATTTGGAAGAATGTATTTCTCTTATTACATGACTATTTATGTGGTTAGTAGGTTAGGGCTAGGCTGGACTACAATGGTTAGGAAAAAAAAAAGTCTCAAAGGAATCCATGGGGGTTATATGTAATGTTGTGTACTGCAGCTGTCAATTGAGTTTGCCGGCTTGCTGCCGACGCGTGTAATAGTGGTATGAGGAGCAAGCGAGCGCTGACCGCTCCTCTGCATTGCCCCATGTAATAGGGGCTTAATAGTGATGTGTGATCGGTGGCTGTTGACTGTGTAAAGATTATACTGACCTCTCCAGGTTTCCTGGTGTCCTGCTGCATTTTCCCCGCAGCCACTGGTAAAGCAGTCTCTTCAGCCAATCACTGAAAGCAGCACTGTCCTATCTTTGTGATTGGCTGAGTGGGCCATCACTGCACAGACAGGTTCAGAAGCTTCAATGGCGGCTACAGTGATTGGGGAAAAGCCAGGAGGACACCGGGGAGCGAAGAGAGGTAAGTATATACTTCAGCAAGGGCTGCACAGACATCGCCAACGATGTCCATGCAGCACAATCATTGAGCTATTTAGTAGGCTCTGTAAGCGAGTGCTGATCTGGCAGACCAGCATTTACTTACTGTGCTGATTGGGCCATTTAATACAGCCCTTAAACAAAATCTGAAGTGCTACAAAGATCCCCCACCAATTGCTAAAACAAGCTCTCAGCTAAATGCTTCTTTCCCCAGGTCACCTTCTTCCTTTCTCTATGTAGGAGATGAATTCTATAGTAGCTCTAACGATCCAGTTTCCTGCAGTCCAGCCAGGGAGAGAAGCAATCAGGCAAGGGAATCCATGAGAAATTGCCCCTTTCCCTTTCCTTATGCTTCAAGATGTGGTAAGTGGACTAATATAGAACGTTTTTGATATGTAGAACTGTGAATGAGTTGTTCATTAGGAATTGATATATGTACACTGGGTTGCCCATCATGAATTGATTCACTTACCCTCATGAATTTGGTTTTTTTATATGTGTATTTTTTATGTTAATTCTGTATATGTCACCTTGACTATGTAAATATTGCACTGATGTGTTTAGGGTTAACTACCCGGGAGGAGGAAATGGACAGCCCCTCCTTTAGCCTAATCGTTATGATTCCTTGCTGTATTTAAGTATGGTCTGTGTCATGAGCATACTATGTTTGTCCTGAATCTGACGAAGGGGCGCCATAGCCCTGAAACGCGTTATTGTTGGACTGAATAAATCGTGTTTTATGTGAACATCGGTTTCTACTTCGTTGTTCGGTGGTGAGCGCAATCTCCAGGTCATTTTTTTTTGGCACCATTTGGTTTTCCCTGATTCCATGGGTCCTTGCACAATGAGCCCAGTTTGGACCTGGGAGGTGTGTTGGACACACCATTACATGTGCTGTTGGGTGTTGTGGCTCTGTCTCCACAACCCCAAAAGGTGAGCAGTGATTTTTAATAGGTATTAGACCATTATTTCAATCCAGAGGTACTACTCTATGAGGCCCTCTGCCTTTCTTTTTGTTCTTTGTTTCAGCTTCACTGCAGGAGACAGGTTCCATAGACTTCCTATAGAAATTCAACAGAAGACAGGAGCTGGGGAGAGAAACATTCAGCCGAGTGCTTCTTCCAGCTTGTTCTAACACTCAGTGGGGGTCTGATAAGTCAAAACTTTTCATTAGTCTCATTTTAACAAAACTTGTGACCGTTCTTGTCTCTTGCTCTCTGCTTTTTACAAACACCCGATCATTGACCGGCACATCTAAGCAGGCAGTGATGGAAGTGAGTGAGAGTTTGTAGGGTCTTTTGCTGCCATTCACTCCTGACAACTGGGCTGTGTAACTGATCCTTTTTTCTGGCACTTACTGACTGCTATATAGTGGATCAGCGTTTGTGACTGGCAATAATCTCCCTGGGTAAATGACCATTGACAGGTCAGAGATACAATGAGATTTGTTTGTTACCTGAAACGTGAGCGTTAAGGTTAGTACGAGGCAAAACAACGCCATGAGAGCATATCCTCCAATGATGAGAACCCGTCTTCCGGCTCTGTCTATCAGAAGACCCTGCAAATAATAAACTGATTACCAGGGTGTCCACACAATTCTGCCACGTGTGAACACCGCCTCAGGCATATTCTGTAAATGATCACCGTTTATGCACTCTTAGCTTGAATAAATAGTAAAGAATACTATAGTCTGCCCTGTATATGCTGCCCATCTGCCAATCCCTTCCTGGCATAATGCAGATGTTTCTGGGTGATACAGAAATACAGATCCTGTAGACTTAGAGCCTTATTACACAGGACGATGTATCATTCGATATTAAATGATAATCGTTTTGTGCGAATGCAGGCAACGATCGAAAAATCGTTCATGTGTCGTTGATCGCATCTTTTGAGCTGAACCTAACAAATCATTGTCAGGTTCAGCAAAACAAATTATTCACTAATTGTTCAGTGTAATTCGACATGGTTCCTTCATTTGCTGGGATCAGAATGAGTAAGGGTCCATTTACACCCAACAGATTATCTGACAGGGTTTTTTGAGCCAAATCCAGGAATGGACTGTAAACAGAGAACAGGTAATAAAGGAAAGACTGAGATTTCTCCTCTTTTTAAATCCATTCCTGACTTTGGCCAGTTGCGTAGCTATAATACAGGCAGGGTAGGCAATTGCTATGGGGCCCGTGCAGGAGGGGGGCCGAGGGGAGAAGGTAGAAGCGTGTGTCCTTTTGCTTAACCCCTTATGTACTGCAGTGTGTAATTGACCCAATGTTGACTTACATGCTGCAAAACAAAAAGGGTTAACAAGCAGAAGACAGAGATTTCTGCTTCACTGCACTGATAACCTCTGACCTCTGTTGTCCAAGTGCGCAACCAAGTAGGAGAGGAAAATGTGCAGAGCTCCTTGCAGAGATCAGGGGTTAAAGTAAAGCGTAAAGTGTAAAACGTACAGTGCTTTGTGTTGTGCGTAGGGGAGGAGGGCCCCTTAAAAATTTTTGCTATGGGGCCCCGTGAATCCTAGCTACGCCGATGCTTTGGTTTTATAAAATCTGTCATATAATCTGTTGGTGTAATAAGGCCCTAAGGGTCCATTTACACAGAAAGATTATCTGCCAAAGATTTGAAGCCAGGAATGGATTTGAAAAGAGGAAAAATGAGGAGAGAGAGAAAGAAAGAGAGAAAAAAGAGAGAGAGAAAGAAAGAAAGACAGAGATCGACATTGCTAAGTATCTACAGTGAAAACGCTGTTGCACTCTGGTTTTGTCTGTATCTTGCCACAGCAGCGACACCTGCATAGTGTGAATAGTAGTATTGGGAGTGCTGACCAATTTCTGTTTTTGGGTTCTCAGTCATATGCAATGTGTTATTACTGTGCCCAAACTTCAGACCAATTCCATTTTACTTTTTTTCTTTTTTACTTTTGATTTTACTTACCATATGTGTTTTCTTTTCTAACAGGGTTATGTAAAGAAAAGTAGGAGCCCCCAGTACAGAAAACAAAATTGGTCCTCTAATATGATTTAGTAGTGTTTTCATACAGAAGGGCTCACTGTTGACCTTTGGGCTTCCTGATGTGCGAAGCTTATTGCCTAGATTACCTGAATCAGGACACCAATAATGTACACAGCTTGCAGGTATCACTTACACATGTCAAAGCAGTCATACATTCAGAGACTCCGGTCCCCAGTGTGACGTAAGGGATGTTTTCAGTGGGAATCCCACATTTCTGAAACACGTACTGTGCATAAAAATAGATCTGTAAAGCATAAGAACTTTAGTTTTAAAATGTATCCTATATTTAGCGATGAGTGATACAAGGTGTGACGTCATTAACAAGGACATTACAGTATAAGGCTATGTTGACACTACATAAGTTCCATGGAAATCACGGCCGTTGATTTCCACGGAACTTATGTAGTGCTGCAAACTGAAGGGATCCCAAGCGGCGCCATAGAAAACTGACATGTCAGTTTTCTGCGGCCGCAAAAAACCCTGTCAGTGCACACAATGGAGTGAGCGGCTCCGGCCGCACGCTCCATAGTGTGCTGTGGGGAGTTTTGATGCAGGTGCGCACGGATGCGCCCGCATCAGAACTCTGCGGTGCTACAGATCATCTGGTCAGTACTGCAGTACCGTCCGGGATGATCTTTTCAGAGACCGCCCGTTCCGTGACCCAGACGGGTCACGGAATGGCCAGTCTCTTACGTTGTGTGAACATAGCCTAAGGCTGGGTTCACACTAGGGTTTTGCAATTTGTTTTTGTTTTTTTTCATAAATTTTTCCATTGACTTTCATCATAAAAGAAAACGCATCAGTTTTTTTACCATACACAAAAATGTAGCTTATCACATTTTTATGTACGGTAAAAAGAAAAAATGGATGCGTTTTGATCCGTTTTCTACAATGGAAGTTAGTGGAAAAACAGATCAAAACAGATGCGCACAAATGCATCGGTTATTCAATACTTTTTTTTTTTCCTTTTTTTCCGGCAAAAACAGATGAAAAAAATGGTTTGCCTAAACGTAGTATGGCGGCTACATTAAGAGTATTTCTTGTCCAATGGGAATGCATTTATTTTTTATGTGTTTTTTTTCTTTTTATCATCTGCCCCATTTGTTGCGTCCTCTATTATAAGATTTGGCCAGGATGTTTTATGTAAAGAAGCATAATAACATTTACGGAATAAGAGCAGAGAGACTACAAATGGAGAAGAATTAAACAGCCAAATATAGTATCAAGTTACATAACTTTTATATATATTATAGGTTATGTCCATGTAACTGGATTATATGTTTTTTCTTCCTTTCCTAAGAAAGGGCAGTATCGGTTATTGTAAAGGTTTCGTTCCTTGTATAGATACTATTACAAGTAACATGCAGGTTGGCAAAGTGTGTGACCTGCAGATCTGACCCCAAATCATTCAGAGTATAATCAGAGATGATGGATCGCTTCTTCTGACCTGTCTGATCTCACACCAGAAGAATATGGCTCTTCAGCAAAAGTGTCAGGTTACATTAATATAAACCAGCCTGGGATAAACATATATATATTCTTAGATAATAGAGGTAATATTATAAGATGGACCAGGTGAGGCCTTATGCTTAGGATGCAGTACTTAGTTTTTATTTTAAAGGGGTACTCCGACTCGGTCCCCTTTTTCAACAATGCCCGGGGAGGGAACAATAGCATCCACTTACCTCCCCAGCTCCAGCGCTGCCATGCCTGCATTCCCACACTCTGGTCCCCCGGTGTCTGGCCGCTTCCTGGTCTGATACGGGACTTGAGACGTGACGTGGCAGGCTCAGTCAGCCATTCGGCGGCAGAGGTGGGACACGTTTCAGCAGTTGAATGCTGAGGGGGCCTGCCACGTCACATCCAAGTCCCATCTCAGACCAGGAAGCGGCAGGACACTGGAGCTGGGGAGGTAAGTGGATGTTATTTCTAGAGATAAGCGAATCGGTCATCTAAACGAAGCAAAGCGTTTCGTTTGATCAGCAATCCGCTCCGCTCCCTGCCACTCCACCCCGGGTGCCGGGTAAAAGCTGGAACTAATCCTGGGAAACTGGGAAAAGTTTCCCAGAATTGGATCCAGCTTTTCCCGGCATCTTGGGAGGAGCGGCACTGACAGCCAGCCGACTCGACGAGCAGACACTGATCAAAGAAAGTGCTTTGCTTCGCTTAGATGAGCGAGTCGCTCATCTCTAGTTATTTTCATCCACCACCTCCCCGGAGATTGCGGAAAAAGGGATCTTGGCTGGAGCCATAACGGCACGAAGCACTGCTCAAATGCCAAATGATCGGACTCAAGAGTTGCGCTCATCTCTAGTGGGTATGTGTTTCTTGCCTAAACACCCGTATTCTTAATATTTCTGTATGATGTTAAAAGGATCTCGTACGCGCTACTGTAACAAACATTGTTCTATTCAAGCCCGTTTCTAAAATTTTAAAGTGTACCTGTCATTAGAAAAAAACTTAACAGAGAAATGAGGGGATCCAACGGCATCCGGTATTTAGGCAAAAATCGATAGACTGTATTGCATATCCATGGTAGTGATGGCAGTGATGCTCGATAAAACCCTTCATTGGTCGAAGCGTCGCTGCTGTGCTGTGGATATCCAATACAATATTTTGATTTTTGCTTAAATACCAGGTGCTGTTGGATTCCCTCATTTCTCCGTGTCTAGTTGCCGACATTTGTCATTGTCAGTTTGCCAGCGTGCACCCCACCTTACAAGCTGTGGATATGGACTCTATCTGGGTTCCTGTTTTTTTGTGATGTCAATAGTTTTGACCGGTCGTGATCTGAGTGTTCCAGCTTTGTGACAACCACACTGCCGTGTGCTCCTCTCCCCGCTCTGTGCCTGTGTGGGTGAGATGGCTCCATAAACTTACAATAAGTAGCCATCTCAGTCCTGCGACTCAGAGCCGGGAGAGAACGTGCAAAGTGTGGACTCCCGGATCAGTTGTTGTATGAACACTCACAAACTGACTGATCAAAACTTTTGACATATTAAAAGTTTTAATAAAAACTTTTGAAACTAAAGTGTGTAGGTATGGTAAAGCAGCATTGAGTCATACAAGTAACCAAAATCAGACATGTTGCCCTATGTTTAAGATACAACATCTATGACCATTGTGATTATAAAGTAGAAAGAATGATTTACCAACAGCGCAGAAGAACCAACAGTTTTACCGAAGAACCAATGATTTACCAACA
Source organism: Dendropsophus ebraccatus (assembly GCF_027789765.1). NCBI lineage: Eukaryota > Metazoa > Chordata > Amphibia > Anura > Hylidae > Dendropsophus > Dendropsophus ebraccatus. Next base: position 28,076,621 of record NC_091456.1, read on the forward strand.
GTCAGCAGAGAAAAGCACAACAAGCATTTGGTCTGCCTCCTTGGTAAATGCCAGGATGAGGGTTTGCGGTCTTAGGCTGGGTTCACACAGTATATATTAGTCAGTATTGACAGTATGAAAACACAGAAAACCTATGGTCACACAATGGTTAAATTGAGTGGATGGCCACCATATAACAGTAAATAATGGCCATTATTTCAATACAACAGCCGTTGTTTTTAAATAACAGCAAATATTTGCCATTAAATGGCGGCCATCCACTCCATTTCAACATTATGTGACCAGAGCCTTTCTGTGTTTTCATACTGTCAATACTGACTAATATATACTGTGTGTGATCCCAGCTTTAGATTATATACAGGGAATATATGTCTCACTTACTGCATTGATCCCACAGAGCTGCTGTCCAACATTCGCCACAATAATGGTAATAAGCTGCCATTTTACTGACCGATCGAAAAACAGCTCCAGTATCTTTTTCTGCTTCTCACCATTCAAAGCATGCGATTCTTTCTGGATATCCTCCATTTCCATTTGGTAGTGATGTGACCCATAAAAGGATCGCAGTGCTGGTTGAAGAAAAAAACAAAAAAAAGTTGTTTTATTTTTTTTGTATCAAAATCAATAAAAACAAAACACAACTACACACTCCCCAAAACCCATTCACTGTATGGAAAAAACGAGTTATAACCGAAGAAAATCTGAGTTGTATTCAATTTCAATTGGTACAATATGTTAACTCTACAATGCGGTTTTATTAGGGTTAATGTCTTACCCTTTTGGCATTGATATTCATTTTTCTTCTCTATGAGAAGGTATCTGGGACTTTCGGGAAACCATGGTAGTGTCACTAGCTGTATGAGAGCTGGAATGGCACAGGAGGACAGCAGTAAAGACCAGGAGTTTTCACCACCCAGCACCTCTCTATGAAATACAAACATACATATGTGATAGCACTTCCCAGGACGGTGGCTTATAGAATATTTAGCCACTTAAGGGCAGAATTCTTGTTCCAGGACAATACATTTAAATAAACACACACACACAAACATTAAAAAGCCTTAGCGTGTCAAGTGGTTGTCCAACCACATGGTGGCAGTATTTTTATTACAATCTATAACAGGACACTCTCAGGCATATATTCATATATACCTGAGCATGTCCTGTTCTAGATTGTAATAAAAATACTATTAAAGTGGAATTTTTTTTTTTTTATATCATTGAATGTATGTAAAAAAAAAAAAACCCACCTAACAGTTTTCTCCATTATATTTTACCTGGTAATAACAGCAATACTTATTCCGAATCACACTGCCAACATCAACAGCATTGAATGACTGGTCACTAAGATATTCTGTATAATGTACAATAACACCTCCTTTTTTTTTTTTTTTTTTTTTTGCATAATACAAGAATAGAATAATGCACTGTATTGAAAACACGTTAAGGGTACGTTCACACGTACCGGATCCACAGCGGATTTCTGCTGCGGATCCCTGCCCAGTAAACTCTATGGGCAGACAAACTTGCAGCAGGATGCACATCCCGCTGCAAGTTTGTCTGCAGCCCACCCCGTTAATCCCCCATGGCCGCCGAAGCATATACATCACCTGCTCCCCGCTACGGCTTGCTTCTGGGTTCCCAGCACGTCCCACTCGGCCAATCAGTGCGCTGCCCCGCCGCAGCGCACTGATTGGCTGAGCGGGACGTAAAGACCGGGAGCCCCAAAGCAAGCCGAAGCGAGGAACAGGTGGCGTATAGGCTCTGGCGGGGGTTAACGGGGCGGGCTGCGGACAAACTCGCAGCGGGAGAAATCCGCTGCGGATCTGGTACATGTGAACGTACCCTAAAGGGGACAGTTACATTGCACTACATAACTAGACTGGTGAAATGATGTTCGTTATAGTAAACTTTCTTAAAGGGGTACTCCAGCAACAACAACAAAAAATGTTTTAAAACAACTGGTGCCAGAAAAAGCGGCAGTGCTCCTAATGGTGTTCCAGAACGGAGTTTACCCTGACTAACAGCGTGGGATCGATGCCAAGATTCATCTGACCTGCTGATAGTTCCCCTTTAACTTTGATATGCTTAACAGCCAAACTTATGTTCTGTAATTTTAGATCTCATACCGTAAACCGATAATCTGCCCTGACAGGATCCCAAGAGTCAGAAAGATATTAATTCCCACGGATGTAAGGCCCCTTATTTTCTTTGGAGCTACTTCTCCCAGATATAAAGGTTGTACACACATTCCAACACCTAGGGAAAAACAAAAAACAAAAAAAACAGAACACATAATAAATAAAGCAATAGATACAATAAGATACAGGTGACCAGCACCAATCCTGGAACAGTCCGAGTTCACAAAAAATGCGGTATGTCAGTATAATTGATCAATGTCAGCAGTGCTTGAAGTGGAGACAAAGGTCCAACAATAGGCAGCAAAAATGTATAATCTGCACTCACCAGACTCGTAGATCAAGCGGTTTATTTCAATGAAACATAGCAGGAAGGGGGATTTAACAGGTATGCTCTTTCCTGGAACAGGCTGTTTTGGGCTAACACCCTTCCTCCAACCTGGCTGGAAGAAGGGGCCTCAGCCCAAAACAGCCTGTTCCAGGAATCAGCGTACCTGTTGAATCCCCCTCCCTGCTATATGTTATTGAAATAAACTGCTTGACCCATGAGTCTGGCAGGCGCCATTGATACATCTTTGCTGCCTATTATAATAAATATATTATACACATGCATTACTCACAAAAAGTTAAGGATATTTGGCTTGCAGGTGGAATATTACATCATGAAAGTAGAAGCATGCAGTGGCGATTTCCCCATTTTAAACTATTTATTGAAACAAAAGCCAATAAGAAGGAACGTCAGTGTCTCAATAACTTGGCATGCGCCCTTGAGCATCAATTAAAGCTTGACAATCATGTCTCATGCTGTTCACAAGTCATTTTTAAGGACCACCCTCGGGTCATTCAGGTTTTCCCCTTATGTGGCCATATAACATTGATTGAAACATAAAAAAAAAATAAAAAAATTTAAGAATATATTTTTTTAAGTCCCTCCCCCTCCCTAATCAGAAAAAAGATTCCTTAAAGGATGCAGTAGAAATTTCAGTGGCAGGCATACGGTTAAGATTTGGCTGCTATTTGCATGATTAATACAGTGAACACATCACAGTCTATTATCATTTCAGGACCCCCCCCCCCCCCCGATTCATTAGTAAATACATTTGCATTTTTATCCTTAAAAAAAAAAAAACATTCTCTTTTACGTCGTGAATTAATAATGACAGGAAGGTTACACTGCTCTTTTTTGATATGCCATATATTTTATATTCCACTTCTCCTTTGTTCTTATCCATTCTAACATTGTTTATTCTTTTTGAAGTTTTTCACAAACGTGAATGCAAGTTTTCATGGAAGCAATGTTGGCCTGATTTCCAGGAAATACAAGGGAGGCACAGATACATAAGGAACACATCATTTCATTACAGGAGCAGCTGATTAATTTTTTATAGTACTCATAACCACCATAGGTATTTTCTCTAATCATTTATCCAGACCTAAAATGAGTATGATACTTTTAGCTCATTTTACTGACTTTTAAATGCCGCTATTGTGGCACTGAAGGGGTTAGTGGCGGGCTGTCACACAATCACAGCGGCCTTGCTGATAGCAGCCAGCCCTAAAGTGAGCTCAGCTTCTGAGGTCACTTCATAGCACTGCCGGACTCACTGGCATACCAGTACGTCATGGGTCCTTAAGGGGCTAAAACGTGCCTGGTTCCTTGGTTAAAGCAAAAAAAAAAAAGTGATGTTTGCAGAACTGTGTCATACTGGCGTGGCCTAGAGTGTTTGTGCCCCACGTCTGTGATGCCTCTCCTTCCTCCCCACCTTCCTCATCATTAGGGACACCCCCAGGCAGGATTCTTTTTCATCACCTGTCTAAACAGTGCACACGTGCCATAGAGACACAAGTGCACTGTTTAGACCAGCAATGAATATAAATCCTGCCTGGGGGTGTTCCTAATGACGTGGGACACAGACACTCTATGCCACACCAGTATGACACAGTAATGCAAGTTTAAAAGATAATTTTTTACTCTAACCAAGGCACCAGGCACATTTTAAAAGACTCAACCAGTAAGGATTTACTCTTATCCAACAGATGGTACTAGCGGTTTGGTAGAGTGGGTTGGGGGATACAGAGTCTCATGTATTACGGCTCTATACAACCACATAGTTGAACCACCATAGTCTGCTAAGAGAACCGAATATACCGAGAACTGTGGTGTGTGTGCTCAACCGATCACCTGTTGAGTTGTTCCAGGTGACGCCACTTCTATAGTGGTTGGTCGGTGGAATATAGCTCAGCCGGATGGTAGGTTGTTGTGACGCCAGTGCTGACTCAGCACACAGGTATGGAGGCAAACCTGCTTTACCCTTTCCCCAATGGTCGGTAACCTGACGCATTGTGATGGGTCCCTTGGGGTGGTCCGGAGTGGAGTTATGACCCACCTGGACTGTTGGTACCACCACCCACAGAAAGGGGAGATGACCCCTTTACCCAAGGACGATGTAGTTGCTGTGTAGGTGCTATAGCAATAACCACTGTGTCCTGGTAGAATAAATAAACTTGTTCTTTTACTGATGAATACGTTGGCATACAAGTAGACAGTACTTAAGACTTGACTAGATCTGAACAGAGAACTGTAGAGGCAGTGAACATAGTGTAGCAGTGCTGACTTGGTTGCGTGCTGAGAAGAATAGAGTGAGTTGAGAGCAGTGGAGGAGAGTAGGTGGTGAAAGTTCAGAGTAGTGGAGAGGAGTTTGTCTTGAGAGTCCCAACCCAATTTAGTACTGTGCTCTGCCTGTACTTTAGAAGAAGGATACTGGAGAATACTTAAAATAAGAAGAATACTTATGCCCGTTTTTCGACCTTTGTCATTGTAACCACCTGTTGCCCTACAGTGTCAGGTGACCCGTCCTCCTAGGGTGACAAGCCCCAGTCTTAGCTACCCTAGTTGAGAGAAGTGTCCGAGGGTTTCCCGGTGTTACCTGCGTTGCGAGATAGAGCAAAGCAGCCAAGAGTCTACGTACTCTATCTGGATCAGTGGGTTAGGGTGATCCCGGACTCCTCTCTGTTGGTGTTTAGCACTGCATTAGAGGTAGAAGTGTTGCTTTAAGGAAAAGAGTCTGTGTCTTCCATACGTCTGTCTACTACAACACTCCAGACTAGACTGGACTGGGTAGGGGACCTGGCAGAGCCAGTGCCCAGCTGGGCTACAGCAGGGACCGTCTTGTCTTGCGTCCTCTCTCTACAGTAACTTGGATAAGACTGACTAAGTGTGGGTCTACACTTCCTTTCTCTATGTGACAACTTCCTACATGGTGTATGTAACAACTAGAGATGAGCGAACCTGGAGCATGCTCGAGTCGATCCAAACCCGAACTTTCGGGATTTGATTAGCGGTGGCTGCTAAACTTGGATAAAGCCCTAAGGCTATGTGGAAAACATGGATATAGTCATTGGCTGTATCCATGTTTTCCAGACAACCTTACAGCTTTATCCAAGTTCAGCAGCCCCCACTAATCAAATACTGAACGTTCGGGTTCGGATCGACTTGAACCCGAACCCGGTTCGCTCATCTCAAGTAACAACCTTTGTGAGTGGTGGAGATGAGAGTGCAAAGAGAAAAGAAGGATAGAGATAGGTGGAAGAGAAGAGCAGTTCTCAATTGGTGGTTCAGATCCTGAGCAAAACTTATACATGACTTCATTACCACTTTACTTTGAGTTAAAGAGTCACTGTCGTTTTTTTTGCAGAAATCAATAGTCCAGGCGATTTTAAGAAACTTTGTAATTGGGTTTATTAGGCAAATATGCGATTACCTGCATTCAAAAAGACTTTTCCCAGGTCCCCCCCCCCTCCTCTTTTCCATTCACTGCAAAATATCAGGAAATTGTGACTTGTTGCATCAGACACAACCCTGTCTGTTCTATAGAGTGGGGGGGGGGGGAAGGACATGAGTCGGAAGCAGAGAGCAGAGAAAAAAGGATTACAGACACGGAGCTGGGTGAAAGCTGTATTCAGAGGTCAGAGTGGTCAGTGCTGACTGTCAGAGGAGATAGCCGGGTGATGTAGCTGTAAATTAACTCTTTGTTGTCCTGTTTTGGTGCTTCATCTCCCTCCACCCCTCCCCTCTCCATACACAATGATGAAGACAGGGGGAGAGCTTCAAACTGCTTTTTCATGATAAAATTACATGATAAACCCAATTACAAAGTTTCTTAAAATCGCCTGTACTTATTATCTGGGGAAAAAAAATAAACAACAGTGACACTTTAAAGGCTTTTGGGAGGGGTGGCTAGACTAGTAACACCCGTGGTGGGACACCACAGAACATACAGCAGTAGCTCTTGAAATTCATATGACTCCAACAGCAGACAGTGTAATGTTCCATCACATTCTATAGTATACCAGTATTCTCCCCTTTAAGAATTACACAGGGTGGCATCACACACAACATTTGTGTCATGTTTAACTGTGTTCTCCTAGCTGGCAGATGCTGTTTTAACCCCTTAAAGTCTAGGACAATTTTCAATTTTGGGTTTTCGTTTTTTTCCTCCTCACCTACCATAACCCTCATTTTTCCATCTTCCGTAAAATACAGCAAAACTGAAAAAACTTGTGTGGTTAAATTTGTGCAAAAAAAAAAAAAAAAAAAGTGGCACGGGTGTGTTCATTTTCATGGTGTTCATGGGACATGCCCTATTTATATAGTTTATTAAATATAAAAAAAAAATTATTGTGACATTTGGACATTCACCATGTGGTTTCATTAACATTACATGTTACTAGTTTGGACCTTAGTGATGTGGTATATGGTACAGGCTTCAGGCTGCCATTACAGTGGATCTGACCTCTCTCACATGGAGCCAATGTGAACCTCTATACCTCCAACAACGTACAGGAAAACTGTTTAAATGCTGCCATCAGCAATGACGGTCATTATAGAAAAAACTGTTATATAATGTGAACAGCCACTTTAAATTCTAGTTTGGAGAAGTTCAGTGTAATGGCATTAACTTGTTACACGCAGTCAAAAAGGCGCTCCGACTGAAAGAAGAAGTAATTACATTTTAATTTCCTCCAGATCGAAATGTCTAAGCAAATCCTCGGTTTCCCGACTCCTGGGACACAGCAGCAATTACTGGAGCGGTTTTTGTAAAGACTGAAAGCTTTGGAGAAAGCCTAATTCTCTCAGGTGACAGGCTTGATGAACCGACTATATATTATCGGTAAATAAAGAACACCGGACTGTGAGGAGGAGAAAGCTTAAAGTGAATGTAGCAATTTCTTTTACACTACCTGGTCTGCGCCGGCACGGAGATTCCAGTGGCGCGGTCCATTTTTTTTTTTTTAATGTCACCCGATTCCCGCAATCGGCACTATTTTCTTCATGTGCCAAGGCCTCCTCTATATGGGGGAGGTAGGTCCAGCGCCCCCAGTGTAACAATATCCTATCTGCTCAATGATGCAGCCAGGCTTGAATCTAATGGAGGCGCGTCACCGAGGGGAGGGGGTATGATTACACTGGGGGCGTTGGGCCTGCCTCCAGGGCATAGAGCGAGCCAAAGAGCACATGAAGAAAACTGCGCAGATCATGGGAACCAGGCAGTGGTTTGAAAAATGGACCAGGGCACTGGGAAAATAATAAATAGCCCATGCTTACCTGCCCGTGCTCCTGCTAGAGTCTCTGGTTCTCTGCTCACTGACAGCCCACTCAGCCAATCAGTTAGCAGTCCTGCCAAAGCCAGTGATTGGCTGAGCAGGCCGTCAGTGAACAGGGAGCCGGAGACTCAAGCAGGACCGCCGGCAGGTAAGCATGGGCTGGTTATTATTTTTACTGGTCCGGCAGCTAATTAGTTAAATATGGCTGTTACTACACACAATGAAAATCCTCTGCAATACTGGGTACCATTATAGTCTATGGCCCTGCATTCTCACAGAGTATTTCACTATGAAACTCTCAGCAGTATAGTCACTATAGATCTCACATCTACTAGTGTGGGATATTACAAACCACTGACATTTGTTTTCTGTCTTTTACATTTACAGGGGGAGATTTATCAAACATGGTGTAAAGTGAAGCTCAGTTGCCCCTAGCAACCAATCAGATTCCACCATTCATTCCTCACAGACTCTTAGGAAAATAAAAATTGGAATCTGATTGGTTGCTAGGGGCAACTGAGCCAGTTTCACTTTACACCATGTTTGATAAATCTCCCCCTGTGACAGTGTTGACCTTCACTAGCCGTGCATGTTTATAGGTATCTATATCTTACCTGCATTGATTCCTATTAAGAATCTCCCGACTATCAGGAGCTCAAATAATCCAGCCGGTTTTGCAATTCCTAAGAAAAGAGCAGCGAGAATGGCTACAACATTATTCACCAGTAGAGCTTGTTTCCTGCAATACAGATAGGCAGAGAGTTTAGTATGTGCAGAAAATAAAACTATTTGCTTCAAGTAAAGGCACTATTCCACGCAACCATTATGGGCCGTATTCGGACGATAATCGTCCCGTGAAAGAGAAGGCGACGATCAGCCGATATGGTTCATGTCGGCTGATCGTTGCATCGTTTGTTTTTTAGACATTTGAAAAACAAAGGACCAGGATAGCAGCAATCTGCTGCCGTCGCTCCGAGGAATAGGAGCAGCATCAGCAGTCCGCCACTTTCCTCTATGGGCTGCCTGGATGATCTAGCGATCACCCGGAAAGCTCCCTGCAGCCCCTCCTGCACTCACCCACTCACTGCTGCCACGTGGAATAGCGGCGGCAAACAAGTGCTGATAGCTCCTCACTGTTGACCCGTGGAATTGGGCAAGACTTGTAAGTCATTTTCCTCATTGTATTGAGTGCTCCTAGTCGGTTACAGTATCTGTCCCAATAGCCAGTAGTCGCACTACACCGCAGCTCTATGCTGCTAACTGCTCATTGATCCCCATTAGTCATTCTGTCTACATCCCGGCTGACTCGCTCAGGGAAACATTCTTTACTTTTATAGTATCTATAGGACATTTGCCGATCACAGGGTCTAGCCGCCTATATTTTCTCTTTGTATATAAGAACAAAAAGCTATTCACAGAGGGGGACATTTATGAAGACTGGTATACGAGTACATACGGCTTTGTTGTGTAGGCCATAACATCTCGCTATTGTTTTTGGAATGTACAGTATTACATTTTGTTCAGATTGGGTCATGAGGGCGACCAGTCAGGCTGGCACTTCAGGCTATAACACGGACACAGAAGTGCATCTATATTACACTCATGTGAAACCGGCTGACTGTACATTGTGGAAGAGAAGACTACATGTGAGCAGCAGCTGACTGCCGGCCAAGGTAAATGCTAGTGGAAGTGAGAGAAGTACTGAGGCATTGAGTGTTTTTTTATTTTGAATTAGTCTAGCATAAGTATAGAGGCACCAATGTCACCAATATGGAGACGCAGTGGCAGTCGCTACTATTGGCAAAAAAAAACGAAGGTGCAACAGCAACCCACAGGTGCAAGGGCTTACCGTATACACTCCTTCCAGTGTACACACGATAAAAACCTGCTCTGTTGATATTAAAAAGTGAGGTTCTTAGCAAACTATTTGATCAGAGTGTACCATATCACCAATGTTAAGGTGTCCTCAGGGACATGATTTTTCTTTTTTTCAGTCACTATTATAGGGCCACTGTGACCTTATACTATTGGGATATTCAGCAGCCCGGAGTCATCAAGTACAACTTAACTTGTTAAACTTTACAAATCTTGTTAAAGCTTACATCCATGTTAGCAAGTCAGGCGACTGACATAATATATATATATATATATATATATATATATATATATATATATATATATATATACACACACACACAAAAGGTGGATAGCGCGAGTTCAGCTGCTTGATAGGTAATCTGCCAAGTTTAAACTATAACTTAGAGAGTGCAATATATGCACTAAGTGGAGTATACAGTACTGTAAAGTATAGGAGATGGTGGTGCACTGACTGCACTACTGCTGTCCTGTATATGCACTCCAGTAGTCTTTTACAGTACTGTACAGGATGGGGGATGGTGGTGCACTGACTGTACTACTACTGTACGGTATATGCACTCCAGCAATCTTATACAGTGCAGGATGGGAGATGGTGGTGCACTGACTGTACTACTACTGTACGGTATATGCACTCCTGCAATCTTATACAGTACAGGATGGGAGATGGTGGTGAAGTGACTGTACTACTACTGTACTGTATGTGCACTACTGCAGTTTGATACAGTACAGGATAGGAGATGGTGGTGCACTGACTGTACTACTACTGTACTGTATATGCACTCCAGCAATCTTATACAGTACAGGATGGGAGATGGTGGTGCCCTGACTACTACTACTGTACTGTATATGCACTCCAGCAATCTTATACAGTACAGGATGGGAGATGGTGGTGCCCTGACTACTACTACTGTACTGTATATGCACTCCAGCAATCTTATACAGTACAGGATGGGAGATGGTGGTGCGATGCCCTGGCCCCTGGGGGGCACTTCCGCAGTGCTGGTGTTATGAGCGGGCAATGACCGGGGCAGCTGCAGGGGTTATACTTGTCACGGTATAGGCCTGAGGGCAGCACAGCTGGAGGGCCGGTCTGTGGAATCTGCGGGTGATGATGGGCATGCGATTCTTCGCTGCACCTAGTCAGGGCACCAGTTAGTGGACACCAATGCCAGGGTTCAGTAACAGCGGTTTTATTATAGATGAGGTAACTAGTAGCAACAGTCTCTCCGGATGCAACCGGGTATATAGCAGGCTTTGGCAAATAAGGCAGGAGTGGTGCTGCATAGGCTGTGAGAATACGTGCCGGATGATGGGAGTAGGAGTATGAGAGAAATAGCGTTGCTGGGTGGATTAGCTTGAGAATAATACTTGCTGTGAATCCTTGCAGCGATGAGAGATTACGGAATGACACCCAGATGAGAGAGAAGAATCCGGTCACTTGAGCAGGCAGATACAGCCGAAGACTTGAATATAGCAGAGCACCTGATCCACACTTCTAGTGGTGAAGTGGGAGCTGCAGAGAAGAAGCCCAACTCCTCTGAGGCAGGAGAGGGACGACACACATCCTCCTTGCTTGTAAGCAGGGGGAAGACTCTCTTGTTAGGAGGAAGTGGGAGGTCACATGGTTGCTCCTGGCCAGAGCTAGTCGGCCATTGGAGGAACCATGGTTACAGGTCACTGGCACGGTCACGTGATCAACAGCCTTGCATACCACTGTACACTGTAATAATACACAGGAATACATGAGAATACACATGAGAATGCACATTACCAGAGAATACTAGGGGAAAACCAGCAGCAGTTGCAGTGCAAACACTTACCAGAACAGGCATTGACACAGCAATAGAAATGGCCATAATAGGAGTAGTAGTCTGCATGTTCTGGGACACTGCAGTGGTGCACTGACTGTACTACTACTGTACTGTATATACACTCCAGCAGTCTTATATAGTGCAGGATGGGAGATGGTGGTGCACTGCCTGCACTACTACTGTACTGTATATGCACTCCAGCAGTCTTATACAGTACTGTATTGTATGTGAAACCTCACCAGGGCTAAACTCACTATGTACAACCCACCATCCACCCTCACAAAAACATTCAGATACTGAGTGCTTCACGACTGGGGGCCCAAAAACTGTTTGAGAACCGAGCAAGAGTTTGAGAAACAAAGCAAAGTTTCCTTAAAAATACAATTTGAGTTCCGAGCAGTTTGAGAACTGAGGTACCACTGTATAAGAATTACAAATTGCATGCAGGGGAAAAAAAAAAAGAATAACAAGTATTTAACTAACTGATTAATATGGTTCCAATGTTCAATAGTACAAGTTCACAAATAACGGACTGGTTTAGCATGTTCAAATGGCCATCATTGCAGTAACGGCCGTTGGAAGAGGGGCCTAACTAGGATTCATGGGGCCCCATAGCAAAGGACTGTATGGGGCCGCCCCCCCTCCCCTCCCAGACACACACTCACCTGGCCTGGCGCAGTTCCCCGGCGTGCCACTCATGCACCATGGAGCTGGGAGAATAAAGGAATGCTGCGTCGGGCAAAGTAAGTATGTGTATGGGGGGGAGGTTGGGGAGCTAAGGGGTGTAGTAGTGGAGGTATAGTGGATATGGGGTGTAGTAGTGGAGGTATAGTGGATATGGGGTGTAGTAGTGGATGACTGAGGGTGACTGGGGGTAAACTGAAAGGGACTGGGGGACACTGAATGGGAATGGGGTAAAACTGAAGAGGACTGGGGTGACACTGAAGGGGAATGGGGAAAACTGAGGGGGAATGGGGTGACTGAGGGGGAATAAGGGGACTGGGGTGACACTGAGGGGGGACACTGAAGGGGAATGGGGTAAAACTGAAGGGGACTGGGGTGACTGAGGGGGAATTAGGGGACTGGGGTGACTGAGGGAGAATTAGGGGACTTGGGTGACAGAAGGGGGACACTGAAGGGGGCTGGGGGGACACTGAGGGGGACTGGGGGGAATTAGGGGAATGGGGGGACACTGAGGGGCACTGGGGTGACTGAGGGGGAATGGGGGGACACTGAGGGGGAATGGGGTGACTGAGGGGGAATTAGGGGACTGGGGTGACTGAGGGAGAATTAGGGGACTTGGGTGATAGAAGGGGGACACTGAAGGGGGCTGGGGGGAAACTGAGGGGGACTGGGGGGAATTAGGGGAATGGGGGGGACACTGAGGGGGAATTAGGGGACTGGGGGGACACTGAAGGGGACTGGGGGGACTGAGGGGGAATTAGGGGACTGGGGTGACTGAGGGTGGACACTGAGCGGGACTGGGGTGACTGAGGGGGAATGGGGGGACACTGAGGGGGACTGGGGGGAATTAGGGGACTGGGGGGGACACTGAGGGGGGACACTGAAGGGGACTGGGGTGACTGAGGGGGAATTAGGGGACTGGGGTGACTGAGGGGAAATTAGGGGACTGGGGTGACTGAGGGGGGACACTGGGGGGACTGAGGGGAGACACTGAAGGAGACTAAGGGGGAATTAGGGGACTGGGGTGACTGAGGGGGGACACTGAGGGGGACAGGGGGGACACTGAAGGGGACTGGGGTGACTGAAGGGAAATTAGGGGACTAGGGGGACTGGGGCAGCTGGGGGTGATTGGAGCAGGAGGGCACATACACCTCCTCCTCCTCTCACCTCCACACACACGTTCCCCTCCCGGCCAGACGTGGAGCTCCCCGGTCTCTGGAAGCAGCCGCAGGGACCACAGGAAAAGGTGATCGCGCCGCTGCAGGTCCTGGAGCTGTACTGCGGTACGGGGGTCTGCACTGAACCCCGTGATCCCCTGTACAGCTCCAGGACCTGCAGCGGCGCGATCACCTTTTCCTGTTGTCCCTGCGGCTGCTTCCAGAGAACGGGGAGCTCCACGTCTGGCCGGGAGGGGAGCGGGACGCCTAGTGGAAGGGGCTGGGGCAGCTCAGCGGCAGCACTGTTAAGCGGATGGAGGCCGCCGCCACCGCACCGCCCCTCTTCAGCCTGCTTACCCCTGTCCAGCGTGCATGTTCCGTGAGCCCCACACCGCCCCTCTACAGCTTGCCCGCCAGCCCGACACCGCAACACCCCTTCCCCCCCCCGCCCCTCTCTGGATTGCCCCCGCGCGTGTGGGGGGGGGGGGGGGGGGGGGGGGGGAGGCACTGTTGGATCGCGTACTCTCTCAGTCCGGGGAGCATCATTGGGTCACTTGTCTTCCCAAGGGGCCCGGGCCCCCTGCTACACCGGGCCCCATAGCGACCGCGTTCCCTGCCCCCATGGTAGCTACGCCAGTGCGACATTATTACGGTTCAAAGACAACGCTCGCCCTCTTGGGTGCGTCTTTAATTTAAAGGTCCATTGATTTTAATACAAAGGATGGTGGAAAAAAACAAAAAAACACTGTGTGTGAACAGATTTTAACAGCTACTGCACAATAACAGCCGACGTACAGCGGACGTCATTTTACACATTGTGTTGATCAATGGCCGTTGTTTCCATAGACTTAAATGTAAATAATTGAAGAATGAAAACAATGGCTGTTATTTTCAAGTCAAATGGCTGAAGTTATTTTACAACGTGTGAACATGGCCTAAAGGTGATGTGTCAAGTGAGGTGGGTGCATCATACTGTGGTCATGTGAGATGGTTATATAGGTGTATAAGTATTTCTTTGTCTGCACTTTTCCCAGACACTATGATTAATGGTAGTTAGCCAGCAGTTGGATGGAAGCTTTTACAATCATTTACCAATATTGGTTAAACTTTAATTGAAGACACCGAGCTGCTGGATAGTCAGTGTTTCTATAAGGGTGACAGTGATCCCACCCCCAGACAAACAAACACACATTATATATCCTTTTGTTTATGGAATGATAAGCGGCCACCACATTACACATTACAAGATTAATTTTAGCATGTCAGGCAAGAACCGTCAATTTTAAAGGGGTTTACCCCTCAAACATAACTTTTCGTATGTAGCTGCCCATGGTGAGACTAAAAATGTATTCCATACTTGTTATCTATTCGGTCCCCTTCACCCAGTTCTGAGCTGATGATTTCTGCTGAAGACACAAAAATCTGTGAGGGCTTTTCTCTCTGTCTCCCTGTCCTTCTCTCTTGCCTTCTAAGACGGCTGATATCAACGAATGTTTCTGCAACTTTGTAGCTCATTTGTAATGCTTAGAGGGTTAATCTGAAGTTGCAAATAGGGACTGATTTACAATTCTGTAATGCTGGAAGGATAAATCACAGTGAGCTAATCATCAAACTGACCTCAGATTAACCCTCCTAGCATTACAAAGAAGCTACAAAGTTGCAGATACAGCCTGCCAGGGACTTGCTGACATCAGCCGTCTCAGAAGGGAGGGGGGCGGGGGCGTAGGCGATGGAGTGAACACATAGTTTCAGAAAGCAGCTGTTATGTGTAAGCAGTTCACTCCACGACCCACCCCCTTTCTGAGACAGCTAATGACAACAAGTTCCTGGCAGGCTGTATCTGCAACTTTGCAATGCTGGGAATGTTAATATGAGGTCAAGTTGGTGATTAACTCACTGTGATTAATCCTCCCAGCATTACAGAGTTGCTACAAAGTTGCAGATAGGGACTTGTTTACATTAGCCGTCTTGGAAGGGGGGGGGGGGAGACAAAGAGAAAAGCTCACATAGATAGATAAAGATTGAATAGATAAAAACAAGCATGGAATGAGCAGAATTCCCCATTTAATGTGGTGTGTGTGGGGGGGACTTTGGGTCCCTATGATTGGCCAAGTCCTGCTGCGACCTCTATAGATATGTCACTATCCCAACCTGTCCATGCATAGATGCTTTCATGCTGGCATTAGTCATGAGCTGTTTAGTTGCTTGACTGTGACTGTCATTGTAGCTTTTGTTATGGGGGACTGTGGTATTCTCCATTACAGTAGCATCTGAAAATGTTACAGAGTGTGCCATACCTGCATTAAACTACTATAGGTCTCTGTTGTGTATGCAAAATTGGTATGTCTGCTCACCTGCCAAGTTTTACTGCAGCATGTCCACCAATAATTGTACCAAGGAGTCCACCGATTGTGAAGACTGAAGCAATTACTGACCAGATGAGGGTTATCAGATCTTCATCTAATGGGTAGTGGTAGCGGGCGTACCAGGTTTCATTAATGAACTTTTGTACATGCTGCAAGGGAGTAAATAAGTTAAAATGTAAGTTAATTAGGTATTGAACACAGCTCTTCCTTGGTTACAAGAAGTCGACTAGAGGGGATGGGTGCCAGTCTCGAAAACCACACTTGATTTGATACTTTGCTGCATAAAAGATTGGTCTGGGGCTAGGAGAAGATATATGTAAATGGATAAGTAACTGGTTGAGTGATAGAAAACAGAAGGTGGTCATTGATGGCACATACTCAGATTGGGTTTTAGTTACTAGTGGGGTACCGCATTGTCGGGCCCACTTCTTTTTATTAATAACCTTGTAGAGGGGCTACAGAGTAGAATCTCCATTTTTGCAGATGATACTAAACTGGGTAAAGTATTCAGCACATAGGAGGATAATATCATATTACAGAGGGATTTGGAGAAGCTGGAGGCTTGGGCAGAGAAATGGCAAATGAGGTTTAATGTGGATAAATGTAAGGTTATGCACTTGGGACATAGAAATAATAAGTACAGTTCTGTGCTAAATAATAAAACACTGGGTAAAACTGCTTCGAAAAAGGACCTGGGGGTATTGGTGGACAGTAAACTCAACTTTAGTGATCAGTGCCAGGCAGCAGCTGACAAGGCTAATAAAATAATGGGATGCATCAAAAGAGGTATAGATGCTAAAGATGAGAACATAGTTTTGCCTCTTTATAAATCACTGGTCAGACCACACATGGAATACTGTGTACAGTTTTGGGCACCGGTATATAAGGACACAGCTGAACTGGAGCGGGGGCAGAGGAGGGGAACAAATGTCATTAGGGGAATGGGGGGTTACAGTACCAGGACAGGTTATCAAGCTTGGGGCTATTTACGCTAGAAAAAAGACGTCTTAGGGACAATCTGAACACAATATACAAATACATGAATTTACTCCTAGGTCTGTAACCATGACAAGGGGGCATCCTCAACGCCTAGAGGAAAGAAGATTTTACCATCAGCAGAGATGCGGGTTCTTTACTGTAAGAGCAGTAAGACTGTGGAACTCTCTGCCACATGATGTTGTCATGGCTGATTCATTACATAAGTACAAGGGAGGCCTGGATGCTTTTCTTGAGAAATATAATATTACAAGTTGTGGACAATAGATTTCATGTGATAGGGGTTATTCAGATTGCCATTTTGGAGTCACGTAGACATTTTTCTTCTTGTGATGGGGAAATTGGCATCTGTCTTATGAGGGTTTTTGCCTTCTTCTGGATCAACAAAGTAGGGTTATAGGTTGAATTTGATGGACTCTTGTCTTTTTCCAATCTTTTTAACTATGACAACAACTAATAGCAGATGTTGTGGCGATATCCTGCAGCTATTGGACATGGTGTACTGGCTTGGTTTAGCCTGCATGCAATGATAGGGACTGGTACCTACACCCTCTCCTTCCAGAAACGTGCAGAGGGCAGAAGTGTGGGCCAGGGAGCAGAACAGGTAGGACCAAATATTTCCAAAGACCCAACAAAGCTTAAAGTTGTACTTACTGTGGTAGGTGCATTAATAATTGATAGATTATATCCATATTGGAATGCCCCTCCAATCCCTACAGCACAAACGGCCAAAAATAATTTCTTTGTCGGAGTCTATGGAAAAAAAGAGAAGGATTATATTTCTAGTGGCTAACAACATGACGGAAACCACGTTCACACAGGGTATTTTTCCAATTAACAAAGGCAGGTGTTTCAGGTTGCAACACCGGCCGCTGTTTATTGACGCTGAGGCTTTGCACAGTGGCATAGCTACCATAGAGGCAGGGTAGGCAGTTGCTCTGGGGCCCATGCAGGAGGGAGGCCCGGGGGAGAAGGTTAGAGCATGTGTCCTTCTGCTTAAACCCTTATGTACTGCAGTGTGTAAGTGACCCAATGTTTACTTACATGCTGCAACACAAAAAAGGGTTAACAAGCAAAAGACAAAGAGATCTTGCTTCACTGCACTGATAACCTCTGACCTCTGGGGCCCTGTGAATCCTAGCTATGCCCCTGGCTTTGCATTACATCCTATAGAACAACAGTGTACTATGCCAATGTACTATGCAGCCGCACAGAAAACTATCATTTTCAATGAACAGCGGCCGCACAAAATACACTGTGAACACAATGTAAAGTATGGCACCCGGCCGTACTTTACATTGTGTGCTATGGCTAATTGGAGTGCAGGCACACCTGAATGTACCCGCATTGCGTGATGTTCACCCGGCCAATCGGCAGCGGCTGTTCAGTGACATGGCCGTGGCACAGGATGGACGCTGTTTTGCTTATAACAGGATTCAGTAACTGGAAACAATGAAATAGTACTCCACTTTTAACTGCAAGAACAGCACAGCATGCAGCACTATTCCTCCTGTTAAAACCACAAGCAAACTACAACTGTAACTCCATTATAGTTCTACATTAGAAAGTAGAAGTCATGACAGGTCAGAAATATGGTACATTTTATTGCTCTATGATTTGTTCCACTGTGTGAAAGCAGCAGAATTATACATGATCACTGCTGCACAGGATACCCCAGGAAGCACTACATGGAAATGCACAGATGTTAAAAAACTAAGGGCCCCATTACACAGGATGATTATGGTGCAAAAAATGTTATATCGTTTAAATTTAAACTTATAATCATTTCATGTGAATGCAACCCCAATAGCCGTCGAGCTTTTGGCTGGGGTCAGTCAGTCCTCCCTCTACCTTCAAGAGGGAAGGGTGTTGCCTCGCTGCTCCTCAGGGAGAAGGCCGCTGCTCAGTATTCTTCAGTCTGTTATCTCCAAAATGTATTCCGGTCCAGTCCTGACCTGGTTTATTCTCAAGATTCTCGCTTATCTTCAAGATCTGGGTACATCTTTTCAGTCTCCATACTTGTCCCATCTCTAACAGCAAGTATCTCCCTCATTATCACTATACCCAGCATCATTCTCAAGTGAACTACTACTCCTATCCTCCGTAAAGATTCTCCTAACTGCAGTGTCACTACTATATTACGGCCTATTGCAACACCACCCATCTGCTCAGTTGTATTTGACTCTGCCTATTCCTGGTTGCATCCAGAGACTAGCGTTACTAGCGTTTGCGGTTACAATAGACGCACAACTCCCGTTGTTTCTGAACCCTGGCATTGGTCTAGTTATTGGTGCCTTGACTAAGGGCAACGAAGAATCGCCGGGGTCCCGCATGGTCAGGCTCCCGTGGGTTAGTCACCTCCCCTCGTGCCATAACCGTGACCACAACATCTGGCAAGTGGCAACCCAGGTCCTACCTACTGCTACTACCAACTAGCATTCCCCAGCGGGTCACCCCATGGCGTTAGGGTTAGAGTTGGGGGTTGGATTAGGGTTACTACAAACATTTAACTATCCCCTTACTACAAAACAACCCTAACCCTAACCCTCGGGGTTGGTGCTAATCAGGAGGGTTAAGGTTGGGGCTGTGGGGACGGTTAGACATGAGAAATCCGTGGGACGTAACCCTAAGCCGACCCCTAACCCTAATACTGAACGTTCGGATTAGGGTCGGGGGGTCCGTCAGGGTCTGATTTTGATTGCTAGGAAGACTGGAGTGGAGCAGCCAATGAAATCCTGCCGGGGCAGGGCCCTTTGCCGTATGGGATTCAGTCACTACCGTGCTAAATCCCCATAGAAACCCTTTCCTGCTTCGGACAGTTCCTGTCTCGGCCAAAGATGTCAGCAGAGAGCACTGCGTCAGACTGAAAAGAAAACAATATCTGCAGGACATACAGCAGCTAATAAGTATGGGAAGACTTGATATTTTTTAATAGAAGTAAATTACAAATCTAAATAACTTTCTTACACCAGTTAATTTGAAAGAAAAAGATTTTTTTGGTATTTTATGAAATGCCATGCATACATTTTTTTTGTTATTCTATGCTTATGCTATGTCCACCTAGATGTTATGTGGAGCCCTAATCTTTACGTTAGGATCAGATATTATGAAAGCAAAAACTGTCCGCCTTTTTTTCTTTTCTTTCAAATTAACTGGTGTCAGATAGTTATTAAATTTGTAATGTACTTATATTTAAAAAAAATCTAAAGTCTTCCAGTACTCATCAGCTGCTGTATGTCCTGTAGGAAATGATGTGCATTCCTTTCAGTCTGACACAGTGCTCTCTGCTACCACCTCTGTCCATGACAGGAACTGTCCAGAGCAGGAGAGGTTTTCTATGGGGATTTGCTCCTGCTCTGGACAGTTCCTGACATGGACAGAGGTGGCAGCAGAGAGCACTGTGTCAGGCTGGAAAAAAATACACCACTTCCTGCAGGACATACAGTAGCTGATAACCATAGCTCCCAACTATCCCGGATTCCGCGGGAGAGTCCCGTTTTAGGGGTGCTGTCCTGCGGTCCCGGCACGGCACCAAGTGTCCCGCATTATGTGTGGCCCGACCAAAAAAAACAATAAAGCAGTAACTCACCTGTCCGCCGGTCCCAGCAGCTCCTCTCCCGGCAGAGCGCGCACTCCCGTCATCCTCCGGGGCGGGCAGCGGAGTATACAGACACTGACTCTGCCGGAAGTAATTCATGATAGAGGCTGCAGGTCACTTCCGGCACAGTCAGTGTCTCTGTACCCCGCTGCCCGCCCTGGAGGATGACGGGAGTTCGTGCTCTGTCGGGCCACACAAATAGGGGGATTGGCTACTATGTGGGGCGCTATATGGGGGATTGGATACTATGTGGGGCATATATGGGGGGATTGGCAACTATGTGGGCATATATGGGGGATTGGCTACTATGTGGGGCACTATATGGGGGGATTGGCTACTATGTGGGGCTCTATATGGGGGCATTGGCTACTATGTGGGGCACTATATGGGGGGATTGGATACTATGTGGCGCACTATATGGGGATTGGCTACTATGTGGGGCACTATATGGGGGGATTGGATACTATGTGGGGCATATATGGGGGCATTGGCTACTATGTGGGGCACTATATGGGGATTGGCTACTATGTGGGGCACTATATGGGGGGATTGGATACTATGTGGGGCATATATGGGGGCATTGGCTACTATGTGGGCACTATATGGGGCATTGGCTACTATGTGGGGCATATATGGGGGCATTGGCTACTATGTGGGCACTATATGGGCATTGGCTACTATGTGGGGCGCTATATAGGGGATTGGCTACTATGTGGGGCATATATGGGGGATTGGCTACTATGTGGGGCATATATGGGGGATTGGCTACTATGTGGGGCATATATGGGGGCATTGGCTACTATGTGGGCACTATATGGGGCATTGGATACTATGTGGGGCACTATATGGGGGATTGGCCACTATGTGGGGCATATATGGGGGATTGGCTACTATGTGGGGCACTATATGGGGTCATTGGCTACTATGTGGGCACTCTATGGCGCATTGGCTAATATGTGGGGCACTCTATGGGGCATTGGCTACTATGTGGGGCACTATATGGGGATTGGCTACTATGTGGGGCACTATATGGGGATTGGCTACTATGTGGGGCACTATATGGGGGGATTGGCTACTATGTGGAGCACTATATGGGGATAGGCTACTATGTGGGGCACTATATGGGGGCATTGGCTACTATGTGGAGCACTATATGGGGATAGGCTACTATGTGGGGCACTATATGGGGGCATTGGCTACTATGTGGGGCACTATATAGGGGCATTGGCTACTATGTGGGGCACTATATGGGGGCATTGGCTACTATGTGGGGCACTATATGGGGATTGGCTATTATGTTGGGCACTATATGGGGGCATTGGTTACTATGTGGGGCACTATATGAGGCATTGGATACTATCTGGGGCACTATATGGGGGCATTGGATACTATGTGGGGCGCTATATGGGGGATTGGATACTATGTGGGGCACTATATGGGGGATTGGATACTATGTGGGGTACTATATAGGGGGATTGGATACTATGTGTGGCACTATATAGGGGGATTGGATAATATGTGTGGCACTATATAGGGGGATTGGATAATATGTGGGCACTATTGGGGGGATTGGATACTATGTGGGCACTATATAGGGGGATTGGATAATATGTGGGCACTATTGGGGGGATTGGATACTATGTGGGGTACTATATAGGGGGATTGGATAATATGTGGGCACTATTGGGGGGATTGGATACTATATAGGGCATTTTTAGGGGGAAAGGATACTATATCGGGCATTATTCAGTCAGCAGCATGTGGTGACTGTAGGGAAGTTGCTATGCGAGCGTGGCTATGGAGGGTCGCTATGGGGGCGTGGCTATGGGGACCGCGACGCACATGTCCCTCTTTGCAAAAGTTGAGAGGTATGGATTAGTACTGGAAGACTGGAAATTTTTGAATAGAAGCAAATTACAAATCTATATAACTTAGACACCAGTTGTACCCCTTTAACAACAGAAGAAACGCAAAAATTTAAAGTAAAATAGGCAGAAAATGCAGCTGTATTTTGAAGCGAATAATGTGCTACATGAGAGTCTATGGAACAATGTCAGTCTGTGCACATACTGTAAAACACATTACACTGTGTATAGAGAGGTTTCCCTGCATCACTGCTGTAGCTCTAGCAAACAATAACAACGTTTTCCAATTTAGTGTCCGTTATTAGATTGCTTCTTCTTCATATCTTGTGATCACATGTGTGGGAGAAATCACATGCCTCACAGATATGTAACACTATATAGTCACAAATACTAGAAGGAGAATCCGCTATGATAAAATGACTATTTGATATTTCATCCCAAAGGCTTAAATTGCTCTACAACGTAATAAAAGGGCGACATAATACAGCAGCGAGATAAAGGTATGAGCCATCTAATGTGCATATACAGCAGCTGGGAGATGGTGACCGGTATAGCATGGACTGTGCAATATGATGATAAACAGCTGTATTGTATATATAGTTTAGGTATTCTAGCCCTTTTGATACTATATTATATGTACATTTAACCCCTTAATGACCTGGCCACGTTTAATTTTTGCGTTTTCGTTTTCTCCTCCCTCCCGCCTTCTAAGAGTCATAGCAATTTTTATTTGTTAACCTATAGGACTTTTTAGGGTCTTATTTTCTGCACCATGATCTCTAGTTTTCATTGATACTATGGGGGAAATTTATCAAACATGGTGTAAAGTGAAACTGGCTCAGTTGCCCCTAGCAACCAATCAGATTCCACCTTTCATTCCTCAGAGTCTTTGGAAAATGAAAGGTGGAATCTGATTGGTTGCTAGGGGCAACTGAGACAGTCTCACTTTACACCATGTTTGATAAATCTCCCCCTATATTTGTGTAGAAGGGAGGTCTTGATTGTTCCTTATTGTTGCTTTTCTGATATAGGCTATGTTCACACATAGCAACAGACGCTGTTAAACTGCCAGCCGCCAGGCTGCATTTAGGACGTTCCTGCAGCCAATATCTCTGTATCGGCTGCAGGAACGTTTTTTTTTGTTTTTTTACAATTGAATTGCGGGCACCATGTGTGCCTGCAAATCAATTAACCATTCACTTCAATGTAATGTGCGGCCGGACAGACGTCATTGTTTGTCCTGGGAGGGCTTCGGGTTGAAAAACATGTTCTTCCCCTCCCCCCCCCCCCCCTTTACCATAACTCCAGCAGACATCTTTTCCTTATTCCCTATAATTTTAATGAAATCTGGGACGCCGGTAATCTCTCTTCTTTACCAACTTCCATTCTGGTAGGGCTTAGAAGGGAATGAAACTAACTTTAGTTTTTGAGACTATAGGGGAGATTTATCAAACATGGTGTAAAGTGAAACTGGCTCAGTTGCCCCTAGCAACCAATCAGATTCCACCTTTCATTTTCCAAACAGTCTGTAAGGAATAAAAGGTGGAATCTGATTGGTTGCTAGGGGCAACTGAGATAGTTTCACTTTACACCATGTTTGATAAATCTCCCCCATTGTCCCCAGACCAATTTTTCAACCAAAGCGCTCGACCCGCTGCATTAGTCAGAGCCCCGTCCTTTTACAGGAATTCTTACTGACTCGGCAGAAGCATCTTCCAAAAGTGCAATAGTGTCTTATAGGAGTGGAGGCAGGTCAATGATTTGTTCTCTGGGACATTTCCTTTTTAAATGTTCTTCCAGTTGGTTAATCCAGACGTGCATTGCCCTAGCCACATGTATCGACAATGTTGTTTTTTAAGGAATAAGTTACTATTTGCCCAGGACCTTCTATTAGAGCTTTACAGGCCATTGGTTCTTTTAACTGCAAGGAATCTTTAAAGAATAAGCTATTTTTTTTGTGACCTTTGCTACCTGTGCATTTATTGTTGGAATTTCACCCCATTTCTCAATACCCTCACCCTTGGGAAGATGTTTTTTTCATATCACCTTCTACCTGTAATCTTTTTTTCCTCCCATTGAGGGGATCCTGAAACCGTCCTGCCTCATAAAACAGCATTAGGCTATGTTCCCACACAGTATTTTTGCTCAGTATTTTGCAACCAAAACCAGGAGTGGATTGAAAACACAGAAAGGCTATGTTCTCACACTGTCGAAATTGAGTGGATGGCCGCCATTTTATGAAACATAACTGCTGTTTTTTTCAAAACAACAGCCATTTGTTTTAAAACAACGACCATTATTTGCTGTTAAATGGTGGCCATCCCAAGTACCGGAAGACTTGAGATTTTATATTTGAAGTAAATTATAAATTTCTGGCACCAGTTGATTTGGAAAAAAAAAAAGCGAACAAACCCTTCAAGTCTGTATCCTTTTTTTCTTTCTGGATTTATTATCACAGCATACTGTTTTTCTGTCTTTCGTGAAAAATTGCTACCTAATATACTTTTTTTTTTTTAACATTAGATTTAATGGATAACACATGGAAACATGAGACCTTACATTTCCATGTTTATTGAATCAAGGAACGGACTTTACTATGTAAAACAATGTATAAAAACACAATAATATGTTTAATATATGCATGTATGTATGTATATGTTTTTAAGTATACATTTTGCATTTGTGTAAAACATAATATGCATATAGCCCAAATTAAAAACAAACAAAACAAACTACCATTTTTGTCCTCAGCTATTACCCAGGTCTATGGGGGAGATTTATCAAACTGGTGTAAAGTGAAACTGGCTCAGTTGCCCCTAGCAACCAATCAGATTCCACCTTTCATTCCTCACAGACTCTTTGGAAACTGAAAGGTAGAATCTGATTGGTTGCTAGGGGCAACTGAGCCAGTTTTACTTTACACCATGTTTGATAAATCTTCTCCTATATGTGTCTTCATTTATAGAAAAGAAAAAAAAAAACACAAAATAAAAGCAACAGTCTCACTAACAGAAGAAAAAGAAACCTAAACTACTGCAGGAAGCCCTTAAAACCTTGTATCTTTATTGAATAAAAGATAGATCCAAACATAGCAAACCTAGTGCAGCAGCCACTGCCACATCCTGGATGATGATACTCCTTGGTCATGGCCTATATAGCTGGGACTAAATCTCACTTTTTAAACCACTTGTATGCAGTCACATGACCTCACTAAACATACAGCATGTAATATATGGTACATGGATTAAACATAGTTGGTTCAGGTTGTATTACTACCAGGGGCGGATTAACTTTACCATAGGCCCCGGGCTGTTCACCAAGCCTGGGCCCCCCACCTCACTGTAACTATGGCAGCACTAGCCTGGCGTTCATAGTACAGGACAGATAATGTCATGATGTCCTGATTTGTGCAAAACTGCCATAAAAAAACTGTTATTTTTTGCAAATCATGGCGGAAGTGTAGCCAGGTGGTCATGGGCCCCCCAGGAGCTCAGGGCCCGGGCTGCCGCCCGAAACGCCACTATTATAATCCACTACTGATTACTACGCTGAAAACAACGGCTGCCTGCTTGATCCATTACCTTAAGGGTGCCTTCACACGTACAGGATCTGCAGCAGATTTGATGCTTTCAGTTATTTAGATCAAATCCGCTGCGATACGGTGTGTTTGAAGCTACCCTTAGGATGCATTCACACGTACAGGATCTGCAGCAGATTTTATGGCGCAGATTTGAATCTGCAGCATATCCGATGGCCCAGAGTCACTTTGCATTGAATCTGCAACTTCAAATCTGAGCCATCAAATCTGCTGCAGATCCTGTACATGTGAACACACTGTAAAGGAGAAGTCCGGTGAAAATTTTTATCAAAGTATTGTTTTACCCCCCAAAAGTTATACAAATCCCCAATACACACTACCGTTCAAAAGTTTGGGGTCACATTGAAATGTCCTTATTTTTAAAGGAAAAGCACTGTACTTTTCAATGAAGATAACTTTAAACTAGTCCTAACTTTAAAGAAATACACTCTATACATTGCTAATGTGGTAAATGACTATTCTAGCTGCAAATGTCTGGTTTTTGGTGCAATATCTACATAGGTGTATAGAGGCCCATTTCCAACAACTATCACTCCAGTGTGCTAATGGTACAATGTGTTTGCTCATTGGCTCAGAAGGCTAATTGATGATTAGAAAACCCTTGTGCAATCATGTTCACACATCTGAAAACAGTCTAGCTTGTTACAGAAGCTACAAAACTGACCTTCCTTTGAGCAGATTGTGTTTCTGGAGCATCACTTTTGTGGGGTCAATTAAACGCTCAATATGGCCAGAAAAAGAGAACTTTAATCTGAAACTCGACAGTCTATTCTTGTTCTTAGAAATGAAGGCTATTCCATGCGAGAAATTGCTAAGACATTGAAGATTTCCTACAACGGTGTGTACTACTCCCTTCAGAGGACAGCACAAACAGGCTCTAACCAGAGTAGAAAAAGAAGTGGGAGGCAGCGTCGCACAACTAAGCAAGAAGATAAGCACATTAGAGTCTCTAGTTTGAGAAACAGATGCCTCACAGGTCCCCAACTGGCATCTTCATTAAATAGTACCCGCAAAACACCAGTGTCAACATTTACAGTGAAGAGGCGGTTGCGGGATTTTGGGCTTCAGGGCAGAGTGGCAAAGAAAAAGCCATATCCGAGACTGGCCAATAAAAGAAAAAGATTAAGATGGGCAAAAGAACACAGACATTGGACAGAGGAAGACTGGAAAAAAGTGTTGTGGACGGATGTATCCAAGTTTTAGGTGTTTGGATCACAAAGAAGAACGTTTGTGAGATGCAGAACAAATGAAAAGATGCTGGAAGAATGCCTGACGCCATCTGTTAGGCATGGTGGAGGTAATGTGATGGTCTGGGGTTGCTTTGGTGCTGGTAAGGTGGGAGATTTGTACAGGGTAAAAGGGATTCTGAATAAGGAAGGCTATCACTCAATTTTGCAGCGCCATGCCATACCCAGTGGCTCCAATCAAGCGCAGTGGACCCAGCGCTTGATTGGAGCCAATTTCATCCTACAACAGGACAATGACCCTTAACACACCTCCAAATTGTGCAAGAACTATTTACAGCAGAAGCAGGCAGCTGGTATTCTATCGGTAATGGAGTGGCCAGCGCAGTCACCAGATCTGAACCCCATTGAGCTGTTGTGGGAGCAGCTTGACCGTATGGTACGCCAGAAGTGCCCATCCAACCAATCCAACTTGTGGGAGCTGCTTCTAGAAGCCTGGGGTGCAATTTCTCCAGATTACCTCAACAGATTAATAGCTAGAATGCCAAAGGTGTGCAATGCTGGAATTGCTGCAAAAGGTGGATTCTTTGACGAAAGCAAAGTTTGATTTAAAAACAATGTTATTACTAATACAAATCATTATTTCTAACCTTGTCAATGTCTTGACTCTATTTTCTATTCATTTCACAACGTATGGTGGTGAATAAGTGTGACTTTTCATGGAAAACACAAAATTGTTTGGGTGACCCCAAACTTTTGAACAGTAGTGTACACTTATTACGGGAAATGCTTATGACGTGTTTTTTTCCCTGCACTTACTACTGCATCGAGGCTTCACTTCCTGGATAACACGGTGATGTCACGACTCCCAGAGCTGTGCGGGCTGTGGCTGCTGGAGAGGATGATGGTAGAGGGATGCTCAGTGTCCCTCCAGTGCCCTGTGTCCCTCAGTGTCCCCCTGCCATCATCCTCTCCAGCAACCACAGCCCGCACAGCTCTGGGAGTCGTGACATCACCATGTTATCCAGGAAGTGAAGCCTTGATGCAGTAGTAAATGCAGGGAAAAAAGTGCTTTATAAGTATTTCCTGTAATAAGTGTATATTGGTCATTTGTATAACTTTTGGGGGGCAATACAATACTTAAATAAAAATTTTCACTTGACTTCTCCTTTAACCCCTTAAGGACAGAGCCCAAAATGACCTTAAGGACCGGAGCAAATTTCAGGAATATGACCTGTGTCACTTTATCCATTAATAACTTCGGGATGCTTTTACCTATCTGGCTGATTCTGAGATTGTTTTTTTGTGACATGTTATACTTTATATTTCTGGAAAAATTGAGTCGATACTTACAGCCTATCTTTATGAAAAACCCCAAAATAACGTGAAAAATTGAGAAAAATTGCATTTTTCTAACTTTGAAATGTTGTTCTTATACAGAAAATGGTTATGCCACATAAATTATATATGAAATAGCATTAGCAATATGTCTACTTTATGTTGGCGGCATTTATTAAACTTTCGTTCAATTGTTTAAGACAATAGAAAACTTCAAAGTTTAGCAGCATTTTTTCAAATTTTCATAAGAATTTCAAAATCTGATTTTTCAAGGGACCAGTTCATGTTTGAAGTGTATTTGAGGGGGCTGTATATTATGAAGCCAAACAAAGCACCCCATTTCAGAAACTGCACCCCCCAAACTGTTCAAAATCCATTCCAGAAAGTTTTTTAACCCTTTAGGTGAGTCACAGAAATAAAAGCTAAGAGTGTGAGAAAATTGAAAATTTCAATTTTCTTTGTAGAAATTATATTGTGATCCAATATGTCTCATAATAGAAAACCTATTTCTGGAGAAATGCACCCCAATTTTTATTGCCCCGCTTCTGCAGTTTATAGAAATATACGATATGTGGCCCTAATGCGCTATTTGACGCAACCACAAGCCTCAGACATAAGGGAGTGCCTAGTGAATTTTGAAGCCTCCTTACATTTGGCCAATTTTCAAAGTACCACTTCTGGTTGGCAGAGGCTCTGGGGTGCCAAAACCTAACAAACACCCCTAAAGGGATACCATTTAGGAAACTACACCCCTTATGGGATGTAACAAGGGGTATAGTGAGCACATGGACCCCACTGGTGACAGACACAATGTGCCGTGAAATTGAAAAATTTAATTTTTTTACACTAAATCTTGGTCTAGCCTTAAATATTTCAGGTTGACAAGGGGTTAAAAGGAAAAAAAACTCATAAAACTTTTAGAGAAATTTCCCCCGTGTACAAAAATACCCCACATGGGGACACAAAGTGCAAAGCCGTCACACGGAAAGCCTCCAAAGGGAAGGAGCGCAGTTTGTATTTTGGGAGCTGGATTTGGCCAGAATGGAGGACGGAGGCCATGTCGGGTTTGCAGAGCCCTCGTGCTGCCAAAACATTGTAACCCCCCCACAAGTGACCCCATTATGGAAACTTACACCCCTCAAAGAATGTAACTAGAAGTATATTGGGCATATGGACCCCACTGGTGACAGACACAAATGTGGAACAATGTGCCGTGAAAATGAAAAATTTAATTTTTTACACTAAAACGTTGGCATAACTTTGAATTTTTCCATGTTCACAAGGGGTTAAAAGAAAAAAATAAACCACTAATAATGTAGAGCAATTTCCCCCGATTATATGAATACCCCACATGTGGACACAAAGTGCAAAGCCAGCGCTCGGAAAGCCTCCAAAGGGAAGGAGCGCAATTTGGATTTTGGAAGCTGGGATCCAGTGTCAGTGCATCCCTATGAGAATACATACATGCAGCGGGATTGACATCCCACTGCGTGTATGTAAGTTAACCCCCCGGCGGCCGGAGGATACATCACCTCCTCCCCGCTCTGGCTTGCTTCGGGGATCCCGGTGTCTGCCACTGATTGGCTGAGCCAGAAGTCCTGCCGGGGAGGAGGAAGTGATGTATGCTCCGGCCGCCGGGGGGTTAACTTACATACACGCAGCGGGATGTCAATCCCACTGCGTGTATGTATTCTCATAGGAATGCACTCCACTGCGGATCGTGTGTGTGTGTGTGTGAAGGTACCCTTAGAGGGGTGTGTAAGTGTTATGCTTTTACACGTAAAAGTGTTAGTGTGCGTGTTTTATGTACTGTTTTTACATTTTATTTGTGTGAGTTATTAACTTTTTTTTTTGTTTGGGGTACACCGAGGGAAAAAGAAAAGAAAATTTACTCTAAAAAAAAAAAAAAGAAACAGAAGAGGGCAGAGGCAGGGGACACTATTCACCACCGATCCAGGGGTGAGGGTGGCAGGAAAAAGGAAAGGGTGGCAGGAAAGGGTAAGAGGAGACGAGAGAGGGTAAGAGGAGAGGGTGGCAGGACTGAGGGGAGAGGGTAAGAGAAGAGAGGGTGGCAGCGGAGAGGAGAGAGGGTGGCTGACAGCAGAGCGGTTGGGTAGTAGGAGAGTGGCGGCAGGATGGAGGGGAGAGAGTAAGAGAAGAGAGGGTGGCAGTGGAGAGGGTGGCAGGACAGGCGGTGGCAGCAGGGAGGGTGGGTGTCAGTCAGGAGAGGGAGGGTGGCAGTCGGGACGGTGGGTGGCAATAAGGAGACGGTGGGTGGCAGCAGGGAGGGTGGGTGGCAGTCAGGAGAGGGTGGGTGGCAGCGGGAGGGTGCCATCAGCAGGAAGGGAGGGTGTCAGCAGGGAGGGAAGGTGGGAGGTAGTCAGCAGGGAGGGAGGGTGGGAGGTAGTCAGCAGGGAGGGAGGTTGTCAGCAGGAAGGGAGGTTGTCAGCAGGGTGGGAGGTTGTCAGCAGGGTGGGAGGTTGTCAGCAGGGAGGGAGGGTGGAAGAGTGTCAGCAGGGAGGGAGGGTGGAAGGGTGTCAGCAGGGAGGGAGGGTGTCAGCAGGGAGGGTGAGAGTGTGTCAGCAGGGAGGGAGGGTGTCAGCAGGGAGGGAGGGTGGGAGGTTGTCAGCAGGGAGGGAGGGTGGGAGGTTGTCAGCAGGGAGGGAGGGTGGGAGGTTGTCAGCAGGGTGGGAGGGAGGGAGGTTGTCAGCAGGGTGGGAGGGAGGGAGGTTGTCAGCAGGGTGGGAGGGAGGTTGTCAGCAGGGTGGGAGGGTGTCAGGGTGGCAAAGGGGGCCTGGGGGAGGAGGAGACACAACACAGGGAGATCAGCTAGCAGCAGGGAACTGCTAGCTGATCTCCCTGCATTGCAGACGGAGATCGGCGGCGGCGGAGGAGGAGGCAGCACGGGGGAGGAGGCACCCGGCGCCCGGCACACACCAGGTATGCACCGGGCGCCGGGCTCAATGCACGCTGCTCCCATCATCTCCTCAGCTCGCCGATTAGATAGCCTGTGAATGGCCGGCTGGTGGTTACTGGCCAATCACGGGCGATCTGGGGGCCGGATCCACGGGCAGGTGATGCCCGGGCACGGCTGTGATTGGTGCTGTCTCGGACAGCACCAATTACAGCTTAGTGCCGGGGTCCGGTGCCGGAAACCGGAGAAATTGCTGTGATTGGCTGATGAGAAGTCATCGGCCAATTACAGCGATCGTCGTCACGGGGGGCAGGGAGACTGCCCCCTACGTGACAAAGGAAGATGGCTGCTGTAAGAATCAGCAGCCATCCTTAACGGAGCACCGCGCGATTTCGCGCGGCACACGGTTAAAGGGCCCGCGTACCGGAACGTCATGGGTCCTTAAGTGACAGTGATCCATGACGTACCGGTACGTCATGGGTCCTTAAGGGGTTAAGCTGTTGCAAAACTACAATACCCATCATGCCTGGGCAGCCAAAGCTTTTTCTTCTTTTAGGAACCCACCCAAAGAATCAACATGTCAATTCTCGAGGCGGAAAGTCAATACGCGACGTAATTTTCTTGATGAAAATTCCACAGTGCGCACAAATGAGTGGAAAGCCTATTATACACAATGGAAAATAGAAATGTTCATATTTTACGGGCAGAATTTCAAGTGGATTCCATATACATTTTGACGCAGAATCCAATTGAAATTCCGTGCCCATTTCTCAATGTGAACATACCCTTAGCCACAATCCTGTGAAGAGTCACAAATGTGGCTCTTTTTTTTAGCAGTCTGCACCCTGCTCACCAAAGGGGAGGAGGAAAAGAAGCTGGTGACAGCAGGCAGGTGCACTGAGGGGTCGGGCAACACCCCAGTGCACCAAAGCAGCTCATTTACATATTTGTATTCTTTATCTATAACTACAAAACGGTGCAATGAATCCAAATGAAAAGATATCCTGTGGAATCTGCATCATATCGCCTGCAAGTACATAACAGCAAGGTCATATGTGCGAAGGTGCTGTTAGTTTCCCTTTAAATATCTTTTGAAATGACAGGTACACATAAGGCCTCATTTCATTGTAGTTGATCTTGTGTAAAGGATTATCTTATCTTAAATTTGTTATTATACAAAATTATTATAAAACAAATTCACTCATATAATCTCAAAACTAGGTCATGTCCTCAGATATCACTGGGTGAAGTGCTAAAATCACAAAGAAACACTGGTAGAAATAATATTTAAGTAGTTTGGTTCCAGTGAGAACATCAACCTATTTGTGGTCATTTATAACAATTTTGTGCTATAAAGTCAGAATTGATCAAGCGTGGATCCTGGGTATCACATGCAGGTTGCATGATACTTTCCGCTCACTTTGCTCTAAGCAATTTTCTGGATAATATGACTTACATTTATTCTTGAAACTATTAAATCTGTAAAATTCAGCGATAAGTCGTACATCTTGGAGCTCTTTAAAGGGGTTGTCTGGCATAAACTGAAAATGTGCTACTCTTGTGGGGCTGCAGGGACACACATTGTGGTATACTTACCTGTACCTGTGGTATACTTACCGCTCTTCACTGCTATCATCATTATGACAACATCCGCTGACATGCTGCTCTCACTAGAAATGGCCACTTAGCATAGACTGCAGTATACTTTGCTATGCACTATGCTGAGCGGCCGATATTGTCAAAACAATGAGGGTGGCGGAGTGGGACAGGTAATTATAGAGCACTGTTATGTCCTCTGCCTCCCAGGCAGCTTATGCCAGAAAACCCCTTTAATGAAGGAAGAATATGATAACGTATGTTCAGTAAAACATACGTTTTCGAAAATGCCAAAGTAAAACATCTAATTGAGAAACTCAATCCATCTGGTGTAACCTACGTAAATCCAGTTTCCCCGCAAACATGACAAGGCAACCTTTAAACAACAATGACTATTTAAAAAGACTAAAATTAGACATATACAGTACAATGGAAACGTTGGAGGAGAACTACAGCGTGTTTAAAGGTAACAAATGAATTATAAAATTGCATGTAAGGTTGTTTGCAATTCATATTATGGTAATGTGCATATTGCAAAATTCACATATAATGGTGCGATAAAGCAACAGTAGACGGAATAGGTTCAGAATATCTCAACTAGAGGTGAGTGAAGTGAACCTTCTGAAACAAGAATACTTCTGAACTTTGCAAAAAGTTCAGAACAAGTTTGTGAAGATAGTGGCCGCATATCTGAAAAAAAAAAAAATGATACGTTCCAATCGCCATTGGTGTCCTCCTTTGGGTCTCCAGTGTTTCCAGCCCCCCCTAGCCCACTCAGCCAGTCCCTGAGACGGGACAATGCCTCCGCCAGTGATTGGCTGAGTGGGCTGCCACTTTTGCCATAGCCCGCTCAGCCAATCGCTGACAGGACTGTCCTGTCTCAGTCAGCCAGTGATTGGCTGAGCAGAATTTTTGTGGCTGCGGGGGACACTGGAGGAGAAGGACACAGAGGAAGACAGGTAAGTATAGATGAGCAAACTTTGTGAACTGCACTAAATCAACTTAAAGCAAATGTACCATCAGGTAGATCGCGGTAAGATTTTTACATCAATAGACTGGTACCGGCACAGGGATGGCGGTGCCACAGTCCTTTTTTTTTTTTTTTTTTTTTTTTAACCATAGCGTCACCAGTAACATCATAACACGTCACTGGTCCAGTACCACAATAGCTACTAGTCTGTAAGCTCTTGCCAGCAGGGTCCTCACTTCTCATGAAAAAGGATTCTTTAGTCCTCAAGACCACAACAGCCCTATCTCCTAATTTATGTGGTGTATTGACTACAAATATAGTCAAATTGCAACAATTTAATCATAATAAAACATATTAAAATTCATACATTAGTCAAAAATACCATAGAACATCATGCAGTACACATACGAATCAGAAACTGGAAGGTTAAATAAAGCTAAAATCACAAACTCTCTATATGATGAATTGCATCACTGGGTGCCAAACGATTGCGATATTGGGTTAATAATTAAAGCCATTTAATTAACCCTTTCATCAGTGGCGATCATATCAGTCTATAGACTGATATGATCGCCACTGATGAAAGGGTTAAACTTGAGAACCCTGAAACGCGTTTGGCAAGTGACATTTACGGACTAACACCATATAGGATTATTTACTGTAACTCCAACTAATCTCGTAATTTTTTTATACAAACTCTTTTTTTTTTTTTTTACTGGAATCATATCTTTGATTGTATTGTTCCTCTGGGGGGGGGGCCCAAATGCGATTTACATCTGGCCATTGATTGAGCATCATCACCTCTATCACCCTGTCCCGGACAGAGTCACCTGGGATGATATCGAGGCTGTGACACCGCGTGCGAAGAAATCCGCAGAACCACGAGGACGCGCTACAGGATCCCTCTACCCTGAGAGCCGCTGAGATCGATCGGCCGCTGAGACGCAGCAAGGGAAAGGGAAAACAACGATACCATCTACTGACTCGGGACGGGTGAGAAGCGGTAATACCGCTACAGTGTTTTATTCAGTAACGCTGATTGTATTTGCAAATACCAATGTATCAATGTACTTTTTTTTTCCCTACCTGGATCTCGTTGCATCCAATTGAGAGATGCTTATAGAGAAGTGACCCAACTAAACGAAACCGGTACTGAGTATCCAGAAGGACTAATAGTCCAAGGACAATTATATACCCAGTAGAACTACAAGTCCAATCCTAACTAAGCAATCAGAAGGACTGCAAGTCCAAGACTCGGTTTATCTAGAAAGACTAAGTCCGAGATAGAATCTAAAACTGCTTTTATGACATAAGGAATGCATTTGAAATAATGGCTTTTAATTATTAACCCAATATCTCAATCGTTTGGCACCCAGTGATGCAATTCATCATATAGAGAGTTTGTGATTTTAGCTTTATTTAACCTTCTAGTTTCTGATTCGTATGTGTACTGCATGATGTTCTATGGTATTTTTGACTAATGTATGAATTTTAATATGTTTTATTATGATTAAATTGTTGCAATTTGACTATATTTGTAGTCAATACACCACATTAATTAGGAGATAGGGCTGTTGTGGTCTTTAGGACTAAAGAATCCTTTTTCATTACTGTATCCACTATTTGCCCTTTTCTAGGTAAGGGCCCCTTTTTTAGTTAAACCTCGACCTACTCAGTAGTACAATTGTGAGCTGCACCCATATTTTTTCATATATTTTTTCGCATTTGTCCTCACTTCTCATGTCTGGCTTGATAATTACATTTGTATCTCTGTTATGTCTATGTATGTACCCCACAGAATTGTAAAGTGCTGCAGACTATGTTGGCGTTATATAAATAAAAATTATTATTAGTAGTAAGCTTGTGTGTATAATTGCAGCTCAGCTCAGAAGTGAATGGAGCCAAGTTGTCATACCACACAGACAAGCTGAGGACCGGCCTGGCACTGTGTTTGGAAGAAAGCAGCTGTGTTTTTCTAATTCTGGATTATTAAAAAAGGTTACAGTAAATTGTGTTTTAACATATAATTTATAAGGTTGATGGTTAGAGATGAGCGAACTGGGTCCATCCGAACCCGAACGTTCGGTATTTGATTAGCGGGGGCTGCTGAACTTGGATAAAGCTCTAAGGTTGTCTGGAAAACATGGATAGAGCCAATGACTATATCTATATTTTCGACATAGCCTTAGGGCTTTATCCAAGTTCAGCAGGCACCGCTAGTCAAATACCGAAAGTTTGGGTTTGGATGGACTCGAGCATGCTCCAGGTTCGCTCATCTCTATTCATCGTGCAAAAATTGTACAATTAATGCCATCCGTGCTGGGAGAGACCACTAATATCATTGCAGCACTTCCAGTGGGGGACGCTAGAGCAGTGGTAGTAGAGCCAGTGCCTACTGGGGGGGCCAATAATAATTTTTGTGAACTGCTTCTTTAAACGTACTTGTCCCTTATCCACAGATCGGCGCCCCAGCTCCTTTGTTATGAATGCAGCCGTGGGTTGCGCCTACCTGTGGCTCCCTTCTAACAAAGTTTAAATTGGAAAACCCCTTCAAGGTGAGTTTTTTTTTTATGCAACTGTAAGAAGTCAAAGACCACATCCTATTATAGACCTATCACACCTCTGGATTAGACCCCAACTAAGGAAGTTATTTCACTAGTGTTTTTGACTTTGTTATAATCCTTACATTTATGTTATGCTTCTGCAGCCTTATACATTTATACTGTAATAAATCCTTCATTTATCTATATTATGGTTCCGCCACTGAAGCGGGATAAGTAGCCGATCAGTGGCGTCCAACCGCTGAGCTTTGCAATATGCGAGTGAATCAATGGAGCACTGGACATACATGTGTGTCAGGCTTCATTCATCCTGGAGAACATTTCCCTTTCATTCTTGTGATCGATGGAAATCCCAGCAGTCAGATCCCCAGCAACCAGCTAAGTAACCCCTATCCTATCTAAACCTAGCCTAACATGGTCCCACACAAATACAACAAAAGAAAGATACAAATACATCATAAGAGCATCATACCATCAATAGTCATAGTCATACATATTAAGGTGTGCTATATTTTCTATAATACAGTAAAATGGAAATACACATCGCATGCTGACAGGATTGGAGCTATAGGAAAGGCAATTCTACTATACAATAACAAAATACCAAAACAACAAAAACAACAACATACAATCATTATGCTAAAGGATTACTGTCACTTTTACAGTTTGACATGTCACATAGACCCGCCAAAAGTTTTAGTGCCGAGATCCCAACCGATCTCACTACAGGAGACAAGTTCCATTACAGGGGTGGGTTCACACTACGGAATCTGCGCAGATAAGTTCCGGTGGATTCCGTTGCTCGTTCCCGTTCATGGCAGCGCGCCTCTCCGCCTGTGCCATAGACACCATTCTATGGCTGTCCAGATTCCGCCTTCCGCCAAAAGAACTGCGGCGGAATCCACCGGGACTTATACGCGTGTAAAGAGTCAGATCAAGGTGTGAGCTGGGAAGTGATGCACCTGTCTAGAGATTGGTGGGGGTCGCAGTACAGCTGTTATATTTTTATATCACTGGGACTCAGTCATCTATTTCTCCGCACCAACACCTATACACACTAGCCACACACCTTGAGTTATTTTTCCCTTTTCTGGGGGTGGCGGTACCGATAGTCCAGGTGGGTC
The DNA here is from genome assembly GCF_027789765.1 of Dendropsophus ebraccatus. Taxonomy (NCBI): domain Eukaryota; kingdom Metazoa; phylum Chordata; class Amphibia; order Anura; family Hylidae; genus Dendropsophus; species Dendropsophus ebraccatus. Next base: position 28,114,003 of record NC_091456.1, read on the forward strand.
AATTGCTACTCAGGACTACCGTGACAAGAGCCCAAGGGACCCATCACAACCCAGCAGGTCGCCAGCCATTTGGGGAGTACAGCCAGCCACTATACAAAGCAGGTAACAACATTACACCTGTGTGCTGGACTAGCACTGGCGTCACAACATTTACATCTCTGGCTGAGCTGTAAAACAAAACCGACCAACCACCACACAAGTGGCGTCACCAGTAACATCACAGCACGTCACTGGTTCAGCACCCTAACCATCTACACCTTTGACATGTCTAGCTGTCACATAAAAAGTTTTTTTCAAGTAACATTAAATTTGAAGATAAAAACGACAATAATTTCACTGTTTACCTATCTTGCAGATATACAATGCCCATCATACAGATATACAATACCTATCATACAGATACACAATGCCTATCATACAGATACACAATGCCTATCATACAGATATATAATACGTATCATACAGATATACAATGGCTATCATACAGATACACAATGCCTATCATACAGATATATAATACGTATCATACAGATATACAATGTCTATCATACAGATATATAATACGTATCATACAGATATACAATGCCTATCATACAGATATATAATACGTGTCATACAGATATATAATGTCTATCATACAGATATATAATACGTATCATACAGATATACAATGTCTATCATACCAATATATAAGACGTATCATACAGACATATAATACGTATCATACAGATATACAATGCCTATCATACAGATATATAATACGTATCATACAGATATACAATGTCTATCATACAGATATATAATGCCTATCATACAGATATACAATGCCTATCATACACATATACAATGCCTATCATACAGATATACAATGCCTATCATACAGATACACAATGCCTATCATACACATATACAATGCCTATCATACACATATACAATGCCTATCATACACACATACAATGCCTATCATACAGATATAGAATGCCTATCATACACATATACAATGCCTATCATACAGATATATAAGACGTATCATACACATATACAATGCCTATCATACACATATACAATGCCTATAATACACATATACAATGCCTATCATACACACATACAATGCCTATCATACAGATATAGAATGCCTATCATACACATATACAATGCCTATCATACAGATATATAAGACGTATCATACACATATACAATGCCTATCATACACATATACAATGCCTATCATACACACATACAATGCCTATCATACACATATACAATGCCTATCATACAGATATAGAATGCCTATCATACAGATATAGAATGCCTATCATACACATATAGAATGCCTATCATACACACATACAATGCCTATCATACACATATACAATGCCTATCATACACATATAGAATGCCTATCATACACACATACAATGCCTATCATACAGATCTACAATGCTAAAACCTCCACAGCGTCACACATCATTCTATTTATGCATAAAAATAGTATTTTAAAGGGATTCTGTCACCTCCAACCCACCCTCCTGAAAACCCTAAATTAAAGTCATCTGTAAGTAGCATAAATGATGCTGATCAAAACTCTGTAATATGTAGCTTTCTACTTCTTTGTATTCCTACAAACTGGGCATGTTGCTGAATAGAGAAGACTACTAAGCTCCAGAATATAATAGAGAGGACTACCAAGCTCCAGAATATAATGGAGAGGACTACTAAGCTCCAGAATATAATGGAGAGGACTACTAAGCTCCAGAATATAATAGAGAGGACTACTTAGCTCCAGAATATAATGGAGAGGACTACTAAGCTCCAGAATATAATAGAAAGGACTACTTAGCTCCAGAATATAATGGAGAAGACTACTTAGCTCCAGAATATAATGGAGAGGACTACTAAGCTCCAGAATATAATGGAGAGGACTACTAAGATCCAGAATATAATGGAGAGGACTACTAAGCTCCAGAATATAATGGAGAGGACTACTAAGCTCCAGAATATAATGGAGAGGACTACTAAGCTCCAGAATATAATGGAGAGGACTACTAAGCTCCAGAATATAATGGAGAAGACTACTTAGCTCCAGAATATAATGGAGAGGACTACTAAGCTCCAGAATATAATGGAGAGGACTTCTTAGCTCCAGAATATAATGGGGAGGACTACTTAGCTCCAGAATATAATGGAGAAGACGACTTTGCTCCAGAATATAATAGAGAGGACTACTTAGCTCCAGAATATAATGGAGAGGACTACTAAGCTCCAGAATATAATGGAGAGGACTTCTTAGCTCCAGAATATAATAGAGAGGACTACTTAGCTCCAGAATATAATGGGGAGGACTACTTAGCTCCAGAATATAATGGAGAAGACGACTTTGCTCCAGAATATAATGGAGAGGACTTCTTAGCTCCAGAATATAATGGAGAGGACTACTAAGCTCCAGAATATAATGGAGAGGACTACTTAGCTCCAGAATATAATGGATAGGACTACTTAGCTCCAGAATATAATGGAGAAGATGACTTTGCTCCAGAATATAATAGAGAGGACTACTTAGCTCCAGAATATAATGGAGAGGACTACTAAGCTCCAGAATATAATGGAGAGGACTACTTAGCTCCAGAATATAATGGAGAGGACTACTTAGCTCCAGAATATAATGGATAGGACTACTTAGCTCCAGAATATAATAGAGAGGACTACTTAGCTCCAGAATATAATAGAGAGGACTACTTAGCTCCAGAATATAATAGAGAGGACTACTTAGCTCCAGAATATAATGGAGAGGACTACTTAGCTCCAGAATATAATGGAGAAGACGACTTTGCTCCAGAATATAATAGAGAGGACTACTTAGCTCCAGAATATAATGGATAGGACTACTTAGCTCCAGAATATAATGGAGAAGACGACTTTGCTCCAGAATATAATAGAGAGGACTACTTAGACTCTTTCATTTATGGCTTATAGCAAAGGAATACAAGAACATAGGAAGATAGAATTGCAGATATAGAATCAGCGTTGTATAGTCTACCAATGTATAATCTATTGATAACTTACTTTTAGTGGGTTTAGGTGACGAAATCCCTTTAAGTATCTTCCTATGAAATATCTATGAACAGTAGAGTATTAGAGTACTCAGACTGATGTACAGTGAGTCTCTCTACTGTTATACAGGATCCTTGTAGATTCTGAAGACACAGCAGCAGTCATGTGAGGAATAAGTCAGACATGTATAGGACTTTGTTGAAGTTGAGAATTTCCTCTAAATGGTTTGTCGTGAGCACACATCATCCAATTAATCATCATCATCATCATCTACATTACGGACAGATAGCGGCCACTTACCCTGCTCCCAGTCTGCTTGTGTAATAAGGGCTGGTATTCCATGGCCATCGCCAGCACTGCTGTTCCTCTAGCTACCCGGAGGAATGACTTTGCCCTTGTCTCTCTCTCTCTCTTTCACTCAGTGAAAACAATATGCAGCATTATACTATTGGGATAAACCATGCAAATTAAAAAGGATCATGCAGACATAATTTAATACAAGTTGTTTTCACAGCTACATCCTACGCGTCATTTTTCAGATCATTTGAGTCAATGGGATCTACGGTTAATTAGTTCCAAAAACTCACAACGTACCTTGACTATCTCCATCTTTTTCGCTTTAGATGGTGATTTTTTTTTTCTCTTTATAGCTCATGTGGAATTTTCATGTGACTGACCTAGGAGTTTGTTTTTTTTCTTATGTCTATTCTTACACCCTGTCTGCTGTCTCAGTTTCAAAGTTCAGGCAAAAGAGAGGAGCATAGGAGGCAGCTTGTTTATTAGGCCCTGATAATTCTGGATGGCAATGACAGACCTGAGCTATGTGGGGCAAATAACCCCCTTTGGCTATACACCAAAGAACGAATGTAAAGAATGCTAGATTTTTAAAGGCATACAAACAAAAAACTGTTTGGTATAAGACAAAGTAAGGCTTGTCATAATGCATAGTATAGTAAAACTCTATTTTGTGAATTTTTATAAAGCTTGTCATTGTTTCCTAACAACTAATAACATAAGCACATCATGTCTCCTTGTGGACTATCTATAAAAGCAACCTTCCAGCATAGGGATCTATATAATTCAATTTATACAGATGACTCTAAGGGCCCTATTACACGGAGTGATTATCAGCCAAATCAGGCCGATACGCTTGATTATGGCTCCGTGTAATAGAGAGAAAGATCAGCCAATGAAACGTTTGTTTAGGTCCAGACCTAAAATCATCGGGCATCACTACGTGTAATAGCCATGCACAGCTGATGATTGTAGTATAAAGTTAGGGTATGTGCACACTGAGTAATTTTGCAGGAAACTCTGTCGCGGAATCCTCAGCTCGTGCCCGCTCGCGGACTGTGTCGGGTGCGCGCGTCTCTGCCCGTGTCATAGACTCCATGCTATGCAAGGGGGGGATTCTTTCATCCATCCAAAGAATGATCAAGTTCATTCTTTGGACAGACGACAGAATCCGCCCATGCATAGCATGGAGTCTATGACACGGGCGGAGACGCGCGTGCCCGCCGCAATCCGCGGGCGGGCACAAGCTGAGAATTCCACGGCAGAGTTTCCGTCAAAATTACTCAGTGTGCACATACCCTAATAAAGTATCAACTGACCTTACCATGTTCTTGGGTGTCCTCAAGGGCCTTCCCCGGTCTCTGCAGCTCTGCCTTCTGTTACAGTCACTGGCAAAAACAATGGCTGAATGGCTGTCAATCTGTCAGTGTAGAGACCGGAGCAGAAGGCAGAGCTGCAAACTCCGGGGAAGGCGCCCAAGAACACCAGGGAGTGTGGTAAGGTGAGTTAATACTTTATTATACACTAAAGCCAAGGGCTGCACAGACATCACTAATGATGTCCGCGCAGCCCTTGCTGTCTGATAGTTGGCCCATGCAATTGCTCAGTAAACGATCATATTTTACAGATTATGTAATAGGACCCTAAGGCTGAATTCACACACAGGTCAACCACGTAGGCTGCTGTATTATGTGTTGCACCACCTAACTGCCATAGCAGGAAATATAAGTAAGGCTGGGTTCACACTGCGTTTTTGCTGTCCATTTTTAATATCCATTTTATGAAAAAAAAATCCAAAAAAAAAAACAACCAAATGCAGTTGTGTGTAATCCGTCAAAATCCATTTCCCATTGACCTACATCATAAAAAAAAACAGGTTGAGACTGAACAGTTTTGAGGGTATGTTTCCACACAGTATTTTGGTCAGTATTTTGCAACTAACACCAGGAGTGGATTGAAAACACAGAAAGGCTATGTTCCCACACTGTTGAAATTGAGTGGATTGCTGTCATTTAATGGCAAATAATTGCCATAGGCCCTGCCCCTCTGTGATGTCATCGCCACCTAGGCCCCGACCCCTCCATGGCCTCATCAGAATGGGCTGACCTAGAGGCCTAGGCCACACCCCCTGATCTGGTAGTTACAGAGGGGGCGGGGTCTATGTGTGGTGTAGTACTCAGCCAGTGATGGTAGTGTCTTGATGTCAGTGCTATTCCAGCACACAAGTGTGATGTGTGTATCTGCTTTAGTGTGGCCGGTCTGTAGTGTTCTCCAAATGGCCGGTAACCTGCCGGGTTGTAGTGGGTCCCTTAGGCTCCTGTCACGGTAGTCCGGAGTGGCAATTGACCCACCCGGACTATCGGTACGGCCACCCACAGAAAGGGGAAAAATAACCCAAGGGGTACGGCTAGTGTGTATAGGTGCTGGTGCGGAGGAAAGGATGACTGAGTACCAGTGATGAAAAAATCACTTTACTGTACAGCTTCTGGATAGTAAAAAACACTTTGGCAGCAAATATATAAATCTTTGTACAGACTTTAGTGCTTAGACTCGTTTGTGCTGAGGAGATGCTTGAAGTAGTAGAGCAGAGTAGGGGTAGTTACAGCGGTGCTGGAAAAGCTGAAAGGAGAGTAGAGCAGCATAGGAGTTTGTCAAGGGAGTCCCAACCCAATGTAGTACTGTGCTCTACTGGAACTTGAAAAAATACTTGTGTGTGAGAGATACTTGTACCATGTATAGGCTATAGTCTGATCACCTTCTGCCCTACAGTGTCAAGCTTCCCATCCTCATAGGGTGATACAAGCCCCAGCCTTGATTATCTGGGGGAAGCTAAACTTCCGAGGCTTCCCAGTTAACTGCTCTGCAAGATAGGATACGTAGACCCTCTGGTAGCTTTGACCTATCCAGGCTAGTTCCTCTTGTGTATCAGGATACTGCCCCCCTGCACTTTTTAGACTGGTTCACGGTGTGGGCTAGGATGATCACTGGCTCTTCTCCCTTTGTAGTGCCTAGCACTGCATAGTAGATATAGGGTAAATACTGAAGGAATTGAGTGTCTCTGGTTGCTTCTGCATACACGTGTCTTAAAGGTGAAGTCCGGCCAAAAGTATTTTTTAATATGTCATTACTTATGGAAAGTTAGACAAATTTCTAACATACATTAATTATGGGAAATGCACATATACTGCTATTTCCCTAAATTTATTAGATCATGGAGTGTTAGAATTTTCTCAGATATCGTGACGTCACGATCAAGGGTGTAATTCCTATGTCCAGCAGGGGGAACACTATATATAGAAGTCAATGAGTACCATTGACTTCTATATATAGTGCGCCCCTGCTGGACACTATTGAATCAATGAATGTGTATGTAAAAATGTTATGTACACTACGTTTTGATTGAATACATTTATGGAATGTGTCCTTGCTTCCCAAAGTATCCCATAAATGTATTCAATGAATATATTTGGAGGGCATCGAGCAGGGAGGGAGAGAGGTGCCTATACATCTACCTTCCCCCCTGCTCGGTGCTGGGCACATATACACAGTACAACTTCTCTCATCCTCTGCTCAGAGTATGAGCAGAGGATGGGAGGAGTAGTACCTGTGCTATCCCCAGCACATCGCCGCCGCCCGCGCTGCTTCTCGCACTTCACACACGTCGCCCGCAGCGCTTCACCATGCCCCCTCCTCCTCCCGGCTTCAAACGTGTAACTATCCTGCCGCCAGACGCCGCTCCTCACACTATCCCGCCGCTGACTCCCCGCCCCCGGCCGCCGCTCTCTGCTCCTACATACTGGCTCCCGGTCCGCACTGCATGCCGGCCACGTCAGTCCTCCCCCACCCCGCAGGGAGCACGGCCCTCCCAGTGCATCCTGGTGTCCCGACGGCCGGCGGCGGGGAGTCAGCGGCGGGATAGTTACATGTTTGAAGCCGGAAGGAGGAGGGGGCATGATGAAGCAGTGCGGGTGGCGTGTGTGAAGTGCGAGAAGCGGCGCGGGCGGCGGCGATGTGCTGGGGATAGCACAGGTACTACTCCTCCCATCCTCTGCTCATACTCTGAGCAGAGGATGGGGGGAGTAGTACTGTGTATATGTGCCCAGCACCGAGCAGGGAGGGAGGGGGGAGGTAGATGCATAGACACCACTCTCTCTCCCTGCTTGGTGCCCCCCAAATGTATTCATTGAATACATTTATGGGATACTTTGGGGAGCAAGGACACTTTTATAAATGTATTCAATCAAAACGTAGTGTACATAACATTTTTACACACACATTCATTGATTCAATAGTGTCCAGCAGGGGCGCACTATATATAGAAGTCAATGGTACTCATTGACTTTTATATATAGTGCGCCCTCCTGCTGGACATAGGAATTACACCCTTCGTCGTGACGTCACGATATCTGAGAAAATTCTAACACTCCATGATCTAATAAATTAAGGGAAATAGCAGTATATGTGCATTTCCCATAATTAATGTACATTAGAAATTTGTCTAACTTTCCATAAGTAATAACATATTAAAAAATACTTTTGGCTGGACTTCTCCTTTAACCAACTCGACTCACTAACATACTGTCTGCACTGAACTGTCCTGGACAAAGGTCCTGGCAGAGGCAGGCCCTGGCTTTGCTACAGCAGGGACATCCGCTGTGTGTCCTTCTCCCATGAGAATCTTTGTAGAACTGGCGCTACACTTCCTCCCACCAAGTAACTTCCTACAGGAGCTAAGTAAGGTACCCTGTGAGTGGTAGAAAGGAATGTGTGCAGGAAAAAGTAGAAGAGTGATAGGCTAGGAGGAAAGAGTATCTCCTATGGGCTGGCAAAAGCACATGGCACACATAAAACCCTTTGTTGGCTTCAGCTGTGCAATACATAAGAGCATACATAAAGAATACTGACATCTAGTGGTGAAACTATAGAATACTACCTTCATCACCACTTAACCTAGAGTAAGAAACTTTTGCGACAAGTGTAAAAGAGAAACACGAAACACCAGTGGTGGGAAACCACATATGCCTCTAGGTTGGCTCATTTCTATGGCACTGCGGAGGGACTGCAGACATGACAAGTAACATCTACAAACATTGGCCGAGGCTTAGACACCTACCACATGTACATATCCTATATACATATCTGTGCTGTTAGTTTCCATTTATCTTTCTCAGCCCCCCAAACCCCTGTTTACAGAGGAAGAGGTGCGGCTTGTAAGGATACATTTTAAGGCTATGTTCACACTGCGTACGAATCTGCACGCAGTTCTTACGCCGCCGTACATGTGCGGCTGAAACTACGGGTGAGCGAAAAATTGACATGCGGCCGGATGCGTACGCACTGCGAACATACGCCCATAGTATAGCTTTGCTTCCCTAGCTTGTTTCGAAGCGATCTGAAACAGGTCATTTACTTGGAAATCTTCGCCAAGCCCAATAAAACTCACAGAACCTTTTGGATCGAAAAATCAAGTTCAATTTGACTGAAATAAGTACTTCGTACGGGACCGCATGGAAATCCACGGCCGTGAGTTTGAACATTTCCGTCCTCAAACAATGGTCTTGTTCATTTTTCCCGGCGGCGTATACGATCCGATAGTAAGTTCATACGTAGTGTGAACTGTGCGCCCGTATATCGTATACTTTCAAGCGAACGCATCAACCTCAAAACTACGTACATAAATTTGCAGTTCGCACTACGATCGGAAATATACGTAGTGTGAACATAGCCTATAGCAGGCTGAATGTGATTAGCCAATAATCGGGTGTCTTTCCACCATCCTCAGCTGATCGCCGTCCCTTTTACACAGGCCGATTATTGGCTCCAAGAGTTTTTCAAGCGACGCTCTTGGCTGATAATCGATCCGTGTAAAAGGACCATAAGGGCCAGTTCACACAGAGGAATCAGTGCTGAATTTCAGAGCAGAATCCACGCTGAAAATTGTGTGTTAAAATTTCATTAAGGTAAATGGAATTTGCGCTCTGCAGTTCACACAGAGAAATTTTTTTCGTCAGATCCACTTTCCGTCAGAAGAATTAACATGTCAACTCTTCTGGCGGATTCCGACGGCAGAATCCCATTGAAATGAATCGAGCAGCGAGTTTCCGCTCTCAAATTGTTCAACGCGGAATGCTCGGGGAAATTCTAAGCGGAATCCGCACAGAATGGAAAAAAAAGATCCATTTGGATCCATTTTTCAACTGTCTTCCTTTATTTTATTTTATTTTTTTTGCATACAGAAAAACGTGGCTGACCACTTATTTGTGTACGTTAAAAGTACAGACAACAAAAATGCAATGTGATCCCAGCCTTAGGCACTGTTTATTAGGGGAACCTTAGCAAAGTTTATAGGTTTCCAAGGTTCTGCTTATTGCTACTCCCTGGCTGTGCTTATAGTAGAAACACTGCTCTATAAACTATATATGGGTACTCTCTGTCACTGCCTATGGGGTCTCTGTGGCCCTTGGAATGGGATGATTGCAACATTTATAAGATATTCAACTTGTTTCATATCTACACTTCTTTCTTTTTCTAATTTTACATTTACCAACATGGCAAGAATAGAAAATATTTTTTCTCTAAGGGTATAAACCCACACACCGTATACACAGCGTATTTACTGCTGCGATACGCAGCGAATACGCAGCAAAAACGCAACAAATACGCAACAAAAACGCAGCAGATTAGATCTAAATAACTGAACTCAGCATTAAATCTTCACCATCAAACTGCTGCGTATTTGTTGCGTATTTGTTGCGTATTTGTTGCGTATTTGCTGCGTATACGGTGTGTGGGTTTGTACCCTAAAGCAAAATAAAATCTAGCTAGGGAGAAACATCGCCATCTAGTGGATAAATCCATTTCTCTTACTTTTTTTTTTTTTTTACCACTAATGATCATAATGATCATTAGTGGTAAAAAAAAAAAATTAATTGTGTCTAAAAAAACCTAAACTATCTATATATAAAATGACATTTTTATTTGCAATCTAGAAAGAAGCATAATGCTAAAAATCTATAGAGATTGCATTACATAAGAAATACATCTTAAATATTAGGCTAGGTTCACACTACGTTTTTGTAATCAGTTTTTTTTTTTTCTTCCAAAAAACGGATGAATTTGTGTGCATCCGTTTTGATCTGTTTTTCCAGTATAAAAAAACAAACAAACAAACCGGATCAAAACGGATGAGGTCAACATTTTTGTGTACATTAAAAAAACATCAGTTTTTCTTAATATTGGAAATCAATGGAAAAACGGATGCACACAAATGCATCTGTTTTTTGAAAAAAAAAAAAAAAAAAACGGATGTAAAAAATGGATTGCAAAAACATAGTGTGAACTCAGCCTATGTTCTTTCACAGTTCTTGGTTCATGCCCTCCTCAATAAGGCTGGGTTCACACTACGTTTTTGCAATCCATTTTTTTCACCCGCTTTTTGCAAAAAACGGATGAAAAACTGCATCCGTTTTGATCAGTTTTTCCATAGACTTCCATTATAAAAATAAGGATCAAAACGGATTTGTTTTTTTTGTTTTTTTAACGTACACAAAAACTTAGTCGGCCTAATTTTTGTGTCCGTTAAAAAAAAAAACGGATCTTTTTTTTAATAATGGAAGTCAATGGAAAAACTGATCAAAACGGATGCACACAATTGCATCCGTTTTTTTAATCAGTTTTTCATCCGTTTTTTTGCAAAAAACAAGTGAAAAAAAGAACGTGTGTGCAAAAACGTAGTGTGAACCCAGCCTAAGCACTGTGCCTGGCATTCCAGAATATAGTAATAGCTATCAGAAATACTACTATAAAGTGTTATTTCCCCTCCTAGGACATGGCCAGGCCATGTGGCTAGTCTTTTCAGTCTATATAGCTTACAGCTGATCACATGTCCTCATGGCACATGTGATCACAATTCTACAACCCTCTTATCTGCTATAGAAACACTTGTACATACCTCCTTATATTGTGTCCTGTGTATTTCAGCAGTCGCTAGTGATGTGATCATGTGCCCTGGATCTCAGTATGTATGGAATCCTGTAACATGGGGACCGCTGAACATCTTGTATTGTCCTGCAGCCATGCATGTGGTATATGACCCAGCGGTGGGGGAAGGGTCTTCCCAGTTAGTTCAGATGTAAATAGCTTAGTGTTAGTATTCCCAGGTCGGACACACCTTTTTAAGCCCTTATTCACACTTCCACAAAATTTGCAGATCTTCAATTGGGGACAACTTTAGATCCCATTGTCCCCCTTGAACCTTGTTCACATGTGGAGTTTAATTGGTGTTAATTGCGCATTTTTGCAGGGATTTGTGCAATCACAATAAAATTACTAGAAGCCATTTTTGCCGCAATTCCATCATTCCATCATGTGAAAAAAATTGAAATATTTTACCACGATTGCTCAATTCCCAACAAAATAATGTCAAAAATGTATAATTAACGCTAATGAAGCACCGTGTGTTTGCTGCTTCCGGCACAGCCTTATGGTGCGTTTACACAGACAGATTATCTGACAGATTTTTGAAGCCAAAGCCAGAAATGGGTTTGAAAAGAGGAGAAATTTCAGTCATTCCATTATGACCTGTTCTCTGTTTATATTTCAATGACCTTTCAGATATCTGTTAGATAAATCTGTCTGTGTAAACACACCATTAGCTTGTTTAAAACCACTCTGTACCCACAATCTGACCCCCCAAAACTCTTGTACTTTTGGATAGCTGCTTTTAATCCAAGATCTGTCCTGGGGTCCGTTCGGCAGGTGATACAGTTATTGTCCTAAAAAAATACTTTTAAACTTGAAGCCCGTGTCCAACAGGAGTGTCTGTGCCCTAACTTTGCACCACCCCTCCGTCCCTCCTCCCCACCCTCTTCATCATTAGGAATGCCACTGAACCATTTTCTCCATGCTGAACACTGCACAGCTCCTTAACGATCCAGCCCATGTGCCGGGCTGCCACAGGTGAGGAATAGGAGACAATCTGCCTGGAGCATTCCTAATGATGAAGAGGGTGGGGAGGAGGGACGGAGGGGTGGTGCAAAGTTAGGGCACAGACACTCCTGTTGGACATGGGCTTCAAGATAAAAAGTATTTTTTTAGGACAGTAACTGCATCACCTGCCGAACGGACCCCAGGACAAATCTTGGATTAAAAGCAGCTATCTGAAGGTACAAGTGGTTTGGGGGGGTCAGATTGTGGGTACAGAGTCATTTTAAAATGGCCCTTATCTGTGAGGTCAGGGAGACACATGGTAACATTCATATATCAGAGTCTTTCCCATAAGCTGCTTAGCTGACTGTTAATTGAACAGAATCAGGGATGGGAGGGGGTGCGAGGAGGTAGTCCAGCTTGTAGCAGTTCAGGTGCTCTCTCTTCTGAGAGGAGACAGTTTCTGCACTCTGTGATGGTGGGAGGATTAATCCATATCGCCCAACTTTTGATGGAAGGAAGGAGGGACATTAACGGTAATGTGCCACGCCCTATAGCCACACCCCCATTGCCGCATCACCTATTACCATTATATAAGAAACAAATATTATCACCACATCTTCACCACATAGGGACTTACACCCCATTACATACCATTACTACATAACATCTACTACAAAGACCAATAATCTCCCTCAGCATTGACCATATAGCGGTATATTAGGCTTTACAATGGTTCTGCAGACCTTATAAGTGGTTATATTGCAATTATTCAATGGCTCACAGGGAATGTTTTCTCTTGTTCTCTCTTGTGTTTCTTCGCCATCTTGCTAGCTCATCTTGAAAAACTTTTCTGTCCCTGTCTCGTCTCTACAGAATCTGTGAGACAAACATTTCAGGCTCCTCTCTCCAGCATTATCCTCATCTCTATACAAACTGCTTATCTGCTTTACACAGCAACTCTCTGTGCCTCCAAATAGTAGTCAGTACCCTTTGTGCCCTCATATGGTATTAGGCCCCCTGTGTACTGCGTTCCCATATATTAGGCCACTCTGCTATGCTTCCCTATAGTAATCAAGCCCCTGTGTGCCACACATAGTAATTTGGCCCTATCTATTCCCCATTTGTGCCCCTCTGTGCAGCAGCCCCAAAAAAGTATAGTCCCCACATAGTATAGCCCTCCACTGTGTAGCCCCCACATAGTATAGCCCCCAACCATGTAGCCCCTTATAATATTGTCCTCCATGTGTAGCCTCCACATAGTATAGCCCCCACTTAGTATGGACCTGCTTTGTAGCCCCCAGATAGTATAGCTCCCCCGTATAGCCCCTTATAATATAGTCCTCCATGTGTATCCCCCACATAGTATATCCCCCACTTAGTATGGACCCGCTTTGTAGCCCCCACTTAGTATAGTGCTCCCCAGTGTAGCCCCCACATAGTACAAACCCCCTTTGTAGCCCCCACTTAGTATAGACCCCCTTTGTAGCCCCCACTTAGTATAGACCCCCCTTTGTTTACATCAGCCATCATGAAAGGGAGGGAGGGGGGAGATGGAGAGAGCAGCTGCCCCACCGCAGCCATTTCAGAAACCTCAGAAGAAAGCCGGATTGTGGACCGGTAATGTATGTATCAGGCCGTGGGGGGTATAGGGGGTGGCCTTTTACATACTTGCAATGGGATGACAATTCCGCTGGGAGCATGTAATCTTAAAGTGACAGTAAAGGTATCCGCTGCGGATACGTTATGTCTGAACCCACCCTTACAGTGTATGTAAGTAAAAGGAATGAACCCTAACAGGCAATAATATCACAGTACAAATCCTAAGAAAAGGAGAAGCATAATTTCAGGTCTAAACATGGTGCGGTGTGAACATTTCTGCCTCTGCCTATATGACCTTTCTTATATGTAGGTCGCACCTTCAACACTACAACTTAATTTACCTGAAATACATGAATCCCACAGACCCCGTATGATCTCAGATTCCAAACTCAGAAGCCACAGAAATGACAGGCTCCAAGTAGCCCCCGGTGTTCTCAGATTCCAGGCTTTGATCCATAGGTCATTGGGGAAAAGCCCAGGGTCACAGAGCAGAGTCTAATCATGCTCTCTATGCTGATATGTTCATAGGAGGGGGAAAAGAAAGAAGGATTCCCTCATTGTGTAACATTATAGAGAAGGTGTGGAAGTAATGCAGCATACTAAACAGGCTGCTGCCCCCGCTACATGAACAGCTGCCTCCATCCACACCGGACTTAGAAAGCCATAGTGTTAGTTATTACCAGTGTTATGAAGGTATCAATAATAAGTAACATATCTTTCACTTTTTTTTTTTGTGGCAATCTAAAAATTCATCATGATTTATTGCAGTTTGTATATTGGCCACTAGATGTCAGCACATCAGATAATAATGGTAAAAACCAGACAATGAAGAATTCACTTTCTGCATTATGTCCACACACAGTAACGTAATACTAAACTATGGCCGTAATTGTGAGGCATTCAGCGGCTGTAGCCCGAGTCATTGGCCCAGGCTTCTGCAGCCAAATCTACAACTACCGATTTATTGCAGATGTTGACTCTCCCATTGAAGTCAAAAGAGAAAATCTACAATGAATCCACAGCAACTTAGCATGAAATAACCTGCTCCAGCTTTAGGCTATGTTCACACTATGTATGAGTCCGGCCGTAGTTCGTACGCAGCCGTACATGTGCGGCTGAAACTACGGCCGTGGGAAAAATAGACATGTGGCCGGATTGCGAACATGCGGGCGAACCATGAACATACGCCCGCAGTACAGTTATGCTTCCCTAGCTTGTTTCGAAGCGATCTGAGGCAGGTCATTTACTTGGAAATCTTCGCCCAGCCCAATAAAACTCACAGAACCTTTTGGATCTAAAAATCAAGTTCAATTTGGCTGAAATAAGTACTTCGTACGGGACCGCATGGTAATCCACGGCCGTGAGTTTCAACATTTCCGTCCTCAAACAATGGTCTTGTTCATTTTTCACGGCGCCGTATATACGTATTGTGCACTGTGCGGGTGTATATCGTATACTTCCCAACGAACGCATCAACCTCAAAACTACGTGCGTATATTCGCGGTTCGCACTACGGCCGGAAAGATACGTAGTGTGAACATAGCCTTATGCTGCGTTTACACAGACAGATTTATCTGACAGATCTTTGAAGCCGAAACCAGGAACAGACTATAAACAGAGAACAGGTCATAAAGGAAAGACTGGGATCTATCCTCTTTTCAAATCCATTCCTGGCTTTGGCTTCCAAAATTTGTCAGATAAATCTTTCTGTGTAAACGCACCCTTACAATCTACACCAAAGCTTCACTTCCACTATTCCACTATTTTATACACAGCATACGGATGGGAGTCCTACAGATCCAATCCACTTTGCTGTTACTGTAAAAATACTGTAAATTTTTCACATACATAGTCACTGCCGGGATTGAGGGTATGCCCTCTTGGTTTTTTTTTTTGTCTGCACTTGGATATATATATATATATATATATATATATATATATATATATGTATATATATACAGACATATGAAAGAAAGACACACACGCATACACACTCTGGATATATACTGATGGATTAAAGGAGAAGTCCCAGGACCAAGAAAAAAAACAAAAAAACAGAAAGGCGGGGGAATGGGAAAATGGGTGCAGGAACATAATAAACAAAGTATACTTACCTATCCTTGTGCTCTGAAGTGCGGCTTCCGGGTCCAGCTGCCAGACGCATGCAGCTCTTTCAGCTGCAACATCATGTACCTGGCTGAGTGACTGTCGGCTCATCTAAGCTGCCCGGGCTGTGGCTGCTGGAGAGGATGATGGCAGGGGGACACTGAGGGACACAGGGCACTGGAGGGACACTGAGCATCCCTCTTCCATCATCCTCTCCAGCAGCCACAGCCCGCACAGCTCTGGGAGTCAGGGCGAGACATCACCATGTTATCCAGGAAGTGACATCACCATGTTATCCAGGAAGTGACATCACCATGTTATCCAGGAAGTGAAGCCTTGATGCAGTAGTAAGTGCAGGGAAAAACGCATATTTCCCGTAATAAATGTATGTTGGGGATTTGTATAACTTTTGGAGGGGCAATACAATACTTAAATAAAAAATGTTGCTGGACTTCTCCTGTAAGTTTCTGCATCCTCCTACCTGCCGTGCTTTTGTTATATTTTCATGGGACTTCCCATTTAAAGGACTTTTTGGGGGAGAAACAGATATTAAATAAATAAATTAAAAATAACCTATACTGACCTACCCTGATCCTCCATGGGACCCGGTTTCTCTTGACTGTGCAGAAGCTCCCCACTCAGCCAACCAGTGGCCTCCCTGTCTATCCTAGGCATGTATTGCTCTCCTCCTATCTGGAACATTTCAGGACCTTTGACATGTGACTATGATATCACCAGAGGTCCTACAGGGCCTGTATGGAGAATTGACTCGCTAGGGAGCTTCTATCTTTTCCGGACATGATGCAAAAGTTAGTTTGTAACATAAGGCCATGTTCCCTCTTTGTAAGAGACCGGCCGTTCCGTGACACGGAACGGCCAGTGTCAAAAAAGATAATCCCGGCCAGTTCTGCAGTACCGGCCAGATGATCTTTACCGCTGCTGAATTCGGATGCGGGCGCATCCATGTGCGCCCGCATCAGAATTCCCCACTGCACACAAGCCGCTTGCTTCATAGTGTGCACTGACAGGGTTTCCTGTGGCCGCTATTTAATGAATAGCGGCCACAGGAAACCCTGTCAGTGCACACTATGAAGCAAGCGGCTTGTGTGCAGTGGGGAATTTTGATGCGGGCGCAGTTTCATGTCAGTTTCTTGCAGCGCCGCTAGGGATCCCGGCCGGAGTGTATGCTATGTATATACACTCCGGCCGGGATTCCCTCTGGTGCAGTAATACGTAAGTACCGTAGTAATTACGGCCGTGATCAACAACGGTCGGGATCACTATGGTACTTACGTAGTGTGAGCCTAAGATAGTAAGGGTCCTATTACACGGAAAGATTTTAACGATTATCGACTAACCGTAAACGATCGCAAACAAGATTGTTTATCATTAACCTAAAATCGTTCACCATATTACACAGAACGATGGTCGCTAGTTACGATTGTCACTATGATCGTTATTGCGATAGTTACTGTGATTGTTTACTCCTTCTGATTCCAGCAAAACAATGAACAATGTGCAATAACACTGAATGATTAGTGAACAAATGAGGAACTTGAGCAAACGAATGAGGAATTACAGCGAATGAATGTGGAATTACAGGGAATGGTTAACGATAATTTTAGGTTCAGATCTAAATCAACGATCAACGACATACTAATGATTTTTCGATCGTCGCCTGCAATTACACAGAATGATTATCATTTAAATTCGAACGATATAACAATTTTTCGCACAATAATCGTCTTGTGTAATAGAGCCCTTACAGGCAGGTTCTTGTCATTTTGTTTGATGCCCATTTGATCACAGATAGGTAGATATATGATAGATAGATAGATAGATAGATAGATAGATAGATAGATAGATAGATAGATAGATAGATAGGAGATAGATAGATAGATAGATAGATAGATAGATAGATAGGAGATAGATAGATAGATAGATAGATAGATAGATAGATAGATAGATAGGAGATAGAGAGATAGATAGATAGATAGATAGATAGATAGGAGATAGATAGATAGATAGGAGATAGATAGATAGATAGATAGATAGATAGATAGATAGATAGGAGATAGAGAGATAGATAGATAGATAGATAGATAGGAGATAGATAGATAGAAGATAGATAGATAGATAGATAGATAGATCATAGATAGATAGATAGATAGATAGATAGATAGATAGATAGATAGATAGATATGTAGAGTATAATTCAGCAGCACTCCAGGCAACAACGGTGCCAGCGGATCTTGCCTTGACCAAAGGCTAAACTGTGTAGGTAGAAGATAATCCACAGCACTCAGCAGATACGGTGAAAAAATGTGGGTTTATTCCATGTACAAACGGTGATCCACGTCAATCCTCCGTGCTTGACCTCGGTACGGGCAACCGCATCGTGTGAATCACAGATCACAGATTGATTCACACGATGCGGTTGCCCGTACCGAGGTCAAGCACGGAGGAATCCATTACATTGCTTCCTGGTCACCCATTGAAACATGGAGGCTTCAGTCATGTCTTGCATTCAGCGAGGACCTTCCTAAACCGTGGAACCTGTCACAGATGTTTTTGCGTATGGACTTTCTTAGAAATGAATGGACTTCATCATTTACAAGCCTCTTATTACTCACTATATGCACTAGAGGTGTAAAGAGTAGAAATTATGAAGTATCTACTCCGTATAGGACACTGAATGGGTCACGATGGAGTTAATACCCATAGTCACATGGACATTTGATTGACACTTTGATTAACCAATGGAAACACTGTATTTTGTATCACACCTGTATATATAGATTGCTCATGTGTTCACTCACCGTGCTTGAAAATGGCGATGTTGGTTCGCTGAAACGTTGCTCCGGTCTTTTTGTATGCTGCACCTTGCTTTTGAATTTGATTGACGTGGATCACCGTTTGTACATGGAATAAACCCACATTTTTTCACCGTATCTGCTGAGTGCTGTGGATTATCTTCTACCTAGATAGATAGATAGATAGATAGATAGATAGGAGATAGATAGATAGATAGATAGGAGATAGATAGATAGATAGATAGGAGATAGAGAGATAGATAGATAATAGGAGATAGATAGATAGATAGATAGGAGATAGATAGATAGAGAGATAGATAGGAGATAGATAGATAGATAGATAGATAGATAGATAGATAGATAGATAGGAGATAGATAGATAGATAGGAGATAGAGAGATAGATAGATAATAGGAGATAGATAGATAGATAGATAGATAGATAGATAGATAGATAGATAGATAGATAAATAGATAGATAGGAGATAGATAGATACCTAGATAGATAGATGGATAGATAGATACAAAACAAAAATATTGCGGCACTCAAAAAAAAATGTGAGGGTGGGTGCCAGCTAGCAAGCCGGGGAGCCTCCAGGCTATGTAATATAGAGTCCAAAAAGGTATCGGCACTTCAAGGTAGTGATAAACAACGTGGAAATTTATTCACAACCCATGCAATATACAGCAGCGACGTTTCTGACCACAACTGTGGTCTTTTTTCAAGCCAGATACACACACGTGTCCCCCTAGGGGTATTTATCTCAAATAGTGCAACAATTAGTACATTCAGCTGTGAACATAGTGACGTGTACAAAACATGTGATTGGAGGGACCTGGTCTCATTACAAATATGTTTACAAAGTGATATATCCATGATAATATATAAACAGTGTTCAATATTGTATTAAAATTCATATACATTCAGATAAACATAAAGGAGCATGCAGGATCGCTCACCCGATGTTAGGAAGACCGCGCTGATACATCAGAGAGATCCACGCGAGTGTGGAACGCAAACCCATTTGGAACGCAATCAAATGCGTGTATGTGGGGGTTGCGCATGCGTGAAACATGAACCAATCGCGCTAGAGTGTGTCTCTGACTCGTCTATGAGGACCGCCCCTTAACCTACTCGTATGTTTAGATATCTATAACCATATAACGATACACTAAAATGAAAATAAGCTTAAATGGCATTAACTTGAATGGCATTAACTCCGCCATATGAATAAACACTAAGAATTCAGGATTAGCGTATAATTATGTGCTGGCCACCCATTAGCACGGACTTGGGACTAGAGCCCAATAAGGGTTTCATAATCATCCCGATACAGGCGTCCAATACCGAAGTCCAATACTATGCCGCTAAAAAGCCGCACCGTGTGAACATGGGGCGAACACCCGCGCTACGTCCATGGGGGCCTAAACATAGTGCAACATATAAAGTCACCAAGGGAATAATAAATAATGTCAAAATAAGTAAATAAAATCAAATAAATGAATCATTAAAAATAATAAATTTAAATATAAACATAAACAAAATTAGTTTAGATCTCTATTCATAACACAAAATTAATGGATGGCGACAAGTACAGAGTCCATGGATGTTCGTTCATGATGACAGCGGTTTTTCCTTTTCATGGATGCTCGACTACATGCTCCCAAAGAAATGCTTGAATCTAGATAAAGAAACACAACGTAAAAATTACTCATTGATAATAGTACGATAATCTGTCATTGTTTAAAGTATAAAAAATAACACGTGTGTAGTAGTCCCCATCTTTACAGACGGGCAAGCAGGACAATCCGGAACATGACCAGGGTAACCCCCCACCCCCTACCGCAACCAACCATGAGCGACATCAAGTACAGTATTTGGGAAGGATTTTAAAATCCACATTCAAACCCTGTGGTCTAAGTGTGTTCAGTCGGTAAATCCATTCCAATTTTTCTTTTTTAGAATGGACAGGCGATCACCACCTCTACTCAGTGGGGCTACTTGGTCCAATACCATCAATTTAAGATCACTTTCCTTATGCTGAAGTTCAACAAAAAGTTTCGAGACTGGTAAGTCCATTTTGCCTTTACGAATTGTATATCTGTGCTGCCCCAATCTCGTTCTTACATCATATGTAGTTTCACCCACATATAGCTTAGGACATGGACACATGAAGAAAATACACAACCCAATCAGAATTACATGTAAGGTATTTTCTGATGTCATACACTCTACCTGTGGTAGATAGATAGATAGATAGATAGGAGATAGATAGATAGATAGATAGATAGATAGATAGATAGATAGATAGATAGATAGATAGATAGGAGATAGATAGATAGATAGATAGATAGATAGATAGATAGATAGATAGATAGATAGATAGGAGATAGATAGATAGATAGATAGATAGATAGATAAGGAGATAGATAGATAGATAGATAGATAGATAGGAGATAGATAGGAGATAAATAGATAGATGATAGATAGGAGATAGATAATAGATAGGTAGATAGATAGATAGATAGATAGATAGAATATAAGATAGATAGATAGATAGATAGGAGATAGATAGATAGATAGATAGGAGATAGATAATAGATAGGTAGATAGATAGATAGATAGATAGATAGATAGATAGATAGATAGATAGATAGAATATAAATAGATAGATAGATAGATAGATAGGAGATAGATAGATAGATAGATAGATAGATAGATAAATAGGCGATAAATAGATAGATAGATAAATAGATAGATAGATAGATAGATAGATAGGAGATAAATAGATAGATGATAGATAGGAGATAAATAGATAGATAGATAGATCTCTTTTCCTTATTGACCATCTGTGGACACATTTATAAACCAGAATGTGGGAAGTGATGGATCTACTCCCCAGATAAGGAGTGAGGGTCCATAGTCTTTTAATCAGTGTTTGTTTCCCAGAGGTGATGACCCCAGAGAGGAGCAGACAGGCTTCTTTAGGATTATAAACATAAATTTATGGGCTAACTGGAGGTCTGTTTTCGGTGTATCAAGCTTTGTGATAAATTGATGTCCCTCTATCCTGGTGTCTTTCTCTCGGAGAGGATTCTTCTCTGCTAGAATGTGACTTGTACTATAAATCTTTCCAAAAACGCCCAATTTCTTCCAATGTTCTTTCTACGATAACGAAGATTCATTCTTTGTCTCTGATTTTCTCCGTTCAATGTTCTGCCTGCAGCTACGGAACAAACCAACATGACGTGTGCCTAGGGCGGCACGGAATAATGGGGAGCCTAAATATTGGACGCTTTTACATTTCATTTACATTCGTCTATAGTATCCCTGACCGTATATTGAAAGGAAGGAGGGGAACAGAGTAATCATGGCCAACCAGTGGCCTACCACTGTACCAGCCATAGCGACTGCTACGGGGCCCATGACGTAAGAGGGCCCTGCAGAGCTGGCCTTCTAGTTCAGAAGTTTCCTGAGCCCAGCCACTCAATATACTACTGTCTGTCATCCCAGTCACAGGCTCTATACAGTAAGCTGGATAACCACCAGCTTACTATATAGAGACAGTGATTATGACAGGCTAGAAGGTGTAGAGACCGAGGTCCCCTGCACCCCTCCTCCACTATGGGCTTAGGCTTCTTCCTGCTCCCCTCTTATATCAGAACATAGGAAGAAGAAGGGGGAAGCCGAACACTGACAGCTGCTGCTGGAGGTAAAGAGGAGACCACAGAGCTTCCCTATATGTACAATTTTTGTGTGTAGCTGGGGAGGAGGGAAGGGGGGTCCGCAATAAAAAGTTTGCTATGGGGCCCGGTCATTTCTAGTTACGTCCTTGTTTATAAGACAAACTTTTTAGCAAGAAGTGCCTGCATCTTATATTCCACAGACAGGGAGGTCGAACGGTGTCAGACCGCCCTGACTGTTTCCCTAATGTTCAAGCAAAGCTCTGATTCAGCACTGTGCCTGACTGCTCGGTGACCTGTGGGGCGACTGATAGCTGCACAGTCCTCTCCCCTCTCCTGCTCAGCAGTGATCAGTGAGATTAGTGCCCTGCAGGGGAGAAATCAGGGGGTTATTTTTTATGTATATTGTATGTACATTTGTACAGAGCTAGCCCCACGACTGATCAGGTGCTGGGAAAAGCTTGATCCAGTCCTGGGAAACTTTTCCCAGTTTCCAGATAGTTTTCTAGACCATATGCAGCCACAAACGAGCACAAATAAGCGAGATCAGAGCTTGTTTGAAGTGCCTTTACATGGCATGAGAAATTGAGTTGCCGGGCTGCATGAACATTCGTTCAGCATTGGAAACTGAAAGCTATAGGTAAATCTGTCCTGTTGGATCACAAAGCAGTACATACTTACCTAGTGCGCTGCTGTGATCCTGCATCCTGTTCTCTGGCTCTCCCATTCAGCCTATGTGTTTTCAGGCTCGCCTTCTTTCTCTGGCTGTCAATCACTCTGGAGGAGGTGGGGCTTGAATATACAGCCGGGCTGGAGAGCAGGATGCTGGACCACAGCAGCAATACACTTAGTAAGTATGCACTGCTGTGTGATCTAGAAACTGATGGCACAGATATATACACATCTGTGCTGTCAGTTTGCCTTTATCGTTATCGGCTGCACATCCCCTGTTTACACCAGGATATCTGCGACCAATGACGATAAATTTTAAAGCATTTTCTAAAGACACAATCAACCGAAGATCGGGCATCTGTCTGATTTTTCTTTCATATCAGCTGGTTTCAGAAAGCTATGTAGATTTGTAACTTACTTCTATTTAAAAATTTCAAGTCTTCCCATACTTAACCGCTGCTGTATGTCCTGCTGGAAATATTGTTTTCTTTTCAGTCTGACACAGTGCTCTCTGCTGACATCTCTGTCTGAGACAGGAACTGTCCATAGCAGGAGAGGTTTTCTATGGGGATTTGCTGCTGCTCTGGACAGTTCCTGTCTCGGACAGAGGTGGCAGCAGAGAGCACTGTGCTAGACTGGAAAGAATACACCACTTCCCGCAGGACATACAGCAGCTGATAAGTATGGAAAGACTGAAGATTTTTTAATAGAAGTAAATTAGGAATCTATATATCTTTCTAAAACCAGTTGATTTGAAAGAAAAAGATTTTCACTGGACAACCCCTTTAACAATCAGAGTCCTTGTTAACGCACCCAGCCTGTCTCTTAGCTCTGCTATACCAGTACACAGATACACCATAATAAAGAATCTGGAAGATTTAATACGACACATTTAAAAGACTTGATATCAAAAGGTCACTTTAAGAATGACAGAGTATGAAATACAAGCAGATAAGCACATTCCAGTCATTGACACAAGGACTTAGCCTAATACCAGGATTTATGACCTATTACATGGACACACTCCACATCTCCCAGCAGACTGACCCCAGATCTCTCTACTGCCAGGTTATCACCTTTATTGCCCTGCCATCTGTAACAAAAACCTGGGTTTATAGCTATGGCTTATCCTATTGATGTGTCGCCCAATGTCTGAACATAACTTACCAACCATTTATAGGGGACTATTATGAACAAAAAAGAGAGTTGAATGGTGATATAACACATAGATATAACAAGCTGTTCCTTTAAATGGGTCTTTACATAGTCCAATGCACATTGCATGGGGGAGGACCGGTCATTCATGGGATCACTTGATCCCTAAACTGTCTCAGTATGTTTGCAACACATACTGTATTTACATGGGTAGATGCCATGCTGCCCAATGGGCATTTTTATTTTATGTCCATGTATGCAAAAATAACAGCCAACAAAAAAATAAAACATCACACACATCAAACATTCTTTGTGGAATGACACAACTGACTTTTGAGTCTTGCTGTGCATCAAGCAGCCAGTAGGTGGCGAACTTGTATAGTTTTCTTACCTAGAAGAGGGTTTTTTTTTTTTCTCTCGCCTATGGAGCATATAATGGTATTCACAGTTAGTGTAATTACATTATTTTGGGGAGTAGTTAATACTGCAGTATAATTATTAGATTGTTAGAAATGCAGATGCGCAAATCTGTGAGTTTAAAGCTTTTTGTTGTTTTTATATTTCTTGTACTGTTCTTAATAATAATAAGAAAAAGATTATTTGTTATATTATTTATATGGCGCCAACATATTCCACAACACTTCACAATAACAAGGGTGTATGTACACAAAGAATCAGACATTACAGAATATACGATAGATATAAAGGAGGGCCCTGCTCACAATCTATAGGAAATAGGGATAAGGCTTGGGCCACACTACGTTTTTGCAGTCCGTTTTTTTTCATCCGTTTTTGAAAAAACATGCAATTGTGTGGGGATGAAAAACAGGTCAAAACGAATTGCACACAATTGCATCTGTTTTTCCATCCGTTTTTTTTTTTTTTTTTTCAAAAATGGATGAAAAAAAGGGACTGCAAAAACGTAGAGTGAACCCAGCCTAAGACAAAAGGCAGAAAGTGCTTTGTTTATACAACGGTCCGGCCAGCTATAATGGGGTTGTCCCTGGAAAAATATTGTATGTTTTTCAACAGTATGTGAGAAAATACATCCAGCCATGTGTTTACACTCCTATCAGACCCCGGTAAATGTTTGCACAGCTACTAGTCCCAGTACATTCA
Source organism: Dendropsophus ebraccatus (assembly GCF_027789765.1). NCBI lineage: Eukaryota > Metazoa > Chordata > Amphibia > Anura > Hylidae > Dendropsophus > Dendropsophus ebraccatus. The sequence continues at coordinate 28,139,422 of NC_091456.1, forward strand.
GCCACATGTTTGCACACCTACCAGACCCCAGTACACCCAGCCTTATGTGTGCACGCCTACTAGACTCTGGTATACCCACCTGCGTGCTTGAACAAATATCAGACCCCGGTACATCCAGCCACATGTATGCACGCCTACCAGACAAGGGTACATCCAGCCACATGTATGCACGCCTACCAGACAGGGGTACATCCAGCCACATGTATGCACGCCTACCAGACAAGGGTACATCCAGCCACATGTATGCACGCCTACCAGACAAGGGTACATCCAGCCACATGTATGCACGCCTACCAGACAAGGGTACATCCAGCCACATGTATGCACGCCTACCAGACAAGGGTACATCCAGCCACATGTATGCACGCCTACCAGACAAGGGTACATCCAGCCACATGTATGCACGCCTACCAGACAAGGGTACATCCAGCCACATGTATGCACGCCTACAAGACAAGGGTACATCCAGCCATGCTTTTGCACATCTACCAATCCCTGTAACATCCAGCCACATGTATGCACGCCTACCAGACACCGGAGATGCATATGGAGGATCACAGAGTCCAGGAGGAGCAGTTTACCTGAGCACTTTTGGGTGATATGAACTGTTTTTGTAACAAATGTATCATGTTGAATAGAGCATAGCAAATAAGCAAATAAAGAAGAAAGTATCTGTTTGATGCCTGGTGCAGTGAATGTACTTTGAGCTAGAGAGAGGAGCCTCCTAGTGCTTCACCTTTGTACTCTCCTCGGCTAATTACTGTTTTAAATTTTTAAAAAATCAATGGCATCAATGGTAGGGGCCCCTGCTACACTGAAGCACGAATAATAAATAGGGGGGCATGCATACATTCCATCAATACAGTCCCTGCTCAGATGTGGTCCTGCTTAATGGACCTCCCAGCATCCTTATGATGACGGGAGCTCTCAATCAGTTTAAATGTTCATGGTACTGTACTGTGCCATCCGGTTTGACATTATCCCTTTAACTGTATGCGCTCTTAATCCTGAGTATGACAATCATTCTTCTGGTCCAGGGTTATGCCTCCGGCCACAAGAGGCCGCTCTGTCCTCCCAGCATTGGGTGCCCAAGTGATGTTTCTGCTGCAGGTGAGTATGTATGTTTGTTTTCTCTTCCATTTCTACGGTCGGGAAATACAGATAGTTTTCTAAAAGGCTTCCAGATCAATGTTTCCTGACTGTAAAAATGGCCACTCATGTGTTCACAGGGCCTCAGTAGTCCGGCCTTCAGATGTTTTCCAGACCACTTCGATGCATTGAGGTCCTATTTCCCTTTTCTCAATAAGATAAGAAATCCTACACATAGTGTCGGCCTGGGGTATCTGGGGCCCACCAAAGGAAATGACCGGGGGGGCGCACCAATAAAGAACCAGTGAGAAACAACATGTCATTCAGTGTTTGTGCAGGTTCTAAAGCTGGGGGCCCACCGGAGGATTCTCCGGTCCTCTGGTGGGCCAGTCCGGCACTGTCTACACAGATTCTGCTCCTACATCATTCTCATTGACAGTATTATAGTCAATATGAGGTATATACTAGTTCAGTTTATACCAAAAGAATGATATGCAGCTTTTCTGTATACGTGTCACCTTCTGTCTTGTTCTACGATATGATGCAACAAACAGATGGTGAGATCTGGTGTTGTTGTTATTATTGATGAGCTCTGATGTCATCACCTCCATAGTAATTATGAAATGTATCAGAAGACATAATACACCACAGATTGTATCTGGCATGTGGCCCTATAACCAGTCAGCTTGGATTTCTGTGCAAAACCATCTGTCCTCCAGTCCTTGTTTTCATGCGTTCATAGAATTCCCCAAAGACGTCCAATACTATGATAATTTACACTGGATAAAGAAATACATAGTCCTTACTATGCAAGTGATCATAATAGGCAACAGACAATTAACACCGACGCTTAATGGGTTCTTCCTGTTTTATTGCAAGTAGACGGCCACTTAGGGACCTGGGGAGAGATTGCTATGAATAGTCGGGGATAATTGCTTAAAGTGGACTTGTCATTTAAATGTCATTTAAAATTTTTGTGTCAAATTTTTAGAAATCAATAACTAGCGATTTTAAGAAACTCTGTAATTGGTTTTATTAAGCAAAAGAGTTTTCTTCTGTACTCAAAAAGCTGTCCCCCCCCCCTCCCCTCGCATCAGAAGAAGCAGGATTACTGTCTCCTACTATTTCGTCTTTTCCTATTTGTTTGAGGCAGTGGCTATGCAACTACTACCCAGCTGATTGGATAGTTTGGATCAGCTGATCATCCTCATCCTCAGTCCAGGGCTCCTTGGGAATAGGCGTTTCTGATTGGTCAGCCTCTATTTAAAGGGAATGGGTCATCGGAAAATTATTTATTGTTTAAACAATGTTTTTATGTACAACATTTTTTAAAGAATTTTTGGTGTCTTTTTTTTTCTAATTTTACATCTATATTATAAAATAATTCTTAAATTTTTCTGTTGAGGGCTATAACTAAGATTTCCTGTTGTGTCAGTGGTGATCAAAGGAGTCTGCTGTAAAGTAATCTGTAACCAGTAGATAGAGGAGACGATAGTAGCTCCCTGTGGAATGACCTCTTCTAAGGTCACAGAGCGCGCTCAGTGATGATTCACATTCGTCTCAAGGGAACAGAGTCTGAATATTGTCATCTATGTCCATGAGTCTTGCTGTAAAGCATGCCACTAAATGCTGTTAAGAACAGCCCAGAGAAGATTGCAGCCACCACCACAATGTACAAAAAATAAAATAAAAAATACTAGTCACAAAATAGAAACAGATTAGAATAAAAGAACAAGTTTTAGTATCTGATTCTAATTAGTAAAAAAAAATAAAAAATCTAGGTGACAAATTCCCTTAAAATAATCCTGACTTTTACAAAGTAGTGTGGAGCATAGTGTATTCCATTGTGCCTTGTATTTGTCTAGTATCCTGTTCTAGTCTAGTTTTGGCAAGTCCCCACAGAAAACCTCTTCTGCTCTGGACAGTTACTGTCACAGTGAGAGGTGGCATCAGAGAGCACTGTGTCAGACCAAAAAGAATATACCACTTACTGCAGGACATACAGTAGCAGATAAGTCCTGGAAGACTTGAGATTTTTAAATAGAAGTAAATTACAAATATAACTATATAACTCTCTGAAACCAGCTGATTTGATTTTTTTCTGGAGTACCTCTTTATCCCTTTAACCCCTTATCAACCACGAGCGTACATTTACGCCCTGAGGTTGTTAAGGGAGTTCAGAGGGGGGCCGCACGGCGACCTCACTCTGAACCGCCACGATCCCGGGTACTATCTGCAGCTCGGGACCGTGGCTATTAGCGGGCACGGTCCGATCGTTGTGTCCGCTAATTAGCTTTTTAAATGCAGCTGTCCAAGTTGACAGCTGCATTTAAAACGCTATTTCTCCAGTACCTGGTGGTGGGGATCGCCCCCTGTGATGTGGTCGCGGAGAAGCGATCCCCGCATCAGAGCCGGGCCGGGATCTGCGCCGCAATGGCGCTGATCCCGGCTCGGCAATTTATTGCTTTCAGCTGCAGCAGCCGAGAGCAATAGATCACTGATCTCATTGATCTATGCAGTATAACTATAATGTAATTGCCCAAACTATTAATTTATCACATTCCTGATCTCGTACGGTAAACGACGTAAGCGTCAAAAAATTCCAAAGTGCAAAATTGCACATTTTTGGTCGCATTAATCCAGAAAAATTGTAATAAAAAGCGATCAAAAAGTTGTATATGCGCAATCAAGGTACCGATAGAAAGCACAGATCATGGCGCAAAAAATGACACCTCACACAGCCCCATAGATCAAAGGATAAAAGCGTTATAAGCCTGGGAATAGAGCGATTTTAAGGAACATATATTTTTTCAAAAAGGTTTTCATTTTTTAAAAGCCATCAAATAAAATAAAAGTTAAGCAAGTTACATATCGTTGTAATCATAACAACTTGAGAAACATGCATAACAACTCAGTTTTATGCTAGGGGAAAGGGCATAAAAACTAAACCCCCCAAATAAAATAAAATGCATTTTTTTTTCCAATTTCACCAGACATTATATTTTTTTCTGGTTTCGCAGTGTACTTTATGCAATAATTCAGCCTGTCATTGCAAAGTACAATTAGTGGCGCAAAGAATAAGGGCTCATGTGGGTTTCTAGGTGGAAAAATGCAAGTGCTATGGCCTTTAAAGCACAAGGAGGAAAAAACGCACAAATCACAGGCCGCGGCGGTCCCGGCCTGTGATTAGCTGAGCGGCCTATCAGCTGACAGGCCGCTGTAAAGCTAGAGCGCGCGCGGGAGAAGCGGACGGCAGGAGCAGCCCTTGAACGTGGATGGGTAATGTAGTTTAGCAATTAGCAATGTAGTTTAATGCCAGTTTAGCAAGGGCTTGCAGCTCTTGTTAAACGATTATCGGGCTGTGTAATAGGCCCAGTAAACGAGCGACGATCTTGCAGATCAGCGCTCGTTTACAGGTATTATCGGCCCGTGTAATACCACCCTTAGGGCCCTATTCCACCGGATGATTATCGTTCAGATTATCGTTAAATTGTTCGAATCTAAACGATAATCGTTCAGTTGAAATGCAGTTACCGATTAACGACCGAAAGAGAAGACCTGGACTTATTTTTATCGTTGCTCGTTCGCAAAACGTTCGCAAATCGTTCGCATTGAATAAGACGTTGTTCAGTCGCAAATACGATCATAAGTGACGATTATCGTTCCATGGAAATGAGTGAACGTTTTCAGGTCTTTCTCAATAGCGGTCGTTTGAGATCGTTAATCGTTAACGATTATGAGAACGATAATCGTCCGGTGGAATAGGGCCCTTAGACTTGTTCCCTGCTTTATTGACAGTCAGCTAGAAGTTGAGCCTCAAGCAGTGATAAGGGATGGGAGGGGGAGCGAGGAAGCCTTTTTCTTTTTAAAACTAAAGAATAAAAGAACGTAGAAAAATGCTTTTATTCAGTAAAAAGAGGTGTTCTGAATCCCCAGAAGAGCAGCTGCAGCAATGCTTTACCTATGCTTTATCATTCCCCTACCACAGCTTTAGCTTCGGCTGTCCAGGCATGATGGGAATTGTAGTTTTTCAACATCTCGAGGGCTGATGGTTCCCCATCCCTGCCCTACCATCCCTATCAATGTTTGAGGCTCAGCTTTTAGCTGACTGTCAATCACGCAGGCATAGGTATAATGGGATAAGCCTCTCAGACACTTTAAAAGCGTTTCTCTATGTTCTAGAAGCACAGCTGCATATATGGAAGGTACCACGTGTCTCCTTGACCTGACAGCTACTGTATCTAACAGAGCCAGCAGTTTGGACCGTGAATTACAGCTGACGGAATCCCTTTAAATAAACCTGCTAGAAGTGCATATATTTTGCTGTAGAGAGAGGAAAAAGAAACGGTCTATTTCCCAACCCTGAGAAATGAAGAGAGAGTGCGCAGTATCATTGTATAGAACATCCAAGTGAAACAATTTGATTAAAAATGGATACATTAGCGGCTTTCAGGGAACATGTTATGGATTTAATATTCCCTGTGGGTTAGAGCGATGCTCGGCATGTCTGGGGAAAGTAATGATATAAATGAGTTTAGTCTGTTTACCTGATGGTGGGGTAAACCTTCTTACTCCTGAAGGGTAGACGATATAGGAGGCTCGATAAATCATCGCTCTGACACGAGACGAAAACAAATATTATATACAGACAAAACAATATCAGAGTCAAGTGGAAGAGAGAGGACACCTATTTATTAAAGGGTTTATCCGCATTTTGAAAAAAATAAAAATAAGATAAAAAAAGTACCGGTGCTCCGATGAGTGCCTGAGTCTGTACTTGTGGCCAACATGAGACTGCTGCAGGTGGTCATGTGCTGTACTACAGGCATGTTATATTATTAACCCCTTCCTCCAGCATGCATTCTGGGCCTTAAAGTGTCACTGTCATTATAACTTTTAAAATCTAAATCATCAGTAGTAGTAAAAAAAACAAAACAGGAAACAGTAAGAAAACAGGAAGTCCTGTGTATCCCAGGCCATCTGAGCGCTCAAACAGAGAAGATAGTCATGTGACTGATGGACACATTGAGCCGTAGCCGTGACTCTCTGTACTGACCGGAATTCCTGTGTTTAGTCTGTTTTTTTTTTTGTTTTTTTTATCCAGTACAAGTCAGGAAATCTGCCTTCAGGTGACTGGACCTGGATTTCTGGTAAGTTCAGCTTTGTTTTACAGCATGATAGCAATGATATAAATAATGAATGTAAATTGCAAACTTTCTTTATATCACATCTGCCCAAGTAACTTTCTTTTTCTTTTTCCATGGTCACCTCCCAAGTTGTACAGTTGTACTTTTGATTGGTTCCATTTTTAAATACTTATCACTTCTTGATTGTTTTTATTTTTTTGTTACTGTTTTTTTTTTTTTTTTTGTAGACGGGTTAAGAAAATACTAGCAAACTTTTTTATTTTATTTTATTTTTTCACTGTGTTTACTGTGCCAGATAAATAATAAAACAGTTTTATTGTCATTTCAGATGTGGCTATACCTAATATGTGTATTTATTTCTATATTTATTTATTATATTTTATGTAGAAAAAGAAAACATAAAGGGAACATTTATTTATTTTTTAGGAGAATGGGTTTTTTTAAAAAAAACTTTTTATTTGATATACTTTTAAAGGAGAAGTGCGGCGGCCAGCAGGAGAAGGGGGGAAATTGAAGTAGGAATTTAGGAAAGTAGGAAGTTGATATAGAAATTTCAAATTGAAATTGAAGTAGGAGCTTACCTCACCCTGTGCCCGCGGTGAGCGGCACGGCCAGCCGTGGGACCCCACATGAAGGCATTTTCCCCCGAGTTATGACATCATCACAACTCAGGGGAAAATGCCTTCCGGTGGTAGTCCCACGGCTGGTCGCACCGAGGCTTGTCCTGGGTGATGAACTGGGACTAGTTGTAATGCAGTCACATTTTGTGCTTGTGCGTTGAAATCATAATTTGTAACTTAATGGGTATTCCGTATCAATAAATACGTAACTTGATTAGCATACGTAACAATTTCAAGTGATACTGCCCCTTAGCTGGGACTGCTGAACTTGGATAAAGCTGTAAGGTTGTCTGGAAAACATGGATACAGCCAATGACTATATCCATGATTTCCACATAGCCTTAGGGCTTTATCCAAGTTCAGCAGCCACCGCTAATCAAATGCCGAACGTTCGGGTTCGGATCGACTCGAGCATGCTCCAGGTTCGCTCATCTCTAATTACCATATAAAGGATTTCTTGGTGGTCACTCCCTCAAAAATGCATGTTATTGTTGGTGGACAGTGCCGTATGGGTGGGGCTTAACAGCCGTGGTGCCCTACATCAAAGCTGTAGGTCTCATTCTCCGTGACGTCCTCAGCGTCTTGGTCCCACCCCCTCCGCAGTCATTGGCATGGGCTGAGCTTCATTCAAATGGCTGCAGAGGGGGTGAGGCCTAGACGCCGATGATGCGACACAGCGGGTGGAGCCTATGCCAAGAGACCACCAAAAAACCCTCTATATGGTAAGGTAAGAAATGTACAGAATATAAGCTTAGGAATGGTGCTGAGAACTCCTGATACAGAAAAGAGGGGGGGGGGGGGGGGGACACACAATATCACTTTAAAATTAAAAAAAAGGAACCATGCTAAACTACTTGGGGCAGATATGTAGCTGTGAACGGACACAAGTTTATGGCAGCATACTAGGGTGGACACCTTATTGCTGTTGCTCACAATAACTTATTTTTATCCACATAGCTTGTATTAATGCAGCAGACTGTTTTGTTATCAGGGAAATTAGTTCACACAATGAGGTAAAGAATGTGACTATTAATGGGGAATTCTCACATAATACTTTGTCTGGTATTTGGACTATGACCCTAGTCTTGGACCAAAGGACCTTTTGACCTTTATGTTTGACCCTTCCTTGTGATTATTGCTGAAATATGTTCTTTATTTGTCACCTCTCTTCCTTTGTAAATTATCACTTTATTTTTATTATGCTGATTTAAAGGGGTACTCCGGCAATTTTCTTTTTCTTTCATATCAACTGGTGCCAGAAAGTGCCACAGATGTGTAATTTACTTCTATTAAACAATCTGCAGTCTTCCAGTACTTAGTTGCTGTATGTCCTGCATGAAGTGGTGTATTCTTTATAGTCTGACACAGTGCTCTCTGCTGCCACCTCTGTCTGCGAAAGGAATTGTCAAGAGTAGTAGCAAATTCCCATAGAAAACCTCTCCTGCTTCCAGACTGGAAAGAACACACCACTTCATGCAGGGCATATAGCAGCTGATAAGTTCTGGACGACTGGAGATTTTTTAATAGAAGTAAATTATGCTGCGTTTACAAGTAACGATTATCGTGCGAATTTGCGCGATAATGATCGAATTCGAACGATAATCGTACGTGTAAACGCAGCGAACGATCAAACGACGAGTGAGAAATTGTTCATTTTGATTTTTGAACATGTTCTCAAATCGTCGTTGATCGTTCGCAAAAAATTCGCAGATCGTTCCGTGCGAACAGTCGTTCGCCAATTTAACCAATGTGTGAGATAGGCTTAAGCGATTGCAAAACGATCGCAAAACGAATTTTCCGTACGATATATCGTACCGTCTAAACGCTGATCGTTTTGAAAAAAAAACACGTTATTCCGACATCCTTAATCGTACGATCAGGCCAATTATCGCATCGTGTAAACGCAGCATTAACATCAGTAATTATCAGTAACTGGTCGGTGGTGTGCCGACACAGAGTTGAGAGAGAACATGCTGAGCGCAGTCTTCCTCTGGTCTGTTTTCCTGTCCGGTTGTGGTATAAACACTCAGACCATGACCGATAAAAACTCACTATGACATATCAAAGGTTTTTTTTGGGTGACAGTGCCCATTTAAGGTACCCATACACATTAGGTTAAAGTGGTATTCCGACATCAGGTAAAAGTATAAACATATAGTATTGCTTATCTGTCTTCCCGAGTTCTTAAACCCCCCAAGAACCATTAATTTTGGGGGTCTTAGTTCTATATTTTGTTGCTGTACTTCTTGGGCAGTTGCTCAGTACTATAAGTCCCAGAATGCATTGTTTTTCCTCAGCTATTCATCACAGCCTTCCCACCCTGCCTACTTCCCTCCCCCAGCACTCCTGCCAGTTCCCTGTCCAAGACTGTTGCAGAACATCTCATGTCACTGCAGACTATATCAGTGAAATTGCAGCACCTGTTTCTTTCATTCCTCATCTGCTCAGGAAGATGGTGTTTAATCTGGAGGGGCAGGTTATACATCTTTAGGCTGGGTTCACACTACGTATATTTCAGTCAGTATTGTGATCCTCATATTGCAACCAAAACCAGGAGTGGATTAAAAACACAGAAAGGCTCTGTCCACACAATGGTGAAATTGAGTGGATGGCCGCCATATAACAGTAAATAACGGCCATTATTTCAATATAACGGCTGTTGTTTTAAAATAACAGCAAATATTTGCCATTAAATAGCGGCCATCCACTCAATTTCAACTTTGTGTGAACAGATCCTTTCTGTGTTTTTAATCCACTCCTGGTTTTGGTTGCTATATGAGGACCACAATACTGACTGAAATATACATAGTGTGAACCCAGCCTTAAAGAGAACCTATCATCTAATTACTAATTGTCCCTATAATAAATGTGTACCTGTCCCTAAGTCTGTTTATAAAGATACAGACCTTTGTAGTCTGTATTTAATACTTTACCTAATCCTGTGTCCCACTGTTGTTCTGTCATGCGCCGCCATCTTGGTCATGTCACAAGCATTTCTGACAGAATAACGGATGGCGCCTGACGGAACAGCAGTGGGTATCTGGGTTTAATTACTAAAAATCTAATAGAAACATTGGGGGAGAATTATGAAACATGGTGTAAAGTGGAACTGGCTCAGTTGCCCCTAGCAACCAATCAGATTCCACCTTTCATTCCTCACGGACTGTTTGGAAAACGAAAGGTGGAATCTGATTGGTTGCTAGGGGCAACTGAGCCAGTTTCACTTTACACCATGTTTGATAAAAAAAAGCAAACACTTTTAGTTAAATAACTACTATATTAGCCAATGTACGACATCTATCACAGGTATTGGTTAAAGTGAAAGATTGTGAGCTTTTTAGTAGCTTTTTATGATGTATTCATTAAACAAATGGTCATTGCTACATTAAAGGGGTAGTGCAGCACTAAAAAATTATTCACAGAATAACACACATTACAAAGTTATACAAGTGTGTGGTGGAAGTGGAAGTGTGTGGTGCATTATACATTACCTGATCCGTGTCGAGCCCGTCCGCCATCTTGTGCCAAACGCCATCTTCGGACGGACGGCTGAATCTCTGCCGCCGTCCCCCTTCCGCCGCGTCATAACTGTGCTCAGCCGCGATTGGCTGAGCATAACTTCCCTCCTCCAGCTTGTGCTGTCGCAGGGCCGCCATCAGGAATTTCGGGGCCCCATACAACCAAAGTGTCTGGGCCCCCCACATTAATAAAAAAAAAAATTTGTGTGTTCGACCCACGCCTTGCTGGGAGGTATAATTTGGTTCAGATCAATTCTAGAGAACTGGCTCATATACCCCATTTTCCCCAGTGGCTTAAAATGTAACCTCTGTTATACAGTTATAAAATTGTAGAAACTAAATGTGAACAAGGTGCAATTTAAATGTCACCATACAGACACTTACTTGTATAGCTGTCTCTTGTGCTCTGTATGCAGTGCGTTATATTCACCCCTGCAACGTACAATTTATAGCGTGTCTACAAGCCCAGCGGGGCTCATTATGATGGAGACTAAAACTTATACAAGAGTGGGGTAGGGGTTCCCCTGTATTCAGAATGCTGTTGAGTACTAGGCAATGCCCCGTTTGGGGTTATTGAATTTCGAGGGTCTGGGGGTGTGTGTGATTTGTATATGTTCACCAATATCCCCCACGGTATGCTCACTAACATAGAATATGTTGATAAGGCTAATATAATGAGGCTTTTCCATGTTAGTGAGCATATACAAATCACACAGCCCTCCCAGGCAGACTAGTTTAGCTCACCCGAGACAGTGATAGCGAATACATGGCGGTGAGAACGCTTTCTAGGAGATCCTGTTTGTGCAGCAGAGGTGTCTTTATCCTGCTCTGCATAGACCCTCGAAATTCAATAATCCCAGACGGGGCATTGCCTAGCACTCAACAGCATTCTGAATACAGGGGAACCCCTACCCCACTCTTGTATAAGTTTTAGTCTCCATCATAATGAGCCCCGCTGGGCTTGTAGACACGCTATAAATTGTACGTTGCAAGGGTGAATATAATGCACTGCATACAGAGCACAAGAGACAGCTATACAAGTAAGTGTCTATTTGAATTGCACCTTGTTCACATTTAGGTTCTACAATTTTATAACTGTATAACAGAGGTTACATTTTAAGCCACTGGGGAAAATGGGGTATATGAGCCAGTTCTCTAGAATTGATCTCACACACAGACACACATGTATACACACATACAGACACCAGCACACATGTATACAGACACCAGCACACATGTATACAGACATACAGACACCAGCACACATGTATACAGACACCAGCACACATGTATACAGACACCAGCACACATGTATACACACGTACAGACACCAGCACACATGTATACAGACACCAGCACACATGAATACAGACACCAGCACACATGTATACAGACACCAGCACACATGTACACACATATACAGACACCAGCACACATGTATACACTCATACAGACACCAGCACACATGTATACACATATACAGACACCAGCACACATGTATACAGACACCAGTACACATGTATATATAAACAAACAGACACCAGCACACATGTATATATAAACACACAGACACCAGCACACATGTATATATAAACACACAGACACACACTTACTCTGACCAGGGAAGCTCCAGGTCCCAGGTGCTGCAGTCCCTCTCCTCACACAGCGGCTCCCCGCCCCTCCCCCTCCTTCTCCGACATCCCAGCACAAGTGAAAGCAGGAAGAAGAGATAGTGAGGGGCGGGGAGGGGGCCCTGTGTCTCTACTGCTTCCTGCCTATGCGGTACAGCTGTCAGGAGCCTGTATGCAGGGAGGCTGGATGGCCGGGCCCCCCTGGATCCTTGTTTGAGCTCAGGCCTCTGACAGCTGTACCGAGGGGCGTAGCTAAAGGCTGATGGGCCCTGGTGCAAAATGTTAGCTTGGGGCCCCCCCATCTCACCCGATCAGGCAAAGTCATATCTAACATTATATCCAATTACTCTAATGTGCCACCATGTTCTAATGCACTGTCACTGCCTCCACCTCATGTACTGCACTACTGCCCCCTATAATTAATGGACTGTACTGTGTCATTGTCTAGTCATTGTATTCCAATCTTTAACTCTCCAGCTGAAAAACTACAACTCTCATCATAAACTGCCAGTTGGAAACAATGGGGGTTGTAGTGCTGCAACCTGAAGAGCCACATGCTGCAAAACTACAACTCCCATAATAAACTGTCAGCAGGGCACGATGAAGTTTGAACTTCTGCAACCTGGAGAAATCACCTGATATCACCTGCAGTCCTATGTAACACCACATGACACAGTGGTATCTCTGAGTACAGATAATGTAGTAGATTTCACCTGCAGCCCTATGTAACAGCACAGATAACACAGTGATATCCCTCTGAGTACAGATAATGTAGTAGTCACCTGCAGTCCTATGTAACAGCACAGATAACACAGTGATACCTCTGAGTACAGATAATGTAGATGTCACCTGCAGTCCTATGTAACACCACAGATAACACAGTGATATCTCTGAGTACAGATAATGTAGTAGCTGTCACCTGCAGTCCTATGTAACAGCACAGATAACACAGTGATATCTCTGAGTACAGGTAATGTAGCGGATGTCACCTGCAGTCCTATGTAACACCACAGATAACACAGTGATATCTCTGAGTACAGATAATGTAGTAGCTGTCACCTCGGGGCGCCCCTACTAAATGATGTTCTACAAAATAAGAAAAGTGTCATACAGGGACTCACAGGTGACGTCTTCTTTGATCTGAGGCGTCACTTTCCCTTTTCCTCTCCATCCGGCCCAGTCCTCCATGATGATTCCTTCCAGATATGTTTCATCTTTTCAGAACCTGCGAGACAAACAATTTAGGCTCCGCACATTTCTAGCAGCTTCCTTTCCTTTCTCCCCCCTGTCGGCTCCCATAGTAACTGCGCTGTGTGGGATGCCCCCTGTATGTAGGATCCCCTGCTGTGCCCCCTGTATGTAGGATCCCCTGCTGTGCCCCCTGTATGTAGGATCCCCTGCTGTGCCCCCTGTATGTAGGATTCCCTGCTGTGCCCCCATGAGCTAATAATGCCCCCGGAGGTGCCCCCATGAACTAATAATGCCCCAGAAGTGCCCCCATATACCAATAATGCCCCCAGAGGTGCCCCCATATACTAATAATGCCCCCAGAGGTGCCCCATATACTAATAATGCCCCCAGAGGTGCCCCCATATACTAATAATGCCCCCAGAGGTGCCCCCATGAGCTAATAATGCCTGCAGAGGTGCCCCCATACACTAATAATGCCCCCAGAGGTGCCCCATACACTAATAATGCCCCCAGAGGTGCCCCCATACACTAATAATGCCCCCAGAGGTGCCCCCATACACTAATAATGCCCCCAGAGGTGCCCCCATACACTAATAATGCCCCCAGAGGTGCCCCCATATACTAATAATGTCCCCAGAGGTGCCCCCTATAAACTAATAATGCCCCCAGAGGTGCCCCCATATACTAATAATGCCCCCAGAGGTGCCCCCATGAACTAATAATGCCCCCAGAGGTGCCCCCATGAACTAATAATGCCCCCAGAGGTGCCCCCATGAAATAATAATGCCCCCAGAGGTGTCCCCATATACTAATAATTCCCCCGGAGGTGCCCCCATGAACTAATGGTGCCCCCATGAACTAATAATGCCCCCAGAGGTTCCCCCATATACTAATAATGCCCCCAGAGGTGCCCCATACACTAATAATGCCCCCAGAGGTGCCCCCATACACTAATAATGCCCCCAGAGGTGCCCCCATACACTAATAATGCCCCCAGAGGTGCCCCCATACACTAATAATGCCCCCAGAGGTGCCCCCATATACTAATAATGTCCCCAGAGGTGCCCCCTATAAACTAATAATGCCCCCAGAGGTGCCCCCATATACTAATAATGCCCCCAGAGGTGCCCCCATGAACTAATAATGCCCCCAGAGGTGCCCCCATGAGCTAATAATGCCCCCCGAGGTGCCCCCATGAAATAATAATGCCCCCAGAGGTGCCCCCATGAGCTAATAATGCCTCCAGAGGTGCCCCCCATGAACTATTAATGCCCCCAGAGGTGCCCCTAAAAAAACAAACATCCTACTCACCTAATCCGCGCTGTGCAGGCAGCAGCTCTTCCTCCTCTTTGGGCACCATCTTGCGAGCCGCAGGGACGGCACTTCGGGCAGGCGTGATGACGTCACATCATCACGCCTGCCGGAGAGGTCACGTCCCGGCCTCCCATAGGCTGCTGGTATGAAGTGCCGGCAGCCTATGGGAGGGAATACAGGAGGAGGACGCTGACAGGTCCTGCTCCTGTATTCTGATCGCTTTAATGTTCCGCCCGCTCACTGTGCGGGCGGAACATAGAAGCGATTTGTGCATCCCGAGAAGCTTCTCGGGATGCTCAAAAACAAGTGGCTAGGGGGGCCGTGCGGGCCCCCCTAGCGTAGCGGACGGGGGGCGGCGGCCGGCGGGCCCCCCCCCATGTCTCTTAGGGTCCGGGCCCCATACGGCAGTACCACTTGTACTGCCCTATCGGCGGCCCTGTGCTGTCCTACTCTGCGGGGATTTCGTCCATAAGATGGCCGATATGGAGGAGCATGTGATCATGCCCCACCCCCCAGTGTCCACCACTGTGCCTGTATATGCCTACAGAGAACACTGGGGGGTGGGGCATGATCACATGCTCCTCCATGTCAGCCATCTTATGGACAGACTCACCACAGAGCAGGACAGCACAGCCTGGAGGAGGGGAGTGTGAGTACACTTACTAATACTGTACACTGAACTATTTTACTATAAAGTGGTCAACCCCTTTAAGTAGTAAAGTTCATAATGTATCTGTTAAATGGATCCCATTGTAGTCTATTGGTGAAGGCTGTAATTATTAGCCATCTTCTCAGTCTTTATTTTACATGTATGTTTTTCCTGGCAAAAAAATGTCACGTGAATGCCCCTATTTAATGCCCAGTGGTACCTGTTTAGGCGTTTGGTGCACTGGGGGTGGGACTACTACCCCCAGTGCCCCAGCAGGGGTTGATATTCATTAGAAAGGGTGGGAGGGAACCAACACGCCTAATTAGTATAAAGATTAAACCCCTAATACCACAAAACGGCACAGAGGATGAAGGTTTGAAAGTTACCTTCACCCTCAGCACCCTGTGCCCAACAGGGAAGTATCAGCACGTTAGAATTGGCATAGAGAACAAAGGGAGCCTTCTTCCTTTGCTTTGATCTCTTAGTTGCAGCAGGCTCTACTTTATTGGTTAAAACACCAAGCACTAAGATATATCTGATTTCTGCCATTGGTTAGGAGGTTGGGTGTCAACCATAATCATCCTCCTAATTAAATACACCTACAAATTTCAGCCCCAAAGTAGCTAGTATTTCCTGCGGGTGGAAATCACCATTTGGGAATCATTAACACCTATATTTTCCACCCCCACAAAGAATAATAAAAACAACATACATAAATATATATTAGATATCCATTTTATTGACACAAAAATCCAAAATAGTTAAAAACACCCATTGAAATACAGATAGGGGGGACTAGGTACCGGTATATACAGGGCAAGTGGGACAAACAATCAAAATAAGTAAATAGTCCAATATTAATTTAACTAGTGGTAGTTTACATAGATGGGGTCTGAGGAAAATACCTAAAAATTATAATATCATGCAAATGTACAGATATCTATAAACTGTGCCACACAACCTGTAAAAATAAATATACAAATAACAACCTCAGGTATCACCATAAGTTGAATTAAAGTGCAATGAGGTAGGGCAGATATATATAGAGGTAGATAGCGGTAGGTAGCAATATACAGGTTATATAAACAGAGTCAGGCACACAAATATTACATCCCACTACAGACCCACATCATATGCCCTGTGCCGGACCAATGTCAGAAACCCCCATTACCGTGTGCGCATCCTCCTGCAGCTGATGGTGCAGGATCAGGAGTTACACCCACATCCTCAGCCTGTCCTATTTTTATGGTGTTGGTTCTTAATTGAAGCCTACCTGTCATGGTGTACGCTAATCTCACTGGTGTGAAATCCATTCTGCTGCCGGAAGTTCGGGTATCCATGGGTACGACCACGCCGATTCAGTTCTGTGCAGCAGCCCTGTTGGATCAAAATGGGGCTCATGCATGGAACAGGTGCGACATTGTCATATTTACAGATACCTGAACTTCCGCTAGAATGAATTTCATGCTGATCGAGTCAGGAAACAATACATATCCACTGGATAGGTGATAAGTATCTGATTGCTGGGGCTTTTACTCATGAGACCCCAATGGGACACAACAATAGGAGTCTTATGTTCCTTTTTTTAAATGAAGCTGTGGCTGAGCATGTGCACTGCCACTCCATTCTATGGGACTGATGGAGATAGGCAAGTACAGACTGCCACTACATTCTATGGGAC
The DNA here is from genome assembly GCF_027789765.1 of Dendropsophus ebraccatus. NCBI lineage: Eukaryota > Metazoa > Chordata > Amphibia > Anura > Hylidae > Dendropsophus > Dendropsophus ebraccatus. Next base: position 28,156,262 of record NC_091456.1, read on the forward strand.
TGATGAAGATAGGCAAGTACAGACTGCCACTACATTCTATGGGACTGATGGAGATAGGCAAGTACAGACTGCCACTACATTCTATGGGACTGATGAAGATAGGCAAGTACAGACTGCCACTCCATTCTATGGGACTGATGAAGATAGACAAGTACAGACTGCCACTCCATTCTATGGGACTGATGGAGATAGGCAAGTACAGACTGCCACTACATTCTATGGGACTAATGAAGATAGGCAAGTATAGACTGCCACTACATTCTATGGAACTGATGGAGATAGGCAAGTACAGACTGCCACTACATTCTATGGGACTGATGAAGATAGGCAAGTACAGACTGCCACTCCATTCAAACAGACAACTTAGGACCCTGTTCCTGTGAACAATGTCCTAACGAATAGACACTTGTGAATAGGTGATAACTGTAAACCTTGGGACAACAACTTGTCCAGCAATGTGGAGGATACCTAATTAACCTGAAATCTTAAGGCCCTATTTCACAGAACGATTATCGGCCGATATCGGCTGTTATGGCCAATAATCGTCCCATGAAAAAGAAGGCAACCATCAGCCGACATCGTTCATGTTGGCTGATCGTTGCAGTCGTTTGTCCTCTATGGGTTGCCTGGACATTCTAGCGATCACCCGGGCAGCCCCCCCGCAGCCCCTCCCGCGGTGGCAGCGAGCCGGGAACGAGGAGCAAACGAGCGCTGACAGCTGTCGGCCCGTGGAAGAGGGATTTTAGGGCCCTATTACACGGGATGATTATCTTGCGAAAAATCGTTATATAGTTTGAATTTAAACGATAATCGTTCTGTGTAATTGCAGGCAACGATCAGAAAATCGTTCTTATGTCGTTGATCGTTGATTTAGATCTGAACCTAAAATTATTGTTAACCGTTCGCTGTAATTCCACATTCGTTCGCTCAAGTTCCACATTTGTTCACTAATCGCTCAGTGTAATCTGGGATCAGAAGAAGTAAACGATCGTAGTAACGATCACTCACAATAACGACCGTAGTAACGATCGTAACCAACGACTATCGTTCTGTGTAGTATGGTGAACGATTTCAAGTTAACGATAAACAATCATGTTTGAGATCGTTTATTGTTAAAAACCGCTCCATGTAATAGGACCCTTATGGTGCGTTTACACGAAACGATTATCGTTCGAATTTGACCAATAATCGGCTCATGAAAACACACCGAACGATCAAGCGACGAGAGAGAAATCGTCCATTGTGATCTCTCAACATGTTCTCAAATCGTCGTTGGTCGTTGTCACGAGTGGCTGGGGAAGATAAGACACAAGACAGTGGGCCCTAACTCTGACCCCACCCACTGTCACCTGCCTACTTGCCTCGGTCGACCCTAGGCGGTCGCGGACAACCACGAAGACAATCCCTATGCTGTATACGTGCAGAACATAAAACGCAGACAGACAGACAAACACAATGCGGGAAGTCAACTAGCCGAGTCAGTAACCAAACGAGCAACGCAGTACAAAATTGGAACCAAACGGAGAGTCAGGGGACAGGCAAAAAGGTCAGAATCCGGGCAAGTCGAAATGAGAAAGGATAGGACAGAATACAAGGGACTGGGGAGCTGGGATCAGAAACAACTAATAGCCAGCGATAACCTGCTGGCTACACTGAAACTTTATACTGGACCAGGAGCCCGGACCAAAGGCTGATTGGTCCGGCCTCCTGAGTCCAGCCTCACTGCAGCTGGTGCACTGCAGGCTGAGCGGCCGGGCGACCTGTCACTCAGCCTGAGTGTAAAACACATCAGCTGCGTGCCGGCCGGCCAGCTGACGGTCACGTGACCCCACGGCGTCCCCGGTTGCTAGGGACGCCGTCGGGTCTCCGTGACGTCACTCGGCTCCGGCGGGCGGAGCAGCGGAGCGCTCCCGAGCCGACAGCCGGAGCCGAGCTGGAAGGAGACGCCGCTGGAGCCGGACAAGGTAAGTTCCTTACATTACCCCCTCCCTTATGAGGGGCCTCAGGACCCTTAGTAACAGGACCTGGTTTAGACGGGTTGTGCAAATGATATTGCCGAATGAGACGTGGTGCATGCATATCCCTACTTGCTACCCAAGTGCGCTCCTCTGGGCCAAATCCTTTCCAATGAACCAGATACTGTAAAGAACTCTGAACTCGGCGAGAATCCAGAATCCTCTCTACCTCATATTCAAGTTCACCCTGAATAATCAAAGGAGCAGGGGGAGCAGACGGTAACACGGGATTAATATATTTCTTTAACAGAGACTTATGGAAGACATCGTGAATTTTTAGACTCTTAGGCAACAGTAACTTAAACGAAACTGAGTTGACGACTTTTACTATGGCATAAGGACCAATATATTTAGGAGAAAGTTTACCAGATGGTGTTTTCAATCTCAAGTTTTTAGTAGAGAGCCATACCTTGTCACCTACCCTGTACTCAGGGCCAGATATACGTCTTTTGTCTGATTGTTTCTTACAATTTTCTTGGGCTTTAACCAGGTTCTGAAGAGCCTGGGCCCAAACTGTGCACAGTTTTCTGTAGATTTTTTCAGCGGATGGATTAATGGACTCGGCCGCATGTACAGAAGAACAACGAGGATTAAACCCAAAATTACAAAAAAATGGTGACATTTTGAGAGACTGACTTTCACGATTATTTAGGGCAAACTCTGCCAAAGATAAGTATTCTCTCCATTTCTCCTGTGACCCTGCAACAAAACATCTCAAGAACTGCTCCAGTGACTGGTTAACCCTTTCCGTCTGACCATTGGACTGCGGATGGAAAGCTGAAGAAAAGGACAAGGATATGCCCAGGCGACCACAAAACTCCCTCCAGAATTTAGACACAAATTGTACTCCCCTGTCAGAAACAATATTCTCTGGTACACCATGTAAACGTAAGATATGATTAATAAAAAGAGAAGCCAAGGTACGAGCATTAGGAAGCTTGCTGAGAGGAATTAAATGGCACATCTTAGAGAACCTATCAACCACCACCCAAATCACAGTTTTACCCTTAGAGGGTGGTAAATCAGTTATGAAGTCCATAGAGATGTGGGTCCACGGTCTAGCAGGTACCGGTAGGGGTTGGAGAAGTCCCTCGGGTAATCTGCGAGGAACCTTGGACCTGGCGCAAATCTCACAAGCCTCCACAAACAGCTTAGTATCTCTGACCCAAGATGGCCACCAATAATGACGAGATAACAAATACTTAGTACCAGCAATACCTGGATGACCTGCCAAAACTGAACAATGTGTTTCTTCCAGAACTCTCAAACGAAGATTTGGGGGAACAAACAGTTTGTTCTCCGGGGTATTTCTAGGCGCCATAGATTGAGACTGGACGACTTGGGCAGCCAGATCGGGCTGCAGTATAGCCACCACCACCCCCGGAGATAAGATGGTTTCAGACTCCTTTATGGGGACTTCATTGACGTTGAAACTACGAGATAAAGCATCTGCCCTTACATTTTTGGAACCCGGTCTGAAGGTGATTTCAAAGTTAAACCGTGTGAAAAAGAGTGCCCATCTGGCCTGTCGTGGAGTAAGACGCTTAGCTTTATCTAAATAAACAAGGTTTTTGTGGTCAGTTAAAACCTTAACTTTGTGTTTAGCCCCCTCTAGAAAGTGCCTCCATTCATCGAACGCCCACTTAATGGCAAGGAGTTCCCTATTGCCTATATCATAGTTGCATTCTGCTTTGGAGAACTTTCTAGAGAAATAGGCAATGGGTCGGAGATTGGTGAGAGTTTCAGGACCCTGTGAAAGAACAGCCCCCACCCCTACCTCTGAGGCATCCACCTCGACAATAAAAGGTTGCTCAAAGTCAGGTTGAATCAACACCGGAGCTACAGAAAAACATCTTTTAAGTTTGTCAAATGCCAGAATGGCTTCAGGAGTCCAGTTATCCACATCAGCTCCCTTTCTGGTAAGATCTGTTAAGGGCTTAGCAATCACTGAGAACCCCTTAATAAATTTTCTGTAATAGTTAGCAAATCCCAAAAATCTCTGTAAAGCTTTAAGATTCCTTGGGCGCTCCCACTTGGCAATGGCCGTCACCTTAAGGGGATCCATCCCAAAAGAACTAGGGGTGATTTTATATCCCAAAAAAAGAGACCTCCTGAACACCAAACTGGCACTTTGACAATTTAGCAAATAAATGGTTAAGTCTTAGGAGTTCCATAACCTTACGAACATGACCAACATGCGAAGACCAATCTGGAGAGAAAATCAGGATATCATCCAGGTATACCACTAAAAAACGTCCCAGGTAGTCGCGAAAAACATCGTTAACAAAACGTTGAAAAACTGCAGGTGCATTACACAACCCGAAGGGCATGACAAGGTATTCGAAGTGTCCTTCGGGGGTATTGAAGGCAGTTTTCCATTCATCGCCCTCCTTTATACGAATCAAATTATAGGCCCCCCGGAGGTCAATTTTGGAGAACCACCGGGCCCCCACAATCTGATCAAACAAATTAGGAATCAGAGGGAGAGGATGTTGATTTTTAATCGTGATTTTATTTAATTCCCGATAGTCAATGCAAGGGCGTAAGCCACCATCCTTTTTACCCACAAAGAAAAACCCAGCACCAAGGGGAGAACAGGAAGGACGGATGTGACCCTTATGTAAACTCTCTTTAACATAATCACGCATAGCCTCTCTCTCTGGTTTAGACAAGTTAAAAATGCGTCCTTTCGGGTACTTGGATTCAGGAACTAAATCAATAGCACAATCGTATGGACGATGAGGGGGTAGCTCGTCCACCGATTTTTCATCAAAGACATCAAGAAAATCAGATAGAAATTCAGGGAGCTCTCCTTCTAACAAAGAACATTCAGTTAGATTCAAAGAAATACAATGGGCGGCACAACCTGGTCCCCATTGGACAAGTTCTCTGTTTACCCAATCAAACACAGGGTTATGTTGGGTCAACCATGGTAAACCTAAAATAACATCAGAGGACAAATTGTCCATAACCAAAAAATCTAGACACTCAGAATGGATCGACCCCACTTTCACTTCGAGAGGAGGAGTAATATATTTCACTCTTCCTTGGGCCAATGGGGTAAAATCCGCCCCCGTGATACTCAGCGGGCATTTAAGCTGAAGCGGACATACCCCCAGACCGGACCAAAACCCGGAATTAACAAAATTAGCGGATGCCCCTGAGTCAACATGGGCAAACCCCGAGATACATCTCTCGCCCAAGCATAGCGAGATGGGAACCATCAATTTATTCTTATCGAGTGGTACCTGTGCGCCTGAGTGACCCCCTCGATAGTCACTCAGGCGCTGGAGTTTTCCGATGATGTTCCAGGCCTGGAGGTACATTCCCGAACCCGGTGTCCAGCTTTGCCGCAGTATAAGCAAAGATTATGCTGCATCCGATGGGCTCGTCTAGTTCTTGCATCGGTGGCGCCAATTTGCATAGGTTCCTCCGGTGGTGGCAGCAGGGAAGAGGGGTTTTTAGGAAAAGACACAAGAGAGGAAGAGGTACTACAGGGTTCAGAGGTGCACTTCTCCCTTCGTCTGTCTCGCATCCGGCGGTCTACCCTAATGGCTAACGTCATGGTCTCCTCTAACGTTTCAGGGGGAGGATAAGCTATTAACAGGTCCTTCAACTGGTCAGAGAGACCCACCCGGAACTGGTAGCGCAGAGCGGAGTCGTTCCAACCAGATGGGATACACCACTGGCGGAACTCTGCGCAATAATCTTCAACTGGTTTTTTCCCCTGTTTTAGGGACGTCAATTGTCGCTCGGCCACTGCAGTCCTGTCAGGGTCATCGTACAATAGTCCCAAGGCCGAAAAGAAAAAGTCCACAGAAGTTAGTTCTATGGCGTTAGGAGGGAGAGAGAATGCCCACTCTTGTGGGGGACCCTGCAGGAGGGACATGATTATTCCCACTCTTTGGGCCTCATCTCCTGACGAACGGGGACGCAGTCGAAAAAACAACCGACACCCTTCTCTGAAGGCTCGAAAACTCTTTCTATCCCCCTTAAATTTTTCCGGGAGTTGTACAGGCGGTTCAGGGGGAGAGGGCGTGGTCATCGTAACCTGTCGAGGAGCAGCCTCCTGCTCTTGAACCCGTTCAGCGAGATTCTGAACCAATGTGTTCAGATTCTGCATCTGTTCCACTAGCGCCTTCATAGGATCCATGATAACAAATCGTTGGCACACGTCACACAAAATTTTTAGGCTGGCTATTCTGTCACGAGTGGCTGGGGAAGATAAGACACAAGACAGTGGGCCCTAACTCTGACCCCACCCACTGTCACCTGCCTACTTGCCTCGGTCGACCCTAGGCGGTCGCGGACAACCACGAAGACAATCCCTATGCTGTATACGTGCAGAACATAAAACGCAGACAGACAGACAAACACAATGCGGGAAGTCAACTAGCCGAGTCAGTAACCAAACGAGCAACGCAGTACAAAATCGGAACCAAACGGAGAGTCAGGGGACAGGCAAAAAGGTCAGAATCCGGGCAAGTCGAAATGAGAAAGGATAGGACAGAATACAAGGGACTGGGGAGCTGGGATCAGAAACAACTAATAGCCAGCGATAACCTGCTGGCTACACTGAAACTTTATACTGGACCAGGAGCCCGGACCAAAGGCTGATTGGTCCGGCCTCCTGAGTCCAGCCTCACTGCAGCTGGTGCACTGCAGGCTGAGCGGCCGGGCGACCTGTCACTCAGCCTGAGTGTAAAACACATCAGCTGCGTGCCGGCCGGCCAGCTGACGGTCACGTGACCCCACGGCGTCCCCGGTTGCTAGGGACGCCGTCGGGTCTCCGTGACGTCACTCGGCTCCGGCGGGCGGAGCAGCGGCGCGCTCCCGAGCCGACAGCCGGAGCCGAGCTGGAAGGAGACGCCGCTGGAGCCGGACAAGGTAAGTTCCTTACAGTCGTTTGCTAAAAATTTGCAGATCGCTTCCTGTAAACAGTCTTTCAAAGATTCACCCTAATGTGTGAGATGGGCTTAAGAGATCTTAAAAACGATCGCAATAACAATTTTTCTAACGATTTATTCGTCTAAATGCTGATCGTTATAAAAACCAAATTGTTGCTTCAAAATCGTTAAACGATCGATTGGGTTAATTATCGCTTTGTGTAAACGGACCGTTACACTTCACTATCTCCACTCTGCCAATCGTCGGCTGAGGAAGGGGAACCACAGCCTGTCAACAAGCTTTTTGTATACTGAGCACCTGAGATTATTTAAACTCAGTCGAGCACCATACTGAACTGTTTATGCTCACTCAACACTAGTTAGGACCCCTCCTGAAAAGTCGACTGTCTGAAAGGCGCGGGAATCAAGTGTGTGCACTGTCGATCCATCTGCTGAAGATAGCCTAGCACTATGGCTTTCTCTAGCAGGGTCATGTAATAACCAATAATCATAATCAACTATGTCTCTTCCCAACTTGTCAGGGGCCACAACAGCAGTGGAGACCGCACATAGCCTTATAGGTTGTGCATGTAGCTTAAAGTTACTCTGTACCCACAATCTGCCCCCCCCCCCCCCCCCAAACCACTTGCACCGTCAGATAGCTGCTTTTAATCCAAGATCTGTCCTGGAGTCCGTTCAGCAGGTGATGCAGTTATTGTTCTAAAAAACAACTTTTTAACTTGCAGCCCCGTGCTAAACGGCCATGGCCTAGAGTATCCGTGCCCTAACTTTGCACCACCCCTCCCTTCCTCTTCCCCACCCTCCTCATCATTAGGAATGCCACTGGCAGGATTTTTCCTATTCCTCTGCAGTGAACACTACACAGGTGCCTTAACGATCCAGCCCATGTGCAGTGTTCACACAGCTGATGAATAGGAGACAATCTGCCTTGAGCATTCCTAATGATGAGGAGGGTGGGGAGGAGGGACAGAGAGGTTAAGGCACCTGCAAGTTTAAAGGCTGCAAGTTTAAAAGTTATTTTTTAGGACAATAACAGCATTACCTGCCGAATGGACCGCAGGACAGATCTTGGATTAAAAGCAGCAAGGTCCGAAGGTACAAGTGGTTTGGGGGGTCAGATTGTGGGTACAGAGTCACTTTAAAGCATACCTTTCTTTTGGTCCCTTCTCCATTGACTGGTGATTCACCTGATGCTAGAACTGATCTTATTTAAAGCATCCCGGGCCAGTGTGAAGTGGGACGCTGGACTAGTCAGACAGGAGAATGTGTCTTGCAGCATTTTAGTCCCACTGTAGAGTATTCTGCTCTGCTTTACTATATAGATGGATAGAAAAAGACAACAAAAACCCTGCATGAAATATGTTTGTGGTAAGCAATAGACAATGTATGCTACACTGCAACCTTTCAACGGGGAACGGAAGAAAAAATAATATAGGAAAAGTCTCCTATGCAGTAATGCATTGGACTTTCCAGACACTTACAGTAATATTACAGTTATAGACGGAAATAAAAAGTTTGCAAAATAAATAAACACAAAAGTAAAAAACTAATGTGCACAACCTGAGTTTTATGTAAACAGTGTTTAGAAAACAAAGGTTACAAAAATATTACACATACACAGATATGTGTCCTGTAACCGCAACCTGGAAACCTGTAACCGTAACACCCCCTGCTATACAGCTAATGAGTTATTTCTGGTAAACAAAGGTAAAAAAAATAAATAAAAAAATAAATAAATAACAAACAAACAATATGCTCCCCTGTCCCCGTATCACCGTGCAGCGCCCTCTCCTCGGACCGTGCAGTGCCCTCTCCTTTCACCGTGCAGTGCCCTCTCCTCGCACCGTGCAGTGCCCTCTCCTCGCACCGTGCAGTGCCCTCTCCTCGCACCATGCAGTCCCCTCTCCTCGCACTGTGCAGTGCCCTCTCCTCGCACTGTGCAGTGCCCTCTCCTCGCACTGTGCAGTCCCCTCTCCTCGCACTGTGCAGTCCCCTCTCCTCACACTGTGCAGTGCCCTCTCCTCACATTGCGCAGTCCCCTCATCTCGCACTGTGCAGTGCCCTCTTCTCACACGGTGCAGTCTCCTCTCCTCACATTATGCAGTGCCCTCTCCTCACACGGTGCAGTCCCCTCTCCTCACATTGTGCAGTGCCCTCTCCTCGCACTGCGCAGTGCCCTCTCCTCACACGTTGCAGTCCCCTCTCCTCACACGGTGCAGTCCCCTCTCCTCGCACCGTGCAGTCCACTCTCCTCACACGGTGCAGTGCCCTCTCCTAACACGGTGCAGTCCCCTCTGCTCACATTGTGCAGTGCCCTCTCCTCACATTGTGCAGTGCCCTCTCCTCGCACTGTGCAGTGCCCTCTCCTCACATTGTGCAGTGCCCTCTCCTCGCACTGTGCAGTCCCCTCTCCTCGCACTGTGCAGTGCCCTCTCCTCGCACTGTGCAGTCCCCTCTCCTCGCACTGTGCAGTTCCCTCTCCTCACATTGTGCAGTGCCCTCTCCCCGCACTGTGCAGTGCCCTCTCCTCGCACTGTGCAGTCCCCTCTCCTCGCACTGTGCAGTGCCCTCTCCTCGCACTGTGCAGTCCTCTCTCCTCGCACTGTGCAGTTCCCTCTCCTCACATTGTGCAGTGCCCTCTCCTCGCACTGTGCAGTCCCCTCTCCTCGCACTGTGCTCCCGTTGCCTTGGTTGCTTTCCTCAATGCAGGACGTAACTAAACTCCAGCAGGGTTGAGCTCATTGTTTGACTTTGCAGGGAAAACTGAAACCTCTTTCCGCCTCTCCCTCCTCCTCCTCCTCCTCCTCCTCCTCCTTAGAGAAAAAAAAGGGGGGAGACTTGGCTACGAGAAAAGGATGTGAAAATATGGCGAACTTTTCCTGGGAAATGCTGAGTGCGACCCGTTACTTGTAATAGGAGAGAGAGAGGCTGCTCCCGTCACCACTACTCCCTCAGCCCTGCCATGGCTGCCACTGTCAGCACTGCTAACACTGTGTGAGGAGGAACAATGGAGCAACAGGCAATGAAGAGGAGAGACAGGGTACGAGGCTCACAACTTCTTTGTTGACTTTGTAATTAACCCCTTGTGCGGATGCCTCATGCAGGCACCATTGTTTTTATTAGATGGGTGGGTAATGGGGCTATTATTATTAGATGCACTTGGGCACAAAGCCCCAGAAGGGAGGTGTAGTGTTTTATAGGGGGGTAATGTAAACCTTTGTGTCCTTCCAAGTCTTTCACTTGAGACAATACAACTTTATGTAACCCTTTCACTGCTGGCTTCTACTTCCTAACTTAAATGCTTGTTCTCCTGCTCATTGTGATGTGTAATCCTGTGTAGGATGTTCAAGGGTTAACTCTTTGTGGTTTTCCATGTGATCCTGTAGAGTCCATGCTGTGAAGAGAGTAGTAGTAAAAGTTTATAACACTTGAAGTGACACCTCCTGACACTGTGCTGACTTCTTCTCTAGGGGGTGAGGGCAGGGGATGTCAGAGCAATAGGAGGGCATGGATTGGGACTGGCAGTAATATAATATGGACCTATGCCGCTCTCTCTCATATCACGCGTTTTTATGACCACATGGCATTGGAAAAAATAAAAAAAATAAAAATATATATATTTATAATTTTATTTTTATATTTATATTAATTATTATTTTGTTATTATATTTATGTATTATTATTGTTGTTATTATTTTTATTATTATTATTATTATTATATTTATGCCTTTCAGCGGTTTTATACAACTGCATTGTTTATGTTTAGACATGATGTTTTTATGACAGGCGTATATGTATATTCATTGTACAAAAGTTTCGATCCCATTCATTATATTGCACTTTCTTTCATAGATAGTGAAGTGATGAGCAGCATGTTAAAGAGGAAACCTATAGAACAAGTGGGGTCTCAGAGTAGGGGGCATAGATGGATGAAACAAAGGCTAGAGTGACAGGCCATTCAGGAACATGAAGGATGGGTTATGGAGAATGGAGGCGATATAAAGGTGATCCTTGGGAAGTCATTGAACACAGGCCTTGTCCTATGATCATTTATTTTTCTAGAACCCGTCATACACCGTTTGCGTGATTGTCGGGAATCAGGTTTGGTTGTCGTGAATAAAAAATGGTGGACACATTTTAACAAGAAAATCTCATTATTGGGGTGTTTTGATGTTGGTCTTACTTTTTCATTAAGGGGACATGATTAGTGTTGAGACGACTTGCCGAACAGTTCAGGATAGGCAACTTTGGAAAGCATGGATACAGCCAACCTTTCTGGCAGGTTCGGAAAACGTTGGCGTACTCGTACAGTTTGGCGAGTGCGCTGAACACTAGATATGATTTAAACCTTGTGAAATTATAAACCTCATTCAAGAAGTAGCTTATTAATACCAATAAATCACCAATAAATCATTTATCGAACACCCAAAACTATGTAGTTCAGCCGTACCTGTATGAGCAATGAAGCAATGATACACAAAGGCAACAATAATAATAATAATAATAATAATAATAATAATAATAATAATAATAATAATAATAAAAGGGGTAACAGTGATGATATAACAATACTACATACATGTAGTAATGAGTTTAGATATGGAATTACACAATGTCTTGTAGAACTATTAACTGTCCTATAAAACCTGGATACAGCCACAGGCCATGTTCACACAACGTATATTTTTGTAAAAGTACAGCTGTTGTTGGCGATTGCAACAACGGCCATGATTAATACGAAAATATACGTTACGTTGCCGTCTATGGAATCGCGCCAGAGTGGGGAGATTTATCAAACTGGTGTAAAGTACAATTGGCTCAGTTGCCCCTAGCAACCAATCGGATTCCACCTTTCATTCCTCACAGATTCTTTGAAAAATGAAAGGTGGAATCTAATTGGTTGCTAGGGGCAACTGAGCCAGCTCTACTTTACACCATGTTTAATAAATCCCCCCCACTAGGCCTGCCTCTGGGATCTGCACCTAATTTAAAGGGGTACTCTGGCCATGTTATATAAAATAAAAATGCTCAGTATGATCTGTGTTTACCCCCCCCCCCCCGTCTTAATAGTTGAAATCACCAAATTCCTCCACTCTGGTAGCCCCCATGGAACCAGATACGGGGGCCAGACAGCTTATTAACACACGTTACAAAGTTATATAACTTTGTAATGTGGGTTTATTAAGCAGAAAAAGTAAATGGCCGCACTACTCCTTTAATGGGAGTTCTGTAAACAGTTTAGCACTTTGAGCTATGCTGTTTATGTAAATTCTACATGTATGATTACCATTACCACATCTTCCGAGATCACAACAGATAGCAATCAATTACTGTCCTTTCAAACAACATGTGTCCTAGCCTATGTGATTCATAGTAATTTTGTACATCCCTTCATGTACCAAAAAGACTCCTTTTCCTAGTAAAAAAAAACCTGCTCTAAACTCTTAGTTGTCTTCCTTCCCTGCAATCTGCTGTTCACTGCCTGTTGATAGGGGAATTCTGTCTCTAGTAACAGACAGACAGAGAAGTAAGGGAAAGGAAGTATGTGTGTGACAATAGTGGGACTCTCAGGGCCTCAGTAACAGCAGTGAGGGTATTACAATCTCTTTGTCGCCATTCTGAAGGGTTAATGTAACAAAACCATGCAGGTTTTTAAAAATATTTTGAAACTACAGGTATGCTAAGGGCAATATCTATCCATCTATCTATCTATCTATCTATCTATCTATCTATCTATCTATCTATCATAAAAGGTAACCAAAACTCTGTTGTGGGTGAAGGGGTGGTCTTCTCAAAAAAGGGTTTATTTTGCAGAGTTATTACTGTATGTTATCACCTGCTACACTTTATTTTTAACAACAATAAAATAGATGGATGCCACCCTAGGGCTACCAGGATACAGTCTGTGGCTGTATCCATGTTTTCCGGGACTTCCTGGGGCAGTATTCGGCAACAACGGCTGTTCTTGTCAAAGAAGAATACACTATATGAACATAGCGTAACAATTAATTCCATACTTGTTATCTATTCAGTCTCCTTCCACCATTTCTGAGCTGCTACTTTCTGTGGAAGACACAAAAAACTGTATGTCAGCTTTTCTCCCTGTCTCCTCCTCCCCCCTCCCTTCTGAGACAGCTCATGTAAGTCCCTATCTGCAACTTTTGTAGCATTTTTGTAATGACGGAGAATAATCACAGTGAGTTCACCAGCAACCTGTCCTCAAATTAACCCTCCTAGCATTACAAAGGAGCTACAAATTTGCAGATACAGCCTGCCAGGAATGTTGTTTATATTAGCTTTTTTAGAAGGGGGGGGGGGGAGGATGAGGAGATTTAGAGAAAAGCTCACACACATATTTTTGTGTCTTCAGCAGAAAGCAGCGGCTCAGAACTGGGGGAAGGAGACTGAATAGATAATAATAAGTATGGAATGATTTTTTGGTCTCACCATGGGCAGAAACATATGACAAGTTATATTTGAGCGGAATACCCCTTTAAGACGTTCATGTCTATTTGGAAGGGAACTACAGAGAAGAACTTTATCGGTTCATAAATATAATGGCAGATGTACAGATCTGTCTGAGCCCCTGTGGCAATTACTCAGAGAAAACATTATAAAATTGGAAGAAATTAGGTCTCTGTGGTGTACAGTGTTGTAAATGCAGTTAGCTGCTTACAGTTTGGAAAATATAAGACCTGTTAGATTAACATAATTATATTCTAAGGAAATATTTATCACTTGGTATTGGGTTCTTCAGAATACTGGTTTGTTACAAAAAATACTTCATATGAATACAGTGTCAGAAACTCTATCTATCTATCTATCTATCTATCTATCTATCTATCTATCTATCTCCTATCTATCTATTTCCTATCTATCTATCTATCTATCTATCTACCTATCTATCTCCTATCTATCTATCTATCTATCTATCTATCTATCTATCTATCTTCTATCTATCTATCTATCTATCTATCTATCTATCTATCTCCTATCTATCTATCTATCTATCTATCTATCTATCTATCTATCATCTATCTATCTCCTATCTATCTATCTAGATGCCATTCTGCCAGACCAAGTCTTCAGCTGATAAATTTAGTTTCTTTAGTGATCGGTTTGGGGAACCACTTGTATATAACCTGCTGCACTCGGGAATTCTCTCTGAATTCCAATGTCCACTTATTATCCTGTTCAGAATATACTTTCCCTGCATTTTCTAGAGGAAACGTGTGTGTTGTTCTAGAATGGGATGACAAAGGAGCCATCAGTGCATCACAGTGATGTGTGCAGGAATATTGTGTCCCATCAGTCTGTAAACCAGCTGTCTAATGTTTGTGTCACAAATCAAAAACATTGCCTTAAAGGGCGTCTATCACCTGACTAATGAGAGCCAGATACTGAAACTTGAGCCTTTTTTTTCACTAATAGGTTTCTATTTTCTGATTGTAATTTTTTTTGTACATTGTTATAGGGGCAGCCCTCTTTCCTGAACAGTTTTTAGCAGCATTTAGGGATATCCTTTACAGTAAGGTCCCTATTTCACGGGCCAATCAATAATATAAACGGCGCTCGTTTACTGGGCCTACTCCACGGCCCGATGATCATTTAGCGAGGGCTACAGGGACATCGTTACCGATGTCCTTGCAGCCCTTGCAGCATACATTACCTAGCAGGGCTTCTCCTCAGCTCCGTCTTCCTCTCGGTCCTGCTTGCAGCATCTACTCCGGAGCGGCCTGACTGAGCTGTCAGACCGCTCAGCCAATCACTGACCGCGGTGGTCCCAGCAGTGACCGAAGTTGCTGCTGCACGTGGGACCGGGATGAAGACGAAGCAGAGGAGAAGCCCTGCTAGGTAATGTATGCTGCTTGAATCGTCAGTCGTCAGTGACCGATGATTTTAGGTTTGGGCCTAAATAAACCATCAGCCATTGACGCGATCATCAGCTGATCGTTTTCTCTATTCCATTGAGCGATAATCGGCTGAATCGGGCCGATTCGGAGGATTATCGCTCCGTGAAATAGGCCCCTAAGCCCCAAAGAAGAGAGTCACACAACAGATTTAGACCTAGTGGAAAGAATGAAAACAGCAGTATTTTAGATTATTTAAAAATATAAACAATAACATGGAAAATAAAAAAGTAAAAAAAAATATATTTATGTATACAGTATATATATTGTATATATATATATATTTAGCTATCATAAAAACTTGATTTAAACTCTTAACGATCAAGGGCGTACATATATGCCCCTGCTGCCTGGGCTTTAACGCAGGAGGCATAAATGTACACGTTTAAGTGTAAGTGACAGGACCATCTCCTGTCACTTACCGATCGGGATCCCCGCAGCGTGTCTGCGTGGGGTTGCGATCACACTGCCTGACTGCCGGAGGTATACTGCTTACCTCTGTGTAGTCCGATCTTCTGATAGAGTCTGCCACAGGCCACAGGCAGGCTCTATCAGAAGATCGCAGATTACACTGATCCCTGCTATGCTATGGCATAGCAGTGATCAATGTATGAAATCTAATGTGACTGTGTAAAAGTTCCATAGGGGGACTTAAAAAGTGTAATAAAATAAATAAAGAAATGTTTTTAAAAATGCCCCAAAATGCCAGGATCTCTGATTTCTTTAATTACATTTTATATATTAAAAAATTAATAAAAAGTGATCAATACATCTGATCTTAACAAATATGATACTAATAAAAACTAGAGATCATGGCGCAAAAAATGAAAAAAAAGTAAAATATTAGAAAAGCTACAGTATATAAACATGCATATCGCTGTATTCAGACTGACCTATAGAATAAAGATAAAATGTCAGTTTCACCGTAAAGTGCATGACGTGAACACGGACCCCCCCCCCCAAACATTGCGTAATTGCATTATTTGTCCCAAATTCACCTCATAAATGATATTTTGGGGGTTCCGTCATTCATTTTATGGTAGATTGAAAGGTTGCATTAAAAAGTACACCTGTTCCTAAAAAAAACAAGCCCTCACATGGCCCTGTAGATGCTAAAATTAAAAAGTTATGGATCTTAGAAAGTGAGGAGGAAAAAACAAAAATGCAAAAATGTGAGTTGGCCTGGTCCTTAAAGGGTTAAAGGGGTTGGCCAATTTATAATAAAAATGCTCAATGTACAGTATTAGTAAATGTAAGCACTGCACTTACTGACAGGGACTCCATGGGTGCATTACAGCACTGATATCAAGCACCCCTCCCTTACTATAAAGTAGTCAAACCTTTTAATCAATAGGTCATTTTCTGATGACACGTTCCTTTTAAATGGGTGTAAATGACAATAGTTTATTGAACACGTTGAGGGAGATTTATCAAACATGGTGTAAAGTGAAACTGTCTCAGTTGCCCCTAGCAACCAATCAGATTCCACCTTTCATTTTCTAAACAGTCTGTGAGGAATGAAAGGTGGAATCTGATTGGTTGCTAGGGGCGACTGAGCCAGTTTCACTTTACACCAGTTTGATAAATCTCCCCCGTTGTATGTGATTTTATGTGCTTTTATTTATTTTAATTTTTTTGCATACCTATACTTCTTTGTCTTGATCCTTGGTGTCCTGTGGGTGGGCTTCAGTGCTGCTCCAGAAGTGCATTGTGACCAGTGGCATTATTGTTAAAGGGGTACTCCGGCAAAAAAAAAAAAATTCTCAAATCATCTGGTCTCAGAAAGTTAGTTTTGTAATTTATTTCTATTTAAAAATCTTAATTCTTCCAGAACTCATCAGCTGCTGTATGTCCTGCAGGAAGTGGTGTATTATTTCCAGTCTGACACAGTGCTCTCTGCTGCCACCTCTTTCCATGTCAGCAATTGTCTACAGCAGTAGCAAATCCCCATAGAAAACCTCTCCTAATCTGGACAGTTCCTGACATGAACAGAGGTGGCACCAGAGAGCACTGAGTCAGACTGGAAAAAACAGACTCACTTCCTGCAGCACACACAGCAGCCGATAAGTACTGGACGACTGGAGATGTTTAAATAAAAGTAAATTATGAATTTGTATAACTTTCTGACACCAGTAGATTTGAAAGAAAAATAAATATTGCTGGAATACCCCTTTAATGTAAACAGAGAATGTACTTTTACACTGCCTTATCCATGCACATTGGTGTAAGCGGAAACTCTAGAGGACATCACCTGTGTAAGTTCTTTCATCCCAGGGAAAATAAAAATAATTATGAAAAAAAAAATATATATATATATGGGGGAGATTTATCAAACATGGTGTAAAGTGAAACTGGCTCAGTTGCCCCTAACAACCAATCAGATTCCACCTTTCATTCCTCACAGACTCTTTGGAAAATTAAAGGAGGAATCTGATTGGTTGCTAGGGGCAACTGAGCCAGTTTCACTTTACACTATGTTTGAGATATATATATATATATATTTTTTTTTTATTATTGGTGGGGGGGGGCATATTTATATTTTTGGTTAGATTTTGATGATTTTTTTTTTAAAGAGTTGTTCATTTGCCATATATTTTATAGAATACAGGATTTGAAATAATACGACTAATTCACTAGAACAGTATGCACTTTTTCTTTTCCTGAGGAAGGGGGGCGGAGGGCCCCTGCTGCTTTAGTCAGGGGAACCTGAATGAAATGTTCATTATGAATGGATGCCAGCAATCCTCCAGATTTAGGAGCCTCTACTCTCCATGCCCTAATAAGGCAGATACCCACCATTTTTTTTTTCATTTTCTAGCTGGATCTTACTATAACCTGATTTTATAATTAGCTTTATTAACATTATTTTGTTTTGAAAATACCATAAAGATTTGCTCATGCACAGGCCTTCTTCAGTTACTTTCAACACTTTTTATTGATTTTGTCAAGTAGAAGTTGCAGGTAAACTAGTCGTTATGTGGTGGTATTATTTGTTCCTAACTGGCAGTATTGGTATTATTGGTCTTGGTGCACTGGATTTGGTGAGTAACAGCATGGTGTTGTATATGGAGCTCAAGCTCAGAGCCACATGGAAAGAACTAATATGTCTCTTCTTTTCCACTGTCTTTCTAATGTGGGAAGAATACTCACAGGGAGTTCATCAGCAACTTGACCTCAGAATAACCCTTCCAGCATTACAAAGAAGCTACAAAGTTGCAGATAAAGCCAGTCGAGGACTTGTTTACGTCAACTGTCTCAGAAGGGAGAGGGGAGGAGGGGAAACAGAGAGAAAAGCTCACATACAGATTTTTGCGTCTTCAGTAAAAAGCAGCAGCTCAGAACTGGGGGAAGGAGACTGAATTGATAATAACAAGTATGGAAGGAATTGTTAGTCTCACTATGGGCAGCAATATATAAAAAGTTATATTTTGAGTGGAATACCCCTTTAATAAGGGGACAGTGTCAGAAGGTGTCAAATAGGGAACTGATTCCAATAGGCATCTCCAGCACAGAGGAGATATAGTGATACATTTATCAAGGGCTTTGTGCCTATTTTTTAGTGAATAAGTGTTGGTTGCGATCATGTTTTGATTTAAGTGATATTTATTAACCAGTATTTGATGCGCAAATAATTATTAGATGCACATTTTTTTTAACCCCCTAGACAACCCATGACGTAACTGTACATCATGGCACCTCTAGGGGAGTTTAGAGAGACCCCACTCTGAACCGCCACGATCGCGGGTGCTATTTGGGACTGCTGCTATTAGCGGGCATGGTCCAATTGCCATGCCTGCTAATTAGGCATTTAGATGCAGCTCTCAATGTTGACAGCTGCATCTAAATGCTTTTCCCCCCACATCCATGGTGGTCTAGTGGCAGGACTGCCCACCCCCCGTGACGCGACCGCGGAGTAGTCCCGTAGGGGGGGGGGGGGTGCGCTCGGTCAGCTGCAGCAGCCTAGAGCAAAAGAACACCGATCTCATGGATAAACCTCATAATAATACTATTAAATTATCATATTCCTGATCTCGCACAGTAAACAGCGTTAGCACAAACAAATTCCAACGAGCAAAATTGTGCATTTTTGGTCGCATCAAATCCTGAAAAATTGTGATAAAAAGCCATGAAAAAGTCACATATGCGCAATAAATGTACCGATAGAAAGTACAGATCATGGCGCAAAAAATTACACCTCACACAGCCCCATAGACCAAAGGATAAAAGCTCTATAAGCCTGGGAATACAGCAATTTTAAGAAACATTTATTTATTTTTTAAAAGGTTTTTTTTTTTTTAAAAGCCATCAAATAAAATAAAAGTTATGCAAGTTACATATCGTTGTAATCGTACTTACTTGAGGAACATATATAACATGTCAATTTTACCCTAGGGTGAATGGCCTGAAAAACAACCCCCCCCCCCCCCCCCAAATAAAAAAAAAATGTGTTTTTCATTTTTTTCTGGTTTCACTGCATATTTTATGCATAAATTACATCTGCCATTGCAAAGTACAATTAGTGGCGCAAAAAGTAAGGGCTCATTTGGGTCTCTAGATGGAAAATTGAACGTGCCTTATATACACAAAGAGGAAAAAACAAAGTCGCAAAAATGAAAAGTATCCGGTTCTTCAAAGGGTTAAATTTCTGTTAGATAACCCTAATATAAGGTAATAACCCTAATATTCCCCTAATGTTCACATAATCCAGGGTTTGCATCATATTTATCATGTGCAGAAATTTTTTTAAATTAACACCTACTGGCGCAAGTCTGTTCCGCACCAAGTGAATGCATTTCACTTGTTTCTTGGGCAAAAAATACTTTGTGCTGTTTTTTTTTTAACGGCATTATTTTTTTAGGACGTGTGCAATTTTTTATAAATTCACCAAACACAAGGAGAAATACAAATGGCCAAAACTAGATAGAAAAAACACAGCTATTAGACTCAACAGTTGTGTAGACCCATAAATTAGGCACACATGGTTTCAAGTAGAGATGAGCGAACCGGGTTCGGGTTCGAATCCATCCGATCCCGAACTTTCGGCATTTGATTAGCTGGGGCTGCTGAACTTGGATAAAGCTCTAAGGTTGTCTGGAAAACATGGATACAGCCAATGACTATATCCATGTTTTCCACATAGCCTTAGGGCTTTATCCAACTTCAGCAGCCACCGCTAATCAAATGCCGAAAGTTCGGGTTCGGATGGATTTGCTCATCTCTAGTTTCAAAACTTTACACTGACTAGCCTTGCTCCACCATCAATAGTATCATGATCTAATATACAGAGGTGTATTTATTTTGCAAATAGAAATCTTGTGGATCAGTCTTTATATAACAAACAAACGTACAGTATTGGGTTCAGCACCATAAATAAATTACTCACTGTGCACCGCCAATCGGCTTCATCTTCACAGCGCTGATAGGCAGTGCAAATTGAGTGATTTATTAATGCTGTTTAACCTGATGTGGTTCTTTGTTACATGAAGACTGATCAACAAGATTCTTGTTTGCCGAAAAAGCTCGTCAAATCAAAAGGGTAGTGCAGCGTTTTTGCTTAATTACCACACATTACAAAGTTATATAACTTTAATAAGCAGTCTGGCCCCTCTCCCCCCGGAAGTTAAATAAAGTATACATACAAAAACACTGTCGACCCTGTCCTCTTCTCCCAGGCGCCATCTTGGGTCGATGTCACAGCAGAGGCTGGTCCTGGTCTCCTTCCTCTTTGCTGTCTTCCACAGCAGTGAATGGGAGAGGAAAATCTGCTGGTGTACATGCGCACCAGCAGCCTTTTCATTGGCTGGAGCGCATGGCTTCCAGTTTTCTCGGCCCTGATTGGCTGAGCCTGCTGGTGCGCATGTACACCAGCAACCTTTTCTCTTCCATTTACTACACCCGGGCCTGGAAGTGAGGACGGCGGCTGAAGATGGCAAGGACGCGGCCGGTTGGAAATTCGATCGGCGATTGTCATTGGAGGGATGGTAAGTATATATTCTGTTTTCTATTCTATATATATATAAGTATATATTCTGTATTCTATTTCCTCTCCCATTTGGGGGGGGGGGGGGGATGAGCTGAGCGGTGGAAATAACTGACAGTCCACATAGCGTGTGGCTTTCTTGCGGCCATAGTGTGACTGAAAATAAATAGTTAATTGATTCTCAGCGGCCGGATTGTAATGATTTTAAATACTGTTCATACGGTTGATAATGCAGCATCGTCCGGATGAACATGTAAAACAATGACTATTATTATAGGAACAATTTCAGAAAATGTGATATAATAGGAATTTACAAAGTCACAAAGTTATTAAAAAAAAAAAAGTAAACTTGTTCTGACATGCTGACTCCTAACAAAGTGTCCCTGGAAAAGGACTTGACATTGTTGGCAGCTGCTCAGAGGTTTCCTAATACCAGGTTACTGTAATCCCTTCATCAAGTGCACATAGCCATGGTCTCTGCTGCGTTTACATTTAGGGTACGGCCACCCATAGCGGCAAATATTTTGCAGTGGGAAAGCCATAGATATTCTGCATCATAATCTGCTCCAAATTGTGCAGATAGTGGTACAAATATTCCACTGCAGATTTTGGTGCAAAATATATGAAAACTTGATGGTGTATTCACACTATTGCCGAAATTAATTGCGATTAAGTTCAAAGTGTCACTGTTGTTTCATTTTTTTTGCAGAAATTAATAGTACAGGCGATTTTAAGAAACTTTGTAATTGGGTTTATTAGCCGAAAAATGTATTTTTATCATGAAAAAGTAGTTTGAAGCTCTCCACCCTGTCTTCATGGTTCTCTATGGAGAGGGGAGGGTTAGAGAGATGAGGCACTAAAACAGGACAACACAGAGTTAATTTACAGCTACATCACCAGGCTATCCCCTTTCAGCACTGACTGGAACACGTGTCCTCCGTCTCTTCAGTGGGCTGGATAAGCCCTTCTAACCCCGCCCACTGAAGAGATGGAGAACGTGATCCCCTTACATCCCCTTATTGCATTGCCAGTGGGCTGTGTCTCCAGTAAGAGCACGTATACTGCGTATGCACCCTCTACCTGCTCACTCCGTTGCGCCAGCTCCTTCATTATACATATTATGAGTCGATTATCTGTGTTCTTATCTGGGCTCCTATCCCCCCCCTCCCCCGACACGCATGAGCACTCTGTGTTTAGTCTTACAGCACAGCCCCTGTGTGTCATTTAATAGATATTAGGAGGTGCACTGCATGCTGGGAGCTTTATTTTCCCGGCCAAACCCATATTAAAAAGAAAAACTTCAATCTTGAGAACTTGGAGATGGTGTCAAAAGACTCAGGGGGCCCAGTGGGTACAACAGGGCTGCTTTTTTTGTTAAAGTGGCCTTGGCGGAATACCCCTTTAAAGGGGTTTTCTGGGAACAATTCATACTTAGCCATGCTGCCAAGACTGCAGGAGACATGTCAGTAATGTATGCTTACTAGTAAGTGTACATTACTGACATGTTCCCCGCATCCCCGGCACCATGGCTAAGTGTGACTTTTTCCCGGACAACCCCTTTAACTGAATAGGCTAGTCTAGGTTTATACCACATTTTTGTTGCGTCCTGTTAAAAAGTCCTGTGCTTTTTTGTTAATCTTTAAAAGAAAAACATGATTTAAAAAAAAAAATACTCTTCAGATCCCATTTTTATCATTTTTTCTACGTATTTTGCCAGGATAAGTTACAATACCAGCAAAATGGTATACCATGGTGGATCCATTAACCTAATTGAAAACTATGCTTGTTCTATTTTTTTCTAGACCGTGCCCTTGTCCCCCAAAGAAGCAAAGGGGGAAATATATTGGTTGACCTATCATTTTGCTGGTGCCCTGACATATAGCAGCCACATACCCCAAAAACATGTTGTGCATTGGATATTCTAGTATTCCTTCTGAATACACATGGTACAGTGTTCTTTTTGTTAGTAATTCTTGGTGTATTACATTATTCCTCCCATAGTCTGCTTTTTTCAATCTGTTTTTTATTTTCACATGCTCTTAGGTTCTTGTTGTTTATCTTGCTCATTAGTGTTGGCTTTGATTGTTGACCTTGCCTTTTCTTTCATGTCCTTCTTTTCATGTGCATGCAAGTCCCATTATCACAATGGACTTATCTTACAAGACAAGCCCATTAATCTGCATCCCTTTTCCAAAAAAGCATTGGAGCGTTTAAACCTACAGAGATAAAGAAAAGAGTGTAAAGAAGAAGCTGGGATATTATTGTTATAAATCATTTTAGAGCGTTTATATATCACAGGGGTTTTTATGGACTGTAATATTGACCTTTGCACCAGTATCTTATTGATCGGGTCCAATTCTTGCTACCCCTGCCAACTAGCTGAATTTAGTTGTGGGCATTAGAGATGAGCGTCACCTGAGCATGCTCAAGTCTGATCGATCAGCATTTATGAACTGGTGGCTGAAGAAGTTGGATGCAGCCCTAGGGAGCCCCTGTACCCATGTTTTTCAAGACATCCAACTTCCTCAGCCACAAGTCATCAAATGCCAATTGATCGGACTTGAGCATGCCCGCTCATCTCTAGTGGGCATGCCTGTTTGTGGCTGGGCGTGGTAGAGCAGCTCAGTCTAATTTAAATGAATAGGGATTGAGCTGCCTTACAAGGTACAGCCACAATTGAAGGTCAAGGGATTGATCAGATGAAGAACATGCTATAAACTGCAGATCCACTACAAGGGTGTCAATTCTTTCATCGTATAGTGTATTCAGCCCGCCCATAGAATGGTGTCTATGGAGCCGGCAGAAAGGCGCGCGGCCGTGAGCGCGTACTAGCGACGGAATCCACCGGAATTTATCCACGCGGATTCCGTAGTTTGAACCCACCCCAATTGTGGATTTTAAACCCACTAAGGCAGATAAGTAATAACTGTCTAAAGACGGTGTAAACTATATTTTTTAGTATATGTCAGAAACCCATAACAATGACGTATACCACAGCATATCCCTGCTGGATCCATCCATTTCTATGTGCTGAATATAGTCTAAGGCTATGACTATACTTTAAAAAACAAAACAAAAAAAAAACGGCCATTCTTTTTATAAACAAACAAAAAGAAGTGTTGTTTTTTATATCTGCAATAATTTCCATGGAAGGCAATGAAAAGAACGGTCAATTATAGGCACGATGCTGTGAACAACCGCTGTTGATCCCCAGTAGCCGCACAATTAACCCCTTCAGGACTGGGGAGGTCAATGTACATACTTTTTTGCGGTGAGTTACTGCGGTACAAACCCACTTGACGTATTTGCTGCGTGAATCAGTCTTAAAAATAAGCAGGCAAAACGCAGGTTGGCTTTATACGATTGTTCTGCGTTAAAATACGCAATTGCGTATTTTGAAGCGTGAAGCTTGTTGTTAGCAAAGCATCAGTTGTTAACAACCTGTGCGATAAACGCATGTAGCTTCATGCTTCAAAAATACGCAATTGCGTATTTTAACACAGAACAATTGTATAAAGCCAACCTGCGTTTTGCCTGCTTATTTTTAAGACTGATTCACGCAGCAAATACGTCAAGTGGGTTTGTACCCTAAGGATGTACAGTTACGTCCTGGGATGAAACAAGTGCAGGCGCTGCGCCCTGTCAGTGATAGCTGGGGACCTGCCGCAACTGTCAGAATTGGAGCCGCACTCTGATGCGGACAGTTAACCCTATAGATGCTGCTATCTGTGCGATTGCAGCACCTATAGTGCAGAAGAGAAGAAGGTTTCCACTCTGCTTACCATCGGGGCTGTGCAGAAGCGATTGCACAGCCCTGATGGTTGCTATGACAACAGGAGGCTTTCCTGAGGCCTCCTGTGTCCTCCTGTGTCATAGCTATGGAAGCTCATGAGGCTCAGCCCTAAGGCTAAAACCCCTAATGGCCGCTGGGGGCCCGATAATAACTGTAAACGAGTGCCGATCTGCTAGATCGGCGCTCGTTTACTGGGCCTATTCCATGGCCCGATTACCGCTTAACAAGGGCTGTATGGACATTGTTACCGATGTCCTTGCAGCCCTTACTTAAATTTTATACATTACCTATCCAGGCTGCAGGGCTCCTCTTGCGGTCTTCTCCTCCCTGAGTCCGGCGCGCTCCAGCTTCAGAGGGGCCTGTCTCAGCTGACAGGCCGCTCAGCCAATCACTGGCCGCGGTGGGCCCGGCCAGTGATTGGCTGAGCGGCCTGTCAGCTCAGACAGGCCGCTCTGAAGCTGGAGTTTGTGGGACCAGGGGAGAAGAAAACTGCAAGAGGAGCCCTGCAGCCTGGATAGGTCATGTAAATCATCAGTTGCCGGCCGCGCACCGCTATTACACGTAGCGATGTGCGGTCGGGGCCCGACAATTGTAGGTTCAGACCTATATCAACGTTGAGCTGATGATCGTTGTCATCGGCTGATCGTTATATTTATTACATGAAACAATAATTGGCCGAATCAGGCCGATTCGGACGATTATCGCTCCATGGAATATGCCCCTAATACATGGAGCGATGCAGAGGAGCAATTGAGTGACCACCGTTCCTCGTTCCCCACTTGCTGCCAGAGCTATTACATGAGCTGGCAGCGAGTGAATAAGAGCCAAGTGGGAGCCAGGGGGGCAGGGGGACTGCCAAGCGATTGTTAGATCGTCCGCCCAGCCCATAGGAGATAGGGGTGGTCTGCTGCGGCTGCCCCTGTTTAACGGAGCGATGGCAGCATATCGCTGCTATTGTCTTTCAACATGTTGAAAGACAATGACAGACAACGATCATGTCGTTCATGTCGGCTTATCGTTGTCTTCTATTACACAAGACGATTATCGCCCGTAACGGCCGATATTGGCCGATAATCGTTCCTTGTAATAGGGCCTTAAGTCTCATGAGCAATGCCTATGAGAGGCAGATCAGCATTGCATTGTAATCTGCCTGCCATCAGGCAATCCCTATATTGAAGTAAAAAACACATACACACAAATAAAAATATAAATAAATAAAGTACAAAACACATAGCCCCCAATGCAATAATAAATGTAGAAAAAATGAATTTAAAAAGTATACATATTTAGTATTGTCGCGTGCGTAATGACGCTTGTAATTAAGTATTTACGTGGTTACTGCAGAGAACATTAGGCTATGTTCACACAATGTACTATTTTTGAAAAGAACGGCCACTGTTTTCCATTAAAACGGGCATTTTTTCATACTGCAAAGGTATGCATTTAAGTCAATGGAGCAACGGCCATTGTTTTCACACAGTGCATTGAACAATGGCTGTTGATTGGCGCTCAAAACAACGTCCATTGTTCCATTGACTTAAATGCATATCTTTGCAGTATGAAAACAACGGCTGTTGTTTTATTGGAAACCATTGGCCGTTCTTTTCAACAATAGTACATTGTGTGGACATAGCTTTATTCTTGTATTCCTTTTTTTTTTTTTTAAATAAAACTTTAAAGTTAATTGGATAGGGAACCCTTTTGGTATTGGAAGGAGGCACCAACAAGACTGCAAGTGCCTAGTTCTCCCTAGGGCCAGATGCCAAACTAACTTTTACAGCCTACCCATTAACAACTTTTTTTAAATTCCCAAAATGAGATAGTCAGACATTATTTCCACAATTGACAGATGATATTATTCACAGAAATCCCATATAGTGCTTTGGTTAAGCAACCAGTCTTTTTGAATAAAGGAGGTACTGTATATAAATGTTCATTCGCAATCACTTTCCCAGTAGTGGTAGAGTAACATGTAGAATGACAAACACAAAAGCCGATCCTGTGGAACACATAGAAAATAACCGGGACTCTGGAACGAGGATACATTTCTTTTTTATGATACTCTTCGTTTTACTGTGTGCCTGAAAAATGGTCCAGCCCCAGGGAGGGAAAAAGTAATATGCCGCTATCTAAGAATCAATTTACAGCAACATAATTAAGGCAAATATTATGGCAAGCTTTATTCGGGACGGTCGGATGCTCTGTGCAGCTACTCAGAAGACTAGACTGACAATCAAAGCTTCTACAGCACTTAATGCAGCTCTTTGCCTTTATGATGCTATTCTGTATTTTGTGGTTAGTGCTCATTTACTTAATACCAGCATGACAAGTCATTATGGCTATTAGCTTTTTTTTTTATATGGCATCTAACATATAGTGCAATGCTTTATATAGTACTCTACCTCACTGCAGTTTACAGCCTAAAGTCTACTGAATATAAAAGGGTCTATTTAGCCAGTTGGTTAATTTTTGGATTTTTTTTTTTTGTTAAAGAATGAGAATCTTGAAAATGATAATTTTTTTTTCTATGTAGCAAGGATATGTTCTCTATATGTAAAGGGACGTTGCTAGAAAAGATCCTGCGGCCCATAATCGGCCAGTGTAAAAGTGACAGCGAACTGACGAGGATGGAAAAAAAGGCAGATCCTCGGCTGATTGGGTCACTAGAGCGGGCTTTAAAACCGTTGTCTGCCACACAACTCCCTTTGTAAACAGGATTATGTGTGGCACAGATATGTATATACAGTAGGATAAACTGTACATATAGGATACGTATGTATCTGTGCTGTCAGTTCAAAGATCACAAGCAGCAGTGAATACTTACCAACGGGCTTCTTGTAAATCGGCGTCCAGGTCTCCAGTCCTCGGCCTCTGGCTGTACCTTTTGGCCCCGCCTCCTCCAGAAAAATTGTCAGCTGGAGGAGGCGGGGCCATAAAGATACAGCCGAAGCACTGGAGACCTGGATGCTGTATTACAAGCAGCGCGGAGGTAAGTATACACTTCTGCTTGTGACTTTTAAACTGACAGCACAAATACAGGCATATATGTTAGTTTTCCTTGTATCGTTACAGACACGGATCCCATTTATTTCTGTGGTCCAAATGTATTAAACTATTGTTGGTAGTTCGCCAATCGTTCGTGTAATAAGTCGTTCGCTGATTAAACATGTTGTGTGGGCTGTCCTGAGGAACGATTAGCGACCATATAATGTCGTAAAAGCGATCATTCATAACAGTAATTAGTGAATGTAATAACCTCAGAATTGTTCGCTAAAAAAATCACTAGTTATCTCTTGCGGCCGATCGTTATAGTGAATCATTGAGCCATAATCACTACGTGTAATACGGTCTTTACTTACATATTCCTTATCAGTCGTTTAGCGGTTTCTTAAATATTCCTTAACAGTCGTTTATCAGTTACTTACATTGTGGTGTCCTACCACGGGTGTTACAGTTAGTTACACCCCTCGCATTCCGCTCATCACAGGTAACAAGGTCTGGGGCCTGTGTCACCCTTTAGGAAGGTTCAGCCGAGTCTAGTGGGCATAAGATGGTGTGAAGACTAATTCAAGGTCAATACACGGGCACAGGTGGTCTTCTTCTTTAAGTATTCTACCTCATCTTCCAACATCCTGGCAGAGCACATTACTAAATGGGTTGAGACTCTCAAGGCATCCTCCTCTCTACTACTCTGCTTCTTTGTATCACTCAGCACTACTCAGTCAACACGACTATATCCTACATTATACTTTCACTACAGATCAGATTGCAGTTTGTCAAGTATTTATTCGGAACTATTGTCAAGTGTGTTCTCCAGTGCTTTATCCAGAGAAACGTCATATTATCGACTCTGTATTACCTGCTGCATATTTGCAATTAGTAAATCAGCCTTCCTTACGTTAAAGAGACTCAGTGATTATTCGCTATCCACCGACACAGCACACACCGCAACCTTGGGACACTTCCCCTTTCTGTGGGTGGCGGTTCCTATAGTCCGGGAGGGTCACTACACCACTCTGGCCATCCGTGATCACTCTAACCCAAGGGACCCTGTAGCAACCCGGCAGGACACTGACCATAGGGGAAAAGGGTACAACCGGCCTTTAAAACTAAAACGAGGCGTGCCACCACACCTGTGTGCCCCCCAGGCACTGGCATCACGAGACAACGCTCTAAGGTCCGGCTGTATCTTGGCCAACCACCACAGCAGTGGTGTCACACCTCAACATCTAGCAAGTGACCGGCCGATCCTCTGATATAACACCACACCGGGGGCTCACCACAACATATTCCTTATGAGTAATTTATCAGTTACTTACATATTCCTTATCAGTTGTTTATCTGTTACTTACATATTCCTTATCAGTCGTTCATCGTTTGCTTGCATATTCCTTATCAGTCGTTTATCAGTTGCTTACATATTCCTTATGAGTCGTTTATCGGTTACTTACATATTCCTTATCAGTCGTTTATCAGTTACTTACATATTCCTTATCAGTCGTTCATCGTTTGTATGCATATTCTTTATCAGTCGTTATCAGTTACTTACATATTCCTTATCAGTCGTTCATCGTTTGTATGCATATTCTTTATCAGTCGTTAATCAGTTACTTACATATTCCTTATGAGTCGTTTATCGGTTACTTACATATTCCTTATAAGTTGTTTATCAGTTACTTACATATTCCTTATCAGTCGTTCATCGTTTGCTTGCATATTCTTTATCAGTCGTTGATCAGTTACTTACATATTCCTTATGAGTCGTTTATCGGTTACTTACATATTCCTTATCAGTTGTTTATCAGTTACTTACATATTCCTTATCAGTTACTTACATATTCCTTATCAGTCGTTTATCGGTTACTTACATATTCTTTATCAGTTGTTTATCAGTTACTTACATATTCCTTATGAGTCGTTTATCGGTTACTTACATATTCCTATCAGTTGTTCATCTGTTGCTTACATATTCCTTATCAGTCATTGATCGTATTCTATATCCAAATGAATGAAATGAATTCTACAGTCTGTATATGAAAAACCAAACCTGTATTTCCTTCCAATCTAGTACCTATTCTTTTGAACTTTAGTATTTCAAGCACATGATACAAATCTTTCTGGCATTCTAGTAGTCATCAATCTGTAGTCCTCCATCTGCCTTCCTGCATCAATGGGGCTCAGTAGTGAATGCACTCTGTATGAATTGTTTATGATACTGTATTCATCCAGTAGAATTGAAGTGAATACAATAAATCTGGTAGGACATAGCTATGAGTACGGCACAGGACACCACAAATCAGGAAAGCAATACTGCCATGAGACAGCCCTGACAGTGATCATTCAGGCCACTAGAATTATATGTTATTTTCATGAGCATTTCAAAGGAATGCTTTCATTGTAGAAGATCTGATTAGGGCCGGCAGTGAAAGCATGCACTGATTTCCATGTGTTTGGCTAAGCTACAATTCTTCGGCCCTGACACTGGAAACACAAAGTCATTATAAGAGAGTGGCTGAAAAACACACTCACAAATCCTTTACAGAACAGCTCGGAAAATCCTGCCCATCCCGCTCACTTTCTTCTAAATATATAAATAGCAAAGGCAAATAAACGGGTTGGGTTTTAATAGCTTAATTTTAGGCAATTTTTGTGCAAAATTTAGGTTTAATAGCTTTAAAGTGAATCTGTACCCACTGCTTTCCCCCCTCCCAAACTACTGGTACCATTCTTTTGATGTGGTGAAGTCATTTCTGGATGTTTTTTGGGTGAAAAATCATATTTTATTCCGTAGTAGCAGTGTCAATGAGACGGGGCCTTGAGTGTTCGAGCCCTAGGCCTGTGCCGCCTGTATGGTATTATTTTCCGCCCCCCACCCAGATTCTCGTACCGCCCCTGGCCGGATCTCTGGTCTCCAATGCTTGTTTCTTGTGCATGGGCCGTAGCAATCCTAGACAGCACTGGTGGCATGGAACGTGAAGTCACTGCACCTGTGCCATCTAGGATCGCTATGGCACATGTGCAATGGAGGAAGCGAGTGTTGGAGACTAGATTTGGCCCGGGGGTGGTACAGAGAATAAAACCACAGAGGTAGCGTGTGAACGCTCTAGGCCCTGCCTCATTGACATCACTACTGAGGAATAAGATGATTATTTGCCCCAAAAACAGTGACAGCAGCATTTTGGAAAGACACCCGGGAAGGACTTCACCTCATCGAAGGAATGGTACCAAACTTTGTAATTGGGTTTATTAGGCAAATGTGCCATTATCTGCATTCAAAAAGACTTTTCCCAGGCCCCCCCCTCCTCTCTCTCATTCACTGCTCATTATCAGGAAATCTCGACATCAGTCGGGCCCTGAGTTTTATGGAGGGGGGAGGAGGGAGATTACTCAGAGAACAAAAGATTACACAGCGGGAACTGTGATAGCAGATATTTAGAGGTCAGAGAGGTCATTACGAAGTTTCTTAAAATGGCCTGTACTATTGATTTCTACAAAAAAAAATTAAGCGACAGTGACACTTTAGGCTAAAGTCAAGAGTAGATGCTAAAAAAAGAAATACATACATGGAAGATAAGGTTCACACAGTGCAGTTTTTGATGTTTCACTTTAAGCATTTGTTATACAAAATATCTAGGCATCCATCGAGGAATACTCCTTACATATACCTCTAAGGCTGGAATAACACATGGCAGTTTTTGTTCCAAAACCAGAAGTGGATCCAACTGGAAAGAGAAGTACAAGTCCTCCCTGTATATTTTTCCTTCCCATTTGAATCCATTGATGGCAGTTTTACAAAAAACTGCTGTGTGTGATTCCAACCTTACATGGCTAAAAAACAGAATAAGGAAAGAGTGTAAAACCATGTTTACATTTTGTTGAGTGAGGAGCGAATCCAAAAGTAAGGGCTAATGCACACCTCTGCAATAACCTGTCTGTGCACGGAAGGTGTCCTCTGGAGTGGACCTTGGAGCTCCCAGCATCATAATTAATTTGTGCTAGTGTGCCGACACAGTGGCGCCGCTCTAACTTGAACTTTTAAACAGTATTGGAGCTCCAGACATCATAATTAATCATGATGCTGGGAGCTCCGAGGTCCATGCACGGATGGGTTTTTGCGGATGTGTGCATTAGCCCTAAGAAAGCAAGAACTGCACAAATTCCAGCTGGGATGAGTCACTCCTTTGGGCACTAGGTGAGGACAGCTTCACTTTATTTTCCTGGGACCCTACCTAGAAAGTAATTTTTGATGATATGGAGGCTTCAGAACCAGTAACCAGTTTTCCATAGAATTTGGCTCTCAGTACAATAATTTCAATATACAATGGCCGTCCTGGAACCACTGTGTATGTGTGTGTTTGTGTATATATATATATATATATATATATATATATATATATATATATATATATATGTACAGTGGTACCTTGGTTTAAGAGTAACTTGGTTTAAGAGCGTTTTGCAAGAAAGACTCACAGTTTTTCAAAATTGTAACTTGCTTTAAGAGCATTGCTTTGGTTTAAGAGCTCCCTGTACTGTGAGGGAGGGGCATGGTCTGCATAGCATGGTCTACAGCCAGGGCCGTTTCTAGGTAATTTTGGCAACAGGGCGAATCTTGATAAAAGCAACCCCCCTCCCCCACCTGCCACTATCGAGTGAGGTCGGGAGGGTATGTTTGGAAGAAGCAATGTGTGTATTGTAGAAGAGCAGTGGTTTCCAACCATTTTCACCTCAGGGTACCCCTACCAAATAACATGCAAAGAAATTCAGGTATCCAGTGACTCACAGGTGACATCTTCTTTGATTGAGACTTTACTTTCCCTTTTTTCTCCATCTGGCCCGGACCTCCATGATGATTTCTTACAGCTACGGTTCACCTTGTCAGAACCTGCCAAATATCTCAGGCTCTGCACTTATCCAGCAGCTTTCTTCCTTTTTTCCCACCCATAGGCCTCCATACAGTAGTATTTTTTTGTGTCATGTGCAGTAAGGATGCATGTAGGATCTCCTGCTGTGCCCCAATATAGTAATAATGCCTCCTGCTGTGCCCCCATATAGTAATAATGTCCCCTGCTGTGCTGTGCACCCATAGTCATAATGTCACCCTGTGCTATGCCTCTCCATATAGTAATAATGCCTCCTGCTGTGTCCTCCATACAGTAATAATGTCTCCCTACCCCATATAGTAATATTGCCCACTGCTGTGCCTCCATAGTAATAATGCCCCCCTATGTTGTGTTCCTTTAGTAATAATGTCCCCTTGTGCCCCATATAGTAATAATGTCCCCCTGTACCTCAATAGTAATAATGCCCCCCCAGTGTTGTGCCCCTATAGTAATAATGTCTCCCTGTACCCCATATAGTAATATTGTCCCCCTGTACCTCAATAGTAATAATGTCCCTCTGTGCCTCAATAGTAATAATGTCCTCCTGTTCCTCAATAGTAATAATGTCCCCCTGTACTTCAATAGTTATAATGTCCCCCTGTGCTTTAATATTTATAATGTCCCCCTGTGCCTTCATATAGTAATACTGTCCTTCTCTGCCTCCATATAGTAATATTATCCCTCTGTGTCTCCATATTGTAGTATTGTCTCTCTGTGCCTCCACAAAGTAATATTGTCCCTCTGTGCCTCCATATAGTAATATTGTCCCTCTGTACCTCCATATAGTAATATTATCCCTCTGTGCCTCCATATAGTAATATTGACCCTCTGTGCCTCCATATAGTAAGAATGTCCCCCTGTGCCTCCATACAGTAGTATTGTCCCCCTGTGCCTCCATATAGTAGCATTGTCCCCCTGTGCCTCCATATTGTAGTATTGTCCCCCTGTGCCTCCATATAGTAGTATTGTCCCCCTGTGCCTCCATATAGTAGTATTGCCCCCTGTGCTATCATATAGTAGTATTGTCCCCCTGTGCCTCCATATAGTAAGAATGTCCCCCTGCACTGCCCCAACATATAAAACTAAATAAATACTCACCTAGTCCAAGCATGGAGCTGGTGTTCCTCTCTTCTGCCTGTGAGCAGCCGGGAAAGACCGGCGGGAGCGTCACTGAGCTGCAGGAGCGGCCTGGAGCTGAGACCGGGGGCGATGGGGAGCCCAGTGCGATCTGCTGGGGGGACGGCATGCTTGGGTCTGGGGTGGGGAGTTCGCCGAAACGGGTCCGGCGGGGCGGACAGGAGCTGAGACCGGGCGGGGGGTGGGGGTGTGATGGTGCGATCAGGAGCTGAGTGGGATGCTGGGGGGGGGGGGGCTTTGCCAAAAGAGGGAGAGATGGGGGAATGGAGGGGGTTTGTACTGTTTTCGGTGCCCCGTGCGGTGGCTCGGCCCGCACGGTGCAAGAAACGGCCCTGTCTAAAGCATTTTACTCTGACCCAGGAAGTCTCCCTCACCTTCCAAATCATAGTAGATCTACTTCAGGCTGGGGCTTGCATCAGGGGACAGGACTGTGGAGGTAATCTCTTTATAGCTGTAACCTCTCGCTCTCTGGACAGTGCTGCTATACTGTGCCCACATCTGCCCTGCTCATTCCTTTATGCTCCCTGCAGTCTCTGTCAGTCCTTGTTTTTCCCATCCTCTCCATTCCTGCTATAATGTGCCTGCACTCACACTCAGCTATACACACTGCTGTTATAATGTGCCTGCACTTACACTCAGCTATACACACTGCTGTATAGAAAAGTTTCTGTCACTGTCCTGCACAGCTCTGTGATTCTCACTTCCTGATTGGTCTATGCTGAACACACCCCCTTCCCCATTGCTGTCATGTGATCAGACCTCTGACAGCAGCCCTGCTTCTCTATTCTAGCCTGTTGTACTACGGTACTGCATTATGGGGATCTGTAGTTCCTTCCTACAAACTGCTGATGTTATTTCAGGTTTGTGCAGTTACTATACATTATACACCACATACAGATTGCTATACTGTACAGTAACTTATAATATCACATATTTAGATGTTTCTCGTTGTTTGTTTCATCTGTTTTGCATGTTATTTAGAATAAAAAAATCATTATTTTTGGGGTGTGGAACCAATTGTCTGCATATCAGTGATTTCTTATGGGAAAATTTGCTTTGGTTTAAGAGTGGATTTGGATTACAAGCATGGTCCCAGAACGAATTATGCTCGTAATCCAAGGCACCAGTGTATGCAGAATAGGGACCAGTGAATTCTCATAAGGTTAATTCTGTTCATATGTACTTTAACTGTGTAGTAGGATAATGCTGCTCTTCAGACTGCATTCTGACCAATAAATAAACCAATAATTACATGTATTACATTGTATTACATACTTTCATCCAAATGACTGCACTCTGAGAATTACCAAGCATCAAATCCATTTACAAGATAGTAAAATGTAATCTTCATATCTAATGGTTTCTATCCTATGTGTGCATCTCCCCTTGTGTGTAAAGCTATTACCTTAAGATTATCTGATAAACTCAAATATCTATTTAGAGATATCACCCGAGAATCAATTAAATAAAATCTGTGTTTCCAAGCTGGAGATCAGTAGCGTACTATAAATGGTAATTATAGCTATAAGGAAACTACTTAAAAAGCATAAATTAGGTTTCCTTCTGTAAAAGCTTTTTAAAAAATAAAGGCTGTGTTATCCAAATACTATATGAGAATATATAAGAATCTTATTAATATTTCCATTATAAAAATCCTCGCTGCCAGATAAGAAGGAGCATCACCATAGACTGCATAGAAAATTGGCGTCCATACTTTTCCTGCAGGGAAACTGCAGGGGTACGTTCAGATGTGCAAAAAAAGCAACAAAAAAAACTCAAAAGAAGAGTCATACTAGATACTAGATACTGCTACATACCGTGACAGTAAAAGGCTATGTTCACACACAGTATTTTTGCTCAGTATTTTGCAACCAAAACCAGAAGTGGATTGAAAACACAGAAAGGACTATTGAAAATGAGTGGATGGCCACCATATAATGGCAAATAAAGGCCGTTGTTTTGAAATAACTGTAATTATTGGCCATTAAATGACGGCCATCCACTCGACTTCAACAGTGTGTGGACAGAGCCTTTCTGTGTTTCCAATCCACTCCTGGTTTTGGTTGCAAAATACTGAGCAAAAATACTGTGAAGGAACATAGCCTTAGGGTATGTGCACACTACAAAACTTGGGCGGATCACCCTTGGTGGATTCTGCCGCTCGTATCTCTGCCCGTGCCGTAGACTTTATTCTATGCATAGGCAGATTCTGCTGTCCGCCCCAAAGACAGGTTTATTCTTTGGACAGACGGCGGAATCCACCTGTGCATAGAATGTAGTCTATGGCACAGGCAGAGAGGCGAGCGTCGGAATCCGCAGCAGGTGATTTGTCCAGGTTCCCTAGTGTGCACATACGCTAAAGCTATGTTCACACTACGTAAAACTACAGCCGTAGTTCTCGCCGCCTGCCACCTTTGAACTCTATGACGCGCCACTCCAGGTGCTGGGAAAAGCTAGATCCAGTCCTGGGAGACTGGGAGGAGTTTCCCAGGGCTGGATCCAGCTTTTTCAGGCACTCATAGAAAACCTCTCCTGCTCTGGACAGTTCCTGTGGCGGACAGAGGTGGTCAGACTGAAAATAATACACCACTTCCTGCAGGACATACAGCAGCTGATAAGTACTTTAAGACTTGAGATTTTAAAATATCCGTAAATTACAAATCTATATAACTTCCTGTCACCAGTTGGTTTGAAAGATTTTTTTTAACCGCTGGAGTACCCGTTTAACTTGACTAAGCACCTCTCTCTTTATCTCACTGACAATCTCTACTGTAAATCTTTGAAGACCATTCTATGTAGAGAGACAGAGAGAGAGAAACCCTTAGCTGAGTGCTTCTCCTGCTTATTCTAACATTCGCTGGAGGTATGTGCACTCAGATCCTGTCCGAACTTCAAAACTTTTGACATATCTCTAGAACGTGTCAAAGTTTTTTTTTTTTTTAAGTGACAGTGAGACTTTAAATATGGAACAGAAGCTCAAAAATGGCTGTACAAAAAGAAAAACTTTGACTTTTTTTTTTTTTTTACAGACCCCCCCTCCCCCCCTTAATTCTACTATATATTCAAAAAGCTATCTATGCTGAAACTGCTTTGTGGCAGTCCAATGTCAACGAAGAATAAAAAGAGTCCTTCACTTCAGCCGGCCACCCAGGGGACGTATCAGCTATTTTGGTTGCTTTTAAGAAAGAGATTATGTTATTAAATAGGGATTATGCTTGTAAATCCGCGGTGCATTATTTGGTGGCTGGAATGTTTGTACCTGACATACATACCAGCCTCCTTGGGAGACTTCTCTGTTATCAAGAGAGATGAATTTGGATTGTGCTAATTTTCTTTCCGTCGACCTTACAGCCGTATGTAGTCAGTGCAGCAGCGTCCGGGCTTTGCCTGTCAGCAACTCAACTTCCAATTGGAAAAAATTAAAACTCTCTCGCCTCTCTTCCCTGACGTCCACTTCTAGATTTGCAGCAGAGATGCAGTCACACACGGGCACTAGTGTCCCACACAGTCCCACAGTGCTGTTATTTTTCCCTGTTCTGATGCCATTCAGGTCCCACTGGCACCCACTTGACCTCTCCTTTGACTGTTATGAGTCTATGGAGGCCAGAAGTCGCCTTTTATATGGATCTCTACGAGCACGCTCTCTTGTCCATGTTGATTATGGGGTACTCCTGTCCATGACATGAACTGTCCACAGCAGGAGAGGTTTCCTATGGAGATTTGCTACTGCTATGGACAGTTCCTGACATGAACAGAGGTGGCAGCAGAGAGACTGAAAAAAATACACCACTTCCTGCTGGACATACGGCAGCTGATAAGTACTGTAAGACTTGATATTTTTTAACTAGAAGTAAATTGCAAATCTGTATAACTTTCTTATACCAGTTGATCTAAAAAAATTTTTTTTTCCGCAACCACAATAAGCCAAATATATCAATGAAAATACACAAATTCTGGAACGGTTTTCAGTTTGCTTACATGCTGTGGACCACATTTATGTGTTTAAGGCTCACTCAGACACAAATTTTGCACTGTTTTTTTTTTTTTTTTTTTTCGTTACAGTTTATGGGATTCTTATCATATGATTTCAGGATTTCTGTTAAAGATCTAGGAAAAAAAATGGCAATATGCATGCAACATTTTTTTCCTAGCGTTTTTATCCCCCCAGTAGAAGTCTATGGAAAAAAACTACCACCGCTTCTTAAAAAAAACGTAGAGACTGTTGCAATTTAACAAAACTGACAAAGGCAAAAAGGAATGTGGTATAAAATGTGACACCTTGCACCAAAATTGCTCTAGAATTGAGAACTGATGTAAGGCCTCCTTCACATAGCCCTATGTGGCTTAG
This sequence comes from Dendropsophus ebraccatus, assembly GCF_027789765.1. Classification (NCBI taxonomy): domain Eukaryota; kingdom Metazoa; phylum Chordata; class Amphibia; order Anura; family Hylidae; genus Dendropsophus; species Dendropsophus ebraccatus. Next base: position 28,194,235 of record NC_091456.1, read on the forward strand.
TAAGTCCACAGACTGTGATTGCAGGTGGTCCGCAGATGGCATTCCATCAGCCAGCTACATTTATGGACCATGAATTTGTTAGAGGGATGCTCCGGAGGAAAAAAAATGTTTTTAAACCAAGATTTGTAAATGACTTCTATTTAAAAAGGTTATCCAGTGTTAGAAAGACATGGCCACTTTCTTCCAGAGACAACATGACTCTTGTCTCCAGTTTGGGTTCAGTGTTGCATCTCAGTTGAATTTAGCTTAAAGGGGTTGACCACTTTATAGTTAAATAGTTCAGTGTACAGTATTAGTAAGTGTACGCATTACACTTACTGACAGCAGCTCCCTGTCTACCTCAGAGCTAAACTCAGACTCCCCTCCAACAGGGTGTGCTGTCCCGCACTGTGGTGAGGCTGTCCGTAAGATGGCCGACATGGAGGAGCATGTGACCATGCCCCGCCCCCCCAGTGTCCACCACCAAGCCTGTATATGGCTATGGAGGATATTGGGGATGGGGCATGGTCACATGCTCCTTCATGATGGCCATCTTATGGACAGCCTCACCACAGAGCAGGACAGCACAGCCTGGAGGAGAGGAGTCTGATTTTAGCTCTATGAGGTACACAAGGAGCTGCTGTCAGTAAGTAATGTGAACACACTTACATATACTACACACAAAATTTTTTTTAATTTTTAAAACTTTAATTGCAAACCACACCTAAACTGTTGCTGTTTCTGGAAGAAATAAGTCATGTTTTTCTAATGCTAGATAACCCCTTTAAACCAGTACTTATCAGCTGCAGTATGCCCTGAAGGAAGCGGTGTATTCTTAGCAGTATGGCACAGTGCTCTCTGCTGCCACCTCTGTCCGTGACAGGAACTGTCCAGAGCAGGAGAGGTTTTCTATGGGGATTTGCTTCTGATCTGGACAGTTTCTGTCAGGCTAAGCCTCCTGTGACATCAGAGGGTTATGCGTTGTCTACAGAGAGAGGAAGGAGCTGGGGAGCTGTAGACAATACACATTTTGTAATTCTCCTACTTTCTATTTTTTGTCAGGGGTGAACCACACAAAATCAAGCTGAAGCCAGTACTGTAAGAGATTTAGTACATTTTATGTCTTGTGGTGACAGATGTAGCAGGTTGGAGATTTATAGTACCTTATATACGGTAAAATTTGGGTTTCTGTAAAATAGAGTGATCACTTCTACATTTATATCATTGTATAATTTCTATATTTTATTAAATTAGATTTAGGCTATGTTCACATACCATTAAAATGACGGCCGTGTTTAGTGAGCGGCCAGCATATAACTGCAAAAGTTACGTGACGGACGCCACAAAAAATGGCCGTCGTTTTGACAGTGTGTAAACATAGCCTATGCCTATAGGCTATGTTCCTATGTACACGCACAGGGGGAGATTTATTAAACATGGTGTAAAGTGAACCTGGCTCAGTCACCCCTAGCAACCAATCAGATTCCACCTTTCATTTTCCAAAGAGTCTGTGAGGAATGAAAGGTGGAATCTGATTGGTTGCTAGGGGCAACTGAGCCAGTTTCACTTTACACCAGTTTAATAAATCTCCCCCAATACGTCTATGTTCACACGTCTTTTTTTGCTACCTTTTTTGTGGACAGCCATCACTTTGGTGCCAAACTGTGTCCAGTTTATGCAAATGACGCCGCTTAAAGAGGACCTGTCACCCCCCCATGCCGGGGTGACAGGCTCCCGACCCCCCGTTACAGCCCCCTATACTCACCTGATCCCGCCGGGTCCCGCTTTTAGATCCGGTCGGGTCACGGAAATATAAGCTCCCAAAGCCCGGCGCGCGCGCTGACAGGAGAGTCCGACGCTCATAGAGAATGAATGGGGAGTCCGTTGCTCCATCATTCTCTATGGGCATCGGACTCTCCTGTGTGCGCGCGCCGGGCTTCGGGAGCTTATATCTCCGTGACCCGATCGGATCAGGAAGCGGGACCCGGCGGGATCAGGTGAGTATAGGGGGCTGTAACGATGTCGGGAGCCTGTCACCCCGGCACAGGGGGTGATAGGTCTCCTTTAAAGGACAGCAGTCTAAAAAAAAATACACATAGGGTAAAATTTATCAAACATGGTGTAAAGTGAAACTGGCTCAGTTGCCCCTAGCAACCAATCAGATTCCACCTTTCATTTTCCAAAGAATCTGTGAGAAATGAAAAGTGGAATCTGATTGGTTGCTAGGGGCAACTGAGCCAGTTTCACTTTACACCATGTTTGATAAATCTCCCCCACAGTATTTTGGTCAGTATTTTTCCTACCAAAACCAGGAGTGGGTTCAAAAGCAGGAACTTCCAACCTTTCCATTATAATTTTGCTCTTTCGTTAACACTCCTGGTTTTGGCTACAAATACTGATCAAAATACTAGGTGTGAACATAGCCTTACATAGTCTCTTCAATGATGCTGCACCTGTGACTATTCCAAATTTTTCCATTGTGTAGGCTGACAACTGTTACATTGCAGCCTGACAAAATAACGCAGAGTCAGACACATGCAGGTTATTTTACAGCTGAGAAAATACAGTAAAATTCCTGTAAACAGACATTAAATGGTACAAATATCCCATTAATCTGGGATGTACACCAAACCACTGGTCTGGTCATCCCATTCAGCTTCCTTCCAATATGGTAGTAAAGTGCTAGAGGGAAACTGATGGTGGAACTAATTCTATTGCTCTCAAAGGGATTTTTCAAAAAATCCAGCAAGGGGACATTGGGCAGGTCTAGATGCCAGATAGGCATTAGTCAACTGCAGCGCTTTTGTATCTGGTTCTAAAACTTTTTTTTTAGTAACAAATAGTAAGATAAAAACAACAAAAAAAGGATAACTGATGCAATTGTGCACCAGGTTTTGCATCCATTGTGAACAGTTAGTTGAGGGAATGGTCAGAAGCAATGTGAGAAAATATTACTTTACTGAAAGAGTAGTAGATGCTTGGAACAAACTTCCAGCTGATGATGTGGTTGGTAAATTTTCAATAACTGAATGTAAACCTGCCCGAGATAAACATATATCTATCCTAAGGCCTTATTCCTACTTCCTGTGAAGTTATTTGTAATTTCAGATCCGTAATCATGGTTAAACTTAGAACATATTGATTTATATTGGGTCTGTGTTAATTTTGATCCGTAATCCGTTCCGTAAAAAAATAGGACATGTCCCAGTGCAGATTGTGATTGCGGTACGGATTACCAATAGAAGTCTATGGCATCCGTATTTTTTACGGACGTCACGGATGTAACATCTGTGATGTCTGCATAAAACATGGATCAAATGCGGATTATTTTTACCTTTTTTTGGCTGTTTGACGGTTGTTTTTTTTCTGGGAGGTCGTCATTTTGAACCCAAATAACGTCCATTATTTCAAACTAACAGCCATTATTTAAAATAACGGACGTTCTTTGGGCTCAAAATGACAGCTGTCACAAAAAAACGTCTGTCAAACAGCCAAAAAAAGACAGGGTGTAGCCGTAGCCAATGTTTCACCATACCTCATGTGCAGCATCTTTGTTTACACTTTTCTGTTATGGTGCATCACCCATAGGGAAAAAACTTCATATGTACAACACCACTAGGTACATCGCTTTGTGTTCTTTACATGAACAGACCAGCGCTAGCGCAGGGATGCTGGTGCAGCAGTCCCTTTTGTGAACCACTGACCGGTTCTCACTCATGGCACCAGTTTATTCCCGAGCACCAGCCCGGCATGAAGAACTGTGGGTGGGCATGCCGGCCCCCAGTGTGACAATCTCCCCTCACCTCTGTGACGAATCAATGAAGGGGGTTTCGTCACACCAGGCATCAGTGGGCCCGCCCCCTGTACTTCATGTCGGGCCAGTACTCGGTAATAGACCGGTGCAGTGCGCGGGAATCGGGCGGCGGTCCATAAAAAAGGGGCACTGGCATCCCCACGCCAGCACCGGTATGTTCATGTAAAAAACACAAAGCGATGTATCTAGTGGTACATTCGCTTTAATGCAGACATAACTTTATGTGCAGGACAGATAGAGGCATCACTGTGGGGTGACTCCCCCAGCCGTTTTTTAGACTCTCCGACACCTCAGGGTGCTGCAGCTAGACTAGATGGGCTAGAAGGGGCCCTTGTTCTACAGATAGGTGTTGGTCCCTGAGGTGAGACCCAACTTTTAGATTTTCCATAAATATTTGATGTGGGAATACCCCTTTAATTAGATTTTTTTTCCCCACACTTTCTTTATTGCAAATACATGTGTATTTCATGGATATACTTACATATAACTAAAGTGTTTAATTTCTTATTAGACAGAATTTTTGCCTTTTTCATATATAGCCCAGGACCACTATATGCATACATAGTGTAAGAATACATTTCTAGATAAAACTTAGTATTTGTACATTGCAGTGAGAATTTGCCATGCCTAAACGTCTTGTTTTTCTTGCCGTTACTAAAAGCCTACTATTTTGGGGTTATATTTAAAGTTAAGTAGTAGTTTTGTCTATCCAGTGATGACATACACCTTTGGTATTCTGCCTGTTTCCTAATGAAAGCGCTGGTTTTCATTTAGTGTCCTACTTTAGAAAAGCTAACTGTAAGCTATTAACTGTAACCATTGCTCTTCTGCCAGCCGTACATTTCATGGTGATAGGAGCCGGGCACTATTTTTTTTTTTAATTTCTGCCTATAAAAATTACTCTATTGTTATTCTCACCAGAACAGGCAAGTAATATAAACTAATAAAATTCATATATTTTTTTAACCTCTGTCAGACTTTCATTTGCTTTTATATTAGTTAGGTAAAAAAAAACAACATAGGTTATAAGACAGAACTCTATAAAGAATGGTCATAGTGGCTGAACCACTGTGTTATTTGCCCTCCGGGGGACTGGCAGCATAAATGATGTTACCAATGATAGATAGGAATAAGGGTCCATTCACACAGAAAGATTATCTGACAGATTATCTGCCAAAGATTTGAAGCCAAAGCCAGGAACAGACCATAAACCGAGATCGGGTCATAAAGGAAAGTCTGATATTTCTCCTTTTTTTTCAAATCTATTCCTGGCTTTGGCTCCAAATCTTTGGCAGATAATCTGTCAGACAATCTTTCTGTGTAAATGGACCCTAGTGGTGCATTTACATAGACAGATTTATCTGACAGATTTTGGAAGCCAAAGCCAGGAATGCATTTGAAAAGAGGAGAAATCTCAGTCTTTCCTTTATGACCTGTTCCCTGTTTATAATCTGGTCCTGGCTTTGGCTTCAAAAGCTGTCAGATAAATCTCTCTGTGTAAACACACCATTAGTGACCATAGCAAAAACAAAGGTTGCAGTCCTAGTCTTTCTGCACTTATGATATAAGGCTTAATGAACAGTTTGGATTAGATCTGCTTTCCACTTTTGAAGTCTTAAAGGGAAACTATCAGCAGGTTAAATGCATCTAACCTGCTGATAGCCCCCTAATGCGCACGGAGTGCCAAGGAGGAAGGTGTGTGTCTTACCTTCCTCCCTGGCGTCGTTCCAATGCAGTTAGTAGTTGAATCCCTTAGGAGCACTGCCCCGCTCCCATCGTGCCTATCCTGTCCTCCCGCTCCATTGATTATCTTTATAAGGAGCGGGCCGACTCGGGCAATGGGGGCAGTTGTGATGATGTCTTCACTTGGGGAGAATGCCTGTCCTGGCTGATGGACTGGCTGCTCAACCATTCAGTGACTGGAGCGGGGTCCTGCCCCAGTCACTGACTGGCCCAGCGGCCAGTCCATCAGCCGGGTCATGACATGTCAGCGCCTGAGATCCTGAGGCTGGTCCCGCCGCTCACCACTGATACAAAAGTTATATAAATTTGTAATTTACTTCTATTAAAAAATCTCAAGTCTTCCCATACTTATCAGCTACTATATGTCATGCAGGAAATGTTTTATTTTCAGTCTGACACAGCGCTCTCTGCTGACATCTGTGACTGAGACAGGAACTGTCCAAAGCAGGAGAGGTTTTCTATGGAGATTCACAGAAAAGCGAGACGGAGTTCCTGTCTCGGCCAGAGATGTCAGCAGAGAGCACTGTATCAGACCGGAAATAAAACATTTCCTACATGACATACAGCAGCTAATAAGTATGGGAAGACTTGAGATTTTTTAATAGAAGTAAATTGCAAATCTATATAATTTTATGGCTCCAGTTGATTTGAAAGAAAAAGATTTTCGCTGAACAACCCCTTTAAAAGTTTAATTGCTGGCAGCGTGCTGGGCTGATCACACTGAAGCAGCCCGTCACACATTAAAACCCCTCCACATCAGGAGCCTATATATACATTCCTACAGGGCATTGGCAATTGCAACATATATAGCCATATAACAGATGTGAAGGTGCAAATCTAATACTGTATGTCTCCCTCTTCTCTCCTGATATCATCTGTCATAGTCGATGGTTCTCCATACATATTGGATGATCGGCCACAGATATTAGACATGTCCACTTTTCACTGATGCGTATGGGTCCAACAAATTTACTGCATGTGAATTCACCCTTAAGCGGGTGCGTATAAGTGCTTGGCTTTAAATCTCTCTGTCATCTGAGGCATTTCAGAAGTAATATGGAGCCTCATTTAAGAAGACTAGAAGAGTAGAGAACAGATGTTGCCAATTGTGGCCAATCAAATAACTATTTTCTACCCAACTAGGAACAGGAGCTGGACTCTTATGGTGCGTTTACACGGAACGATTATCGTTAGAATAACGATCGCATTTGAGCGATTATCGGCTCGTGTAAGCACAGCGAACGATCAAGCGACGAGCGAGAAATCGTTCATTGTGATCTTTCAACATGTTCTCAAATTGTCGTTGGTCGTTCGCTAATAGTGATTTTTCTAACGATTTATCTCTTCGTCTAAACGCTGATCGTTATAAAAACCAAATCGTTGCTTCAAAACCTTTAAAGGATCGACTGGGCGAATTATCGCTTTGTGTAAACGGACCATTAGGGGGAGATTTATTGAACATGGTGTGAAGTGAAACTGGCTCAGTTGTCCCTAGAAACCAATCAGATTCCACCTTTCATTCCTCACAGACTCTTTGGAAAATGAAAGGTGGAATCTGATTGGTTGCTAGGGGCAACTGAGCCAGTTTTACTTCACACCATGTTTGATAAATCTCCCCCTTATTGCTTTTTGCACCTTCTCTTCTTGTTTGTCCTATGTGATAAATTACAGCATTGTCTTTACTATCCTCTTTATATAGATGTTTGATTTTAGCTGTTTTTAATGCTTTCCCTTTCATCTTATTTTGCAGTCGTCAGCCATTGCTGCGAAAGCATTTGGCGGAAAAGTGGTTGAAAACTCTATTCTCAGCAAGGAAGAATTTATAGACAAAGTTCGTCAGAGCAATGACGCTTGTAAAAATGGAGACTTTGAGCTGGCCATCGAGCTGTACAGTGAGACTCTGCAGGTCGATCCACAGAACTGTATACTGTATAGCAACAGATCAGCCGCCTACCTTAAAACTACACAGTATGAAAAAGCCTTGGATGACGCCATTAAAGCGCGACTGCTAAATCCGAAATGGCCAAAGGTATTTTGCATGCTTCAATTGTAAATGCTACGAAACAGAGAATATTGTCAGCAGAAAAAGTCCACCTGGTCCATCTAGTCTGCCATATTACTATTTTCTTTCTTGTTATCGTAGAATAGATATATGTTTATCTCAGGCAGGTTTAAATTTGGGTTTTGTAGATTTACCTACCACCTCTGCTGGAAGTTTGTTCCAAGCGTCTACTACTCTTTCAGTAAAGTAATATTTTCTCATGTTTTTTCACTATACAAGTCTCTCCTGATATGGTTTATGCCTGACACCCTCCACCATTTTTGTAGCACGTCTTTGAATCCACTCTAATTTATCAATATCTTTTTGTAGGTGAGGTCTCCAGAACCGAACACAGTATTCCAGAGATGGTGTCACTAGAGCTCTATACAGTGGGATCACAATCTCCATCTTCCCACTGGTTATACCTCTAGCTATACAGCCCAGCATATGATTTGCTTTCTCTACCGCCTGGTTGCACTGGTGACTTATTTTAAGGTTGTCAGAAATCACTGCCCCTAAATCCTTCTCTTCTGAAGTCTTTGTGATTTCCTTTTTATCTTACGATAGCTATGTGTTTATCCTAGGTGTGCTTACATGCACTTACTATGGATTTAGCCACCACATCTGCTGAGAGTTTGTTCTAAACGTCTACTACTCTTCCAGTAACATAATAATTTACTGAAATCTTGATAATTATTTAGTCTATTTTTAACCCCTAGACGACCCTGGACGTAGGGTTACGTCATGGAAGTCTGTCCCCAGACGACCCATGACGTAACCTTACGTCATGGGTGTTATTCCCGCTATGAAGCGCGCTCCGGAGCGGAGCGCGCTTCATAGCAGGTGGGGGCCGGCTGCAATCAGCAGCCGGGACCTCACCGGTAATGACACGCTGCAGCGATCGCGCTGCCGCGTGTCATTAACCCCTTAAACGCCGCGATCGCGGCGCGACCGCAGCGTTTAAGTGTAAGTGACAGGGGGAGTCCCCTGTCACTTACCGATCGGGACCCCCGCAGTGTGACTGCGGGGGTCCCGATCGTTGAAACGGACTGCTGGAGGTCTCTTACCTGCCTCCATGCGGTCCGATCGGCGCTCTGCTACACTGAGCCTGCACAGGCAGGCTCAATGAGCAGAGCGCCGATAACACTGATCAATGCTATGCCTATGGCATAGCATTCATCAGTGTATAAATCAAAGTACTGTATGTAGAAGTCCCCCAAAGGGACTTCAAAAGTGTAAAAAAAAAAAAGTTCAAAACACTATTACACTACCCCAAAGCCCCTCCCCCAATAAAAGTCTAAATCACCCCCCTTTCCCATTATATAAATAAAACATATAAAAATGAATAAATAGATAAACATATAATATACCGTAGCGTGCGTAATTGTCCGATCTATTAAAATATAACAAGCGTCATTGCGACCGGTAAACGGCGTACACGAAAAGAGGGGAAAAAGTGCGCAGATTACCGATTTTATGTTACATTATATATTAAAAAAAATCAATAAAAAGTGATCAAAACGTCCGATCTTCACAAATATGGTATTAATAAAAACTAGAGATCATGGCGGAAAAAATGACAACCCATACAGCCCCATAGGTGAAAAAATAAAACCGTTATAAGCGTCACAATAGGCCCATTTTATTAATATTTAATTGCCAAAAAAAAGGATTTCATAAAAAAATATATATATAACATTAGAGAATCTGTGTAACCTGCATATGGTTGTGTTCAGACTGACCTATAGAATAATGGTATCATGTCGCTGTTACCATATAGTGCATTACGTAGACACAGGAACCCCCCAAACCTTACCATATTGCATTCTTTCTTACGATTTCACCTATTTATATCTTCATAAATAATATATTTGGAATTCCATCATACATGTTATGGTAAAATGAATGACGCCATTACACAGTACAACTATTCCTGTAAAAAACAAGCACTTACATGGCTTTTAGATAGAAAACTGAGAGTGCTAGAGCTCTTAGAAGGGGAGGAGGGAAAAACGAAAGCACTAAGATCAAAATTTGCGCGGTCCACTGGGTCATTTTGGGCCTGGTCCTCAAAGGGTTAAAGGAAATCTAGGTGAAACCTCTTCTGTACTAACCTATTAGTTTGGGCAGATTGGGATTATGGCGTTGAGATAAATGCTATGCAGTATTTGTAAACTGGTGGTTTGGTTCCTGAGATATTGCCCTAAACCATTATATGTGAATGAGTTTGGTGCACTGGAGGTGGTCCCACCGCTCCAGTACACCTCTTTCCTTACCCGCCAATGATGCTGCTTCATCAATACTGGGTGAGATGTCACAGCTTAATCATCGAGAATATTTATTGGGCAGCATAATCAGCGGGCAGGTAAAGAGGTGCACTGGGAGTGCTGGGACCACCCCCAGTGCACTGAGGAAGCTCAGTGTATGTTAACTTTAAAGTGACTCTGTACCCACAATCTGACCCCCCAAACCACTTGTACCTTCGGATAGCTGCTTTTAATACAAGATCTGTCCTGCGGTCCGTTTGGCAGGTGATGCAGTTATTGGCCTAAAAAACAACTTTTAAACGTGCAGCCCCGTGCCCTATGGCCGTATCTGTGCCCTAACTTTGCACCACCCCTCTGTCCCTCCTCCCCACCCTCTTCATCATTAGGAATGCCACTGGAACATTTTCTTCTGTTTGAACATTGCACAGGTGTCTTAACGATCCAGCCCATGTGCTGGGCTAACACAGCTGACGAATAGTAGGCAATCTGCCTGGAGCATTCCTAATGATGAGGAGGGCGGGGAGGAGGGACAGAGACGTTGTGCCAGCCTAATGCATACACAATCTAGGCCACTCCCGTAGGGCACGGGGCTGCAAGTTTAAAAGTTGTTTATTATGACAATAACTGCATCACGAGTCTTCAATGTTGGTTCTTCATGCAGAGGGTGTCAGGCATAAACCATATCAGGAAAGACTTAAAGGGGTTATCCAGCGCTACAAAAACATGGCCACTTTCCCCCTACTGTTGTCTCCAGTTTTGGTGGGGTTTTGAAACTCCGTTCCATTGAAGTAAATGGAGCTTAATTTCAAACTGCACCTGAACTGGAGACAACAGTAGGGGGAAAAGTGGCCATGTTTTTGTAGCGCTGGAGAACCCCTTTAAGGATTTGAATCTGTATAGTCTGTAGGAAAGAAGGGAAAGGGGGAACATGATTGAAACCTTTAAGTATGTTAGAGGACTAAATAAGGTTCAGGAGGGAAGTGTTTTTAGTAAAAAACTGAACTCAAGAACAAGAGGACACAGTGAGAGGTTAGTTGGGATAAAGATCAGAAGCAATGTGAGAAAATATTACTTTACTGAAAGAGTAGTAGATATTTGGAACAAACTTCCAGCAGATGTGGTTGGTAAATCTACAATAACAGAATATAAACCTGCCTAGGATAAACCTATGTCTACCCTAATATAATAAGGAGGGAAATACTAAAAAGGCAGACTAGATGGACCCAGTGGTCTCTCTCTGCCGACAATCTTCTACTCTTCATGCAGTATTATACTTTTTTTACTGTATTAGAGCCCTAAGTCTTATACATGTAGTAGCACAAATAATAACATATATATGATGTGGTAAAATATGGCGTTTTAGGGTTTTCATTCTGCCATATGCAATGAACAGTGCTGACTTGTTTTCACTGCATCTCCCAGTGTCTCTGAGGTAAATGTCAGAGGATTCCCTGCCGTATACGTCCACTGGTTACACATGTGATGGATGCTTCTGAGTGGCGTCCATCATGCATAGGCTGTCATGTTAGATAAATGTATACCAGGCAGAATATGTTTTTTTCCATACTTGATGCCTCTATGAATTATTTCTCCCTGCTGCACCGTTCTGTACAGTAATAACTTGTCAACATCAACATATACCACTGAACTGAGGGCACAGGGATACTGTATTGACCTCTACTTGGTGAATGGAGGCCTATGTCCTCTTTTCCTCACAATAATCTCAGCAGTATGCCTGCATATTCACAGTAGTGTCCCCGTCATCACAGGAGTGATTCCCTCTCCTCCCCTAACCTACACAGCTGTGCTTTCCCCCTCCCCATTGGTCACAGCAGGATCTTTCTCATTTTCCTCAGTAATCATAGCAGGACATATGTTTTACCCTTTAAGTCGCAGCAAGACCCTCTATTCCTCTATTAAGTGCACCACTACATAATGGCCTCTGCTGGTTGGAAACCACATATGATATTGTCTATACCTGGTTGCTATTTGAAGCTTTCTCTTTCAATTTTGGACCTCATTGTTCTGCTTACAGCCATCTGTTTATGTGCTTAAATGGCGGGAGAGCTGTCAGTAGGGAGAGCTGTCAGTAACTCAGAGATCTCCCTCCAGTCACGTATGCATAAAGTGAACAGGGAAGTAAATCAAGTTATGCAGACTTTTCTAGCTAAACACAGTTTATACTTTTTTTTTTTTTTTTACTGTTGTATTTTTCCTTTTATTATACCTCTATTTTACCTGTTATTTTACTGTATGTGAACATAGCCTAAAGGGGGTTTCTGGGACTCTAATGTTTGTGGAATACAGTAGGCCTTGAATTTCAAATAGGTGGTGGGCCAAATCTAATTGAAGCGGCTGGTGCGCTATACAGCGTGTGCCACAACCCCCAGGCACAGCAGCTCTGTACATTTTTAGTGGCCATGCCTGTTAGTGCAACTCTCTGCAGCCCAGTCCCATTTAAAGGGGTTATCCAACATAGGAAAACATGGCCACTTTCCTCCAGAGATAACTTCACTTTGGTCTCGCGTTCAAGTGTGGTTTGCTATTGTTGTCAATAGGTTTATGGTGGAGTAGCATAAACTAGTGACAGAGAAGCTGTACAGAGTGATGTATCACTTACATTGTTCTGTGCAGCTGATTCAGAGATCTCCTCCTGAATAAGATGGATAATAAGTAGTCCTCTCCATTATGTGCATGAGCTCAGTAGTCCTGGATATTCATGAGAAGCAGAAAACTCCGCCCACCAGCTGCTTATTGGCAGTTATTTATCCATGCTGTGTATAGACAATCAACTGTCAATCAGCAGCTGGAAGGCTGGGGAGTGGTGTGGCAAGAATCCTATTCTACTGCATATTAGGAGAACGGCTGAACAGAATGATGTAAGTAAACCACCGATCTGTTCAACATTTCTGTCACTAGTTTTTGTGGCCCTCATTTAAGGCAGAATAAACATAGTGACCGATTCCCTTTAAAGCAAATGTAGCATCAGTTTTGCACATGAATAGAACAGGGCCACATCAATGGAGCTGTGTCTCCTTCCACTGGGGGTGGGCTGGGCCGCCTTTAGTGCTTCCCTGGCCGGTGCTCAGTAATAGACCGGTGCCATACGCGGGAATTGTACCATGGTTCAAGTAAAGGATGGCGGCAGCGGCTTCCCCGCACAGGTGCTGTTCTATTCATGTGCAATGTACTGATGGTACATCCATTCACTTCAACCCCACCCAAACTGGAGACAAGAGTGGTGCAGTCTCTGGAAGAAAGTGGCCATGTTTTTTAAATGCTGGATAACCCCTTTAAGTGAAACTGAGCTGCAGTACCAGGCACAACCACTATACAATAAACAATGAAAAAACACCAGCACTCGCTGAATCAGTCAGATAGGCAGAGTAGTTGGACCCCCAGCAATCTGATATCGATAGTCCTGCACCCCTTTCTGTTCACATAAGAGCAAAGCAACGGAAAGCCGCATGGAATCTGAATCCAGTTAAACTAGGCTTCTTAGGGAAAAGGAAGCGGGGAATTTGACATATCCTCGCCTGGAGAGGTATAGTATACTCTATGGCACTTTTGTGGTCTGCTGTTGCACAGATGATAAGTTCATATAAAGGTGACTGTAGCTGACGTGTTGGTATACAGTACTGTGGCACAGAACATAACATATACTGTACCAGTTATAGCCATACTGTTACTGCAGCATAATGAAGCGCTTTTATAACTCTATTGTCTTTCCTTTTATTTATTTCTAAAGACTTTTTAGATGTATCTTCTGGTACTGTTATACTAACACTTTTGTTGCTTTGCCTGATTGTTCTGCAGCAGATTGAAGACTTTGCATAGACCTTTGTAAATTTGCAAGAAGCATTTGCCTTTCCTTTAGATACTTTGCAATATATGACACCCTTGACCTACAGGTTTCTATAGCAGAGAACATGCTCACACTTTTTACATGTGTGACACTTACACTATTAGGCTATGTTCACACATTGTCAGATAAGATCATCCCGGCCGGTACTGCAGTACCGGACGGATGATCTTTAGTGCCGCTGAGTTCTGTTGTGGGCATATCAGTGTGTGCCGGAATCAGAACTTCCCACTGCACACAATTGAGTGTGCAGCCGTAGCCGCACGCTCCATTGTGTGCACTGACAGGTTACATAGTTACATAGTAACATAGTAGCTGGGATTCCATAACGTATATTTTTGCATTAATCACAGCCGTTGTTGCAATCGGCAATGGCGGCCGTACTTTTATGAAAATATACGTTGTATATGATCACACTACGTAAGATCCGTAGTAATGACGGCCATTGTAACAACGGCTGTGATTTCTACAGCACTTACGTAGTGCTGCCTTCTGAGGAATCTGGGACGGAGTGTATACACATAGTATACACTCCGGCCGGTATCCCTAGCCACACAGCGAGAAACTGACATGTCAAAACCCTGTTAGTTCACACATTGGAGTGTGCGGCTCCGGCCGCCTGCTCTATTGTGTGAAGTGGGGAGTTCTGATGCGGCCACATCAAAACTCAGCGGCGCTAAGGATCGGGATGATCCTTTCTGAGGCCGGCCGTTCCATGACCCGACCGGGTCATGGAACGGCTGGCCTCTTACCAAGTGTGAACATAGCCTTAGTTTGTCATACAGCATTTTGTAGAAAAAAGGTTTATATTCTGTTTCAGAGCCTGTCTTAAAGGGGTTATCCCAAATATCTTGGTTGCAAATATCTGAAAAGAGGGGGGTCTGATTCCTGGAACCCTCCGCCAATTACAAGTACAGAGGTTCCTTGTCCACTGAGTAAATGGAGGGGTAGCATACATGCCCCAATGGGAGACTCCAGCATCTTACCAGGTGCCCGTTCCTGCAGCGGATGTTTAAACAAAATAATCAAAACTTAGAATGAAAAAAATCTATAGCTTTATGCAAAACAAATTACCAATAAATGAGGAGTCCTGGGGTGTCGTCCATCAGGGTCGAATGGTGATGGATATCAGGCCAAAGGCCCTATTACACGGCCGATGGTGAGGAGCAAACGAGCGCCGACCTCGCTTGCTGCTCGTTCCCCGCGGGTCAGAGTGGGAAGGGGCACTGGGAGCTGCGGGATCTAAAGATCGTCCAGGGAGCCCATAGGAGATAGCAACAGTCTATTGTTCTAACATTTTTCAACTTGTTGAAAGACAAGGATAAGCTGACATTGTGCATGTCGGCTGATCGTTGCCCTTTAATAGATGCTATTTCACCAAGCGATTATCGGCTGTAACGGACGATAATCAGCCAAGTACGGACGATATTGGCTTGGTGTAATATGGTCTTTAGAGTGATGGAGAATCAAAGGTTTCATTGATGCAAATAAAGCAGCCTTGAGAAGGGCTGTATTAGCTCTGAAAGTCCCATCAAGGTCGGGTATGAGAGACCATCTTAGAGCTATGAGTAGGGCTGATCTGGTAATGGATCTGAGAGTGAGGCCAGATCTGAGGTCAGGTGGGACGGCCAGGGCCTGCGGTAGTAGTTGCGTGATATAATTATGACACATAGGGTGGTACAGAAGGGTTCAAGGATGCTCATAGTGGCGTTCCTACAGTTGGAATAAAAAAAAACAAAAAAAACAAATGAATTATGGCAATTGCTTATTCTGTATATTTTATTTAAACATCCCCTGAAGGAAGAAAATATACAAAAATCAGTAGCAGTAGAAAAAAATGAAATTGTTTTGATGGACAAGCAAATTTAGAGTATTAGGCTAAGTTCACACAATGTAAACTATCAATAAATAACGGCCGTTGCAACACCGAACACTATTTATTGAAGATTAAAATAACATTGTGTCCTATGGAATCCCAGCTGAAGTGTATACACTCTGTATACACTCCGGCCAGGATTCCATGCAGCAGCATAGAAAACTCACATGTCAGTTTTGTGCGGCTGCTGTTCATTGAATAGCGGACACACAAAATTGACAGTGCAGACAATGTAAAGTGAAGCTGCGGCCGCACTTTACATTGTCAGCTATGGTGATTTGGAATGCGGGCACACCCGAATGCGCCCGCATTCCAAATCAAAAGAAGTGAAGTTTATCCGGCCGGTACTGCCATACCTTCCGGTGTAAATTTAACTGACAGCAGCCATTTTCTGACACGGCTGTGTCACCGAACATCGCTGCCTTATTAAGTGTGAACCCGGCCTTGAGGAAGCAAATCGCTTTGTTATTCTCGGCCGTTGGCTTGTCAGGCAGCTGCTCTTGAACTCCGTTCCGGGTGCTTGGAAAAGCTGAATGCAGTCTTGGAGAAGTTTCCCAGAACTGGATCCAGCTTTTCCAGGCACCTAAAGAGAAGCTGAGTTCAAGAACAGCAGTCTGACAAGCTGATGGCCAAGTATAGCAAAGCGCTTTGCTAAGTTAATACTGTAAATTTGCTAATCTCTAGTTGGGATTTATAACTGACAATCAAACGATCTTTCGGCCGTCATTTATTGAGCAGCATCCAAGCATGCTCATGCAACACACTATCCATGCACTTTGCTGTAAAGCATGTCATTATAAGCTGTTAAAAACAGAAAGTAGAAACTTAAAGTGTAACTGTATTGTTTTTTTTATCGCAGAAATCATTATTACAAGCGATTTTAAGAAACTTTGTAATAGGTTTTATTAGGCAAAAAAGCCTCTTTCTGTGCTCAAAACCCCCACTTATTATCTGTGCATTATCAGGCAAATCCGACTTTAGAGTGAAGACAGGTTCTGCTATGTCCATTATAACCTATGGAGGGGGGAGGGGTCGAGGCAGAGGAGTGAGCAGGAAGAGGAGACACACATAGCAGCTGTTTTCTCACTGTCTGGGCATATAAAACACTGGCTTCACAGGTCAGAAAGGTCAGTTATTATCTAGCAGCTTGGGGGATAAGCAGAAAGTGTGTAAACTGTGTTTCAGTCCTCCGTGAGCAACTCCCTCCTCTTGATCCCTCCGCTCTCCATAGGATAGAATGGACAGAGAACTCCTGCTTCATCTGAAGTGGGGGGGGAGAGGTAGGAAACTGCTTTTTGAGTACAGAAGAAAACTTTTGCTTAATAAAACCTATTACAGAGTTTCTTAAAACCGCTTGAACTATAGATATTTATTGTTTTCTGAAAAATGACCCTCAAATGACAGCTATGCTTTAAATTATGATCAGAAATAATATAGACATAAACAGATACAATGAACAGCAGTTTACATGTAGAGTATTAATAATATGTGGCCAGAAGACATAGACGTAGAAGTCTGTGCCCAGTACTTATCAGCTGCTGTATGTCCTGCAGGAAGTGGTATTAATTCCAGTCTGGAGAGCAGGAGAGGTTTTCTATGGGGATTTGCTACTGCTCTGGACAGTTCCTGACACGGACAGAGGTGGCAGCAGAGAGCACTGTGTCAGACTAGAGAAAATACACCACTTCCAGACATACAGCAGATGATAAGTACTGGAAGACTTGGGATTTTTCGATGGAAGTAAATTACAAATCTCTGGCACTTTCTGGTACCAGTTGATTTGAAAGAAAAAAAATTGGTGAACAAGACAAGAATAGATAGGAAACCTTGCCCTGATCACTTTCCTGCTGACATCCCTGCTTGGTTAGCCTATTTGCAAATTGTAAGATGCCGGCAGGTGATATGCATTGATGTCTGATGGCCGTTACACAGGCAGTAAAGGAGCTGTTGCACATTATTAGCTGTAATTGACAAATGTTTTACGCATCATTTTTCTTTCTTTAGCTTTTGTCCGGATCAATATGACTTGAAGAGGCTGAGCCAATTTTATCTTAGCATAGCTGGAGTGTAATGGGTTCCAATCATCTGTACAATGGACGTATAATGAGTGGCCAATTGTCTCATACAAGTCAGCTATTCAAATTATTTGACATAGTCTCTTTATAGTTTTCCTTTTTTCACTTTACTATGTCTGTTTGAGCTAAATGTATGTCCTTTATCGAGTGTGCTTTGTAGCTATCATGGCGAAATAGCTAGCACTGCTGCAAATGAGATAAACATCCAATTCTTAAAGGGGTAGTTCACCATTTTTTTTCCTTTAAATCAACTAGTGCCAGAAAGTGACAGAGATTTGTAATTTACTTCTATTAAAAAATCTTCAGTCATCCAATACTAATCAGCTGCTGCATGTCCTGCAAGAAGTGGTGTATTCTTACCAGTCTGACACAGTGCTCTCTGCTGCCACCTCTGTCCATCTAAGGAACTGTCCAGAGCAGGAAAGGTTTCCTATGGGGATTTGCTACAGCAATGGACAGTTCCTGAGATGGACAGAGGTGGCAGCAGAGAGCACTGTGTCAGACTGGAAAGAATACACCACTTCCTGCAGGACCTACAGCAGCTGGTAAGTATGGGAAGACTTGAGATTTTTTTTTAATAGAAGTAAATTACAAATCTCTTTGGCAAAAATTGATTTGAAAGATTTTTTTTTGTGAACTACCCCTTTATGAAAGGAATAATATTTTGCCTCTAGGGAAATGCACTTTATGTTTATCTAAGGCTGGAAAAATTAGATAGTAAGCTCCAAGTGCGATATGAATGCATCAGTTACTGTATATAGAGAAATGAGAGTAGATATGTGACTGCTTTGTCATAGGTCCAAATCATCGATGGATCATCTCACGTGAATTCCCCATCTCCTCGACCTCATTTTAATATCCTGCCTCAGAACATCATATTTGGTTAGAGATGTCCACATTTGCATGTAATCTCTATGATCAGTAGAGGGTTAATATACAGCTCTGAACATTGAACAGCGGAGCACCAGGGTGGAGTTATACCTTGCCGTTCATATGTTATATTCTGATTTTATTGTCATTGAAAGCTGATGAAATATTGGTCCAGATACACGGAAAGTCTGATGCTGTTACAGTAGTCGGGGTTTGCAAGGGACAGAATATTTGAAGTGCACTGAAGTTGGTTATTAGTAGCTGTGGAAAATGCTGTACAGAATATGAGCTAACCACCTAACATGATTTTTATTCTTAGGCTAGGTTCACACTACGATTTTGCAATCTGTTTTTTTCATCCGTGTTTTTTTTTTTTTTTTGTAAACTGATGAAGAAAACTGATTCAATAGGGTGCATCTGTTTTGATCCATTTTTCCATTGACTTTCATTATGAAAAAAAAAAAAAGATCAAAACGGATATGTTTTTTTACTGTACACAAAAACGTGCTCAGCCTCATTTTTGTGTTTGTAAAAAAAAAAACAAAAAAAAAACGGATCCCTTTTGATCTGTTTTTTTTTTATATAATGGAAGTCAATGGAAAAACGGATCAAAACGGATGCACACAATTGCATTCGTTTTTTCACGGACCGCAAAAACATAGGGGGGGATTTATGAAGACCAGTCTTATATTAGGCCCTGCCCCCTTTTCCCCGGCAGGATTCATTAAGAGGCACACGCCTCTTAGTGAAATCCGGCCGGCTGGGCGCCCAAATCTTGGCCTGATGTACTTGGATCATGATTTACTCCTGCGAGCAGGCGTAAATCATGATAAATGAGGTGCGGGAGGAGGCCACACCTCGTCCCCGCCTTGTCACACCCACCAAGCTCCCCCAGCCTGCCCATCGAGGCGTACGCCATGGAGAAGGGACAAATCTGCTCCTTCTCCCTGGCGTACGCCTCGGGTGGACGCTTCGTAAATGTCCCCCATAGTGTGAACCCAGCCTTACAGTGAAACCTTGGATGACGAATGTAATTTGTTCTGGGAATGTGCTTGTAATCCAAATCACTAAATCACTTGTATGTCAAAGCAATTTTTGCCATAAAAAATATTTGCAATACAGACAATACAGCCCAAAAATAAGGTAGGTGGGGTGTTCTGTATCAATAAAGAACACTATCAGTAAGGAAGGGGTTAATGGGTTAACTCTCCCACCACACACAGCTCCCAGGTGGTTACAAACCTGCTGGTGCTGGTACCTACTGGTATTGGTGCCGGCTACCTGGAGCAGATATTGGTAAAGGGGTAAATTAGGGGTCATAGGGAAGCATCAGGTCATACATCATTCAGTGTCACGTGTAGGCAAGATGGTTGTAACATGTGTGCGGCAGGGGTAGGATATGTCTGGACAAGGCTATCTGAACACTGGAGTAGGAGGGCATCACAGCCTCTCTCACAGTCAGTCCTCCGGCAGCAGAGAGAGTAGATAAGGCCGAGTTGCTCGCTTCCACAGGAGGATCTCCTGACGCAGACAGGCACTGTAGTAGAGCCAGAAGGTGTCCAATCACTGATAGCGTTGATCAGGTAGCAGTGGATTAAATTTGAGGGCTTTCTACCCAGTATAGTATCAGGATGGGACATACAGTAGGGGGGGGGGGGGGGGGGGGGGGGCTTGGATGACCAAATCTTTCTCGTCAAGTTATTTTCTTGTCTTGCAAAACTCTCTCAGACTAAGTTACTTGTAATCCAAGGTTTCACTGTATATTCATTTATAGTGGCTACAAATATTCATTCTCTGTGTCCAATGGGACAATCTAAGTGTCAGAATATAAGCTGTCTGGATGGCTTTGGAGTGTGAGAGAAAAGCAGATTACCCGGAGTAAAAACATACAGACTCCATGCAGAGCTGTGAACCACTTAGCCACCATGCTGCTCCATGGTATAATAGTATGCTATATGCAATCTAGGAACACTTCTGAGTATACATTACTAGGATGAGATGGCTCCAAGTGTAACATTTGCAGCTGCTCTCTTATATGATCTGAGGTCCCTTCTATGTCTAGGGATATTGTGTGACTTTATACTGTATAATCAGAGTGCTGCAGTACTTTGCTTTGGTTATCTACGTACATCGGTTGATCCCCGGTTTTACAGTAGGCACCTGGCCGAATTTCAAGAGTGCTACGTGATTTTCTTTTATCTATCTCCTATCTATCTATCTATCTATCTATCTATCTGTCTGTCTGTCTGTCTGTCTGTCTGTCTTCTATCTATCTATCTATCTATCTATCTGTCTGTCTGTCTGTCTGTCTGTCTTCTATCTATCTATCTGTCTGTCTGTCTGTCTTCTATCTATCTATCTATCTATCTGTCTGTCTGTCTTCTATCTATCTATGTATCTATCTATCTATCTATCTGTCTGTCTGTCTGTCTGTCTGTCTTCTATCTATCTATCTATCTGTCTGTCTGTCTGTCTGTCTGTCTTCTATCTGTCTGTCTGTCTGTCTGTCTTCTATCTATCTATCTGTCTGTCTTCTATCTATCTCCTATCTATCTATCTATCTATCTATCTATCTATCCATCCATCTATCTATCTATCTATCTATCTATCTATCTATCTATCTATCTCCTATCTATCTATCTATCTATCTATCTATCTATCTATCTATCCATCTTCTATCTATCTATCTATCTCCTATCTATCTATCTATCTATCTATCTATCTATCTATCCTATCTTCTATCTATCTATCTATCTATCTATCTATCTCCTATCTATCTATCTATCTATCTATCTATCTATCTATCTATCTATCTCCTATCTATCTTCTATCCATCTATCTATCTATTATCTATCTATCTATCTCCTATCTATCTATCTATCTATCTATCCATCTATCTCCTATCTATCTTCTATCCATCTATCTATCTCCTATCTATCTCCTATCTATCTATCTATCTATCTATCTATCTATCTATCTATCTATCTATCTCCTATCTATCTATCTATCTATCTATCTATCTATCCATCTATCTCCTATCTATCTATCTATCTATCTATCTATGTAAAGTAGTCGTCACGGCACTCCCAATGTAGTGTAGCAAAAAAATGTGTTTATTCCATAGAAGTCAGCACAGCAAAAAATCAAGTGACGACTACTTTACATATTAGTGTGAAACCTGTGGTTGGAGGACGTGTGCACTGGCACCCACTATCTAAGACTGTGCTGCTGATTATACTTCAAGATATCTATCTATCTATCTATCTATCTATCTATCTATCTATCTATCTATCTATTATCTATCTATCTATCTCCTATCTATCTATCTATCTATCTATCTATCTCCTATCTCTCTATCTATCTATCTATCTCTCTATCTATCTATCTATCTATCTATCTATCTATCTATCTATCTAGTATAAATTTAGCTAGAGCAGCACAACTTGTTGTAGGAGGGTGCCCGCAGGTGGTCTTGACCAAGACTTCCACAATATATAAAAAGGATCGCCCACAGCACTCCAGATAAGTTGAAAATTCACAAATATTTTATTCCATGATGGTGCAGCACAGCATACAAGTCAAAAAGTGCGACGTTTCGACGGTAGGTCGTCGAAACGTCGCACTTTTTGACTTGTATGCTGTGCTGCACCATCATGGAATAAAATATTTGTGAATTTTCAACTTATCTGGAGTGCTGTGGGCGATCCTTTTTATCTATCTATCTATCTATCTATCTATCTATTTATCTCCTATCTATCTATCTATCTATCTATCTATTAAAGTAATCTATTCCGGTCCAGTGTTTACCCTAGGACAGTCGGCCTCCATATTTCATGCTAATGGAATCTAATGAGGAAGGAACAGCTGTATACTGCTGGAGTCAATGCTCTAGTTTACGGCACACCATTTTTTACTGTGTCTTCAGGGCTATATAACCTGGGTGTTTAATTGACTGGTGTACTATTGATTCAGGGATCTAGAACACCTGCATAGAAGATTTATTTCCCCTTCCCCTGGAAATTGCTTTATATTAGATCACCCTTTAGTTTGACATTCTTTCTTATTACGTTATTTTCATTAAATACATTGTATCGGTTTACTCGGTGGGGGAGGTGAATCCCACTGTCATTGCTGAAGATTTAAGGGTCTGCGTCAGAACCTGTGATGTATGGCAGTGAGTTATAATGGAATGTACGGTGTCAATCATTCTGACCAGGAAGAATAGTGCTGCATGCAACACTGATGTGCCTGCAGCATTAAAGGGGAGCTCCAGATAAGAAAGATTTAAACTGGTTCAATCCTCACCCATGACCTAAGCTTATTTATAATAGGTTCCTGTTACATGAATTGGTCTGTTTGTCTGCAGCACATCCTGACTTACACCCTGAAGCTGCTGCAAATCCTCACTTCCTGGTCCACTCTGTCTCCACTCCTCTGTCCTCCCCCTTCCTTCTGCGACAAAGGTCACATGATCTCTTTCTCATCTGTTGCCAGGCAAGCTGTAACACCTTATCTGTAACCCCGCCCAACACTGACATCACACAGTGATCACCTGGCCAAGGCAGGGAAACAAAAGCCTCTCCTGAGTAGTATAGGGAAAAGGAGACACGGTTGTTTCATATCTCAATGAACATGAATAGATAAAAAGATTCTGTGGTTACTGTGCAAAGCAGAAGCAGATTGAGCCAGTGCTGGAAAGATACTATGAGACAGCAGTTGGCTCTGATGTGCAACGAATGCTGAGAGATGTAGTTTCCTGGCCAGATGCCAGGATGTAAAACTGGTATCATTGATAAAAATTTGAATCTGGGGCTAGGAGCAGCGTAGACAAGTGGGAAAGGTGTCAAACAATTGGTCGGGGATCAGTGATTGCACCTATTGTGCATCTTTTTGTGCCTATTATTTTTTTTATGGAATTGCTAGAGTTTCCCTTTTAAAGAGAATCTGTCTGGAGGTTTATGCTGCCCGAACCATGGGTACATCAAACCTTGACAAGCTTTCATATCACTGATGACTAAGCTTCATTCTGAAATGCCATGGCACCAGAGAGGTGTCCCAGAGGTGCGGGGGAAGCCAGGGAGACCACCTGTCAGTGATCAGGGAGCCTGACGGGATTGGATGCTTCCCTAGGTCCAGACAGCACAAATCTCCCTTTGCCCAGCTGTAAGCAGTGAATGGCCTAGATATGTAAAATAAGCAGAAATACTGCAGCCATCACTACCACATGGCACATGTACCGCACAATTTAGCCCCCCCCCCCCCTTACTAACAGGTTATAGCAGTGGGAGCCTAACCTCAGATATTATCCGAGCCAACATTTTAGTCGTAATTATTTGCATCTTTCAATTCTCTTTTATTGGTTTGCTGCTGACAAGAAGCCGTCTGACTGCTCTACAGCGGAGCTGGACCGTTTGCGGAGCTTGGACGCGAAACCTGTTATTTTAAGCTTCAGTAGAAATTGCGGGTGAAAATTTTAGGTTTTAAAGGACTAAACAAAGACAGTTTGTCAATAAAAGCTGCCAGCGGTGTCCACGTGCTTGTCTGCATGCTGCACCATCCATCTTCCCTTTTAGAGATGGAATAGTTTCCTTTTTTATACACTTTGTAGACAGAACGTGTTAGACGATGTGCAAATAAATTCCCAAGTAATTAACAGTGATAACCGGCTGTTTGCAGCATCAAGATTTTCCTTTTTTTTTTTTTTTTTTTACATTGAATGCTGTCATTCAGTTTGATGGAGCAGTTAAGTGACTATTTTCAACCATTTGATCAGTAGAAGCAAAATAGTTTTTTTTTTTATTTATTTATTTTTTTTTAAAGCATTGTGCTATCTTGTTTTGGTGCATGATTTGTTATGGTAATCTGTTCTTTTGCATCTTGCTTACTTTATCGCCCTCTAGTGTTTAGATGGAGGTTTACACTTATCATTTTCTCAACTGTACAACTGTAGTACTGTACTGTACTAACATCAATGCTATAAAAAGTTCATAGACTTCATCAGCTATGCACACACACACACACACACACACACACACAGTATTTGGAGTCTGTTTTAGGCTGCGTTCACACTACGTATATTTCAGTCAGTATTGTGGTCCTCATATTGCAACCAAAACCAGGAGTGGATTAAAAACACAGAAAGGCTCTGTTCACACAATGTTGAAATTGAGTGGATGGCCGCCATTTAATGGCAAATATTTGCTGTTATTTTAAAACAACGGCTGTTATATTGAAATAATGGAAGTTATTTACTGTTATATGGCGGCCATCCACTCAATTTCACCATTGTGTGAACAGATCCTTTCTGTGTTTTTAATCCACTCCTGGTTTTGGTTGCAATACATTTACATCTGAATTATATTGAATTGAATAGGAAAGCGACTGACATTCCAAATGTATCTTACAGCTGTAATGATACTGGCCATCAAAAACAACTGTATACTACTTTTTCTGGTCTGTTTCTCGCATGTTTTTGAGCCTTTTTTCCCCTGTGTGTGTAAGCTCTTCGACACACTTGCAAATTGCAAACATAGATCTGATTTGCAAAAATACCATGAAAGAAATTGGTAAAACCCAAAAAAATTTGAAATTGCAGTTTGTGCTCAATTAAAATTGGCTTACATGACTTGCACATATGCAGTGTGTTTTAGATACTTTTACACCTCACTCAACTTAGACATGGCTTATTTAAAAAAAAAAAAGTGGGTGTGGCTTCTATAAAAGGGATGGGCCTAACATGAAAAAAATACACCACTTTTGGTCACACAGGTTCGATGTCAAATTAAATCAGCTAAGAGAGAGAGAGTGCAAACTGACACTAGACACTTTAAGGCTATGTTCCCACTTCAGGAACATAGTGGGGAAAGGCGGCCGTTTTCATAATCTTGACCATGATCATTATTTGCAGCTGTCAATATTACAAGATGGTCACCTTTGTCCCATACGACCTTGTAGTGGAATTATAGCCTAAAGATGCACCTGAACAGCCTGAGCCACTGTTACAAATCTGGGGCATCCTCGGACTGCCTGGTTAAAGTTAACACTGTGTGGGGGGGCGTGCCCGGAAGCTGATGGGTGAGGACGCTTAAGCCAGAGCTCCCGCTCCACACTGCCTGTAAAGCGGTATATCTACTGCCCACCTGGACCAAAGTGACCCATGAAGGGGAAAAAGACCTCCCAGAAGCCTGTCACCCGTGCCACCCTGAAGCTGAGCTCCAAATCCGGCACCCTGGACGCTTACCTGAATCCGTCCGGACCAGCTACAGATCCCAAGATGGCGCCGGCACCTACCAGTGGCGCGCGGCGCGCCTCAGATCCAGGCACCCCGCTCCTGAACGCCTCGCTGAATCTCCCGGTGGGGATCCCCACAGCGGTGAATACCGCAGGCCAGCTTGTCCGGTCCCCTGAACGGTCGGAAAACCCGCCGGGACCGCAACCGGAAGTAGACCGAGACGACCAGGCCTGGCCGCCATTACGGCAACACGTGAGTCCCTCCTCCCCCCACGCCGCAGAACGGGTTGCTTCTCCCCGGCCGGGACCCTCACAACCCTCCGGACCGGGTGGAGAACTGCCCCCTAAACCTCAGCGCCTCCCGCCACAGCCACATACTTCGGCCGTTACCGGAGAGATGGTGAGCCATATGGAACAGGGGGAGGGGATACGGGACCCTAGCCATATAGCCACAGCCAGAAACGAATGGTGGTCCTCCCAATCTACCACCTCTGACCGGGACGAGTTCCCCACTCTGGCAGATAGCAACTGGTCACGTTTTCTGCAAAATATGCCTACTAAGGAGGACTTTCGTTCTCTGATCACTGAAGTGAGGGAGACCTGCAAAGCAGAAATAGCCACAGTGAGACAGGACCTGCAAGCTATGACCCAGAGAATTGAATCCCTGGAGGATGACCATGATAATACACGTTCTTACATTGTTGACTTGCAGGCTACGGTTGCTTCCCACCATGGGGCTCTATGTGACTACCAACGCCATTTGGAGGACCTAGACAACAGGGGCCGCAGACATAATATCAGAGTGAGAGGCCTCCCTGAAACGGTTCGTGATACTGACCTTAGACGCACACTGGTAATGATATTTAACAAGATCCTTGGAGCTCCACCAGATCACCAGATACAGTTGGATAGGGCGCATAGGGCCCTGAGATCCAAAGATGCCTCCCCCTTGCCTAGAGATGTGATTTGCTGTGTTACGGACTACCTGACAAAGGATGCTATTATGGCTAAAGTCCGTGATGTACAGGACATTGAATATGATGGAGCCCCTCTACAATTGTTACCTGATCTCTCTTGGATCACCCTTCAGAAGAGGCGGCGGCTACGCCCATTGCTCCAAGTGCTCCGAGATGCCCATATTTTATACCGCTGGGGGTTCCCATTTAGCCTGACAGCCCGGAAGAATGGCCGCTCGGCCACACTGAGAGCGGCGGAAGACTTGGAAAGTTTCTGCGAGGCACTTGATATTGTACCTCCCCGCCTTCAAAACTGGGAACTTTTACCCCCACCTCCCCCACCACCACCGGTCTGGACTCCGGTGCGATCACGGAAGAAGCGTCCCTCTCCTGGCACCCAGCCCCGACGCATGAACGCAAGTGGACTGCCTCATCCCCCGTGAACTGCCCTCCCGTTGGAGCTGGGAGGCTCCTGACCCCCTTTTATCTTTTTTGACAGGCCGCTAAGGCCCTGATTTCTCTATTTTGGTTACTGATTGTTGGTCCCTACTTAGTCATACCGCTATCCATTCTACTGTTTTGTCCTTCACTTGCAGTGGAAGGGTCTCTGTGTTTTTCTTTTTTTTTTTCCTCCCTTTACTGTTCAAATGACCATGCAGGGCATTGGCCTTGCTCTTTCCTTTCTTACTCACCTTCTCCTCTTCCTGACTCGACTCCCCTCTTACCTGCTGGGATTGGTGCCCTCTCCCCTGGGTTATGGGTGGGGCAGCCGTAGGGAATGTGTGGTTTACGCCTTCCTCTACGCCTGGCGGTCACCTGGGGAGCCTGGATTGCTCCTCTGGTGCATAATGCTGTCTTGTTGTTTTTCTTTTGTTACTTGGTGTTTGTCAGTCCATGTTTTGTCTTGTCAGTCCCCCGAGTCTATATGTTGTGTACCCTCCCTTTTGTTTCAGGTTCCTCTGTTCCATAATTTTCTTTGTGATGTCGGCTGGCATGGTGTCACCATGAGATCTCCTCTCTTCCCGAAGGGCTCGCTGGGACCTGGAGGGATTCTTTCACAGGCCCTGATGCATAGGGCGCAGGTACATGACTGGATCACTTTTATGTTGTTCTCATCATGGTGCGTCTAGTGACTATTAATGTGAAGGGCCTTAATTCTGACCTGAAACGGCGATTATTGCTGCGAGAACTGACTCATCTTGGAGCGGACATTGCGTTTGTTCAGGAGACCCACCATGATGAGACCTGTTCCTTTAAATTCGCCCTTCATAAATTTCCCCGGGTATACTCTGCTCCCAAAGATAAAAAGAGAGCGGGTGTGGCCATCCTGATTGGCAGGCACTGCCCGCTGCAGGTAGATACTTCGATCATTGACTCTCAGGGTCGCTATATTCTCCTCCAGGGCTCCCTATATGGGACCCCAGTCACATTATGTAACCTCTATGCTCCTAATTCGGGTCAAGTCGGGTTTGTGGAGAGCGTCCTGACCAGGGTGGCTTGCCTCCCGCCTGCCCTGTTGTTGGTTGGCGGCGACTTTAATATACCGCCCTCGGAGGTCTGGGATAGGCAATCGGTCGCATCGATTTCCCCCTCTAAACACGTGAAGCAGCTCTCAGCGGCCTTCCGCAAAACGCTTAGAAGGCACTTTCTCTATGACCTGTGGAGGGTTGGACAGCCCACAGCTAAAGCATACACCTTTTATTCACATCCTCACCACACCCACTCCAGAATTGACCTTTTCTTAGGAAATATACTGGGGCTTAGATCCATGGTACAAGCAGATATACACCCCATCACATGGTCAGATCACGCCCCTGTCTCCTTGGATGTTGAACTATCATCACGCCCTCGTAGGGTTTGTCATTGGCGGCTCAATGAGGCGTTATTGAAACACCCTCCGCATAGAGAGTCCTTGGGGACAGGGCTGCGAGATTATTTCCAACTTAATGAAGGTAGTGTATCCGACCCGTCCATATTATGGGAGGCCCACAAGGCTGTTTTTAGGGGAAACTGTATATCCCTGTCTTCCCGCCTTAAAAAAGACCGGGAACAGCAGGTCTCTTTACTTACACAATCGTTGAAATCTAAGGAAACCCTTCTGTCCAGTCGCCCCTCCCTGCCACTCCTCCGAGAAGTGGTAGCCATACGTAACCAATTGAAAGATTTGGCCGCAGCCAGGGCCAACCGTATGCTCTATTTTACCAAGCATAAATATTACAGTAGAGCCAACAAAACTCACACACTACTAGCCTCACAATTAAGGGAAAATACTCTCCTGACCTCCCCTCATGCCATGAAAGATAAACAAGGTCACCTGCATCATGACCCCAATAAAGTAGCCGCAATTCTAGCGGAGTTTTACACCTCCTTATACTCCCTCCCTGACTCCCTCCCATCAGACCCAGCACAACGTACACACCTCCTTGACCAATACCTAGCCTCCTGCCAATTGCCGCGACTTGCACCCTCTGACCTAGCCTCTCTAAATGAATCCATCACCCTAGAGGAGTTATGCGAGGTGATTAAAAATCTCCCTAATGGGAAGTCTCCTGGACCAGATGGTCTGCCCTATACTTATTATAAGACGTTCGCTACTATGCTGACCCCGTATCTCCTGGAAATGTATAATTCCTTTCTGCGAGGTAGTCCTATCCCGCCAAGGATGCTGGATTCATTTATTACGGTGGTCCCCAAGTCGGGAAAGGACCCCTCTGACCCGGCGAGCTACCGCCCTATTTCCCTTCTGAACTCAGACTTGAAAATCTTTACTAAAATTCTAGCGGTTAGGCTGGGACAGTATTTACCGACACTTGTACATGCGGACCAGGTGGGGTTCATTGTGAATAGGCAGGCAGGGGATAACACCAGGCGTACCATTGACCTCATTGAGATCCTGAACAAGACTGAGACCCAGGGCCTTCTCTTGAGTCTCGACGCCGAGAAAGCCTTTGATAGGCTAGGTTGGCCTTTTTTGTTCTCGGCCTTGGAGGCTTTTGGTATTTCTGGTGCATTTCTAGAGGCAACGCGAGCGCTCTATGCAACCCCCTTAGCTAGAGTAAAGTTGGCGCATGCTATGTCGTCACCGTTATCCATCAAAAATGGGACTCGCCAGGGCTGCCCCCTGTCCCCGCTATTGTTTGTCCTCAGTATGGAACCCCTTGCGGCTAAAATACGTCTATCTCCAGACATACAGGGAGTGCAGGTTAGGGATCGGGAATTCAAATTGTCCCTCTTTGCGGATGACGTCTTGCTAACTTTAAGGAACCCCCTGGTTACCCTCCCTAACTTGCACTCTCTCTTGAATGAATTTGGCACCTTATCAGGCTATAAGATAAATCCTCATAAAAGTGAGGCACTGGCGATTAACCTTCCTGATTCGGTGGTCTCCCTTTTACGGGCCTCCTATCCCTATAGGTGGGGTCACCAATCCCTCAGATACCTGGGCACAAATATAACCCCGACCTACTCTGCACTATATAAACAAAATTTTCCCCCACTATTTCAAGATATCTCAGTACAGCTGACTAAATGGGCCAAACTCCCTCTATCTCTTATAGGTAGGATAAATTCCGTGAAAATGAACGTCCTTCCTAGGTTTCTATACCTGTTAGAAACGTTGCCGGTGCCTATACCTAAATTAGCCATCCGGAAGTTACAGGGGGCGTTGTTAAAGTTTGTTTGGAAGGGGGGAAGACATAGGGTGGCTCAGTCAGTGATCTGTGCGGGGCGTAGTAATGGGGGACTTGCCATGCCAGACTTCTATAAATATTATCTAGCGACCCATCTCCGGAATATACCCTTCTGGACTAATCTCCTGGCCTACACTAAGTGGGCGGAGATCGAAAAATTGTGGATAGCCCCACTGCACCCCAGTAACCTAATCTGGTCCCCTACCCCTCCTTCTGACACCCTCTCTCTGCTGAGTCCGATGAAACATACCTGGGACGTATGGAGACAGACCAATGCCCAATTTCATTTACATTCACAACCATCTCTGTTGACACCTTTCTTATATACAGATCGGATACCTGAGGCCTATAGCTATGACGCAATCTTGCCCTGGCAAAGGGCTAGACTGTTCCATTTTGCTGATGTAGTGTGCCCCTTTACTCGACAGGTCTTGCCATTCCAGACACTCCGAGAGCGATTTGACCTACCCCTACGGGCAGCAGCCTATCACGAGATGATATCCTATTATGCAGCCCAGATCACGGATTATAAACCTTTCCAGAGACCTACCTTATTTGAACAGCTGTGTAAAGGTGTCCCGTGTACTAAGGGGCTAATATCAACCATCTATACCCTTATTAATTCTCCCTCTAGTGGCGATACCTTGCAACATAAATATATGGAGAAATGGGAGGACTACCTGCAGCGGCCATTGTCGCGGGGCCTGTGGCAACTTATTTGGGCCCAGGCGGCCAAATCCTCCTCTTGTATTTCTTATAAAGAGAATCAATATAAGATCCTTTATTTCTGGTACCACACTCCGGATTTGCTAAATCGTTTGTATCCTGCTACTCCGCCAGAATGCTGGAGATGCCTTGCTCACAGGGGGACCCTCCCACATATCTTCTGGGATTGCCCTCAGTTGAAACCATTTTGGGCTGGGGTCCAGGGGCTGACCGCGGCGGTACTGGGTCAAGTGGTACCTCTGACTCCGCTCTCCTACATCTTGAATATCCCCCCAAAAACTATGAGGAAGCACCAAGCTCGGTTGTTTCTGTATATACTCACAGCGTCCAAATGCCTTCTGGCTAAGTATTGGAGACAACGTCTTATCCCTTCTGCTGTTGAACTTGTCAATCGTATACAAGATGTCAGGAGACTGGAGTACACCACAGCGTCCCAGGACGGCAGGGTGGACAAATTCCTGAAGGTTTGGGCACCTTGGGATACTTATTATGAGCTCTCTCATACACCAGCGGGCACTTGACATGAACAACTTATTGCCCCTTTTGTTTCTGTCCTGTCCTGGTCTTCCCCTCTCTATGTTTGATGTTGTATTAAGTGTTTACTGTTCTCTTGATATAGAGGCCCAGTTGGCCCTATGGGTTGGTTCCTCAGGTTCGGGACCCTGGTTTCCTGTGAATGAAGTCCACAGCATTTGTTCTTTGCTGGCATTCCCATAATCTTTGTGTCTAGAACATACCAAGCACCTGGTGGGATGTACTATGCTGATTGTATAGCTTCTCTGTTGTGAAACCTGGTGAACCCTGTTACCTGGACATATGGTTATCTGCTTTTGATTATTTTGTATGTCTTTTTGAAATATCCAAAAATAAACAATTTATAAAAAAAAGTTAACACTGTGTTATAGTTAGACAGTTTTAATTATCTCCCACAGTGTGAACATAGCCATAGGCTGCTGAACATAGCTTAGTTTCATCACTATGACCCATGTAGTGGAAGTACTTAAGTTAAACTATATGTTACTAATGGTTGTTTGGGTAAAGACTAGAGATGAGCGAACCTACCAAATTTTTGGGTTTGCCCCTTATTCTTTTGCTCAGTTTAACATGAATATTATAGTCATATTTTATATAGGCGGTTACTATGTTTTCTATTTAGCGTGGCCGCATTCTTCTCTAATGTTCTAACACATAGGGTGAGAATAATTAAAGCGTAACTGTCATTTCAGGGTCATTTTTTTTAAAAACATTAAATATCAACAGTTCAAGCAATTTTAAGAAACTCTGTAATAGGTTTTATAAACCAAAAGAGTTTCCTTCTGGACTGAAAAAGCAATCTCCCAGCTTTCCCCCCCTCACTTCAGAAGCAGCAGGATTTCTGTCTCCATTATGTGGCTATGGAGAGGGGAGGGGCTGTTAGGAGTGACTGAGCATGGAGCAGTCCTGCACAGCACAACACCCTGCAATCTTCTCTCAGTAAGTTCATAGATAAGCACTGACCTTTCTGACCCCAGAATCCTGCGGTTTAGCTGGCCAGAGAGTCTACAAACAGCTGACCTTCATGTCACCTCTTCCTGCTCCCTCATCTCCCTCGGCCCCTCCCCCCTTCATAGGCTTACAATGGAGAGAGCAGAACCCGTCTTCACTGGCTTCTTTGTAATGAAGACGTGTTTGCCTGATAATGCACAGATAAGAAGTCAGGGGGGGAGGCTGGGAGATTGCTTCTTGAATACAGAAGAAGGCTTTTTGGCTAATGAAACCTATTACAGAGTTTCTTAAAATCGCTTATACTACTGATTTCTTCAATATAAAAAAATATGACAGTTACGCTTTAAGAGGTGTAAAATATACACTCCCAAAGCAACAAATTGTCACCCCCCCAATTTTTTTCTATGGGGCCAGTGATCCTCAAACCCACCCTCTGCACCACCACCCTCATCACCACCCTCATCATGCACATACTCACCTGGCCCAGCGCAGTCTCACAGTGTTCATTCTTCCAGCTGTGAAAATGCAATGCTGCCTCTGGTCACAAGAGAGATGGGCAGCGAGCCAATGGCTTCTTGCTCTGCCAATTAGCGCGCCGCAGCATTTGACTGTGGGCATTCATCATGAATGATCACAGTTAAAGGGCCAGATGCCAGTCCGGGCCTGTAGGCCCCCTTAGTGCATGGGCCCTGTAGCAGTGGCATAGTCTGCCTTTATGGTAGCTATGCCACTGGGAACCATATTTGGAGATGTAAGATGTACAGTGAAAACTCCTTAAGGGTTCGTTCACACCTACCGCATCTGCAGCTTATTTTTCTGCGGAAATCCGCAGGTCTGGTAGTGCAGATTTCAACCTGCGAGAAATCCGCGTATGCGTGCGTTTTGCGGTTTTTCTGCAGCAAGTTTATTGCAACTGAAATGTCCGTTTAGACATTTAGACATTTTAAACGGACATTTCAGTTGCGATAAACTTGCTGCAGAAAAACCGCAAAACGCACGCATACGCGGATTTCTCGCAGGTTGAAATCTGCACTACCAGACCTGCAGATTTCCGTGGAAAAATAAGCTGCGGATGCGGTATGTGTGAACGCACCCTGAGGGTGTGTTCACACCTACAGGATCCGCAGCAGATCTGCGGCAGATCAGCAGCAGATTTGATGGTGCAGATTTGATGCTGTGTTCAGTTATTTAAATGAAATCTGCTGCTGATCTGCTGTGGATCCGCTGCGGATCCGCAGCAGAAAATCAGCTGCGGATCCGGTAAGTGTGAACGTACCCTAAGAAGAACCTCCAAGGTTATATGGAAAAAGTCTTCTGATGTGGGGGCGACCTTCTCAAAGAATATGACTCCTATGCACAATATATGGTGGATTATATGTTAATCACATGAAATCTGGTCTGAATAATGGGTTGGTCTTGTTTTATGTTGTGAATCTAATTCATCCTAAATTGTCTAACCTTTATACTGGCGGACGCCATTTCAGTTTTCATTAATGACAAACTGTTTTTGTTTGTTTTTTTTCCCCAGCTTTTTTTTTTTCTTTTGATTTCTTTTTTTTTTATGATTGATTTTTATGGTGGAAGTTTTTTTTTTTTTTATATATCTAAGAGTCCCATCACAGCTTTATTAGACTGTCTGCACAAATGCATCAATTTAGTTTCCATGGCAACTTTTACTTCTTCATCTCCTATCCAGTGTACTGGGAAATATTATTGCCAGCTGGCATGTGAAGTGCAAGCATTTGTACATATTTCATCCCCCACACTGGGTTGTTTAGTAACATTAGTAGCCATAGACATACAAGCAAGTAAGGTAGTGGTTTCATAGAAGCCATGGCGCTTATATTCTCTGGGGATATATTCTATTCCGACAAGGGTTGTTGTGTAAGATTACGTATACCAGGGAAGCGGCATCCAGCCCTGTGAACTGATCAAGTCCACCTTTGGCTTTATAAGTAATCTTGGTTGCTAGAAAGTAAGTCATTTATTTAATTGCGGAGATGTGTTGAGGTGTATGCTGGTCTATATTGTAGCTGTTGAATATTATTATGTACATTGGCACACATATAACCTACTAGTTAAAGGGGCTGGCCACTTTATAGTAAAATAGCTCAGTGTACAGTATTAGTAAGTTTACTCACTGTATATACTGACAGCAGCTCCCTGTATACCTCATATAACTAACATCAGACTTCCCTTCTCCAGGCTGTGCTGCCCTGCTCTGTGGTGAGTCTGTCTATAAGATGGCCGACATGGAGGAGCATGTGACCATGCCCCCCCCCCCAGTGTCTTCCATAGACATATACAGGTTTAGTGGTGGGCACTTGGGGGCAGGGCAGGGTCACATGCTCCTCCATGTCAGTCATCTTATGGACAGGATCACCACAGAGCAGGACAGCACAGCCTTTAGGAGGGGAGGTGATTTTAGCTCTATGAGGTACACAGGGAACTGCTGTCAGTATATACAGTGAGTACACTTACTAGTTCTGTACACTGAACAATTTTACTATAAAGTGGGTTTAAAAGGGTTTTTCTGACAAAAAAATAAATAAATGTCCACTATCCACAGGAAAGGGGATAAGTATGAGATCGTGGGGGGGTTCGTCCTCTGTGCCACCCAGGGATTTCATTGACAACTCTGCTTCTTTGTTATGATTTGAGCCGCGGGTCAAGTGGCAACCCACGGCAACAAAGGAGATGTGCCGCCTCATAGTTGACCCCTATACTGCAACATATGGGACCCATAATCTTTCTATAGATTTTGAGGTTTCCCCAATCTTTCTTGGGGGAGACAAATTCTATAGAAATTTTATGGAGCACATCACTTTTTTCTGATCATTCTTGAGATTGGTGGAACTCTCAGACCCCAACCGATCCAAGCTTTTGATAGGTTACTGTCATCTAAAAAATATTTTAGATGACAGTGACACTTTAATGTTCCTCCTGTCATGTGATTTCCCCATGTTGCCCTGCACTATTCCTTTTGTGTGGATTCATATATATACTTAGTCTGAACACACACACACACACACACTCACACACTCAGCTCTGCTATGACAACATATACATAGAGCTCTGCTATATATACATACTAACTACAAGAGAGGTTGCAAATCCGACTGTGGCAATCTATTTCTGACACAATTCATGGCTTCTTTGATATACTTTCTACTTTTAAGATGGCAGACATGTCCTGGACAAAGCCTAAAAATAAATGCCCCCTCACCAATTACTTGCTGGGGTGT
This sequence comes from Dendropsophus ebraccatus, assembly GCF_027789765.1. Classification (NCBI taxonomy): domain Eukaryota; kingdom Metazoa; phylum Chordata; class Amphibia; order Anura; family Hylidae; genus Dendropsophus; species Dendropsophus ebraccatus. The sequence continues at coordinate 28,230,093 of NC_091456.1, forward strand.
TCAGATGTGTAATTTTCCCTTTTGTTTATAAAATAAAAGACTGTCCTGAGACTTTTGACTCACCCTGTATATATTTTAGCATGTCATGAGGTCCTGAGACTTTTGACTCACCCTGTATATATTTTAGCATGTCATGAGGTCATCCAACCACATGGTGGCAGTATTCTGGTTACAAACCGACACAGGACATGCAATAGCATATATATATATATATATATATATATATATATATATATATATATATATATATATGTAGATAGATAGCAAAGGTTGTAGGATAACTTTCTGGGCTAAGTAGTCTAGCAACATTGGCTGACAGGTTTTCCTTCATTTGCCCTGTAGTGATGTAAACCAGATGTCTGCCTTAATCTTGACATGTTTTATCATTGTTTTTTTTTTAAGTGTTTTTTGTCTGCTTGGTGTTAATAGATGAAACATGTATTTTCCGCCACTATCAGCATGTGGAATACATCCTGACAGAATAAAATAGTGCAGAGTACTTTAGTAATCTGGCAACAAACATATAACGGTAGACGTGCTAGTAAATCTGTAATGCTCTGCTGTTACCAGAGACAGAGCTGTTATGGGATGTTGGCTGCTTGGGTGAGGATACTGCTACAGTGCAGCTTGCTATCAATTCACACAGGGAAGACAGACAGATTACTAGGGGTGATTTACATATTTCAGAGTCACTTAAAGGAGAAGTCCAGCAAAATTTTTTATTAAAGTATTGTATTGCCCCCTAAAAGTTATACAAATCCCCAATATACACTTATTACGGGAAATGCACATAAAGTGCTTTTTTTCCCGGCACTTAATACTGCATCAAGGCTTCACTTCCTGGATAACATGGTGATGTCACTTCCTGGATAACATGGTGATGTCACTTCCTGGATAACATGGTGATGTCACTTCCTGGATAAAATGGTGATGTCACGACCCGACTCCCGGAGCTGTGCGGGCTTCGGCTGCTGGAGAGGATGATGGCAGAGGGATGCTCAGTGTCCCTCCAGTGCCCTGTGTCCCTAGTGTCCCCCTGCCATCATCCTCTCATTTGGCTAGAGTTCTCCTTTAAAGAGGAGCCCTCAAAAATGAGGAGTTATGAAATAGCCTAGAGTGTCCTAATTACACACTCTTTTACGGTCTCTTGATACGCCTTTCCGTTCCAAAGGTATGTGAGTTTATAAATTTTTGACAATTTAGTTAATAGTCAGATGGGTGTGAACTTAATTTTATTCATGAGAGTTAATATCAGGTGATGGGCGGGATTATACAATCAGAGGGTGTGATTGGTATACTGTTATAAAAATTATGCTCACACCCACCTGACTATTAACTGAATTATAAACCCACATATATTGGGAACGGGAGGACATATCTAGAAACTGTCTAGATCCTACCCTATTGAATTATACAGTTTCTCCCCAAAAATAATACAGTGCCTTATATTAATATTTGTTCCCAAAGAGGCACTCTGTCTTAATTTCGGGGGATGTCTTATTTTTCGGGAGCGGCACGGGTAGGGATGGAGAGTGGTGAGCGGCACAGGGAGGGAAGAGAGCGATGAGCGGCACGGGGAGGGATGGAGAGTGGTGAGCGGCACAGGGAGGGAAGAGAGCGATGAGCGGCACGGGGAGGGATGGAGAGTGGTGAGCGGCACAGGGAGGGAAGAGAGCGATGAGCGGCACGGGGAGGGATGGAGGGGAAGAGAGCGATGAGCGGCACGGGGAGGGATGGAGAGTGGTGAGCGGCACAGGGAGGGAAGAGAGCGATGAGCGGCACGGGGAGGGATGGAGAGTGGTGAGCGGCACAAGGAGGGAAGAGAGCGATGAGCTGCACGGGGAGGGATGGAGAGTGGTGAGCGGCACGGGAAGGGATGCAAGTGGTGAGCGGCATGGAGAGGGATGCGAGCAGTACGGGGAGGGATGGTGATGGGCGGCCTTACTTTTGGGTGGCGCCTTACTTTGGGGGTGGCGGTGCCTTGTTTTCAGGGGGATGCCTTACTTTGGGCTAGTTGGTAGACTAGGTATATTTTATGAGGATGTCTTATTTTGGGGGAAACACAGTAGTATCCTTTAATTTTAGGGGGTTTAACTATAGGTTCTCTTTAACTGTTTTAAAATGTAGGTATACATGGAAATATAGTAAGTGACAGTTGCTCTAAGATTGTAAAATTTTTTACTAAACTTCTTCTTTTAAAACTAAACTTCTTTCACATAGAAAAGGGCTTTACACTATCCTGGCAAGTACCCATGTAATGTATAGCTTTGTAGCTGGCAACTTGTACCATTATGCGGACTCATGTGCTGCCCAAAAATACTGTCTGAAAAGCTGTAATGTCATAAAAAAAGAATTTGATGTGAAAGCCTGCAGTTTTGGAATTCAGCCTTTACTGATACGAGGCAGGATTTGCAGAATCAGCATTTATTCATTCTTTGCGTGGAGTTGCTGCGTCTCAGGTTTTCTATTTCTATACAGCTGCAGTATGTGTTGAATAAAAAAAACATGGTATGAGCTGAGCGGAGTAATGTCTGCTCCAATAATAATGGCAAACGATTAAACCAGGAGACTTTTTTTTTAGTTGTTGTTTGAGTTTTTATTGTGCTTTTATTCAAGTACATAGAAATGAGGAAATGAGAAACCTAGTTGTGACAGTGGCGGAAGGCAGAATTTGGCTATGTTCCCACAATGTAAAAATAAGGGAGGCCCTCATTTTTGTAACAATGGCCTTTATTTTCCCTTATTTTTACATTGTAGGAGCATAGCCTTTAAATGCATACCAATGAGTGTACAGGGGGAAAGAAGCGCATCTGCACAAAACAGCCGTTTCCTGTGTTTGTATACTCTTGCTGTATTGGTGACTCCACCATGAATTATTTCTAAAATAAACTCAGGATTTTAAGGGGTGATTGCTGCTCCTTTCACTTGTCTCAATGCTGTTATAAGAGAGATATTTTAATACAGTACTTTGAAAATTATAACAAAGCCAGGGGGGAATTTGGAAAGAGAAGAAATAGCAGTCTGTCCTTTATGACTTGTCCTTCATTTATAATCTGTTTCTGGTTTTGCCTTGAATAATTGCAATTTAAAGGCCTGACTGTGTGAACACACTCTTAGGCTGCGTTCACACTACGTATATTTCAGTCAGTATATGTATATTTCAGTCAGTATATTTCAGTCAGTATTGCAACCAAAACCAGGAGTGGATTAAAAACACAGAAAGGCTCTGTTCACACAATGTTGAAATTGAGTGGATGGCCGCCATATAACAGTGAATAACGGCCATTATTTCAATATAACAGCCGTTGTTCTAAAATAACAGCAAATATTTGCCATTAAATGGCGGCCATCCACTCAATTTCAACATTGTGTGAACAGATCCTTTCTGTGTTTTTAATCCACTCCTGGTTTTGGTTGCAATATGAGGACCACAATACTTACTGAAATATACATATACTGACTGAAATATACGTAGTGTGAACGCAGCCTTAAAGGGAATGTGTCATCAGAAAATGACCTATTGTTTAAATATCATTTTTATGTTAAACATATTTTTTCCCAGCACACCCAGCACCCAGTGACTTCCTATAATGCACACCCAGCACCCAGTGACTTCACATTTTGCATTTTTTTTAAATCTATAGTATAAAATAATCCTGATATCTTGCAGTTTTCATTCTCACCACTGGGGCTAAAATCAAGCTGAGACTTCCTGTTTTGTTGGTGGTGATAAGAGGAGGCTGCAGTAAAGCGATCTGTACAGCATTTTAGCAACATGTGACACCAGTACATAGAGGAGACAATAGCAGCTCCCTGTGGAATGACCTCTTTAAAGGTCACAGAGTACACTCAGTAATGTTTCACATTCATCTCAAGGGGACAGACTTTGTCTATAGTCATGAATGTCCATAAAGCTTGCTTTAATTGCTGTTAAGAACAGCTCAGGCAAGATGGCTGCTCCCATACTAATACTTTAAAAGTGAAATAAAACAAAAATTACAGTCAGGAAATAGAAACAGATTGGAATGAAAGAACAAGTTTTTGTATCCGATTCTTATCAGTAAAATAAAATGTAGGCGACACATTCCTAACAGATGTGTCAACCAAGCAACCAGTCTGCTCTTATATTTCAGCCAGCATGGCAGGGTGACATCAGCTGCCTTGTCCTCATTAACACTTTCTTCTGACCTTACTAGAAGATCACTGACATGATGTTGGCAGGTCATTCTGTGGCAGGGCAGACGTTTAGAGGAAATAGAGTTTTTGTGATAAGTTAAAGGGGTTATCTAGGATTATAAAAAACACAGCTACTTTCCTGAAAGAAAAACTTTTTATCAGATTGTGAGTGATATTACAATTTGGCTCTGTTCACTTTAATTGAACTGAGCTGTAACCCCCTCCCAAATACTTGTGGCCACAACTGTATGCCTTTGTATAAAATTCGAAGTGTATCTGTAGGCCAGTCTTACATAAATCCCCACCCCTATCCCCCACGCTGGATTTATTGAGAGACAACACCCCCCCCCCCCCCCAACATCTTTTTTTGATGGTTTTATTGGATAAACTTAATTTTATAGCAACGGATGTTATTATGGAAATAACGCCATTTGCTGTTAAAGGGGAACTCCGGATAAGAAAAACTTGTTTTCTATTAAAAGTACATTAACATTTATAAAGATGTGTCTATACAATGTATTACCATATCTGTACGGTTCTGCCACACTGGTAGCTGTTTGAAATCCAGGAAGTAAAGAAAAATGGCCCCTGTGCTAATCCACATTGTCTCCTGCTCCTTCTGCTCTCCCCCCTTAGGAGACAAATCTTCCATGCCTCTGCCTCACATTGTGTGTGTTTGCTTCAAAAATAACAGATGCTTGATATGTGCGTGGAAATGAAAAAAAAAATCAAAAAGTGGAGAGTGGAGTCACTGCAGCACGTCTACTCCCCGCTCTAACCCCCAATCGTTACGGGTTGAGCATTTAGACCCGGACCGACCAAAACTTTTGACATGTCCATTATGACATTTTTTTATAACGACAGGTACACGTTATAGGTGTCGTACATTAATTTGTTGGCCGTTGCAAAAAAACATTGTCTGTTATTTTAAGTACCAGGTAGAGATGAGTGAAGCGAATCTGACCAATTCTGATTCATAGCGAATCGGCCATTAAATTTGCTTTGTAGCGATTTGCAAATTCGCCAGATTCGCTTTGCAAATTCACTAAACATGGTGGCCACAATGGCAGCTGCACATGTTAGCTTACAGAACTGTGTTTTGGCAGGAACAAGGCATTATCCATAATCAATAGCATCTATCCAATCAGCTGTAAACCCCACTGTGATGTTAGCAACCCCCCCCCCCCCCCCCTCTATATAAGGTGATTGGCTTCCTGGAGGCGGCCAGTCGGCTGTGTATAGTGGAGAGGAGGTTGCAGCAGGCAGAAGTCACTGGGTGCTGGGTGTGCATTATAGGAAGTAACTGGGTGCTGGGTGTGCATTATAGGAAGTCACTGGGTGCTGGGTGCGCATTATAGGAAGTCACTGGGTGCTGGGTGTGCATTATAGGAAGTCACTGGGTGATGGGTGTGCATTATAGGAAGTCACTGGGTGCTGGGTGTGCATTATAGGAAGTCACTGGGTGCTGGGTGTGCATTATAGGAAGTCGCTGGGTGCTGGGTGTGCATTATAGGAAGTCACTAGGTGCTGGGTGCGCATTATAGGAAGGTGCTGGGTGTGCATTATAGGAAGTCGCTGGGTGCTGGGTGTGCATTATAGGAAGTCACTGGGTGCTGGGTGCGCATTATAGGAAGTCACTGGGTGCTGGGTGTGCATTATAGGAAGTCACTGGGTGCTGGGTGTGCATTATAGGAAGTCACTGGGTGCTGGGTGTGCATTATACCAAGTCACTGGGTGCTCGGTGTGCATTATAGGAAGTCACTGGGTGCTGGGTGTGCATTATAGGAAGTCACTGGGTGCTGGGTGTGCATTATAGGAAGTCACTGGGTGCTGGGTGTGCATTATACCAAGTCACTGGGTGCTGGGTGTGCATTATAGGAAGTCACTGGGTGCTGGGTATGCATTATAGGAAGTCACTGGGTGCTGGGTGTGCATTATGGGAAGTCACTGGGTGCTGGGTGTGCATTATAGGAAGTCACTGGGTGCTGGGTGTGCATTATAGGAAGTCACTGGGTGCTGGGTGTGCATTATAGGAAGTCACTGGGTGCTGGGTGTGCATTATAGGAAGTCACTGGGTGCTGGGTGTGCATTATAGGAAGTCACTGGGTGCTGGGTGTGCATTATACCAAGTCACTGGGTGCTCGGTGTGCATTATAGGAAGTCACTGGGTGCTGGGTGTGCATTATAGGAAGTCACTGGGTGCTGGGTGTGCATTATAGGAAGTCACTGGGTGCTGGGTGTGCATTATACCAAGTCACTGGGTGCTGGGTGTGCATTATAGGAAGTCACTGGGTGCTGGGTGTGCATTATGGGAAGTAACTGGGTGCTGGGTGTGCATTATAGGAAGTCACTGGGTGCTGGGTGTGCATTATAGGAAGTCACTGGGTGCTGGGTGTGCATTATAGGAAGTCACTGGGTGCTGGGTGTGCATTATAGGAAGTCACTGGGTGCTGGGTGTGCATTATAGGAAGTCACTGGGTGCTGGGTGTGCATTATAGGAAGTCACAGTGAACACAGTGTCCATCTTAATACCTCACTAGGTGCTCATTTACCAAATGTTCACTGCTGTCCTGGGAGAGAATTGATATTGCGACACTGATCCACCAACGTCCACTACTGTCCATGGCAGAAACTGAATGATTGACATTTTCCAATTTTGACACCGTCAGAGCAACAGCTGCTAAAAAAGTCACTACTCTGTAATAGTCCCACTATTGCAGCAACTATAGTTTGCCTGTTTTAATAAAAATTTGCTTGTATGCTATTCCCAAGTATTTCTGCGAACTGGATTCGCTCATCTCTAATACTAGGTAACGGCCATTGTTTTACTAAAAAAAAGACAGTGTGTGAATATAGCTAAAGGCTATATGACCATTTTACCGGATTCCCTAAGGTGGCATCCAACTTCTTAAGCCACTGGTCTTCAAATACTGAACAATTGGACCGGGCGCTCATCTCTATTCCTTACTGATTAAAAAAAAGTGGAAATGTAAGCTCCTCAGTAAAACGATGCTAATGGGATGGAGTCCTTCACATTTACGAGAAGAGAAATTTACAAGGACGGGCAGAAAAGCCGGAGGCAGCGCTGAAAAGCAACACATGGCATTTTCAGCAACGTGAAGAGGGTGAGAGACAGAGAACAAAGTAGTCATAGAGCCGGGATTATCCTCGTATTCCAGGTGGTTTCCTCCTAATTGGCGGTGTTCTATTGCCCGGTGAAGTGCTCAAATAGGTTAAGACTGGATTAGCGGTAATCTTGTTACATGGTTAAATCTCTCAGCTATTGATGTCAAAACGAAGCTGCGTCCTGTGGTCAATCAGAACGTGTTACTCATACACTTATGATCTGACTCATACTTCCAATACTCCACGTCATACACATAGCCAGCCAGACCTGCACAAAGCCAAGTTCACATGTAAGAATGCTGGAGCCATCACGGTGGTCTAGTTGTGGACCACACCATTACTTTAAACAATTGTGTTTAGCATTCACTAGTGTTGATTGAGCACTTAGATGCTCAAGAGCTCGACTTGAGTAATAAACCCCATGGAAGTCAGTGGGAGACTCCAGCAATTTCTTTTCTTTCAAATTAGCTGGTGTCAGAAAGTTATACAGATTTGTAATTTACTTCTATTTCAAATTCTTAAGTCTTCCAGTACTTATCAGCTGCTGTATGTCCTTCATGAAGTGGTTTATTCTTTCCAGTCTGACACAGTGATCTCTGCTGCCATCTCTGTCCGTGTCGGGAACTGTCCAGAGCAGGAAAGGTTTACTATGGAGATTTGCTACTGCTTTGGACTGGTCCTGTCAAGGACAGAGGTGGCAGCAGAGAGCGCTGTGTCAGACTGGAAAGAATATACCACTTCCTGCAGGACATACAGCAGCCATTGTTTTGAAGTAAGGACCGTTATTTACCATTTATTGACGGCCAACCACTCAATTTCAACAGTGTGGGAACATAGCCTTTCTTTGTTCTCAAACCACTCCGGGTTTAGGTTGCACAATACTGAGCAAAAATACTGTGTGTGAACAAAGCTTTAAATTGCATAAATCAGACATGTTCTAGCACCAAAATGACGACCGTCCAAAAAAAGGCCACAAAACGGTTAAAAAAGGACGTTGTGGGAACATAGCCTTAAAGGGGAACACATGGTTTTGTGAATGGAGAGCATTGTTGAAAACCAAGAGGGACATATTGAACATTTGTGACATGATTTGCATAGCACCACCTATTGATTACTTTTTGTAAAAGCACAGTCATAGTAGATGCAACTACTGCCCTGGGAGGATAGTGCTCTACAGAATACATATAGCTTTGATTGGATGGGGTGTGGGCGTTTGGATACCTGCTGATCTCTAGAAGCAATAGAAAGAAACACCTGCTTGTTCTCCCCCCATTTTATCCTCCCCAGAGAAATCAGACTTCTATACAAGTCTATGGAGCCTGTCACCTGCAGTGAGAGGGTGGGAGAAGTGCTTAGCCACATACTTCTCCTTGTTAGTTTTAACAGTGGCAGTCTGACCATTCAAACCTTGACCAATCAAAACTTAAAGGGGTTCAATGTACTCTACTAGTAACTGTACTCACTGTATATACTGACAGCAGCTCCCTGTGTACCTCATAGAGCTAAAATCAGTCTCCCCTCCTCCAGGCTGGGCTGCCCTGCTCTCTGGTGAGTATGTCCATAAGATGGCCGACATAGAGGAGCATATGTCCATGCCCTGCCCCCTAGTGTCAACTATAGGCGTTTACAGGCTCAATGGTGGACACTGGGGGGGGGGGGGGGGGATAGGGGGGATAGGGGCATGTTAACATGCTCCTCCATGTTGGCCATCTTATGGACAGACTCACAACAGAGCAGGGCAGTACAGCCTGGAAGGGGGAGTCTGAGTTTAGCTCTATGGGGTATACAGGCAGCTGCTGTCAGTATATACATCGAGTATACTTACTAATACTGTACATGGAGCAATTGTACTATAAGGTGGCCAACCCCTTTAAGTTTTGATGTGTCAAGGTTTGAATTGTCAAACTGCCACTGTTAAAACTAACAAGGAGAAGTATGTGGTTAAGCACTTCTCCCACCCTCTCACTGCAGGAGACAGGCTCCATAGACTTAAAGGACAACTCCGGCAGGACGGAAAAAAAAAAAAAAAAACAGACACACACACAGATCATACTCACCATCCCTCCGGTGACGATCGGCACTCGAATCCCCCACCGCCCGTGACTCCGGCTCCGGTCTTCAGAACTTCCTCACTTCCGAAACTGTGTGAAGTGAATGGGAGTGCAAGTGCACCAGCAGCCTTTTCATGTCCCATTCACTTCAGCAGAAGACGTTGAAGAGGATGACCCGCCTTCCCCCCCCCCCAACACACCCGGGAGAAAAGGGACGGGGTCGCCAGAGTTGCCCTTTAATATTTTTCCAGGACATGACAAACCTGTTTTTTTTATTTGACATAATTTTTCATTTAAGTAAATATATTTGTGAAAATAATAATAATAATTGTAGAGAACTCATTTACATTTTGCACAATACTACCGTTGCGATACACTGCAGACAGTACTTACTTGATATCCTTTCCCCCAAATTCTACACATCCAAATATAATTTTAATGTAATTTTCAGAAGTACCAGACATGGCTCATTAGAAGTGTCTGAAGAACTATATAGACAAATGAATAAAACACTGGGATCTCTTAGTCTAATAAGCAGGTGACTTTCTTTCCCTGTGTGCACAGCAAAAAAAAAAAAACTATGAAGCAAGTTTGTCAGATTGCAGTAATTTGCAAGACATAATGTATGCCCATGAAGTGGGTAAAGGTTATACTGCCAACCCAGCTAAACTGTTATTCTTCAAGGATAGTATTTCAAGCAGAGAATATGATTTCACAGACTTAATGAATTGGCTCAACTGAATGACATCGCTTGGAGTTATATTAGCACAGAAGAGAAACGATCAGCTGCCGCCTGGTCTCCTCTTATTCCTCAGCCACAGACATATTTATTAGTGCTTTATGGGTGAGTTCATGCACAACGTTTTTTCTTTTTTATATATATTTATTTATTTTTATCACTGCAGCTTTTTATACAATTTTATTTTATTTTTTCCAAAGCCAGAAGTGGATCCAACAAGAAGCAGAAGTAAGAGTCCCTCTATTATAGCCTATGTTCACACAACATCAAAAAAAGAGAAAAGGCGTCCGCTTTTTCGATTTAAAAGGATGTCCGTTATTGCCGTGATTTAATTGACTTCAAGGAAATGCATCGAAGTCAATGGGGTGACGGACGTCCAATGCATGCAATGTATAAAATGACGGACGTTGTCTTCACAGACGTCAAAATAATGATGATCATGTCAATTATTTTCACAGCGGACATTGTTTTTTTCCACACACAGTTTTTCTTTTTCCACCGTCCTTTCACCATTTTACTATTCAGCTCAATGGACTTTTCAATTAACGATACACCCAATGGCCAATTAGTAAGCCAAACTAGAATAATGTACCAGCAGCTGTTATTGCACTGCATTGACGGGCGGCCATTAGCGAAATGACGGATTTCATTTTTTATCTTCAAAAAGTAAATTTATCACTACTTTTGAATCCACTTCTGTCTCTAAATAAGAAAAGAAAGGAAAAATTGCCATCAAATACTGCAGTGTGTTAAACTACACTGAAACATGTTTTTTTCTTTTCTTTTCCACAACTTTAGGAAAGAGATCATTGCTAGGACCCAACATTTTTAGGTATTCTGTTTTGCTCCAGTCACCATTATGTTAGATGCAGGGCCCCCCCTCTATGCTTCCTCTGCTATCTCCTGTATTTGTATAATGGGCATAGCTGGTAATTGGCAGAATGGCCGGAGATGTCTGCTCACAAATTAAGAATTTTCATGCTTGTGCATCTACTCCAGAAATTGCCATCTGTGGCCACAGGGAGAATGCAGTCAATGCATACTCATTGTATTCCTTTGGATAGCAAGTGATGTCGGTACAGACTGTGCATAAATAGATGAGATTCCAATGCGTATATGAAGAAAACATGTCTCCCAAGATGTCTCAGCAAAAATATCATTTAGTTCCTTTTAGGACATATATATATATATATATATATATATATATTTGGCATAACAAAGAAAATGGATAGCAGCATTCTTTTAGAACCATTATAACGTTTATGCCCTAGGTCCAGTAGCGTAGCTTCCATGGAGGCAGAACACGCAGCTGCTATGGGGCCTGTGTAGTGAGGGGGGCTCAGGCAGAATGTGGCAGAATCTAGCTACTGATCCCCTCGCGCCGAACAGCAGGCCACGGACCTCAGAGCTGCACATCAGCACCTCTCTGTTCCCTCCCCTGCTCCCCTGGACCGTAGAGTTAGTGAAGAGTAGCCACATGAGTATGTTTTGTGGGGGAAGGGGGTGCACAGAATTCATGGGCCCTGTACAGTTTCTTGCTGTGGGGCCCCATGAATCCTAGCTACGCCACTGCATAGGTCATTTGTACTTTTTGTATAAAAAACATCCTACATATAGCAACTTGCTTGATATAAAACAACTTTAGTGATATATAAGTGCCCTACTACATGTCCTGTCATGCAAGTTGTTTTATGTATCATGTGTTACGCTTGCTGTTTTATAAAAGGAGTGCAAATAAACTACACAACTACACACACACAAACACGTATTGGATCTAGGGGATATCCAAATCATGACAATGTACCCAACCCCTCAGTTTCTCTTAGATTTTGGATGGTTGGTGAGCGGAGCCTTAGAGTGATCCTCTTGTTTTGCCATAGAACATATTTTACACCCTTCTTTTTCATCCTTGTGTGGCACCTCCTCCATAAACATTTCCCCTTTTCATTTAGGTAAAATGTCTGCTGCTCTTTTCACATTGTTCTTCTGTGGTCTAAGACATGCCTCCTTATTCTTGAATGGGCCAGAGCTGAGCTGATTTAAAGGGGTTGTCCACTTTCCAATGAAATGATTTAGTAATCAGTATTAGTAAGGGTCAGCACTACCCTTACTGACACCAGCTCCCTGTGTACCCCATAGCACTGATATCAGACACTGCTCCTCGAGGCTGTCCCGGCCTGCTCTGTATCCTGAACAATGAATCTGTCCATAAGGTGACCACGCATGGAGAAGCATGTGACCATGCTCTTCCCTCTATGTCCCCCACTGGGCCTGTATATGTCTATGGAGGATGCATAGTTACAGTTGCTATAGGGCCATCTCAGATATCTCTGCACCTCATATACTACATATTCGAAGTCACCGCAAAGGACTAATTCTTACAATGATGTCACAAATCCTGGATAATACACTCTATGGGGAGATTTATCAAGCATGGTGTAAAGTAAGACAGACTCAGTTGCCCCTAGCAACCAATCAGATTCCACCTTTCATTTTCCAAAGAGTCTGTGAGGAACGAAAAGTTGAATCTGATTGGTTGCTAGGGGCAACTGAGCCAGTCTCACTTTACATCATGTTTGACGAATCTCCCCCTATGCTCCTATACTGAACACAGTGATGTCATAATACAGATATATCAAATTGATACCTCTGAATAGGCATAATAAATATAGTGATGTCTCGGCACATAGGAATGAGCAAAGTGAAATAGCAGCACTATAGTTACATCAATGTCATAGTGCATGAATAATAAACACGCAGAAGTCGTAGGAGATGTGATTGCTCACAGTGATGCCACAGTAGGGACATAATAAACTATTCATCACATACAGAGCTATGCACACACTACTTTGTTAATAAACCATGTATTTACTTTAGCCCTAGGGCCCAGGTTTGGATGGAGCCTTTGCACCCGCTATAGTTACACCCTTGTCAGAAAGCAGCCATGTACATCTTTACCTGTACATTCATTAGGTCTGTACCAGAGACATCTCCAGAGGTCAACATAGTCAGCATGATAAATTATAGCTGCATGAGGGTCTTTTATACAGGTCAGCAAACAGTAAGGTGACTGTGAAAATCTTATTTACAACAAGGGACAGACTGTAATATACACAACGGCCGCTGTAGCGGCAATAGTGTGAACATACAGTGAGTACTGGCTACGGTTTCCTGTAAAAGTGGCAGCCTAAAAAGCCGCCTCCTCCCCAACATAAAAAACAAAAAACAAAACAGAACCCTGCTCTTTACTATTGCTACATCAAGTCTCTTCTTAGGCTCCTTTCACTTGACCCTTTAAGGCTTCCACTGGGCTATACTTTAAACTGCAGCCCAGTTGACTTTAATGGTCAGATCATAGTTTAATTGTCTTTTTAGTAAAAATGGACTTAAGGGAGAACTCCGGCAAAATGTACAAATGCAGGGGGGAATGGGAATATAATAAAGACGCTATACTTACCCACCCCTGTGCCCTGCAGCACAGTGCCACTGCTTAACATTACCTGCCGGCCTCTTGCGACCCGGCTGAGAAATGGCCACTCAGTGACTGAGGCGGGAAACCTCTACAGCCTGGTAGAGCGGCTAGTTCCTGCCGTGTAGTGACTACACAGGAACTGAGAGAAAACTGGAGACCAGGGGCTGAAAGTGAGCAGATGGAGCTGCACTGTTGGGGTATGGGGACAGGTAAGTATGACTTTTTTATTATATTCTGATATCTTCCCTAACTTCTCTGGATTTTGCCTTTAATCCATGGCACAGATAGGGCCCTTTACACAGAGCGATAATCGACTGAATCAGGCTCCGGTTATTGCTCTGTGTAATACAGAGAATGATCAGCCGAGGAAACGATCATTGGCTAATAGAGATGAGCGAACCGGGTTCGGGTTCGAGTCCAGCCGAACCCGAACGATCGGCATTTGATTAGCAGTGTCTGCTGAACTTGGATAAAGCCCTAAGGCTATGTGGAAAACATGGATGTAGTCATTGGCTGTATCCATGTTTTCCAGACAACCTTAGAGCTTGATCCAAGTTCAGCAGACACCGCTAATCAAATGCCGATCGTTCGGGTTCGGCTGGACTCGAACCCGAACCTGGTTCGCTCATCTCTATTGGCTAATCATTTCTTTAGGTCCAGGCCTCAAATCATCAGATGTTGGGTGCACATCGCTATGTGTAATAGCAATGTGCAGCTGAGGGCTGATTGTAGTATAAAATAACTTACCTTACCACGTTTCCCAGTGTCTTCAGAGGCCTTCCCCGGTGTCTGCAGCTCTGCCTTCTGTTCCGGTCCTTGCACTGCCAGGCCACGGCCGCTCAGCCAATCACTGGCCAAGACAGGCCGCCAGTCGCTCAACCAATTACTAGCCGTGGCCTATCTCAGCCAATGGCCTCCAAGGACACCGGGAATGTTGTAAGATAAGTTAATACTTTATTATTTTACACTAAAGGCACGGACATCGCTAACTATAGGACCCTATTGGGAAGTCTAACAGGACCCTTACTCAATTCATGTCCTCCATTAACCAATCACAAGGCCTCTTTGTCTGTTGAACATGGGTAAAAACATCAAAGACTACAGGGAGTACATATACACACAAAGCATCCTTAGACCGGAATAAGCATACGCCTAAGGACCCAGTGCAGTGGTATTACTTTCTCTTTATATCAGCCAGTAACAGCAATAAGAACTGTACTTTTTATTACAAGCAGCTATTATGTGTAAGTATTAAACGTCTTTTATGGACATTATGTTCCTATAGTGAATTATTATACTGACTACATTAGCGTTTGAGGGCAAAGTCTACATTTTGTTCTATTGTTTCATTGTGAATAGTCAGTGTCTGAGAGCCATGACTGAGTCCACATCTGTAACTGGTTAAGGGAGGGTCCTTGTGTACTCCAAATGTTATTTCGCAACTCATCAACACTATAAAAAGTTCTAGTACACGCAATTCATGTATCAGTTGTCAGCAAACCTCAAACATCGCTACACGAATGTGTCTCCAGCTGCTTCAAACCCTAGAAAGAGAAAGACTAAGCTACATACCAAGGCGTAGTGCATACTTCATAATGATACAAGAACCCACGCTGTCACTTATTTGTCCCTCCATTACGCATGCCCGGACTTGCAGATGAAGTGGCTATCTGAAATATAGACACAGTTACTGGCTAGAAAAAGCATATGTTTTACAGTAGGATAATATCCATGAAAAAAGGGCTTCTGTCTCCTCTTATCAAGTTTCTTTCACCGCCACAACCACCCTGCAAAACTTTTATTCACTCAAAAAACAGCTCAATTTCATCCTGTGTTAACAAAATAGACTAGCAGCTCACTGAGAGATCAGATTACATGCTGCTAGAAGGAGTCTATAGTTGAAGGAAGGGATTTTGAGGGATTAGATGGGTGGAGGAATGAGTTCAGAGAGCAGAGAGGAAGACTGCAAATAGTCTGCAAATGCTGTCTATATTTGATTGCACCCTGGTGCTTGATTTACAGCTTAGACTGCTCACTAATGCTCTATAATGTTCTCTGTGCTGCAGCTGCTTCCTATAGTGAAGCCTAGAGGAAACATAGTCTACCCTATAAGTATTTTCTTGTTATTATCTTGGAAAAGATATACAGTGGTGCCTTGGATTATGAACATAATTTGTTCTGGGACCGTGCTTGTAATCCAGATCTTCACCCACTAGCTCAAGGGCAGCTAAAAATTACAGGTTTAGGCTATGTTTACAGGGTGTAAGACAACAGCCGTTATTTGACACAGCCATGATTCTATACACTGTAATGTAATTGATCAATGTCATTAAACAACGGCCATTGTTTAATCCCAAAATACTGTGTGTGAACATGGCCTTAGGCTATGTTCACACACTGTCTTTTTTAGTAAAATAACGGACGTTATTTTCAGTCTTGGATAGGAAAAAGGGCTGTTAGATGACACAAAGCCTAGAATAACAGCTGTTGTTTGCAGCAGCCGTTAAATTAATGCTCATATGCCAGCCATTTATTGGCCGTTATTTTAAGTGTTTTTTTTTTTTTTGGTCGTCCTTTCACCGTCTTTTCAACAAAATTCAACGGACCTTTAAAAATAGCCACACCCGAAAGGTGATTAAACGTGACCAGAATTCAACCTAAAATTAAAAATGGTACCAACGGTCGTCATTGCAGTATGAAAGATTTGGTGCTCAAAATACCGGCCGTAATTTTCAGTATCAAATAATGGCCGTTAAAAATTGTTATGTAAACATACCCGAAGCCTACAGAGGAGAAATCTGGGGTATAATTCAAGTTAAGCAATGGCCAGAAATAGCCTTACTTTTCTGTGCACACACATGGCAGCTTACGCTGAAACCCGAAATGACAGCAGCGCTTGCTGTAAATATTGTATGCATTACAAGTCGTATTCACACCATTGGACATACAGACATCTGCTTCACCGCATTAAATAATCTGCACGCTCTTATTATTCCAAATCAAAGCAATAAAAAATTATTAATATTAGCTATAGGAAAATCTAATTGAAAAAATAGCCGAAATATAAAACTCATTGCAGGCAAAGATAATTTGTTCCACATATTAATTTTCACAGCGAAAAAAGTTGCTGAATGCTATAGAAACAGAGAATTATATGGAATACACAAAATCTCCAGATCCTAGATGTAGACAAAGACCCCCATCCTAATCAATGGAACGTTCTTGAGTTTGATTGAGTGTAAGTAAGTGACTCTGTAGATTAACTATGGCTCTGTCCAATTATGGAGACATGGTAACGTCCAACGCAAAGCCTACCATGGAAACCACTAGTTGTCCAGGCCATTAACTGTATAAATGTGTCGGCTACGAACTATTTGAAATTCAGACACTCGAATGTAAGACGCTGCTTCTCATCCTGAAGAACACATTATCACATCGCGGAGCGCAGAACACCTCAGATTGATATTTGTACAGATCTCTGATACAACAGCTAACGCTGACTTTAAATAACATTGTGGCTCAATGAGTACTGAATAATTCAACACTTACACTGTAATAAGTCCTCCGTAGAGCTGAAGTGGTGCCCAGCGTTGCAGTCAGTAGATGCATATTAAGTAAAAAAATTCTATGAAATTTTTTTTTGTGTTTTTTTTTTTTTCATAACTGTATTGTTCTGTGGCAGAAATGGGCAGGTCCCGGAGCACTGGGTTTTATTGAGCTATATCTTAATATGATGGATGGTGATGACAAGTGCTGGAAAGATTTAATATTTAATAGTCCTCCTTAAAATATTAAAGAAAAATATTATACTATAGAAATATACCATTAAACTATGTCTTGAAGGGGTTGTCTTGTACAGACAGTCCCTGTCTATATGTCCTTTTAGAGCATAGGAACATCATGGAGGGGTATATAGTCTATAGACAGGAGAGTCACTCTGGTAGACCCAGCCTATCCATGGACAAATATTTATTTGAATGGTCGTCAAGTCTCCATGTCATGTCACATACTGCTTCTCTCCAAGAAACTCGCTGATCTCCAGTGGTAAGAAAAATTATTTTGGTAGGGCAAATATACACAATACCAGTGTGTATACGTAACACCATAAGGATAGTATGACCCTTGCAATATAATCTAATAAATGACAACACAAGATAGGGGCTATGTGTGATACAAAGTATTTATTGTGTAGGTGAAGCCACTGTTAGTTACCAGTCACCAATAAATTATATACAAATATACAATAAGACAGTACCAATTGTCGGTTGTCTGTTCGTGTGTCGGTCTGACCAGTCTAGACTGTATGTCCAGTCATGTATGTACAGGTTGTCCCTGACACATTCACAAAATAATTATTCACAATATGATATCATGTGTAAGATGCCAAGTGATCCTTATAATAATATTAAACTGTCAAAACAAAGTTTGTCTAGGACCTATGTTGGTCCTCAGTCACCTCAGATGAAAGAAAATGTCACCTGTGAGTCATTACAATGACGGCCGTTGGTACATTATTGTAGTTCAGCCCCTTTTGGGTGCGGTTCTTTTTTGAAGGTCCATTGAATTTAGAAATAAAGGTGAAAAAATAAATATGTGTGTGAACAAGTAAAAATAATGTCCGTTGTTTGCAAAATAACGTTCACAAGTAATTGTCATGAACATTAATTTGACATCCGTGCAAACAACGTCCATTATTCAATACAACATGTGTATTAGGCAGCTGTCATTCCATTGACAGTGTGAACAAAGCCCTCTACTGAAATGTATAATCCAATGTATGAAATTTATTAATGTTACAAATCAATCTTTTCTTTAAAGAAAAACTTAGAATTAATGCACACGACCCTGCATAGCTATGCGTATTATACGCAATTGTGGAGCTGCCATTGCAGATAGGGCACATTATATTCTTTTGCAAAATATTGGACTTTTCCTTTGTTGACCACATTTACCTTTTTAGTGCACGCAGTCCGTAAGAGCGTTTGTGGGCTGTCTATGCTGTGTTTATGGACCATGCGCACTGGAGGGTCATGTATATAAGGTGTAAATTACAACCTTCACAGACAAAACAATGTCTGTTTAACACTCTTCAAGATTAAAATTGCATCTTAAAGGAGAAGTCCGGCGAGGATTTTTATTAAAGTATTGTATTGCTCCCAAAAGTTATACAAATCACCAATATACACTTATTACAGGAAATGCTTATAAAGTGCTTTTTTTTCCTGCGCTTACTACTGCATCAAGGCTTAACTTCCTGGATAACATGGTAATGTCACTTCCTGGCTAACATGGTGATGTCACTTCCTGGATAACATGGTCATGTCACACCCCGACACCCAGAGCTGTGCGGGCTGTGGCTGCTGGAGAGGATGATGGCAGGGTAATGCTCAGTGTCCCTCCAGTGCTCTGTGTCCCTCAGTGTCCCCCTGCCATCATCCTCTCCAGCAGCCACAGCCCGCACAGCTCTGGGAGTCGGGTTGTGACATCACCATGTTATCCAGGAAGTGACATCACCATGTTATCCAGGAAGTGACATCACCATGTTATCCAGGAAGTGACATCACCATGTTATTCAGGAAGTGACATCACCATCTCATCCAGAAAGTGACATCACCATGTTATCCAGGAAGTGACATCACCATGTTATCCAGGAAGTGAAGCCTTGATGCTGTAGTAAGTGCGGGGAAAAAAGCACTTTATAAGCATTTTCCGTAATAAGTGTATATTGGTGATTTGTATAACTTTTGGGGGGCAATACAATACTTTAATAAAAAGTTTCGCCGGACTTTTCCTTTAAGGCACCAGTGCAGTGTTCAGACAAGTAATAATTAGGAGAAATCCTGCATGGGGCATTCCTAATGGTGAAGAGGGCGGGGAGAAAGGAACGAGGCAAGCCGCAAGCCTAGGGTATAGACACTCTAGGCCAAGCCAATTTGACACAGGGCTGCAAGTTTAAAAGTTGTTTTAAATAGACCCCAGGACAGATTTTTGATTAAAAGCAGCTATCTGATGGTACATGCAGTTGGGGTAGGGGGGGCAGATTGTGGGTACAGAGTCGCTTTAAGTCCCAGAAGGCATGATGGGGGAAGGAGTTAATGCCCTAAATACAGAAATACAGTTGTATGTTAAAATAATTAGATAATAATAGTGTGTATTTCATGTTAATCCCTGTTCTACAATGTGTTCCCGAGCTTTCTTTAATGTAACATCTGCACATAATCTTTATGGATATCACAGAAAGTCGTTGCCGTCACCATATAGAGTAATGGGGTGGTATTTCACCAGTGACATGCCTGTAAATTATCTATGGCCCCCCACAATATAAGAAGAATTGTGTGTTTGGTAAGTATCAGTGACACACGATCTGTGTGGAAGAATAATGGCATAAAGGCTTGTACTTATTAGCATGAGCATAGACATGATCCGAAACTCTCGTATAAGTTTGTTCACCTGGACAACAGATGCTTATACAAGACGGAGCGTTGTATACATTTTTGCTTAATTTCACTGAAGGTATTTGTGTACATTGCTCTAATTTTATCCTTTAACATGTATGATACCTTTTTAGTCAAACACCATCGAAGCCATTGTAAACATAGGGAAATCAGATTGAATGTACGGGACTTTTGTGTGGACGATTAATTTTAGGATTGTATAAACAAATTCACGTGGATATTTGTTTGTGTATAGATATACAGTATATACAGTGGATTGGGAGAAGACCATTTCTTGGAATGAGATCAGATTTCAGTCCCATCATGTACTAAACCCACTGGCCATCTTTTTGGAGAGACCCCCCTCTCTAGAAGAGATTTTTGCCAATTTTTTAAGGCAATTTTGAGGGGTTATTCACTAAGTTTAACGGTATGCCCGTGCCTGTTCAGGCCTCCGCGTGGTCCTCTACCAGTAAAATATGGCCAAGACTGCGCTGTTGGTTGTATGTTTCCTTTGCATTAGTCTGAACAGTGTTATACCAGTACTTGCTCTTTGGTCATTGACATGTTCGACCACACCCCTCTGGGTTCTTCTGCTAGCTTTATTCCTTGGCTACAGGTAGTTTAGACTGAGTGGTGATAGACTGTTGCCTTCAGCCTTAACCTTCCCTCCTTACCAGTCTTTGTTCTGTGTGGTCTGGATGTCAGAGGGCTGGTCCAATCACTCCCTGGACTGGGGCCCTGACATCCTATAAAGGTTCACTTGGGTCCTTGCTTGCGATAATCTCTCGAGCTGGTGCTTATACTGTATTAGATTATTTTGAATTCTAACATCTTTGCCTATTTATCTGACGCCCGTTTATGTACTGTTCTGCTATCTCCGGTTTGACGTGTATCTGCCATTTTTTTCAACTGGTCACTTGGTTTTTTATTTGACTTACCAAGCGTAGAGACTGACGCCCAGTTGTCGCTTGCGGCCTAGCACAAGTCCGGCAAGTAGGCAGGGACAATATTGGGAGGCTAGGGCTTGGGCTATGTCCGTCTGTCCCTGTCTTTGATCCAGGTCCTGGGGTCCCTTTGTCTGTCCCTCAGTGCCTATGCCCAACTCCTAGAGTATGTATGTGACAATTTCAGGCAGGCAGGATTTAAAGTGTCCTTGTCATTATTACTTTCAAAATCTAAACCAACAGTAGATATGATATAAAGCAAGTTTGCAATTTCCATTCATTATTTTTTTTTTGTTGTTATCCTGCTGTAAAACAAAGCTGAACTTACCAGAAATCCAGGTCCGGTCTCCTGAAGGCAGATTTTCTGACTTGTGGTGGTTAAAAAAACAAACTAAACACAGGAATTCCGGCCAGTACAGAGAGACACGGCTCAATGTGTTCATCAGTCACATGACTATCTTCTCTCTGCCAGCGCTCAGATGGCCTGGGATATAAAGGACTTCCTGTTTTCTGACTGTTTCCTGTTTTTTGAGAAAAAACGAGTCAGAAAACAGGAAGCGCCGTGTTTTCCATAATAACTGCTTTATATCACATCTACTGCTGATTTGATTTTGAAAGTTATAATGACAGGGACACTTTATTCTGAATGTACATTTTTGTATAAGAAAACACACAAACAATAAAATGGGTGGACATAGAGGCAAGCTTTTTTTTTTTTTAAATGTTTTGCTTCTGGTGATGGACCCAGGATAGACAGTATGACTTTGTATTATGTAGTTATGGTCTTATTGTTGTACAGAATGCATCATTAGTACCACAAATCCCAATGTGAGGAGTCAGGACTAAGGTCCCAAGATTGATCCCAATGTATTCAGCCCCAGGCACAGTTTCAGTGATCATATTGTGCACCTGCAACTCTCTTTTGTAAATTGGGGGGGGAGGGTGGACTGGTGACAAGAGAACTACATATAGCTGAAAATCACAGAATTGCTTTATTTAATCAATGGAAATTAGGTTAATGTAATGTGTCTGATTCCCAGAGGTATATAGAACAGGACTGTCTGTATACATATAAAGCAGTCCCTACTACACCCGTAGTACAAAAGACAATCCATTTCCTATATAGTATATTTATTTGGGAAGACAAAAAGAGATAAAATCCTGTTCTTATTCTACAGCAATATAAACTGAGCCTAGAGCTACACATCCCTAATATAAAATCATCAGTTTGAGCTGCGAGTCTGATGTTTACAGTATGAAGCTCATATCAGACTGACGTTCTGCTATACTGGAGATTGTACACAGTGTCCGCTCAGCATCATAACTGGATAAATATAAGCTCCCAAGATATGGACAACAGCTTGACAGTGTTATGACCCTATTACACGGGACGATTATCGGCTGTATTCGGCCAATAATCGGCCTGTGTAATAGAACACAATGATCAGCCGACAAAAACAATGTCGGCTGATCATCGTAGCCGTTTGACTTTCAACATGTTGAAAGACAAACGACTCATATAGCAGCGATATGCTGCCCTCGCTCCGTGGAATAGGAGTGGCGACAGAAGACCACTGCTATATGTTATGGGCTGCCCAGACGATCTAGCTATCTGCGCCCCCTGTCTCTCACCCTCTCGCTGCCGCAAGTGGCAGCAAGCGGGGAACAAGGAGCAAACGAGCTCTGACAGCACTCATTTGCTCCTCCAGACGCCCCGTGTAATAGGGGCTTTAGAGCCGTTCTGCCTCTGCCCCCCCCCCTTCCCCTGGAATACTTACACATTTACTGTTGACCCCATCCTCTTCTCCCGCCGCCATTTTGTGACGATGAATGGGAGTGAAAAGGCTGCTGATGCGTGTGCACAGCGGCAGCCTTTTCATTGGCTGGAATACATCACATGGCTTCCAGTTTGCTCAGGTTTGGTTGTCTGAGCAAGCTGGAAGCCATGTGATGCGATCCAGCCAATGAAAAGGCTGGCGGTGCGCACGCCATTGGACCTCGGAAGTCCTGACGCCGGAGTTGTCCTTTGATTATACTATAGGTAGAGATGAGCGAACCTCGAGCATGCTCGAGTCCATCCGAACCCGATCATTCGGCATTTGATTAGCGGTGGCTGCTGAACTTGGATAAAGCCCTAAGGCTATGTGGAAAACATGGATATAGTCATTGGCTGTATCCATGTTTTCCAGACAACCTTAGAGCTTTATCCAAGTTCAGCAGCCGCCACTAATCAAATGCCGAATGTTCGGGTTCGGATCGACTTGAAACCTGGTTTGCTCATCTTTAACCATAGGCTGTTCCCCAAACCTGGGCCTTATGTGACACCGCCTTGCTATACATTGTCTATAGTCAGCATTATCTTTCTGTCTTGCTGATAGCAAATCCAGTGACGAGTGAGTGACATCACGTCTTTGGCCTCTTGTCTCTTTAGCCATCTCCAGCCTATATAACAACCCAGAACCAGTCCCTAAACCATACTGTTTGGATAATTTAAAGAGAATGTACCAGTTAAAGTGGTGAATTTTTTTCACACTTCCTGGTCAGCGCCAGAACACAGATCACGGTGGCGAAAGTCTATTTTTCAAAACGCTGCCCGCTTTTCGCGATATCAGTTGCCAGTATATAACACAGTTCAGCTCCTAATCTACAAATAAATCCTTTATACATGTCAGCTTTATTCAAATTTCCAATGTAGACTTGTTACCACATAATAATTGTGTATCCAATATTAGCAATACTTTTATTTGCATTTATACAGAGATCTATCAAACTGATGTAAAGTAATACTGTCTTAGTTGCCCCTAGCAACCAATCAGATTTTATAATGATAACATGGTAAGGCCATAGTCATACAACATGACAAAAAGAGAAAAGGCCTCCGCTTTTTCTATTTAAAAAGACGCCTGTTATCGCCATGATTTATTTATGACAGACATCCAATGCACAAAATATATAAAATGACGAACGTTATCTGCGCGGACACAAAATTAATGATCATGTCAATTATTTTCGGACGTCAATTGCAAACAGCAAACGTTATTTTTTTTTGTTATTCACACAATTTTTCTTTTCCCCCATCCTTTTTTAGGGTATAAACCCACACACCGTATATGCAGCAGATATGCAACAAATACGCAGCAGATTTGTTGGTACAGATTTGATGCTGTGTTCAGTTATTTAGATCTAATCTGCTGCGATTTTGCTGCGAGTTTGCTGCGAGTTTGCTGTGTATCGCAGCAGTAAATACGCTGCATATACGGTGTGTGGGTTTATACCCTTAATATTAAATTCAATGGACTTTTCAATTAAAGACACACCCAAAGGCCAGTCAGTCCACCTGAACTAGAATAATGTACCAACAACCGTCCCTGCACTGATGAGCGGCCAAGCAGTGAAATGTTGTCCGTCATTTTAAAGAGGACCTGTCACCACCCGTGCCGGGGTGACAGGCTCCCGACCCCCCTGTTACAGCCCCCTATGCTCACCTGATCCCGCCGGGTCCCGCTTCCTGAGCTGCTTGGGTCACGGAGATATGAGCGCCCGAAGCCCGGCGTGCACGCTCACAGCAGAGTCCAATGCCCATAGAGAATGACGGAGCATCGGACTCCCCATTCATTCTCTATGAGCATCGGACTCTCCTGTGAGCGTGCGCGCCGGGCTTTGGGCGCTCATATCTCCGTGACCCGACCGAATCAGGAAGCGGGACACGGTGGGATCAGGTGAGTATAGGGGGCTGTAACTGGGGGTCGGGAGCCTGTCACCCCGGCACGGGGGGTGACAGGTCTCCTTTAAATGGAGAGGGAAAAAAAATTGTGTGAACATTGCCTAAAATTGGAATAAATTTTATTAATTTGCATTGAAAAAAATTAAATAATTACTACTTTCTATAAAAGCAAAAAAAATAAAATAAAAAAGTAAGTGTGCATGGGACAAGGCAGTGGGAGGAAGGGGGGGGGGGGGTGTTCACATAAATTTTTCCTACTATTTAAAATTTTCCCCACTTTTTACAGCCCAATAGTTGTCTTGTCCTGATGTTTCCACATCTCTGGTTTAATACAGCCAGTAAGTAAATGAGCAGTATAGATAAATATCCTCATCCAGCTGGTAAACGACACGCCTCATGTATTTTCTCCTATGACTCATTGCTATTGTTGTCCTGTTGTGATGTCAGAATACTTTTTTCTTTGCTCCATTGCAACTGTAAATGAAGTCTCATGTGTCCCTGCTCTCTGGATTAGATCAAGACCTCTAAGGGGTCAAGCCAGCAAGCCAGAGGTCACGAGCTGTCTACTTTATGTGGCTTTTCTTTTGTTATTATTTTAATTGCCTTATTTTGACTGTCAGCCCAAGATGCTGAGTGAGAACATTCTGGCGTAATCTTCCTAGGCCAGTATCTACTTTCAATCACACGTCTCTCCTTTACATTCTGTATTCTGTAAATAATTAGAAAGATCTGCATCACAATATAGCGCAGCTAGTGATCCAGGAAAGCAACCCATGTTGTCAACCTTTGGTGCTGCATTATTCTTACATCCTTTATTTACACCAGTCTATAGGCTTCACACGTATTCAGTACAGGAGAAGTCTACATGTCCTGAAGTACTGCTTGTAGACTCTCACAAGTAACGTATATTAAGGTATATTAGTTGTATTAGTTGTATGTTCACGCAACGTATCTTTTGCCTAAATCACGGCCGTTGTTGCAAAAGATGCGTTGTTTTTGGATGAATTGGATCCCGGCCGGAGTGTATACACATTGGGGGAGATTTATCAAACATGGTGTACAGCTGGCTCAGTTGCCCCTAGCAACCAATCAGATTCCACCTTTCATTCCTCACAGACTCTTTGGAAAATGAAAGGTGGAATCTGATTGGTTGCTAGGGGCAACTGAGCCAGTTTCACTTTACACCATGTTTGATAAATCTCCCCCATAGTATACGCTCCGTCCGGGATCCCTAGCGCCCACAGCAAAAAAATGACGTCAGTTTTGGGGGGCCGCTATTCATTGAAAAGCAGCTTCACAAGCCTGACAGGTCACACAATGGAGAGTTGAAGGTGTCATACGTACTGGGAACCCGGCCTAAAAGTGATTCAATACCTAAATTACTCTTGGTATGTTTAGTATGGTATATACATGTTTAGGAAAGATGATCATGCTCGAGTCCGATCATTCCAAATTTGAAGAAGTTGGATGCAGCCATAGGGAGTCCAGGAAAACATGGATACAGCCTATGGCTTCTTTAGCATTCAGTTTTTGAATGCCAAATAATTGGACTCAAGCATGCCAATCCACAGGGCATCTGATCTTGGGCGAAGCCAAAAACTGGGATCCCTTGCAACCTTGAGAACAAATGTGTTCCATCAGCTTTCCATCACAGCTCTCCCACCCTGCCTACTCCCCTCCCGCAGCACTTCTGCCATTCCACCCAAAGCTGTTGCAGAATATCTAATTTCACTGCAGACAATTGCACGGTGGGGTTGCAGCATGTTCTGCATTTGCTTCCTGTCTGCTCTTTCTGTAGCATCATTTATCACGAGGCAGCATCCTGTAAACACTCCTTAAGTCCCTCTTACATAGGCCGACAGGCCGCAGCAAGTTAGTGACTGTAAATAGACTTTTATATAGATGAACAGAAGTATAGTTAATTAGCAAAAAGTTTATCATTGACAAAATTCTCCTAAAGTACACAAAAGAGATGAGTGAACCTCAAGCTCGGCTGGGTTTGCCTGAACATGAGCATGCAGCATTTCTTTACTGGTGGCAGAAGAAGTTGGTTGCAGCCCTAAGCCACGTTCAATATTTTACAGACCCTGCGGGTGGGGAAGCCCATGATGTATCGATATCATGCCGGGAGCAGGGAAACTGAATCTCTGTGGCACTGTACAGGGCTTCCCCGTTCTTAGGGCCTGTAAAATATGGGATGTAGGAACAAGCTCTAAGGCTGCTCACACATGTCCGTAGATTTTGCGGACCTACGAATAGTGAATGCCTGTAATGGATTGTTTCCCTTTCCGGCACGATGTGTCAATACCATGCCGACAGCGTGGAAACTCTTTAAATCGCCACAGCACTGTAGTGACAGAGCTGCGCGGGCTCTAAGAAGCCTTTAATGAGTATAAGTGTATTTTTTTTAATTGCCTTTTTTTGTTATGCTGATTCTTATAGAATTATTTAGTTAAGAGCTAATAAAGTTAATTGCCCCGTTGTCTATTAACTAGTCCTATCATCTCATCTAATACTAGTTTCTATTACAATTAGCCAAACTCTCATTAAATCAGTCCTTAAATCATCAGTGTTGGCATTTACAATAAAGTGCATCAATAATTTACTGGTTTTCTAAGTAATCATCAGAAGCTGAAATTATGCAATAACACAGTTTATTATGTTAATTTCGATTGTGTGTTTAGTATTATGGAAATGTATACAATTAGCCGAAAAAGTGGCAAAAATGTAATTACGTCAATTTGTGGATGATCTGGCATAAAGCATCCAATTTTATTTTAATATAATACATATACATGTATTTTTGAGAACATTAGTTGATACTCCTGTAATGAGTCAAAACAAATCAGTGTCAATACTCTAGAAGGGATTTTTAGGAAAAGGTGTAGGGGACAAAACTGGAGCTGGAGCGTGCGGACCTGGGGAGAAGCACAGAGGAAGAGGAGCCCTGCCTCCTGGACAGGTAATGTATACAGTTTAAGCAAGGGCTGCAAAGAAATCGGTGGCGATGTCCATGCAGCCCTTGTTAAACGATTATCGTGCCGTGTAATAAGCCTAGTAAACGAGCGCCGATCTAGCAGATCAGCGCTCGTTTACAGGTATTATCGGGCCCCCATCGGCCCGTGTAATATCACCCTTACTGTGTGTGAACATAGCTTCATAGCCTCTAAGCATCCAGGCCTTTGCTGTCACACAAAGAAATTTACTTTTTTCTTTTATATTGTATGTCAATGGAAAAGGGATCCTAATAGATGGCATACAACTGCATACTTTTTTTACCATCCGTCTTTGTTGGATATGTTAAATAGACAGTAAAAATGTGGACCAGTTTTGGCTAAAAAACTGCAGTGATACTTAAAAAAAAACTATGTGTGAAGGCAGCCTTAAAGTGTATTTGTCACAACAAGCTTGTCATGGCAGGAGTAATGGATGCGCTAATCTGCCACTAGCGATGGTGTAAGCCACACCAGGGACCGGAGACTAAGG
Source organism: Dendropsophus ebraccatus (assembly GCF_027789765.1). NCBI lineage: Eukaryota > Metazoa > Chordata > Amphibia > Anura > Hylidae > Dendropsophus > Dendropsophus ebraccatus. The sequence goes on from NC_091456.1 coordinate 28,258,248, forward strand.
GGCTGCTGATGTTCACCAGTGCCCACTGCAAAGTGGGTTGGATTTGCTGTGGCAAGTCATTACCCCCTGGCTTGGCTTGCTGCCGGCGGCGGGCGAGGTGCTCATAGACGGGAAGGCAGACAGGAACACAGCAGGACTCACGGCTAGAACTAGGACAGCAGTCACGGGCTGGAATTACAGGCAGCAGGAACCACAGGTAGAAACCACGGGTAGGAATCATGGGCATCTATTTGAAGTATGCAGAGGCTCCAACAGGGAATGGCAGGGCAGGTGCACATTTATACTGGAGGTGACTAGGTGCACAACCAATTAGAGACGTACTGTCCATTTAAATCTGTGGCAGCCGGCACTCACACACGCCCTAGGAGGCGGGGGCATGCACACCAGCCCTAACAGGGTTCTTCCAGATTAGTGAAGAAATCCACTGCTAAACTGGAAGTTCGGGTCTCCATTCATTTGGAGAGGCAATCAGTCGAAGATGCGCGGAAAAGTTTAGTAGCCATCTTCTCTGGTTTGGAAAATCCATTTTAAATACCAGTTTATGTCTGTATAATGCATCTAATGCTTAAAGGGGTTATCCTTCAAGTAGTTTATTTTTTTTTTTGCTTGTCTAGGCACTGTCCAAAGTAGACAACCCACCAGTTTATTTTATTTTTTTACTTTAGCAGTAAATGGCCTCCAAAGAGAGAATGTCAAGGGTTTTTGCTATCTTTTCAATAGTCTATTCTACCTTTTGCATAGTCTTTAAGTTTTTTTTTATGTGCCTGAAGACATTTTATGCACAAAAACAATTTCCAGTGCTGTACCAAAGTGGGTCCTTCTTATCCAGTTGATGTGTAGGCTTAAATGACTAATGAGATTGTGAAGACAAAGGGAGCCATGTCACGTCTTTGTTTCGGTGGTCAGCTGTATGCTTTCACTTGGATCAGTTTCCAATTTTCTCATCTATAAAATGTTTGCGTCTTGAAGTGCCCACATGGCCTCCATTAGGAGGAGACACCTAATTGACAGCTCCTTTTGTATGTCAGCTCATAATCTAGTTATAAGGCTTCCTTTTTGTCTGCTCAATTACAATTTTACATACTCAAATAATGGTTTCATAATATTCAACACTAATGTTTTTGTGCTCCTGCACCCAAGATTTGTTAGATCTTGCAGACTTGGGCCATGTTCACACAGTGATTTTTAACAGCCATGATTTGATACTCAAATCCATGGCTGTAATTTTGACTATAAAAATAATGGCCGTTGTTGAACATACTATGGCGGCCGTCATTGCAATGGGGGGCCCCCGCTAGAGTCACTGTCTGGCTGGGTGGGGTCTTTCCCGCACTTTCCTGCTGAGTTGTGAAGTATCAAGAAAAGGAGAGAAGATGGCATCCAGCAGAGTCCAGGAGGCTGGTGATGCGGAAGTGCGGGGGCATAGGGACCGTTAAGTATTGGTTCTCTATTGTGTTCCCCCCACCCCCTGTCTGCGCTGTTAGGCTATGTTCACACTACGTAAATTTCGTAATAATCACCGCCGTTGTAACAAAGTCCGTGATTACCACGGAACTTACGTAGTGCTGCCTTCTACGGAATCTCGGCCGAGTGTATACACATAGTATAAATGAATAAATAGCAGCTGTAAAAAAAACCGTCAGTGCACACAATGGAGTGTGCGGCTCGTGGCGCACGCTCCATTTTGTACATCTGGGAATTTGGATGTGAGCGTATTCGGATGTGCCCACACAATCGATATGCATCCATAGTGCTCCGTAATTTATGGAATACTACATAAAAGATAGTGATCTGTGCCTATTGGGCCTATTAAACGGTCCGATAATCGTTTAGCAAGGGCTGCAAGGACATCGTTAGCGATGTCCATGCAGCCCTTGCCCAAACAGTTTACTTTACCTGTCCACATTGCCGGTGTTCTCCTGCACTCTGCTTAATCCTCGGTCCACTGACGTGGCCAGTGATTGGCTGAGAGGCCTGTCAGCTCAGACAGGCCGCTCTGAAGCTGCAACCCCAGGACTGGTGATTAAGCAGAGTGCAGTAGAACACCGGGAACCTGGTTATGTAAACTGTTTGTCAAGTCATCGGCCAATGGCCACGCATCGATGATCGTTTTATCGGCTGCTCGTTGCCTATTCGGCTAATTATCGCTCTGTGTAATGGGGCCCTAAGGATAGGCCATTTTACGTCACCCCTAATACTGCTTAGGGTTGTGGGCATGTGAGCTGTTTTTCAGTACACATTACAGGGCTTAGTGAAGATGAGATTGGAGAGAGCTCTTTTCGAAACCATCACAAGTAGTTTCCTTCCCTGGCAAGACGTCTCCTTGCTTTTATTGCTGATTATATTAATTTGATCCTAACATCAAGATGACAATCCCGAGCTGTGATCTATGTCCCGGCACAGGTTGTTCTGTACAATAATTACTGCTATATATTGCTCTAATTTATTTTTATAGATAATTAGCTATTGTACCGCCATATCATTGAATCATGCTCTGTCTGTAAGTGCGAGAGGAAAACATATTAGGAAACATAGCCCGGGAATTAGGTCTTTATGACAGTCAACAAATTGTCAGTGGAGAAATGTGTAGGCACAGATAAGGGTCGTGAGTTGTACCTAGGTGATGCATATATGCATATAGAAAAGGGTGGTTTTTTACCATATCATTCATCTCAGAGAAGCTGGAGGAGAAACTAGCCCACTTTCTGTTCAGCTATTTATCATGACGTCTTATAACATGGAGTTTTACATTAAAGGTGTTATCTGGGGACAAAAAAAATGTATAGGTTACTGGGGGTGGGGTAAGAATAATAAAGAAAGTTACTTGCATTCCCTGTAGCTACCATGTTGATTTCTCGCGGTCCCCAGTGCTCTTGGTTACTGATAATATGCTGTCCTGCAGGAATTGCTCCACTCCCCAGTCAAAAGGACCAGGGACCAGGTCCAGTAGAGGGGGATACTTTTTTTTTTTTTTTTGTTACTCTAAGGGGCCTATTCCACAAAGCGATAATCGGCCGAATTGACCCGATTCATCCGATTATCGCTCCGTGGAATAGAGAGAACAATCAGCCGATGATCGTGTCATCGGCTGATCGTTTTTTATGTTCAAACCTAAATCATTGTTCGCCACCCGCGCATCGCTACGTGGAATAGACGATTTCAAAAACATCATATATTACCTGTCCAGGCTGCAGGTCTTCTTCTTCTCCTGGTCCCGCGCCGCAGCAGCTTCGGACCGGCCTGTCTGAACTGACAGACCGCTCAGCCAATCACTGACCGCAGCGGTCCCGGGCAGTAATTGGCTGAGCGGTCTGTCACCTCAGCCAGGCCGCTCCGAAGCTGCTGTGGCGCGGGACCGGGAGAAGGAAAAGACCTGCGCCTGGACAGGTAATGTATGAAACAAGGGCTGCAAGGACATCGGTAACCATGTCCTTGCAGCCCTCGCTAAATGATTGTTGGGCTGTGGAATAGGCCCAGTAAACGAGCGCCAATCTAGCAGATCGGCGCTCGTTTACATGGTTGATCGGGCCCTGCACGGCCCGTGGAATAGGACCCTAACCCCTTTACCACTAAGGGAGAGATTTAATAACAATGCCACAATGGCATGCACTATGGAGAAGACAAAGATTCTTGCCTTCTTTATGGCTTATGCCAGCTGCAAACCCCTATTTGCCTGATGGGCGGGCCGGTGGAGGGTTGAAGTTGAAGTTGTAGGGCAAGGCAGAGAGGAGGCATGGCCTTCTCTTGTGCCTAATTTATCAACTATTATGCCTGGAAACAGGTATAAACCAGAGCAGGTGTACATTTTTGCCCAATAGCTGCGTTGGGTGCAAGGCCAACTGGCATTACTAAGAGGCATGCGTCTCTTAGTAAATCCATCCAGGGAAAGGGGGGTGGGGCTTTATCTAAGACTAGTATATGAGTACACCAGGTCTAAGGGCCAGACCTCTCCGCCGTGGAATCCCGCCATGCTCAGTGTGCTGCTGTAAGTGAATGAGAGGGTGCACTCCCTCTCCGCTTAAAGAAGTAACATGTTACTTCTTTGAACGAGAGTGGCGGCAGCGGACGAGCGTGCGCCCTCTCATTTACTTATAGCAGCACACTGAGCATGGCGGGGTTCCACGGCGAAGAGGTCTTCCGCGAAATTACGCTGTGTTTACTCAGTGTGAACTGGCCTCTCTGCCGCGGAATTACGTTGTGTTTACTGGCCCTAAGGGTTTAAAAGACTAAGGGGCTTATTACACTGGGGGATTATTTGCCCAGTCAGGCAGAATTGGGCAAATATGGTCCCGTGTAATAACGATAACGATCAGTTGAGGAGCCGATCATCGACTGATCGTTGTGTTTCAGTAAGTTTAAATATCGGCTGATGTCAGTGTAAAGTAAAATAAAAAACATTATACTTACCTCTCCACACTCCCCGGTGTCCTACTGCCTGCATTCCCCACTCAACGCAGCCACAGCTGACACTTCCAATTCTGTGACAGGCTGCCCAACCAATCACTGGCCGAGACAGGGCAGCGCCATGGCCAGTTATTTGCTGAGCGGCCTGTCGTTTCAGAGGCGGGCTTGAAAGTTTCAATGGGGTCTGAACGGGGAATAAGCAGGAGTAAGGTAAGTATAGAACATCTTTAATGTTTCAAAACTTTAAAGCAAGGGCTGCACGGACATTGCTAATGATGTCCATGCAGCCCTAACAGCATGATTATTAAGCTTTCTAATAGGCCTGGTAAGCTCGCTTCCAGTGAATGCCGGCCCGTCTAATATGGCCATTTGGCTATATTCACAGAGAGGTTTTTTTAATGCACATTTTGATGCTTATAAAGGTGTCACAGAACTTGGGCAATGAGCTTCCATAGTATTCAGTAGGGATATGCACATTTTAAATACGTCAAAATTAGAGGAACATCATTTTTCCAAAGGTATTCCTCCGGATTGCAGAGATGCCACCATATACAGATGTATTCTTCATTCTCCTCATTCTCTGTTATTACCACAGTGAATACACCGTCCACTATTTGGCTCTGCCATCAGGTCATGTAGCAATATTGGAATTGAGCTACTCCAGATCCCCTCAAAACACCTAATTCCTAGAATACCAAAACTTGAAGTGTGGTAGAGTAACAGAAAAAAAATAGTGTACATCATATTGGACATCGTTTAAGGGCAAGTTCACACATTTTGGAGAAAGTCTGCAGCAAATCAGTAACATCTGGAGTTACGTCATGATTCATTCCAGAGTAGGTGAAGTCTGCAGCAAACGGTGACAAGAAATGCAGAACTCCTCTGGATCACATAGAGCGTGCTGCAGATCGTAACATTTCCAGAATGCTGCTAATATTGGGCAGGTTTGTGTAAAGTGTGTGAATGGCGTTTACCAAGATTACACGCAATGTATTGTCCTTTGTTGTGGAATCTGCATTGAAAATATGCAGCAAGTACACCACATGTGAACCTAGCCTAAGGGAGAATTCCAGGGACAGTGATCAAAGCCAGTCCAGCTTTCTCAATACGCTTAGATATATCTATCTATAGCCATAAAATTGTCAGTAAGGTCTAAATTGACACAATTTTTTTTACCATTTTGGCATTTTTAATGCAGTTTATGTTCTGCTGGCTCGTGCGGTTCTTAGTCTGTGGAAGGCTCACCTTGCTTTAATGTTTTCAATAAGGGATTATGTAGGCTTTTGGTTGTTTGAACCTTCCTGCAAATTAAAGGGGTTATCCAGTGCTACAAAAACATGGCCGCTTTTGCCCCACTCTTGTCTCCAGTTCAGGTGTGGTTTGCAATTAAGCTCCATTTACTTCAACGGAACTGAGTTTCAAACCCCACCCAATCTGGAGACAAGAGTGGTGCAAAAGTGGCAATGTTTTTGTAGCATTGGATAACCCCTTTAAGGAAGAAACCTGGCTCTCTAGTGCCATCTATTGTAAGCAGCTACCCTGTAAGTCTGTGCCTGAACTATAAGAACCTTGAAACATGATTATCAGCCAAACCAGCATCTTCTCTAAAGAAAGAGGACTCATCTGTAGCGTTGGGTGGACTGGCCAAACTGTTTGGGTTAAGCAATATCCTCCAAACCCCAGATGTGTAGTGTTGAGTGAAATTGCCAAAGTGTTCGGGTTCGTCAACGTCCTCCAAACCCAAATACTCGGTATTTGACTCCTGGTGGCTGGTGAAGTTGCATGCCGCCAAAGAAAGTCCTGGAAAACATGGATACAGCCATAAGCTGTATCCATGTTTTCTTGGCAGCCCTAGGCTGCATCCAACTTCACCAGCCACCAGGAGTCAAATACTATTCGGGTTTGGAGGACGTTGACGAACCCAAACACTTTGGCAAGTCCACTCAACACTACAAATCAGTATACAGTTGTTTTAGGGTTCTTGCTTTTGTTTCTGTGTACTCCTCATAAGTACAGAACATAGTGCTAGTTGGCAGGGTGAAAGGCATTTGATGTATATCTTGGGAAGTAATGTTTCTTCTTGTGAAGACAGCCAACTGGTCAGGGGAGTCATATGCCAGACAATGCTCCCTAGGACAGAGAAGAAAGAAAGCTGCCTGTCTATTGGAGATAGCTTCTTTATAGCTATTTTGCGTAGTTTAACCCAATGATCTCTAAAGGGTTAGACATAGACTTAGAAGGTCCAGTAGGTGGCCCTAAAGAGCCAGTTTTTTCCTTCCAAGGGAACATTGTCTGGCCTATAAGATTTACCTGGTTATTTCCACAAGGAGAAACATTACCCCTAAACACTTTAAAGGGGTTATCCAGGATTAGAAAAACATGGCCACTTTTATTTTCCAGAAACAGCACAACTATTGTCTCCAGTTTGGTTGTTGTTTTGCAATTAAGCTCCATTTACGTCAATGGAACAGAGTTGTAAAACCCCACCCAAATCAGAGACAAGAGTCTTGCCGTTTTCGGAAGAAAGCTGCCATTTTTTTTTCAATCCTGGATATCCCATTAATAGTAAAGTAATGGTCCATGTCTCTATGTTTTGTTCATATGCATTGGTCATGATTAGAGATGAGCGAATCTTTTAAAAATGCACAATGAATAAAGGATAAAAGGAGGCACTCACCAGCAGTGTATTCAGACCATCCGGCTTTTATTGCTGTGCGCAGGGGGAGCGGGGGAGACAAGGTGGGTGACCGCAGTTGCGCGGCTTAGTGCCGCTTTGACGAACCCTCATGTGACTGGTACGTCACTTCCTTTTATGTGTGCAACTTTATCAAACAATGTGAGTGACAAACAAACAAACATCCATTAAAATAAAGTACAAATTACACTGGCTAGCATATTCGGATATAGGGATTCATGCAATATTCACATCACTACGAGTATTAAGACCCAGGGCGCCAAGCGCATCATATTTAATAATAAGTTCAGTTTCTTTTTGAAGGAGCAACCGCTTTCTATCACCCCCACCTTTTGGGGGAGGGACAATACATAACCCAGCAAAATGTAACTGTGAGGAATCCCCATCATGTTCCTGCTGAATATGTCTGATCATGCGGGGGCTACCTTTCCCTGTCTGCACTGATCTGACATGCTCTGAGAATCTCCTCCACATGGGGCGGTTGGTCTTCCCTATATAATATTTGCCACAGTTACAAATCAAAGCATATACCACATACTGGCCACATACTGGCCTTTTAAAAATGCAGTTTACAATGTTCTCAAATTTTTACAGCAAAATTTGTGAACTTCACGAACCAAACCTTAACTAATCTATACATACCTGTCCGCATGTCCTCTTCCGTGTCTTCAGCTACCTCCATCCCACTCAGGCAATCACTGATTGTGGGACAGAGCTACTGCCAGTGTTTGGTTAAGCAGGCTGTTACTTTTTTATGTCTCGAGAGTGACAGCCTACTCAGCCAATCAGTGACCGGCCACTGTCTCTTTTTAGTCAGTTAGTAATTGGCCTATTACTGACTGACAGCGCCCCGCCAGTGATTGGCTAAGGAGGCTGTCCAGTGCCGGACTGGCCTGCCAGAGGAACGGAGAATCCTCCGGTGGGCCCCCAGCTTTAGAACCTGCACAAACACTGGCTGACATGTTGTTTCTCACTGGTTCTTCATTGGTGGGCCCCCAGGATCATTTCCTCTGGTGGGCCCCAGATACCCCAATCGGACACCGGGGCTGTCTCTCTTGAGACACGGCAGTGACAGCCCACTCAGCCAATAACGTACTGTGGCACTCTCTTCACTCATGTCGTGTATCAGCCCTTAAAAAACGTGAGTAGGATTTAGTACAAAAAACAATACGTCAGCTTGCAACTATAGTAAGAAAAGAAATAAGCAGCACATAAATTGACCTGAATATGCCTAAACCGAGCCTTATTTTGCTGTCTACTTGCAGCAGCTTGTTCCACCGCACTCAGGATGTATTAAAACGCAATGAATTTTAATAAAGATCCGCTGCAAAAAAATATCTGAAAGTGTAGAAAAGACTAGAAATCTGATATTGAAATGGTAACTTTGGTGGTTTCATTGTTTAGCGACCGTATATTGTATGCTCGTAAGAACACTCAAATGTTCTATAATAAAAGAAAGGGTTGCTCAAACAATATAAAATAGAACAGCAGTGGTAAAAAGACTTTCCAGTAGACGCTTCCTACTGCATTATTCATCGGAAAACTGGTAGGTTGGTAAGGGTGATAAAGATTGTGCCTGGACATGAAAACACAGTGGTATGTGCTATAATCCATCCACAGTGAAAGCAGTCATTCAGATAGAAAGAGATTGCTTACCAGGGGTTCTTGTATCAGAGTAAATATTTTATACTCGCCCAGTATCTCTGCCTTCCTGTCATTTGCCGGGCTCGATTTTCCAATTATACCTGTTTTATCTGAGTACAGTGTGACTGGTTTTCAGCCATGTAGATCCAGACTCCTATGATATACGCATAAATGGCAATGCGAGTGCCGCAATAAAAAAAGGGGGGGGGGCATAGTATGTATGGCAGCAGGTGCATCTAAAAACAAAGTGGCATACACCGATCGGCCATAAAATTAAAATCACGTACAGGAAAAAGGAAGAGTTTTGTGATAATGGGGTGAAATATATAAGGAAGTGAGTGCACAGTCAGTTCTTGAAGTTGATGTGTTTGCATAGAGGAAAAATAGGCAAGTGTGAGGATCTGAGTGACTGTAAGAAGGGCCAAATTGTAATAGGTAGATGACTTGGTCAGAGCATCTCCAAAACGGCAGGCCTTTGTGGGGTGGTCCTGGAATGCAGTGGTTAGTACCTAGCAATGATAATACAAGGAAAGACTGGTTGTGAACCAATGAGAAGTCCCTAAGGCCACTGGTGAATGTGGGGAGTGCAAGGACGCGAGATTGTCACAATAACATTTGCAGCTGGGCTGCACGAATGATCCTTGTATCATTCATGCAGCCATGGAAACTGACAGCACAGATTTGGTATGCATTTATCTGTGCTGTCAGTTTCCAAATCACCCACAGTGCATACTGTACATACCTAGTGCGCTGCTGTGTAGTATGCTTTACTGGTTGACTGTGATTCAGTCTCTGGATTACCCCATAGACTTAGAATCGCGAATCGCTCATCTGAACTAAGGGAAGGACTTTGTTTGAAATTTCAGCGCCGCTCCGCTCCCTGCCACTCCTCCCAGGATGCCGGGAAAAGTTTGATCCAATTGGATCCAGCTTTTCCACGACACCCGGGGTGGAGAAGCAGGGAGCGGAGCAGTGCTAAAAGGCCGGCGGCTTGATCAGCAGAGCACTTCGTTTAGATGAGCGAGGTGGGACCGCACTATAACCACTGACTAGCTGAATGGGCCTGGCACGTCACGTCTCAGACCCAGAAGCAGCAAGAGTGGGGGGACCGGAGCTGCAGGATACTGGCACTAGCGCTGGATCAGGGGAGGTGAGAGCATGTTACTTCTTTCATCCTCCACATCATTCTGCCAAAAATCACCCAGCCCGGGGTTCTCCTATTAAGTGTGCTGAAAGCTGTATTTACTGCATGGGATTTCGGAGACCATTAATTAAATTGGCAGAATTTGCCAATTTTCAATAAAAAAAATTAAAAAACTGCAAAGGGCGTATCCAGGATTAGGAAAACATAGCTGCTTTCTTCCATAAACAGCATCACTCTTGTCTTTTTTGCAGCTCACTTCTTCCACTTCACTTCAGTAAAGCCGAGCTGCAGTACCACATACAAACTGAGGACAGGAGTGGTGCTGTTTCTAGAAGAAAGCAGCCATGTTAAAGGGGTTATCCAGACATAGAAAAATATCTCCGCAAGAGCACCACTATTGTCTGGGTGGGGGTTTTGCAGCTCAGTTTCATTGGAGTGAATGAAGCTGAACTGCAATGCCACACACAAACTGGGGACAGGGTGGCGCTGTTTTTGCAAGAAAGTAGCTAATCCTGGATATCCCTCTTAATCTAACCACAGATAACCTCTAGACTTTGCACAATGACGAAATGATGTCCGGTATTATGAAAGATGGCGGTTATTTTTACGTAGTGTGAACCTAGCCCAGCTGTGCAAATAATTTTACCCTGTCAATTCCACTCCTGGTTTTGGTTGAAAAAAGACTGACAGAAATACTATGTGTGAACATAGCCAACTCAATGCTTTAGCCATATGTCATGTGTAAATGGTGATGTTTATTGCACATAGGGGAGATTTATCAAACATGGTGTAAAGTGAAACTGGCTCAGTTGCCCCTAGCAACCAATCAGATTCCACCTTTCATTCCTCACAGACTCTTTGGAAAATGAAAGGTGGAATCTGATTGGTTGCTAGGGGCAACTGAGCAGTTTCACTTTACACCATGTTTGATAAATCGCCCTCAGTGTCTCGATCAGGGGCACGGGACCTTGGCTCTCCAGCTGTCACAAAACTACAACTCCCATCATGCCTGGACAGCCAAAGCTAAAGCTTTGGCTGTCCAGGCATGATGGGAGTTGTAGTTTTGTGACAGCTGGAGAGCCAAGGTTCCCTACCCTTGATCTAGATTATACATGATGATTCTGTAGGTGTTCTCCCTTAGACCTTCCTAAGTGACTCCTGTCTAGCGTTACTACCTTACTGACAGCGGTGACCTTCCCGCACGTGGACACTACCTGCTCTTTGCATTCGGTTACAGAACAGTTACATGATATCAGATCCTGTTTGTGGACATGTACACAATGGTGGACGAACTGTACATACATAATAAGCCCTCATTGTTTTATATGGCCAATAATAACTCACTACACTACAAGGAAATTTAATTTTTTTTAAAAATATTTAGGTTCATCCAATGACCTACCTAGAATTCAGGTGTAAAAGTGCTTGGTAGGAAGGATCTTTGTTCTGTATCATTGTATCTATACACCTGGGTAATTTGTTTAGTCATCAGAATAGAAGTATTGGATTGATTTTCTATGATCATAATAATAAATTATTATTATTATTATTATTATTATTATTATTATTATTATTATTATTATTATTATTATTATTATTATGTATATATATAATTTTATAATAATAATAATAATAATAATAATAATAATAATAATATTTATATAGCACCTACATATTCTGCAGCATTACAATTCTGTAGATACATAAGCACACAATCAGACATTACAGAATTTCATATGAATTATTAAACGAAGAGGAATAAGGGCTCGCAATCTATGAACATATTTTTAATTGTACCATGTTAGCCTAGCCACGTTTACATGGATAAGAACTATTTATTTGCTTTGTTAAAGCAGACCTATCCTACTGCAGCTCCGTATGCCTTTGCACAGTGGGATCACAGGGTAAATGAAAGCAGATATTGTAACCCAGTAGTAGCTGATCTGACTAGCAGTAAGACCCTGCAGGCTGCTGCAATGTCTTGAACAGAACAGTGCGGGCTCTGCATATACTAGAAGGGAAGGAAGTCATTAGTGTAGAGGAGTACATTTTGTTGCTGTTGCAGGATTTCCTTCCAGCATTTCCCAAGTAAAATTCCCTGTTTTTTTGGTGGATTTGTTTTTGTTTCTGTTTTCAACGTCTTAAGCCGGCGTGAATCGTTCACACGGAACCTTTCCTGAAACATTTTACAAATTGAAGACATCAGCGGAGTGCGATTTTTTTTTTTTCTTTTCCTCTTATGGAACTGTATCCTGGAATGTACTTTTTTTGGGGAAAGATGCAAGGAGATGGCTGGCAACCTTCGGCTGTAAGTGCAGAACACTCGGAGGATAGCGGATTTTAAGGAGAGAAAGCGGAGAGGGATTTGCAAGATGACCAAATCCGATCTCTGCTGTGCAGCGTGAGGGTACAGGACACTTCCAGATCTTGGATTGCAGATGTGAGCATTTATGACAAAAGAGAATTGACTAAAATCCGCAAAACCTTTTCCGATACGTAACACCATGAAGCATTGGATTTTCCAACTCACTCTGAATTCTTCCGATCCAGATAACTGATTTTGCTGACGCTCCTTTTATTTATTATTGTTTTTTTTTTTATATTTCTTTTTAATTTTTTTTTTTCCGCCTCCTTGGATTTGGTTAAACTAAGCTGGAATCAAGATCTCCTTCCTGCACTTTTTTATTTTTTCTCTTCTTCTTCTTGTGATTATGTTCCAAAAAGTAAATATGCAACATATTTAAAGGGGCAGGAAGCATGACTATCAGCAGCTGTAAAATTCCCACGTTTACAAGTATCTCTCACGTCTCTTGATGCTCATCCTTTTTACGTACAAATATGATGAAATGGCAGCCCAGGAAGAAGGTAAGTAGACGAATTAAAGAGACTGTCTGTTTTTCCTCCTCTTCCTCCTCCCCTACGCTTGCAGTGTCACTTTAGTTGGAGATACTTGTCACATATTTATTATGAATCCTTTCCTTGCGGAGCTGAGCCCTGCAGTTAACTTTTTTTTTTTTTTTGCATTTCGCTGCTTGTATTATGTTGGCAGGGCAATTGAAATTTTTCGGCGTAATATCGGTGTAATCCGTGTAATGCTCAGGGGTTGAGAAGGGGCGTCCAACTGCTGTTGCTACAAAAGGGATCTCTCACTAAGAAGACCCGACCAGGGATGGGATTACATGTAATTCTCACTGGCACTTGATCCTTTTATTTTTTTTTTTAAACTGTAAATTACAGAAGGGAAAACTTTGAGAGTGACCAAATCAGTATCATTACTCAGAACGGTACAGGGACAAAATCCCCTCTTCCCTATGGGTGAATGGGAAATAATACCTTAACCTGTTATTTGCTGACATATCTCAGCAAGAAAGCACTGCCTTTTCGACAACCAACTGTGTCCTCCGTAACATTAAGAGACCTCTCTTAGCTATGCTGTGCTACGGTCGCTGTGCCTACTTGTAGACTTTTTGGCAAACAAAACAACTGTTATTGTTTATATTGATGTATTTTTGAATTGACGCGGCTCTATCTATTGGAACAATATGCGGTGACCCAGCGTCAAAGTGTTTATTAACTCTTTTGAAGGCGAGAGCTGAAGCAGTTAATGTGTCTTTCTTTTCTCGGAGAGTTTCTCCCGGGGCCCACTGGGGGGCGAGCAGCAGATGTAACAATGGAACATATGTTTTCTTAATAGATCTAAAGCAAATAGTAGCATGACTAACACTTTTGGCTTACATACCAGCGCTGGAAAAAAGGTTAAATGTCTGCTTGAAAGATGCTTACTTTGTTAAGCGTATGCCGTGTTATGATAGTTCGAGACCGACTGTGTGAGTGATGCAAAACCAATCAGTGGCCCCGCTTTTTTAGAAATGGTCTGCAGTGGAAAGATATAGTATATCCAGGCTGACCACAAGTATAGGTTGTAAATGATGAAATAGCCCTTGGCTCACACTGCTGACATTTTGCAATAAAGCCCTCCTGACCTCAGGAGGCCTGTTCCTTCTCCTCTGGAAAACCAGCTAGAAAGAATAATATTAATTAGAGACGTTTTATTCAAGGGTTAGAAAAAGTGGCGACACATATTGCCGCTTCTCCGTTAATTAGGGATTCCAGGAATAAAGGAGAGAGATTCCACCTCTGCGGTGGTTTATGGAGACATATGACTCTATGTAGCTTGTTGCTACACAATTGATACTCTCGTGTGTCATTGTGAAAGGTGTCCGATGTGATGCCTTACAATGGGCCGTACGCTATATATATATTTTTTCCCCCCTTTGGATCTGGTGAATGATATTTCAAATGACATTTACATATTTTCCAGTAATGCAATGCAACCATAGTTAATTGCCTTATGAATTAGTAATTTCATATGTAATGAATGGAATGTTGGTTGGTTATGAATTAGGCGCTATCCGTGCCGTCGGATCTATGCAAAGCTACATTGTATCTTTTTTTGGATACAAGACCATCCACCATGTGAAGTCACAAAGCTATTCATTAAAGGGGGTTAAAAAAAAGGGGACAGGCCCAGATTGAAATAAAGTAGGATAAAATAAGCAATACTTACCTGTCTGATCCTTCTGTTGCTATTCCCAATATTGGACTGGCCCACCAGGGGATCCCAGCTTTAGAACCTGCACAAACATTGATTGACATGTCTTAACGGTCCTTGGGGCCCCAGGATCATTTCCTCTGGCGGGCATCAGATACCCCAGTCCGACACTGGCTGTTCCAATGCTTTCCAGTGCCCACTCATAACAACTTCCTGGTCCCCTCTTCACACACAGGAAATGACATTTACAATTCACCAGCTGCTGAGATAGGGAGGTGAGTATGGCTTATTTCTTTTTCCACCTAGTCTGCCTCTGTCATAAATAGAATTATACCACTGGATAAATCTTTACCCGTGGTAAGTATATATATATATATATATAAAGTCAACATTTTTCTATACCATCTAAGTCCATTAGATCCGGTCCTATCCCTGTTTTGCACTTAGTTGCACTTAGAATAGTCAGGTGGATGTGAACTTCAGTTTAAAAGGAATGTAAATGGCAGGCTTGGGGAAAGAGGTTGAATATGAGGCTAAAGGGGTGTAATTCTGGTCTATTGGGATGTGAGGGTGTGAGGCTGATGGGGACTCAGAGGTATGTGAACACAAGGTTGAGGGGCATGAATTAGGCTTAGAGGGGTGAACATGAGGCTGGGGGGGGGTTGAATCAGGCTTAGAGGGGTGAATATGAAGCTAATGGGATGTAGATTAGGGTTAAGGGGTGTGAATCAGGTTTAGAGGGGTGAACATGAGGCTGTGGGGTTTGAATCAGGCTTAGGGGTGTCAATATGAGTTTAAGGGGGGTTTAATCAGGCTTAGAGGGGTGAATTTGAAGCTAATGGGGTGTGGATTAGACTTAGGTGGTGTGAATCAGGCTTAGAGGGGTGAATATGGGGCTAATGGGGTATGGATTAGGCTTGGGGTGAATGTAAGGCTTAGGGGTGTGAATCAGGCTTAGGCTATGTTCACACACTGTAAGAGACTGGCCGTTCCGTGACCTGGCCGGGTCACAGAACGGCCTGTCTTTGGAAAGATCATCCCGACCGGTACTGCAGTACTGGCCGGATGATCTTTAGTGCCGCAGAGTTCTGATGCGGGTGCATTCGTGAGCGCCCGCATCAGAACTCCCCACTGCACACTGCGGTTCTCGCTCCACAGTGTGCACTGACAGGGTTTTCTGTGGCCGCTATTTTCTGAATAGCAGCCGCAGAAAACTGACATGTCAGTTTCTCACGGCGCCGTTAGGGATCCCGGCCGGAGCGTATACTATGTGTATACACTCCAGCCGGGATCCCTTCAGCCTGCAGCACTACGTAAGTTCCGAGGAAATCACGGCCGTTGAAACAACATCTGTGATTTCCACGGAACTTACGTAGTGTGAACATAGCCTTAGCAGGCTTAATATAAGGCTAATGGGTTGTCATTCAGGCTTAGGGGGTGAATATGAGGCTGATGAACATGAATCGGACTTAGAGGGGTTTATATGAGGCTAATGGGGTGTGCATTAGACTTAGGGGTGAATATAAGGCTTAGGGGGTGTGAAACAGGTTTAGAGGGTTAAATATGGGCTAATAGGCTAATGTGTTAAATAAATATAGGGCTTAGGGGTATGAATCAGGCTTAGAGGGGTAAATGTGAGTCTTAGAGGGGTAAAAAGGAGGATGAGGGGTATGAATTAGGCTTAGAAGGGTGAATATGAGGCTTAGAGGGTGTGAATTAGGCTTAGAGGGGTGAATATGAGGCTAAGGAGGGTGTGTATCATGCTTATGTGGGATTAATATATATTTTGCTCAACACCACTTTATATGTACCATGGATTTGCAATAAGATCCATGGCAGAATAGTTCAGCCAGGTCTGAATGCACCTTTATGCAGACCTGTGAGGTACAGACCAGTCAGTAGACATAACTCATTCATAGGATGCCATGATACCATGATTCATTCTTCATCCTGTATATATGCATATATTATTTCTCAGAACTATATCTCGCATGGTATCCTGTGGTTTATTCATTGCAGAAATGAATAAACGTGAATGATTCTCATAAATAAAAGCTATGTTGCACCTGCATGTGCGGACTACACATACTATCTGTCTGTCTGTCTTTGTGCTGTGGTGTTCCAGACATAAATACATACATATTCATGACACAGGGGCAAGGCATATTAATCTGAGCTTATGTATCCTCATGTTTGGAGGAGTCAGATAGAAGCAGCACTTGTGCATTATTAAAGCTGATACTGTTTCTTTGAGGATCCAAACAACTGAGGCTTTGTGTCTCCGCAGTTTGTGTAAGAGGAAGAGGATGAAGCACTCAATGACTTGTAGTTAAAAAAGTATAAAACGCTCTATAAAGATGCTTTATGAAATACAACATGCTATAAAGTTCATAAACTTCTTATTGTCAATACAAAAAAAATCTATATAGCCTGATAGAAGAAGTAACTGTGCCGAAGAATTTCACCAAAAACTTCATTCTTTGTGTCTTGTAAAATATCTTTGTGTTCTCTACAAGTGTTTATAGTGGGTGATCAATACATTGTAACTCTTAATATCATTCCTATTTACACGTGATAGAACTATTGGGGAATCAGCCTGAAATAGCAATTCCGATCCCCCCTTCTTCATTCAGCTCAATGGGGTGCAGTAGGCAGAAGTGTGGGGTCCTCACAATGCGTAGCTGGTAAGCTGTTCTTATGCCTGCCGGACTGATAGGATATATCTCCAGTGCTTAAAGGGGTGTTCCCATCATAGCTAACATAGTTAAATTTTTGGACTTCTAAAGTAAAACAGTTTTTGTCTTTGTCTTATATATATATCAAAGTGGTGGTTGCTAACCTAGAAAATGGGAGTAGAGGAGGCATATTAAGCAGGCATATTAAGAGAAGGAGGCAAGCTTGCTAAATTAATGTACTAGCAAGACTATAGAAGAAGAAAATCTGGTAGCCAGCAGGGGGGAATGTGATAACGAGAAGGAACTTACCTCTCCCCGTTTCGTGGTTAGAGGCTGGACCAGCCTCAAGACCCCTATTGGTCTCCAGGATCTTGGTGCCGCACACGTCACAACCTGGCTAATGGACCGGCCAGTCAGTGACTGAGGCAGGATGCCGCTCCAGTATATCAGCCGGGACAGGCAGTTCCCCCGAAGTTGTGACATCATCACAACTCGGGGGAAAATGCCTTGGGGTCTCAAGGCTGGTCCAACTGCTCACCGCAGGCATGGGGAGAGCTAAGTTCCTATTTGTTATCAAAGTCCCCCCTGCCGGGTTTTAAAAATGACCGGACTTTTCCTTTACGTTGAGGTCCCCTAGACTTCTCCTAGATTTGAGATCTAGGCAAAAACTTTAGCCAGGGAATATTTTACACCCTTTGTGTAAATCTCCCCCTTTTAATCTTTTCCTTAGCATGGAAGTGGGATAATAAAATAATAACTCACAATAATAAATTCATGGGGGTATAAAAAGCTTAAAGAGAATGCACCAATTCGCTTAGTGGCACCCCCATTGTAACGCTATCCCCTCCCCTCAGTGACATGGGCGGACTTGATTCTAATGGAGGCGCATCACCGAGGATATCGTTACACTGGGGGGGCGCCAAGTCCACCTCTAGTGCGTAAAGCCAGGTCAGTGCACATGAAGAAACCTTCACCAATAGCAGGAGCCAGGCAGTGTTTTGTAAAAATGGACCGCATCACCGGGATCTCCACGCTGGGGAATGTTAAAAGAAAAAAAAAGAAAAGCCAAGTGAATTGGTACGTTGGCTTTAACTTTTTCTCTATGCTAGATATATGTAAAGAGAAGGCACAAGTTACACATAATATTTCAAACTTTCTCTTTTATTATGGGGGTAGCCATTTTGTCTGAGCTCTTGATAAATGAGAAGTCCATTGATTAATACAATCTGTCAGATGGTAGGGGGGAAACTGATTACAAGTACATTTCTCTCGGTGCCCGCGGTGGCATTTTCCCCCAAACCGTGATGATGTCACAACTCGGGGGAAAAGGCCTGTTCCGGCTGATGGATGGAGCGGGAGCGATGTCCTGCCCCAGTCACTGACTGGCTGGGCGGCCATTCCATCAGCCGGGTCATGACGTACAGTATCAGTGTCGGAGATCCCGGAGCCCGGCGGTGGTCCCGAGGTTGGTCCCACCGGTCATGTGGAAACGGGGAGAAGTAAGTTTGCACTTTACAGCAGCCATATTGACATTGAGCCATTGATTTCTATTGAAGAGTTTCCTAGGTATGCTTTGCTACATGAGAAGTAGGCTCTATATAACCTATTGTGTTATTCTGCATCACTTATATCTAGGTCTTAGCCTTCGCAGTAATGCTGCCTGTAATAATATTCAGATGACTGCTAAGAAGTGGTCTTTGTAGAACAAAGAATACTACTCTATGATTACTGAAAACTGCGAGAGTGTTTTTTTTTTTTTTTTTACTATGGATAGTGACATTGAGAATAAACGAGAATGACCAAAAATATGTATAAAATAGAAATTTGATTAAAACAGTCCTTCATTTTCAGATTATTCTTACAATTTACCACCCCAATGCCCCATCTATATTTCTATAGAGCTATAGAGTATAGTATTCTCTACGCTTTCTCCTATCACTTTCTGGGAGCACTGGTCCATGCATATTCATCATAGTAAAGTGCCACGTGTCTCTGTTATTGCTGCAGACGCAGAAAGGGTGGAGGTTACAGTCCGTCTACCAAGGACTTTGTCGATTAACTCTTTCCGTCAAGTCTCCTAATTAATTCCTTCCCATTTCTCGCCTGCGTTTGTTTTTTGCTGGTAATTACGGCATAATTTAATAGCCGGTTTTATAAATCTAGCACCTTCAATGAGATGTTACATTACTGGGGAACGGTAATGCACACCCATTAACCTGCTAGAAGAATGTGATAATGCTAATGACTATAAAACTTATCGGGAAGTCTTCGTCGATCATGAAGCTGGTGTGGTATTCTTGCTATGTGGTGCCAGACCTTATCTTCTTTACAGGTTTTTTTTTGGAATAGATCGACCCTGACAGCAATCAAGAAGAGCTCCTCCTTTTCTGTCCAGGCTTCTGTACTAATATTGCGATTATGTAACCACTGGGGAGCGATGGTTGACATAGAAACGACAAACCCTGGTTAAGCTGCAGTGCTATTAAAAAAAAAGAAGGTGCTTAGGGGAAATTCACATACTCTGTACACCTGAGTCCATAGAAATAATGTGATAATCAAGGGTCAACGCTTGGTGCGGCATACTTGCAAATTGAAAAAAAAAAAAAAATCAGCTCTCATCTCTCGACATCTCTCGAGTCTGTAGTTATTTTTTATGTAGTTTTTTTTTTTTTTTCGTTCTTTGTTTCCGCGGATCTAAACACCCATCGACTAGACTGCCCACTATCCAGTTAATATCTTACAAATACATTTACGAATATGAAATGTAATTAAATTACCAGCCAAGAGATTAGTCACCGATTTACATAGTTGGGGGGAAAAAAAAGAAAATTCTGTGTAATTGTAGAAGAAATAATAATTAATGGCTTACAGATTTCTTTTTAGGCCACTTTCACGCAGCAGTGTGTTTGGCCGCTATTTAGCATCAGTATTTGTAATTTAAAGCTAAAAACAAAAAGTGGAATAGATATCGAGAAGATCGATACTGGAAAGATTTGCACCTCTTCTGTGTTTTTGGACCCATTCCTAGTTTTTACTTATGAGTAGAAATACAAAATACTGACAAATGATATTTCCCATGACATCTTTTGTAGGTGAAAAAAATGCAGTTTTTTTTTTTTATAATGCCGGCGGTTATAAATGATCATGATCATTATTAAAGGGTGTTATTCTAAAAAAGTTCTTTTTTCTTACTAAAAAGACGTTGTAGCTTCTTTTCGACGGTCATAAAGGGGTTATCCAGCGCTAAAAAAACATGGCCACTTTCTTCCAGAGACAACATGACTCTTGTATCCAGTTCAGATGTGGTTTGCAATTAAGCTCCATTCACTTCAATGGAACTGAGTTAGACAACCCCACCCAAACTGGAGGCAATAGTGGTGCTGTCTCTGGATGCACCTACCTCCCCGGCACTGGAGCCGGGGAGTTAGGTGCATTTAGTCAGGTTCAGCCATCTCCTCCCTGGCTCTTTGAAAAAAATGTCAAGCGTCAGACTTCTCCTTTAACCCTTAGGCGACCCTGGGCGTACCTGTACGTCTAGGGCCGCCTCTATGTGTTCAGAGCGGGGCCGCGCTCTGAACCACCGCGGTCCGGAGTGCTGCTCGTAGCCCGGGAGCACGGCTATTAACGGGCACGGTCTGATCGTTGTGCCCGCTAATACAGTAATCGGATGCAGCTGTCAAAGTTGACAGGTGCATCCGATTACTTGATGCAGCGGTACCCTGGTGTCTAGTGGGGAGGATCGCTCCTCCGGGACGCTGTCCCAGAGGAGTGATCCACACATCTTACCCCGTCCGGGGTCAGCGCCGTAATGGCGCTGATCGCGGCTCGGCACTTGATTGCTTCCGGCTGCAGCAGATGTGCCTATCTCATCGATCTATGCTGCATATCTATGCAGCATAGGGCTGGGTTCACACTACGTATATATTTCAGTCAGTATTGTGGTCCTCATATTGCAACCAAAACCAGGAGTGGATTGAAAACACAGAAAGGCTCTGTTCACACAATGTTGAAATTGAGTGGTTGGCCGCCATTTAATGGCAAATATTTGCTGTTATTTTAAAACAACGGCTGTTATATTGAAATAATGGCCGTTATTTACTGTTATATGGCGGCCATCCACTCAATTTCAACATTGTGTGATCAGATCTATTCTATTTAATCCACTCCTGGTTTTGGTTGCAATATGAGGACCACAATATGACTGAAATATACGTAGTGTGAACCTAGCCTAGATCTGTATGAGAGATCAGTTTACTTATACTAGAAGTCCCCCAGGGGGGCTTCTAGTATAAGTGTAAAAGTAAAAATAAAAGTGTTGATTTTAATAAAAAGCCCCCTCCCCTAATAAAAGTTTGAATCACCCCCCTTTTCCCATGTTATAAATAAAAATAAAATAAATAAATAAACATGTTTGCTATCGCCGCGTGCGTAATCGCCCGAACTATTAATTAATCACATTCCTGATCTCGCACGGTAAATGGCGTAAGCGCAAAAAAATTCCCAAAGTGCAAAATTGCACATTTTTGGTCACATCAAATCCAGAAAAATTGTAATAAAAAGCGATCAAAAAGTCATATATGCGCAATCAAGGTACCGATAGAAAGATCACATCATGGCGCAAAAAATGACACCTCATACAGCCCCATAGACCAAAGGATAAAAGCGCTATAAGCCTGGGAATAGAGCGATTTTAAGGAACATATATTTGTTAACAATGGTTTGAATTTTTTTAAAGGCCATCAGATACAATATAAGTTATACATGTTATATATTGTTGTAATCGTAACAACTTGAGGAACATATATAAGAAGTCAGTTTTATCTCAGGGCGAACGGCGTAACAACGAAAAACCCTCAAATAAAAGAAATGCGTTTTTTTTTTCAATTTCACGACACTTTGAATTTTTTTCTGGTTTCACAGTGTACTTTATGAAAAAATTCTTTTAAGCACAAGGAGGGAAAAACGAAAATGCTAAAATTTAAATTGGCCCGGTCCTCTAAGGGTTAAGCTCCATTCACTTCAGGGGAACTGAGTTGCAAACTAAAGACAAGAGTGGTTCTGTCTCTGAAAGAAAGTGGACAAGTTTCCCTAATACTGGATAAGCCGTTTAATGCTCGGTCCCCGCTCTTTGTAAGGTACTGGGGTCAGTTTACTGTCCATCAGGGAGGTGATTGGTTCCCCTTATCAAGCTCTGGCAAAATAAAAGCTGAGCTGTAATTGGTTGCTATGGTCAAATCCGACTGTTTTTCATTTATTTACACATTTAGTTTAGAGTCACATACTTGCTGAGATTTTGTACACTATTGTGGCAGAATAGTAGTGGTTTTTGCCAAAATGCAACAAAAACCACAAACTAACCACAATGCGCATTACGCCTGTTTCCAGGAAGCAATAGTAAAGTTGAACAAGGGCAAGGTATGAATTGGCTATATTCATACTGGGCAGGGGGAAATATTTCAAATAGTTCTTCCATAGCAGGGAGGGCATAGAGCAATGGAGAGAAATGGAAGGCTCTACAGTGTCTACACTGTGTATGATAGCCCCCACCGCCTCTTATAGAAGCCATAGTATACAGATATCTATGTGCTTCTTATTCTACTCCTCTAAGGGTCCTTTTACAGATAAATCGCTTGATCATTTCACTTTTTCTTTTAAACAATAGACATTTAGACGGGAAGTTAAATCGCTATGAAAAGTCGTTAATGCAGTCGTGATTAAAGTTGTAAAGATGATCGTAATTGTATTCATACATATACTGTGAATGATCGTAATTGCGTTCGTATCTATATACAGGGTGGTCCAAAAGAAGGCGGACAGAAAGTAGGTGGATATAGGAAACTGTCTCAGTTGCCCCTAGCAACCAATGAGATTCCACCTTTCATTTTCCAAAGAGTCTGTGAGGGATGAAAGGTGAAATCTGATTGGTTGCTAGGGGCAACTGGGCCAGTTTCACTTTACACAGTGTTGGATAAATCTCCCCCTTCATAACCCTATTACACATATGGGAAGATTTTTCAAACTGGTGTAAAGTAGAACTGGCTCAGTTGCCCCTAGCAACCAATCAGATTTCACTTTTCTTTTCTCACAGATTCTTTGGGGAAAAAAGCTGGAATCTGATTGGTTGCTAGGGGCAACTGAGCCAATTCTATGTTACACCAGTTTGATAAATCTTACCCATACAATGATCTAATTTTGTCCGTATCTATATACTGTGATCGATGAGTGTTAACACTGAAAACCTTGAGAATGATTAACAATGATTTTGAGGTCAGCTCAAAAGATGCGATTAACGACATAAAAACAGATTTTAATAGTTGCCGTGCTGAGGCTATGTTTCCATGACATACTAAAAATAAAAAAGAACGGCCGTTTTCTTCAATTAAAACAACGGCCATTCTTTCCATGATGCAATCATTTGCATTGAACTCGATGTAAACAATGGCCATTGTTTCACACACAATTTGGCTATGGCCGTCAAAATAATGTCCATGTCATTTATTTGCGCTTGTTGTCCATAGACCTCAATGCAATTTTTCATTTAAAGCGACCCGCAATCTGCCCCCAAACCACTTTTACCGTCAGATAGCTGCTTTTAATCTGTCCTGGGGTCTGTTTGGCAGGTGATGCAGGCATGGTCCTAAAAAAACAACTTTTAATCTTGCAGTGCTGTGTCAAACTGGTGTGACCTAGAGTGTCTGTTTCCTATGCCTGCACCGCCTCTCTGTCCCTCCTTCCCGCCCTCTTCATCATTAGGAATGCCCCTAGAATGATTTCTCCTATTCATCACCTGTCTGAACACTGCACATGTTTTGGATGGTTAAAGCACATTTGCAGTGTTTAGACAAGTGGTGAACAGGAGAAATCCTGCCTGGGGCATTCCTGATTATGAAGAGGGCGGGGAGGAGGGATGAAGAGGCGGTGCCAGCCTGGGCCACAAACACTCTAGGCCATGGCAATTTGACACAGGGCTGCAAGTTTAAAAATATTTTTTTAGGGCCATAACTGCATCACCTGCCGAACAGACCCCAGGACGGATCTTGGATTAAAAGCAGCTATCCAATGGTACAAGCGGTTTGGGGGAGGGTGCAGATTGTGGATACAGAGTCGCTTTAAAACAACGGCCATTGTTTATACCTAGTGGGTACATATCCATACACTAGAAAATTATGCATAAATTCGAACCCTAGGTCAACCTTTTCCTTTGCATTATGAATAAACATAAATGCAATGTGCAGAGAAAGTTTATTCAAAAGGGCTCGGGGCATTGTGAAATATTTCAGCCTTTCTTCATTTGGATACAAGCAAATTTTCATTTAGATCAGGATGGCTCCACATTTTCCTGACTATTTACACCAAGTAATTGCTTTGCGGTTCCCGTTGTGTGCCAGCCCATGCAACACCGTGCATCTCGGTCGCCCCAAAGATTGCTGTTTGCCGAGTCATTTATTGACTTGCCTGTCACAGGAGGAAATGTGTGAGGAGCGTGAGATTTTAATATACTGTAAATGGTTCCTTTCAAACTG
Organism: Dendropsophus ebraccatus; assembly: GCF_027789765.1. NCBI lineage: Eukaryota > Metazoa > Chordata > Amphibia > Anura > Hylidae > Dendropsophus > Dendropsophus ebraccatus. The sequence goes on from NC_091456.1 coordinate 28,282,885, forward strand.
TGACTCTTTTGTGCCGAGATATCATCAGACGTCAGTGTTTTCTCTCAAACACTTTTCTATTGCATTGCCTTTTTTTTACCCACAGTGATATCTGGGCACATGATAATCTTATTGTGCCATGGTCGTAGCTTTTATTATGCACTAGGTTAGACAGAAAATTTTAGAGGTTCTGTTTAGAAGTCGGTTTAATTTGTTCTGGTTTATTGCGGTCTCTGGTTTCTACTTTTTCTATAAAAAAATAAAAGTTAAAAGAGAAAAGATCTCCGGGTGTCTGTAGATATGCATAGAATGTGCGCTGCATCGCTTAAAGGGATTTCATTGTAAAAATGAAAATGAAAAATTGCAGAATTTGGGCCAAATGGTTGAATTTTTACTGTCCCATTTCCATACCAGCCAACTGTCTGGATTTTATTGGACCAGTCTTGGGATTTCAATGCGTAAAGGGTCATTTTGGTTGAAACAATTTGGATATATTTAGCAAGTCGTCTTCTGGTTCGGTCAGGCTACACTAGGATCAATTCCCAACCAGTTACCACTGAAGTGCATTGATAAATTTTGAGCGTGGTGACTTGCAGACTGGGAGTGTGAAGCCATTTTTATGTTCCTCGACCACTATTAAAGTTAGAATTTTTAACAACTATGAACGTAAGCAACAAAACCATTGTAGTAGTCATGTTTAGGATATTGGTAGAATTTACTGCACCCCATAAGTATGACTTGGTGCTATGCTGACGCATACATACCCATTTACCCCAAGTGTTAAAAAAGTACACTGCATAGTCCCATTGTATTTATAAGGTAGTTGTATCAGACAGCAAGCGTGGCTTCTCTACTGGTTTGGCTTTGGGTCACTCCAGGGAGCGGAGTCTAAATGCCTTCTAGGTCTTTTCCCTTTATCCCGCTCCAGGATGCTGAAGCTGGACTTCTGTTGCTAGAGGACACCAAGTTGATCCAAATATGTAGTCCCAGTGTGAGAAGCAGCTGGTCCCCAACAACCAGACATAGTTGGTGCAAGGTACCAGGGAACAGGCTGAGTATACAAGGTCAGCAAGCTGGGTTATCAACAGAATAGTTGATAGTCAGCACAGTACCAGGGACAAGACAGGAATGGTGGTCAGACAGGCAAAGGATCAGAGCAAACGGCTTCAGAGACAGGTCAGACAATCCAAGTCGGCAAGGGGAGAGGCAGGTGGTACAGACGAAGGTCAGACAGAAAGCGCAATCTGGAGAAGAGGCATGGGTCACACACCTTTGCTATGAATGCACAAATGTAACAACGCTCAGGCAGGGGGGGGGGGCAAGTAGAGCCAGTTTAAATAGGTGCAAGTGAGTTGTTCTTGCAGCAAAAGGAGGAAGAAGATGCCGGAAGACATAAGCAACCTCAGGACGAGCGTCGAGCAAAGCAGAGGAATGGACAGGATGGCGCCATTGCTGACGAGTCTCGTCCAGCAGCATTATGGTAGTCTATCTACTGTACCATTCAGGCAGCATGTTGATTCCATAGAAGTTGATTTCTATTAGTAAATGCTGAATGTGCACACAATGTGAGCAGAATCTAACAAAGAGTTCCTAGATATTTTAAAACTCTCTAAAAAAGGGGTAGAATGTATATAAAAGACATTTTTAAGCAAACTGGCAGTCTTCCATGGTTTAGGGTCATCAAATGGGAAAGTGTATGTATACAGGGTTTGTGCATAAAAACTATCAATGTGAGAACTGGGATTTTTGGGATATTATAAGCTCTAATTGCAAAACTAAACTGAGATACACCAGGCTCTGTTCACACCTGTGTTCACAGTCCCTGTTGGGGTTTCGGCATGGTTTTCATCATTTTGATGGCAGTGGAGTCTGCCAGTCACTTTTTTGGATCTGTCTCATGATAGATCAGTCTCTGCATCATGGCATCTGTTATTAATGAGAGCCATGGCTTTCGTATGGTAATTTTACCTTATATAAGTGGCTGTTGCTGTTTTAGAAATACACTAAAAGGGTTAAAAAGTGATCCTAGAATAGATATTACTTGGATGCTACCAATGCCTTTATAGCCTATTGGCGATGGACGCCACCGCGAGGCATCTGTCACGATCATCTGTTACCCATAATGGTGACATTTAATGGGCAGGTCATGAAAAGTTTATACAATGCTGTGAGGGAGGCCATACAGTATACTTTTTTTTTTTACTTTATATAGTCCACTATGCTATTGCATCCTCATTTTGCTTGCAGTTTACTGACATGCACCCGCCAGTTGAAGGCCTAAGGCTGCATTCACACGTTCCGGGAAGTTGCCCGTGCTCACAGATCCGTGCGCACGGACAATTTTACAGCCCATTGCTTTCTATGGAGCTATTCAGATGTTCCGTGATTTCACGGATCCGTGATCCGTTCCGTTAAAAAATAGGACATGTCATTACTCGGAACGGATGCACGGAAAGGATTCCCCATAGAAATCAATAAGATCCGTGTTTTTCACGGATGTACACGGATGTGACATCCGTGTTCATCCGTGAACAACACGAATGTGATGTAATCAATGTCATTTAAAATGCTGTAAGACAGATCCGTGAAAAAAACGGACACGGATACAAAACGGATTGTTTTGTACGGATCACGGAGGTAGCTGCCGGACCACAATCACGGACCGGGAAAATCACTAAACGTGTGAATGCAGCCTAAGGAATACTGTTTTGGCCTCCAATAGAAATGTTAACCATGTATGTTGGGAGCTTGTCTTGCATTCACAGAACCAGACGCTAAGGGGAGTCTAAAAACAACAACACCGGGTTCAGAGACTAAACACGGTTTCTCTAAAGTGAAAAAACCTGGGTCTTCCCTGTAAGTAAATAATAGGGAGTTGACTTCAAGCTGTGCAAAGTGGAATTTTCAGAGTCCCACATCAGTAGACACAGAGAATAAATCTACTATATATTGTCAGGGCTGCATGTCCATAAATATACCTAAATGACCACAACTGGTTAATGATAGCTAGCACTTTGTGAGGATTAGAAAGATGACAGGTGTAGGCATGGATCTGGCTCAACGACAGATGTTGTTGGAGAAGTGACAGATGCATTGGGCATGGGAGGTTTGACAGTGATAGGGAAGGCGGTTATATAAATGTGTGGGAAGCGACAGACAAGTACGAGCTGTAAGTTGTTTTTTTTTACAAAATTTAGAGGAATCTGAGGGCAGTTGTAGAAGATCCAGGATACTAAATTCATGCTGAACACACCTTTATATACTGTGGAATCAAGAGATAGATAGATAGATAGATAGATAGGAGATAGATAGATAGATAGGAGATAGATAGATAGATAGGAGATAGATAGATAGATAGATAGATAGATAGATAGATAGGAGATAGATAGATAGATAGATAGGAGATAGATAGATAGATAGATAGATAGATAGATAGATAGATATAGATAGGAGATAGATAGATAGATAGATAGGAGATAGATAGATAGATAGATAGATAGATAGATAGATAGATAGATAGAAGATAGATAGGAGATAGATAGATAGGTAGGAGATAGATAGGAGATAGATAGATAGGAGATAGATAGATAGGAGATAGATAGACCTTACCAGCATTATACACGCCAATATACTACAAAAAATGGAAGATCAATTAAGAAAGATCTTTAGAATCTGATAATGTAGAGAAATCAAAAACATATTGGTGCTACTTATTGTCTAATCCCTTGACAGTATAAACTTGGACTTGACGGTCTAAGAATGTTACAGATGTATCACGGTTGGACATACTGTTTTAAACTCTAGCACATCTTTAGGCTATGTTCACACACCGTCAAAATGACGGCTGTTTAAATTGAAGTCTGTCATTTAATCCCTTCTTGACCAGAGGTCATTGAGGCCAGGATGTCCAGGTCACATTAAAGCAGTGTTCTGTAACACTTTTATTTTTCCACCTACAGGGCTGGTTGGGTACTCTCTTTTTGCACCGTGATCTATAGTTTTTATTGCTATCATATTGGTGTAAAAGAAAATTTTTGATCACATTTAAAAAAAAATTCTGATATATAATAATAACAATAATAAAAAAAATTCAGCAATCCAGTTTTTTTTTACGCTGTTCACTGTGCGGGAATAATATTGGTATATTTTAATAGATCGGACAATTTTGACAATTACATATTTTCATTTGTATAATTGGGGGGTGGGGGATTTTAACTTTTATTTTTTACACTTTATAAGTCCTCCTCCATAGCATTGATCAGTATCATCAGCGCTCTTCTCATAGTCTTCCTGAAGCAGACTCTATGAGAAGATCACCAATGCGACAGGATAGAGGTAAGTATTCCTTCTCATTCTGTCAGATAAAGTGACTGGAACCCCTGTGGGGGTCTCAATCAGTCAGTGACAGGTACTTCTCCTGTCACTGACTCCTTAGATCTTATTAGGCCAGACTCCTGGCACATTAATTTTTTGGGGGGGATTCTCACACTGAAGTGGCCCCACGCACATTAAAACCCCTTCATGACAGGAACATATATATATACATTCCTACTGCACGGGGCATCAGCAGTAAGAATGTATATAGCCGTATGGCTGGCGTGAAGGGGTTTAAAGCAAGTTTAAAAATAACAGCCGTTATTTGCTATCAAATGATGGCTGTCCAATAAAAACAGCTGTCATTTTGACGGTATGTGAACCTAGCCTTGGACTATCTAGTCTAAGTTTTTACCATCAATCAATGCATTTGCCAACTTTTGTTACGTGTTTAGGCACCTTAAGATGAAACTTTGTTCAATGTTTAATGCATGCAATGCTTACAATATTAGCCTATTTACACAAATGTGACTAGTAAGATGACAGTGTATGTATACAATAGCATTGTGCAGGTACTTACAGCATTGGACTCCCGGTCTTATTGACATCCAGAATCATTGGCATGCATAGGGTTTTTGCTAATAATGAGATGCAAGCCTTGGTAATTACACTTGTGCAGTTTCCCATTAGCCCCAGATAATTACTTATAATTATGATTTTTTTGCCAGAAAATTAATCTGCTTTTTACCGACTTAATTGTTATTGCTAGTGATTGTGATTTCCGTTTATTAGACAAAAGCTCCATTCTCCGATGGTCAGTCTGCTCAGCCTTGACTTTGCGACTTGTACACGGCTACTTTGCATATTAAAAACCAAGTAGAACAGCTATTCGTAAAGCTATTTCATCAAGCCGTATATTAAGACATTTCAGGAATCAGATATGCATCATTGTAGATTTAATTGAGTGGAAAAAAATTTAAAATGCACGTTCGGGTTATTGCCCAAATTTGCATCGAAAGAGTAGCGGTGCCAAAGTGGTTCGCTCTGTGCATTACCTATAATGTCCTTGTCAAACTTTAAATCACTCATTGCTGTAGAGTCTCATCCAGTGTCGGCAATTCTCTGTTAATTCTTCAGATGCCCCGATGATCCGGTGTTCTTTTGTTAAAAGCCTGTCTAGTCTGTCCAACAAATCTTTTGCATTCAGCAGGAACCTCCTTCAGCTTACAGTCAATGTTTTATCAAATAAATTGGAGATGTCCAAAAGAGGCAACACCTTTAACCTAGTTAGAAGGCAGAGCTCTTTTTTTTTTTTTTTTTAACTCCGACACCACACTTGCCTATAGGCTAGGTCTAATATTGCAACTCTTTCCAATCTCAATGGACGGAATAGTTGGGAAGAAGCACATAGGGGGATATTTATCAAACTGTTCACAGCAGTGTGAGTCCCGGTATACAGACTGCCATAAAACAGCCTGTAGTCTGCTTATTCAGAACCACAGAACACACATTGCACATGACTTCTAATGTATTGACGTGGGTAAAAGTCCGTCCGTCATACAGACATGTAAAGACCTAAAGGAAATTCCTACTTTACTGGAAATTATGGGAAGAAAGAATATGCAAAATAGCTCTCAATCCACTTAGGCAAAGAGATTTAGGGCCCTATTCCACCGGACGATTATCGTTCAGATTATCGTTAAATCGTTCGAATCTAAATTATAATCGTTTGTTTAAAATGCAGTTAACGATTAAGGACCGAACGAGAAATCGTTGATCGCTTTATAAGACCTGGACCTATTTTGATCGTTGCTCGTTCGCAAAATGTTCGCAAATCGTTTGCATTGAATAAGACGTCGCTCACAGTAGATACGAACGCACTAGTGAAGAAATAGCGAAGAAATACGATCACAAATATCACAAATACGATCATAAGTAACGACTATCGTTCCATGGAAATGAGTGAACGTTTTCAGGTGTTTCGCAAGAGCGGTCTTTGAGATCGTTAATTGTTAACGATTATGCAAACGCTAATTGTCCGGTGGAATAGGGCCCTTACCCTTCAAGTGAGTGTCTCACTCTATCCAGGAGAAATTAACTGGGTGTTGGCTGGCTATTGAGAGGGTCAAAGGAATAATAATGCTCCTTGAAGAGGTATTCTGCTCAAATATAACTTTTCATATGTCGTTGCCCATGGTGAGACTAGCAATTCATTCCATACTTGTTATAATCTATTCAGTCTCCTTCTCCCAGTTTTGAGATGCTGCTTTCTGCTGAAGACACAAAAATATGTGTGAGAGCTTTTCTCTCTGTCTCCCCTCCTCCCCCTCCCTTTTAAGACAGCTGATGTAAACAAGTCCCTTTTTGCAACTTTGTAGCTTCTTTGTAAAGCTGGGAGGGTTAATCTGAGGTCAAGTTGCTGATGAACTCATTGTAATGACTCATCCCAACATTACAAAGAAACTACATTGTTGCAGAAAGCAGACAGTTGGGGACTTGTTTACATCAGCCATCTCAGAAGGGAGGGGGGAGGAAGGGGAGACGGATAGAAGAGCTAACACACAGATTTTTGTGTTTTTAGCAGAAAGCAGCAGCTGAAAACTGGGAGAAGGAGACTGAATAGATAATAACAAGTATGGAAGGAATTGTTAGTCTCACCATGGGCAGCAACATATCAAAAGTTATGTTTGAGTGGAATATCCCTTAAAGGATAGTCCATCATAAAGACATGTGGAGACCTAAATATAGGAATTGGAATATAGGAATTGTGTATCCCCCTCTGTGCTGCACCTCCGTCATGGAATAAACTATCATTGATTGCAATGGTGGCAAGTACCTTTTTTTTTCTAAGCTGCAATATAGGAATACTGAGCCCATCCCGCTATCGTTACATTTCACCAAGAAATGATCTCACATTTCAGTTTTTTTGTGCTGAAGAACTCTGACAGCGCAAGGCACGACTAGATGTGGTCACAGAAACAAGCTCTGCCTTTAAGTGGTTTGTAGCAAAGGCCGAGACTTTATCCTCTCGGAGGCTTTTTAAGGCCTCACGAAGCGGCTTGATACATTTATGAGAGTAAACTAAATTATTTACTTTGATGATGTACAAAATCAAGTTTTGTTACATAATGAATGCTGAAATGTGTATTTTATGAGCAGAGATGCGATGTGAAGAGTGGGACAAGGACAGTACCGTGACATTGAGAATAAGGAGTTATACTGCATAGGAGAACACAAGTAACTGCAATATCCTCATATGCACTATGAGGCCATGTTCACACAACTATTTTCAGTGGCCATACTCAAAATAACAGCCATTGTTTAACATATAGAAAATATTTTTCTTTCACATAAACCGGTTTCAGAAAGTTCTATAGATTTGTAATTTACTTCAATTTAAAGATTTCACATCTTCCAGTACTTATTAGCTGCTGTATGTCCTGCAGGAAATGTTGTTTTCAGTCTGACACAGTTCTCTCTGCTGACATCTCTGTCCGAGACAGGAACTGTCCAGAGCAGTAGAGGGTTTTCTTTGGGGATTTGCTGCTGCTCTGGACAGTTCCTGTCATGGACAGGGGTGGCAGCAGAGAGCACTGTGTCAGACTGGAAAAAAACATACCACTTTCTGTAGGACATACAGCAGCTGATAAGTATTGGAAGACTTGAGATTGAGATTTTTAAAGAATGGGCCAGTAGCATCTATAGCTAAATATTTAGTTCTCTCCGATACATTATTAATAAATATTGATGGCCGCCGGCTCTATCTGGTAATATATACGTAGACCAGATCCAAATCTCAGCCAAGCCAAGCTCTAGTAGTCACTACTTACACGCAAAGCTTCCATAAAGACTACGAATAAACCTACTTCCGCCATTAAAAAGGCAAATAAAAAAAAAAATATGACATTTTCCCATCTCATCCCACATGTTTGTATTAAGGTGTAGGAATTTTTCAGCCGAAGGGAACAAGTCGTCTCTATTTTTCCATCCAGTCCGTTTGGCCTGGAGGCCGCTATGAGTAAGCATACTATTATAGGAGCCGGAATAATATAATGTAAGATTACATCAGCACAAGAAGGCCAGGCTCCCGCCATGTAATTGCCACCGCTTTCATACCTACATTATGTATTGAAATCTATTTTTTTTTTTCCTTGATGTTGCTTTGACACTTCCCTCCAGGGCGACGGGATGTGATTGAGAGGGAAGCATACAAATTTCATGTAATTCTCCGCTCACATGAGAAATAACTGCTTTGTCTCCCAGATGTTTTGACATTAGGGTAATTTATTTGAGAACTGCCGGCATTTTTTAGAAAAAGGTAATCTGTCCCCTCAGCGTGTGGCGGGAATTAATAGAACAATGCTAGGTGATATGCATGTTTTATACCATTGATTTCGAGATGTTTAATGACAAATAGGATTTCTCTCAATGCGTGACGTTCCTTTGTGTACGTCTGCGTTTCCGCTTTAAATCAGCTGTTTTTATTCCTCCGGAATAACTCTGTCGCGTTGCTTATTGTTAGGCTCCGTATCCATCATTCTTTGTCTTTATTGAGTTTGTTTGCAAATATTTAGATTTCGATATCATTAAAGGTGTTATTCGTGTAAGCAGCATAGGATTAACAAAACGGATGGCGCCGGGAAACATAAATCATACAACTCGACGGAAGTATTATTTAGCGCTGGATAGTTGTTAAGGGTGGGTTCACACGTACTAGATCCGCAGCGGATTTCACGTTGCGGATTCGCAGCTTGATCCGCTGTGGATCCAGTCCCATTCATTCCTATAGAGCATATACTTGGAGCGGGATTGACATCCCCCGGGAGTATGTGCTTTAACCCCCTGCCAACCCGCCGCCATACATTACCTGCTCGGCGACGCGGCTGCTTATGAGGCTCCCGGCTTCAGTCCTGCTCAGCCAATGAGGGCTGCCGTGCACTGATTGGCTGAGCGGGACCGGAGTCGGTAGCCTGACCTGCAGCCACATCGCCGAGCAGGTAATGTATGCTCTTGGTGGCGGGGTGCCGGGCGGCAGGTTGGCAGGGGGTTAAAGCACATACTCACAGCAAGATGTCAATCCCGCTGCGAGTATGTGCTCTATAGGAATGAATGCGACTGGATCCGCAGTGGATCTCGCTGTGAATCCGCAGCGTGAAATCCGCTGCGGATCCGGTACGTGTGAACCTACCCTTAGAAAGATTACGCAGAGATTTAGTTAAAGGGGTACTCCGGGGAGAATCTTTTTCTTTTACATCAACTAAGTTATATAGATTTGTAATTTACTTCTATTAGGGATGGTCCGAACCGAGTTTGGTTCGGGTTCATAGGCTGTATCCCAGTTTTCCAGGCGGTCCTCCCGCTGTATTCACCCGCTGCATGGAGCGGGCAGACAGCGTGAATCTGAGGCATTTTCGGACCATCCAGTATTCCAGTATTTATTAGCTGCTGTATGCCCTGCAGGAAGTGGTGTATTCTTTCCAGTCGGGCACAGTGCTCTCTGCTGCCACCTCTGTCTGGAACTGCCCAGAGCAGTAGCAAATCCTCATATAAAACCTTTCCTTCTGTGTACAGTTCCTGTCTCAGACAGAGGTGGCAGCAGAGAGTACTGTGTTAGACTGAAAAGAATACACCACTTCCTGCAGGCCATACAGCAGCTGATAAGTACAGGAAGACTGGAGATTTTTAAATAGAAGTAATTTACAAATCTATATAACTTTCTGTAATCAGTTGATTTGAAAGAAGAAAAGACTCACTGGAGTACCCCTTTAAGCAAACTGTGCCAGAATGCTGCCCTAAAATGGAGTATGCGGTATATTCAAAGTTTGGGATGTGTTTTCAACAGTTCATATGCCTCAAAACATGTCTATGTAAAGTTGCATCTCAGAAGAGAGTCCTAAAAAGGTGTACTCCAGCATTTTTTTTTTAAATCAACTGGTAACAGAAAGTTATAGGGATTTGTATATTAATACTTGTCAAAAATCTTGTATTCCCATACTTATCAGCTGCTGTATGCCCTGCAGGAAGTGGTGTATTCTTTCTAATGTGACACACTGTGCTTTCTGCTGCCATCTCTGTCCGTGATGGGAACTGTCCGGAGCAGTAGAGGTTTTCTATAGGGATTTGCTTCTACTCTGAACATTCAGAGGTGGCAGCAGAGAGCACTGTATCAATCTGAAAAGAATACATCACTTACTACAGGGCATACAGCAGCTGATAAGCACTGGAAGACTTGAGGTTTTTTTTTTAATAGAAGTAAATTACAAATCTATATAACTGTGCGCCACCAGTCGATTTGTAAACGATTTGTGTTCTTCAAATTTTCTTTATTTAATAAAGACATCTTTTATTTTGGTGCCAAATGTCATTGTGAAATAACTTTGTTTGTAAAAAGACAGAAGTTCAGAACTATCCAGAACTATTCGCTAAATGTGCCCAACGTGCCTAGTGTCCTGTTAGCCTCTGTTTGGTTGGTATATCTCAGTATATGGCTATGTTCACACAAGGTACTATTATTGAGAAGAACTGCCATTGATTTTCATTAAAACAACGGCCGTTCTTTTTAAACTGCAATGGTATGCATTGAAGTCAATGGAACACCGGCTGTTGTTTTCACACAATATTTCATTGACTTCAATGCATATCCTTGCACTTTTTTTTTATTAAATTGTACATTGTGTGAACATAGCCTATAACAGAAACTGATGTGTGGAATAGGATAGTAGAGTATGCGCTGCTGTTGTGTCCGTTAATAAAACGTATACATAAAAAATGTATGTTTTTGTTTTTTGTGACGGATTGCAGAATGGGAACCGTCACAGTCATTCATTAAACATTGCATCATGAGCCCTAATAGCCTATGGGTGATAGATGCATTAAACGAATGGCATCAATCACCCATAGGCTATACTGGCATCTGCCTAACGGATACGTCATAGAAATCTAATGAAAAGCTCATGACATATACATTAAACGAACACCATTCTATCCTATGGGTGACGGATATCACTTCCACAGCTCCCATATTATTTACACGTCAGGAGCGTTTCCCGTCGTGTAGACGCAAAATATAAATGCTCAAAAGTTCAATAGATTAACAAATAACCAACACTGATAAGCCATAACATTAAAACCAATCACATGTGAAGTGAATAACACTGAGTTATTCCATCATATTGGGAATGTATTAGGCAGCTAATGAACATACAAGTTTGGAAGTTAGTAAAAGGAAATTTCAGCAAGCAAAAGTATAAGGTGTGTGAGTACCCTTAAGGTGTCACTGTTGTTTAAATTTATTTTGCAGAAATCAATAGTACAAGCAATTTTAAGAAACTTTGTAATTGGGTTTATTAGCCGAAAAATGCATTTTTATCATGAAAAAGCAGTTTGAAGCTCTCCCTCCTGTCTTCATGGTTCTCTTATGGAGAGGGGAGGGGTGGAGGGAGATGAGGCACCAAAACAGGACAACAAAGAGTTATTTTACAGCTACATCACCGGGCTATCTCCTCTGAAGCCAGCACTGACCTCTCTGACCTCTGAATACGGCTTTCACACAGGTCCTGCTGTGTAATCATTTGTTCTCTGCTCTCCTCCCCTCTACATAGGTAACACAGGGCTCTACTGATGTAAAAGAGTCGAGATTTTCTGATAATGAGCAGTGAATCAGTGAATGAGAGAGGGGGGGGGGACACCTGGGGAAGGTCTTTTTGAATGCAGATAATGGCAGATTTGCCTAATAAACCCAATTACAAAGCTTCTTAAAATCGCCTGGACTATTGATTTCTGCAAATAAAAAAAAAAAATACGACAGTGACACTTTAAAGGATCTGCTGCTAAAGTTTAAAAGGAAGATACCACACACACACCTTCAAGGTTCTTGTGGAGCCCTTGCTTGATGGATCGACCCTTGAACAATTTTGGGTAGGTGATTTTAATGTTCTGGTTGATTGGTATATGGGGATAGCTAAGGACATAGACCCCAAACATCCGGCGTTATGAACAAGCCTGAGGGTTGTAATGTCAGATTTCTAATTATTCCTTTATGAACTCAATGTTTCATGTTAACTTTTCAAAGGCGAACCGAAAAAAGATTTTATGTTATTTATTTGATGACATTTTTGGTAACATACTAAAATGTCAAAGGACCGAAAGGCTCAATTTTGTCGGAAACTATGACTCATATGCCATGGATATGTAACAATAACATCAAAGGAAAACAGCTTTCCCTATGATCGCTCACACTTCTAAATAAAGGACTAACAATCTCCAGCTTTAATAATACGCTCATAATGACTGTTTTAAGTAACACAACACAAAGGCTGTATTCACCCGCTTATGGGTTACATCTGAAGAACATCCAGACAGGTTTCTATGGTGCATATGTATCAAATGTGGGCCCTTTTGGTATACTGTATGTCTGACAGCTTAAAGTGTCACTGTTGTTTTTTTTTCGTTTGTTTTTTTTTTTCTTTGCAGAAATCAATAGTACAGGCAATTTTAAGAAACTTTGTATTTGGGTTTATTAGGCAAATATGCCATTATCTGCATTCAAAAAGACTTTCCCCAGGTCCCCCCCCCCTCCTCTCTCTCCTTTACTGTTCATTATCAGGAAATCTTGACTCTTTTACATCAGTCGGGCCCTGTCTAAGCTATAGAGAGGGGAGGGGGGAGTAGGGAGAGTTGTCGCCACCAGAGAGCAGAGAACAAAGGATTACACAGTGGGAGCTGTGTGAAAGCCGGTATTCAGAGGCCAGAGAGGTCAGTGCTGACTTTGGAGGAGATAGCCCAGTGATGTAGTTGTAAATTAACTCTTTGTAGTCCTGTTTTGGTGCCTCATCTCCCTCCACCCTTCCCCTCTCCATAGAAAACCATGAAGACAGGAGGGAGAGCTTCAAACCGCTTTTTCATGATAAAAATGCATTTTTCGGCTAATAAACCCAATTACAAAGTTTCTTAAAATTGCTTGTACTATTGATTTCTGCAAAAAAAAAATTCAACGACAGTGACACTTTAACCCCTAGACGACCCAGGGCGTATAGTTACGCCATGGAAGTCTGTCTCCAGACGACCTAGGGCGTAACTGTACGCCCTGGGTGTTTCTCCCGCTATGAAGCGTGCTCCGGAGCGGAGCGCGCTTCATAGCAGGTGGGGGCCGGCTGCAATCAGCAGCCAGGACCTCACCGGTAATGACACGCTGCAGTGATCGCGCTGCCGCGTGTCATTAACTCCTTAAACGCTGCGATCGCGGCGTTTAAGTGTAAGTGACAGAGGGAGTCCCCTGTCACTTACCGATCGGGACCCCCGCAGTGTGACTGCGGGGGTCCCGATCGGTAAAACGGACTGCCGGAGGTCTCTCACCTTCCTCCGTGCGGTCCGATCGGCGATCTGCTACACTGAGCCTGCACAGGCAGGCTCAATGAGCAGAGCGCCGATAACACTGATCAATGCTATGCCTATGGCATAGCAATCATCAGTGTAAAAATCCAAGTACTGTATGTAAAAGTCCCCCAAAGGGACTTCAAATGTGTAAAAAAAAAAAGTTAAAAACACTAACACACTACCCCAAAGCCCCTCCCCCAATAAAAGTTGAAATCACCCCCCTTTCCCATTATATAAATAAAACATATAAAAATAAATAAATAAACATATAATATAGCGTAGCGTGCGTAATTGTCCGATCTATTAAAATATAACAAGCGTCATTGCGAACGGTAAACGGTGTACACGGAAAGAGGGAAAAAAGTGCGCGGATTACCGATTTTATGTTACATTATATAGAATTTTTTTTTATAAAAAGTGATCAAAACGTCCGATCTTCACAAATATGGTATTAATAAAAACTAGAGATCATGACGGAAAAAATGACACCCCATACAGCCCCATAGGTGAAAAAATAAAACCGTTATAAGCGTCACAATAGTCCCATTTTATTTATAATTAATTGCCAAAAAAAAGGATTTCATTTAAAAATACATATATAACATTAGAGAATCTGTGTAACCTGCATGTGGTTGTGTTCGGACTGACCTATAGAATAATTGTATCATGTCGCTGTTACCATATAGTGCATTACGTAGACACAGGAACCCCCCAAACCTTACCATATTGTATTCTTTTTTGCGATTTCACCTATTTATATCTTCATAAATAATATATTTGGAATTCCATAATACATGTTATGGTAAAATGAAAGACGCCATTACAAAGTACAACTATTCCTGTAACAAATAAGCCCTTACATGGCCTTGTAGATAAAAAACTGAAAGTGCTAGAGCTCTTAGAAGGGGAGGAGGGAAAAACAAAAACACTAAGATAAAAATTTGCGCAGTCCACTGGGTCATTTTGGGCCTGGTCCTCAAAGGGTTAAAGGAGAAGTCCGGTGATTTCTAAAATCCAGAAGCCGGCAGGGAGAACTAACCTACTGTGAACGGTGGGACCGGCTGACACGTCATGACCTGGCTGATGGACTGGCCGCTCAGCCAGTCAGTGATCGGGTTGGGACGCCACTCCAGTCACTGATTGGCTGAGCGGCCAGTCCATCAGCCAGGACAGGACTTTTCCCCTTGAGTCATGAGGTCATCACAACTTGAGGGGGGAAATACCTTTCATGTGGGTCCTGAGGCCAGTTCCGCCGCTCACCGCAGGCAGAGCGAGAGGTAAGTTCGTATTGTAATCAGTTTCCCCCCGCCCCTGCCGGATTTTATAAATCGCTGGATTTCTCCTTTAACATCTCCATAAAGTTGGTTGACAATATTAAAAAGCATTGTCTACGACACAAATTAATACAGAGAAAAAGGAAGCCGCATACTAATATAATGGAAGAGTGAGGTAGCCTAAAGAGGGCATTAGACAGGGGGCCAAATGGGCCAATTTTACTCCCAGCGGTAAAGAGATAGACAAGCAAATGCTTGTTCGATTAGTGATCACATCTTTTTTTCTGGGCCTAGGAATTGAGTAAATGGAATATGTGGCCTTCAGTGATGGAAGGGAAAGGCCAGCCATTGTTCTTGCATCCCTGCTCACACAATAGTTAGGCCATGTAAAATTTCTTAAATGAAGACTGATCTGCTAGATCCACTGTCATATGGGGCACAGGTCATCCCATCTGAAAGGTCACAGTGACTTCCAAAGCCAACTCATCAAAGGGGCATCTCCTGCAAGGGAACTCCCCATCATATGACAGCCATGAGTTATATGTCTTTATTTTCAGTGGATGTCAGACAGACAATTGTAATGTAATTGCACTGGCAGACATTCCTATACTTTAGATTTGGGAAGAAAAAAAAAGAAAGAATATTGAAGCAGTCCATTTTTTTATTCCTTTCCCGGCTGACCTGTATACTTAGCATTGATGATCTGGTTCCAGCGGTGTGGCTTCATTCCAGTGGTCCATTGGGTTTCCATCACAGTGTCCATTGCTTTGACTATGTCAAAAACGATGAAATCTGTTATGAAGCCTCTTACAAATATGTGAATGTGGCCTTTCATTTTTCATACACACATTCAGTTTTACACATCACAATGATGGACATTCCAGTGGAACCCAATGGAGCATATTATAAGCCTATGACTATATCCATGTTTCCCATCCAGTCTTAGGGCAGCATCCAACTTATTCAGCCATCCGGAATCAAATGTTATTTTAGGATGAAAACGAGTGTTCTTGAGGTTCACTCATCTGTATTTCGGTGAATATCTCGGAATTTCATGCTATCCACAGAAGCTTTGGATATCCACATAATGTAGTTGTTAAAAGTATTTGACTAAAGAGTTAAAAAACTTTGATGCAACTATTAGGCCACGGTTAAACAAGGCAGAAGACGGTCTACGAACCGGCACATTCTACTGATGTGATTTATGATTCAACCTCTGGTCCAATCCTATAATTGAATTATTAAATACTGATTTTTGTACGAGATTATTTATACGTTGGAGCGAATCAGTCATAACCGTCTTTAGAAGTTTCCCATCTATTATCTCGAATCATTGATTCGCAGGCAGCAATTTCTTAAAGTCAAACATTATTTCCCTTCATGCACAATGGGCATATAAACTATGGAGATTATTTAATTGCAGAACTGCAAGTAATGTCAGGGCTGCCTTGCCGAAAGCCTCTTGGCCTTGAAATAACCAGAACTATTTCCTATTAGTGGAAGAAAATCAAGTTAAGAGACAGTGAAGCATTCTGTACATTGCAGAAAAGTGACGGGGCATGTTCAAAGACCTCGAAAGATGGCGGACCCTTTACATTCTTCTCACTTCGGAAAATAATATAGTGTACTCTATAGAATTATTTCTTTTTTCATTTTGGTTTTTCCTGCAAAACAGGAAAATGGATGGAAAAACAGATGCCATTGTGTCATCCATTTTTCCATTGATTTCCATTTTTTAAAAACGGATTAAAACACATCCTTTTTTTAACATACACAAAAACTTACTTGACCTTATTTTTCTGTATGTTTAAAAAAGGGATGCTTTTTGATCTTTTTTTTTCTTTCAAGTCAATGGAAAAAACTAGTCAAAACAGTTGCACACAAATGCATCTGTTTTTCCATCTGTAATTTGCAAAGACGGATGGAAAAACGTAGTGTGAACCCAGCCTTTCTAAATAAGGCCCATTGTTCTTGACAGCCTGGTGTTTCTGTGTACATTTGTAATACATAAAGCTAATCAGAACTATACTTTCTAAAATACTCTTTGTCTGTATTGGAAAGTGTAGTGTAGGATTTACTGCCCTGCTATGGAAGGTTCGACCACGCAAATCATGATTCTGATGTATAATTCCATGATTTGCTGTGACATCTCGTGCTTCTTTTGTCACTTAAGGTAATGGTCCACTGACTTTCACATCCAGGGACACAGATTTAGTTGAATAAAAGCATTATGGAAAATAATTTTTTTATGTTTAAAATCTCATAAATACATTTTTTTTTTGGTCTATTCCGAAACTGAAATCTCAAGTGTTTGGCAGCGCTGAACATTAAAGAAACTGAAATTCATTGGAGATTTCTTTTTAATCCAAAAATCTGTCAGTGTTCTTTATTGTCTCTTCGCACCGAGCATATACAATGCAGATTGCCTGAAATTCATGGAGTGCGTACACTCAGTCGGAAACTTGTCACAACACGCAGCAGGTGGTAGTTATCCATTATTGAAAGTAGTGATTAAACAGAGCTGTTGCCATTTCTCTCTCATTGTTGCAGTCATTATGAAGAACAGTTCCTGACAGCACCTGTTAATACGCTATAATTCTTGTCAATCTTTGTGCTCAGTTTGGCTGCTGTGTTTTTGTGTTTTTCAGCGCTGAGCAATTAACTATGTCTATGAATTCGGTATCATCCACGGTCCAGACACGGACCTTGTTCAGATAGATTACAAAATGTCTATGAGTCTTTCCTGTATGGCAGGGGTAGGGAACCTTGGCTCTCCAGCTGTTGCAAAACTACAACTCCCATCATGCCTGGACAGCCGAAGACTGAGGGCACTCACTGGATCGTAGTGATACGTCTTTATTTTAACATATGTTAAAACCTTTGTTGACACATGTCATTATTCAGCAGACGCCAAACCACTTCACATGTACAACACAGACATGACGACCATTTCGCGTGTGTGCGCGCTTCATCAGATGAGGCGCACATGCGCGCGAAATGGCCATCATGTCTGTGTCTGTGTCACATACATGTCTACTTGACAGGTGCACCCCGGTGCGATTTGGTTGCAGTCCCAAGTGTGGCTTAGCTAGGATTTATGGTTCCCCATAGAAAAAAACCTGTACGACAACCCACCCCCCTTCCCCACATACACACACACACACACACACACACAGTTAAAGCTCTATGCTACTGTACTGACACAGCTGTGTCAGTTCAGTGGTGGAGGGTTTGAGTTTTTTTACGCTTACTGCATCATATTAAATTATGATGGAGGGAGACCCATAAGAGTTGAAAACTTCATTTTGTGATATACTATTAATTTATGGACCCCATACCATGGACAGAACAATGACGTGTGAATCTGGCCTTATTGTGAAAGAAAAGTACATGCATGCAAATGGCTAGCAAGTATGTAGTTATGTGATTATGTAATGTCACTACATGGATGTGGTTTTACTAGGATCACAAATCACGTATGGTCATGTTTACATCGGAAGTAATATTGAACATCAAAGGAAAATGCAGTATTTTATGTAAAAAAAAAAAAAAAAATAGAATCATAGCACTCCTTTATGTTTTTATATTTTGCATATGATCTGTCTGTTTCTCTGCTGAGATCTCTATATAGAAATAACAGTTTTTTCATCCTCTGCCCTCGACTCCAGACAGTTTTCCGTCAAGCTGTGACTTTTCCTGTTGATCAAGTACAAAGTTACATCGAATTTGTATTTGATCAATGCTCCATTGTGCTCTGTTTGTGCGATATATATATATATATATATATATATATATATATACATTATGCAAAGCTGTGCACACAGGGGGCATGTACTGCTGCAAAGTCACCCACAGTATTCCTGCAATATAATTAGTTTCATTACAGCTGGGCTGCATCCATACATTTCCTTAGTGCGGCTGGGTCATGTGACCACCACAGAGACCACCACAAAAAATGACGAGCTTTCAAGTGTAACAGGAGATTTATTCTCTCCTGTGGGACTAACGTCCCGTGAACTACCTGATTCATTCACCTATCAAATCTGTAATGGCAGCTCTGAGATACCTCCCCTCCCCAGCGAGCTTTGTCACCCATGTGCACCTGTTTGGCCATGTTCACACTATATCTTTTTTTTGGCTATTTCGCAAACGGTTTATGTTAAAAAAAAAAGGCCTAAAAAAGAAGATGTATGAACAATAGCCTAAGTCCTTCTATGTATACAGTCTCATTGAATATCTAATCCCCCCCCCCCCCCTATAAGGAAGCAGGAGTGTAGTGATATAGCAGGATGGTCCATACAATGACTAGCTGCAGAGTAATAACACTCCACTGACCCCCACAAAAAACCAACAAACAAAAAAGATTAACGGGGGGAGAATGAATCAAGAGGTCAGAAAACCCAGAAATAATGCTCAAGCAAAACAGGTATACACAAGGGGGAAGATTTATCAAACATGGTGTAAAGTGAAACTGGCTCAGTCGCCCCTAGCAACCAATCAGATTCCACTTTTCATTCCTCACAGACTCTTTGGAAAATGAAAGGTGGAATCTGATTGGTTGCTAGGGGCAACTGAGCCAGTTTCACTTTACACCATGTTTGATAAATCTCCCCCTTTGTTGGCTGCGGCCTTACCGTTATTGTATACATAGACAGACATAGAAGCCGGCACAACTTCTAGAATATAACAGCCTAAGGGTAAATGCTGTGTTCTGTGAGCTCAGTATAATCCATTACCAATTACGCTTTGCCAGAACTGATATAGTCTCTCCGACTTTCATTAGCTTATCCAGTGACTTGAGGTGTGTTCACACTGAGACTGTAATATTTCCACCCATTCCGTCCACACATACACACATCTATTGATTAACTCCGTCAATCCAAGGCAGTTTTGCACTTAAGCTTTCCCTCGCCAAGACTGACCTGCTCATATAGATTTTACCTGACGTGTACATATTCCCTCTGGTTGTTCCATACATTGTTTGTGTGCCGCATACATTAAGTGAATAGTGCTAAATAGGTGGTCAAGCTGTGCTGTGAATTTACACGTTCTTCCAGTACAGCTATTATAGATCTGAGCCTGTATATACTGTTACATTGATCCTAAAGCTGTCCATACACATTTCAGTGGAAACAGGAAGATCTGTATGTGGGCTGTTTATAGGCAACATTGGAGAAAATAAAATGGAGCATTTTGGATTTCAGTGAAACCTTGGATTACAAGTGACTTAGTTTGAGAGTATTTTGCAGGATAATTTTTGTCAGGAATGTGCAGTAGTCTGGTGTGAACTGGGTCTGTTTCTACTTTTGTGTGACACACCCGATTGCTTCTCAGCTTCCGGCAATGCAGGAGTTTGCTCTCCGACTTTGTACCATGTTGCCCGTTTGGTTCTGACTTGGCTCCCTGACTCCCCTTTACTGTGTTCGTCTGTCTGTCTTGTTCTGTGTTGCACGTAACCAGTACAGGGAAAGTCTTTGTGGTTGTCGGCGGCTGCCTAGAGCCGATTGAGGCAAGTAGGTATGGACAGAGGGTGGTTTCAGTATCAGGGCTCACTGTCAGCTAACGAGCTAGATTTCTTAATACGAGCCCCCCTATTTCCCCATTTACTGTACTAGATAGAAAGCCTTCTCATTTCAACCCACTGCTCCCGGATCAACTCTGTCAGTGATTGAACGCCTTCTCGCTCTTCTCCGATGCCCATCCGTGTCACTGCCGCTTCCCTCTGACCAATGAATTAACCCCTACACCAAGTACCAGGACCAGCGGGTTTGCAGCCAGCTGGGGAGTTGTGTGTGGAGGGAGAGTCAACTAATTACCTCTTCTTTACTGATACAGAACACCTTACCGACCTTAATTGGGTTGTGAAACAAATTGTCTGCAATTTAGTCATTTCTTATCGGAAAATTTGCTTTGCTATACTTAGGATTTGGATTACAAGCACGTCCCAAGAACAAATTATGCTCTTAATCCAAGGTTTTAGTGTACCCAATATGTTGGAGCCTGGCAGGGTCTAATAGAAGGGGTCTTATTCCCCTATTCCACCTATTAGAATAGTTAAGACAGTTGTCTAGGACTGACCTAAAGTTGGCCATGCACTATTGTCTGAGTATCTATCCTTCCTGACCCCCCTATACACATACAATACTCATGCTTCATGCTTCTGAATGAGGGACCTTGTACATAGAGCAGTTATCAGCTGAACAGGTTGTGTAGTCCTAACAGTTACTGGTCGGGGTCAGCCACACATCTTCCTGTGTGGCCGACAATGATACAATGATGCAACAGATACAAACGATTCTGTGATGATTTGTATGTCTTGAGCCATGTAAAAAGCTTATTAATCACTTGCCAGTCTGCTAGATGGGCACTTTTACTGGGCATGTGCTTATAAAATTACTCTAAGCTGCTCATAAGCAGTCCTTACAGCAGCTTTTCATCCTTGAGAACAAAGGGAATGGGAATGTTAAAATCCAACAGCCCAATCCTTCTTTTAGGACACCCTCCCACACACATATAAACATCCCGATACACCATAGACTTTATTCGGTTGAACACGCCATTTGAAGTGTATGGGGCTATCCTGACCGTCCACCAACAGATGATCCACCGTTCTGATTTAGGGGTTGGGCATGATGGAAAATCACACCTGACTGGGAGAGATAGGCCACAGCTAGAGCTCTCCTCTCCCCATAGAGAAGACAGGAACACTTGGCAGTTCCCAGCATATAGTATGAATTGGTGCAGACTGGGGCAGATAACTGACGGCTGGACGATTGTTCATCCACCAGTTATTGAAAGTGTATGAGGAGCTTAAAATAGTAAGCCAGTCCTGCTAAACTCAGCGGCTCTGACCAACGTAATACTAATATATATGACCAGCTTAAGTCACAGGAAGAGAGTGTTAATGTCCAATGTTCCCCGTAAGGATAAACAATAGCCATCAGTTAACACGTTGAGTCATCTCTGTGGTGGCTAGACTATGGAGTCATTTTATTAAATACAGAGGTTAGGCTGCCAAAACAATTATTATTACTCGAAATACTTAAGTCACTAGAGAGTTCCACAATTAGTTTAACACATGAAAAAACAAAAACCATGTAGCGCTGATAGTCACCATGTTAATTATAGTATGTTACAGTGACAGCATATAAAAGCACCCCCATCGCCACTACAACTCCATGCCTTTTCCCTACAAAACATAATTTCTCCCTTTTATAAATACTCCTCGAAAGAATGAAAGAATTAGGCAAATGATCTTAGCGGCACAGCTTTGTGTAGATTGCCATCCATTGTGACCAGATATTAACATGGGGGTTGCTTGTGGCCCCGAGTCTGAATAGATTCCGACATAATTGCATATTGTATGATCGGCATCAGTCCTGAAGAACACCCAATGGTGTTTGCTGTAATTTCGAGCCTCTAAATTCACATTGTAACGCAGCAAAGACTGAGGATTTCGTATGAGACGGGAGGTCATTTACAGGGTAGCGACAGCTTGAACGTCTGCCAGTAAGCCTTGGAAAGGGAGGTCTCTCTACTTAATGCAGCTTCGAAAGCTCTTGAGAGCTGAAAAAGGTTAAATGGGGTCCCTGGTGAGACAGCAGGTGTAAATTGGCTAGAGCAAAGTATTGATAAAGAACATTGGCATAATGAGGTCTGACATGAACAAATGTTGGTAGCACTTACCATGTAGAACTAACTATCATGTTCAATAATGGAGACAGAGGAATAAGTGTAATTCTCTTTAATCAATGCATCGTGGTCAGACTTCCCTTTTCCAGTCTTTAGCTACCATGATAAAGTATACCCTACGTTCGGCTGAAAATAAGTTATCAAAGACTTATTGCAAAATCCCCATCATTGTTCCATTAGTTTTTATGAGGAATGAACTGTCTCGTCTGTACAAATGTATGTGAATAATAGACAGGCAGAGCTGCCATGTTCTCTTGGAATCCTCTGGTGTGTTCATTTATGGTCTGTTGCAATTGGCTTGTCCTACTGGAATCCATAAGGGAACCATGGGCTATCCTTCACCGAGAAGAAGTGCCGGTTGATTTATACAGCTATAGGGTTTCTCTCGGCACTCGCCCAGGTATCTCTTGGTATGGAGGCAATCTATAAATGCTGATGGTTGACAAGTGTATAGGCTCTGCAGCAACGTTCTCTGCTCTCAGACCAAACAATCCAATTACAGGCGCTTGTATGGAAGGATAAGGCACCTTTTTGACCTGAGTAAATAAGTCAATACTACTTACACCCCGTATAAAGAGTCTGATCTAGATCCTTGCTGTTCATAAGGAGCGGCACACATTTTAACTATGTAAGTAGGCCAGATTTCATTAGAACATGCCAGTGATCCTGTACATAGGATGTTTCTAGCTGTCATTCAAAAAAATACCAATACTAAAGGGGTATCCTGATCTCGACTAATATAGTTATACTTGTAGGGCTTGTTAAATTAAATATTTTTGCAAATACATCCGTTTTGTAAATTTGCCTCCTTCTCTTGTTGCTCTTTCCCTCCTATTGTCGACAGCTTGTTGTCTGGGTTGCAGACCACCACTCTGCTCTAAAAGCAGTGGTCTGGCTGGTGTATATTTAGCTATAATGTAGATGTATAGAGATGCAATGTATCCGATATAGATATATATATATATATATATATATATACACTGTATATACTCCCACATAAACATAAACAAACAGTGTATGGGGTTATTCCGACCGTCCCTCAACAGATGATGTCAGTGGAGATAGGGGTTGGGCGTGATGGAAAATCAAACCTTACCACTTTGTATAGGGAGAGAGAGCGGGCGCCGATTGTTTGGAAGGAATGGGCGGCGATCTTATGGAGGGAACGGGCACCAATTATATGGAGCTAATTGTATGGAGGTAACGGGCACTGATCGTATGGAGGGAACGGGCACCAATTGTACAGAGGGCACAGACACCAATCGTATGGAGGGAACGGGCGCCGATCGTATGGAAGGAACAAGTGACGATACGGGCACTGATTGTATGGAGATAACAGTCGCCGATCACATGGAGGGAATGGGTGCAGATCGTATTGAGGGAACGGGCACCGATCTGGGCAGATAACTGACGGTTGGACAACCATCCGTCCACCAGTTATTGATGGTGTATGGGTTGCTTAGGTTTGCTAAATAAATGTATTTGCAAAAATATTCAACTTTATTAACTACATAAGCTGAGATGGAAATATCCCTTTAAATGTGTGCTGACCAACCTATATCAGACTGCAGAGGGGTAACTGGAAAGGGTTAATTTCATGACATCACCGTTCTATGTCGGGAGTAAAATACCTTCTCCTCTATGATTAGTGACTATTGAAGTTGATTGTGGCAAGATTTCAGTTAGCAGATAATAGCATATGGCATCCAGACCGTAGACAGTGACTTGGATTTCATAGCACGCTCATCGTGGGTGAAGCAGCCAAGTAGTTTGTTAGATTGAGTGAGAATATTTGTGTGCCAAGCATTAATAATCTTTCAGTTTTTCTTCTGTACTGACATGAGGGGTGATCTGACAGAATTAATTTTATTAGAAGCTTTGTGTTTTTTTTCTATATATTCATAAATACTTTTAATATGAGGAAAAACATTTGGGGTGGGAGGAATTGGTTCTAAGTCGCTTTGCGCTATCAATCACATATGACCAATAAGCACAGTAGTACTGTATGTAGTGCATTGCTAGATCCAGTAAAAATATGTAAAAATGCTCATTGTCACTGAAAGGTTCATTGTTTTTGTGCACCATGATAACATACACTTAAAGGGGTTATGCCAAAATTCAAAGTTATCACCTATCCATCAATCACGAAAATACCGGTCCCTTGTTCTCCGAGTGAATGAAGTGGCAGCTTGCACTCTCAGCCTCTGCTCCATTTACTCTCTATGGCGCTTTTGTTGCACTCAGCTGTTGGCAGTCCCATAGAAAGGGAATAAAAGGAACAATTCCTCCAACCACCAGACGAGTAACCAGGCGCAGGTCCGTGACAGACAATGGAAAATGGATGTCCAAAGAAAGGAAGTTGACCTAGACCCAACAGGTTTCAAAATCATTTTGGTTTCTTTTTCAAGAGTCATAACTCTTTTTGAAACACGTTGGGTCTAGATGAACTTCCTTTTATTGGATGTCCATTTTCCATTGTCTATCATCGTTGGACTTGCGTCTGGTTACCAGTTTGGTGGTTGGAGGAATTGTTTCTTATGTTTATTATCCCTTGGTGTGGTTGCTGTCTATTTCACGAGAGTTTTGCCTCTTTTGTGAGCACAACTCGACCAGGTGAGAGTTACCATACCTAAATTCTCTCACCCATTATTGATTGATCTTCGCTATGGAGCGCTGTCCATTTTTCTCTATATAGAGAGTGAATGGAATGGTGTTCTAGCATGTGTGCTGCTGCTAAATTTTCCTAGGGGACAAGTGACCTCCAATCTTGTGATCCGTGGTTTCCCATTGGTTGGCCTTTCTAAACTTACGTACCACCACTCGCTGGCTCTTTAAACCCTGAATGAGCAGAAATTAAAGGGGTGTTCTGGCAAAATAAAAAGAAAAAATGTAATTAGTGCTGGATACTTGCCTCTATTACTGACTCTCGTCTTGGTCTTTCTCCTTTGGTCCATTCCTCTGGTCCTAGCCATTCCTCCTCATGCCAAAGTCAGATTACATTTCCCTGTTGTCTTTGCGGCACGTTACGCAGAGGGGTCTGACTCGTAGTTGTAAGTATAGTGGCGGGCATGGCTTAGGACCCTTCATTAAGCTAGGCTCCAATCCGAGATGAAAGTCACATGACCTTGGTCTCCCATCAGGGGAAGGGGGGGGGGGGGGGAGAGTTGACGGAGGAAGCAGGAGACGAAGAGGACCACTGTCAAGGCAATTCACATCTCTTTTGAGGATAAGTTTATTACCAGTATCTGTTTACCAGAATCTGGAATACTCTGTAAGGGTGCCTTCACACGTACCGGATCCGCAGCGCATTTCACACTGCGAATTCGCTGTGAAATCTGCGCATCCAGTGCCATTCATCACTATGAGAACACATACTCGCAGCGGGATTGACATACCGCTGTGAGTATGTGAGTTGACCCCCCGCAGCCCACCGCCGACAGCATGCATTACTTGCTCGGTGGGTGGCACTGGATCCACAGCGGATTTCGCTGCGAATTCGCAGTGTGAAATGCCCTGTGGATCTGGTACGTGTGAAGGCACCCAAAAAACGCTGCCCGCAGATCAGACTGCTTGTCCATTGAGACAGGCTCCCTTTTAGGTATGGTATTAGCTTTAGCTTTGGCTGTTTAGGCATGATGGGAGTTGTAGTTTTGCTACAGCTGGAGAATGATGGGGGTTGTAGTTTTGCAACAGCTGGAGAATGATGGGAGTTGTAGTTTTGCAACAGCTGAAGAATGATGGGATTTGTAGTTTTGCAACAGCTAGAGGGCCAAGGTTCCCTACCCCTGCTCTATAGCCTGTTTGATAGAAGTAAAATGCTGGGAATTCCATCCCTGTTGCCCAACATCTCTGCATTCCTCCCTTAGTGGATGGAAACAATTATTAGACCATGCACAAAATATTCTCTGGAAAACGAGCTGCAAATTACAGCTTTACATGTGGGTTAAGGAAAAATTGTGTGTAAATCCCTATGTGTAAACCCAACCATATAGCATTCAGCGCCTACCTACCTAACACTGGGGTTTCTTAACCTGCTGCTCTGGGTTATTTGTTCCTGCCCAATTGAGCTAAAGAATGTTAGAAAAGGTGAATAGCCTTTAACAAAGAAGAGAGATTATAGCTGAAGAATGTGATAAATGAATAACCTATAGTCACATACATCACCGGTGTAATCACTGTCTTTTCAAGCTGCAATCTGACATCATGATTTCTCACATAACGGAGGGAATGGTATTACACGTATAAAGCTGCTTATTTTATGGGGAGGCATAAATATGAGAACAAGCAGCATCTATATTATTTGTGAGACTTCATCTGTTGAGTAGGTAGATAGAAAAACAGGAAATAATTATTTGGATTGTAATGAATATTGCACGTGCCTGTGAAGGTAATGTGGTGGTGTTCAACCAGCCCCAGAAGAAACATTCACTGCTTTGCTGTATTTATAAAAGTATGCAGTCTACAAACATTGATGTCCCGATATTAGCGCCGGCGGGGTTCTGCCGGTACTGCCCACCTCCTTGGGCTTAATTCTGCCCGAACCTTTAGTGCACTCTATGCCAGTCTGGGTCTGTTGGTGTCCTCTGCTGCTGCCATGCCACCACTGTCCATGAGGTTGAGCGGACGGCAGCTCATCTGGAATTTAAAGGGCCAATGTGTCTCCACCTATTTCTGCTTTCACCTTTCAGCCTGCACCTATTTAGAGTTGCTTCTTCCATTCCTCCTTGCCTGAGCATTGTCGCATCTATGTATTTCTGTGAGAAGGTGTTTGCTATTCCGCTAGCTTTCCATTTATCCTGACCTGAGCTTGTTCCTCTGATTGCGCTTCCTGTCCTCTGCTGCTGGCTTTCGCCACCTCCATGCCACCACTGTCCACTAGGTTGAGTGGACGGCAGCTCATCTGGAATTTAAAGGGCCAGTGTGTCTCCACCTATTTTTGCTTTCACCAATTCTGTTCATCCTGCACCTAAGTTGCTTCTTCCATTCCTCCTTGCCTAAGCATTGTCGCATCCTTGTATTTCTGAGAGAAGGTGTTTGCTATTTCGCTACCATTCCATTTATCCTAACCTGTGCCTGTTCCTCCGATTGCGCTTGCTTATGTGACTTTTTCTGTACTATCTGCCTTTCCTGTTGACGGCTTTGATGTTCTTTGGCCTGTTCTTCAGCGCCTTACATGGGCACTGTGTGAATCTTGGGACTAGGCCCTACCCACACTGGGACCTTGTGGAGCAACATATTTTGTCACTTAAGTAGGTGAAGCACCTTATAAAATTACAACGGACGCTGTAATGTTCAGTGCTTGTGTAGTTTTTTGGACTGTCAACATTTAATGGCAAATAATGTCCGTTATTTCATAATAATGCCCATGACCGTACAAAGCAGGGACATTACTATAAAATAACATCTGTTATTTGCTGTTAATTGATGACAGTTCAGTAAAAACAGCCGTCATTTCAATGGTGTATGAACATCGCCATTGTTCTTAAAGTGAAAGAATGACTTTTTATAATGATGGGGACAGACGTAAGGATCATTATAACTTTTTACGGCCGTTATTTAAAAAAAAAAAAAAAAAGCCATTTTTTCACTTTAAAAAAAAAATGTGTGTGAACATAGGCGTAATATTGTAGGACTTGTCAAGTGAAATATTTTTACTAATTTGTCTACTGATATGCATGCACTTTTCCACCACCGACCACCACTCTGCTCTAAAAGCCTGACCACTGCTTTTAGAGCAGAGCGACTTTTGTTGTCCCAGACAACGAACTGTCAACAAGGAAAAGAAAAGTGCAGCATATCAGGACAAGGAGATACATTTTCCAAATGAATGTATTTTCAAAACTATCTTAGCCATTTACTACAAGATTAACTGTCTTAGTTAAGATGGGACTACCCCTTTAATGGTCACGGCTGTGTTTTTGCTCATGATAAACATGTGAGAATTGTGACCTTAATGCCAGGACATACATTTTATTTTCATGGTATAAGACTCTATTTGCCTCTTTTGCACCTGACTCCACATACCAGGACTTCATGGAGACATCAAAGACTTGTATTAGAAATCAGCTTATAGCTAATCTTTTTACCCAGTAATCGTTTGAAGTTTGCTAATACCGCTAATGAGAGAGGATAAGGATATTACAGTCACTCACAGATACCTCTTTAAAGTCACTCACTAAGCATTAATCCTGGCCTTGTAACTGCTGTAAATGTTATACTTGTAAGTTACCTTTCATGTAATTGGGAAACATAATTTAGATCAAATCTATCTATCTATCTATCTATCTATCTCCTATCTATCTATCTATCTCCTATCTATCTCCTATCTATCTATCTATCTATCTATCTATCTATCTATCTATCTATCTATCTATCTATCTGTATCTATTTATCTATCTCCTATCTATCTATCTATCTATCTATCTATCTATCTATCTATCTCCTATCTATCTATCTATCTATCTATCTATCTATCTATCTATCTATCTATCTTCTATCTATCTATCTATCTCCTATCTATCTATCTATCTATCTATCTATCTATCTATCTATCTATCTATCTATCTCCTATCTATTATCTATCATCTATCTATCTATCTATCTATCTATCTATCTATCTATCTATCTATCTATCTCCTATCTACCTCCTATCTATCTATCTATCTATCTATCTATCTATCTATCTATCTATCTATCTATCTAGCTCCTATCTATCTATCTATCTATCTATCTATCTATCTCCTATCTATCTATGATCTATCTATCTGTCTATCTATCTATCTATCTATCTATCTATCTATCTATCTATCTATCTATCTATCTATCTGTCCTAGTAAATCAATAACCAGTAATGATTTTCATTGTGGCTGCCTATTGCAAAACGCTTCATGCAACATCAGCTTTTCACTTCTTCACGGAATAATAATTACAGGGATAATTATCGTTAGAGGGTATCAAGCTATCTATTCTTTTCTGTGGGTTGGGAACATCATTAAAAAAAACCTACTAGTAATTTAACACCTACACTCAGCTAAACCCAACCAAAATAGTAGTACATGAGGGGAAAAATTCAAATAATAACTATGAAAAGATGATAGCCCATCATACAATAAATTGGTCAGATTTTTTTTTGTTAGTAGAAAATATCCATTTTATTGTAATCAACTCTCCAAAAAAAACAAAACATAAAAACAGCATGAATCGTGGCGGTATGAGGGCCCCTGGATTGCTAATATAGAACAATTGGTAGTATAATTGGTAATATAAGATGATGTATAAAACTATGTATAGAAAAAAAGTGCAAGTGCAAAACAGAACATGTAACAAGATATTAGAGTACTGTATACATAATAAATATTTACTCACATTTTCCCCAAACAGACCTGTATACAGATGTATGGCATTACTACATTCGTTTTTAAGTGATTCCGTACCCACAGTCTGCCCCCCCCCCAAACCACTTGTACGTTAGGATAGCTACTTTTAATCCAAGATCTGTCCTGGGGTCTGTTCGGCAGGTGATGCAGTTATTGTCCTAAAAAACAACTTTTACACTTGCATCCCTGTGCCCAACGGCCGTGGCTTAGAATATCTGTGCCCTAACTTTGCACCCCTCTGTCCCTCCTCCCCACCCTCCTTATTATTAGGAATGCCCCTAGAACATTTTCTCCTGTCTGTACATTGCACAGGTGCCCTAACGATCCAGCCCATGTGCCGTGCTTACACAGGTGATGAATAGTAAAAAATCTGCCTGGAGCATTCCTAATGATGAGGAGGGTGGGGAGGAGGGACAGAGAAGGTGTGCCAGCCTAATGCATACACAATCTAGGCCACGCCCGTAGGGCACGGGGCTGCCAGTTTAAAACAATAACTGGACAATAGGACAATAACTACATCACCTGCCGAATGGACCCCCGGACAGATCTTGGATTAAAAGCAGGTACAAGTGTTTTTTTTTTTTTTTTTTTTGGGGGGGGGGTGTCAGATTGTGGGTACAGAGTTGCTGTAAGTGTTTCACATGAATAGAAAGGCACCAGTGCGCAGAAGCCGGTGCCACGGTACTTTTTTTTGAGCCGCGGATGATTCCTGTGCACAGCACTGGTCTATTACTCAGCACTGGGTTGAAGCACTGGAGATGGGCCGGCCAAACCCCCAGTGGGAGGAAACCCCTGCCCCTCTGCTTCAGTGCCGGGCCAGTACTCTGTATTAGATCGGCTCCATGTGCGGGAACAAGGCACTGGCTTCCCCTCGGCTGCGCCATTCTATTCATGTGGACCACTTAAAGCAAATGTACCTGATGGCACATTTGCTTTAAAGGGTACCTTACTTTACCCCACATATTTTGGGGCTGTCGGTCTTTGGAAGGGGATACAGGGTCTGATAGCAGCAGTACTGGGCAAAGTGGTGCCTCTTGCGCCACTTACCTATTTGCTTAATGTTCCCCCCAAAACCATGAAGAAACACCCATCTAGGCTGTTCGTATATATCCTGACTGCCTCGAAATGTCTATTAGCTAAATACTGGAAACAGTGTCTTATCCCGTCACCAGTTTAACAAAGGGTATTTGACTGCAGAGGATGGTCACTCTTTGTAGTTGGGCACCATTGGGGCCACTGATTAGTCGCTGCAGTCCCATGTCGATGTTGAGATGGATCACAAAGTAGAGACCCATGAAGGTAGGACAGGGGGGGGGGGTAGTTTCCAGCAAGTGTCAGTGGGAAACATCAGGATGGGTATCTCTTCTTTCCAGCCTTTTAAAATTAAATTTAGATCTTCATCTTACCCCCTTTAAGCCCCTGTGCTATATTTATTATACATGTTTCTTATATAAGAACAGATCTATTGAGGCAGAGTGGATAAGTCTGGGCTATGGAAGCCTGGTGGTGTGAACATATAGTTAGTTACACCTCATACAACAATTTCCAGGAGCCAGTAACGACCTACTTGTAACCTTTAAGAATCACTATTATTAGTTCAATCTGTCCTTATAGAAGGCTGCAGATGCAGAAATACCTCCTCTAGCCATTCCTGGCCGTGTCATAATGTGTTGACTTTGTTATATATTATTAAAACAAGGCACACGGACAGGGGGGGAAAAAAAAGTTAAAATGTCAACTTGCTAAAAAAGTTGCCTTTTAACATTTCCATTTATTTTGGGTTGGGGGAAGGGGGGTTGAATATGTTGGAGCTGCGAAGAACAAAATAGTGAGATAAATATTTGAAGCCATAATAGTTTTTTTATGACTCGTGTTGGTCTGGAAGAGAAGTGCCATTTTTCACTCGAAGCAGCCGCATTCAGTTCTTACAGCCCTTTGTTCTGCAGAAGGACATAAAAAATGGTGGCGTATATCTCGTCTCTTAAGTATAGCTTCCAAGCAATCACTAAGAGGCAATATCTATTTTGTTTCATTATTGTTGTAAAACAGTTGTTTTATTTGTGCGCTTCCTTCAACCTCCAGCCCCCGGGATTACTTAAGTAAGACATTGAGGAGCGGCAGACGCATCAAGCATTTAGGAAGACCCAGCATATGAATAGCCTGGATGGGCTGCCGGTCATTTATTACGGTACAGCCGCATGTCAGACGGACAAAAGAGAAGATAGGGAGTTCAGCAGTTTTCTCTTTCTCCTATAAAAGAAATAGTTATGAAGCATCACATTTGCTAGATATCAGCGTTCCTCATGGAGAATGTGTTCTGGGGGTATTACTCAGTAGGTCTTATTATAATATTGCAGTCTTGTAACTCTTATTCATCTTTTTTTCTAGCTCCAATCCTTTAAAAAAAAGTTGAGCAGTCATAATGTTGGGTATGTATCTAATACAGTAGTCTGCCGTAGGCTCATACTCGTTTCTGTTTTTTTTTTTTATTCTTTGTAAATCTATGAGAAAAATAATTGTTCCAGTAGATATATGGTAGTATCGGCAGAGCTCATGAAGCCACCGTCTGTTTTAGGCTGTGTTCACACAACATATCCTATGCATAAATCACAGCCGTTGTTGCAATTTGGAACAACGGCCCTGGTTAATGCAAAAGATATGTTGTATTTAATGAATGGAATCCCGGATGGAGTGTATACACATAGGGTGTAATATTTAGACTGGTGCAAACTTGCCACAGCAACCAATCACAGCTCCTCTTTTCTTTCACCAGAGCTGGAAGCTGAGCTGTGATTGGTTGCAGTGGGCAGTTTGCACCAGTCTAAATTTTACACCCTTTGATAAATCTCCCCCATAGTGTACGCTCCGGCCGGGATTCCAACCGGCCACTGAAAAACTGACATGTCAGTTTTGTGCGGCAGCTATTCATTGAATAGCAGCCGCACAGACCTGTCAGTTCACACAGTGGAAAGACCTGTCAGTTTACCCAATGGTGGATAAGGATGCAAGCGCACACGGTGCGCCCACACCCCAATTCAACAGAAATGAAGATGATCTTCACTGACACAGTTTTTTACGTAGTTTTTTAAATGTGTTTTACGTAGTGTGACCCCGGCCTTAATGTAGATCCATAATGCTCTCAGAAACTAGAAGTTTTAGGTGCTGTTGTATAGGGGCTGTGCACATAACAATGATGTAGGCAAGTACTCTTAGGGCCCATTCACACTAAGCAAAAGAGTCGGAATTTCAAGCAGAGCGCGGCTTGAAATTGTGCCTGTCTCATTTGATTCAATTTCTTGCGCACCTCCGCTCTCTGCCCAAAGAATTGGCATGTAGGACTATGATGTGTGCCTGACCTGTAAACCAAGAGGCTCTTGACTAGGGTTAAAAAGAGGAGGAACCTATTATAGAGTAGAGTATTCCTTTAACCTAAGAGATTTGATACGTATTTGCGGAATATCCACTTAATAGTGTTCCCAGTGCCAAGGTCATAGTTGACTTTTAGATTATACCATCCCTTGCTGAATGAATGAGAACGCTCCCTATGATAACATGGGAACTGTGCAGAGAGCTTATTCAATTTATTGTGTACAGTGTGGGAGAGTGCAGGAAAGGTGTCCTAGAAATTTAGTATTTTATAATTTTAATAGCTTCCTGGATACACCCGTTTCTTACTTTGATGAGTGATGTTGTTTCCGTCCTGACATCCTGAAACCAATGGACTATTCAGATGACTTGGCAGTCTGGCTGTAGTTTTGTATGAGGGCTTGGACTTGGATAAGGGCTACGTTCTAACTGTGTAGTTCTAAGAACAGAATAGTCATTCACAATCATCCATTAAGAAACTCTAAACTAAACACAGAAAGAAATGATAAAATTATGAGGATGTAATCTTTACATCAAGGTAACTGGATACTGGATTTTTTTCTTGTTCTTGTAGAAATTCTACAGAAAACACAGGGAAGTTTCTTCTGATTTCTTCCATTTTTTTTGCTGCGGACTGGTGGAGTGGGTGGGGCTTACCAAAGGGGGTGGGCTTAACAGTATTTTATATAGTAAGGCAGTGCCTATTCATACATGCAATGCAAGGGTGCACTGGCATTTATATGAAAGTGAATGTACCATCAGGTACATCGCTTTAAAATTTTTACATCAATAGACTGGTGGCGGTGCGGGAATGCCGGTGCCGCAGTCCTTTTTATGAACTGCGGCCCTTTTACCGTGCATGACGCCATTCTATTTCTGGACACCGGCTCGGCCTGAAGCACTGGAGGCAGGCCCACCCGCCCCCGGCGTGACGAAACCCCTTCCTCTCTGTGACACCACTCCATTGATTCAGATGGAGCCATGTGACAGAGGGGAGGGCAGACTGTCATACTGGGGGCCGGCGGGTCTGCCTCCTTTGCTTCAGGCCGGGCCGGTGCCCGGGAATAGACTAGCACCATGCATGAGAACCGGGCTGCGATGTACTTGATGGTACATTTTTAATTATAATATTGGATAAAATAGTAACAAAGGATAGGAGGAAATGACGGAAGAAATTGGTGTTTCTTTTTGTATTAGATTTTCTATGCTTAGTGTTTTTATTTTATTTTTTTTTTTAACACAGATTCTGTAGTGTAAATAAAAGAAGCTTATTCAGCAAAACACATATTGAAGAATATTCACCAGTGCGTTTACTCTAGTATTATGCCATTTAACAATTTAGTGTGGATTTAAATCGTGGGATGAGACATGACTGTATAAAAAAAATACCATGGAAATACAGGCAGTACATAGGAACGACATGCAGATAATGCTGCGATTGGAATAAAAACCATAGCTGCAGAACAGCAAGTCAGCAATGCTAAAAATAACCTGCTGGCCAGGCTGGCGGAATTGTCCTGCACCTCTAGAATAGACGCAGTTCTCATTAGCTGGGGGTATATAGCCTTTACAGTCCAATAACTGACGTGTACTATCTGTGAGCTGGGAAAGATAGATGGTCCACTTCATCAATAAATACCTAAAAAAAATACAAAAAAAATTCTGAGGGATAGTCTATAAATTGTAGCTTCATAAATGGTTTAGGTCCAAAATAAAATGCCGATTGATTTCATAATAATCAAAACTCTATAATATCAAAGTCTGCCAGGAAACCACTGCTACCAGATAGCACTAGAGCCCAATATCTCAAATGAAGTGGTTCTTGACTCCAAATAAAAGGACAACAATGTTTCGAGGGTGTTAGACTGTTTTCATCAGGTTTAGATAAAGTGACTGTGAGGGTCATATTACACAGGAGGGTTATCATTTGAAAAAATGGTTAGACTGTTCAGATTTAAACGATACTCGCTTCGTGTAATAGCAGGCAACGATTAAACGACCAACAAGAAATCGTTGATCGTTTGATAGAATCTGGACCTATTTTCTTTTTTTATCGTTCATCCTTCACAAATTGTTCAAACACTGTTGGGTTGTTCCCTGGTCTATCAGCCAGGAAAGGACGAGCTCAAGAACGACCGTAACGATCATTGGTCTGTTTAATAGGGTAAACCATTTAAGATTGTATGTCGTTTGAGATCGTTTATCGTTAATCGACGAAAAATCGTGTAATACCACAATGAGGCTATGTTCACACAACATTTTTTTCAACTCTGTTTAAAATTACGTCTGTAATTTTGAGTCTAAAAAACGGACGTTATTTAACAGCCTGGCTTCCCCTTAGTGCAATGACTGGTGTTTGTACATTATTCTAGTTTGGAGTTACTAATTGGACTTTGGGTGCGGCTTAATTGAAAATCCATTGAATTTAATAGTAAAAACTAGAGATGAGCGAACCAGCCGGATTTCTGGTTCGTATGAATCAGAAATCTCGGCGGCTGACACCCGCTGTCTGTTCCCTCCGTGCAGCGGGTGGATACATCGTAAGGAACGCCTGGAAAAGTTTTCCAGGCGTTCCTTACGATGTATCCACCCGCTGCACTGAGGGAACAGACAGCGGGAGTCAGCCGCCGAGATTTCTGATTCATACGAACCAGAAATCCGGCTGGTTCGCTCATCTCTAGTAAAAACGGAGACAGAACGTTGAGAAAAAGAAAAAGGTGTGTGAACAAATCACAAAAAAAAAAGTCCGCTGTTTGCCAAAGACTTTGAAAATAATGATCATGATCATTATTTTGACGTCTGCGGCAAAAACGTCCGTTATTCAATATATTGTGTGCATTGGACGTCCGTCTTCCCATTGACTTCATTGCATTGCCATTGCAGTCAGTTAAATCGCGGCAAAAATGGACGTTATTTTAAATATGAAAATTGTACGCCTTTTCAATATTTTCAACGTTGTGTAAACATAGCCTATGTCTGCATTCAGGATCTTCAGCTGCAGTGGGTATACTAACTACTGGAGGCCTACCCACTAACACACAGAAGTGCCATATACTATATGGGGGCACAGATGGCCCTTTAACAATATATGGACACAGAGGAAGCTAACTGCTTTATGGGGGCCCTGACTGTGATTTTTTTTTAACCTTCTGCAATGTATTGTGGGATAGCTGACACCTTAGTCATGGTGATCACTGTTGGCCAATCAGCTGTTAGGTCCCAAATTTAAGGAATTCCGCCTGGACGAAAAAGTCTACGCTGCTTGTTTTTATAGACGGCCTAAGCACAAGATTATATTAGGGGACATTACAGTGTTTCAATGGGAACCTCTATGTGAGAACCTATAATAATCTTGTTACACACTGACCACCGGGGAATGTCCTAGTCACATGTTAGATAAATGTGGGAGCATACTGTAGCTGCCGAAGTGTTTCTTTGTTTTCAGTGTTTTATTAAAGGGAGTTTCAGATCCGTTTGCAGCGAGCAAGTTAAGCCTGATCAGAAATGGAGTTTGATATGGTTCATTATGTTCTGCGAGAATTAATTCCATTTCAGCAATAAGACAGCTTATTCACCAACATCCTCTGAGCTGCTGCGTTCCAGGAACAATGGGAAACACTGGAAGGCTTCTTATTGATGGCACCGAGGAAGATAAAACACTTGTGATTTCTCATACTCGTATAATTAACTCTAGCCCTGGCTCGCCTTATATACTGTGTATAACCTGTTCTGTATTACATTGTAATAACAAGAGAAATCTTGGAGGACACAGACGTGGTTTTATATCCCACAGCTCACTTTTCCATATGAAAAGACACATTTTTGGCTGTCCATTTCTTACCCTATTTCGTCTTATACAGCAATTTGCCAGAAAACGTATCTTAGTGACCCTGTGCACTGAAAATTTGTTCTTCTAATCGGTAAATGTGATGCATGCCTATGAATAGTTATTATTCGGCAGAACCTGCTTATCTATCGGAGCTGGGTAAATTGTCCACCTGTTGTTTTGACCAATACTTAACAATGAGTAAATTATAAAAAATACCACTTTTTTTCAGTATCCAAGTAGATACTGGCAGGAAGTGCTAAGCAAGATCTACATACTTCCTGCTAAGAGAAGTGATACAGGCCCCAGGGATGGGGAACCTTCGGCCCTCCAGCTGTTGCAAAACTACAATTCCCATCATGCCTGGACAGCCATGCAAACCCAGTCTGACCCTCTTTCTTAACAGCTTGGTTTTTACCAAAGACGTGTGCTCTCGTTGATTACCGTATTTTCTGGCGTATAAGATGACTTTTTAACCCTGAAAAATCTTCTTAGAAGTCGGGGGTCGTCTTATACGCTGGGTATGGTTGCCCCATACGGTGGGGGAGTTCAAAAATGGCCGTATCCCCACCGTATGGGGCGACCACTACAAAAAAAAACAAACAGTTAACTCACCCGGGGGCCGTTCCAGACCTCCGGGCACCTCCTGTCCCGTTCCCTGCCTCCGCGCACCTCCTGTCCCATTCCTGGAGCAGGCAGTGTGACGTACACTGACTGTGACGGAGATCCCTGAAGCTCTCCCGAGCATCAGGCTTCTCATCGGAGAACTTCAGAAAAATGACAGAGGCTGCGGAAGTACCCAAAGCCTTTGGCATTCTTCCGAAGTTCTCCCGGCAGCCGAGTGTCTCTGAGCTTCTCCGATGAGACGCTCTGCTGCTCGGGAGAGCTTCGGGGATCCCCGCCGCAGACAGTTTACGTCACACTGCCTGTGGCGGGAACGGGACAGGAGGCGCGTGGAGGTCGGGAACGGGCCCTAGGTGAGTTAACTGTTTTTTTTTTTTTTATTATTTAGCTGCGGTCAGGCAGGGGTTAACATTTTCCAGCATATAAGGCGAACTACTGACAATCTTCTTGAAAGTCAGGGGTTGTCTTATACACCTAGTTGCCTTATACATTGGAAAATATGGTACTTGTCCAGAGGTGTGAGAACATTTACTTCTGTCTAGAGATGAGCGCATTTCGAGCATGCTTGAGTCTGATCATTTGGTATCTAAATACCAGTGGTTGAAGAAGTTTGATGCAGACCTAGGAAAACATGGATACAGCCTATGGTTGACTCCTTAGGGCTGCATCCAACATCTTCAGCCATCAGTATTCAAATTCCGAATGATCAAACTCAAACATGCTTGAATTGCGCTCATCTCTACTCATTTCCTGTCACAGCCGCGGCGGCGTCCCGCGTTCCGGGACGCCGCCGCGACCGCTTCCTGCCCCATGCAGCAGCCGGTGTCCATAGTCGGGGACCCGGCGCTGCTATCACCTCGGCCCCGGGGGGCGCCTCACCTCTCCACGCTCCTGTCTCCCGCTGTGCCGGCCGGCGCGCGCGTCCCCGCCTCCTAGGGCGCGCGCGCGCCGGCTGTCTCAGATTTAAAGGGGCAGTGCGCTCCTAATTGGTAGTTGCACCTAATCACTCCCCTATAAATCCCAGCTTGCCCTGTTCCCTGTGTTGGAGCCTCTACATGCTTCCCATAGCGTTTGGCCCAGCTCCCTGTTGTTCCTGTGTCCTGTCCGTTACCTGGTCCCAAGTCCCTGTTCCTGAGTCCTGTCCGTTACCTGGTCCCAAGTCCCTGTTCCTGGTTCCTGTTCCCCTGTCACTCCACCTGTTCCCGTGTCCAGCCTGTCACGTGCTCTCTCATCTGCAGACTATTGCCTGTGCCATCTCCTGCCACGCCTCGCCTGCCGACACCAGCAACCAAGCCAGGGGTAGCGACCTGGGGGTCACCTGCCGCAGCAAGTCCATCCTGCCTTGCGGCGGGCTCTGGTGAAAACCAGCGGCCCCTTAGACTCCGCTCCCTGGTGAGGTTTGTGCCATCGCTGGTGCCGGTCCAGTGGATCCACTACTCCGGGCGTTACAGTAGGCTCCAACCATGGATCCCGGCGAGGTGCCCGATCTCCGTGACGTCGCCAGAGTGGTCACTCAGCAGGCGCAACAAATCCAGAAACAGTCACAGCAGATCCAGCAACTCACTGCCGCCTTACAGCAGCAGACTACTGCCCAGCGCACACCACCTCCTGACGCTTCTTCTTCACTCCGACTGGCCCTCCCAAGCAAGTACTCTGGGGACTCTAAGTTGTGCAGAGGATTCTTGACTCAGTGCACCATGCACATTGAACTTTTGTGTAGTCAGTTTTCCACCGAGCGCTCTAAAGTGGCTTTCATCATCAGCCTATTAGAGGGTAGAGCCCTGGCCTGGGCCACGCCACTGTGGGACCGTGATGATCCAGTTGCTGCCAATCTCCGGGCCTTCCTATTCGAGTTTCGCTCCGTCTTTGAGGAACCTGCCCGTGCTTCTTCAGCCGAGACTGCTCTCCTCAACCTCTCTCAAGGCAGCTCCTCTGTTGGTGACTACGCCATCCAGTTCCGCACCCTGGCAGCCGAATTGGACTGGAACGAGGCCGCCCTATTGGCCACCTTCAAGAAGGGCCTGTCTAGTCGTGTGAGAGACGTGCTCGCTGCCCGAGACCTGCCTACCTCCCTGAACGAACTCATTCTACTGGCCACCCGAGTTGATACTCGTTTTTCGGAGAGGGAGGAGGAGGTTCGGCATGAACATTTACTAACCCGTTCCCGTCGCCATCCCCAGCTGGCGCCGGTTTTCCAGAATCCTGACCTTTCGATGTCCCAACACTCTCCTGAGATTCCTATGCAGGTGGAACGGGCTCACCTGACGCCTGATGAAAGAATCCGGCGCCTGGAGCAGAATCTCTGTCTCTATTGCGGTGGTTCCGATCACTTCCGGCTGGGATGTCCCCTACGTCCCCAAACATCCGGAAAATGCTCGCACCTAGGTCCGGTGGGACAGGTGTCCCTAGGTGTGAATGCCACCATTCCAAGTCTGTCTATGCCAGTTTCCATCCGGACTCTCTCAGGACGAAATCATCAGACTACTGCCTTCCTCGATTCTGGGTCAGCAGGCAGTTTTATTGCGGCAACATTGGTCCAAAGATGGCGGCTACCCGTGACCCGACTAGCCAGGCCCCTGACTATCTCCTCGGTCACAGGCGAAATTCTTACCGACCGTGTGTACTACCAAACCGCACCTTTAGTCCTCCAGGTGGGTCCTTTACATCAAGAAAAGATATCCTTCTACGTCCTGCCCCATTCTTCCCCCGCGGTCCTCCTGGGACTCCCGTGGCTGCAAGAACATGCCCCTCAACTGGACTGGAGAACCGGGGAGATTCTCAGTTGGGGTCAGGACTGTTCCAACCAGTGTCTCAGGTCACCTCAGACCAAGTGTTCTATGTCGTTTCCTGTCCCAGCCAAACCTCTATCCGACCTATCGGCAGAAGACCAAGACTCGGCGGATGCCTTCTCTGCCGAGGTGTACCCTCTCTCCATACCCAAGACTAAGGTCGGGTCCTCTCACCACCAGGAGAACTTACAGAAGGTCCTCGTCCACAGACCCACAGTCCCTTGCCATGTTTTACCGCCTGATCGCCTAGCACCAGTCGTCACCTCCTCGCTTCGGAGAGTACCCCCCGGAAAGACTCATGTTCACCCTGCGCTTCGAAGAGGTATTTTGAAGTGGGGTCATTCCTCGTTGGAGGCCGGGCACCCTGGAGTCCGTAAGACCGGCCAACGGATCTCTCGCCACTACTGGTGGTCCAGTTTGTTTCAAGATGTCAAAGACTTTGTGGCTTCCTGTGCCATCTGCAGGCAAGAAAGAGGGGGAGGCCAAAGGGGGGGGGGGTACTGTCACAGCCGCGGCGGCGTCCCGCGTTCCGGGACGCCGCCGCGACCGCTTCCTGCCCCATGCAGCAGCCGGTGTCCATAGTCGGGGACCCGGCGCTGCTATCACCTCGGCCCCGGGGGGCGCCTCACCTCTCCACGCTCCTGTCTCCCGCTGTGCCGGCCGGCGCGCGCGTCCCCGCCTCCTCGGGCGCGCGCGCGCCGGCTGTCTCAGATTTAAAGGGGCAGTGCGCTCCTAATTGGTAGTTGCACCTAATCACTCCCCTATAAATCCCAGCTTGCCCTGTTCCCTGTGTTGGAGCCTCTACATGCTTCCCATAGCGTTTGGCCCAGCTCCCTGTTGTTCCTGTGTCCTGTCCGTTACCTGGTCCCAAGTCCCTGTTCCTGAGTCCTGTCCGTTACCTGGTCCCAAGTCCCTGTTCCTGGTTCCTGTTCCCCTGTCACTCCACCTGTTCCCGTGTCCAGCCTGTCACGTGCTCTCTCATCTGCAGACTATTGCCTGTGCCATCTCCTGCCACGCCTCGCCTGCCGACACCAGCAACCAAGCCAGGGGTAGCGACCTGGGGGTCGCCTGCCGCAGCAAGTCCATCCCGCCTTGCGGCGGGCTCTGGTGAAAACCAGCGGCCCCTTAGACTCCGCTCCCTGGTGAGGTTTGTGCCATCGCTGGTGCCGGTCCAGTGGATCCACTACTCCGGGCGTTACATTTCCAAGTTAACATCTGCTACAAACAAGAAATGAAAATCGTATTTGCTACAGTAGAATCCTCTTCCAGTCTTCACTAAATACAGATCTGGGTTGAGATTGTGATAGTGGGGATTGGAATCTAGGAAGTTTTACCCAAGACTGTCTATAGTCCACACTAAATCCTGAAGCTATGCAACCTTGTGCGGTAAGAGAAGTCATTACTTGGAGTGTCAGGAAAGTTTACTGTGATCCACAAGGTCATCCATGCACAAAGCCACACGTGACGTCCTCATAGACCTTGCCTGAGGGACTATTATATGTGGTCATCACTTATTTACATCATTGCATTTTCTTCCGTAACCCCTCAAACTTGCCTGAAATTGTCATATGTCTGGTTGGATATACCAAGAATAATCAGAACAATAACCTTTTTTTTTGCTTATAATTTCAAATGGTGCAGTGGCCCAGGTATAGATAATTTAGTATAGGAAAGCTGAGCGAAGGTGGAAAATGAAAAGGTTAATAGGACAATGTGGACGTAGAATGAGAGAAGGAAATCTGGATGAGATAGATCATGGTCACTTCCTGATTAGATATTGTTTTACATTACGAGTATTTGCCAAGTGAGCAAAAGCAGCTTACATCTTTACATTACAATATTTTCTTTTATATTTATATTGTCTGTTAGCAAAAATGAGAAAGAACAATGAGAAAGAAAAATGAACACTGCCGATACCTTCTGCCCTAGGTATGTGAAGGTTCACTACTGTATCCACAACTGGACTATTCCATCACTGCCTTGTAATGTCATTAAATAGCTTTAAAGGGGAACTCTCAGCAGGTTAGACATATCTAGACGCTGAGGAGGAAGGTATGTGTCTTACCTTCCTCCTCGGTGCTGGTCCTATGCTGTTAGTCGGGATAAAGTCTGCTCCGGGGGATCCTTAGGAGCACTGCCGCATCATCCAGCCCGCCCCTTCTAATTAAAATCAATGAAGGTAAGACATATACCTTCTTCCTCAGCGTCCAGGGCACTATAGGGGGCTATCAGTAGGTTAGATTTGTCTAACCTGCTGATAGTCCCCCTTTAAAAACATCCCTATATACATATTAAAACCACTGTAGCTGCATTAGTTAAAGCACATACTTTTATTGCTGAATTCTCTGTATGCTAAGTATCAGCTTGCTGTCATGGGGGTGGAGCACCTTGGAGAAGACATGGTGGGTGGTCCGTCTATTCTTGCTTGATTGACAGCAGGCATATGTCATCACAAAGCCATTCTAAATTCTTGCCATAGGGCTGTCAATCAAGCAAGAATGGGCAGATTAATTCTCCATGACTCCTGCCGAGAAAGTCCACCTGCATGACTTAAGGCTGGGGATTAGCATACAGTGTATACAGTTTAGCCAGGAAAAACCATATTACACTGCCCGATTAGCGCAGTAAGTTAGCGCTGATCTGCTAGATCAGCGCTCACTTGCAGAGCCTTTTAAATGGTGCAATTATCGTGAAGCAAGGCTGTGAATAGATATCCTTTGCTTATATAGAAAGTAATAAAGTATATACTTACCTTTCCACTCTCCCTGGTGTCCTCCCGCCTGTTCCCTGAAGACCGCAGCTGCTGCTGAAGCTCCTGAACCCATATTTGCAGTAATCACTGGCCAAGTGATTGACTGAGGGGCCTGTCACTTCAGAGACAGTTTCATAAGCTTCAGCAGTGGCTGCGGTTAGGAGAGAAAATGCAGCAGGACTCCAGGGCAACCTGGACAGGTAAGTATAACGTTTATTATTTTCTCCACACTGTCATCAGCCGTCAGCATCGCTTCACTATTTCAAGCAGCGATTCGCAGCCGGCGGCAGATGATGTTTAAATTTGCTAAGAGGCAACGATCAGCCAATGATCGGCTCTTCGCCTGATCATTGCCTTTATTAAACGGAACGATAATCTGTTGATTAGGACCTTAAATCTAGAAACTCTCTGAGTGCACCATAGAACTAAGATGGTCAATGAATTCTGTAAAAACTGGTAAAATTTGATGACAAAAGTTTAATATTTGTAGTTAACTTTATTTGATTATCGGTAGTTGACCACCCTTGATCAGCAACTGTTCACATATCCTACTGATATCCTATTACTTACTATGGTGGGAAAAACCCTTGAAGCTAATGCACTGGAATTTGACAGATACTGTATGTACTTGGTTTTCCCAAGGCAAAAGACATGATTTATGAGTGATTTAATCATACAAAATGACTCTTTTATGATAGTATGCTTATTTTATATACAAGAAATGTATGGACTAGACATGGCGCATGTTATTTTTTTCTTTCTAGACAAATTGCATGATTTGTAATGCCAAAAAGGCAATTATTCTGTATAAGTCTAAAAAGCCTATTAATCATTAGTTTCTCCGAAGACAATTGAATTCATTCTTTCGAAACAGCTTGTCCCTTGTGCCTAAAAATTATCTTATGCTTTTGTTTCTGCTGTTTTTGTCTTTGTTTTGTATTGCTTTGTATTCTGGCTGTAACACTATAATAAGACAGAGACAATAGACATTAAATGTTAAATCACTGTTTGTCCGGTTGCGTGGTAAACCAACAAGCACATTGGGGTTTGGTAAAAGTGGGAAAAAAGAGAACAGATTAACAAAATTGTCTATTTTGTCCTGAATACTAGAGACCATGCCTATAGCCTGGTGCTGCACAGGCTCTGACAGGTGCTGGAGATACAGAGGTATTGGGGGAGATTTATCAAACATGGTGTAAAGTGAAACTGGCTCAGTTGCCCCTAGCAACCAATCAGATTCCACCTTTCATTCCTCACAGACTCTTTGGAAAATGAAAGGTGGAATCTGATTGGTTGTTAGAGGCAACTAAGCCAGTTTTACTTTACACCATGTTTGATAAATCTCCCCATTGACACTTAAAATAGAAAATATATTCCAATCCGTCAACATCATGTTATAGAGCAGGAAGAACTGAGCAAATTAAAATGTTGTTTTGTGGGAAAAGTACCAGGACTTGTCTTTTATTCAGGTAAGTGCCTGCCCATTCTGGGCTAAGTAGTCAAGTAGGCAGTCCCAATCAGTAATTGCACACCTATACACAGATAGA
Organism: Dendropsophus ebraccatus; assembly: GCF_027789765.1. Classification (NCBI taxonomy): domain Eukaryota; kingdom Metazoa; phylum Chordata; class Amphibia; order Anura; family Hylidae; genus Dendropsophus; species Dendropsophus ebraccatus. Next base: position 28,327,799 of record NC_091456.1, read on the forward strand.
TTTCAGTTACTGTGTAGGACCACCTACTTGACTACTTAGCCCAGAATAGGCTGAGGTTTACATAAATAGGTGATATGTTATCTGGGAACTTTCCCCCCCAAAACTCTATACAGTATATTAATCTTATATTCCCTTGATCTGTAGCATAATGCCTTTACACATTTTATATGTGACAAGTTCCATTTAAATCTATTTCTACCATCTTAAAGGGGAATATCCATCTTTACTAACATAGTGAAACTTGTAGATCTTGTCAAGTAAAATATTTGCAAATACATGTAGCAAACTTCTCTTCTTTCCCAGTTGTGTCTGCTCTTGCCCTTCCATTGTTTTGGCTACCAAACATCACTGTACTCTAGAAGCAGTGGTCTGGCTGGCATATACTTAGCTATATATATATATATATATATATATATATATATATATATATATATATATATATATATATATATATATATATATTATAAAACTTCCACAATGGAGAGCACTCTGCTTCAATGGTGCAGTGGGTGCCAGCAGCTGGAGACTGAATCCACGTCTCCCCTTGGATTATATATTATAGCTATTACAGTATATATACACTTTGGGGGAGATTTATGGAAGCTGCACCGGTGGCGTACACCACGGAGAAGGTGTAGATACTTACCTTACCTTCTCCATGGTGTATGCCTGTAAAGCAGTCCACCACTGCTTTTATCGCACAGTGATGGTCGGTAACCTAGCAACAATCTGTCAACAATGGAAAGAAAAGAGCAACATAATATATGCTAAATGAATGTATTTGCAAAAATATTTAATTATTTCAGTTGGAATGGGACTACCCCTTTAATTAACCTCCACGTCCATGACAAACTACAGCAGTGATATATTTTGCGCATTCAGCACTGCTACGTGTGTATATACCCGTCCAAGGCGTAGTGATTTTCTACGGCACTTTGCAACGTACAGCTGGTTGGCCGGTCCCTTATGAGATTACATTTATGTTCTCGGTTTGTGCTGCTGCAGTAATTCCTTTGCACTTTTCACTGAGCTTAATGGCCTTCACCAGACTATAACTATAATTTCATTAGTATTAGAAACACTTTCCACACATTAATCTCACATTAACAGAACAACATATTTCAATTAATCGGAATGCGGAAAGCTATAGGTTTTTTCCCCCCATTGTTTCCGATAAAAAGAACATAAGGAATAAAGTTTATAACTACGACCTTGTGTTCGAGTCCCGTCTCCCTTCTCGCAATCACATAATATTTACTACCTAATAAGAGCATCTGTGTTTTTGTACCTTGCTACGTTGTAAATTGAATCGGTGGCGATGAACAATTTTTTTGAAGTTAATTATATGACCCGGGGTGGATTGTATAAGAGCTGATTCAAGAAATGAGGTATTGCTGACTTGCCGAAATGAACCTTATATTTCATAGCAAAATATACCGGAGAATATTGAAATGACTACAGCAGAGGGTTGTGTTCTTTTTTTTAAAAAAAAAGCGTAAAACACTATCTAGGCTAAGTTTTGAAATGTCTCTGGTTGTCATGCTGCATATAATTCCTGATTTTAGAATGTTAGAGGTAATGTGAGTCACCACATTTTAAGATACAATTTTAAAAACCTCATAAATACAATCCCCAGCCCGACTATTGCCTTTAAGAAATCTATAAATTGCCTGGACTACAGCCATGCATTCCAAGTTGTCCTAAAATCACATTTGGGCCTGGGCTTATGATGCATTCCAAATATTACTATGCACATCAAGCATTTAAGACTCTAATCGCCATATTTATCTAAGGAAATTAAATTCTTGATTTCTTTTTCTTTTTTATCAGTGTACCATTTATGATGGTCCCCAAAACTAAACTTATCAGACACCCTACCAGGTGGGGAGGTATATTCCAACCTAATGCCTCATTTTTCTTTTCATTATTGCTTAAAGGGGAAGTTCGGCGATTTTTAAAATGTGTCAGCCGGCAGGGGGAAATTGATCAAAAGTCTGAACCTTTACAAGTCTGAACTTGCCTCTTTCCATGCCCGCGGTGAGTGGCGGCATCGGCCCCGGAACCCCCGCTGGCGCTGACACTTCACGACCCAGCTGATGGACAGGCCACATTGACTGGGACGCCACTCCAGTCACTGGAGCCGGGACAGGCCATTACAGAAGTAACGTTATCACAATTCGGGGGAAATGCGTTCTGGCGAGGGTCCCAAGCCTGGTCCTACCACTCACCGCGGTCACTTCTCAACGACTGCCATTGTTACAGATGGGAAGCCGGACCACGCCGCTGTGCTTCTGATTGGTAACTATAACTACATCACCGGAACCCGTTACATGCTGCGGCCGTGATTTAACATGTAACGGGTTAAACTTCCCAGAGCGGTGGTTGTAGAAGGAGCCTGGCCGTCCTACGAACAGCTGATCTCCCACTGTGCTGCTGCAGGAGCGTGACATATCCTTATTACGACCAGGACGTAAAAGGGCTAATTGGCGTTCACCAAGGGGTTCAACAAGGTAATAAAACATGATCTAAGTTCTACACACCCTCAAATGTTGCCAGTAAAAAAATTTATTTATTTCCCCTCAAATGAAAAATGAGAACTGGTGATGTGCGGCATGGCAGGAAAGGATACATGATCTGGCTATATGGGCCCCTGAACTTCCTGATGGTGGCGCTGTTCATACCGCGGCCTGTAGCCATGATAAGGAGACTTCCCGTCTGTAAGGTGTCTTCATAAACATATAACAGCAGTGAGACTATGGAACTCTCTGCCACCAGATGTTATGATTTACCTAAGTATAAGTCTGGATGTCTTTCTTGATAGACATAACATTACAGGATATTTGTATTAGATTGCTGAGATGGGACGTTGATCCAGGGATTTATTCTGATTGCCATGTTGAAATCTGGAATTTTTTTTTAAAAAATTCCCCCCCTAAACGTAAGGATAATTGGCAACTGCTTCATAGGTGTTTTTACCAGCTATACTTGTTACAGTGGTTTTGATCTTGAGAACGTTTATATCGCTAGTGAATGAGCCTATTAAATCCAGCATGGTAACCGTATTACCCACTATAATACAATAGCAATAGTATCTTATAACATGTATACAATGGAGAGCTGGTTATGAACCTTGTAAAGACATGAAATAGCACGGAGTGTTTTCTTTATTCTTTTTTCCAGGTGACATCTTTTTGAAATGTGCCTTTTATAAATAAAAAAAGAAACAGATACAATTAACAAGATCAAATAGAAATTAAGACTTTCTAGCTTTTGCGTGCTGAAGGGGGGGAAGAACAGATGTTTTACTGGATTCACTCAACAATTGAAATGCAGCAAGACATCAATGAGAAAGCACAAATCATTAAACTGCTCCTCTCTGATTGCCTTCCTTTTCATTTTCTCCAACATTGGAGGATGGGTAGTCAAGCGATGGAAGCCATCCACATTGTAATGGGGTGGATTGTAAAACAACAGCCTTCTGTCTGTTTACAGGTTATGGATGCGTGGAGGGCAGGAGCGTGAAGGCAACTCTCCATAGACAGGGTCAATAATGAATATTGCAATATTTTATTGGAAGAAAACAATGCTTAGGTCGGGTTCACACTAGCAGGTTTCTCGTTTGATAACGAATCTGTCCATATTAATTAAATAGATAAGCGCAAAAAGGGTTTTTTAGTGGCCCATTTGCATTTTGGATGAAAAAAACTGACTTTTCTACATCGGTTTGCTTCAGTCCATCTTCATTTCAGTTTATTTTTCTTCCTGTTTTTTTGTTCACACTACATATATTTTCGTTAAATTACGTCCGTTGTTGCCGATTGCAACAACGGCCGTGATTAATGCGAAAATATACGTTACATTGCAGTCTATGGAATCCCGACCGGAGTGTATACACATCACATAGGGGGAGATTTATGAAAGGGTGTAAATATACACCTGGTGTAAACTGCCCACAGCAACCAATCACAGCTCCTCTTATATTTTACCAGAGCTGAAAGCTGAGCTGTGATTGGTTGCTGTGGGCAGTTTACACCAGGTGTATATTTACACCCTTTCATAAATCTCCCTCATAGTATACACTCCGGCCGGGATCCCCAGCTGTGCCGCTAGAAACTGACATATCAGTTTTCTGCGGCCGCCTTTCATTGATTAGCGGTCGCAGAGAACCTGTCAGTGCACACTATGGAGCGAGCGGCGCCGGCCACACGCTCCATTGGAGTGTGCAGTGGGGAGTTCTGATGCGGGCGCGCGCCGATGCACCCCCATCAGAACTCAGCAGTGCTAAAGATCACCGGGATGATCTTTTCTGAAACCGGCCGTTCCGTGACCGGGCCGGGTCACGGAACGGCTGGTCTCATACAGCATGTGAACAAACCCTTATTGTAAAATGTGAGAATACATATTGCATGGCATGTTTAAGCAGTGGCTTAAAGGGGTATTCTGGGAAAATAAACATTTCCCCTATCCACAGGGTAGGGGAAAATTAGGAGATCGCTGGGGGTCCGACCTCTGTACACTCCGCCAATCTCTGTATCGGACCCCTGGCTTCTGTATTGTGAATAGACGCTTGGCTCTATTCATTCCTATAGAACGACGGAAATAGCCGAGTGCATTGGAAGAGCGATGTATTTGGCTGTTTCCATTGGCTCCATAGGAATGAATAGAGCCGCAGGTCAGGTGCAGAATACAGAAGCTGGGGGCCCGATACGGAGATCTCCTAATTTTCCTCTATCCTGTGAATAAGGAAAAAATTAGTTTTTCCTGGAATACCTCTTTGTTATCATACTATATATACTATACGTTACTTTGTTTATACACATCTGTAAAAACATAGTTATGGAATCATCGTTCCAAAATACAGAACGTTCAATATTGATTCTATTACGTCTGAAGTGTCCAATGGTTAAGTTTTATATTTGCACCAATGAGATCTAATGCAAAATTTAATTGTATCAAAATCTGACTGATCATAAAATAACCTTCTCCAGAGAGAAGCAAGAATTTTTATCTCTTGCAAGACCTTTTATTTTATGGCCCATGTGGGAATCTGCTGTCTTTTTTTTTACGACGCCTCTGAAAGAAAGTTGCAGAATTCTATTTATCATACTAATTCTAATTAGAGCAGAGGCTTCAGATCAGCTCAAAAATGTTTTAAAAAAATTGAAAGTGTTTGTATTGTCCTTAAAGGAATTTGGAGGAATTGAAGCTTTAAATCATATCAGACATTTTTTTTTTTTTATTACGACTTTTATGATGGTTTATCCTTGGGTACTTTGACATTTTAACATAAGTGGTTGAATAAGTAGCGCTATTGAAGCTCTTCAAATCGGATGCTCTTTGCTCCTTGGTCGAGGGTTGATGGGCTTCACTCGTTCCATTGTAGACGTAGTGTAGCCTCAGCTGACTGACAGCTGGTTTGGGATGCAAGAACTGCAGTAAGGCTTTCAAGCTGTCTCCCATGGGTCCGGCTGACACCTCCGCGAAGGGACTTTTAAAGTAATGAATTACTGTTTCTCAAGGCAATGAATAGATATTAGAACAGGGGGGCAATGAGGATATATGGCTGCTGTTGAATGGTTCGAATAGGTGGTGGACAGAAGAGAGAATAAAACATATAGATTTGAAAGACACCAGTAAAAGACCAGTTGGACTTATATTTACAACTTCCCGGCTATACTCTCAATAGGTTGGTGAAATTAAGTGTGAAAAGTCTCGGTGACAGACAGATGGTCCGTTTCCATTGAAGGTCTTTGTGAAGAAGAGGCGCCTTCGAGGACCATTGAATTGGTTAACCTCTTCTTAAAGCAAAGTGACAGTTTCAGATTTGACATGTGATATTATAATGTAGGACATGCTCTCATGTCGCTTTCTTCCGGGACAGGACAGGGTAACAGAGAGGTCAGTTCGGGGCCCTATTCTCCTTAATATATTTATTAATGACCCTATAGAACAGGGGTAGGGAACCTTGGCTCTCCAGCTGTTGCAGAACTACAACTCCCATCATGCCTGGACAGCCAAAGCTAAAGCTTTGGCTGTCCAGGCATGATGGGAGTTTTAGTTTTGCAACAGCTGGAGGGCCAAGGTTCCCTATTCCTGCTGTAGAGGGATGCATAGTAAAATATTAGTTTTTGCAGCTAAGGCTGGGTTCACACAAAGGTAAAGATTTATCAAGCTGGAGTAAAGTAGAGCTGGCCCAGTTGCCCCTAGATTCCACCTTTCAAAGAATTTGTGAAGAATGAAAAGTGGAATCTGATTGGTTGCTAGGGGCGACTAAGACAATTCTACTTTACAGTTCGATAAATCTCCCCCTATGTTGTTTTTTTTATCCGTTTTTACAACAACAACAAAAAAGGATGGAAAAATCGATGCATTTGAGGGCATAAGTTTTGATCCGCTTTTCCATTGACTTCCATAAAAAAAAGGAGCAAAACGCATCCATTTGTTTAGCGTACACAAAAGTAAGGTCAATCACGTTTTTGTGGACATTAAAAAAAACATGCGTTTTGATCTGTTTTTTTTTTTTTTTTATAATGGAAGTCAATGGTAAAACAGATGAAAACGGATGCACAAAATGCATCCATTTTTCTATCCGTTTTTTGTAAAAACTGAGCAAGCCCTTTGCTGCAACCAGCTTTCAGCCATATATCCCCTATTAAATTTAAGTCTGTTAAAGCGGTACTCCGGCAAAAAAAAACCAAAAAAAAAAAACCCAGAAAGTTATATAGATATGTAATATACTTCTATTTAAAAATCTCCAGTCTTCCAGTACTTACCAGCTGCTATATGTCCTGCAGAAAGTAGTCTATTTGCTCTTTTCATTCTCTGCTGCCACCTCTGGCCATGTCAGGAACTGTCCAAAGCAGTAAAGGTTTTCTATGTGGATTTGCTGCTGCTATGCACAGTTCCTGACATGGACAGAGGTGGCAGCAGAGGGCACTGTGTCAGACTGGAAAGAATACACCACTTCCTTCAGGGAGTCTTCATGATCCTGGATAACGCCTTTACCTGTTTCTGTATCCAAGGTTATCTCTAACCTTTACTTGTTATGCATAACCTCAGAGCCTGTCAGTTTCCAGTACATAATGGAATCGGCCCATTGGCTTATATGCAGATGTGGAGACAACCTATGCAGCTCTTCTCATCAGTTCCTGTGCTAATGGTAAAATAAAAAGTCTAACAAAATAAACAATTTATACTATATACATCTGAGGACAGGACATCATGTAAACATATTAAATAGATTATTTATGGTGATTAGCAAACTGCTGTAAATGCAGATGAAGGCCGTGTTCACATCTGCAACGGAGATTCCCCTAGGAGGCTTTGTCACAGATTTAGCTAAAAGTGCAGGACGAAATAGTGCAGCAAGAGTATAATACACCGTGGTGGATGACAGAAACGAAATGGTGTCTTGCATACTGCTTTTCAGTGTTTTGCTTCTATGAATAGAACAAAAAAACAAACAAACAAACAATAAAGCAGATGTGAAAAGGGTCTATATATTAAACGAGAAGTCTGGTGATTTTTCATCCAGCAGGGGAAGGGGGGAATATAGCAAATAATCACAACTCACCTCTCCCCGTGCAGTTGCAGCCCTGGATTGCTGCTCCGGGACCTCCAGCCCAGTGACTGGGTCCCAGTGCCTGTGGCGTGTAGATAATAGCTGGAAACACAAAAAGATAGGCGCTCCCTGGGTGAATCAGTAACGAGTCATGTAGGATAAGTAGGAGTGATGGGTGTGCTCACCTGGTCCGGTTGTACTGAGAGCACAACACCTCAATGCGCATAATGTAAAAAGGAGATCTCGATGCTGCCGCTCCGGGGAACCAGGACGAGATGCCTCACGTCGAAGGTATCAGGTATGTAGAATCGTGCAGATGAGGTAGTGACCACAGTGGGTGGAGTCTTTGTGGCGCAGGGAGATCTCAGGACACGTAGGTAATAAGAAGGGTTATTTTATTGCATAGCGGCAACGCGTTTCTAGGCTACAGAGCCTCTTTTTCAAGCCAAAATGATATGCAACCTGTGGCCTGTGGCGTGGCGCTTCGTGGGCAGGGGAGAGGTAAGTAATGATTATTTATTATGTTCTCCCCTGCCCCTCCCAGTTGTGATTTTTTTTTTAATCGCCTGACTTCTCCTTTAACATTCAAAATCTGAGAAAATAAAGGCATTGTCAAGCAAACTCTAGCTAAAAATGCATTTCAAGGGATTGTTCAGCCCAGAAAATAATGTACAGTTGGCAGAAGGTAACATGAAAAAAAAAAAACCCATACTCACCTTTCCCTTTCCCCTGCAGCTGCCGGTCCAATGCTCCCAGTCCCTGCCAGTCACCTCCACTTCCTGGTTACTGAAATCAGTCAAACTCACTGGGCCAATCACTGACTGGTTAGCAGTTGGCATTTTCTGTAGGGTCAATACATCCCTGGAGCCAGGTGAGTAGCAGAGAACAGGGGCATCAGACTGACAGCTGTGGTGGACAAAGGAGAGGTGAGTATGACTTTTTTTTTTTTATTTCAAACTTTCAACTGTACATTTTTTTTTTTGGGCAACCCCTTATTATATTTAATTATAAATAAGTATTCAGACAATCATTTAGTAGGGTTAACAATATTTCTAACCATGTTGACACTTGTGTCCATTTGCCTGACAGTATCTCTACAATTAAGAAGTAGTTCATTATATTGGAGGAAGCATGATTAAGATTCATCAGTAAATACCAGGATCTCAGGGGTAATTCATTATTCATCTGCCTTATGATGAAAGATTTACTAAATGCCTTGAAATGCATATAACACGGTATAAATGCAACATAAAAAGAAACACTATTGGCCTAGTGAAGTTATTTGCTGACAGCATGTACTTTCTCCTGGAAGGCATATGTATGTTCTGAGACAGTATGATTAATGCTATGACACCTGCTGTTACATATAACTCACAAATGGAATCCTATTACTTTTCATTCATTATCTCCACCACAACGATGATATAAAAAAAAAAAATAGAACGACAATTGCTGGATAAACCTAAAACATGCCCTTAGAAATACACCAATGTGTACGGTATTTATTTAAATACAGAATTATAACCGTTTCGGTGCAAAAGAAGAAAGCTCACTTACCATGTAAAGACTGTAAATAGATGGTAAACGGCATGCGTTATCCACGCTCTAAGCTAAGGAAATTACTACCTGTAGTGCAAAGGCTTATGGGATTTGACAAAACACCAATGCATTTTAAAAAGTAGGCACCAAGGTAAATCTCTCATATAAAACACAAACTCTCCCTCTCCGTAGATTGTGGCATGAAATCACAGTTATTAGGTCAATATCAGTTTAAAGGGGTTATATCACAAAAATCTTTTTCTTTCAAATCAGAAAGTTATATAGATTTGTAATATTTACTTCTGTTTAAAAATCTCAAGTCTTCCAGTATTTATCAGCTGCTGTATGTCCTGCAGGAAGTGGTGTATTCTTTCTAGCCTGAAACAGTGCTCTCTGCTGTCACCTCTGTTCGAGACAGGAACTGTCCAGAGCAGGAGAGGTTTTCTATGGGGATTTGCTGCTGCTCTGGACAGTTCCTGTCATAGACAGAGGTGGCAGCAAAGAGCGCTGTTGTCAGACTGAAAAGAAAACATTTCCTGCAGGGCGTGTAGCAGCTGATAAGTACTGGATGACTTGAGATTTTCAAAAGTAAATTACAAAACTATATAACTTTCTGAAAGCAGTTGATTTGAAAAAAAAAATATTTTTGCTCGAGAACCCCTGTAAAGGGAATCTGCCCCTCTCACGACACCCCCCCCCCCCCCAAGCCATAGGTACCATTGGTTAGCTAACATTAGGTCTTTTCCCATCACTGGGTTTAAATTGGTCCTGGTACCTTCTTTGGGGTAATAAACACATTTGTAATCCAAAAGAGCGGTGTCAATGAGGCGGGGCCTAGAGCGTCTGTGCCCTAGCTCATTGACACCGCTCCTCCAGATTACAAGTGTTTTTTTCACCCCAAAGAAGGCACCAGGACCAATTTGAACCTCGCAACGAGAAAAAACTAAGTGTCACTGTCAATATAATTTTCAAAATCTAAATCAACAATAGATGTGATACAAAGCAAGTATGCAATATACATTCATAATTTTTTTTTTTAGTTATAGAAAACACGGCACTTCCTGTTTTCTAACTGTTTTTTCTATAAAAAAAAAAAAAGAAACAGTCAGCAAACAGGAAGTCCTGTGTATCCCAGGCCATCTGAGCGCTCACAGAGAGAAGGCAGTCATGTGATTGAGCCGTGACTCTCTGTACTGGCCGGAATTCCATTAGAAAAACATGGCCACTTTCTTCCAGAGACAACACGATTCTTGTCTCCAGTTCAAGTGTGGTTTGAAATTAAGCTCCATTCACTTCAACTCCAAAACTCCACCCAAACTGGAGACAAGAGTGGTGCTGTCTCTGGAAGAAAGTGGCATTTTAACATTTTAGGAAGTGCCCGATATGTTTCTTTGGATACCATAGATGCCATACCCTATACCACACTTATACCCTCATCCACATATTCTCTCCTCCCCTGGTTGAGCCTAATGGAAGATTGTCCTTTTCCATCTGTACTCAGCTCTATTACTTGTAAAGGCCTCAGGAAAGGAAAGGCGCCTATTATGTTAAAACCTTGTAATACAGACACCTATGCAGGAAATCGGTTGTCATACTTTCTCCTCCATGTATATAGATCCATTGTCAATTGTCATCCTCTCTTTGCTAACTTCAAATTACATTGAAGTCAGAGACATGACAGATGAAAAAATTGAACGACGGATGATATTAGTGTGAAACATACTTTTTTGTGACATACAGTAGAGAAAAATGGTGCTTGCTGTGTTTCCTATATGTCTAAAAAAAATATGCATTGTGACAAGAGATGACAACAAATGCCGCTGTGATACATACCCTTTGAAATGAAATCAACAGGATTCTTCTTTTTCCTCTTGTTTCTTTTTTTTTTTTTTCATATGAAAAATCACCAGAAAATATATAGAGCTTTTGTTATTTTATAGTTCTATTTCGCAAGTTGATTTAAGGCTGGGTTCACACTGCGTTTTTGCAATCTGTTTAATGGAAAAAAAACTGATGCAAAAGCGGACGCATTTGTGTACAGCCGTTTTGAATCTGTTTTTCCATTGATTTCTTAAAAAAAAAAAAAAGATCAAAAAGGGGTTCACCACCTTTTTGTGTACATTAAATAGCCATTTAAGTAGCCAATTAAAAACATAGCCGTTAAATGGACTGCAAAAACGCAGTGTGAACCCAGCCTAGGAGACTCTTGAGTGAGTACTTCATTGGATTTTTTTCCCTGATCTCCCTGAGCTCAGTGATTATTGTGTTTTTTTGGTCTACTTTTCATTGCCCCCGTCAGGGTGGGTTCACACTACGGAATTCTTGTGGATAATGTCCGCAGAATTCCACTGATCGCGCACACGGCCACGCGCCTCTCCGCCGGCTTCATAGACACCATTCTATGGGCCGGTGTATTCCGCTATCCGCCGAAAGAAGTGACATGTCACTTCTTTCAGCGGATAGCTGAATACGCCGGCGGACAGCCGACGGAATTCCACAGATATTATCTGCGAGAATCCCTCAATATGAACCCACCCGTAGCCAGAATCCTGCTCCACACTGACGAGGGGCAAATACCCTGAAACAACTGTCTGTGGTAAACCTTTGTCATGTTGCAATACTCGCAACAGAGTTACAGAGTACTCTGTTGGATTTTTTTTACTGATCTCCCTGAGCTCAGTGATCGCTTAGTTTTGTTACTTTAAAACATACAGTAAAAAGTGTACACTAAAAAAACAAAAACGGATCCATTTTCATCTGTTTTGTTTAAAACAATGAAAGTCAGTGGAGAAAAGTATCCAAAAAGATGCCCACAATCAGTTTTTGCATTCATTTTCCATCTGTTTCCCCCCCCCCCCCCCATAAAACGGATATGTTAAACGGACTGCAAAAATACAGTGTGAACCCAGTCTTAGGGTCCTGTTAGACAAAGTGATTTTTACCAATGAACAATAAAAGATTGCAAACCAGATTATCGTTAACCTGAAATCGTTCACCATATTACACAGAACGGTAGCCGTTACTTACGATCGCTACAACGATTGTTACTATGATCTTTTACTCCATTTGATCCCAGGTAACGTGCAATTACACTGAACGAGTAGTGAACAAATGCAGAACTACAGAGAACGATTAGCGAATGATTAAGGCTATGTTCACACAATGTTTTTCCAGTTCCAGTTAAAATAGCGTCCGTCATTTTGAGTCTAAAATAACGGACGTTATTTAGCAGCCTGGCCTCCCCTTAGTGCAATGACTGGTGTATGTACATTATTCTAGTTTGGGGTCACTAATTGAACTTTGGATGCGGCTTAATTGAAAAGTCCATTGAATTTAATAGTAAAAAACGGAGAAAGAACGGTGACAAAAGAAAAACTGTGTGAACAACTAATAAAAAACGTCCGCTGTTTGCAAAAGACGTCCGAAAATAATGATCATGTTTATTATTTTGACGTCCGCGGTAAAAACGTCTGTTATTCAATGCATTGTGTTCATTGGACATCCGTCTTCCCATTGAATTCAATGCATTGCCATTGCAGTCAGTTAAATTGCGGCAAAAACGGACGTAATTTAAAATATCAAAATCGGCTGCCTTTTCTCTATTTTTGACGTTGTGTGAACATAGCCAAACAATGATTTGCGGGTTAGATCTAAACAATCAACAATACACAAACAATTTGTCGATCGTTACCTGCAATTACATAGGGCGGTCATCGTTTAAATTCAAACGATATAACGATTTTCCGGCACGGTAATCGTCCTGTGTAATAGGGCTTTTGGTTTTTGCCAAGAAGTCTTGTATCTTTAAGTAAAAATTTGCCGTAATAGGACAAAGACATTTTTATCCTGTTCATTAACTCTGCTATCAACCATTTCAATGAATGTGGAGTCACGGCACCCCATCCGAAACATTAACTAAGATGACATTTCAAGATTCACGTAAGAGAAGGTAAATAGGAAGAGACTGAAACGCTGAGTTCCATTCCTCGGAGATTACAGATTAATGAGGGGACCTTCATGTTTGATCTGTTTAGGGAATTGAGGCTCTTAGAAGAAATGCTCAGTGGGGATGATATCAAGAACTTCTTTCAAGCAAAGAAGAAGAAGAAAAAAAGAAAACAGATGGCAATTACTTACACCAACAAAGAGGGAGAGATTTGCATTGATGTAAACCTGAAAATCAATGTTTAATTTTTGGACTGACGCCTTCCTCATTAAAACTACTCATAAAGCGACATCAAAAATATTTGGATGGCCGTAATAGATTTACGGGCTGTAATCTTGTTCATGAAAAGGGAGGGTCACTTATTCCAATTAGAATGTGCTGAGGATGAGAAGGAAGTTCATTTTTTCCTATTTATCATACTTTAATGCCTTTACTGCCTATCTGCCTATTTATGTTTGGTGCAGGTAAACCGGCACAAAGTCAAAAAGAATTTGGAAAACAAAGAAAATCAGGAAGTGATTAGGAGGTGATTTTTGATGTGATGTGATGTTTTTGTTGTTTTTGTTGTCATGTAGCAAAGATAAGGGTTAAAGAGGACCTGTCACCCCCGCGATCCCCTTATACTTACCTCATGTCGCCGAGTCCCGCTGCCGGAGCCGGTCCCGGGACGGAGATATCCCGGTGAGAAGCCGGCGCACGCGCTGTGGAGATGAGTCCAGCGTCCATAGAGAATGAATGGAGCCGGACTCATCTCTGCTGCGCGCGCACGGCTCCATTCATTCTCTATGGACGCTGGACTCATCTCCACAGCGCGCGCGCCAGCTTCTCACGGGATATCTCCGTCCCGGGACCGGCTCCGGCAGCGGGACTCAGCGACATGAGGTAAGTATAAGGGGATCTATCTGGTGGTCGGGAGCCTGTCACCCCGGCGCGGGGGGTGACAGGTCTCCTTTAAAGCGCCTTCCCAGAGGTCTATGCGATCTGGAAGATTATAATTTTCTTATTTATGTAATTAAGCAGCAAGTGCCTATAGGGTAGAGCTCGAAGCCTCAGTTGTCCAGCATTACCAGCCCCTACAGTACAAAGCATAGAGGCTGTCAATAAAATACAGAGGGAGGAGGCAAGTGGTGAGAGGGGATAGAATAGAAATTTTTAACACTTGGGCTATGTTCACACAACTTTTTTTCAGCTCTGTTTAAAATGACGTCCGTCATTTTGAGTCTAAAATAGCGGACGCCATTTAGCTGTCTTTAGTGTTTGTACATTATTCTAGTTTGGGTTACTAATTGGCTTTTGGGTGTGTCTTAATTAAAAAAGTCCATTGAATTTATTAGAAAGAACGGTGGAAAAAGAAAATCTGCGTGTGATCAACTAATAAAAAACATCCGCTGTTTGGAAAAGACGTCCAAAAATAATGATCATGTTCATTATTTTGACGTCCGCATTAAAAACTTCCGTTATTCAATGCATTGTGTGCATTGGACGTCCGTCTTCCCGTTGACTTCAATGCATTGCCATTGCAGTCAGTTAAATCGCGGCAAAAACGGACGTTACTTTAAATATCAAAATCTGGTGCCTTTTCTCAATTTTTGACGTTGTGTGAACATAGCCTTAAAGTGAACTGCCCCATCCTGTGGTTATTTGATGTTCATTTGTGTTTATGAAAAAAATCTTAGTAGTTTAAACTACAGTTAGTGTGTGGGGGGACTTCTTTTCTCATGTGGTTCTTCTTTTTGATAGGGAGATGGACACAGTTTCCAGGTCAAAAATCACAATGGGGTATTGTCATCTTAACCAGAATAATTATACTCTTAGGGTCCTATTCCACAGGCCGAGGAGGGCCCGATCAACGATGTAAACGAGCGGCGATCTTCTAGATCGCGGCTCGTTTACTGGGCCTATTCCACGTCCCGATGATCGTTGAGCGAGGGCTGCAAGGACATCGTTACCGATGTCCTTGCAGCCCTTGCAGCATCATACATTACCTGTCCAGGCTTCTTCTTCGCGCTGTCTTCATCCCCAGTCAGCTGACAGCCTGAAGCCGGCCTGTGATTGGCTGAGAGCTCCGTCAGCTGACCATTCTGAAGATAAAGGCGCGCGGGACCCGGGGATGAAGACAACGCGGAGAAGAAGCCTGGACAGGTAATGTATGATGCTAATATTGCAGGAAAAGAAGGGGGAATCAGCTCACCCTCAAGCGAGTAGTTATAAATATCTGGCACAGTTCTCAGGAAGAATGGAGCACGTGGATCATGGTGCGGGCCGTCACCCGTGTAGGTAATTCCAAACGATACAAGGTTCCACAGCTCCCTATAGTAGTATGAAAAACTTTATTGGTACATACAAAAATAATAAAAACTATAAAACCGCGCCGACGCGTTGCGGAGGAAACCCTCCTTAATCATGGCAAAAGTATGATGCTGCTGCTTGTCAGCCGTAGCGATGCGCGGTGGAGGAACAGTGATTTTAGGTCTGGCCCTAAATGAACGATCAGCCGATGACACGATCATCGGCTGATCGTTCTCTCTATTTCACCGAACGATAATCAGCCGAATCGGGCCAAATGGGGCCGATCTGGCCGATTATCGTTACTGTGGAATAGGGCCCTTACTCTTAACTGGTGTAAAGTGAAACTGGCTCAGTTGCCCCTAGCAACCAATCAGATTCCACTTTTTATTTCTCCCAGATTCTTTGAAAAATAAAAAGTGGAATCTGATTGGTTGCTAGGGGCAACTAAGACAAATCTACTTTACACCAGTTTGATAAATATCCCCCATAGGGTTTCATCAAGTTAAATGTTAGGAAACTTGCCTTCTTCTCCCGATATGGTGCTGTTTCCCTCCTATTGTTGACAGCTCATTGTCTAGGTTACAGACCACCACTCTGCTGTAAAAGAAGTGGTCTGGCTGGTGTATATATCGCTATAATGTAGATGTATAATCACAGAATAGGTCCCAAAAACATTAAAACATAACTTTTTTATGATTCTCTTAAAATATATCAACACACCTATATGTGTAGTAAACCTCCACCATATAAAATAGGCCCTTGGCCCAACACGCACACCATGACATGAAGCCACTCAGACAATATTATTGGCATATGATAACATACCTAATAATCAGATATTCAACTGAGATGACTAATCTGGAGGAGAAAGCTAACAAACAAAGTAGATCTTCGTATGCATACAAGGAGCACTAGACCCTGTTGGTCCCTTACACTGTGTGAAACCATGTGACACATTCTCTTTAAAGGAACCCTGTCATGTTGTTGCCTAGGCAGTCCAATCTACAGTGCAATGGGGAAAGATTCAATATAACTGGACATCCCTGTTCTATCTATGCTTAGGAGTCAAGTGGGCGGCCCTAATCAGTGATTGACAGTCAAGTCTATGCGTGTTCATACAAGGACGGCTTTCATTCAGTAAAAAAAGGCCTAGAAAAAGCTGGAACTTAAGGCAATACATTATGCTGAGTCTGTCCTAACAAAACTACATATCAATCTGCTCAGCTGTTTCTGCAATATATAAGGCGATGCTGGTGGATTAAGGCGTATTTTCATGGTGACAGGTTCCCTTTAAGCTTTGGTAACTGTTGTAAGTGTTAGAGTAACATTCATTTCTTAGGGTCAAGAGGTGAGGCACTTGAGCCCTGAGGAGCGCAGCATTTCTCTCTGTTCTTAATAAAGCTGGGTTTTTTTCCTAAGCGCCCTTATTATTATAATTATGAAAACCGGGCAAGGTCAGGTTCCCCTTTCCGTGGAGGGATCAGCCGTTATTATGTTATATGTTTATTTTTCTGGAAATTCCATAGCACTGATTTAAAATCGTCAGAAAGCCAAACATGGCCGGGTGCTGATCTCCGAGCAGTAATAGATCATATTCTCCCGGATTCTGACGTGTGCTGCATCGGCTCTGAAAGCAAATTAAATAGATCAGTGAGTCTTCCCTAATGCGGACTGGGGGGATGGACGTGACCGTAGCGTGATGCAGCTAACACGGTATGAAATACACTCGCATCAGCAATGATCTTATCTGTTTTTACAATGATGCAAGGCCCCTTTTCCTCATTCTCGCACATTTGTTACTTCTATAAGGATCTTAATGAGTTATTGATATTATTGTAGTTGGAAGCGCCTAAATCCAGATTATAAACACTTTTACAGGTAGCCATCACCTTGATTTCCGTATCCCTTCATCAGTGATATATCGGTTAACCCTAATGCTTTGCGAATTTGGTTCAGAATTTATATATTATTTGTCTGTTTACATTGGATTTCTTGTGTTCCATACACATACATGATACAAATCATATCATGTATGTGTATGGCTATGTTCACACAGCGATTTTCAACGACCGTTATTCCATACTCACAATAATGGTCATCTTCTTGAGTACCAAATAACGTCAGTTGTTTTGAGTAGCAAATAATGGCCTTCATATTGACTAACAAATAATGGCTGTAGTCTTGAGTACCAAATAACAGCTGTAGTCTTGAGTATCAAATAACGGCCGTCGTCTTGAGTACCAAATAACGTCAGTCTTCTTGAGTAGCAAATAACGGCCGTCATCTTGATTAACAAATAACGGCTGTAGTCTTGAGTACCAAATAACAGCTGTAGTCTTGCGTACCAAATAATGGCTGTCGTCTTGAGTACCAAATAACGGCAGTCGTCTTAAGGACCAAATAGCGTCAGTTGTCTTAAATAGCAAATAACGTCCGTCATCTTGACTAACAAATAACGGCTATAGTCTTGAGTACCAAATAACGTCTGTCGTCTTGAGGACCAAATAACATCAGTCGTCTTGAGTACCAAATAACGTTAGTCGTCTTGAGTACCAAATAACATCAGTCATCTTAAATAGCAAATAACATCCGTCATCTTGACTAACATAATGGCTGTAGTCTTGATTACCAAATAACAGCTGTAGTCTTGAGTACCAAATAACGTCCGTCGTCTTGAGTACTAAATAACGGCTGTCGTCTTGAGAACCAAATAAAGTCAGTCGTCTTAAGTACCAAATAACGTCTGTCATCTTGACTAACAACTAATGGCTGTCATCTTGAGTACCAAAAACCGGCAGTTGTCTTGAGTACCAAATAACGGCATTCGTTTGAGTACCAAATAACGACCATCATCTTGAGTACCAAATAACGACCATCGTCTTAGAAACATAGAAACATAGAAGATTGTCGGCAGAAAAAGACCACTGGGTCCATCTAGTCCGCCCTTTTAGTATTTTCTTCCTTATTATCTTAGGATAGATATATGTCTATCCCAGGCCTGTTTAAATTCTGTTATTGTAGATTTACCAACCACCTCTGCTGGAAGTTTGTTCCAGGTATCTACTACTCTTTCAGTAAAATAATATTTTCTTACATTGCTTCTGATCTTTCCCCCAACTAACCTCTCACTGTGTCCTCTTGTTCTTGAGCTCAGTTTTTTACTAAAAACACTCCCCTCTTGAACCTTATTTAGTCCCTTAACATACTTAAAGGTTTCAATCATGTCCCCCCTTTACCGTCTTTCCTCCAGACTATACAGATTCAAATCCTTAAGTCTTTCCTGATATGGTTTATGCCTCACACCCTCCACCATTTTTGTAGCTCGTCTTTGGACCCGTTCTATTTTATCAATGTCCTTTTTTAGGTGAGGTCTCCAGAACTGGACACAGTATTCCAGATGTGGCCTCACCAGAGCTCTATACAGCGGGATCACATTTGGTCTTGAGTACCAAATAACGACCATCGTCTTCAGTACCAAATAACGGCTGTCGTCTTGAGTACTAAATAACGGCTGTCGTCTTGAGTACCCTGTCATCTTGACTAACAACTAATGACTGTCACCTTGAGTACCAAAAACCGGCAGTTTTCTTGAGTACCAAATAACGACCATCGTCTTGAGTACCAAATAACGGCTATTGTCTTGAGTACCAAATAACGACTATCGTCTTGAGTACCAAATAACGGCTATTGTCTTGAGTACCAAATAACGGCTGTCGTTTTTAGCACCAAATAACGGCTGTCGTCTTTAGTACCAAATAACAGCCGTTGTCTTGAGTACCTTATAATTGCTGTCGTCTTCAGTTCCAAATACAGGCTGTTGTTTAACTTACTTTGGCGGCCGTCATTGCAATTGATACACTATTTAGGCTGAATGATGGACGTTTTCAACACCCCTTTGGTTGTGGCTATTATTAAATGTCCACTGAATTTTGTTAAAAAGACGGTGAAAGAACAGGCAAAAAAAAACCAAAACTGAATTATGGATTTCATTCCCAAAAAAGACATCCGCGATTAGAGGTCATGAACGTTCTTAGACGTCCACGTCAAAAAAGTCTGTTATTCAATACACTGTTTGTTGGGCGGCCATCAATTCATTGACTTTAATGCAGATAATTATAATTCGGTAATATTGGACATTATTTTTAATTTATTTAGCGGACGGCTTTTTTGCACAGTGTGAACATAGCTTATGTGCAGTACTTCTCTGCCTAGTACAGCATTATATATATATACTCACATATATTTATGTAATTGTAATATAAGTATGCATATTACCATAAAAGGTTTAGAAACCTGAGATGGAACGGCAGGTCAGGAAACTCATCTCAGGAATGGATGTGAAATTTCCACCACCTACTTACATTCAATCACATAATGATTTTTACAGCAACGTAAATCCCGCTACACTCCATGCCTACCAATGGATTACAACCCCAGTAGATCAGTATTAATCATGAACCATTTATTGGCCATGAATATGTGCTCTCTTTCTATGGTTCCCGAATGCTTGTTGAGATCCATCCTTTATAGAAAGCCTACAGCTAGCCTAAGGATAAGAGTGACTGATGTTTTGGAAGCTCTTTAACATACTGAGAGCATCAGAGGTGTGTGAGGAGTAGCTGTGTTATTAGAGACACATGACAAAGCAGACGGGGATCCATGGACATATGTTTGATCTCATCAATGAAAATAGCCTCTAGCTACAATATGGAGAATGTGTTTTTGTAAGATGAAGGAAAAAAAAAAAAGAAGAGAAAAAACGTCTTGGTGACTTGCGAATATATTCAATATGTGTTCCATAGAATTATTGTCCTGTCAAACCTCAAACCTAGTGAATCAAATTTTTACAAAACAAATAATACTACTTATTTTTTCTTATTATTTCGATGTTTATAAGAAGCATTTAACAATATAAATGAAAGGCATACAAATAGGGAACGAAGTACAGAAATTGTCAAATAGTCCATGCCGGAACTACATTCATTCTGCAACAACAAAACAACCAACATAGTCATTCCAGAGAGAAAGGAGAAGAAGGAAAAAAATAAAAATAAGAAGAGCAGAATCAGTCATAAGTAGTTAGCAGAGTCACCGTACTGAGGGTCCTATTGGAAAAAGCGATTTTTCGGTTTTTTTCCGATTAACGATAAACAATAGCAAAGTAGGACTTTTGTGACCAACTTGAAATCATTCGCTATGATACACGGAACGATAGTCTTTAGTTAAGAACAGACATGAGTGAAGCAAAACCCAAACCATCGGCATTTGAATTCTGCTGTCTTCCCGTTTCGAAGGGAAGGTGGAGACAGCACGAGTCCCGTCTGGAAAACAGGGATCCAGCCTAGGTCCTAATTATGATTGTATCATTGGTATACTCTAAAATAAGTATACAAACAACCTTTATAAAGAAAGAACGATGTGTACATACACTGAAAGATTTGCAAACAATTTAGGAACAATTTAGCTTAAAGTGACACTGTCATCCCCTTTTTGCATTATGACTGCTCTACACAGGTGTAAAGGTTAAATTTTGCCGTTTTCATATCTCATTTTATATCATACGTCATGCTGCTTGTTCTTTATCATCTGGGATTGGGATACCTGGGCGGGGCTTCACGGGCGAAGGGCCACTTAGCCACGCCCCCATCACTGCATAGGCCACGCCTCTCAGCGCCCATTGGTGTGGGCCAATCTAGTGGGGATGGGGCCTAGACCTTTAGGCCGGCCCTTCCAACGGCTGCTGAGGGGCGGGGCCTATGCAGTGATGTCGTCACAGAGAGCGTGGCTAAGTGGCGCTGGGCGTGGCTAAGTGGTGCTTCGCCCATAAAGCCCCGCCCAGGTATCCCAGATGATAAAAGATCACTTTTTACTGGAACAAGCACCGTGACGTATGATATAAAATAAGTTATGAAAACTGCTAAATTTACCCTTTACACTTGTGTAGAGCAGTCATAATGCAAAAAGGGGGTGACAGTGTCACTTGAAAAGATGCTCGTTTGTTGCCTGCATACACACTGAAAGATTATCACTTAAATGGGTTGGCCACTTAAAAAATAGTAAAATAGCTCAGTGTACAGTATTAGTAAATGTACTTACTGTATATACTGACAGCAGCTCCTTGTGTACCTTATAGAGCTAAAAGCAGCCTCCACTCCTCCAAGCTGTACTCCCCTGCTCTGTGGTGAGTCTGTCCATAAAATGACCAACATAGAGGAACATGTGACTATGCTCCACCTTCCAGTGTCCACCATAGACATATACAGGCTCAGTGTTGGACACTTGGGGGCGGGGCATGGTCACATGCTCCTCCATGTCAGCCATCTTATGGACAGACTCACCACAGAGCAGGGCAGCACATCCTGGAGGAGGGGAGTCTGATTTTAAATCTATGAGGTACACAGGGAGCTGCGGTCAGTGTAAATAGTGAGCACAGTTACTAATTTTACTATAAAGTGGCCAACGATATAACAATTTTTCGCACACATTTTTTTCATGTACTAGGGCCCTAGGGAGAACAGGTCTAAACTGCTAGTACCAGAAAACCCTAAAATTATACATCCTCAAGACCAGGAGTCCTGGTTCAAGTAAGGGCCCTATTACATGGAGCAATTATCGTTATCGCTCTGTGTAATAGAGACAACGATTAGACGATGAAACGATCGGCGCATCGCTACGTATAATAGCGATGTGTGGCCAAGGGGTAACGATTCAACAGACCGTTTACATTACCTGGCCACGTTCTCTGTCTTCTCCTGCACTACTACTTCTTTTTATAATACAGTACCTAATGTTTTTATAATATCTAATCTCATTGCAGTCGTTAAAAGTATTGGGGTATTAAAAATATTATTTTCTTTATCAGTCTTGATGTCTCCTAATAAGATGACCCCTCCACCAAGCAGACATGTAATATATACTTTATTTTCCTCCACAGAGCTACACCAACCCTTGCCTCCTTCATTCCCATGATTTGTAGGGGTCCCAGCAGTCAGCCCCCTACCGATCAAAGAGTGATATCCTGGCACTGTGCCTTCATTTGATGAGATAGAAAGTCTCTTTAATTGTTATTATTGTTGTAATATTATTTTCATAAAAATAATGAGAGAAATAAAAACAAGCCACCCGTCCATCAATGTTTCCGAATGGTTAGCCTACCTTATCCAATTAGAGTTAGATGAATATATATGAACTGTGATATAGAATACAAAGGAGCTTTCTTATCTATAGCTGTGATGGCAATGAAGCAGAAATCATGTAGAATAATAAAGGTTTCTTATCATAGATGTAATATGTTATCATAAATAACCCTACAAAGCCATTGTCATAGTATATTCATGTGAGCAGACTCATCACTCAGGTCGTAAAAAATACATTTACGGCTTCATATAGGTTTTTCTTCGGCCAGTACTGTTTTTTTTTTTTTTTACTTTAACGTTTTCTTTTACGCCAAAAAAATAATGTTGTGATGTGATCACTGTGAAGTGTTTGCAAAAGAGCTCATAGTAAAATGGTGATGAAGCATGCAAACTCTTACTTTTGTATCTGACCATGTTCCATTTCATGTGTTTCTGGCAGGCGGCCCAGATTTGTGCCCACCAATCCCCTTGGCAAGGTGTTGGCTTCTTGCCCAGCATAATGTAACGAAATTGTCTCACCTCCTGTTAACATATACTGACTATGGCTCTTCCAGATTTTATTCATGTATTGGCCGCATTAGTTGCCAGCTGTTGCTTATTCTAAAATATACTATCGTAAAGTTGAATGAGCAGGAATAAGATGCGTAAGACTGGAATAGAGAGCAGGCGCATTGTAAGGTAGCTCACGAGGTACTGACCACATGGAAAGTATGTATGATATTTTACATGTTAGAACACTGTAGTCGTCTTTCTGGACATACAGAGTTAGAATCCTAAGATGGGCCCGGTTTCCAGATACATAATAAGATAAATTGTAAATAGTGTTGAACAGATTTGCCTGGTCAGGTTTGTCACCGTTCTCTAAACCCAAAATCTCAGCATTTGACTGCTGGCATCTGGAGAAGTTGCATACCACCTTGGGGATGCCATGGAAAACATGGATAAAGCCTATAGCTGTGTCCATGTTTTCTAGGGCTTATTAAAAAGGCATCCAACTTCTCCAGATGCCAGGAGTCAAATGACGAGCGTTGGGTTTAGAGACAGGTGCTGGACCTGAACAGTTCGGCAAGTCCGCTCAACACTAACTACAAATAATACAAATATTACAACTTTTTTTTTTTTTGGGGGGGGGGGGAGCCTAACACTGTTCCTACACCTAATTGGACTCAACCTTGTCTAGAGAAGGATGAGCCTCCATCATAACAGTTACCCCCCTTCCACACCGTGCAGGAGGGGGGGGGGTGTCGCCGTGAAAGGAGCGGCGTAGGACAGGTAAGTTCCTGACTTTTTGTATATTTCATATTGACGTCAGTTCAGAAGCCACACCCCTATTCTGATAAACCACACCTTTCTTAGGTCAGTCACACCCCTTTCTTAAAGTTAGCCACACCCCTTTCTGATAAACCACACCCCTTTCTTAGGTTAGCCACACCCCTTTCTTAGGTTAGCCACAGAAGTGTGTAAAACACATATTTAATTTAGTACAAGTCTTGTAAACCAGTTTCTTCTGCCACAAATTACTGGTGGATTTGCACTAATACGTGTGCCCTCTCGTTGATATCCTCCCCCATATTTTTATAATATGAATCATATTTGTAAGTGCATTTAACTAAAAGTAAAAGGAATAATGATATCACATTAAGAATGTGTTAGGAACGGGTTTATTACCAAACGCCTTAGTATAGAATCAACAGTTTAAATAATGTAGCATAATTCTTGGAAATGAGTTTCCATCCTCAGATATGCCTGTAGGCTCTCCGAGACTATTGCCAAGCTTTAGGACCCAAAAGATCTGTGCGCATAGAAATAAACTCTTTCTATATTAGTAAAGTAAAGCTCGACAAATATAATAATAATTATTATAATAATAATAATAATACTGAATTAACTCATTATTCTTAAAAATAAAAAAATAAAAAATAAATAAATAATAATAATAAAAAAATATATATATTTATTTTAACCAGTTCCAGTATAAGGGTGCCTTCACGCTTAGCGTATTACAGCGGATTTCACGCTGTGAGTTTTGCAGTGAAATCCGCTACGATACTGAGATACTAACTCTCTGCGATGCCCTCCGGTGCCGGCTCCAGGTCCTGCCCAGTGACAGCCCGCTCAGCCAACCACTGGCTGCAGTGAGAAAGCTCAGTGATTGGTTGAACAGGCAGTCAATAAGCAAGGACCCAGAACAGCCCCGGAGAGCATCCGAGGAGCGCGGACAGCTGAGAATGGCTGCTTTATTGTTTTTTCTATAGCAGCAGCACAGCCTCCTAGGTTTTACAAGGCTATGTCACTACATTCTCAAACCGGAATGAAAATTTGCTGCGAGAATGGAGTGCCATTGACTTTAATGGTACTCTTCAATTATAATATGACTGAAGTAATTGGAATCTATCTCCACTCTCCATCTGGATCTCACCATTGTCAATCTACAGTAGATGAACTGTCAGAGATGCCAAAAAGTATATTACTATTGTGCTGTGTTTGGGGATATTACTATTGTGCTGTGTTTGGGGATATTACTATTGTGCTGTGTTTGGGGATATTACTATTGTGCTGTGTTTGGGGATATTACTATTGTGCTGTGTTTGGGGATATTACTATTGCGCTGTGTTTTGGGATATTACTATGTGGTTTTGCTCAGAGAATCGATCCCATTTTATGTCTTGTTGCAATTAACAGGAATATATATATATATATATATATATATATATATATATATATATATATATAAAATTAATTATTGTGTCTGGCTGTAATGCTACTCCCAGCAGGAACATCCCCATCCCCACTGCTCAATAGGATACATAGACTGTACAACTCCATCCCTTTGCTCAGCCCTATGATCAGTCATGTTAGTCATATAACAGGCAAACATAATAGAGCTCCGCAGGGATTTATCCCCTGTGTTCTGGGCAGGATTTAACCAATTTCTGTATTAGCCTTCATACATTTCTGGTGGCTGACAGCTCTCTCTCTGGATCTCCATATACACGTGAACACTCGGCATCGGCTAATCATTGCCTTTTAGCAGGAGCTATTACACCAAGTGATTATCAGCTGTAACAGACGAGTTGGGGTAGTGAGTAGAGATGATCGAACATCGGGATTTTGCAGGTTTGATCGAACTCGAACCTTATCGAACCTTCTGCATTTGATTCCTGATGCCTTCCCGTTTTGTGGGGGAGGAGTCTGCCCAAGTACCGCTTGGAATTCCGGGATACAGCCTATTACCTAGGCTGTATCCTGGAATTCCAGGCGGTACTCGGGCTGTCTCCTCCTTCTCCACGGAACGGGAAGGCATCGAGAATCAAATGCGGAAGGTTAGGAAAAGTTCAAGTTTGATAGAACCTGCAAAATCCCGACGTTCGATCATCTCTAGTAGTGAGTTCCAGAATATAGGGGGAAGTTCGGGCAAAATCTTGGGAGTCCATTGTAACTTAAGGGACCACTGTATAATTGAACATTAGACCCCAGTCCTATCAGGTTATATCCCATTTCTGCACCTCTCTTTGTCAGTATGAATTCCTATCTCCGGTCGCCTTGTAGTCACATCAGCAGTCGTGCAGATTTGGGCAGAGACTTCCCGGTGTGATATTTGTACAGATTTATCACACACGCTCTAATTACCTGCCCACTCCCTAGGAGACGAGCAGCGGGACCCTAAATACCTTAATTAGCTGCTTTCTATTCCCGGGATCCAGGGCTGCTTTCTGATGAATAATAGGCATGGAAATGGGAAAAATGACATAGCATTAAAGACAAATGCAAGAAATTACAACGTTCCCACTGTGATAAAATGTTTCTCCTTTTTTTGTGTGTGTATGGCGTACGTAATTTTAAACTCACAAAGCCCTTTGGGATATCAAGTCAATAAAGCATGGAAATGGTTGTACGATGTTGTGTGACACTTTAACTACAGTAGTTTAAGTAGTCTTAAGTCATTACCCCGGTTTAGGGAGGAGTATTGATTTTAAGTTGGCTAGCTTGTGTTCTTTGTAGACTTAACACTTTAGTTAACAAGACACAAGGAAGTACTGTACGTAGAAGAGACACAGTTTGCATTGCCTCTATAGTTATTCAGAATTTATATTGGTGTATATATATATATATATATATATATATATATATATAGATAGATAGATAGATAGATAGATAGTTAAAATATCTATCTATCTATCTATCTATCTATCAGGCGACCTTGAAAACATCTCCAAAAATCTTTGCAACATTTTTTCCATTAGGGAAATGTTAAGGTCACATTTTAGTAATCCCGCAATTTTTCCATGACATACATGTAAGATACTATTTCTACCTGCTTAGTGAATATAGCAATGTTGAATTGCTACGTATCCATAGGCACTCATCATGGCACCCGGCTGGGAACCTACATTTCCCAGCATTAGAGATGAGCGAAACGGGATTCGGGTTCGAGTCGATTACAGTAATAAAGAGAGATGAAACAACAGTGTCTCCTTTCCCCTATACTACTCAGGAGAGGCTTTTGTTTCCACGCCCTTGGCCAGGTGATCACTGTGTGAGGTCAGTGGTGGGCAGGGTTATGAGGGGTTACAGCTTGCCTGGCAACAGAAGTGACAGAGATCATGTGAATTCTGTTTTAGAAGGGAGGGGGAGAACAGAAGAGTCAGGAAGTGGACCAGGAAGTGAGCATTTTCAGGGTGTGAGCTTCAGTGTGCTCCATACAAATGGACCAATTCATGTAATATGAACCTATTACAAACAGGCTTAAATTATGGGTGGGGATTAAACAGGGTTAAATCTTTCTTAACCGGAGTTCCCCTTTAATGAGATAGAAATACTTGTTTGGCTAGTTCATGTCTGAGAATAAATGAGATATACATAGTAAAGCAGCTTTGCAAAGTTAACAAAAATTGGAATTGATCAGCGAAAATGAGTTAAACTTTAGTCTGACTGCATGACTGTCACTACTCCCCATGAACCCTCTTAGCGGCAGCCTTTCATGCGTATTGATATGTTTCCTTATTAATGTCTACGTCTTCTCACTCTTTTTGTTTTCTAATTTGAGGCGTAGAATTGCATTTGTTTCTTTTTCTATTATTCCGTATGGCTTCTCATTTTCTGGCATGTAGTCATCTCTCTGCTAAGTTCATTGTAAATTAGTTTAGTGTAAAAGCTTTCATTTTTGCTAATTAAATCACGCCCTTCCCTTAAACGCATTACGCCGCTTGTTTTCGGAGATGCAAGAATAACGCGCGGCTTCACTACAACATTAATGAACAATCAAACACCAACTTTGTAAACAGAGTGGAACGGCGGAGGACGTGAGTCTGCTTTAAGATGTGGTCTGGGTCTTTGTGTACATACGCATTGGGATGTTAATGAAGAACACATTAGTACAGTACTATAATGGAGATCAAATCCTGGTTTAAGTACTTGCCCAAAGCCTATACACACAGGGAGCACATTATCACACAAACACTGTATGCCGGCTGACTTGGCATTTAAATGAGGTTAAATGTACTATGCTGTTCATACATCACAAGGATTCTGGAGAGAAACACAGCATTTTCTCATTCACAGTGTCTACTGTATAATATGACTTTGTCATAGCAACCATAACAGACGTTGTTGGAACCTACGCTGGAAACAAGCGGTGCGACACGGCCATTGCAGCGGTAACATTTTCTAAGCGGAGTGTGCTGGCACTGTATAAATAATTGGAAATCAATACATAGCTTCCAGGCAGAACTAACAGAGGGAGCAGTGGAAAGGAGCCATACGAGCAAACACAGACCGGGGGACTGAGATACCGGCATCATTGACAGGAAATATCACAATGGATTCAGGGGGACACTTATGTTTTATGCTTCATTATGTCTTATAAAAAAGAAAAGAAGCTAATTTATCATAATTTAGATTTATCATAAAGTGAAACTGGCTCAGTTGCCCCTAGCAACCAATCGGATTCCACCTTTCATTTTCCAAAGAGTCTGAGAAATTAAAGGTGGAATCTGATTGGTTGCTAGGGGCGACTGAGCCAGTTTCACTTTACACCATGTTTGATATATCCCCCCCATTGTGTAAACATCCACAGTGCAGGGCCCTTTTACTATTGCGATCTTGAAGTAATATTAGCAGAATGCACGTTCTATGCAGAGAAGTAGGGATGGTCCGAAACTGCCGAGGATGAACCCGAACGCTCGGCATCAGATTCCCGTTGTCTGCCCGCTCCGTGCAGCGGGTGGATACAGCGGGAGGACCGCCTGGAAAACTGAGATACAGCCTATGGCTATGGCTTTATCCCAGTTTTCCACGCGGTCCTCCCACTGTATCCACCCTCTCCACGGAGCGGGCAGACAGCGGGAATCATTGCCGAGCGTTCGGGTTCGTACGAACCCGAACCGAACTCGGTTTGGACCATCCCTACAGAGAAGCAATACTCCAAAATGTTCTTAAAGGAGAGGTCCCCTGAATTGTGATGACGTCTTAGCAGAATACCTATTCTGGGGGGGAGAGGAATTCCCCCCAAATTTTCTTTATTTATAGACAATTTGTGCAATTGTGACTTTCTATTAGCAATGCTTTGTAGCCTTTTCTAGTTTCATGCATCCACGGTCTTCTGAAAGATTTTTACATTTAGAGCCCTATTACAGCGGACGATTATCGTTTGCATAATCGTTAATGATTAACGATCTCAAACGACCGCTATTGCGAAAGACCTGAAAACGTTCACTCATTTCCATGGAACGATAATCGTTACTTTTGATCGTATTTGCAATCGTTTTTTTCTTCGCTATTTCTTCGCTATTGCATTTGTATCTACTGCGAACGACTGAACAACGTCTTATTCAATGCAAACGATTTGCGAACGTTTTGCGAATGACCAACGATAAAAATAGGTCCAGGTCTTATAAAGCTATCAATGATTTCTCGTTCGGTCATTAATCGTTAACTGTATTTCAACCGAACGATTATCGTTTAGATTCAAACGATTTAACAATAATCTGAACGATAATCGTCCGGTGGAATAGGGCCCTTAGGCATGGTTCACAGTAATCTTTTTGAAAAGAACAGATTGGTCACAAAGCAGGCTTTTGGGGGCTTTTATTTAATGAGCAAAATGTCAGTGAACCCCCTCACTTCCAGTCTTGTCTCCTCAACTAAAACACCTTAAGCCAATTAGAATTCATTAACACAACAGTCCACTGCTCCCCCCCCCCCCTTCCCGCATTGTGGTTGGTTACTTGTGTGTACTCAAATTATTAGTTTACTAAGATTGTGTTTTTATATATTTGTCACAGATAACATCAAACATTTTATTAAAGGGGAACTAGATTTGTAATTTACTTCTAATCTCAATTCTTCCCATACTTATCAGCTGCTGTATGTCCTGCAGAACGTAGTGTATTCTTTCTAGTCACTGTGCTCTCTGCTGCCACCTCTGTCCGTGGCAAGAACTGTACAAAGCAGGAGAGGTTTTCTATGGGGATTTGCTACTTCTCTTGAAAGTCCCTGTCATGGACAGAGGTGGCAGCAGAGAGCAGTGTGTCAGACTGAAAATAAAACTCCACTACTTCCTGCAGGACATACAGCAGCTGATAAGTATGGGAAGCCTTGTTATTTTTAAATAGAAGTAAATTACAAATCTATATAACTTTCTGAAACCAGTTGATTTGCAAGAAAAAGATTTTCCCCAGAGTACCCCTTTAATTGCAAAGGGTTCACTTTCCTTTTTCTGGCCACTGTATAGAATTATTCAAACGCAGCAAGGAGTTGTTTTCCTCTTGACAATTGTGTAAGTCTAAGGCATCGGCAGTTTACAGTATGTTTGCTGTATGTTACAGGAAAGCTGCATGTGTCAGCTGTATCCATAGGTCATGTTAAGTCGATGAAGGTCAAAAGATTGTTATTGTGGCCTCTATTGAAACAGTCTACATCCCTGTATCTTCTTTTTCCTTACAGAAACATCTAGTAAAGCAACTTATAACTTGCAGTATAAATGTTTTTGTTTTTTTTGTCTACATAATGGCATTCTGATATGTGGCATCGGGAAGTGCAATGTGCAAACACCTAAATGCACTGAAATAGCAATCGCTGTCATTGTGTAAGACTGAATTCACACTATGTTTTTGTAATCTGTTTTTGCAAAAAAAACTGATGAAAAAACGGATGGTAAAAAGGGATGCATTTTTGTGCATTCGTTTTGATCCATTTTTCCATTGACTTCTATAATAATAGAAACGGATCAAAACGCATCCGTACACACTTGCTTTGTCAACTATCTTTTTGTGTAGGTTAAAAAACTGATGTGTTTTGATCGTTTTTCTTTTTTAGGCTATGTTCGCACAACGTCAAAAATTGAGAAAAGGCGGACATTTTTAAAATTTAAAATAATGTCCGTTTTTTGCCGCGATTTAACTGACTGCAATGGCAATGCATTGAAGTCAATGGGAAGACAGACGTCCAATGCACACAGTGTATTGAATAAGGAACGTTTTTACCACGGATGTCAAAATAATGAACATGATCATTATTTTCGGACGTCTTTTGCAAACAGCGGACGTTTATTAGTTGTTCACACACAGTTTTTCTTTTGTCACTGTTCTTTCTCCATTTTTACTATTAAATTCAATGGACTTTTTAAGCCGAATCCAAAGGCCAGTTAGTAACCCCAAACTAGAATAATGTGCAAACACCATTCATTGCACTAAGGGGAGGCCAGACAGCTAAATGACGTCCGTTATTTAGACTCAAAATGACGGACGTTATTTTAAAAGGGAGCTGAAAAAACGTTGTGAACATAGGCTTACAATGGAAGTCAATAGAAAAACTGATCAAAACGGATGCACCCAAATACATGTTTTCCATCCCTTTTTTTCCATCAGTTTTTTTTGCAAAAAACTGATTGCAAAAAACATAGTGTGAACCCAGCCTAACCTAAGGACACAGAAACAGACCAAAGAAAAGATTAAAATATAAATCAAGTCGTGTTTTTGTGATCTCTGTCGAACCTCGAAAATGACTGACCGCTCCATAAAGTGCTATAGACTTGTAAGGAAAGCAATAAAGTAAAGCAGTCATCCCCGATTACGTGAAGGTTGCAGGGCCTCAGCGCTGATGATATTATAATATAGACCAGGGGTAGGGAACCTTGGCTCTCCAGCTGTTGCAAAACTACAACTCCCATCATGCCTGGACAGCCAAAGCGTTAGCTTTGGCTGTCCAGGCATGATGGGAGTTGTAGTTTTGCAGCAGCTGGAGAGCCAAGGTTCCCTACCCCTGATATAGACCAACATATCTGTCTACTGCATTAGCCTCTTTGTTTAAATGCCTCTAGCCTCAGCCTTTCCCTCCTCACATCCAGGGTAGAATGGGACCGTCTTTGTTATAATATGCTAATATGGATTTGTTGTTACATCTGTTTATTTTTATCTCTTGTTTTCATCCCTCCCAGCAAAAATTGCCTTGTTGGCTTATAAATAAAAGATCAAGATAATAACAATATAGGTCTTTGCCGCTGCCAGCGGATATACACATTGCACCACTGACTGGCTCATAAATAGCTTCTGCAGATCCTGGCAGTACACAGCTCCAGCAGAATGTTTTGTTCATATGTGTTCAGTATCCATTTGCTCGGTCACTAAAACGAGAGTGCGGAGGCTTTTGTAATAAGCAACCCCTTAGAGAGCATTACAGCGAGCCCGAAACACAGACGCAGCAGATTCACACTATCGAGCATCAAGATGTGAATTGCCGGAGTGGAGACGACTTACATGCAGTACACTGCGTGTCTGTCAAGTCCATTGATGTACATGAGACTACCCTTACGTAGGAGACGGAAAGGAGAATTGTCTTTAGGTTGTCATCTGTTCAAAGGAAAGGCCTGCAGATATATAGAACATATCTAGGTTAATGAGATGAGATTCTCTATCGCCTGTTTGTCTATGTTTCTACTATAGCCGAGCCGTAGCCATCTAGTGCAGAAGATGCCGTTGCATAGTAGAAGTATAAAAAACCACAAAAGGACACTATAAAAGGAATGTAATACAGTGGTGCCTTGGATTACGAGCATGAATCGTTCCGGGACCATGCTTGTAATCCAAATCACTTTTAAAGTGTCACTATCGTTTACATTTTTGGCAGAAACCAGGCGATTTTAAGAAACTTTGTAATTGCGTTTATTAGCAAAAAATGCATTTTTATCATGAGAAAGCAGTTTGAAGCTCTCCCCCCTGTCTTCATGGTTTTCTATGGAGAGGGGAGGGGTGGAGGGAGCTGAGGCACCAAAACAGGACAACAAAGAGTTAATTTACAGTTACATCACTGGGCTATCTCCTCTGAAGTCAGCACTGGCCTCTCTGACCTCTGAATAGCAGCTTTCACACAGCTCCTACTGTGTAATCCTTTGTTCTCTGATGGCAACTAATCTCCCTCCTCCCCCCTCCCCTCTTCATAGAACAGACAGGACTCGACTGATGTAAAAGAGTCAGTATTTCCTGATAATAAGCAGTGAATAAGAGAGGAGGGAGGGGGGGGCCTGGGGAAAGTCTTTTTGAATGCAGATAATGGCATATTTGCCTAATAAACCCAAATACAAATCGTATAAACATCGTATACACTCCGGCCGGGATCTGTGCGGCCCCGCAAATAACTGACAGGTCAGTTTTCTGCGGCCGGAATTCAGTGAATTCCGTCCGCAGAAAGACCTGTCAGTTCACACAGTGAAGCGAGCTATGGTAAGCTCTGATGTGGGCGCACGCTGATGCGCCCGCATCAGAGCTCCGCGTCCGGAAAGATCACCCGGCCGGTACTTGAGATGATCCGGCCAGAGACCGGCCGTTCCGTGACCCATCTGATACGTAGTGTAAACATAGCCTAAAGGGGTAGTTTAAGGGGTAATGCCAGAAAGTGCTGGAGATTTGTAATTTACTTCTATTAAAGTAGTACTAATATTTACTTCTTTATTATATTATATATAATTATATAATATTTACTTTTTCCCCCTGCTTTGTGGATGTTTACTCATGTGTACTCAAATTACTAGTTTAGTAAGATTGTGTTTTTTTATATTTGTCTTCACTGGCATCACTAAACCATGAGGGTGGTCCTGGCGGCCTCTTCCTCCCCCCACCTTCCTTGATTGATAGATCACTTCCAGTTTGGGTATAAAGAGATGTATCAATCAGGGGCAGAAGCCATAGGGCACCATCCCAATGATGGTAGTCCATGCAGCATACAAATGGTGACTGCTATGTATAATATTACAGTTCTAATACTTTGCTATACATACAGGGGGAGATTTATCAAACATGGTGTAATGTGAAACTGGCTCAGTTGCCCCTAGCAACCAATCAGATTCCACCTTTCATTCCTCACAGACTCTTTGGAAAATGAAAGGTGGAATCTGATTGGTTGCTAGGGGCAACTGAGCCAGTCTCACTTCACACCATGTTTGATAAATCTCCCCCTTGGTGTTTATTTCTTCTACTCAGTAATGATTTTTCTTGATAACCTATAATGGTATCATTTTTTAAAACGATTGTGTTTTGACGCCAAAGTAGCAGCATGATATAGACATCTGTGGGAGGTGTAGGATGGCAGCTTTCATAGCTTCTCCTTATGGTCAGCAGGGGCAGATTAACTTTACCATAGGCCCTGGGCTATTCACCAAGGTTTGACCTCCCCCCCGCCTCA
This sequence comes from Dendropsophus ebraccatus, assembly GCF_027789765.1. Classification (NCBI taxonomy): domain Eukaryota; kingdom Metazoa; phylum Chordata; class Amphibia; order Anura; family Hylidae; genus Dendropsophus; species Dendropsophus ebraccatus. Next base: position 28,361,946 of record NC_091456.1, read on the forward strand.
CTGTAACTATGGCAACAGTAGCCTGGTGCCCTTAAATTATACATTTTCTAGTAAAACATGGCAGAACTGTAACCAGGAGACAATACACCACTAAAAGTTTAAAGCCTCTATTACATGGGGTGATGCGGAGAGCAAGCGAGCACCGACCTGTCAGGTCAGCACTCGCTTGCTGTTTGAATCCCCGCCCCCGCTGACGCTATTACAGCAAATGAGTAAGAGTCGGGTGGGCGGTGTAGGGGCTGCCCAGTGATCACCAAATTGTCCGGGTAGCCCATAGGAGACAGCGGTGGTCTGCTGTGGCCGCTCCTGTTGCACTGGGCGACGGCAGCAGATCGTTGCCAGGCTGATTGTTGCCGATTCAGCCTGTTGAAAGACAATGATCAGCCGACATTGTGCAAGTCGGCTGATCATTGTCTTCTATTACACAAAACGATTATTGGTTGTAACGGCTGATATTGGCCGAATGTGGCAGATAATCGCTTTGTGTAATAGGGCCTAAGTTTGTTTGGGTGGCCATGGGCCCCACAGGAGCTCAGGACCCCAGGCTACAGCCCAATGCAGACCTTTTGTAATCCACTACTGATGGTCAGGTACTTTATATGACTAAAGCTAAACACCCACCAAGATGAGTCGTCCAGAGTATCTGATATAGAATGAAGGTCACATATTAAAGCAACTTGTTGATTCAGAATTTGGAAGTGAATGTCCCACATCCGGTGCGCGCTGTACAAGCCACTTCCCTCATTGAAATGCACAGACTGTATTCGAAACATCTGCCTGAATGATTTAATCATTTACTCTGAAGACCTAGAAACAGGGATTGCAGTGTCTTTATGTTTATGAGTTCTTACAGATCATCATGGCTTTGTTTCTTATCAGGTTTTTTTTTCATTGTTCCCCGTCCACGCCATTTACAAGGACGTGTATGTCTTTGAACTGCGGCTTACCCCTTTTACCATGTTGCTTTTTAGATAAACCCCGTATTACGTTGTCAGCTCCCCCATTTTCCTGTTACAACAAAAGGCATCTGGCTGTCAGTTCACTGGGATAATGTTCATGTCAGCATGTTGAAAGCGTCTCTGGTGCATTTATTGGGTAACAGTATGTTTGGACGTTGTGTAATGTTGGGTTTGCATTTTTAAGCCTGGATAAGGATTCAGACTGACTTGTATGTTATGATAGAGATGACAGTGACAGCTATGCCAAAAGTGTATATTAATAGTGACGGACAGATTCCAGCAATGTTACATACAACCAGGGTTGCTTTTCGTGAAATACAAGAGGAGGACTTCACCTAAGGCTGTAGCCCTCTAAAAATAGAGAGTATGGGGGCTATTATGCAGCCCAATATTCCCGATAAGTGATCGCTGATCTGCTAAATCAGCACTCGCTTACTGAGCCTATTATGCTGCGTTTACTCAGAGTGATAATTCGCCGAATCGAACGATTAACGATTTCAAAATAACAATGTGTTTTTTTTTTATAACTATCAGCGTTAAGACGGAACGATATATCATTTGGAAAAATCATTATTACGATCGTTTTAAGATCGCTTAAGCCTATCTCACACATAGGGTGAATCGATGAAAGACTGTTTACACAAAGCGATCTGCGAACTTTTAGCAAACGACCAAAAACCATTTGAGAACATGTTGAAAGATCAAAATGAACAATTTTTCGCTTGTTGCTTGATCGTTCGCTGCGTTTACACAAACCGATTATCGCTCAAATGTGATCGTTATCGTAAAAAATTCGAACGATAATAGTTTCGTGTGAACGCACCATTATACTGCTTAGTAATCGTGTAGCAAGGGCTGCATAGACATTGTTAGTGATGTTCATGCAACCCTTGCCTTTAGGGCGGGGTCACAATTAGTAAGACACCGGCCGTTCTGTGGCCCTGGCGTGTCACAGAACGGCCGGTGTCAGCGAAGTTCATCCCAGCCGGTACTGCAGTATAAGCTCCGGTCGAGATTCATTTGACTTCAATGCAAAGTACGCTATATGCAGTGCAATTTGCAACAACGGCCGTGATTAATAGAAGATATACGTTGTGTAAATATAGCCTAAGTGTCAAATAAAAAAACTTTATACATACCTGTCCACGCTCCTTGGTATTCTCCTAGCTTCTGCCCACTCCCCGTAGCCGCCGCTGGAACTTCCGAGCTGGTCTCTGAAGTGACAGGCTGCTCAGCCAATCACTGGCCACAGCTCTGTCCCGCCTCGGGCTGAGCGGATTGTCCCTTCAGAGTGGAGTGGGCAGAAGCTAGAAGAACACCAAATAACGTGGATGGGTATGTATAAATAGTTTTTTATTTATTTTTTTTTACACAGCCTTCAGCCATCGGCTATGCATCGCTATTACTATTTGCTATGAGCGGTGGCCGATGCTTTTTTAACAAGTTGAAAGACATCGATCAGCAGATTATTGTTCCTCGACTGATCATTGTCTTTATCACACAGAGCTATAATTTGCCAAATCAGCTTGATTGGGCTGATTATCGCTCCATGTAACAGGGCCTTAACGGCATTTTATCATATAGACCTGTCATTATATTATTTTTTTTTAGAGACAGCACCACTTATATCCATAAATTGTATCCAATCCATTTTAATGGGGATGAGAATGGACAAAAACTTGCTCTTTCCCAGAACAACTCTTTTTTGCACCACTTTTTCTAGTGCCAACCCCTTGAACGTTATATGGCAACTAGATATTTTTAGTGCTACTGAAGATAGAGATAGGAACAGCTGAACTAAGAACGAAAAGAAGACCAGTGACCATTGTGTAATAAATCAGGAGATTAGAAGTCCATAACCATAAGTTGTCCATTAAGTGTTTTTAATAATTGTTCCTTGCTTCGTGGTATTCCTACAATGTAGCCTATAAAATTTATAGCACTATGCCAGTTTGTTTCTGCATACAATAAGCCACGACCCTATACATTCATGTGCAAAGTTTATTAAAAACAATCATGGTCAAGAAAGTATGCGTGAAATGCGTGTTATTTGGCGTGTAAGGGCTTTGATTTACAAAGGTTCATAGCGAGCCGGGAAGAATCGTAAATTATGCAGAGACCATAAGCTTAGAGAAGCTGTTAGAAGCCGCAAAAGAGCAGAGCATTAAGAATATAGTGAACACTGTTTGCAACCAAATTTTTTATTGCACTCTTAAGTACTCTAAGTACTATGGGCAGAGCCAATCCTTTTCTTGGAAGTTAATAAAATAACAAACACACAATGAAATATGGAATCTTTTATCTGGAATGGGATGATGGGACTATGCGAAGTTACAGAATTCCAATCTATTTTCTGTATAGAAAACAGATATTGTGTTACGCGTTGTAATAAATACTACTAAATCTTATTACAGATACATTTTATTTTAGGGGAACGGGACACATTATAATGGAAAGGCTTCATTTAGGAAACGGTGGTAGAACAGCCGGCTATAAATGATGGAACAGAAGTGGGAAAGTGAATCTTTTCTGAGGTTGTGATTTTTTAAAAAAAAATCTTTGATTAATGTTTTTTAATAACTTCTTAGATACCCTGGATTTGCTGTAGAATTGCACATAGTGTATATTTTATTCTCTTTTTAAAAAGAAAGTCCAATATATGGTTTAGCCCCTTAATGCTTACAATATGTCTTTTGTCGGCGGGGCAAAAGTAACCCGGTACTGGTCTCCTGGCCAGAATAGCACTTGGAACTTGGATGTTGCATAACTGCAGGCCCCCTATGAAGAGCAGAGAATACTTTGATCATTGTAGTTTAACCCCTTAGATGCTGTGGTCAATTCGTGATTGTGGCATTTAAGTGGTTTCTGGGAACCGGGTGACGCAATCGCTGGGATGTAGATTATTTTCTGTAGAAGCAGGGGGCCTAATGAAGGCCCCCCAGGTATGTCATACATTTTTGCCTTTTTGATTCCAGCAAGTCTGGTTGAGTCACCTATCAATGTTACATTGATAGGATAATAATTTATTTTGGTAATTTGCCTATGGGGAAAAAAAGGAAAAGAAAGCAAGAAAAAGTCAAATGTACCTAAAAATGGTACCAAGAGAAAGAACAACTTGTCCCAGAAAAAACTTGAAAAGTCTTGGGCTTTGATTCCAAATCTGTACCAGTGCCCCCAGGAAGCACATGGCCGAGGCTGCCAGATTTGGCAGTGACCTCTATACCCTCATAACTAAGAAGAACTACTGGGCCTAAATGATATGGCACATTAATAAAAAAAATATAAGGGTAAAAGGTTTGTTTGTTTGTTTGTTTATTTAGTTATTTATTTTTATGATGTGGTCAATCTAGGTATGCAAAGTAGCTGTTCTCCAGAAGAAAAGGATGTGGCTCTCTGGTGCCACCTGTTAGAGGTAGATTCCCACTGGGTCAATGCTTGACCTCTTAAAGAGCCTTGAAACATGGGTAATACATATCATAAATTACCAAATTATCCATCATTTGTACATTTAATCAGTGCCGCCCAACTCGAGACCTAGAGGCCACATGTGGCCCCCATATGAACATACGCAGATACTCTACCCTGCTGTAAACATTTCCTCTTGTTGGTCGCTGTGATATCTCTAACCATCCAAGATATGTCGTGCAAATATTTATATTTATGTATGTGCATTGTTCCTTATGCCTGTGACCTGTATTCCTTCCATGTGTATTGCCAAGAACAAGAACAGTTTTGGAAAGTTTCTTTTATTTTCAGTCCAAACTTGTTCTTAACAAAATAAAACATATGGAGAAAACACTGGTACGAATAGCGATGTGCAAAAGAATCATGTATGTATACTGTATGTATTTACTACCTTAACCCTTTGACAACCATGAGTCGTTGATTCCTTAATGCCCAGGTCAGCTTATGGGACCATTATGATCCCATAAGCTGAAGTCCCTATCTCAGCCCCATCTCCTCTGTCCCCTGCCCTCTTAGAAGCTTTTAACAGTGGCAGGGGAGAGAGGGGAGGGGGCAGAGCTTGCGGCAGTGCAACGAGAGTGGCCGCACTCCAGCCTTACCTCCCTCCCTTCCTTGCCGTCTTCTGTAATCAGGACAAGGGAAGCCTAAGGCTCCCATCGGGGCTCTGCAATCACATCACAGAGCCCTGATGGTTACCAGACAGAAAATTCTCCCTGTGTAGAGGGAGAATTCTCTGTCTAAAGCCCTATAGATGTCGTGGTTGTATCGACCACAGTATCTATTGTATTAATTGTCAACACCGGAGCACGGCTCCAGTGCTAACAGTTGCGGCAGGTCCCCATCGTAAATTAACGTCGCAACATTAGTTTCGGAGGAGGCAGGAGGGGGTTACTCAAACCCTAGCTAAATGACAATGTTCAACAGAGTTGAGCGAACTTCGAGTATGCTCAAGTTAATTACATGGTATGCTCGAGTATGCTTAAAGGGGTTATCCAGCGCTACAAAAACATAGCCACTTTCCCCCTACTGTTGTCTCCAGTTTGGTTGGGTTTTGAAACTCAGTTCCATTAAAGTAAATGGAGCTTAATTGCAAACCGCACCTGAACTGGAGACAACAGTAGGGGGAAAAGTGGCCATGTTTGTGTAGCGCTGGATAACCCCTTTAAGTTATTACACAGTGCTCGCTTGCTTCTCGCTCCCCGCTGGCTGCCGACGCTATTACACACGCTGTAAGCAAGCGGGTAAGTGGTGGTGGGGGGCACAGGGAGCTGTACAGGGGGGCTCCCCGGACGATCTTTAGATCATAGCCCACAGGAGATAGTTGCGGTCTAGTCCTATTACACGGAGTGACGGCAGCAGATCATTGCTATCTGCATCGTTACTCTTTTTAACATGTTGAAAGACAATGAGCAGCTGACATCTTCTATTACACGTAGCAATTATCGACCTTAACGGCCGATAATCACTTTGTGTAATAGGGCCTGAAGTCCCAATGGCCTATGGCTGTTTTCCAGGCAGCCTTACGGCTTTGTCCAACTTCAGCAGCCACTGCTGATGAAATGCTGCTTTGCTCAGGTTAAAACTCTAATGTCCAACCCCTTGATGGGATCAAAGGCCATGTTGGCCACAGTGTTGGGTTGCCCACGAGGTAAAAAAGTATGATCCGTATTAGAAAAAAATTGTATGTTTTAGCACGATAATCTACATGGAATCCTAAAGAATAATTTATGCTGAGACCTACAAGAATGAAGGATTTGTAATCCCGTTCTAAAACTTTCTGTAAATATTTGCTGCTGTAATTCAATTCCTATTAGTTCCAAATTACCATGAGTTTCTTTGGACTCAGCTTTATTTATTATCCACAAGAACATAGCAGAGCAAATAGCCTAATATCAGTTTGGTTCCAAATACTTGAGAAATCGTTCACATCACGGTCTGTGCGGAGAGAGCAGCTGCCTGCAAGCCTTTCTCTAAAGTGAGGGAGAAAGTTTAGGCAGATGGAGTTGAGTTGTCCGTAAATATTAATCAAGATAAATGTCATCAGGTTGATTTGCAGTAATAGATGCCTGGTGATTCATGGCATCAAATGTGCAATCCCTCCCAGGACCAATGTGACTTAATACCATGACATGTTTAAGATGTAACATCTGCTTGATTTATGCCCGCTTTACCCAAACCTGACGCCTATCCATATTTTATTTAAGCTTTATTTGATTTCTTCTGACGGCCATGGCACTTTTTATGTCTTATGTCAGTAAATTCCTGGCACAGTTATGAACAACATATGACCACTTAATGCCATGCATGCATCCTTGCCTTTAAAAACCCTAAATTAATATTCTAAGAATTCACACTCCATTAATTGGCTGAAAATATTTTATATCTTATGTAATAGAAGATTTTATGTAGGCGTCATGTGAGCTCCGATTTATCCTTGTTTATTTCAGGGCAAAGGAAATACTGCTAGGTTTGGGCTGACTTAAAGGGGTACTCCGGGCTGGGGTCATTTTCAGTGTACAGCCGGGGACGGGGTGGATATAGAAGCCGCCGGTCACTTAACTCAGCTGAGACCAGGAAGCGGCAGCCGGATGGGAGAACGGGGCAGTGCGATCCGGGACCCGGTGCTGGAACCGGGGAGGTAAGTGACCTGTGGCGTCTATATCCACCCCCTCCCCAGCTGTACACTGAAAATGGACCTAGCCCAGAGTACCTCTTTAAGGTTCTATTACATCAAGTGTTTATCGCCCGTATTTTTCTAATTATTGGCCGTTACAGACGATAATCCCTTGGTGTAGTAGCTAGTGTTAAAAGGCAATGATCAGCCGCCATTCACAGTGCTGATCCTTGTCTTTCAACATGTTGAAAAAAACTGCGAGCCGTCACACTGAGTAATAGCGGCAGCAGTAGACCGCTGCTGTCTCCAATGGGCTCCCCAGACGATCTAAAGATTGTCCAGTGAGCCCCTCCTGCAGCTCTCCGTGGCCCCCCGCACTTACCCAATCACTGTTGGTGCGTGTAATAGCGCAGGTGCTGTTCTGACAGGCCGGCGCTCGCTTGCTCCCGTGAAACAGTCTTTTCGTCAATCTTTTTTTCAACCAAAAACAGGAGTGAAACTGACAGAGCAAAATCATACTGGAAAGAACTGCACAGCTTCTGTGTTTTCAACCCACTCCTCGTTTTGGTTAAAAAAAATACTGACTAAAAGACTGACGGTAATACTATCTGTGAACGTAGTCTGTTCTGTCACCTTCCATGTATAATACTTAGAGGGCAGAGGAATATACAGAAGTTTTACATAGTGGCAAAACATGGCAAATATGTATTCACTGGAAAGTTTTTTAAGGGGTTATCCAAAGAACAGAAAAGGTCCCACCTCTTCCGCTCGCTGGCATTCTATTTCCCCCGTTGGGAGCTTGTTGCAGGCAACATGTTGAAATATTACAATGCTGCCCGATGTTACTGATGTTGCAGCGACTGCAACATCTGCAACATGCTTCTGCCCCCCTCTTGTCGAAGAAAGTTATCAGCAGATATGGTCGGAGGGAGGAAGTGGAGCACTGGAGACCAGGAGAGGTAGGACCTTTTCTGCTCTCCAGGAAACCTCTTTAATGTGAGCAATGCTTCTGAGACCCCTGGCAAAAAGTTGATTTGAACTTAATAGGGAACATGGACTGGACTTGTAAAACAACAACAATCCTTATCACAAAAGCCGTATGGACTCTTGACTAGAGCAGCTATAGACTTTGGCCCAACATTTTCAATCTGTGTAAAACAAAAACTAAATTAATTTGCCGATATCAACCAATCATTGCTTTACTAGAGCTTGTTAAGATTTGCTGTGATCAGAAAATTACACCAGTTTTTTTTGTACACAGACCGATAAGTTTGGGCCTATGGACATTTTTTAAACAATTTCTGGTATCAGTAAAGTCCATCATAGAACAATTCTCTGATGTGCTTCTTATCAGCCAACTTATAGATGGTGGTTTTCACTATGACATCATAATGGGGGTGGCGGACGTATCATAATAATGACAGCCGCAAATACTGATCATGATCATTATTTGTGGCTGTCAATATTACGAGACAGCCACCTGACGCAGCTATGAACCCGTAGTGGGAACATAGCCTTGAGCTGATTTATGACCAGATCAAAGGACAAATTTAATTATCATGTGATCACGAATGAGCTCACGAACCTGCTGACATCTCCTGGAAGCTGTTGAACTACTTATACCATAGTGGGTCCTACAAAAATTTGCAAATTCCCTTGTTGGGACAACTGGGGGCGTCTCTCCAGAGCACTTTTCAACCGGGCGGCGAGCAGGTTGAACAGTTCCCTGGAGGGCAGAGGAAAGACCCCCAGTGTTCCTAACAAGCCAATTTGTAAATTTTTATAGCATTGAATATCACAAAAAACGGCAGCTTTTAAGAGCAACAGAAGACTATGCCCTCACCAAACCGCTTCTTGTACCTTCAAATAGCTGCTTTTAATCCAAGATCTGTCCGGGGTCTGTTTGGCAGGTGATGCAGTTATTGTCCTAAAAAACTACTTTTAAACTTGCAGCCCTGTTTCAAATTGGCGTGGCCATGCCCTAACCTTGCACCACCTCTCCGTCCCCCCTCCCCGCCCTCTTTACCGTTAGGAATGGCCCTGGCAGAATTTCTTATGTTCCTCACTTGTCTGAACAGTGCACAGGTGCCTTAACGATCCAACACATGTGCCGTGCTCACACAGGTGATGAATAGTGGAAAACCTGCCTGGAGCATTCCTAATGATGAAGAGGGCGGGGAGGAGGGATGGAGAGGTGGTGCCAGCCTAATGCACAGACGCCAATTTGACACAGGGCTGCAAGTTTAAAAGTTGTGTTTTAGGACAATAACTGCATCACCTGCCTAACGGACCCCAGGACAGATCTTGGATTAAAAGCAGCTATCCGAAGGTACAAGTGGTTTGGGGAGGGCAGATTGTGGGTACAAAGTTGCTTTAAAACTTCTTTTAGACAAGGAAAGAAAGGCTGAAAAGAATTCCCTCACAGAATTCTATGACATTAATTAATCATAGTAGACGCTGTAGACAACAAACTAAACATTATTTTTTAATGAAGACGTATTAAAACCCGCTTTTTTGGTACCATATACACAAAGCAATAATGAAAACCGCTTTTCAAAGGTGTCCATTGTCTTCAACATATATCAATGACTTTTCCAGACATTTCCAGATCTCATTAGTAACAATAACGTTCTCACCTCTTTAGCGCGCAGTAAACGGGCTTTTCTAAAGTTTGGTAATCCTTCCATAACAAATGTTTCAATCAACGACCTACTCAGAATATACAGTAATCTGTTATGACTGGAACATGATGCTCATTGACAGCTGTCCTCATTATTTATACTTATAGATTATAGGTAATATAAGTGGATTAAAAATATCCATCTATGTTTATTATGAAAACAAGACAAATATATCCCTTCTCCTTCCCGGTTGGATCACATATCCTGCTGGAAAGGCAGTTACGGCTTCTGAAACATTACCCCATTATTTGTCAGGGACTGTTTATTTTCATAAAGCTGTTCTAGGTTTTTGTTTGGGGAAGTTTTTATAACAAAGTGAACTGCGGAGAACTTTTTTTTTTTTTCCATTATACGCTTTTCTGTCTTTGTTGCCAAATATGGGACATCCAACACAGTTGAAAGGAAAGAGACTCGGATTTCTCGGTCTCATTAAGAATGCATCAGGGCGAAACTGGATTTCCTATTTTGGTATTTATGTCGGAGAGTAGAGTGAAGCCAGTTTAGATCCACGTTAACGTTAGCATGTGACTGGAGAATCCGTGCTCGGATGTTGAGGCTAACTTTTATATTGTTCCGTAGATGATAACCACGCACGCTCTGAAACTGATGACTTATGACACAGAGACATTTTACACCTACGCTTTTACCGTGAAGGTTGTCTGAACCGTTTTTGTTCTGCCTCGAAGGGGGCGGGGGGGGGGGGGGGGTGGCGTATATGGATAAAAAACAGGATCTCCGCGAAAACAGGGTTACCGACACAGAACGAGTGAGATATTTATAGACATGTTGCACGTGTTTTGCATTAAGATGAATTCATTTTCCTTGTAATCACATTTCTGATCTCCCTGTCCACATTCCATAAATCCCACAGCGAGGAGATCTTGGCCCCGCTTTCACCAGGTTAAAACGTTTAAACAGTTTATGTGGAAATTGGGGGGAAAAACACCTAAGACCCAGCCGGGCTTTTAAAAAGTGAAATTATAGCATTCACATCTGAAAATGATATTTATGTCCTCGGCTCCATTCAGCTTCCCTACCTACGCTGTTTTATGTGCCTTTCATTTGATTGTCCTCCGTTCGTAAAGCTTTTACATCGGCTGCCCTGAAAACAACGTGGCTCCATTTATGAAGTATTCTACCCGGCCCATGGATGTTGTAATCGTCCCTTTACGGTCATATAATTAATCAAACCTGGTAACCCGGACTCGTTCTGACCCAGATTTCCACCTGAGACCACTCTGAAGGGTAATTTTAGTAGTGTTTTTTGGCTGCATTAGTAGCTGACATAAGGATGTTCTCTATCTCACGGGGAAGCAATATGTCCATGTAATTGTCTTTTAGTGCATAGCTGTAAATTTATCTGTCCGTGATACTATATCATTTGATCGTGTAATAGGGCTATTGTATCATCTAATAATCTTGTAAATGCATAATACTCAATGTGTTTCCACATCTGGAGTAAAGGGTTTATTATTTTTAAAGGCCTCCATAAACGTCAGTGAATTTCCTATTTTTGGTGGGATCGGCTGACCGGATGATGATGTCAGAGGAGAGAGGGTTCAGGAATGTTTGATTTCAAGTTAACGTGTTTTTGGCAATATAAATCGCTGCCAGAGGGTGTAGTAGAGGCATACCTCCCTCCTCTCCATTCAGAACTCAAAAACACTTAAAAGAGAAGTCTATAGAAAATGTTTATTAAAGTGTTGTATTACCCCCCGAAAGTTATACAAATTATCAATATACACTTATTATGGGAAATACTTATAGTGCTTTTTTAACGGCACTTACTACTGCATCAAGGCTTCACTTCCTGGATAACATGGGGATGTCGCTTCCTGGATAACATGGGGATGTCACTTCCTGGATAACATGGTGATATCACGACCCAATCCCAGAGCTGTGCAGTCTGTGGCTGCTGGAGAGGATGATGGCAGAGGGATGCTCAGTGTCCTTCCAGTGCCCTGTGTCCCTCAGTGTCCCTCTGCCATCATCCTCTCCAGCAGCCACAGCCCCCACAGCTCTGGGAGTCGGGTCGTGACATCACCATTTTATCCAGGAAGTGACATCACCATGTTATAATAAGTGTGTATATTGCTGTAATAAGTGTATATTGGGGATTTTGGTGGACAATACAATACTGTAATAAAAATTTTCGCCAGACCTCTCCTTTAAGCCCCTATTACATGGGGCAATCAGCAGGAGCAAGCGAGCGCCAACCTGTCAGAGCAGCGGGAGTTTGCTCCTTATTCCCCACTCGCTGCCGGAGCTAATATACGCGCCAACAGCGAGCGGATAAGTGTGGGGTCAGGGAATCCATAGGAGATAACGGCGGTCTGCTGCCGCTGTTCCTATTGCACGGAATGGCAGCAGCCGGCAGCAACATCTTCAAAGACAACAACAGCCAACATTGTGCATGTCAGGTGATCATTGCCTTCTATTACATGAAGCGATAATCGCCCTAATTGCCAATAATCGGCCAAATACAGCCGACAGTTTCCTTGTATAATAGGGCCTTTAGCCAAGCCAAATATTTGTTTGTATGGGGTAACCGAGAGATATAGCTATTGACCACATAAATGTTATGCTGACTTTGACTGATGCCCTATTGTTACGATAAGTCAGGGTGCTGACACTGGGCACCCCACCAATCAGTTGTTCTGCAAGGCTTCTGCAGCCAGATGTACCGTGTTGGGTGATGGCACCCTGCTTATCAGCTATAAGGCTTATCAGTCATAGGGTCATCAATCAACTTTGGGGAAACCAGGGAAACTAATGGAATGCATTTATCTTCAGATAGAGGGTTCTCCAACTTCCTCTGGCCTATTTGCAGCTGGCAGTAGGCAGGAAACCAAAAAGACAGCCAACATTGGCAAGTTACGCTATTTGCTAACACCCATTGACTTTAATTGGAGTTGCTTAAACAGCAAAGCCACGCATGCTACCTTGTTTACATAACATAAAAATGGCCACTATGCCAACCAAAACGGTCTGGATAAAGATGTGGTCTTCTCAATGTGGTGGTCTAACTAACTCGATTACACACTTTCCAGTGTAAACTAATATTATTCTCATTGGAAATACCATAGATCAATTTTAAATGACCAAGTGGAGACAAAATGTTAAATTCATGTATACATTATTTATTATATTTGTCTTGTAATAAATTATACATGGCGCATAGAGGTCAATCCTTGGGTGTCCACTATTCATTGGCCTTTATGGGCCTAGTTGGAGGCAATTAGAAAAATAAATTGTGGTCTTTACTGCAGGTCAGCGAGATTTTCCTACTCATCTATTGGAAATCCCAATCCTCTGCTTATATATATAACATGCAGAACTGCCCTATGAGCCATCAAAGCAAAAGTCGTGTGACATATGAAATAGGCTATGAAGAAAGTGTTCCTTTCCCGGGGGTAGAAGTTATGATTTCCATGAATTTAAAATCTGAATTTATTTTGGCTCATTTGTATGGAAATATTATCTAGAGATCCTTCAGGCAACATTAGTCTTTTTATTTTATTTTATTTTTTTGTATGTTTTTTTTTTTTTTAACCATTGCGCAGTTGGATAACATTATAAAGTTCTGAAAAATACAAGATTATTAAGAAATAGATATGACTAATAAGACTGTTTATGAAGTGAAATATATAAAAAATGTAATGCACATATATTACATGATAAGCCAAGCAGTATATTAGGCCTTTTTAATACTCAACTTTCTCATTATATGAATGACAGTGCTGTTTAATAGGCTGTAGATGTGTGATTTAAAGCAAATATGTACCCATCCACTCCCCACCCCCCAAGTAAATGGTACAGCTCATTACATCCTCATGGTGCTGTCTTTGGGGTGAAAAATCATCTTTTATTGTCAATGAGGCGGGGCCTAGACCGTTCGTGCCTTAGACTTGCGACGCCTCTTGATTCTTCTTCTCCGCCCCCCTTGATTTTTGGTACCACCTCTGCTGTACAACACTGGTTACTTGCACATGCACCATATCGATTCTAGATCTAGGTCTAGTCTGGAACAAGAAGCCTGGCCGCGTCACTTCATCTGCTATATTCTCTATGGTGCATGTTCTAATAACCAGCATTGTACAGCAGAGATCTAGGCCGGGGGTGGTGCTAAAAACAGGGGGGCAGAGAAGAAGAATCCAGAGGTGTCGCAGGCCTAGGGCACAGACACAGACGCCCTGGGCCCTAACTCATTGACACCACTGCTGCCTTCACAATGAAAGTTGATTTTTCACCTCAAAGATGACACTACAAAGACAGCATCAGTTCATGTAACCAACAGTACCAGTGGTTTGTACCTCCTCAGTGGGTACAGGTTTGCTTTAAAGAGGTCGTTCAGTATTTTATATTATACTGCGGCTGGTGCATATAAAACAATAAACATCCTATACTTACCTCTCCGCGCTCCTTCCGGTGTCTTCTTCTGGTTTACCCCTTTGACTGCAGAGCCTTTCCTTGTCAGAAAAACTTGTCTCAGGAGTGACAGCCCGCTCAGCCAATCACTGATGGAGACAGGACAGCCTCCGGGCTAGTGATTGGCTGAGAAGGAACTGGAACGGAATCTTGGAGCAAACATGTACTCTATGGCACTAACTACCATTTTTACAGTGTCGAAACACCAGCCTAATCCTCTGATGTAAGCATTTCGGTCAGCGTAAGATAAATATTCAATTAGTCTCCGGCTTTCCTTTAATACAGAACACAAACATGGGAAAGCACCCAAAAGGCTTATCTTTAGAAAGAGGCGTAATAGGCTTTGGTGGCTTTGAATTCTCTCCTCGAGATACATATACAAAACATACAATGTACAAAAAAAAAAAATCTCCTTCTATTTAGATTTACCCATTGATCTATTTAAGTTGTAGCGGTTGCAGAGAATGACGCAGATTCGCCCGCTTGCTCTTTGCTTTGAGACTACACCGGGATTGTATTACAGTGCACTTGGTATGACGGCATGTTTTATAATCAACTCCGCAGGCCTGCTGCTCTTTTTAGAAGAAAAATGTTTCCTCACATGACTGTGGTTTCAGTGAGGATTTACATAGCGATACGTCACAGGCTATGTCCTTGAGGATGACTTTGAAGCTGGGGGTCTCTGTGTTGCCGTAACCTGTATACAGAACAAACAGCCCGGTATAACCTGGGTCTCCTACAGACAGTTAAAGGAGGGATATATTAGACTCTAAAATGGATTGGTAGATGCCGTGTACAGTCGCACAGAAAGTCGATAGGTCCCTGTTCACATAACAGTGCCTTGTCTTTCATATCAGGCTGCAGTTCACACACTTGGATCTGCTAATAAAAAACACTAGTAAACCCCTTTGATTGTCGAGATTGTTCCTAAATAGCGATAATACATTCCGTTTTTATTATCACACTAAATATCGACCTTCTCTTTAAAAAAAAAAAAAAAATTGTACTGTGTTATTCTAACTTATTTGAGTTTTACATTGAAAAGTACAAAATGTACTGGACCGGCTTAGATGACCATCATATTTAAAGGGGTTATCCAGGCTTAAAAAAACATGTTCACTTTTTTTCCCCCCAGAAACAGCGCCACTCTTGTTTTCAGGTTGTGTGTGATATTGCAGCTCTATTGCATTGAAGTGACTGGAGCTGAATTGTAATACCTCATACAGCCTGAGGACAGGGGTGGCACTGTTGTTTGAAAGTAGCTGTGCTTTTTTGTAATGTTACTAATCCCTTTAAGGGTGCGTTCACACCTACAGGATCCGCAGCAGATCCGCAGCAGATTTGATGGTGCAGATTTGATGCTGTGTTCAGTTATTTAAGTGGAATCAGCTGCGGATCCGGTAAGTGTGATCCGGTAAGTGTGAACGTACCCTAAGTAGATGTGGTCTAAAATGTTACATAGACGCTAGGCTAGTATTTAGTAGTGATGACTTGAAATGGAAACTTCAGCAAATATATATATATATATATATATATATATATATATATATATATTTATTTATTTATTTATTTTTAAATCAACTGGTGTCAGAAAGTTTTGTAGATATAGAAAGTCTTCCAGTACTTATCAGCTGCTGTATGTCCTCCAGGAAGTGATGTTTTCTTTCCAGTCTGACACGGTGCTCTCTGCTGCCATCTCTGTCCGTGTCAGAAACTGTCCAGTGTAGTAGCAAATTCCCATAGAAAACCTTTCCTGTTTTGGACAGTTCCTGACAGACAGAGGTGGCAGCAGAGAGCACTGTGTCAGACTGTAAAGAAAACACCACTTCCTGCTGGGCAAAAAGCAGCTGATAAGTACCGTGTTATATGTAATCTTTATAGAGGGGCAATATTCCATTGGGATTGCGTTTTTTTATCTCTATTTTTTAATACACCTAAAAACCTTCTTCTGCAGCTGCTGCTTGACATTGAGTAGTATTGCTCAGTTGGCTTGTTAGCAGAATACCCAAATCCTTCTCTTATCCCAGGCTTTCCATTCCATTTAATGTATATGCATTAATATGATTACTGCGGCCTAGGTACATTACTTATTATTATCAACATTAAAATTCATCTGCCACCTCCTTGCCGTACTGCCGGCTTATCTAGGAATTTCGGCACTATTTTACAGTCAAGCTGAGTTTTTTAAGTATCCTTCATTTTTTTTTTGTTTTATCAGCAAAAACTGTTACTTTACTTTCACTTCTATCCACCAGGCTATTAATAAAGGGAATTGGGCCTAACACACATCCTTATGGTACCGTACTGCTGACTTTAGCCCGTCCTCTGTATGTGCCATGAATTTTTTATTTTCCGTCCCATAGTCCCTGCAGCTTCAGTACAAGGCTCTTGTACTGTACAGGATCAAATGGTTTTGCATAATCTATATATATATATATATAAATAGGCCATATAATAGGGCCAGTAAACGAACGCCGATCTAGATGATGATTGATCAGGCTGCCATCGGCCCTTTAAATAGCAACCTAAGTCTCAGCCTTCTCCAGCAGATCATCCCCAAAGCACCTCTACAGAACTCTTCACTGTGATCCAGTGTTGTCAGACCCCAACTCAGAACTGTGGGGGGGAATCAAAAGCGGATATAATAGGTTTGGATAACGCTGTTGACCCCAAACATTTTGACAGGTTCACTTAACACTAGTGACGAACTCTGGTTGCCAGTGGTGGGACCCCTAGCGATCAGACACTTATCCATTGAATGGGTAATAAGTATCTGTTTTGAGATAATTTCTTTAATTCTCCGCTCTAAGAGCCCTGTTATGTGCAGGTTTGAATCCTCTATGAAAAAATAATAATGTTCCCATTCAAAAATTTAGACCAAATTTACATAAAACTGGAAAACCCCTTTAAAACAGGTCAGAAGTAATACTTTTTAAAAGACAGACAGGCCTGGAAACCTTAAGCCTGAAGTTCTTCGTTTTCTAAAAGCTGGTAACCTTCAGCCGGCAGGGGGGATATTAATTTTAAGTAACAACTTACCTCTCACAGTGCCCTCGGTGAGCGGCGGGACCGGCAACGGGACTACTGCCAGGCTCCGGGATCTCCGGGGTGTCCACGTCATAATACGGCTGATGGACTGGCAACTCAGCTAGTCAGTGACTGGGGCGGGATGCTGCTCCAGTCACTGATTGGCTGACCGGTCAGTTCATTAGCCAAGACAGGCATTTTCCCCTGACGTCATCAAAACTCGGGGGGAAATGCCTTCTTGAGGTTGTCCCGCGACCAGTCCCGCCGCTCACTACAAGCATGGAGAGAGGTAACTTTTAGAAAACGCAGGACATCTCCTTTAATAGACCTAAAGGTTCTCCAGGGAAAATTAATGTGTTCCCTATCCACAGGAAAGGGGACAGATAAGAGATCCGACCTCCATACCCCCCACCAATCTCCATAACAGGCCCCCAGCTTCTTTGTTATGAATAGAGCGGCTGGTACAGCATGTGACCCGCGGCTCTATTTATTCCTATACATCCACCAGAAAGAGCCAAGTAAGTCGGAAGAGAGTTTTTTTGGCTCTTTCCAGCAGCTCTATTCAATAATATGGAGCTGCCGGAAAGAGCAGAGTAAGCTGGAAGAGTGCTACACAGGAACAAATAGAGCAGTGGGTCACGTGCCGTACGCATGGCTCTATTCATAACAAGAAGCCGGGGGCCCTATACAGAGATTGGCACAGGGGGTGGGGGATATGGAGGTCGGACCTGGCCGCGGTCTCTTACTTGTCCCCTATCCGGTGGATAGGGGACAAGTTAATTTTCCCTAGACAACCTCTTTAACCATTTAGAATCCTGACGCAACACGATTGTGGTGCCTCAGAGTTGTCAGTCATTACATTTCACAGAATCATTATGAAGTAATTCAGGAGGACGACTACAGAGATATCCGCAGCAACTGGATAATCTCTACAAGAAATAGCATGCCGGTCGATAGGCAGGTGTGAGATCTCCTTAAACTACTGACGTCTCAAGACACTGGAAAGTTCTTTTATCTGGGGCTGAATGTCAGCTTAGATCTTTCAGTCCTCCTGCCGCAGAAGTTGGACCTTGCTCTAGGCGCTTGAAAGATCTCACAGCAAATGACAGCAGCATATTTGCCGATATTGTGCCGGCCAGTGGTGAGAGTTAGATGTCAGGCAGCGACAGCTCGGTATGGTAAATGTCACTTTGCGTGTCAGAGTTCAAGCTGCCTATCACTTTTCATTAGCTGCAATATTTAATTTGCGTCCATCTGTTTAAGCAAAGCAAATTCTCTTGTCTTTGTTTGTATTACGGAGCGCCGCAAATGTAATTTATTGGCCCGATTCCTCTCCGGTGCTCCGTTCCTGGCTGCAGAGCCTTACAATTGTAATGGCAGCTAATGGAATAAATTCTGTCTTCTATTCAATTAATTAGAAATTGCCCTCCAATCACTGTTTGCTAATGGAAAGCAGATTAGATATTTATGCTCACAAATGTGCCTTGTCACCTCTCATTTTAGCTAATGCCATGTTTGGTGGGGTTTTCTCCAGACCATGGGGGCCCATCTCGTGCAGATGTGTGCCGTTGTGGCTTCTGTTCATGCCTATTATAGGAATAGATTTACTGGCTTTTAGTATACAGGTCTAGTACAGGTTACTATGAGCAGAGGTCTTCTGTAATGCAAAACAAGGTTTATTAGGATGAGATACTCAACATTTACTTTTAAAGGAGAAGTCTGGTGAAAATAAAAAAAAATACTGTGCAAGGAGGGGAACATAATGAAGGGTGCATTACCGCTCCCGGACCCCCGGTGGCGTTTTCCAGCTCCTGCTGCAGCTACGTCATGACCTAGTGGATGGATTGTCCGCTCAGCCAGCAAGTGATTGGGACAAGACACTGCTGCAGTCACTGACTGGCTGAGCAGACAGTCCACCACCCGGGTCAGGTACTTTCCCCCGAGTTGTAATGTCACAGGAAGCCGAGGGAAAATGAGCTTTAGCAGCTGTATGACAGCGATTCAGTGCTGCGGGGAGACAGGGGCAGGTAAGTATATGTGTGGAGCACTATGGTCGACCGGTCACTTGCCACATGGCACTGTGTCGCCACTACTGTGGTGATTAGTCGGAGTGTAGCTCAGCCGATGGTCGGTTGTCGTGACGCCAGTGTCGGTTAAGCACACAGGTATAGTGGCACACCTGCTTTTATTTTAGGAAGGCTGGCTATACCCTTTCCCCTGTGGTCGGTGACCTGTCGGGCTTTGAGGGGATCCCTTGGGTACTTATCACGATGGTCCGGAGTGGAGTTGTGACCCACCTGGACTCTTGGTACCGTCACCCACAAAAGGGGATGACCCAAGGATGGTGTAATGACTGTGTAGGTGCTGGAACAATAATCACTGAGTCCTGTTACCATAAATAAAATTCTTTACTTCAAGAATACTTAGTACAGTAACAGATAATAGACTTCTGGCTAGACTAGAAACAATCTGCGTTAAGAGCTTTTGGAATAGAAGAGCTGTGCTGACTTGGTTGCGTGCTGAGAAGTAGAGTGAGTTTAGAGCAGTAGAGAGGAGTTTGTGCTGAGAGTTCAGAGTACAAGAGAGGAGTTTGTGCTTTGAGTCCCAACCCAGGGTAGAAGTCTGCTCTGCAGGAACTTTAGAAGAAAAAATAGAATATTTGAGAACACTTGAAAATAGAAGACTACTTGTACCTGTGTTTCGACCTTTGTTGTTTCTGCATCACCTGTTGCCCTACAATGTTGGGTTACCCATCCTTGTAGGGTGACACAAGCCCCAGACCTTGTTACCTGAGTTGAGCAAGGTGGACAAAATTACCTGGTTACACCAGCACTGCGAGATAGAGTACGTAGGCTTGTAGCAACTTTGTTCTATCCGGATCAGTACCTCCTGTGAGTGGTAGAGAAGAAAGTGCAGAGAAAAGAAAGGAAATAGAGATAGGTGGAGAACAGAAAAGAGCTCTTATTGGTGCACAGATTACAAACAAAAAATAACCCCTTGTTTATTACATCTGTGCGATATACAAGTGCATATACAAATAATAGCGACATCTAGTGGCAAAACTTACTACTTTATTAGAAGTACAGGCTTTTGCGAGGGGTATATAGACTAGCAACACCCGTGGTGGGACACCACATATGTTCTTTATTATGTTCGCCCCAGTACCTGCCTGCACAGGATTCTTCTTTTTTTTTTTTTCCCTACCAGATTTCTCCTTAAAGTCTCCTTATTTAACATCTATACAAAGTGCATGTATAGATGTTCATTATCTTGTTTCTTTGTATTTTCTAAAAAATACATACATGTGGAACTATACCATCTCACCGTATTACCATAGACTGGGACTGCAGTGTTACTAGATTATTTGAGACTTTTGCTGTTTTTTGTTTAACCAAAATCGGGAAAACTTCTAAAATATGAATGGCTAAATTTCCCCTAATAGTACGAATTTACAAATCCTTGTTCTTTTTTTGTATTCTATTTGTTCTATTGTTTTTTATTTCAGCAAAAAGCACCAAAACAGCAATAAAACAGCACAAGGCTAGGTTCACACACACCGTCTATTTGATGGCTGTCTTTTTGGACGTCCGTCATTTCGAGGCCTAATAACGACGTTTATTTTGCATCGACGTCCGTGATTTCAAAATACATATTTAGCCTCTATATGAAGGACGTCCAAAAAGACGGCCGCTATACGGTCAAAAAAAAAGATGGCATGTGAACCTAGCCCATGTATGAAAAACAAAGTTTTGGACAGACACATTTTTAGTATAGTGCCATGTGCTTTGCCATGGAGCACTGGCGTACTGTAGTGCACTGAACACAAGGTAGAATCAGTCAGGTCGGTTGGTGTCCCTGGGGCTCGTGATGTATTTCCAGGATCTCATACACATACACAAGCCAATTCCATAGTAAGCCATTGAATCTAATTGTTTTTGGGGTAGAGGATTAAGCTTGGACCCTAAGGAGACTTATGAGTGCAGCCGCACAACTGCCAGCCCATGCCGATGGACAACTATATCTACAGTCACCAGCAGTCCCGAATGCCTCGCCAACATTGCTGCTATCCGAATAGAATTCTTTCGGCATGAAATAGAGTTGGAGCATTTAATGTTCCGAGATTGGAGATAAAGCATTTATTATTGTTGATGCCCTTGAGTACCGCGATGTTGTTATTCATGAGCTATGATAGGATACATTTTTCACATTGTTAGCTTGATCTCAGTAATCTCTTCTAGAGCTGAAAGAGATGAAGGATCAATACAACATGGGTGCAGAGCTCCCGAGTCTGTGAGCGTCAGCAGAGTTATGGCATTTACTGATGTCATGTCTGCGACTCCGAGAGCTTTCAGGTCTCTTTTTCTAATAAATGCTATATCATATGTCAGATGCTGCTAGGATTAGATTTGGCAAACTACATAAAGCTAAGATGAAAATGTCTTCTGGAGGGGGAAAAATAGGAAATAGTTGGCTTATTCAGCTGCAATAGGTTGTTATATGTTAAACCCTGTCTAGTATAATATAGACGATATTAATGCCCAGCTCTAGTACCAGTTTATGGTGCCCTTTAATATTATTCTATATCTTACTTGGGGACTCCATCGTTTATATCAGAACCAAAGATGCCGTTTTGGATATTTAGATCACATCTTTATGGAGACCAAAACATAGTCATAGTCCATGGCTCATACACAACCGGCTATAGTGTCAGTATATCTACTTCACCCTCAACTAGCTCCCCTTGTCATGTCAGTCTGCACTGTAATCCACGTTAATGTCACAGACAGGTGCCCTTCATTTCACATAGAGGTGGTGACTGTCACAATAGTGGTACACATGCGTAATAGTTACAGTTAGAGATGAGCGAAGCAGACAGAAATTCATTTCGCGAGCTTGGTGGATTTTCGGTCAAATTCGTTAATATTTGCAAATCGAATCTATATGAATTTCAATAAAACAGCCCAAACAATACTAGCTACAGTACTGGGACTATTGCAGAAGGGCAAATTTATTAAAGCATGTTGTTAAAGTGTCAAAAATCTGAAAATCACAATTCAAAAAAATGTCAATCAGCCAATCACTCATCCTATTTCCGTCATTCCTCTCCTCTCTGTCCCTATATCGCTCTGTTAGTCTCTCCCTGCTCTGCTGTACCTGCCTGCTGCCATCCTGCTCTCTCCTCCACACACAGCCGACTGGCCACCTCCATTACTGAACCGCCTTATATAGAGGGGGAGGTGCTGACATCACCCACAACCAGCCCTCCTCTCCTTTCCTCTCTTTTGTCCCGATATCACTCTGTTAGTCTCTCCCTGCTCTGCTGTAACTACCTGCTGTCATCCTGCTCTCTCCTCCTCACACAGCCGCCTGGCCACCTCCGTTACTGAACCGCCTTATATAGAGGGGGAGGTGCTGACTTCACCCACAACCAGCCCTTCTCTCCTTTCCTCTCCTCTGCCCCTTTATCACTCTGTTAGTCTCTCCCTGCTCTGCTGTAACTGCCTGCTGCCATCCTGCTCTCTGATACACACACAGCCGACTGGCCACCCCTATTAGCGAACCGCCTTATATAGAGGGGGAGGTGCTGACATCATAGAGGGTCCTGTAGCTGATTGGACAGGTGCTAGCAATTATGGCTAGTCCCTTTTTCCCGCCCTCTGACGCTCCAGACAACATGTGCGGCCGCCATTTTGTTTTTTTGCAAATTTCCTTTCGCAGAACGAAGCAAATTGACAGCAGGATTCGCAACAAATCTTGATCCGCCAGATTAGCTTTCAGTAGCTACAGTATCTATAGGAGGTACAGAGCTTGTTGGAACCCTTTTATGTTCTCTCTTGGAGGCACAAGAAATATGAAGATGACTATCACAATAGTGGTACACAAGCTTAATAGTTATGGTTTTAGTATTTTGCTGTGTACGCTGCTTATTACCTGGGGCCACCATTTCCTTTGTTCCATGCACACCTTTATTCACAATAGATGATCTGTGAGGCAACTACAGTGACTTGCTGCAACAATAATGACTTGCCAGCCCCGACACACATCAGTAGCACGTACGGTCAGAATAAACAGATGTCTGAAAGGGGCCTAATACTGCGGCTTGGTAAGGAGATAAATATGAATGCTTGCCTATCACCTTCATTCCCCCCTTACATAATGTCTAGGTACAATTTCAGCTGTACTCATAATAAACATTCTGCTTGCTTATCTTACTGTCCGTGCAATTTACATCCTGCTGTTTCTATTGTAAAGCACTATATACAGGCTCTCTGGCTGTGTATCCTAGTAGCCTCGGCTTACCTGTCTGAGCACAATTGGATCAGACACAGTGACACTGATTGGCAGACTGGCCCTCCAGGGCCCCCTTAGGGCCGGCGTTGATAGCCCCATTACACTATACTGTATGTTGATACAATATGTTCCTTCTTATCTTTTGCTTAGAATTTTTACCCTCTTTGTATGTGAAATAAAAGATGCAAAATCTGCCGCGATGACCATTGATTGCAAAGTTACAACTAAGATGAAGAAATAAAGTGCTGCCCGGGGATCAGGGCAGTTATTAGGCGTTTGGTTTATTGTATTGATTTGTTCTAGTTTTTCACGCTAAACACTGTACGGCGAATAAATATTCGAGTTTGCTGGCAGACAGATGGGGGGAGGGGGGGGATGAATGCATCACTTTGGAATGGCAGGAATGAGCACAATAGTTTCTTCAGCGGTATAGACGTTATTAAATAAATCTTCCAGGACAGAGTAATTAAGGACAGGGAGACTTTTATGATGTCACTCAATACCATTCCCTGAAAGGGCAGCCGTGTCAAATGAATCTGCCACCCTCCTTTTGATAGCGGAGCTGGTCTGTGTAGGTGTCAGGAAGGTCACTGATAAGCTAGAAATATAGTAACTGACCTGAGCTCCTACTGAATTTATATGGACTATTATTGATTGAAGGTGGAGCTGATAAATGTCAGGTTTAAGTCAAGTACTCCATTTGTTCACATATATAATGCTGGAAAAAGGGGGTAACAATAGATTTGCGTCCTGGAGCCACCTTAATGATATGTATCAGGCCATCTCACCAGATACGAGTCAAGGTCAAACACAGATTACAAAAAAATTAAGCGTTTGACTCTTAAAATAGAAAAAAAACCTTAGAAATCTTGATAGAAGAACATTTCCTTATTTTTTTCTGTGTAAAAGGGGATTTTTTTTAATGATTTTGTAGGCGGTGTACACATAAACCCTAAGGCTATGTTCCCACAACGTCTTTTGAGCTCAGTTTAAAATGACATTCTTTATTTTGAGTCTAAAATAATGGACGTTATTTAGCTGTCTGGCCTCCCCTTAGTGCAATGACTGGTGTTTGCACATTATTTTAGTTTGGGTTACTAATTGCCCTTTGGATGCGGCTTAATTGAAAAGTCCATTGAATTTAATAGTAAAAATGGAGAAAGAACGGTGACAAAAGGAAAACTGTGTGTGAACTACTAATAAAAAACGTCCGCTGTTTTCAAAAGTTGTCCAAAAATAATGATCATGTTCATTATTTTGGCGTTATTCAATACATTGTGCGCATTGGACGTCCGCCTTCCCATTGACTTCAATGCATTGCCATTGCAGTCAGTTAAATCTGCGACAAAACGGACGTTGTTTTAAATATGAAAATTGTCCGCCTTCTCTCTGTTTGTGACATTGTGTGAACATAGCCTAATACTGATGTAGGTGATGTACAAAATAAATACTAATACTGCTATATGTGGTGTACAAATAATACATTCTAAGGCCATGTTCACACAACGTATGTTTTACATAAATCACGGCCGTTGTTGCAATTTGCATTTGAATGAATAGAATCCCGGCCAGAGTGTATACACATAGTATACGCTCCGGACGGGATTCCATCCGGCTACACGAAAAACTGACAGGTCAGTTTTCTGCGGCCGCTATTTATTGAATAGGGGCCGCACAGACGTGTCAGTTTGCACAATGGAACGTGAGGCTCCGGCACCCAGGTGCGCCTGCATCCCAATTCATCAGAAATGAAGATCATCCAGCCGGTACTGGATGATCTTCTCTGACAACAGCCGTTTTTTGACCCGGCCAGGTCACAGAACGGCCGGTGTCTTACGCCACGTAAACATGATGTAGAGGGTGTACAAATGATAAATACTAATACTGTTATTGGGGTTGTACAACTAAATAATACTAGTGTAGGTGGTGTAAAAATAAATACTAATATTGCTGTAGGCGGTGTACAAATAATAAATACTAATACTGCTGTAGGGGGTGTACAAATAATAAATACTAGTACTGTTGTAGGGGGTGTACAAATAAATACTAATACTGGTGTAGGTGGTGTACAAATAATACATACTAATATTGCTGTAGGGGGTGTACAAATAATAAATACTAATGTACAAATAATAAATACTAATACTGCTGTACAACTAAATACAGATACTGTTGTGTTGGAGGTGATGTTGGCAGGCCCTTAATTCAGTTTTTTTCTTCTTTAACCAGAGATAATTTTATACATTGATATTTTGTAACAATAGTACTATTTATTTGCTTGCTGTTATATATATATATTTTTTCTTCTAGGCATACTTCAGACAGGGTGTTGCCCTTCAGTATCTTGGTCGCCATGCAGATGCCCTGGCTGCATTTGCGTCTGGGTTGGCTCAGGATCCCAAGAGTTTACAACTATTGCTTGGAATGGTGGAGGCTGCAATGAAGTCTCCAATGAGAGGTGAGCAGTTCAATCCTTTATTGTATAATACACCTTATAGTTTGTAAGGCTCAGTGGACTCATCAGAGGTATAGGGCAGGAGTATTTCCTTTTAACATATTTCTCGGTCCTATGCCACTGTCTGTCTGTCTGTCTATCTATCTATCTATCTATCTATCTATCTATCTATCTGTCTGTCTGTCTGTCTGTCTATCTATCTCCTATCTATCTATCTATCTATCTATCTATCTATCTATCTATCTATCTATCTATCTATCTATCTCCTATCTATCTATCTCCTATCTCCTATCTATCTATCTATCTATCTATCTATCTATCTATCTATCTATCTATCTATCTATCTATCATAATACAGTTGTATAGGTCAGCCATTCATAGTCATTATTGTGTTATGGTTGTAGAAAGTACATTGCACAGTGTATGTTTTTTACTGTGTCCCTCTGTACAGTAAAGCATAGCAGACCAGGCTACCCTGTATCACCTACATGGATGGAAATGGGTGCATATATAATGGTTATTAATGGCGGCTTTCACTGTTTTGTGCTTGATAATTAAGACAGTGGCCATTGATTTCCATTCTGTATCACACTCACGTGAGACTTTGACTTGTAACTACCTAAAAGAGGGCAAGACTAGCAAAACCAATCACCTTAATCTGCCCTACTCAAATAATATAGGATGTTTAAGGCTGCTTCTTTATCAGTAACAGAAAGTTGTGTCTACGGGGCCTTTTACACAGGAGTGTTGCTAGAAATGCTATTGTTGTTGATAATCGACCCTTGTAAAAGTGACAGCGATCAGCTGAAAGCAGGGCACGATCCTCGGCTGATCCTTGGCTGATCGTGTCTTTAGAGCAGGCTTTTTATTATTTATTTATTATTATTATTTAGTTATAAAGCGCCCTTAATTCCAGAGCGCTATACAATAGAAAGGCAACAGGCAGGAAAAATACAAGATCAGAAAACATTACATGAAGGCAAAAGACAGACTGGTACATGGGGGGAGAGGACCCTGCCCACGAGGGCTCACAATCTATAGGGTATAGGGAGAGAAACAGGAGGTAAAGTGCAGCCATTCAAGTGTGATGCAGAGTTATAGTATAGGCTTTAAAATTTATTTTTATTGGTTGCACATCTCCTTGTGTAAACAGGGTTATGGGCGGCGGATAATGATAAAGGGGAACTGACAGCACAGATATGTATATATCACAAGCAGTGTATACTTACCATTAGCACTGCTTTTGATCCGGCATCCGGCTCTCCTGTCCTCCGGCCATTGCTGTATCTCCAGGCTGCTGCCTTCTCCAGAATAATTGACAGCCGGAGGAGGCAGAACCCGAAGATACTTGATGGGAGAGCAGGATGCAGGATCACAAGCAGCTTAGAAGGTAAGTATGCATTGCCTATTGGTGCTGTCAGGATTGGTCATGCAGAAAGTAAAAAGGAAGGCTTTCTCAACAGTATAAGGCTATGTTCACACAACGTATCTTTTCGTAAAATTATTACAAGAAGATACGTTACCCTGCTGTGTATGGGATCCCGGCCGGAGTGTATACACATAGCATACGCTCCGGCCGGGACCCCTAGTGGCGCCACAAACAACTGACATGTCAGTTTTCTGCCGACGCTATTCAGTGAATAGCCGCCTCAAAAAACCCTGTCAGTGTACACTGTGGAGCGAGCGGCTGCAGCCGCTTGCTCTATTGTGTGCTGTGGGGAGTTCTAATGCGGGCGAGCATGGATGCGCCCGCATCAGAACTCTGCAGGCCAAAAGATCATTCGGAAGTTAAAGGGGTACTCCAGTGAAAACCTTTTTCTTTTAAATCAACTGGTTTCAGAAAGTGATATAGATTTGTATTTGACTTATTTAAAAATCGTCTTTCAGTATTTATCAGCTGCTGTATGTCCTGCAGGAAGTGGTGTATTCTTTTCATTCTGACACAGTGCTTTCTGTGAGTCTGTACCCCCCCTTCCCGCTTGTACTGTCAGATAGCTGCTTTTAAAGCGACTCTGTACCCACAATCTGCCCCTTTTCTAACTGCTTGTACCTTCTTATAGCTGCTTTTAATCCAAGGCCTTTCCTGGGGTCTGTTTTGGAGATGATGCAGTCATTGTCTTAAAAAACAACTTTAAAACTTGCAGTCCTGTGTCTAATTGGCATGGCCAGGAGTGTCTGTGCCCTAGGATTGCACCGCCTCTCTGTCCCTCCTCCCCGCCCTCTTCACCGTTAGGGATGTCCCTGGGCAGATTTTTTTCTATTCATCACCTGTGTGAACACTGCACATGTGCCTTAATCATCTAGCACATATGCAGTGTTCAGACAAGTGATGAATAGGAAAAATGTTGCCTGGGACATTCCTTATGGTGAAGAAGGCGGGGAGGAGGGACAGAGGGACAGTGCCAGTCTAATCCACAGACACTCTAGGCTACGCCAATTTGACAGGGCTGCAAGTTGTTTTTTAGGACAATAACTGCATCATCTGCCAAATGGACCCCAGGACAGATCTTGGATTAAAAGCAGCTATCCGAAGGAACAAGTGGTTTGTGTGGGGCAGATTGAGAATGCTCCAGGCAGGATTTCTCCTATTCATTACTTGTCAGAACACTGCACATATTTAGTGAGGAATAGGAAAAATCCTGCCAGGGACATTCCTAATCATGAGGAGGGCGGGGAGGAGGGACGGAGAGGCGGTGAAGGCCTAGGGCACAGACACTGTAAGCCACACCAATTTGATACAGGGATTGCATCACCTGGTGAACGGACCCCAGGACAGATCTTGGATTAAAAGCTGCTATCTGACAGTACAAGTGGTTTGGGGGGGCAGATTGTGGGTACAGAGTCACTTTTAAGGGGGAGTTGTTCAGGACTTTAATTGAAGGTCTTTTCTTAGCATATGCTGTCAGATTAGGGGTCTGACTCTCGGCAGCCTAGCAGTCAGCTGTTTCAGGTATTGTGCCCCTTTAATTATTTCCCCTATACACCTTTAGTTGTGCCTGGTTTTGCAACTCCCTTCAGATGAATTGATTCAGGGTGAAGGTGTGCTGAACTGTAATACCAGGCACAGCCGTAAACAATGAAACCAGACGGGTGATTGGCACGGTGCCGTGCGTTAGACTCCCACCAGTTTGAATATTGATAGGTTTTCCGAGATAACTCCTTTAAGTCTAGAAAATAGGGTCTAAGGACTTTAGTTCATAGACACGGTTAATACATAGACTACCTTAACCCATCAGTTGATACATTATCCTGGTTGCTTAAGTAGACTGCTGATAATTCGCTCCTGTCTACTATCATTATGTATTGATGCAGTGAAGGCTCCGTAAAAGAAATGTCATTTGTTATATGTCTCACACATTCCATGTAGCTGTGCCCAGAACTCATCTAATAGAAGAAAAGGATAGAAATGTTACATTTGACATTTAAGCTAACTAGACAATTCCTAATTCTTTGGACATTTAATGGATTTCAGTGTTGGCTTTAAAGGACCTGCTTTCTCATAAATCTTTCACACTTCATCTTCATCACTATTAAGACCTTTTTCTTTTTTTTTTTTTTTGGGGGGGGGGGGTATTCATTTATTTATTTTGTTTCCCAGTTTACTTCATTCTATCATTATTGCCATTTATCATGGATGCCAGTGAATGGGTGCAGACTAGTCCTAGACTAATGAATAGTACTACACTGGTGATATTTCTTGACTTAAAGACATATAGGAGGGAATCAGGGGCATAACCAGAAATGGCTGGGTCCCATAGCAAACTTTTAAACTTTTGATAAGTCCTTACCCCCCTCCCCCCAGCCAATAACCCACCAAGTATAGTCTTAAAGAGGATGTACCACCAGGTACGTCCTCTTTAATCTGATACGACAGATCGAACGGCGCTGTCACGGGGAAGCCGTGCTTGGGGCCGTTCTATGCATCGGAACTGGAGGTAGGCCGGCCCGCCCCCAGTGGGAGGGAATTCCCTCCCCTCTGATTCTAATGGAGCCGCGTCATACAGACGAGAGAATTCCCTCCCACTGGGGGCGGGCCGGCCTACCTCCAGTGCTTGAGCACCGGCCTGTTCCGGTGCATAGAACGGCGCCGTGCACGGGAAACGGGCCGCGGTCCGAAAAACGGTGCCGTTCGATCCGTCGGTTCAGATTAAAGAGTCACTGTCGTTTAATTTTTTATTTTTTTTTGCAGAAATCAATAGTACAGGCGATTTTAAGAAACTTTGTAATTTGGTTTATTAGCTGAAAAATGCATTTTTATCATTAAAAAGCAGTTTGAAGCTCTCCCCCCTGTCTTCATGGTTCTCTTATCGAGAGGGGTGGGGTGGAAGGAGATGAGGCACCAAAACAGGACAACAAAGAGTTAATTTACAGATACATCACAGGGCTATCTTCTCTGACTGTCAGCACTGACCTCTCTGACCTCTGAATACCAGCTTTCACACAGGTCCCGCTGTGTAATCCTTTGTTCTCTGCTCTCTGCTGGCGACTAATCTCCCTCCTCCCCCCTACCCTCTCCATAGAACAGACAGGACTCGACTGATGTAACAGAGTCGAGATTTCACGATAATGAGCAGTGAATGAGAAAGAGGAGGGGGGGGGGGGACCTGGGGAAAGTCTTTTTGAATGCAGATAACGGCATATTTGCCTAATAAACCCAATTACAAAGTGTCTTAAAATCGCCTGGACTATTGATTTCTGCAAAAAAATAAAAATAAAACAAAAGTGACACTATTAAACTTAATATCTGTATACTAGGAGCAACTATTACCACCACACCATGACCACTAACTTTACCACCATACTTAAGTTAAGTTAAGTTACGGACAAATAATACAAAAAGTACCAGTTTACAAGGGACAAATAGTACCACCACATACTGACTAATACCACCACTCAGCTACAGAATAAAATCCACTGTACAAAGACAAGTATCACCTCATACAGTGACCATATAGAAGATATCAGCTCTACACAGGCTCTGCTGACCATAAGTGATTACAGTGCAGTTACAGCCAATGACTCACAGGGGATGTCCTCTTTGAGTGAATCACGGGGCTTTGGAGTTGATAACTTTTCCTTTTCTTTTCCATTTGGCCTGTGCCATCATGAGGACTTTTCTCAGTCACAAGTCATTCCTGTAGAATCTGCCAGAAAAACATTTTAGGCTCCTCGCTCACCATCGTCATCCTCCACATCTGTGCCCTCATATAGTAGTTAGTCCCCTCTGTATCTATACAGTAGATAGGCACCTCTATGCCCCTATATAGTAGTCAGTAAGTTAACCCCCTTCCTTTGTAAAATAGCACTCTCCCACCATGTAGGCTTCCCTTGTAAGGTACCCCCACCTTCTTTTGGCTTTTTTACCTTAGTGGGATGCCAGTGCCGCACGGTTCCCGTGCACAGCGCCTGTCTCTTCTAGAGCACCCGCCCACCCAGGAGCACTGAGGGCGGGCCTGCCGCCCCTATAGTGACAAAACCCCCTCCCCTCTGTGACATGGCTCTATTGATTCTAATGAAGCAGCATCACAGAGGTGAGGGGAGATTGTTACACTGCGGACCCATCCCCATTGCTTTGTGCTGCACCTCAGAATAGATCGCAAGAACCTGGCCGCGGTTCAATAAAGGGCCATGCCACTGGCATCCCCACAACAACGCCGTTCCGTTAAGGTAAAAATCTGAAAGTAATCTACCTAATGGTACATTCACTTTTAAGTTTTGCCCATGGATAGAACGGCGCCGGTGCAGGGAAGCCGGTGCTGCGGTCTTGTTTTTGAACCGCGGCCCTGTTCCCGTTTATGGCGCTGTTCTATTCCCGGACACCAGCCGGGGCTGAAGCACTGGAGGAGGGCTGGCCCGTAATGATAGTACATTACCTTTAAATTTCCATATAAAAACATCAAGTTCTAAATCATTAACATGAAATTTAAATTGTATTGTTTTACGATAAGTAACTACGTCTTACAGAAACTGACAGATTGCTAAGTAACATCACAATTGTCCACTTGAAAGCGGCAGATACCAGAAGGCAGAAACCTCCAGGGCTCATTCTAGATGCTCCCTGCCTCATTCAGCTCACTTTATAAAGGGCAGTGGATATAGAAGCTGTTGTATACTGTTAATCACTTGTAAACTATATGATAACAATAAATCCTAAAGCGTAAACGGCAATAACTGCCTCCTAATGCCTTTAAAGTCATAAGAATAAAGAACGGCCAAGACGTAAACTAGGCTCAATTATGTATCGATCTGCCGATGAATCAGTTTGAATATCTACCTATTGTTATACTTCAGAATGAGTTCTATGGTATATATCATTGTTTAGTATCAGCCTGACTTCTGCCACACACACAGACATTATGCATGCCTTCCTTAAGGGATCAGCAAAGGATTGATTTCCCATTGATGTTGCTACTCGATACACTCAACACACATCCTACAGTATACTGCAGTATCTCTAAGAATGGCAACACTTATTTGATTTCCTAGTAAAAGCTCCTACGCATATAGTAAGAAATATTCAATATTACACTCGGCTATTGATTGCTGCTAAAAGGGGTACTCCAGTGAAAACATTCTTTCTTTCAAATCATCTGGTGTCAGAAAGTGCCAGAGATTTGTAATTTACTTCTATTTAAAAATCTCAAGTCTTCCAGTACTTATCAGCTGCTGTATATCCTGCATGATGTGGTGTATCCTTTTCAGTCTGACAGTGCTCTCTGCTGCCACCTCTATCCGTGTCAGGAACTGTCCAGAGTAGTAGAAAATCCCCATAGAAAACCTCTCCTGCTCTCCAGACTGCATTTCCTGCAGGACATTCAGCAGCTGATAAGTACTGGAAGACTTTAGATTTTTTTTAATAGAAGTAATTTACAAATCTCTGATACTTTCTGTTTGAAAGAAAACTGTTTTGCTGAAGTACCCCTTAAAGGGGTTGTTAACCATTTTTTTTTCTTTCACATCAATGGGTCCCTGCAAGTGTGGAAGCGCTGCGGAATCTGTTGGCGCTATACAAATAAATATTATTATTATTAATAAAAGTGCCAGATATTTGTAATTTACTTCTATTAAAGAATCTCAAGTCTTCCAGTACATATCAGCAGCTGTATGTACTGCAGGAATTGGTGTATTCTTTCTAGTTTGGAGAGCAGGAGAGGTTTTCTATGGAGATTCTCTGGACAGTTCCTGACTTGGAGAGAGGTGTCAGCAGAGAGAACTGTGTCAAGAACTGGAAAGAATACACCACTTCCTGCAGGACATACCGCAGCTGAAAAGTACTGGAAAACAAGATTTTCTAATAGAAGTACAAATGTCTGGCACTTGCTTGGACCAGTTGATTTGAAAGAAACATTTTTTTGGTGAACTACCTCTTTAATGTGAGAATACACATTAAGGCTATGTTCACACTACGTATGAGTCCGGCCTTAAGTACCGGCCGAATGATCTTTCCGTCCGCAGAGCTCTGATGCGGGCGCATCAGCGTGCGCCCGCATCAGAGCTTACCATAGCACGCAGTAAAGCAAGCGGCTGGAGCCGCTCGCTTCACTGTGTGAACTGACAGGGCTTTCTGCGGCCGGAATTCACTGAATTCCGGCCGCAGAAAACTGACCTGTCAGTTATTTGCCGGGCCGCACAGATCCCGGCCGGAGCGTATACGATGTGTGTACGCTCCAGCCGGGATGCCATTGCTTAATAGGCTGTGTTCCACTGCACAAAAACTACGCCCGTTGTTTTACGTAGTGTGAACATAGCCTAAAGGGGTAGTTCATACAGAATCAATAGTACAGGTGATTTTAAGAAACTTTGTAATTGGGTTTATTAGGCAAATATGCCATTACCTGCATTCAAAAAGACTTTCCCCAGGTCCCCCCCCCCCTCCTCTCTCTCATTTACTGCTCATTATCAGGAAATCTCGACTCTTTTACGTCAGTCGGCCCTGTCTGTTCTATGGAGAGGGGAGGGGGGAGGAGGGAGATTAGTCACCAGCAGAGAACAAAGCATTACACAGCGGACCTGTGTGAAAGCCGGTATTCAGAGGTTAGAGAGATCAGTGCTGACTTCAGAGGAGATAGCCCCATGATGTAGCTGTAAATTAGCTCTTTGTTGTCCTGTTTTGGTGCCTCATCTCCCTCAACCCCTCCCCTCTCCATAGAGAACAATAAAGACACGGGGGAGAGCTTCAAACGGCTTTTTCATGATAAAAACGCATTTTTCGTCTAATAAACCCAATTACGTTTCTTACAATTGCCTGTACTATGGATTTCTGCAAAAAAAATAAATAAAAAAAAAATTAAACGATAAAAAAAAATTAAAGTGCATTTTCTAGGCCTTGGCAAAAATATTTTATGACTCTTCATATATATTGTGCCTCTTACCCAATCATTCTTATAGTGATAGAATAGTCCCCTATTATCTGTCCCATTAGTCACTTACCGTATGTGCTTCCCTTATTTCCTGGGTGGCTTTTTGCAGCCTATGTGGACTATGTCATTTATTAATGAGAACTCTGCCTATGTGCAGGTAGGGCCCCTTAAATCATGGCAATCCAGACTGTTGCATTTGTCATTAAGCTATTATAACTTAGGAACCAAGGCTTGTTAAGGGTCTTTGAGGACAGACTTTAGGATCAGCAGAGTTTCCTTCAAGGAGCAAAGGAGCCTTTACACATCTGTGCCAGACATAATTGAAATGCAACCTGAAATTGAAACACATAAAAGAGAGCGACAGCCACATTAAAACTTCCCCCCTTGTGTCCGTTGGACATTTTGAGCTCCCTGAAACCTTATCTGTAAACAACATTTGTTACACTGTATTTTATTATACAATAATAGGTGACATAGCATATGAGTCAAGCATAAAGTACTAACCAAGGAAAAGATATGATTTGACATATAGTAGCTTAGTATTAATGAAGGTCTTTAAGGTGGAAGGATGGCAGACTTAAAAGATAGAAGTCTTGCTGCGTTTACACGGAACGATTATTGTGCGAATTCGCACAATAACGATCGAATTCGAACAGTAATCATATGTGTAAACGCTGCGAACGATCAAACGACGAATGAGAAATCATTCATTTTGATCTTACAACATGTTCCAAAATCGTCGTTCGCAAAAAATTTGCAGATCGTTCCGTGTAAACAGTCGTTCGCCGATTTAACCAATGTGTGAGATAGGCTTATGCGATCGCAAAACGATTGCAAAACAATCGCAGAGCGAATTTCCGTACGATATATCGTACCATCTAAACGCTGACCGTTATGAGAAAAAAAATCGTTACTCCGACATCGCTAATCGTACGACCCCCACCCGTGTACCCGGAAGTGTAGTGCATTATACATACCTGATCCGTGCCGACACACGTCCACCATCTTGTGCCAAATGTCATCTTCGGCCGGCCGGCCCAAACACCTCCGATCTTCCCGAGTGCCGGCTGCCTTCTGCCGCGTCATCAGCTGCTCAGCCACGATTGGCTGAGCATAACTGTGCACGGCCAATCGCGGCTCAGCGGCTGATGACGAGGTGTTCGGGCCGGCCGGCCGAAGATGACGTTTGGTACAAGATGGCGGACGGGTGCGACACGGATCAGGTATGTATAATGCACTACACTTCCGGGTACATGTGTGTTATTCTGTGAATATTTTTTTACCGCCGCACTACCCCTTTAAGGTCAATGCAAATTTTCATTTTTGCGCTTTTGCTTGTTCCACTTTATGCTTAAAAGGCCATAGCATTTGCATTTTTTCACCTAGAAACCACATGAGCCCTTATTTTTTGCGTCGCTAATTGTACTTTGCAATGACAGGGTGAATTTTTGCATAAAGTACACTGCGAAACCAGAAAAAAATTTAATGTGTAGTGAAATTGAAAAAAAAAAACGCATTTCTTTTATTTGGAGGGTATTTGTTTCTACGCCGTAAACCCTGGGGTAAAACTGACTTGTTATATATGTTCGTCAAGTCGTTACAATTAAAATGATATATAACATGTATAACTTTTCTTTTATCTGATGGCCTGTAAAAAATTCAAACCATCGTTAACAAATATATGTTCCTTAAAATCGCTCCATTCCCAGGCTTATAGCGCTTTTATCTTTTGGTCTATGGGGCTGAGTGAGGTGTCATTTTTTGCGCCATGATGTTTACTTTCTATCGGTACCTTGATTGCGCATATGTGACTTTTTAATCACTTTTTCTTACATTTTTTCTGGATTTGATGCGTCCAAAAATGCGCAATTTTACACTTTGGAATATTTTTGCACTTACGCCGTTTACCGTGCGAGATCAGGAATGTGATAATTTAATAGTTCGGGAGATTACAGGTGCGGCGATTCCAAACACCCCAAACAGCCCTGTAGGTGGAAAAATAAAAGCGCTATGGCTCTTAGAAGGCGAGGAGGAACATGGGATTAATTTGACTCGGACTTTTGTGCATCACAGGGCTCTGTCTTGAAGGGGTTAAAAAAAAAAATTTCCTAATTTTAGAAGATCCATTCATAGGTGCCTTGAGCATAAATGTTGTTTTATTAATCTTACTCTACATACAAGTTTGCTATTATAATATTTTATTGTACTTCATTTGTTTTAGAGTCTCTGGAACCTACATATCAGCAACTTCAGAAGATGAAACTGGACAAGAGCCCCTTTGTGGTGGTCTCAGTGATTGGTCAAGAACTTCTGACGGCAGGGCATCATGGTGCTTCAGTGGTTGTATTAGAAGCTGCACTGAAAATTGGGACTTGCAGTCTGAAGTTGAGGGGCTCCGTATTCTCTGCTCTGAGCAGCGCTTATTGGTCTCTCGGAAACACAGAGAAAAGTACAGGATATATGCAGCAGGACTTGGACGTAGCAAAGACTCTAGGTACAGCCATCTAGTGTGTGTTTGTCCTCATCTACGTGACTATAACAGTTGGAATACAACATGTACATGTTGCCGAAATTAAAGGCGTTGTCCAGTGAAAATCTTTTTCTTTCAGATCAACTGGTGTCAGAAAGTTATATAGATTTGTTACTTAGTTCTATAAAAAAATCTCAAGTCTTCCCATACTTATTAACTGCTGTATGTCCTGCAGGAAATGTTTTATTTTCAGTCTCTCTGCTGACATCTGTGGCCGAGACAGAAACTCTCTAGAAAAGGAGAGGCTTTCTATGGGAATTCCCATAGAAAATCTCTCCTGGTCTCAACAGTTCCTGTCTCGGCCACAGATGTCAGCAGAGAGCACGGTGTCAGACTGAAAATAAAACATTTCCTGCAGGACATACATCAGTTAATAAGTATGGGAAGACTTGAGATTTTTTAATAGAAGTAACAAATCTATATAACTTTATGATAAAAGTTGATTTTAAAGAAAAATATTTTTGTTGGACAAGCCCCTTTAAGTTTACCAAACATGCATCTAGAAATTATGTGAGAATTTATTAAGACCAGTGTGTCACATGTCAGTCTTCCGTCTTCCGTAAATTCCTTCTGCCCATAGACCAGTAGTCTAATGCCTCTTAATAGATGCGGTGATTCAGCAGATGCCAGTGTACAGTCCCTTGAAATCTATGCCAGCCACTATCATTTTCACTATGTCCTATTTTAAATTATATATAGGTAATGCAACTGCCCCCTTTCCCATGAGGCCCCACCCATTTTCTTAAATGTGGGGGGCACTGTATAGATGCTGAATGTTCTGCAACAATAAGGCCCGAAAACTGCAAAAATTTGCACGTCATCATGAAATTTGCAGAAGACTTTTTTTTTTTTTTTGCAGATTCTGCTCAGATTTCACTCTTGTTTTGCAATTCCTGAACTCTACTGCATATGCTGAAGACATGAACAGCTTGCAGATTTCCAGATCTGCAGCACGCCCCCATGTTCATGTCAGTTTTATCTAGCAGCCTTTAAATAAGGTTTAGTTAAAAGGATTTTCCCAGGAAAACCTAATAGTTAATTTTCTGCCTGCCTATACATTAAAGGGGGTTATTCAAGATTAAAAAAACAGAAACTTCAGAAACAGCACCACTCTTGTTCTCAGTTTGGTGTGGTTTTGCAGTATAACTCCCTTGAAGTAAATGAAGCTTAACTGTAAAACCCATCACTAACTCAGGACAAGGGTGGCACTGTTATTGCAAGAAAGTAGCTATATTTTTCTTTCTAATCCTGGATAACCCCTATAAAGGTGAAGTCAGGCTAAAATTTTCATTAAAGTATTGTATTGCCCCACAAAAGTTGTACAAATTACCAATATACACTTATTACGGGAAATGCTTATAAAGTGCTTTTTTCCCTGCACTTCCTACTGCATCAAGGCTTCACTTCCTGGATAACATGGTGATGTCACTTCCTGGATAACATGGTGATGTCACTTCCTGGATAACATGGTGATGTCACGACCGGACTCCCAGAGCTGTGCAGGCTGTGGCTGCTGGAGAGGATGATGGCAGGAGGACACTGAGGGACACAGGGCACTGGAGGGAAACTGAGCATCCCCCTCCTATCATCCTCTCCAGCAGCCACAGCCCGCACAGCTCTGGGATTCGGAACGTGACATCACCATTTTATCCAGGAAGTGACATCACCATGTTATCCAGGAAGTGAAGCCTTGATGCAGTAGGAAGTGCAGGGAAAAAAGCACTTTATAAGCATTTCCCGTAATAAGTGTATATTGGTGATTTTTATAACTTTTGGGGGGCGATACAAGACTTCATTAAAAATTTTCACCGGACTTCTTTAAAACAACAGAAGCCAGCATACTTCCCTCTCACATACTTCATACTATTAATGCATAGGAAATGCAGCAGCAGTGTCTTTTACTGACTTACTGCTCCACCATAGTCCTGATGAATGACACCTGCATAGTGTGGTGTAGAGAAGTGGTGAGAGCTCCATCTGCCCCTCTCTGCCTAAACATTGTTGGATTCTTGCATTCCAAGCAGAGATGTCTGTCTGCTATTCTACTGCCTCTCTGTGGATTCTGACCTGTGCCTGTTCTTCAGATTATGCTTTCTGTCTGACCCCTACCTGTACCTTGTGAATGGACACTGCTCCCTGGTGTGGCCCAGTAGCACAGTGGGTTAACACTCGCACAGTGGGTTAACACAGTGAGTAGCACAGTGGGTTAACTCTCTCTCTTTGTTACAGTACCATTACTGTCTGTGCTATCATTGCTATAAAACTCTGCCAGCAGTTAAAAATTTCCCTTTTAAAGGGACTGTCCTAGCCTGTGTATGAATAGAATCTGAATACACATCTGTTGTCCATATGCTCATGTCGTTCTGTCCAAAAACACCACCTCCATTCTTTAGATCAGTGAGAACATTAGGAAAATAATTTTGCAGCTGTACCTTTAGTCTCTTATGTGTTCGATATAGTCCGACCGTAGTAAAATCAAACATGTTTCTACCGTGATTTATTGTACATTTAAGTATGGTATCACATGCACCATTTTTTTTAGCATTTTGCCCCATTTTTATTTTCAACAGTTTTAGGCTATGTTCCCACTTCGAGAACATTTCGGGCAAAGGCGGACATCTCTTTATATAGATGGGCGCTAAAAAAGATTGTGATCATTATTAGCCGCTGTCTATAAATAACAAGATGGACGTTAATTTTTGGTTTACAATATCGGCCGCTGTTTTTATATGACGGCTGTTATTTGATGCGGTCAAATGATGCTCCTACTATGTCTTTTTTTTTTTTTGGCCGCTTGAAAACTGTTTTTTAGGATGCCCATCAATTTGAGGTCAAATAATAGAATAGCGGCCATTATTTGTACAATAACGCCCATCATTGTAGAATAACAGATCGACGCTGTACATGGGAACCAGGCTGTGGTTAAAAAAAAAAGGACAAGTAGACAGCGTTTTTCCAATGATATTGATTGTCTAAAGACGCTGATTTTATTACTATACACGCATGCAGATGATGGCTCAGAACAATCGCAGTGACCGGGCCAGAGACCCGAACATGGAAAATAGAAGACGTAGATGAGATTTGGGAATGAAGTGGAAAGATATTACGTTTGAGGCCTGACCTAGCGGCTAATGGTCCAAATAGTTTTATTGATAATAATCCTATTCAGAGTGATGATGACCATAATAATAATTACATTACCGCCTCATAATTTTCTCTGCAAAGAGGTAAAAGAGTGAAGTATATGACTCTGTATACTGTTAAAATGGCAATGGAATTTTTTTATTTATTTATATTTTGTCCTGTAAATCCCAAGATCATTAAATCACAGAGGCGGCCCTGTCATTTCACAGATTTTTCATTTTGAGGTAGTTTTTTTTTTACCTCCATTTAGTAACCTCATTCATCCCACCTTTCTGCTGTGTGGTTATGTAAATAGGTTTTACAAGCCATGTATTACAAACTTGCATGGCGGAGATGTCAACCTCCAGTGACCCAAGTCAATGCAATTTGGCTGTTTGTAGCCATTAAATGGCAATTTAATGGGTTAGTGCTGACGTCTGTCACAGAGACACGTCTGGAGTCTATAAAACTGCTCATGCTAAAACCGGCAAGGGAGACTCCAAGTCAAGAGAAGCTTCTAGCCCCGCTCTCCAGGCAGAGAAAGGGAGTCATGTCAGCATTGTTATTTTTTCTGCCAGATTTTCATTTTCTGAAGGTTTGCAATAACTAAAGAAAAAAATAAAATAAGAAAAAAATAAATTCACCTAGAGCTTGTGTCTGTTCAAGAATCTTTGACAAATGGAGCCGTAGGAAGGGAGTTCTTTGGCTTAAGTGGCCATTAAAGGAAAAGTCAGTCCGGGAAGTAAACAATCATTATGGGTTGGGGGAAAATAAAAAACACCTTATAGTCACCGGACCCGCTGCCCGTGTAGAGCCACATCACACTCCTGGACCCTGCCAGCTGTCTTCTGAATCCCCGCCGGCTGACCGATGCCTCTCTTAGCCAATCAGTGACTGAATTAAGACACCGCTGCAGTCAGTGATTGGTTGAGCGGGCTAAATCCCACCAGTCTGGTACATGGATCTCGGGTCGTGATGACCCGGAACCAGGGATTAGATGATAGCCGGTGGGGTCAGGGAGCTCCATGATGCAGTGCTGTGTAGGCTCAGGGACTGGTAAGCATATTGCCCTTTTCAGTTTCCCCCCACCGCCTGCCCGTAGTGTTTTTTTACCCCATTACTCAACAGATTTCTCCTTTAATAGCATACTACACCCCTAGATTAATGTTCTAAAGTTTCAAAAATGGGATCCCTTTTTAGCGGTTCACACTATACTGGTCCCTTAGGGACTGTGCCTGTGACAGACCGACCTAAACCATGCCAGCAAAATCTAAACTAACAATGATGCTCCTTTATGGTCCCATTTTCATATTGCATAACACATTTTATGGCGTGTTGCTAAAATTTTAAGCTGCATGTACATATTATTAGAAAAAAACATTCGTTCAACACATGTGGGCTCCAAATGCCTACCTCACCCTTAGATAAACATTTTGTGGGTATAGCTGATGTGAACAAGTCCCTATCTGCAACTTTGTAGCTTCTTTGTAATGGGGAACATTTATGAAGTCAGGCATTTTTTACACCGGGCTTACAAATGTCCCCACAGCTCTGACGCTCAGAGGATTTATGTACAGCCGCATTGCCTCTACATAAATCCTGATCACATGGAGCCCGTCCGTGCAAAAATTTTCAGTATCATTTTTCCACTGTAAAAATGATAAATGCGGCACACGCAGAGGCCGCACTCACTCTGCGTACTGTCACACCCCCCTCTCCATCCCACTGGCAAAGGTGGCGCAAATGGGAAAAAAATATTTTCAAAAATACCCTTTACAAATATTTTTATGCTGATCTGCCCCATCTGCACCCAAAAAAGGCATTTATGCCTTTTCATACATGTCCCCCAATGAGTTTATCAGCAACTTGACCTCAAATTAACCCTCCAGCATTACAAGTAAGCTCCTAAGCTGCAGATAAAGCCTTTCAGGGACTTGCCGTCCCGGAAGGGAGGGGGGAGGAGGGGAAGACAGAGAGAAAAGCTCACACACAGATTTTTGTGTCTTCAGCAGAAAGCAGCAACTCAGAACCGGGGGAAGGAGACTGAATAGATAATAACAAGTATGGAAGGAATTGTTAGTCTCACCATGGGCAGCAACATATGAAAAGTTATGTTTGAGTGGAACACCCCTTTAAGCTAAAACTACATTTTATTGGGGAAAACCTTTCCAGTTCTTACAATATTTAAAAAAATTTGAAACAAGTGACATTATAAATTTATTATTACTAAGTATGATGTGTATTTCCAGTATATGCTACTATATTGAGACGTAAGCGATTTCTCCACCTGTTCCATAGATATTTTCTCGTTTTGTCCACGTCTTTTTCGTTGCTATGTACTCTCACCAGCAGCTGTAGCTATAGGAGCTATTTATAATGGTCTATAATAAAAAATAGATTTGTTTTTACACCCTTGTGTGAAATACAGTGCAAGTTAGAGTTCATATATATCAGTAATGTACGTTTCCTATGTCACACAGATATATTGTGTGTAACCTTATTATATCTGATCTAATGTAGGTGACCAGACGGGAGAATGCCGAGCCTATGGGAATCTGGGATCTGCATTCTTTTCTAAAGGAAACTTCCGGGAGGCACTTACTAACCACAGACATCAGCTAGTTCTTGCCATGAAACTGAAGGAGAGAGAGGTAAGAGACCTGTTTTATGATATAAATGCACTAGAAGATGAATTGCGGGAGTACTTTGATTTTTTTCTCTCTATATTTTACATCAGCACTTGTCACGGTTTGATTTGTTGCGCTCAGCCGGGCTTGTATATGTCATAGACCAGTGAGCAGCCTATTTCTTTCTGTTTTCCACAGTCAGACGCTTTTGAACTCTCACGATGTTCGGGCTTTTAGACACATAAGTATGTGATTTTTTTTGTATTTTTATTGCACAAGATGAAAGCTTAGTCTGCGGCGTGTACTGGGAATTGGAGGAACATTGGACAATTTGGAGCAGATTTGCTCTATCAGTATACGGTACAGGCATATATTGTGGGAATATTCAATATTTATAATGCTATACTTGCCGTTGAATATTTATTTTGTAGAATTTGGGGAATTCGTGTTTTTGCATTTGTCTGTTAAACAAATAGTTGGTTATAGAAGCGATTCCAATGTTACCTGGTCATAGCCAAATTCTCAATACTTCCATTCTATAGAGCAGGGGTAGGGAACCTTGGTTCTCTAGCTGTTTGAAAACTACAATTCCCATCATGCCTGGACAGCCAAAGCTAAAGCTTTGGCTGTCCAGGCATGATGGGAGTTGTAGTTTTCCAACAACTGAAGAGCCAAGGTTCCCTACCCCTGCTATAGATGATTTTTGGACCCTATCACTGGCTCTTATTGGGGAAATACAATGGGCTCCATGCATCAAAACTATGTATGGCTGCGTTTTTGCGTTTCAGCTACGGATTCTGCATCAGTATTTCTAAACCAAAATTAGGAGTGTCCCAAAAACACAGAATAGGTACAAATCCTTCCATTACGTTTTCTCTCACTCCTGGTTTTGGCTCATAATAACTGATGCAAAACCCTGAGCCAAATACTGATGTGTAAAACCTGCCCTAAGGTGTCCACACACATTATATGCAAGTCAGCCAAACCCAACAATTCAGCCCAGCAAGCTTATACTATATAGGCAGGAACTGGTAGGAAAAGCTGTCAGCCAACAGCAATCCAAAGTGTGTGGGCAGCTATAGACTTAAGTGGTGGTCTGCATTGATTGGTTTACAGTAGAGATGAGCGAACCTGCCGAGGTTCAGGTTCGTATGAACTTGAACTCTCGGCTTCTGACTGCCACTGTCTGCCCCATCCGTGGAGAGGGTGGATACAGCCGGAGGACCGCCTGGAAAACTGGGATACAGCCATAGCCATAGGCTGTAGCCCAGTTTTCCACGCGGTCCTCCGGCTGTATCCACCCTCTCCACGGAGCAGGCAGACAGCGGCAGTCAGAAGCCGAGAGTTCAAGTTCATACAAACCCGAACCTCGGCTGGTTCGC
Source organism: Dendropsophus ebraccatus (assembly GCF_027789765.1). NCBI lineage: Eukaryota > Metazoa > Chordata > Amphibia > Anura > Hylidae > Dendropsophus > Dendropsophus ebraccatus. The sequence goes on from NC_091456.1 coordinate 28,405,888, forward strand.
TCATCTCTAGTTTACAGTCACATTTTCTGCAAAGGTCCATATAATAACTCATAGGAAAGATTCTAATACTTTTAGGTTCCAGAACCCTGTTTTGTTGAGAAATAGCTTTGTACAGTATGCCAGATTTACATAGAAAAAGATCGACTCTTTTGGGTGATTTGACGCTTTAGTGTTGATATTTGGGACTCAGTTTGGGCATCAATTTTCCAGTAGCTTCAGGCTTTCTATCTACCAGATGTGATTCTGAAATATTTATGGATAAATGCCATTTTAGCGTGGACGAGCTCGATCTACTCATATGCGGCAAACGCCTTATTTTTAGCTATTATAAGATCTTTTAATCAACTCTGTACCCACAATATGCCCCCCCCCCAAAAAAAAAACAACAAAAAAAAAACGCTTGTACCTTCGGATAGCTGCTTTTAATACAAATTCTGTCCTGGGGCCTGTTCAGCAGGTGATGCAGTTATTGTCCTAAAAAACAACGAGCCCTGCCCGGACAGATCTTGGATTAAAAGCAGTCATCCGACGGTACAAGCAGTTTCAGGGGCAGGGTCACTTTAAAACAAAAGGGCAGTAACCGGTGTCAATGCAAAATAACAATAAACCACAAGTATATTTTTATTGGCTAGAGTTTTTTTTTAATCCTCGTATTTGCCGCCAGGCGTTCGGACATTCTCTATAATAAACCACCCACAGCTTCCATTTTTGTTCCAAGAACATAGCTACGCTATCTGCCTGACAAATCATAATGTAGACATAATTTGATAATGCGTTTCTATGTTAATTCTCGTATCCTGGTACCCGGAACACAGAACTATGTGCAGATATGGTGTCACTTGTAGTCTAACTCAATTATGTTTGGAAATAAATAAGCCATTCCAATATGACTACATTGATATGTGATCTACGTAACGTCATCTGTTTTACTGTCTAATATATGCAGCAAATCATTAGCAGTCCTGAACACTGGAGACATCCGCGGCAAAGCTGCGCCCTGTCATCCGAGGAGGCAATCTATCCCCCAGCATAAACGTTCTTGCACAAAACTTTACGTCACCATCGTCTACAGTATGTGTAGTATATGGTAATGCTGCCCAACCCTCCTGATGACTGTGGGAAACGAAAGGATTCTATTACAAAACATAGCTTTTTCATAAACCATAGTAAGTGTGTGTGTACACTGAACATGTCTTCTTCATTTCCTGAAGTATGGTTGACCATAACAGTATGTTGTTTATTGCTTGTGTCTTTTTTCAGTTTTTCTCTTTTCTGGTGAGACAAGCAGAAACATACACAGTTTAAGGCTAGGTTCGCTCTATGTGAAAATGCTGTCCATTTTTCATAATAAGGACTGCCACTGCCCAAGTATCATTCGTTAGAAGGCAGCCCTACGTAAGTTCCATAGGAATCACGGCTGTTGTTACTTACGTAGTGGGAACATGGCCTAATGATGTCACTGTTTGAATACCCATTGTACATTGTGCCCGTGTACATTAAAAAGAAAATTAACTAAACCTGTTATTTTAGGCAAGATTGGCCATTGGCTTGGATTTTTGAGGGACAAAACCGAGTATGTTGGATTTGGGTGTTCAGTCTTTTGAGAGTTTTTCTCCCATTAAATGGGTTATACAGCATTTATAATTTAATAGCCTGTTCACAATATTAGGGCCCTATTTCACAAAGCCATAATAAGTCAAATCGGGCCAATTCGGACGATGATCGCTGAGTGTAATAGAGAAAACGATCAGCTGTTTAAACGATCATCGACTGATCGTTTCTTTAGGTGCAGACCCAAAATCATTGGGCTGGCATTGCTACGTGTAATAGCGATGCTTGGCCGACGGCGGATGATTGTAGTATAAAATAATATAGTATTCACTTATGCTGCGTTTACACGGAGCAATTATCGTTCGAATTTTCATAAAACCAAGCGCATTTGAGCAATAACCGTTCCGTGTAAACGCAGCAAATGATCAAGCGACGAGCGAGAAATCGTTCATTTTGATCGTTCAACTTGATCTCAAATCGTCGTTCGTCAAAAATCCGCAGATCGCTTTGTGTAAACAGTCTTTCAAAGATTCACCCTTTGAGAAAGATGGGCTTAAGCGATCGTAAAAACGATCGCAATAACGATTTTTCTTACAAGTTTTCTAATGATTTTTCCAACGATTAATTCGTCTAAATGCTGATCGTTATAAAAACCAAATCGTTGCTTCAAAATCGTTAAACGATCGACTGGGGGAATTATCACTTTAAAGGAGAAGTCCGGCCAAAATTAATTTTTGATATGTTGTTACTTATGAAAAGTTATACAAATTTCTAATGTACATTAATTATGGGAAATGCACATATAGAGCTATTTCCCTTAATTTAGTAGATCAGGAAGTGTTAGAAATATCTCTGAAGAAGTGACGTCACGACCCAGGGTGTAATTCCTATGGAGTGTCCAGCAGGGGGCGCTCTCTATATAGAAGTCTATGGGACTTTATTGTTTCTATGGGTTTCTATGTAATGTAATGTAATGTAATGTAGTGTACAGTGCTTTATTGAATGAATACATCTATGGAATACTTTGGGGAGCAAGTGTCCTTGCTCCCCAAAGTATTGCATGAATGTATTCATTCAATACATTCAATACACAGTAAGCCCGCCGATCCGCCGCATTCCCGCCGATCCGCCACACGCTGATCCGCCGCATTCCCGCCGATCCGGACCATATACATTGAACTACAGCTCCCATCATCTGCTTCTAGTATGAACAGGTGATGGGAGCTGTAGTTGGGTAATGGATATGACATGCCGCCGGGCGCAGGGGGGAGCCGCTCAGTACACAGGAGCGCTCCCCCCTCCTCCTCCTCCTTCCGGGATAACTTCCGCCTATACCAATGCTGACTCCCTGCCTGGCCGCCGCTCTCCGCTCTCCCCCCCATACATACCGGCTCCCGATGCATCCTGGTGTCCGCGCTGATGCCGGGAGCCGGTATATGTGAGCGGAGAGCGGCCGCCAGGCAGGGAGTCAGCATTGGTATAGGCGGAAGTTATCCCGGAAGGAGGAGGAGGAGGAGGGGGGAGCGCTCCTGTGTACTGAGCGGCTCCCCCCTGCGCCCGGCGGCATGTCATATCCCTTACCCAGCTACAGCTCCCATCACCTGTTCATACTAGAAGCAGATGATGGGAGCTGTAGTTCAATGTATATGGTCCGGATCGGCGGGAATGCGGCGGATCAGCGTGTGGCGGATCGGCGGGAATGCGGCGGAAATTCGGCGGAAATGCGGCGGATCGGCGGGCTTACTGTGTATTGAATGAATACATTTATGCAATACTTTGGGGAGCAAGGACACTTGCTCCCCAAAGTATTCCATAGATGTATTCATTCAATAAAGCACTGTACACTACATTACATTACATTACATTACATAGAAACCCATAGAAACAATAAAGTCCCATAGACTTCTATATAGAGAGCGCCCCCTGCTGGACACTCCATAGGAATTACACCCTGGGTCGTGACGTCACTTCTTCAGAGATATTTCTAACACTTCCTGATACACTAAATTAAGGGAAATAGCTCTATATGTGCATTTCCCATAATTAATGTACATTAGAAATTTGTATAACTTTTCATAAGTAACAACATATCAAAAATTAATTTTGGCCGGACTTCTCCTTTAAGTAAACGCAGCATTACCTTACCACATTGTCCTCGGCCTTCTGTTCCCTTCTGGTCCGGTCTGTGCGCTGACAGGCCATTCATCCAATCACTGGCCGAGACAGGACCAGTGATTGGCTGAGCGACTTGTCGGTGTAGAGACCGGAACAGAAGGGAACAGAGCTGCTGTGGCAAAGACCGGGGAAGGCCTGAGGACACTGGGGAATGTAGTAAGGTAAGTAAATAGTCGGCCTATGTAATTGCTCAGATCTAGCAGATTGTCACTCGTTTAGGGCCCTATTCCACCGGACGATTATCGTTCGCATAATCGTTAATGATTTACGATCTCAAACGACCGCTATTGCGAAAGACCTGAAAACGTTCACTCATTTCCATGGAACGATAATCGTTACTTATGATCGTATTTGCCATCGTTTTTTCTTCCCCATTTCTTCGCTATTGCGTTCGTATCTACTGCGAACGGCCGCACGACGTCTTATTCAATGCGAACAATTTGCGAACGTTTTGCGAACGAGCAACAATAAAATTAGGTCCAGGTCTTATAAAGCGATCAACGATTTCTCGTTCGGTCATTAATTGTTAACTGTATTTCAACCGAACGATTATCGTTTAGATTCGAACGATTTAACGATAATCTGAACGATAATCGTCCGGTGGAATAGGGCCCTTGCGTTTTATGATGGAGCCGTCTAATGCTGCGTTTACACGTAACGATTATCGTGCGAATTTGCACGATAACGATCGAATTCGAATGATAATCGTAGGTGTAAACGCAGCGAACGATCAAACGACGAGCGAGAAATCGTTCATTTTGATCTTTGAACATGTTCTCAAATCGTCGTTGCTCATTCGGAAAAAAATTGCAGAACGTTTCGTGTGAACAGTCGTTCGGCGATTTAACCAATGTGTGAGATGGGCTTAAGCGATCGCAAAACGAATTTTCCGTCCGATATATCGTACCGTCTAAACGCTGATCGTTATGAAAAAAAAAACTGTTACTCCAACATCGTTAATCGTACGACCGGGCCAATTATCTTTTCGTGTAAACGTAGCATAATAGGATCCTGGCAGCTGCAGCCTCTTCTGTTTTTATATCAGCTGCAGTGAAAGGTATCGCAGCATTGTCCCGTTCAAGTGGATGCAATAACGTATCTTACACCACTGCTAGTAATAGTATGTATGGTTGCATGTATCAGCTGGCCTCCAGCCACTGTAAACATTGAAGGGCTGTGGTGCGTTCACGCCATTGTCTCCTAACACAGTTGATGAGTAGGAGTCACTAGGAGCGAGATCGTTGTGGTTTTATATTGATGACCTATGTGGAGAATAGGCCATCAGTTTTTCAAGGCTGAATTGCACCTTTAAAATAAATTTGGCACTGCCATAATGGATACCACCTGTAGACACGCCACCGTTTCTGGACAAAAATAGCATATTCATGTAGGTTTATGACCTTTATTAGACTTTGAATCTACTCTTCATAATGATAAAGGACGGGATTATGCAGCGGCTTCGTTTTCAATTAGTTCCCTTTCAGTCACGCATCAATGGAGTGATAAAGCAAGCATGGCTTAAAATTGCTGGATACATACTATAAAAACAAAGGAAACTTAAAACATGAAGAGTTGAGGCAAGATGGACAACACCCCCTCACATATAAATGAAGCCAATTAATTATACAGGATCCTTAATGAGGGACATGTTACAAGCCCGCAGACGTACTCATGGCACGCTAGGAAGAAAAATATGCCAGTATAGATAGCAGTCATATCACTATTGCAATTAAAGGGAAATGATCAGCAGGTTAGAAGTATCTAACCTGCTGATATTTCCCTATAGGGTATAGGGCAGTTCAATCTTTATGCACCGACCATACTGTACCAATCTGCCACCAGCAGGATAGCCCCCATCAGCCGAGCAAGCTGGCCGGGGGCTGGATCGGTGCATTAGATGTGGTAGACCCTCTTCCAGTGCACCAAAATAACTAGGATAGGGAATAAACTGCACTATAGAGAGATACCAGCAGGTTAGATAATTCTCATTAAAGCGACTCTGTACCCACAATCTGCCCCACTGCTTGTACCGTCAGATAGCTGCTTTTAAGATCTGTCCTGGGGTCCGTTCGGCAGGTGATGCAGTTATTGTCCTAAAAAAACAACAACTTTTAAACTTGCAGCCCTGTGTCAAATTGGCCTAGAGTGTCTGTGCCCTAGGCCTGTGATGCTCTTCCGTCCCTCCTCCCTACCCTCCTTATCATTAGGAACACCCCTGGACAGGATTTCTCCTATTCATCACTTGTCTGAACACTGCACATGTGCTGGATGGTTAAGGCACATGTGCAGTGTTCAGACAAGTGATGATTAGGAGTAATCCTGCCCAGGGATGTTCCTAATGATGAGGAGGGACGGAGGGGCATCACAGACCTAGGGCACAGACACTCTAGGTCATGCCAGCAGTTTGATACGGGGCTGCAAGTTTAAAAATAATTTTTAAGGACAATACCAGCATCACCTGCCGAACAGACCCCAGGACAGATCTTGGATTAAAGCAGCTATCCGAAGGTAAAAACAGTTTGGGGGGGGGGGGAGGGGAGCAGATTGGGGGTACAGAGTCGCTTTAAGGTCTCCTACACACCAGATCTCACTATGTATTATGTTGCATTGCTGTTGGAGGAGAACAGCTCTGCAATACAGTGCCCTATTGCCCTATAGAAGTATTTTTTCCTCTATGAAACCTCCATATTCCTATCTAGGATTACTGTTTTGTTCAACCTGTATGGAGCCATAACACACATACATGAGTGATTAGTGTACGGTCTGGATGGAATCTAGACAAAATACTGTTATTTGACACCTGAGCCGACAATCGCATGTTATTGACAATAAACAGATATCCAGCTAACTGAAAAGTGAAACTTTTGAATTTCCTTTTTGGAAATGGTCATAGGAAATTGGCTGTTTGATACTAGTGACATCATCCCGACCACAAGTCGTCCTAAGTATATAAAATTGTTGTCATTGGCATAGCTAACAGATTTGTGTAACGCATGCTTTTTCTTCAAGAGTCTCACCCTGCTGACTGATGTAAATTCCATTTTACTCCTGAATTAATGTTTTTATACTAAGAAAAAGCAATTAAATAGCTTTCCAATTGGATTCATTACCGGGCGGTGTGCAGACTGCATTTTTTATCTGCTCCATTGTGTAACAAAACAACTGATGCAATTGAGAATTGCCGTTTCCAGTCACATTAATTTTTTTGTCCAGTTTTTCAGTGGATGCAATAAATATTATTTTTCTATTGACATTTAAAGGAACGTGTCTTCGGTTTTGACCTCTCTATGACCACTGTATAGTGTGTAGGGAGACGGTTATGTATGGGTACCAGGAATAAGAAGACATACCCGAAAAAGAAGATTTAATAGCTCCTGTGGAGTACCCAGATTTCCGTTGGACCTTTCTTTAGTAGACAGGTATCCTGAGATCCATCTAGGCTTTGAAAAGTAGAGGTCTTTAAAAATTTCAGAGCCATCCTCTGCCCCTTGTAAAGGCATCAGTTCACTCTAAGGGCCCTATTCCACCGGACGATTATCGTTCGCATAATCGTTAACGATTAACCATCTCAAACTACCGCTATTGTGAAAGACCTGAAAACGTTCACTCATTTCCATGGAATGATAATCGTTACTTATGATCGTATTTGCGATAGTTTTTTCTTCGCTATTGCATTCGTATCTACTGCGAACGACCGAACGACGTCTTATTCAATGCGAACGATTTACGAACGTTTTGCGACCGAGCAACGATAAAAATAGGTCCAGGTCTTATGAAGTGATCAACGATTTCTCGTTCGATTGTTAATCGTTAACTGCATTTCAATCAAACGATTATTGTTTAGATTCGAACGATTTAACGATAATCTGAACGATAATCGTCCGGTGGAATAGGGCCCTAAGGGTCATTTTAGTAAACAAGCACTGATCTGTTTACTGGACCTATAGACTTTAATAACTAAATTAGGTCCCTTTCCTAAACGTATCTCTCATCTGTGTGGGTCTCAGAAACATTGCAGACCATAGGTAGAGGGGCTTATTCAGTCCTGTCTTTGGCACAAAAATCCTGTCCTGCAGGGAATCCTGCTTATTCTGCATTCAGTCAAGACCAAGGTATATTTAGATTGTCATTAAAGGGTTATTTTTTTCATATTTTACTCTGGGTGCTTTCAAAATAAAAAAGTAACTTTACTCACATTCCCTGATCCCCCACATGTGTCAGTCCAATGGTACTGAGTCCTTGTTGTGCAGTGGTGCTTCCCTTTCCTTCTGACATGTTGTTCCTGCAGGAAATTGCGCTCTGTCACTGCTCAGCACGTCACTGCTACTGTGCCAGTGATTGGCTGAGCAATCTTGTCTTGCAGGAATGATGCAGCAGGGGATTGATATGGTAGCTGCGGGGGATCAGGGTAGGTAAGTATCAATTTTTTTTTTATTATTTTGAAAGCCCCCTGAGTAAAAATGGAGGATGAAAAAGGATTAAAAAGGGAGACAAAAGGTCTGAAACATCTAGAAAATACCACAACACAGACTATTGATCAAACATTTGACATTTGTTTTATTTATATGCATTTGCAGGTAACTCAGATTGGATACTGCACATTTTCTGTTTGTTTTCCTTTTTTTTTCTGTGTCCTTACCAATATATAACAAAAATATTGGCTACTTGACTTATAAAATATGGGCATGTGCTGAATGTAATACTACGAGAAGCTCTTTTTCACCAAGTTTGAACAAGCAATTCTTTTACACACAAACACATGGATTTAATAGACTGGGCAAAATCTGTTGGTTTGTGAATAAAATGTGCTGTCTTTTAAAGGAAGTATGGCAGAAAGTATGAAAATCCCCAGCAATACAATGAGATATAATGACTTTCACAGAATAATAGAAAAAGCCAATGGCAGATTCTATTTCATAAATCTTTGTTTCCCCGGCACTAAGCTACAAATACCTATTTGAGGCTTCACTGCATTATCGTCAGCACATCCAGGCTTAGTAAAAGAAAAGAAAAAATAATAGTGTAATATGTCAACACACTCAAAGATTCTGAATAATATTCTCATGATCTCCTGTCTCATTCCACATATTTTATTTGCTTATTTAAAGCTCAGGAACCTCCAAATCATCTTCAAATACAGAGAGCTGTGTGTTAAGGATGGATGCATAGATCACGTCCGCAAAAAAAAAAAAAATGCATTTTCTACGTCCCACTTTTGCATTAATGTTAATATGAAGAATATCAGTGACTATTTCATATACCGTATAGAAAAATATATTGATAATAAAATAGCAAGACTGAATAATCTTGTTTGTGTCACAGCTACGGCACCATCCTGTGCTCTGGGCCACCACACCAGCTCACCCTGCTCCCCACTGCCTCCTTTTCTTCGGCCCCCAGGGGCGCCTTAACTTGCCACTCTTCTGTCTCCTGTTCTGCCTGACATGTGCGTCTCCACCTCCTAGGGCACGCGCGCTGGTTCTCGGCACTTTAGAGGGACAGTACATCCCTAATTGGTGTGGCACTCCCCTATAAATCCCTGCACCTCCCTGACCCTAGTGTTGGAGCCTCTGCATGCTTCCTAGCGTGTGGTCCCAGCTCACCCGTGGTTCCTGCCCATGGTTCCTGGTTCCTGTTATCTGCGAATCCTGCCTGTGACTGCCATCCCGCTTCCATTTGTGACCCGCTGTGTTCCAGTCTGCCTGCCTACCTGTCTCCAGCTGCACCTCGCCCGCCACCACAAGCAAGCCAAGCCAGGGGTAGCGACCTGTGGGTCGTCTGCCACAGCAAGTGCATCCCACCTTGTAAAGATCAGTCGTTACAGTTTCAAAAATAATAATAATAATAATATATATATATATATATATATATATATATATAGTGCAAATTAAGTACTGTAATAAGTATTGAGGTGGTATATAATTTACCTAGCTATGTTGTCCTTAGAGCACTACACTCTAGTAGACCATCATATATATCATATCCACAATGCTGCTGCCAGAGTCCAAATTAATATGGGAAAGCTCTGTACAGTCATGAATAATACACCTTAACTCACAGAACTGCAGTTCCAGTAAGAGAACCCTTTAAATTTTTTTCCGTTAATATGCTCTATTTTCATGGTGTTTCTCAATGTAAGAAGGACAAAGGCACTCACCGAATGAGTATTCAAACAGACACAATGGACATCGCATTGGGCTAGATGCCAGCACACACAATGATCATGCCCTATAGCTGTCCCAAAAAAAGTCTGCAAAGAGGTGACTGGACATGGAGTTACTGCACAGGGCCAGCTCCAGGTTTTTGAAGGCCCTCAGGCGACAGTGCCTCAGCGGGCCCCTGATTCATCCACAATGCACCCATAATCCACAAACTATGCACAGTTTAGATACCACTAACAAACACACATTATTGACACAGACACTGCAGACTGACGCTGACACACTCAGTACTTGCAGCTCAGTCTTCTCCCTTTTCCTCTCTATCGGGCTGCACACTGTAAGGTTGAGGACCTTCGGGTCATGTGATCAGGTCCTTGACCCTTTTCTCTCTCTGTGCAGGTCCTGCTCAGTCTCCTGTGTTGTCTGACATTCAGGCCACTCACCCTGCACTACAGTGAGCAGGCTATACATTAGAACACTGGGCCCCTCTCCCTCTCTGGGCCCCTAGAGGCGCTGTGGGCCCCCGACACTTGCCCAGGTAAGCCCTGTGCCGATACCGGCCCTGTTACTGCGCATGCTCTAGCATGTGGCCTTTCAAGATTTCAGCCACTCTCTTACAAAACTAAAGATAGGACACTGCTCAAGGATGTTCATTACTGCTGTGTTGTTCACAACCCTAAACAATGAGCAGGGACCAAAATAAGAGGAGGCAGAAACAATATCCAAGAATTGGGAATTTGAAAAAAAGAAAATTATTTAGCAAGTGTAAGAATTTTGCATTGGGAGTCTAACAAGTCATTCGACAGCCAACCAGCCACACGGGACTCATCCAGGACTTCATCTACAACCCCACAGTCCTTATATCACATTGCATTTAATGAAATCAACAAAGTGTAAAGAGAATATAAAAACAATTCAGATAAATACTTTCCTAATATATTATCAAATCTGACAGATGACAGGAGGACAGTTATTAAGGGGATACTGTTCACTGAAGCTGATCTGCCTTCAAACACTTGGTTGGGTTTACAAACAAAATTTGAGAATTAAAACCATACTGATACATTAATTGGCTTTCTATTCCATTAGCCCTAGTGGATATGTGGGAGCGAGATGAGATAATGAGCTCCACTGGGTATAGGGACCAACGTGAGGGATCAAAGTGAAAAAAATGTGAGGCAAATCAAGCAGAAAAAAGTTGTCCACCCTACATTCTCTGCTCCAGTAATAGGAGTGGGACCATTTAGATAGTAAGAGCTCATGAGCTATTATGGCTACATTATCAGCACTTCCGTTCTATGAAGGTTAAAGAATCAACTTAAAGAGTCAACTTTTCCAAAATTGGTCTAGCAATATGGAAAACTGTTTTTTTTTTTTTAATCAGATTTTTAATTTGAAGCAATTTCTTATCTCTTAAAATGATGGCCTATTGCTACCACTGCCTGACCTAAATGGAAAGACCTCTTCTTTCTGGTGCCGGTCTTCTTTCCTTAGTTTTCCCCACTGTTTTTGAGTACTTTAATCAAACATAAATATGCAAATTAGTGCATTAGGAGCACAGGGGGTATTCCTTGGCCCCCCAGAGCACCATTTTGCCCACTCGCTGCCTTCTTCAGTCACATTTACCATAATTGAATATGCATAGGTAGGCGTGACTGAAGGGGGTGGCGAGCAGACTGGATGAGGGGGGGGGGGGGGTGCAAGGAATACCCTCTGTGCTCCTTATGCGCTAATTTACGTATTGCAGTTTGAATAAAGTACTCAAAATCAGTGGGGAAAACTAAGGGAAGAAGATTGGTCCTGGAAAGATGGAGTACAGGTTTGTACAAACCTGCTGATAGTTTTCCTTTGAGAATGAAGAGGATGCAACCCTGATGTAGCACTGACACTTAGGGAAAGAGGTCAGGCTGTAGTTCACTCCACGAATGGATGGCCAGAAGTGATGCTGTGCGCAGGAAAATTTAGAACAGGACACTACTAGCACTCATTATCAATATTGGTGGGATCATAAATGGATCTGCAGCTTTGGGAAGACAATTTTTAGAGTATACTGTATGAAAGTTCTATTTCAGAATTTATCTAAATTTTTCAGAACGTTGCAATATCCCATTTAGCCAGGATGTTCCCCTATGATATTTCTTGTGTCCTAAATAGCTTATGAATTTTAAGAAAGAACCCTGATATACAGAGGCAATATGGCTTCTTTCAGCTGTTAGGGCCCTATGCCACGGAACGATTATCGTTCGCATAATCGTTAACGATAACCGATCCAAACGACCGCTATTACGAAAGACTTGAAATCGTTCACCCATTTACATGGAAAGATAATCGTTACTTATTATCGTTCTTGCGGTCGTCTTGTCGTCGCTAATGCATTCGTCACTACTGCGAACGACTGAATGACTTCTTATTCAATGTGAACGATTTGCAAACGCGCAACGATAAAAATAGCGCTAGGTCTTATTAAACGATCAACAATTTCTCGTTCAGTCGTCAGTCGTTAACTGCTATTCAACCGAACGATTATCGTTTAGATTCGAACGATTTAACAATAATCTGAACGATAATCGTCCTGTGGAATAGGGCCTTTACTCTTCTGGCCAGTACATAGGACTTTGGATGGACACAATGTGGCTGACCCTCCATGGCATAACCTGAAAGATCACTCTGATTAAAAAGCAAAATTAAAAAAAATAAAAAATAAAATACAGTGATCTTATACAAAGTGGCAAAGTGACAAATAACTGGGAAAATTCAGCTGATCACACAATGCACTGATTTTTTAGCTGACCATAATCAAACCATTCATTGCGGCTGATCACTTTTTGGCAGTAGGCCACCATTGGCCATGATGAACAAGTGTTTCTGTATAATTTACAAAAGATGGTTTGCTGAAAAGGCCAAAATCATCTGATCTTTATCTCTTGCATATAGACAACCCAAAGCGATTTGGGGGCAAAAACGATTGTTGGCCCATCCACATGATAGGCCATCAATAGTCGATCATCAGGGTGCTGCACCCACGCCAGTCAGCTGATCAACTCTCCAAAGATCAGCTATTGATGGCCTATCCTGTGGATAAACCGGCAATAGTTTTCGATTGGGAAACCCTATTAGACTCTTGAGGTTTGAAGGATTTCCTGTGTACAGTTGTGTAAGAAATAAGTATAAGCACTGACCATGCCCTCTATTTGGATAAGTATTAGCAGGGATGTTAGCTGTATTACATTGTATAACAATACGTTCTATGTAAGGCTTATAGAATGTACTAGAACAGCTGCCTCAGACCTCAGCTATGAACATTTGGCACTAGACGAGTAGAAATTCCCACTTTTTACAAACCTTCTTCCTAAATGTCACAAATAAATAGTTGAGATGGAATTCATAGCATCGCATCATAGAGGATAAGAGAACCATATGGATTTAAAAATAGAAATACAACTTAAGTGATCGAATATGTCTTGTTTTTTCGTGCCCCTGGCGATCAAGTACTCAAATAGTAACTGACGTGGCATTTGAATTCTTGGCGCGGAGATACCACACAGAAATGCTTTTGTATCTCTTGGGTCGTCTCTCATATCCGAGGATGTACAAACAGCAAGAGGACTTATGGAAAAAAGAAAGGAGCAACAAGAAAATGAACGATTACCACTCAGGGCTTCGGGAAACTCTTGCTCTATACGGAATTTATTTGAAATTGATTTTGTAGTTTCACTTTTCAAGATAAAGAAGTTCATTAAAATATGTCTGAAAGCTGCGCGGGGTTTGAGCCTCCAAAAAGACATCGAAATAGCAAGCTTTTAATAACTCTCTCTGTGGTGATAAATCAAATGCCATTGCCTGCCCAGATCAATGAGAGTTGTTTTCTGCACATCTGAGGGATCACACAACCAGGTCTTACGCTTACATTTCGAATGTGCAGAATAGATCTGGTAAAGCGGTGGCTAAATATTGTGCTTGTATACAGTATTTCGATACTAGAATACCATCCAAATTTTCAAACCATCAAGATTTAAATTGGCAGAAAACATTCCCTTTGTGTGACTGGTCTACTGGTTCTGTTCACACATAATTAGAAGCGTTGCAGTTTTAAGGGCTTGCCTTGTATCTGTATAGAAATAGATCCTTAGGGTCCTATTATATGGAGCGATAATCGGCCCAATCAGTGTAATAAAGTCAACGATCAGCCAAAGAGCCAATCATCGGCTGATAGTTATCTTTTGGCAAGTTTAAAAATCATTGGCCGCCAACCGTGCATCGATACATGTAATAGGTAGTGTGGCCGACGTCTGATGATTTTGGAGGATATTTATCAAAGTTAAACCAGAAGCGCCAGAGGGTCGCGGTGGTGCAGAGAGGGGGCAGAACGGGGGTATGGGCTCTGTGTCCACTTCAAGCTGAAAAATTCAGCTCTGAGAGGTTTTACTGTGTGCGCACCGAGATTTATGCATTTAGTCGTTGTGCCGCTACATAAATCCGGGGAGCATCGGCACTGCAGGAACATTTTTAAGGCTGGCGTAAAAACGCCAGACTTAATAAATGTCTCCAATGTGAATTGGGCGGCCATCATTTCTAGAGATGAGCGAACCTGCCGGATTTCTGGTTCGTACGAACCAGAAATCTCGGCATCTGACTCCCGCTGTCTGCTGGCTCCGTGCAGCGGGTGGATACAGCCTAAGGAACGCCTAGAAAACTGGGATACAGCCTATGCCATACGCTGTATCCACCCGCTGCACGGAGCCAGCAGACAGCGGGAGTCAGATGCCGAGGTTTCTGGTTCGTACGAACCAGAAATCCGGCAGGTTCGCTCATCTCTAATCAGTGTGCCTTAAAGGTAAAATGTCACCTCAGCCAGACCCACCCCACGAACCCACCTTCCACTGGACAGGCCCCTGCATACAGCCGGCTCCTCCGTGTCCCTCTCCTGATGATGGTCCCACCGCAGAGATCTGCATGCTCAATATGCAGATGAGCTGAGCCGAGTCCGATGGCCATAGGGAATTTATTATGGCCATTAGATTGTCCAGGGGTGGGGCGGGTTCGGGGGCTGCCAGGGGTGACAGGTTCCCTTTAAACTGAAAGTGAGCATACTAACACAGTACAAAAATGAAAATAAATAAATAAAAAAATTGTAATATGCCATATTGAAGTTGAATCAAACATTAGTACAATTTCTCGTAGAGACATATGAAAAAAAAAATGCAGCTAACAAAAGAAATTAAAGTAATAAATGAATATAATATGATGGTAAACTGACTGCTTATTCCCTTTGTGGATAAAATAATGTTAGATGTGCTTTCATTTCTGACAGCTTCCCCCTCAACCTGGGTACAATATGTGTAAATAGAAATGGGCATTTTAAATTCTCTCCATGAAAATCCCCAGAGGAAAACCACAAATTAAAAACGAAACCAGGAATTTCCCCTATGAATAACCTAATGAACCCCCAGTCTCCTTCCTATAGTCACACACTACAGACTCTGGTCCCTAGAATTTAACTCCTGATCCGATGTCTCCGAGCATAATTGGAATTTGTTTTATTTGACGTGTCAGGAAAATAATCCGCATATGAAAATAAAGCGATTGTATAGTGATTGTTCTAATCAAACGATATTATGTCTGGACTCTCCTGCAGCATATTAGATAATGTAACTTAATGTGCTCATAAAAGAATTCGAGGATTCGGCAGTGATTTATAGTTTAATCATGGTATCACCGCCAAGAAAGGAATTTTATTAAATACCCCAGGGCTGGCACCTTCATGTCTTTGTTCTGCTAGGTCTAACATTATGACTCTAAAAATAATCCCCGCTACTTGCTGGACCAAATAGAGAGATATCACATCCAAGACATGAAATGTATGGCTTGTCCGTACTCCAGGAAACGGCTCGATTTGGTTCGGTCACATTTTCTTATAATCGTATATCTTTTATCCATTCTTTAACTACCATAGACCATAAAGACCAGAGACTCCTGGGCCCCAATATAAAAATCATAACCCCTCCATCTACCATTGCATGGTATTTATGTTTCAGACTTGGAATTACTTAAAGGGGTAGTGCAGCGGTAAACATTTATTCACAAAATAACACACATTACAAAGTTATACAACTTTGTAATGTATGTTATGTATGTGAATGGCCCTTTCCCCGTGTTCCCCCCCCCCCCCCCCCCGGAAGTGTGGTGTATTATACTCACTGCATTCGTGTCGACCCCTGGCCGCCATCTTAAGTACCGGCCGGGTCACGGAGCGGCCGGTCTCTAACGTAGTGTGAACATAGCCCAAAGTAGTATAACTTTGTAATGTGTGTTATTTTGTGAATAAATGTTTTACGCCGCATTACCCCTTTAAAGGAAATGTGCCATCACATATGATTCAACTTTTTTATGTTATACATATATATTTTTTAAGAAATTTTGATTGTTTTTCTAATTTTAATTTGATTGTTTTAATTTTGAAATCTTACAGTTTTCATTCTGGCCACTAAGCCTGATAATAAGTTGGCACTTCCTGCTTTGTAAAGATCACTTCTCTGTAGTCTCCTCTGTATCGTTAGATACAAGGATAATAATACACTATTATTATACCTATACAGGGCCTATTCTAGGTTGTCTGCTGCCTAAGGCGAAACTTGAAGCGCCCCACCCCCAGCGTACAGACTCCAACACCCCCAACCCTCTCTCCCTTCCTGTGTGTGCCATCCAACCCTGGTGAAGACAAAACAGAAAAAGTTCCAAGGTTCCCAATTAAACCAGTGTGTAACCAATTTCTTTAATCTTTATTGCTTCTCCCAGAATAAAAGCCCCTGACATACACAAGGCATTTTGACTACTCATTGTGATCTTATTCATGGTCATACTACCATTACACCTTGTGCTCAATTTAAAGGGGTAGTGATCTTTTTTTCTGTCTGAAGTATATAATAATACCTGCAAAGTTTTTGCAATTCTGACTTCCTTGCATCCTACGTCTGTCTCCAGCTGTCTCGCAGGCCATGGGGTCAATGAAGTCAGTGGTGTATAGCCAACAGTATAATTTATGGCCACTCCAGGAAACATGCCAGGGGTTTGGCTTGTCAGGGGTTTGCCTTAAATGCCGGAAAATGTTAACCCCTACCTGACCGCAGCCCCGATAGAACGAGAGAGGCTTCGGGACCTCCGGCGCCTCTCTCATTCTCCCGAAGCTCTCCCGGCAGCCGAGCATCTCCGAACCTCTCCAATGAGACGCTTGGCCTCCCGGGAGAGGTTCGGCGATCTCCGTCTCCGGCGCATGTAGTGTACATCACACTGCCTGCGTCGGGAACGGTACAGGAGGCGTGCCAATGCCTAGGTGAGTGTACTGTTTTTTTTTTTCTATAGTGGTCGCCCCATACGGTGGGGATGCGGCCATTTTTTAACTCCCCCACTGTATGGGGCGACCATACCCGGCGTATAACACGACCCCCTACTTCTAAGAAGATTTTTCAGGGTTAAAAAGTTGTCTTATACGCTGGAAAATACTCTGAAAATTAGGGTATGCCGTTGCAATGTGGGTACACCTCCCTAAAGTATAATATATACCTCAAGTTTTGATGTTTCTGTAAAACATATTGTGGAGATGTATATGTTTACCTAGAATAAGGCAGCATGATAATTCACTAGTATGAGTGATGTGGTAATATTTTGTGTCAAGTATATCACAGAGTGATAAGAGTGCCACCATAAATACATTGACAGCGACGCTATCTCTCTGCAATATATTGCTGCCACCTTGGTATCTTTCTGTAATGTCTGACGGTTGGGATGGGATGGCATATGCTTTATTCATGTACTGTATTAGTTTTAGGAGAAAACTTTATAATTGTGTTTGCTGCTGACAAGACCACTAAAAGGGTTTCCCCTTAGCAATTCTGTTTGGTATCTTAAAAGCAACGTGTGAGTGCTGACCTCGGTTATATGTATTCTCCTAGTTATAGCTAAATAAACACTGTATATACTTGTTAACTAGGAGAATCCACAGGGCAGCTATATATATATATATATATATATATATATATAAAATAAAACATGCCATGCTTCTGTTTATTAGTGTACACCCTGACATTCTGGTGTACGCTCATCCGACCATGTGGTTCATGAGATTGGTTAATTACAGTATGGACATAAACCTGTTATGGTGGGTGGCACTTTGGCTTTCTAGCATATCATAATCTACTTAAATCTTGCAAGCTTTCTTTTTCCATTTTGGACATGATGTTTTAGGGTTGAGAACAATGTGGTCATTGTATATTTATAGATCTACATAGTATCACTTTGCTTTTAGCCTATGCTCAGGCCAAACTTTTAACATTGAGAAAAAATCCCTGCCAAATGTGTGACTTCAGAATTTCCTGAAAATAAAGCTTGTGATATATTTAACAGAAAGAGACATGGAAGGTCAGTTTTGATCACATGTTTCATTAATAACCGATATGTTCAATTCAGCTGTACATATATGATTTATTACGATAGTGGTCAATTACAATCTGTAGTCTCTGGAGATGGTAGGTGTTAAGCCCCTATTACACGGGCCGACAGTGAGGAGCAAAAGCGGGGGGGGGGGGGGGGGGGGCTGGCCGGGTGATCGCTGATCTTCCGGGCAGCCCATAGGATATAGCGGTGGTCTGTTGCCGCCGCTCCTATTCCACAGAGCGACAGCACCAGATCACTGCTATATGAGTCGTTTGTCTTTCAACATGTTGAAAGACAAACAACTTCAACGATCAGCTGACATGAATGATGCCGGCTGATCGTTGCCTCCTATTCCACGGGACGATTATTGCCCGTAACGGACGATAATCGTTCCGTGTAATAGGGCCTTTAGGAGCCATAAACTACTATGAACCAAGACCAAAGACGTAATGTCTCTCAATGTCATAGAGACCATTGGGGGGGAGGCATTTATCAAATATCCATAGGGTCCTATTACCATAGTGATTTTTAACGATTAACGACTAATGATAAACGATCTCAAACGAGATTGTTTATTGTTAACCTGAAATTTGCAAATGATAAATTTGGCGCAAATTCCGTATTATGTGAATTTTTAGGTGAATACTCAAAATTGACAGATTAAAAAAAAAAAGTTGCACTTAAAAAATATTTGACCATCGAATACTGGTTCATAAATAGAACCAAAAATGGGTGAAAATCCAATTATTCAGAAAATAGGGGCAAAGCCCTTAATAACTGTCCCCCTATGAGCCTGTCCAAAGCAAGGAAGGTTTACACCAGAAAAGCACTGTACTACACTGTATTGTTTTCTCCTTCTGTACAGTAGCCTCAAGTATTTTTGGACTTAGATGCCTTATTGGGAAGGAATGGACATTTTGCAAAATCAATGCATGTTTGTGAGTGTGAATGTAAGGGAACTTGGGACCTAGATGGAATATAGGGACAGACAGTGAGAGCCCTAACGCTAAACGCCCCCCCCCCCCCCCCCCCCCCCCCTCCCAGACTGTCCCTACCTACTTGCAGGTCTAGCAGTAGGCCACAAGCAGCAACAGGGTGACAGTCCCTATGCTGGGTAAGTGAAACACAGAAAGAGATAAAGGGGTTATCGAGTGAAAATCTTTTTCTTTCAAATCAATGGGTTTCATAAAGTTATGTAGATTTGAGATTTACTTCTATTTAAAAATCTCACATCTTCCCATACTTATCAGCTGCTGTATGTTCTGCAGGAAATTATGTTTTCTTTCCAGTCTAACACAGTGCTCTCTGCTGCCACCTCTGTCCATGTCAAGAACTGTCCAGAGCAGGAGAGGTTTCTATGGGTGTTTGCTACTGCTCTGGACAGTTCCTCTCATGGACATTGGTGGCAGCAGAAAGCACTGTGTCCGACTTGAAAGCAAACACTATTTCCTGCAGGATATACAGCAGCTGATAAGTATGGGAAGACTTGAGATTTTTAAATAGAAGTAAATTACAAATTTATATAACTTTCTGAAACCAGTCGATGTAAAAGATAAAGATTTTCACTGGATAACCCCTTTAAATAAACACCAGTACCAGGAGATGTAAGCGACCAAGGTAGGTGAGTATGCATTCATTAAATTTTAATATCACCTCATATATATATAAATATATATATATATATATATTGTAGGGATCTTCCCGGGGGATGGTGTGTTTGGACACAGTTCACAGCAGACTTGGACTTGTAAAACAACAGCTTGGCGTTTATTTTCAGCATAAACAGTCCGTAACAGAAATATAGCAACACTGTGCTTTAAGAACAAAACAAAAAGGTCTTGCCCGTCTGGGCGCTAACTAACAACGCAGGTTACCTCTCTGGCACTTCAGTGGTCAGTATTGCGGGGTGTGAACAGGCCCCAGCAGCGGCTGTCTTCCCAGCTCTCACCAAACAGCATGCAGGCTGTTCACTCCTGGCTGAGAGAGAGAGACCTGTATACTGAGCCCACCTTTTGCCTTCTCAGGCTGATTGGGATCAGAGCTCACCTGATCCCAAAACCCACACTGGATCGAGGGGGAGGGAATGGCAAGTCCCACTACCAAAACCTACCTGCCATTCCATGTAAGTCCAGGCCCGGCAATAATAAATAATAGCTCAGCAGCATAACACTGCTGAGCACAGATGCCTCCTGGACTCACCATCTCACACTATGTATCAACCTGGGTGAGATGTACATCCCCTCGAGCACTTTACCAGTGACATGTCCACATATCCCCCCCCTCTTCTTCAGACCGGAGGGCTGAGCATTTTGTCCCCACAGACAGTGTACCCTAGATAGGGCGTCAGCATTTGCCTGTAATTTCCCTGGCCGGTGTTCCACCATGAAATTAAAGTTTTGGAGGGAAAGAAACCACCTAGTCACCCTCGCGTTTTTCTCCTTGTTTAATTTCATCCATGTTAGGGGGGCATGGTCTGTCACTAACTTAAACCTCCTGCCTAGTAAGTAGTACTTCAGGGATTCTAGGGCCCACTTCACTGCCAGACATTCTCGCTCAACTATGGCGTAGTTTTTCTCGGCCGGGGATAGTTTCCTGCTTAAGTACATCACCGGATGCTCCTCGCCATTCACGACCTGTGAGAGGACGGCACCTAACCCTGTGTTAGAGGCATCTGTCTGTACTAGAAACTCTCGCCTAAAGTCAGGGGTAACTAGCACAGGCTGTTGGCACAAGGCAGACTTAAGGCTTTGAAAAGCTTTCTCAGCCTCTGGAGTCCATGTCACCATTGCGGACTTCGCACCCTTTGTCAGGTCAGTTAGTGGGGCTGCAACTGAAGCAAAATTCGGCACAAACCTTCGGTAATAGCCCGTAATACCCAGGAAAGCTCTGACCTGTCTCTTTGTGAGGGGTTGAGGCCAATTCTGTATTGCCTCAATTTTATTTAGTTGTGGTTTCACTAACCCCCTCCCAATAATGTAGCCCAAGTATTTGGCCTCCTCTAAGGCTAATGCACACTTCTCTGCATTGATGGTTAACCCCGCAGCACTTATGGCATCTAACACCGCCTGGACCTTACAGAGGTGACTTTCCCAATCCGGACTAAAAATGACCACATCATCGAGGTAGGCAGCAGAGTAATCACGATGTGGTCGCAGAATCAAGTCCATCAACCTCTGAAAAGTGGCAGGGGCTCCATGTAACCCGAATGGCATCACTACGTATTGGAAGAGCCCATCAGGGGTGGAGAATGCAGTCTTCTCTCTAGCCTTAGGAGTGAGTGGGATCTGCCAGTAGCCCTTAGTGAGATCGAGGGTAGTTATGTACCTGGCATTACCCATCCTTTCTATCAACTCATCTACCCTGGGCATGGGGTAGGCATCGAACTTGGAGATCTCATTTACCTTTCTAAAGTCATTACAGAACCTCCAAGTTCCATTGGGCTTTGGGATTAACACAATCGGGCTGGACCACTCGCTCTGGGACACCTCAATGACTCCTAGGTCAAGCATACGTTTTACCTCAGATGATACCGCCTCCCTCCGTGCTTCTGGTATCCTATAGGGCTTCAGGTTTACTCTGCTTCTAGGCTCAGTTTCAATATGATGACTAATGAGATGCGTACGCCCTGGTAGGTCAGAAAACTTGTCTTTATTTCTCTGCAGGAACTCCTTAGCTTCCTGCTTCTGGGATACTGATAGGGTGTCACCAATCCTGACCGGAGGGATTGGTGGTGACAGATGACCAACAGGCTTTGTCGCCACCAAGGATTCCCTGTCTTTCCAGGGCTTGATCAAGTTTATGTGATAAACTTGGAAAGGCTTCCTTCTACCTGGTTGGTGTACCTTGTAGTTGACCTCACTGATCTTCTCTACAATTTCATAGGGACCCTGCCACTTGGCTAAGAATTTGCTTTCTACCGTGGGAACAAGTATGAGTACCCGGTCACCTGGGCTAAATGTCCTGACTCTTGCAGAACGATTGTAAATTCTGCTTTGGCCCTCTTGCGCCCTCTGGAGGTGTTCCCTTACTAGGGGCATTACAGTGGCTATACGGTCCTGCATTTGTGCTACATGCTCTATAACACTCTTGTATGGGGTGGACTCACTTTCCCATGTCTCTTTCGCTATATCCAACAAACCCCTAGGGTGACGACCATAGACCAATTCGAAGGGAGAGAACCCTGTGGACGCTTGGGGTACTTCCCTAATAGAAAACATCAGGTAAGGTAGTAAGTGATCCCAATCACGACCATCCTTTTCCACCACTTTTTTTAACATATGTTTCAGGGTTTTATTAAACCTCTCCACTAACCCGTCTGTCTGTGGGTGATATACAGAGGTACGTAGGTGTGAGATTTTAAACAGTTTGCATAGCTCTTTCATCACCTTTGACACAAATGGGGTACCTTGGTCAGTCAAGATTTCCTTGGGGATCCCCACCCTGGAAAACATATAAAACAATTCCCGTGCAATTGTTTTAGAGGCAGTGTTTCTTAGGGGTACAGCCTCAGGATAGCGGGTCGCGTAGTCTAACACAACTAGAATGTACTGGTGACCCCTAGCTGACTTTACAATGGGACCCACCAAGTCCATTGCGATCCGGTCAAAAGGTACCTCTATGATGGGGAGTGGGACCAAAGGACTGCGGAAATGCGACACTGGAGCGCTAAGCTGACATGTGGGGCACGACTCACAGTATTTTTTTATGTCAGCATAAATCGCAGGCCAATAAAACCTCTGGAGGACTCTCTCCTGCGTTTTATCTGTCCCCAAGTGGCCCCCAAGGACGTGATTATGGGCCATGTCGAGTACCTGACGCCGGTACGACTTAGGCACCAGGAGCTGTTCCACAACCTCATCATTAATTTTAGTGACTCTATAGTAGAGATCATTAGCCATAGAAAAATGTGGAAACTTTCTCTCAGCTTCTGGTTCCTGAGGTACCCCATTCATAACAGTGACCTGCTCTCTCGCATTTTTGAGAGTGGGGTCCTGTAATTGTGCAGTACCAAAATTATCCCTAGACACCTCTAAGTCTGGAACATTCTGCGCAGTGGGAGGAGCCTCTTCCTCACCAGCCAGGACCTGCAAAGGAAAAGCATCATTTTCATCCTGTACATTTTTATCATTTACCGTGGGTAATGCAATAGACTTAGGGGTCTCCTCACTCCTTTCAGGGGATTGTTGTTTTCCCCATAGAGCCCAGAACAATGGAAAATCACGCCCCAATATCACATTATGCATAAGATTTTTAACCACACCCACTTCATATTGTACAGCGCCTAGTTCAGTCCCGACATTAGCCCGTACTATAGGGTAAACCTTTGTATCACCATGTATGCATACCACACTCATATGTCTTGCTGGCACAAAGTCCCCAGTCACCAGACTGGCATGCACCAGGGTGACAAGGCTTCCTGAGTCCAGCAACGCCTTAACAGGAAAGTTATTTACAGTAATGTTGCAGATTTGCGGTTCAGTCTCTAGTCCAGTGACCGCAACAAAAGACGGTTCCGCAAATAGCGACTGACGCCGGCTAGCGTCACACTCCATGGGCTCAGTGGTAAGAGGGCAATGGGCAGACATATGTCCCGTCTCATGGCATCTCCAGCACTGGATAGGGCCTGGTCTCCTTGGCAGGGAGTCCTTTTTAGGGCCACTTAGCCACCGGGGACCATCACCAGTCTTTTGCCCCTGAGACACCTCCTGAGCGCTCTTCCCTCTATCAGCACCCCTCCACACTCCCCCAATAGATGGAAGTCTCTTACCAGCTGATGGCACAGATCTGGCACTCCGGGGAGGTGACGGTGCTGCAGGAACATCACGGAGGTAGTCCTCAGTCGCCTGGAACCTCTCCACAAGGTTGACAAGTTCGTCGGCACTCTTAGGGTCGCCTTGTCCCACCAAGCGTTGCAGATCAGCAGGAAGTGCACGGAGGTAGCGATCCATCACGACCCTCTCTAGGATCTGGGCAGGAGTAGAAGTGTCTGGCTCCAACCATTTTCTTGCCAGATGAATCAGGTCGTACATCTGGGACCTCGCTGACTTGTCCAGACTGTAGCTCCAGTTGCGGACCCTCCGGGCACGGACAGCAGCAGTAACTCCTAGTCGGGCGAGTATCTCTGCTCTTAGCCGAGCATAGTCCTTGACCTCTTGCTCACTGAGGTCATAGTAGGCCTTTTGAGGTTCGCCTGTTAAATAGGGCGCAATCACTTCTGCCCACTCAGTGGAGGGTAACTTTTCTCGCTCAGCCACACGCTCAAAGACAGTTAAGTAGGCCTCAACATCGTCATCAGCAGTCATCTTTTGCAGCGCACGCTGCACAGCTCTTCTTACAGACAAAGTCTCTGGCGCGGCTGCTGCCACCAGCTGGGGATTAGCACCTGCAGACGCCTCTTGCTTTGCTATCAGGTGCTCAATAAGTCTTTGTTGTTGAGCCATTGCTTGCTGATGTGCAGCCATTGTCTGTTCATGGCGCAGGTTAGCGTCTGTCAGAGCCTGTTGTTGCTGCCTATTAGCCTGTTCATGGCGCAGGTTAGCGTCTGTCAGAGCCTGTTGTTGCTGCATATTAGCCTGCTCATGGCGAAGGTTAGCGGCCTCCTGATCCTGTTTAGCGGCTGCCTGAGCCTGTTGTTGTGCGGCCAATGCCTGTTGCTGTTGCAGACTCACTTGCATTAACTGCTTCATCATCTCCTCCATGTTGCTTGTCTGTTTTTGGAGTGAAGCAGCAGCCTTCACCCAGGACATATGCCGCTGTAGCCAAGTTGATGCACACCGTTGCCCCTAGCAACCCTTTTGCCCGCATCCTCCACCAATTGTAGGGATCTTCCCGGGGGATGGTGTGTTTGGACACAGTTCACAGCAGACTTGGACTTGTAAAACAACAGCTTGGCGTTTATTTTCAGCATAAACAGTCCGTAACAGAAATATAGCAACACTGTGCTTTAAGAACAAAACAAAAAGGTCTTGCCCGTCTGGGCGCTAACTAACAACACAGGTTACCTCTCTGGCACTTCAGTGGTCAGTTTTGCGGGGTGTGAACAGGCCCCAGCAGCTGCTGTCTTCCCAGCTCTCACCAAACAGCATGCAGGCTGTTCACTCCTGGCTGAGAGAGAGAGACCTGTATACTGAGCCCACCTTTTGCCTTCTCAGGCTGATTGGGATCAGAGCTCACCTGATCCCAAAACCCACACTGGATCGAGGGGGAGGGAATGGCAAGTCCCACTACCAAAACCTACCTGCCATTCCATGTAAGTCCAGGCCCGGCAATAATAAATAATAGCTCAGCAGCATAACACTGCTGAGCACAGATGCCTCCTGGACTCACCATCTCACACTATGTATCAACCTGGGTGAGATGTACATCCCCTCGAGCACTTTACCAGTGACATGTCCACAATATATATATATATATATGTATATAAAATTATATTTCCCATACAGCCCCTTTAACAATTGTAATGACATTGATGAAACATTTTGGACGGTCCAGCTAATCCAGTGCTCAGCTAGACAAGGATTGGATCGCTCATGCCACCCTATACAGAAAAGCTTGTATTACTGTAAAACACTTTTGTCTTTTTAATGACATTGTTGCAGATCTAATACGCCTGCCTGACAAATCTCCTCCGCCAGGCTGTATGAGGACATGTAGTGCCTGGCTCACTAGACCTCCCACCGTTCTGGAAATGGAAAGTGTGAGGTTCTCAGCTGGTACCTAAGAGGGTGCTTGATTCAACAGACCCTCTAAATGCTGCACTCACAAGTCTTTAGTTCCGTGCCGTCTAAATGAGTTATCTCTCCATCGTTTCGAGCCCCGTAATAAGCGGCGGTAGCTTTTGCTGTAGAAAGCGTCTATGTTACCCTAATAGGCAGGAGCAAAGCATTAAACATGAGGAATAGCCGGATCTGTGAAGCAAAGCCCAGCATGATACAGTGACAGATGCCAAAGGAGGAGGGGAATGTCAGCTGTGAGGGAGAGATAAAGTGCTGCTAGAGAGGTGATGTAAAACGTGTTCATTGGTGCTTTCAATCATTACATTTACAGTCAAAGCGCTTGGCTTACAATCGAGGCAAGTGCTCCAATATGGCCCATCTGGTTTGCATATATTAGGTGAAAACCAAATAGGAAAATTGTGAAACGTTAAACGAGTAATAAACGTCTTACACACCGGGATGAGACGAACAATGCATCTCGCCTCAGTTACCGATTATACACCTAGACTTAAGTCGGTGGCTCCTTATTATTATAATGTCTGGGGCTTCTATGTACTCTGCCAGTTTATTAGGAAAGGTGTCACCATAAAATGACATGGTGGATTTCCAGCCCAGATAATGTGGGATAAAGGAGCAGAAAACACTCATCTTAGGCAGCGTCACCTAAGTAATAGATCATATGAGCGAGACTAATATTGTTGCTGGCGGTACAAAGAACGCTAACTAACCTGGGGAGAGGGACCATACATCTCTAAGCTTCTGTCACAGCACTGGGGATCCTATAATCATGGATGATAGATTGTGAACACCATGTATACCAATTTTCTTAGCAGGTAAACCATGTTTATTTTCCTAAGATCTAGCGTACAGGTCGGTGATCCCTACTCTGAATCCCTTTAACAAGACTCACTGCTGATAAGGTAATCTAGCCTCCCTAAAGCAAAAGGATTAGCTTTTTTTTTTTAATATCCAGAACCAGTTCCATGGGCTGTCTCTAATATTACATTGAACAGATTAGGGATAAGCGTTGAAACTTGTTTTTTTTTTTTTAGTCTTTGAACAACTAATTTAAAGGGGAAATTGTCATGGGCTTGATTCGTCATCTGTCTTGATCAGGGATAGGGAACCTTCGTCCCTCCAGCTGTTGCAAAACTACAATTCCCACCATGCTAAAGCTTCGGTTGTCCAGGCATGATGGGAATTGTAGTTTTGCAACAGCTGGAGGGACGAAGGTTCCTCATTCCTGCTCTAGATAGACACCATGGGGGAGATTTATCAAACATAGTGTAAAGTGAAACTTGCTCAGTTGCCCCTAGCAACCAATCAGATTCCACCTTTCATTTTCCAAAGAGTCTGTGAGGAAAAAAAGTGGAAGCTGATTGGTTGCTAGGGGCAACTGAGCCAGTTTCACTTTACACCATGTTTGATAAATCTCCGCCATGGTGTAAAGTGAAGCTGGCTCAGTTGCCCCTAGCAACCAATCAGATTCAACTTTCATTCATCACAGACTCTTTGGAAACAGAAAGGTGAAATCTGATTGGTTGGTAAGGGCAACTAAAACAAACAGACAGAGAGACTCTATAATACACCAATCTGCGTGGATGTGTTTCCCTCTCCCCAGCTGGTTCCGTCACCAAGGGAGAATTCATATTAACATGTTAGCTCTAATTTGGTTCTCACAGGCAACTAAGTTTAGGCTTCGGGCCTACCTACTGCACTGCAGCAACACCAGCATTAGAAAAACATGGCCACCTTCTGCCAGAGACAGCATGACTCCAGTTTGGGTGGAGTTTTGCAGTGCATTAAGGAGCTTAAAGGGGTTATCCAGAGCTACAAAAACATGGCCGCTTTCTTCCAGAGACAGCACCACTCTTGTCTCCAGGTCACAGGTCAGCTTTGGTATGCAATTAAAGGGGTTATCCAGCATTACAAAAACATGGCCACTTTCTTCCAGAGACAGGACCATTCTTGTCTCCAGATTGGATGGGGTTTCAAACTCTGTTCCATTGAAGTAAATGGAGCTTAATTGCAAACTACACCTGAACTGGAGACAAGAGAGGGGGGAAAGCGTCCATGTTTTTGTAGCGCTGGATAACCCCTTTAATTGCATACCAAAGCTTACCTGTGACCTAGAGACAAGAGTGGTGCTGTCTCTGGAAGAAAGCGTCCATGTATTTGTAGTGCTGGATAACCCCTTTAAGCTCCATTTACTTCAATGGAACTGCATTGCAAAACCCCACCCAAACTGGGGACAAGAGTGGGGCTGTCTCTGGAAGAAAGTGGTCATGTTTTTGTAGCGCTGGATAACCCCTTTAATGCCATGTCACATAAATAAAACTACATACATTGCTAGGAAAGCCATTATTTTACAAAACTAGGTAATATTGATACAGAGACAAGCATTCAAAACATGGAGTGTACTTTCTTCTGCCCGGGTCACTTATTTCCAACCATCCTGGATACACATATATGTACAAGTACCTTCCTTATACCATAGCTTTTTATGATGCAAGCTTTCAGAGACTGCTTGGCACAGCTGCGCTTATGGTATACTGCTGTGCTTAGATTCAAGCATTGAATGGGCTGCGGCACTCACTGGACTGTGGATCAGTGGGGATCCT
The DNA here is from genome assembly GCF_027789765.1 of Dendropsophus ebraccatus. NCBI lineage: Eukaryota > Metazoa > Chordata > Amphibia > Anura > Hylidae > Dendropsophus > Dendropsophus ebraccatus. The sequence goes on from NC_091456.1 coordinate 28,434,541, forward strand.
GGGGGGTCACTCCTCTACCAGTCACTCATTCATGGTCGCTCCTAAGAATATGCCATCAATGATTTTTCACTGTTTGACATTTATAGATTTAGAAAAAGACCCAAGATAGGAAAAATAGTACACAATATAACACAGATGAGTGAAAGTAGATAGAGACATTGGGAAAAAATGTACTAAAACTGTCTAAATCTAAGGGCCCTATTCCACCGGACGATTATCGTTCAGACTAAACGATAATCGTTCGATTGAAATGCAGTTAACGATTAACGACCGCTTTAACGTTGATCGCTTTATAAGACCTGGACCTATTTTTATCGTTGCCCGTTCGCAAAACGTTTGCAAATCGTTCGCATTGAATAAGACATCGTTCGGTCATTCGCAATAGATACGAACGCAATAGCTAATAAATAGCGAAGAAAAACGATCGCAATTACGATCATAAGTAACGATAATCGTTCCATGGAAATGAGTGAATGTTTTCAGGTCTTTCGCAATAGCGGTCATTTGAGATCGTTAATTGTTAACGATTATGCAAACGATAATCGTCTGGTGGACTAGGGCCCTAAGAGTGCAAACATTGATAAATCTGGAGCATCTGTAGACTGTCTAGTGGGCACTTTTGTTCTAGTTTTTATAAGGGTACTCTATTTAAATTCTCAATTTATTATTTTTTTTACTTTCAAATCAACTGGTGTTGCAACATTAGGGTACGTTCACACTTACCGGATCCGCAGCATATTTTCTGCTGCGGATCTGCAGCAGATTCGCAGCAGATTTCATTTAAATAACTGAACACAGCATCAAATCTGCACCATCAAATCTGCTGCGGATCCTGTAGGTGTGAACGCACCCTTTTATACACATTTATAATTTACTTCTTTTTAAAAATATCCAGTCTTTCAGTACTTATCAGCTGCTGTATGTCCTGCAGGAAGTGGTGTATCTTTTCAGTCTGACACAGTGTTCTCTGCTGCCACCTCTGTCCATGTCAGTAACAGTCTAAAGTAGTATTAAATCCACATAGAAAACTTCTACTACTTTGGACAGTTCCTGTCTTGGACAGAGGTGGCAGAGGAACGAAAATACCACTTCCTGCAGGACATACAGAAGCTGATAAGTACTGGTAGACTGGAGATTTTTAAATAGAAGTAAATTATGAATCTAAAGAAAAGAAATTGCTGGAGTACCCCTTTAAGACTGTTTTTTAGCTTTCTTTTGGAACAAAACAGTATGCCACAATTTTGGCACAATTCTTATGTATTTGAAGCCTAAATTCCAGCACCATAATCTTACTAATTTTGACCATAGTAGTTTCTCTTCTAGTAGAAACTAGAAAAACTAGAAGAAAAAAAAAAGTAAATAAAAACATCATTACAACAACACAAATGATGATACAGTGAGTCCAAGAAGTATTTGATCCCTTGCTGATTTTCTTTGTTTGCCCACTAATAAAGACATGATCATTCTATACTTTTAATGGTAGATATAGTCTAACATGGAGAGACAGAATATCAAGAAAAAAATCCAGAATATAATTTTAAACAATATATTTTAATTAATTTGTATTTCAATGAGAAAATAAGTATTTGATCCCTCTTGCCAAACACACTCAATACTTAGTGGCAAAGCCTTTGTTTGCAAGCACAGCGGTGAGATGTTTGATGTAGTTAACCACAAGTTTAGCGCACACACCAGGGGGAATTTTGGCCCACTCTTCTTTGCAGATTCTCTCTAAATCATGAAGGTTGGTGGGCTGTCGCTTGGCAACTCTGACCTTCAGCTCCCTCCATAGATTTTCGATCGGATTGAGGTCTGGCGACTGGCTGGGCCACTCCATGACCTTAATGTGATTTTTCTTGAGCCAATCCTTTGGTGCCTTTGCTGTATGTTTAGGGTCGTTATCATGTTGGAAGACCCAACCACGGCCCATTTTCAGAACCCTGGCAGAGGGGAGGAGGTTGTCCCTCAGGATTGTGCGGTACATGGCTCCATCCATCTTCCCAGTGATGCGGTGAAGTAGCCTTGTACCCTTGGCAGAGAAACACCCCCAAAACATTATGCTTCCACCTCCATGCTTGACGGTGGGAACAGTGTTCTTGGGGTCATAGGCAGCATTTTTCTTCCTCCACACATGGCGGGTGGAGTTGAGGCCAAAAAGTTCAATTTTGGTCTCATCTGACCACAAAACCTTCTCCCAATAACTTGGTTCATCTTTCAAATGATCACTGGCATACTTGAGGCGCGCCTCCACATGTGCTCTCTTCAGCAGGGGAACCTTTCGGGCACTGCAAGATGTGAATCCATTGTTGCGCAAAGTGTTGCCAATTGATTCCTTGCAAACTGTGGTCCCAGCTGCCTTCAGGTCATTTGCTAACTCCTGCCGAGTGGTTGCAGGACGATTTCTGACTGTTCTCAGCATCATTGCCACCCCACGAGGCGAAATCTTCTTTGGAAGATCGGGCTGAGGTCTGTTGATTGTCATGTTATACTCTTTAAACTTTCTGATAATTGCACCAATAGTTGTTACTTTCACATCCAACACCTTACTAATCTTTTTGTAGCCCATTCCAGCTTTGTGAAGGTCAACAATTCTGACTCTGAGGTCCTGTAACAGCTCTTTGGTTTTACCCATGTTGGAGACTTGAAATCTGTGTGATCTGTCTGATTCTGTGGACAGTTGTTTTTCACACAAGTGATTAGTGAGAACAGGTTGCAGTTGCAGTCTGGATATACAGTGGAGTCCATATAAGTCTGCAAGGAGCATATGAACATTCCCATCAGCTCGGTGTACTATCTGTAGGACTCAAGTGACCCGTTTTGTTACCATACAAGATATAGTGACACCTTGTAAACAACTGCAAAAATCCTTATAGATATAGTCGTTTCATCGCTGGAATATTAGAGCTACTTATTCTCTATGTGTCCATATGTTTCCAACCATCAGGGGAATCAGGAATAGAGTCCCCGCTGTCTCCGGAGCAGTAATGTGCGCTGATAGCAATTAAGAGAGTCAGGTACCATACTGTAACGTGAAATGACAATGGCCTTTTCCCTTGTATATGTAAAGGTCTCTTCTAAGAGACACTTTGACTTAGAAAGCATTCTATCGCATCTGACATGTAGACACTTAATGGATGTTAAGGTACATGACAGCTGTCTGAAATCACTTTAGGTTATCTCTTTGACCATCACTAAGGTCCTCCGATAGAACCTGCTGTGAAAAATAATTGCCTGTTACTCCGCGTCTCCGCATTATCTGCACAGACAATGGACCGTCCTCCATCACGCTGACAGCATTGGTAAATTTCCTTTTAATTGGGCAAATATGATGATCAATATTATATATTATTTACGCTGCATGGATGGCAATTTTCACTTCTGCTTTAATGGTACATTGTCAGGGAAATACCTGTTTTATATCTACGGTGCTTGTGAAATATAGTATTCCTTGTGATTGTGACACATACAAGCCTGTTTCTTGTCATCAGAGAGTGCTGTTTGTATTATACACTGTTTGGAGGGGGGGTGTATAACCTTTCCTGGTCTAGGATCAACATTGTCATATTGTAGCACTCCAAGGGACCATAAAAGACCGTATAAAACTGATGCACTACTATGTCTAGAGTAGGGAGCAGTATATGACAAAGGAATACAAAGAACACCAAAGAGAAAAAAACAGTCATGCACCATCTCTCCAAAGGCTTTTAAAAAGCATAACACAATAAATTCAGTTTCATTTAAATTGTTAATTGAATTAGGGCTCAAACAGCCCTCTAGTGCCCCCTGTTGGCAGCCACACAATGCATTATTAATACTTACCTAACCCTACTCCTGCACTGTGCCTCACTCCTGCTCCCTTTGACATGGAAAATACCTGTGAGAAGCCACCAGAGGATGCTCGTGTGTATCTGTCAAGACTTCCAATGATATCTATCATCAATAAAATCAGTTTGGTATGGGTAACATATAGGGTTTGAGTGGTGGGTTTCACAAAGAGAGTGAGACCCAGGTAGACCCAGTTTGGGGGCTAAAGGGTAATATCTAGTCCTGATGGGCCAGTAGATATCTAGAGTGGTAATGGGTGTTTCTGCAGTCCTGTAAAGTGGAGCCAGCTAAATTTTGGAACCTTAGGGCTACATCCAACAGCCACTGGTAAATGTTGAAGAAGAACAATCTGCGCTTCCCCTGTTGTCCGGGTCCTACGGATGCCATGATTAAGGGCCAGGTTGGGCCCGAAACGCGTCGGCTGTCGTTTTAATGAATTATTGAAATAAACTTGAATGATTTTACGTGAGCTGAAGGAATCCAGTTTGTTCTTCTTCACTGTATATACCCCGGTATCCAGGGGATACATCTTCGTGCTCTGTTACCTCTACTATAAGAAGCTTCATCCACTCTCCTGGGCGCTGACCGACATTTCTACGTTTTTGTTTTCCCACTGGTAAATGTTGACTGGGTTCAGACCAATTTGATCGCGCTCCAGGTTCGCTCATCTCTACACACTACAAGTGGACTTTTAGAAGTGGTGGGATTCAGATACTGTACGTGATGTTTTATACGTGCCTTCGCAGCTACTCCTCTTGGCCATACAAACTATAATAAATCGTAAACTAAATAGGGATTCAGCAACTATGCCCCGATGATTGGGGCAGCCTATAATCATTCCCGTAAAACACCAGTTTCTAGCACTTTCCCCATATCTGTGTCTGAGTATAAGAGGGAGTAACTGGTGAAAAACTGGTGGTCAAAGTCATGACCTGAGAGAACCACACAGACCCCCCAACCATGCCACAGATCTCCTGAGTCCTAGGACCATGCAGTCATTATGGTTTGGCCTAGTATAGGACGGAACACATAGAAGACTGGGAGGTATGATAATCTGTATTCTTGGTCTGATTGGTATGTAGAAAATGTTGTAAACTGCACATCAACAAGTTGCTGAGCATTAACAGTCATATTCACATGGTTGTGGCTTAACAGCTGCTGTTTCTGTGAGGTTCCTCCATGTGTTATCACTGTGTAAAGAGACCTTATGCTTCAGCAGAATCGAGAAGTCTGAAAGAAGGAGGAGAAGGGAGGGAGGGCCGCTTCCTAGTGTAGTAGTTTCAAGTGTATATTTAGTGCTGTGCGAGTTAAAGGAGAAGTCCAGTGAAAATGTTTATTAAAGTATTGTATTACCCCCCAGAAATTATACAAATTACCAATATACAATTATTATGGGAAATGCTTATAAAGTGCTTTTTTCCCTGTACTTACTACTGCATCTAAGCTTCACTTCCTGGATAACATGGTGATGTCACTTCCTGGATAACATGGTGATGTCACAACCTGATTCCCAGAGCTGTGCGGGCTGTGGCTGCTGGAGAGGATGATGGCAGGGGGACACTGAGGGACACAGGGCACTGGAGGGACACTGAGCATCCCCCTGCCATCATCCTTTCCAGCAGCCACAGCCCGCACAGCTCTGGGAGTCGGGTCGTAACATCACCATGTTATCCAGGAAGTGACATCACCATGTTATCCAGGAAGTGAAGCCTTGATGCAGTAGTAAGTGCAGGGGAAAAAGCACTTTCTGTGCATTTCCCGCAATAAGTGTATATTGGTAATACAATACTGGGAGGTAATACAATACTTTAGTCAAATCCAAGTTGAAACGGACTTGCCTTATGAGGTTGTGTGATGCAGTAGGCACAACACTATCGAATCTTATATGCATCAATCAACACAGAACATGGATCAACACCAATGGAGGTTTCTGAGGTGTGGGACTGTACTGGACCATGTAGGCAGGACAGAGAAGGCCTCTAGATTCACGGACCACAGAAGCAATTTCACGGGTGCAATAGTTTTTTTTATTATTCAACTAAAAACAACACAATTTGGCTCAGAAAATTTTAACAAGCCTTCTTCAGGCATGATGAAAATACAAACTGACCTTCCCTAAATACTCTCTAGGTAAAAGGCTCCATTCTGTCCGGGCAGTGAGCCGCCCAGTAATACAGCAATATGTATTTTATGTTCTATGTATTACGGTGTGGCTCCATACCCGGAAATGCAGGAGCCTCTTACCCAGATAGTATTCAGGGAAGGTCAGTTTATATTTTCATTATGCTTGTATAGTGGCCACAGAAAGCCCTGTCATTGCACTCCATAGCACAGGGCTTTCTGTGGTCGCTATACTATGTGTATACGCTCCGGCAGGGATCCCATAGAACATAAGGCAGCATGTCTTTTCGTACAAAGTACGACCGTTGTTGCCGCTTGTAACAATGCCTATACTTTTTTACGAAAAGATACGCTGTGTGAACATAGCCTAATTCAGCATATAGAATCTATATGGAGCTGTAGCAGACGGCATGGACTCCGGCTCCTCCACAATCAGAACATTACAGCTGTTTTGTGCACACTTCTTCAGATTCACTTCTCATTACTATTACTCAGTTTTGGATTTTGCAAATACTCTACCTTTTCATAGGAAAGTAAGCACCCCATTAAATGGACTTGGCTGCTAGCCCGGTCCCCCCACATTGACATGCACCTGTACCATAGTGGCGATCGCTCTTTCTACATTCGCACAACCATTATTGTGCAGCACTCATTATGGGGGAGATTTATCAAACACGGTGTAAAGTAAAGCTGGCTCAGTTGCCCCTAGCAACCAATCAGATTCCACCTTTCACTCCTTACAGACTCTTTAAAAAATAAAATGTGGAATCTGATTGGTTGCTAGGGGCAACTGAGCCAGTTTCACTTTACACCATGTTTGATAAATCTCTCCCATTGTGTAAAGGGAAACTGGCTCAGTTGCCCCTAGCAACCAATCAGATTCCACTTTACATTTCCTACAGAATCTTTGGAAAATGAAAGGTGGAATCTGATTGGTTGCTAGGGGCAACTGAGCCAGTTTCACTTTACACCATGGGGGAGATTTATTAAACATGGTGTAAAGTGAAACTGGCTCAGTTGCCCCTAGCAACCAATCAGATTCCACCTTTTATTTTTCAAAGTCTGTGAGGAATGAAAGGTGGAATCTGATTGGTTGCTAGGGGCAACTGAGCCAGTTTCACTTTACACCCTGTTTGATAAATCTCCCCCCATGTTTGATAAACCTTACCCATTGTGTTCACTCTAACAACATACCATACTGTAGGACGCTACATATCGTTGTATTAAGCTTTGCCGGTATCACACTGTAGACAAATAGGCGAGTTCCTAGAAACTTTTCTGACTTGCCGTTTTATCCTGATCACCTACGGGACACATTGTAATATAAATACTTTATCTGTTTAACCAAGATGTTTGCACTTGTAATTGACTTGCCCCTGGCACGCAATACTTTCCTGTAAAAAGCCTCACAAAGTACTTAAGTTGCTGCCGAGGGCCTGAAGGGAGCCTCCGAGAGCCATTTCTATGTATACCACGCACGGCGCTATGTACTATTCAGATTAGTGACGAGTCCCAGTTAGGGATATGGGGCAGAAAGAGGTTAAGTAGACTCTTTTCTCTGTGAAAAAGAATTGTGTCATGGTTTTTTTCAGATCTCCTGCTCGCAGTGATGTCAGCTCATGACTAGAGCATCGGAGCTCAGTACTGTCAGCACCAAGCCGGCAATGAAGTGCGACTCGCTGGGCCTTCTCCCGCTGGCCTCTCTTGTAATTAATTTATCCACTCCGCATGTTGCAGCCAAGAGGGAAAATGAATGATTTAAAGATATGCAGACAGAATTCTATAGCACATAGCTTCAGCTATCTTACCAGAGGACTGCACAGTTCTTTCTGGAAACTATTAGATCCCATTAGTCACCAGTGTGTTCTGGGAGACCAGCCCAGATTCTGCTTGTATGGGAGAGTTATTTTTCTTCAATCTTAGAGCTAAGATGTATCCACTTCATAGGGGCTAACCGCATGGGAACAAATGGAAAGTTTAGATCCTGGGCACTGCCAGTTAAAGCGCCATTCTCCTTGCCCTGCTGCCAAGAACCTTCTGGAAAGCATATGATGTGCCACTGTCCGCCGGTCAGCCACTCACAACCGATAATCATACAGTGTCAGTAAATGATAGACTTTAAAGGGGTATTTTTTCACATCTTGCCACCAATGGTGAGACTAACAATTTATTCCATACTTATCTATTCAGTCTCCTTCCCCCAGGTCTGATCCTGCTGCTTTGTGCTGAAGACTAATTAATCTCTGTCTGTGCTGCTCTCTCTCTGTCATCCCCTCCTCCCCCCTCCCTTCTGAGACAAATCAGTCCCTGGCAGGCTGTATCTTGTAATGCTGGGACAAGGACAAATAAATCTGTGTCTGAGCTGCTCTCTCAGCCCCCCCCCCCCTTCTGAGATGAATCATGTAAACAAGTCCCTGGCAGGCTGTATCTGCAACTTTGTTATGCTGTTAGGGTTCATCTCAGTGAGTTCATCAGCAACTTGACCTCAGATTAACCTCCCAGCATTACAAAGTTGCAGATAAAGCCAGCCAGGGACTTGTCTTGGAAGGGAGAGGAATGGGATGGAGAGAACAGCTCAGACTTAGATTTTTTTGTCTTCAACACAAAGCAGCAATATCAGAACCGGGAGAAGGAGACTGAATAGAAAATAACAAGTATGGAATAAACTGTTAGTCTCTTAGATATATATATATATATATATATATATATATATATATATATATATATATACAGTGGTACCTTGGTTTAAGAGTAACTTGGTTTAAGAGCGTTTTGGTTTAAGAGCCCACAGTTTTTCAAAATTGTGACTTGGTTTAAGAGCTCCCTGTACTGGGTGGGAGGGGGAGTGGGGGAGGGGCATGGTCTGTATAGCGGGGTCTACAGCACTGTACTCTGACCCAGGAAGTCTCCCTTGCCTTCCAAATCATAGCAGATCCACCTCAGGCTGGGGCTTACATCAGGGGACAGGACTGGGGAGGTAACCTCTCCATAGCTGTAACCCCTCACTCCCCGGACAGAGAGCGCTGCATGTATGTGCCCACATCTGCAATGCTCATTCCTTCCTGCTCCCTGCAGTCTCTGTTAGCCCTGATTGGTCCATGCTGAGCACACACCCCTTCTTGCTGTCATGTGACCACACAGATCTCTGACAGCAGCCCTTCCTCTCTATTCTAGCCTGTTGTACTACGCTACTGCATTATAGGGATCTGCAGTTTCATCCTGTATCTACAAACTGCGGCTGTGTTTCAGGTTATGCACTTATTATACTTTTTACTCCACATGCTGATTGCTATACTGTACAGTAACCTATAATATCACATATTCAGCTGTTTATAAATGTTTGTTTCATTTGTTTTACATGTTATTCAAAATATAAAATCATTATTTTTGGGGAGTAGAACCAATTGTCTGCAGATCAGACAAAATTTGCTTTGGTTTAAGAGTAGATTTAGATTACAAGCAAAGTCCCAGAACGAATTATGCTCGTAATCCAAGGCACCACTGTATATATATTACATTCAGAATATCCTTCTGTATTATGTTGTATTTGTTGTTAGTTCAGTTCTATGTTTGGCCATGGTTGTAACAGGTTATCTCTGACATGCTGGACAGTCTCTATTGTTGTATATGTAGACATTTTTTTGACCTGTAATATGAAATCTAATTGTGGTCATACATGTTAGGGTTCTCATAGATCTTGTGCATGGGGATCAGTGTTTGTGTGCAAGAACTCCTGCCCAAAAATCCATCAGGTTTTTACTTTCTTTCCTACTAGCGGAGTTTCAGATGACAGGAAGAATTCCATTGACAACTGTGGGGTCAGTTCTGACATCATTTTCCCTCCTCTGTTTTACTACCATGCCAGAGGGAAACGGAGCTGCATTGCCAGATGTATGGGAACGAGCCCTTAGATAAATCTTAGCCAAAAGCTAGTTTGGCTGATAGACCGCACCATGTAATGTATACTCCACCCAGCCATAAAGAAGGGGGAATAAGCACTTGGAGTTTCCTTATTCCTTATTTCCTTATTTTCTTGAAAACAAAGGGATCAGGCATGATCAAGTGCAACCTACCCACAGAGTGGACCCAGAGAAGATGAATTTAGACATCCAGAGTGGGTAAATATGAGAAGAAGAAAAAACAAGGAAAGGGTGCAAGATAGGTTATACATATAAATTAGATATAGGGTGCTATTGGGAAGGGGGATCGTTTAGAATATTGTTTTTGTTATCCCCTTTAACCCCTCCTATGTATATGAATTGAATTCTCTTCTATATTCTCCATAGCAAAATTTCCTTTATATACATTAATATTATATTAGCAAGCCATTATATTAACAATTCCTCTATGATAGAATTCCAAAATTTTAAATAATTTGGTAAATAATGTTACATAATCGTTTACAGCGATGAGCGCTCTACATGATATCCTCTGTAAAGGATCTGGTAAAATACTTTACAGCCATAACTTTCTTATGTAACATATAAATGCACAGTGTTTATACGCATCGTAATTTGGCTAGTAGTATGGCTTTCATATATAATGGCCATCAAAGTCGCAGTATGTTTTAGAAGTACAACTGCAGCCATAATAATCGCGACGTAGCATCTGCGCTCACAGCGGAGGGAGAAACAGACATTAAGTGGGGATTTTCCAAATGGCTAAACAATGTGTGATACAATAAAAGTTTAATACTTTCAGATGTTCTGATACAATAGACTGTAACATCCTAAGCAGACATGATAGCGTAATTGATCCATAACTAATGTAAATCCTAATTTAGGGAGACAGTAAGTGATTTGACGAACGAGACAATGTCTTAAACACAGACAGTTTTCGAGTCGGTGGTAAATTGTCAGCTTGATGAATGGAAATTTGGGCTAAGCCGCCTGCTTCTCCGATGTACAAGACATACAAGCCATTATTCTCTCAGGGAAACATGCTGCCGCCATTAAATTATTTCTTTGGTTGTGCCAAATCCAGCAGATCTGGTACAGTTAGGATATCCTAAGAGACATAGATTTACCGCTGTGGCAACTACACGCCATTGGGTGGTCTTTGAGAAAATGTGTGGCCTATTCGGTTCCAAAAAAATTTAATTTAAATTTTTGGAATTTCTTTTTAAAAGAGCACTGTGTCAGACTGAAAATAATATACACCACTTCCTACAGGAGATACAGCAGCTGGTAAGTACTGGAAGACTCAATATTTTTTAATAGAAGTAATTTACAAATCTGGTAAACTTTCTGTAACCAGTTGATATGAAAACATTTATTTTTCTTTGGGGTTCCCCTTTGCAGTTTGTCCAGTATTATTATATTGTTTGTAAGCCAACTTAATAGTTAGAGCTGAGTATCACCCAAACTGGAGACAAGAGTAGTGCTGTCTCTGGAAGAAAGTGGCTGCTGATTTACAGTTGACAGCCTGTACACAGCATGCGTTGATATCTGCCATTCAGCAGCTGGTGGGCGGAGTTTTTTTTTACTTCTCATGAATATCCAGGACTACTGGGCTCATGCACATAATGGAGAGGACTATTTGTTGTCCATGTTATTCAGGAGGATATCTCTGAATCAGCTGCACAGAACAATGTAAGTGATACATCATTCTGTTCAGCTTCTCTGTCGCTATTTATCCTACCCTGAGATAGGACAGTACAAACCTGCTGACAGAATCTCTTTAAGCATGACTTCACAACCTGTCAAAGTAGAATACTGATGTATACATGAGCATACTGGCTCAACGTCTGAACGCAGTTAACCAGTGACTATGTTATGGCCATTTCCCACAGTTAGGCCATGTTCACACAGCGTATATTTTACATAAATCAAGGCCGTTGTTGCAATTTGCAACAACGGCCATGATTTATGCAAAACATATGTTGCATTTGAATGAATGGAATCCCGTCCGGAGCATATACACAGTATCCATCCGTCCGCATGAAAAACCGACATGAATAGCAGCCGCAGAGAACCTGTCAGTTCTCACAACGGAGTGTGCGGCTCCGAACGTACTCTCCATTGTGTGCAGCAGCGAATTGGTATGTGGGCGCACACAGTTGCACCCGCATCCTAATTCATCAGAAATTAAGATCATCCGGCTGGTACTGTAGTAACGGCCGGGATGATCTTCTCTGACACCTTGTCTTATGCCATGTGAACATGGCCTTACTTTGTGAGCTGCTTTTTTAAGTCCCACCTCATAATTGCAAACATGGCCCAAATGCATTCATTGTTTAGCTACTGTAAGTCCGGGCCATTAAAGTCTATGAGGCCATTGCCGGTGTGTGCACATATACTTTCACAACCTATTTGGACAGGTTGTTGATGTACACACACAATAGTGATGTGAATAGTGAGCCCATACACGTCTATTCTTCACCACAGTCTAAAACAGAACATTTAAGTAATCCTAAACCGGAGTAATAATAGATACGTCGCAGCCACATCCATTTGTAGAGACTGATGCATCTTAAATAGCCGCTGTAAGACGTACTAGCGATACTTTTACCATAAAGCCTAATCTTTAGCTAGCAGCCCAGCAGACACACAAGAGGCTCATTTTGATGTATTTTTTTCATTAACTTGCATGTACAAAGGTAAATTTGTCAGGATCACACAGGTCCCTGGTGTTGACAAAGGCACGATTCAGTCCCTGAAGTGGTTTCCGTGAGATAATGACAAAACAAGAAGAAAATGAGGGATTGTAAAATTAATTGCTTCAGGAATCACTCGGAAGCTATAAAACGCCACCAAGTACTTTTTTTTTTTGTATAATTTTCTGTCTAACCGGACCACTCCACGTCCTAGCCAGCGCTCGGCCATTAAGGTTCATTAAAACGAAAGGCCAATTTCCTTTAATCTCGATGGCAATAATAACATTAAGAAATGGGTAAAGAGTAGAAAGTTTTTTTTTTTGTTTTTTTTTTAGAAAATATGAAAACTCAAGATATTTCGGAGAAAGTCATTAGCTGGAGGACGTTGTGTTCTTTGTGCTCTAGATTTTCGGATAATAAGACCTTTAAATGAAACGGCCGTTCGACTGTCTGAGCCTAAATGACTGATGTAATAGAGAATTATAGCTTACAGGGAGGTATATAACAAGGTTACAGGCAATGTCAGGTATTCTAGCTGTCTGAATGCCTGACACAACATTGGGCTGTATCTAAGCGCTGCATACTAGTGGTGGAATTTTATTCACAGAATTTGCATAGGAATTACAGTACGGTACAGTATGAGTGAAGGGGAGAAAATCTGACACAACTTGAGAAAGACTGACGATCTTCTAACTAGTAGGATTCCCTATGTGCTGAGGAAATGCAGTTCCGTTTTTTATTAAAGGGGTAGTGCAGTGTTAGACATTTATTCACTAAATAACACACAAAGTTATCCAACTTTGTAATGTGTGTTATTTAAGTGAATGGCCCCCTTCCCGTGTTCCCCCCACCCCGGAAGTGTGGTGCATTATACTCATCGCATTACTGTTGACCACGGCCGCCATCCTGGGTCGATCGCATCATCTTCAGGAGGCCGGCTGGAACACTCCAGCTGGCCCTTATGCCGGCTCCCCTCGGGCGCGTCATCAGCTGCTCAGCCGCGATTGGCTGAGCATAGTTATGCTTAGCCAATTGCAGCTGAGCAGCTGATGACGCGCTGGAGGGGGGCCGGCATGAGGGACGGCTGGAGCTGTCTTGCCGGCCTCCTGAAGATTAAGTCATTGTTCCAAAAAGACAGTAATGCGGTGATTATAATGCACCACACTTCCGGGGTGGGGGGAACACGGGAAGGGGGGCATTCACTTAAATAACACACATTACAAAGTTGGATAACTTTGTAATGTGTGTTATTTAGTGAATAAATGTCTAACACTGCACTACCCCTTTAATGAATGTAGCCTTAGGGTCCTATTAGATGGCCCAATTAATAATGTAGACGAGCACTGATCTGCTAGATTGGCGGTTGTTTACTGAGCTTATTACTTGGCTCTATTGTCATTTAGTAAGGGCTGCACAGACATCGTTAGGGATGTCCATGCAGTCCTTGCACTAAACTGTTCATACATGACCTCTCTATGCTCCCGGTGTCCTCCTGCCTTCTGCTCTCCTCCCAGAACCATGCTCTGCAGCTTCTCTGAGCTGGCAGGCTGCTCAGTCAATGACTGTCCGTGGCAGTCTCGGACAGTGATTGGCTGAATGACCTGTCAGCTCAGAGAAGCTGAAGCATGCAGTGCTGGGAAGAGAGCAGAAGGCAGGGGGAGACTGGATGTATAGAGGTTAAGTGGCCAGAGACCCAGGGATTGGAGCCACAGGATGTGGCCACCAGTGCTGGAACGGCCAGCTGACTGGCTGAGCAGACCTCACACGTCACGACCCGGATCCCTGCTAAGACCAGGAAGCGACCAGGGACTGAAGAGGCAAGATGTGGCCACCGGCACTGGAGTGGGGGAGGAAACAGTATTTCTTCATCCTCCCCCTCCCCGACACTTACTAAAAAAATGGGTCTGTCCGGACTTTTCTTTTTAATAGAGGGTAGTAACACTTACGATGCGTATACTTCACACGGGTTTTTTTTCTTTTTTACTTCGACCATTGCACCAAATACATATACTCGGCAGAACTTGATTTGTGGGTTTTATTTTCCCAGTACAACTACCACTGATTTGCACAAATTAAAATAATAAACTAAGACATGTATATGGAGGCCTAGCAGAAAATCCATGTGCTATCGCTATTTTTCCACTCACCACGCACGGTGTTTATACTTCATATTTTACGTTCCGTTGCTTGGGATCTGAGCCAAAGGAAAATGTTGGCAAGTATGGAGGAGGTCTAGTAGAAGTAAAGCGCTCTTGTGTATTCATTTAATTACAGAATGCATAGCAAACACAGCATCGGAATAAAAAATTAATTTCAAGCTTTTAGGAACTGCGGGTTACTCATTTTCTTTGTTCTTAAAATTGGAAAATAATGAATGTGAAAGATCTGGGTTAACATTACACATAAATAAGGCCTCATAACTCATAGATGTACATGTATGGAATGAGCAATGATTATGGGATAACTAGACCAGCACGAGCATGCCAGGATTTAAAGCGACTCTGTACCCACAATCTGACCCCCCAAACCGCTTGTACCTCCAGATAGCTGCTTTTAATCCAAGATCTGCCCTGAGGTCCGTTCAGCAGGTGATGCAGTTATTGTCCTAAAAAACAACTTTTAAACTTGAAGCCCTGTGCCCAACGGCTATGGCCTAGATTGTGTATGCATCAGGCTGGCACAACCTCTCTGTCCCTCCTCCCCACCCTCCTCATCATTAGGAATACTCCAGGCAGATTGTCTCCTATTCATCAGCTGTGAGAGGACGGCACATGGGCTGGATCATAGGGGAACTGTGCAATGCTCAGACAGGAGAAAATGTTCCAGTGGCATTCCTAATGATGAAGAGGGTGGGGAGGAGGGACGGAGGGGTGATGCAAAGTTAGGGCACAGATTCACTAAGCCCCGGCCGTTGGGCACGGTTTAAAAGTTGTTTTTTAGGACAATAACTGCATCACCTGCCGAACGGACCCCAGGACAGATCTTGGATTAAAAGCAGCTATCCGAAGGTACAAGTGGTTTGGGGGGTACAGATTGTGGGTACAAAGTCGCTTTAAAGGAAACCTGTCACCCCCCGAGAATGAATAGTGAGTCCGACGCTCCGTCATTCTCTATAAGTGTTGGACTCATCTCAGGAGCGCGCTCGTCGGGCTTCGGGCGCTGACATCTCCATCACCCGACCAGATTAAGAAGCGGGACCTGGCGGGATTAGGTACATATAAGGTGCTCTAGCGGGGGGTCGGGAGCCTGTCACCCCGGCACGGGGGGTGACAGGTCCTCTTTAATGCCTTCAAATAGTCTGTTGTTTCCCAAGATATTTTACTTCTTCATATTGTACCATACCTAATGTACCATATATAAAACAAAATGTACATCTTCCTTCGTGGACATCATAAATGGGGGTCTACAGCTCAAGACCACCCCCCACTTCCCCGACACTATGAGGGCAGCTCATGTACAGATGAACTTCAGTCTTCCTGCGTTATCCATTTGGCCATTCACAGTTAAATGGGTTGTTTAGCCTCCCGTCAGATCCTGTGGTCCGGGCGCGATGCAGCACCTGATTAGGTTTCCTTTAGGCCACCAGATACTGGGAACTGGACTGGAAATCACTGTACACATGGAGCGGGGAAAACATCATCTCTAGTTAAGGATCCTATTAGACAAAGCGATTTTTAGCGATTAACGATAAACAAAATCGCAAACAAAATTGTTAATCATTAACCTGAAATCGTTCACCATATTGCACAGAAGGATATTTGTTAGTTACGATAGTTACAATGGTCTTTACTACGATCGTTTACTCCATCTCGTCCTAGCAAAAGAAGGAGCTATTTGGAATTACACTGAACGATTAGTGAACAAATGCGGAATTACAGAGAATGAATAGCGAACGATTAGGGTCAGATCTAAATCGACGATCAACGACACACAAACGATTTTTCAATCGTTACCTGAAATCACACAGGACAATATATCGTTTAAATTCGAACAATTTAACAATTTTTGCCTCGATAATCATCCCGTGTAATAGGGCCCTAATTTCATACCCTGTAGTGCTAGGAGGTGAGAACTTGTGTTGGACTTTTCCAGAGAAACTACATTGTTGTTCATCTTAAAGACGTAGGTAACCTTCTACCCTAGGTGACAAAATTCAGTCTCATTATAGGGGGGGGTCTTTAAAATCTATGCCATAAGCATCTTCAGTGTATACCGGTGGTTCATGAATGTCGTTCTTCTGATAATTGAACTTTTTTAATAAAAAACAGTAAGATTGGTTCATTGTCAATGATGGCTACTGGTACAAGGATAATAACAGAAAAACATGAATATGTCAATAAGAGATGTTATTTGGCACATAGAAAATTAATTCTCATTTAAAGAGAAATATTGTATTTTATCCCCATTCCATCCTCTTCTTTATACAGCTTTGTGAAGCGGGAGGTCACCTTCAGGTTCAGGAATTATTACCTGCCAGTGGCAAACGTAAAGATGTCTGCCAGCCAAGTAATAAGTAGAATTTGGAATGTCACCGCAATATTTTATTTATCGTCTGGACCATACATTTTACATGGCTTCTTGTTCTATATGAATTCTGGGCTAAGAATTCAAGGCTCTTACCTCAAGTGAAGTCTACACATAGTTGATGTTTTGGAGGCTTTTCTTTGGATATTATTATGTATTTTATGCCTATTCTTAATATTTTTGTACCTTTCTACTACTTTTTGGCTACAGTAGTGATATAATTTGCACTGCGATCTCCATTGACACATGATAAATACACTGGTTCCAACGTATTGTTCCAATTGTTTCCAACACTTCAACAAGGCAGGCCATTTGGAGCACTGTGGGGGGGGGGGGCAGAAACTTTTTACATATTTCTTTTACATATTTCATTTACATATTTCTTTCTGATTAAAGTTCTTTCTGACAAAGAAAAGAGGACCATCCCGGGAAACATGAGAGATATCAGCAGGTTTGTTATCACAATCACCCATCTAAAATATCTTAGCATTCAGCTGAGATGAAGGCGCATACTGAATCAGCTCTGCATCTCTGTGTCTCCCGCTGAGATTACACACGCCTCTATGGACAATCCACTAGAGATGTCTGTAATCCCAGAGGGAGACATAGAAGGAGTAAAAAGCATACTTACCTCTCCCGAGGATCCCAACCACCGAGAGACATTACAGCCACTGCTCAAAGAGTGGAGATTGGTGTGGGGCAACAGGCATTGAAATGTCTACTATAGTGTAAATGGATAGAGTCAAAATACAAAACAAATCAGTTTTGCGAAAGAAAAAAACATTTTCTATCAAATATTAAAAGTTTAGGAGATGAAAATACCCCTTTAACTCTGGGATAGAGATTTTTTTTGCAGCACATCCTAGAGAAGTTTGATCGGATTGATATCTGCTCATATAGAAAGGACAAAAGCCTATGCAAAAACATGGTGGTAGAGCTCCTTCTCTGTCAGCTACCAGAGGATGAAGGAGACTGATTTTGAAGTAGGAATTAAACGCTTTAATGTCCCCGTTCACACTACAGAATCAGCTCCGAGATTCCATGTAGAAACCCCCCCGCATGGACTTTAATCTCTTTGAATGGGAGGGCTCGTGCGCCTCCGATCAACACGCCTCTCCGCTCAAAGAATTGACATGTCAATTCTTTAAGCAGAGAGGAGCGGAGAGTGGAGGCGCGCAAGCTCTCCCATTCAAACACATTGAAGGCAGGATTCAGAAATCTTAGCGCCGATTCCATAGTGTAAACGGGGCCTTAGATACAGACTAGCAGTCTTGTGGAATCCATGAGCAGTGTCGGACTGGGGTATCTGGGGCCCACCAGACGAAATGATCCTGGGGGCCCACCAATGTAGAACCAGTGAGAAAAGACATGTCAGTTAGTGTTAGTGCAGCTTCTAAAGCTGGGGGCCCACTGGAGGATCCTACGGTCCTCTGGTGGGCCAGTCCGACACTGTCCATGAGTCAATGCACAAGGGCACCTACACAGTACTATGTACGTGGTTTTGCATTACCATGTTTATCACTGTGATAGCACAATGTGTCATCAGTCCTCTCACATAGGAGTGCTGGTTAATCTAGTAGTTTATGTTGATCAGTCCTCTCACATAGAAGTGCTGGTTAATCTAGTAATTTATGGTAATCTGTAGTGGTTACCATCATGATGCACAAACAATGCCGCCGAGACATCCCCCTAGTAAAGCCGGCTTCTGCTGGAAACAGTTAATTACAATGATTCCATAAATTACTTGATGGAGATATTTAGATTATTATGCTGCTTCATTGTAATAATTGCAATTAATTTAGGCTAGCATGTTCTATTTAAAGCTACATGCATACATTTCTTCACTTCACACATTCCAGGTTTAATTGCTGTCTCCATTGACACAGAGGTTAACCAAATTGTTCTCATGAATTATTCATGGCTTGCTCTGATTATTATGGCATAATTTTTTTTTCCCCACTAAAATACAGACCAACTGGAGCTGAAATATATGCTCTTAGCAGTTTCTGACAGACTCATTTGGAAATTTTCCTGCATGTTTTCCAGATTTTTTGCTCTAATAATCACAATCTTATGGTGAATCACATATTTATGAATGATCCATACATCAGATGAGGCCTTCCTGTAGAAACCTATTTAGGGTATCAATTTGAAGAGTCATTTGAGAGTAACGTGTAGATGTCCGGCTGACGTATATATATTGTAATTTCCTTCTGTATAAGCGAAGGTTTAATGCAAATGGGCTGTATAAATAGAAGCGGGAATTGTCTGTAAATGAACAACAGGAAAAATAAAGGAGGGAGACGAAGAGGAAAACTTAGATCAGAACTTTTTCTTGGAACATGACATTATAAGGCTGTGTTCATATACCATCAAAATTGTGGGCGTTGGTAACGACAATGTCCGTTACCCATATAACAACGTCCATTACTCGTATAATAAATATATAGTAAATAAATGATGATCCATATTTTGACAGTTTGTGAACATAGCCTTAATCTGTATAAGTACTCACTAGAGATGAGCGAAACCCAAGTCCGATCGTGTGGTATTACAATTCAGCTGAAAAACCTCACGTACAAACTGAAGACAAGAGTGGTGCTATTTCTGGAGGAAAAAAGCCATGTTTTTGGAAGCCTGGATATCCCCTTTAACATTCTGACATAGGGATACTATCAGTGGGGGCTTTGTGGTTGCAAGTGGGGGACATTGACATTGTGGTTGGCACTGCATGTGGTGCCCATCGTGGCTCTAAATATAATAAAGAAGAGGTTTGTATGATTAACATTAACATTAAGCTCAATCTTGCACTTTAAAATGAGGTTCTGCATGCAGCAATTGAGATATATATATATATATATATATATATATATATATATATATATCAGGAACAATGTACCTCTCCTTATTCTGTAAAAATATTAAAAGTCACCTCACAAATCAAAATCTGTACAGAGCCCCATGTATACATTTATTTCCATTGAAAAAATCCATTGCCTATTCTTGGCAGAAATCCAAGGTAATACCCTTGGATTTCTGATATGGATTTTCACTCTTTATGCTGCTGTTTTACACCCTTACAATGTCACTTTTTTCTGTTTTGCAAATCCTTGTTTGACAAATCTGCTCTGTATGACTAGGGTGTAGATTCTCTTTGAAGAGAATAGAATGCTGTTTTGAGGCATGTTCACACACTGTGTTATTTCGGCCGTTCAAATAACGGCTGTTATTTGGCAGTGATGCTGTGATTGTACACATATTGGCCGCCATTATGAAATAATGATCGTTATTTGGACTATAAAAAAATTCCTAAATGGGTGCATAACCTTAAAGTTGAGTTCATGGGAATTTCAGCCCACTCTGCATTGAAATCTGCTTGAAATTTCATTGTGTGAACATGACCTTAAAGCACATAGTCTGTGACCATCAAAGAAAAAGTCCTAGAAACTAATATGGATAATTTCCATTGTTAATCGGTTCTCTATGCTGACATCTTCTTTTTTTTAACAATTGTAATTTTTATTATTTTTCCAAAAAAGAAAGACATAAAATTGTACAAACTGGGTGAAGCACATGTAAAGGCAGCAGAACATTGTCATAATGCATAATATAAATGTTAATGGGATAACTTAGCCCCTAAGCAGGAGCAGGTAGGAAGTCCAAAATGATAAACCGTAATAGAACAGCAGCTACCAGGTCCCGGTCAGGGTTCAGAAAAAACAATGTCTGCGTGGGTAGGGTCCGTAGACCGTACTGAGCCAGTAACAAAAACAACACAGAACAATACACAGACGTAGGACGAGAAGGGAGCAGGGAATAATGGGGGGGGGGGGGGGGGGAAGGGGGAGGGGGGGAAGACAAGGACAGGGGAAAACGAAGACGGGAACAGACGGACAAGGACGGGAATCTAGGATGAACCAGAGGCAGGTGCCGCCGGGGCGGAATACAAGTCCCAAGGAGCCCAAATAGATTCAAAGGCCTCCAGCCGGTTGTTCAGGGATGCCGTAAGGCGCTCGAGGGAGCGTAGCTCCCTGACTCGAGCCTTAAAATGCGAAATGGAAGGTGAGGACGATTGCTTCCAGCATTTGGCGATTAGGGACTTGGCCGCGGTCAAGAGGACCAAAAGCAATTTAGCTTGTTTTTTCTTGATAGTTTTAGGGAAAAGGTTGAGGAGGCAAAGGCCTGGGTCCCTATGTATGTTAACACTGAGGATAGCTGATGATATCTCGCACACCTCCCTCCAGAAGGGTCGGATAAGCTCACATTCCCAGAAGATATGGAACTGGGAGCCTAATACTCTAGCACATCTCCAACATAGTGGGGATATAGAGGCATTGAACTTATGCAGTACCTCCGGCGTGCGGTACCAGAACATCAGGACTTTATAATGGGATTCCTTGTAGGTAGTGCATATGGAGGAGGTGGCAGCTCTGTCCCATATAGTGGCCCAGCACTCTGGAGGCAGAGTCCTCCCTAATAGCGTTTCCCATTTAGTCATATAGGCGTGCTGCACCTGGGTTCCCTCCGCTGGGGAGCCAAGGATGCGATAAATGTCAGAGATAAGGCCCGAGGTTGAGGTCCCCATTCTGACTAGTTGCTCGAAAGCCGAAGGTTTAGAAACTGTGAGGGCTCCCAGACGCGCCATCATAAAATGTCGGAGCTGGAGGTACATAAAGTGCGCCGAGGGAGGGAGAGCATATTTGTCAGTCAATTTATCATATGGAAGGAGTGCACGAGATATGGGATCAACGATGTCGGCAAACTGAAAGAGTGTCTTCGATCCCCAGAGTTTGACAGTATGGGACTGAAGACCAGGAGGGAAATTTGGAAAGAGCAAGAAAGAGTTCAGGGGGGAGGCAGAGGAGGTGAGCCCAAACCTGGCAGAACATGAGGACCATATGTGGAGGGTAAAACGGATAGGTCCCAGGAGCGAGAGATGTGAGAAACTAGGCGGTGAAGAGTGCCACAGGAAAGAGTTAGGATGAAAGGGAGCTAGCCATATTTTCTCAATTTCCGCCCATTTCTTGTATGCCAAATATTTGGACCATGCCGTGATTTGGCGTAGGTGTGCCGCCCAATAATAGTGGAGAAAGTTAGGGACCCCCAGCCCTCCTCGAGATCTGCTACTCATCATAACCGAGTTGGGGATTCGGTACCCCTTGGACACCCAGATAATTTTGAACACTGCTCTTTGGACACTACGCAGCTCTGAAAGGGGGATACGGACCGGGAGCGTCTCAAAGTAGTATAGAAGTTTAGGTAAAATGGTCATTTTTACTGCCGCCACACGGCCTAGGAGCGAAATATAGTGGGGGGACCATTTAGTCAGGAGGTTCCGTATATCTCGGAAGAGGGCTGGGTAGTTAGCTGAGTATAGGGACGGATAGGAGGGAGTAAGGCGGATACCTAAATATTTAATGGAGGTAGAGGTCCATTTAAATTTGAAATTTGAGCTAAGCTGGGCAATCAAGGGGGCCGTCAGATTTAGGGGCATAGCTTCAGATTTAGAGGTATTGACTTTGTACCCCGATAGACGACCATACGTACCCAAGAGGGAATGTAGGTTCGGAAGGGAAATGAGCGGGTCTGACAGGGTGAGGAGGACATCGTCTGCGAATAACATGATTTTAAACTCCTTACCTCTGACCGACACACCTCTGATGTCCGGGCAGTTTCGAATCGCCGCCGCCAGGGGTTCAATGCAAAGAACAAAAAGTAGGGGTGACAGAGGGCAACCCTGGCGGGTGCCATTCGCAAGGGAAAAGGTCTCAGACAACATATGAGGAAATTTAAGTGCCGCTGTGGGATTGGAGTATAAGGTCCTGACCGCTGTTAGGAAAGGCCCAGAAAAGCCATAACATTGCAATGCCTCAAACATAAAAGGCCACCCAAGGCGGTCAAAGGCCTTTTCAGCATCTAGGCTCAGCACAAGGGCACTCTCATCTCGTTGATTAACAACATCAATGAGGTCAATAGCCCTCCTCGTATTGTCCCCACCCTGTCTCCCCGGCACAAACCCCACCTGGTCTGCATTAACTAGGGAAGGGAGCCAATACCCCAATCGAGTAGCCAGCAATTTAGTGAATATTTTAAAGTCTGAGTTTAGGAGGGCAATCGGCCGGTAATTGGAGCAATCCAGGGGGTCCTTGCCAGGTTTGGGGATAAGAGTGATGAAAGAGTGAGACATGGAAGTAGGGATAGGAGATCCCTGGAGAAAGGAGTTATAGAGAGAAAGTAGTTTAGGGGACAGTTCAGAAGAAAAGGTTTTGTAGTAGAGGTAGGAAAAGCCATCCGGCCCAGGCGCCCGCCCCGATGGAAGGGCCTTAAGAACCTCTGCAAGTTCCTCCACGGTAATCGGTGCATTCAATTCCTCGAGCGCACTAGCGGTCAAAGAAGGCAGATTACACTCGCTAAGGAAATCAGAAAGGCATCGGGTTCGGGCCTCCGGGTCCGATGGTAAGGTTGAGGGGAGGGAGTAAAGTTTAGAATAGAATTGGTGGAGAATAGAGGAGATGTCCTTAGGGTGATAGTGTAGGGTCCCCGTTGCATCCCTGAGAGCCTGCGGAGACTGTGCGGCAGCCCGGTCGTTGAGCATCCTTGCCAGGAGGGTATGAGCCTTATTGCCCTTTTCATAGAAGCGTTGCTTAGAGTAGAGAAGAAGCTTCTCCACCTTTTGCAGCGAAAGGTCTTTGAGTTTTTCACGAGCCGCCACAAGCCTCCGCAGGACACCCAGGGAGGGGCGACGGGCCAGACGCTGTTCTAGGGAAGCTATGGCAGATTTAGCATTCTGAATGGCTATCATGGAGTCTTTTTTCTGGCGGGATCCTAATGCTATGCAATGACCCCGGACAACTGCTTTGTGGGCCTCCCATAGAACCCCTTCAGAGGCAACAGACCCCTCGTTTTCCGAGAAGTAATTAGAGATACCAGTCTTGATAGAGTCTCTGGTAATCTGATTTTTCAAAAGGGTGTCATTCATACGCCAGTGACAGTGTCGCGTAGGGGAATGGCCTTGAGGTGAACTATCACGGGGCCATGATCAGACCAGGAAATGGGGTCAATGGTCGCACTCTGAAGCAGTCGAACGGTAGGAATGTTGCCAAAGAGGTAGTCTATGCGAGAGTGGAGTTTGTGGGGATGGGAGAAGAAGGTATACCCCCGCTCCGTAGGGTGGTCAAGCCGCCAGAGGTCATAAAGCTTATGAGCACGTATGAGCTTGCGGAATTCTGCTGATAGTCTAGCCTGTTCCGTAGAGGAAGGCCGGCCGTCCACTGAGTGCCTATCCATTATCTCAGAGAACGGCATATTGAAATCCCCTCCAAGGATCCGTGGAGCCGGAGGGTATTTCGCCAATCTATTGAGGACCCTACGGAGGAAGGGTATCTGGGAGCGGTTAGGGGCATAAACGTTGCAGAAAATAAATTGGCGGCCTTGTAGGGTGCCGTCTACAATAACATATCTCCCCCCTGGATCAGAATACGAGGAGGAAATCTGTATGGGGCACCTGTGAGAGAATAGGATAGCTACTCCCGCCGTCTTATTGCCTCTAGAGGCCGAAGCAACAGTGGGATAAGAATGGCGGGCGAACCTAAAAGATGCCTCCTGATCGAAGTGCGTCTCCTGAAGGAAGGCAACATCTGCATGCAGGTTGCGAAGTTCCCTCAGGAGAAGGCGTCTTTTGGTGTTAGAATTTAGGCCCTTGACATTGAGAGATATGCACTTAGCCATTGGGAAGGGATAAGAGGGCACTAACGAGGATGAGGGTACTCACTCCGTCCCAATGGGTGGAAGGGATCAGTCTCCAGAGCAGCATCGGCCAACGTGGACTCCTAGAGGGTAAAGGAGAAAAAAGGGGGGGGGGGGGGGGGGGGGGGGGGGAACAAGAGGGAGAACACATGGACACACAAACACAACAAAAAACAGAAAAAAGGAACCAGGAAAAGGAAGGGCACATGGCCCAAAAAACAAGCCTAAGTGGCCTGCAACGAGGCAGGAAAAAATGCCAAAACAGCACCATGGCTGTCAACTGGCAGCCCCACGAGGGAAGAGGGCGCCACCTGAGGGGAACAAAGAACATGGGAACACTCCGGAGAGGAGGGCCTAAGAAGACCACACAGCTATATATAGCAAATGAGTAACGGAAAGAAGGGACCCAGAATATCAGCAACAATGTAGATCACTATAACATATCTTGGAGGGGTGGGGGGGGGAGGGGGCCCCTCCCTCAGCCAGTAGGACCAGGGGGGGAGCGGGAACTCGCAGATCTGGGACGTCGCCTCTTCTGGCTAGCCGAGTGCCAGATGGATGGTGGGGGAGGGGGTGGGGGAGCCAAATACAGCTGTATTTGGGCACCGTAGAATTCCAGTTCTCGAAGGGAACGGGCCTTGGCCATGATGCTTTCCTTCAAGGTATAGTCATGCAAGCAGCAGATGACATCTCTGGGTGGACCGGAAGAGTTCCTGGGTCGAAGGGCCCGGTGAGCTCTATCAAATTTAATTTTGTGGGTAGATGGCTCGCCCAGAAGCATATTGAAGAGGCCTTCCAGGGTAGATTCTAGGTCATTGTCCTGTGTCGCCTCTGGGAGACCCCTGACCCTGATGTTATTGCGCCTGCCTCTGTTGTCGAGATCCTCAATGTGGCGCTGCATATCATCCAAGGCAGAAGCTTGTGAGGAAGCAGTGGAGTGCAGGCTAGAAATGTATGCCCGAGTAGAGTCATGATCATCCTCCAAGGTTTCAACCCTCAGTGCAATATGTTGGATGTCCTTCCGGACTGCAGCGATTTCAACCCTGAACGCATCTTTCACTTCAGTGATAAGGGTTAGGAGGTCACTCTTTGTAGGCAATTGTGAAAGCATATCCCGAACGCCCTGGGGGGATGCAGGCCCCAGTAGGGAAGCTTCAGAGTCCGAGTCAGAGTGCCGTCCCCCAGGATTACGTGGGACCTCAGATCGGGCAACAGATTGAGAGGTTCTGGGCAGGGTGGCATCTTGGTTGTTACTGCCAGCCTTAGTTTTGTCCTTTTTTGGCGGTTTTGAGGTCGCCATGATGTATGCTGAAATGCGCTGCTGACCCTTTAAGAGCCCGTGAGATTTGGCTGTCGGGTCACTGAGAGGTGATGGAGGATGACGGGGGTCTAGGGCACTGGAATGGAGAGCGTTAGAGGTGGGATGAGGCAGGGACAACGTCTGGCTGCTGGCAGGCCGCAGGGAAGGGGTTAACTCACCCACGAGGCCGGAGGCGCGCTCCAGAAAACAAGATGGCGCCGCGGCCTCCTCAGGCTGCACAGAGGGATCTGCAGGGAAGCTCGGTTCCAGGGTCCGGACAGACTGTGCCCGCGGCTGCGATTCAGCGGAGAGGCCGGCGGGCGGGAGCGGATCTACAGGCCCCCGGCACACAGGTGATTCTCGGGCCTCCGGAGCGGCGGGAAAAGATGGCCGCGGTCGCGGCGTAGTAGCAGCGGCGCCCCGTGTGAGGTACGGGGACGCCGACGGAGCCCCGGAATCCGGTCCCGCTGGAGGCGGCCGTTGTCTGGGGGTCCCCCTCTTGCCCCTCCACATATGCTGGGGGTGTTGGGTCGGGTAAGGCAGGTCTGGGTCCCTGTAATGCAGCTGTGTGGCTGAGGAGCTCCCTCACTCCGCGTCCATTCTCCTCAGCGGCTCGCCACGCCCCTCTATGCTGACATCTTCAATCTGAGAGACATACAGTTCTTTGATTTTCTATCTACTAAAATCTCAAAGGCCTCAGAGAAAATTGGATGGGTTGTCTGCTAATAAGTCTTTTTTTATTAGATGTATGGAGGGGTCCCCTGAGTTTCCAGTATTGTCTCCAAGACCTGGTTTGCACTTAATTTCACTAAGAGGTTGATGAATGTAAAACCATCTTCAATACCCAAGATGGACACTCCGCAGTGCCCCCCCTGTCTTCCAATGGTTCATGAATAGCATCTTCAGGGATGTCCATTACAAAAATATCTTAGAGCCCCTATTACACGGCCCGATATTGAGGAGGAAGCTTCCTCCTTGTTCCCTACTTGCTGTTTGTGCTGTTACACGCACAGACATTGAGCGGAGAGGAGCAGGGAGGCCGCGGGAAGCTGCAGGTGTTGCCGGGACTATATTTAGATTGTCTGGGTGGCCCATAGAGGAGAGTGACGGTCTGCTGCCGCCACTGCTGCTATTACACAGAGCAAAGGGCAGCAGATTGTTGCTATCGTAATCGGGATTTTAGAACATGCTGAAATCATAATTTCTTTCAAAGATCTGTTGAACCACTGACTGCATGTTGGCTCTGTGTTGATTTGACTTCTTAAGAATTCCCTCTAAGCCTGATTGGACTTATTGAACAGATCCTCTATATCTGATTTGCCTTTCCTCAGCATCTAAAATACACTATCAATCGTAATTATTTTCTGTATATTTATCCTAAAGTTCCACTTATAGGACTATATTGTGTTCCTCCTAATCCTCACGTAAAGATGGTGTCCCAGACAAACAACTCATTTAATAAAATAATGAAATCCAAACAACCCCTTTAAGGATCTTGCAAAGACATAGGTGACTTTGTAGATTGTTTCATATAAGGTCAAGGACACCGTTATAGAAGTCAACTGTATTAAGTATGAGATTTTTTTTCTTGTTAAAGGGTTTTTCAGGAAAAATTGATTGATCTATCTTCAGGATAGCCCATAAGTAACTAATTGGTGAGGTACTAACACCTGTCACTCATCAGCTGTTCAGGTGACACAGTGTATCGAACCACAGGGTTTCGCAGCTTACCTACCCTAAATAGCTGATCATCAGGTATCACTGATCACCTATCGATGGTCAGTCCTAAAATCTAATGATAGGCATAAAACTCACTTTAATATACAATAAAAAATTATACACAAAAAGGTTTTTATTAGAGATGAGTGAGGCGAATTTGGTGAATCAAGATTTGCTGCAAATCACGCTGTCAATTCCCTTTGTTCTACAAAGCGAATTCCTGCCGATTCGTTAAGGAAATTCCCCAAAAAACAAAATGGCGGCCGCACATGCTGTCTGGAGCGTCACTAGGCAGGAGAAAAGGATCAACCATAATTTCTTGAACCATCCAATCAGCTGTAGGCCCCCCTGTGATGTCAGCACCTCACCCTCCATGTAAGGCGGTTCGGTAACAGAGGTGGCCAGTTGGCTGTGTGTGGAGGAGAGAGCAGGATGGCAGAAGCAGCAGTTATAGCAGGGAGAGACTAACAGCAATATAGACAGAAAGGAGAGGAATGGCGGAAATTGGTTGAGTGACTGGCTGAGTGACTGGCTGAGTGACTTTTTTTATTGTGATTTTTTGATTTTTTTTGACACTTTTACACCAACATGCTTTAACAAATTCTTCCTTCTATAATAGTCCCAGCATTGTAGCTACTATAGTTTTGGCTGTTTTAATGAAATTCATTAAGATTCCATTTGCGAATCTTAATGAGTTTGACCAAAAATTTGCAAAGCTTGTTGCAACTAATTTCCGGCAGCTCTGCTCACCTCAAGTATTTAATCTTTCATGTATTCTTGGCAACCCACATTGTCAAGTACATTTTTGTGTCCCGCTCCTACATACAGCACGCTGACGTCCAGATTCTTGAAGGTGCTTCTATTCTTTTAAAATTGTATTTGAAGTTTTTCTACATGTTACCGAACACCAAAGTTAATATTTTATTTGAGATGGTAAAAGTTTTGACAGCGTGGCTCTTGTGAAATGCATTACAGTAACACTTAATCCTTGCCAGTATGCTGGAGGAATATAAATGAAATGTACATAATGCATCCGACTTACACAATCACTAGTTATAAATAATTTCATGCTATATACTTTCCATTTTGTGCTTGAAGACTCGGAAATCCTTTAATACATGCAATGTCTCTTCTAAATCCATAACCCCTTTCCCTTTCAAAGTAAAGTAAAATTCACTAATCCTCTCCAGTCTTCCTTGAAGACTGTATCGTCAACAGTTATACTTGGTTTTAGCTTAGTGGACTCTTCTAGAACCAGCATTTCTCTGAATTTGGACTTTGTATATTTTCACCATACATGCTTGACTTGAATCTATTCCAAACCAACGATCGGCACACCAGCTCACCGAGGTGCCAAGGGAATAGTCACACACGTATAAGGAAATAAATCCTGGCACTCACGTATTGCGAAGCAAAGTAAGATTCTGTGTTTTATTCACACATGGGACGCTGCACGCGTTCCGGCCATCAGGCCTTTTTCAACAGCATCCGTTATTCCATAGACTTCAATGCATTCTTGTTAAGCCAATTAACATAACGGCCGTCTTTTTAAACACAAAAAGCGGATGTTTTTTTCCTTTTTTGGACGTTGTGTGAACATAGCCTAAGAAATTACAGTATATATATTTATAGTCACAATCGGCTCTTTTAAGGTTCATTTAGTGGGTATTTTACCTATTTTCTAGCAGCTTTAGATTTTATGGACTAACATTGATGGCATCCCTAGGACAAAGGGCCTGGAAGAAAGCGGCACTATGAAGGGCAAAACACAGCTTGGTCGTTGGGTTCCCAGGTATTGAGCCCCCACTGATTTCACATTGCAATAAGCCATACATTTAATAACTCTGGAATAATAAATCTGCATAATGTTTGGAACCTGTGAAAACTACAGGCGAGCGGCGGATTTTATTCAATATAAATAACATTAGTCTGTGCTGTAAGTTTTTTCTTTTAATATGTTGAGACAATTATGCTGCACTTTGCTTTTAGCCTGTAATGAAATGTGCAATTTCATTGTTTATGTATTTCTGCTGTTTGATATTGAGTTACAGCAGAAGCTCCATTAAGGGAGCTGGAAACCGAAGGTATTTATAAAAGTTCTTTATAAATGGCATTTCAGGTAGACACTCGTACTGCTTCATAAACTCACATTAAAAAGCTAAGTCAAAACATGTTGCTCCCAAATGTATAACCAGACAGATGGCAATTTCTGAATTGAAGCTTTGTGAAATGGCATCAGGAAGGCTCGGAACACAATGAGAGATGTTTAGTTTATGTAAATCATAAGTGGCCGTGTAGTCTGTAATTCCCCATATAAAAGATTACAAAACAAATGGGAAACAAAAAGTACTACTTATTCTGGCTGTCAGTAAGCCGGAGGAAGACCATATCCAACATATGAAATACATATTGTCGTGTTTGTGCCTTTTTTTTTTTTCAATTATTGTGCACTGCCAGATACTGAACAGAAAGGGGATTTAATGTTGTGTTTTAAAGTGTATCTATCATTGCAAGAAAAATATACTAATGCTAGGTATCTGTAAACGTGGATTAAAAGTAGGGAAGCCCAAAGGGTTGTGTTTGCTCCCTCCTCCCTCTCATAGCACAAGTCTGATACAGGCTGAGACAAAGAGACTCTTCTCCTCCCTCCTTCCTCTCACAGCACAAGTCTCAGATATAGGCTGAGACAGAGACTCTTCCCTCCTCCCTCTCACAGCACAAGTCTCAGATATAGGCTGAATCTTCCTCCGTCCCTCTCACAGCACAAGTCTCAGATATAGGCTGAACCTTCCTCCATCCCTCTCACAGCACAAGTATCAAAACCCGGCTGAGACAAAGAGACTCTTCTCCTCCCTCCTCCCTCCTCCCTTCTCCCTCTCACAGCACAAGTATCAGATACAGGCTGAGACAAAGAGACTCTTCTCCTCCCTCCTCCCTCTCACAGCACAATCTCAGATACAGGCTGAGACAGAGAGACTCTTCTCCTCCCTCCTCCCTCTCACAGCACAATCTCAGATACAGGCTGAGACAGAGAGACTCTTCTCCTCCCTCTCACAGCACACGTCTCAGATATAGGCTGAACCTTCCTCCATCCCTCTCACAGCACAAGTCTCAGATATAGGCTGAACCTTCCTCCATCCCTCTCACAGCACAAGTCTCAGATACAGGCTGAGACAGAGAGACTCTTTTCCTCCCTCTCACAGCACATATCTCAGATATAGGCTGAGACAGAGAGTCTCTTCCCTTTTCCCTCTTGCCTCTCACAGCACAAGTCTCAGATACAGGCTGAGACAGAGAGAGACTCTTCTCCTCCCTCTTCCCTCTCACAAAACAAGTCTCCGATACAGGCTGAGACCGAAAGACTCTTCTCCATCCTCCTTCCTTCTAACAGCACAAGTCTCAGATACTGGCTGAGACAGAGAGACTGCTCCTCCCTTCTCCCTCCTCCCTCTCACAGCACAAGTATCAGATACAGGCTGAGACAAAGAGACTCTTCTCCTCCCTCCTCCCTCTCACAGCAAAATCTCAGATACAGGCTGAGACAGAGAGACTCTTCTCCTCCCTCCTCCCTCTCACAGCACACGTCTCAGATACAGGCTGAGATAGAGAGAGACTCTTTTCCCTCCTCCCTCTCACAAAACAAGTCTCAGATACAGGCTGAGACCGAAAGACTCTTCTCCATCCTCCTTCCTTCTAACAGCACTAGTCTCAGATACAGGCTGAGACAGAGAGACTCTTCTCCTCCCTCCTCCCTCTCACAGCACAAGTCTCAGATACAGGCTGAGACAGAGAGACTCGTTTCTCCTTCATTTTCATATCACAAGACTTAAACAAAAATCTTAGAGCAAGATAGATATAGCTTTTATCTTCCTTACAAGTTCCCTGCTATCCTGGAGATCTATATGGTGTCATGGGAGCAGCTCCATCATCAGGGTAATTGCAGAGTTATTTACTGATGACAGCCACTGCTCAGGACCTGCACGGAGGTCTGTTGTGAAGGATACAACCACTTTAAGACCCCCCCCCCCCACCCATGGATAACCGGAACAGTAGGGACTAGGTAAGTATAACTTTGGAGGAAGGGTGTTCCCTCCAGGAAGAGCTGCAAAGGTTACTTTAATATAATGTAATAGTACTGCATCTTGGTTTTCTTTGGTTTCATATTTAGATTTTTGTGATCATTTGCTGTAAATGAATGTGAGAATTATGTGAAAACCAATGTGCCGTTTCCATATAAATGGTGGTCCCCATTGCCCTCTGAGGCCATTATCTCCACAGACCAAATGAGGGCAAATACTGTTGAAGAAACAGGCAATAACTTTTAATAATAAGTTCCAAAACATAGTCATTTCCCCTTTAAAGACTTTTTTGTGATAATTTTAATAATCCCAAATATATTTTGCCTGGAGAAAACTACAATGTAAGGCGTATGTCTTAAGTCAACGCTTTTAGAAACGAGCTTTTTCTACAATCAATTTTCTATGGTAGACTGATTGAAATATCAGCTTAATTTTGATAAACAGCTCAATTTATCATTTGAGAGGACATTTGTAAATACCTCTAGGTCCCCGTAGGTCTCGACTCTGTGAAACGAAATTGAAAATCCAAAAACCTAACCGGATTTTTCCCACTTGTAAGCGGAGAGGTATTTGTGAGCCTCTTGGTAAGGTCGGAAATTACTCGGCCATAATTTAATTTAAGTAGAAGCCTATCACTT
Organism: Dendropsophus ebraccatus; assembly: GCF_027789765.1. NCBI lineage: Eukaryota > Metazoa > Chordata > Amphibia > Anura > Hylidae > Dendropsophus > Dendropsophus ebraccatus. The sequence continues at coordinate 28,467,088 of NC_091456.1, forward strand.
TACCCCAAAATAAGCAAAAATAATATTGATTTTACAGCGCTGTAAGTCATTACAATTTGTCAGCTTTTATGTTGCAATTAAATTGCCTCGGGGAAACCCGGTATAGTTTTTCAATTTCGGAAGCTGGTAAAGGTAGTGGATCCTGCCAACTTCCGTATCTAATTAGCTATAAATTGTTTTTTTTATAGCTAATCTGTTACTGCTCCTTCTTAAAAAGAAAGATTGTTTGTTTATTAATCTCTTACTTTCCAAAAACAGCGCACCAGGATTTATACAGCAAAATGGCAAGCTGTTTTGTTTTTTTTTTCCTTTGCTACAGGAGGCTTTAATTTATTGCATCCTCTAAGTACTAAGGACTCTGCTATGTGTCTTCCTGGCATATTGTTTATTCTGCATAGGGGAAATATATACAAGAGGACAATATTGGGTGTTTTATTGTTCCATGCTTCTGTATGACTTTCATGAATGAAAATTATAGCCAACCTATCAGCTGTGCCAAGCGTGTATGAATACTAATAAGTGTCTAGTTTAGTTATTTGTGAGATACAGTTATCATGACCTCCATATTTGTATTGTGCAGAAATATAGGGTGGTATTCTTTTTTTAATCTCTGGGCATAATTATTTCCCCCAAAACACTCTGCTTTTGGCCTTTCTTATGTGCAGACCAGTGTACGTTTGCTTACCAACAACTAGTTAGCTCCATACTACAGAGTCGCAGTAATGCGCTATATTGCCAAATAATGACAATAATTGCCAAGGGCCATATCTATTAATATGTGTATGATAAAACTGAATTCCGCCAACGTTTTTCAAAAAGTTGCTTTCAAAAAGTTACACAGATTTGTAATTAACTTCTATTTAAAAATATCAATCCTTCCAGTACTTACCAGCTGCTGTATGTAATGCAGGGAGTGTGGTTTTCTTTCCAGTGTGATACAGTGTTCTCTGCTGTCACCTCTGTCTGTGACAAGATTCAGTAACGGTCTCCAAATACGAAACCACTGCATTGACTCCCGGCGTCTGGAGAAATTAGATGTCAACCCTAGGTAGTCCTAGAAAACACAGATACAGCCTGGCAGCCCTAGGGCGGCATCCAACTTCTCCAGACCCTGGGAGTTAAAGGTTCAGTTAAGTTTCGAAGAACATTGCCGAACCTGAACACTTCAACAAGTCCGCTCGACCCTAGTAATTACTTTTGGAGTTCGGGAATCCTTTTTTTTTTTTTCATTGTTTGAACTATTGTCTACATATTGGCTTACTCCTGGAATCTATTCAGTGATTTAGAGTAACTTTATAGAATTGGGAGTCTGTGCTATGTGGAAGCCAGACATCAAAAAGATGTATATCCATAAATATTAAAACGGGATAAGATTTTTGATGTTCAAAAAGAATTATAGCCGCGGCATAAATCTCCGGGAAGTCCATCAGAAGGTATCATAGAGGGGCTTTATATCATACGCGGAAAGTATTATGTTGAATAATCATTTTTCTTTGGGTTTTCTGGAGACATCTTCATTGCTTCTACATAAAATGCATAATTTCAACTACTTCAGTTTAATTTAAGTGTTTAATTTTTATTGTTAACCATGAAAAAGGCAAGATAAGCTCTTCACAGGGCCGTGGATTAGGAGTATAATAAAATATAATTCTGGAAGAAATATTATACTTTTATTAATAATAATAATCAAGCTCAGGAGTGATAATCTCCTTCTCCCTGCAAGCTTCCATAGAAGACATCTTCTCATTTGGAAATTTATCTTTTTTATGGGCATTTCTGCCGTATCTTACAGATTAAATTCCTTACTGAACAGGCGAGTCATCCAATGTATTACTTTATATCCTAACATCAGGCAAACTGCAATTATAGGATGGCAGATATAATAGGTGAAATTTCCGCTGCATTGAGCAATGGGTTGCAGGTTTTTATATTTCAGGCAAAAATTATTGTATTGTTTTTTTCCCCCCAGGTCTTAAATATAACAAGACAATACTAGAAAGTCAAAAATTAGCAGTTTTTTTTTTAAAAGTCATTTGGCTATATTCTGGCTTGCATTAGAAAGGCTGATGGACTTTATAAACAATAGAAATTGACTGCGTCTCACATATCCTTTCAGGATGAAGTACAAGAACAGAGTGTCTTTTGTTCTCCTTTTAAACTCACCCTACGAAATTAGAAGGAAAGTTCTTTTTTACTGGTCACAGTTGTCCATGGACCATGTCTAGAGTTGCAGTTTAGTTCTATTTACTTAAAGGGTTTATCCAGCAAAAATATTTTTCTTCCAAATCAACTGGTTTCAATAAGTTATATAGATTTGCAATTTACTTCTATTTAAAAATCTCAAATCTTCCTCCTACTCTGGACTCCTCTCTCTCCTACTCTGGACAGTTCCTGTCGAACAGAGATGTCAGCACTATGTCAGCATGAAAAGAAAATTTCCTGCAGGACGTATGGCAGGTGATAAGTATGGGAAGACTTGAGATTTTTAAATAAAAGTGAAGTACAACTCTATATAACTTTCTGAAACCAGTTTGAAAGAAAAAGATTTTTACTGGACAACCCCTTTAAAGGGAACCTGTCCCCATAAAAAGCTACCTAAGCTATCTGCATCATGTTATAGAGCAGAAGAAGCTTAGCAGATTGATATATATCTTATATGGTAAATGATTCAGTATAACTTGCAATTTGTTGATTGAAATCTCTGATGTTTCCATGCTAAAGAGTCCAGTCCATTGAGTGACACCGCCCACTGGACTCCTTACCACAGAATGATCAGGGATTTCAATCAACATGTTACTGAATCTTTTCCCTCAAATAAATAAATATATATATATATATATATATATATATATATATATATATATATAAAAATCTGCTCAGTTCTTCCTGCTCTATAACATTATGGTAATATATTAGATAGCATTGTCTTGGTGACAGGTTACCTTTAAAAAGGAATGAGCAGTATCAGACACAACCTATGAACAAGGGTAGCACTGTTTGTGTTAAAAAAAAAAAAAAAAAAAAGCAGATTATTTTTTCAAATACTGGACAACCCTTTAAAAATCAATTATATTGCATTAACTACATTTTTCCCATTATTTTAACAGGCAGCATCATCTGCTTTAAGCAGCTTGGGTCATGTCTACACTGCAATTGGCGATTACCCTAATGCACTGGCCAGCCACAAGCAATGCGTTCTCCTGGCTAAACAATCCAAAGATGAACTGTCTGAAGCTCGAGAACTGGGGAACATGGGTGCCGTCTACATTGCAATGGGGGACTTTGAGAATGCAGTTCATTGCCATGAACAACATTTGAAGATTGCAAAGGAACTTGGCAACAAGAGGGAAGAGGCCCGGGCGTACAGTAACCTTGGCAGTGCCTTTCACTACAGGAGAAACTTTGACAAGGCAATGTCCTACCACAACCATGTTCTTGAACTTGCGCAGGAGTTATCTGAAAAGTCCATTGAGATGCGTGCCTACGCCGGCTTGGGTCACGCTGCACGCTGTATGCAAGACTTGGAGAGGGCTAAACAATACCATGAGCAACAACTGTCTATTGCTGAAAGTCTCAAAGACCGGGCAGCCGAGGGTAGAGCTTCTTCCAATTTAGGTAAGTGCCATTACAATTTTAAAAAATTTTCAGTGTTCTTCCAAATTGTTTCACAAGGTTTCTTTTTTAGCTTTGTAATGAAATTAAACAGATTAATTGGCCATGGTTAGATTGATTTTCCCATACCATACACCTTTTAATGTTCTCCTTTATTTCCGTAAATAGTCTTCCTTTTCAAATAATTAGGAATAGGTATGAAGAGATGTCCACCAAACACAATGAGCAACTTCCAAACCATTTCCAATTGAATAGATTGGTGGATGGAGTCTATATATGATATTACTCTTATACTTTGGCCATTTTATGATGAGCATAGATTTTTATACATGGTGGTTATTACATTTCAGATCAATGAGAGTTTTTGGAAAGTGACAGTGTTCAGCTTTTAGTATTAATGTATATGGAGGCATCCCCCCATAAGAAGATGCCAGGTGAAGCATTGGACATGTCGGAGTCTGGCAGCTGTCTATTCTTCTGTTGCCATAGAGAATGCCAATCTGATTGTGTATACTAGATGTGTGGTTGTGTTTAAGAAATTGGCTGTTGGCCAAAAGAGTGTTCAGCCGACAGCTATCTACAGTATATAAAGTGCATGGCCACATTAAAGGGAACCTGTCACCCCCCGTGCCGGGGTGACAGGCTCCCGAGCCCCCGTTAGAGCCCCCTATACTCACCTGATCCCGCTTCTGGATCCGGTCAGGTGACGGAGATCTCAGCCGCTGCAGCCCGGCGCGCGCGCTGAGAGATGAGTCCAACGCTCATAGAGAATGACGGAGCGCTGGACTCTCCTGTCATTCTCTATGAGCGTTGGACTCATCAGGTGAGTATAGGGGGCTCTAACGGGGGGTCGGGAGCCTGTCACACCGGCACGGGGGGGTGACAGGTTCCCTTTAAGATTGGATGAGTAGGCAGTATTGCAGACTATGAATGTGTGATGAATGTGGGTGAAGCTCTGGTGACCAGAAGCAAAATTGTGAATTTTTCTGGACTAGTAGCTGCTAAAGAGAAAGAAGTGGGCATTTGGTAAAATATGACTACATTAGCCCGGTGATAAGTAAAGGTATATTAGACAGGAAAACATACATGCAACAATTCATCATATCAAAAATAATCAGAATTCGGGACCATAGAAACAGAAGATTGTCGGCACATAAAGACCACTGGGTCCATCTAGTCTGCCCTTTTAGTATTTCCTTTCCTCTTATCTTAGGATAGATATATGTTTATCCCAGGCAGGTTTATATTCACTTATTGTACATTTACCTACCACATCTGCTGTAAGTTTCTACCAAGCATCTACTACTCTTTCAGTAAAGTAATACGTATCAGCTGCCTAACACCGCTGACACCATCTAAAGGCTCTTATTTCACCAAGGCTCCATACCTTTGTAACATGCGCCTGCGTCTCTCCAGGTATATACCAAGAACCTGGCCGGGATATATATACCATTGCAGACTTTTCCAGCCGCTGCCTTACAATATATATATATGCATTACCATGTAAAAAAAAAAACACTAATTGTTTCCTCCCAGTTCAACCCTACCTATACATCCTGGCAAACCTTCCGCCAACAGAAATCATTAAGACTAGTACCATGGCCGCGTATTTTTCTCAGAAATCCTGAGTGCTGAAAGGTTAATGACATGTCACTAATGAACAACGCCAACACTTTTGTAGAGCGATGTGTGATCATAACGGTCACACAGCTTTAAAGCATGTTATCGCTAGACAGCTGCCCAGAACATTGGTTAGGATACAATATCCGCCATTGGACAGTCTCTCTAAATGAGTTAGTAATCACAGTGAAACCATGTTGCCTCTGTATATAATAAGATTATTATTGAAGACTCTAGAATTTTTGCTTGTGCTATTATCTGTGCCTGGCTTGAATCTAGCGTGTAAAGAATAAATTGCTGACGGTATTAAATTCACAGATTTCATTATAACATTTGCACAACTGGATGAGTCTTGAATATCTGCAACAATATAGAAACCTAATTTTGGCCATCTATTTCCTTATGCATGGGCTTAGCAAACATGTTATAAATGAGACTCCCATTAAATTGAATTCAAGTGTGCTACATATTATTCGGTTCCGACACATGCTGTTGATCAAATGATGCTGTGCTATTCATGAAATTTAATAATAAATGTGTCTAGGAATATTAGTAGCACAGAGATTTTTTTTTTTTATTAATATCAGTCTTTGCTTCTCTGTTAAGCTTGCTCACACCAAGACTATTTGGCTGCTTTGAAATCCATTGGGGTTTGGAAAAACTATGTATTTTTGTATTTGTGAGTCTGTCTGCTCTGTAATGTGGGTGGATGAATATCACATGTTCTGTCATCATTTTGCTACAGCGTTTTTCATAATGAAATTAATATTTTCATGTATTTATTTCATTTAAACACGGTTTACAATGTTTTTTTTTATGGCCTTGTAAGAAAAGGCTATTATTAGTAATAAATAGATGAGTGAACGGATCTTCAGAAACCGAGATTCGTTATGAACTTTGCAAAAAGTTCGGTTCGTTTTCCAACGAAGTTTGTAACTGGTTTGCAAAGATGGCGGCAGAACAATTTAATACACATAAAAAACTAAAAAGAGCCTATGTTTACCTGTCTGAGTTCCCCTTGTATTCTCCTACGGTGTTATATTTACTCAGGACAGCAATGAAAAAATAGCAACACTGGGACGATGCTGTGATAAGTAAATATACTCAAAACAAACTGGCAGGGTAGAAAGCAATTGTGTCTGTTGCTTTCTATACTGCTGGCTTGTTTTGTGTATATATTATCATAGCATGTTTTCTCACAGCATAATATAAATTATATTATTTTATAGAATTAAGAAAAGTTTGGGTTAGTCCGAATTGATCCCAAACTTTGCTTCAAAGTTTAGCAAACCTGCTGAACCAAATTTTTTAAAAGTTCACTCATCCCTATTACTAAATGATTTTTATGGGATTTTATATTAGTGTACCACGCCCTAGGACCTCATCAGCAGAAAAAAAGAGTCCCTGAAGCTTGGTGGGACAAACTCTGCTTCTTCAGATTGGCTACTAAGCATAAGCACATACCCACCACAAGCTCTGTAGAAAACAGGGCATCTCTCTCTCTTTCTCTGTTCAGCCATTAGTTTGGTCAGATCTGATCTCCTGGAAAATGGGATCCTCTCCTCTCTCTTTAATTTCTAGATGCTAATTGCAGTCTAGAGAAGCCCTTGTACTAGAGCAATCACAGCAAATTCAAAGGACATATTATTAAGGTGGAACTGTCAGACCCTTGATTTTAATGAAAGTAGCTAGTTCAGTTAAATTGTCTTATAATTGAGAAAAATATTAGACAACTTGCCGCCTATTCTTCAAACACAACGCTGTGTCAGAAATAGTCATTAATATTTTTGGAGGATGTGGTGCATATTTATGAGTGGTACAGCTCTTCACCCATCACTGACATAGCAAGAGACATGGCAAAATCTTTTTAGTGTAATTGCGACATTACCACTCTTTTTCTTTCTGTCTCTCTCTGTCTCTCTGTCTCTCTCTCCATATATATATATATATATATATATATATATATATATATATATATATATATATGCTTTTTTCTCTCTTCTCCCCTTTTTGCTCATATAGTAAAATGGCAATATATTCTTTAGTGCTGCATGAAGACTGTAATCACTCAGGAGAATAGGGTGTCAAGTAACATATCAGTTTATTTTTTAATTGTCTAGAAGTCCGGGGTCGGCCTTTTTTTACTTTTCAAAAGAGCTAACATGCACCTACCTCCCTGGCACCAGTGCTAGGGTCCGCTGTCCTCTCCAGTTCCTGGTTCCCAGGGCTGCTTCTTGGTCTAGGCGGGGCCCCCTGGTTGTGATGTGTCAGGACCGCTCAGCCAGTCAGCAGCCAAGGTGGGACCCTGCTACAGCCGCTGACTGGCTAAGCAGGACTAACACGTCACAACCCAGGTCCCTGCTCAGACCAGGAAGCGGCCGGGGAACCAGAGCGAAGGACAGCGGACCCCAGCTCTGGAGCCGAGGAGGGAGGTGCCTGTTGTCACGTTCAGCCACCTCCTTCCCGGCTCTTTTGGAAAAAAAAAAGGCCGCCTCCGGGCTTCTCCTTAAATCATTGCAAAGATAAGAAGAACATATGAGGTATTAACCCAGTGCCTGACATATGTTTGCAAAAAAACAAATGGTTTGTGTAAAAATCTGCAACTTTTCGACGACGTACACCCTACATACCTCATGGGGGCACATCAGGGAGGGCCCAGCAAGGCGCAGTGGTGGTATGGCCTCTTCCAGCACCTGAGTTTCCTATGATACATGGCAAAAATATATGCCAGCTCCAGAGATTATTTTGATTTCTGAAACTGCTGTACGGCAGCCTCAGATCCGCAGATTTACGGAGAGGTGTTCACCTTCCGATATATCTAGCATTTTGGGCATAGGGGCAAGGATTTAGGAAAGAGCGGTGTACAGATACACAGATAGGCCATGATAAATGCCCCCAGTGTCCAGATATGTTAGGCTATGGCATACTATTTGTACTGAAAAAACATAGTCTACTCCTCTTTTCTATAAAACTGTACACAAAAAAAGTTTTGCTCATAAACTACTTTCTATCCAACCAAACACTCACTTTATACCTATCTCACTGTACTGAAGCAGGCATAGCAGCAGGCAGCATGTTACAGAGCAGGAGCATTTTGTTGTTTATTCATTTAAATTCCTGCTTATTCTGGGTTTGAGTCCTTGTAGTGGTCCTTCAGAGGTGATCACACGATTTTCAGATGTGTGTGTGACCTGCATCTATGGGATATTAATGGCATATCCACTTTGTACAGTATGTCTTAAAGGGGGTTTTCTGGGCAACATGTACTGATGAGCTATACACAATGACCCACATTTACTTAAACTGTCTAAGTGCAAACTTAGACTAAACAATCTTTAAAGGGAAACTATTAGCAGGTTAAACGAATCTAACCTACTGATATGATCCTTTTGCGCATGTGGCGCTGATGATGAAGGTAAGTTTCTTACCTTCATCCTTGGAGCGGTTTCCGTGCAGTTTGTAGTTCAATCTCTAGGCTAGTACAGTAGTTTGGAGCTCTGGGGGCGGGACTACAGCCTCTAGTGCACCAATTCAGCCATCCCCCAGGTGGCTCCACTCATGTGTTAGAAGGATGGCCAGATCAGTGCACTGAGCGGTGGTAGTCCCATCCCCAGTGCTTCAAACCACCATACTAGCCTAGTTAAACTAAAAACTGCACATAAACAGTTTCGAGGATGATGGTAAAAACTTTTCTTCATCCTCAATGCCCCGTGCGTAATAGGAACATATCAACAGGTTAGATTGGTCTAGCCTGCTGATAGTTTCCCTTTAAATGTGCCAAAATTATCGGGCTGTTTGATAAAGGTCTACATAAACCAAACCCCTTTTTGTACCTCTTTTTGTATCGCCACTCTGTGAATGGCTCATTAATAACATATACCCTTAAATGTTCAGATGGGAAGACCCCTTTATAGCGTTTGTTTAATGTAAACCGCACCTTGTAACTAAAGCATTGAAGAATTGACATTGACCAGCGTTGATTATTCAGTTTTGGTCAAAAATTGTATTCTTATTCCTCCATAGCAGTTAAGCAATAAGCAAATCTCAGTGGCGTCATTAAGATTGAGTGACAAAGGAAAGCGGTATCCCCCTCAGGAAAATACTGGACTGCGGAAAAGCCTGTGCCAAATTGTCTACAGTGTATTGTATTTTCACAGTATTCTTTAGCTATCTAAAGCTCTGTTCACACTAGTGTTGTGGCTTCCATTCACAAAGGGGAAACAAGGCCAATGACCGGTCTAGTCATGTTCCATCCTCAAGAGTCTTTACATACACTCTGACATATAATGGGATCCATTGGGTAATGTATTTTTGGCAGGAATAGTGATAGTGTAAGGGACCCCAGGACCTGGATGGAATACAGGGACAGACAGACAGTGTGAGCCCAAACCTGTTTGCTGGTCTTGCACTGGGTAGGTTAAAAGACAGAAGACAGACTAAGGGTACGTGGATTACGCTGGGCAGCCTCCGCTTGAAGTTCTGCCCATTCCATAGACTTAATAATATATGCTGGATATTTGCCAGATTCCGTTGTCCGCCCAAAGAATTGACATGTCACTTCTTTGGGAGGACGGCGGAATTCGCTGGAAAATATCTTTGAGTCTATGGAATGGGCAGAACCTCAAGCAAAGGTTTGAAGTCGCCACAGAATGAATGGTCAGGCAGCTGCAGGTCAAACCAGAGATATCAGAACAGGTACATGAACTACAAGCAAATGTGGAGGTCAGAAGGACAAGCAAAGAGGTCAAAATTCCAAGCAAGACAATCCACTATGAAATGTCATCTCTACAAGAGACTTTAAGGTCTCAATTAAGGTCCCAAAGCACAAGTGAAGTGGACTTCTTATGAAATGAGTCCCAGTCCAGGGTGTGATTGGACCAGCCCTCTGTCATCCAGACCACACAGAACACAGAGTGACAAGAAATAGAGATAAGTGGCGAAGGAAGTTGTCCATCGCTACTCAAATAAAACCAGGACTAGGCTAGCAGAAGCCTACGAGTGTAGTAGACACCTGTCAATGACCACACAGAACTTGCTGGAATAAGACAGAATTCAGACTGGTGCAAAGGAAACATAAAACTCAGGCTCTGAATCATGGCCAAAAGTGCACAATCAGCCGTATTTTACAGACAGAGGACTGCCCTGAGATCTGAACAGGCACGGACAAGACATACAGACTATACTACTGAAAGAGAGAGGGGTATGGAAAGGGAAAATAGAAAATATTAGCCAAAATGAAGTATTCCTAATATTCTTGTTCAAGACATTTAAAAGAGGCGTTCGCATGAATGTAGTCAGTTGGGTGATGCTACAGTCGCCAACTGGCACCAGCTGCCTAATATCTCTAGAAATACAATTTGTTTTTAGTGCATTAAAAGGGATTTCTACTGCGATGCTACAGTCAAGTTTTTTTTTTATCTTCCAGCGTCTGTAATTGGGCGTTTCATTTAGTTTTAAGCTAAAAGCGTTTTTATTGATCAAAAAGCAAATTCTTTCATCATGTAAGTCACTTGGGTATACAACCCGCACGGAATATGAATAATTAATACAGGAGATTCATTCTCTAGTTAATGACCCCAGTAGCACCTTAGCTGTTTTCATCTGACAGACTGAACTGTATGCACTGGAAGAGGATATTACAATTTGTGTTACTATTTCATGTCTTCACTAGATCAATCCCTGTTCTCTAGGGTCACAGCCAGGCCATGCTTTAGTTAAATAAGCCCTTAAATGGCTGCAACAAAAACAGCAAGGCAATGGTGGTCAATAAAATTTTTAAAAAAATCCTCATATGTTTCAGAGGTGTCATTGGACGCTCAAATGGTAAATCTTCATTAGACGATTCGCTCATGTACACAATCCCAGTTATCATTAAAGCATTGGTCATTATAAAGTGCATTCAGATAAGTAGATTATTCCCTGGAGAAAGCTACAGACGAATTCTGTGTCAGTCATTGTTAAATATCAAATGTATGTGGTGTGAATATTACCAAAAATCAGCAATTTTGGCATTTGGTGTTTTTTTTTTTTTTACTTATGCTGATCGCCGTGCGGGATAATTGAGTTTTTTTTTAATTTAGATAATTGCACACACACAGAGATATCAAACATTTTTGTGGGTTTTTTTTATGTTTTTTATTTTAAAAATGAGCAAAGGGGGTTGTGCTGATATGGTTTCCTGCAGCACAATATAGAGCTACTGTGCAGCTTGTGGAGTGTACCAACCATAGCTGCACAATAGCTCTATACTGTGCTGCAGGGAACCAGATTAGCACAATTGTGCTAATTGGTTCCTTTTCAAAACTTTTTTTTTCCCTTTTCACATTTTTTTTAGGTCCCCCTATGGTGCTATAGTATGCAATTATTAGATTGTATACACTGATAAATGTTATGCTTTTGCAGCTGAAATCCGCTCCCGGTATTGCAGACAAATGTCAGCTGCAACATATAGTGTGAGTTCAGCTCCTGAGCCCGCGCTATATGTAACAACTGTCGGCCCACCATAAAAAGGCGTACCAGCGGTCGTTAAGAAATTAATGATCACGGCCATTAATAACAGCTATTATTTGCACTTATTTTTACATTGTGGGAACATAGCCATATAGTTCTTAAGGGAGGTTTATGGGAATCTGATAGGATTTGTTTGCTTGTTTTTGACATTTTTTTCGAGTCATTCATTGTTTTTACACTGATAATTTTACACTCATACACATTTTATCTGTAATACCTTATATCTCTCTAGAGTCACGTTTTATCTTTCACTCATGTTGGGAAATTTTTATAGAACAAAACATACCTTGACACATCTGATAGCATACTCCAGATCTGACCTTAGGCAATTATCATTGGCGTTCTCTAAAATAAGGTCATAGGTTTCATGCACGTTGCCATATTACCTCCCTGTGCTGTGTACAGAGATAAAATACAGCACCCATAGAAGTTCTATAGGCCCATACTGTAATTCAGTATGCCGCTGATTTCATGCAGAACCATACGGAAGACAAACAATGGAGCTGTGTTCTATTACAATGCTGTTATTGTAGGTTTTAACCTAGTTTAAAGAGATGGGTTTTCAGGTTGATTTTGAAGGTGTTGATGGTGGGTAAGAGCCTGATGTGTCATGGTACTGAGTTCTAGAGTATCGGGGAAGCTCAGGGAAAATCTTGGAGGTGATTGTGTTAGGGTATGTTCACACTGAGCAAAAACAGCGGAATCCCGTCTGCCTCAGTGTCTCTAAGTGTCTGTATGGGAGAGCTCACACGCCTCGACTCCCGCTGCTCTCCACGCAAAGAATTGAAATGTCAATTCTTTTAGCGGAGAACGCTGGAAGCGGAGGCGTGCGAGTCCTCCCATTGAGATAATGTGGGACAGACGGGATTCCGCTGTTTTTACTCCGTGTGAACATACCCTAACACAATCACCTCCAAGATTTTCCCCGAGCTTCCCCGATACTCTAGAACTCAGTACCATGAAACATCAGGCTCTCAACCACCATCAAGACCTTCAAAAGCAAGAGCTCCGCAGTGGAACAAGTATGAACAAGAAAAATGAAAGTCATGGCGGATAGTAGCGTGAGGGATGGTAGCAGGATATAAAGTCAGAGATATATGGGGGGGGGGGCAGGTTGTGGATGGCCTTGTATGTCATGGTCAACAATTTAAAATGAATTTGTTGGGTAATTGGGAACCATTGAAGGGATTGGCAGAGAGGAGAAGCAGAGCTAGTGGGGAGGATGTTACAGTAGTCCAAGCAGGAGGTAAGGAGAGCATGTACCAACAGTCTTGTTGAATCATGGCAGAGAAAAAGGCGGATTCAGGAAATATTTTTGAGGTGAAGGCGGCAGGAGGTGGCCAGGGTCTGAATGTGCGGTGAAACTGACAGGGTAGAATCAATGGTGACCCCAAGGCAGTGGACATGGGGGACAGGAGACAGAGTGTAGCCGTTGATTGTGATTGAGAGATTAGATGGGGGTGAAGCAAAATGGGCGAAAAAGATTGGTTTTTGTTTTACCCTTGTTAAGTTTTAGAAAGTGGGAGGAGAAGGATGATATAGCCGATAGACACTATGCCGTACACTTTTGGGGAGACATTTATAAAGACCGTCGTACAAGTATGCTGGTCTAACACAAAGCGTCATCCCCATGTCCCACATCGGATATACTGAGAGGCGCACAGTACACCAGCCAGATAAACATGGTCAGCACAGTTAATTTCCACAGTCCTATTACTTTAGTTCATAGAAATTACTCCTGTGGTCATTGATTCTGTATAGCAGAGAAGAGATGTCCACTTTGTACATGATTGCGGTAACCCGATTAAATGTTTGTGACAGGATTATGGGCTGTTAGTGGCGGTGTACTCATAACTGATGTAAAATATCATAGACAAGGCAACAGTAAGAGAAGACTGAGATAATACGTTCCTATCAGTGAGATGTCGGCTGGTTTGTGAGGCGATACGTTCTTGTTAAGATGGCAAAGAAAACAACCGTGTCTGCTCCAGTCTCTCCAGTAATCGCATTAGCCCTTCATTAAAGCTGAATAGTATTAGTCACCGCCATATAAAAAGTACTTTGTAGCCACAGTTTCCTGGTGAAATATTTGTAGCATACCAGGCATAACTTACTCTTATCCTTTAATACTACACGCATAAATGTGAACTCGGTAGTCTAGAATAAAGAAAAATCTATCCTTAAGTTTCATCTTTCATTGTAAAGGTACGCCATAGCTTTCTGCTAGATAGTGATCATATTAAGTTTAAAGGAACACTTAACATAGCAGCCGCCCAAAAAAAAAAAAAAAAAAGTGGCACATTCTCTGCACTCATCCGTCCATTCTCTCACTCACAGTCCTGTATGAGGCTATGTTCACACTACGTAAAAGTACGGCCGTTGTTGCCGATGGCAACAACGGCCATACTTTTGGCGCGGTGGAACAATGCCTGTTTCTTTATGGGACCCCGGCCAGAGCGTATACACATCGAATGCGCTCCGGCTGGGATCCCATTCGGGGCCGCAAATAACTGACATGTCAGTTTTCTGCGGCCGGAATTCATTGAACGGCCGGTCTCATACTGTGCATTAACATGGCCTAACACTACGCTGTTATTTACACACAGCAAAATAAAGGCAAAATCCTGTCATAGTTTTATGTGAAAAATACGGCCGTATTTTCAATGTAGTAATGTGTAAAGTCTGTGGGGAATAGACCACCAGTGCAAACGCAGTAGACAAAGATGGCCGTAATTGAGTATGAGCGTAAAAATAGTGATCTTGCTCTTTATTTAAACCTTTTGTTGTTGTTGTTGTTTTTTTATCTCTTCACACATTGTTTTAAGTGTGAACATAGCCTCCAGGTAAAGAACTAGGCCATTTACTCTGTGTATTATGTGGTCACAGCCTTCTGTTGACCCTGAAGTGAAATTCAAATGAAGATTATACAAAAAGATCTATGTCTAGTACGAGACAATTACCTGACACTTTGGATACTCTGAATGCTTTCTCGGGCTTGCCGTCCTGTAGGTGCTAAGAACAACTACTCTTTAACACTGAGATATCTACATTGTTAAATGTGTTTCATTTCGGTTAGAAAAGTTTTCAGAGAAAACCGATAAAGCGTAGTTAATTTTTCAGTGGGTTCGTTGGAATGGCGCTTAAAATGTGGTCTCTGGTGCATTGTAGAATTGAGAATGCACAAAAACATCATGCAGCTGTTGAAGTGGTCCAAGGGGAAACATAATATTGCTCTATGTTTCAGAAAACTGAGTTTAACAGACTTGATGCGTGTTGCAAGTTTTCAGTCCTGTGCAACAGGGATGTCTGGATTTCTACCAGAAGCCCCATGCTGTCGACATTGGGAAAGCAGATGGCTTCAGATGATCTGGCATGTCAACTACGGCTCTACCTTGTCTGACTGTGTCGAGGGGATTCGGAAAATATCTAATAATTGGCTTCCTCTGAAGCCATTGATATATGTTTAATTAGCCCATATGCCAAATTCGCTTGTTTGTCAAGTTCTGGCCGCATTGGTGGGACGTTATCCATATTTCGCAGTTCAGAGGATGCCTGGTATGTTTCTTTGTGGTCAAAAATAATAAAACTCTAAGGCAAAAGTAAATGGTAACTTCATCCCAAAGGGCCAGTTTCCTATCGCTTTGTTATTTTAAGTGGTATACCGCTGGAGCGTTTTAACGATCAGGTCTCCAAAGCATTCCAAAGAATAGCAACTGCTCATTGAATGGCATATAGTGAATAGAAGAGTGCTATGAGAATGTATCTGCCCCCCCTTTCATCAAAATTTTTGCTGATCTTCAAATAAAATGAAATAATAGTCAAAATGAAATAATTGGAAAGGGACACAAAGCACTTAAAACTTTCAAAAACAGCAAAAAACCTAAAAGTATTGGTGTTTTCGATGTCAAGCCTGCTTGATTTCAGATAGAAATTATAATATGGATGAATGCCATTTAGTTTCTGGAGTGCCTAATCAGGTTTAGTAAGCGCTGTGTAAATCTTAAGCAGAATTCTTAAATGCCAGACTGTTTGATATTACCCTTAGCAATGTGAAGCCTTGAAGTATAAACCTGGTAATGTCAGATCATTCTGACAGAGAGCCAACCAAATAACTAACATTAGGGATTAGGTAATGTAAGCAAATACCTATCATCTGTAAGGAGCTAAGAATTACATATTTTTATTGCATTGAGACATTTTGTATATTTAAAGGATGGATTAAAAAATTTCAAGCGCATACGTTGCTAAAATAGTGCAAACAAGGATAGAATGGAGTGTGCTCAATGCCAGTGGACCTAGCACCATCAGTGGTTATTTTTTTTTTTTACTAGTAGTGATATGATCTACAATAGCACTGTATAAAGAATAGAAAATATATGACTGTTCTTCACTGCTAGAGATGGTCATTTGTAAGTGTTATTACGGGGAGGTGGAAACATCAAGAGGTGACAACATATGCAAGGTGGTACACCACACAAGGTCACAGAACAGAACTGCTGAGTGTATAATGCTTAGAAATTAGTCAGTCAGTGCATTGTACAAGAAGTATGTTGGGCTATTTATTAGAAATGAGAGAACCTCGAGTACTCTTGGGTTCGTCTGAACCCAAACTTTCGGCTTTTGTTTACCGGTGACTGAAAAAGTTTGATACAGCCCTAAGGCTGCCTATGGCTGTATCCATGTTTTCCAGGACTCCCTAGAGTTGCATCCAACTTCTTTAGCCACCGGTAATCAAATGGCGAGAGTTCTGGTCTGGATGAACCCTAGGTAAGGCTGCCAATGGCTGTATCCATGTTTCCCAGAACTCCCTAGAGTTGCATCCAACTTCTTCAGCCACTGGTAATCAAATGCCGAGAGTTGGTTTGCCGATGGTTGGGACGAACCCGAGCATGCTCGAGTTTCGCTCATCACTTTTATTTTTAGATTAGGTCATACTGAAGCTTAATCTCTTGATTAAGGCTAGTGACCCTTTGACTCAGTCAATGATTGACTGAGAATGCAGTTCCTGTGGGAACAACTAGTCAGAGGAAGCAGCGGAGCGCAGCAAGGACCAGGTGCCATTGCAGTGGTATCGATGAGGGATTGAGACAGGTGAGTATGGTTGTTTTTATTTTTTAAAGAGCATGTACCAGCAGGTACATCGCTTTAAGATTTTAAAATCAATAGACCTGCACTGGCACAGGGATGCCGATACTGCTGTCCTGAATCGCAGCCTGGTTCCCATGCATGGCGCTGGTCTATTCCTGGTCACTGGCCTGGCCTGAAGCACTGGAGGTGGACTGGCCCATCCCCAGTGTGATGAAACCCCCTTCCCTGTGCCTCACAGATAGGGGACAAGTTTTTATTTTTTGAAATACCCATGTAAAAAGAAGCTTCTTTCTAGCCACAGATACGTGGAGTGCTGCATTGATGGTTGAACTTTTTGGAGTTTGTCCCATCTGCACATAGGAATTTTCAAGCTCACCCAGAGAGACCATTGGGTTCTTGGTCACCTCTCTTACCAATGCCCTTTCACCATGAATACTTAGTTTGGTGGGGCGGCAGCTCTGGTTATTCCAAACTTCTTCCATTTAAGAACTATGGAGGCCACTGTGCTCTTGGGAACCCTCAGTGCAGATTTTGGAATCTTTAATAGGCAGAAAGACTATTAATTAACTATTAACATATATGATTGCCCACTTAATACCCATGTGGTGTCTACTTTGTTCTAGTAGAAAAAGTGATTGGGAAAGCTCTTTGACTTACATTGAAATGCCACATGTTTTAGGTTTGATCTTTTTTAGTTCAAAGCAGTAACATAGTTTATTCCTGGAAATTGATTTCTTGGTTATTGAAACATTAGCTCATAGTGTAATCTATGGGATATGAAGCCTATTCTCACATTGGCCTTAAAAGTGCTGGATGCAATGTTCTTTACAAAGTTATCAATATTTTGGGAAGTTTACTGATGCAAAACTTAGAAATGAAACTAGGCTTAGTTTATATCAGTGAGGTGACCCTAAACCCCAAAAGCTTTTGGCTCTACTTCTGTGGACTTTACCGGGTGATGTCTAAATGTGACTATGGAATAATCCAATAATGGTTGCCAGATCGTATAGAACAATTCTTCTTTATTAATGACTATAATATGTAAGCGATTATAGATAATTATCCAATTCAGTTCAGATTTTACTTAGTCCAGGGGGGCAATGTTACTGTTGCAGTCTTTGGAAGAGGTACATTTATCGTCATGTTTAGAAATACCAGGAATAATTTAATTTTACAGGGCTCGTATGGAAGATAACTTGATAATGATTCGCAATATGGAGGATAACTCTGCTGCTAGTTTATCTACTAAGCCTGCATCCTGTAGGTACCTTTAGTTTGTCTTTGTGATCATGTGGTTTTGGATAAAAGGATCTTTATTTCGGACATACAGTGTCACAGAGGTCTATGACAATGTTAGTGCTAGTGCCACTCTCCGACCACCTCTCTGTCTTCAGGCCTCCCTTGCTTTCCTTTGGAGAACTATTCACAGCCGTCTGATCTTTGGCTGTACAGGATTTCATTGTTGATGAAGATGAGCCGGCTGTCAATCATTCTTGGAGGAGACAGGGGTGGCCTGAAGAAAGAGCGGTGCCGGGAAAATGGGGCGGGTGAAAACAGTGTCAGGGTCCTATTCCACGGGCCAATGGGGGCCCGATCAATAATGTAAACAAGCGCTGATCTGCTAGATCGCCGCTCGTTTACTGAGCCTATTAAATGGGCCGATGATCGTTTAGCGAGGGCTGTAGGGACATCGTTACCTATATCCTTGAAGCCCTTGTTTAAGCACCATATTTTACCTAAACATATTGCAGGTCTTCTCCTGCGCTCCTTCTTCCTCCCGATCCCGCATGCAGCAACAGCTGCGGTGCGGACTGTCTGAGCTAACAGACCTCTCAGCCAATTACTGCCCGCAGCGGTCCTGGCCAGTGATTGGCTGAGTGGTCTGTCAGCTAAGACAGGGTGCACTGAAGCTGCTGCTGCTGCGCACGGGACCAGGAGAAGAAGGAGCGCAGGAAAAGCCCTGCAACATGTTTAGGTAAAGATCATCAGCTGATCGTTGTCTCTATTCCTCGGAGCGATAATTGGCCGAATTGGGCCAATACGGCTGATTATCGCTCCGTGGAATAGGACTTTCAGAGACCCACCTCTGCGACACTGTCAGTCCAAAATAAAGACCCTTTTTTCAAAAAACTGCTTGGTATGCATATCCGTGCTGTTGGCTTCCCTTTAAATACTCCTCTCAAAAATGTTTAACTTTGGGATAGTCCCACGAAATATGAATAGGGGTTCCCCTTTCGCCATTATATTTTAAACACCAAGGCGAGGAAGATTGGACAATTTTAGATAAGTCTACAGAAACAAGGCACCATCTCCTTCTACTGTTCTATCTTGTTAGGATGGAAATTATAGTTGTTATACAGTAAAGCATCATGTATCCGTTTAAGCATAAACTCTTTGTAAAATGGGGTTAGAGGTTCTGCCATAATGAAAAGCAGAGATTTGCCCCGTGCAAAGTCGAGAATGTTAGAGTATCTTTGCTTGTAGCTACCACAAATGGTTCTAATTGTTAGGTGCTGACATGTCCTACCAGTAGAATAACTCACAACACACAGTAGAAGATTTATCATGAAAACGTGAAAACGGTTCACAAAAGTTTATGTTTGAAATGCTTGAAAGCTATTAGAGTAATAATAGTTAAAGAGGACAGGTCTTACAGCTGGTTTAATTCTTAAAGAAGGCCTGTGAGGCTCCGGCAGAATTCCTTCTAGATTAGAGTCCCATTAAGCTGGAAGACTTTTCTTCATGAGTAAACTTCTGGGATCTCGTCAGGATTGTCCATCATCGAGGTTTAGATAAAATACTTAATTATCATTTAACGTAAAGCACACAAATAAATCACTAGTAATCTTGTTGTAATGCAGTGTTGTACTTACATTGCCACAGCTTCATTACATTACAGCATTGTCACTGTGGTATAGGAACATATGTTTGGGCATAGGAGATGGGGGGTGTTTGATGCCAATCAAGGGCTTGTACAAGTGGTCCACCTGTTATAGTTTACTATAGAATGAAGTACCATGAGATCTGAATTACTAAATGTGTATTGAGTTAGGGCCCGTTTTTTTTTACATACAGCAAAACGTACTTGACCTTATTTTTGTGTATGTTAAAAAAACGGATGCGTTTTGATCCGTTTTTTTTATAATGAATATCAATGGGAAAACAAATGCATCCATTTTTCCATCCTTTTTTGGCAAAAACATGAAAAAAAAATCTAATTGCAAAAACGTAGTGTGAACCCAACCTTACATACTTTTAATATACTAGTATGAAAAGTATAAAAAAAACACAAAGAAACCAGACTTTGTAATAGGAGATATATAACGTTATACGTTATGTAACCCTATCTTAGCAGAGGAGACAAAACAGATTCACACAACTTATACTCCCCGCATAGAGGAGGCTTTTTTTTTCTTTTTTAAGTTCTGTTTTTTGCATTTAGATCCAGAAAATGAGTGAAGAAATTGCTGTTCTCTTAGCAGCCAAGCAGAGCAATAAGTTAGTAAATCACGGTTTGCAGGAGACATAGTAAGTAAGCAGGAGGGAGGCAGTGCAGTAAGATATAAGGGAAGGTAAAAAGGTCAGGAGGTGACCTTGATCATTGCAGTCAGCCAAACAGCTGGGAAGCATCTTTTGCTGCTGGCAGGAGGAACAGATGTCATGGCAGGAGGGGGGGTTGGAGGGTTACAGTGCAAGCATGTGTTTTGACTACTCTTGTACTTTTATTGGAAAGCAATGACATCGGTGATCATTAAAGCCAAGCAACAAATTATATCGCTGTCCAGGTTGATATTCCTGGGAATTGTCAATTGACTCTAATGCATTTCTGCATTTATTTATTACCGAAATAATATCTAAGAGGATACCATGATTAACAATCAGAGACATTTTAACTATAGGAGTCTTAGCAGCACCGTGGGTCATTGGTTAGCACTGAAGCCTTGCAGCAATGGGGCCCTGGGTTCAAATCCCACTAAGGGCAACATCTGCACCGAATTTCTATGTTCTCTCCGTGTTTGCATGGGTTTCCTCCCAAAACATACAGATAGGGGAATTTAGATTGTGATCAGTGATGTGGAATCAGTTGACGCAAATACAATTAAAGCATTCTTATTATTAGCCAGTAGGTACAAGAGACAATTTAAAGGGGAACATTGACATCTACAGTATATTTATTGAAGCTCTTTTTCAGTTGTGACACTTACTGTATCATTTCTTGGTCAATTCTTTACATCCTGCTGAGCTTGTGGTGCGGCTAGGCTCATATACAACAGCCAGTCTATAGACTATATACAGTCTATAGTTTTTGTCAGAATCCTGCCAAAAACTAATCAGATTTTTGCTTATTTTGTTTAAACATCCAATTAAGTCATCATGAAATTTACAAAAAATTAAACAAAAAAAATGCAGTCTGTAGCCCTATTACGTGTCCATGCTCCTCTTCCTGATGACCTCCGATGCTGGCTCTGGTCCCCTCGCTCACTGACTGCCTCATTCCACTGCAGTCAGTGACTGGCTGAGCGGGTTGTCACTGAGCGAGGGACCAGAGCCAGCGAGCATTAGGAGGAGTGGGGACAGGTAAGTATGGCCTTTTTGTTGTTTTTTTCTGTATTGTACTGTTTAACCATTTGGAACTTCGGCATCATCATGAATGATGATGCCAGAGACTCCGATACTGTTTAAATATTCGTGCTACTGTTCTGACACACTGTGGTGCTTGGTCGAGCCTCAAGCTTAATCGAGCCACTCCAATGTTTGATCGAGTACCATTCTCGACCGAGCATAGGCACTCAATACTAATCATAACACACTATGATGCTGCGAGTCCCGTTAACAGCTGCGTGTTCTTGAGTTTCGGCCAGCATGCGGGCTGTGCTTCATAGGATGAACTCGGGCATGTGTTTTAAGCCTTTCACTGATAATCTATAGGTCATGAGCCCAAAGATAAACAGATACTACAAGACAATAAGTTCCATTTCACTAGACGTTATTGTTTACAACCAGTTTGCAAACCTTTGCTCACATGTCACTTAATCACCCAATATGCGTCTCAAATCACCACTGAGTCCTTTGGGAAATTTCACCGGTAGCTTCAATATGTTGGTCTCATATATACAACAGTAAGAGTTAGACAGATGTGATGCAGGTTGTAATATTCCATTGTATGATGTATCCACCAGAGGCCTCAATAAACTGAGTAATCCAGTTATAGTTCTGTATTGGTTACATTTTTATGGGCTTGGAAGCAGATGAATCTAGAAAGCATTGCCTTAGAAACTATCAAACTGTCAGAAGTGGTGGATGTTACAAGTGTTGGGAAATTTAGGTCACCTACCACAATCCACAACGTGAATACATTCTTAAAGGAGAAGTCTGTCGATTTCTAAAAATCGTTAGCGTGCAGGGAGAGGTGGGAAAATGATTACAAGTAGGAACTTACCTCTCCACATGCCTATGGTGAGTGGCTGGAGCAGCCGTGGGACCCCCACTGGGCTCCGCAATCTGCAGGACTTCTCCTTTGAAGGGGTATTTCGAGAAAAATGAAAGTAGGAGATCGCAGGGGGTCCAACCCCTGAACCCCTCAGCATTCTCCATATCGGACCCCGTCAACTTTGTAATGAATAGAGCCCCTGGTTGGCCCTCGACCCAGGTCTCTATTCATTCCTATGGAGCATCGGAAAGAGCCGAGTACGCCAGAAGAGCGATGTACTCTGCTCTTTCCGTTGGCCCCATAGGAATAAATAGAGCTGTGGGTCCCGTGCCCGGGGGAGTTTCAGGGGTTTGCTCCATAGGAATGAATAGAGCTGTGGGTCCCGTGCCCGGGGGGTTCAGGGGTTGGACCCCATGCGATCTCCTACTTTTCCCCAGAATACCCCTTTAATGTTCATATATATATATATATATATATATAATATTTTTTTTATTATGAGATTGCCGAGACTATGAGTCAAGAATGTACTCGATGTACTTAGTAAAAATCTGGTGTGTTTTATAGCCACGCAGAACGGGACATCTTTTACATATGTCATAAGTATTGTGTTTTCTGGGTGAGTGGAACTGCTAATCTGGCCAGTGGTAATTTATTAACGGCGTGTCATTAATTGTTTCCATATGCAGCCGCCAGCAGGGTGCCTCAATTTGCCGCTTCATTCAAGCAATACTAAAGGTTCATTCACTCTGACAAAACATATGCTAAAAAATTCAGTGTGGCGAGTTATTCTTATTGCGTTGCCATTTAATCTTCTTTTAAAAGAGCAATAACACTCGGGTTAGAAGAAAACACTCCACAACATGTCTCCCGATATCGCTGTAAGGAGATGTATCAGACGGCGTCCTATGCTCAGAATATACATCAGTCTTTTTAAAAGTGAAAAGAAACACATAGGTCTTGACAATGGTAACCAGTGGTGTTTTTTATGCTTATATTGTAAGATAACTGGACATACAATAGTAGACATCTCAATATCATTAAGAATTGGTTTAGTAAATATCCATCCCTGTAAGTAGAGGTAAGTACCTTCTCCTTTCAGAGTGAAAAAGAAAATCATTGACACTTAGAAGTTAGGGTCCTATTTTACAGAGCGATAATCGTCTGAATACAGCTGATTCGGGTGATTATCGCTCCGTGTAATAGAGACAAAGATCAGCAGATGACAACAATGATCAGCTGATCGCTGGTTGAGGTTTGGACCTAAAATCACCGGGCACCAACCGTGTAATACGTGTAATAGCGATGCACAGCCGATGGCTGACGTTTGCCTAAACACCGGATGCCTTACCTCTCACCGCTTCCGGTCTTATCTGTGGAGCACAAGAGAGAAGACCAGGAGCGGGGAGAGGTAAGGTATCAGGTGTTTGGGCAAGGACTGCATGGACATTGCTAATGATGTCCATGCAGCCCTTACTGCTCGATTATCGGGCGGTCTAATAAGTCCAGTATAGCTGATTTACTAAAATGATCGGGCCATAGTCGACAAGGAATGGCAACACCCAGTTGTCAATATTTTTTTTTTAAATATTTTAATAAAAATTAATTTTGGATGTGAAAATTTTACGAAATGTTGAGCTGCTTTCATATTGTGTGTACGCAGCGTCCGGTGAAGTGTCGTCCATGACATCCAGGGCGATGCAGCGGTTCAGCAGCCTTCTTCTTTTTCTCCTCCCTCCACACTGTTTCTTTCGGTAACTCTCTGCCCCTACGTGTAGTGATTACACCAGGTATTTGTGCCTCCTTCATGTCCTGACCAGGTCTCCGATACAGGCAGTAGCGGGACGGGTTGCTCATTTAAGAAAAACTTACTCTTTTACCTAGTTAAAAATTTTTAAAAATATTTCGCTCATCTTGCAAAATGCTCGTAGACCATGTTACTCATAAACCAAGGTTTAGTGTCGGAGTAGGGTACCTGGGGCCCACCAAAGGAAATGATCCTGGGGGCCCACCAATGAAGAACATGTCATTCAGTGTTAGGGCAGGTTCTAAAGCTGGGGGCCCACCGGAGGATCCTCCGGTCCACTGGTATTCCAGTCCGATACTGCCAAGGTTCCACTGTACTTTTGTAGAGCCGTCAGTTTTCTAACGGCATCCAAGCATGCTCGCTCAACACTAGTGTAGACTATTGGAGACTGAACAAAACACTTGGTATAGTTCCAAGTGTTCAGTGTCACAGCTGCCTACACCTGTAGCTGGGTTTGTATTTTAGGATTATGTCAGCTTTCAGTTCATACCAATTTCAATATTCTGTATTCCTACTTCATTAAGCCAAGTTATTCCTTTTATAATCTGCTGCACCACAGGAGTTAGAGAACAACCTCAAACAGAAACGCATTGCCAGTAATTGAGAAGCAATATAATAAGCCCGGTAGAACGATACCATATATTGTCATATAGCGAACATATATTTTCTTCCTCTACAGCAAATTATTTTTCTTATTGAAAAGTGTGTCCTGCTGCTACAGTGGTTATAGCTGTAGGTGATGGGTGGAAAATAAAAAACAAGAAAAGGCAAGGAGAATGAAAGCATTAAACATTACCTCTGCTATTATACAGAACCAAATGCGTGACATAAATAAGATTTATAATGTCATAAGCTTAGAAAACTACCCGACTGCCTTAGGATGCAGTAAACTGAACAGAAGGCTCTTAAAATACAATCGACCTACAAAAAAAACGGTTTGTGGCTGGTTTGCTTTCTAGTTATATGAATAAATCAGCATGATAGACCTTTGGAAGACACATAATTAAAAGTCTTCTGAACTCTTTGATACCAAGTAAAGGTCAGTCTCACCCAGAAATCCCTCCCTCGAAATTTCTAGAATATACAAAATATATCTATAGGGTCTTATATAACAACTACAGAAATTTCTGTCTCTTGTGTAGTCAAACCCTTTTGAAAAGAAAGCCAATCAATAGAGATGAGCGAACCGGGTTCGGGTTCGAGTCGATCCGAACGTTCGGTATTTGATTAGCGGGGGCTGCTGAACTTGGATAAAGCTCATGGATAGAAGCCAACATGGATAGAGCCAATGACTATATCCATGTTTTCCACATAGCCTTAGGGCTTTATCCAAGTTCAGCAGCCACCGCTAATCAAATGCCGAACATTTGGGTTCGGAAGGACTCGAGCATGCTTGAGGTTCGGTCATCTCTACCAATCAACAGTTTCTGGCTATACTTTGTTAGCAGCCAACTCATAGAGGACGTTCCCAAGCAGGTGATCATCCCCTCCTCTACCACGAGTAGAGAAGAGCGACTCTACAGCAGAAACGAAGTGAAGCATTTTGTTGCTATCGGGATTCTGCTCACCAGGCTGCGGACTTTGAAGTCTGCTCCGCTCCCTGCTGCTCCTCCCCTGGTGGTGGAAAAAGATGGATCCAGTCCTGGGAAACTGGCAGAAGTTTCCCAGGACTGGATCCAACTTTTCCCAGCACCTGGGGAGGAGCAGCAGGGAGTGGAGCAGACTTCAAAACCCGCACCCCGATGAGTGGAATACATATAAGGAACAAAACGCTTTGCTGTAGATTCACCCAGGCTCAGACTGGCCCACAGGAGAGCAGGGGAATCCCCCCGTGGGCCCTACCCCTTGGTTGGCCCCTGAGCAGGAGGTCTGCATCCTTGTTTTGCAGCTCCAGGACGACATATAATCCCCCAGTTAGTTTCATGGGACTTCTCCTTTCAACTTAAGTGGCACGCTATGCTGACTGACCAGTTACTAGCAGTGACCTAGCATCGCTGGTCACATACACAGCTCTGTGTAAAATCGCTATATTAATATGAAAGTTTTGTGCTGGGTATATCTGGTGTATGTAGGGTGGGCCCCAAGAATCAAATTCCCAAGGTACCCCAGTCTGACACTGGATTCACTTATCTCTAGCCACGAGTGTATGTAGGAGCACACAGGTTTCATGCATAACCATCCACAAAAATCTAGATAAAGAGCTATGTTTTCCAGAGTTATTTTCCAGCCCGTACAGTATTTGAACACTTGTATTGTTAGGGGTTAATTAAAGTAAGACGTGGCAGTCTTTGTACAGCTGGTATAAACTTTTCGTGAACCAGATAGAAATCAATTGTAAGCTTAGCCTTGGATATTACGTTGATCCAAGCTCAAGCTTACAGCAAGGTCATTAAGAAGACATACAGCCAAAATTGTTGACAGTGTCATTTCAGTGGTCAGATTCTGCTTATGAATCATATTCGTGATCATTGTGTTATCTTGGCAAAATACCTGTAGAAAGTCATCTTACTTAAAGATTCAAAATGTCAGTGATACCCTCCATTAGCCCCTCGTTGTTATCAGATGTATTTCTATACGAGTAGTAAAATATACATTACCCGAAAGAACACTTTTTTTTTTGTGCAAACTGATACTAAGAAGAAGTAAGTGTTGTTATCATATCTTTCAAAGGTAAGATACATAGTTGCGAGATGCTGATCTTAAACGGGAACTCTAGTGGGAAAAAAATCATTTTAGATCAGCTTGTGTCGGAAAGTTTTTTAGATTTGTAATTTACTTATATTTAAAATTTTCAAGTCTTCTAGTACTTATCAGCTGCTGTATGTCCTAAAGGAAGTGGTGTTTTATTTCCAGTCTGACACAGTGCTCTCTGCCGCCACCTCTGTCCATGTTATTAACTGTGTAAAAATGTGGCTGATCGCGCTCCTGTGTGAGTGCAGCAACTAGAGGAATAGATTACTCTGCTAGATGGATACGCTATCTAGCCGGATGAAACAAACAGTTGTATTAGTATACACTAATGTCTCTCTATGTTTGCTGGCCCTCTTCCTATGTTATGTGATGTGATGGTATATATGCAAGTGGACTGTCAAGCAGTCCAAAAACGTTCCTCTGCCCTGTTTGTATCCACGCAGTGATGGTCAGTGTTTAAAAATAATACGATATATGGGTATTACTCACCCAGCAGTGTGGTTTGTCTTAATGTTCTCCACATTGGGTGAAATCAGCTCCCGGATATCCGAATAGTATTCGGCTGTCTGAGTCCTCAAAAATATAGTATAAGGGGGGGGGGGGGTCGCGTTCTTATGTATAAGGCTCATTGGCAGAACCAAAAGAGCCTTATACATAAGAATAAATGAACATATTTATAATATCCAAAGAAAGTATGAAGGACGCCCATTGTCAAATCATTATAAGGAAAAACATCAAGGGAAACTAGAGGGTTCCATAGAAAAAGTGAAGAGTGACTGGAGAAAAGGAGATTACATCAAAAAAATGTCAAGAGCTAAAAGTAAACATATATTCAACTTCAATACAATCACACCAGCAGGCCTAAACTCGGAAATAGAACTTTTTGCATTTATATAAGAACTTTAAAAATAAAGCCATTCAGGATCCAGGTCACCTATAAAAAGTATCAAGGGAAGGGCCAGATCTTCTTGACAAAGAGGGGCGTATCCCTCGAAACATTCTGAAGGTTGTTTGACCATTCCAGGCTTCCTTAGGAAACGTGACATCATGTTGGAATCTGAAGGACTCTATTCAAAGTTCTGCAGTCGGAGAGAGGAGCGTTACCGGCCGGAACGCGACCCTCCCCCCCCCCCCCCCCCCCCCCCCCCCCCCCCCCCCCCCCCCCCCCCTTATACTATATTTTCGAGGACTCAGACAGCCGAATACTATTCGGATATCCGGGAGCTGATTTCACCCAATGTGGAGAACATTAAGACAAACCACACTGCTGGGTGAGTGATACCCATATATCGTATTATTTTTAAACACTGACCATCACTGCGTGGATACAAACAGGGCAGAGGAACGTTTTTGGACTGCTTGACAGTCCACTTGCATATATACCATCACATCACATAACATAGGAAGAGGGCCAGCAAACATAGAGAGACATTAGTGTATACTAATACAACTGTTTGTTTCATCCGGCTAGATAGCGTATCCATCTGGCAGAGTCATCTATTCCTCTAGTTGCTGCACTCACACAGGAGCGCGATCAGCCACATTTTTACACAGATTATCTCCAATTTACTGATTACAGGTAACAGTAATCTGACACGCAGCTCCAACAACCTAAATTAACATCTATATTGGGTTGTGCAAACAATATAATATAGGCAGAGCTTTTTAGTACAAAAAAAACCCATGTCATTAACTGCCTAGAGCAGCAGCAAAACCCCATAGAAAACCTCTCCCGCTCTAGACAGTTCCTGACATGGACAGAGGTGGCAGCAGAGAGAGATGAGTGAATTGTAAAGTTTGAGTGTGGGTGGCTGGGCCAACATCTGGTTCCTCTCCAGGTACAAAAGAAGAGCCTGTGGAGCCTTAAGACACAGGACTAGCCAGATATCTCTCCGGGAAGGACCCAGCCAATGGTTGGCTCCTGTAGAGAAACCACCAAACCATATTAAGTGACCGTAAAAGTGAATGCAATGACAAGGGAAAAACCAAGGCCAGGTATCCATCCACAGACAGCTGTTTCGGGGTGTTGCCCCTCATTAGTGTGGAGCAAGATTCTGGCTATTCAGGAGCAATGCCTAGTAGAGCCATAAGAGAAACAGGTGTAAAGACCTTGGTTATATTTCAGCTAGGTTATAGGTTCAGCAACATCTTTAATATAAACACCAGAGCAGCCTTTATATAAAGGAACAGGACACTAGACATAGAGTGAAGTAGGCATGCCACCCTTCTGTGCTGAATTTACTATAGTTATGGCTGAAATCAATGCCAGGACTTGGTCAGCAAGAGTGCAGGGTGGTTCACGGGTGTCGGGATTCATGTTGAGGTATGCAACACAGGTGGGGAATAAATTAAGACACTGGTCTTGATAAATCTCCCCCCACCCCCCATTATGTCCTAGAGGTTAGAAGATCACTTTTTCGAAGCCTAATACATATTATACTGCTAGTCAAGGTTTATTAGAACATTTCATGTTCTACTTCCAGACAAAGTTTTATAATTATTTATGGTATTTTACATGAAATGTGGCATGGAAAGTGACTTGGTAATGAAGACCTCCATGACATGAACCCAAACTGTCAGTCCTAATTGTGAATATCCTTTAGTCTTCCTTGTATTAAACTAGTTTGTGGCTCGGGTGACAACATAACAGACTTAGAGTAGCAAAGGTACAATCACTCGTTGTCTGGCTCTATGTGAATTCTGGGGGGAAAGCAGCGAGTGGTCCCTCTTGTCATGGAGGCTCCCTCAGTTCTGCTCTGCACAGGGTTTGGAAATGAAGAATATAAATCATTAGAAGTGCATTTCCAGATCCCTTAAGCTCCTTTCCAGCATCCAGTCTTTTATCTCCCGCCTGCCGATAGAGGTACTTCAAAGGAGATCTTACCCTTACATCAATTGCCTTTTGAAAAGGAAATATAGTGCTTAGGTGTTTAGCACATTGTAACAAATAAATCATTCATTAATTGAGATCAAATGAGAGTAACAAAAGTTATTAGGTGCTCTCCCAATGCAATCCATTGTGTCTGTTGCAGAAAGGCTTTGTAAGCGGGAAGGCTTTGAGGTTAACTGAGTGCGTTACAGACAGGCTTTACAGATATTAACATTTTCTTATTATCTGATGCCCTTATTTCATTCCTAATAAAAATATTCTTTCACAATTTTTTTAAACACAGTCAATTTGTGTCTCTCCTAACATGTCTGTTGTAGTATTTGCTCCTGGGCATGACCATTTTACTCATCAGTATATGGTTTCTCTCTCTACACACTCAGACACATTACATACTTACCTGACTGCCCTCCAGCGTTGTCCATAGCTGGAGCACCGCCAGCTCTAGGTGTGTTACAGTGAGTGCACTGCAGGAGGGTGCTCTGGATCGTCTCCACCTCCTTTCTGGCCGCTTGACATCACGGATCCTTGACGGTGTTTCTGGCATTCTGCAGGTCCACTTGACGGGAGACTTGAATCTTCTGCTAATTACTGGGTTTGACTGGCGGTCTACCTACCAGTTGGTCAAGCGTGTTTCAGATGTTTGCAGTTGGGATCAGGGTTCTGGTCCAGTCACATCCTGGACTAGACCGCTAACCTCCTATATAACGTCTTTTTATGCTTTCAACCCCCGCTGACTGTTAGTCTTTCTTGAAAGTGTGCTAAGCAATCCCTTGTTTTTAATATCTGTTTCCTTATACCTGGTATACTTTGTACCTTTGACCTTGCTTCTTGGATCCTGTCTTTGTCACACGTTGCCCATGTGGTTTGACCTCAGCCTGTGTGACTAGCCTTTGTGTTTGTTCGTCTTGTCTTCGTTTAGTGTTTGACGTTATTGCAGGTTAGGGGCTGTAACCCAGTCACGTAGGGCTGTCCAAGGCAAGTAGGCAGGGACAGCTGGTAGGAACAAGTTCAGGGCTCACGGTCTGTGTCCACCGTTCCTTCCCTACCTGTATTGCTGACACTGACACTCAGTGTAAAGGACATGCCCAGTTGTTAAAGCAAATGTACCACCGGCAAATTGTTTTTTTTTTTTTTTTTGCTTTTAACATGAATAGACTGTATACGGCGCCAGTCTATCACCAAGCCCTGGCCTGGTATGGAGCACTGAGGGCAGGCCTGCCAGCCCCCAATGTGACAATCTGCCCTCCCCTCTGTGACGTGGCTCCATTGATTCTAATAGAGCCGTGTCATGGAGGAGAGGGAGTTTCGTCACACTGGGGGCCAGCAGGCTCATCTCCAGTGCATCATGCCTGGATGGTGTTTGGTAAAAGACCTGCGCCGTGCACAGGAATCGGGTGGCGGTTCAAAAAAAGGGATGCTGCAGCGGCATCCCCGCGCAGGTGTCGGTCTATTCTAAAAAAAAAAAAAATGTACCTGTGGTACATTCACTTTAATACCCCAGTTGTCAATTTATTCATACATTTTCAAGAGAAATAACAGAGGGACAGCATAATGGAAAGTTCTAACAAGATATACTCCAGAATTGTTATTTACTGCTGGTAGGGCTGTCAGATTTCTGTTAAGAGCGTTAAGTAGGTTCCAACAGAACAAGGGATATCGGTTAAACATTTTGTGCCTCATCTGTCATTCATGCAAGGGTGCCCATTTCTAATTAATTAGATAGTATATTGGAGAAGCCACCAACATTGCTGCTTCTCTCTTGCTTTGATACAGGTATATTCCTCTTTGCACTGTACAATGTTTAGCTATTCCATATGATCATGGAATTACATTGACCTGGCCGGTTTGTGCATATCAGTAAGGGATATTGATATGTAAAGCTGAATCACGAAGATTTAATTAAATTGGCAAGACCGTCCGTCTTTTCATGGGCTCGCATCTGCGAAAGTCAGGGATGAGATAATGAATTCAGTTCTACTGTACAATCCCTCCTTGTTGCTCAACATGAGATTAAGTGAAAACTTGCACTGAAAGGAAGCAGAGAGTATTATGGCTCCCTGCAGGGAGAGATACCAGTCTTTGTGTTCTTAATCTCATCTAAAACTGCTACCGCTACTCTAGTAGTACACTTCTACGGTCTCATTGTCTGCCCTTTATATTAGCTTCCTAGATGTGAAATGGAGAATCAATTAAGCTCAGGGACTGAACCTTACACACAGGCATATGTCTACTGCATGGCGAGGAAGGCACGCTTTCCCATTCCTAGAACGGACGCCGTTTAGATGAGATTTCACCTCTTCATCATATTATTATTTGTTGGGTAACAATGGAGGTGACTGATTTTGTTCCCTACTATTAGATAGTTGCTAGAAATGGTAGAACTGCCTGTCTACTAATATTAAAAACCTTATGTTACTATCACTTGTGTGTCCAGCTGTGTGAATCTGAATAAATAATTACAATACATTATGTTTATATACTGAAATGTGTGTAGATGTGTCTACCCTTAAAGGGGAAATAAAGGGGGAAATATTAGCAGGTTAGACGAATCTAACCTGCTGATACCTCTGTATTGCACAGGAGATGCTGAGGAGGAAGATATGTCTTTTGCCTTCCTCCTCTGTGCCGTTGCGGTGTAGTAAGTCATGTGCTCCATTGTCTAGTGACACCATTAGGAGCACTGGGGCACTCGTTAGGAGCACTGCCCGCCCCCATAGCCCCAATCTGCCCCCCGGTAGGCCCACCCCTTTCTAATGATTATGAATGGAGTAGGCCTTTCTCCTCAGCATCTCTAATAGGGACAAAACAGCAGGTTATAATTTTCTAAACTGCAGATAGTGCCCCTTTAACTTATCTTGAATTTAGTGAAAATGTACTTTCCGAATCAGCAGCAAGTTTTAGCAAAGTAGCTTACACCCCTGTGCCATTTTCTTCCCTGTGACCCTGTGGTTGCTATGAAACAGTACAGACACTTTCCCACAATCCCCCTTGCTTCCATGTGAAAACCAACTGCCAGTACTAATGGGACAAATCATGTGACTGCAATTGAACTGAGCATGAGTGACCCTAGTTAGTGGATTCCTGGCGGGCCTTAAAGAGAACCTATCACCTAAAACTCACTGTCCCTATTATCAAAGTTCATCTCTCCCTAGTTCTATTTATGAAGATACAGACTGCTTTTGCGGTCTGTATCTTATACTTTACCTAATCCTCTTTTTCGGTGCAGGAAGGCCGGGCGCCGCCATCTTGATGACGTCACTTGCGTTCCACCGCTGGAATGCAAGTGACGTAATCAAGATGGCGGCGCTCAGCCTTCCTGCAGCGAAAAAGAGGATTGGGTAAAGTATAAGATACAGACTTCAAAGCCAGTCTGTATCTCTATTATGTCTATTTATGAAGATACACACTGCCTTTGCAGTCTGTATCTTATACTTTACCTAATCCTCTTGATTGGTGCAGCAAGCCCGGCGCCGCCATCTTGATTACATTACTTGCGTTCCACCGTTGGAACGCAAGTGACGTAATCAAGATGGCGGTGCCCGGCCTTGCTGCCGCTCTGCATGACTGGAGCTTCCAGTCTCGCGCCGGCTCTTTTGAAAAGAGCCGATGCGCGACAGGAAAGGAAAAAGTTTGTAATTTAAAATGCGGCCATAAAAATATCTAATTGTATTTACAAATATTACAAATATTAATAAAATTATAATTTACATCCAATTAGGGGGAAAAAAATTGATTTACGTCCATGATTGGTTCTCTTTAACCAAGGGCAACAGGTTAACAAACAAAGCAGCGCTTGGTGGATACATGAATCTATATCTTTAAAACAATAAATTTTAAGAAATTCTTGTAAATAAGGTACCTGACAGGGTCTGCATGGCTACACAAAGAGATCCATTGGTTCTTCTGATCAGTTAAAGGAAAACACCAGTGAAAAAGTTTTTTTTTTAGATTTGCAATTTACTTCTGTTTAAAAATCCCAAGTCTTTCAGTACTTATCAGCTGCTGGATGTCCTGCCTCAGGTAGTGTATTCTTCTAGTCTGACACAGTGCTCTCTGCTTCCACCTCTGACATGTCAGGAACTATTCAAAACAGGTTTCCAGGAAAGTCCCTGACATGGACAGAGGTGTCAGCAGAGAGCGCTGTGTCAGACTGTGAATAATATACCACTTCCTGCAGCACATACATCATCTGATAAGTACTGGATGATTTGAGATTTTTTTAAATAGAAGTAAAAAAATGGGAAAAAAAATGGACCTGTAGATTTACCCAGGGCATGTTACAACCTCAGGAAACCCCACCTCTTTTTGCTTTGCCAATATACATGTCATTTAATATAAACTATAAAAAAAATGAAAATGAAGTGCACAGTGATTGATAGTTTTGGCAATCTTGATCCTATAATCTTTCATTAGTGAAAATTGATCCGTAAAGGCGTTTTATTCAGCATTCAGAAATATTACAGAGACTGCTACTAAGGCAGCATTCCAATAAAAGATATTTCTTGGATTAATTTTGCTAAGCGGAAAACAAGGCTATAAATAAGAGAGGATTAAGGAAAGGTCAGCGGAAAATGAAAATATTTACAGTAAGGTAAAAAGCAAAAGGCAACGGAGTGATGGACGAGGAGACGGCCTTGTGTGTCATTAGCCGCTGCCATCAGTTACAGCACCGCCGCTCGTGACCACGTAGTAATTGAACACTGGGACATCGATTATATTTTTTGACTGGGAAAGAATGATACAAAAGCTGATGTATTAAGTGACTCATTTGAACTGCTGCGGTTATTATTACCAAGTTAATGTTGTGTCAATTATGCACCTGAATAAAGATTTGTGAACAAAGGCAGACGGCGGCTTTTTATCATGGTGAAGGCGCTAGCGGAGATTACAGTTCGGTTTACTGCGGATGTAAGAGGTTAGGGATTTGGGGCATGTAAGGTTGGATAAAGCAGCAATTAAAACCCAGCACAGGTGGAAACCAAGAACCGGCATGATTAACCAGCCGGAGTCCCGCGAGGAAGACAAAGAAGGAAGAAAATAGCTATTTGTGTCAAGCAATTTGAGCAGCGGCTTGGCGGACTCTGGGCAAGGAATGGTATTAATTCTGCTGTGCATTGGTCTTTTAAGTTATCCATTGGATTGTTCTGCTATTTGGAAGAGAAGTGAAGCGTTAAACAATATTATGTGGGAAGGACTCTATGGTTTCGTAACAGAGAAGCCTGGCAAGCTCACACGATAATGCTATATATGTACAAGAGAATAGAGGCACAAGTATGTTACGTGTCACCACTAAGCAGACAATAATAAAAACAAACATAAGAGATACCCACAAATGTGCTCTTAAAGGGGTTATCCAGTGCTACAAAAACATGGCCACTTTCTTTCAGAGACAACACGACTCTTGTCTCCAGTTCAGGTGCGGTTTGCAATTAAGCTCCATTCACTTCAATGGAACTGAGCATCAAAACCCCGCTCAAGCTGGAGACAAGAGTGGGTCTGTCTCTGGAAGATAGTGGCTATGTTTTTGTAACGCTGGATAACCCCTTTAATGGCTACATCTTGGCGGTCAGTTTATCAGCCGGCTGCCTTTAAACTCTGTACTGCTCCGTACCGTTCTGGGTACCTGAAGACACTGTATCCAGTCCTTGGAAACTGGGAGAAGTTTCCCAGGACTGGGTCCAGCTTTTCTAGGCACCTGGAGCGGAACAGCATGGAGCTGCAT
The DNA here is from genome assembly GCF_027789765.1 of Dendropsophus ebraccatus. Classification (NCBI taxonomy): domain Eukaryota; kingdom Metazoa; phylum Chordata; class Amphibia; order Anura; family Hylidae; genus Dendropsophus; species Dendropsophus ebraccatus. The sequence goes on from NC_091456.1 coordinate 28,502,456, forward strand.
GGATTGCATGGATGGTTCAAAGGTAGCCAGCTGACAAGCCGACTGCCGAGCCCAGCGAGGCGCTTCACTCCTTCTGTAAATTTGCTCTTTCTTATCAAAGTAATGGAATATTGTTCTCTGTTTCCTTCTGTGAGTGACAGTGTTGGACTGGGATATCTGGGGCCCACCAGAGAAAATGATCCTGGGGGTCCACCAATGAAGATCATGTCAGTCAGTGTTTGTGCAGATTCTAAAGCTGGGGGCCCACCGGAGGATCCCCTGGTCCTCTGGTGGGCCAGTCCGACACTGGTGAGTGATGACAACCACAATCACAGCAGTGAAAAGTAAAAAATTGTGGCATAGTGAGATACAGCCTAAACTGTAGATGTGCCATGATCTTTGGTTGGTGTCCTTTTGTTTTTAGTTCTTCATCATTGCAAAACGAACCGCACTAAAACAACTAAACAATCGTAGGTGTTCAACTGCTTTAGTGAGGTTTAAAAAGTTCACTCATCTATACTTACCTGTCCGTACTCCCCCAGTGTCCTCCTCCGAGTCTTCGGCGTCTTCAGCCACCTCCATTCCACTGAGGGACAGCACCATGGCTAGTGATTGGCTGAGTAGGCTGTCACTCTTTTGTCTCGGCCAATCACAGGCCATGTTGCTGTCTCTCAGTCAGTGATTGCCTGAGCGTGCTGAAGACACTGGAAGAGGACACCAGGGGAACGTTGACAGGTAAGTAAACTTTTTTTAAAATAATTTTTTAAACAAAGCTTGCAAAGTTTTGCTTCGTCAACTAAGTGAATTTTTGCGAACTTTGCTGAAAATCCAACTTCTAATCTAAAACTTTCAGTTTGGGTCACTGGACCTATGGTTTAACGGGGACTTGCTGCCATAAAAAAGGTACAAAAATACAACTGTATTATGTGCTACCAAAATTGGTCTTACATTTAAAAGCCGTAACCCCTTGGCCTGGTGCTTTTCACAAAGCCAAGAGTTTATTACAATATATCAGTAGGCAAAGACTATCAACCTAGAGTCAAGGACTAGATAGAGATTTATTTTATCATTTTGTTCCGCAATGATAAGATTGCCCAGACTGATACATGGTAAGAAGCCTTCAACTGCAAGCTGCACTCAGGCCTAAGACAAATTTATTTATCATTGTATGGAAAGTCCAAAGGTTTAACAAAAAAAAAAAAATCAAATATACTTCTATGCCTTCTAGTTTCTAGAAGAAGTTAGCCAGGTTTTTTTAATTCTTAATGATCCCTTTAAGCTTCCGCCCTTTATAAGTTATTAAATCATCATAATCAGTTCGTCTGCCATCTATTAAATCTTTATATTGCTGAAAGTACACAATTCTGACTCCCATAATTTGACCCTGGATATCACAGATAAGTTGATTATAGAAATATTGGGGAAGATTTACTTATCGTAAGGGCACATTTACACAGGGCAATGCTGTTTGTGCAGCCCTTAAAAAGGGTACTCCAGCGAGAAAAAAAAATTCTCTCAAATCAACTGGTGCCAGAAAGTTATGCAGATTTGTAATTCACTTCTATTTAAAAATCTCAAGCCTTCCAGTACTTATCAGCTGCTATATGCTCTGCAGGAAGTGGTGCATTCTTTCCAGTCTGACAAAGCGCTCTCTGCTGCCACCTCTGTCCATGTCAGGAACTGTCCAGAGCAGGAGAAGTTTTTATGGGGATTTAATACTGCTCTGGACAGTTCCTGTCATGGACAGAGGTGGCAGCAGAGAGCACTGTGTCAGATTGGAAAAAATACAGCACTTCCTGTACAGCATCCAGCAGCTGATAAGTACTGGAAGACTAGAGATTTTTAGATAGAAGTAAATTACAAATCTATATAACTTCTGATACCATCTGAAAGAAGCAAAAATTCCCGTGTACCCCTTTAACTGTATGATAGTTGTCTGATGATTTTAATGCCTGCACAAAAGACGGGATCAACTGACAACAGAGAGCTTTATAGTTTGTCAACTGATCGCTGGCCCATTTACACAGGCCGATTAGTCAGTGAACGTTCCTGCCTGCCAATAATCGGCCTGATTTCTAGCTGAAGGTTAAACTAGACGATCTAAGGATAAATTAATAAATTTAACACATCTGTAGATTTGTCTTACTTTTTATGCCAATTGTCGGCTGGCTTACTTTGCACCAAAAATCTAAGGCAAAATTGTTAAAAATATTAATGCCTACCTGATTTAGTATCTTCAAAATAATGGGGGACATTTATCAAGGCCAGCATACAAGTACACTAGTCTAACATAAAGCCCCGCCCCCCTTGCCCCATGCCACCTCTCAGTCAATCTGGTAATCATGAGGCTGCCATACAGCAGTCACAGAAGTGTGTCTGACCATAGCAACCAATCACAGCTCACAGCTGAGCTTTATTTTACCAAAACTGAAAGCTGAGCTGTGATTGGTTGCTATGGTCAGACAGATTTCTGTGACTGCGTATGGCAGCCTCAGATTCATTGGATTTACTAAGAGGTGGCAAGGGGGGCGGAGCTTTATGTTAGACTAGCATACTTGTACTATGGCCTTAAGGGGTGTTTCGGCACTAGCAAATTTTTAACATGTTGCTGCCATAAAAGAGAACATAACAAACATTGTATGCTTACCTGTCTCCGCTTTCCCGGAGTCCTGCTGGTGTCCCCTGCTGACTCCAGCTACTGCTACTTCAGAGACACAGGGGGAGATTTATCAAACATAGTGTAAAGTGAAACTGGCTCAGTTGCCCCTAGCAACCAATCAGATTCCACCTTTCATTTTCCTCTGTGAGGAATGAAAGGTGGAATCTGATTGGTTGCTAGGGGCGACTGAGCCAGTTTCACTTTACACCGTGTTGGATAAATCTCCCCCATAATGTTTATTATGTTTTCTTATATGTCAGCAACATGTAAAAAAATTGCCAGATAACCCCTTCAAATCATGATAAATCAGACTCATGAAGAGACCATGCCTCCTCCCAGCCTTACCACACATATCCCTGCCCTGCCCGCCCCTCAGACCACTCAGTTTGCCGCTTCACGCCAGTCGCACTGTTGATAAATCTGCCACAAAAAGTTTAAATATTTACTGAGAATATTTGAAATTTTATCTATTAAAAGTAGTTTTTTTTAGAATTTTAAGCAGGTAAAGTAAGAGATTCCACTTTAGGATTATTTACACCCGCAATGCCTGACTTTAGAAATGTGACCTTTCTAGATGCAAGTAAAATCGCCGCTCTCCTGAAACTAAAATGTTAGTGTTATAAACCAAACAAATTGACCCTTCATGAAATTGCCCTTTCAAACGGGTGCCTAACATTTAACAATTGAACCTTCAGCGACTCTCAGATAAATTACATTTCTCATGGGCTTTACCAAGGCCTTGGACCCATTGTGTTACTAGGAAAGATGTTTGTATGATATACACAAAACAATGTACAGTAGCTGCTAGATCTATGTACTCTATGTGTGCTTGTGATATATGTAGATGGTTTGTTCTAGTGGGAGGATTTATATTTTGTGTGTAAAGGAACAGGTTATAGATGGAGGCCAGTATTATAGGAATCATATTGGTTCTTTGGGCTAGTTCACACCGAGGAATCAGCGAGGAAAGTGTTCCAGGCAGAAATGTTTTGCCCAGAATTAACTTTGGCTTAATTCCCCGCAAATTCATTTTTCATTTAATCAAATTCATTCATTTTTTCCAATTCCGCCCGGATTCCGAGCTAAATTTCCGCAAGCATTCTGTGCGGAATCCACACTGATTCCGCACTGAAAAATTTCAGAGCAGAAACTTACTGGTCAATTAATTTCAATGGGATTCAGCCAGAAGAATTGACATGTCAATTCTTCTGACGGAAAGTGGATCCCCCACGGAAATTCCGCTGTGTGAACTGCAGTGCACAGGTTCCATTGAACTCAATTAGGGCTGCATCCAACTTCTTCAGCCCCCGGTAATCAAATGCTGCACGCTCAGGTTTAGACGAACTTAAGCGTCACTCTTCTCTAATAACAACTGTGTAATATTTGGGTATTTCAGATCTTACACTTTCACTATCAATAATCCAATGCCGCACACTCAGATTCAGACAAAACCTGGCGCGCTCGAGGTTCGCTCATCTCTAGATTCTATCTATTACACAGCTGCCACAGTTTTTACCATTCTGAGCTATTATACATCTTAATTAGCCTTTACAAATAAAATACATTTTACATTTTTTTGGCTTTGCCCCATTTCACCCACATCCGATCGGTATACAGAATTTTTTAAAGACTTTTTATACATATTGTACTATACTTTGCTGTTGATTTCCAGTGTAGAATCTGCAAAAAAAAAAAAAAACCTGCACCAAATTCTCCGCTTGTGAATGTGATCTAATAGGACATAAGGACAGCGCTTGTCCTAATGAATGTATCTCTTGGATTAATGCCATAAGAAAGCTTGAGTGCTTTGTACTATGAATCGGCCATAGTGTCCTTCTGCAGGATGCCTCTGTAATACTCATCTATGATCATTTATAGAGAACTAAATGTTGGCTCCCTATGTAACTTTCCACTGTAATTTCAACTACCAAATATTTCACAAAAACATTCATACAATAAGCTTTCTATTCAAAGGAAATAACAATAGCCATTATTGATTTCCGATAAGCTTGTTCTAGCTAAATCTCTTGACCCGTCTTCTTCATCCCAGTGTACAGGTCAGACCCTACTCCTTCTAACAGCATAATCCCTAGCTACAATATAATCCTTTAAGTACCCAACTAAGCTTCTCAATAATGTCCTGTCTTGTGCTAGTCAGCCAATACAGCTGACTGCTCTCCATAGATACGCTAATAAACCCTATATTTCAAACAAATTGCAGCTGAGTTAGAATAATGAAACACTCTTCGTAAGGAAAATGTATAGAGTTGCATGCCGAAGTTACGTAATGGACTGTTAAAGAGTAGAGCGTTTTTTTTTGTTTTTTTTAAATTCTGAATTAATTCAGTTTTCAATGGAGAGTTGAGAAATTTGCATGACTGAAGAATTTGCCATAGAGGTTTGTGCAGACACGTTTCTCGCCAGCTGTATAATCGACCTCTTTTTCATGAGCCACGTACTCCTGAACACTGATAATCTTCATTGATTTGTTCAAACAGGCAGATGATTTAATTTTCCATCTGTGCAATCTTGTTTGAATGCTTCAATCCAACTGTTTTTAGCCGTACAAAACTGCAGCCGTCGTCGTTCGCGAAAGCAGATTATTACCTTTCCGTCTAATATTTCAGCTTATTTTTTAAGGATACGATTTTAAGCGTTGGTGAAAACGGTGGAAAATTAGAACATTTTATCATTGGCAAAAATGGAGAATGCTGACAAATAGGTGATAAAATATAATAGAATGTATACCGGTAACTTTTACTACCAGGCTAGACCTTTAAAAATTGGCATTTGTGACATCTAAATCTTCTTACTCGTAGATGGTGGTTTCCCATCTGTATATTCAAAGCAAATGTTCGACAGTGTTCACAATCCAATTTGCTGAAACAAATGGACAAAGCTGGAAAGAGTCCAATGTATGCCCAAAGAGAATTTCCGAAGCGGTAGACACAATGACATACAGTTTTAATTAGATCATGTGGACTCTAAGCACTGTGGGACGCTCTAATTATTGAGTATGAGTGATGATTGGGGGGAAGAGATCAGGGCGCTGTTTATAACATAGGTCAGCACTTTTCTTACAGCTAGCTGTTTTCCTGTAAAACATAGGAGATTGTGGACCATGCAGGGGCTTAGCTATGGGGGATGCAGAAGGTGCAGCTGCACTTGGGTCCAAGATTCTGAGGGGACCATAAAGTCTTTCTTCCCCACTGGGGCCCACCAACTCCAAGTTATGCTTCTGGGACCATATACTGTTTATATGAAAGTATAACCACTTATTACCATGTATGGGGATTTACAATAAACTAGGAGATCATTATATAGTTGGTTTGGAGGTACATATGCTTGGATATAATTATAGGGCAGGAGTAGACAATTAATTTACTAATTTTCCCATGGGGCCACATGAGAAGTGGAATGGTGTCAGAGGGTCTGGCGTGCATACCCCCCCTTCCCTTTCCAGTCCCTCACAGCATCATAAGGCGGCTCTTCCCGACTCCAAAAGCACTGCCCCACCTTCTTCGTTAAGCGGTGTTACAAGCACCCGGCAGTCCCTGCTGTTTTTATGTTTACTGGGTCTTGCATAGTCCCCCGGCTTTCCTTCCCCCATCTCTCCAGTGCATGAGTGATGTCACTCGTGCGCTGGTGAGCCGGGAGAGCAAAATCAGGGGTTTGGGCCAGACCTGGTAAACATAAGGACAGTAAGAACTGCTGGGTGCTTGTAACACCGCTTACTAGAATAATCTCCTATGACCTCATCTGTAACATAAAATTTAAAGTGACTCTGTACCCACAATCTGACCCCCCCCCCAAACCGCTTGTACCTTCAGATAACTGCTTTTAATCCGATCTGTCCTGGTGTCCGTTCAGCAGATGATGCAGTTATTGTCGTAAGAAACAACTTTTAAACTAAGTTACTTAGTTAAACTTAGTTAAACTTTTTAGCTTAGTTTGTGTATGCATTAGGCTGGCACAACCTCTCTGTCCCTCCTCCCCACCCTCCTCATCATTAGGAATGCTCCAGGCAGATTGCCTCCTATTCCCCACCTGTGTCAGCCCGGCATATGGGCTGGATCGTTAAGACACCTGTGCAATGTTCACCTAATGCATACACAAGCTAAGCCACACCCGTAGGGCACGGGGCTGCAAGTTTAAAAGTTGTTTTCTAGCACAATAACTGAATCACCTGCCGAACGGATCCCAGGACAGATCTTGGATTAAAAGCAGCTATCAGAAGATACAATTGGTTTGGGGGGGAGTGGGGGATCAGATTGTGGGTACAGAGTTGCTTTAAAAATCAATGGCAGAATTATTTTTATGTTTGGTATGTTAATGGTAAAATATTTGGCAAAAGTTTTATTTCTTTTATATGTAAAAAAATAAATAAATAATAATCATGATATGACAATAGAGCACACAGATTAAAAAGAGGTTGTACAACCCAGATCTAGACAGAAAACAGAAGTTCTCCGATGACCATTATTTTAATTATTCCCTATGACTATATAACATATTTTTCCTTATTTTGCAAAATGACCTTCAATCAGGGTGAGTGGTCTTCAGTACCTGTAATAATCTCGTTTTTCATAAGAAAGCAATCATTTCCCTGTCAGCAGTATAGACTTTGCTTTACCGTACTGAAATGTGTTAGGAGGTTTAAGCATATGGTATATTCTGACATCTCATTCAGACATGTCAAAAAATCACATCAATAGAGGTCAGCCAGGTCGTGTCCAGAAATACTTTCTTGGCTTTCTATAAATTGGATTTAGGGTAATTTCTATTGTTTATATAAAATTTTTAAATTTCCATAATTAAAAAAAAAACACAAATCGGACATAAAAATAATTTAACTGTGCAATAGTAATAACAATAACTTTAATAGTACCATTCAGTATATCTCATTAGAAATAAATGGAAAGAAAAAAGGAAAATGGACGGGACCCGAATAGAGGGGCTGAAGGTCTTGTTTATTAATTGGACGACTTAGCCGATAAATAGTGAATCCATGGGTTCTAACCGTATGGTTCTTCATTAGGAAACATTTGTCGTTGACCATTGTCTAATTTATTTTGGAGTGAGAAAATTTGGTAAGGATTGGAGCCATCCTCCAGGATCGGACTAGCCAAGAGAAGAGAAGACATTTCAGTTGCACATTAAGGATAGTCTTCCCTAATTTCATCCCATTATGGGAAATCACTTGCAATTTTTCTTCTTCTTCCTCCTCCTTATAAATGGAAAAATCAATTTATCATGTCTTGTGGCATAAATGAACAATTTAGGGTGATTTTTGTTTCAAGGTAATGAGCTGGAGACCTGGAGAATTATCCGTAAAAAAGGATTAGCAGTGAATTAGTAAAATTCTATCACAATCCGACCATCCTCACACCTCGCCTTGTGTTACTAAACATCACTTGTGTAGCTTAGGGATTCCACAGAATACTGAGAATTAGCTGACAATTACAGTGTATTCTTTAAGAGCACATGCTCATACATATACACTACACTTAATTACAATGTGTATATAATTTAAGGTTTTACCTGTTAATTAAAACATGGTTAATTAAAACATTGTTGAAATATGCATTATTTATATGTCCTGTGTTGTAGGGAAGAATTTGCATAGCCTGAGGATATCGCTTTATTGCTTTTGTCCTCATGAGAGTGAACCTCTTCATTAATCGCAACAGTGATATCCCAGACTTCAGGCAGAGAAGACTATTGTCACCATAAATACTGCTTAATATCATTAATGAAGAAATAAAATATATCATACGCAAATGGCGCCTTCCATGTAAATTCAGGTTTTGTGCATGAGCAGATGAATTCGTTCAGGCATAAAAGTAGTGCCCGTGCTATGTGCGGCGGATCCGGATTGTCAATCATAGCCGCAACTGTTGGGACTGGAGTTGCACTCCTATCCTGACAGTTAACCCTATAGGTGCTGCAGTGCGACCACGGCATTTAGCAGGAATACAGAGGGAGAAATCTCCCTCTCTTTACCATTGAAAATAAGCAAAGTGATCGCAAGAGTCCTGATGCGAGCCATGGCAACCAGAGGCCTCAGTGAGGCCTCCGATGTCCTGGCTGCAGAAGCCAACCAGGCTCCGCCCCGATGCAGAGTCTGATCTGCCAGGCATAATACACAACAGTACTGATCAGTTTTGTAGTATATGATACCAGCCATCAGCAGATGGCACAGTCAAGTCCCCTAATGAGACAGTAAAATAAAATGTGAAAAGTAAAAAATAAACTGAAAATAAATAAATAAACTCACAATTCCCCAATGTCCTTCATTGCACATGATCTATTTAGGAAAATAAAAAAGTACACATGTATGATATTGCCGCGGAGTGTACATAACTAAGCTGCCAAGAAAATAATCTCATGATTTAACCTGGCGAACACAGAGAAATTCTAAATTAGAAAAAAAAATGCCAATATTGCCATTTTTTCATTTACATGGGCGTTGTTACAAGTAAATTGTTAGGATATCGGCCAAAATTTACCACTAACCTTAAGTACACAGCGTCACGTAAAAACTAGGAATCTGTAGGATAAGTTAAAGCACCATGGAGCTATAACTACGAGACAGGTCAGGTTTGAAAAATGGGTTCTGGAAAGGAAGTTCCCTGCTGCTAGTGTCAATAAGAGGTTAGAGCAGGACCTGCCCGCACAGTCAATCTCTGGTTCCGTCTTGGCCAGTGATTGGCTTAACAGGCAAGTCCTTTTCAGTGTTGTTGTCTTGGAAGCAGAGAGTATAGAGACTTTTTTTAATTTCTCCATGACTCCTGCACCATATTACTTGAATGCCGGAATACCCCTTTAAGCTAGAGCTATACTGAGACTTTTTGTTCCACTATTCATTAATCTTTAACTGTAGTCCAACAGTCCAGAGAAAAACATTGAAGTGTATGCAATCTTGTGGACTTCAGTTATCATCCGATTACCAGTTTGTGGACCTCAAGTTAATTAAAAAAATATCCATCTGGTCCACAAGTGACAATGCGAGAGCGTTCCAGAAAGTCTTCACCTGCATGGAAATTGTACAGCTGCAGGAAAGGAAAGCCATCTGTCAGCTGGTAACTGGACTCTCCAGAGAGAAGGCAGAGATGGCTTTATTACCAGCCCTGCATACAGCTGTATACATCTAAAAAAACAATCAATTCAAAGGTATAGCAAATCATTTTACAGCAGAATAAGGGCAACAGTCCATGACCTTAAGCTAAAGAAGTCTATTGGGCTAATGGAACAAGACAATGACCCAAGCACCCCAAGTAAATCAACCAAATAATGGTTTAAAGACTTGTGTTTTTGGGAGTCTTAACCTATTGAGATACATTTTAGAAATTCTGCTGAAACACATTTGCAGCAAGGAATGGTCCAAATGTCTTCTGCACATTTTATTTGCCCCTGCAGGAAACATTTGGTGGATGTGATTGCTGCTAAAGGGGCATCTGAGCACTTGGCCTCCCCTGATCTTGAGGACTCTATGGGACCTGCCAGAGATACAGTAAGGCGGATCACCCACCACAGATACCGAAGCTCGCCCCCGCTCGCGGACACTGGCGGCGGCACACATCTCCACTGTTCCCATAGGCTTCATTCTATGGTTTGCCAGATTCTGCTGTCCGCCCGAAGAATAAACCTGCACATTCTTTGGGCGGATGGCAGAATCTGGCAAACCATAGAATGAAGCCTATGGGACCAGCGGAGATGCGCCCAGGAATTCTGACGTCTCCTCATCGCCCATAGAGCAGTGACGCACATGCAACAGCTGCTACTCCATTCTTTGTGGAGACTCATTTATATGGTCCGCTCCCCTATCAGTGATACAGATTACTTCTCCAGAATATGTAAATGAGGTGGTTCTGTAGTCCCTAATGCACCACTTCGCCCACCCGCTGGGAGGAGGAGTTAGCGGGCCAATGGAGCGGTTCATCGAGGACTACAGTGTCATCTCCTGTGAACCAAACCTTATTTACATATTAAAAATGAAAGATTTATCATTAATGGGGCAGCGTGCCTTCTAAATAAAGCAATGGTTGCACTCCCCATCCCCTGCCCTATTAGACTCCATCAGTAAGTTAGGTCCATCTGTTTCTACAGTCCCTTTAAATTGTAGTATACAACTGATAAAGAAACTTGAATAGTACGTTACCTTTATTGGATTGGTTGTTATGGTTGGAGTTATAGCAAAAATGTTTATGACTTTTTTTTATGACCTTTTAGACATAGTAGTAGTTTTTAGGCAAAAATGTAAGTAAAATTTAATATCTACTTCTAAGATGCCACAATAAGTATTTAGGCCGGAGCCACTAGTATCACGCAGGCACAGCAATACAGTAGAATACTTGAGGTCAAAGCAGACTATGGGGGAGATTTATCAAACATGGTGTAAAGTGAAACTGGCTCAGTTGCCCCTAGCAACCAATCAGATTCCACCTTTCATTTTCCAAAGAGTCTGTGAGGAATGAAAAGTGGAATCTGATTGGTTGCTAGGGACAACTGAGCCAGTTTCACTTTTACACCATGTTTGATAAATCTCCCCATGGTCTTTATTTCCATATAGTCAATAATTACATGACAGGCACAATTACAATCCAATATCTAGAAGTGCCACAATTTTGAATGTGTTACACTTGGGTGGTCTGCGCACAAGTGGCTGTTGACTCCGCTCATGCATCATGGGTTGGGGGTTTTGAGAAAAATATCCCCCATGATTCTGCACTACCATAACAATACAATATAATAGAATATTTTATAAATATTTGGAGGGTGATCATGCCGAGGCCAAGAAGCTTCAATCTATAGCCGTTCCCTATGGATTTCTCGATTATACATATAAACAACTGGAAGGATGTAAATTTATTACTTTCGTTATAATTTGCCGGTTAATATTCATCTTATACAACCATATAAAATATATATTTCTAGAGCAACATTCATCCAAAACAAACAAAATAAAATATTCTAATCCTTCGGAAGCCTAGCGTTCGAATTTCCGAGATCTCTTGGAGGGATATATTGTTATTCATAAAGCATGGCTGAATTCAATATAAATATATTGAATTTCCCTGGCAGTCTTCTAATTTGATCAGAGGAGTATCATGGCTTTGTAAAGATGTATTGACTTGAAAAAGCGGCCATATTGTTCTGTTGTTCTATGCAAGGTTTCTCAGTAACGTTACGGGAGAAGGCGGGAGAGCGCTGCTGGTCACTGTTAAGGTCAAATCGCTACAATTAATCTTCATGCTTAATGAAAAACTGCATCAACTTAAAGGGGATTACTGCAGCTTTAATAGCTAGTGAACGCATTTAATAGCCAATCTAAATGGCATGATACAGACATGAGACCGGCCTGTAAAAAGCCAGATCTTTTAGATAAAGACAAAGTATTTACTATCAAACATAAAAGACAATAAAGTCGGCAGAGAACGGTTTGATACAAATTGTCTTTCTTACTGGAAACAAAAGTCATTGTGAGATATTCAAAGCAGTTTCTTCATTATTGATCTGGATATTCTTCCTTGCCATTTTCCGGGGTTCCTTGTTATATGAACATTGCACGATTTATATATCTGCCAGCAGGTAGAAAATGGCCGTCTCTAGTCGTAAAGAACGCCAGTCATTGCCTTACAGCGTTTCATTGCCGTAATAACACATTTTTAGGATTCTGTTTAATTCATTTAAAATCTATATAAACCGTCTCTCGATATATGAGATGGATGTGTTCCGTAAAATACGATACTTCAGATGATTTGTTATCAAAGTTTATTTTATAGTGCCAGGCTGTGATGAAGATGCAATGGCTCAGTAACGTATAACCAGACTAGGTCCGGATAGGAGTGTGTGCCTGTGTTGGATATGTATGTTGCTGTTCAGATTCGTCCTTGCCTTTTAACATTCACTGCCATCGTTTGTGAACATAACAGCATTAAAGGAAAAGTCATATGTAATAGGGAAAAAAAAAAAAAAGGAAGGCATGGGGGTGCAGGAGTATAATAAACTAAGTATGATTACGATACCATATCGTTTGTGAACATAACAGCATTAAAGGAAAAGTCATATGTAATAGAAAAAAAAAAAAGGAAGGCATGGGGGTGCAGGAGCATAATAAACTAAGTATGATTACGATACCATATCGCAGCTCCCAGGTCCAGTTGACAGCGGCCGGCCTCCTGCAGCTCTTCCAGCTGCAATATGACGTACCTACTCAGCCAATCAGTGACTGGGGTGGGACACCGCTCCAGTCACTGATTGGCCGAGCGTGCAATCGATCAGCCGGGCCGTGATGTTGCAGCTGGAAGAGCTGGGTACATGACTTACTCATATTCTGTCAGCAAGAGCAACAGAGTCCTGTGATCAGTCACACAGATCAGTCAGGCTCCATAGAGCTCCATTGTGAGTCTGACTGATTACGTGAATCAAAGCTGGGAGAGTACACACTGCAGCGCATCTACTATCGGTACAGGTCTGAACACTCAGACCTGGACCGATCAAAACTTTTGACATGTCTCTATCTGCCGCAGAATATTCCGCTCATAAATTCTGCTGTGTGAACTGCAGAGCGCAAATTCAGCTCTGATTCCTGTGTGAACTGGCCCTTATTTAGGAAATAAGAGTAGATATCATTTCTGCATTACATAACGATAGAACCATAGACTGTTGTCTTGTAGGCACAGTGCTTTCAAGACACATGAGAGACACAAAGACATGGAAAGAGGATAAGAAAGGTATAAGGGCTGCAGCAGGTCAACACTGGCTAGTTCTAAGAATGAACAGTCATCAATATTGCAGCAAGGATGTAAGATGCCGGCACTTTCAGAAAATGATCGTGTTTCCCCTAAAGAATAAAGGTCAAATTGTTACTGTATACTGGGAACGCCACCTCCCAGCTACTGTGAGTTCAGGGGACAGCCCCTTCTCTGCTTGAGCTATTGTTTGTTTTCCTGCTAGGTGAAGATGAATGAGATTCATTAACCGATATATGGGGGATATAGTTGTATATTTCTTTGCCAAATCTATATAATTCCTTTAATGTTTATATTCTGAGACTGTACTAAACATAGGCAGCTCGGCACAACATTTCTGGTGGGCCAAGTTTTACAGTGCATTTAAGGATTGTGAGAATAAACAGGTCCACATGTAATCTATCAGACTATATATATATATATATATATATATATATATATATATATATATATATATATATATATATTAGAATTCGAATTGAAGAGGCACCGAGATTCGACTATTTGAATGAATATTCAATCCAATTATAGTCTATGGGGAAAAAATTCTTGGCACTTGGAAATCAAAATTCAACCACTTGGAGGTCACCAAGTCCCCCATGAAACCTCCCTAAACCATGCGAACACCTCCGGAATGACACTGGGACATTAGGGGGAGCACCCAATACCCCCAAATCGCAGTATAATACCACTCTCTGCAGTTGCGAAGGAAAGATAATTGCGATATTTCTTGCACAGAGTTACATACATGATTCCAATGTGCCTCTGTAGAGCGTCATGTTATTCGCGTGTATCACGCATCATGCTGTACAAACGTTACTAGAACAGTAGGTATGACGTGCCTTTTTCTGGGCTACTGGAACAATATGTATCACGTGCCTTTTACTGGGCTACTGGCACAATAGGTATTACTTGCCTTTTACTGGGCAACTGGCACAATAGGTACCACGTTTACGTGCCCTAACTGAAATGAATACACCTCCTGATGCTACTGCTGCTGCTGCTGTTATCATCTATGTCTTAGCACTGAGAAGCGCTTTAGATTCAGAGATGACTTTTTCGCTGGATCTTAGCCCTGAAAAGGACTTTTGGGTTCTGTAGTAATCCTGCCTAACCAAAACGCTACTAAAACCTATCTCTCCCTGCTCAAAGATCTCTCCCTGGCTAGGTTGAAAGAGCATCCGTGGTCCAGAGGCGGAAGTCAATTATTAAATATTCGAGGTCATGTGGTTCAGCCATCCAATGAGGGTAGACACCGTTTTCGCGCTGCGTGCGTACTCCCAGGGTCCCTCACGGCCTCCCTGCATGGTGATTGGATTTAAAAAAGTGGCAACTGCGATACGACGGCTTTCGATTGTTTCCCGCGTATTCTTCACACTAAATTGAATTAGAATCTTTCGAATACTGCAATATTCGATCGAATACCATCTCGATCGAATCGTATTCGCTCATCTCCAATATGTATGTGTGTGTGATTACTTTAAAGGTATTATCCCAAAATTTTAAGTTATCCCCTGACCACTGGGACCCCCACCGATTACAAAAATGGCAAACTAGGGCTTATACTGGGGTCCCCCTACTCCGACAGCGCTCAGCTTGACACTTATGGCTGCAGGCAGTATTATGCCTGCAGCCACAAGAGGTCACAAGAGAAGAGGAGATGCAGGTGGAGTCTGTGGGAGCTGTGAGCAAAAAGAGAGAAGGAGAAGATCCACAAGAAGAAGAATCCAGCACTACAGAAAAGTGAAATCTGACATTTTATTTTAATATCAACTTAGGCTATGTTCATACGTTCACACAACATATTTTTTCATTCAATAACAACTGTTGCTGCAGATTGTAACACCGGCCGTTATTATCTGCAGCAGATTTGATGGCGCAGATTTGCTTTGAATCTATTCTGGGCCATCAAATCTGCTGTGGATCCTGTACGTGTGAAAGCACCCTAAATGAAAAAAATAAATTGCATTGATTTTAATGGAATCCTGGCCAGAGTGTATACACACTGTATACACTCCGGCTGGGATTCCTTGCGGCCGCACAAGAAACCAGCGCTCTTGCTTAACTTCTCTCTGCCGGTTCCATAGACTCCATTCTAGGCTCAGCCGGATTCCGCCATCCGCCCAAAGAATAGACATAGCTTAGAATGGAGCCTAGAATGGAGTCTATGGCACGGGCAGCAAGTGAAGCGGGAGCGCTCCGAGGTGAGCAGCGGAATCTGTAGGATGTTCTCTGCACGGATTCCGTAGTCTGAATGCACCCATATAGCAGAAATATTACATATTGGCAGCAACCTACCCCATTCATAGATTCCCCAACTGTATTAAGAGGATGCACCTTCTCATAAAGTTTCCACACATTGCACCAATGTACGTTTTAAGGCATATAGAATGTTATCCTGAATAAACCTTCCCCTTCGTACACTGATGGCACTGGAATAACCCAGACTGATCCACGAAAAGAAACAAATTGTATCAACCATAGGGCCACTTAGATATCACATTTTGTGCTTGGTACTTTCCATGTACACTAAGTAATTTACCTAAAAATATTTCGGCTCCACTTCCCAAGATCATATCTGGTAAATATTCATGAAATTCAGCAAAATATTGTGTAAGATTAATTAACATTGTATAATTAGTGTTTCCACTTATCTATATTTCGTGCAAGGGGTTTTAATCTATTTGTAATTAAATAGTTCCCAAGCGAGAGGCTGGATTAACTGTAATCATAGTGAAGATCTCTTCCTTCAGAGCATAAATCCGTATTCTTACATTCGTATTACCAAACTTGTTACATATTGACAGTAAAACAATTTAATAGCGGCATAAAATACAGTCTTATTCCAACTGCAAGGAATGCCTTGATGGAGAATCAAGTGTAATATATATTATATAGCCTGTATAGTCTGCATAGTGCCAGAACATATGAAGGGTTTTGTCATCTGTGCTGAGATGCCTTTGCATGTTACAGTGACATCTGTAGTTTAATCATGCCCTTCGGCTGACTTTTATACAGTATATGCATGAAAAGAAGAGTTGACTTCAAACATCTGACTGCTTAGGTATACCGAGTAAGAGGATGGAGAGAATATAATACGGTTTTCCCGTGATCCGTGGCTTTCTTAGAGATGTGCATTAGTTAGAAATTGATTCTTGCGTTGACCCATTTAAATTTGTTTGAACCTAAAAACCTAGACATATGGACAGGTTTTCCTCATTTAGACTCATAGGGGGTATTGTGCTTTATAGGCCAGAAAAATGGTTGCAGATTTCTTGCATTTGCAAAAGAAATTTGTGACTTGGCAGTGTGCTTGCTCCGCACTCACTACTTTTCTAAGAAGTTGGTAGGATTCTGTAGGAGGGCCATGGACAGATATTATATGTGGAAATCGACTTAAGTTCATTGCTGATGTGGATTTCTCCAAGACAGGCAAAGATGTGACGATTTAAAATCTAAAGGTCCAGTATAAGGCTATGTTCACACTACGTATATTTCAGTCAGTATTGCAACCAAAACCAGGAGTGGATTAAAAACATAGAAAGGATCTGTCCACACAATGGTGAAATTGAGTGGATGGCCGCCATATAACAGTAAATAACGGCCATTATTTCAATATAACAGCAGTTGTTCTAAAATAACAGCAAATATTTGCCATTAAATGGCGGCCATCCACTCAATTTCAACATTGTGTGAACAGATCCTTTCTGTGTTTTTAATCCACTCCTGGTTTTGGTTGCAATACTGACTGAAATATACTGACTGAAATATACATATACTGACTGAAATATACGTAGTGTGAACATAGCCTAAAGGGCCCCAGTAGGTAGGTTCCCCTATAAGACACCCTGGACTAGACAGCTTTCCCAGTAAATAGGCCTCATTAGGTAGTTTCACCCAATATATAGGCCCATCAGTAGGTAGTTTCACCTGTAGACAGCCAACAGTAGGCATTTCCCCCTGTAGACAGCCAACAGTAGGCATTTCCCCCTCTAGATAGCCCCAGTAGGTAGAGTTCCCCCCTAGATAGCCCCCAGTAGGTAGCTTCCCCTCTAGATAGCCCCCAGTAGGTAGCTTCCCCTCTAGATAGCCCCAGTAGGTAGAGTTCCCCCTCTAGATAGCTCCAGTAGGTAGCTTCCCCTCTAGATAGCCCCCAGTAGGTAGCTTCCCCTGTAGATAGCCCCAGTAGGCAGTTTACACCTTTATAAGGCTATGTTCACACTACGTATATGTCCGGCCGCATATTTTTCGCAGCCGGACATATACGTGTAAAACTCTGGCCGGAATTTACGCAAGTTGCGGACGGCTACGTACGGTCCGTGAACTTACGCCCGCAAGCTACGTATGCTTCCAGAGCGGCGTACATAACGATCTGACAGCGGTCTTTTACTGGGATATCTTCGGCTAGCCCCGAACACACCACAGAACCTTTTGGATCGGCAAAAAAGGCTTTAAAAATGAAGAAATCACCACTACGTACGGGACCGCATGTAACGCTACGGGCGTAAGTTACAGCATTTCCGTCCCGAAACAATGGTCTGGTTATTTTTTGATGGCGCCGCGTACGATCCGGGCGTAAGTTCGTACGTAGATCGTATACTTTCCATTGTACGCAAACTACGCAAATCTCCGGCCGCTTATTCACGGAGCGCGCTACGGCTGGAAACTTACGTAGTGTGAATGTAGCCTTAGAAAGTCCCCAGTTTCCCACTCTAAATTGTCCCTATAAGGCATTTTCCCCCTGTGGCCCCGATGCGCCCCCCCCCCCTTCCCCCCGAAAAAAAAACAAATAAAAAAAAAAACACGTACCTGAGCTTCCCTGCATTCAGCAGCATTTTTTCTTTCCCTTTTCTACCATTCCCATTTACAACCTCCCAGGATGCACCTGCACAGATTGAGTGATGTCATCCTACATGTGTGTATCATGGAGGAAGAGACACTAGTAGCCGCAGGCAGGACGCTTACCACAGCTGATCTTGACTTCAAGCATGTTAGTATGTGCTTTCAATAAAAAGCACCGTTTGCCCGTGTAGTATTCAACTGTGTGGGCGTCCTTACGATGCCAACACAATTCAAAAGGTTTTAAGGAAGCGCTTAAAACTGTGAAACCTCCCCTTTGTATACACCCCTGATGATAGGCCACCTGTAAACAAAGATGATCTATGGGATTGTTGTTTACTTGAGGTCAGATCAACGGGTTTCAGAAAGTTATCTAGAAAAAAAAAACAACTAATCAGCTGCTGTATGTCCTACAAGAAGTGGTGTATTCTTTCCAGTCTGCTGACACCTTTGTCAGTGACAGGAACTGTCCAAAGCAGGAGAGGATTTGCTGCTGCTCTGGACAGTTCCTGACATAGACAGAGGTGGCAGCAGAGAGCACTGTGTCAGACTGGAAAGAATACACCACTTCCTGCAGGACATATAACAGCTGATAAGTACTGGAAATGTTTAAATAGAACTCATTTACAAATCTATAACTTTCTGAAAGCAGTTGATCTAAAAAAAAAAAAAAAATTTTTGCTGGAGTACCCCTTTAAGCAATCCAGAAGTGAAATAGTAGTAGACAACCCTAGAAGAAGTATTAAATTTAGCGTCTAGCCAGCAGATGAAAAAACAGCAACAAGGTCCCATTGGCAGTAAGTAGAAAAAAATCCACATAATTGGATTTTAATATTTGCATAAACCTGGGGAAGAGACTTTTTTCTTTTCCGTATACTTGGAGGTAAAGGAGGGTGAGTATGTTTCTGGTTTACCCATAGATGAACTCTGCTGCCGTGCCATAGAAGCAGTACACAGAGTGACCCAAATATCTCATCGCTGTTGGCTATTTATAAAGCAGTATAATGCCCATCATCACTCTGCGGTGTAAGGTTCCTGTTATTAAACTGCTATTTACCGGAATGAAAGATGATAATTATCCATTCCCATTAATAAGAAAGACAGTGTACTGTCAGATTCACACAACCCATTCCATAATCCGCTCCTCAGTCTTTGTTGCACATGAGCGCACTTTTGCAGGAGTTCCCCAGATGACAGACAATACCGCGCAGACATGAGTATGTTAAATAAATAAGAAGTGTGAATGTGATATATCTTTGGATTGAAGCGTAAAAAAAAAAAAAAAAAAGCTAAGCATCTAGATGAAGCCGACCGAAGTAAGACAAATGGTTCTTTCAGAATGTGTTTCAAGGGAGCCATAAAAGAATCATTTACACATTTTTCTTGCATATAAAAACGGTGTCACAAATGATTTCTCTCGTAATTAAATATGCTAAGTTAATATCAATGTTTTGTTACTTTGCATTGCAGGAATAATTCATCAGATGAAAGGAGATTTCGATACTGCACTGAAATTACATAAAACTCACCTTTCAATCGCCCAGGAATTAAACGATTATGCCGCCCAGGGCCGGGCGTATGGCAACATGGGGAACGCTTACAACGCCCTAGGGATGTACGACCAAGCGGTCAAGTATCATCGACAAGAGCTTCAGATATCAATGGAGGTCAACGACCGAGCTTCTCAAGCGTCCACTCATGGAAATCTAGCAGTGGCATATCAGGCTTTAGGTGCTCACGATAGAGCGTTGCAGCACTACCAAAACCATCTGAATATTGCCCGAGAGCTGAGAGATATCCAAAGTGAAGCTCGAGCACTGGGAAATCTTGGCAACTTCCATTGCTCGCGAGGGGAATACATGCAGGCTGTACCTTTCTACGAACAGTACTTGAGGCTATCGCCAGAATTACAGGACATGGAAGGAGAAGGAAAAGTTTGCCACAACCTTGGTTATGCCCATTATTGCCTAGGAAATTACCAGGAAGCTGTTAAATACTACGAACAAGATCTGGCCTTAGCTAAAGATCTCCATGATAAACTAAGCCAAGCCAAGGCATATTGCAACTTGGGCCTTGCCTTTAAGGCACTGATGAACTATAATAAAGCAGAGGAGTGCCAGAAATACCTTTTGTCTTTGGCACAGTCGTTGAATAATTCCCAGGCAAAGTTCCGAGCTCTCGGGAACCTTGGTGATATTTTCGTTGCTAAGAAAGACATAAACGGTGCAATAAAATTTTACGAACAGCAGTTGAGCTTAGCCCATCAAGTCAAAGACAGACGGCTGGAGGCTAGCGCCTATGCCGCTTTAGGCAGTGCTTACAGAATGATACAGAAGTATGACAAGGCACTGGGATATCATACGCAAGAACTTGAGGTCTTCCAAGAATTAAATGAGTTACTTGGAGAATGTAGAGCTCATGGTCACCTTGCTGCAGTGTATATGTCCCTAGAGAAGTATACTATGGCCTTTAAATGCTACGAAGAACAGCTTGAGCTCGGACAAAAGCTAAAAGATCCTGCAATCGAAGCTCAGGTATACGGCAATATGGGCATTACCAAGATGAATATGAACGTGATGGAGGAGGCCATTGGCTATTTTGAGCAGCAGCTGGCGATGTTACAGCAACTAAGTGGAAATGACTCGATACTAGACAGAGGACGCGCATATGGAAATCTGGGCGATTGTTATGATGCACTTGGAGATTACGAAGAAGCAATAAAATATTATGAAAAGTATTTATCTGTAGCTCAGAGCTTAAACCGCCTCCAAGATCAATCCAAAGCATACAGGGGACTTGGGAATGGACACAGGTAAGAAAATAATTCAACATGAAATATTTGGGCTCTAGCCTGAATGTAAATCAGCAGTAGACAATTTCCACAAAGAAATAGAGGAGAAAACTATGTACTGTGCATATATTATACACATGGACACTTCTCCGCATGATTGTTGCCTTTGTTCATGTAAGGCCTCATGCACCTTTTGAGGTATATCAGACGTTATTACACTTTACTTCTCCTCCATACACCCCTCATTTCAATTCCAGTTTATTCTGGTGTAATAACATTTTTAATATGTTGCAGAAAAAAAAAAAAAACAATTGATACTTACCTATCTCAGACCCCCGCAGCTCCTGTTCCAATGACATCTGGTCCACCACTGCTTGTCTCTTCTCCTTACATCTGAGCCTAGGAGTCAGAGCAGGATCCGCTGCGGTGTCCTATCACATTCATGAACAAGCAGATCCTGCTCTGATGCCTCGTCTCAGAAGTATAGAAGTGGGGGAACGGAAGGCTATGAAACAGGAGCCTGAGGGACATTGGGTTGGTAAGTATCAATTTTTTATTTTTACAGCACCCCAGCAACATATGAAAAATATTTTTCCTGAATATTCCTTTAATGAATGGAGCAGTTTTCCTTTAGATGTATTGCTTATTGGGAAGGATATCTGGACATTTAAATTTGTTTTCCTAGTTTAAAAAAGTGTGATGGCATATTGCTAGGATAAATAGTAGGGTTCAAGCCAATGGAACCCCCCGATGATCCTAAGAACAATGGAGATGCTATGCTGGTTCAGCACTGCAACTTCTTATTTTTTCCTATATAGCCCGGTAGCTGAGCATCTGCTGTAGAGAAAGAGATCACTGTGCTGAATTAATGCTACTTAACTCTTAACAAAAGGGGGGTGAGGGTATGTGCACACTGTGGAACCCGGGTGGATCACCCTCCGTGGATTCCACAGCTCGCCCCCGCGTACATCACCACCTGTGCCATAGACTCCTGTTTATTCTTCGGATGGACGGCGGAATCTGCCTGACCATAGAATGGAGTCTATGGCACAGGCTGAGATGTGTGCGGTGATCCGCCTGGGTTACGTAGTGTGCACATTCCCTTTTGGGGTAACAAGTCAGAACTCCAGCAATAGTAAAGTAGGAAAAGCCCTTTAGTTGCTTCACAAACCTCACATAGTTGTTACCATCAAGTAAACTCATGTTGGCTCATATTGAAGTCTTAAGACTTTTTCCCATTTTGTATTTCTTCTAGGTCCATGGGGAACTTACAGCAGTCACTTGTATGCTTTGAAAAGAGACTTGTGGTCGCTCACGAACTTGGGGAAACATCAAACAAAGCCCAAGCATATGGTGAACTGGGTAACCTGCACAGTCAGCTCGGAAATTATGAGCAAGCAATATCCTGTCTAGAACGTCAATTAAATATCGCCAGAGAAATGAAAGACCAGATACTGGAGAGTGATGCGGCCTGTGGTCTGGGTGGGGTGTATCAGCAGATGGGAGAATTCGATACAGCATTACAGTACCATCAGCTGGACTTACAGATAGCGGAAGAAACCAACAATCCATCATGTCAAGCTCGAGCTTACGGAAATCTGGGGCTTACCTATGAATCTCTGGGCAACTTTGAGAGAGCCGTGGTTTATCAGGAACAGCACCTTAGCATTGCAGCAGAAATGAATGACTTGGTAGCAAAGACATTAGCTTACAGTAGTTTAGGAAGGACCCATCATGCATTACAGAACTATTCTCAAGCTGTAATGTACTTACAAGAAGGTAAGCGGAATGGTATTCAGGATGTTTACAGTGTAATGGTGCAATATATTTAAGCGGAAAGACGATATGATGTAAATGCAGTTGTCACAAGAATGAAATGTAAATGACTAGCTGTGGGTATTTTATTTAGTTTCTTCTGCTTAGATGCTTTTTAGCTGTGCTTCAGTGTGACATAACTATGAAAGGCAATGAGAATCTGGGGGAGGCTGTCATAAACCTCCGGTTTTATCAGAGGTCAGGCTGCTACTTTGTCTTTCTTCCATGTTTTAAATTGTTGACTTAAAGGAGAAGTCCAAAAAATTCAAAAAAGGGAGGAAGGCAGGGTGTGTGGGAAAATACCCGTCCTTGTGCCCTGTAGCTCCACTTCTATGTTCCATTGAAAGACACTGGTGTCCTGCAGCTCTTCCTGCTGCACGGTTATGTACCCGGCTGAGCGATTGCCTGCTCAGCCAATCAGTGACTGAGGTGGGTTACTGCTCCAGTCACTGACTGACTGAGCGGGCAATTGCTCAGCTGGGCTGTGACGTTGCAACTGGACGAACCTGGTATGTGTCGTACCTAGATCCCAGCTGAAAATGACATCCGGCATCCATCAGCAGGACCCGGGAGCGGTGCTACGGAGGCACGGGGACAGGTAAGTTTACTTTGTTTCTTTTTCCACACCCTCGGTCCTTTCTTTCTTTTTTGAATTTCGCAGGATTTCCCCTTTTAAGGGCCATTTACACAGGCCAATTATCGCCAATCAGCTGATGCTCATTCAGACAATGATCGTCTCATGTAAAAGTAGCAGCAATCAGATGAGGACAGGGAAAATGCCCGATCTTCAACTGATCGATCTTTAAAGCTTGCTTCCAGATTGGTAGTTAATGGCTGCATATCTTCATCTTCTTGTGTAAACAGGAGATGTGCGACCGATAGCAAAAGGGAACCTGACAGCATGGATAGGCATATATCTGTGCTGCAAGTTTACAAATGCCATCACAATGGCAGTGAATACTTACCTTCAGTGCTGCTGTGATCTGCAATCTTCACCTTTTTCCTGACAGGACCCTTACATGCTTAAGGGTCTCTAACATGGGCTGATTATTGGCCAGCAGCATTGCTAGAAATGCTCCTGCATCCTATAAAAGAGCAGTGTAAAAGTGACAGCGATCAACCAAGCTGCTGATCGGTTCCTTAGAGCAGCCTTCAAAATTTATCATTTTTTGTCACACATCATCCTGTGTAAACAGGGTAATGTATGCCCGATAATGAATGAAAGGAAACTGACAGCACAGAAATATATATATATATATATATATATATATATATATATATATATATATATATATATATATAATGTATGTATATATATATCCGGGCTGTCAGTTTCAAGATCACAAGTTGCAGTTCATACTTACCATCTGCACTGCTTGTGATTTTTTTCAGTGAAGGACTTCGGTGTTTATGCAAACATGAAAGTTGGCTCAGTGTTAGAAAGATGATCCCTTTACGAACCATCTTTAATTTGTCAATGAGGGAACGGTCATTAGTTTACATTCTGCTTGTTTGTCTTATGCAAAGGCTTGAGGTTAGCAGAACAGCTGGCCCGCAGAGAGGATGAAGCAAAAATCAGACATCGCCTTGGACTTTCGCTTTGGGCGAGTGGGAACTTGGAAGAAGCTCAACACCAGGTCAGTGTGTATATCAGTCATGAAGTCATACATACACTAGGGAGATGTGGATATGATTACCCTGTGTGGTGTAGACACATGCTTGAAAGAAAATGTTATTCCATGCGGAAAAACTAAAACAATAGTAATCGTATAACCTTATAATACTTTTAATCTAGAAGCACCATAGGCAAAATAATAAAATATATAAATAAATTTTGTAAAAAGCTTATCATTATTCATTACAAAGCTTTCAAGTTTCTCAAGTCTCCCCCCCCCCTCCCTTTTTGTCCATCCATCTAATAAAGTTTTAAAGTTTTCTTATAGAGGAACACCAGAGACTATTTCTGATGGGTAGATGCAAAATGATTTTACTATACAATATTATTTTTTTTTTATATGTTGCTTATTAGTGATTAGGATTTAAAGGGGTTATCTGGGCATATACAATTTTTCATATTTTTGAGGTGCTACAAAAGGAAACAAAAAGGCAAACTCACCTACCTGGGTTCCTCAGCACCTGTTATAGATCGATCTTAATTCCTCTGTCCCGGGCCCTGGTGAGTAGACATGAGGGTGGAGCCACAGCGGCATGTAGTCACGCTGCCTCCGCCCTCTTCTCAGCCAGTCATGCTTGATTGGCAGCCTGAACCCTGGGCTATGTGTTAAGTTCACAATGATCAAGCTGCCAAACAAATGTGAATGACTGGGAAGAGGGTAATGTCAGAGTGACTACATGCCACCATGGAACTGCCCCCATGCCTTGTTACAAGGTGCCAGGACTAAAGATTAAAGATCAAAATATTTAAATTGCCACCCCGCCAGGCGCCAGAGTCTGCTGGGCACAGGGTTGAAGAGCTGTTCTCAACAGCTATGTTCTCGACACTCCCTCAGGGAGGTGACCGGTTCCCTTTAAGGTGGGAAAGTGATGCACATGGCTGAATGGCCGTGTTGAGAAGGGTGACAAGAAAGGGACTGGAGAGCTCTGATGGAAGCTTATCTCTTCAAGAAAAAAAGGGTTGGGCTGGTCTGGAGAGCCCCATACACCTCATACTGGTGCGAGCAGCAAGTAGGTCCAACAAAAGTATAAAGTATATGAGGTCCTTTAGATGCAGCTCAGGTCGGTAGTAATAGGAAGAAGACAAGAAATAGAAATAAGAGTGAGAAGAAAGTGACTGGATGATGTCATACTGAGAACCAAGGGGAACTCCGGTAGGTGAGTATGTTTCTTGTATAGTGCACTCAGCAAAATATGAGAAGTTGTATATGTCCAAATATAAATAATACAGAATAAATACAGCTAATAGTATCATGGATAGAAAAAGTTAACTTTATCCACCGACATGGTGGTCCCTTAAAAAGGAAATGTGAACCAACACAAAAGATTAGGATTCAGCTCCCAACGCTCAGACAGGGAGGGGAAGCGAGCACAGAATGCACAGAAGAGCATTTCACTGTTTCCAGGGTAGGGTGAGTATGCTGAGATAATAAAAAACCTTGAGGGTTTTTTCTTTATAATTTTTTTTATTATAAGTGTATTATACTAATAAATTATTTTGGGCACAAGACTCATTTAATTTAACTGGAACACCTCTTTAAAGAAAAAAAAATAGCACCTATCCTATACCTGGCAAATTGTTTCCAATTGTATATCGCGTTTTAAGGATCCATAGGATGGAGAGGCACATATATTTGTACAGTTTTTTCTCACTCTATGAAGCCATTTCAAGCAATCCTTTACCTAAATAATGGAATAATTAGTCTATTAAATCATTTTTAGGCTTCCAAACTAAACACTCTGCGCATCCGAGCCCCGCGCCGTGTTTATTGTTCTTGTACACAGCTGTGCATTTTCTTCAGTTACAATTTGAGATCCTTAACCTATTAAATCTCACTCAGCAATAAAACATTAAAGATACAACAATAAATAAAACATTCCATTCATATTAAGCCAGTGGATCAAATTATGGAGATATGTACCCGGCATATATGAACATGCTGATGGGTGCACAAATATAGTAAGGAAGAGTCCAAGTAGTAAGCACAGGGAAGAAGGGACTATAGTGGACTTTTAATAAATCGATATTAAATTAAATTATTATTATCGAATCGATAATAGATCAGTGTTATTTTTCAGGCAATTCTCTATTGGAAGAAGTATGCAAATTTTCTCTCATTCCAGAAGGTAAAGCAAGCAAAAAGCTCTTTCTCAGTACAGATGCAATTACTACCCACCTGAGCTGCATCTAAAGAACCTCATACACTTTATACTTTTGTTGGCCGTACTTGCCGTTCACACCAGTAGGAGGTGTATGGGATTATCCTTACCTGCCCAACCCCTTTGTTCTTGGAGAGATAAGCCACCATCAGAGCTCTCTGGCTGCGGCTTAACCCTCCCTTTCTTTAGAGAACATGGGATCTCTCGAATGTGCTGAATGTTCTTGTGTATGGGGAGGACGGGAGAGATAAGTGGCGGCTGAAAAATCATTAGGCTGTCAGTTATTGAAGGTAAAACAATCACTGATCTCGGGGAGACCAGCAAAAGAAAAAAACTGATAGTTCACTTGTTAAAGCGCTCAACACAGTAAAAAGCTAGGTACATTGCCCCCTGGTAAATTCAAATTCGAAAGGAGTCTACTGAGCCTAATTTACGAGTCTCAAAACACGGGAAAAGATGGATATCCCTCAAGGGAAGGAAAACCAAGAAAAGGGGCGAGGAGACCACCAAAATCTCCATAATAGGTGTCTCTTTAAGTCAATATCATACTCAGTTATGAGTCTAAGGATAACTGAGACTTGTAACTGTGTTGGATGTTGAGGGCCACCTATCATGATGCTTTTGATGGTCTCCTTATAGGAGCCACCCCTTTGCTTGGTTTTCCTTCCCTGGAGGGATATCTGCTTTTCCTGTGCTTTGACACTTGTAAATGAGGCTCTGCGGACATCTTTGCAGTTATTGAAGGTGTATGGCCACCTTAACACATCTGTCTAGCCCACCAAAACCCTGCTCTGTACTAATGTGGGGAGGTCAGGAACCCTGAAACAGCTTTCTACAAATGAATGAGACTTCCATTGTAGAGGACTCTGGATTGGTTAGTATGAGTGTTTTCTTCCTACTGGATGGGGGCAAATTTACAGACTGGATTTTGCAGGAAACACACTTAGACATGAGAAAAACATACAAGCTCCATGCCGATATTTCCATTGGTCAAACTGAAAACAACTAAAGATGATCGAACAGCGCTGATGTTTAGGTTCATACAAACTTGAACCATCGGCATTTGACTCCTGCAGTCTTCCCTTTCCGTGGAGAAGATGGAGACAGCCCGAGTCTTGCCTGGAAAACAGGAATACAGCCTATAGCCCAGGCTGTATTCCTGTTTTCCAGGTGGGACTCGGGCTGTCTCCACCTTCCCCACGGAACGGGAAGGCAGCAGGAGTCAAATCAGCGCTGTTCGTTAGTCTCTAAAAACAACACCCTGTGCTGCAAGGCAACTGTGCTAACTAGAGATGAGCGAACCTATAGCATGCTTGAGCTAATTTAAACTTGAACGCTCTGCATTTGATTACTGGTGGCTGAAGAAGTTGGAAGCTGCTTGGAAAACATGGATTTGGCCATAGGTAATCCAATGCAGAGAGTTCAGACGAATCTGAGCATGTTCAAAGTTTTCTAGTGCTAACCACTGAACTATTGTGCTACCAACTACAGTGAGGGATATTCATTAATGGAGAACTGTGGCCCCTTCAGTTAGCTAACAGGCAGAGGATGTTAAAGCAAATGTACAGTACCACTAGGTACATCGCTTTGTGTTTTTTACATGAATAGACCAGCACTGGAGTGGGGATGCCGGTGCCTCGGTCCTCTTTTTCTGTGTCGGTGCCTGGTTCCTGTGCACGGGTCGGTCTATTCTCGAGCACTGGCCGACATGAAGCACTGGGGGCAGGCCCCCAGCATAATGAAACCCCCTCCCTTCTTTGACGTGGCTCTATTAGAATCAATGGAGCTGCGTCACAGAGGGGAAGGGAGATTGTTACAATGGCGGATGGGACCATCCCCAGTGCTTCATGCTGGGCCGGTGCTCGGGAATAGACCAGAGCCGTGTGCAGGAACAAAATGGCGGTTCAAAAAGATGACTGCTCCACCGCCATCCCCGTGCCGCTACCGGTCTGTTTGTGTAAAAACACAAAGCAGTAGTAGTACATTCACTTTAAGGATGGACCTTCACTGTTATAGTCACAGAAACCTGCTTTGTTTCAATTTTTATGTTATTCCTTCAGAAAACAAAAACATAGCAACCATAAAATGAAAAAGTTTCCTGTTTCTTTGAACCCTGCTCAAATTCTCCGCTGAACCTGTTTATGGAAAAAAAAAAAAGAAAGGCCTAAAAATAGAGGCTAGATTTCTTTGAACATACTTACATTCTCCTGCATTTGGCTCAAGTTTCAGAAATGTAGCATAATCAATAGACATAAAATGAAAACATACCGCGCACTGTAAATAAATACACCGCATCGTCTGCTCTCTCTTTCTTCATAATTCTAGTTTAATTACAACGGTATGAAATGACCGAAATAACATCAGTCCCCTCAGGAAGCTTACATTTCAAGACAGGTTGTCAGATAGTTAATGAGTAAAGTGTTCTCTCTGGTTTCAGCTTTACAGAGCTTCAGCGTTATTTGAAACAATCCGACGGGAGGCGCAGCTCAGCACGGATTACAAGCTCTCCCTCTTTGATCTGCAGACGTCATCGTACCAGGCTCTGCAGCGGGTGCTCATCAGTCTCGGTAAGAAACACTGCAGTCCTTGGTCATAGACATGCTGTCATAGCACCTACCGGGGACCTATCATACACAAATAACCCACTCGTGTCTTGACATCATCACATGAAGATTTATCTTCTATAGAGATTAAAAACAACAAAAGGAAATATAAATGACTAATATTCAACTGGACCAATCCCTGACCTAAGCATATTGTATTATTTCTTATGATTACAGTGTGATTATTTCTTATAATTTATCGTACATTATTCCTTAGAGATGATCAAACACCTTGGGGGGTATTTATACAATTACGCCAGTTTTATATTAGGCCCCCGACCCCCTTTTCCCCTGGCGTGCGCCTCTTAGTGAATCCAGCTGGGGGCCCAAATCTGCGTCCGGCGTACCAAATTTACACCTGCTTCCAGCGAGCAGAAGTAAAACATAATAAATGAGGCGTGGAAAAAGGCCACGCCTCCTTCCCGCTTTGTCACCCCCCCCCCAAGCTCCTCCAGCCTGCCCATCAAGCGAGTGGGGCATACGGGTGGTTAAGCCAGGGAGAAGGGGCGAATCTGCACCTTCTTCCTGGCATACGCCTTGGGTGGACGCTTTGTAAATGTCCCCCCAAGAGATGAGCAGATGAGCTCAATTCAGAGATTCAAGTATTTAACCAGTTGCCCAAGCTCAGCAAAGTAGAGAAGGGGACCTGGTTAATATGAAAGTGACAGTCTGGCCCCCAGAGGGTCAAGTTAATGCCCTGGGGGCCGGTCTGTGCTCTGATGGCGGGGAGGAGGGCGGGGAAATTATACTTACCGCTCCGGTATTTCCTCTATTTTCTCTATTGCCACTTAGCCAATCAGCAGCTAAGGCAGTCCTGCTCAGCTGCTGATTGGCTGAGCTGCAATAGTAAAGACAGTAGGAAGACCACTCCAATGGGTATATTTTCCAGACTTCACCCTCCCCCCTTACGTGGTTTAAAGTGTACCTGTCACAATCGCACCTTTCCGAATCAGAGGAGAGATCCTTTGCTAATCTGGAAGGTCGGGTCTCCATGGATACGGAGATGCAATCAGATGATAATGCATTTTTGGCTGATTGTGTCCCCGTGACAACTTTCCGGATTAGCAGAGGATGTCCTTACTGATCCGGAAGGTCCACGTACACTTTATTAAGGCTGTGGAAATGCATTATGCTCGGCAGCCTTTAAACAATTTTTTTGTACATGAGCATCTAAGCAGCATACAGTACTCTCAAGTAGCCCGATATTCTAGCGAATACTATACTCGATAGAGCGTGCTTGCTGATCCCTATTTCTTATCATTTACATATTAATATTATTTGTAGTAGTAGTAGTATCCCTTATGATTTGCAGTAAAAGTTCTAACAGCTGAACCCTGGATTATAATAGTCATAGTCAAGATATAAAAATGTACCCTTAAGAGAAAGTTCAGTCAACGTGATCTTCAGACTTGTTATAAAGATCACAAAGGTGGTGTATATTGACTTTCGTTTCTGGTTAAAAAGCAAGTCACGGCCATGCACCTAAATGACGGGCAATCCGCCAGGGTGACCTTTTTCCATCATGGCCGCCACTAATGTACAGAGAAGGAAAGAAATGTGTAAATACTGTGATTTTTGAGCCCCCAATGTTGGTGGACCTTTATAAAACAATATTCATGATGACTTGTTTGTAGAAGCGATTACTCTAAGGGTATGTTCACACTGAGGAATCCGTGCGGATCACCTGCCACGTATTCTGCAGCTCGCCCCTGCTCACGGCTGAGGACGTCTCCACCCGTGCCATAGACTCCATTCTATGTACGGGAGGATTCCGCCGTCCGTCCAAAGAATGAAGCGGTTATACATTTAGGCTATGTTCACACTACGTAAAACTACGGCCGTAGTTCTCGCCGCAGAACTACGGCCATAGTTTTCAGGGGTGGAACATAGCCTTATTTTGAATGGGATCCCAGCCTGAGCGTACACACATCGTATGCGCTCCAGCCAGGATCCCATGCTGCGCCGGAAAAAACTGACATGTCAGTTTTTTGCGGCCGGAATTCAGTGAATTCCGGCGGCAGAAAGACCTGTCAGTTCACACAGTGAAGCGAGCGGCTCCGGTCACTTGCTTCACTGTGTGCTATGGGAAGCTCTGATGTGGGCATGCGCTGATGCGCCCGCATCAGAGCTCCGCGGCCGGAAAGATCACCCGGCCAGTACTTAAGTACTTAAGTTAATCCGGGCTGAGAACGGCCAATCCGTGACCCGGCCGGGGTCACGGAACGGCCCGGGTGTTCACGTAATGTGAACATAGCCTTATATAGGTTTAGGATTCAGCACTGTTTTAACTATTAAATTATTAAAACAGAAACTTTACTTAAAGGGAATCTGTTACCCAGAAATTCATTAGTAAAATACTGACAGTGTTACCTAGACTATAGGGAATGGTTACACATATGGGGAGGAATTTATCATTGTGCGCCCATTCGGTTTGCACATAAATCTGCCCCTTTTTTCCCTGGTGTATATGCTCCCACTCGCCTAATGGCATAAATCATGGAAAAAATGGACACCATAGCGGCAGGAGAAGGTCCGACTGGATTTACTAGAAGACATGTGACTCTATGAATCCGATGGATCTTTGTTTAAGACCGGCTTATGGGTACGCCATGGGGCATATTCAGACGATTATCGCTCCGAGTAATAGAGACAATTATCAGCAGATGAAACGATCATCAGCTGATCAATTGTTTAGGTTTGGACCTAAAATCATTGGGTGCAGACATGTAATAGCAATGCTGACGATTGCCCAAACACCTGATACCTTACCTCTCCCCGCTCCCGGACTTCTCTCCTGTGCTCCACAGCTTCCCGGTTCCGGCAGCTGCAACGTCTGAGCGTCCTTTCCAGTTTCGGACTATAATAGGTCCTTTTCGGGCGGCAGCCTAGGGCCCTGAGCTCCTGGGAGGCCCATGGCCACTCACAATGATTTATACTTTCAGTGGTGTACTGTCTCCGGGCTACAGTTCTGCCATGATTTGCAAAAAATCGCTGCTTTTTTACCACAATTTTGCACAAATCAGGGCATCATGGCATTATCTATCCTCTACTATGAACACCAGGCTACTGCTACCATAGTTACAGAGGGGTGGGTGGGCCCAGGCTTGGTGAACAGCCCGGGGCCTATGGTAAAGTTAATCCGCCCCTGGTCCTTTCAGCTGACAGGCCGATAAGCCAATCATGGGCTGCAGTGGTCCTGGCCTGTGATTTGTTGAGTATCCTGTCAGCTAATAGGCTGCTTGTGCTGCTGCTGGGACCCAGAAGCTGTGGAGCACAGGAGAGAAGACGGGAGCGGGAAGAGGTAAGGTATCATGTGTTTGTCTTTTTGTTTTTATGTTTTTTTTTTATTTGTATAGCGCACACAGATTCCGCAGATGTTTGGGCAAGGGCTGCATGGACATTGCTAACGATGTCCATACAGCCCTTACTGCCTAATTATCAGGCCGTCTAATAGGTCCAGTAAACGAGCGCCGTTCTAGCCGATCGGTGCTCGTTTACTGAAATGATCAGATTTAATAGGACCCAAACTCTTGCAATATTGGCTACTGATCAGAAAAAAAAATCTCAAATACATCCACATAATTTCATATCTGTATTCAGTTCTATCACAGAAATAGCGTTTAAGAAGTTCAATATATAAATGAACCCACTGAATGCCTTTCTGAATAGGATGGTATCGGAAAAGTGTAATGTGTGTCTATGGGTTTTTTTTCTGCTGATAAATCTCATCCCTACTTTGCCTGAGAATCAGAATGCATTTATTAATGAAATCCTTCATCATAAGCCATTAGGAGAGATGTGCTAATGGAAAAGCATCGCCAGCCATCACAACTAGGTGACACATTAAAGGTGTAGGTGGTAAACATTTCACAGGAAAACTTTACGGCTTTCCGCCGAGACTGAGTGTAATAAAGATTGTGCCGAGGGATCTCAGAGTAAGGAGTAAGAGGCTGTAAACGTGTTATACCTATCAAAATACTTAAAAAATGTGTTATATATATATATATATATATATATATATATATATATATATATATATATATATATTATTTTTTATTTTATTTTATTTTTTATTATAGGACATCATGATGAGGCTTTAGCAGTTGCGGAAAGAGGAAGGACGCGAGCTTTTGCAGACCTGCTTGTTGAACGCCAAACTGGGCAGCAAGACTCAGATCCTTACACACCTGTGACAATAGACCAAATCCTGGAGACTGTAAATAGCCAAAGAGGCCTGGTGCTCTACTACTCATTGGCTGCAGGCTATCTTTACAGCTGGTTGCTTGCTCCTGGATCCGGTAAGTCTGACGTTATTTTATATTTGTTTATAATGAAAAAAAGTATGAATCTGAAATCTATACTTTTTTTGTTTTGTATGTACAATGACAGCATACAGCATTGTTCAGTGCAGGGAACGTTGTGACATCCTTCTCTGTTGATTTCTGTATGTCAGAAACACTAGAGCCAATATTATAGGGAATCAATTAAAGAGGACCTGTGACCAGTTTTACCTATATCTAAGAGGGTCATAACTTTCTTGGGATTTTGGGTTCAGTTTTAAACTCATAAAATTTGCATCTCCCGAGACACAGATTTATGCTCCTGGAGAATCCAATTGACACCCTCAGAGTCACAGTTCTTTTCGAAACAAAGTTACCACCCAGTTGGCTATTGGTGAAATGTGCACATTTGCAGTCAAGTAGTAAAATCCTTATATCTTGCAAGTGGGAGGGGTGTAAAAAAGGAATAGCATTGCAGTAATCAGAATAAAAGAAACTACAAACTATATATATATATATATATATATATATATATATATATATATATATATTTTTTTTTTTTTTTTATCAAATTGCCCCTTAAAGGGGCTTTACCATTTGCTAGGATATGCCATCACTTTATGATTGGTGGGAGTCCGTTATCTGTTCCTCCTAGAGATTCTGAGAAGAAAAAGGATGCAACACTATGCAGGATCTTCTTTTAAGGTTTCCCTGCATAGAAGCACTGGCCACCACCCAACTGTGCAGAAAACAACAGCTGGTCCTATGCACTTGAATGGGGTTGCTACAGTTTCCCGCCTAGTGGATGGCTGGGGTGCACAGGAAAAATAGCCAAGTGCTAAACCAAAGCTGTGTTCCCTTCATTCTCAGGATTTTTGAGGGTCTCAGAGGACTCCTGCCAATCCCAAAATGATGACATATCCGAGAGATAAAATATGGGAAACACCCTTTAACCTGTCAGTCTATAATATTAAATAGATAGATAGATAATGTATTTATAATGTCTAATAACACCTGACATCTTATTGCAGGAATACTAAAGTTTCATGAATACTATTTGGGAGACACAACTTTAGAAAGCACCAGTGATTTCACCGAATCTGGAAGCTTAAGTTTTCAGGGATCAAACAGTTCTGTTCTCGAGCAGCACATCGCAAACGTCCGGGAAAGCCTTGGAGTTGACTCTTACTACACAAGGTTTGTTGTTTACTGTGTTTTGTGTATTTTATTTTGATAAATTGTATATGTGTCCAAAAAGGAAAAAAAAAAAGTGAACTGCATCAATTGGCGCCTATGCCACAAGAAAACAATGCTAACCACCCAGCCATTGTCCTACACGTCAATATACTATGTCGCTTGGTGCAGTTATTGAACATTTTACTTCAAGACTCATTGTGCTATTTGTAATGTTCATCAGACGAGGGCTTAAGATGTGTAAATATAATGCAGAGCCACCAGTTAGGTACAGCTCTTCTTTCTTTCATATACATATGACATACATATATATATATATATATATATATATATATATATATATATATATATATATATATATGTATATATATATACCATTTCCATATTTGTGCTGTTTTCTGGCTGTTTGTTGGGAAAAGCCCTTATATAATAATGCTGTTTGTGCCCAGCCATAGCCATCTATGTTAATAACTCAGCATATAGTCATCCTGGCAGTTGATGTTCCTGTTTAATGACTAATGTTCTCTATAGTTTGCACACAATAGTCTAATCTCAGAGGGACTGTAGGGAATGCGGCAAAAAGTCTCTTATCAACTTGTACAGGAATATACAACCTATTATGAACATGGCAGCAAATAAATCTGAAGTGTCTTCTTATTTCTATAATGGAGCTGTTTTCTTGCAAACACTGTAGACTCTTATAACAAGGAAAAAAATTGTAGCAGACAATCTTAACTTGAATACCCTGACAGATATAGATATTGACGTATATAGAATATGCATAATATGGGAGGTACCATATTTTGCTATGAACATTTAATACATGGGCTTTCCTTAAAGGGGGATTTCAATTAAAACTTACTTACCTATCCACAGGATGGGAAACAAGTCAGAGATTGCGGTGGGTCTGACCGTCATGCCCACTGGTGATCTCCAGGTTGGCCTCCGGCTCCTTTATTTTGAGTAGAACCGCGGGTTGTTACGTGACCTATGGCTCTATTCATTCTCTATGGAGCTGCCAGAAAGTGACAAGTGCTGTACACGACTTCCTTCGTTGGCTCCATAGAGAATTAATAGAGCCAAGGGTAATGTGACAACACGCGGCTCTATTCAAAACAAAGTAACCAGAGGGGCGATCTGGAGATTGCCGGTGGCACGGAGGTCGGACCACTTGCACAATCTCTTAACTATCCTGTGGATAGAGAACAAGTAAGTATTATATGAGAAAAACTTTTTATTAGAAAGTACAGGGCACAGGTGCAAAAGGAATTCTTGCTCTGGATGACCTTGTGAGTCCTCGATGTCAATGTTTTCAATCTACTCGCAATGTATTTAATTGCAAGAAGGCAGAATACAATCAGAACATGGACTGAACCACAGAATTGTAGGCTTTAAAGGGGTTTTAAGACTTATAAGTATAAGCTGATGCATTATGTATTAATTTACTATTGGAGAAATATATACTGATCCCCTATGTGCACCTGCTTTGCTTTGGCAACCTATTGCCTGTAGTTCTGTCCACGTTTTAGATTCCACTTAGGTGGTCAAGCATGCTCAGTTCAACAGCAGTCACATGGTTTTCTCCCTGAGTGTTGGCTATCTCTACCATGCATGGAAGCAAGGGGGATTGTGGCAAAGTGTGTGCCAGGTCTAATGTCTGCCATTCAGAGAGGAGACCAGAAAGTGATTAAATTAATGAGGAGAATAAAAAGGACAGTGATGTACTTACTTGTGATGTCATTTATTTGACCTAGAATATTTGTTAAACTACATTATATGTATCTGATTACCAATGATTACCAACCTTTTTTGAACTGCAGCCTAGTTCCCATGTACGGCGCTGGTCTATTACTGAGCACTGGTCGGGGCTGAAGCACTGGATGCGGACCGGTCCGCCTCTAGTGGGAGGAAACCCCTCCCCTCGATTCCACAGCTCCATTGATTCCAATGGAGCCGTGTCACAGAGGGGAGGGGGTTTCCTCCCACTGGGGGCGGACTGGCCTGCATCCAGTGCTTCAGCCCCGACCAGTGCTCGGTATTAAACGGCGCTGTGTGTAGTTAAAAAAAAGGACCGCGGCATCGGATTCCCCGTGCCAGCACCGTTCTATTCATGTGCAACACACAGCAGGAGCTGCATGAAAGACGGTATTCAGAGGTCAGAGGAGATAGCCCGGGATGTAGCTGTTAATTAACTCTTTGTTGTCCTGTTTTGGTGCCTCATCTCCCTCCCCCCTCCCCATAGAAAACCATGAAGACAGGGGGAGAGCTTCAAACTGCTGTTTCATGATAAAAAATGCATTTTTCAGCTAATAAACCCAATTACAAAATTTCTTAAAAACGCCTGTACTATGGATTTCTGCAAAAAAAAAAAAAAAAAAAATCTAAACGACAGTGACACTTTAAGTTGTTCTGGTCTGATAAATAAGTCTACATCTAAGGTCATCTGGACGTTGCACAAAATATGACACAAAATTGAATTATTGCTCATGACCTGTAGCGATGCCAAATAGATATAAGAATATCAGGATTCTGCAATCCATATATCTGAACTTTAAAACCTGCAGAACAGATTTTCTTACTAAAGTCAAAAAGTTTAAACCAATGATATCCGACACTTTCAGTTTTTAGCACCTTAGTACATGTAGAAAGTGTAAAAAAAAAAAAAAAAAAAAAAAAGATCCACTTATGTCATGGCCTGTCCTGGGAAAGTGTATGATGCAAAGTGCAGGCTCATCACAGAGGATATCTCATCTTCCCTCTAATAGTCCTCAGTTCGGCTCATTTTCCAGCCCATAATACCACTGAATGCGGAATGAAGCCGCTCCAAGTCAGCAGCATCGATACAAAGTGCAGGATGAGTCCTTTTAGAATGTAAACAGAAAGGGAATATATTTGGCAGGCAGGCAGCATGCAGGGGAAGTCAGTAAAAACTGCATAATTTGCTGTTTGAGTCTGACAGCCGGTACATCTTCTATGTGAGCGCTACCTCCAGGGGATTTTTTATCAAGGAAAGAGATATCCACGGATCTAAAAGAGACCTCTGACAAAAGCACTTTGCGCACAAGCACCATTATATTTAATGACGCCGGCAATGCACTTCTACCACTATCGTCACACGCTCCTTGCACATTTCAGTAGGATCACAGACGGCTGCTACTTCCTCCGTATTACTATAAGATTTTTTTTTATTGTTTTTTTTTCTTTCTGTTTGCTTCAGAGTAAAAACACTCTGTCATTATAAAGGAGAAGGTTTTGTCATTTACCCAAGCTAGAACATGTGGTGCTTGTCAAAAGACAAGTCCCTGGTACTGCTGATTTACATTTTTATATTGTCAGGACTGCGCCAGATTCACATACAATGTGTCGACTAGATGCCGACTAGATATATATCACAGTCAGCAAGGAGACAGATTGCGAGGGGGTGTCTGGGGTGCAATAACCCACCTTCCAAGATTCTTCTCACAAAGCTGGTACATCTAGCAGAACAAGACATTTAAAAGGCTTCAAGGTTTTTTTTATTTATTTATGAATAAGGATATTTATTTGCAAAATAAAAAAGGACTCACTTTGTAAACAGAAACCTTATTAGGGTGCGTTCACACGTAACAGATCCGTTGCGGATTCCTACCATGTAATCTCTATGAGCAGACAAACTCGCAGCAGGATGGACATCCCGCTGTGAGTTTGTCAGCAGCCCGCCCTGTTAACCCTCCGGCTGCCGGAGCCTACACTTCACACGGTCCCCGCTCCGGCTTGCTTCGGCGCTCCCGGTGTCTTTAAGTCCCGCTCAGCCAATCAGTGAGCTGCAGCGGGGCAGCGCACTGATTGGTCGAGCAGGACGTCCCGGGAACCCCCGAAGCAAGCCCGAGCGGGGACCAGGTGATATATAGGCTCCGCCGACGGGGGGTTAACGGGGCAGGCTGCTGACAAACACGCAGCGGGATGTCCATTCTGCTTCGAGTTTGTCTGCCCATAGGGTGTACAGAGCAGGGATCCACAGTGGGTCCTGCTGTGGATCCGTTATGTGTGAACCCACCCTTAGGGTATGTTCACACTAAGTAAAAGTGGCGGAATTCAGCTGCGGAATCCTACCTGCCTTGGTGTCCCACAGGCACGCAAGCCCTCCCATAGAGACACTGTGGGACACTGAGGCAGGCGGGATTCCACGGCAGAGAGCTCCACCGCTTTTACACAATGTGAACATACCCTTAAAGGGCTATTCCCAAATCAAGAAGCAAGGGCGATAGGATAATAATGAGCTGTGACATCCCCTTTACTGTTTTTAAAACATTTTTTTTTACCTGCGCTGTTTTTATTATATATAATACTACAAGTACATTCATATTCTCCCTATACTAGATACGTTAAAGGGGTTTCCCAAATCATAAAGCAATGGCGTTAGCATAATAATGAGCTGCTGCATCCAGTTTACTGTTTTTTTTACTGTTTGCGCTGTTTTTGGTATAATATTACGTGTACGTTTATATTCTCCAATACCCTATACTACATATGTTAAAGGGGGTTTCCCATCCAATCCAATGATTTCTGGGACACCCATGATTTCTGAGTCATAGTGATATAGCACTGGTTTCCCCTATACAGTAGTACCCCAACCACCTAGCTGTGCAGCAGCCCCATCCCAGAGGTTAAATGATCACCAATCATAAATCGATGTTACTCTTGGCTTATCAACAGCTGCCATGTCATTATGTGTTTGGATTTTAATAGTTTCTGGTTAGTAGCTGTTTGTCATCTCTCTCTGTCAACTTCCAGGGGAGTTTTCTTGTCTCTATAGAAGAATTGGTGAAATAGGAGTTGAAAGTCCTTTCTTAAAGGGGTGCCTTGGACTTGTCCCTATTTTTCCCAATCGCCTGGGAGGGGGTGGGTGTATAGGCCTTTTCTCTGGAGGCCAGACTTAAAACAGGACATAGACAAGCCCACTCAGCCGTTCTGCAGCTGTAACGGGGTCCCGCCTCTATTGCTGAATAGATAGGCGGGTCTAAGGCGTCATGTCCCAAGTCCAGTCTCAAACCAGGAAGTGGGCAAAGAGCGGGGACTGGAGCAGCTGGATGCGGGTGTAAGGGAGGTAAGTGGATGTAATTGTTTTCACACACTTCCTCTCTGGTCGGAGTACCCCTTTAAAAAACATACTTGGTTCTGCTGGCCCAAGCTTATAAAGCAAGACCCCAATGTCATATTATATTTACTATGTCATTGTAAGGATCTAATTAGAACATTGGAGGCCGACTGTTTTCTGGCAGTAAATAATATTTATAAAAACACAGAATAGTTTTGCTATACTTGCAGAATATTTACATTATAAGCGTTCTTACCTATAGAGAATATTGATTAGGATCTTTTATACAGTAATTTCTTTAAAAGAATGTCGACCAATAAATATTTTTTTGAAGTGCAGTCTTTGTATGATCTTCACCATGGTGGCACTTCTGATGTTTTTTTTTTATTTTCAACCACAACGGTTTTTGGCTGTCTAGTTCAGTGAACAGACCTTTGGGCGTTTTAGTTTATGCTTGACCCAGATGTATAAATCTGTGTGAACCAAAAACTGGTATAATTTGCCCATAACAACCAATCACAGGTCAGGTTTCATTTCACTTGGATATCCATCGCACGTTCTACATGGTCGAAAAATGTGGGAATTCCGAATTAGCAGAGGATCTCAGCGCTGATCCGGAAGGTCCAACCGTGAAAGCTACACTTTAAACCACATTGGAGGGGGAGCTGGGGAAAGTATATTTATGATTGTACCAATCAGT
Organism: Dendropsophus ebraccatus; assembly: GCF_027789765.1. Lineage (NCBI taxonomy): Eukaryota > Metazoa > Chordata > Amphibia > Anura > Hylidae > Dendropsophus > Dendropsophus ebraccatus. The sequence continues at coordinate 28,542,981 of NC_091456.1, forward strand.
GGCTGAGGCAGGACCGTGTGCGCTTATTGGCTAAGCAGCAATATTGAAGACAGATAAAATACCAGAGTTTTAAAGTGTTACTGTCCTTTAATTTTTTATTTTTTTTGCAGAAATCTATAGTACATGAGATTTTAAAAAAACCTTGTAATTGTGTAATTTTTTATCATGAAAAAGCAGTTTAAAGCTCTCCCCCTGTCTTCATTGTTCTCTGTGGATAGGGGAGGGGTGGAGGGAAATGAGGCACCAAAACAGGACAACAAAGAGTTAATTTACAGCTACATCACCAGGCTCTCTCCTCTGACAGTCAGCACTGACCTCTCTGACCTCTGAATACGGCTTTCACACAAGTCCCGCTGTGTAATCCCTGCTCTCTGCTGCCGACTAATCTCCCTCCTCCCCCCTCCCCTCTCCAAAGAACAGGCAGGGGCATGTCTGATGTAAAAGAGATTTGCGGATAATGAGCAGTGAATGAGAAAGAGGGGGGGGGGGGGGGGGGGGGGGCGGGGACCTGGGGAAAGTCTTTTTGATAATGGCATATGTGCCTAATAAACCCAATTACAAAGTTTCTTAAAATCGCCTGGACTATTGATTTCTGCATAAAAAAAAAAGAAAGAAAGGAAGAAACAACAGTGACACTTTAAGTATAATTTTCCTCCTCCCCATCAACAGAGCACAGTGTGACCCCCTAGGTGGCTACCTTAACACACTGGGGGCCAGACTGTCTTTTTCAGACTAACCTGGTACCCTCAGCTCTGCCTAGTAGGGGACACCTGGTCAAATACTTGGATCTCGCATTGTTTTCAGTGCGGCTTGTTATTCAAGTAGAATACTTGAATATTAAAAAATACTCGAGTATTTTGTCACTTGCTTATCTGTATTCATTTTATTATTTTTTTATTTATTTATCTATTTTTTTTCATTCTTGCTCCTATCAGTTTTGTCACATCTTGCATCACTGCTATTTTTTTAAGTGTAACCTACACCAACATAAGAATAAAATGACAACTATACAGCGACCTTCTTTGATTGCTGGCATCTTTCTTTCTTCATATCTATTCTCGGTTGGTAGATACATGGATTTTACAAGCCAGTGCACTCAATATTTCTCTTGATCCTATCTGGAGTTCTGCGAGCTGCCTTCATCTATTCATTCCTGTTTTTTGAAACTTAAAATAAAACCTTTAAATTTAAAAACAATAGAATGTGATTTTTAGGTGAAAGTGGAAATCCATTGTGTGTAGAGGACCATGATAACTTTATTGAGTTCTTAGTTTACCAGGATCGGCCTCTGAGATTTTCATCAGCTATTCATGTATACTTGCACCCTCCTCCCCAGTTGTAGAACTTCCTCTTGGCGACACTATAGCTGACTGTTTTGTCTTATAAATTGTAAGTTGCTTTAAAGGGGTAGTGCGGCGGTAAACAATTATTCACAGAATAACACACATTACAAAGTTATACAACCTTGTAATGTATGTTATGTCTGTGAATGGCCCCCTTCCCCGTGTCCCACCACCCCCACCCGTGTACCCGGAAGTGTGGTGCGCTATACTCACCTGTAACGTGCCGACTCGTCTCCGATCTTCAGTCTGCGATGTCGTCTTTGGACGGCCGGGCCGAATCCCTCCGGGCGTCCTGAGTGCCGGCCGCCCTCTTCAGCGTCATCAGATGCTCAGCCGCGATTGGCTGAGCACAGTTTGGCTCAGCCAATCGCGGCTGAGCAGCTGATGACACGGACTGAAGATCGGAGACGAGTCGGCACGTGACAGGTATGTATAGCGCACCACTCTTCCGGGTACACGGGTGGGGGTGGTGGGACACGGGGAAGGGGGCCATTCACAGGCATAACATACATTACAAAGTTGTATAACTTTGTAATGTGTGTTATTCTGTGAATAATTGTTTACCGCCGCACTACCCCTTTAAGGCTATTTTCCCATTTATGTGTTTGTTATATGTTACAGTTCTCATCCAAGTATTGATGTTTTTTTCCCATTTATTCTCCAATTTTCCCATTTGGATTTCAGCATTTTGTCAGATTAAAGGGGTAGTTCAACAAACTAATTTTTGCTGCCAGAAAGTGCTAGAGATTGCTAATTTACTTCTAATAAAAATCTCCAGTCTTCCAGTACTTATCATCTACTATATGCCCTGCAGGAAGTGCTGTATTCTTTCCAGTCTGACACAGTGCTCTCTGCTGCCACCTCTGTTCATGTCAGGAACTGTCCAGAGCAGGTCATAGAAAACCTCTCCTATTCTCCACACTGGAAGGAATACCGATTACTGCAGGACATACACCAGCTGATAAGTACTGGAAGACTTAAGACTTTTTTTTAATAGAAGTATATTACAAATCTTTCTTTCGTGCACCAGTTGATTTAAAATATATTTTTTATTATTCTATGCTGATCTACCCCTTTAATATTTACAGTGCATTAGGATTTCTTTGCAAGACCACAGAATTTTAGTTGAAACTAACATTTTTGAAATAGAAATAAAAAAAACTGTTGCCCCCCCCCCTTCACCATCATTCTTATTCTGCTCACTTGAAGCAATCTCTTCTGAGAAGTCATCTTACCAAAGTAAAACTAGAGGTAGGATGTATACGGATGACTGCAATGACTTAGAAGGTTTTGGAGCATGAATACCCCGTGTAGCTGCTCAGTCAAGTGAATGACAAAATATCGAAAGATACAGAACCGGCTTCCTGGCACCGAAATACGGTGTCTAAAAAGTATCTGACAGATGATTTATGATCAATAATATTATGATAGCTCGGACACATATCATTACAGTCTATGGCTAATTCTTCCTGTGTTCTTTGCTGTTCACCCAATTCAAATAAAGAAACACACTTTTTTCTTTTCTTTTTTCGCTTTTTTTTTTTTTTTTTTTTTTGTTCTTGGCTTTATTTGCTTTCAGGAAAGAAACCATGTTGAGATATACAAAATCAAAGAAGGTGCATCCTTTCAAGAGTCTGCAGCTTGATCAAACACACTCATTTCCCTTCTAGCTGTGCATTTCCCCGAAGGGGCCAAGTCTGTCAGTCAGTCGGAGTGCGGGGTAACCGAGATCCTGCCAGTTCCCAGGGATGGTCTAACAAATGACAGAAAAATAAAAATACATGGAGTTATTTGGATTAGGGAGAATTGGAAGTCCTTCAGAACTTGCGGCACTGTTTTTATTTGTATTATACATTTTCAAGATGTGGTTGCTTCTTTGTACTCACCGTTGGTCTGTTTATTGTCATTTGCCAAGCATGCCACTCCGTTTGATGTGATGTGCGGCACGCTCTGAGTAAATGTTTAGATTGTTGCTTTGCTCTCTTATTCTAATCTGTTCCATGTCCGTACCTGACTCCAGTGGCCGCTTGCAATTTTCCCTCACTTTCACGTACAAAAAAAGTTCTATACTTATGTTTTTAATCAAACAGAATAGCGATTGGCTTGCTGTGTACTTTTTGGAAATTCTTGTAAATATTTTATGTAAAACTTTTTTTAAGGACTCGTCTACTAATATAGGACTGTTGTTTGGTCAGTGTGTAGCTTTCTATTTACTATCTGGCTATTAACCCCTTCACATCAGAAATACGGCTATATACATTCCTAGCCCAAACATAACTTTTCATATGTTGCTGCCCATGGTGAGACTAACAATTCCTTCCATACTTGTTATTATCTATTCAGCTTCCTTCCCCCAGTTCTGAGCTGCTGCTTTCTGCTGAAGACACAAAAATCTGCATGTGAGCTTTTCTCTACGTCTCCCCCTCCTCCTCCCTCCCTTCTGAGACAGTTGATGTAAACAAGTCCTTATCTGCAACTTTGTAGCAAGAAGGGTTAATTACAGTGAGCTACCCCAGATTAAACCTCCCGGCATTACAAAGAAGATAAAGCCGACCAGGGACTTGTTTACAGCAGCCATCTCGGAAGGGAGGGGGGAGGACGGGGAGACGTAGAGAAAAGCTCTCATACAGCTTTTTATGTTTATAGCAGAAAGCTGAGAACTGGGAAAAGGAGGCTGAATAGATAACAAGTATGGAAGGAATTGTAAGTCTCACCATGGGCAGCAACATATAAAAGTTATGTTTGAGTGGAATACCCCTTTAATGCGACAGGAGCCAGGGATAATAACAGGCAGCCGCAATCTCTCAGCTGCCTGCCATTAGCTCCTAAACACTGTGAGCTATAGTGATCATGGCATTTAAAGGGGTTATCCATGGCCACTTTCTTCCAGAGACAGCACCACTCTTTTCTCCAGCTTGCGCGGGGTTTTGCTGCTCAGTTCCTTTGAAGTGAATGGAGCTTAAAGTGACTGTACCACCAGGCCCAGGCTGAAGCACTGGAGGCGGGCCGACCCACCCCCAGTGGGAAGAAACCGCAGCCCCTCCATGACGTGACTCCATTAGAATCAATGGAACCCTGTCATAGAGGGGCGGGGATTTCCTCCCACTAAGGGTGGGTCGGCCCGCCTCCAGTGCTTCAGCCTGGGCCTGGTGGTACAGTCACTTTAAATGAAGTCGTGTTGTCTCTGAAAGAAAGTGGCCATGTTTTTGTACAACTGGATATCCCCTTTAAAGGAGTCAGTTACAGGAATTATTCTATCTATTAAAATAGAACAATATTGCTCCTGGGGGGGGGGCAGTTTATGTTTTTTGGTCAAGTCTAATATGACAAGCTTTCTGATGTTGCTGGAAAATTTTGAGTTAAAGGGGTTTTCCCACCATGGAAAATGATGGCTTTTTGCTGTCAGTTTCTTATCAGTGGGGGTTTGACTGGCAGGGTCCTCTCTGATCGTATTAATAAAAAGACGGCAGTGCTAGTTAAGAGCACCTCACGGTTCTTCACAAAGCTCCCGGCTGCCCAGTATGTAGGGAACGGCAGCATAACCGCATTCATTTTGGTGTTGGTATGCAAACCTGCACAGCGGGCGGCCATTACTGGGAAAAAAGGCAGAGGGAAACATGTCCATTTTGCTTTCAGGATGGGTGAGGGTCTCAGAGGTCAAACCCCTTTCATCATCATGTTATGTCATAGGCTAGCTGTATACTATAACACTGTGGGATGGGAATTGCACTTTTAAATCATAATCTAGTTCTAGTTAAATTGTGTTTCTACGGAGCCTAAAATACCATCATTTCCTAAAAGGATCATCTGTATAAAAGATCACCAAAGGTAAAAGTGAATCCAGAAATATAACTGAAAGCGCTGTTTTTTTTTGTTTTTTTTAAATCTTAAAACAGCTAGTCTAGCAGAAACCTTGCAGAGAAAAGAGGCATCCTTGTCCTAATCCCCTCCATTTTATCTGAGGGACCAGCTGAGAGAATGGGGTTTACCTAAAAGAGGTGGGGATTAGCTCACCTGGCTCCCATTGCCGACAGAGCAGAAGCTTCAGCAGGTTGTGAACAAACCTAAGATCGTATCTAAACATCACATTTGGGCTATGTTCCCACACAGTATTTTTACTCAGTATTTTGGTCAGTATTTTTCAACCAAAACCAGGAGCGGATTAAAAACACACAAAGGCTATGTTTATACACCGTTGAAATTAAGTATAATGGAAAATATTTTATTTTTTTTAAACAACAGCCGTGTGTGATCATAGCCTTTCTGTGTTTTTAATCCACACCTGGTTTTGGAGCAAAAATACTGTGTGTTAATATAGCCTTAGGCTATGGTGTGTGTACACTATGACCGGGATTCCATGGGGGTTAATGCGATTGGCTGCTGTGATTAATCAATGGTGCAAACCTGCAACCACGGCCGTTGTTTGATAAAAAAAAAAAAAAAGTGTGAGTTGTTTTGCCATGTGTGAACATGGCCTTTAAGGGGTTATCCAGTGCTACAAAAACATGGCCACTCTCTTCTAAAGGCAGCATCGCTCTTGTCTCCAGTTCAGGTGCGGTTTGCAATTAAGTTCCATTCACTTGAATGGAACTAAATTGCAAAACCTGCACCCAAACTGGAGACAAGAGCGGTGCTGCCTCTAGAAGAGAATGGCCATGTTTTTGTAGCACTGGATAACCACTTTAAACTAAACACATTTGATAGATAGATAGATAGATAGATAGATAGATAGATAATTGATAGATAGATAATTGATAGATAGATAATTGATAGATAATTGATTGATAGATAGATAGATAGATAGATTTGGCAAACAATAATGTATTGCAGTAAATATGTCATAGTGTTTTTAGTAAATGGCGGCAACCCAATCTGAACATCCATTGATTTCTGTAGAGCTACAACAACTACATCAAGTAACTTCATACATCAGGATTGGATCATAATTTGTGGAGTCCCTTGGGCAAAAAATTTGGATTCCTCCTGAAGTGTTAAATAATGAACGACCAACTCAAAGGGGATATCCGGGGATTTATTTGGACACCAATTATAACTCTAAAAATCATTCCGATATACTTATCTTATTGATCCATCCTCCTCCCCAGTCTGTGTTTCATGATTTCTGTTACTTTCTGACACCGTCTCCAAATCATTTGGCCATGGCGATCATTACTTATCAGTGACCAGAATCGCACTCGGCATTTACCCTCTGGATTTACTGTAGTTGGTAGTGTAGACCTTTCCAGATATCAGTAATGCTTTTACTTCTCCATAAAATCCAGCTCCCATAGTGTTCGCTGTGTCAGACCAATAGATACATGTTATTTGCCAGTAAAAACTTTTAACTAAAAACAGAGATCACAGGGAAATTAATCCTCCTTAAAGGGCGTTTCCAGGCAAAATTTTGCTCTTCATAGGTTAGTTAATCAGTAACTGATCGGCCAATCAGCTGTTCTGCGCCGCACTGTACAGTGAACAGAGTTTGTCTGTGGGGAGCTGATCAGTAAATTTTTCCCGGAATACTCCTTTAAGGAGAGCATCATGAAGATGTGTGGGGATTTAAAGGCCATTCCAGCTCTACTGGTAATTCAAAGAAAAAAAGATATGCAAAATAGCTCACACCCTCTTGGTTAGGTAGCGTTCTTTCAAGTCATTGGGACAGAATTATTAACGTGTTCTCGGCAGCAAATTATTATTATTATTTTTTTTTTTTTTTAATTTTCCCTGTCGGTTTGGTGTTTTGACATGTTTACTAAAGGTGTGACACAATTTTTCCAAAAACTTGACAAACGTGTCACTTTTGTCCAAAAAACCCCCACCAGGTGGGTGTGCCGTGGGTGTGTTGTGGGTGTGTCCCTTAAAACCCACCACAATTTACAAATTTATTAAGCAAACCGTCATTTTTTTTTACAGGTTTTCTATTCTAAAAATCGTGGGGTAGTTGGGTTTTGGTTTTGTCCTTTGAAAAAACTGACAAATTTACTGAGGGCAATGGGACGCATTAGTGAATTTGGAAAATTCGACACAACCAACAACATAACGACTTAAAATATACAAATTGTTAATAAATCAACCCAATTGTTTCACTCCATCTAGGAGTCTTAGGGCCCTATTACAGGAAACGATAATCAGCCAAATCGACCCGATTCGGCCGATTATCGCTCCGTGCATTAGAGTCAACAATCATTTCTTTAGCCCCTGACCTGAAACCCTTGGGCGTCGACCAACGGCTGGCGATTCAACAAACAGTTTACATTACCTGTACACGCTCCTGGTGTCCTCCTGCGCTCTGCATGCTTTCTCCCCGGTCCCGCACGCTGCCACTTTAGAGCAGTCTATCTCAGCTGGCAGGTTGCTCAGCCAGAGTGCGGGATCAGGAAGGAAGCATGCAGAGCGCAGGAGCACAATGGGAGCATGAAAAGGTAATGTAAACTGTTTGTTAAATTGCCAGCCATCGGCTACGCAACGCTATTGCACGTAGGGATGCACGGTCGGCGTCCGATGGGAGTGTGAACAGGTAATGTAAACTGTTTAGGCAGAGGCTGCATGGACATAGCTAATGATGTCCGTGCAGCCCTTGCTACATGATTATCAGGTTGTGTAATAGGCCAAGTATTGATCGGACCACCATCGGCCACTGTAATAGGACCCTTAGAATATTGACTGGGGATATCTGCCAAGCCAAAAATCTCTCCAAAATGAAAGACTACATACTTGCAGATGAGTATCCTCATCTTGGCTTTGCATATACAGTATCTCTAGTCAATGACTTGAAGGTAAAGCCACCTTTCCAAGGTGGCATGAAACCTATTGTGCTTATGCTTCCAGGTAATTGTCATTTCCATACAGATGAATAAGCAGTCGCTCTCTATAATAAAGTTCACCCCTACAAATCTCTTTACGAGAACTCTCTAAACGTAACACCCCCACTGATCTAGCACCGGGCCGGCTTCTCTCCGAAGGTAATTTCACTTATCTAGCACCGGGCCAGCTTCCCTCCGAAGGTAATTTCATGTAATGTTTGACGCCACTCTTTTTTCTCTAAATCCAAACCTTATTGCACAACTGGCATTATTGTTACCATCCGGAACATTTCATTACACTTTGAATTCCTTTTACTGTTTGTAACATCCAGTGTTCCGGGGAAATTAGTGAGGATAGATCATTTTAACGGCCGGGAAAAGTCCTACAGAAAGACACGGGTAGGTTGTTAAACATTTTATGGGTCTAAGAATGATGAGCATTTGTATAGAGGAGAAGTGTCTGTGGAGTGGTCATCTGTGTTGTGAATAAAGCAGCGGCTATAGGGACCTCTCATCCAATGTATACATTGAATTCTTTATTATCCGCTTATGTTTTTATTAATATAGTCTATTGTGTTTATTTAAGACAAAGTGACTTGTATAGTCTCCATTCTTCGTGTTATTTTGATCTATAAAGCTCCCCCCAGCGCCTCGCATCCCCTGCCGCTAACACATCCTTCCACATATCCCAGCATTCCCTTTGCTCTCCCCGCTGTCTTGTTTTGTCAATTGTTTCCTTGCTTTTATGTGAAAGGATATAATGATATCTGGTCTCTCTCTCTCTGCCCATGCAGAAGATAGCGTTAGAACACAAATAATTCTTTGTTTTTTCTACTACGCATAGGGTTTGGCTTTTTGACACGTTCTAGTTGTTACCCTGTAATAATCGTCTGTCACGTTGCTTTATACGTCCCTCCTAAATGTCATCCTCAACGTCTGGGCTATAAGTAAGAGAAACAGAGAAATCATGAAAGGCTACACCCCCCCCTTTATGTGCATTGTCAGTGAATTGAACAGAATTATTTTAGTGTACTCTAGGGCCACGGCTTATCAAGCAGCGAGGATCCCTCCAGACAGACAAATAATATGAGTTTTTTTTCCTTATCGGCTGTACAGAGTGCAGTGATAAAGTTGAGGTTAAATTATTGTAACATGTTCCAGAGCGCTCGCCAGCTCCTGGTGCGGAATTGATACTGAGGCCACAATCATCCTTCCTCATTTTCCTTTGTTATGATTTTGGACTCATGTTGTCAGAGCTCGACAGCCAGTTAAGGGGTGGTGGAAATGGATGCAAAATTCCTTTCTTTCTTTTTTTTATTCTTTTTTTTTTTTTTTTTTTTAATCTACAAAGGTATAGATACGATGTGACTTGCAGGGTGCATCCTTTCTATGTTATTTAACCCCCTCCCGCCACTCCACAGTAAATTAACGTCCCTGCAGCCTATGCCTGATGCTGTAGCGACGTTAATTTACGATCCAGGATGACACAGGCGCAGGAGCTGCGCCTGTGTCATCCGCTTATGATCCCATAAGCTGATGTTTAAAACGACCTGGGCATTGATGCTTTAATGACCCCAGGTCGTAAAAGGGTTAGCGTGCATTTATGAAAATCAGTTTTTTTAAAGCGAATGTGCCACTAGGTACACAAACAAACCCATGCTGGCGTAGGGATGCCGATTCCGCAGTGAGGAGATGCCCGCCGGTCCCCAGTGTGATGGTTTTGTTACACTGGGGGCTGGAGGGCCCATCCTCAGTGCTTCATGCCGGGCCGGTGCTTGGAAATAGACCAGCGCAAATCTTTTCATGTAAAAAAAATTTTCATTTACATTTTCTTCAGGTGTTTATATTGTTACCATTTTTTTTTAATTCTCCATGTTTTCTTTATTTCTCTTAAGTTTCCTTTATTTTTTAGTTGTAGTGAGGATGGATGATATCATGGGCAATTTTGACTTTGTTTTGTGCTATTAGTATTCATTATTATGATTATAGTCATTTTCTCTTATTTATTTTAAGTAAAATGTGCTTAAAGGGGAACTATCAGCAGGTTAGACAAGTTTAACCTGCTGATAGCCCCCTATTGCATATGGGGCGCATAGGAGGAAGGTATGTGTCTTACCTTCCTCCTCAGCACCATTTCCGTTCAGTTAGTAGTGTAATCCTTAGCCTGGAGCACCGTTAGGAGCACTGTCACGCCCCCAGAGTGCTTATCTGGCCTGCCCGCTCCATTGATTATAGTCAACCCATTAAGGACCCATGCCGTACGGGTACGTCATGGAATCCTGTAATTTAAAGACCCATGCCGTACGGGTACGTCATGGAGTCCGGCGGTGCTTTGAAGTGAGCTCAGGAGCTCAGCTCTCTTCAAAGCATGTGGGGACCGGCTGCTATATGCAGCCAGGTCCTCACTGTTAATGACGGGCCGCTGCTTAACAGTGTGATGCGGTGGTTCCGATCGTTCTATCTGACTGCCAGAGGTCACTTATCTTCCTCCCAGGAGACAGGAGTATGTGAATATAAAATAAGTGGTAGACTAAACACTGGAGTAAATAGTGTAAATTAGATATTTATTAGGTGAAAATTGTGTTCTATATATACAGTGAAAAAAATAGGCAAATAGCATCCATAAATTAGACATAGAGCAAGGGTAATCTGAAGGTGGGTGTAGCTATTACACCCTACCTTACTCTAAGGAGCCGCTTGGGTAGAGCGTCCCCAGTACCAAGCGGAAGACTTTCCCTATTTCTAGACAGGAGAGACAGTCTGATTGGTTAGGTTGTGCAGTCACTCCTAAAGGTAGGGAATGTCAGGTAGTTCTTGCTTGGGCTCTGTTATGTGAATAGCTGCAACAATGTGCAATATGCACTTTTGGGTTGACCGATATACAGGTTGGTATTTAGAACAAAGATTTGGCTTCTCCACAAGTCATCCGACGCGTTTCACCTTTTTATGGTAAGGATATCTGGGTTCATTAGGGATGTACGTGGATATTCAGTCGTGCCAAAAATCATCAGAAGGTCTCTGATATGTCAACCAGGTTTAAGTATTGCACAGAAATACGTTTCTTAGTGTATAAGATGATGTCAGTCAGAAGTGATAGATAATTGAGCGCAAATTCCTTTAGTTCCTAGGATGATGTCTACAGGACCATGCCCAATAGTGATATAATCCTAGGAAGTTAGGAATAGGGGAGAGTGAGACACCAAGTGGTGATAGTGCAGAAAGGCACTAATCATCCCAGAGTGTGACACCTGACAGAGTTACAGGTCTTTTACAGGTGGAATAACACTTGTAGAAACCAAACAGAACCATGTGTTGCAGATACTGGCTTGCTCCAGTCTTCCTTTTTCCAGGGCCAAACAGTAAGGGCCCTATTCCACGGGACGATTATTATTTGCATAATCGTTAACGATAAACTATCTCAAACGACCACTATTGGAAACGACCTGAAATCGTTCACCCATTTACACGGAACGTTACTTATCGTTACTTATAATCGTTCTTGCGGTTGTCTTGTCGTCGCTATTGCGTTCGACGCTACTGCGAACGACATCTTATTCCATGCGAACGATTTGCGAACCAGCAACCGTAAAAGTAGGTCCAGGCCTCATTAAGCTATCAACGATTTCACGTTTGTCATTTAATCGGTAACTGCTATTCAACCGAAGGATTATCGATTTGTTCCGAACGATTTATCCGAACGATAATTGTCCCGTGGAATAGGGCTCTTAGTCCAGGGTAGTAGCCACACCTAGTCAGCTGACTTGCTGACTTAGATATACCTAACAAATCTCGGCATGGAACACGGGGAGCAGGCACCCACCCAACACTTTGCCTGCTCCCAATAAGAGCCGACCCGGAACTGACTGAAACAGTCAATCTAACACTACACGTACCAGCTGCCTTACACCGCTAACACCATCTAAAGGCTCTTATTTCACCATGACTCCATACCTTGGTGACATGCACCTGCGTCTCTCCAGGTATATGCCAAGAACCTGGCCGGGATATATATACCATTACAGACTTTTCCAGCTGCTGCCTTACTATAATATATATATATATATATATATATATATATATATATATATATATATATATATATATAAAATGTGTGTTATCACTTCTCACAGCTACATGCTCTATGTTGCCTCACTTTAGGCCCCATCTTCTCATCTCCTATAACAGAAACCCTTCCATATCACATCTACAGCTCGCTTGATTTTATTATCTTCGCCATTATCTGATAACATCATTATTTGCTTTTTAATATGCCTGCGGAATCTGATAGCTCCATCACTTTCCACGCCAGGATCATCATCCCCCGATAACATCATGTTTGCTGTATTAACATCACTTCTTAAAGCGATAACATCAGCTGACATTGATTCCATGTTGTTATCAACGCTTACGTCTGGTTTATGAATACAGAAAAAGGTGCAGACTGAAGCTATGTCGGTATCAATGCTCCATAATCAATGTTGCGGTGATAACCCAGAACGCACAATGCTAAACAAGTGTGCGGTGTTGTCAGATCTTATTGCATTGTTTTGCTTGTGCTGTCATTACATTACATTACATTAGCTATTGTTCCTTTGCTTTAAAAAGAAAATAATTTTCTCTGCTATTTGCAGCTAATGAAGCGTGCGCGGTAGGTGTCACCGCATATCAGATGTGTTTTTCTTATGCTAGAATTATACCGACCGAGCTGAACGTCTACGTACTGGTGCTGAAAGTCAACCTATATATTTTTGGAGCGTTGTTCTTGCCGAATCTATAGTAATCATGTTATTCTAGCTGTACTAAGGAGTGTTTCTTCGTTTCCCCCCACACATATCCTTGGCCTAATCTGTCCATTGCTGTATAGTCCCAGATTGTTGTCTGGGAAAGGTCCAGAGTTACAGGGCCCCATTATCCTGCTTAAAGAGTGACATTAGAGAATACCCAAGTCAGGAAGGGCTGTTATGCTGTAACGGCTGGAGTTAAGGATCCGCTGTACCGCGGCTAGCTATGGTGTAAGCCACACCAGGGAGCAATGTCTAAGGGGCTGGTGGTCTTTACCAGTGCCTACCACAAGGCGGAATAGACGTTCTGTGGCAGGCAACCCCCAGGTCACTACCCCAGGCTTGGCTGGCTAGCGGTGGTGGACAAGGTGCAGCTGGAGACTAGTAGGCAGGAACACAGCAGGACTCCCGTGGAACTGGTATAGCAGTCACAGGCAGGAACTACAGATGGCTGGAACCAGGAAAGCCAGGAATCACGGGCGAGCTGGGACCACACACTAAGGAAGCATGCAGAGGCTCCAACACTAGGGGCAGGGCAGGAATTTATAGGGAAGATGCTTAGATGCACAACCAATTAGGGAGATATTGTCCCTTTAAATTTTACTGAGCCTGCACGCGCGTGCCCTATGAGGCGGAGCAAGGACAGGAGCATGGCCGGGTAAGTTACTTAGCGGGGAGGGGGGCAGAGTGCAGGCGGGGTAGTGCTCCTAACAGTACTCCCGGCCGAATAACACACTAAGGATCCTATTCCACTGACCGATGGGGGCCCGATCAATAATGTAAACCTATCGGCCTATTAAACTGCCCCATAATAGTTTAGCGAGGGCTGCAGGGACATAGTTACTGATGTCCTTGTAGCCTTTGTTTAAACACAATACTTTACCTAAACATGTTGCAGGTCTTCTCCTGCATTGCTCCTTCCTCCGGGTCCCGCACACAGCAGCAGCAACTTCGGAGCGGCCTGTCTCAGCTGACAGACCGCTCAGCCAATCACTGGCCGTGGTGGTCCTGGCCAGTGATTGGCTGAGTGGTCTGTCAGCTCAGACAGGCTGCTCCGAAGCTACTGCTGCGCGTGGGACCAGGAGGAGGAAGGAGTGCTGGCGAAGACCTGCAACATGCTTAGGTAAAGTATGCTGCTTGTGGAATTGTTGGTCGCCCGTCACGCATCACTATAACACGCAGCGATGCGCGGTCAGTGTGCAATGATTTTAGATTGTTGTCTCTATTACATGGAGTGATAATTGGCCGAATCAAGCCGATTATCGCTCCGTGTTATAGGGCCCTAACAGTACGGGACTGGCGTCAAGAAGGACTGTAAGACACATACCTTGCTCCTCAATGCCCTGGGCGCTATAGGAGCTATCAGCAGGTTACTTTCATCCAACCTGCTGATAATGGATCCTGTGCAGTGTGAAGCCATCATTACACCACTACCTATGACCTTTAGATGAAGGTCACCTCTAGACATTCTCATTAGGTGACCATAGAGTAATTATTTTATTAACCAAGATTCCGCTCTAGTGAAATGGTATTTCAGTGACATTATATACAATTTCTTTATGCAATGTTGGGCAAAAAAAAAAAAATAAAAAAATCTGGCCTATGTGACTAACACTTTGATGCAAGGCAATAAAAATAGCTATCTTCCTATTCATATTTACATATTTAATCATGTAAATAGGACATCAAATGGTAATGCATTTCCATGGATAAGAAGATTTTTCTTTTTTTTTTTTTTACTTTGGCCTTAGGAATCTGAATATTTATTTAGCAATTAAAAAAAAGCGAGTGAGTTTGAGCTGCCTAAGTCCCTTATCTACAGCGCCATTCTCCTATATAGTTTCTCTATATAAACATAAGCTTTTCCAGTTCAGCAGTCCAAAACTGAACCTCACCAGGGCACATTGGGAGCTGTTGTGGAAATTTTACAGATGCCAAAGTATAAGGTTCGAACCTCCCTTTTCCCAAAGTCACTTTGACTCCAAATAGCAAGGATACATTCTGAGATCCGCAGCTGTGTGATTGATGCTTGCAAATAATTTACATGCTTTCAATTCACAAACCAGGCAACCGGCTTCCTTGCTTATTTCAGAGACAGAAGAGAAAATGATTGCATTAATTGTAGACCTCCAGTTGTCATGATAAATATAAGATATTAAATGCAAAGTACGTTTCCGATGCCGTCTCTGGAAATGTTACGATTTTTATTTATGTTATTTTTGTGTTGTTTTATTTACGTTATTTTTACGTTGTTTTATTTATAATATTTTTATTTGTTATTTTTGTGTTGTTTTATTTGTTATTTTTATTTGTGTTATTTTTGTGTTGTTTTATCCATGTGATTTTTATTTTTGTGTTTTATTTTTGTCAATTTTTTTAATATGTGCAAATAAAATTTTTGATTGATTTTGATTGAATATAACAAAAAAAAAAGGGAAATCTCCATTTTGTCGGCCACCGAGCAGTAATAATAAGGGCTGATAGCTAACATATGTCGGCTGCGTGCTTTTAATATACTATTCTTTCTTATCTTTTGGCAGAGATAAATTCTATTTTAATGATGTGTCATTTTGATGCAGTTAATCTTTCTGCTCAGCTGTGGCTGGCATCGCTCCGCTGACCCCTTCCTTTTGTTTTGCCGAGTCTGTATATTAATTAAACATCGCCATTCTTTTTTGGATTTCTGTTGTAACAAGTGACCTGTAATCAAATTGTTTGTGCGCCTGCTTTTAGCGCTACGGCTCAGCAGATGACATGGTCTCATCTCAATTTACTCGCAGATTCCGGTTTAAATTTTAATGTTCTTCTAGTGCCGTCTTATAAGTAGATGTGAATTTACAAAGCAAGTCGGGGGGGGGGACGACTATCAAAATGATGCATTTTCAATTTTTTGGCTGAGCTGGGACTAGAAGCCTAGTAATAGGTCAGATTACATTTTTCTGCTTCACTCTATTTGGGAAGTGGTGACTTATGATCAGAAACAATTACTAACAAGATTTATTTGAAGGTTGATGTTTTTTGTAAGATGTGGGAGCAGTGTTCATTTTTATAGGTAATCAGGTGGAAACTCCGTCTTACAGAACTCGGCAAGATTCATTTGACCTTTTGAATTATATTTTGAGCTGTCTTACATTGGGAATTCGGTTTCCCAGCAGTAGCGGTTCATGGCCACGGCGAGGGAGAACGGTGGCTTATTCTGCGCTACAGTGGAAATAACCATCTTCTTTACAGCTATTCAACTCCAATTCTGTATTGTTTGTCCGAAAATAATGTTTTCCAGGTTTTATTTGGAAACATGAAATAGATAGATTACATTAACATTATTTCCTGTCACTAATATAACACCATAGTATTTCACAGTGCTGTTGTCCGGAGCCGGCACTAGCCGGTATGCTCGGCCCCTGGCATGAACGCTAGCAACAGCCAGGCCGGTTTCTAGGGGCCCGCCGCCGGCGTCCTTAGCTACATACGTCGCGTCCCGGGCCACACCGCTTCTTATTCGGGCGTCCCAGCTGTATTTAGTTCTCTGTAATGCTGACTGGCAGGTGCAGACTGATACCAAACCATCTTGCTGACTACCAGTGACGTAGCCACCGTGGTCGCAGGGGTCACCGCTGCGACCCGGCCCAACGTCGAGGGGGGCCCGCACCCCACAACCTATCCCCAGACACCGGCCGCCCTCCGCCGCCGTGGGTTCCTGTCTCAGCTCCCTGGGGGTGTCCTCGGGATTCCCGGGTAGAACACTCGCCTGGGAGCTGTGTGTGCCTAGACTGTTACTTCTGGGTCAGGGAGCGCTCCCTGACCCGGAAGTAACATCCCCAGAGCACACAGCTCTCTGGGGCGTGTTCTGCCCGGGAATCCTGGGGACACCCCCAGGGAGCTTAGCATCAGCGGCGACCTGTCCAACACCACAGAAGAATAGATGGGAAGCGAGCTGCGACGGGGGAGCGAGGTGTTAGGTGAGTTTTTTTTTTTTCTTTGTTTTTATCTGCTCTGCGATTTGCAAATATAAGAGGACAACACAGTGGCAATGTATAAGGGGGACATGTATAGGGGACAACACAGTGGGGGCATCTACAAGGGGGACATGTATAGGGGACAACATAGTGGGGGCATCTACAAGGGGGGGGATGTATAAGAGGACAACACGGGGGCATGTATAAGGGGGCATGTATAGGGGACAACACAGTGGGGGCATCTACAAGGGGGGATGTATAGGAGGACAACACAGGGGCATGTATAGGGGACAACACAGTGGGGGCATCTACAAGGGGGCGATGTATAAGAGGACAACACGGGGGCATGTATAAGGGGCATGTATAGGGGACAACACAGTGGGGGCATCTACAAGGGGGGGATGTATAAGAGGACAACACGGGGGCATGTATAAGGGGCATGTATAGGGGACAACACAGTGGGGGCATCTACAAGGGGGGATGTTTAAGGGGGCATGTATAGGGGACAACACAGTGGGGGCATCTACAAGGGGGGGTGTATAAGAGGACAACACGGGGGCATGTATAGGGGACAACACAGTGGGGGCATCTACAAGGGGGGGATGTATAAGCGGACAACACGGGGGAATGTATAAGGGGGCATTTACATGGGGGGGCAACATAATGGGGACCACACAAAAGGGCCATCTATAAGGGGGCATCAATATGGAGGGCATGTATAAGGGGCAACACAGAGGGGCCATCTATAAGGGGGGGCATGTACAAGGGGGCAACACAGAGGGGCCATCTATAAGGGGGGCAACATAAGGGGGATAACACAGAGGGGCCATCTATAAGGGGGGACAACACGGGGGGAGGGGCATCTATAAGGGACAATACAAGGGGGCCATCTGTAAGGGAGGGAGAGCAACATAAGTGGACCATCTACAAGGGCGCGCAACATAAGGGGGCCATCTCTAAGGGGGACAACACAGGGGGGCATCTAGAAGGGAGGGGGGGCAGCATGAGGGGGCCATCTAAAATGGGTAGCAACATAAGGGGGGCATCTATAAGGGGGACATCACAGGGGGGCATCTAAAAGGGGGGCAGAGGAGGACAACACAGGGGGCATCTGTAAGGGGGACGTCTAAGGGGGCCATCTATAAGAGGAAATACACAGAAATGGGCAATCTGTAAGGGACACTACACAGAGGGGGTATCTGAAAGGGGGCCATCTGAAAGGGGGACTACACAGAGGCGGGGGCGTATACTATAGGGGATACACAGAGGGGACCATCTACTATAGGGGGACTACACAGAGAGGGTCTCTCAAGGAGACGCACATGGGGCCATCTATATGGAAGACTGAGCAAGGGGCCAGCTACACAGAGTGGGGCATATACTATAAGGGGGATCACATAGAGTCAGCCTACCCACTAACTGAGGGTGTAAAGCGGCCATTACAGATGAGGATGGTGACAAAGTGAGGAGCCTAATATGTCTGTCTGGCAGATTCTGTGAATTCGTGGCTCGGAGAAGTTCTCATAATGGCCCAGGGCAGATGGAGAAGAAGATGAAAAGGAAACAATTCTGATCAGAGAAGACGTCCCCTGTGAGTCACCTGATATAACTGCATTGTAATGTATATGGTGTATAGACCTTGTGTGGAGCTGGGGCTACCTCTATGTAACTGTATGAGGTGATAGTGATCTCTGTACAGTAGATTTTATTCATTAGCAGCGGTGGTGTTAGTCAGTATGTGGTGGTATTAGTCAGTAGCAGCGGTGGGTTAACCAGTATGTGGTGGTAATATTTGTTACTTGTTATCTGGTACTGTGTTTTATTGGTTTTAGTATACTGGATTTGGTCAGTAACAATATGGTGGTGATGGTTGTGGTGTGGTGGTAATATTTCCCCCTTGTATACTGGTATTATTGGCAATATTGGTCTCAGGATACAGGATTTGGTCAGTAACAGTATGGCGGTAATATGTATCATGATAATATTTCCTATATACTGGTATTATTGGTAATATCGGTCTCTATCTATCTATCGCATCGCTTGGTCGAGGAAGGGGGGGCCCAAGTTGAACTCTTGCACCAGGGCCCAAGTGACATTAGCTACGCCCCTGCTGACTACGTATTATTGTGTTTGTTTATCTTGTCAGTGTTTCCGTGTTTTCACCTGTGCAGGTTAGGGACTGTCGCCCAGTTACCGCTGCCATTTAGGGCAGTTGTGGTAAGTAGGCAGGGACAGAGGGGCGGGTGCCAGCACAGGGCCTCACCTGTCTTGTGTCCTCCTGTCCCCAACCTGACAGCTGTCATCATTGCATCAGTCTTTGTCCTCAGTGGATTGTCCTAACCTCCCAATTTGATGTACAATTAGGCTGTGTTATCATTTGGTAGAACATATAAAACTGACCCAAATGTAAAGTCCTGGCCTGTTTTTGTACCTTATCTCAGCTAAGAGTAGTTCCCGGGATGAAAACCCCCATAGCTGTCCTCGGAGACAAATAACTTTTATGGCAAGAATAAAACCATCCCGGACACATTGTAAAGACTTAATAGGACAGAATGAGTGATACAGCTGTAAACGTTTTCTGTCCTTTTGTCCATGAACAGTTTCACTAACAACATCTGTATCTATTCCATCCATATCTCTTATTTGTAGAACATCGGCCACCCCCCCCCCCCCCCATTCTTGTAAGGAAATATCATCCCCTTGAATTAGTTCCAAGAAGCGGATCATTTGTGCAGTGATCTGAGGCTCAGCTGACAATCACGGAAGGTGTCTCCAGGTCCGGCTCTATTAAGCTGCCCACTGGATTGTCACTGATGTGCACAGAAATCGTTCCTAGAATAGTAGAAAACATAGAACTATTGGATTACTGATCTGGCTCCGTGCTATGCACACAATTAGTGCTGGACTCTAAAGGAGTAGTATTGATTTATTTGATAGACCAAGGAGTGATGCAAACCAATGTTATAGCCACTAAAGTATCTGTGCGCAATACATTTAGGAGTATTTTAACGTAGACATTGGTTACTTTCAATTTCTGCAGAATTTAGTATCTGTTGTATATCAGAGAATTCTGGGCTTTTAGTCATTTAGCCTTAAAGGGGTACTCCAGCAATACAGATTTATAAATTACTTCTATTTCAACATCTCCAGTCTCCAGTACTTATCAGCTGCTGTATGTCCTGCAAGAAGTGGTGCATCCTATTGAGTGTAACACAGTGCTCTCTGCTGCCACCTCTGTCCGTGTCAGGAACTGTCCAGAGTTCTAATCCCCATAGAAAGCCGCTCCTGCTCTGGACATTACCTGACATGGACAGATGTGGCAGCAGAGAGCACTGTGCCAGACTGGAAAGAATACAGCATTTTCAGTAGCTGATAAGTACTGGAAGGCTTGAGTTTTGAAATAGAAGTAATTTACAAATCTGTATAGTTTTCTCAATTTGTTTAAAAATATATTAAATATATTAAATTATATAGATAATACAAGGCCATATATACCCGTGTGGCTGCCTCTGGTACTGCAGCTTTTTTATTATAAATAATAATAAAAAAAAGTATTGTATTTGCTTTATTTTATCCATCTGCCTCTAAAACAATGAATATAAAAGCAATAAAAAAGTCATTTATAAAAAAGTATAGATAAAAAGAAACTATACATTTTACTATCCTATACATTATCCTTTTCTAAGCTACTACAACCTCCATCATGGTTCCTGTGTGCGCCTTCAGTCTCCAGCATATTGGTAGTGGTGATCCGCTACCGCAGCACTCTATATACAAAAATGACAGATGACCTTTAAAATCTTTTTTTTTTTTTTTTTTTTCTTCTGGGAATAAACATGTTTAAATATAACTATTGGCATGAACCAAGACATTTGGCAATCAAGAAGGGAAACTAATAGCAGGTTAGAAGATGGTAGCTTGCTGTTATGTTCCCATGATGCACAGAATGATGAGAATGAAGGTAATTTTCTTACCTTCATCCTCATTGTTATTTTTGTTAAACCTTGAAGGGAATCTGTCACTAGGTTTATGCTGTCTTAAATAAGGGCGGCATAAACTAGTGACAGAAATGCTGAACAGATCGGTGTATTACTTACATCATCCTGTTCAGCCGTTCTCCTAATATGCAGGAGAATAGAATTTGTGCCACACCCCTCCCCCCGCCCTCCAGCTGCTGATTGACAGTTGACTGCCTATACACAGCATGGATAGATAACTGCCAATCAGCAGCTGGTGGGTGGAGTTTTCTGCTTCTCATGAATAACCAGGACTACTGTGCTCATGTACATAATGGAAAGGTCTATTGTCTATGATATTCAGGATGATATCTCTGCATCAGCTACACAGAACATTGTAAGTGATACATCATTCTGTTCAGCTTCTCTGCCACTAGTTTATGCTACCCTTACCCTTGGGCACCGATCCGGCCCACCCTTCCTCATGAATATTGGGACGGCACTCTGCTATGACGCCACTCTGGTACCTATCCCTGCAGGAATAAATAAGTGTTCTTGAGGAGGGGCTGGCCGGTGGGGCGGATCGGTGCACTGTGGGCGGTAATTGATAAAATCATCTTCCCTACAAGAATAATTACTGCTCTGCTCCAGTATTTAGATTTGTTTTTGAAGATTATAGATGTCATCCATGCAGCATAGAGAGGATTTGTACAGGCCGTACATTACACATCAGGCCTACGCGTGATACAGGGATTAATATGGTTTGACTTTCATACATGGTTACAGTTCATAGCTCGGCATATCTCTAGTGAAATTTATAAAGCAGCTGCATGGCTGGTATTTTTTGTTTGCATGCATAATTTAGTATACTTCATCCATTTTTAACATTTTATTAGATCACAAGGAAACACTGGGATTAAGAAGTGGAAGCAGGCGGTGCGAGACATGTCACACTTGCAGCATGTCTCCGTTGTCAGGTCGATGTCCATAGAGAGAACCAATGTAGTTATCAGGTTGTACTATGAAACACTTTAGGAACCTGTTTCATTAATCTAATACGTTGTTCAATATGAAAAATGGGATACGAATGTGAAAGAAAATATTCTACAAATGCAATATCTCACCATTATAGCTTCTAAAGGAAATGGTTTCGATGAATATTCGGAAATATTACTGTTGACAAAGCACCTGCCACCTATATACCATCTGAGGAGCTACACTTACCATATAGTTTCAACCAGGATTCAAATTAATGTTGCTTATGATTTTTTTTTGATGATCATTGGAAATATTGAGTTAAAGTGTTAGTCCCCCTTTACCTGGATTTCATATTAGGAAAATCGGGTAAATTTTTGGACCCATAGGGTTCTATCGGGCATGGATTTTTCCTAAAGGGTGTCTGGAAAATAACTCTGAAAAATATAGGGGGCATCCAGAATTCCGGACAGCTTCAGATGCACATCGGGAATCTGTCCTGAATTCTGGATGCATAGTATGGCAGCTTTGGCCAGGGCTAGGACCACTAGCTGCCGGGTGCTGACGCTGGCCCTTTAATTGTATGTGCTCCTTAAATCAGAAGCACATACAGTTTAATGCAGCACTCTGACTGACCGGGCTGGGAGCCATTGTCAGTTAGTCTTATGGCTGGAGGCAGCATTATACCTCTGGCCACAAGAGGTCTCTAGCCCCCCACCCTACCCCCAGCATTGTAGTGCACGAGTGATGTAACTTGTTAGCATGCAGTGCCAGAAGATGGAAGGAGAAGCCAGAGGTGGACACCACTGAAGCAGGTGAGTATGTTCTTTTTTTTTTTTTTTTCCTTTACTCATTCATTTTTGCGGCCAGGAAACACTGATGGTTTCTTGAAGCATAAAGGCCAAGATTGTCCTTTAAAAACAGAAAAAAAAAGGAAAAATTGGCAGCACATCTATGACTCTGTTCACACTGCAGGTTGCACGCTGCTTGTGGCTTAAGTACAGCCAAAAAAACTGAAAGTGCAACAGCAACCCACAGGTGCAAGGGCTTACCGTATATACTCCTCCCAGTGTACACACGATAAACACCTGCTTTGTAGATATTAAAAAGTGAGAATCTTAGCAAACTATTTGATCAAACAGACTGTACCATGTCGCCACATTAAGGCGTCCTCGAGACATGGTCCTACTCTAGCTACACTGGGAGGAGTATATACGGTAAGCCCTTGCACCTGTGGGTTGCTGTTGCACCTTCTGTTTTTTTTTGTCTGTCCTGTAAAAACGTCTATCTGGTACACATCTGATTTTACTAACTTTGCTTCCTGGGGAAATTAAAAGTTCCTCCGGCAAAAATCTTTTTCTTTTAAATCAACTAGTTTCAGAAAGTTATATATATTTGTAATCTACTTCTTTAAAAAAAAAAAAATAAATGTCCAGTCTTTTTATACTTATTAGCTGCTGTATGTCTTGCAGGAAATGGTGTATTCTTTCCAGTCTGACACAGTGCTCTCTGTTGCCAATTCTGTCTGAGACAGGAACTGTCCAGAGCAGGAGCAAATCCCCATAGAAAACTTTTGCTCTGGATAATTCCTGTCATGGACAGAGATGGCATTGTGTCAGGCTGGAAATAAACACCACTTCCTGCAGGACATACAGCACTGATAAGTATTGAAAGACTGGAGATTTAAAAAAAAAAAAAAAAAAAAAAGAAGTAAATTACAAATCTATCTAACTTTGATTTGGGAAAAAAAAAATTGCCGTAGTACTCCTTTAAAGAGAAGTCATTGTCTACAGCCAGTTAGCGATGACCTGTGTTCATCGTGTTGGCCATTTTGTTCCTACATTCCTACCAAACCTTGAATACAATATATTTTTTTAAATAGTTAATATTTTTGGGCGCTCCATATTTTACTATGTGGCATAGAATGCGCCGGTACTCAGTTGTAGGCTTTATTGGATGCTCGATCACTTTTAATATCCTTCCGACTTTATTGCTCAGAGTGATATAATTTCCTATCAGCGTGTCTTTAAAGGAAAGCAAATTAAATCCTGCCAAGCATGTTTAAGACGTAACGTTGTCTGTTTTTATCCCCAGGACTTGTGCAAGCAGCGAAACCGAAAGCGAAGCTGGAGATTATATGGACCAGCAGTACGATGAGCTCAACAATAAAATGAATTCTGTAACCGACCCGACGGGTTTCCTAAGGATGGTTAACAGAAACAACACCTTCAACAGGTACGGGTGGCTGTAAGTGGGTTAGTAGATGTATATGTGTGCTATGTATGGGAGGGTGGAAGGTTACAGGGCACTATAGGAGGGTGGAAGGTTACAGGGCACTATAGGAGGGTGGAAGGTTACAGGGCACTATAGGAGGGTGGCGGTTTACAGGGCTCTATGAGAGGGTGGCAGGTTACAGGGCTCTATGAGAGGGTGGCAGGTTACAGGGCTCTATGAGAGGGTGGCAGGTTACAGGGCTCTATGAGAGGGTGGCAGGTTACAGGGCTCTATGAGAGGGTGGCAGGTTACAGGGCACTATGACAGGGTGGTAGGTTATAGGGCACTGTGAGAGGTTGGCAGGTTACAGGGCTCTATGAGAGGGTGTCAGGTTACTGGGCACTGTGAGAGGGTGGCAGCTTACAGGGCACTATGAGAGGGTGGCAGCTTACAGGGCACTATGAGAGGGTGGCAGATTACAGGGAATTATGAGAGGGTGGCAGATTACAGGGCACTATGAGAGGGTGGCAGCTTACAGGGCACTATGAGAGGGTGGCAGATTACAGGGAATTATGAGAGGGTGGCAGATTACAGGGCACTATGAGAGGGTGGCAGCTTACAGGGCACTATGAGAGGGTGGCAGGTTACAGGGCACTATGAGGGTGGCAGATGACAGAGCACTATGAGAGGGTGGCAGCTTACAGGGCACTATGAGAGGGTGGCAGCTGACAGGGCACTATGAGAGGGTGGCAGCTTACAGGGCACTATGAGAGGGTGGCAGCTTACAGGGCACTATGAGAGGGTGGCAGGTTACAGGGCACTATGAGGGTGGCAGATGACAGGGCACTATGAGAGGGTGGCAGCTTACAGGGCACTATGAGAGGGTGGCAGATGACAGGGCACTATGAGAGGGTGGCAGGTTACAGGGCACTATGACAGGGTGGCAGGTTACAGGGCACTATGAGAGGCTGCCAGGTTACAGGGCACTATGAGAGGCTGCCAGGTTACAGGGTACTATGAGAGGGTGCCAGGTTACAGGGCACTATGAGAGGGTGGAAGGTTACAGGGCACTATGAGAGGGTGGCAGCTTCCAGGGCACTATTAGAGGGTGGCAGCTTACAGGGCACTATGAGAGGGTGGCAGGTTACAGGGCACTGTGAGAGGGTGGCAGGTTACAGGGCACTGAGAGGGTGGCAGCTTACAGGGCACTATGAGAGGGTGGCATATTACAGGGCACTATGAGAGGGTGGCAGGTTACAGGGCACTATGAGAGGGTGGCAGCTTGCAGGGCACTATGAGAGGGTGGCAGCTTACAGGGCACTATGAGAGGGTGGCAGCTTGCAGAGCACTATGAGAGGGTGGCAGGTTACAGGGCACTATGAGAGGGTGGCAGCTTACAGGGCACTATGAGAGGGGGGCAGCTTACAGGGCACTGTAATACAGCCGCAGGATTTCATCGGCTTTGTCCGTTCTATCCTCCTGATACAATTTCGGTGCGAGTCAATTAGCGGAGACATTCTGCAGCTACAGAGGAGCCGCACTCTATAAAATGCAAATGTTATTATTATGAAATTGTTCTTTATCGCAACTATTATGAGAGTTCTGCATAACTCACCATGGAACTTAATTGGCTTCTTTGAGCGGATCTAATTATCCATAGAGCAGCAATCTGTTCTGCTCCCTCATATTTTACATTACGGCATCGGGCAAGGAGCATCCCTTCTCAGTGACTGGTGAATCTCTAGGATTTGTGTCTGCTAGACAGATGAAACTTCCATAGAACAGACATAGACTGTCTTAAAGGTAAAGTATTTATTACTGTACAACACTAAAAGATATTGCTGAAGTGCTTCCTTGAGCAATATCTTTTAGTGTTGTACAATAATAAATACTTTTCCTTTAAGACAGTCTATATGAAATCATGAATGTATTTCTGTATCACTCACATATTCCAGAGCACAGTACAGAGCTGTCCCCAAATTAGATTAATAGGGTAGATTTAAAATGGGCACTCCAGCCTTTTTTTATTATTTTAAATCAGCTGGTTTCAGAAAGCTATATAAATTTGTATTTGTAGAAAAAAAAATCTCATGTCCTCCATTACTTATCAGCAGCTGTATGCCCTGCAGGAGGTGGTGCATTCTTTCCAGTCTGACACAGTGCTCTCTTCTGCCACCTCTGTTTGTGACAGGAATTGTCCTAAACAGGAACAAATTCCCATAGAAAACATTTCCTGTTTTGTACAGTTCCTGTTACAGACAGAGGTGGCAGCAGAGAGCACTGTGTCAGACTGGAAAGAGTACATCACTTCATGCGGGGCATACAGCTGCTGATAATACTGGAAGATTGGATATTTTTAAATAGAAGTAATTTACAAATCTTTATAACTTTCTGACACTGGTTGTTTGGGGGGGGGGGAATTGATGGAGTTCCCCTTTAAATTATCCTGTTTTGAAGGGTTATAAAAACAAATTACCCAGAAGAGCCCCACACAAAACAATGGGAGAACACGTAATTTCCATGTATATGTGGCAACATTCAAAGTACGCTATGTACCAATAGTACAGTGTGTGCCACCATAGAGCTCTAGATAGAGCTCATGGATTCAGAAGTAGTGTTGATCGAACTGTTCGAAAAAAGTTAGGTTCAAGTCGAACATCTCGATTTTTTTCGAACTCGAACCGAACATTTTACTGTTCGTTCGAGTTAGCGTTTGAGTTCAATTTAGCGTTCGAGCGCCTTTTTGCCAGCCAATCAGTACAGAGCACATAGAAGTGTCAGAAACGTCATTGCTGAGGTGTAGGGGTCTCATTGGCTGATAAAATCACATGACCATCTCATATAAAAGTCACTGTGCTGCGTTCTGGACGCCATTTTCTCCTCACTCACTGTGCTGTACAGACTGCTATCTCAGTGTATCATTGTCTCCCTGCACGCTGGCATTTCGATTAGACAGGCAGTGAGATTAGTGATATTGCTGAGAAAAGTATTGAGATTAGAGAGATTAGTGGGGTGTTTATTAAGGTTAGGCTTGCATATTTGCAACAAGCTTTTTCCTGTCCATAGACACATTGCAGTCATAGCAATACTTAGCTTTGGTATTGCAGGCTGCATATTGGATTTGCCAATTTATACATAGTGCCCAAAAGTGTATTTTGGTCTGCTCACATCTGTTATACATTAACTAAACGTACATCTCATTTGTGTACGTGCATTTGTTTAGTGATTACAGCTGTATTCCTATAAACTGAAGAACGTCCTCTGTCCATGAGCAAAAATACGAAATAGTAGACATCTGTTATACGATAATTAAACATACATCAAATGTCAGTCTGCATTGCAAAATAATATATTTTTTTTTTAATTAATCTGAACATCTGTTAGATTAATCAATATTTGGTACAGAGGAGTTGGTGGTCAAATTTTTCCTGAGTGGCTAAAAAGCCCATTTTGGCCAGTTTATATTGCTGAATAATTTTTTGAAAAATCAATCTCTTTATCTGTTAGAATTATCGATCTTTTGTAGAGAGGAGTTCCCAAGTATTTTTCTCCCATAAACTATAATGGGATTTGATATTCGTTCGAATATACGAATACCGGGAGCTATTCGAATCGAATTTCGAATGATCAAATATTTCACTATTCGCTCATCTGTAGCAGTATTTTATCCCCCTTTTTTCCCCTTTCATTCTTAAAGCCTACTACATATAGGTGTCAAAATTATCTCCCATTGACTTTAATGGGGTTCGAGTTCAAGTCGAACTTCGAACCGAACTTCACTACTGTTCGAGGTTCGATTATCACTATTCAGAAGCCCTAACAGATTCCCTAACCTAATCAAACTAGTCCATTAAATCTACAAGGTCCTCTACATTGTCTACAATAGCTACAAACATACAATACTGAACCACCAATCTACAAAAAGAACAGAATATTGTCATTGGGAAATCTGCCGCTGATCGCACAAACTTTAGTGAATCATGGAAATCTTCTAACAGGGTCACGGTCTGTACTAGAGGTCGGTTCCCAATAAATTAGCATCGCCTGTTTTCCGCGTAAAAATTGTTTGCACTATGGTAATCTGTCAATTTATAAACTTTGAGGAAATAACTATGTTATTATTTTATTTTTACACCCCTTCATGTTGTACTTTGTGTATATTTACAGTATACAGGATTTGGGTGTGTAGTGAGAACCTGAAACACTTCACTCAAAATGTGGAGGGTTGGGGGGAATAGGTGTTTACAGTATAGGTGATAACTATATATATATATATATATATATATATATATATATATATAAATATATATATATATATATATATATATATATATATATGTATGTATATTACATGACTGCATGCTTCGTAGAGGACTGATGTTCTACAGTAATGATACAATCAGGAAGGCCTCCTCTTACCTTGAAGATATCAGCTAATATAAGTGACGTCTTTAGAATATGAATTAGCGCTGCCGGTTCTGAGGCTGCCTGCCTAATGATAATGGCTTTTTCGCTAATGAATCACTACAAGGTGTATTCTAATGTGTTTTATAGAAATCATTTTTTTCTGTCCATCCAAATTGGAATTGGAGGGAATTTAGAAAGATTGTATGAGACTAATAACTAGTAAGAGGGGTCAGTAAATGATAACTCCGGGCCACCTTATCTTACTATCACTTTAATAAACCTTACAAATTATCCAAATATTTACTGTCTTTTATTTCAAGGGAACCAGACATCTACTTAAAGTGAGTTTTCAGCTGGCATTTAGCTACTAAACTTTAGGTTGTGTAGTTTTTTGCATGGTTTACGTAAACCATGATAAATTAAAGGGGTTGTCCGGCGAAAAAAAATTATTCACAGAATAACACACATTACAAAGTTATACAACTTTGTAATGTATGTTATGTCTGTGAATGGCCCCCTTCCCCGTGTTTCCCCCACCCACGCTAGACCCGGAAGTGTGGTGCATTATACTCACCGCATGTCGTGTCGTCCACGGTCTCCGATCGTCAGCAGTGACGTCTTCTTCGGGAGCTTGGCGGATCTTCCCGAGTGCCGGCCACCCTCTGCAGCGTCATCCGAAGCTCAGCCGCGATTGGCTGAGCATAACTGTGCTCAGCCAATCGCGGCTGAGCGGCTGATGACGCGGCCACGTCATCAGCTGCTCAGCCGCGATTGGCTGAGCACAGTTATGCTCAGCCAATCGCGGCTGAGCTTCGGATGACGCTGCAGAGGGCGGCCGGCTCTCGGGAAGATCCGCCAAGCTCCCGAAGAAGACGTCACTGCTGACAATCGGAGACCGTGGTCGGCACGCGACAGGTAATGTATAGCGCACCACACTTCCGGGTACACGGGTGGGGGTGGTGGGACACGGGGAAGGGGGCCATTCACAGACATAACATACATTACAAAGTTGTATAACTTTGTAATGTGTGTTATTCTGTGAATAATTTTTTTTCGCCGGACAACCCCTTTAAGGAGGGGAGGCGGCCATGCCTCCTCCCCGCTTTGCTGTTCCAAACCTACCCATTAGGCGAGTGGGTGTTACGGCTGGCATATGCCATGAAAAAGCGGTGTGTGTGGTCACCCAGTAGTTGTGATGTGATTTCTAGCCTGTAAATTTTTCCAGTAAATTGCGCTATCGTATTGAATTTGTATCATGAGAAATTTGAATCCTTAAAGGGTAACTGATTATTTGTGGAAAAATTAAAAAAAGGCCTTGGGTTTCATTGTCTGAAGGTCCTAATTTTGCTATAATGACCAAAAATGAGCAATAATTTGTCCGTGTAATAACACCCAGCGATCGAACGACGAGCAAAAAGTCGTTAATCGTTGTCTTTCAACATGTCTAAAAATTATCATTGGCAGTCTAATAAGTCGTTCACAGATAAAACGTGCTGTGTAGTTTGCGCCCAGGAGCGATTAGTGACCATATAACAACGCAAAAATGATCATTCTTAACAGCAATTGGTGAATGTAATAACCTCAGAATTGTTCGATACTAAATCGCTAGTTTTTATTAGCAATCAATTGTTATAGTTAGTTGCTATGTGTAATAGGGCCTTAAGGATTAGGTGCTGAACCAGTTTTATGCAGCTGTATCTACAGTAATGCTCAATGAGCAAACCTTATAGGAAGTGCTGAGAAGCCTTCAAGATGAATCCAGTACACAGAACTAATGTAGGCCGATGTAACTGATTATCAAGACAAATGCTGGCTAGCAGATTGCTACAGTAGTATATTATACACAGTCAGTCTGTAGATCTCTAAGATTAGCAGATGAGCAGAGCAGCAATCATATGGCTAATAGCAGAGGCAGCACTCCTATGGCTAATAGCAGAGGCAGGAGAAGAGTAATCCTATGGCTGATAGCAGAGGTAGCACTACTATGGCTGATAGCAGAGGTAGCACTACTATGGCTGATAGCAGAGGTAGCACTACTATGGCTGATAGCAGAGGCAACACTCCTATGGCTGATAGCAGAGGCAGGAGAAGAGTAATCCTATGGCTGATAGCAGAGGTAGCACTACTATGGCTGATAGCAGAGGTAGCACTACTATGGCTGATAGCAGAGGTAGCACTACTATGGCTGATAGCAGAGGTAGCACTACTATGGCTGATAGCAGAGGCAACACTCCTATGGCTGATAGCAGAGGCAGCAGAAGAGTAATCCTATGGCTGATAGCAGAGGCAGCACTCCTATGGCTAATAGCAGAGGCAGCAGAAGAGTAATCCTATGGCTGATAGCAGAGGTAGCACTACTATGGCTGATAGCAGAGGTAGCACTACTATGGCTGATAGCAGAGGTAGCACTACTATGGCTGATAGTAGAGGCAACACTCCTATGGCTAATAGCAGAGGCAGGAGAAGAGTAATCCTGTGGCTGATAGCAGAGGTAGCACTACTATGGCTGATAGCAGAGGCAGGAGAAGAGTAAGGTAGCACTACTATGGCTAATAGCAGAGGCAAGAGAAGAGTAATCCTTGGCTGATAGAAGTGGCAGCAATCTTATGCATGATGGCAGCGGCAGGGGAACAGTAATATGGCTTATAGCAGTGGCAAGAATCTGAAAGCTGGTAGCAATCTCCACAACCAAACTTCTTGTATTCTGTCTTAAAGGGGAACTCCGGATAAGAAAAACTTGTTTTCTATTAAAAGTACATTAAAAGTTATATAAATGTGTCTATACAATGTATTACTGTCTCTGTGCGGTTCTGCCACACTGGTAGCTGATAGAAATCCAGGAAGTGAAAAAAATGGCCCCTGTGCCAATTCACATTGTCTCCTGCTCCTGCTGCTCTCCCCCCTTAGGAGACAAATCTTCCAGGCTTCTGTCTCACATTGTGTGTGTTTGCTGATGATGCATACAGGGGGCAGGGCGTGATGTCACAGGAGGAGCGGCTGGATCCCCCAATCCCCTGACTCACCATCTCTGACCAAACAGAAGCAGCTGCTGTACTACTTTTACTGATTGTAATGGGTGGGGGCTGTGATGGTCACCTGAGGGAAAGCATTGCATTCTGGAAAATGCCAAACCAGGAAGAACAGAAACACAAAACAGAGCAACCCCCCCCCCCTCCCCCCAAACAAATATATTTTTGGTAGTTTCAAAACTGGGATAGATAGGTAAGTAATGCGTTATGCTTCTGCAGAAGTTTCATTTTTTTTAGCCTCTACCTGGAGTTCCCCTGTAATCTCTCTTTTACTAGAGACTGCTGCACCTAGTAACCAGTAGTGAACAGGAAATTCAGTAGAAGGGAATCCAAAGTAAATTTCACAAATGCTTCTGAATGAGCAAAGGTAAAGCTGGACGCATCTGTAATTCATCCGTACTTGATGCTAAGCTGCAGAAATTCATGGTAAACCATGTGTGGCTTTGCCATGTTAGTTCTTGGTCACACTGCTGCCTTGTGGCCGGAACGTCTTCCCAGCCTAATACAAGATAGTGGCGTTTTCCCTAATTCCATTGAGAAGCTGTTTATTTAGCAATGATTCACACGTCTCCCCTATCTGTGTATGTGGGAGATCTCCGGTCTATTAACTTTCACAAGTATAACCTGTTATAGGGGGAATTTTAATAGTTGGTATCTAAAAACCTGTGTAGAATCTTTAATCAGCTCAACTAGCCGGAGCTTTATCTGCTATGGTGGGAGTGCTGGGATGTAGCCGCTTACAGTCCAAGACACGGCTGTATGTCTTCTATATAGCTTAGCGGAGGATATCTACCATAAGCATCTGGAAGAACCCAGTGCATACAGCGTCCATAGAGGTGTTATATTCTGTCACATTGAACCCACACTACTATGGCTATCAAAGTGACAGACGTTTTTATTGGACAACCGTCATTTATTGAAATATCGGCCTTTATTTGGCTTTAAATAAAAAAAAAATGCTTGTGATGTGTGAACATAGCCCTAGATAGGGAAATTATATAGTAAAATTTTCTAACTTTTCACTGTACATAGAATAAAATTTAGTGAAGTAAGGAAATCCCAATAAATAATATCAACTATATAGATTTTTTTTCTTTTTGCTGGATTGTTTTTTTTGTTTTGTTTTTTTATCTATGTACATTTTCATCTGCTTCATTGTTCGTCGCCATGTACACCGCTTTGCTCCAATGTATAACTCACCATGGAATACACTTGCATTTAGAGATGAGACAACTGAACTTGCCGAACCAAGATTCATTTTGAACTTTGCAATCAGTTTGGAGCAAGTTCACAAAGATGGTGGGCGCACATCTAAAAAGCAAAAAAAAAAAAAGGTTTTTTTTAACCGGCTGCGCTCCTCCCTGTCCTGAGTGGCACCGGCCTTCATAATGATGCATAGATTTAAAAAAAAAATCTTTTTCTTTCAACTGGTTACAGAAAGTTATAAAGATTTGTAATTTACTTCTATTTAAAAAATCTCAAGTCATCCCATACTTATCAGCTGCTGTATGTCCTGCAGGAATTTTTTTCTATTTCAGACACAGTGACACAGTGCTCTCTGCTGACATCTCTGGCCGAGGCGGGAACTGTCCAGAGTAGGAAAGGTTTTCTATGGAATTTGGACAGGGGTGGCAGCAGAGAGCAACATTTCCTGCATGACATGCAGCTGCTGATAAGTATGGGAAGACTTGAGATTTTTTAAAATAGAAGTAAATTACGAATCTGTATAACTTTCTGAAACCAGTTGATTTAAAAGAAAAAGCTTTTCGCTGGACAACCCCTTTAATATGAGTTATGGGCTATAAAACTGTAATTTACACTTGATCCTTATTTTATAGTAATTCAGAGCTATGGATATATTCGAGTTAATACTAAGGGCATAGTGTTCGACTGACAGCTGCCTTATGTGTACGGCCAGCCACGTCATGTAACATTTCCTATGGCACACAATAGTATAATACATGAATAGGGTCCAAATACTTGCCTGCAAGTGATCCGAGCACATTCTGTACAGTAGATTGGATGTGGACAGTACGTTTCCTATAACCCAGCTGTACCCCCCTGCACTGAGGATGGGGAATAGTCTCCGCAGACCTTTGTCTCAGCTTCCTACATTGCCAAGCGGATATGGGAGCCGGCACTTTACTGGCAATTCTTAGGATAAATCAGCATCCGTGTTTATTCAATTACAGTATCTGGACGTCATCTGGCAAACAGCTGCTGTTTATGTCCGTGCAGACGAGATTTTCCTGATGAATCTTACAACTCGATTAGCTGGAGGAAAGCCAGGTGTGGCGGGATGCTCCTCTCTCCAGCCGCTTCATCATTATGAGAACATCTTCATGAAGATATTTCACACATAATTATTTAATCACTTAATTTGTAGAGAAATGGGAAGTGCTGTTCCCGCACGCTTCCCTATGAAAACCTTCACTTAGCACACACTGTGCAATCACCCATTAATATCCCGCTTCCTCCGCAAAAAGCAAATTTATTATAACGTGGCGAGACTTCACGTTTCAAGTAATGATTTTTTATTTTATCGTGAGCAAGAATCAAATTATCGGCATCAGAAGAGATGTTGTAGCTGCTGATTTACTGTAAAGTCAGATCAGGCCTTTGCTTGCGATTTATTTTTTAAAGGGGTACTCTGGAGGATAAAAAATTGGAGCCAGAAAGTTATACAAATTTGTAAATGACTTCTATTAAAAAATCTTCAGTCTCCCAGTACTTATCAGCTGCTGTATGTCCTGCAGGAAGTGGTGTATTCTTTCCAGTCTGACACAGTGCTCTCTGCTGCCACCTCTGTTCTTGACAGAAACTGTCCAGAGCAGTAGCAAATCCCCATAGAAAACTTATCCATTTCAGGAAATGTAAAGAGTAGGAGAGGTTCGCTATGGGGATTTTTCCCTGCTCTGGACAGTTCCTGTCATGGACAGAGGTGGCAACAGAGAGGGAAAGAATAAACCACTTCCTGCAGGACATACAGCAGCTGATACAGAAGATGAGATTTTTTTTAATGGAAGTAAATTACAGATCTATATAAATTTATGGCACCAGTTGATATAAAAAGTAACATTTTCTCCAGAGAAATCCTGTAAGTGATTGGCTGAGTGGCCTGTCAGCTCAGAGAAGCTGCAGAACATGGTGCCAGAAAGAGAGCAGAAGGCAGGAGGAGCCCGGGAGCATGGAGAGGTAATGTATGAACGGTTTAGGACAAGGACTGCACGGACATCGCAAATTATGTCCATGCAGCCCTTGCTAAACGATTATCGAGCTGTGTAATAGGCTCAGTAAATGCATGCCGATCTAGCCGAACAGTGCTCGTTTTCATTATTGATCAGGCCACCATCGGCTCATCTAATGCTAAGTTTACACGTAGCGATTATCGGGTGAATATTCGCGGTAACGATCGAATTCGAACGATAATCGTACGTGTAAACACGGCGAACGATCGAAAAATCGTTCATTTTAATCTTTTAACATGTTCAGAAATCGTCGTTCACCGATCGCAAAAAATTCGGCGCTCGTTCTGTGTAAACAGTCGTCGCGCGATAGTCCGGCCGCGCGCCGCCCGGCCCTCCCGCTCGCAGCCCGGCCCCCCGCTCATCCGCAGCTGCTCCGATCGCCACCCCCACCCGCTGCTCCGATCGCCACCCCCACCCGCTGCTCCGATCGCCCCCCCCCCCCCCCCCCCGCTCCGATCGCCGCTCCGATCGCCCCCACCGGCACGGCCAAGAGCATATGTTACCTGCTACGCTCAGCAGGTCTTCCCCGGCTCCTATCTTCAGCGCATTGATTGGCTGAAGAGATGAGCCGGGAATTTCAAACTGCTCCTCTTCAGCCAATCAGTGCTCCTCTTCAGCACTGATTGGCTGAAGGGGAGCCGTTTGAAAATTCCGGCTCCCCTCTTCAGCCAATCAATGCACGGCAGCACTGATTGGCTGAAGAGGGGAATTTCAAACAGCTCCCCTTTAGCCAATCAGTGCTGAAGAGGAGCACTGATTGGCTGAAGAGGAGCCATTTGGAATTCCCGGCTCATCTCTTCAGCCAATCAATGCGCTGAAGATAGGAGCCGGGGATGTCGGAAGACCTGCTGCGCGGAGAAGGTAACGTATGCTCGCGGGCCGCGGCAGTGGGGGCGATCGGAGCGGCGGCGGGGGTGGCGATCGGAGCGGCGGCGGGGGGGCGATCAGAGCGGCGGCGGGGTGGGGCGATCGGAGCGGCGGGGGTGGCGATCGGAGCGGCAGACGGCGGGGCGATCGGAGCAGCAGGGGTGGCGATCGGAGTGGCGGGGGTGGCGATCGGGGTGGGCTGCGGGCGCGCGATCGCAAAATGATTTTTCCGTACGATATATCGTCTAAACGTCTAAACGCTGATCGTTATAAAAAAAAAAAAATGGTTACTTTGAAATCGTTAATCGTGCGATCGGGCCAATTATCGCTCCTTGTAAACTTAGCATTATGGTGCGTTTACACAGACAGATTTATCTGACAGATCTTGGAAGCCAAAACCAGGAACAGACTATAAACAGGGATCAGGTCATAAAGGAAACACTGAGATTTCTCCTCTTTTCTAATCCATTCCTGGGTTTGGCTTCAAAAATCTGTCAGATAAATCTCTCTGTGTAAACGCACCATAAGGGCCCTATTCCACCGGACGATTATCGTTCGCATAATCGTTAACGATTAACAATCTCAAACGACCGCTATTGCGAAAGACCTGAAAACGTTCACTCATTTCCATGGAACGATAATCGTTACTTATGATCGTAATTGCGATCGTTTTTTCTTCGCTATTTATTCGTTCGTATCTATTGCGAACGACCGAACGATGTCTTATTCGATGCAAACGATTTGCGAACGTTTTGCGAACGGGCAACGATAAAAATAGGTCCAGGTCTTATAAAGCGATCAACGATTTCTCGTTCGGTCGTTAATCGTTAACTGCATTTCAACCGAACGATTATCGTTTAGATTCGAACGATTTAACGATAATCTGAACAACAATTGTCCGGTGGATTAGGGCCTTAGGGTCCATTTACACAGAAAGATTATCTGCCAAAGATTTGAAGCCAAACCCAGGAGTGGATTTGAGAAGAGGAGAAATCTCAGGCTTTCCTTTATGACCTAATCTCTGTTTATAGTCTGTCTCTGGCTTTGGCTTCAAATCTTTGGCAGATAATCTGTCAGATAATCTTTTTGTGTAAATGGACCCTAATGCTGGGTTTACACGAAACGATAATTGGCCCGATCGTATGAGTAACGATGTCGGAGTAAGTTTTCTTTTTCATAACGATCAGTGTTTAAACGGTACGACGGCGGGGGTGGGGGGTGGCGATCGGATCGGCAGTGGCGAGGGGGGTGGTGGCGATCAAAGCGGCAGCGGCGGCGGGGGTGGCGATCGGGGCGGCGGGGGTGGCGATCAGAGTGGCAGCGGGGGTGGCGATCAGAGTGGCAGCGGGGGTGGCGATCGGGGCCGCGAGGGTGGCAATCGGAGCGGCGGGGGTGGCGATCGACCTGGCACAGGGGGCTGCGGATGAGCGGGGGGACGGACTGCGAGCGGCCGGCGGCCGAACTATCGCACGACGACTGTTTACACGAAACGATCAGCGAATTTTTTACGAACAACGATTTAAGAACAAGATAAAAGATCAAGATCAACGATTTCTCGCTCGTCGTTCGATCGTTCGCTGCGTTTACACGTACGATTATCGTTCAAATTTGATCGTTATGGTGCAAATTGGAACGATAATCGTTCCGTGTAAACCCAGCATAACATAAAATCTATCTAAACATTGCCTTTGTGTGCTTTTTGTAAAACAAAAATGTCTCTAATATAGGTATAAAAAGTGGCAGTGTTTTAATTCTAATAATATCTTATTCACACATAGTATTTCCGTCAAAATCACACATATATATATATATATATATACACTGTATACATGACATATATTATTTTTATATGAAAACTAGTATTTCTGCCGTCAGGTCCTGATGATCATTGTTTCTCCTCGCACGGATAGATGAGCGCTTGCTATAGTTAAGAGGCGACTTCTTTTTGTCTGTAAAGGCCTGAGCTGCTTCCCTCTGCAGCGGTGAGGGGGATTGGCGGAGGCCGCAGCCATTGTAGGATCTGCACTCCTCATTTTTCCATCCCAGTTACCTGGTTTTTAAGTGCACGGCTCGGGAAATGCTTTAAAATGCAGCGCAGGATCCAGAGAATCCAGATTTATATCATCCGCAGGCTCTGCTCCTACTTTCTGACTATTTTCAAATGCATAAATTTCTTCTTTTTTGATAGCTAGTTCAGATTTATATCCAGGACCATCCATGCACAGTCTATTTATAAAGCCTCTATCTCTGCTCTCTACTTTCAGAGACAAGAAATTTCTATGCAAACACAACATGTTCTGTTTAGGTCAGCAGTGTGGTATCTGATGAATACTTCTGCTTTGTGTTGTAAGATTTTCCAGGTCTGTCCTTGGTTAAAATGCATTGTGCCACAGGCTCTTAAAGGGGTAGTCCAGCCAAAAATAAAAACTTCAAAATCAACTGTTGTCAGAAAGTGCCAGAGATTTATAATTTATTTCTATTAAAAAAAACCTCAATCTTATCAGCTGCTGTATGTCCTGCAGGAAGTGGTTTATTTTTTCCAGTCTGACACAGTGCTCTCTGCTGCCACCTCTGTCCATGTCAGGTACTGTATAGACCTGTAGCAAAAACCCATTAAAAAACTCTCCTGCTCTACAATCTGGAAAGAATACACTACTTCCTGCAGGACATACAGCAGCTGATAAGTACTGGAAGACTGAAGAAGTTAAGCTCCACCCTGACATGTTAGTATAGTAATATCCTCTTTGCTTATGCTGCGTTTACACAGAGCGATAATTCGCCCAATCGAATGAATAACGATTTGGAAATAACAATGTGTTTTTTGTAAAGATCAGCGTTAAGACGGAATGATATATCGTTTAGAAAAATCGTTATTGCGATCGTTTTTAGATCGCTTAAGCCCATCTCACGCATAGGATGAATCGGTGAAAGACTGTTTACACGAAGCGATCTGCGAATTTTTAGCAAAGGACAAACGATGATTTGAGAACATGTTGAAAGATCAAAATGAAAGATTTCTCGCTCGTCGCTTGATCGCTCGCTGTGTTTACACAGAAGGATTATCGCTCAAATGCCATCGTTGTTGCAAAAATTTGAACCATAAACGTTTCGTGTAAACGCAGCATTAGCTCTGCAGATCAGCTAATCGGTGGGTGGACTCTGCTGATGAATTATTGATGGCCTATACATAGATCCAGAAAACCCCTTTACAATACAAGTTTTTTTTCCATTAATTTCAATAGCCACAAAAAAATAAATAAATAAGTAAACAAACACCACTCCTTGCATAAAAAAGTAACATGTGCTGACTGGTTAGACATTGTTAGTGTTTATGGGCACAGCACCTTAAGGGGGAAGTCCGTCGAAAATTTTTATTAAAGTATTATATTGCCCCCCAAAAGTTATACGAATCCCCAATATACACTTATTACAGGAAATGCTTATAAAGTGCTTTTTTCCCTGCACTTACTACTGCATCAAGGCTTCACTTCCTGGATAACATGGTGATGTCACTTCCTGGATAACATGGTGATGTCACTTCCTGGATAACATGGTGATGTCACGACCCGACTCCCAGTGCTGTGTGGACTGTGGTTGCTGGAGAGGATGATGGCAGGGGGATGCTCAGTGTCCCTCCAGTGCCCTGTGTCCCCCTGTCATCATCCTCTCCACCAGCCACAGCCCGCACAGCTCTGCGAGTCGGGTCGTGACATCACCATTTTATCCAGGAAGTGACATCACTATGTTATCCAGGGAGTGACATCACCATGTTATCCAGGAAGTGAAGCCTTGATGCAGTACTAAGCAGGGGCGGTCTTGGCATTTCTGGGGCCCCAAGCAAAGTTATGTCTGGGCCCCCCCCCTCGACACGCGTTCCAAAACAATAGACCGCTGTGTGTTGCCCCCAGTAGTATATACCCCTTGTGCACTCCCGCCAGTAATATATACTCCTTGTGTGCTGCCCCCAATAGTATATACCCCTTGTGTCCTGCCCCCAGTAGTATATACCCCTTGTTTGCTTCCCCCAGTAGTATATAGACCCCTGTGTGTTCCCCCAGTTATATATAGCCCCCCCGTTTTCTCCCCCAGAAGTATATAGACCTCCTGTGTGCTGCCCCTGTTGTATATAGACCCCCTGTGTGCTGCCTCCAGTTGTATATACCCCCTGTGTGCTCCCCCACTAGTATATAGGCCCCCTGTGTGCTCCCTCAGGGGTATTTAGCCCCCCTGTGTGCTCCCCCACTTGGATATAGACCTCTTGTGTGCTCCCCCACTTGGATATAGACCCCTGTGTGCTCCTCCAGTAGTATATAAACCCCCTGTGTTGTTCCCCCAGTAGTATATAGACCCCCTGTGTGCCCCACCAGTATTATATATACCCCTTGTGTGCTGCCCCAGTAGTATACAGACCCCTGTGTGCTCCCCCAGTTATATATAGACCACCTGTGTGCCTCACAAGTAGTATATAGACCCCCTGTATGTTCCCCCAATAGTATATAGACCCTCTGTGTGCCCCACCAGTAGTATATAGACCCCTGTGTGGTCCCCCAGTAGTATATAGCCCCCCTGTGTACTCCCCCACTTGGATATAGACCTCCTGTGTGCTCTCCAAGTTGTATATAGACCCCATTCTGCTGCCCCAAGTAGTATATAGACCCCCTGTGTGCTGCCCCCAGTAGTATATAGACCCCTCTGTCCAGCCCCAGTAGTCTATAGCCCCCCTGTGTGCTCCCCCTGTTATATAGCCCCCCTGTGTGCTGCCCCCATTTATATAGACCCCCGATGTGCGCTTCCCCAGTTAAACAGACCCCTGTGTGCTCCCCCTCCCATATAGTATATAACACAATAAAACAAACACTTATGCTCACCTGGGTCCGGGCATCTCCACTCTTGTGGCCGCAGGAAGGGTTTTCCCTGCGATCACAAGAGGCAGCACTCCCCTTGTCCTGGAGCCGATGCTCCAGTGATGTCACTGCAGCACCAACACCACAAGGACAAAGCTGCCACTTGTGACCGCAGGGAAAACACTTCCTGCGGCCACAAGAGTGACTGACAGGAAGGGAGCCAATGTCTCCCACCCTGTCAGTGCTGCTGCATGTAACTATGAGCGCTCATTACGAGTGCTCATAGTTACAGTTAAGATGGCAGCAGCGAGTGGGGCAGCGGCCCTGTTCAGCAGTCTTGAGCACAAGAGCGGGTTGTGGCGGCCCCCCTGGATGTTGGGGGCCCCAAGCGATCGCTTGGGGTGCTTGGTGCCAAAGACCGCCACTGGTAGTAAGTGCAGGGAAAAAAAGAACTTTATGTGCATTTCCCGTAATAAGTGTATATTGGGGATTTGTATAACTTTTGAGGGGTAATAATATATTTTAATAAACATTTTCGCCAGACTTCTCCTTTAAGCTACTAAGTCACTTCCCATCTACTGGTGCAGTCTTTTTCTATGGAATATTTAGTACCTTTACTCAAGCTCCCACACATTTGTTCTTAAAGGGGTACTACGCTGATTGTTATTTTTTTCTCTTTCACATTAACAGGCGTCAGAAAGTTATATATAATTGTAATTTACTCTTCTATTTGTATGTCCTGCAGGAGGTGGTGTTTTCTTTCCAGTCTGACACCTCTGTCCGCGACAGGAACCGTCCAAAGCAGAAAATATTTTCTTTGGGGATTTGCTACTGCCCTGGACAGAGGAGGCAGCAGAGAGCACTGTGTTAGACTGGAAAATATACACCACTTCATACAGCAGCTGATAAGTACTGGAAGACTGGAGATTTTTTTTTTTAAATAGAAGTCATTTACAAATCTACGAGGTTTGCTCATTTCTAATAGTTATACTTGGTATGGTAGCTTTTAACTATTCATAGGGCAGTGTCCATACTCCAGTACCCAGACAGAGTAGTACCATACAGTTATACCAATCCTGCATTGCCCATTCTCCTAGAATGACTCTCTTCATCTGTCTCCCATGATGATGATAATACATGGGCATATATAGCATTTTCAAGTGGTAAAGTAAACTTGACAATATGAGCAAACAAACATTTATCTAAAGAGACCTGACATTTTGGTGGAGCGCAGTCCCTTGATGAAGTTGGAAGGACTGCGCTCCATTGAGTTGTCAGCTCTACTTAGCTAGGCTTCTCTTTGTTCATATGTTCAGGCATGTTTTTAGACTTCACCTGTTTATATTCCCTATACGTATGTACATTGTATATATGAACACAGTGATGGAAATAGACTGTCACTTTATTGACTGGAAGTTTTTTGTTTGTTTTTTTCTTTTTCATTTTGATAACAAGTACAGTATGGATTAAGAATAATGTCCTCTGTGTGACTTCACTGACAGTATTGTATGGTTCATTGGCTTTACTTTACTGAAAGAGATACAGACCACCTTTAAAGGGGTTGTCCAGCTAAAGTCTTTTTCTTTCAAATCAACTGGTGTCAGAAAGTTATATAGATTTGTAATTTACTTCTATTAAAAATTCTCAAGTCTTCCCATACTTATTAGCTACTGTATGTCCTGCAGGAAGTGTTGTTTTATTCTCAGTCTGACACAGAGCTCTCTGCTGACATCTCTGGCCAATAGAGGAACTGTATCTCGGTTTTCTATGAATCCCCTTAGAAAACTTCTGCTGTGGACAGTTCCTGTCTCGGCCAGAGATGTCAGCAGAAAAGAAAACATTTCCTGTATGACATACAGCAGCTAATAAGTATAGGAAGACTTGAGAATTTTTAATAGACGTGAATTACAAATCTGTATAACTTTCTGACTCCAGATTTTTGCTGGATAACCCCTTTAAACTTTGGAATTTATTTAGAAATTGGTACTGTCACTTTGAAAAAAAATAAATAAATTAGGGCATGTCCTAGTGACATGTCAAAAGTTTTAATTGGTCAGGGTGTTAAGATCCCCACCAATCCTTAGAGCTGGGAGAAGAGCTTGGCTAAGCACTTCACTCCCTGGCAGTGTGTATTGAATGTCTATGGAGCCCATCTACTACAGTGAGACAGAGACCACAGTCAGTTAGGGAGTGAAGCGCTTAGCTGAGTGCTTCTTCTGACTCTATCCAATGACTAGTGAGGGCCCTGAACCATCAAATCATTTGACATGTCTCTAGGACGTCCAGTAATACAATCAAACCTTCTTTTATGCATCAACGTGAGATACAGTGAATGGCCAGAGACAGCGAGTCGCTCAGCTGGCAGCAATCCCATGTATCCCAAGGATTTCAGATCAACTGGTGTCAGTAAGTTTTATAGTTTTGTTATTTAACTGTGATTTCTACTGCCTCCTTCTATAATCTAGATGTTTCCAGTACTTATCAGCTGCTGTATGCCTTGCAGGAAGTGGTGTGTTTTTTCCAGGCTGACTCGGTGCTCTTCGCTGCCATCTCTGTCCATGTCAGGAACTGTCCAGAGCAGTAGCAAACCCCTATAGAAAACCTTTCTTAATTTGGACAGAGGTGGCAGCAGAGAGCCCTGTGTCAGACTGGAAAACTTCCTGCAAGACATACAGCAGATGAGAAGTACTGGAAGAAAAGATTATTAAATAAAAGTAAATTATAAATCTGTTTAACTTTCTGACACCACTTGAGTTCCCCTTTAATATGCAGCTATGAATAAATATTCAGATATATGTGTATTATTTATAGATTGGACGGGCAGCTGTTTCTCCGATAACCAAAGGCTGACTATAGCAATGAAAGCCAAGGCAGTAGTGAATACATAAAACAAAGGCATATTCAGTAGTAAAGGTCAGTGCACCTAGACCACACATATATTCTAATAACAAGGAACTGAAAACATAAATTAGTTAAATAGCCCGGTACCCCCAGATGTCACCAGTCAGCAGAGGATGACCTGTGATATATGTCTGTCACTTAGCCTCCATCCATGTGTGACTCTGGGCATCCACGGCCACTAGAGCAGAGCGCATCTCACTATGGAGAATACAAGGTATAGAGTTCTTTAGCATTTTTGGCATGTTAGGGTATAAATATTGCTGTAAGTCTGTTTCCGTCATCTTCTGGGACGCATAAATTAGGTCACAGCGGGCCTGTCTACTTTATTATAGAATTTTTTTTTTTATGTGTGTGAAAAATCTAAAGGACCATCAGCTGCAAATGTATGTAATTGGGGTATATATTCTATATTCACATATGTATTGCTAGTTAAAAACTTGTAAAAAAAAAAAAGTAATTTTGATAGTAGGGAAGAGTGAATTTAAAGTAGGAACGTAGCTGAGCACTCCATTATGATGTATATGTTGT
This sequence comes from Dendropsophus ebraccatus, assembly GCF_027789765.1. Classification (NCBI taxonomy): domain Eukaryota; kingdom Metazoa; phylum Chordata; class Amphibia; order Anura; family Hylidae; genus Dendropsophus; species Dendropsophus ebraccatus. The sequence continues at coordinate 28,586,833 of NC_091456.1, forward strand.
ATATTTAGTATATCAGGCTAGCCCAGCTGTAGTTTAAAGGGGAACTCCAGTGATTTTTTTTTCTTTCATATCAACGTGTCAGAAAGTTATATAGGTTTGTAATTTTCTTCTATTTAAAAATCTGAAGTTTTCCAGTACTTATCAGTTGCTGTATGTCCTGCAGGAAGTATATTCTTTCCAAGCTGACACAGTGCTCACTGCTGCCACCTCTGTCCATGTCAAGAACTGTCCAGAGCAGGAGAGGTTTTCTATGGGGATTTGCTGCTGCTCTGGACAGTTCCTGTCAAGGACAGAGGTGGCAGCAGAGAGCACTGTGGCAGACAGAAAAGGCGGACTGCAAGGCATACAGCAGCTGATAAGTACTGGAAGACGAGATTTTTGAATAGAAGTAAATTACAAATCTATATAACTTTCTGACATGAGTTACATATATATATATATATATATATATATATATATATATATATATATATATATGTGTGAATTATTATTATTATTATTATTTTTTTTTTTTTTTTTTTTGCTGGAGTATCTCTTGTAACAGGTTCAGCAGCTGCACTTGGCCCAATGGCTTTTCCCATTCGGTGTTAGAGACTGTGGGGCAGGATGGCAAAAAACAACCAGGAGGCCCCATTTTAATTTTGATCTGTGCTGTATATGATAGGTCACTTGACCTTTACATCTGTTGACACGTGTATGTCATATAACATAAATATACAACCAAACAGAAAGCCAATGCGTTATATACCAGATGCACACAAAAAAAAAATGAATTGTCAAAGAATCAAAAATCTTTATTAACAGACACCACAGACAAAATTTAAAACCTCTTAAAATTGACCACAAGGGTCAAATACAAAATCTAGCGACCCCCCACAATCCTTAGGGTAACGCTATAATACCAGGAAAAGGCAAATGGGTAACCTATACGGCTAACATGTAAATGCACACACAAACAAAAGACACTTCAATATACAAAAAAATACAAAATAGCAGCAAAATGAATCACTTAAACCCTACGCGTTCCTTTATGTTCCCATAACTTCATCAGGAGTGGACATGAGGGAGATGTCCTGGGAGGAGATGGAGTCACGATTGCAGCCTGTAACACATCCAAGATGGCGCGGCGTCACGTGGGACGCTCACGCCCGGATCAGGGAGCGTCGGAGAAGCGCAAAAAACAATTAACAACAATAACATGTGCACTCATGTCGGCGCGTACCAGGTGGCCGGCGCAATATCCTCTCCTTCCCACTGCTGACAATAGGCCAAAGGTGCATCATGTGACATGATGAACCAGTCACGTCACATCCTGCTAGGTCCACAGTGGAACGCATATCTAGGAGCCGGAAGTAAGTCTTCATATGCGCCATGTGATCGCCAGTCACATGATCAGGTACAAGACCCGATCATGTGACCTATTCCAAAAAAAATCTTGAAAGGGTACTTCGGCACTGATAAAAACGATCAATCAATCAATCATAAACATAGTTTTCCCACTTACCATCCCTCCTGAGTCTGTCTCCGTTTGAATTTCCAGCTGTTTGCAGGTCCCTGAAGCTCCAGTTGGTGTCTTCATTTTTTCTTCACTTCCTGGTTTGGGCTTTCCCATGATGCACTTTGTCTCCTGTGAAGTCTAACTGACTCTATAAAACTGTTAGATGGCTTACATCTTGTTCAGCCAATCAGAGCTGAGCAACCTGAGTCATGTGACAAAGGGAGGTTGGCTTAAAAGGGCGTAGACCCGCCTCCCTCTTGATGATGTCATTGTCACAAAATGGCTGCCACAGAGCAGCCTGGGGTCACCAGTCATTAGGTAAGAATGAGTTTACTTCACTTCCTGGTAGGGGATTAAGGGGGGAAAAGATAGGGAAGGGGGGCGGATAGGTGAGTGAAGCATATTACAAAGTTATATAACTTTGTAATGTGATTTAATTACTGGGAAAAAGCTTTTTGCTGGAGTACCCCTTTAAGCAGTCGGTATCTGAATCCCTACACCTATTCTTAGTATGAGGGCATGGTTAGGATCCCATTGCAGTATAATGAGTAAGTAAGGAATTAAGTAAAAATAAATGAGCATATCACAATATAAGAAATGAACATTGTGCTGTAAAGTGTGAGATAGTAAAGAAATAGAGTGAAACAAAGTGTGAGGGATAACATCAAAGTGTAAATTGTGAAATATATATAAAGTCTATGCTGAATATAAATACTGAATAATGCATAATTATCCCCAAAATGTGCAAATAATAGAAATAGCAATAGCATTTGCATAGGTGTAAATTAAAAAAATAAGACGCAACTGATACCAAATAAATTAATAAGTGTGATTTCCCCCATTCATGATCTGCACACACCACTATGCAGAAAACAATTCCACCACATATGATCTGATCTATGGTAAGACGGGTATCACCAATTCATCCATGTTATGTCACAGCGTGAGCCATCGGCACATATCGCAATATATAGCAAACTCTCTCCCCCTTATGTGTTCCATAAAGAGATATAGATATCATAACAACAATAGTACACTGGGCAAATATTGCATATATATAGATCCCAATGCAAGTGGGACAATGAGTGTAGTAATATATTTCGTTACAACGACTATGCGGGTCAAATGACGCCTGATTATATGCTACGTAACATGATATGAATAGGCAAATGAATATAATAATTTAAAGGGGTACTCCGGCGAAAAGCCTTTTCCCAGTAATTGAAACGCATTACAAAGTTATATAACTTTGTAATATACTTCAATCACCTATCTGCCCCTCTTCCCTATCTTTTCCCCCCTCATTCCCCCACCAGGAAGTGGAGTACCCACCATTCTTACCAAATGACTGTTGCTCTGTGGCAGCCATTTTGTGACAATGACCTCATCAAGAGGGAGGTGGGTCTAAGCCCTGTTAAGCCAGCCTCTTTTCGTCACATGACTCAGGTTGCTCAGCTCTGATTGGCTGAGCAAGCTGTAAGCCATCTAACAGTTTTACAGAGTCAGTTAGACATCACAGGAGACAAAGTGCATCATGGGAAAGCCCAAACCAGGAAGTGAAGAAAAAATTAAGACACCAACTGGAGATTCAGAGACCTGCAAACAGCCGGAAATTCAAATGGAGACAGACTCAGGAAGGGTGGTAAGTGGGAAAACTATGTTTATGATTGATTCATTTTTTTATTTTTTTTTTAATCAGCGCCGGAGTAACCCTTTAACATAGGCTATTTTAAAGAAATCAATAAATGACCCCAACAAATAATAAAACATATAATGATGCTCTGCGCAATTATTTCAATATACATGGATTGCAATAAGAATAGAAACACATGCTACCAGGGCAACTAGATGGATACAATGACACACGATTGCGCACTGCACATGTTCCATATAACATAGCATGATAGTAGTGCACTGCGCAAATATAGCAATATATCTGAATCGCACTATAGATAGAAGTACACACTGCTAAGGCGACTAGATGGATCCAATAACACATAATTAACGATAATCTGAACGATAGTCGTCCGGTGGAATAGGGCCCTTACACATTAAAGTTGCCTATTGGTAAATGGCTCAACTGGTCACTAACTTCCAACAAACCTTTGCATAAATTGATATGGTAGCAAATATTTGCCATCTACAGTATTACCTTTTTTTTCCACTTATCAGACATCTTTTCGTCTCCTCACTCCATTCTAAACTCATTATTTACCATTAATAAAAAATAAAAAACAAAGATAAATTCTATTGCGAGATGGCTCATCCAACAGAGGGGTCAGTTTTTTTTTGCTGCGTATGGAGAGGGAAGAGAGGATTAGGAGAGCTGCCGAGGCAGACAGATACACTGCTTAAAGTCTGGAGCAGGATGGAACACCTGCTAGAAGTCACCGCTTACACTGATCAATATTGCTCTATAATGTCTTCCATGCTGCTGGTGCATCTGTGGGTCTGCTATAAATATATGTGATCATTTGATTGACATCTGAATTAGAAAATGAGTCTGCTGGGGGGAAAACTATTTAGAAATGCCATATACAAGTTATTTAATGATTAGAAATACTATTCTTCACATGCAACAGGTTATCCTGAAAAGTTATATGAAAGTACAAGTATACTTTAATAGATCTTTTTATTGATGCTTCTTGTAAAAAAAAATAAAAAAATAAAGTTATTTTAGAACAGATTGTTCCTTTAATTAGTTACATTCCCCTCCTTGGTTTATTGTGCAAGACAATGTGTCCTTGTGGAGAGGTTTTTTTAATCCACTTTGAAAGTTTGATTTTGCCTTAATAGCGTAACATATGCAGCGGAATATTGTCTAAGCAGCGGGTGGTCTCCGTGACACTAAAAACAGTTAATTAGAGCAACTGGTGCAAACAATATAAGCTGGAGAAAGCGTGACTAGGGAGACACTGGATCCGGGTTGTAGAGGCAGACATGTCCTATGGGGAGGCTATAGTGGTTATGGATGTGCTAACAGTTTGTTTTGTAAAAATGAACCCTATATTGTTATTTATTTGTACTCCTGCATATGCCCTGTCCTCAGTTATACTGTAAAATGTTATGCTGGGAAGTAATATCTGCAGGTTGTTCTGTAAATGGAGGATGGAGCCTTGTACTGAGGCTCACTTGGCTTGGTATATACACTGTGGGGGAGATTTATCAAACATGGTGTAAAGTGAAACTGGCCCAGTTGCCCCTAGCAACCAATCAGATTCCACCTTTCATTTTCCAAAGAGTCTGTGAGGAATGAAATTTGGAATCTGATTGGTTGCTAGGGGCAACTGAGCCAATTCTACTTTACACCAGTTTGATAAATCTCCCCCAGTGTGTTTCTATAAAAATAAGACGGGTTTTATATTATTTTTTCCCTGGGAAAAAAGGGTAGGGCTTATTTTCGGAGAAGCCTGGTATGCCTCTACACCAAGAATGGAGAACCATGGCTCTCCAGCTGTTGCAAAACTACAATTCCCATTATGCCGAGACAACCAAAGCTTTAGCTTCGGCTCTCCAGGCATGATGGGAATTGTAGTTTCACAACAGCTGGAGGGCTGAAGGTTCCCCATCCTTGCTCTATTCTGTAGCCCCACCTCACACGGTACTTAGCTGCCATATTGTATGTCTCACTGTTGTTGAGCTGTAGTTAGGCCTCCATACTGTATATCTCCCTCCACCCTGTAGATCCTCCCATATACTGTATACATCCCCCCTCTGCTGTAAGGCCCTCCATACTGTATACCTCTGTGCTTCCTCTGTAGTTGTTCCCCTATATTGTATACACTCCCCCTATGCAGGTATTCCCCATACTGTATACTTCCCTCCCCCCTTCGTAGCTGTCCCATCTACCCCCCCTCTCCCCCCCCTCCCCCCCATTCAATGTCCCCTACTCAGTGGCAGGCTGGCCCACCAGAGGACTGGAGAATCCTTCAGTGGGCCCCCAGCTTTAGAACCTGCACAAACACTGACTGACATGTCGTTTCTCACTGGTTCTTCATTGGTGGGCCCCAGATACCCCAGTCCGACACTGGTGACTACAACAAGGAAAGGGAACAAAACTTATAGATGAGGACAATGCAGTGTCGTACTGGCCCACCAAAGGACCGGAGAATCCTCCGGTGGGCCTCTAGCTTTAGAACCTGCACTAACACTGACTGACATGTCTTTTTTCAATGGTTCTTCACTGGTGGGCACCCAGGATCATTTCCTCTTGTGGGCTAATTCGTGGAGTAGGGCTAATATTTCAAGCTTACTCCATCTGCAAAATGAAGCTAGGTCTTATTTTCGGGGAGACATGATAATCTTTCTTCCACTATGTGGTTTAAATAAAAACCTCTCTCTATGCACTTACTTCCTGCTAAATAAACTAAGGGGAGTAACAGAGTTACTGGCTGATCAGCGGGAGGTGGACCTCAGGGGCAGTCTCTGATAATACACCATAATGGGTAGAACTACTAATAAACCAAGGGGCCAAAAGTGTAGAAATAAAATAACGGATACATAACCATAGCTAAGCTTGCCATTTATTTTAGTTTAAATAAAACCTGCTGTTCCCCTATTGCTTGCACTTAGGTGCTAAGGATAGCTTCATGGGGGGGTGAAATTTGCATGTTGCCATTGTCTGTCGACTACATACACTCCATGGTCACATTGATGGTACAAGCAAGAAGAGGTTGCGGATAGAGTAAAAATAAAAAGATGAGTGATACTCACCTACTCCTGTCCCCCACACCTCCATTTCCGTGCCTTCCAGTAATCTCAGCCTGCTTGCTATTAACTGCAGCATTGCATAGATTGGTTGTTACTGTCTGTCAGTGTTAACTCTCAGCTAAGGAGATGGAGCACTAACCAGATCCTATCCCTGGGTATTAGGTGAGAGGAGAAATCCTCTATCCGAGTATCATATCGGCAGTTCTGTGTTAGCAAAGACTTCAGAAGAGAAGGATTTAGGGGTAGTGATTTCTGACAGCCTTAAAATTAGTCACCAGTGCAACCAGGCCGTAGGGAAAGCCAATCGTATGCTGGGCTGTATAGCTAGAGGGATAACCAGTAGGAAGAGACTGCTAAGCATTAAATAACTACACAATGCTACAAACCTCAGCCACAAAGTGACCTGCCACTGCTAAAGATACAGTTAGATAACAGACAATGAGTATGTTCTTCTTGCTCTGAATCACTTGACAGTACTTGCATTTTAAAATACTTGCATTTATAAATCATAAGACCAGGTAGAAAATGAAAGACTGAAACTCCTGAAATAATAATGGGCAGATGACGCTGGGTTTCTACATTCCCGTCATGCTACATGAGAACGGGAAAAAAATGCTAAATATTCTTCTTGCAGCTTTGTAGATTCCTCTTATCTTGTGGTTGCTGTAATAAGTGATTCCACTATCAATCTCTTTCTGTAAATGTGTAACTATAGAAAGGCTTCAGTAATGCAAAACCAATTGCTTGAGATAGAAACCTAGGAGATTGTCCGCAGAAAAAGACCACCTGGTCCATCTACTCTTCCCTTTTAGTATTTCCCTCCTTATTATCTCAGGTCAGATATATGTTTATCCCAGGCAGGTTTACATTCTGTTATTGTAGATTTACCTACCACAACTACTGGAAGTTTGTTCCAAGTATCTACTACTCTTCCAGTAAAGTAATAGTTTCTCATGTTGCTTCCGATCTTTCCCCCAATAACCTCTCACTGTGTCCCCTTGTTCTTGAGTTCAGGTTTTTACTAAAAACCCTTCCCTCATGATGAGAAAGGTCTCGTGATGAGACAGAAACGTTGCTGATTTTTGTTATTTGCTTCACCAAATAAACCACCAGTTGTTTTCACTACTTTGGAAGTGCTGCAATTCCTTGCTACTATTTGAAGAGGAGACGTGGATCCAGTCTCCATTGCTGGCACTCCGAGCACCTGTTCCTGTGAGTGCACTCCGTTCTGCTGTTTATATATATATATATATATATATATATATATATATATATATATATATATAGCCCAGCATACCATTATATATATATATATATATATATATATAGCCCAGCATAGCATTATATATATATATAGCCCAGCATACCATTATATATATATACAGCCCAGCATACCATTATATATACAGCCCAGCATACCATTATATATACAGCCCAGCATACCATTATATATACAGCCCAGCATACCATTATATATATATACAGCCCAGCATACCATTATATATATATATAGCCCAGCATACCATTATATATATATATATATATATAGCCCAGCATAGCATTATATATATATATAGCCCAGCATACCATTATATATATATACAGCCCAGCATACCATTATATATACAGCCCAGCATACCATTATATATACAGCCCAGCATACCATTATATATACAGCCCAGAATACCACTATATATACATATCTCAGCATACCAGTAAATATACAGCCAAGCATACCATTACACTGTATATACAGCCCAGCATACCTTTATATATATACAGCCCAGCATACCATTATATATACAGACCAGCATACCACTATATATACATATCCGAGCATACCATTACACTGTACTGTATATACAGCCCAACATACCATTACACTGTACTGTATATACAGCCCAGCATACCATTACACTGTATATACAGCCCAGCATACCATTATATATATACAGCCCAGCATTCCATTATATATACAGCCCAACATACCACTATATATACATATCTCTGCATACCAGTAAATATACAGCCCAGCATACCATTACACTGTATATACAGCCCAGCATACGATTTGCATTCCGCCCTTTCCCCTTCATAAATGAAGAAAAGAAAAAAAAGTTCCTATAATAATGTTCTTTGAACCAATATTAAAGTATACACACATCTTCGCTGTGTGCTAAGAATCAGCACGCTGTACGACTGTCCTTGTGTTAACAATATGAAGAAATATAAAGCTAATGAAGTCTTCTGACTCCTGTTACTTGGTTATTGTAGAGAGGTATATCCCTGTGCAGCTCATAATAACCTGGATAGATTCAGCCTGAGCTTTGCCCACCCCCCTTATAGATATCCAAGCAGATTGCAATTTCATCTCCCTTAAATCTACTGTAATAGATGAAGAATTCCATAAGATATAAGCATTATAGAAATTGCTACCTTTACGGGCAGAAATGATCCAATAATACAGCGTGGTAACTGAGAGAAATCAGATTTACTACAGCCTGTGCTTTCTGCTCCATTATAGGAGACAGCGATAAACCATCCTCCTGTCTACAAAATACATCTATCTGTGCTGAATAGTCAATGAAGTGTACAAGATGCCTCTTTGTATTCCGTGGTTACAATTGTCCTAAATGGATGTGAAATTGTTAGTTATATAAAGTTAATTTTTTCAATGCATAAACTAGGTCTGACTAATAGGAAGTGACCATAAGTCTATTGCCCTAGTATATCTGTGGACCTATAGCCGCAATCTGCATAGGCTTTGCCTCTCTTCCCTGTAAGCATGCGAATCTGAATGCCCCACTTATTCCTTATTTTATGATTTGTATATAGAGGTTATGTTCTGTATATAAATCACCTGAAATACCCTATTAGCCAAAATCACATTGCATTAGTTGAACTGTATTAAAGGAAATTGTAATTTTGTATCTGAATAAAGGGATTTCTGGGCACCGAATAGGATAATCGGACACAGGATAGGGGATGAGTGTGAGATTGCAGGGGTCCAAGCCACCCTCCTTTGACCTCCAAAGTGGGGCCCAAACCAGACTCCTTTGGCTTAAATTAAGTGTTGGGTTTGCACACACACATCACTGCTCCATTCATTGTCTATGGAGCTGCTGGAGCTATACACTTATAGGGGATAAATGAAAGGGGTACTCCAGCAAAAAAAAAAAAAAAAAGTCTTTTAAAGTGTCACTGTCCTTTTTTTTTTGTTTGTTTGCTTTTTTGCAGAAATCAATAGTACAGGCGATTTTAAGAAACTTTGTATTTGGGTTTATTAGGCAAATATGCCATTATCTGCATTTAAAAAGCCTTTCCCCAGGTCTCCCTGGGGAGGAGGGAGATTAGTCACTAGCAGAGAGCAGAGAACAAAGGATTACACAGTGGGAGCTGTGTGAAAGCCAGTATTCAGAGGTCAGAGAGGTCAGTGCTGACTGTCAGAGGAGATAGCCCGGTGATGTAGCTGTAAATTAACTTTGTTGTCCTGTTTTGGTGCCTCATCTCCCTCAACCCCTCCCCTCTCCATAAGAGAACCATAAAGACACGGGGGAGAGCTTCAAACTGCTTTTTCAAGTTTAAACGACAGTGACACTTTAAATCATCTGGTGCCAGAAAGTGCTAAAGATTAGTAATTTACTTCTATTAAAAAATCTCTAGTCTTTCAATACTTATCAGCTGTTGTATGTCCTGCAGGAAGTGGTATTGTTTCCTTTCTGCAGAGCAGGAGAGGTTTTCTATGGGGATTTGCTGCTGCTCTGGACAGTTCCTGACTTGGACAGAGGTGGCAGCAGAAAGCATTGTGTCAGACTGGAAAGAATACACCACTTCCTGCAGGACATACAGCAGCTGATAAGTACTGGAACACATCTACATTCCAGAAGAGGGCAGTTGAAACCCAACACGGCCCCTTCTCCTGTCCCCGACATCTGGCCATTGGCTGACAGTTGAGAGCCCACCATTCACATTGGGCTTGGTTCACACTGTGGTTCGGCATCCAATTATACATTTTTACATGGTTACTTTTAACATACACGAAAACGTAGTTGTTTACTCTATAAAAAAGGGTCCATTTTGATCCATTTATTGTATATTATCAATGCAAAGGCGGATTGCACACAATTGCATCCATTTTTCCATCCTTCCCCTATCAAACATGGTGTAAAGTGAAACTGGCTCAGTTGCCCCTAGCAACCAATCAGATTCCTCCTTTCATTTTCCAAAGAGTCTGGGAGGAATGAAAGGTGGAATCTGATTGGTTGCTAGGGGCGACTGAGCCAGTGTCACTTTACAGCATGTTTGATAAATCTCCATCTAAGTAATTTATAAAGACATCTACAGCTAACCATGATCAGAATACAAGGGGTTACAAATCTGCCTCTTTTCCATCAGCATAGGAAATGACTGCTCAATATAGGTATGTGTATAGGAAGCCTACAGTAATGAAAATGACCGAACGTGCATTTGAGCAGCAGATGTGATCAATAGACGAGGTGACGGAAGACCAATTCAGGGTTTAGCTGCTCCGTAAATGGACTATTTTATGGGCGTCCCATGCTAGCGGTACACAATCTCCCACTATTACAGCATGCGTTATAAAATGAAGAATCAGCAGCTCAGCTGGATGCAAGTGAGGAGCACGTTTTATTGTAAGTGCTTCTTCATTGCTTCCCCTTAAAGCTGCTACTTTTATAGTGGAACAACTTAACATACTGTAAACCTAATGTGATTTTGGAATGGTCCCTCTAAGAACCTGACAAAGATGAAGCAATCATTATTCATCATGGGGAAGGATTACGTGTAGCATTTTCTCAATCTTATTAGGAATAGCTTGGAACAGTCCAGAATATGTTCACATTACGTATGAGACCGGCCGTTCCGTGACCCCGGCCGGATCATCTCGGCGGGTAATTTAGTACCGGCCGGATGATCTTTCCGGCCGCGGAGCTCTGATGCGGGCGCATCAGTGTGCGCCCGCATCAGAGCTCCCCATAGCACACATGGAAGCAAGCGGCCGGAGCCGCTCACTTCACAGTGTGAACTGACAGGTGTTTCTGCGGCCGGAATTCACTGAATTCCGTCCGCAGAAAACTGACCTGTCAGTTTTTTCCGGCGCCGCATAGATCCCGGACGGAGCGTATATGATGTGTGTACGCTCCAGCCGGGATCCCATTGAAAGTAAGGTTATGTTCCACCCCGCAAAACTACGACCGTAGTTCTGCGGCGAGAACTACGGTCGTAGTTTTACGTAGTGTGAACATAGCCCAAGGGAGTAAAGCCAACACCGGGTCACCATCCACACCGCGAGTGACTGCATGGACTACTACCACAATGAGATCACTATGGAACTGAAGGTCCGATCAGATTCAGCCGTACTGAATTTTATTAAAATCCACATAAAAAGGCAAGGTTTCGGCAACAATGCTTTTTCAAGCATAAAATCAGTAGCAATTACAGTCAAGTTTATGTGTGCACTAGAGATGAGCGAGTAGTGAAATATTCGACCTTCGAGAATTCGAATTGAATAGTCACCGAGATTCCACTATTCGAACGAATATTCGATCCCATTTTAGTCTATGGGAAAAAAATTCTCGGCACTTGGAAATCCAAATTCGACCACTTGGAGGTCACCAAGTCCCCCATGAAACCACCTTAGATGATGCCAACACCTCCAGAATGACACTGGGACATTAGGGGGAGCATGCCTGGGTGCACTCAACACCCCACAATTGCAGTATAATGCCACTCTCTGCAGTTGCGAAGGAAAAATATTTGCGAACGTTTACGGCAATGTTCACACATTTCCTTCTTATTTCTTGCGCAGTGTTACTTACATGATTCCAATGTGCATCCGTAGAGCGTCATGTTATTTGCGCATATCACGCGTCATGCTGTACGAACGTTACTGGAACAGTATGTATCACGTGCCTTTTTCTGGGCTACTGGAACAGTATATATCAGGTGCCCTTAGTGGGCTACTGGAACAATATGTATCACATGCCTTTTACTGGGCTACTGGAACAGTATGTATGACGTGCCTTTTACTAGGCTACTGGAACAAGATGTATCACGTGCCATTTACTGGCTTACTGGAACAATATGTATCACATGCCTTTTACTGGGCTACTGGAACAGTATGTATGACGTGCCTTTTACTCGACTACTGGAACAAGATGTATCACATGCCATTTACTGGGCTTCTGGAACAGTATATATGATGTGCCTTTTACTAGGCTACTGGAACAGTATATATCAGGTGCCCTTAGTGGGCTACTGGAACAGTATACAGTATATCAGGAGCCCTTAGTGGGCTACTGGAACAGTATATATCAGGTGCCCTTAGTGGGCTACTGGAAGAGTATATATCAGGTGCCCTTAGTGGGCTACTGGAACAGTATGTATAACGTGCCCTTAGTGGGCTAAACCAGGGACACTATAAGTCACTTGTACACACAGGGTACTGGAATGAATACACCTGCTGCTGTTATCATCTATGTCTTAGCACTGAGAAGTGCTTTTGATTCAGAGATGACTTTTTCGCTTGATCTTAGCCCTGAAAAGGACTTTTGGGTTCTGTAGTAAGCCTGCCTAACCAAAACGCTACTAAAACCTATCTCTCCCTGCTCCAAGATCTTTCCCTGGCTAGGTTGAAAGCGCATCTGTGGTCGAGAGGCGTGAGCCAAGTATTTAGGATTTGGGGTCATGTGGTTCAGCTATCCAATGAGGGTAGACGCCGTTTTCGCGCTGCGTGCTTACTCCCAGGGTCCCTCACAGCCTCCCTGCATGGTAATTGATTAAAAAAAGTGGTAAAAAGTGGTATATTATCTCCAGGCTACAGTTCTGCCATAATTTCCATATAAATCGCTGCTTTTTACTGCCATTTTGCACAAATCAGGGCAAAACTGCAGCCAGGAGACAATGCAGTAACATTAGAGAATATACTGAAGGACCTTATCATGTGACAATGATGTCACCACAGGTCCTGTACATGCTGCATTATGAAGGAAAAAGACTAGAGCTAATGCCGCCATAGTTACAGTTGCCGCCCATGGTAAAGTTAATCCGCCCCTTGTGCCGATCACCCACCGGCTGCATTACTCAGTGTTTGTAAACAGTTGTTTTGCACATAAGCCATTGAATACTCTGATTACTCAATGAATGACTACTCATATTCTATACTTGCATACCAAACTCTACGCCCATCCAGTTACTGATTGAACTAAAACTCCGCTACAGCATACAAGTATGAGCACGGAGTATAGCCACCATATGTCTGCCTGACATACCGGGCTAGATTAAATTGATACCAAACAATAAATAACTGCAAATAATTTGTTAAATATATAAACATGGAGAAAATAGCATAAGGAATCACATGGCCATGTAGGATATTGGGACTTCTTTACAATCCATAGACTGTCAAAGTGATAGTGCTAAAAAAAAAAAAAAAAAAAAAAAAAAAGGGAAAAAGGGTTAAAAAAAAATTAAATATACAAAATATCCTACAGAAAGATGCCGCATTAAAAACCTGGACAGAAACAAGGGTCAAGCGGAAAAAAAGAGGAAAAGGAAAAACAAGAAAAAGAAGGAAAAAAAGGAAACAAGAAAAAGAAGGGGAAAAAAAACAAGAAAAAAAGGAAAAAAAGATAAGAAAAAATGGGGAAGAAAAGAAAAAAAGAGGATGAAGAAAGAAAGGAATGTTTTAGTAGGGGGGGTTTAGTTTTCGTCATGCTACTTTCCACTACAGGTCGAGTTTCGGTAGTGGAAAACAGACCAAGTATATGAATATTCATGAGCATGCAGCCGATGATATTTACTAGGACATGAAATGTAAGTTGTTGTCTTTGTAAATCCGCTGGCTCAGCACTCGTGCATCCTGGTGTAGCTGGCAGAACGGCCGCAAATTGTCAAAGAATGATTGACACCTGAAAACTCATGGTAGGTGGCAGCTCCGCCAGATTGTGGAAGCCGTAGTATGTTGTTTACTGCTGTTTACTGCATCTCACAACTTCACATGCCTCCTAATTTACCGGATATAATGAACAAGACCTACTCTGATCCAGAGGGAAAACTTGTGGGGGGTTTTCCTTGTTTGCGCATCTAATGATGGATGGTATATTAATGGTGGTGGTGTGAGGCCCTGATCTGTGACCCTTGACCTTTCAAACTGCTTACAGATGGCCGCACATATTTTACCTCTGACGGACAGATAAAATATCATATTGAAATACTGTTCATTCATCATTACCTTCACATGTGCTCCCAGTTAAGGCCGGAGGAGCATTCAATATATTGCACTTGTACTTTTCCTAGGATGAAGGGTGGAGGCATTCTTTCTTATTTGTCTTACTTTTACATGGGGGTGGGGGGGGATACGCTGATTTACAGCTGTTGAGATAAAATAATTATTACAAATGGTGCAATTTACTAGAGATATAACACACCAGCCAGATAAAACTACCATTCCCATTACTTAAATTACTAAATAATGTTCAAAGTTTTTATAAAATGGCAAGTAAAGTTTTGGCTTGCGATGTGATCTACTATTTACCTTAGGTGCAACGCAGCACAATCTACACAGGCTGTTTTTTGGCGTACACCAGGGGTGCCTGTTTAATATATGTGCCCCACTGTGTAGCCCCAGCCTTGTAAACCTCTCCTTTCTGTTGGGTCCAATTTTTAGACTATGTTCACACAATGTTGAAATGACGACCGTTTCTATTGGAGAGTCATCACTTAATGGCAAATAATGGCCATTACTTTAAAGCAAAGCCAATCATATGCTGGGCTGTATAGCTAGAGGTATAACCAGTAGGATGAGGGAGATTGTGATCCCGCTGTATAGAGCTCTGGTGACATCACATCTGGAATACTGTGTCCAGTTCTGGAGACCTCAGCTACATAAAGATATTGATAAGATAAGAACGGGTCCAAAGACGGCTACAAAAATGGTGGAGGGTGTGAGGCATAAACCATATCAGGAAAGACTTAAGGATTTTTATCTGTATAGTCTGTTAAAGGACTAAATAAGGGTCAGGAGGGAAGTGTTTTAAAAAAAAAAAACAGAATTCAAGAACAAGAGGATACAGTGAGAGGATAGTTAGCGGAAAGATCAGAAGCAATGTGAGAAACTATTACTTTACTGAAAGAGTAGTAGATCCTTGGAACAAACTTCCAGCAGATGTGGTAGGTAAATCTACAATAACAGAATGTAAACCTGCCTGGGATAAATATATATCTATCCTAAGATAATAAGGAGGGAAATACTAAAATAGCAGAGTAGATGGACCCAGTGGTCTTTTTCTGCCGACAATCTTCTATGTTTATGTTTCTACCTATAACCGTTATTATACAAAAAAAAATACTGGCCGTTATTTGCAAGTAAATGACAGCCATCCAATAAAAACAGCCGTCATTTCAATGGTGTGTAAACATAGACTTTGAGTATATAGCGGGGGAAGGCGACCGTCTCATAATATAGATCAGGATCATTATTGGCAGCCATCTATATTATGCTATGTTTCAGAATTGGGAACATGGGGGGAGATTTATCAAATATAGTGTAAAGTGAAACTGGCTCAGTCACCCCTAGCAACCAATCAGATTCCTCCTTTAATTTTCAAAGAGTCTATAAGGAATGTAAGGTGGAATCTGATTGGTTGCTAGGGGCAACTGAGCCAGTTTCACTTTACACCACGTTTGATAAATCTCCATAGTCTTATAGCCGTACACAGTACTTGCTTTATGTGTAGTGTATGGCCTGAGAGGTGACTGCACAATGTATAGATTCTTTCTGTGGTTTTCTCGTGTTCACCCTTCATCTATCTGCAGTACTGTCTGGACCACTTCACAGACTCTCAGTAAAACCTGTTTATTCCTATTACTTAGCACATCATTATCATGAAACAAAGGTCAGGACTGAAGGAACCATTGTCCAGAGCTGTCCGTATGATTGGGATTAATGGAAATTCCATGCCAGATTATTATAACAGTAGCAGATTGTTCAGGCTGTATAGTCATTCACCATTGATCTTTTCCCAGACTGTAAATGCTGACTCCTAAGCGTGTATAATGTGTGTGTAACATACTGCATTCACATGCCGCCATGTCTCTGTGTAACATACTGCATTCACATGCCGCCATGTCTCTGTGTGTAACATACTGCATTCACATGCCGCCATGTCTCTGTGTAACATACTGCATTCACATGCCGCCATGTCTCTGTGTGTAACATACTGCATTCACATGCCGCCATGTCTCTGTGTGTAACATACTGCATTCACATGCCGCCATGTCTCTGTGTGTAACATACTGCATTCACATGCCGCCATGTCTCTGTGTGTAACATACTGCATTCACATGCCGCCATGTCTCTGTGTAACATACTGCATTCACATGCCGCCATGTCTCTGTGTGTAACATACTGCATTCACATGCCGCCATGTCTCTGTGTGTAACATACTGCATTCACATGCCGCCATGTCTCTGTGTAACATACTGCATTCACATGCCGCCATGTCTCTGTGTAACATACTGCATTCACATGCTGCCATGTCTCTGTGTGTAACATACTGCATTCACATGCCGCCATGTCTCTGTGTGTAACCTACTGCATTCACATGCCGCCATGTCTCTGTGTGTAACATACTGCATTCACATGCCGCCATGTCTCTGTGTGTAACATACTGCATTCACATGCCACCATGTCTCTGTGTAACATACTGCATTCCCATGCCGCCATGTCTCTGTGTGTAACATACTGCATTCCCATGCCGCCATGTCTCTGTGTGTAACATACTGCATTCACATGCCGCCATGTCTCTGTGTGTAACATACTGCATTCACATGCCGCCATGTCTCTGTGTGTAACATACTGCATTCACATGCCACCATGTCTCTGTATGTAACATACTGCATTCACATGCCGCCATGTCTCTGTGTGTAACCTACTGCATTCACATGCCGCCATGTCTCTGTGTGTAACATACTGCATTCCCATGCCGCCATGTCTCTGTGTGTAACATACTGCATTCACATGCCGCCATGTCTCTGTGTGTAACATACTGCATTCACATGCCGCCATGTCTCTGTGTGTAACCTACTGCATTCACATGCCGCCATGTCTCTGTGTGTAACATACTGCATTCACATGCCGCCATGTCTCTGTGTGTAACATACTGCATTCACATGCCGCCATGTCTCTGTGTAACATACTGCATTCCCATGCCGCCATGTCTCTGTGTGTAACATACTGCATTCCCATGCCACCATGTCTCTGTGTGTAACATACTGCATTCACATGCCGCCATGTCTCTGTGTGTAACATACTGCATTCACATGCCGCCATGTCTCTGTGTGTAACCTACTGCATTCACATGCCGCCATGTCTCTGTGTGTAACATACTGCATTCACATGCCACCATGTCTCTGTGTGTAACATACTGCATTCACATGCCGCCATGTCTCTGTGTGTAACATACTGCATTCACATGCCGCCATGTCTCTGTGTGTAACCTACTGCATTCACATGCCGCCATGTCTCTGTGTGTAACATACTGCATTCACATGCCGCCATGTCTCTGTGTGTAACATACTGCATTCACATGCCGCCATGTCTCTGTGTAACATACTGCATTCACATGCCGCCATGTCTCTGTGTGTAACATACTGCATTCACATGCCGCCATGTCTCTGTGTGTAACATACTGCATTCACATGCCGCCATGTCTCTGTGTGTAACATACTGCATTCACATGCCGCCATGTCTCTGTGTGTAACATACTGCATTCACATGCCGCCATGTCTCTGTGTGTAACATACTGCAGAGACATGCCGCCATGTCTCTGTGTGTAACATACTGCATTCACATGCCGCCATGTCTCTGTGTGTAACATACTGCAGAGACATGCCGCCATGTCTCTGTGTGTAACATACTGCAGAGACATGCCGCCATGTCTCTGTGTAACATACTGCATTCACATGCCGCCATGTCTCTGTGTGTAACCTACTGCATTCACATGCCGCCATGTCTCTGTGTAACATACTACATTCACATCCCGCCATGTCTCTGTGTGTAACATACTGCATTCACATCCCGCCATGTCTCTGCAGTATGTTACACACAGAGACATGGCGGCATGTGAATGCAGTATGTTACACACAGAGACATGGCGGCATGTGAATGCAGTATGTTACACACAGAGACATGGCGGCATGTGAATGCAGTATGTTACACACAGAGACATGGCGGCATGTGAATGCAGTATGTTACACACATTTACATCCCGCCATGTCTGTGTGTAACATACTGCATTCACATGCCGCCATTCCTTTGTGTGTGTAACATACTGCATTCACATCCCGCCATGACTCTGTGTGTAACATACTGCATTCACATCCCGCCATGTCTCTGCAGTATGTTACACACAGAGACATGGCAGTGCAACTGTTATTCACTTTGATAGAGACACAAGCAATGGACATATTTTTCTAATCCTGTACAACGCCTTTAACTTTCATCCCAGATGTGCGAAACCCGTCGGGGCTGCAGATAAATATGATTCTACTTTTAATAAACATGTGTATTGTCCCTTAGGTGCGGGATTCGTATTAATATTCGCCTCAGGTCTCACGTACCTGCTTTACTCTTTTCTGGTAAATGACATTGTTGGAGTAAAGTGTCTCCTCAAGGTTGATTTTCAAACAACTCAGTTATACAGTAGCTGCTTTATAGGGTTCTGACTGCTCTAATATGGATATGTGTATGTGCAATGGACTTCAGGCAAGTGCCCTTAGGAGAGCAATAGAATGAGAGCGATGTCAGCTTGGAGAGACTGCAGGACATATTCATCAGTCTCACCTTATACTGATGGTTCTTCAAAACTGTCCAGACTAAATGGCCATTGGAATTTTTTTTTTTTAGAATTCCTAGTGATTGGAATTTGGGTGAGAGGGGATGCAGAATACAAAGTGTTATGTGTCATGTCTGTCTATATTACAAGTCATTATGAGGTTTGCTACTTGCTTCCTATGTCTGTGTAGATAAAGTTACAAAATATAGCACTCTAATCATGCAGCACTTTAATCATGCAGCACTTTTATCATGGAGCACTCTTATGAAGCCCTCTAATTATGCAGCACTCTAATCATGGAGCACTCTAATCATGGAACGCTCTAATCATGGAGCACTCTCATCATGCAGCACTCTCATCATGAAGCACTTTAATCATGGAGCACTCTAATCAGGGAATGCTCTAATCATGGAGCACTCTAATCAGGGAATGCTCTAATCATGGAGCACTCTAATCAGGGAATGCTCTAATCATGAAGCACTCTCATCATGGAGCACTTTAATCATGGAGCACTCTAATCATGCAGTATTTTAATCATGGAGCACTCTAATCATGCAGGACTCATATCATGGAGCACTTTAATCATGTAGTATCCTAATCATGGAGCACTTTATTCATGGAGCACTCTAATCATGGAGCACTTTATTCATGGAACACTCTAATCATGCAGCACTCTCGTCATGGAGCACTTTAATCATGTAGTACCCTAATCATGGAGCACTTTATTCGTGGAACACTCTAATCATGCAGCACTCTCGTCATGGAGCACTTTAATCATGTAGTACCCTAATCATGGAGCACTTTATTCATGGAACACTCTAATCATGCAGCACTCTATTCATAGAGCACTCTATTCATGGAGCACTCTAATCATAGAGCACTCTAATCATGCAGCACTCTCGTCATGAAGCACTCTATTCATAGAGCACTTTAACCGTGGAGCACTCTAATCACGGAGCACTCTCATCATGCAGCACTTTAATCATGCAGCACTCTTATCATGGAGCAATTTAATCATGTTTTAACCTATTCATGGAGCACTCTCGTCATGGAGCACTCTAATCATGCAGCACTCTCGTCATGGAGCACTCTAATCATGGAGCACTCTAATCATAGAGCACTTTAACTGTGGAGCACTCTAATCATACAGCACTCTAATCATGGAGCAATTTAATCTTTTAAAATAGACTGCAATCACATTTGGTCCTGTTCTCTAATGGTGCAGAGAGTGGTCTTCTATATATATATTTGTTTTTTATTATTATTTAATATTTCTTTTTTTAAGGACTCACAATTGTAATCTACCACACTTTTTAGTCTCGCAATAAACAAATAAATAATATATATATATATATATATATATATATATATATATATATAAAATGTATAGTTTTATCTTGTTTTTTTTTTTTTTGTTTTGTTTTTTTCTTTTTTCTGCAATATTTACCCTACAATTACTGTTGAGTGTTTTCGTCAACATTCTCCAAACCCGAACACTCGGCATTTGACTCCCAGCTGCTGGTGATGTGCTGGTGTCCTAGAGAGTCCTGGAAAACATGGATACCGCCATAGAGTGTTTACATCTGTTCCTGGCAGACCTGGGGCAGCATCCAACTTCTCCACCAGGAGGAAGTCAAATGCCGAGCGTTCAGAGGTGTTGTGGAACCCAAACAGTTCGCTTAATGCTACCTATAATATTTTACTTATTTGTATCAGATTCTTCTTGGTTCTTTTTTTTTTTTTTTTGTTCTTTTTTGCACTGGTGTTTCTGCTTCAAGGTTTCTGCTTCACCTTTAACTTACACCTAATTCAACGCCTAGCGCCTTTAAGGCTATGTTCTCATGACATCAGTTATTTGCAGATGACGGCCGCCTATAATGATCATGTTCATTATAAACAGCCATCAGTGCAAATAACGGACGTCTTTTTGACAGCCGTCGGTAATGATGAACACGAAATTTCGTTGTGTGAACATAGCCATATCCTCATATTTGATGTAACAGAACATTCACCAGTCAGGGATGTAGGTAAGTACGTCATCTGTTCTCTTTCTTACCTGTAATTATGATGAAAACGCCTCATTATCTTTTATATAGTAATAACTCCAAATATAAACTCATCATCATTCAAAAGTAACATTTTATTGAACTATAAAACAGCAGTGCGCACCTGTTCCATGTGCAGTGGTTGGTAAATCTGCTGTTCCTGCTGCCGAAACTCACTTACCGAGGGTCTAAAACTTGCGACGGGTTATTGACAATGAAGTAGTGACACACGTGTTGTAGTGTATGATCCTGTTAAGTAAATGCAGGAAGTGGTGTATTCTTTTCAGTCTGACATAGTGCTCTCTGCTGCCACCTCTGTCCATGTCAGGAACTGTCCAGAGCAGCAGCAAATCCCCATAGAAAACGTCTCCAGCTCTTGGACAGTTCCTGACATGGACAGAGGTGGCAGCAGAGAGCACTGTGTCAGACCGGAAAGAAAACACAACTTCATGCAGGACAAACAGCAGCTGATAAGTACTAGAAGACTGGAGATTTTTTGAATAAAAGTAAATTACAAATTTATATAACTTTTTGACACCTGTTGATTTAAAAGTAAAAAAGTTTTCCCGGAGTAGCATAGAAAGCAGTGTGGTAATACTGTAAACTTATGAGGATAGGGGTAGGGGAGTTCCTCTATAATAAGCAATGTGTTATGTATATAAATATTTACAATAAGAATATTAAAATTCTACTTTATGACTATAGCTGTTCTGTTGTTTTTTAAATATCTTGAAACATGAAGAAATGAATGTTCTCGGAGGTACGTTAATTTATGCATCATTATATGTATTTGTGTATTTCACAAAGCAGATTTGATCAGGTCAGCAGCTGGCTGGTTCATTGGGGAGTCAGCAGACTGGGTCATAAAAAATGAACTAGAAAGCAGTTAAACTTATCAACATTTACGCTCCTAATTAATATGGCCCAAAACACATTAAACTCAATGGAGGGAATTCAGGAAGTCACGTAGACCAGTTTTCTGGTGTACAAAAGTTGCTAATTTCTGTGAATGCCTCGGTTGCCCAAAAGTTTACACCTCTCTATTTCTTCTACCTATTATTATTTTTGTTTTTTTCTTTAAAAAAAAAAAAGAATGTTCAGAAAACTTTTATCAATCCACTAAAATAATATAATTCATTCATAATTAAGCACTTGCATACAGTTAGTTTTCTGTATGCTAGCTTTGCATAGACATGATCCCCATGTATGTTGATTGTTTTCTACCCCGCCAACTTATTTAAAGGACAAGTCCGTACTGGGCAATTTTTTTGTAAAGGTGCCAAAGGGGGGGGGGGGGGGCTGAAAGAAGTAACTTGCCCTCACCTCCCGGCTCCAGCACTGATCTCATGTACCACTGCTCTGGTCTCCTTGGTCCCTGGCAGCTTGCTGGTTAGAGAGGGGACCCAGGTTGTAAAGTGTCAGGGCTACTTAGCCAGTCAGTGGTAGATATGGGACCCCGTTACGGCCACTAACTATCTGAGCTGCTTTGACACATCATGACCTGGGGCCCCTCTCTAACCAGCAAGCACTAGGCACTGGAGCTGGGCAGGTGAGAGCACATTATTTCTTTCAGCCTCCCTGGCACTATTACCTCTCCCGGAGTTGTCCTTTAAGACAGTGTGTCTTTGTTCCAATGTTACAGTATTTCATTTCCAGCAGCAACATAATAACAAAAACAATGCTGTGATAAGCAAATATACAGAAAACAAGCTGGCGAAAGCAATAGACCAGATCCCCATGTATGCTGATTGCTTTCTACCCCGCCAGCTTGTTTTGTCTATATTTACTTATAACAGCATGTTTTGTTCCAATGTTGCTCTTTTTTTTTTTTTTTTTTTTTTTTATTTCCAAAATCAACATTGGAACAAAAACATGCTGTCGTGTAAGTAAATATACACAGAATAAGCTGGTAGGGGACACTAGATACCCATAGGAGGATGGGGGAGTGCAGACAGTTAAGTATAGGCTCTTTTTTGTTTTGTTTTTTATGTGTATTAACCCCTTAACGACAAAGGGCGAATATTTACGCCCTATTGCCGGTAAGGGCATTCAGAGCGGGTCCGCGCGGCGACCCCGCTCTGAACCGCGGCGGTCCCGGGTGCCGATTGTAGCTCGGGACCGCAGGTATTAGCGGGCACGGTCTGATCGCAGTGCCCGCTAATACAGTAATCAGATGCAGCTGTCAAACATGACAGCTGCATCCGATTACCGGATTCAGCTTATCCCTGGTGTCTAGTGGCGGAGATCGCTCCCCCGGGACCAGGGGCGTAACTAGAAATGGCTGGGCCCCATAGCAAACTTTTGATTGGGCCCCCCCCCCCCCCGACTGACCACTAAACGGTCAAGTGAAGTCATAACTACATAACTGCTAGCTCTGGTCAGGAGTGCTTGCAGTTAAAGGGACATTTGCAAAACCCATGAGACCAGCAGGGCCACCCGGTGCTGCAAATGATGACGGTTCAGGGGGCCCAGTGTATTGCAGGAGCAGGCCATGGGGCCCCCTTATGCGGCGGGCCCCATAGCAGCCGCTATGGCTGCTATAGTGGTAGTTACGCCCCTGCCTGGGACGTTATCCCGGAGGAGCGATCTCCGTTTCTGAAGCCGGCCGGGGACCGCTCCAAGATGGCGCCGTCCCCGGCTCGGTACTCGTTTACTTCCGACTGCAGCAGCCGGAAGTAAACGAGTGCCTATCTCATGGATCTCTGCAGCATATCTATGCTGCAGAGATCTCTATGAGAGATCAAAGCATTTATATAAATAACCCTAACCCCAGGGGGGTTTCTAGTATATGTGTAAAAGTAAAAAAAAAAGTGTTGTTGTCAATAAAAAGCCCCCTCCCTTAATAAAAGTCTGAATTTCCCTTTTCCCAGGTTATAAATAAAAGTAAATAAATAAATAAATAAACATGTTTGGTATCGCCGCGTGCGTAATCGCCCGAACTATTAATTAATCACATTCCTGATCTCGTACGGTAAACGGCGTCAGCGCAAAAACATCCCAAAATCCAAAATTGCATTTTTGGATGCATCAAATCCAGAAAAATTGTAATAAAAAACGATCAAAAAGTCATATATGCGCAATCAAGGTACTGATAGAAAGATCACATCATGGCGCAAAAAATGACACCTCACACACACCCATAGACCAAAGGATAAAAGCGCTATAAGCCTGGGAACGGAGCGATTTTAAGGACCGTATATTTGTTGACAATGGTTTGAATTTTTTACAGTCCATCAGATACAATATAAGTTATACATGTTACATATCGTTGTAATCGTAACAACTTGAGGAACATGCATAACAAGTCAGTTTTACCCCAGGGCGAAGGGCGTAAAAAAAAATACCCTCCAAATAAAAGAAATGCAGGTTTTTTTTTTTCAATTTCACCACACATTGAACTTTTTTCTGGTTTCGCAGTGTACTTTATGCAAAAATTCAGCCTGTCATTGCAAAGTACAATTAGTGATGCAAAAAATAAGGGCTCATGTGGGTTTCTAGGTGAAAAAATGCAAGTGCTATGGCCTTTTAAGCACAAGGAGGAAAAAACGAAAACGCAAAAATCGAAATTGGCTCTGTCTTTAAGGGGTTAAATTGTGCAGCCGCCATTTTTACAAACTGGGTACAAACCTTGCAAGAAACTTGGTTCCGCATTGCTAAGTTAGTGACGAATTTCGGTTTGTGATGTTCGGTTCGCTTATCTGTAGTGTTTAGCAAAATTCCCCCCAATCCATTAGTCCTACATTTCATACTCTGACCATTATTATTATTTTTTTTTTTATCTGAATAACCTAATTTGCAGCAGCTGAGCTCTGTATTGCTAGGTTCTGCCAGGAACTGGAAAGAGAATCACAGTACCCCCTTATATAGTGCCCCCTATGGCCAATTATAGAGATCCTTATCAATAATAATAAAATAATAATAATAAATAAATAATATATATATATATATATATATATATATATATTCTCTAAACTCCTTCCTACTGATAGCTACATAGGAGCAGCCAGTCAGAAGAATGTGTTTCTGCATACGTGAGTGTAACATTCTGATGATAGAAATACTGATAAAGATACAACTATAGCTAAATGTTATCAATGATAGGAATAATGATAGCACTAGAATAATTTAACAGTTCATGTATGAGACAGCAGGATGACGGCCCACCAGACATTTCCAGGGAAATAACAGGCTTGGGATGAATCTTTTTCTGGAAATTGGGGACATCTGACAATTATGGCACAATAAGGCACCTCACTTGCCAGACACAACATTATGCAAACTAACAACAAAAAAATAAAAAAAAAACAGCAAGCAGCCAAAAAGTGGAACACCAGCCTCCCATTGTATTTAAGGAATCCAGCACATAGCCTAGGACATTGCACCTTTGTAATAAACATAAGCAGAGAGAAGACATAAAAGGCAAAAAAAAAGTGCTGTGCCATCCATATGCAGCGTGCTGTGTGCCAGGTCTGAGCCACGTGGGCTTCTGTGCATGAGACAGGCTGAGAGCTCAGAGGAGGTGATGATTTATATTGGCCTTATGTATTTGCACTAATAAAAGAACATCCTTGCCGAGGCAAACTGATAAATGCCGGGATACAATGATGTGATCATCTCTTTTAAAATGAAACAATCTCAACTGATTAGACAGATCAGCTCGGGCTGTAATAGATGGCTTGGCTTTAATTATTTAATGGCCAATATTCAGCTGAGCAGTGCCATCTTCTGGAAGATAACATGATTTAGAAGGCTTTCAGCACCGCACCGTCATTACGGCCAATTTATGGCAAACCCTTAATCTGCCTCCTTTGACTCGTGGAATTAGAACGGTTATATATTTATATAGCGCCTCTAAACTTGATTACATTGATGGGATATTAGCCCACTGGTGCTACACATGCACTTTACAGCACATCAAATCCCGCTTGTCAGACATCAAAAAAGTCATTGGGATGTGAGCAATAGATGAAGCATTTCCTATCCCCAGTGCTCTCTGCTAGACGTTACATTTAGTACCACTTATGTCGGTGGAATCATATACTTCCCAGTTTAGGGGTCAACGCCGTGTCAGATGTCTATGATAATATAGTCGGAATATTATGGTGATTGAGAAGCATTGGAGCTCATTCCTGCTACAGTATTTCGGAATACTATTTTCCTGAAATGTTGAGTTTGGTAAAATGTTTGGGAAAAAAAAGGGAATTTATGGATACTCTTCATAGATTAGACCCATGTATTTTTTCCTATGCAGGTTGAGCACAGTCCACGTGTATCAGTAGTCTTTTCTTTTGTGGAAGTTGTTGGTGTTTATTGTGGTGTTTATATCAATAGACCAGCGCCGGTGTCGGGATGCCAGTGCTGTGGTCCTTTTTATTGAACAGTGGATCGGTTCCCACGCATGGCGATGGTCTATTCCTGGTCACCCGCCCGGCTTTTTAACGCCAAAAGATGGAAGCAAAAGGATCCAAAACCCTCAAAAATTGCATCCACAAGAGTTACTGATGAGCTCTAGTACAAACGGCGGCACAGATTCTCCCACAGAAGTCCATACGAGCGTCCGCCATTGTGGATTCATAATTTTTACGGAATAAACTTCTGTAATGTCTGCAAATCCATAGAAAATAAGGATGGGTAGTCCTTTCAAACTATTCCTATGTATTTGACTATTTTAGGCTGTATGAGACCGGCCGTTCCGTTACCTGGCTGGGTAACAGAACGTCCGGTCTCAGAAAAGATCATTATGGCCGGTACTGCAGTTCCATACTAATCATGGCCGTTGCAACAACGGCCGTGATTACCGCGGAACATACGTTGTGTAAACATGGCCTTATCAAAGATTGACGACTGCAGACTTCATATACGGTCCTGAAAAACTACGGAACATATGAATGTAGCCTTTGGGTATGTGCACACTATGGAATGATAACTTCCAGAGGATTCCGTTGATCTTCCCCTCCCGCTTGAAGTTACGCCCGTCCTATAGGGTCCATTCTATGCTCAGGCAGAATTCGCCGTCTGCCCAAAGAATTGAGGGTAGGTGCACACTACGGAATCCGTGCAGATAACTTCCAGTGGATTCTATCACTCGTCCCCTCCCCCTCCAGCTTGAACTTCGCCCATCACATAGGCTCTATTCTATACTTAGACAGATTCCGCCATCCACCCAAAGAATTGACATTCTTTGGGCGAGTGGTGGAATCTGCCTGAGCATAGAATGGAGCCTACAAGTTGGGCAGAACTTCAAGCAGGGGAGCACACGAAAGTTATCCGCGCGGATTGTGTAGTGTGCATGTATCTTTAGGCCAGGTTCACACTACATATAACACCGGCCATTCTGTGACCTGGGCGGGTCTCAGAACAGCCGGTGTTACCGAAGATCATACCAGCCGGTACTGCAAATTGCAACAATGGCCATGAGTTATGCAAAACATACATTGTGTGAACATAGACTTACTCTGTAACCATACGTGACTGCTGCAGAAATAGTGATACTTAATAAATAACACTCTAAGAGCATACCATACCAAGTAACCATAGTGAGGCAATGTATTTAAAGGTGGGCCCCAGATGCCGATGCAGGACAGGCAAGATGAGTAAAGTGTGTTTTATACTCCTAGCATTCTATACTTTATTTTTGAATTAACTATAATTAAACATATTTGTTTAGGTAATTTTCCAGTGTAGATGCATTGAAAAAATCCCATTTAGGCTGAACCTCATGTATATGAATTCCCTGCAACACTTCTTTTTAAAACTTTGTAAAAAAAATGTACCTACCTCTCCTACCATTGAGATTGTAAGCTCTTATTGTGGTTTCATGGTAATGTTTTGTTTTATTGTCATCTTGTTTGTTACTTCAGAATATTACCGATACACAGTACGTCTCTATACAAACAGTTGAGATGGCACTTCTATGTAGAATGGAAGAAGTTAAACTGAAATCATATACAAAGACAGAATAGCACAATGGTCAGCACTACTCCCAACGTCCCAGATGATGAGGTGCGTACTACTCAGTGGCATAGATACCATGGAAGCAGACCACGCAACTGCTACCGAGCCCGTGCGGCAGGCCCCCCCCCCTCCCCCAGTAAAACATGGTCTGCCTCCATGGTGGCTACCGTTTAGAGCACCCTGCCAGTCTCTCTTTTGGCCAGAGGCAGCATTGCAACTCCAGCCACAAGAGCCAGCCCCCCAATGCACATACTCACATGACCCGGTGGTCGGCTCAGTCCCTCGTTGTTCCGTTCTCCCAGCTCCCTGACACACCAGTTATGGGGGTCTAGGAGAATGGAACGACACAGTGCAGAACCAACACTGGGTCATGTACGTGCATTGAGGGGGGGGCTACAGGATTAATGGGGGCCCTGTACAGTTTCTTGCTATGTGGCCCCAAGAATCCTAACTAGACTAACAGACTTTTACTAGAACCCCACAGGGAAAGCAACATGTAAGATGAAACTTGTCCTAGCCTAAACAGAACAGGTTGGATATAGAAGATTTTACTTCTCTTCTCCCCCAGACCTGCTTCTCTCATATCTTATAATTCTCCAGCTCTGACGTTTTTAATAGGAAATGAGCCCTCCGATATTCTAGAAACCCTTTTAATTCACTGCTTCTCATTTGTCCGTTTTGTTTACTCTTGAGAAGTGGAAAATAAAGTCGGTCTCCTCTTGGTTTGTGCAGGAAAATCAATAGCTGTTCCAGAAAAGTATACTTGACTATAGAGACAAAGAAGATGCTGTATCAGCATCAGCGAGGCAAGTGAAGCAATAAAACCTCATTTCAAGATAAAAGAAACCATTACTTATCCTGTAGCCTTTTTATTGAGATAAGAAAGAGAATAGGCCATGCTGGCACTTATGGGGAGAGCCGGCCAGTCATAATACCTTGGTAAATGTTTTTCTATAAATGTATTCTTCTCTGGCCGTTATTTTACACATCGGTGTTTATCTGCAGATCAATCATATAGTTAGAAGCGGCTCACCCTCCATGATAATGTACGCCAGCAACGGTGGTCATTAGCCTATAGATGATAAGTAGCTGTCTGGTAACTTACATAGCTTCAACATGTCTGCCAGGGAGGGTTCAAAGGCTGAGAACACATAGGGGGGGATTTATCAAACATGGTGTAAAGTAAAACTGGCTCAGTTGCCCCTAACAACCAATCAGATTCCACCCTTCATTTTCCAAAGAGTCTGTGAGGAATGAAAGGTGGAATCTGATTGGTTGCTAGGGGCAACTGAGCCAATTCTACAACGGACATTATTCAGTTGTTCACACTAACCGCCGTACACACGAAGAGCAATTAGCCAATCCAAACTAGAATAATGTTCCAGCAGCCGTTATTTTAATGCAAAAACTCGAGAAGACAGACGTCATTTGGAACTCATGATGACTGACGTCATTTTAAAAAAAAAAAATAAGCGGAAACAAAAAAAACTTAATTTAGCCATTGGCTAAACAGGATTTGGGCAGCTGCAGGGACCGAAGCAGGTAATATAGATGAGGGAATTTTTTAACCACATTGAGGCTGCGTTCACACTACGTATATTTCAATCAATATATTTCAGTCAGTATTGCAACCAAAACCAGGAGTGGATTAAAAACGCAGAAAGGATCTGTTCACACAATGGTGAAATTGAGTGGATGGCCGCCATATAACAGTAAATAACGGCCATTATTTCAATATAACAGTCGTTGTTTTAAAATACCAGCAAATATTTGCCATTAAATGGTGGCCATCCACTCAATTTCAACATTGTGTGAACAGATCCTTTCTGTGTATTCAATCCACTCCTGGTTTTGGTTGCAATATGAGGACCACAATACTGACTGAAATATACATAGTGTGAACCCAGCCTAAAACAGCAAATTGTCTGCTATTGTTTAGCTGTTTTAGTGTAGACATTTAAAGAAGTCCAGCAAAAAATTTTTATTAAAGTCTTGTATTGCCCCCCCAAAAGTTATACAAATCACCAATATACACGTATTACGTGAAATGCTTATAATGTTTTTTTCCCTGCACTTACTACTGCATCAAGGCTTCACTTCCTGGATAACATGGTGATGTCACTTCCTGGATAAAATGGTGATGTCACTTCCTGGATAACATGGTGATGTCACAACCCGACTCCCAGGGCTGTGCTGGCTTTCACTGCTGGAGAGGGTGATGGCAGAGGGATGCTCAGTGTCCCTCCAGTGCCCTGTGTCCCTCAGTGTCCCCCTGCCATCATCCTCTTCACCAGCTCTGGGAGTCGGGTCCTGACATCACCATGTTATCCAGGAAGTGACATCACCATGTTATCCAGGAAGTGACATCACCATGTTATCCAGGAAGTGACATCACCATGTTATCCAGGAAGTGACATCACCATGTTATCCAGGAAGTGAAGCCCTGATGCAGTAGTAAGTGCAGGGAAAAAACACTTTATAAGCATTTCCTGTAATAAGTGTATATTGGTAATTTGTATAACTTCTGGGGGGTAATACAATACTTTAATAAAAATTTTCGCGGGACTTCTCCTTTAAGGTTCAGTTTAGACCAACCCAAACTTTGTTAAAATTTTTCAAACCTGTCGAACCTGGAAAGTTCACTCGTCTTTACTTACAATCTAACTTCCAAACCAGTATTTTTTTTTTTACATTTTATCATACAGTGGTACCTCTGTTCTCAAATTTATGCTGCATTTACACGGAGCGATAATTCGCCCGATCGTACGATTAACGATTTCGGAGTAACAGTTTTTTTTATTATAACGATCAGCATTTAGACAGAACGATCGGAAAAATCGTTTTGCAATCGCTTAAGCCTATCTCGCACATAGGTTAAATCGGTGAACGACTGTACACGGAACGATCTGCAAATTTTTTGCAAACGACCAATGACGATTTGAGAACATGTTCAAAGATCATAATGAACGATTTCTCGCTCGTCACTTGATCGTTCGCTGTGTTTACACGTATGATTATCATTCGAATTCGATCGTTATCGTGCAAATTCGCACGATAATCATTCCGTGTAAACGCAGCATTAATTGGTTCAATAGGCCAGTTTAAGAAGCGAGCAGTGTCTTCCTATAGGAAATAATATAAATGTGTTTCATTGGTTCCAGCACTAACTCATTTATTACATTGAAAAGTGCCCAGTTTAATCACTGCAGTACAGAACAGAACAGTACAGTATTAGGCTATGTTCACACGTCATAAGAGACCGGCTTTTCCGTGACCCGGTCGGGTCACGGAACGGCCAGTCTCTGAAAAGATCATCCCGGCCAGGACTGCAGTACCGGCCAGACGATCTTTGTTACCACAGAGTTCTAATGCGGGCGCATCTGTGCGCGCCCGAATCAGAACTCCCCACAGCACACTATGGAGCGAGCGGCCGGAGCACAGTGTGCACGCTATTCGCTGGGATCCCATAGACGGAGAGGTAACGTATATTTTCATAATAATCACAGCCGTTGTACAATGGCCATGATTTTATGAAAATATACGTTGTGTGAACATAGCCACATACTGTACAGTACATTCATAACAAGAAATGTTCAACAAAACCAGCAAGTATAATACAGTAGTCAGGGCCGGCATCAGCACAGGGCTTATCTGGGCAAGTGCTGGGGCCCACAGCGCCTCTAGGGGCCCAGAGAGGGAGAGGGGCTCTATGTTCTGATGTTCAGTCCGTTCGAACATCAGAAGACAGAGAAGAAGTAAGACCTGTGAGAGTCCTGCAGAGAGAGAGAGGGTAAAGGACCTCATCACATGACTGGAAGGTCCTCAACCTAATACAGTGTGGAGAGCAGCATGACAGAGAGGAAGACGGAGAAAACTGAGCTGTAAGTACTGTGTCAGAGTGTGTCAGTGTCAATCAGTCTTATACAGTCAAAAATTGGGAATCCACAGCTCCATAAAAACTTGTAGTCTTCATTGTAGGTACATTAAAAGCTTCACACAGTTAAAATAGCGCCGACACGTTGCGGAGGCCCCCCTCCTTAATCATGGCTGACTGTACTACTACTGTACGGTATATGCATTCCTGCAGTCTTATACAGTACAGGATGGGAGATGGTGGTGCACTGACTGTACTACTACTGTACTGTATATGCACTCCTGCAGTCTTATACAGTACAGGATGGGAGATGGTGGTGCACTGACTGTACTACTACTGTACTGTATATGCATTCCTGCAGTCTTATACAGTACAGGATGGGAGATGGTGCACTGACTGTACTACTGTACTGTATATGCACTCCAGCAGTCTTATACAGTACAGGATGGGAGATGGTGGTGCACTGCCTGTACTACTTCTGTACTGTATATGCACTCCTGCAGTCTTATACAGTACTGTACTGTATGTGAAGCCTCACCACTGCTAAACTTAACAGGTACAACCCACAGTCCATGCTCGCAAAAGCTTTTGAATACTGACCAAAGTTCGAATTCCGAACGTCACCTTCAGGTAAATTTTCATTTGAATACTGAACAGATAGAATTCCGAAGCGTTCAAGCACCAGAGTATTACTGTACTAGAATTGTGCTTTATTTACCTAAGACAACAGCCTCTTATCCTCCTTTGTACAATGATTTGGGCAACTTAATCAATGTGCTAGCACTGTATCCATAGACTTCTGTACCAAACCGAAAAACAGACGCTTCCCCGTAGGTCTCAATTCTAGAGAGACACATTGGGACATATTGTAAATGGCGTTGTCTCTCACTTACCATGTACTGTACATGAATATTTATGTAAATTCCAAGAAATTGAATCTAATCAATGACAAGAAAAAATGACTAAAGATCAGAATGAAATACATGCAGTGCGGGGTAATATTATATAGCCACACTTGCTGCATTTGAATTTCACAGCATTTTCAGACTTACAAATCATTAGTAGATCATTATAGCTTAAAAATATTATCCATGTACAGACTGCCATTAGCTATTAAAGAAAATGTTAAGTTCTAATTAACGTTGACTTTGCACCAAAGCCTCCGCATAGGTAATGGCTTCATATTGGAGGCCATATTTCAATACTGAACTTTTTAAAGTGCAAAGATAGGAAAACATGCATGCATTATTCTTTATTTTACCGTATTTCTGTCCGGTCCTCTTCAGATTGTCATAGCAACCCACATTACAGGAGTCTTCCTGTAAAATTTACAGTCTGGCGCGCGGGAGAACTCAGATAAGAGTCGCCTAATGTTCATAATTGAAACTTCCCATAAAAATATTCACGGTTACGTTGAGTGGAATTAAAAACCAGAGCAGATTGTTAGTCTCCTTAAAGGTTCTGTGCCGTCTGATATTTAGGGGTAATTATTTTATAATGTATTTGTGTTTTGTACTCCATTCGTAAACTGCGGCGACTCATTCACTCATTAAACCTGTGAAAAATGAAGCGCTATTGAGTCCGCTTTAATGGATGCAGGAAGACAAAAGATGAGCTAAAAGGAAAGGACTAAAGCATTGTCTACCTTATCTTAGGCCCCATACACATGGCAGAGCTGTTTGGCAATGCATGGTGGCTGTACTGCCTCCTAGTATAAAGCTGCACAGCCTCCGTCTGCTGCCGTACAGGCTCCGTTGGGTTCCAGTTGTACAGAGCAATTCTCTTCTAAAAGTAATATTTGCAAGGGAGAATACTTCCATGGATATGGCTTTAACTGGGGCACGGCATACGTTTTTTCCAACACAAACAGAAATTGTTAGTTGTGTCAAAAAAAAGTGGCCAGTAGTGTTTCCTTTATCGTGCCGATCTGCTAGATCATCGTTCGCGTACTGAGCCTGTTACATGGCTCGATGCAGCAAGCGCTGTTTATATAC
The DNA here is from genome assembly GCF_027789765.1 of Dendropsophus ebraccatus. NCBI lineage: Eukaryota > Metazoa > Chordata > Amphibia > Anura > Hylidae > Dendropsophus > Dendropsophus ebraccatus. The sequence continues at coordinate 28,620,762 of NC_091456.1, forward strand.
ACTCACCGGCCACTTTATTAGGTACACCATGCTATTAACGGGTGGTCTTCTGCTGCTGTAGCCCATCTGCCTCAAAGTTGGAGGTACTGTGCGTTCAGAGATGCTCTTCTGCCTACCTTGGTTGTAACGGTTGGCTATTTGAGTCACTGTTGCCTTTCTATCAGCTCGAACCAGTCTGCTCATTCTCCTCTGACCTCTGGCATCAACAAGGCATTTCCGCCCACAGAACTGCCGCTCACTGGATGTTTTTTCTTTTTCGGACCATTCTCTGTAAACCCTAGAGATGGTTGTGCGTCAAAGTCCCAGTAGATCAGCAGTTTCTGAAATACTCAGACCAGCCTTTCTGGCACCAACAACCATGCCAAGTTCAAAGGCCCTCAAATCACCTTTCTTCCCCATACTGATGCTCGGTTTGAACTGCAGGAGGTTGTCTTGACCATGTCTACATGCCTAAATGCACTGAGTTGCCGCCATGTGATTGGCTGATTAGAAATTAAGTGGTAACGTGCAGTTGGACAGGTGTACCTAATAAAGTGGCCGGTGAGTGTATAGTTATATATATAGAAAATAATAAAGTAATACTTACCTCTTCACACACCCCGGTGTCGTCCTGGTTTCCCACCGCAGCTGCCAATGACATGTCTCTGCAGTGACAGGCCACTCAACCAATCACTGGCCGAGATGGGACAGCCAATGTTTGGCTGAGCAGCCTGTAACTTCAGAGATGGCCTCAGAAGCTTCAGTGAGTGGGGAGAAGCCAAAAGGACATCGGGGGAGTGTGGAGAGATAAGTATTATTTTATATATATTGTTTCATCGGCCGCTGACCGCCCACCTCAGGGTGTAATAGAAATGCCATTTTTAAACCTGCTGATTAGCCGATGATCATTGGGGGAGATTTATCAAACATGGTGTACAGTGAAACTGGCTCAGTTGTCCCTAGCAACCAATCAGATTCCACCTTTCATTCCTCACAGACTCTTGGGAAAATGAAAGGTGAAATCTGATTGGTTGCTAGGGGTAATTGAGCCAGTTCTACTTTACACCATGTTTAATAAATCTCCCACGTTGTCTTTATTACATGGGGTGATATCTGCCTAAATCTGTCTGATTGGTAAGATAATCGCTCTGTGTATCAGGACCTTTAGAGATGAAAGAATGACCAAATAGTCACTATCTCTCAACAAACCTTGCTTAACTCATAACCTTGCATAACTCAATAGAACAAGCAGGTATAAGAAACGTCGTAGTATCTTAACAGAGAAAAATGCCTCTTGATTCACTTATCGAGCTGTTTTCCTGCTCCCCTCCTTTCCCTTAAACTCATCATTCACTGAAGCTGTGTATAGAAGTCTATGGAACATGGGGAAGCTGTAGGGAAACATAGTAAAGTTACACAGTTACTGCAATTACAGTCCGTACATGAACGATGTGCTATAGAATGGACTTCGGAAATCCTGACATCATCATTCATGATGAAGCGGGGAGATCCAAAACAGTTTAAATCTTTCCGCTGCTACACTGACACAGCCACGCAGCTCTGTCAGTACAGTAGCACAAAGATTTAAATAGTTTTGGAGCTCCCGGCAACATCAAGAAGGATGATGTCAGGATTTCCCAAGTCCGTTCCATAGCACATTGTCAGTGTATACGGAAAAGTGTGAATGACCCCTAAAACTTCAATCTCACCCTAGTGCTTGATGCACAACTTACACTGTGCTGTACAGCTGCTCTATACTTACCTTTAAGGTTGTGCTAGAGATACAGGAGAGCAAAATCATCTCTAAGTGTGTGCAGTATATGAAAGCTATCATAGAGTCATGGCTCCACCTCACTAGCTCAGGCACAACTGAACGTGTAAGGCTATGTTCACACTACGTAAAATGATAGCCGTTGTTGGCCGCTGCAGGTTCTTTATGGGATCCCGGCGAGAGCGTATACACATCGTATATGCTCCGGCTGGGATCCGAAGCGGCGCCGCAAAGAACTGACATGTCAATTTTCTGCGGCTGCAATTCTGTGAATTGCGTCCGCAGAAAGAGCTGTCAGTTCACACAATGAAGCGAGCGGCACCGGCCGCTTGCTTCATTGTGTGCTATGAGGAGTTCTGATTCGAGCGCGCGATCATGCGCCCCCATCAGAACACTGCGGCCGGAAAGATCATCCGGCCAGGAGAGACCGGCCGTTCCGTGACCTAGCCGGGTCACAGAACGGCCGGTCTCATACCCCTTGTGAACATGGCCTAAGCCTGCAAATGTATAAAAAATATGATGGTCAGAAACAGAGCTACTCCTCATGTATACACACATATCACAAGAACTTGTAGTGAAAAGTTAGATGAAAGGTAGGTAACCATTTTGAGACTGTGTTGATATGTAGCGTATTTGTTGTACCTGGAAAACCTGAGACCATGTGCTCCCGATTTATATTTTCCATGTTTTTACCTTGGACATTTGCATTATCTGTATACATAGTACGATTCATATGCAGTACTTTAAACTTTAAAATAAGGAGCATTAATAACTTTTTTTTTTTTTTTCAGAAGTTGCCAAAGCATGACCAGCCTATTCAGCAACACCATGTCACCTGTGAAGGAAAATACCTCTTCTCTCCCCCGAAAGCAGTCCTGTAATAGTAAGCCACCACTTCGGGCCCTGTACGATTTGCTCCTGGCACCAATGGAAGGGGTAAGGATGTGTTCCTTAACGTTCAGAAAATATTACAACTGTGCACATAATAATATTATTTATGGGGTCACATGACCTCTTATGGCCAACAAGGCTGGGGGGAGGGTTATTATGTATGCGTGGTATACTATATTTATGTACCTGTATGTTGTAGTGAATTTATATTCAGTACAACAGTTCAAAGTTCAGCGAATCTGCCGAACCAAACTTTTGAAAAGTGTTTTCATACTGAGGACTTTACGCAATGAATGCAAACAATTAATATTTTTCAGTGACAGTAAGCAAATATCTTGAAAATGCATGTTAGAAGGTCACCTATCTATTCATTATATGGTAAATATTCTTCTTATACACACATACATACATACTGGACAACTTCTTTAAGCAAATTATGTTGCAGATTAAGGCTATGTTCACACAACGTATGAGACCGGCCAGTCTCTGAAAAGATCATCCGACTGGTACTGATGATCTTTAGCCCCGCTGAGTTCTGATGCAGGCGCATCCGTGCGCGCCCGCATCAGAACTCCCCACAGCACACAATGGAGTGTGTGGCCAGAGCCGCTCACTCAACAGTGTGCACTGACAGAGTTTTCTGCGGCCGCTATTCACTGAATAGCAGCCGCAGAAAACAGACATGTCAGTTGTTTTTGGCACCGCGAGAGATCCCGGCTGGAGTGTATACGCTCCGGCTGGGATCCCATAGAACTAAGCAACGTATCTTTCCATAAAAAGTATGGCCGTTGTTGCCGATTACAACAATGGACGTAGTTTTACGAAAAGATACGTTGTGTGAACATAGCCTAAAAATGTATTTCCTGCCCTATGAGATACAGAAGGAAGTTACTCTTAGTAAGGCCTTATTCACATGTCCCGTAATCTACTGATCCATATTTCCATAATTGAGTTAGTGCACATTGATCTCTGTTGGGCTATTCACACGATCAGTAGATTACAAGGACGCAAACCAATCCTGAAAAAAAAAAGGAGATGTCCTAGTGCGGAACCAGATTTTTTCACGGATTCTTTAATGGAAATGAATGGGATACGCTTTTTTCTACAGATTGTAACCTTTTGGCTTCTGTTAACCTTTGTTAAGAAAAATTTGTCACATATTGAAAAAAAAAACAAAAAAAAAACGGATTTACGTAAATGCGGATGCACTACAGACGCCCAATTTGTAACTTTCAACTTTCTGGAACCAGGTAGAACTATTTAGGTGACAAGTAAATTTCAATATCACTGTTTGCATCAGTCCTTAAGGCCTGAAATTGTGAGAAAAGCCCATCTATAAGACACTAAACAGGGAAATACCCCATTCATCTGCAGCCTATATTATATCCCACATCCATAGAGATGGAATACATGGAGAGTTTCCATATAATGACCTCTAGAGGGAGCCAGAGATCTGATCTATTTATCAAAACACAAAACAAATGATTCTGCTGGATGTCGGCTGTGAACAATGACACAGATCTCACTAACTGCAGCATAGCAGCTATTACTGTGATAGATACAACGATATTAATTGTTTCACAGGTGAACAGAGAACATCAGGGGTGATCTGTGACTTCTGTTCATCCAGCATAACCGCACTGACATTCAGCAACAATAACATGTAGTGTAGGCTGTGTTCACATCACATGCGTATTTATTTTACCCAAGGTACACTACAGAAATGTCCTCTTGGTATATTTCAGATTAATATACATTGGCGTACTTTTTTTTAACTGTTTGCATATAATAGTAGAATATAGTAATTATATATAAATAGTCACTTTGTATGTTTTTTCCAGTGTGACCTAAAAAAAAAAAAAAAACATAACTTTTCATACAGTATGTTGCTGCCCATGGTGTGACTACCAATTCCTTCCATACTTGTTGTTATCTATTCGGTCTCCTTCCCCCAGTTCTAAGCTGATGCTTTCTGCTAAAGGCACAAAAATCTGTGTATCAGCTTTTCTCTCTTTCTCCTCCCTTTCAAGACAACATTGTAGCTTCTTTATAATACCGGGAGGATTGATCACAGTGAGGCTGCATTCACACATTCCGCATGGAAGACGGACGTGGAAGCCCTGTACCGGAGTCTGTCCCACGCACAGTAGCATCTCTGATAAGCTGCTGGGAGCAGGGGAACTGTACGGATATGCGCAGCGCTCTAATGACGGCTTTGACAGACTCCAGTACAGGCCTGTGAATGCGGCCTGAGTTCATTAGCATCTTAACCTCAGATTAACCCTCCCAGCATCACAAAGAAGCTACAAAGTTGCAGATAAAGCCTGCCAGGGACTTACACCAGCCGTCTCAGAAGGGACTCCTGAAGTTCTCCCGCATTTATCCATCAGATTACTAGATTACGAGGCATGTTTCATCCCATTGTTTCCAAGCCCAGTGGTGGTCTGTGCCTTACTAGAATGTGGACAGAAAGGATATGAAAAATAGTTCTAACACCACGTGTCTCTCTTTAAATTTTCCCACTGTTTGCAGGTCCCTAAAGCTCCAGTTGGTGTCTTCATTTTTTCTTTACTTCCTGGTTTGGGCTTTCCCATGATGCACTTTGTCCCCTGTAATGTCTAACTGACTCTGTAGAACTGCTAGTTGGCTTACATCTTGCTCAGCCAATCAGAGCTGAGCAACCTGTGTCATCTGACAAAGGGAGGCTGGCCTAACAGGTCTTAGACCCGCCTTCCTCTTCATGAGGTCATTGTCACAAAATGGCTGCCACAGAGCAGCCTGGGGTTCAACAGTCATTAGGTAAGAATGAGTTTACTTTACTTCCTGGTGGGGGATTGAGGGGGAAAAAGATAGGGAAGGGGGCAGATAGGTGATTGAAGCATATTACACAGTTATATAACTTTGTAATGCGCTTCACTTACTGGGAAAAAGCTTTTCGCTGGAGTACCCCTTTAAGCAAAGTGGTGTCCCTTGAAGTCAGTGTTTCACTCCATGTAAGAGTCCTAGAATACTAATTTAATGGGGATCTATGCCAAGAGAAGCTCTTATTGCACCAGAGCTCATGAATATTTGAATGTCGAGCTGTGATTGGTTGTTATAGGCAACAAAGGACATGCTTATTGTAGGACTGCTCTATAACGCTCCCTCTTAGTCCTCACTATAATATATATATATATATATATATATATATATATATATATATATATAATTTTTGCTTGACTATATCTGCTCATTGTGCTGGGTCATTATGTAACGCTCACATATGTACTGCCATTTCAATTAACTTTTCTGGTTGCCAATCTGTACTTCTCATTAACCCGACCACAGCAATGTAGCTTGTGGCCGCACATTGTAATTTCTCTTTCTGTCCAGCATTCTCTCATTTTACAAAAATGTTTCCATCTCCCGTGAATATATATATATATATATATGTTCTTTTTCTTTCTTTTTTTTTTTTTTTTTACTACTTTTGAGTGGCTCACTTGTTGATTTTGGCAGATTGCACACTTTTCCAGCCATTCTTTTTCGCTCAGAAAATCTGCCTTGCATCTCACAGAGAGTATATTTTAATCCCACTTTTTCACTCCGGCCTATAACCCCTCGCATCTTGTGTCTGATGGATCCGGCATACAGTAACCTATTTCATTCAGTGCCTCGCTTGTCCTCAGAATATTATACGCCATTTACAGCCTATAAACCTGAAACTTACAAATTTCTTAAGCGGAACTTATATAGTTTTGCTATAATTAGGTAAGAAGAACCCGGCACATCATATAATCCTATTATAACATTATCTTCTGCAAGACGACCCGGTGAATCCGTCATCCTCCTCCTTCTCATCCTCCTCCTCCTCATTGCCTCCTGTTTGTAGCTTTGAGTTTGTGAACCATGATTTAGATAGTTTTGGCTCCATCCATTGCATACCAGCTCTTGGCAATGCCGTTTTAGAATTATGATTCCCTATGTGATTTCTGGCTTCCGGACAAGTCTTTTATATGGAAGTGCCAAAAAGAATTTTACATGTAACTTTTACAGCAGGAGATGGAATGTTAAGTTACAGATGTTTAGAATCAAGGTAACAAACACTTAAGTGGAACTTACTTGCACACTCTCACTGTATCAGCCGCTTTACTGGGAGTCGGTGTCACTTGCTCGGCTTACTAAAGTAGTTGGTAAATTTAATGGAGTTTCTTCTGTGTACTACAGCCATGGTAACTACAGGGTATACTGAGTTAGGGAGAGGTGCCCCATGTGCTTTCCACAATACATCATGGTGGGATATAGAGGTAGGAACACTGGGGGACTGTGTTGGGACAGGTGAGTATGTATGGGGCGGGGCCTACAGGGTTCATGGTGCCTCGTACCTTTGATTTACTATGGACAAATTATTGGTAGACTGAACATTAAACATTTACAGGAGCCTGCAATGAGAGAAAGAGTAACCCCAGGCTGCGTAACCACCCACTTGATATTACACCTTGCTGTGCTGTATGCTTATTCTGGGCTTTCCCATGTCTTCAGCAGCATTCACATATTCACATGACGTGGAATGCCTGTAACGGACTCTCCCTCACCCGGGCAGCATCTGTGATAAGATGCTGGGAGTGGGGGAACTGTACAGATATGCGCCACGCTGTAATGAATCAGCCGCACGGCGCTGTCATTACAGCGCGGCGCATATCTGTACTGTTCCCCCCGCTCCCAGCATCTAATTAGAGGTGCTGCCCGGGCGGGGGAGAGTCCGTGAGGAACACTGAACGTGTGAATGCAGCCTTCCTTCTTCTGGTCATTGCAGCAATGAGACCTCTGGCTACTAGACTATTCTGGATTTATAGAAGCAGCCTGTCTCTACCTGCTACTGCCCTCTGCCAATCCTGAGCCACCTGCAGCCATTTAAGCTAGCTCCACCTGCTCTTCCCTACCTGAGTGTTGTTGCATTTGTGCAGGTGAAGGTGCCTTTCTGTGATCCTGCTTATTCTCTGTGTATCCTGACCTGTGCCTGTTCTCCAGATTACGCTTCCTGCCTCCTTCCCTGACTATGATACCTTCCTCTTCCCTGGTACTGTGCTGACTCTTCTGCTGATGACCCGGCCTGCTGACTATAATTACCCGGCCTGCTCCCCAGTGCCTCACACCGACTGATTCGTAGGGGTCAGCTGCTACTCCCACTGGGACCACACTTGTGGACCGAACTGGTGCCCTCTTGCTGCCATTTTCCGCAACCTAAAGCAGGATAAAGGGTGACGACCTAGAGGGCACATAGACTCCGCACCGTAGTGTGACCCAAAGCCAAACTGGTGGAGTACCAAAGCAGGTCCACACTCGCTGTCTGTTTCACAAAGTTTCATGTATTTAAAACTACTAGAAAAAAGCGCAAAAGGTATTATAATGATAGAATAGGGTGGTATGTATAATATATAAGCCTAGCTTATTAAAGCCAATTCACACTACCTAAGGCTATGTTCACACTATGTAAGTTCCGCAGAAATTTCTGAGATACTTACGTAGTGCTGTAGGCTGAGGGAATCCCGGCTGGAGTGTATACACATAAGGGGAGATTTATCAAACATGGTGTAAAGTGAAACTGGCTCAGTTGCCCCTAGCAACCAATCAGATTCCACTTTACATTCCTCACAGACTCTTTGAAAAATGAAAGGTGGAATCTGATTGGTTGCTAGGGGCAACTGAGCCAGTTTCACTTTACCCCATGTTTGATAAATCTCCCCCATAGTATATGCGATGCCCTGGCCCCTGGGGGCCACTTCCGCAGTGCTGGTGTTATGAGCGGGCAATGACCGGGGCAGCTGCAGGGGTTATACTTGTCACGGTATAGGCCTGAGGGCAGCACAGCTGTAGGGCCAGTCTGAGGAATCTGCGGGTGATGATGGGCATGCGATTCTTCGCTGCACTTAGTCAGGGCACCAGTTAGTGGACACCAATGCCAGGGTTCAGTAACAGCGGTTTTATTATAGATGAGGTAACTAGTAGCAACAGTCTCTCCGGATGCAACCGGGTATATAGCAGGCTTTGACAAATAAAGCAGGAGTGGTGCTGCATAGGCTGTGAGAATACGTGCCGGATGATGGGAGTAGGAGTATGAGAGAAATAGCGTTGCTGGGTGGATTAGCTTGAGAATAATACTTGCTGTGAATCCTTGCAGCGATGAGGAGAGACAACGGAATGACACCCAGATGAGAGAGAAGACTCCGGACACTTGAGCAGGCAGATACAGCCGAAGACTTGAATATAGCAGAGCACCTGATCCACACTTCTAGTGGTGAAGTGGGAGCTGCAGAGAAGAAGCCCAACTCCTCTGAGGCAGGAGAGGGATGACACACATCCTCCTTGCTTGGAAGCAGGGGGAAGACTAACTTGTTAGGAGGAAGTGGGAGGTCACATGGTTGTTACTGGCCAGAGCTAGTCGGCCATTGGAGGAACCATGGTTACAGGGCACTGGCACGGTCACGTGATCAACAGCCTTGCATACCACTGTACAACGTAATAATACACAGGAATACATGAGAATACACATGAGAATGCACATTACCAGAGAATACTAGGGGAAAAATCAGCAGCAGTTGCAGTGCAAACACTTACCAGAACAGGCATTGACACAGCAATAGAAATGGCCATAATAGGAGTAGTAGTCTGCATGTTCTGGGACACTGCATATACACTCTGGCCAAGACCCCTAGCAGCGCCGTAGAAAGCTGACATGTCTGTTTTCTGCAGCCTGCTATTCAGTGAATAGTGGCCGCAGAAAACCCTGTCAGCTCACACAATGGAGTGAGCGGCTCCGGCCACACGCTCCATTGTGTGCTGTGTGGAGTTCTGATGTTGGCGCGCACAGATGCGCCTGCATCAGAACTCAGCGGCGCTAAAAATCATCCCGCCGGTACTGCACTGATTTTTTCTGAGACTGGCCGTTCTGTGACCCGGCTTGGTCCCGGAACGGCCGGTCTCATACTACATGTGACCATAGCCTAATTCTTTATAGGCTATGTGAAACAATGGTTGTAAGCAAAGCCTTTAGAGGGAACATACAGTATGATGATGATGATGTACGGGTCTCTCCTATATTTTGCTACTTTTCTGAACCAACCCTCGAAGACCGTTATGTCAGCTTACATTGTGCAGCGTAGGAATCTGATGGTCGGCATCACAACCAAGTCTGCAGGAGTTACACCTGATATTACACAGTGCTAAGACAATAATAACCAGATACGATACCATATATACATTAAAGCATATATTTACAAGACTACACAGCTGAAAAGATGGAAATAGAAAAAGAAGTAACAATGGCTTTGTATCCCCACGTCCCTCCATCATCTTAGCCCCTGCTTTACCTATCCGCCCAGTGTAACATATGAATTCCTCCAGGCCGTGTTGGATGAGTTGTTTGGCATTCATGTACCTTGTAACTCATTGATGAAACCATGTTCTCCAGCAGCGGTTTGGCAGCCATTTCAGTATCATTAACCACTTTAATGATTTGCCGCAGCATCGCTGACCATGAGAGACTGTTCCATGTTTTCATTATAGAACACAAAAGGAAACAATGCAGCAGTGTCTTCTGTCAGTGCCGGGATGTGTGCCGGGGTCTCCAGCAATCTCAGCCGTGCAGAAGATACTTAGATGATTATTTTTATTATACATTTAGTTTTATGTCTGGTATAAATATTACATATAGGGAAAAAAGAAAAAAAAAAAATATATATATATGTATAGTTTATTGTAATGTAAGGAGCAACTATTTACAGATTTATCGGTAATTTTAACTACAGATAAAGAGTAGATGTAGAAATTTTTTGATGCTTTATGTACCCCTACAACGTCAAAAATAAAGAAAAGGCGGACGATTTTAATATTTAAAATAACGTCCATTTTTGCCACGATTTAATTGACTGCAATTTCAATGCATTGAAGTCAATGGGAAGACAGACGTCCAATGCACACAATGCATTGAATAACGGTTGTTTTTACCGCGGACGTCAAAATAATGAACATGATCATTATTTTCGGACGTCTTTTGCAAACAGTGGACGTTTTTTTATTAGTTCTTAACACACAGTTTTTCTTTTTCCACCGTTCTTTTTCCATTTTTACTATTAAATTCAATGGACTTTTCAATTAAGCTGCACCCAAAGTCCAATTTGTAACCCCAAATGGGAGGCTAGGCAGCTAAATAACGTCCGTTATTTTAGCCTCAATATAACGGACATCATTTCAAACGGAGCTCAAAAGACATTGTGTGAACATAACCTAAGGCTGTAATAATCCTATTGCCTGGACGTAAAGGACGTAATGCAAACATCATGGTAACGAAAGGCTAAGAATAAATCAAAGTAGAGGGGGTCTTAAAGGAATACTCTTTAAACAAAACAAACATTTTTTCTTCAAAATCAATTGGTTTCAAAAATATATATAGATTTCTAATTTACTTCTATTTAAAAATATAATGTCTTCTAGTACTTATCAGATGCTTGATGCTCTGCAGGAAGTGTTTTCTTTTCAGTCTGACACAGCACTCTCTGCTGCCACCTCTGTCAATGTCAGGAACTGTCCAGAGCAGCAGCTAATCCTTATAGAGAACCTCTCCTGCACTGGGGTGACAGCAGAGTGCGCTGTGTTAGGCTATGTTCACACTACGTAAAACTACGGCCGTAGTTCTCGCCGCAGAACTACGGCCGTAGTTTTGAGGAGTTGAACATAGCCTTATTTGCAATGGGATCCCATCCGGAGCGTACACACATCGTATGCGCTCCGGCCGGGATCCCATGCGGCGCCGGAAAAAACTGACATGTCAGTTTTCTGCGGCCGGAATTCGGTGAATTCCGGCCGCAGAAAGACCTGTCAGTTCACACAGTGACGCAAGCGGCTCCAGCTGCTTGCTTTGCTACCGCTATGTCTTTAAAACTAGGATTCTTCTGAAATGTTGGAGAGTTTCACAACAAATCATAAATGGATCTAGTTAGAGGGCTTGTCCCTTTTATATACTGCCTCTGCTTCAGGCTGCATTAAAATAATAAAAACTGCCCATTAACCCCTTAACGACAATGGACATAAATGTATGCCATGGAAGTCTGTGCCTTAATGATGCCTGGCATACATTTATGCTATTACCTGCAGCGGCTCTATGAAGTGAGCTCCTTTATAGAGAGTAAGGGCTGGCTGCTATCATCAGCTCAGCCGACTCCTCACTGTTAATGATGGGCCGCCGCAATCCGATCTATTAACCCTTAGACGACCTTGGACATACCTGTACGCCCTGCCCACCAGACGACCCTGGGCATACAGATATGTCCTGGGTTATGAAGTGTGCTCCGGAGCAGAGCCTGCTAAGGGTTATAGTTCTACAAGAGTGGGAGAGTAGCATTTCCTTGAGATCTGTCGGAGACTGTATACATCTTACACCCCTCTCCCTATGGTGAATACATGCAGGCTCAGCTACATAGACACTACACTACATAGACTTCTACATATACTGTGCCCCCTGCTGGACACTTCATGTGAATTACATGTGATTCGTGACGTCACAGTTTTGTAGAGAAATTGAACCCTGCTTGATCTACTAAATTGAGGAAAATAGCACTTTATGTTCGTTTCCCATAATTAGTGTATATTAGGAATTTGTCTAACTTTCCACAAGTAATAACATAAAAAATACATTTTGGCCGGACTTCTACTTTAAAGGAAAAAAAATGGTGTCAGAAAGTGCCAGAGATTTGTAATTAACTTCTTAAAAAAAAAAAAATCTCCAGTCTTCCAGTACCTATCAGCTGCTGTATGTCCTGTAGGAATTGGTGTATTCTTTCCAGTCTGGAGAGCAGGAAGGGTTTTCTACAGGGATTTGCTATTGCTCTGGACAGAGATGGCTGCAGAGAGCACTGTGTCAGACTGGAAACAAAACACCACTTCCTGAAGGACATACAGCAGCTGTTAAGTACTGGAAGACTGGATATTTTTTTTTGTAATAGAACTAAATTACAAATCTCTGGCACTTTATTACACCAGTTGATTTGAAAGAATTTTTTATACTGGAGTACCCCTTTAAGGAAGCACCACATCAGTCAATCCATAGAAAAAAAAGAACTTCCTTCAGTGCTATATGTTCTATATGTAATATAATATGGGAGGTTTATACAACTATTATTTACCTACATGACAATGGTGAACTTGTATATCATTCTAGTAGTATTAATGACCCCAGTTCATATCTAGACCTTTTGTATTGATGTTCTAATAAACTCAGTAGTAATTACCAGCATACAGGGGGACATGAACGCTATATATATATATATATGGATCACTCTACAGTCTACACAATCCTGTATAGCGGCCATGACTGTATTAATGACATAATTACAGCATATATGAATAGCCTTAAATTCTACACCATACCATGTCACACCATCTGCATCATTTCTGGGTAATAGAATTTACAATGAGTGTAGAGTGTCTGCACGTGTTCAGTGTCTTCTCTGCCTACTTCATTGTGTCTTCTAGAAAGAAAAAAAATAGACAATGAGAATAAATAGTTCTAAGAAAGCATTAGGTTAAAAGCAAGATTTATGACCCTCTTCGGCTAAATCCACTCGGAGATCTCTCCTTAATCTACATAGTAGAATTTACACAATCCGGTCCACAGGGGGCAGCACAGCAACACAACAGAGTTTATTGTTCTCAGTGCTGAAGGATTAGCTGTTCTTGTGCCATGCTGTCAGAACAATGTAGACGCTGGATTTGACCACCGATGCCTTAAGATCATCAGCGTTCACACTTGCGTGCATATTCATTTCCTTGTGTGTATTGCAGATTGCATCGAAACACTGAATTCATATAGCGTAGCATAAGGGAATGGCGTGTTTCACAACTATAAAAGCTAACCTCCATTTCTTAAAATACAGATTAGCTTAGTGCTTGGACATTGAAGGAGTATTCCAGCGAAAGTGTTTTTCTTTCAAACCAACTGAAAGTTATATATATACAGTGTATATATATATATATATATATATATATATATATATTTATATTCATATTCAGTGGTGCCTTGCAATACAAGCATAATTCGTTCCGGGACCACGCTTTTAATCCAAATGACTCTTAAACCAAAGCAAAGTGTGTATAGCTGAGTGTGAGTGCAGGCACATTATACAGCAGTGTGTATAGCAGAGTGTGAGTGCAGGGACATTATAGCTGCAGTGTTTATAGCTGAGTGTGAGTGCAGGCAGATTTTAGCAGCAGTGTGTATAGCAGAGTGTAAGTGCAGGCACATTATAGCAGCGGTGTTAATAGCTGAGTGTGAGTGCAGGCACATTATAGCAGCAGTATTAATAGCTGAGTGTGAGTGCAGGCACATTATAGCAGGAATGGTAAGGATGGGAAACACAAGGGCTGACAGAGACTACAGGGAGCATGAAGGAATGATCAGGGTGATGATGATTTAGAGAATACCGCCTTACGCCGAAAGAGATCATGGAGTGCCAGATCTGGGAACATGGGACTTGACAACCAGCTAATCCCTTAAGATTAACCGAGGAGATCGAGCAAAGGTTCAGTGGGGTACGTCATATTTAACTCTTCAACTGATCTTTGCCAGCCACTGGGGATTGTCCAGACAGCTGAAGGACTTGATGATGATGATGAATACTTTTACAGAACAAGGTCACACCAGACCTTGACAGGTTAGGTCCCTTGGGAGGAAACTGCCCCTCTTAGGGTGTTAGCAACGCATGCTGCTGTGGCTCACATAGGAACAAACTGGATAGACTCCTCCACGACTAGCCCACTATAGAACTATGAAAACACCAGGAACTAACAGAGTTTTATATGGGAAACCGGGCTTAGCCTTCCATTGGAGGAACTGTCCAGAGCAGTAACAAATCCCCATAGAAACCTCTCCTGCTCAGGACAGTTCCTAACACAGACAGAGATGGCAGCAGAGATCACTGTGTCTCACTGGAAAGAAAACACCACTTCATACAGGACATACAGCAGCTGATAAGTACTGGAAGACTTGAGATTTTTGAATACATAATATTTGTTTCTCCAGAGTTCCCATTTAATGTGCATAGTGGTGGGGATTTACGAAAGGTACGCCAGAGATAAGGTGCAGATTCGCCCCTTCTACCTGGCGTACGCCTCCCGTTAGCCCCACTCGCCCGATGGGCAGGCTGGCGGAGCTTGCGGGGGCGTGATGAGGCGGGGAGGAGGCGTGGCCTCCTCCCGCACCTCATTTATCATGATTTACGCCTGCTCGTGGGTACGCCGGGTGCAGATTCGGGCGCCCAGCCAGCCGGATTCACTAAGAGGCGTACGCCTCTTAGTGAATCCTGCCGCGAAAAAGGGGGCCGAGCTTAATATAAGACCAACGTACTTGTACGCCGGTCTTCATAAATCCCCCCCCCCTCTGTATGTTCATTACAGTATATACATTTTTTGCTTACTATTGTGTATCCAAATAACATAGTCTACTATGCTATTTCATAGTTTGTGTTTGTTTTGTTTTTTGCATACTGTCGTACACAAGACACATAAAGGCCAAAATGTTGCGTTTTTTTTTTTTTTTTGTCTCAGTCAGGATAACTGACTCTATGAGGGAGATTTGTCAAACATGGTGTAAAGTGAAACTGGCTCAGTTGCCCCTAGCAACCAATCAGATTCCACCTTTTATTCCTCAGACTCTTTGGAAAATGAAAGGTGGAATCTGATTGGTTGCTAGGGGCAACTGAGCCAGTTTCACTTTACACCATGTTTGATAAATCTCCCCCATAGCTATACCAGTATATACACTAAACATATATTACAAACATGGCATGAAGATAGCCTTAGGGTGGGTCCACACAACGGAATTCTCGCGGATAAACTCCGCGGAATTCCGCAGTTTATCCGCGTGCTCGGCCGTGCGCCTTTTCGGCGGCTCCATAGACACCATTCTATGGGCCGGCGTATTCCGCTTTCCGCTGGAGTTTATCCGCGAGAATTCCGTAGTATGAACCCACACTTAGGCTGGGTTCACACAAACAATATCTTGGCCACAGAATTTTGAATTTCTTTTGGAGCTCATTTTCCCCAAAATTAAAACTCTTAACATCACAGGACAATATAACAGTTTATACATACAGAACTTGCTCTGAGTTTTTGGCATTGCTACCTATAGATTCCACAAAATGTAAGGAACTTATAATATAGAGCATTAGGCCATGTTCACATACAGTAAGAGACTGACTGTTCCGTGACCCGGCCGGTCTCTGAAAAGTACTGCAGTGCCGGCCGGATGATCTTTCGGGCCGCAGAGTTCTGATGCGGCCGGAGCCGCTCGCTCCACAGTGTGCACTGACATGCTTTTCTTCGGCCGCTATTCACTGAATAGCGGCCGCAGAAAACTGACATGTCAGTTGCTTGCGGCGCCGCTAGGGATCCCGGCCAGAGCGTATACTATGTGTATACACTCCGGCCGGGATCCCATAGGCAGCAAAGGCATGAATATTTTCGTAATCTTGTACAACGGCCGTGATTTTACGAAAATTTACGTTGTGTGAACATAGCCCTACACTGTGTTGCTTCAGAGTTGTTGTTTCTGTGTTTCCTTGCTTAGGTGTTTTATTGATTGTGATGTAGTAGAAGAAAAGACCCCAGTGTACGACATTTAACATTTATGTTTCACAGAGAACGGATTGCTTCCTACAGTCAATATTTGTAATATCAACCTGGATCAATAGCCCGCAATGATTCAGGGAGCTGCCGGAGTTATAAATTGTCAGAAGAAAAACTTCTCTGGCCAAAAAGTGACACATGGCCTTAGGGCCCTATTACACAGGACGATTATCGTGCAGAAAATCGTTAAATCGTACGAATGTAAACGAATGTCACTGATCCCAGCAAAAGAAGAAACGATTCGGTATTACACTGAACGATTAGCGAACAAATGCGGAATTACAGAGAACGATTAGCGAACGATTAACAATGATTTTAGGGTCAGATCTACATGAACGATCAAAGACACACAAACATTATTTCAATCGTAACGATATTTCAATCATTGCCTGCAAGAACACAAAACGATTATCATTTAAATTCAAACAGTATAACTCGTTCCGTATAATAGAGCCCTAAGAGTCCTATTCGACAAAGGGATTTTTAATGGTCGCAAACGAGATTGTTTATCATTAACCTGAAATCGTTCACCATTCGTTCATACGATTGTTTACTCCATCTGATCCCAACAAAATTACACCGAATAATTAGGGAAGATTAATGATGATTTTAGGGTCAGATCTAAGGGCCCTATTACACGGAGCGATAATCGGCCAATTTTCACCCCGTGTAATAGAGACAATGATCAGACGATGAAATAATCATTGATTGATCGTTGGTTTAGGTTTGTACCTAAAATCCTTCGGCGCAGATCGTGCATCGCTACATTTACGATTGCCCAAACACCGGATACCTTATCTCTCCCCGCTTACGGTCTTCTCTCTTGTGCTCTGCAGCTTCCTGGAGCTTCTCAGAGCAGCTTCAGCTGACAGCCCGCTCAGACACTGCTCCCACCAGGAATGGGAAGCTGCGGAGCACAGGAGAGAAGACCAGGTGCGGGGAGAGGTAAGGCATCAGGTGTTTGGGCAAAGGCTACATGGACATCGCTAACGATGTCCATGCAGCCCTTACTGCCTGATTATTAGGCCGTCTAATGCTGCGTTTACACGGAGCGATTATCATGCGAATTCGCACTATAACGATCGAATTCGAACGATAATCGTACGTGTAAACGGTGCGAACGATCAAACGATGAACGAGGAATCGTTCATTTTGATCTTACATGTTCTAAAATCGTTGTTCGTCGTTCGCAAAAAATTCGCAGATCGTTCCGTGTAAACAGTTGTTCGCTGTGAGATAGGCTTAAGCGATCGTAAAACGAATTTCCTTATGATATATCGTACCGCCTAAACGCTGACCGTTATGAAAAAAATCCAGATCCAGGTCTACCAGATCGGTGCTCGTTTACTAAAATGATCGGGCCGTAGTTGGCACGTGTAATAGGACCCTAAATCAAATATCAACGACACACAAACGATTTTTCGATCGCTGCCTGCAATTTCACAGAACGTTTATTGTTTAAATTCGAACGATATAACAATTCTCCGCACGGTAATCGTCCGATGTAATAGGGCCCTTAAATTATTGTTAATCGTTTGCTAACTGTTCGCTAATTGTTCACTGTAATTCCAAATTGTTCCTTCTTTTGCTGGGATCAGATGGAGTAAACTAACGACCCTCGTTCTGTGTAACATGGTGAACAATTTCAGGTTAATGATGAACGTTTATTATTAATCGTTAAAAATCACTTTGTCTATTAGGACCCTTTAGGTGGGGGATTTACGAAGACCGGCATACAAGTACGCCGGCTTTATAAAAGGCCCCGCCCCCTTTCCACCGGCAGGATTTACTAAGAGGCGCACGCCTCTTAGTGAATCTGGCTGGCCGGGCGCCCGAACCTGCGCCTGGCGCATGATTCTTAACATGATTTATACCTGCGAGCAGGCGTAAATCATGATAAATTAGGCGCGGGAGGAGGGCATGCCTCCTCCCCGCCTTATCACACCCCTGCAAGCTCCGGCAGCCCACCCATCGGGCGAGCGGAGCGTACGGGAGGCGTACGCCAGGGAGAAGGGGCAGATCTGCACCTTCTCCCTGGTGTACGCCTCTGGCGTGCGCTTCGTAAATCTCCCCTTAGTGTATATATGTAACCCTACTTAGCAGGCTCGGAAAACACATTGTGCATCCTATGTTCTGCTTATGTGTCATTACCACCTGCACATACCTCCGAGGTTCCCATACATCTATAGAGCAGCTCCTTGCCTGGACTTCATTATGGCGACCACAGTGTAGAAAGTGCATGAATGATTGTTTTGGCTAAACAGAACTGATAGAGTGCATGAGATCATGTTCTATACACGCAGCTTTACCTTCTAGCCACATATGTTTACGGCAATGTTACTTTACCATATGCTGAATGGAGAGGAGAAAGCTTTTAAAGACCATTTCAGATTTATGGGGAAGCATTTTAATATTATGTTGGAATTAGTTCTCTATTCTCAATACTAAAACCAGTACTCAGAGGAGTGATCCGGAGCACTTTACGGAAGAATACACCTTATTTCATTTCAGCCTGATTGAATGGGATTTAGTAGGTCGGTAGCATTAAAGGTGAGTCTTATTACTGACTAGCGGACACTATGGCAAGTAAAGTATCCCACCATAATATCCTTTCAGATCCTTTCTAGAATAAAGCTTGACAAATTTTCATTGCTTTATGACAGAAAACCTTTTTGTAATGAAAATCATTAAAGTTATACAGGAAAGTCTGTATGATAAGATGCCAATAACCTGTGTGTCCTGATATTCATCACTTTATAATGTGGTTACTTTTAAAGGGGTCCTGCGGGCAAAATGTATTTTTTAATCTTTTATAACATAAGGGAACTTAGACAAATCCCTAATATACACTAATTATGGGAAATGCAAATAAGTGCTATTACCCTCAATTTAGTAGATAAGGCAGGCTCAAGTTCTCTAAAAAAGCAAATGTTCCGGCAGGGGGCGCATGTAAAGAATAGAATAAGAAAAGACATCTATGTAAACGTCTGTGTAGTGAATCAGTGCCCTCTCCTTCCATCCCTCCCTTCCTTCCAGTGGTGCCCAGTGCTTGCAATGTCCCCCCTCCATCCCATCCTGCTGCCTGTCTCCCTTCCATGCAGGGGGGTGAGTGCTCCTTATCTGCTGCTCACCCCGCTGCACCTCCTTCCAAGCAGCTGCCCGTGCCCTCACTGCCGCCCATCTTCTCTGAGCGCTCACCCCGCCGCTCGGTCCTGTGCAGGAGCGCACACCCCAACGGGACCGAGCGGCAGGGTGAGCTCTGAGGCACAGCGGGGCACGGAGCCACAGGAGCTCAGAGAGGACAGGAGGAGGACAGCTGCTTGGAAGGAGGATATAAGTAATCATACACGAAATAAGCTGGCAGGGGAGGAAGCACTCAGCATACACGGTAATTAGAGATGAGCGAACCTTGAGCATGCTCGAGTCCATCTGAGCCTGAGCGTTCGACATTTGATTAGCGGTGGCTGCTGAAGTTGGATAAACCCCTAAGGCTATGTGGAAATCATGGATATAGTCATTGGCTGTATCCATGTTTTCCAGACAACCTTAGGGCTTTATCAAAGTTCTGCAGCCCCCGCTAATCAAATGCCGAACGTTCGGGTTCGGATCGACTCGAACCCAAACCCGGTTCGCTCATCTCTAACGGTAATGCATCAGTGGGGGATTTCGGAGACCCATAAGAGAACTGGGGGGGGGGGGGAGCCCTGACAGGTACACATAGGCTCTTTTTTTTTTTTTTTCATGTATATTAAATAGGGATGGTCCGAACAGAGTATAGCCATAGCCATAGGCTGTATCCCAGTTTTCAGAGCGTTACTCCCGCTGGATCCGCCCGCTCCACGGAGCGGGCAGACAGCGGGAATCTGCTGCCGAGCGTTCGGGTTCATACGAACCCAAACCTTGGCAGGTTCAGACCATCCCTAATATTAAACTATACAAACTTTTTACAAACTTTTTTACAAATTCTGTTCAGTAACAAGTTAAAATTGCAAGGTTCATAATGAATCTCGATACTTGAAGTTTAGTTCGCTCATATCTAACGAAGACCTTGTGCATATGCCAGACCCATCCATATAATGACTCCGCCACACTCAGGTCCCCCCCATAAACTGATGCTTTACACAGTATATTAGATGCCCTAGTACCCTCACAATCTTTTACCCAGTAGTCCTATTGTCAACATAATCATATATGTACAGTATTTCACCTATGGAGTCTTTATTATAATTAAGGTGATGAAAATGCATTTTCCTTTCATTCTTATAACATTTATGGAACAAAAAGATTAAAAAAAAAAAAAAGATTGGTATCAGCAAAATATGAATCACATTCCAACAATGACATGACATGAAAACTTTAAAAGATGCCAACCCTTTCATTTGTATATGAGAATAATCAAAGTACAGTGTTAATGTTACCTCCAATGTAATTGTTAACAGCTTTAATCCACTACCACGAACATGAGAACAATGCATCCTACCCCCGGTGTTATACCAGTATTTGATTTAATTTTTGCCTTGGGTGATAACTACACTATGGTTCCTCAAAGCGCTGTGTCCTTTGCTGTCATAAATGAAGCAACACTTTCACTGACTGCATCTTTAAGAAGCACACAGCATACAACATGAAACATCACCGAAAATTACATCAAATCCCACTTCATCCCTCAAGGATAAAAAAAAAAAAAATGCTTCATTTGTAAAGCTTCCAACATCTAAACAAGAAAAAAAAATATAAATATATATTTTTTTTGTCTGTAGGATATAAGTCGAAAAATAATTTGTCTCATGCGGTTATGTAGGAAACAAAGAAAAACAAATGAAGACAATACAAGTCAAGGATTCTACATAATTCTCACAATAGACCTCCCTTTGGAAGCGGGGACGGTGCTCCGGGCTCCGGCTGAGTCCATCTGACTTATCCAGCTTATTGCCAAACAGTAATTTTTTTAATTTTCGGAAAACTGTTGAGCTGGTCATATCGTTTTTCGTTTCGGATATAAACAGATCGTGTTTAAGGTCTTCAAAGACGCAGAAATGCAGCGCCGGCAAATTGTAATTTGCTGCTGATAGACATAAAGCTTCCCTGGATATAGCTGAGGTCCCAAGATCAAGTCATGTCTTGAGGTTTAGGGCAAACAGAAAAAAAATCTTAGCTGCCTGCTAGAATAAGAAGCAATAAAAGCGTAATAGACATACAGCGGATGAGTAATGTAAGGTGCACTGGCTGCCCTATACACATTGGTTTAGGCTGTTCTGTATTTATCTGAGGTTAGGCCCCTCTCACACCACATCTCTTGTGTACAGGCTGCATACGTGCCTCGCATGATTTCGAGGAGTGTATTAAAGTATGCCTGTGTGTCTGTATTTATGTAGCAGGGCTGTTTGTGTATGGTGATGTAGCAGAGGTGTGTGTCTGTATTAGAGATGAGCGAACCTTGAGCATGCTCGAGTCCATCCGAACCCGAGCGTTCGGCATAGCGGTGGCTGCTGAAGTTAGATAAAGCTCTAAGGTTGTCTGGAAAACATTTATACATGGATATGTTTTCCACATAGCCTTAGGGCTTTATCCAAGTTCAGCAGCCCCCGCTATGCCGAATGCTCGGGTTCGGATGGACTCGAGCATGCTCAAGGTTCGCTCATCTCTAGTCTGTATATTTATACAGCACTTTGTGTATGGTGATGTAGCAGAGGTGTGTGCCTGTATATTAATACAGCACTTTGTGTATGGTGATGTAGCAGAGGTGTGTGCCTGTATATTAATACAGCACTTTGTGTATGGTAATGTAGCAGAGCTGTGTGTCTGTATATTGATACAGCACTTTGTGTATGGTGATGTAGCAGAGGTGTGTGTCTGTATATTAATACAGCACTTTGTGTATGGTGATGTAGCAGAGGTGTGTGTCTGTATATTGATACAGCACTTTGTGTGCCTGTAATGTGTTTATGTAGCAGGGCTGTTTGTGTATGGTAATGTAGCAGAGCTGTGTGTCTGTATATTGATACAGCACTTTGTGTGCCTGTAATGTGTTTTTGTAGCAGAGCTGGGTGTGTATTGTGCATGCTACAAAGTTGTGTGTGTTTTGTTGTAGCAGAGCTGGGTGTGTATGATGTAGCAGAGAAGGGTGTGTATTATGCATGTTATAGAGCTGTGTATATGTACTGTCATGGAGAATGTTAAAGTGGCCCTGTCATTTCAATAAACTTTGACCTCTTCACTGCTATAGACCACCAGGGAAATAAGTAATTAGTAATAAATATTTTTTGCCTGATTTCAGTTGTCTAAACTAGGGGTGTGTCCTTTACAGAACAAGGCCATGTTCACATGGCGTAAGACAAACGGCCATTCTGTGACCCGGCCGGTGTCAGAGAAGATCATCCCAGCTGGTACAGCAGTGTGCGCCTGCATCCCAATTCGCCACTGCATGCAATGGAGCGCGCGGCTCCATTGTGTGCACTGACATGTCAGTTTTTTGCGGCGCCGCTAGGGATCCAGGCCGGAGTGTATACTATGGGGGACATGTATGAAAAGGCGTAAATGCCTTTTTTTTAGGCGCAGATGGGGCAAAAAATATTTGCAAATTGTATTTTTGCAAATATTTTTTTCCCATGTGCCTGCCATGTTTCCCATCTGCGCCACCTTCAAAAGTGGGGCAGAGAGGGGGCGTTATGGGAGTGCAGCAGCACGCAGAGGGGCGTGGCCTCTGCGTGCGCAGCATTTATATTTTTTTCCGTGGAAAAATTATACTGAAACGTACGCCAGCTCTGGCCAGCAAAATTTCCCCACGGACGGGCTCCATGCGATCGGGATTTATGTAGAGGCAATGCACCTCTACATAAATCCCCGGAGCTCCGGAGCTCCGGGGACATTTGTAAGCCCTGCGTAAAAAATGCCGGACTTTATAAATGTCCCCCTATGTGTATAAACTCCGGTCGGGATTCCATAAAGGGCAGCACTATGTAAGTTCTGTAATAATCATGGCCGTTGTTGCAAATCGGCAGCAAAGACCGTGATTATTACAAAACTTACGCAGTGTGAACAAACATAGCCTTATACAGAAGTACAGTGTTCTGTAGGTGTTCTATTACTTCTGTGTGCAACTTGAAGCCATAATAGAACCATATGTGTGAGACCTTGAAGAGAATCTTTCACCCCCCGTGCCAGCGCAGAGCCCAGCCGACCCCCCGATGCAGACCCATATACTTACCGCTTTCACAAAGTCCCGCTCCTGGACCTGGTCCCGTCGCCGAGAAATCCCCGTCCGAAGCCGTGCGCGCTTACCAGAGATCAGTCCGACGTCCATAGAGAATGACTTAAGCTGTCATTCTCTACAGGCGTCGGACTCATCTCTGGTGAGCACGCGCGCGGCTTCGGATTGGGAGGTCTCGGCGGCAGGACTTTGTGGAAGCGGTAAGTATATGGTTCTGCAATGGGGGGTCTGCTGGGCTCTGCCCTGGCACAGGGGGTGACAGGTTCCCTTTAAGCCTTGGTGCATAATATAGAGGCCTTCTTCTACATTTTGTCAGGCATAAGACATCTTGAGCATCCTGTGTGTGGCCACCTATGCTTTGTACTTCCAGAAAATTACAGTGTATAACATTATCACAAGCAGTCACTGAGGTGCAGCTATAGCCAGTAACAGGAGAGCACTAAGTAAGCCTGACTTCCAACGTGTTTCTGTCACACTTGCGTGACATCATCAGGGGAGAAAAAATTGGGGGAATGGATCACTTGGAGGTGCCAGACTAACCCAAACTAAGGTGTAAAATTCAGAGATGTTGTCGATGAGTGAAGTGTGCCTTGGTGGTGTGTTATTTGCTGCCAGCTGGCTACTCACTGTACCCTGTATGTATTGCCGTGGGGCTTTCCTAATTTTTTTCTCCCCTGATGATGTCGTGCAAATGTGAGAGAAATCAGATTCCACCTTTCATTTTTCAAAGAGTCTGTGAGGAATGAAAGGTGGAATCTGATTGGTTGCTAGGGGCAACTGAGCCAGTTTCACTTTACACCATGTTTAATAAATCTCCCTCATTGTGTTTTCCATTGCTTGGAAGTCTATACACAGTTGTATTGAACTGTAAATGCACATTTACCTATTTATACCAGAATGGAAGAATTTCCAGCCGTGGTATCTAATACATGATCCTAATAGCTCAGTTACAGTAATCATAAAAATTTGACCAAATCCAATATTTTTGGTCAAGGTTGTCTCTTTGATAAAAGCCTAATAAATAAATACATCAGCGCGTTTTACCTTAGAGCCCGCTTTTAAATGAATTCCCAAGCGTAGGAAAGATTGGGGCTTAGAACGACTGGTATTTAAAAGGAATCCAATGCCAGATCTAAGAGTGAAATTTCACACACTTCAGTCAGCAGAATATTCTCAGTAGGAATTAATTAGTCGTTGAATAATTCACAAGGACAATGTAGGATGCGTCCGGATCTCCACGTGTTTAGAGAGAATTAGAGAAAATACAAAGTTCAGTGGTTACATTAAATTAACCTAGTAAATGGCGCAGCCACTGTGACTATATTATCAGTAATGTACAAATAAAATCAGCTCATCAAAAGGGTATCACCATCTCAGCTAATATAGTTATACTTGAAGGGCTCGTAAAGTTAAATATTTTTGAAAATAGATTTATTTAGCAAACTTTTCTCCGACCACCATGGTGTTCTAACAGTCCGACCACTGCTTTAAGTGCAGGGCGGTGGACAATGACCTGTCAACAATGGGAGGGAAAGAACAGGCAGATCAGGAGAAGGAGGCAAGTTTGCTAAATTAATGTTTTTGCTAACTTGACAAGTCCTAAATGGTCAAACACAAACCTTAGTCTGGTCCCACATGTACATTTTTTCCTGCTCCTTGTGACTACAGAGCTGGGTGCTGGATGGCTTTGTATGGGTCTGAGGGGTAATATGTTTCCTTGGGGAGAATGCCAAGCAGGTGTAGGGCATCTTAAAGCGATTCTGTAGCAACTGTGAAACCCCCCCAAACTACTTATACCTTGTTGTAGCCTAGGCGAAGTCCTTTCTGGTGGTATGTTTTATAAAGCAGGTTAGGCTTTCATGAGGCAGAAAATCCAACTTTAGTAACGGGGCTGGCAAGTCTAAGAGGCGGGTCGAGAGCGTTCGTGCCCTAGTGTAGCTCCGCCTTTGTGGTGTTGCTGGTCGTCTCCCCCTGCCTCCCGTGCCGCCCCCTGCCCGCCTTCACAGGGTTCCATGTTCCAATTTTTTTGAGCTCCGGCGCCGCTGTAGTGACATGACCGGGTCCGCGCCGCCTCTGTGGTGTCTCCTCTTTCCGTCTTCCACGCCCAGCCCCGGCTCTCATGCCCGTCAGCGGCCACCCTGCCCCATCGCATCTCATGTTGGCGCATACTGCCTATGTCATCTTGTACAGTTCTTGGGATCGGATCCCGCACAGGTGCATACGATGGGGCGGGGTGGCCGCTGACAGGCATGCGAGTTGGGGCTGGGCCAAGAGCGTCACTAAACAGGGCTTGGAAGACGGGCAGAGGAGACACCACAGAGGCGGCGCGGACCCGGCCATGTCACTACAGCGGCGCCGGAGCTCAAAAAAACGCAGCATGCGCATGAGTAGTTTTGGGGGGTTCCATAGTGGCTACAGAGTCGCTTTAAGGGCCTTCTACACAGGCCGATTATATCGCCCAGGAGAGTTGCAAGAAACATAAAAATGACAACGAATAGCCAAGGAGAGGGAAAACACCTGATCTTTTGTTGATTGTATTTTTGGAACATGCTTTAAAATTTATTTCTGGAGGATCCTGGCACTCACCAAAGTTCTTTATGCTCTTTTATTAAAGTGTCACATCAAACAGGTACAATTAAGGAGGACGCATTTTAGCCTATGGCCTTCATCAGCAGTTATTGCCTAGCATGTAAGGGTTCTTTACACATGAAGATTTGTCAGCTGCGAGATCGACGTTCCTTTTCAGTGCCTTTACACGGCACAACAAATCAATCTGCCAGGCTGCACAACCATCCATGTAACATTGGAAGCCATGGAAACTGACAGCACAGATATACATATTTTTCTGCTGTCAGTTTTGAGATCACACAGCAGTACATACTTACCTGGTGCACGGCTGCTGTGATCAGGCATCTTGTGCTCCGGCTCTCCCTTTCAGCCATGTGTCTTCAGGTCCGCCTACTCCAGAATAATTGATGACCAGAGGAGGCGCCACCTGAAGACAGGAGAGATGAAGCACAGAATGCCGGATCACCGCAGCAGCGCACCAGGTAAATATGCACTGCTGTGTGATCTGGAAACTGACAGCACAGATATCTGTATATCTGTGCTGTCAGTTTCCATGGCTGCACAAACGTTAAATGGATTGTTTGTGCAACTCGACTTGTCATGCCGTGTAAAGATACTGCAAATGAGTGCCGATATTATGATTGACAAATTTTCACATATAAAGGACCTTTATATATCACTCCTTTCCCTTTTAAAGCATATTCTAGTTTGTCTTCTAATCCATAATAATGTTTTAAGGCTTTTCTACGGTTCAAACATCGGCTTACAGGGTAGCTACCTCCAATAGGTGACCATAAAAGAGCCATCTTTCTTCCTTCTGGAGGAAAGCTGATTTGCATAAACCCAAAAATATGAAAGGGGTTGGACCTAATTCCTTCTCTTTAATGAACAGAACTGTGCTTATTAAACTAGCTATTCGTAGCCCATCAGTCAAAAATGTTCGTGGCTACCTTAAAAATACCGGACCCCATGACAGGTGTCTCTTTTCCAGAAGCAGAAAGTCCGCTTGATATCTTATGTAGCAATTTCTGCAGGATTTGCTTGCTAAAGCACTTACTGCCAAACACTGTTCTCCATGCCTGCCCCCATGTATTAGTTATGCCAGTTACCTGCTTGAGATGAAGAGAGTTGAACGTGCAATGCGAAGCTAGAAACACGCAGAGCTGCCACAGGTTGATCGCTTCATATTGTTATTTATTTATTTTCCTTTTAACAAAGAAAAATAAATAAACAAATAAATAAATAGGGAAAGCAACCCTTCCTACCTTTCTCTGAGATGGACTATTTAATGTATAGAGATGGCAAGTGTTCTAATGAGGCTTGTTTCTGTATATTAAGCATTAGCTTTAATGATATGCATGCGTCTCCCCTCACATGATATTACTACTATAAATCTATCTTTTCCTCTTTGCTCCGATATCTGCATATTCTTCTCCCGTGAACACACCAGCCTCGCTTGTTTTTCCCTTTTGCTCATTAATATTAATGTATTTGTACGGTCTTCATTTTAAAGGATTTTTTTATTTTTTTATTTTACTTAATGACAGTAAATGGAAGGGAAATGCAAATGTTCTTTGTTATTTCATTTGCCCTGCTCTCGCATGCGGCTTCCATAAACCATAATACCAAACCTCGGGGGTTTCTTCTAAATTGGAACTGTGGTTAGGCAGTTGTCACTATGACTTACAGTAGCTGCTAAAAGTTACCTGGAGCTAATGCTTTGAGAGCACTAAGTCAAACGTAATATAGAAGGAAAAATATTTCTGGAGAACACTTCCCGGTAGTGGGAAGATACTTCTTGTCAGCTCATACTGTGCAGGGAAAGGAAAGATTGAGCAAACGCTGGTAAATTTCGCTTCGGAGAATGTGAGCAAGTTCACCATGGGCTTTGGTCTATGGACGTCTCCCTAAAGGAATCATTGGTTTTTGTAAACAATTTGTCAGAATGAAGTGAAGAGGTTTCTCATGAAGTCTCCCGAGGCAGCTTAATGTCAGCATGGCTGACCCTAAATCTCGGATTCTAGCACATACGCTGATGTGAGCTCGGGATGCCAAATGAGCACAAGTAGGAGATTCCAGTAAATTATGGAACGATTCTTGGGAAAGCATCAGCACCGCACTAAATATGATGTGTTACACTGGGAAGCCATGCTTATGGATGCAAGGGAATCTCAACATATTAAAATATTCAGCACAATTCTGCGCATGAAAAAGAGAGGGATTGCCTGCAACCGAAACACAGGTTTATATGTCTGCCTGTGGAAATGCGTGGGAGCCAGTTTGTATAGATTTATTAAGGATACATTGATTCAAGACGTTTACCTATTGCATATAAGGGATGCAGTAGATAGATAACCAGAAGCGGAATACATTGATACTGGACAGATTCATAGATAGGCTAGGTTCACACTATGTAAAAACGATGGCCGTCTTTTGTAAGAGCAGCCGCCATTGAGTAAATAACATCCGTTATTTAAAAAATAAGAGACGTTATTTGCTCAATGGCAGCCATCGCTATAAAAAAGATGGCCATCGTTTTTACATAGTGTAGACATAGCCATCTATCAATCTGTCCACTTTTATATAAAGGCCCTGTTACACGAAGTGATTATCAGACGTATTTGGCTGATTACGGATTATCAGCCAATATGCACGATGTCGGCTGATCATGTTTAAAGACAAAACACAACAATAACAACTATCTGCCGCCATCTCTCCGTGTAATAGGAGACAGCAGACCGCCACTATCTCCTATGGGCTCCCCGGAACCCCCTTGCGCACCCTGTGTAATAGGGGCTTTAGTCTATTGTTTATTGAAACTATTGGCAGTGGATATTTTACCTTTGGTAACTCAACAGCCATGTCAGCATATTTTATTACTCATTTGCCCCTGTCCTCGGGGAAGCATACAATCTAACTTCTTTATTTTATGTCATGTTCATGTATGGTAGGGTCATTAACTTTTAACGTGTCATTAGAGTTTTAGATTGTGATCTTGGAAGGGAGAGGGAGGAGGGAGAGATCGAGAGAAAAGCTCTCACACAGATTTTTGTGTCTTCAGCAGAAAGCAGCAGCTCAGAACTGGGGGAAGGAGACTGAATAGATGATAACAAGTATGGAATGAATTTTTAGTCTCACCATATGAAAAGTTATGTTTGAGCGGAATACCCCTTTAACCCCTAGACGACCCTAGGCGTACCCATACGTCCTGGGCCACCTAGAGGTGTTCAGAGCAGGGCCTCGCTGCGGCCGCGCTCTGAACCGCCATGGTACCGGATGCCGCATGTAGCCCGGGGCCGCGGCTATTAGCGGGCACGGTCCCATCGCCGTCTCCGCTAATTAGATAATCGGATGCAGCTGTCAAAGATGACAGCTGCATCCGATTACCTGATGCAGCTGTTCCCTGGTGTCTAGTGGCGGAGATCGCCCCCCCCCCCCCCCCCGGGATGTTGTCCCGGAGGTGCGATCCACGTGTCTTCACCTGGCCTGGGTCTGCGCCGTAATGGTGCTGATCCCGGCTCGGCATTCGGTTGCTTCTGGCTGCAGCTGCTTCTGGCTGCAGCATAGATCTCAATGAGAGATCAGTGTACTTATACACTGGGGGAATAACCCTAACCCCAGGGGGGCTTCTAGTATAAGTGTAAAAGAAAAAAAAAGTGTAATTATTAATAAAAAAAGCCCCCTCCCCTAATAAAAGTGTGAATCACCCCCCTTTTACCATGTTATAAATAAAAATAAATAAACATGTTTGGTATCGCCGCGTGCGTAATCGCCCGAACTATTAATAAATCACATTCCTGATCTCGCATGTTAAACGGTGCAATCGCAAAATAATCCCAAAGTGCAAAATTGCGCATTTTTGGTCGTATGAAATCCAGAAAAACTGTAATAAAAAGTGATCAAAAAGTCGCATATGCGCAATCAAGGTACCGATAGAAAGAACACATCATGGCCCCAAAAATGACACCTCACACAGCCCCATAGACCAAAGGATAAAAGCGCTATAAGCCTGGGAATGGAGCGATTTTAAGGAATATATATTTGTTAACAATGGTTTGAATTTTTTACAGGCCATCAGATACAATATAAGTTATACATGTTATATATCGTTTTAACCGTAACAAATTGAGGAACATACATAACAAGTCAGTTGTACCCCAGGGCGAAGGGCGTAAAAAAAAATACCCTCCAAATAAAAGAAATGCAGGTTTTTTTTTTTCAATTTCACCACACATTGAATTTTTTTGTGGGTTCGCAGTGTACTTTATGAAAAAATTCAGCCTGTCATTTCAAAGTACAATTAGTGGCGCAAAAAATAAGGGCTCATGTGAGTCTCTAGGTGGAAAAATGCAAGTGCTATGGCCTTTTAAGCACAAGGAGGAAAAAACGAAAACGCAAAAATTGACATTGGCCCGGTCCTCTAAGGGTTAAGTAGTCACCCACTGAAATAAAAGACAAAGTGAAATAAGAGACAAAAAAAATGTTTAAAATAATAGTTTTCCTGGTAATTTCATGTCTGCGACTGCACTAATAAGTTCCCAAGGTCGGACTTCTAAGGTAATTATATCAGTAT
Source organism: Dendropsophus ebraccatus (assembly GCF_027789765.1). NCBI lineage: Eukaryota > Metazoa > Chordata > Amphibia > Anura > Hylidae > Dendropsophus > Dendropsophus ebraccatus. The sequence goes on from NC_091456.1 coordinate 28,651,413, forward strand.
TTAACACAATGTGATAAAAATGAAACTTTTATGAACAGGTTCCATCTCTGCGATGAATGAGGAAGCATCTGCTGGAGTAATAGGATGTTTTATATTCCATCTCTGCAGGGACTTATGCATTCCAGCGGACCTGTGGGGAGACACCGACAGCTGGTGCTGGTACTGGAGGGAGAGCTCTACCTTATTCCATTCGCTCTCTTAAAAGGAAGCTCATCAAATGAGTATCTTTATGAACGCTTCAGTCTGATTGCTGTCCCCTCCATCCGATCTCTGAACATAAACTCCAAGGTAAGGGGAGAGAAGATTGCTTCACCTCAGATGACAGTAATTCGCTGATACATCTTTAATACTTTCCTCCTGTCTATGAGTGACAGCATTTATTGTTACCTGTGGCTATCAGCTGGATGGGGCTATCATGAGGTGTATTAGTGAAGCCTCCGGACACTTATTCTCCAGCCTTCATCTGCAGTCTTCGCCCTGTGTATCTGACATCATTTCCCGGCAGCAGATGAGTGTACTTATCCTGATGGGGGCAGTGACCTGGAGGCTGGGCTGCATGGGAAAGGGGGCACGTTATAATGGGAGGGGGAGCTGTAATAAAAAGGAGCTGTGATGGAAGCAATATACCATAAAGATGTCAGCGTGTTGGCTATCTTATAACATGTCACTATTATAATTGTAAGTTTGTAAAAGTTGTTACCCTCCATAGTACAGCGCATATCCACTTCTAGATCAGATTCACATATGCAATCTTCCAGACAAACCTAGAAGTGTAGAAGACAATTATCAGTTGTTTCTAGCAAACTGAAAGGTGTTATCCAGGTAACAAAAACAATATTCTAAACAATCCCCCTTCCCAATACCACCCTATGTCTAATATTCAAGTATAACCTATCTTGCACCCTTTCCCAGTTTTTTTTCTCAGACACCCATTCTGGATGTCTAAAATCATCTTCTTTGTGTGCTCTCTGACAACGTTCTGCTCCCTCTTCCCCCTCCCTTTGTAGACAGAAGACATGTAATCTTCTCTCTGGGGGACAGGTTAGCTGTCTATTGACTTCAAGAGACAGCATCTGCATCTCCATGCACCTGTGCTGCTTCCATAGTCTTACATGTGTCCCTGAGCCTGGGTTTCTGTAATATGAAAAGTTTCAGTTCTACCTCTGCTTGCTGTCAGTGAGTGAAGGCATATGTACCTGTCTTTGTGTCTTGATGTTCTTAGAGTCTGGATGGAACTAGAATGTCTTCATCCACAGTCAGCAAGCAGAGATCTAAACCTACACTACACCCCCACCCCCCAGTAAAAAGATGCTCATGGTTTATCACCATAACTTTTGTATATTGATTTTTCAGTCTCACTTACGGAAGAATGCTCCAATCTACTCAAGTTCTACCTCGATGGCAGCTGTCATAGGGAACCCTAAACTTCCCCCATCCGTGATGGATAGATGGCTGTGGGGTCCAATGCCCTCAGCGGAAGAAGAAGCCTACATGGTGGCCGAATTGTTGGGATGTCAACCTCTGGTCGGCGGTTTAGCCACAAAGGACAAGGTCATGAGTGCACTCACACAAGCCGAATGCGTCCACTTTGCCACCCACATCTCATGGAAACTTGCAGCTCTGATACTAACTCCTAATAGCGAGAACAACCCTGGAACCACTAAAAGCACCTTTGGCAACACCTATACTATTCCGGAGTCCTTACAAATGCAGGACGATGCCAGCGATGTAGAGAGTATAACAGATTGTCCACCACTCCAAGAATTCCTGTTGACAGCGGCAGATGTCCTGGATCTTCGGCTCCCCGTTAAATTAGTAGTTCTTGGATCTTACCAAGAATCCAGCAACAAAGTTACGGCAGATGGAGTTATTGGCTTAACAAGAGCCTTCCTGGCTGCCGGGGCTCAGTGCGTCCTTGTATCTCTTTGGCCCGTTCCTGTTGCGGCTTCAAAAATGTTTGTTCATGCTTTTTATTCGTCACTTCTAAATGGAATGAAAGCCAGTGCTTCCCTCTCGGAGGCCATGAAAACGGTGCAGAGCAATAAGCAGTACTCCCATCCATCAAACTGGGCAGGTATGATAATTACCGCGTGTCTACACTGTACATCATTTTTATTGGATGCAGCTGCTATCCGTGTCATTTGTAGCTGCGTCTCGCGACTTGACATTACATTTGCAGTAGATCTTTAATTGTCTTCATTTCTTTTGAGTGTTGTAGCCCGAATTTTATCCGCTTTACTATCTGCAAGAAAATCTGATTATAATCTAGAAATTCTTTGGAGCCTATATTGGAAAATTATTTTTTATCTTCTTAAGGCCATGTTCAGACCTTGTAAGAGACCGGCCTTTCCGTGACCCGGCCGGGTTACAGAACGGCCCGTCTAAGAAAAGATCACCTGCAGTACCGGCGGATAATCTTTAGCGCCGCTGAGTTCTGATGTGAGCGCATCCATACACACCCTCATCAGAACTCTCCATTGCACACTATGGAGCTTGCTCCGCAGTGTGCACTGACAGGGTTTTCTGCGGCCGCTATTCAATGAATAGCGGACGCAGAAAACGTACATGTCAGTTTCTCGCAGCGCCACTAGAGGTCCCGACCGGAGTGTATGCTATGTGTATACACTCTGGCCGGGATTCCATAGGCGGCAACGTCACATATATTTTCGTATTAATCACAGCCGTTGTTGCAATCGGCAACAACATCCGTAGTTTTACGAAAATATACGTAGTGTGAACATAGCCTAAGACTGAATTCACACGTCCCGGGAAATCAAATCAATTCATTCAAATCATCTGTGCCTCGTCCCCCACCGTGATCTGTGCCACAAAAAAATAGGACATGTTATAGTGCGGAGGAGAATAGCGGCACAGAGCCCCAAATAAAGGTGCATAACCCTCTCTACCACCCGGAAGCAAAGGTGACAAGAGCGCATAATCTGACAATTACTCGCCTACTCCCTCACCGGAAGTGATAACTTCTGGATAACGTGTAATCCGGCGCTCCTGTCATCTCTGCTGCTGGGCGGTGGCAAGGGGGGGGGCTGCACCTCTATTGGGGGATCCATGCCGCAATCCTCTTCCGGACATGACCTGTCACAGATCGCGGAGGGGGTCGCTGCACAGATCATCTAAATGAGGCCTAAAGCTCAACAAATTTATGAAATTATTACGTCATCGGCCTTTGCACATTTAGGTTCTTATAAAGAAGGCATTTTAATATGCATGACTATCCCATTAATATAAAAAGAGACGGACGCGCCTGGCAGTGACAGTCAGCTCAGCCAATCACAGGCTGTGGAACTGTCCCGTCTCAGTCAGTGATTGGCTGAGCGGGCTGTCACTGCCAGGCGAGGCTGTCTCAGAAATGGAGGTGTGTCATAGGCATGTAAGGGAGCACCCATCTAGCAGATCGCGTTTACTTACACTATGAATCAGGCCACATAATACGGCTCTTACTCAAAACATCATGATGATCCCTTTAGTGATCCAGTGAGTTTACAGAGCATTGTTCCAATTTAAGGGTATGTTCACACTGAGGAATAGGCGAGTAATTGAGAGGAAAGTTTTCTGCTTGAAATTTCTCCTTCTTCGGATTTGGCACAGAATTTGAGCTGAAAGCTGAAATTCAAAGCACTATTTAAATCTATGGGATTTCTCTTGTGGAATCCACCCAAAGAATTGACATTTATTGAATCGAAAACGGATCCATGGCGGAACATTCCGCGTCTATCCCATTGAACTCAGTAGGACATTGCTCTGTACATATTTTACAGGCGGAATTTTAAGCGGAATAGGTTCGCGGATTCAGCTTGAAATTCCTTGTCTATTCCTCAGTGTGAACCTACCCTAAAGATGGGAGCAGCTGAAACCACAGCACAAGGCAATTCTTTATGTACCAATCACATCAAATAGGAGGCTGAAAGATTACGGTGCAGTTCCTAATGAGAAGCAATTAGACCTTTGCTCCTAATAATCCAATATCACCTGGAATGACACAGATTGCTGATTGGTTGAGTTACCGCCCCCCTGCTGCTAACAATGGAGCGGTGTAATAACACCGGGATGATGCAGTAGTATTGTTACTGCTCTCCCTATGTGGCAGTAACTAATCTGTACAGTAATCCACAAAGATTCAGCAAATTAAATTATTGATCGGTATTCTTTAGTACGGGGGAATTTCTTGTTTATTGCCTCTCATACGTTAACCGAAACATAATGGCAAGGAAAAGGTTGGGATCAATATTTCAGTATTACCACTTTATTAAGTTAAGAAATTAAATGAAAATCCCACAACTAGAACACTTGGAAGAATGAGGTTTACTAAATGGATTTCCTATTGTACCTTATAGCGGTAATAATTACAGATAAATGGAACATAGCCGCTTACTGGGGAGAGGGGGATGGATGGCTTCATTTGGGGCCATGTTAATTATTCAGACTGTAGACAATGAATTTGCCACTTGTGGCCCATAAATGCAGATCCGCAGTTTTCAGCAAGTATTTTAGCACTGGGAGAAATTGTAAAAAGCTGCAGTTTTACCTCGACCTCCGCACTCAGCAGTTTTGGTGTCTGACGCTGGATAGGTCAACGGCGCTAGTCGCAGTGTAAGCAGGGCAACATAGAAGGCAGGGGGGACATACAGTATAGATTTACTAGCTTTAAAAATCATAAAAACAACTTGAAATAATCTTTACTCATGTCACATTACCACATTCACATTTCTGCTGGAGTCAATAGGCGTTTACAAGCTGAGCATATATGGTACAGCTAGGGGATATAAGGGTATATGGACATATAAGCCAGAGAGCAACAACATTTCAATGGCTTAAGCGGATTATAATAGGTCCATTTTAGGCAGTAGCCCGGGGCCCTAAGTTCCTGGGGGGCCAATGGCCGCCCAACACTCTCCTGGCTACAGTTCTGCCATGATTTGCAAAAAATTGCTGCTTTTTTACCGTGATTTTGCACAAAATAGGTCATCATGATATTATCTATCCTGGACTATGTAAACCGTGCTAGTGCTGCCATACTTACAGTAGGGTGGGGGGCCCAGGCTTGGTGAACAGCCTGAGGCCTATAGTTAAAGTGTAGCTGTCATTATAACTTTCAAAATCTAAATCAACAGGGTTTTTCGGGCTGATCTCTCTGCTTCCAGCTATTTTCTGTGTGAGCTGATGCTGCGGTTCCGGCAGATAACTTATCGGGGAGGTGCCTGCTATAAGCACCCCACAAATCTGATGAGGGTGCCCTATGATGACAGGCCATAGACAAATGTGGCCTTTAACTCAATGAGTCATGTAACTGACACCATGTTTAGCCCTGTAATCCTATAGCATTAGGCCAGACCATACTACGGATGAGCAACATTTTGACTATATGCATACTAGAATATTACTATAACTCAATATTCAATATTGCAATATAGAAAGTGGTGTAAACTGCCCACAGCAACCAATCACAGCTCAACGTCCAGCCGGTAACTTTGGGCCCCGTTGTAAATCATCTAAATGCTTGCACTGAATTGTACTGATTTTATATTTCTTGTCTGTTTCCTCTCCACAGGATTCATGCTTATCGGGAGTGACGTGAAGCTGAATAGTACATCATCATTGATTGGTCAGGCTCTATCGGAGATCCTCCAGAACCCTGAGCGAGCAAGAGATGCTCTGAGGGTTTTATTACATCTGGTGAGATCATTTCACATCTCAGTTTTAGGATGTTCACCTGCATAGTATTAATCTACACTTTAATAAAGACCTTGCTGAATAGAGATTTACATGTAATTTACATGTAGTATTAACCTTCACTTTAATAAAGACCTTGCTGAATAGATTTACATGTAGTTTACATGTAGTATTAACCTACACTTTAATAAAGACCTTGCTAAATAGAGATTTACATGTAGTTTACATGTAGTATTAACCTACACTTTAATAAAGACCTTGCTGAATAGAGATTTACATGTAGTATTAACCTACACTTTAATAAAGACCTTGCTGAATAGAGACTTACATGTAGTTTACATGTAGTATTAACCTACACTTTAACAAAGACCTTGCTGAATAGAGATTTACATGTAGTGTATAGCCAGTGTTCATTCACAGGTTCTGATTTCTATGGAGAATGGTCAGCTGTCACCCTCTATACCACATCTGCTATGTTTTCTCTTCATATTAATTCCATTCTATCACATGTCGTTACTTTCCAGGTTGAAAAGTCTTTACAGCGGATTCAGAATGGACAGCGGAATTCTATGTATACATCACAGCAGAGCGTGGAGAATAAAGTGGGGGGGATACCAGGCTGGCAGTCACTGTTAACAGCTGTCGGATTTCGACTTGATCCACCGGCCAGCGGACTTCCTGCAGCAGTCTTCTTCCCGACATCTGATCCTGGGGATCGTCTTCAGCAGTGCAGCACAACCATACAGTCCCTCTTAGGTACCTTTCATTTCTAATACTAATAAACAGAGATAAGTGAACCAAACTCCCGAACCAAGATTCTTTTCGAACTTTGCAAAAAGTTCTGTTCAATACGGAACCAAATTTTTTGCAAAGTTCATAAAGATGGCGGCCGTCCCAAAAAAAAAAAATTTTTTCCCCCACTTTTCTGTGCTCTCCCAGTGTCCTCCTCCGGGTCTCCCATGTTTTCAACTGTCTACAGCCCATTCAGTCAATGACTAACTGACCAAGACAGGCCAGAGCCACGACCAGTGATTGGCTGAGACAAGAGTGACAGCCCGCTCAGTCAATCACCGGCTGTGGTGCTGTCCCATCTCAGTCAGTAATTGGCTGAAAGGAATTTTGGCAGCTGCAGAAGAAATACCAGAGATTGGAGAAGGAGGACACCAGGGGAGCGAGGGCAGGTAAGTATAGTTGAGCAAATTGTTTAAACCGCACTAAAACAGATAAATGCCTGCAATCGCCTAGCTGTTTTAGTTTGGTTCGTTTAAGGTTCAATATGGACGAACTCGAACTTTACGTTAAAGTTCGGAGAACCTGCTGAACCACACTTTGCTCATCTCTACTAATAAAGTAGGATCTGTTGGGACTTTTGCAGGTAAGTATTAATAAAGATGGAAGTCATTGCTGAAATTTCAGATAACAAGAATAATCTCATGGGATGAGTAATATACAATAAAAACATAATTGTCTTTCCAAGGGTTTCTCTCCATTCCCCTGATGCTAATAGTAAAGTTGTTCCATCCAATTCACAAGAACCATAGCTGCAATCATGTCACGTTATAAAAAATACTTAGAGAAGAAACAGACAGAGGCCAAAGTTAGATTGGAGTTGTATAAGGGGTCAGGAAGCTTACAGTTTAGTATAACAGGGAACATGCTACACCAGCATCCCTCTAACCAGGGGTTCAGGAAAGGAAGGGGGACCCATATTCTATAGAGGCTTTGAATCAGCAAGCTTAGGGCCACATTACTTTGGACGACTCTCTGCCAAATAATTCCAATTCGGCCAGTGTAATAAAGACAACCATCAGCCAAGGAGCCAAGTTGATCGATGCCTATTAACATGTTTTAAAACCATTGCTGCCGTGCACGGCCGATAGCTGATGAGAAGGGTACACAGTGTATAGAAAATAATAAACATGTATACTTACCTGTCCAGGGTCCCCCGGTTTCCTGCTACCTTTACCCTGCTGACTGGAGCTGCCAACTAACACTTCCTAACCCATCTCTAAAGTGACAGGCCGCTCAGCTAATCGCTGTCCTGTCTCAGCCAGTGATTGAGCATCCTTTCACTTCAGAGACAGGTTAGAAGTGTCACTCGGGTTTACCATTACAGCAGGACAATGGGGGAGCCTGGTCAGGTAAGTATACATGTTTATTTTTTACTGTATAAAGTGTTAACGATGTCCGTGCAGACCTTGCCGAGTGATAATCGAGCCATCTAATAGGTTCTCTTAGCAAGTGCCAATCTAGCAGTTTAGTGCTTGCTTATCTGGCATATCGGGCTGCGTAATACGGCCCTTACAGTCATTTAGCCACAATGGCGATACGGAAATCAGTTCCAGCCACAAACACAGTACTGGACAATGAAGCTTGTACAAGATGGGACTTGGGGATCACCGCCACCTAAATAATTAGGGTGTTAAAGGGAGAAAGAAGACCCACTTTCCTGCCTCAACCCCTCCAGTCCAGTGCATTACATATAACAGTGGGCTGTCATCTATGTGTGCTCTGCAGTATTTTTGACTGATTTGCTGGGTTTTTACAACCAGTAAACATGTAGGGGGAGATTTATCAAACATGGTGTAAAGTGAGACTGGCTCAGTTGCCCCTAGCAACCAATCAGATTCCACCTTTCATTCCTCATAGACTCTTTGGAAAATGAAAGGTGGAATCTGATTGGTTGCTAGGGGCAACTGGGCCAGTTTCACTTTACACTATGTTTGATAAATCTTCCCCATTATACATAGGAAATCATGAAGAGCCCTGTAAGTGTATTATTTAATGAAATGTAAAGAAAGATTGCGTCCAAAATGTGTGAATTTGAAGTCAGTCCAGAAGTATTTCTCTGTGTCCTGGGTCCTTTGTTTTACTATAATTCTCATAAGCTCAGTATATACTTAAAGGGGTACTCTGGAGTAAATAAAAAATCTTTTCAAATCAACCAGTGTCAGAAAATTATACTGATTTCTAATTTACATCTATTAAAAAATCTCAAGTCTTCCAGTACTTATCAGCTGCTGTATGTCCTTCATGAACTGGTCTATTCTTTCTAGTCTGACACAGTGCTCTCTGCCGCCACTTCTGCCTGTGACAGGAACTGTCCAAAGCAGTAGAAAACCACCATAAAAAAACTCTCCTGTTTAGGACAGTTCCTGACATGGACAAAGGTGGCAGCAGAGAACGCCATGTCAGACTGGAAATAATACTCCACTTCCTGCAGGACATACAGCAGCTGATAAGTACTAGAGATGTTTAAATAGAAGAAAATTACAAACCTGTATAACTTTCTGACATTCTGAATCAGTTGATTTCTGACTTTCTGAATCAGTTTATTTCAAAGAATTTTTTTTAGCCGGAGTACCCCTTGAACAGTATTAGAAGAATAGAGTAAGACTTAAGAATAAAGTATTTTTCTCAGTATTTAAAGTGTCACTGTCGTATTTTTTTTATTTTTTTTGCAGAAATCAATAGTCCATGTGATTTCAAGAAACTTTGTAATTGGGTTTATTAGGCAAATATGCCATTATCTGCATTCAAAAAGACTTTCCCCAGCCCCCGCCCCCCTCCTCTCTCTCATCCACTGCTCATTATCAGGAAATCTCAACTCTTTTAACCTCCATGTAACCTATGGAGAGGGGAGGGGGGAGGAGCGAGGAGGGAGATTAGTCGCCAGCAGAGAGCAAAGGACAAAGGATTACACAGCGGGACCTGTGTGAAAGCTGATATTCAGAGGTCAGAGAGGTCAGTGCTGACTTCAGAGGAGATAGCCCGGTGATGTAACTGTAAATTAACTCTTTGTTGTCCTGTTTTGGTGCCTCATCTCCCTTCACCCCTCCCCTCTCCATAAGAGAACCATGAAGACAGGGGGGAGAGCTTCAAACTGCTTTTTCATGATAAAAATGGATTTTCCGGGTAATAAAGCCAATTACAAAGTTTCCTAAAATCGCCTGTACTATTGATTTCTGCAAAAAAAATTAAATGACAGTGACACTTTAAGGTGCAACCATTAGGTGGTAGTCAACTGTGGCATTGGCAGTCTTGCATAAAATATTGTGCCGGTCTCCATGATCATAATTCATTCGGAGAGATGTACTCTTTTCCTTAGGCTTGCCGCACGCTGCACTTCAGGCTCTGTGTAAACTTATCACCGCTTCAGAAACCGGAGAACAGCTGATTAATCGGGTAAGTGAGGCCAGACGGACCAACGCAGCTTCCCTGTAGATGGTAGAAATTCATCTCTTAATAAAAATACCTTCACTAGGGTGCACGAGAAAACAATGTCTGCCAAGCCGAAACCATGCTGTCAGGCATTAACTCTTTTATACACCCTGGCATTTATATTGCAATATATTTGTGACTTATCAATCCGGTATAACTCATACTAACACCCTTGAAGCCAACCATGTCAGTGCATGAGAGCTGCCGGCACGGTTAGGAGCAGAGTGATGCATGGATGTGATGTGATAAATAATCCATTGGGTTTGTCCTGTGCTTGAAATAGTCTTTTTAGCCATCTATTACATTGTATTTAAGCTGATCTGCGCTATGAGCTTTGCATGTGCCGTCCCAAAGTAAGAACAGATCTCCTTTAAGAATGTTACGAATGTCTAAACAAACTACGGAGACCAGATCTGCAGCTTGAACTGCTTGTATTGTTTGCACGCTAGCTTTACTGTGTTCTAATCCCCCGCACAAAGGACAGGGACAGGTACAGGGATAGGTAGAAGGCAAAGCAATGGTAGGGAACCTTGGCTCTTCAGCTGTTGCAAAACTACAACTCCCATCATGCATGGACAGCCAAAGCTTTAGCTTTGGCTGCCTGGCATGATGGGAGTTGTAGTTTTGCAGCAGCTGGAAAGCAAAGGTTCCTTACCCCTGATCTAAAGGCTTCACTGACCTTCACTTGGCCAAGCGTGATGTTACATTTATATATAGTGAATAAGGAAACGCATATACAGCATTATTTTAATGTTTCACTCCAAATCTGAATCCCTCTAAGGTAATGTGCAGACTATGTAAGAGACCGGCCGTTCCGTGACCCGGCCGGGTCAGGGAACGGCCGGTCTCTAAGAAGATCATCTGAAATTATCTTTTCGGCCGCAGGGTTCTAATGCGGGCACAACGCTTCAAGGTTCCTGATTTGTGTGGGTCCCTAAATAAAAATCGTGCAGTCCCACAGGGTGGCCACCAGCGCAACAACAACAGCGCCAGAGGGGGGAGCGACCCAGTAGTCCAGCAGCGCCAATGCTGCAAGACATAGCCCACTGGGCTCTGGGCCACTCCACCCCCAGACACTGTGCTGCTACAACAATGGCTGCCGCATGGAACCATGCTACCCCCTCTGGCGCTGTTGTTTTTGCGGTGGTGGTCACTGCATGGGGTTGCCACATTTTTAGTTGGTGACCCACACGAATCAGGAACCTTAAAGCAGTGTGTGGGCTTATGCACTCTGATCAAATTGTAACTAACTCCTGATGTTAGTAGTATATAGTGCTGAGAAGCAGATGGTCAGTCATAAGTTTATGGATGTGCTACCAAGTCTGTTTTTTCTCGGTTAGTTTGCCAGCTTATACCACAAACATAGGTTCTCTTATACATGTGAACATAGCATAGTACACATCTACAGTTACTTAAAGGGTACTCCAGTGGGGGGGAGGTGTTTTCCAGTACTTATCAGCTGCTACATGTCCTGCAAGAAGTGCTGTATTCTCCCCAGTCTGACACAGTGCTCTCTGCTGCCATCTCTGTCCATGACAGGAACTGTCCAAAGCAGTAGCAAATCCCCTTAGAAAACCAGCAGAGAGCACTGTATCAGAATGGAAAGAATACACCACTTTCTGCAGAACATACAGCAGCTAATAAGTACTGGAAGACTTGAGATTTTTAAATAGTAACAATTTATGAAACTTTCCGTAACCAGTTAATTTGAAAAAAAAAAAAAAAAGAGTACCCCTAGTAATAGTGAGATTCTTATTTACTGACAAGTGTTCTTTATGATATTCAAAAAAGCATCAGCAACTTATACATATACTGTACTGTACATTTACACATAAACAACAGGACTGGCATGGAATAGCGGCAGCAAATAAAATAGGTATCGCCATTTAAAATCTCGATAAAATAAACCTCTAGTAATCCATGGAGTGTGTGAGGTTCCTTCCTGCAGATGCATGTCTCCATCTATAGTGACGCTAACACCACCTCGCTCAGCATGCTCACACATGAATGATGATGTTACACAATAACCTATGCTTGAGTTTTAAGGTTCTTTTTCTCTTTTCTTTTTTCCTGCGCTAAATTTATTTTTTTCTGCTTGTAATCTGCTGGCTTCTGAAGGCTGTTAAAAATATGGTTGGAATGGTAAGTACACAACAATGGATTGGTTTATTTTGCAATATGTGCCTCTATTTCCCTATAGGATTCTTGTTTATCCACACATTGATGACTAAGAAAGTCCAAAATTCATCATTAATTCTTAAAACCATTTACTGTAAACATTGTTAGGTCGGGTTCACACTGCGCTTTTTTGCAGTCCTGTTATAGTTAAAAATTTTAACGTACAGAAAACCGTGGTTTGAAAAAAGAAAAAAAAAAAAAATATATATAGAGAGAGAGAGAGAGATAGTGTGTGTGTGTGTGTGTATATATATATATATATATATATATATATATATATATACACAGGGTGGTCCAAAAGTAGGTGGAAAGTATGTGTAACTACGGGGGAGATTTATCAAACATGGTGTAAAGTGAGACTGGCTCAGTTGCCCCTAGCAACCAATCAGATTCCACCTTTCATTCCTCACAGACTCTTTGGAAAATGAAAGGTGGAATGTGATTGGTTGCTAGGGGCAACTGAGCTAGTTTCACTTTACACCACGTTTGATAAATCGGCCCCGATTCATAACCCTATTACACATACTGTCTACCTACTTTTGGACCACCCTGTAGAGATATATATATAGATATAGATAGATAGATAGATAGATAGATAGATAGATAGATAGCAAATAGATAATCCACGGCACTCACGGGGTTAAACGGTGAAAAAAGTAAGTGATTTATTGCAGCATTCCAAAACAAGACACAACGTTTCGGTAACCTCACGTTACCATCCTTGAGGATGGTAACGTGAGGTTACCGAAACGTTGTGTCTTGTTTTGGAATGCTGCAATAAATCACTTACTTTTTTCACCGTTTAACCCCGTGAGTGCCGTGGATTATCTATTTGCTATTTGGGAACGATCTGTGGTCAGGATCCAGGACCGCTGGCACCCGAACATTTTTGAGCAGTGCTGCTTAGATTTTCTGTTACATAGATAGATAGATAGATAGATAGATAGATAGATAGATAGATAGATAGATAGATAGATAGATATTGAAGTCAATGGAAAAACAGATGCACACAGTTGCATCTATTTCTTTTTTTTTCCCATTAAATGGATATGTTAATTGGACTGCAAAAACGCAGTGTGAACCCAGCCTAACATTAGCGTGAGGCAAGAGGTGGCCGTACACATTAGATGAGTCACATTTTATACCCAGTTATAATGTTCTCATATGAGATCAGCAGCTACTAGAGGTGTCTGGCAGAACACATGTGTATGAGAGATGTCAAGAGGAATAGCTGTCCGCTAAATGCTTGTTTAGCCAACTTCTATCTACAGTGTGTGGCCACTTTAACTTTATACTGTTGGCTCCTTGGTGGACTAGTACTGTAGACTAGTAGTTTGGCTAAATAGGATTTGCATAGATAAAGCATTAATTCCAAAGCAAAAAAAAAAGGCTGAATGTGGCATGAATTCTGTCAGTTTCAATTTTGTTCATTTGAAAGATCATAAAATTAAAGTATATACCTAAAGAAGCACTGTTACAATATTAGTTTAAAAAAATCAACATGGGTTGTGATCACAAGCAGTTTTGCAATATACACTTTATTTTTAAAGTTGTCTATGTTTAATTCAGTGTTATACATATGGCCACTACGTGTCTCCCTTCACTGTGTATGTATACAGCTGCAGACAGTGACATTATTCTGACTGAATTGTGCACAATGGACTTGTAACTTCCTGTGTTAAGTCACTTTATTTGAATAGAGAAAAGGCCAAATATCAGCACGGAGGGAGCATGGAGCACAGTTTGGCTGTATGTATAACGGTGCTTTAAACATAGAAAACTTAAAAAAAAAAAAAAGGTGAGTATATTGCAAAAACTGCTTGCGATCACAACCCCTTTTGATTTCAGAATAAAAAAAAGTGTGACAGGTACGCTTCAAAGTGTACCTCTGTTGTTTTCCCTGATCGCTGCCACATACAGCTATACTTTATGAGACCCTGTCTGCATCTCCATAGCTCCTGTGTCCAGTGTGTGACCCAGTGTAATGTAGGTGTATGCACTAGACGTCATACTGGAGACATGAGCTATGGAGATACAGTGGGAAGCTCCATATCATAAGGTCAAGCTGTGTAGAGCGGGGAGCATGGAGATTGGCGCGAGATTAGCGGGAGATTCAAACTAGATGTGCATTAGTCAAGTGAAAGAATTGTGCACAGTGCTTAAAGCGAATGTACCACTAGGTACAGTGCTTTTTGTTTTTTACATGAACAGATTGGCGCCTGTGCGGAGAGGCCGGTACTGCGGTCCTTTTTTTTAACTGCTGCCCGCTTCCTGTGCACGGTGCTGGTCTATTCCCAAGCACTGGCCCGGCATGAAGCACTGGAGGCACGCCCGGTGGCCCTCAGTGTGACAAAACCCTCTCGCCTCTGGGACGCGGCTCCATTACAATTTTGAACCTGGCGTTGGTTCAAAAAAAAAAAAAAAAAGACGTCACTGGTCTGTTCATGTAAAAAACACAAAGCAATGTGCCTAGTGGTACATTCCCTTTAAAATTATCCATCACCTAAGGCCATACTCGACCTGAACTATCTCCATTGGTCTTAAAGAGAGTGAATGGAGGGGTGGCAGTGCACATGTTTAATGGCTGCTACATTTAGGTGTGTGTGGGGGAATGACCACTGATACAGAATTCTCCTTTAAAGGGGTTATCCAGCTTAAATCTTTTTTTTTTTTTTTTTTTTTTTTAAATCAACTGATAGAAAGTTACTGTATATACATTATATAGATTTGTAATTTTCTTCTATTAAAAAATCTCAAGTTTTTCCATAGTTATTAGCTATTATATATCCTGCAGAAAATGTTTTATTTTCAGTCTGACACAGTGCTCTCTGGCCGAGACAGGAACTCTGTCTCGGTTTTCTATGAATCCCCATAGAAAACCTCTCCTGCTCTGGACAGTTCCTGTCTCGGCCAGAGATGTCAGCAGAGAGCACTGTGTCAGACTGAAAATAAAACATTTCCTGCATGACATACAGCAGCTAATAAGTATGGGAAGACTTGAGATTTTTTTAATAGAAGTAAATTACAAATCTATATAACTTTCTGACACCAGTTGATTTGAAAGAAAAAGATTTTTGCTGGATAACCCCTTTAAATAAAAAGCTATTTCCTATTGTTAGAAAATGGTCCTCAGGATTTCACTAGCTATCCATGAGTGTATTCCCATGTCCTCTGCGGTTCGCTTGTTATATGATAATCATTGCTGTTATTTTTCCCTGTTAGCTGCATCAGGTCCTTGTTCAGCTGCAGACAGACAAAGAACATGATTTCTCCTCAGTCCCCATCCAGGTTTCTATCAGCGTTCAGCTTTGGAGATTGCCCGGGTGTCATGAATTTTTAGCAGCTTTAGGTATATGATTTATTTTACTATGATAATATAAGATGCTGTATACACATATATGTCATTATCTAATTCTCATCATTGTGTACATTGTGTGTCCTCATTTTCTATGATAATCGGTTACATATGGCCCCTAAGCACTTTGAGTGACCACATCTGGAGAATGATTGTTTACTGATAGGACACCAACCAACCAATAAAGTCCCCAAAAGTAGCCTAAGAATTTAGTGACCAGGAGCCAAATTATGACCTCCTGGTGACCCTTCTAGATATAAGGGGTAGAAACATAGAAGATTGTCGTCAGAAAAAGACCACTGGGTCCATCTAGTCTGCCCTTTTAGTATTTCCCTTCTTATTATCTTAGGATAGATATATGTTTATCCCAGGCTGCTTTACATTTAGTTATTGTAGATTTACGTACCACATGTGTTGGAAGTTGGTTCCAAGCAAGTAATTTTTCCTACACATATCACATGAAGGATGAACTAGCTCAACTAAGATAACATTGTTCGCGTGTATGAAAGAATTTTCTAGGCATGCTCTATGACATGTGCAGACCTGAGACCTGTGTCATACCATAGGATGGCGACGGCAGAGCTGTGCCCATCAGGTATTGTGAAGGATGGTACAGCCTCTGTTATCTATATATTGGTGCCAACTATCTCTGTAATCCTGTCTTTGATGATAAGGAGGACCAGGGGCGGATTGACTTTACCATAGGCCCCGGGCTGTGGACCAAGCTTGGGCCCCCACCCCACTGTAACTATAGCAGCTCTAGTTTGATGTTCATAGTACAGGATAGTTGATGTCATGATGCCCTGATTTGTACAAAATTGCGGTAAAAAGCAGCGATTTTTTTTTTTTGCACATCATGGCAGAACTGTAGCCAGGAGACAACACACCACTGAAAGTATATGTCTTTTTGAGTGGTCATGGGCCACCCTGGAGCTCTGGGCCCCGGGCTACCGCCCGAAAGGAGGACACTGCTGGAAAGCAATCTGTACAGAACAGGAAGTGTCAGCTTATTATTAAAGGGGTTCTCTGATTAATACTAAATTGCCCCCATAGGACATTGTTCCCTATAGGAGAGGATAGCAGACAAGTAAGAGATTGCGGGAAGTCCGACCTCCGTGCCCCCAATGTTTTCCAGATTGGCCCCAAACATGACCCGTGACTCTCTTCATTCTCTATGGAGCCACCGAAAAGAGCCAACTGCTGTAATGGCGGCTGTATTCAAAACAAAGGAGCCGGGGGCTGATCTGGAGATCGTGGGGTAGCATGGAGGTTAGAGCTTCTCCACAATCTCTTACTTGTGCCCTATGCTGTGGATACGTTTGTTTTAATTGGAAAACCCCTTTAAGCCCAGTGGCCAAACTGAAAACCAATGTCAGAATTATTTTATAGTATAGATAGTAAATAGAAAATTGGGGGTTAGTGACAATGTCCCCATAGCTACAGGGCTATCGATAGACTTCGTCACGATCATTTACAGATATATAAAGTATACTACAAGCTTTACACGTCCCTAAAATGTATGTTTTTCCTTCTCCTAGGCTTTGACCTGTGTGAAGTCGGACAAGAAGAAGTCATACTGAAGACTGGCAAACAGGCAAATAAAAGGACAATGCAATTTGCCTTACAGTCTCTCTTAGCTCTCTTTGGTAAGTTTTATCACTTCACTTTATATAAGGTAATTTTTGCTGATGTAAGGAAAATCAAAGCTGCATTACCATTCTGGAATTCATATTGCTGCACTGCAGGCAAATGTAATAAGGCTATCGCTATAAATCACTGGATGAGTGCAAGTTCCAGTAAGTTATAGGCACGGGGACTGCATTATTCCACTGTGCGCAGCATATTGGATTCAGATAGTTGGACGACCCCTATTACCGAGTAAACTGATCTACAGCTGATCATCACACAACTATCAATGTAGTTTTACAACACACAGAGTGAGAGCTTATTACTACGTTTCCTTTAATACCTTCCTGTGTATTTAGGGAGTATTTCTTTACATATGAAATGGTGTCATTTTATATTGAACATATTTCTCTATTTTTAATTTACCAATACATTGTACTTCATATAGAGAAAAGGACCTAGATGCACACAGACTTCTCCTATATGCTTTTAAAGGGGAACTGCAGATAGCCTTTTTAGAAAAAAAAAATTCAAAACAATGCAAGTTTCTTACCTATGTCCCCCCTGACATGGGGTTTTACAATAATCCCGCTCCTCTGATGCAGTTTTCTGCCAACTCCATCTCTCTTACTGTTCCTCTTCCTTTACTGCTATCAGACTACATTTCCCAGTAATCTTTGGGGTGTATGCTCAGAACATCCTATTTCTCCCACTCCCATAACCCTGTCCCCTCCCAGGCCCCCTGTCCATGCCCTGCCCCTCTCTGTTCACACCTGGCCCCCTTTCCACAACCGTCATGTCTGCATCCTCAATCTGTGCTCATCAAACAAACTGAATGTGAGACAGTGGTCACATGATCTCTCTCTCCTGCGGGGGGGAGCAGGAGGCAGAGTGGATTGCAGGGAGGCCAGTTTTGTTCACTTCCTGGATGTCAACCAACTACCAGTGCTGCAGAACTGCACAGACATTAATACATTTTATAGTCAATCCAATAAAAAAATCCTGACACTGCTCTCTCTCACTGACATCAACAATACAATGGGAGGACGTGGCATATCAAATAGCGGAATATAGTGGTATATTACCAGTGTCGATGGCGGTGCTCAGTCCCTTTTCAGGAAGTAATATACAGAATGTACTGAAGAATGACACGAGGCAGCACTCACCGAAGTCAGCTCTCGGCTGTTTATTGCAAAATCACTGGTAACAAAATGCAATGGATACACACAGCAAACAAGCAGAGGCGCTCCACTAGGCTACAGCCGGTTTCACGCTATACACGCATCATCTGGCCTATTGGACCAAACAGGCCAGATGATGCGCGTATAGCGTGAAACAGGCTGTAGCCTAGTGGAACGCCCCTGCTCATTTGCTGTGTGCATTCATTGCATTTTGTTACCGGTGATTTTGCAATAAACAGCCGACAGCTGACTTTGGTGAGTGCCGCCTCGCGTCATTCTTCAGTACATCCAATATATTATATAGAGACATCTATGTAACTTTGTATTTTTGATAGAAAATAATTTTCCCTCTCTGGAGTTCCCCTTTAATATAAATGTACACTATTTGGGGGACACTTTTTCACCATATTCATGTTCGGATATTTACTTTCCGAGCAGGGGGCATGGCTAGAGAGAAGTAATGTATGTTTTCTTGATGGATTTACTAATGGAAAAGGATCATTTCTGCCACAAGTTCTGGTGCAAGCTACAGAAAAGCTAAAGCATAAAACACTTCCGCTTCTGGACAGGGATTTACTAACCAATGTGTACCGAGATAGTAAATATCACAAAATATACACTTTGACAATAGTTGGCTTGTCTGGTCCTCGGCAAAGAATAGAAAATTCTGTGTTGTTGTTAAAATGAGAGACCCTAACTCTAAACCCTTGTTAGCCATGGAATAATATTTACAAGGTGCATCCGAACCTGCGCAGCAAAGAAGACAAGAGGAAGTTACTAACATCTACAATACAGTATATTCCTTCGTCATCTGATACATAATTCCTAAAATAGATAAAACATTAAACCAAGGCTTCTCAAGGTTTTAGGTAATTATAACAAGAGGTACAGGCTGCGACCACACAACATCTTTTTTTGGCCATTTGACAGCCATTTTTTTTTTTAGACGGCCATCATTTTGCACCCAATAACGGCTGTTGTTTCAAAATAATGGCCATTATTTGTGCGTAAAATGAAGGCCAACCAAAAAAAAAGCCAAAAAAAAAATATGTTGTGTTGTCGTGGCTATAAACTTATAAACTGCAGAAACTTTTCAATCCCTGGTTTAGCATAATAATCCTATCCTGTTCATTGTGTTATATTGTATTTTATGTTGTATGTTTTATATTGTACGTTGTATTTTCTAGTGCTGATGTACTGTTATTTGTATTACAGATTCCACTGAGCTTCCAAAACGCCTTAGCCTTGACAGTTCCTCATCGCTTGAGTCCTTGGCATCTGCACAGTCTGTCTCTAACCCCATTCCTCCAGGATATCTGGGCCATCCTTTCTCTCCAACATGTCCAGATAGCATGTCTTCAGACGCTATCTCTGTGTACAGCTTAAGTTCCATCGCATCATCTATGAGTTTTGTCTCGAAGCCAGACTGTTTAGAGGGTGAACAGAAGGTGCGCCAGGACCACGACAGACCAAAAAATATTTATTCTCTCCGAAGCTCAACGAGAGGCCAGTCTTCCCCACAGACCCAGATGTCATTAAGCAAAGAGGAACAAGAAGAGTACGATGGGTTTTCTATAATAAGCAATGAACCTCTTTTGTCATACACGGAGAACCTAAAGGATAACGTTCAGGAAACAATTCAAGTGTCTGTAAACTCTAAAGGCAGCATAAGCACACCAAGTTCACCTGTTAAACTTTCTCTGATAACAAGTCCAAATTCACCTTTCCAAAAAGTTGGAAAACTTGTAAGCTCTGATACCGGAGAATCAGACCAATCTAGTACAGAAACAGACAGTACAGTGAAGTCTCAAGAAGAAGGCAACCCTAAACTTAATCCAGAAGAACTTGCACAAAAGATCTTGGAGGAGACCCAAAGTCATTTAATCGCGGTCGAACGTCTTCAAAGAAGTGGTAGCTTGAACAGGGTGAACCATTCACCTGATGGTGCTTCAACTCCGAATGGCAGCTCGATGTTCAGGTCCTCAGAAACAAGTGCTTTTAGCAGACCTGCTCAGAAAGGGATGCCTTCTCCAGTTACTGTGAAACCAAAGCCTCCAACTAGAAGCTCTTCTCTGCAAAAGGTGAGCTCAGGATACAACAGTCCAGCAAATTCCGATTCATCCCTAAAGGAAAGTGCAAGTCTTCACAGTAACCAACCTTCTCCAAGTTCAGATTCACCATTCAAACTGAAATACCCAAGCTCTCCTTACAGCTCCCACATCTCGAGATCTCCTCGAAACCTATCTCCAAGCTCAGGTCACCAGTCTCCAGCAGGAAGTACCTCATCTCCAGCTCTTTCTTACTCCTCCGCCGGATCTGCTCGGTCCAGCCCCGCTGATGCACCCGATCTGGATAAATTAAAACTTGCTGCAATCGACGAGAAGGTGAAGGCCATCCACAATCTCAAGATGTTCTGGACAAGTAATCCTCAGCATACATCAGGTCCTATCAAAATATTACGTGGAACTCCTGGAACAATGACTTCAAAGAAGGACGTTCTTAGTTTATTGAACTTGTCTCCGCGACATAACAAGAAGGAAGAGGCTGTGGATAATCTTGAACTTAAGGAATTATCCGTTCAGAAAAAGCATGCTGAAGCCACACAGCAAACCCCTCAAAATGGACATAAACACACGGAAAACATTAATGTAGCAAACATAACTCAGTCAGCGACTTCCATAAACATGTCCGGTTCTATACGCAATTTAAAACTGTCATCTGGAAATGGGTACAAGTTCCTTTCACCTGGAAGGTTTTTTCCTTCGTCAAAGTGTTAAAATGTCTTTTTTTACAACTTTTAAGCCTGTATTGCCATTTATATATTGTATATGTCCAATTGCCTTCATAACTGAAAGACTAAAATATTACTTGTGAAGCAGTGGTTATCATGGATATGATATCGAGGGGATTTTACCGAACATTTACCAAAAGTACTGTCTGTTTTGAACAGACTAGACAAGTAATAATATATTAGTAGCAATGTGTTGGGAACAACAGTACTCGCAACTGTATGATGGGGTAGAGAATCTTTAACACAGTACTGAAACATAGACCATTATTTATTTATAATTCCTATAAACCGTTAATTCTTACTTTTGTGTGCAGATTTTGTCGCTTGATACATGGAGACCATTCTATTATTCTTTGTTATTCTGTTTTATGCTTAGTTTAGGGCAGCCTCATAGTGTCGTAGGATGAACAATAATGATGCAAATGTGGTGAAGTCTGTACTCCTGTTAAAAAGTTAGGGCAAAATTTTTGTTTTTGCCCCCAGCACAGACTACTCATGTATTCACTAAGATGCCTTGTTGGCATTATAATAGCTGCTTTATAAATGATAGATCATTATTAAGACTGGCCCATCGTAGCTTGACTTAAAGGAGAAGTCCAGCCATCTCTAAAATGTAGCAGCCGGGTATAAACTTATCTCTTCGAGTATGAACTTGCCCACGGTTGAGCAGCGTGACGGGCCTCGGGACCTTGCTGGAAGACATTTTGCCCCAAGTTGTGATGACGTCACGACTCGGGGGAAAATACCTGTCTTGGCTGATGGACTGGCCGCTCAGCCAATCAGGGACTGGAGCGGCGTCCCGCCCCAGTCACTGACTGGTTGAGCGACCAGTCCATCAGTTGGGTCGTGACATGTAAGCGCTAGAGATCCCGGACGGGGTCCCGAGACTGGTCCCACCACTCACCCCTGGCACGGGGAGAGGTAAGTTCATACTCCAGATCAAATTCCCCCCCTGCCGGCTGCCTGATTTTAAAGATGGCCGGATGTCTCCTTTGAATTGTTGTATAGTTGTATTTACAGCTTCTATATACCCATACAAAAACTAACCAAGTATGTCCACTTTGCCATCATAGTTATCAGTGAGCAGCATCCTAGTCAGCAAGTACTAGAATATACCCCCCGTGCCATGCGGAGAGGATGCAGCTACCGGGGACCAAAGTTTTACCATCTATTAATTTCTGGATTTATATCAAAAGAGCACAATGATTTTTCTATTAATAAAGCAACACTGACAACTGAGACCGATGTTTAATTCTGACTGATAGCAACATAAATTAGATGGCTGCCTATGTAGTCTCCACCAATAAATAACTGCAGATATGTATGCAGCTATAGGGGTGATCCTACAGGATGCGGATATGGCATGTTTGAGCCTTAAACTTTATTTGTATTTTATCCCTACTTAGAGGGGTTAGCCAGAGTTAGAAAAACATGGCCACTTTCTTGCAGAGACAACATGACTCTTGTCTTCAGTTTGGGTGGGGGTTTGCAACTCAATTCCATTAAAGTGAATGGAGCTTATTTGTAAACCACAGCTCAACTGGAGACTGGTGGCTAAAGAAGATAAATACAACCTTAGGCTATGTTCACACTTGGTAAGAGACTGGCCGGTCTCAGAAAAGATCATCCCGGACGCTACTGATCAAATGCTGAAAGTTTGGGTTCATAGGGACCAGAGCGTGCTCAAAGTTCGCTCATATCCAATCATTAACTCATGATTGTTTATTTGGACATTAAAGGGGTAGTCAGGGCAGGGCTCTTTTTAACTATATGCCCAGGCATGGGATGAACAAAAAAAAATTGCATCTACTTACCTCCTTGGCTCCTGCACTGCTTTTGGTACTATGGTGATCTGGTCAACGTTGTGTGGCCACTATCAAGTTCAGGAACATGACGTAGCTGGCCAATTAGCAGTTTCCCGACACAGGAGCCAAGGAGGTAACTACAAATCACATTTTTCATTCACCCCCCCTCCCTGGGCATACAGCTAAGGCTAAGTTCACACAACATAAAAACAACAGCCGTAGTTGCAGGTTTGTATTGAATCGTTTTAAAGTCTATGGAATAGACACACTGTATACACTCTGGCCGGGATTCCAAGCAGCAGCACAAAAACTTACATGTCAGTTTTGTGCACCCGCTATTCATTGATTAGCAGCTGCACAAGACTGACAGAGCAGACAATGTGAACTTCGGCTGCAGCCGCACTTTACATTGTCGGCTATGGTTAATTGGACTGTGGGCACACACGAGTGCACCCGCATTCCAATTAAAAAGAAATTAAGTTCTTCCGGCTGGTACTGCAGTGTCAAAGAATGGCCGCTGTCTTATTAAGTGTGAACACGGCCTAAAAGAGTGTCTTTAACATTGCCAATACCATTGTGACAAGGGAACAGTACAGTTCTTCTGCAGGCTAAAAGCAGAATTCTTTATTACTACCTATTAGAAATCTAAATAAATTTTGAATCTGGATTAAAAATTGTGACAAAAATATAAATCAGGGAGTATATAGATGTATGTTACTTAAAAAAAAATATTCTGGCAGGTTTGGTGTAGATGTTTTCCTCGTGGGTCAAAAAATACAGAAATATATATATAACTTTTCAGGTTGGGTATACTCCTTTAAGGCCTAGTTAGGGCAAACCAATCTGCATATAGTTATCCTAAGTGCTCTTTCAGTACCATATATGATGTCCGGAATCCGCAAAAAGAATAATCTGGAAAGCATCTGTATTGCATCCATAATTCGTATTTTGTGCTGATCAGCAAAAAAAAAAAAGGAAAGGTGATTTTATGGTTTTAAATGCTCATCCATAAAATTACAGATCCACAAAAATGCCAGATGCTTCCAATGACTTCTATGGGAAAATCAGTGCCACAAATATGGTAACTAGGACGTGGCAGTAAAAAGAAAAAAAAAAAAAAAAAGTGGACGTGCCGTCGACATATTTATTAAACATACAAAGGAAGAGAATGTCTCAGCGGCACTTCACCATAAAATTTCACCTTTATTAGATCCAACACATGCTTCACAGGACACTGAGAGGACGCTCCCTCCCCACTGACGTTTCACACCTGTCTGGCGCTTTCCCGCGGCATCGGGGCCACACTTAGCCCCGCCCACAACACCACCGTTGGCCCCGCCCCCTCGCCGGCCATTGGAACAGGTTGGCCGAAAGGTCTAGACTCCACCCCTTTTACGTCGGCCAATGGGCGTCAAGGGGGCGAGACCAACGGTGCTGTTGTAGGGCGGGGCTAAGTGGTGTTAATGCAGTGAGGCCACGCCCACTTAATACAATCTGCAGTTGATAAAAGGACACTTTTTACTTGAACAAACACCATGACGTATGATATGAAATAAGGTATGAAAAACGCTAAATTTACCCTTTACATCTGTGTAGAGATGTCAGAATGCACCAAGGGGGTGACAGTGTCACTTTAAAGAAAGACATTGTGTGCTCCTGGCTTAAAGCTGTAACATGTACCTATACAGTAGGTGCAATCTTGGTTGGCTGCAGTACTTAAAATAATGCATTTTATGGCTATGTTCATCTTTTTTGGGCTGTTTGAATCCAAATATTGGCCTTTATTTCATAACAATGCCCGTTGTTGTAGAAACCATGGCCGTCATTATGAAGTAATGGCCGTTATTGGCCTCAAACGGCCAAAAAAATTCCTTGTGGACGCATAGCCTATCCCAATCTAGTGGACTCGCTATAACATTGGTCACAGCCAAGAACACATGCATGTATCAGTCCACAGCACTTCTTCTCACAACCTCTATACCTGGTCTGTATTATCTCTAACCCATTGCTGTAAATGTCTCCAATCTCCTAGCTGCCTTAGAACCTAAAGAAGCCAACCTGCTCCAACAGTTGCAGAACCACAAGCCCCAGCACAAGCTCCACCACTACCCCTCTACCCCTGAGATACAATACCAAAACTATACGGCTTGGTTGACGCTATGTAAAAATGACGGCCGCCCTTCATAACGTTAACGTCCGTTATTTCAAAAAATTTCATGAAAGACGGCCGTTATTTTTCCATAGCGTGAACCTGTCCTAACCTTAAACCCTGCTTCCCTTGAATATTTTAGCCACTTGTGAGTTTACAAAAGCCACTTTTGTATTTGTACTTTGTAGCGACAAGCTCGACGACACTGTTGTATCCACCTATCCCTATGCAAAAACGTTTGTGAAGAATCGGGCCGTCGATAGACTCGTCTGCAGATGTTTCGAGAACCTGTACATAGAACCATGTTAAGAAGCTGCATGCACGTTTTTTTGTGATCCGAGCCCTTGAAATACATCTGTGTTTGTGTATCGGTGGGTTTCATAGAGTTAACGTCTAGATGATCCCTACTTTGGGTAAAGAGAACTTTTCCTAAGCAGCCTGCGGGACGGCCCGAACCACCCGAGCTCCCGGCAGCGGCCCTTGTATCCGTGTGTCTGATCTACTTTGGTTTTGTAAATTAAACAATGTTTTTTTGTTTTTGTTCTTTTTCCCAGGCAGCACTAAACTTTTTATATAATATAATATGTACCTTGTAAAAAGTATTTCATATTTTTTATTGAAACTGCAAAGGCATTTGGCCTTTTTCTTTGTGATCTGTGTTTATTAAAGCATGAAAGTATATATGATGTGTCATATACCTGATCCAATGCTAACACATTGTTGAAGCCATAATTGTCTTTTTTCTACAGTGCTGAGGTTTCCCTACCTGGCAGTATGACGTCATTATCGAGATCCAAATAAAGCGATTAGAAAAGATGACCTTAGCGTTCGTAATTTACCCCATGGGGACATCGGAAATGAGCGCTCACCGATTCCATCACCGTTTTATTGTCTATGATGCGTATAGGAACGTATAGGATAACACCTAAAAAAGTGAGCTACAAAATACACAGGACAGATGGGAAAAAATAACTGAGGCCTCTGTCAGAATAGAAACGTGTAAAACCAATTGTAGAATTAAAGGGGTATTCCGCTCAAACATAACTTATTCATATGTTGCTGCCCATTGTGAGACTAACAATTCATTCAAGTTATTATCTATTCAGTCTCCTTCTCCCAGTTCCTGAAGCACAGGAAAGGCCCCAGTTAATTTTAACATGCAATGTCTACATATACTGCGCCCCCTGCTGGACACTTCGGGGGAGATTTATGAAAGGGTTGTTTTAGAGAAATTGAAGACTTCCTGAAATTGAGGGGAATAGACAAATTCCTAATGTACACTAATTACGGGCAATGTACATATAGTGCTAACTTTGCTAAGGAAATAACATTTATAAAAAAAAATAGATTTTGGACAGCGTTTCAAATAGAAGTAAATTACAAATCTGTAAATATATTTAAATAAATAAATAAATAAAAATGTCACCTGCATGCCCCTTTAAGTTGCTCTAGACATTTGTAGTCTGTTCAAAAAAACATATCTCTTACTTTATAAAGTAATAAACTTTAAAGGGGTAGTGCGGTGGTGAACAATTATTCACAGAATAACACACATTACAAAGTTATACAACTTTGTAATGTATGTTATGTCTGTGAATGGCCCCCTTCCCCGTGTCCCACCACCCCCGCCTGTGTACCCGGAAGTGTGGTGCGCTATACATACCTGTCACGTGCCGACTCGTCTCCGATCTTCAGTCAGCGATGGCGTCTTCGGCCGAATCCCTCCCTGCGTCCTGAGTGCCGGCCACCCTCTGCCGCGTCATCGGCTGCTCAGCCGCGATTGGCTGAGCATAACTGTGCTCAGCCAATCGCGGTTGAGCATCTGATGACGCTGAAGAGGGCGGCCGGCACTAAGGACGGACGGAGGGATTCGGCCGAAGACGACATCGCTGACTGAAGATCGGAGACGAGTCGGCACGTGACAGGTATGTATAGCGCACCACACTTCCGGGTACACGGGTGGGGGTGGGGGGACACGGGGAAGGGGGCCATTCACAGACATAACATACATTACAAAGTTGTATAACTTTGTAATGTGTGTTATTCTGTGAATAATTGTTTACCGCCGCACTATCCCTTTAATATGCCATCTCCAGTCCTCCTTACCTGGCAAGTGCTAGCTCTCCACATCACACACTGGTTTAAGATCATTGTCTTAGTTGACCACAAGAGGGCGATATTGCGCCATTATGTGAAGCACACAAAGCTTCAGTACTATTGAACGGAAATATTTATAGTGTAAGCTTCCGATTTCATGAAATACATTTTATTCATACAGCGCCAACATATTCCCCAACAACTTACAAGGAAATATGGACAAAGTAAAACGAAATGAACGTCCAAGAGTTTCCTGTCCTTAAGAGCTTGCAATCTAAGCATTTGTTTTTATTTGTTTCTTTCACAGTTTTATATATGGTTGGTATTTACAGCAAATAAAAAGTAAGAAAATATTATATACTTCCATAGAGTAAAGCAGGTATTAAGTGAAAGACATTAAGGGGAATTTATTATGACATGTATGCAATTTCTTTGACACACTAAAGTAGCAAGCCTCGCCGGCAGGTAAGCTTTGCTGTGTATTATTTTTACTGCTGTAACAGGCCAGAGTATACCCTCAGTCCAGAGTATACCCGGGGTTAAAATGGCCTAGGCTGGATTATACCCCAGGGTATATTTTGGCTTAGGCAAATTCAAGCCGCCTCAGGCCATTTTATACCCCCATGATATCAGTAACATTGAGTGATAGACACGAAAATTACTTAATTTGTTAACATTTTATCGGGGATTCAGCTTTGTCTGCTGAGTTAAGTGAGAAGCTGCTGATGTAACGAAGAGTATGAACTAATCGGGGGGATTTATCATTGCGTTTCCACAATTTTTTTTTTCTTAGCTAATAAGGAGATTTTGTGCACTTCACAAATAGTGTATCTGTGCAAGATTTATGAAGGGTTTTGCGCTATTTTCCATCAGTTTCCACCGCTTGCGCCTTTTTTCAATGTTTACACTGGGAGGGGGCGGGGTTTTCTCTTAACTCCTATTTTTATTAGATTTATCGTGTAAATTTTCGTTTTTTGAGCAAAATCCTACCCTAGCGTAGCTTTTTAGCCAAGCTGTTTTAGGCTGGGTTTTCATTTTTTAAAATGGATGAAAAAAGCGGATACATTTGTGTGCCTCCATATTGATCCATTTTCCCATTGACTTTCATAATAAAATAACAGGTTAAAAAACGGATCAAAATGCATCCCTTTTTTTAGCGTACACTAAAACACGGTCAACATTTTCATATGTGCCAGGATTATTTTAAAAGTTTTGATTGGTCAGGGTCTCGGTTTTGCTTCGGTGTAAAAATATACTTGCCTATCCAGGCTCCCCCGGTGTCTTCCAGCCTTGTTCCTGTGCTCACCGCAGCCGCCTCTGGGACTTCTGATCCCATCTCATCTCTGAAGAGACAGGACATCGCTGTGCCCAGTTATTGGCTGAGCGGCCTGTCACTTCAGAGATGAGTTTGAAAGTGTCGGAGGAGGAGCCTGCATTGGCTGTGGGGGACACTGGGGGAGCCTAGACAGGTAAGTATAAGCTTTTTTTTTTTCCTTTAACCTAGCATCAGCTGTTGGCCAGGCGTCACTATTGCACATAGTGATGTGCGGTTTGCAGCCAATGATTTTTAAATGTTTAAAGGAGAACGATCAGCCGATGATCAGCGCTTCAGCTGATTGTTGTCTTTATTATATGGAGCGATAATCTGCCAATCTGATCGGGCAGGTTATCGTTCCATGTAATAGTGCCCTTAGTGTGCACATCTCCCAACTCTATCTAGCAATCAGTTGGAGTCTGGACACTAATATGACCCTACTTTTCCTTGTGCCAATTTCAGATCAGTACACGACAAACCGATGCATGTGGCCAATACCACACCAATGCATACAGGTTTGTCCAAATAGTAACTAGTCACCGTCTCCCCATCCATATAATCTATTTTATCTCTCTAATAGTTTCTGACAGTATGAATAATCCTTAAACTAAGGGACAGGTAATGTACATTCATCTAATGAGAGCGGCGTATAATAGCGCACAAGAATGCGGCCAGTCAAGACGAGCTAGAAAACCGTCTGATCGCATTTAACAATTCAAGTCTTGATAAGCTGAAGACATTCATCTGTAAGAGCTGGCAAGTGCAGTTAACACGAAGAAGGTCACATACCGCTTAAAGGGAGAAGCTTTTATTCTCTGACCCAAAGCTTAAGTGCGCATGTGCCTGGGCAGAAAGACAACAAAGTAAAAATGCCATCACTTTCATCTGTCGCCACCAATTATATACGGTGTGACGTCTCCTGAAGGAATGGTTTTTTTTTGGCCAGTTCAGGGTAAAATGTGAGCATAAAGATTGCACAGTCTCCAAATAAGAACCAGAATGCCATAATAATAATAATCATATAATTACAAATAAATGTGATAAAAAAAAAGTCTTCAAAATCTATGGTGGGGTATAAAAAAACAGAAAAGAAAAATATTATAAAAATTATAGAAGCCAGAAGGATCTGCATGCAAATTGTATGTTTCTTAACCAAAATGCACGTTCAAAAGTCCCGTAAGGAATCAAGACTGACCAATGAAATAAAACCATGAACCAGTTATATAGAACAACAAAACGACCTCGGGGGATGACCTTGAACTGGTGTAAAGTGAAACTGGCTTAGTTGCCCCCTAGAAACCAATGAGATTTCACCTTTCATTTTCCGGATAATCTGTGAGGAATGAAAGATGGAATCTGATTGGTTGCTAGGGGCAACTGAGACAGTTTCACTTTACACCATGTTGGATAAATCCCATCCCCCCTCCCTTATGTCCTAATTAGGGATGGTCTTGTAAACCATCCAGGCTCTGTGAACAGTAGGGGTAAGCAGATGTACTTACTTCCAATGTGGTGTGTGTGTGTTTTACATGTGTTTTATATGCACTACAAAAATTCTACATGTATAAGCGGCTTCAATTGGAAGCTTTTGGATTCATGGGCAGCACCACTGCTAGAGTAGTTAGCTCTTGCTTTTCTTCTCTAGCCAGTCCACACAACTCCACACAGTATTAGTATCACTGTTTGTGCTCCACAGTGATAGTGCCCCCTTCAGGCCCGACACAGTAATAGTACAATAACAGGAATCGCACATATCACCATGTACATCAAGTGCACCCATACATCATTAACAAGAACAAGCATCCCACAGCTCCCCATGTATATCAGGTGCACCCACACATCACTAACAAGTAACCCACAGCTCCCTATGTACCTCCAGTACACCCACACATCACTAACAAGTAACCCACAGCTCCCTATGTACCTCCAGTACATCCACACATTACTAACAAGTATCCCACAGCTCCCCATGTATATCAGGTGCACCCACACATCACTAACAAGTAACCCACAGCTCCCCATGTATATCATGTGCACCCACACATCACTAACAAGTATCCCACAGCCCCCTATGTACCTCCAGTACACCCACACATCACTAACAAGTAACCCACAGCTCCCCATGTACCTCCAGTATATCCACACATCGCTAACAAGTATCTTACAGCTCCCCATGTACCTCCAGTACACCCACACATCACTAACAAGTAACCCAAAGCCCCCTATGTACCTCCAGTACACCCACACATTACTAAGAAGTAACCCAAAGCCCCCTATGTACCTCCAGTACACCCACACATTACTAAGAAGTAACCCAAAGCCCCCTATGTACCTCCAGTACACCCACACATTACTAACAAGTAACCCACAGCTCCTCATATATATCCAGTGCACCCATGCAGTGTCCCAGAACATGCAGACTACTACTCCTATTATGACCATTTCTCTTGCTGTGTCAATGCCTGTTCTGGTAAGTGTTTGCACTGCAACTGCTGCTGGTTTTCCCCTAGTATTCTCCAGTAATGTGCATTCTCATGTGTATTCTCATGTATTCCTGTGTATTATTGCATTGTACAGTGGTATGCAAGGCTGTTGATCACGTGACCTGTAACCATGGTTCCTCCAATGGCCGACTAGCTCTGGCCAGGAGCAACCATGTGACCTCCCACTTCCTGCTGACAAGTGAGTTCAGCCCCTGTTTTCAAGCAAGGAGGTTGTGTTGTTCTGTCCTCTCCCTCAGAAGAGTGACTGAGTCTGCTGCTGTATTCAAGTCTTCGGCTGTATCTGCCTGCTCAAGTGACCGGATTCTTCTCTCTCATCTGGGTGTCATTCCGTTATCTCTCCTCAGTGTCGGACTGGGGTACCTTGGGCCCACCAGGGAAACTGACTCTAGAGGCCGACCCTACATAGACGGATTTAACAAGTGACAAACCTTTTACGTTAGTACAGCGGCTTTAAGCGAGAGTGAAGCCTAATGTCCATCATGAAAGGCATAGAGTGGTCATTAAAACATTGTCAGACTGACATGTAAAAAGTTTGATCAGCCAGGGTTTCAGTGCTGAGACCCCCAACAATGGCTGGATCATTGCTCACCTGTCATATTGCAAGTGACGGGCTCAGCACCAATTGCAGTTGATAGGTTCCATTATAATGTATTGAGCCCATTACGTACAACATAACAGACGGACTAATGATCCAGCCATCAGCACAGTATATACTATGAGATCAGTGATAACTGGTAACACTATATATAGCATGGGATTAGTGATAACCAGTAACAATATGTACAGTATACACCATGAGACCAGTGATAAGCGGTAACACTATATACAGTATACACCATGAGATAAGCGATAACAGGGGGATATATACAGGGCTGGAAGGAGGAGATATATACAGGGCTGGGGGAGAGGGGATATATACAGGGCTGGGGGGAGAGGGGATATATACAGGGTTGGAGGGAGGAGGGATATATACAGGGCTGGAGGGAGGGATATATACAGGGCTGGAGGGAGGGGGATATATACAGGGCTGGAGGGAGGGGGATATATACAGGCTGAGGGGAGAGGGTATATACAGTGCTGGGGGAGAGGGGGGATATACACAGGGCTGAAAGGAGGGGGAATATATAAAGGGCTGGAGGAGAGGGGGGATATATACAGGGCTGGGGGGAGGAGGGATATATACAGGGCTGGGGGAGAGGGGATATATACAGGCTATGGGGAGAGGGAATATATACAGGCTATGGGGAGAGGGGATATATACAGGGCTGGAGGAGAGGGGGGATATATACAGGGCTGGAGGGAGAGGGATATATACAGGGCTGGAGGAGAGGGGGGATATATACAGGGCTGGAGGGAGGGGGATATATAGAGGGCTGGAGGAGAGGGGGGATATATACAGGGCTGGAGGGAGGGGGATATATACAGGGCTGGAGGGAGGAGGGATATATACAGGGCTGGAGGGAGGGGGATATATACAGGGCTGGAGGGAGGAGGGATATATACAGGGCTGGAGGGAGGGGGGATATATACAGGGCTGGAGGTAGGGGGGATATATACAGGGCTGGAGGTAGGGGAGGATATATACAGGACTGGAGGGAGGAGGGATATATACAGGGCTGGAGGTGTGGGGGGGGGATATATACAGGGCTGGAGGCAGAGAGGGAATATGTACAGGGCTGGGGGGAGGAGGTGGCTCTTGTGCTGTGGGGAAGGAGTATTTGCACAATGTAGAGGGGACAGGCACCTGCACTCTGGATGCCAGCAGGACGGCTGGAGGCCATTAGATGACATTACCCATCCTCTCACCTCTCTCTCCTGCCTCCAGCCGTCCTGTGTCAGCACTTCCTGCTCTCTGCACTGTTTCTTGGTCCATACAGATAACAGCACACAGAGCTCCTGCTGCCCTAAGACACGCCCCGTGCACAGAGTAAGCCCATAGACACTCTGTATGCAGGAAGTGCCGGGGCTTCTCCTCTCAGAGACCGTTCGGGGGGACACAGGGGGGACACGTGGGGCCCCTGCCAGGATAGTTAAGAGGTGACAGGAGTGTCCTAGGGGCCATAGTCTGCAGAAGCTTATGTTGGGCCTGGATCTGCTGAACAGGGAGCCTCCTGTTCAGGGGCCCACCAGGGGGGAGAAAGGGGGAGGGGCCCACCGGGGGTTTCCCCGGCTCCCCGGTGGCCCAGTCCGACCCTGTCTCTCCTCATCGCTGCAAGGATTCACAGCAAGTATTATTCTCAAGCTAATCCACCCAGCAACGCTATTTCTCTCATACTCCTACTCCCATCATCCGGCATGTATTCTCACAGCCTATGCAGCACCACTCCTGCTTTGTTTGTCAAAGCCTGCTATATACCCGGTTGCATCCGGACAGAACTGTTGCTACTAGTTACCTCATCTATAATAAAACCGCTGTTACTGAACTCTGGCATTGGTGTCCACTAACTGGTGCCCTGACTAGGTGCAGCGAAGAATCGCATGCCCATCATCACCCGCAGATTCCACAGACCGGCCCTACAGCTGTGCTGCCCTCAGGCCTATACCGTGACAAGTATAACCCCTGCAGCTGCCCCGGTCATTGCCCGCTCATAACACCAGCACTGCGGAAGTGGCCCCCAGGGGCCAGGGCATCGCACCCACACATTACTAACAAGTAACCCACAGCTCCCCATGTATATCAGGTGCACCCACACATTACTAACAAGTATCCCACAGCTTCCCATGTAGCTCCAGTGCACCCACACATTACTAACAAGTAACCCACAGCTCCCCATGTACCTCCAGTACACCCACACATCACTAACAAGTAACCCACAGCTCCCCATGTACCTCCAGTAACCCACACATCACTAGCAAGCATCCCACAGCTCTCCATGCGACCGCGGTAGCTACGCCACTGCCTCCAGTACACCCACACCTCACTCATAAGTATCCCACAGCTCCCCATGTATATCAGGTGTACCCACACATTACTAACAAGTATCCCACAGCTTCCCATGTAGCTCCAGTACATCCACACATCACTAACAAGTATCCCAGAGATCCCCAAGTATCTCCAGTACACCCATATATTACTAACACAGCTCCCCATGTACAGTATATCAGGTGCACCCAAACATCACTAACAAGTATCCCACAGCTCCCCTTGTACCTCCAGTGCACCCACACATCACTAACAAGTATCCCACAGCTCCCCATGTACCTCCAGTGCACCCACAGACAGGGCCGCTTTAACCAGAGGGCACATGGTGCACGTGCAGCGGGCCCACTGGTTAAAGGGGCCCCCCCGAGCAGGCCGGCCGTTGCTATGTGCGACCAGTGCGGTCGCACAGGGCTCCGGCCACCAGCCTACCAGGGTGAAGCACCATGGGTGTGTAATCCCCTGCAGGGCCCCCCCGTCCACCGCTGCCCCCGCTCGCCCGCTGCTGCTGCGGTGCTTCAGCAGCAGCGATACTGATAGAGAGAGAGCCATTGGCTCCCTCCCTGTCAGTCACTCTTGTGGCCGCACTTCCTGTGGTCACAAGAGGCCGCACTCTCCCTCTAGCGCCCGACGTCACTGGAGCGTCGGCGCAAGGGTAAGGGGAGTGCAGCCTCTTGTGACCGCAGGAAGTGCGGCCACAAGAGGGAAGAGAAGAGGAACGTGTGGACCTAGGTGAGTAAGTGTTTGTTTTTTTCAATGTTATATGGGAGGGGGAGCTATATACTATTGGGGAGCACAGGGGGCTATATACTATGGGGGAGCACAGGGGGGCTATATACTATGGGGGAGCACAGGGGGCTATATACTATGGGGCAGCACAGGGGGCTATATACTATGGGGGAGCACAGGGGGCTATATACTATGGGGGAGCACAGGGGGCTATATACTATTGGGGAGCACATGGGACTATATACTATGGGGGAGCACAGGGAGCTATATACTATGGGGGAGAGCACAGGGGGCTATATACTATGGGGGAGCACAGGGGAGCTATATACTATGGGGGAGCACAGGGGGCTATATACTATGGGGGAGCACAGGGGAGCTATATACTATGGGGGAGCACAATGGGCTATGTACTATGGGGGAGCACAGGGGGCTATATACTATGGGGGAGCACAGGGGAGCTATATACTATGGGGGAGCACAAGGGGCTATATACTATGGGGGAGCACAGGGGGCTATATACTATGGGGGAGCACAGGGGGCTATATACTATGGGGGAGCACAGGGGAGCTATATACTATGGGGGAGCACAGGGGGCTATATACTATGGGGGAGCACAGGGGAGCTATATACTATGGGGGAGCACAGGGGGCTATATACTATGGGGGAGCACAGGGGGCTATATACTATGGGGGAGCACAGGGGAGCTATATACTATAGGGGAGCTATATACTTTGGGGGAGCACAGGGGGCTATATACTATGGGGGAGCACAGGGGAGCTATATACTATGTGGGAGCACAGGGGAGCTATATACACTATGGGGGAGCACAGGGGAGCTATATATTACTGGGGAGCACAGGGGAGCTATACACTATGGGGGAGCACAGGGGGCTATATACTATGGGGGAGCACAGGGGGCTATATACTATGGGGGAGCACAGGGGAGCTATATACTATGGGGGAGCACAGGGGGCTATATACTACTGGGGAGCACAGGGGGCTATATACTATGGGGAGCACAGGGGCTATATACTATGGGGGAGCACAGGGGAGCTATATACTACTGGGGAGCACAGGGGGCTATATACTATGGGGGAGCACAGGGGGCTATATACTATAGGGGAGCTATATACTATGGGGGAGCACAGGGGGCTATATACTATGGGGGAGCACAGGGGAGCTATATACTATGGGGGAGCACAGTGGGCTATATGCTATGGGGGAGCACAGGGGGCTATATACTATGGGGGAGCACAGGGGGCTATATACTATGGGGGAGCACAGGGGAGCTATATACTATAGGGGAGTTATATACTATGGGGGAGCACAGGGGGCTATATACTATGGGGGAGCACAGGGGAGCTATATACTATGGGGGAGCACAGGGGAGCTATATACTATGTGGGAGCACAGGGGAGCTATATACTATGGGGGAGCACAGGGGAACTATATACTACTGGGGAGCACAGGGGCGCTATATACTATGGGGGAGCACAGGGGGCTATATACAATGGGGGAGCACAGGGGGCTATATACTATGGGGGAGCACAGGGGGCTATATACTATGGGGGAGCACAGGGGAGCTATATACTATGGGTGAGCACAGGGGAGCTATATACTACTGGGGAGCACAGGGGGCTATATACTACTGGGGAGCACAGGGGGCTATATACTATGGGGGAGCACAGGGGGCTATATACTACTGGGGAGCACAGGGGAGCTATATACTACTGGGGAGCACAGGGGGCTATAAACTATGGGTGAGCACAGGGGGCTATATACTATGGGGGAGCACAGGGGAGCTATATACTACTGGGGAGCACGGGGGCTATATACTACTGGGAAGCACAGGGGGCTATATACTATGGGGGAGCACAGGGGGCTATATACTATGGGGGAGCACAGGGGGCTATATACTATTGGGGAGCACAGGGGGCTATATACTATTGGGGAGCACAGGGATCTATATACTAGGGGGGAGAGCAAGGGGGACTATATACTACTGGGGGGAGAGCACAGGGGGGCTATATACTATTGGGGGGAGAGCACAGGGGGGCTATATACTATTGTGGGAGAGCACAGGGGGGCTATATACTATTGTGGGAGAGCAAAGGGTGGCTATATACTATTGGAGAGCACAGGGGGGCTATATACTATTGTGGGAGAGCACAGGGGGGCTATATACTATTGTGGGAGAGCACAGGGGGGCTATATACTATTGTGGGAGAGCACATGGGGGCTACATACTATTGGGGAGCACAGGGGAGCTATATACTATTGGGGAGCACAGGGGAGCTATATACTATTGGGGAGCACAGGGGTCTATATACTATTGGGGAGCACAGGGGAGCTATTTCCTATTGGGGAGCACAGGGGAGCTATTTCCTATTGGGGAGCATAGGGGTCTATATACTATTGGGGAGCACAGGGGGCTATATACTATTGGGGAGCACAGGGGTCTATATACTATGGGGGAGAGCACAGGGGGGCTATATACTATTGGGGAGAGCACAGGGGGGCTATATACTATTGGGGGAGCACAGGGGTGCTATATACTATTGGCGGGAGAGCACAGGGGGGGCTATATACTATTGTGGGAGAGCACAGGGGGGGCTATATACTATTGTGGGAGAGTATAGGGGGCTATATACTATTGGAGAGCACAGGGGGGCTATATACTATTGTGGGAGAGCACAGGGGGGCTATATACTACTGGGGAGAGTGCACAGGGGGGCTATATACTAATGGGGGAGCGCACAGGAGGGCTGTATATAACTGGAGGAGCACATGAGGGTCTATATACTACAGGGACACATTAAAACTATGGAGGCACAGAGGGGTGTAACTATGTAGGGGTACAGAGGGGTGTAACTACTGTATAGGGGTACAAGGGACCTAACTACTGTATGTGTTGGAGCCTAAAATATTTGTCTGGCAGATTCTGGAGAGAAGATTCACAGCCAGGAGAAGACTTCAAGGTGGCCCAGGCTGGATGGAGAGAAAAAGAAAAGGTGACAGACTCTGATCGGAGAAGACGCCCCCGGTGAGTCACTGGATGTAACTGCACTCTGTTATAGGGTTGTAGTGTTAGGGGTCATGATGTGGCGGTATTATGTAATGGTATCATTGGTGATATCTTTCTGTTTTGTTCAGTGCAGTTTTAATGTAATATGTAATCACTGTATGGTGGAAATAGTGTTATAAGGCAACTACTGTATATATTGGGGCTCCTGATACAGTGTGGGGGCAAATTCAGTACATTATACAATGTGCCGAAAGGGAGGGGGGGGCCCACTCTTGAGGGCTGTGCACTGGGCCCACCAATGTATTTAAACGGCCATGCCCACAGATTACTAACAAGCAGTAGCAAATAATAATAGGTCAGTTTCGGGCGGTAGCCCGGGGCCCTGAGCTTCTGATGGGCCCATGGCCACCCAAACAGACTCAGTGGAGTATCCCAGAGCTCCCCATGTACATACCTCCCAACTTTTGCAAAGAGCAAAGAGGGACATGTGCGCCGCGGTCCCCATAGCCACGCCCCCATAGCGACCCTCCATAGCCACGCCCCCATAGTGACCCTCCATAGCCACGCCCCCATAGCAACCCTCCATAGCCACTCCCCTACAGTCACCACATGCTGCTGACTGAATAGTGCCCTATACAGTATCCAATCCCCCAAAAAATGCCCTATATAGTATCCAATCCCCCGTATAGTGCCCCACATAGTATCCAATCGCCCCAATTGTGCCACACATAGTATCCAATCCCCCACATAGTGCCCCACATAGTATCCAATGCCCCCATATAGTGCCCCACATAGTATCCAATGCCCCATATAGTGCCCCAGATAGTAGCCAATGCCCCATATAGTGCCCCACATAGTAGCCAATGCCCCCATATAGTGCCCCACATAGAAGCCAATGCCCCCATATAGTGCCCCACATAGTAGCCAATCCCCATATAGTGCCCCACATAGTAGCCAATCCCCATATAGTGCCCCACATAGTAGCCAATCCCTCCATATAGTGCCCCACATAGTAGCCAATGCCCCATATAGTGCCCACATAGTAGCCAATGCCCCATATGCCCCACATAGTAGCCAATCCCCCATATAGTGCCCACATAGTAGCCAATGCCCCCATATATGCCCCACATAGTATCCAATCCCCGATATAGTGCCCCACATAGTAGCCAATCCCCCATATAGTGCCCCACATATTATCCAATCCCCCATATAGTGTGCCACATAGTAGCCAATCCCCATATAGTGCCCCACATAGCCAATGCCCCCATATATTGCCCCACATAGTAGCCAATCCCCATATAGTGCCCCACATAGTAGCCAATCCCCCATATAGTGCCCCACATAGTAGCCAATCCCCCATATAGTGCCCCACATAGTAGCCAATCCCCCATATAGTGCCCCACATAGTAGCCAATCCCCCATATAGTGCCCCACATTTTATCCAATCCCCCATATAGTGCCCCACATAGTATCCAATGCCCCCACATAGTCGCCAATCCTCCCCATATAGTAGCCAATCCCCCATATAGCGCCCCACATAGTAGCCAATCCTCCCATTTGTGTGGCCCGACCAGAAAAACAATAAACCTACTGGTTTATTGTTTTTTTCGGTGGGGCCACATATAATGCAGGACACAGGGTGTCGTTCCGGGACCGTGGGACAGCACCCCGAAAACGGGACCGTCCCGCGGAATCCTGGACAGTTGGGAGCTATGCATGTATCTCCAGTACACCTACAGTATATATCACTAACAAGTATCCCATAGCTCCCCATGTAATTCCAGTACACCCATATATCACTAACAAGTATCCTGCAGCTCCCCATATACCTCCAGTGCACCCTCGAATCACTAACAAGTATCCCACAGCTCCCCATGTACCTTCAGTGTATCCATACATCAATAACAAGCATCCCACACCTCTCCGTGTATATCAAGTGCACCCACACATCACTAATAAGTATCCCACAGCTCTCCATGTAACTCCAGTACACCCATATATCACTAACAAGTATCCTACAGCTCGCAGTGTACTTTCACTTTACCCACACATCACTAACAAACATGCCACAGCTCCCCATGTATATCAAGTGCACACACATCAGTAACAAGTATCTTACAGCTCCCTATGTACCTCCAGGACACCCACACATCACTAACAAGTAACCCACAGCTCCCCATGTACCTCCAGTACATCCACATATCACTAACAAGTAACCCACAGCTGCCCATGTACCTCCAGTGCACCCACACATCACTAACAAATAACCCACAGCTCCCCATGTACCTCCAGTACACTGACACATCACTAACAAGTAACCCACAGCTCCCCATGTATATCAAGTGCACACACATCAGTAACAAGTATCTTACAGCTCCCTATGTACCTCCAGTACACCCACACATCACTAACAAGTAACCCACAGCTCCCCATGTACCTCCAGTACACTGACACATCACTAACAAGTAACCCACAGCTCCCCATGTACCTCCAGTACACTCACAGATCACTAACAAGTAACCCACAGCTCCCCGTGTACCTCCAGTACACCCACACATCACTAACAAGTAACCCACAGCTCCCCATGTACCTCCAGTACACCCACACATCACTAACAAGTAACCCACAGCTCCCCATGTACCTTCAGTACACCCACACATTACTAACAAATGACACATTTCCATTTCATACTTAAATGTTGCCATTATATATTTTATATGCTGACCTCTGATTGTACTAGTGTTTTACTTTAAAGTCCTGTGTCAAGAACCAAATCCATCATCTTGTCCTCTCAGTGTCCCAGTGAAGTCGGTCCAATAGACTGTATTGTACCACTGTACCCCATCTCTCTCACAGGCTGTAACCCATGGCTCCCCTATATCACAGACTGCTGTCCATGGCCCCTTGTGTCATCTATACTGCTACCTATACCCCTGCTTCCCATGTGGCCTATTTTGCATTCATGAAGTACATAAACAATAAAAAAAAGGTCTCATAACGAGTCTCACCTTAAAGGGGTTATCAAGCGAGACTATTTTTCTTTCAAATCAGCTGGTTTTAGAAAGTTATATAGATTTGTAATTTACTTCTATTTAAAAATCTCGTCTTCTAGTACTTATCAGCTGCTGTATGTTCTACAGGAAATGTTGTTTTCTTTTCAGCCTGACACAGTGCTCTCTGCTGCCACCTCTGTCCAAGACATGAACTGTGCAGAGTAGCAAAAAATCCTCATAGAAAACCTCTGGGCAGTTCCTGACATGGACAGAGGTGGCAACAGAGAGCACTGTGAGTGTGTCAGACTGAAAACAACATTTCCTGTAGGACATACAGCAGCTAATAAGTACTGGAAGACTTTTTAAATAGAAGTAAAATTACAAATCTATATAACTTTCTGAAACCAGTTGATTTGCAAGAAAATATTTTTTTCACAGGATAACCCCTTTAACTTTTATTAGCTCAAAATCCTACTTTACAAGATTCATAAGTGATCTTCCACCTGACATTCCTGCTGAAATTAAACAAACAGAACTGAAACACAAGATATCAGATACACCCATATCCTTCTTCTTCTACCTTAAGGCTATGTTCACACTGTGTACGAGTCTGGCCGCATTTCGTACGCCGCCGTACATGTGCGGCTGAAACTACGGGCGTGGGAAAAATCGACATGCGGCCGGATGCGTAGGAACCGCGAACATACGCCCGTAGTACAGATATGCTTCCCTAGCTTGTTTCGAAGCGATCTGAAACAGGTCATTTACTTGGAAATCTTCGCCCAGCCCCGTAAACCACACAGAACCTTTTGGATCAAAAAATCAAGTTCAATTTGGCTGAAATAAGTACTCCGTACGGGACCACATGGAAATCCACGGCCGTGAGTTTCAACATTTCCGTCCTCAAACAATGGTCTTGTTCATTTTTCACGGCGTCGTATACGATCCGGCCGTAAGTTCATATGTAGTGTGCATTGTGCGGCCGTATATCGTATACTTTCAAGCGAACGCATCAACCTCAAAACTACGTGCGTATATTCTCGGTTCGCACTACGGCCGGAAACATACGCAGTGTGAACATAGCCTAAGGGTAGAAGCTACATGTCACAAATCACACAGTAAACTAGATACAGATACAGCAATCTGACAATACATATCTGATCTTATAAAACAATGGATGCCAATGTGATGTGATTATTACAGATTGTCAGACTGTTATCATACCCATCATTTCACTACCCATCATTTGTTATCATACCCATCATTATATGTTGCTCATGTAAGCGTTGTAGCTGTGTATGTCTGTGATCATGTGCTAGGAGTAGCTGTGGGTTCCTAATTGCAAAACTATGTATTGGTCATGAGTGGAATGTGATAATACACAAATCCTGGGGCAAATGACTGCCCTCTATGGACAATATGTTAACTAAGGGCCATGTTACACGGAACGATAATCGGCCGAATCGGCCCTATCCAGCCGATTATCGTTTTGTGTAATAAACACAAAGATCAGCCAATGACAATGATCATCGGCTCATTGTTGATATAGGTTTGGACCTATAATTGTCGGGCACCTACTCTGCACCGCTACGTGTAATAGCGGTGCGCCGCCGGCGGCTGACAATATGCAAAGTGCATACATTATGTACCCATGCTCCAGGGCTCCTCTTGCAGTCCGCTTCTCCCCGGGTCCTGCGCGCTGCAGGTTCAGAGCGGCCTGTCTTAGCTCAAAGGCCGCTCAGCCAATCACTGACCGGGACCACCGCGTCAGCTAAGACAGGCCGCTCTGAACCTGCAGCACGCGGGACCCGGGGAGAAGAGGAGCAGGAGGAGCCCTGGACCCTGGATAGGTAATGTATGCAGTTTAATTAAGGGCTGCAAGGACATCGGTAACGATGTCCATGCAGCCCTTGTTAAACGATTATTGGGCCGTGTAATAGGCCCAGTAAACGAGCGCCGATCTAGCAGATCTGCACTCGTTTACAGTTTTTATTGGGCCCCCATTGGCCCGTGTAATATTACCCTAAGGGTGAAGACTGTTATCATTCCAATCAATATTGGCTAAATATCATCTATGTTGCACATCTGAGTGTTATTTGCTGTATAATAGTTCTGGCAGATGTTTGTGATCATGTGCTAGGGGTAGCTGTGGGTTCCTATTTGCGAAAGGATGTGCTGGCCAGAATAAAAATCCAGTAGAATACAAGTCCTGGGGCAAATGACTGTATAGCATGGTCAACATACTAACTAAAGGTGAAGACTGCTACCATACCATAATTGCAGACCACAAGCTATCTTATACATGCTGTACATGTTGTGTGCTGTATGATGGCTGTTGATGGCTGTATGTTTATATGTTGTGGCTAATGTCTGTGATCATGTGCTAGGGGCAGCCATGGTTTTTAGCCATCTTTTTGCTAAATTATGTATTGGACAAAAAATTAGTCCTGCGGCATGTGACTGTCCTCTATGGGCAAGATGCCAGCTAAAGGTGTTGCCTGTTAACGGCCTAGCTCTGGCTGCCATATGTATTTGTAAATGTGGGGTGTTCTGTATGGGTGATATAAGTGTTTATGTGATGTATGAGGCAATACATGTGGTAGTGTAGGTTTGGTTCTTTATGGTTACTTTTGTAGTGTGAGCTAACGATAGATTTATCTACGTTTTAATGTTTATTTTTCATGGTGAAACAGAGAGAGAAACTGTGCCCCAGAGGACAAAGATGACTTTAAACTTCAATGGCGTTCCTGAGACCCTGACTGGGCCACCGTCCACCAAGCCCTATATATTGCATATGCTAAAGAGTCCACAGAGCTTCAATTAAGAGACTCAAAACACGGGACTAGCCATATATCCCTCAAGGGAAGGACGTAGCAAATGGTGTCTCCAGTTAGGAGACCACCAAAATCACAATATTAAGTGTTCCTTCCAGACTATATCTAACTATATCCATCATGAGTCAAAGTGTGATGTCCCACCACGGGTCTTCTTTGTCTCCCCTAAAAAAGCTTCTCACTACAGGTTAAGCGGTGATGAAGGTAGTGTTCTAAAATTTCGCCACTAGATGTCAGTGTTTATGTGTATTGCACAGCCAAGGAAGGTAATAGGTTAATGTTTTATTGTGTACCACGTGCTTTTGTTGACCTATAGGAGGTGCTCTCTACTGTCAGCCTATTATCTTTCTTCTTTCTCTTGCACACATTCCTTTCCACCACTCACAGGGTAGATTACTTATCACCTGTAGGAAGTAGTTACTTAGTGGGGGGAGGTGTAGCTTCAGTATTATCCAGATTCTCAGAGAGGATGGACACAAACAAGACAGTCCCTGCTGTAGCCAAGCAAGTGCTTGGCTCCTGCCAGGACCCTTGTCCGGGACAGAAGTCAGTTCAGTCTAGTCTGGTCTAGTCTAGTCTGACACACGTGTGAGCAGATGTGGTTAGAGACAACTACTGTAGTTCTTCCAGTATTTCTACTCTACCTACTATGCAGTGCTAAGCACTTAAATGGAGAAGAGTCTAGGAACATCCTAGCCCACACCGT
Organism: Dendropsophus ebraccatus; assembly: GCF_027789765.1. Classification (NCBI taxonomy): domain Eukaryota; kingdom Metazoa; phylum Chordata; class Amphibia; order Anura; family Hylidae; genus Dendropsophus; species Dendropsophus ebraccatus. The sequence goes on from NC_091456.1 coordinate 28,695,529, forward strand.
GAACCAGTCTAAAAAGTGCAGGGCAGTATTCTAAGGCACAAGAGGAATTAACTTGGATAGGAAAAAAGCCACCAAGGATGGTCTACGTATCCTATCTCGCAGCGCAGGAAACTGGGACACCCCTGGAAACTTAGCTTCACCAAGATAACCATGACTGGGGCTTGTATCACCCTAGTAGGATGGGAAACTCAACACTGTAGGGTACAAGGTGGTCACACTATAGTCTATACACAGGTACTTCTCACTCTGAAGTATTCTTTCAAAGTTCTGGCAGATTACATTGCTCCATTGGGTTAGGACTCCCTCTACAAACTCTTCTCCTCTTCTTCACTTTCAACTCTGTAAGCACCCCTACAACTACCTCTCTACTCTACTTCTTTAAGCACGAAAAATTGGGGAGCAATCTATTCTCTAGCAACCAACATTTATCCTTGATATTATTGAAGTAAGAGGGTTACTCATGTCTCGGAGGTGAGATTGGTCAAACTCCCACCCGCCGGCTACGAGATTTCCTGGCGGCTGGGGGGAGTTTGACCAATCTCCCCTCCGAGACGTGAGTAACCCACCTATTTCAATTATATCAAGGATAAATGTTGGTTGCTAGAGATCGCTCCCCAATTTTTCGTTTTTTTAATGTCTGTCCATGATATTAAAGGGGTACTCCGGCCCAGGGGTATTTTTAAGCTATGGCCGGGGAGGGGGTGGTTATGGATGGCTGAGGTCACTTACCTCCCCAGGTCCTGGATCGTGCCGCCCAGTACACCCGTCCCGCGGCCACTTCCTGGTGTGAGCTGCCGCATGAGACGTGACGTGCCATTCAGCGGCCGAGGCGGAACTCCGCTACGGCCATAGCTTAAAAATACCCCTGGGCCGGAGTACCCCTTTAAAGTTGATCAAAGCAAAGTTGAGCAGTATTCGGAACCTGGTTTACCAAGACAATATGTTAGTTAAGAAGAAGTACTATATATGTGTGAGGTGACGCATAGCTGAATGTGTGTGGTTTAGCGGTAAGATGTGTGTGTAGTATAGTGCTACATATGTTATGGAGTGTGTTACATTCTGTGTGTTTGGTGGGAGGGGAGGGGGGGGAGTCATACTGAATCTTTGGCCCGATGAAGAAAGAAATGTCTAGCTACAACTCTGGCCTGGAGTAAAGCACATTCCACAGGAACAAGGTAACAGTGTGGGGAGGATTTCTGCCTTAGGACGTGAACAGCTTGTATTTACTGTAGAGAAGAATCCATCAATACTGAACTGAACACGCAAAGGCTGCGATATGAGATATAGTAAGGGGAAGAGCAGGCTGGGGTTCCTCACAAGTCATTAGAAAGAGTAATGCGTAATTACTGAAGTAGGAGTTATAACAGTTCTCAACATAGTGGTTGAATAGTGATGAGGATAACGGCCCAAACAGGCCAATATCACCCCATTTAATAAATAAATACGTAATACATGTATTCTAGGTGTCAGTATGAATCCAATGATAACACACTTGGCTTTTTGATTTGTTTTACTATTCTGTGTATGTTCTGATTACTGTTTTTCAGATGTTTTTTTGGTACCAGCTGTCAAGTTGGTGCCAAGTCCTCCTGGATGTGCCCCGCAAGCGTGGCATCACAGCAAGGTTGGATGCTCTGGGACTACTGGTTAAGAAAGGCTAGCATACAACTCAAGCCCCTAAGGCTGGGTTCACACTACGTGTTTGCAATCCGTGTTTTTCCATCTGTTTTTTGGAAGAAAAAAAAAACGGATGCATGTGTGTGCATCTGTTTTGATCCGTTTTCCATTGAATTCTATTATTAAAAAAAGGATCAAAACGGATCCGTTGTTTTTTTTAACGGACACAAAAATGAGGTTGAGTACGTTTTTGTGTACGTTAAAAAAAAGAATCAGTTTTTTTTTTTATAATGGAATTCAATGGAAAAACGGATCAAAACGGATACACACATGCATCTGTTTTTTGCAAAAACGTTGTGTGAACCTAGCCGCAGCAATAACACAACCCCTGCTAGCCCTGCATATAACATCCTGTAGACCCCTCGATCACCACACCACGAAGCTGATAAATCATTTTCACTTTAACACAAACATGAAGACAAAAAAATGAGTTCTTTTTTAGATCTATCTATTTATGTTACTTAATACATATAATAAGCTATTTATATAGAATGGAACCAACTAATAACATAGAAATTCCAGATTCCTGATTCTAGATAAAAGTATAGACATATCGGGGGAGATTTATCAAACATGGTGTAAAGTGAAACTGGCCCAGTTGCCCCTAGCAACCAATCAGATTCCACCTTTCATTCCTCACAGACTCTTTGGAAAATGAAAGGAGGAATCTGATTGGTTGCTAGGGGCAACTGAGCCAGTTTCACTTTACACCATGTTTGATAAATCTCCCCCTTCATGATTTGAAAACTACTAAAACCCTTATGTAACTTATAGTATGAATGCCTAAAGAACGTCCGGCAGGGCAGAGACATATCCCTCAATGAGCTGTTGGAGGGGATATGGGAAGAATTAATTCTGCTTCAACGCTTGTCACTTGTCCGTGGCCGTGCAAAATAATAAGCATGTCGATTAATAACGGCCATTGTTCCACAAACAGCGGCCGTTATAAATCTTCTATATACACACAGTTGCAGATTGTTCATCCCTGGTGTGTATAGAGATTAATGCTTAGATTTACATAAAAAAAACTGAATGGGCCGTATGGAAATAATTTTTTTCTGTGGCTGCGGCTGACGGCCGCAGGAACTTCCAAACAACTGCCGGCGGTCGGCCACTATAACAACGGCGGTTGCTAAGCAACAGCCATTGTTATACTGTGTGTGAACATAGGCTTATACTTTGCTGCAGCATTGTTCAGTAATATCAACCGCTGCTACTAGACTTTGCCTCAGGCTGTATTGGGATTTGTTCACACACAGTAAAAAAGGGTAAAATGTGTATCTGGAATCCTTTACTGGGCTCCATTAAAGTCTATGGGACAATGTGGGTCTGTGCACAGAATGTGAGGGCTATTTGGCCATAGACTTTAATGGAGCTCTGATAAAATCTACAAATTCTACAAAGAATCTCAATGTCCTAAAGGTGTAACCAAGAGTAGGTGATATCTACCTGCAACTGTGGGGGGCGCCACAGAGCTCATATTACTATGTCACATCATTGACACAATAAGTAAGTTGTCAGTTGGAATAATCTCCCCCCTGTAGCATGTGAATCTTCCCCGTGGTGGTGACATCATGTGATGACATCATAGAATCCTGTTCTATATTCTTCTGCCTGATGAGATTTCCTCACACTTATCATGGCGACAGGAGCAGGAGCAGCGTTCCTGCTCTATATACTTGGAGTATACATGATAAGTAGCTCATCAGGACGGCCTATGCCAGGTAATCTATATAGTATCCCTAATAGGAAAGCTTCTCCTCCAGGAGTTATAGGGGTCTCCAGTAATGTCCAGGAGGGGGTTTGGGTTTGCACTATATACAGTCTATACATATACAATATCACTATATACAGCCTATACATATACAATAACACTAAATACAGTTTATATATACAATAGCACTATATACACACACACACATATATATATATATATATATATATATATATATATATGAAAAAAATATATATTATGACGGCCGCACATGGCCTCCGATTGGTCCACAGGATGCTGACGTGCTGCACCAGGAGCCTAACGGGGGACGTCTTTGCGGGAATCTCTGATGCGCAAGTGCGGAAGCAACCTGCGTTCCAGGACGGCGTGCGCTGTCTAGTGGCGTGCGTTCCACTGAGGCATCTAACGGATAGGGCTGTTTAACAGTTGCTTCAATCATTACTGATGACGTGTGGTGATGAAGACCCAAATGCTCCGTATGATTATATTTAGATAATTAAGTATTTTTTTTCTATTACACTTCTAACACGTTTATGATCTATGTATTTTCACTATCACTATGTATGTAAAAATGGATACCATGTATCCCTAATGACTTTTGAATTTAACACTTGAATTTTTGAGACATGATTTCACGATTTTTGCACTAATTCTGTATTGTACTTCACTAATTTTGTATTGATTGATTAATGAGATTTTGACTATAAAAAACACGTGTGTATTGATGTATTCACATGCTTGAGAAAATGTACAATACCACTATAGAGTCTCTACATATACAATACCACCATATCTATACAACAGCACTATATAGAGTCTTTACATATACAATAGCAGTTTACAGTATTTACAGTGTATGCATATACAATAGCACTATATACAGGTTATACGTATACAATAGCACTATATACAGGTTATACGTATACAATAGCACTATATATAGTCTATATATACAATAGCACTATATGCAGTAGATACATATACAATAGCACTATATGCAGTCTATATATATAATAGCACTATTTGCAGTATATATATATATATATATATATATATATATATATATATATATACAATAGAACTATATACAGTCTATATATACAATAGCACTATTTGCAGTATATACATATACAATAGCACTTTATACATTCTATGGCTATGTTCACAGAACGTAAGTTCCATACTAATCCCTGCCGTTGTTGCAACGGCCGTGATTGGTATGGAACTTAAATTTTGCTGCAGGCCGTAGGAATCCTGGCCAGAGTGTATACACGTGGTATATACTCCGGCCAGGATCCCTAGCGTTGCCGTAGAAAACTGACATGTCAGTTATTGAATAGCGGACGCAGAAAACCCTGTCAGTGCACACTATTGAGCGAGTGGCTCCGGCCGCACGCTCCATAGTGTGCAGTGGGGAGTTCTGATGTGCCCGCATCAGAACTCAGCGGTACTAAAGATCATCTGGCCGGTACTGTAGTACCAGCCTGGATGATCTTTTCTGAGACCGTCCGTTCCATGACCCGGCCGGTCTCTTACATTGTCTGAACATAGCCTATATATGTACAATAGCACTATATACAGGATAGGAACTGTGACTATGAGAAATATTTTACACAGATATAATAGAATCTATAGAGTCTGATAACTATGTCTCTGTACTTCCAGGACGGACTCATGGATTTGATATGAATCAGAGAATTCTGACACTCGGCGGGTCCGGTGAGTGCACAGGCATGCAGGGGATGAGCGGGAGGATGGCTGGATATTCAGCATGGTCCTCAGGAGGATTTCCTGCTGGTTTAATGGCTTCTTTTCTCTTTATTTCTTGTAGACAAGGCTCCTGCTGTTGCCAGGTGTTCCCCACCAACAATGACGGTAAAATATCCCATAATGCTTTAGTGCTCACACATCAGACTACCTGTGTTGGGAAGGCTCCTCTTCCCCTTCCCATAGTTGGGCCCCTCCTCTTACCCCTCCTCTTTAGATGGGCCCCTCCTCTTACCCTTTTTTTTTAGCTGGGCCCCTCCTCTTACCCTTTTTTTTTTTAGCTGGGCCCCTCCTCTTACTCCTCCACCTTTTAGCTGGGTGCCTCCTTTTGTTGCTCCACCAAAGTTTGGGCTCCCCTCTTACCCTTACCCCTTAGCTGGGCCCCTTCTCTTACCCTTCCCCCTTAGCTGGGCCCCTTCTCTTACCCTTCCCCTTTAGATGGGTCCCTCCTCTTATCCTTCACCCTTTTAGCTGGCCCCTCTATTTGTTCCACCACCATTGTTTGGGCCCATCCTCTTACCCTTCCCCCTTTAGCTAGGCCCATACTCTTACCACCTCCACTTTAGGTGGGCCCCTCCTTTTACCACTCCCCCTTTAAGCTGAAGGCTTTAATGTTATATATAGGTTTTATTTTTAATATTAAACATTACATTTTTTCTTTACATCTCAGATTTACAAGAAATGACACATATACCCGAATATGACGGTAAGCATGACTGTGTATACTTCTGTATCTGTGTTCTCTTATCATAACATTTTTTGTAAAAAAAAAAATGTTATTAATTTTTTTTAAATATCACAATTTTTTTCTTCTCAGAAATAACACCAATGACTCCTATACCGGACTATGACGGTGAGTATCACTGTATCCTGCGTTATCTATGTTCTCTCATCCAAACTCGTTTTATAGAAAAATGGTGGAGAAACACATTATTATACAGGAGGCTTTAATATTAAGATTTTTTTTATTCAATATCAACCTTTTTTTTTTAATATCTAGAAAAAACAGCTATGACTTTCGAGCCAGCAGACGATGAAGGTAAGTATGACTGTATCCTGCTGTAAAGGAGGGCAGAGGTGACAATAATGTTATAGATATTTTTTATTTAATTTATTTATTATTCATTCCTTTTTTTATATCGCAGAATTACCAGACATGACTCCATCTGTACCTGATAATGAAGGTAAGTATGTCTGTATCCTGCAGGATGGACCAACAGCAAGATAACATGTCCCATCAGTCATATCTATGTCCGCCAGAGATTTGATGTGAATTTCCTCTAACACAATGAATGTCTCTATTTCTTTCAGACTCAAACTCACCAGCAGCGGCATCACTGGCATCATCATCTCCCCCGGATGACAACATTTCCATCCTTACTCGTTTGTGATGTTCCTTAATTATAATATCGGATTCCTCATGTGTCTTTATAGTAGTCGGATCTCAGGGTCCTCCATTTCCCTTCAACTTGTTTGGAGAACCCCTTTAATAGGTCTTCCTATTCCATAAAGTGATGGCATATTGCTACACTGTGCTATGGCGTTATGGTCAGTAATAGCTCCACCTATTGGACCCCGAACAATCATGAGTATAAATGTCTCCTCACTGGTTTTTCTCTGCACAGCGCCCCCTAATTATCTGGCTGTGCAGGGGACTGCACAACAGCAGATAGACCCTATAATTGTGAAGTCATATCTTAGCTAAAACCCCTTTAAGGTTCTCCACCCTATAGGCCCCTCAGTATAAGGAGTGGCTTCCTCCTTGTCATACCCGCCCATGATAGACAGTTTTATATATTCCCCCTCTCTGTGCGAATGGCTCCAACCACTTTAGTATTATGGACGGCAGTCACGTCCATCTTTACAGGGCTCTATAGAATAACATGAGCACATTCTCTCTCCAGATAAAATCGAATCCGCCTTCATCTCCGCCGTCATCCTGATCTTCATAATCGCTGCTGTGATCAGTATAGCCAAAGTATTCAGGACCAAAGCGTGAGTAGTCGGATTTCTGGGTGTCGCCTCTTCTTCTCTATATTCATCTTTAGTATCTCACTGACATTTCTGATTTTTTTTATGTTAACAGATCAGAACAAAACGTATAGAGCGGAAGAGAGACAAGCAGCTGCCATCCTGCCCCCCAACCCTATATGTTTTCACCCCTTCCAGTGGTTTACTTACATCATATGGTGCTCAGTTATCTTGAGGAAATCCAGGAGCGCAACTATTAGAGATAAAATTATAAGACACATGTTTCGATGAGGCCAATGTTGCGATGCACAAACAAAAGTTTTCCACAGTCAATGAAACCGAATAGAGGACGGCAACAGGCAGATTCAGAGTCAGCACATAGTTTTATATTTTTTTCTTCTTTTTATGGTACTATGGTTAAAATGAATAGTATTGCCTGCTCTTTTACACGGTGATACACTGGCCTATGGGAGACATTCCCGGGTGGTTTTGAATTTGAAACTCCTGCCCTTTCCCCTATAAATATCCTATTCGTCTGCCTATGTTTTATGCTATTCATCTGATGTAGAGGGACCCCCTCGAAACGTGTTTTCTGCAATACAGTTTTATTAGACCTACTACGAAAACGGCTAAATAACGGCTAATAAAAGTGATTGGCGGTGTCAGGCTCGTAGCAAGGTGAGCCCCACCAGTCATCCACTTTCTTAATTCTATGCAAGCTGCATTTTTACGTGATGTGCACCGCACAGTGTTGCTTTTTTTCTAGTGGAAATAGCCTTTAGGCCTCACAAACACGGCATCATCTGACAATATGATGATGGCAGCGGGGAAAGGCTTGGAATTTTCTGGAATAGTTGCTGCGAAGAGCTTCGTGAAACACCACATGAAAAAAGTACCAGGGGAAAAAGGTGCAAAACAAGTGTAAAGGCTTCACACATATCGCAAAACACAGTTGCATAAAAAAAAGGTGCAAAATAAGCCAAACAAACTGGAGTAAACATAATAATAAAGCTGTGCCATTGTGTGCTGGGGCGTAGCTAGGATTATTGGGGCCATAGCAAAAAAACTATACAGTGCCCCATAAAACCTGTATCCCCCCCACATTTAGTCACCTGGCCTGGTACAGTCTGCCCAGCGTTCCTTCTTTCATCCAGCTCTCCGATGCATGAGTGATGTCACAGGATTCAGGATTTTTGGGGCCCTGTACAGTATGGCCCCATTAATCCTGTGTATGTGTATGTGGGTGGGGAGCACTTGTGGCTGGAGGTGCAATGCTGCCTCTGGCCACAAGAGACGCTAGCAGGGCAGAAAGCCGATGGCTTATTACTCTGTCAGTCAGAGCGTCGCAGCATTTACCCGTTAAGCACTCATCATGAACGCTGACAGAGAAAGGGCCCTGTAGCAGCAGCGCGGTCTGCCTTTATGGTAGCTCTGCCACTGCTTCTGTGAACAATAGCCAAAAAGACAAATGATAAGAATTATTCAGAGAACATAATTAGGCAACGTTTCGGTCAATCCCTGAGCTTTCTCCAGCCATGGTAGGAATAAAAGAATATATATACACTCACCGTCCATTTTATTAGGTACACCATGCTAGTAACGGGTTGGACCCCCTTTTGCCTTCAGGACTGCCTCAATTCTTCGTGGCATAGATACAACAAGGTGCTGGAAGCATTCCTCAGAGATTTTGGTCCATATTGACATGATGGCATCACACAGTTGCCGCAGATTTGTCGGCTGCACATCCATGATGCGAATCTCCCGTTCCACCACATCCCACAGATGCTCTATTGGATTGAGATCTGGTGACTGTGGAGGCCATTTGAGTACAGTGAACTCATTGTCATGTTCAAGAAACCAGTCTGAGATGATTCTAGCTTTATGACATGGCGCATTATCCTGCTGAAAGTAGCCATCAGATGTTGGGTACATTGTGGTCATAAAGGGATGGACATGGTCAGCAACAATACTCAGGTAGGCTGTGGCGTTGCAACGATGCTCAATTGGTACCAAGGGGCCCAAAGAGTGCTGAGAAAATATTCCCCACACCATGACACCACCACCACCAGCCTGAACCGTTGATACAAGGCAGGATGGATCCATGCTTTCATGTTGTTGACGCCAAATTCTGACCCTACCATCCGAATGTCGCAGCAGAAATCGAGACTCATCAGACCAGGCAACGTTTTTCCAATCTTCTACTGTCCAATTTCGATGAGCTTGTGCAAATTGTAGCCTCAGTTTCCTGTTCTTAGCTGAAAGGAGTGGCACCCGGTGTGGTCTTCTGCTGCTGTAGCCCATCTGCCTCAAAGTTGGACGTACTGTGCGTTCAGAGATGCTCTTCTGCCTATCTTGGTTGTAACGGTTGGCTATTTGAGTCACTGTTGCCTTTCTATCAGCTCGAACCAGTCTGCCCATTCTCCTCTGACCTCTGGCATCAACAAGGCATTTCCGCCCACAGAACTGACGCTCACTGGATGTTTTTTCTTTTTCGGACCATTCTCTGTAAACCCTAGAGATGGTTGTGCGTGAAAATCCCAGTAGATCAGCAGTTTCTGAAATACTCAGACCAGCCCTTCTGGCGCCAACAACCATGCCACGTTTAAAGGCACTCAAATCACCTTTCTTCCCCATACTGATGCTCGGTTTGAACTGCAGGAGATTGTCTTGACCAGGTCTACATGCCTAAATGCACTGAGTTGCCGCCATTTGATTGGCTGATTAGAAATTAAGTGGTAACGTGCAGTTGGACATGTGTACCTAATAAAGTGGCCGGTGAGTGTGTATATATATATATATATATATATATATATATATATATATACAGAGAGAGAGAGAGAGAGCACAAAGGAAGTCCTGTAGCACTAAGTTTCAGTAGTAAATTCCATAGTTTATTTCTCACACAAAAAAAGCCTTACAAAATGCAACGTTTCTGCTCCAGTGTGGAACTTTTTTTGAGCCTTGCTTGACCATCTCAGAGATTGGTTAGGTATAATTCACCAGACAGTCACATGGATTACATATAATCAGTTAACCCTTTAGGCTATGTTCACACTGCGTATGAGTCCGGCCGCATTTCGTACGCCGCCGTACATGTGCGGCTGAAACTACGGACGTGGGAAAAATCGCCATGCGGCCGGATGCGTACGAACCGCGAACATATGCCCATAGTACAGTTATGCTTCCCTAGCTTGTTTCGAAGCGATCTGAGGCAGGTCATTTACTTGGAAATCTTCGCCCAGCCCCATGAACCACACAGAACCTTTTGGATCGAAAAATCAAGTTCAATTTGGCTGAAATAAGTACTTCGTACGGGACCGCATGGAAATCCACGGCCGTGAGTTTCAACATTTCCGTCCTCACACAATGGTCTTGTTCATTTTTCACGGTGCCGTATACAATCCGGCCGTAAGCTCATACGTAGTGTGCATTGTGCGGGCGTATATCGTATACTTCCCAGCAAACGCATCAACCTCAAAACTACGTGCGTATATTCGCGGTTCGCACTACAGCCAGAAACATACGCAGTGTGAACATAGCCTAACACTGTTTCTCCTTTAGCTGTGCCATATAAGGTGCAAGTCACAGTGACACCTGGTGGTGGGAGTAGCACACTACAGCTCTGAGAGCATTTACACAAGCAGTACCGACCTATACTTGCAGAAATAAAGCAGTGGACTCCTGTTCTTGGACACTGCAATAGAGACATGTCAAAGGTTTCGATCCGTCCAGGTCTGAGTGTTCAGACCTGTACCGATTGTGACAACAAGCGGGGAGAAGACCATGCTAAGACAGGGAGCGGGGAGAGGACACACTGCTTTTGCGGCTTGTTCTCCAGATCGGTATGGGTTTGAACACTCAGAACAGGACCAATCCAAACTTTTTATGTGTCTCCATGACATTTCAAAAAGTTTTTCCAAACGACAGTTGACACTTTAAGGCTACGTTCACACACTCAAAATGATGGACGTTTTATTAAAGGAGAAGTCCGGCCAAAATTAATTTTTGATATGTTGTTACTTATGAAAAGTTATACAAATTTCTAATGTACATTAATTATGGGAAATGCACATATAGAGCTATTTCCCTTAATTTAGTAGATCAGGAAGTGTTAGAAATATCTCTGAAGAAGTGACGTCACGACCCAGGGTGTAATTCCTATGGAGTGTCCAGCAGGGGGCGCTCTCTATATAGAAGTCTATGGGACTTTATTGTTTCTATGGGTTTCTATGTAATGTAATGTAGTGTACAGTGCTTTATTGAATGAATACATCTATGGAATACTTTGGGGAGCAAGTGTCCTTGCTCCCCAAAGTATTGCATAAATGTATTCATTCAATACATTCAATACACAGTAAGCCCGCCGATCCGCCGCATTTCCGCCGCATTCCCGCCGATCTGCCACACGCTGATCCGCCGCATTCCCGCCGATCCGCCGCATTTCCGCCGAATTTCCGCCGCATTCCCGCCGATCCGCCGCATTCCCGCCGATCCGGACCATATACATTGAACTACAGCTCCCATCATCTGCTTATAGTATGAACAGGTGATGGGAGCTGTAGCTGGGTAATGGATATGACATGCCGCCGGGCGCAGGGGGGAGCCGCTCAGTACACAGGAGCGCTCCCCCCTCCCCCTCCTCCTCCTCCTTCCGGGATAACTTCCGCCTATACCAATGCTGACTCCCTGCCTGGCCGCCGCTCTCCGCTCTCCCCCCCATACATACCGGCTCCCGATGCATCCTGGTGTCCGCGCTGATGCCGGGAGCCGGTATATGTGAGCGGAGAGCGGCGGCCAGGCAGGGAGTCAGCATTGGTATAGGCGGAAGTTATCCCGGAAGGAGGAGGAGGAGGGGGGAGCGCTCCTGTGTACTGAGCGGCTCCCCCTGCGCCCGGCGGCATGTCATATCCATTACCCAGCTACAGCTCCCATCACCTGTTCATACTAGAAGCAGATGATGGGAGCTGTAGTTCAATGTATATGGTCCGGATCGGCGGGAATGCGGCGGATCAGCGTGTGGCAGATCGGCGGGAATGCGGCGGAAATGCGGCGGATCGGCGGGCTTACTGTGTATTGAATGTATTGAATGAATACATTTATGCAATACTTTGGGGAGCAAGGACACTTGCTCCCCAAAGTATTCCATAGATGTATTCATTCAATAAAGCACTGTACACTACATTACATTACATTACATAGAAACCCATAGAAACAATAAAGTCCCATAGACTTCTATATAGAGAGCGCCCCCTGCTGGACACTCCATAGGAATTACACCCTGGGTCGTGACGTCACTTCTTCAGAGATATTTCTAACACTTCCTGATCTACTAAATTAAGGGAAATAGCAGTATATGTGCATTTCCCATAATTAATGTACATTAGAAATTTGTATAACTTTTCATAAGTAACAACATATCAAAAATTAATTTTGGCCGGACTTCTCCTTTAATGACAAATAATGGACGTTATTCGTATGATAATTGTTGAATGACGGTTGTACGATTAAAATGGTGTGTGCACATGGCCTCTAACATAGTTTTAATTACTTTGCTCATTGTATCTCTTTCAACAAAAGTACCTTGGTGGTTCTAGAAATGTTGGCCAACTTAGGCTGTATTCACGTCCATAGCCGCAGACCGGTATCTATGGACAGTGCTATTGGTGTGCATCTGTAGCTGTCCTCAATTTAAAAAAAAAAAGTTGAAAAAAACCCTATAACTGGTATTATTGCATTTGGAAACATCCAAACTATTAACAGAAAAAAAAAAACAATGTCAGAATTGCTATATTTCGTTCACCTCAGGATATTTGCATTATAAACTGATTTATGAAAAAGCATATGGAGTCCAAGATAATAAAAACTACAGATAACCACATAAAAAAATCCTTACCACAGCTCAGAAAGTGCCAGAGATTTGTAATTTACTTCTATTAAAAAAAAAAAATCTCAAGTCTGTCAGTACTTATCAGCTGCTGTACGTCCTGAAGGAAGTAGTGTATTCTTTCCAGTCTGGGGAGCAGGAAAGGATTTCTATAGGGATTTGTTACTACTCCGGACAGTTCCTGACAAGGACAGAGGAGGCAGCAGAGAGCACTGTGTCAGACTGGAAAGAATACCCCACAGGACATACAGCAGCTGATAGGTACTGGAAGACTGAAGTGTTACAAATCTATATAACTCTCAGGCACCAGTTGATTTGAGTTATTGTTACTATCAGACCTACAGGCAGCAATCACTGTAATCAATGGACTAAAGGCCCTATTCCACCAACAGATCTGACGACAGATTATCTGCCAAAGATTTGAAGCCAAACCCAGGAGTGGATTTAAAAAGAGGAGAGATCCAGTCTTTCCTTTATGACCTGATCTCTGATTATAGTCTGTTCCTGGGTTTGGCTTCAAATCTTTGGCAGATAATCTGTCGTCAGATCTGTTGGTGGAATAGGGCCTTAAGCCGAGTGACTGTCCCTTTAAATGCAGGCACCGTCCGTCCTGAAGCGGAGCCCGAGCACAGGACTGCGGTATCCCTGCGAGAGTGCCCACCAGCAATACCTGGCACAATAGGCGTTCTGACAGATGACAGCGTCTCGGCCAATCAGCGCTCTGTGGGCGGGGATTTTAAAACCAGACTGTTCTAAGCAACCAATAGGCGGATAGTTGGGCGTGGTTCCGTGCAGTCGGAGGGCGTGGTTTAGCGCGGCGTCCGCTCTCCCGGAAAGCGTCGTGTGACGTCGGTGCCGCACAGGAGCTGCGGCGGTCGCTGCGGAGAATGGTGTTAATCAAGGAATTGTGAGTGCGGGCCGGTGTGGAGAGGGGAGAGGGGAGCGGGGCCGGGGGGCGGCAGGTAGGGTGGTGTGTGAGGTCAGCACGCCGGCTGTACGGTAGTCGGCTTAGAGGCAGCTGGCCGGAGGGGGCTGCCGGTTATCAGGCAGGATAATGCTGCGGGCCGCCTGTGGCCTCTGCTCACGGCTCAGCCCTTACTCAGCGCGGGAGTCGTGGCCGGTGCGGGGCCTGGCGGCTGGAGGGGCCGGTTATTCTGGCTCTGTGCCCCGGGGCAGCGCAGGTTGCATCATAGAGAGGCTGCTGCCCGGAGACTTACCGGGAACTCACCGGGAGCGCTCACCGGCCTGTGTACCGGGCACACCGACACCCATGTGCTGCGGAGCGCTGGCTGGGGAAGTGACGTATGTGCCCTGAGCTGTATCTACCGGCCAAAGTGCCCTGCTCACCGGGGGGACTGTGCCCTGCTCACCGGGGGGACTGTGCCCTGCTCACCGGGGGGACTGTGCCCTGCTCACCGGGGGGACTGTGCCCTGCTCACCGGGGGGGGACTGTGCCCTGCTCACCGGGGGGGACTGTGCCCTGCGCACCGGGGGGGGGGGGGGGGACTGTGCCCTGCTCACCGGGGGGGGGGGGACTGTGCCCTGCTCACCGGGGGGGGGGGGGACTGTGCCCTGCTCACCGGGGGGACTGTGCCCTGCTCACCGGGGGGACTGTGCCCTGCTCACCGGGGGGACTGTGCCCTGCTCACCGGGGGACTGTGCCCTGCTCCCCGGGGGGGACTGTGCCCTGCTCACCGGGGGACTGTGCCCTGCTCACCGGGGGGGACTGTGCCCTGCTCACCGGGGGGACTGTGCCCTGCTCACCGGGGGGGACTGTGCCCTGCTCACCGGGGAGGACTGTGCCCTGCTCACCGGGGGGGGACTGTGCCCTGCTCACCGGGGGGGACTGTGCCCTGCTCACCGGGAGGACTGTGCCCTGCTCACCGGGGGGGGACTGTGCCCTGCTCACCGGGGGGGGACTGTGCCCTGCTCACCGGGGGGACTGTGCCCTGCTCACCGGGAGGACTGTGCCCTGCTCACCGGGGGGGGACTGTGCCCTGCTCACCGGGGGGGACTGTGCCCTGCTCACCGGGAGGACTGTGCCCTGCTCACCGGGAGGACTGTGCCCTGCTCACCGGGGGGACTGTGCCCTGCTCACCGGGGGGACTGTGCCCTGCTCACCGGGGGGACTGTGCCCTGCTCACCGGGGGGACTGTGCCCTGCTCACCGGGGGACTGTGCCCTGCTCACCGGGGGGGACTGTGCCCTGCTCACCGGGGGACTGTGCCCTGCTCACCGGGGGGGACTGTGCCCTGCTCACCGGGGGGACTGTGCCCTGCTCACCGGGGGGGACTGTGCCCTGCTCACCGGGGGGACTGTGCCCTGCTCACCGGGGGACTGTGCCCTGCTCACCGGGGGAGGACTGTGCCCTGCTCACCGGGGGGGACTGTGCCCTGCTCACCGGGGGCCAGGCGGGGGGACTGTGCCCTGCTCACCGGGGGAGGACTGTGCCCTGCTCACCGGGGGGGGGGGGGACTGTGCCCTGCTCACCGGGGGGGGGGGGGACTGTGCCCTGCTCACCGGGGGGGGGGGGGGGGGGACTGTGCCCTGCTCACCGGGGGCCAGGCGGGGGGACTGTGCCCTGCTCACCGGGGGGGGGCTGTGCCCTGCTCACCGGGGGCCAGGCGGGGAGGACTGTGCCCTGCTCAAAGGGGCCAGGCGGGAGAAATATTGGAAAAGTTTCCTCCTTGTATATGACTGGATATGTAGCAGTACATGTATATTTCCTGCCCACGGTGAGAGTAACAATTCCTTCCATACTTGTTGTTATCTTTTCAGTCTCCTTCCCCCAGTTCTCAGCTGCTGCTTTCTGCTGAAGACACAGAAAACTGTGCGCTTTTCTCCCCCTTCTGAGACGGCTCATGAAAACAAGTCCCTATCTTCAATTCTGTGATTCTGGGAGGATAAATCGCAGTGAGTTCTTCAGTAACGTGAACTCAGTTTAACCCTCCCCCAGCATTAAATAAAAGCCACAAAGTTGCAGATACAGCCTGTCAGGGACTTGTTTACATCAGCCGTCTGAGAAAGGAGGGGGGGGACAGAGAAGAAAGCTCACATACAATTGTATGCGTCTTCATCCACAAAGCAGCAGCTCAGAACTGGGGGAAGGAGACTGAATAGATAACAAGTATGGAAAAAAATTAGTCTCACAATGTGCAGCAACATATGAAAAGTTATGATTGAGCGGAATACCCCTTTAAATAATCCCCTCTTTTTTGTACCATGTGCGCGCGTCTACATAAATCCTGAGGCCGCTCGTGCACCATCACTGAAATCTGCTGGATACATTGTAAACATGGCGCACATGTCATGCTGTGCCCACTCTCCACCCCATACACTCTGCTCATGTGTCACAGTCGCCAAGTACAGGAATGAATAGTCCGGCTAGAATGCACATAGCTGACATACACGGCCTTGTGTAAGGTTTTCTATGACTGTGCCGTCCACTATTCCACCCTGTACCATGCACTCTGTATAATAGGATTCCACCCTGTACTGTGTATAATGTGTAACTGTATTACTAATGCATAGTTTACTCTATCTCCTCCATCTCTGAATGACTATCAGTAATGGCCGGTGCATTATCTGACGCTATTATTGGACCCATGCTGTGTTGAATCATCCCATTTAAAGGAGAACTCTCTCAAAAGTAAAACAAAATCAACAACAGGCAAGGGGGTGCAGGAACATAATAATGTATACTTACATCCCTGTGCCCCCGTAGCGCTGTCAGATGTTATTTTCTCCCAGCTTCCTGGTACGTTGCGGTCCGGCGGCTGCTGCAACGTCACAGCCCCGCCGACAGATTGCCCGCTCACCTGTGACTGAGTGATTGGCTCAGTGGGCTGTCCATCAGCCGGCTATGTGACCTGTAGAAGGACGGGGGGGGGGGGGGGGGGTTTAAAGGGATTACACAGTGTTGGAAAAACATGGCCACTTTAATGATGTCTATACTCATTCTCGTTGTTGTTTGGATGTTTTTTTTAGAGCGTATGGTATTCGGCGTAGACCTGCTTCTCCATCTTCTGGCAGCGTGCTTAGGGCCCTATTCCACGACTAACGACCGGACGAGAAATCGTTGATCGCTTTATAAGACCTGGACCTATTTTTATCGTTGCTCGTTCGCAAAACAATCGCAAATCATTCGCATTGAATAAAAAGTCGTTATGTCGTTCGCAGTAGATATGAACGCAATAGCGAAGAAAAAACGATCGCAACTACGATCATAAGTAACGATTGTCGTTCCATGGAAATGAGTGAATGGTTTCAGGTCTTTCGCAATAGCGGTCGTTTGAGATCGGTAATCGTTAATGATTATGCGAACGATAATCGTCCGGTGGAATAGGGCCCTTAGCGTCAGCACGGTCATTTGTTAGGTTGCCCTGTTTAGCCTGGTAGTATCTTGGTTTATTTTCATTATAGATATTGTATTTTTATTGCGCTGTTTAATGTGTTATGTAGTCGAGAACACATTGACCAGTATGTGTAACTTCCCAGTAACCTGCCTTTTATGACTCTGTTAAGTTACTTCATCTTATAAGTGCCGGGTATAATATTCGTTTCACACGGAGAGTTTTGGCACACTTCCTTTTCTTTCACATCTAACCGAAATGGTTGGATTCTCTCCGAAGGAAGAATAGGTTAGGGCCCTATTACACGTGACAATTATCGTACGAAAAATCGTTATATCATTCAAATGTAAACGTTAATCGTTCTGTGTAATTGCAGGCAACGATTGAAAAATCGTTCGTATTTTGTTGAGCGTTGATTTATGGTGGTTTTACACGGAACGATTTATCGTGTAAACGCAGCGAACGGTCAATCGACGAGCAAGAAATCGTTCATTTTGATCTTTCAACAAGCTCTCAAATCGTGGTTGATCGTTCGCAAAAAATTCGCTGATCGTTCCGTGTAAACAGTCGTTCAATGATTTCACCTATGTGTGAGAGAGGCTTTAGCGATCGCATAACGATTTTTCCGTACAATGTATCGTTCCGTCTAAACGCTGACCGCTATAAGAAAAACATCGTTCATTCAAAATCGTTGATCGGGCGAATTATCGCTCTGTGTAAAACCACCATTAGATCTGAACCTAAAATTATCGTTAATCGTTCGCTAATCGTTTGCTGTAATTCCACGTTCGTTCAAGTTCCGCATTTTTTCACTAATCGTTCAGTGTAATTGCACATTGTCCGTTGCTTTGCTGAGATCAGAAGGAATAAACGATCATAGTAACGATCGCAATAACGATCATATCTAACGACCATCGTTCTGTGTAATATGGTGAACGATTTCAGGTTAATGATAAACAATCTCGTTTGCGATCGTTTATCATTAGTCGTTAATCGTTAAAAATCGCTCCGTGTAATAGGACCCTTTGTTGAGGGTGCTGTCACACTGGGCGTTGTTGCATAGGAGAACAATAAGCTGTTATTCATTGTTTACAGCACCCTTGATTCCAGAGCAGTATACAAACAATAGGGGGGGCAGATGGGAACATTGCAAGATCAAAACACATGACGTGAATGAGGTAAATTGTAGACAGGTACATGGGGAAGAGGACCCTGCCCGCGAGGGCTTACAATCTATAAGGTACAGGGAGAGAGACAAAGTGTGGAACTAAATTCTTGTAGGTTGTAGCGTAGTTTGGAGAGATGGGTTTTCAGGTTACTTTTGAAGGTCTTGATGGTGGATGAGAGCCGGATGTGTCGGGGTAGCGAGTCCCAGGGTATAGGGGAGGTTCGGGCAAAGTCTTGGAGGCGGTTGTGTGAGGTGCAAACAAGGGGGAGCACAAAAGGAGGTTATTGGAGGATCGAAGGGTGCGTGAGGGATGGTAGCGGGATATCCGGTCAGAGGATGACCTTGTATGTCAGGGTCAACAATTTTAAAATGAATGTGTTGGGCAATGTGGAGCCAGTGAAGGGATTGGCAGAGGGGAAAGGTGGATTAGTTGGGCAGCAGAGTGAAAGGAGAAGTCCGGTAAAAATTTTTATTAAAGTATTGTATTGCCCCCCCAAAAGTTATACAAATCACCAATATACACTTATTACAGGAAATGCACAGAAAGTGCTTTTTTCCCCGCACTTACTACTGCATCAAGGCTTCACTTCCTGGATAACCTGGTGATGTCACTTCCTGGATAACCTGGTGATGTCACTTCCTGGATAACCTGGTGATGTCACTTCCTGGATAACCTGGTGATGTCACTTCCTGGATAACCTGGTGATGTCACGACCCGACTCCCAGAGCTGCATGGCCTGTGGCTGCTGGAGAGGATGATGGCAGAGGGACACAGGGCACTGGAGGGACACTGAGCATCCCTCTGCCATCATCCTTTCCAGCAGCCACATCCCCCACAGATCTGGGAGTCTGGTCGTGACATCACTATTTTATCTGAGGCGTGACATCACCATGTTATCCAGGAAGTGAAGCCTTGAAGCAGTAGTAAGTGCAGGGAAATAAACTCTTTAGGGGTGCGTTCACACCTACCGCATCCGCAGCTTATTTTTCCGCGGAAATCCGCAGGTCTGGTAGTGCAGATTTCAACCTGCGAGAAATCCGCGTATGTGTGCGTTTTGCGGTTTTTCCGCAGCAAGTTTATCGCAACTGAAATGTCAGTTTAGAATGAGAGACATTTTAAACTGACATTTCAGTTGCGATAAACTTGCTGCGGAAAAACCGCAAAACGCACACATACGCGGATTTCTCGCAGGTTGAAATCTGCACTACCAGACCTGCGGATTTCCGCGGAAAAATAAGCTGCGGATGCGGTAGGTGTGAACGCACCCTAGGGGAGATTTATCAAACTGGTGTAAAGTAGAATTGTCTTAGTTGCCCCTAGCAACCAATCAGATTCCAATTTTCATTCCTCACAGATTTTTTTAAAAATGAAAGGTGGAATCTGATTGGTCGCCAGGGGTAACTGAGCCAGTTCTTCGTTACGCTAGTTTGATAAATCTCACCCATAATGCACATTTCCCGTAATAAGTGTATATTGGTGATTTGTAGAACTTTTGGGGGACAATACAATAATAAAATTTTTCGCCGGACTTCTGCTTTAAGGATAGGCTGGAATGGAGCAAGTGTGTTAGATGGAAAGCCAGAGAGGAGGATGTTATAGTGGTCAAGCGGGAGATAGTGAGAGCATGTACCAGCAGTTTTGTCTATTCAGGGGTGAGAAAAGAGCGGATTCTGGAAATGTTTTTTTCGGTGGAGGTGGCAGGAGGTGGTCAGGGTCTGGATGTGCGGTAAAAGAAAGGGAAGAGTCAAAGGTGACCCCAAGGCAGCGGACTTGGGGGACAGAGTACAGCCATTGATTGTGACTGAAAGATTAGAAAGCGGGAGGAGAAGAAGGGCGTTATAGCCAATAAACTCTGGAGTTTTGGATAGCAAGGGGTTAACATCCAGGCTGGAGAGATAGATCTAAGTGTCATCGGCGGAGAGGTGGTACTTGAAGCCATGGGATTATTTGATGTGTCCCAGGCCAGAAGTATAGATAGAGAAGAGAACTGTATTAGGCTATATTCACACATCTGTAAAATCTATCTGCAGTTGTGGACAAACTACAGACCCATTAATTTAAATGGCCCAGTTCACAAGTCTGTAATTGTTACAGGGAGGTTATCCGTGCCACATCTGTCCTAGTACAGATCACAACTACTATTCATCGGAATACCGTAGGTCTGTGCATTGCAAAAGTACGGGAGTGTTAATGTGTGTAGCCCAAGTGGCACAATTGGTGAATGGAATATTATTTGGCTTAAAGGGGTTATCCAGCGCTACAAAAACATGGCCACTTTTCCCCCTACTCTTGTCTCCAGATTGGGTGGGGTTTCAAACTCATTTCCATTGAAGTAAATGGAGCATAATTGCAAACCGCACCTGACCTGGAGACGAGAGGGGGGGAAAGTGGCCATGTTTTTGTAGCGCTGGATAACCCCTTTAAATGCTGCAGTCAAATGTTAGCTGAGTGTTAAATGGGAAATGTGAAACACCATCCAAACATTTTTTTTTTTTTGGTGCATTCTGGCAGTTTAGCAAAATCGTAGCATGCTTTTTTTTTAAAGAAATAGTGGTGTTTTTCTTCCCATAGACATCTCTAGGGGGAAAAAGCCATATCTTTATTCATATAGCCATTTTTTCAATTGAAATCCTCACATGATGACAGAATCACATGACTTGTAAAAGAAACATTTTGAGTAGTTGATGAATGTGTGATCACTGTGGACCCCACACATGACCAGAACTGGGATCCTCAGCATCCTGTTTCTCCTTAGAGCTGTATTAGACGGCCCAATATTTAGAAGCGAGCAAGCGCTGACCTGTCAGGTGTAATAGTACCCTTAGGGCCCTATTACACGGAATGATAATCGGCCCTATCCCGGCGATTATTGCTCTGTGTAATAAACACAATGATCAGCCGATGACAACGATCATCGGCTGATCGTTGATATAGGTTTGGACCTATAATTGTCGAGTGCCGACCGCGCACCGCTACATGTAATAACGGTGCACGGTCGGCAGTTGACGATTTCCAAACTGTATACATTACCTATCCATGCTGCAGGGCTCCTCTTGCCCTCTGCTTCTTCCCGGGTCCCGTGCGCTCCAGCTTCAGAGCGGCCTGTGTGACATGACAGGCCGCTCAGCCAATCACAGGCTGGGACTGCTGCGGCCTGTCAGCTAAGATAGGCCGCTCTGAAGCTGGAGTGTGCGGGACCCGGGAAGAAGCACAGCGCAAGAGGAGCCCTGCAGCATGGATAGGTAATGTATACAGTGTAAGCAAGGCCTGCAAGGACATGGGTAACGATGTCCTTGCACCCCTTGTTAAACGATTATCGGGCCGTGTAATAGGCCCAGTAAACGAGCGTCGATCTAGCAGATTGTCAGACGACTGATTTAGGCCTCATTCACACATCAGTGTCAGTTTTTCCTGTCAGGAAATCCTGATCAGGAGGCCTTTAAAAGGCTTCAGGAAACCATCAGGATTTTCTGACACTGACCAGTTTTTATGTTCAGGAAACCATTAGTAGTGTCTTCAGGATTTCCTGAGGTGCATCAGGGTTTCCTGAGCTCCCATAGACTTCTATGGGGGCACCGTTCAGGAAACCCTGATGAAAATAGGACAGTTTCTATAATTTCCTGACCCATTTTCCTGAACGGACACCCTTCAGAGAAAATCCTGAAGGCTGTCATTGTTCAATGCAACCCTATAGGTCAGGAAATCCTGATGAGAAAAACGGACAGATTTTCCTGATGTGTGAAGGGGGCAGTCTGCTTAAGAACTCTGGGTGGGACATTTTTTCAATATGGGAGGGGGTGGGTGGAAACAAAACCCCTTCCACCCCCCCCCCACCCCCCCTTTCCGGCTCCAGTTTTCATGCTCACACTCCGCCGTTCCGGTCTCTTTCTGGTAGCGTCAAGCGATGTGAGGTGGCAGGCCCGCTTAGCCATTCAGCGGTCGAGACGGGACACCACTACTGCCGCTAAATGGCTGGGCAGGCTGCCACGTCGCGTCCCAAGTGGGAGATTTATCAAACATGGTGTAAAGTGAAACTGCTCAGTTGCCCCTAGCAACCAATCAGATTCCACCTTTCATTTTCCAAAGAGTCTGTGAGGAATTAAAGGTGGAATCTGATTGGTAGCTAGGGGCAACTGAGCCAGTTTCACTTTACACCATGTTTGATAAATCTCCCCCATGGAAACACATTTTTCTAGATGAAGTAGAGAAAAGAAAATATGAGAACACTTAACATTAAGGAAATACTTATCGATATTTATAATAATCAATACATAAGGCTAGGTTCACACTGCGTTTTCAGCATCCGTTTAACGGATCCGTTTTTTTTAACGTCCAGAAAAATAGGGTCATCAACGTTTTTTTGTCCGTTTTGGTCCGTCAAAAAAAACGGATCCTTTTTTTTTAATAATGGAAGTCAATGGAAAAACGGATGCACACAAATGAATCCGTTTTTTGCAATCCGTTTTTCATGCGTTTTTTGCAATAAACGGATGCTGAAAACGCAGTGTGAACCTAGTCTAAGCATCATGGAAATGTAGAAAATTACAGGAAATATTTGAATTGCGAAAATTCTAAAACCAGCTGACTTAGGACACCACCCTCTTGGCTAAATCTGGAGCTGTCACTGCAGACAATGGTGGAACGTCCTGCAGCCCAGGAAGCGCACAGTATAATCCTGTAGTCGTTTCTCAGGGAAGCCGACATCAGCATTATCCTAGATTGTTAGGTCAAGTGTGTCTAATGGGAGGCCACATCCAGCGAAAAATAACATCGGTTCTCACTCTGTCACCTTCCTGTCTGCAATTTTAAAATAACTTCTGGGCTTATTTGTTGTCTAAGACAATGTGGAGCCGCCATAGAATATGTGATAAATGAATCATTGTTCTCGGCCCCATCAGTTACTAGAATAGTGGTGTCAAACTTGCGGCCCTCCAGAAGTTGTAAAACTACAATTCCCATCATGCCTGGATAGCCAAAGCTAAAGCTTCTGCTGTCTAGGCATGATGGGAATTGTAGTTTTACAACAGCTGGAGGGCCTGAGTGTGACAGCTGCATACTAGAATGTGGTCTTTACTAAGGTGGGGGAACGTTAATTGAGTGGTGGTCACATAACCGCAACAGGTCAGTGAATCTGCGGTGGATCATATGTTTGGACACCGCTCAGTTGAAGGTCTCCCCCTGCAGTCATGTAGGGAGAAAGTCTGGAGGGCCTGGAACCTGTGTTTTAGTGACTATGTGGGGTAACCCCTTTAAGGTGGATTGTTGGGGGGGGGGGGGGGCTGCCAGGACATCTTCTATATGGTGGCGTGAAAGGGTACATGACTGTCACCCATGGGTGGGATGTCTCAGTGGTTTTAAGTATAACTTGGTGGTTGCATTACACCTGTTCTGAAAAATCACAGAGTCTGTTTTGGAATACAAAAAAAATATACAATACCACTTCTTGATGATGGCATTACAGTCATCTGGGTTCCTATGTCCTTTTTTTAATATTAAACGTTAGTTAGGGCCCTATTACACCGGACGATTATCGTGCAAAAAATCGTTAAAATTGTTCGAATTTAAACGATAGTCTTTCTGTCTAATAGCAGGCAACGATCGAAAAATCGTTCGTATGTCGTTGTTCGTTGATTTAGATCTGAACTTAAAATTATCGTTAATGGTTCGCTGTAATTCCACATTCGTTCGCTCAAGTTCCGCACTTGTTCACTAATCGTTCAGTGTAATTGCTCATTGTTCATTGTTTTGCTGGGATCAGATGGAGTAAACGATCATAGTAACGATAGCAATAACGACATAGTAACTAACGATTATCGTTCTGTGTAATATGGTAAACGATTTCAGGTTAACGATAAATAATCTTGTTTGCAATCGTTTATCGTTAGTCGTTATTCGTTAAAAATCGCTCCGTGTAATAGGACCCTAAGGCTGGGTTCTCACTGCAGTCCGATTTTTCATTAATTTATGCAAAAATAAACGGATGAAAAATGGATGCATTTGTGTGATGCATCTGTTTGCATGGATGCATCTGTTTTAATCCTGTTTTCCATTTAGGCTAGGTTCACACTACGTTTTTGCAATCTGTTTTTTTCATCCTTTTTGCAAAAAACATGAAAAAAAAAACTAATGCAATTGTGTGCATCCAATTTGATCCGTTTTTCCATTGACTTCCGTTATAAAAAAAAAGGGATCAAAACGGATTCGTTTTTTTTTAGCTTACACAAAAATGTAGTCAGCCTCATTTTGTGTCTGTTAAAAAAAAACATCCGTTTTGATCGTTGTTTTTTTTTTTTTTTTTTTACAATGAAAGTCAATGAAAAAAACGGATCAAAGCGGATGCACATAATTGCATCAGTTTTTTCATCTGTTTCTAGCCCCCCCCCCCCCCCCCCCCCCCCCAAAAAAAGACCGGGTTAAAAAAGCGGATTGCTAAAACGTAGTGTGAACCCAGCCTTACTTGCATTATAAAAAAAGGCTCAAAAACTGCTCAAGATGCACCCGTGTCTCATTTTGTGGTCTCATTCATCAGTTTTTTTTATCCTTTTTAAATAAAATTTATGATGGAAAAACAGACTGCAAAAATGCAGTGTGTGCTAGCCATGCATAGCTAGTATTGATGCTGAAGAATGAAACGTACAATTCTGGACCAGGTTGAATATGAGCGCCTCTCCAGCAGGAGACTTGGGACCCCCCATACATTATCGTCTCTCCTGTGCGGATAAGTCTATATGGTGGGACAGACCCTTTGGCCGTCACATTTCTTACCATACAGACTGTACATTACCTTGTAAATAGTTGTGAATTCTTACCATTATTTTCCTTTCTAAACAACTTTTATTTTTTTTTGTCTTTTCAGCCGAGTAGTTTTGCCGTGCTCCGTAGAAGAGGTAAGTGTTACCTATTTATTATCTGTCTTCCTTGTCTGGTATTTAGATTGTCACTAACCTTTCAGGATAAGCTGCCCATGTGCGTGCCCATTCATCTTATTTATTCCATAGAGCTGGGGGGTACATACAAAGACAAAAAACAGACTTTACAGAGATACATGGAGCCATCCAGTTAGCCATGAGGCGTGAAGGCCCTGCTCACAAGAGCTTACACTCTCATTATATTACACTTGCTAAAAGCTGCTGCAACCTGGAGGTGTCTGATCCTGCAGCGAACTATTACAACCCCATTCTTTGTTCATAGTCTTCTATGGGCAGCATTTAACTTGATCCATCAGTGAGTTGATTTATATCAAATTGTCAATTTCTAAGTGATCTATGAGTTTGAGGGAGAATGGAACCTGGTGAATTAAAAAGAAAAAAAAAAGTTTTTATGTATTCTTGGAGATCCAACCAAGATTTTTCCTTTTTGGAGGTTGCTTGGCTATGTCTTCAACCTGTTAAAGGGAACCAATCACACAGAATATGCCCCTAATGTTAAGGAAACGTGCTAGTACATCGCCCAGCACACTTCCCAAACATGCCTCCGTCCCCTCTTTGGTTATGCCGCAATCTTACATTTTTGAAGTCCCGCGCTGTATGGTAATAAGGTGTAAGTAGTCACGGTGAGCGTACGTAGTCATGGTGTGGGCGGCTGTAGTCATGGTCCTGGGCGGCTGTGAACGCTGTAATCACGCCCAGAGGGGCGTGATTGAAGGAGCTGGCTCTGCCGACGTCACACTGGGGACTGCGTTCACGTTGGCGGCGCTGCAACGTCATTAGCACGCTGCGCAAGCGCAGATCAGCAGCGTCTCCTCCTGCCGTACTGCGCATGCGCGGCGTGCTGAAGACGTCGCCGCGCCGCAGATGTGGAACGCATACCACGGGTGACGTCGGCAGAGCCAGCTCCTTCAATCACGCCCCTCTGGGCGTGACTACAGCGTTCACAGCCGCCCAGGACCATGACTACAGCCGCCCAGGACCATGACTACAGCCGCCCACACCATGACTACATACGCTCACCGTGACTACTTACACCTTATTACCATACAGCGCGGGACTTCAAAAATGTAAGATTGCGGCATAACCAAAGAGGGGACGGGGCATGTTTAGGAAGCGTGCTTTGCGATGTACCAGCACGTTTCCTTAACATTAGGGGCATATTCTGTGTGATTGGTTCCCTTTAAATTCTAAAAAAAAAACCTCTTGCTTGATCTGTACAGTAAATGCTGATGTAAAATGTGTCTCGCTAATGAAAAGTCGTCTATACTGATACTTTTACCCTTATTTAAAGCATCAGTATTATAGTGAATAGGAACATATGCGGGTCAGTTCTAGGTAGTATACCTGACACTATCGGCCTCCAATGATCTGTGGTACTAAGTGCTGTGTAATGGGTTTGGCTGCACTAGACACGTGTATTATTAGTGACGTGAGGACAGAATTATAGCTGAGACATCAAGGAAATATGTTAATTTGAGGGAAACATGTCTGTGCAACATCTTTCAAAGGGCTGGCCTGAAATGTGTGTGGTGTACCACAGGATTTACATCTCTGATGTGGAGATATTAAAGATCTGACATAAGATTAGATATTTATGTGACTATTGTTGTTATCCAGATAAGTGTTGTCACATGTAGTTGTTCTCTTTACTTTATATTTACTTTATATGATGTTAGTGTCACTGTCATTTCAGGGTCATTTTTCAGACAACAATAAATATCTATAGTACAAGCGATTTTAAGAAACTCTGTAATAGGTTTTGTTTACCAAAAGAGTTTCCTTCTGTTCTGAAAAAGCTGTTTTCCTAGCCGCCCCCCCCCCCCCCCCCCACTTCAGAAGAAGCAGGATTTCTGTGTCCATTATGTGTCTATGGAGAGGGGAGGGGCTTAGAGGAGTGAGTGAGCACGGAGCAGCCCTGCACAGCACAACACCCTGCAATCTTCTCTCAGCAAGTTCCTAGATAAGCACTGACCTTTCTTACCTCTGAATCCAGCATTTTAGGTGCCCAGACAGTCTACAAACAGCTGAACTTCATGTCACCTCTTCCTGCTCCCTCATCTCCCTCGGCCCCTCCCCCCTCCATAAGGATAGAATGGAGAGAGCAGAACCCGTCTTCACAGGCTTCTCTGTAATGAAGACGTGTTTGCCTGATAATGCACAGATAAGAAGTCAGGGGGGAGGCTTGGAAATAGTTTTTTGAGTACAGAAAGAGGCTTTTTGTCTAATAAAACCTATTATAGAGTTTCCTAAAATCGCCTGTACTACTGATTTCTGCAAAATAAAAAAAGACAGTTACACCATGTTGTCGTTAACAAACTTTAAGTGTATGTATAACCTCTTAATCTCTGTTTGCTATGAGACATCTTATACATTAGGGGGTCCTCCCACAATGGACTCCCAGCTCTGAAGGTCCTCATTTACTGTGTGCATTGAGTTAGGGCCCTATTGAGCCTAAGGATTATCGGCCCCCCTTGGGTGCATTTACACAGACAGATTTATCTGACAGGTTTTTGAAGCCAAAGCCAGGAACAGACTAAACAGAGAACTGGTCATTTTGAAAGCCTGCAATCTATCCCATTTTTAAATCCATTCCTGGCTTTGGCTTCAGAAATCTGTGTATTACCATTCGTCTGATAATCGTTTGGTTTAATAGATCATGTTAAAAGGCAACGATCAGCCAACATGCATGATGTCAGCTGATCGTTGCGTTAAAATATGACCTATCAAAACTACAACAATAGGGATGGTCTGCTAGCCATCGCTTTGTGTAATAGGAGCAGCAGCAGTAGACCGCCGTTATCTTCTGTAGGCCACCCTGAGGATTGAAGATGATCCAGGAAGCCCCTCCCGCTGTTCCCTGCTCGATGTCTGTGTCTGCGTGTTACAGCACAGACAGTGAGCGGGTAACGAGCAGCAAGCGAGCACTGACCTGACAGGTGGGGGCTTGCTTGCTCCTTAATATCGGGCCGTGTAGTACGTACGGCCCTTAGTTCATCCTGACTGACACTGGCACGTCACCCACTGTTTATAGCTTGTACACTTTTCATGTATTGATGATCACTGAGAATGACAGATGTTTGTCCATTCCATATATGACTTTTTTTTTTCCCCCTCTGCATTTTTCAGTATCAAGTTGGTCAGCTTTATTCTGTGGCAGAAGCTAGCAAAAATGAAACAGGGGGCGGCGAAGGAATTGAAGTTTTGAAGAATGAACCATATGAAAAAGATGGAGAAAAGGGTCAATATACACACAAAATCTACCATCTAAAAAGGTAAGCCTCCCCCTACAATCTCTGATTTATGGGGACGTGACCACATGGATGCCAGTGATTGGCTATAGCATCCTGTGAAGAGTGTATGAGACCCCTCCAGGGCACCTCTGCTGGGTACTATGGACTAGCCTGGTACTTGACTCATGCTGAGGGGTCAGTACAGATGTCGCAGAGTCAACAGTCAACCTTGGTGCAGTAACACATCTAGTTAATGTCCAAAAGCTCAG
Source organism: Dendropsophus ebraccatus (assembly GCF_027789765.1). NCBI lineage: Eukaryota > Metazoa > Chordata > Amphibia > Anura > Hylidae > Dendropsophus > Dendropsophus ebraccatus. The sequence goes on from NC_091456.1 coordinate 28,724,511, forward strand.
AAAAGTTTTAAGTGTAATAGTTAAAGTGTCACTGATGATTTATTTTTTTTGTAGAAATCAATAGTACAGGCAATTTTAACAAACTTTGTAATTGGGTTTATTAGGCAAATATGTCATTATCTGCATTCAAAAAGCCTTTCCCCAGGCCCACCCCCTCCTCTCTCCCCTTCACTGCTCATTATCAGGAAATCTCGACTTTTACATCATTCGAGCCCTGTGAAACCTATGGAGAGGGTAGGAGGGAGATTAGTCACCAGCAGAGAGCAGAGAACAATGGATTACACAGCGGGACCTGTGTGAAAGCTGATATTCAGAGGTCAAAGAGGTCAGTCAAGAGGTCAGTGCTGACTTCAGAGGAGATAGCCCGGTGACATAGCTGTAAATTAACTCTTTATTGTCCTGCTTTGATGCATTATCTCCCTCCACCCCTCCCCTCTCTATAGAAAACCATGAAGACAGGGGGGAGAGCTTCAAACTGCTTTCTCATGATAAAAATGCATTTTTCGGCTAATAAACCCAATAAGTTTCTTAAAATCGCCTGTACTATTGATTTCTGCAAAAAAAGATAAAATAAAACAACAGTGACACTATTCCAGCCTTATTGTTTTCTGTATATAGTAAGCTAGCCCAGTTGGAGTATGTTCACATGACAGATGTCCCTGAGAAAAATCCATTGTTGAATCTGTGGCAGAAATCGGAACTTTACTCTTCTGACTTCAGCCACAGATTTTCAGTATGTTTGCTGCAGATTTGTCTAGAGTTTTGAATGTGTGTCAGTCCTATTCAGTGGTGGTAAAGGGGTACTACAGCTGTATTGTATCCATCACGAACAAAGGGATAAAACTCTACTTTGTAATGAAGATTGGATACAAGCTTTCATCTGCATTGAGTGCTTGAATTAGTTTCCATGTTTGCTACGAGCTCCTTCCTGGCTGGTCCGTGCATTGCAGTGAGCTGATTTACTACAAATCCCCCCATGCATAGAATGGAGTCTATGACACAGGCGGAGACGCGTGCACCCACCACAGTCCCTGAGCTGCGGAATGCGCGATGGATTTTCCGTCGCCATTCCGTAGTGTGCACATACCCTTAGTGGAATAGGTCCAGCACTCCTGCAATCTGTCCTCCCCCCTTATCACAGTTTTCAAACCCAATGCAGGAGTTACAGATGAAACAGAATGTGGATAACCAAATCATTCATCTTGCTCTATGAGAGATGAATATTATTAATATGGATAGTTTTCATTCTGTGCGTCTCTAACTCCTTCTGTATGTTCAGCTTCCTCGGGCTGACATAAGATGCATTGGCATTGCCCTGTGGGTAATAATATTACAAGGCTCAGGTTTTATAATGAAGTGAGCAGAAAGGTCAATATCTCATCCCACTATGGAGAAGTCCAATTACATCCCAACGTCTGTATCAACAATGGCCTGACATTTCAGATGCATATCTCCAAATTCACTTGTGACATTGACAATTATAGGTCTATAGAAGCCTAATATTTATAGATGGGAAAATAGCCGTAATGAGAAACGACAGCTAAACCTGGCCTAAAATTGTTCTGTCCAGTGCCATGCAGACATGTAGTGATCGGATCTGTTTCTTTTCCCAGCAAAGTCCCTGGCTTCGTAAAGATGTTTGCTCCAGAGGGATCCTTGGTATTCCATGAAAAAGCCTGGAACGCTTATCCTTACTGTAGAACAAGTAAGCGGGGTTTTGTTTCTTGCGTCTTTTGTGGGAATTGCTATTTTACTTCATTTGCAAAACTCAAAGTTTCTCTTGTGTTAGCTTTCATAAGCTTGAACCATGAAGTCTTGGCCTATACATTTAGGGGAGCCACCTCCTGCCTGTTCTTTCTCATTAGCAGATACCTATCATTGTGTTATTTGCCTAAATCAGTAGTACATATAAATGTGCAATGCTTAAAGGGAATGTGAGGGCTGCGATCCATGTGTCTTAACTGCTGACACTGTTAGGTAACTGTTAGGTCAAGGAGACACATGGCACCTTTAGGACATACTTTATTGGGCTATACAAAAAGCTATTGAAAAGTTCCATTTGGCAGGTTTGCAGAACTTAAACATAAAGTTTGGTTTCTAAAATAGCTAAATGGTTGCAGGTGTTTAGCTGTTTCAATGGTGTTTAAAAAAAATTCACTTATTTATACTTACCTGTCCACACTACCCCTGTGTCCTCCTTCTGTAGTGTCCCCCACAGCTGCCCAAATCCTCTTTATCCAAACACTAACAGAGTGACAGCCCGCTCAGCCAATTACTGGCTTCGGTCAGGTCCCGCCTCAGTCAGGGATTGGCTGAGAGGGCTGAAGACATCAGGAGCGTGGACAGGTGAGAACCATTATTTTTTTTAACATATGCAACCACCATCTTTTTCTGAACTTGTTGCAAACTTTGAAGAAAGTTTGGTTCCAAACGAAATTGTGTTCGGGAAGTCCGGTTCGCTCAATTAGCCTGATGAAGACCTCCTCAGTCAGCAAAAAATCCATCTAGTGTAAAACTGTAAATGGGCAGTTGTATTTAGCTGCAGGGTTCTGTGTTTTTTTTTTTTTCATTCTTTTTCTCATTTTGTAAGACTACAAACTGTGAGAAGGGAGGAGGATCTGGAGGATGGGGCAAATTATACTGGTACTGCGTGCTTTATACCAGCACCATATGCTGTAATGGACATAGAAAGGGTGTACCAAGAAGACATCTAATACACAAGTTACATACAACATGCGTGGTTGCACTACATACAGTATTTTCTACAACAATTTCCCCTCCATGGGATTTTCCGGCACTCCCCTTGATGGTTGACGCTTTATAGATGCCCTCCATAGCAATATACGAAAAATTAAGATTACAAAAAATAGAAGCAGATTTGGAAAAAAAAAAAAAAAAAAAGACCAAGTTTTAGTATCTGGCTCTAATAAGGACATTTTGACGAAATATTCCCTTAAAACTACTTAGCAGATATACGTTATAAAACAGGAACAATATAGCTGAGCACCACAGACACAATGGTCCTGAGATTTATCGGCCTGACCTTGCACATGAGAAGCTTTGGGTAATTTCCCGCTAATATGGCGGTGTTGTGATTGTGGCGGTGGGGTGCCATGTTAGCAGTAATTCCAAACCTTCATGTTCCAGATAAAGAGTTTTACAGACGTTTAATCAGTGTCTTTCCAACAACGCCCCCCTCAGGATCAGGACATCACTGCTGCTTTCTCTCTATCTGGGTTTTCTGCAATCCATTATTTCCATCTTGACTTTCAAATAAAATTAAATAAAAAGATTTTAACCTTTACCTCCAGTATTTGTAGGTATTAATGCCAAGTCATTCAAGTCCCCAGCTTTATTGGGTTGCACTATTGGAGATGGGTAGACTAGAAGCAGACGCTTCACGAGCTTCGCAAATTTTCGGTCAAACTAGTTTTGATTCTGTTAGTCTCTCCCTGCTCTGCTGTAACTGCCTGCTGCCATCCTGCTCTCTCCTCCACACACAGCCCACTGGCCACCTTCGTTACCGAACCGCCTTATGTAGAGGGGGAGGGGCTGACATCACAGAGGGGCCTGCAGCTGATTGGATGGGCGCTAGGGTTTATGGTTTATCCCTTTCTCCTGCTCAGTGATGCTCCAGGCAGCATAAGGGGCCGCCATTTTTTTTTTTTTTTTGCGAATTTCCTTAACAAATCGGCGGGAAATCGCTTCGCAGAACGAAGCGAATTGACAGCGTGTTCTTAATTTGCAAGATTCACTCTGCTCATTTCTAGTTATGACCTTAATAGCATCTTATTGTGATTAAAGCTTTAGACCAGGCGTGGGGAACCTCCGGCCCGCAGGCCGCATCCGGCCCCTGAGACCTCCCGATGCGGCCCGCAGCTCCCCTGTGATGCGCGCCGCTCTGGAGGAGGAAGGAGCCGGCGCACACAGCATCCTCCTGTGTCTGTGACAGCTGGCGGACACAGGAGGATGCTGTCTGTGCCGGCTCCTTCCCCAGCAGAGCAGCGCGTGTCTTCAGTCTCCTGCAGGCCGCGCGCGATGATGTCATTTCATCGCGCGACGCCTGCAGGAGAAGACCGGCACAGAGGACCTGGGACAGAAGAGGACCTGGACAGCGTGGGAGCGGAGGTAAGGTAAGTGGGATGTTTATTTTTTTTATTTGGGGGTTAACTAGGCTACCAGGGACATGACTTGGGGGTTAACTAGACTACAAGGGGCATCACTGGGGGTTAACTACAATAGCAGGGGCATCACTGGGGGTTAACTACAATAGCAGGGGCATCACTGGAGGTTAACTACAATAGCAGGGGCATCACTGGAGGTTAACTACAATAGCAGGGGCATCACTGGGGGTTAACTACAATAGCAGGGGCACTAGGGGAACAATACTTTGCCTTGCCCTGGGTGCTGCAAACCCACACTACTAATTGCCGTGCACGGTATGCGGCCCTCAAATGATTTTATTAATGCCCGACCGGCCCTCGACATGGAAAAGGTTCCCCACCCCTGCTTTAGACTGTGAATAAATAAGTAAAATAAAAAGAAAAGGTGTCTGTTATTGCTGCATTTTAATTGACATCAATGGTATGCATTAAAGTCAATGGAATGACGTCCGCCCAATGCACACGTCATGGCAACATCGCCTTAGGCTGACTTGGATGGTTTTGTTGAGCCCTGGTTTGTACAGGCACTGCTGCAATTTTTCAAATTTTTTTAAAAGAAATCTACAGGGGTTGTGATCGCAAGGAGTTTTGCAACAAATGCGCTATACTGTATGTCAAAGTTGACAGCTGCATCTGATTTCTTGCTGTCAGCCATCCCTAGTGGTGGTGTTAATAAAAAGCCCCCTCCCCTAATAAAAGTTTGAATCACCCCCTTTTCAAATGTTATAAATAAAAATAAATAAACATGTTTGCTATCGGCCAAAATATTAATTAATCACATTCCTGATCTCGCACGGTAAACGGCGTCAGCGCAAAAAATCCCAAAGTGCAAAATTGCGCATTTTTGGTCGCATCAAATCCAGAAAAATTGTAATAAAAAGTGATCAAAAAGTCGCATATGCGCAATTAAGGTAAAGATCACACAGCCCCATAGATCAAAGAATAAAAGCGCTATAAGCCTGGGAATGGAGCGATTTTAAGGAACATATATTTGTTAACAATGGTTTGAATTTTTTACAAGCCATCAAATAAAATAAAAGTTATACATGCTACATATCGTTGTAATCGCAACGACTTGAGGAACATATATAACAAGTCAGTTTTACCCCAGGGCGAACGGCGTAAAAGCAAATCCCCCCCCCCCCCCCAATAAAAGAAATGTGTTTTTCTGTTTGTTTTTTTTTCAATTTCACCAGACATTCTGGTTTTGCAGTGTACTTTATGAAAAAAAATCAGCCTGTTATTGCAAAGTACAATTAGTGGCGCAGAAAATAAGGGCTCATGTGGGTCTCTAGGTGGAAAAATGCAAGTGCTATGGCCTTATATACACAAGGAGAAAAAAAATGCAAAAATTTTAATTGGCCCGGTCCTCTAAGGGTTAAAATACATCCTTTCCCATTATAAAAATAAAAATATGTAGAAAATAAACATATTGTAGTGTGCGGAATTGTCCGATCTATTAAGATGTTACATTATGCAATATAAATACAGCGACAGGTACACTTTAAACTACTCCAATAAGCGGTTTTAGCAGTGAATACCGTTACCTGTAACCACCAGTGTAGATTCCACTATATTGCTGTTACATGTCAGGCTGCAGAACCAGGGGACGTCACCTGTAATCTGTCTTTGTACTTATCTAGAGCTAGTTAAGTATTTTACTGTAATTATTGCTCTGGAATTCCGGCCATCTGTTACTCTGCCATTGAGAAGGTTTGTGTCAGCAGACTGGAGGAAGGCTACCTGTATAGTGATAGGTTAGAATTTCAAAATGTTCGCACAAGGCAATGCATGCTACATAGTTATGCACATTAGGGCATAAGGTATTTATAGGTATTTAAGTGACTATTTTGGCAATAAAGGGCCACTGTCATCATATTCTACATTAACCCCTTAGGTCTGTAGCCACCTTTTAGCATTAAAGGGGTAGTGCGGCAGTAAAAAATTATTCACAGACTAACACACATTACAAAGTTATACAACTTTGTAATGTATGTTATGTCTGTGAATGGCCCCCTTCTCCGTGTCCCACCACCCCCGCCCGTGTACCCAGAAGTGTGGTGCGCTATACTCACCTGTCACGTGCCGACACCAGTCTTCTATCTTCATTCAGCGACGTCTTCTTCGAGCGGACGGCGAACAGCTCCGACTGTTCCGAATGCCGGCCGCCCTCTGCAGCGTCATCCGATGCTCAGCCGCGATTGGCTGAGTATAACTGTGCTCAGCCAATCGCGGCTGAGCAGCTGATGAGGCAGCCGCGTCGTCAGCCGCGATTGGCTGAGCACAGTTGTGACGCGGCGTAGGGGGGACGGGCGGCAGCGAATCGGCCGTCCATCCGAAGATGACGTTTGGCACAAAATGGCGGACGACCCTCGACACGGATCAGGTAATGTATAATGCACCACACTTCCGGGTACACGGGTGGGGGTGGGGGGACACGGGGAACGGGGCGATTCACAGACATAACATACATTACAAAGTTGTATAACTTTGTAATGTGTGTTATTTTGTGAATAATTTCTGAGCGCCGCACTACCCCTTTAAAGGGGTACTCCGGCTATTTTTTCTTTCTTTCAAATCAACTGGTGTCAGAAAGTTTATATAGATTTGTAATTTACTTTAATTTAAAAATTGCAAGCCTTTTAGTACTTATCAGCTGCTGTATGTTCTGCAGGAAGTGGTGTATTCTTTCCAGTCTGACACACTGCTCTCCGCTGCCACCTCTGTCCATGTCAGGAACTGTCCAGAGCAGGAGATGTTTTCTATGGGGATTTGCTACTTCTCTGGACAGTTCCTGACATGGACAGAGGTGGCAGCAGGAAGCAGCACTGGAAAGAATACACCGCTTCCTTCAAGACATAAAGCAGCTGCTAAGTACTGCAAGACTGGAGATTTTTAAATGGAAGTAAACTATAAATCTGTATAACTTTCTGACGCCAGTTTATTTTATAGTAAAAAAATTTGGCTGGAGTACCCCTTTATGGTCTGGTTCTTTTTTGAGCTAATAACTTTGTGAAACTTACTTATCCAAGTGATTTGAAGAGAGTTTTTGGTTAATACGTTTGCCCTTTTTTGTGAAAAATTTTAAAATATAATGTAACAGAGAACCCAAGTTAGATAATTCACATTTACAATATATCTGCATTATTTGGTAAAGGACCTTTAACCACTTAGGATGTTATAGAGCTTTAGCAGCAAATTTTTGTAACTTCAAGTACACCAACATGGGCGACAATCGGGTAAAGCAACGGGACGGGGAGACTATTAGGTACAGCAAAGGTAATCGGGTACAGCAACAGGGGCGACAATCAGATACAGCAACAGGGGACGGGAAGACTATTAGGTACAGCAATGATCAGGGGATGAGGAGAGTGTTAGGTAGAGCGGTGACAATCAGGTACAGCAACAAGCAATGGGGAGACTATTAGGTACAACAATGATGAGGTGAGTGTGAAGTAAAGCAGTGACAATCAGGTACAGCAACAAGGGATAGGGAGACTATTAGGTACAGCAGCGACTATTGTGGTAGGAAGGGGTTAATTTGCCTTATGTGTGTATTCTCACGTTGCTGTTAAGTTCTCCCTTAAGTTCTCTCATCATACACAATGGAGAAGATCTGAGCCAGAAGAACATTTGTGTGGTTGATATAGCGTCTTATGATTCTATAATCTGGTTTTGTGATTGTGGTTTATATAGACAGGAAAATGAGGTTTTGGCTCCTGATAAGATGATATTCTCCTCATCGTATTTGTTTGTGTGGGTAATTTAGTGTAATCTTTGTATAAAATCACACCTGTATGCATCTTATACAAATGAGGTCTTTCCAGCTAGTTATTTTTTTTTCTGTGATTTTTATGCTGTCCATTGAAATTTCTAATCCTTCTTCCTTTTTTTTTTTTTTTTTTTTTTACCCCTCCCTCGTTTTCTGTTTATCCGCATTCCTATACTGGATGGATCAGTTGTAACGGTGAGTTTATACTTCAGTTTTTGTTATAGACCTGGGTAGCATTCTTGTTATATCTAAAATCAGTGGGAGGATAATGTATGGTCCATATAACAGTATACACCATTGTCTGGACTGAATGATGACCCCATGGGCCAAAGGTTTCCCACCTCTACACTGTTTTGGGCACCTACACATTCTATCTACGGGAAAAAAATTCCAGCAATATTGTAAAAGTTCAATCTCGGCACTCACCATAATGCTTCATAATTTGTATTGTAGAAAAAAATCCATCACAAGATACAACAGTGCCGAGATTGAACTTTTACAATATTGCTGGAATTTTTTTCTTACTGCCAGCACCACCCATAGACACAGAAGTGCCGTCTTAATAACTTTCCTATGTGGAAATTCCTGATCCTCCAGAGCATTTGAGGTCAGGCACTGATGTTGTAAAAAAAGAAAAAAAAAAAAAAACTAGCTCGCTGTATCCATTCTACTTGATCTGGGTTAAGTTCAGAGCTCACTGTGGGTCAGTAAAGTTGTTCTACAACAGATTAACCCAACCGTGTCTACATGTACCTTACCTGGGCACTGGGGCATGGTCATGCTGAGAAAGAATGGCCCCTGAGCCATGGATATCTCACACACTGAATTGTTTTATCAGCCATCATTTTTTTTAACCACTGAAAATACTGGGTACTTTTTTTTTGTTGTTGTTGCAAAATCCGCTACAGTAAATGCCATGACGTTATTTCCTCTCGCTTGGTGAGTGCAGCAGGATCCTCCGAAAGCGCTAGACCGCATTGTAAGTGTGTTACACTGCAGTCTACGGCACTTCTGGAAGTTCCATACTGCGGCTTGTGTCAGAAGAGGACCACCCACCCACAGGATTTTTTCAGGGGATCCTGCCTCGCTCGCCAAGTCAGGGGTACATTTCAAAAGTCTGTTACTTTACAGAAAGCTGCACAGTTTTGTTGGTGATTTGGCTTCTTTGCATTATTGGCTTATGCTGTAGGGTAAATTCACCTGGGGGGATCTGCCGCGAGTTTCACGCTGCTAATCCGCAGCTAATCCGCAATACACGTAAGTGCGTGTTCGATTCCTGGTAAATCGCATGTAGGTAGATTTAGATTTACCCGCAATTAAACACGCACTTGCATGTATTGCTGATTAGCTGCAGATTTTAAGCGTGAAACTCACGGCAGATCCGCCCGTGTGAATTTACCTGTAAGTAGCGTTATATCAACCTTTTTTTTTTTATTTTCCTTTTTTATTTGCTTTTATTTAGGCCACATTCTTGCAAGGGCTAATTTTTGAATTAAAAAGCTTTTGCACCAGGATGGGTCCCCTTTAGGGTCAGTTCACATGTACAGACTCTCAGTGTAAATCTCGCTGCGAGTCTGTCAGGTCCTGGCAGTTCACTGTTCACTGCTGCCGCCCGGCTCCTGCTCTGTATACATTACCTGTCCTCGCTGCACGGAGTCGCAGCGTACTGCTCTCCCGCCCGGCCAATCAGTGTGTTGCCCAGCCGCAGCCACTGATTGGCCGGGCGGGAGAGCAGTACGCCAGGACCCCGTGCAGCGAGGAGAGGTAATGTATACATAGCGGGAGTCGGGCGGCAGCAGAAGGGGTTAAAGTGACACTGTCACCCCCTTTGTGCATTCTGACATCTCTACACAGGTGTAAAGGGTAAATTTAGCGTTTTTCATATCTTATTTCATTTCATACGTCATGGTGTTTGTTCAAGTAAAAAATGTCCTTTTATCAACTGCAGATTGTATTAAGTGGGCGTAGCGCCACTTACCCCCGCCCACAACGGCACAGTTGGCCCCGCCCCATTGACACCCATTGGTTGGCCGTCGTAAAGGGGGTGGGGTCTAGACCTTTCGGCCAGCCAGTTCCAATGGCCAGCGAGGGAACGGGGACAACTGTGGCATTGTGGGTGGGGCTAAGTGGCGCTAATGCAGCGAGCCCCCGCCCACTTAACACAATCTGCAGTTGATAAAAGATGACTTTTTACTTGAACAAACACCATGACCTATGATATAAAATAAAGTATGAAAACCGCTAAATTTACCCTTTACACCTGTGTAGAGATGTCAGAATGCAAAAAGGAGGTGACAGTGTCACTTTAAGGGGCCAGCAGAATTACATACACGCAGCGGTCGTTCAGACTGCTGCGAATATGTAGTGACAGTGAACAGCCGTGACCTGACAGACTCGCTGCGAGTCTGTACGTGTGAACTGACCCTTAAATTTAGGCTTACCACCAGCACCACCAAGTGTTTTTTTTTTTTTTTTTACCCCCCTTCTCAATTTTATGCATATATAATTATGTATTTTATGTCTTTTTAGAATGAATATATGAAAGAAGACTTCTTTATTAAAATAGAGACTTGGCACAAACCAGACATGGGGACTCAAGAAAATGTAAGTCGTTTGTTTTATAAATATGTCTGATTGTTGTGACCTGCAGATACGTTATCTGTACTAAACTTCAGTTCTTCTAGTTATAATGTGCGAATACTAAAGGACTCACCTGTTCCTCCTCCTCCTCTAGGTACACTGTCTAGATCCCAATGTGTGGAAAACTGTTGAAGTGGTCCATATCGATATTGCAGATAGAAGCCAAGTAGAACCAGCAGTAAGTGATTTGCGGTATATAATATGGTAGTGTATTCACAAGTACTGTCATTTTCTGTCCGTGCATGGAACATGTGGAAGGGGACGGAATCGTGGAACTAGCACAGCCGCGCAGCAATGGTTTAAACTGATTAATGTAATACATATAATGACTCCTGATGCCAGAAGCTCCTTACTACGTTTTGTAGCGCATTGGGGGAAATTTATCAAACATGTTGTAAAGTGAAACTGGCTCAGTTGCCCCTAGCAACCAATCAGATTCCACCTTTCATTTTCCAAAGAGTCTGTGAGGAATGAAAGGTGGAATCTGATTGGTTGCTAGGGGCGACTGAGCCAGTTTCACTTTACACCATGTTTGATAAATCTCCCCCTTTATTCTTCAGGGGGAGCAGCAGGTCTCTGGGGAGCAGCATGGTCACTAATAGCCTCCAGCTGCTGGTAGGTGGCCCAGAGCTGCAACTGTGAGAGTCCCGGGAGAGCGCCCCCTGCTGGGTCCAGTGCAGCAGAGGATCTCCGCTTCACCCCCGCTGCCTGCACAGAAGAGAAGATCCCCCGGCCATGGCTGTTACTGTGTGAAGCAATACAGTTGCTGCCTTATACACCATATCTGAGGCTACCTGTAGGGATAAAGGAAAGTTTTTTTGTTTATTTGGCAAAAAGAAAATAATAGAAATTTGAATTGATAGGTTTACAAGAGCATAGTTCTACTGCAAAGGAGTTTTCCTGAGATAAAAACATTGCTGGTTTACCAGATCTATAGAGACTGACTGCTGATCTGTTATGTCCGGGAGTAGTGCACAGCGTCCTCTTCTTTAAGGCCTATGCTGTGTAATACAAGTACGTTGCCTCCTTACTGACCGCACACAGAAGCCGCTGGTCACAGATGCAGCACAGTAGGACCAGTGTAAGCGGAAAGGCAGAATAAAGATCAGAGACGTGTGTTTCATTTGGTGTGCGCTCATGAGGCCAATAACACAGGCCGATGGACACTACTGATCACTCGTCCCCCAAAGAGTTTGCAGTACGTTGGCTACACATCCCTGTTTTCATGCACGTATAAATTATCAGTGGCCTGTTTACATTGGGCAGTGGTTGGCTTCATATATTTATTTGTTGCCAATCATCAGCCCATAAAGACGCACCTTGACTGTTTGTTTACTTGAACCAGGTATCAAAAACTGAAGAATATTTGGACTGCACAAGGGTTGAAGAAAGGGGCTTTTTACTATTCCAGGGATGTCTCTGCTGACCTCTAGTGGCCACAATGAGAATTACAAAGTTGCCAAGGGGAAAAAAAAACCTGGAACTTTAAATGTGTTGCGTTAAAAAAAATAATTAAAATAGTCACCACCTGGTTAGGAGTCAAGTCTAACCTCAATTATTTGTTAGAAACAATACAGTAACCTGGAAATCAGCTTATTCCTTCTTATTCCTCAGTACAATGGTAGGTTTATGTATAAGTGAAAGGGTTACTAAATGTTCCTGTGAGAAGACACCACATATCAGAACTCTAGTAATACAGTTTAACCCAGTGGAACTTGTTTTATCGATTGTAAGTGGCAGTCTTCAGCTTGTATTATAACAGCATTAAAACAAAGACCAATAACATGGGTTGTATACCCCAACAAAAAATGTCAATGTCTCAATAACTTCTCACGTGCCCTTGAACATAGGACATTACATGCTGTTCACAAGTCATCTTATTGTCTGCTGAGGCCTAGCATTCCACTCTTACCTCTGGGGTATGGAGTTAGAAGCCTTTGCACAGCATTTCAGCTAATCCCATAGGTTTTCTATAGGATTCAGGTCTGGAGGAAGTACAGGCCACTCCGTGCGAGGTCCCCCTGTCTCCAGCAGCCGTTCCCTAATGATGAGACCTCGATAACCTGGAGCATTGTCCTCCATGAAGATGAGAGATTAGGCGGCTGTGGTGTTTGTGCAGAGGCTCAATGACTGGATTCTTAATGATATTGAAGTAGTATGGGCTTGTCACTGTATCACAGTTCTGTAATGACTAGATACATCTGCCCTGACTAACACCACCACCACCAAAGGCAACAGTGGCTGGTGCATAGTTCTCTCCTACACTGGACGTGGGACCTTCTGTTCACTGATGAAAGTCTATTCACACTGCGCAGAAATGATGGGCGCTAACTGAGACGTCAGGGAAAGGGATATGCATCTGCCACTGTTGCCTTTGATGTAGGATCTTTAAAGGAGAAGTCTAGTGAAAATTTTTATTAAAGTATTGTATTGCCCCCCAAAAGTTATACAAATCACCAATATACACTTACTACTGCATCAAGGCTTCACTTCCTGGATAAACATGGTGATGTCACTTCCTGGATAAACATGGTGATGTCACTTCCTGGATAAACATGGTGATGTCACTTCCTGGATAAACATGGTGATGTCACGCCCCGACTCCCAGAGCTGTGCTGGCTGTGGCTGCTGGGGAGGATGATGGCAGAGGGATTCTCAGTGTCCCTCCAGTGCCCTGTATCCCTCAATGTCCACCTGCCATCATCCTCTCCAGCAGCCACAGCCCGCACGGCTCTGGGAGTCGGGGCGTGACATTATCATGTTGTCCAGGAAGTGGCGCCGCCAAGTTGTCCAGGAAGTGGCGCCGCCAAGTTGTCCAGGAAGTGGCGCCGCCAAGTTGTCCAGGAAGGGGCGCCGCCAAGTTGTCCAGGAAGTGGCGCCGCCAAGTTGTCCAGGAAGTGGCGCCGCCACGTTGTCCAGGAAGTGGCGCCGCCACGTTGTCCAGGAAGTGGCGCCGCCACGTTGTCCAGGAAGTGGCGCCGCCACGTTGTCCAGGAAGTGGCGCCGCCACGTTGTCCAGGAAGTGGCGCCGCCACGTTGTCCAGGAAGTGGCGCCGCCACGTTGTCCAGGAAGTGGCGCCTTGATGCAGTAGTAAGTGCAGTGAATAAAGCACTCTATAAGCATTTCCCATAATAAGTGTATATTGGTGATTTGTATAACGTTTGGGCGGCAATACAACACTTTAATAAAATTTTTGGCTGGACTTCTCCTTTAAGTGTATTTGTAATTTCGGGAGACCTGTCTGGATGCACTGTCCTGTGTATGTATATGAGACGCAGGACTATATCTGGCCACTAGTATATGCCTGTTTTCCACCTTGTTACCCCCCTGCAAACTCCATCTCGGTGCCTGCTTTTCCTATGTTCAGCTGCAGTGTAGATGCAGTCTAGTCTCTGTGCTTCCTCCTATACACTATATAGTCACTAAACACAACATCTTGCAAACCTACCTCTCTGTTGTAAGCCTTTAGAAGTTCCCAGACCAGCATGGAGCAGTTTAACATGTGAATACAGGGGGAGATTTATCAAACTTGGTGTAAAGTGAAATTGGCTCAGCTGCCACTAGCAACCAATCAGATTCCACCTTCCATTTTCCAAAGAGTCTGTAAGGAATGAAAGGTGGAATCTGATTGGTTGCTAGGGGAAACTGAGCCAGTTTTACCTTACACCATAATGGGCAGTGCAAACCAGTCTTCACTCTTTTTCTCTGTAGTGTAGATGACTTTGCCTTGACAATAAACAGATAAGAAGCGAGAGGGGGAGATGGGAAAACTTCCTCGTGAGTACAGAAGGAAGCTCTTTTGCCCAATTTTAAGTAATTTTAAGTAACTTTGTAATAGGCTTTCTATTACAAAGTTACTTAAAATTACTTGTACTATTGATTTCTGCAAAGTGGTTTGAATAGTCAGTTACACTTTTAAGGCCATGTCCACATGGAGTAAGACAATGGACGTTATTTGACACAGCCGTGTCAAACGATGGACGTTGTCTTACCTGCGTCACCCAGCCAATACTGCAGTATCGGACGGATGAACATCACTTTATTCAAATTGGAATGCGGACACATTTGGGTGTGCCTGCACTCCAATTGGCCATAGATGGCATACAATGTAAAGTATGTCCAGGAGCTGTACTTTACACTGTGAGCACAGGCTATCTTGTGCGGCTGCTGTTTACTAAAAAAAAATATTTTTTCAAATCAGTTTGTGCCAAAGATTTGTAATTTACTTCTATGAAAAAAAATCTCAAGCCTTCCCATACTTATCAGCTACTGTATGTCCTGGAGGAAGTGGTGTATTCTTTCCAGTCTGACACAGTGCTCTCTGCTGCCACCTCTGTCCAGAGCAGATGCAAACAAATATATAAAACTAATGCCTGTACTGTTATAATATAAAAAAAGAAAACCCCTCCTGCTCTGGAGCGTTCCTGTTACGAACAGAGATGGCAGCAGAGAGCACTCTGTCAGATTGGAAAGAATACATTACTTTCTTCAGAACATACAGCAGCTGATAAGTACTGAAAGACTGGAGATTTTTTTTAAATAAAAGTAAACTACACATCTCTGGCACCAGTTGATGTGAAAGAAAAATTCTGGAGTTCCCTTTTAAATTCATGTAGCCATTGGCTGCTCTTGCACACAGTTACTGTACATGGTAGTATTATCGCTTTGCCATCCAACCTGTGTCTTCCTGCCCATCACTTGTAACATAACCATGTACGCTGTAATACACCACATTTGTGCTAATATTACTTGCTGGTTTTGCTTGGTATTTTTAGTGTTTTTAATACCGGGATGCTAGCAGCGTGACATGTCTACACTTTCCCTTGTTGTACAATGAATTGTTTCCATTGCCCGAGCGCTCTCCGCAGACAGAAAGCAGCTTCATTCGTTCTGACATCTTTGCCTGTTGCATTTGTAACCTACTTCAGGAGCTCAAACAGTTTGTTGTGTACAGTGATCTGTAGTGGACGCCGCCGCTGCTGGTTTACGGGCTGCAGAAAGTGCACAGCGGAATTAGCCTCCAGTAATCCTCCGAGCCGAAGATTCAAGTGGGCTCCAGCTGTCATCCCCCAGAGTCCTCTAACTAACCTAATGAGATGAGAAGTGTACAGCTGGTGGCAAACAACATCAACCACAAGCCAAAGGCTGGCCTCCAGTGGCTGCGCTCTCCCTGTGGGATCCTGAAGGAGATTGCATGCTAACAAAGCCAGAAGGCTGTCTCCTTCCACACTATTGCTCATTTGCAGCTGTAATTGGGAGCCGCGCATTGGGCTTCCTATGCTGAATACTGTCATGTAGCATAGAATCTGCTTTTGGTTTTCTTCTGCTTCTTTAACGAACTAAATCCTCGGTTAAATATAGATGAACTGGAGGTTTGGTTTTTTTTATGCTGCTGCTGGGAATAAATGCTGGCAATTCATATTGGTGTAGGTGCAGTATATAGACTGGAGGAACAGGTCTGTCCTGCAGTACTGCTGGGCTATATGGAGTAAGTACTGGTGTAGGTGCAGTATATAGACTGGATGAACAGGTCTGTCCTGCAGTACTGCTGGGCTATATGGAGTAAGTACTGGTGTAGGTGCTGTATATAGACTGGAGTAACAGGTCTGTCCTGCAGTACTGCTGGGCTATATGGAGTAAGTACTGGTGTAGGTGCTGTAAATAGACTGGATGAACAGGTTTGTAGTGCTGGGCTATATGGAGTAAGTACTGGTGTATGTGCAGTATATAGACTGGAGTAACAGGTCTGTCCTGCAGTACTGCTGGGCTATATGGAGTAAGTACTGGTGTAGGTGCAGTATATAGACTGGAGTAACAGGTCTGTCCTGCAGTACTGCTGGGCTATATGGAGTAAGTACTGGTGTAGGTGCTGTATATAGACTGGATGAACAGGTTTGTAGTGCTGGGCTATATGGAGTAAGTACTGGTGTATGTGCAGTATATAGACTGGAGTAACCGGCCTGCCCTGCAGTACTGCTGGGCTATATGGAGTAAGTACTGGTGTAGGTGCTGTATATAGACTGGAGTAACCGGCCTGCCCTGCAGTACTGCTGGACTATATGGAGTAAGTACTGGTGTAGGTGCAGTATATAGACTGGATGAACAGGTCTGCCCTGCAGTGCCATTGGGCTATATGGAGTAAGTACTGGTGTAGGTGCTGTATATAGACTGGAGTAACCGGCCTGCCCTGCAGTGCCATTGGACTATATGGAGTAAGTGGGTGCTTTATACTGAAGGCTAGGAGGAGACTGGGCATCGGCAGGATTTCTTATGACCTGTGACTTTGTGTCCTGGTCCGGGCAGGTTTCGGCAGATCGTATATTACAGGTCTGTTTGATAAAGTGTCAACAATGTTGGGCAGGTTTATGCAGTATGATAATATCACAATGTAAAAGAAAAACCTCCTATTGTACATGTACAGTATATTCAATTCTATACCTGCATGTTTGTTTTTTTTCTTGCAGGATTACAAAGCCGATGAAGATCCAGCAATATTTCAGTCGATCAAAACAAAACGGGGACCTTTGGGACCCAACTGGAAGGTAAATTTTAATAAAAAAAAAAAAATCCACACAGATTGTGGTTAATAGATATAGAGATTTGTGATATTTACTTAAAGGGAAGCTGTTATAGTGAAAATGTTCTCCTTTCTGTAGGCAGTATGTTATATAGCTAGCTGCTCATCTCCTCCTGTATGTAAACCCCTGCTCATTCTGAGCTACAGAGTCAAGTGGACCATCCTACTCGCTGATTGACAGCTGTTTATTGTATATATACACTTATAGAGGCTCTTTCAGCAGGTAGAATAATCTAGTGACAGAAAAGCTGAACAGAATGATGTATCACTTACATTGTTCTGTGCAGCTGATCCAGAGATCATCTCCTGAATAACATGGACAATAAGTTGTCCTCTCCATTATGTGCATGAGCCCAGTAGTCTTGGATATTCATGAGAAGAAAACTCTACCCACCAGCTACTGATTGGCAGTTATCTATCCATGCAGTATATGGGCAGTGACCTGTCAATCAGCAGTTGGAGGGTGGGGGGAGGGGTGTGGCAGGAATCCTATTCTCCTGCATATTAGGAGAACTGCTGAACTAAATGATGTAAGTAATTCACTGATCTGTTCAGCCTTTCTGTCATAAACTAAACTAGGCATAACCCTAGTGACAGATTCCCTGTAAACACAGATAACTCACTCTGCCATCTTGACTACTTGGACCAGAATGAGCAGGGGTATACATGAACAAAAGACAAGTTATTCTGGAACATTTGCACAGAACTAGGTAGAATTCTTCTCAGCTACTGCTCTATGGCAGGATGCCTGGGTATTAGACTGTGTTTTTAAGGTGACAGGTTCCTTTTTAATTATCAATGTTCTTAGGCCCATAGGGTTTTCTACATTGTAGCCTCCCCTGTCATGTAGTTGGGTCACACCAATAGGTGTTCAGCATGGGGGGGGATTGACATTAGGTTATACCACAAATTTATGGCCATCTCCCCAAATAAATGAATGGAAGTAAAGCACTTGTCCTTTTTTTTTCATTTTCAGCCTTTAAGGTACTGTATCCTTACTAGAGTATCCTTACTAGAGGTTCATCTGAACCTGAGCGTGCAGCATTTGTTTAGCGGTGGCTGCTGAACCTGGATCAAATCCTAAGGCTGCCTGGAAAACATGGATATGGCCTATGGCTGTATCCATGTTTTGCAGGTAGCCTTAGGGCTGCATGCATGCTTGACGTTTACTTGACTCTAATCCTTACCCTTTAGATAATTGTTGGGAGATCCACTGTATATTGAGGAGAATAAGCTTTCCCTGAAACTTGCAATCACATTACAATCTCCTTCATGAGCTGAGTGCTGTCTGAGGTATCTGGCAGTAGTTTATCCCCTGGCACTCAACCTTCCTATAGGTGAAGAACAGCTATCCCCTTATAAGTATATGGTTAGGGTTTTTTTTATTATTATTATTATTATTAAATGAGGCCCTATGGTTTATACCAGAGAACCTGCAGCCCTACAATTCCCATCATGACTGAACTCCAGCAGTTTCAAAACTACAATTCCCATCATGCCTGGACAGCCAAAGCTTTGGCTGACAGGCATGATGGGACATTATAGTTTTGCTACAGCAGGAGGGCAGCAGGTTCCCCGTCCCTGGTTTACTCTGTACAGTTTGCATTACATTCTTCTGCCACTAGATGGCATAGCACTAACAGGGATTTGTCCTGTATTTATGGTGAACATTTACTACTCACAAAACCCATTTTATTTCTAGTTATAATGTAATAGTCCAGCGCTGAGGATGGCTTTTTTTTTTTTAATAAAATGATATTCTGTAGAATCTAGAGCTTCTATCTACTGTAAACGAGTAATGAAACCTTCCATCATAGGGATTTAGAGGATCACATGCACAGATGTTACGCTAGGGCAGGTATTATGTAACATTTAGTTTCCTATCATGGCTTGTGTAGCAGATGGTGGTTTTATTTCTATTTATTTTTTGTTTGTTTTCTGATACTAAAATGAAGGCGTTAAACTTGTCTACCTGCATTGGATTGAATGAAAAACTAACATTTATTTATCTCACTGATTTGTAGAAAGAACTAGCAAACTCAGAAGACTGTCCACGAATGTGTGCTTACAAACTAGTCACAATTAAGTTTAGATGGTGGGGACTTCAAAATAAAGTAGAAAGTTTTATTCAAAAGGTAAGAATCTCCCGGTAACTGAAACAGATGGCTTTTCCCATCTTATATTGCTAGTATATACTGTACCATCACTTAATGATCAGTTGGACGCCTACACTACTCTTCAGACGGAAGGGGTGGCAGCGCTGGTTTGTTTTTCTAGCACATTGACCATCTCGGGAACCCAGCTGTGCAGTGTACTGCCACCGGCCGCATTTACTTGAATGAGGTTGATCTACATACAGTTCTTGGATATTGATATGTCTTGGGGCTGTAATTCAGTAGATTGCATATTGAGCTTGTTCTGCAGCTGCTTCATTCTCAGCATTAATTTGGGGGAGGGGGGGGGGCAGGCTTCGACCTGTCTAATACGGCCTTAAAGGGGTTGTCCTGAATAAATTACAAAACTACACTTCTGCTGGGGCTGCGGGTGACTTAACAGTGCTGTATCCTGCTCCACCGCAGCTGCTGGCCCAGGCCAACCCGCTGTCCTCCACTCACTGCCGCTGTCGTCATTCTGACAACTTATGGTGACGTGCCGTTTTCACAGGAAATTGGGACTTTATACTGTCTATACTAAATGGCCATTTCCTGTGGGAACGTCATGTCATCTTAAGTTGTGAGGAGGATGACAGCGGTGGAGGACAGTGGGCGGCCCGGAATCTGGCAGCTGCTGTGGAGCGGTCCCCAGCAGAAACATAGTTTTGTCATTTAGGTCGGACAACCCCTTTAAAGAGGAAGTCCCACGAAATGTAGAAATCACCGGAAGGTGATGGTGGGGGTAACACAATAATAATAATAATAATAATAACAACATATAATATAACAATAATAAAGAACTTATACCTACCTGTTCCCGTGCCTCCATAGCGCCATTTCCAGCAGCAGACTGATGCCATTTTTAGCTGGCATCCGTGTATGTCATGTTCCTGGCACTGATTGGCTGAGCAGTCAGTCCATCAATGGTGTATGTGATGTTGCAGCAGCATGGGCTGGAGGATGGCAGTTTGGAGATAACAGTAAGGCTTGCCTAGAGGGGGCACAAGAATGGGTAAGTATACTTTATTATGTTTCGGCACCCCCTGACTTTCGTGATTTTTACATTTTGTGGGACTTATCCATTAAGGGCTACCTGTTAAGGGAAACCTGATAACTGGCTAAGGGACCTTTTACACAGAGATTATCTGACAGATTTTTTTAAGCCAAAGCCAGGAACAGAATATAAACAGAGAACAAGTCATAAAATCGCTTCTTGGTCTTGGCTCAGATCAAGTGTAGTTTAATATCTGATACGTCCCCTATCTGGGGACCATATATTAAATGGATTTTTAGAACAGGGAGATGGAAAAATAGCTTGCTCTGTCATCTCCAGGCATTGGCCTGATATTGTAGTGCTTCCAGGTTCAGTTCACAACCCCCCCCCCACACAGAAAAAAAAAAAAAAAAAAAAGAACAGGTCATAAAGGAAAGTCTAAGATTTTTCCTCTTTTCAAACCTATTCCTGGCTTTGGCTTTAAAAATCTGCCAGTTAATCTCTGTTTGTAGAAAAAAGACCCTTAGTGATTATAAAGTTACTGAATGTTGCATTTAATGATTTTTAAATATTTCTTTTCTTTTTAAGCAAGAAAAACGAATATTTACCAACTTTCATCGCCAGTTGTTCTGCTGGATTGACAGATGGATTGACCTAACAATGGAAGACATAAGGCGAATGGAGGATGAAACGCAAAAAGAGTTAGAAGCGGTAAGAATTTTATTTTGTTCTATAGTATTCAAATTGTTAGTCTTGTTAAATAAAGGGGTGGTTCAGGCATAAAGCTTTTTTTTTTATGTTGCTGGGACTGCAGGGACATAACAGGTATACTTGTTCTGCCTGCTTTCTTGACAGTTTCCCGGGTGCCCAGTCTCTGCCATGGTCGTCTTATTTACTAGTTCACTTGGGCAGGAAATGCCCACTCCGCAGCTGATAAAAATTGATAAGCCACTGAACCGCTTTCCCATGTCCACGCAGAACTAGTAAAGAAGAGGACCACGGTGGGGACTGGGCACTTGGGGAAAAAAGCAGTGGTGGTTAGGTAGGTCAGGTAAATCTACCAGTTTATGTTCCCTGCAGCAAATACCAACATATCAACATGTCCCCCCTGCCTGGACAACTCCTTGAAAGAAGTAGTCTGTTGGAAAAAATAAATCCTGTGCATGTTGGCGGGTAACATAATAAAGAATGCATACTTTCCTGTCCCCATTCCCCCTGCTTCACTGGCTCTCTTGACAGCTGCTGGAGCTCATTGGCCATTGACTTTCTGCTACGTAATGACCAACCTGGCTGTTGGATTGCCCGATCAGCCATTCAGTGACTGCAGCGGTGTCCGGCCCCAGTCACTGACTGGCTGAGCAGGCAATCCATCAGCCGGGTTGTGGCGTCGTAGGGGCACAGGGACGGGTAAGTATAGATTGTTTATGTTCCCCTAACCCTCTGCCTGCACAGTATTTTTATTTTTTATTTTTGCTAGACTTCTACATTTGCAGTGCAGTGCTATACTAAGGAATAAATTGTTAGAAGAACAATTCTTTTCACTTTAATTTTTTTTAAAGCTTTACTATAGAACATTTCCAGACACAGTGTTAGGGACCGTAGTGAAAGTGAATGAATCTGATCACTTTAAGGGGCCTCTTGATCGGTTTTTGGTGATGTCTTTATTCCAGAATTTGAAATTTTAAGAATAGAGACCCTGGGTGGAATAGAAGCATTACACCTTCTTCATACCTCTGGGTCATGTCTAAGCAATTAGCTGTGTTCTGAAAATGTGGGCCTAACTATACTTACCCAAATAAATCACAGATGAACAGAATTAAAGGGTTTTCTGGTTTTAGGTTAATAAAGTTTACTCATTTTATAGATGAAAAGGTATACAACTTTCTATTCTACCTCCTGTTTCAACTTCTTTCCATACTACATAAATGTTTAACTGTAACACATTGCTTAGCCAGCTGGGGGATGATTTTTGTGCACCGTGATCTTAAGTTTTTTATTTGTATCATATTGGTGTGAGAGAATTTTTTTTATAGTTTTAAATTATTTATATCACCATCCTGGTGGTTTTTTTTTCCCTATATGCCTTTTACAGTGCAAGAACAATATTGTTATATTTTAATATAAAGTTTAAAAAAATTGCGTAATTCATTCTAAGTCCTCCTAAGGGACTTATATAAGCAGTCATTAGATTGCTTATACTGATCAATGCTGTGCCATTGCATAGTATTATCGGCGCTCTGCACAGAGAGTTTGCACACTCCAATTCGACAGGACAGAGGTAAGGATTACTCCCCTGCCTTTCAGCAATAGCTGGGAGCTATTGCATGGAAATGGGTTTTTTTTTTTATGCACAAATAACTACTCTTAGCAGATTTTCTCTTGAAAGGTAAAGACTGTTTTGTGGGGTTTATAGCATAGTATTTTACTATATGCAGCCTGTTCTTTTATGTGGATTTCCTTTAAGTTTTTCCTTTACAGACTCCCAGGCAGCGTGCACATACCGACTGGGCACTGCTCAGGTTTAGTCCATAAAGGACCAGGTGTTTTTTTTCAGCTTTCTTTGGTGGCCTTGAGTGCTGTAGTCTCTCCTATTCATGTTTATTTTTTTGTCATTTTATGTTTGTTTTTTTTTTGAGCAGCTTTTAATTTCATTCCACATTTAGATACGTAAGAGGGGTCCTGTTCGAGGTACAACTGCGGCAGACACCTAAACAAGCCAAGGCTAGTTACAGGGGCAGTATTAAGGTCTGTAAGTAAATAGCGGGCTAATAATAAGGTGATGGTCTTGTACTACTTTATTGCCCAAATCGCTTCGTTTTTCGCTCTTTCTTTTGGCTGCACATTTCTTTGTCGTTTCTCTGTGCTTTCTATCTGCTTGCCTGGTGGAAGTTTAAGGATGATCTAGTTTTGGCGGGGACTCTCTTCCAAGCACCATTTTATCTGTTCAGTGATATAAATAAGTGCTTATATTATACAGCTGGAGCTTGCACTTCTATTTTGTACGACTTTTAATGAAGATGGGTAATTCTAGTGCATTACCCAATTTTAATAATTCTTCATTTTCTGTTTTCTAATGTAGCTACGCAACCAAGGTCAAGTGAGAGGAACAAGTGCTGCCAATGACGAATGAAGATGGACCTGACCAAAGCGCATGCAGAATTTTGTCATTTACATCCGTGTTTATATACCTGTATGTTTATAGTTATATAAACACTCAGAGCATAAACTACTTAAGTGTACTGTACCTGACATGAGCAAAAAAAAAAAAAATGTAACGAAAGTGTACTGTACATGACTAGTTTACAAACCCTATGAATGTCACTAGCATTGCAAGGCATGGACTCCAGACAGCCAGGCCATCTTTTTTGCAAAAACCTGTTGTACTTTTAATTATTTTAGTTTCATGCCAGGCAAATAAACTATAATTTTGTTCTATAACAGATTTACCAAATATTACTATAGCATCATGCACAACCTTTTACCCAGGAAATATCTATATAGAAAAGAACGGCACAAATGGTACAAGTAAATGTGCCGGAAAATGGAAAGATTCTACGCCCACCTGGATGGGTTGTGTCATGAATACAACACAGCTGTAGGTTTAAAACACTAAGTTGGGTGCAACCTTTACTGCTGCCGATAGCAGGAACGGGAAGGTTGAAGAAGCAGAGAAAGCACACCTCCTTGGGAAACCAGGTAGGTAGGTGGCAACTGCGATCACTCATGGAAGCAGAAGACCAGGGCCAGACTTAAAGGGGGTACTCCGGGCCGGGGGGGTATTTTTGTGGATCGCCGGGGAGGGGGTGAAATTTGAAGACGGAGGTCACTTACCTCCCCCGTTCCAGCGCCGATGCCCAAATCGCTCCACCCTGTACTCCCGTCCCGCGGCCACTTCCTGGTCAGAGCTGCTACATGAGACGTGACGTCTCAAGGCAGCTCTGCCAATCAGCGGCTGTAGCGGAGTCCCGCCTCGGCCGCTGAATGGCAGAGCTGCCTTGAAAAGTCACCAGCTCTGACAGGAAGCGGCCGCGGGATGGAAGTACCGGGCAGCATGATTCGGGCACTGACGCTGGAACAGGGGAGGTAAGTGACGACCGGCTTCAATTTCCACCCGCTCCCAGGCAATCCTCAGAAATACCCCCTGGCCCGGAGTACCCCTTTAAAGGCAAAAATAAAAAATACAGTGTGGGTAGGGGGTGGGGCACACATAATAAAAAAATGTATACTTTCTGGCCCACCTGCCATGCTTCTCCCAAACTCTGCCGGCATCATCCTTCTCTCCCTCCTGCAACGTCATGACAGTACTGATGGATGCCCTGGGGCGGCGGGACATCAGTGTGTTCACTGGCTGAGCGGGTACTTTCCCTTGGGCCATGGCGTAGCAGAAAGCTGGGAGAAAATTATATCTTGCCGGGGTCTGGGACCCTTTTGACGCTGCAGGGGTACAGGGACAGGTAAGTATACATTCTTTATTATGTTCCTATGCTCGCACTTTTTTTTTTTTTTTTTTTTAACCAGATTACCCCTTTAAAATAATAAAGGACTTTTTTTTTTTTTTTTAAACGCATCAAAGTATTTGCATTTCTGGGAGAAAGTCCTCCCTGAAGAAGGAAGTGGGGTCTCCCCCAGAAATGCGTAGTCTGTATTTTATGTCTTCTGCTTCCACTAGTCATCACAGGCAGCCATGGGATTGCACCACCGTCCCATCGGCTTTCCTAAAAGCTTCTGTTGCTGTAAAACCTTTATCTGACACTGGAGATGGGCCTGACTCCTGTATCTATGAGGCACCTGCTATAAGCTATGTTCTCGTAGGGTAAATTTAGATTTTCTCTAACATACCCAGTAAGGTCATATATGCTTATTTTTTTACCAGATTAATTTAAATTTACCATTGCAGCAAATATCTTTTGGTTTCATTGGTAACAATCTATTGTCAGAATTGTAGTGTTTTTTTTTTTAATTTGTTTAGTTGATCGACATCCCAAAATTTCGGTCTATGCTTATTTGTCGGAGATGTGTCTGGGATATTTGTCAAGATTTTTCTCACCATTTTTGTTTTAAATGGAGCAAAGTACAAGAAAACTACTGGTGAAATAGTGCGAGGATATTTGTGCACACACGGAGGGGATGGGATATTATTTCCCCTGTAGTTTTCTTGGGTGGTGTCTGAAATCTATCATGGACATTCACATGTAAATTCTTTTAAAAATTTCTGCCCTTCATTTTCCCCTTTTTTTGGAATGAGTCTTGGAAGACGTCAATGTTGCCGTTTGGAATCTATGCACACTGTTTCATTTTGACATTATTTCTCCACTTTTATGTGTAAAATGAACAATTAATTTATGATGATATATAAAGACATTAATAACGCGAGTGAGAGAGGTTAACAATGTTATACAGTACGGTTGTAGATATATCTGCAATAGGTTTTTTTTGTAACAGAGCGCGCTCGATGCTTTAGTATTTGTTCGGCTTATTAAATTGAACTCTAAAGGAAATATTTTAGGAAAGATTTTTTTACAAAATGTTCAGCTAGGACTGCAACGTTAAACTCTCGTAGTTTGGGTTCACACTTGCCTTTACACTACACCTATATACCCCCTGGTTTCGACTTCTATACATAAAGCTATTCATGTAGAAATCTGTTACTATCATGATCCAAATCTTATTTCCCTCAGGTGGGAATTAGAGTCAAACACGAGGAAATGTTGCAGAGTCTCAGTCCAGATTTTAATATTCAGGGGAACTTTTAAATGAATGTAAAATGTCAAGAATTGCAGTCTGGTGTGTGAACAGTATGTCAATTAAATGTAAGTAACCAATAAATTTGATCACCAAATAAAACCAAGGGCTTTTTATTACATTTGTGTCAGTGACCTAAAGAGGATTGCTAATCTCCGGAGAAACGTCATGGATTGTTAGAAGACTAAAATATTAAAGGGACGTTCTTATCGGAGCAGCTTATCCCCCTAGCCATATTTAGTCTTTATTTTGGTTACGTAGAAGATTGTCGGCAGAAAAAGACCCCTTTGGTCCATTTTGTCTGCCAGTTTAGTATTTCCTTGGTCCAATCATCTACTACTCTTTCAGTAAACTATTTATTTTTCTTTTGTTGTTTTTTGACCTTTCCTCCAACTAACATCAGATTATGTCCCCTCGTTCTTGTTTTTTTTTTCTTATTAATATTTCCCCCGACCCCCCCCCCCCCCAATGTCCCTCTTTTCCTCCAGACTATACAGACTTAGATCCTTTCCTGATATGTTTTATGCCTCACATCCTTCACCCGCCACCTTTTTTTTTTTTTTTTTTTTTTTTAAGGTCTCCAGTAGAGATGATCGGACAGCGCTGATGTTCAGGTTCGTACGAACTTGGACCATCGGTATTTTACTCCCGCAGTCTTCCTGTTCCGTGGGGAAGGTGGAGACAGCCCGAGTCCCACCTGGAAGACAGGAATACAACCTATGGCCCAGGTTGTATTCCTGTTTTCCAGGCGGGTCTCCACCTTCCCCAAAGAACGGGAAGACTGCGGGAGTCAAATACCGACGGTTCGAGTTCGTACCTGAACATCAGCGCTGTTCGACCATCTCTAGTCTCCAGAACTGGACACAGTATTCCAGATATGATGTCGCTAGAGCTCTATACAGCAGGATCACAATCTCCCTCTTCCTACTGGTTACACCTCTAGCTATACAGCCCAGCATATGATAAGCTTTCAAGAAAAGTCCAGAAATGGGTCAGCACATATTTGTAAATATTGATATGTAAGTCTCCTTAGGCTAGTTGCCAAAATGGAGCATGGAAGACCAAAGGATACCCTGGACCTTGAGGCGAAACATGTATGTATTGCAGAAAAAGCGGTCTCCAGCTCTCATAAAATCAACAATTTCTTTATTATAAATTCATTTAAAAGGCCGACATGTTTCTGGCGTGCTTGCCCTTAATCATGGCTCTGTGAATTCCATTTACATAATGCCAAAATTGCAGAATAATAGCGAGGACCTCCACAGGGTGGTGAAAATCCTCATAACAGGTCCCCGGCTTGTGTCAGATGCTGTCCTCCCACACAGAGCCATGATTAAGGGCAAGCACGCATGAAACATGTCGGCCTTTTAAATGAATTTATAATAAAGAAATTGTTGATTTTATGAGAGCTGGAGACTGCTCCTTTTTCTGCAATAGCTTTTCCTACCGCCTGGATTTACTGGTGACTCATTTTAAGAAAGTTTTAGTAATAAAAGCTTTGTTCCTTTTAAGAAAGGTGGTTATCACTAATTGGACGGCTCCATGAGACTTTGAAAACTAGTATCCATTTGACCCATGTCTATAGGCCTCTCACTAGCCAGACAACACCCTGCTCTGTACTGAAGAGGGTCAACAACCCTGAAACATGCTTTAAGACAACGATCAGAAGATGTGCATGTTGGGTAATCGTTCCCTTAAGGGTCCATTTGAACAGAAAGATTGTCTGACAGATTATCTGCCAAAGATTTGAAGCCAAAGCCAGAAACACTATAAACAGATCCGCTCATAAAGGAAAGCCTGAGATTTCTCCCTTTTTCAAATCCGTCCTGGCTTTGGCTTCAAATCTTTGGCAGGTAATCTTTTTGTATAAATGGACCCTAGCATGGTCTATTACACTTTACTTATTATCAACCAATAATTGTTTTGTGTATTAGTACCCTAAGGCTATGTTCACACACAATAAAATAAAAGCAAAATACAAAGGTAACATAGGTATAAAATGTGGCCCTATTTTGAGTCTAATATGCAACATTAAAGTCTATAGAAAAATATACATATATCTAGCAACCAATCATAGCACAGCTTTCATTTTACTAGAGCTCATTAATTTAAAGCTGAGCTGTGGTTGCTATGATAAAAAGGACACTGCTTGATAAATCTCTCTTTTTAGCCCTAATAATGGTTGAAGCCATAAGCTTTTGGCGTGTCAAAGCCTGGTTATTAGGGAGAAGCATGTGTCCAGTTTGGGTGGGGTTTTGCAACTCAATTCCAATCATGTTGTCTCTGGAAGAAAGTGGCCGTGTGTTTTTTTTAACGCTAGATAACCCCTTTAAGTTTTACAACAATGGCGGAAATAAATAAAACTGTGCTCCTCCTTACGGATATAACTAGATTTGAGGGTTTAGAAGGTAGATGTTATCTTGAGAGTCTGTATAGGGTTCTACCTCCCTAAGGAACATATGTTGGTGCTGGGCCTTATGACCTTTTGTATTCCCAAAGTACGATGGGCCCAGTATTACTCCAGTGTTCTGCAGAATCGGATCAAGAACCAATCGCCCCCAAAAAATTCCCATACCACTAAAGAAACGTGCTGATACATCACCCAGCACACTTCCCATATGTCCCTGCCCGGTATAACCCTCAGAATTTCTTTTATAAAGTCCCGTGCTCTATGTTAAGGAGGGCCAACAAGTCATCTGGGTGTTTCCCTTTTGCCAGGTAGTCACAGTCCTCTGGTGGTCCCCACTGGGCGCGAAGCTATGTATCTCAGTACGTCCCCAAAAGGCAGACCTTTCAATGCGTTGGCGCTCCGACGTCTATATTACGGTGCATGCGCAGTACAGCAGCGTCCTATCTAATGAAGATGTTGGAGCGCCAATGTAATGGAAGGCCTGCCTCTCGGTGGCGTACTGGAGATACAGCTCATTGAATCATGTCCAGAGGGATCATGACAAAAAGATCGCCAAGATGACTAGTTGGCCCTCAATAACAGAGCACCGGATTTTATAAAAGAAAGTTTTTGGGTTGTATCTGGTAGGGACGTAGACTATAGACTATATACATGTTTGGGAAGTGTGCTGGTTGATATGTAAAAGATTTTTTTTTAGCATTACAGCCTTTTTTTTTTTTTTTTAGTGATTGGTTCCCTTTAATGGGGATTGTTGGTTTATCCAGCATGCATCCACTATAGACTGTATTATTTGGTGCTGTTGGACCCCATCGTTGCATGATATTGTAACTAAATATGTTACGGTTTTGATGTTATGATGACTGACTTTTTTATGGACTTGCTGCACCGAGATGTCTGCCAGTTGGGGATAAAAAGATCCGGTCGTAGAAAATATATTTTATAAAAAAAAAAAAAAGTGATTATATTCCAAGATCTGAATGGTAATAATGGTTGGGTGAAATGAATGTAAATGCTTCCTGCTCGTATGGCTATGGAGGAAGCTAAGTGAGAGAGTGCTGGGCTAGCTGACATGGGGCTGCTGCTGTTCCTCTAGCTTGGGATGAAGCTGGCTAGTTAGAACAATTATTTTAAGTGAAATTTTTCTTTTGAAACTATATAGAATGTGTAAAGAAATGCCAGCGAGAGGGGAAGTGCAGAGTAATTGGGCCTCCTGGGTCGGTTACTGTTCACTCTCCATGTACTTCTCGCTGGCAGCTCCTATCCTCGGGACAAGGCCACTGTCACCTTGTGTGAGAGCTGAATTTTAAGATTCAACAAATGTTTGTTTTATGTCTTATGTTCTGTAGAGCCCATACTGCATTATACTATCCAGTCTTGACCTTAGTGCATACCTGTCATTTCAGGTGACTTTTCAGGATAAGCTGCTGCGTGTGTATATGAGGATTAGTGCTATATATGTGTGTGTGTATATATATATATATATATATATATATATATCTATATCAGAAGAATACCGCAGCACTCATGGGATAGAATTCAACACAACGTGTTTATGTCCCCAAACCGCGACGTTTCGCTCTCCATACTGAGAGCTTTTTCAAGCAGACCACTGCTTGAAAAAGCTCTCAGTGTGGAGAGCGAAACGTCGCGGTTTGGGGAAATAAACAGGTTGTGTTAAATTCTATCCCATGAGTGCTGCGGTATTCTTCTGATTTATATTACCTATACCGGGTGGTCGCTGGTATATACCGCCTGGCACCACATTCATCGCTACACGAGTGCTGCATTCATTCTGAATTTCTCTTATATATATATATAGCATCTTATCTTCAGATTTCTGCTCTGCAACCTAAATTTGTCATTTTCAGTTCTCACAAATCTGTTGGGCGGAGCCTAACATCTATACACTGCTAACGGAGGAGGAGGAGAGCCTGCAATCAGTGGTGTAGCTACCATAGAGGCAGACCACGCAACTGCTGTGGGGCACGGAGGCCCAGGCCCCAACTGGCAAAACACGTGGTCTATCTCCATGGTACTAGCGGGTGGCACTGTCAGCTTACTCACCAACAGCACCTTCCTCCCCCAGAGAGACAGTGGCTGTGTGACAGGATCAGGCACTGCCATCCCATCCTCCTGTTGGTATGCCCCCAATGGACTGACAGCTGGGGCAGGCACTGCCTACTGGTGCCATCTGCCCCTGGCTCCTTCCCCTGAAAAAGATGCTGCATCCTCCTTCGGGTCATGCGAGTATATGCATGCATGGGGGGGGGGGGGGGTCCCTTAGTGTTAATTGTAATAACAGTAAGGGGGAAGTGTATCAAACCATGAGCAAATAAACAATGGAGCATTTGCCATTATCAACCAATCAGATTTCTGTAAGCCTTATAGGTGAGCTGTCACACTTATATTCCCATCCCAGTGTACAATCTAATTTCCATACAGCATGCATAATCCTTCCTGATAGACGGGGGACGTGAGGTTCGCTGTGAGTTACTGATATTAGAGACTAGCTAATGGTGCGTTTACACAGGCAGATTTATCTGACAGATTTTTTAAGCCAAAGCCAGGCACAGACCATAAACAGGTAACGGGTCATAAAGGAAAGGCTGAGATTTCTTCTCTCTTCAAATCCATTCCTGGTTTTGGCTTCCAAAATCTGTCAGATAAATCTGCCTGTGTAAACGCACCATAAGGGCCCAAATAAAAATCACAATTAAGCGTGTATCAACATTAAACTCCAATTCACTTATCCAATCGATCTACATAAAGGCTCAATTAACCACATAACAATATGGTATATGAGACATACATTGTTAGGCTGCGTTCACACTACGTATATTTCAGTCAGTATTGCAACCAAAACCAGGAGTGGATTAAAAACACAGAAAGGATCTGTTCACACAATGTTGAAATTGAGTGGATGGCCGCCATTTAATGGCAAATATTTGCTGTTATTTTAGAACAACGGCTGTTATATTGAAATAATGGCCGTTATTTACTGTTATTTGGCGGCCATCCACTCAATTTCACTATTGTGTGGACAGAGCCTTTCTGTGTTTTTAATCCACTCCTGGTTTTGGTTGCAATACTGACTGAAATATACGTAGTGTGAACGCAGCCTTAGGGTATATAGGGTGGATTTTCTGCAGAATTAGTGCTATAACTGTATTACTGAGTCCACTAGAGGGTGCAGCTATCTAATCTTTCATGGCTTGGGCTTCATTGCACCTCATAGCAATGTCAGTTAGTGATGAACTTACTATCATTTTATATATATATATATATATATATATATATATATATATATATATATATATATATATATTGTTTTGCATGGATGTTACTAAATCTAACCAAATGATCATTATTATTTATATATTTATTTTTAAAGTGCCCTTGATTCCAAAATGCTATACAAGCGATTGGAGGTGACAAACAACATTGCAAAATCAATACATGTTACATGAAGGTTTGTTCCAGTTATTTCTATGGCAACATCAACCTATGCTTCCCAGGTATACTCAGAATAATTTCACGTCCATCGTTCACCATCTCGAGGTGGGAACACTGTCTCCCTGTAATAACTTAGTGGCAATTTATGGGTTGACAAGACAAATACCATGAAGAAGTTTCTGTGGGCAAATTAGAGTGCAGGGCTCCAAAGCTACAGCCTCTTTCTGGTATTCTGATGTATACATTCTGGTCTGACACAGTGCTCTCTGCTGCCACCTCTGTCTGTGCCAGGTACTGCCCAAAGCAGGAGAGGTTTTCTGTAGAGATGAGCGAACGTTCAGTATTTGATTAGCGGGGGCTGCTGAACTTGGATAAAGCTCTAAGGTTGTCTGGAAAACATGGATACAGCCAATGACTATATCCATGTTTTCCACATAGCCTTAGGGCTTTATCCAACTTCAGCAGCCACCACTAATCAAATGCCGATCGTTCGGGTTCGGAACGACTCGAGCATGCTCCAGGTTCGCTCATCTCCAGTTTTCTGTGGGGATTTGTTACTACTCTGGACAGTTCCTGACATGGACAGAGGTGGCAGCAGAGAGCACTGTGTCAGGCTGGAAAGTATACACCACTTCCTGCAGGACATACAGCAGCTGATAAGTACTGGAAAACTTGAGATCTTTAAAGAGGACCTGTCACCCCCCCGTGCCGGGGCAGAGCCCGGACAACCCCCCAGTGGAGACCCTTATACTTACCCCGTGCACGAAGTCCCGCTCCTGGACCCGCTCCCGTTGCTGAGATATCGCCTTCGGAAGCCCAGCGTGCGCTCATCAGAGATGAGTCCAACGCTCATAGAGAATGAATGGAGCCGTCATTCTCTATGAGCGTTGGACTCATCTCTGATGAGCGCACGCTGGGCTTCCGAAGGCGATATCTCAGCAACGGGAGCGGGTCCAGGAGCGGGACTTCGTGCACGGGGTAAGTATAAGGGTCTCCACTGGGGGGTTGTCCGGGCTCTGCCCTGGTACGGGGGGTGACAGGTTCCCTTTAAATAGAAGTAAATTACAAATCTATATAACTTTCTGACACCAGTTGATTTGAAAGAAAAAAATATATATTGGCAGAGTTCCCCTATAATCTTACATCATCTGCCTTCACAGTAAAATGTAGCCATCTTATTTTATGTCCTTTATCTTTAATAGCTAAATAACTGCAGGAACAAATATCCAATTCAACAGTCAGGCTACTTCTCATATAGTTTTTATGCTTTTTGTTTGGTATCCAGTAAGGCACTGTGAAAAAGTACACACAGGGGGAGATTTATTAAACTGGTGTACAGTGGAACTGGCTCAGTTGCCCCTAGCAACCAATCAGATTCCACCTTTCATTCTTCACAAACTCCTTGGAAAATGAAAGGTGAAATCTGATTGGTTGCTAGGGGCAACTGGGTCAGTTTCACTTTACAACATGTTTGCGAAATCTCCCTCACAGTGTATAATCATAAAAATCAAAGTCTGTCTGTTTGACCCCAAATTTGTCTGTTTGACCCCAACATTGGGTGCCCGGGAAGGTTATTGCAAAGGTCCCGTCCCCGCCAGATGTACAGGAGGGGAGGGGGAAGAGCGGCGCCCCATAGAGATGAATGGGAAAATCTCCTCACTGCAAACACAGGTGATATAATTAGCTGCATGTCTCCAGCAGTAAACGGCAGTTGGGAGCCTTAGCAACCAATAGGATTACTGCTTTCATTTTCACAGGGAGCTGGAAACTAAATGGTTGCTAGGGCAGCTGCCTCACAACATCCACAGACATAAGTGGTAGACTATACAGTACATGTATATACAGGGCACTACAGGTATACAGGACCCCCTACTCCATCTATACAGTACATGTATATACAGGGCACTACAGGTATACAGGACCCCCTACTCCATCTATACAGTGCATGTATATACAGAACCCCCTACTCTATCTGTACAGTACATGTATATACAGAAACCCCTACTCCATCTGTACAGTACATGTATACAGGACCCGCTACTCCATCTATACAGTACATGTATACAGGACCCCCTACTCCACCTATACAGTACATGTATACAGAACCCCCTACTCCATCTATACAGTACATGTATACAGGACCCCCTACTCCATCTATACAGTACATGTATACAGGACCCCCTACTCCATCTATACAGTATATGTATACAGGACCCCTTACTCCATCTATACAGTACATGTATACAGGACACCCTACTTCATCTATACAGTACATGTATATACAGGACCCCCTACTCCATCTATACAGTACATGTATACAGGGCCCCCTACTCCATCTATACAGTATATGTATACAGGACCCCCTACTCCATCTATACAGTACATGTATACAGGACCCCCTACTCCATCTATACAGTACATGTATATACAGGACCCCCTACTCCATCTATACAGTACATGTATACAGGACCCCCTACTCCATCTATACAGTACATGCATACAGGGCCCCCTACTCCATCTATACAGTACATGTATACAGGGCCCCCTACTCCATCTATACAGTACATGTATACAGGGCCCCCTACTTCATCTATACAGTACATGTATACAGGGCCCCCTACTCCATCTATACAGTACATGTATACAGGGCCCTCTACTCCATCTATACAGTATATGTATACAGGGGCCCCTACTCCATCTATACAGTACATGTATACAGGGCCTCCTACTCCATCTATACAGTACATGTATACAGGGCCTCCTACTCCATCTATACAGTACATGTATACAGGGCCCCCTACTCCATCTATACAGTACATGTATACAGGACAGTATTACCATCTGCTGCTTCCCTAAGCCATAAACCTGATGATGCCCCATACTCACTCACCAATTAGCATCAGGATAGGTAGGTAATAGCTCCACACGTCACATTTTACCCCTGACCAATACCGCCATACTGTGACTGGATAACACTGCCATACCAGACCTGACCAATACCGCCATACTGTGACTGGATAACACTGTCATACCAGACCTCACCAATACCGCCATACAGTGACTGGAAAACACTGCCATACCAGACCTGACCAATACCGCCATACTGTGACTGGATAACACTGCCATACCAGACCTGACCAATACCGCCATACCCCCCTCAAAAAGACACCAGATTTTCTGGCAAGTCTGAACGGGAGGGTACTGCCCCTCTGCAAGGTGCTACCACTACAGGTATACAGGACCTCCACCAACTATATACTTCAGATATACAGGACCTCCACCAACTATATACTACAGGTATACAGGACCCCAAACTATACACTACAGGTATACAGGACCCCAAAACTATACACTACAGGTATACAGGAACTCCACCAACTATATACTACAGGTATACAGGACCCCAAACTTTACACTACAGGTATACAGGACCTCCACCAACTATATACTACAGGAATATAGGACCCCAAACTATATATTACAGGTTTACAGGAACCCAAAACTATACGCTACAGGTATACAGGACCTCCACCAACTATATAACACAGGTATACAGCACCCCCACCAACTCTATACTACAGGTATACAGGACCCCAAAGCTATACACTACAGGTATACAGGAACTCCACCAACTATATACTACAGGTATATAGGACCCCAAACTATACACTACAGGTATTCAGGACCCCAAAACTATACACTACAGGTATATAGGACCTCCACCAACTCTATACTACAGTTATACAGAACCCTCAAACTATGCACTAAAGGTATACAGGACCCCCAAACTATATACTACAGGTATACAAGACCTCCACCAACTATACATTACAGGTATACAGCACCAACTATATACTACAGGTATACAGAACCCCCGAACTATACAGTACAGGTAGACAGGACCTTCACCAACTATACACTGCAGGTATACAGGACCTCCCTCAACTATACACTACAGGTATAAAGCCCCCCCCCAACTACACACTACAGGTATACAGGCCCCCCCAACTATACACTATAGGTATACAGCCCCCCCAACTATGCACTACAGATATGCAAGACCCCTAAAAACTATACACTGTGGGTATACAGAACCCCTCCAGCTATGCACTACAGGTATACACTAATTCCACTGATTAACTCAGATGAAACAATACCTTTAGCTTGGCCTCCTGGGCACCTTAGAACAAATCTAATTAACACACTGACACTTTATACCCGGGCAGCGCCGGGTACATTTTCTAGTACTGTATATACAAAACTGGAAGAGTGTGGTCTATATCCGTAATACATCACCCATAGCCTGCCTGTGGGTCCATACTGTATTACTGTGTGTCTGCAAATTCATGTAAAAGTTACACTCATACATTGTAGAATAGATAGAAATGTAAACTCATAAAGCTCTAGGTGCTGAGTAATAGCCTATCTCAAAATTTTTCTCAGATTTCTTGTTACTGGTGCTCAGGATAGGTCATCTGCTTTGTGGCTAACCCTTGTGTGACAAGTTATCATCAAATTATGCAGAGTTATGCTGAACGATTATCGTGCGAATTCCCATGATAACGATCGAATTTGAGCGATAATCGTACGTGTAAACGCAGTGAACTATCAAACGGCGAACAAGAAATCGTTCATTTTGATCTTACAATATGTTATAAAATCGTCGTTCGCCAAAAATTCGCAGATCGTTCCTTGTAAACAGTCGTCGCGAAAATCCAGCCGACCGCAGCCCGGCCCCCTGCCCATCCGCAGCCCCGTGCGCCGGCTCGATCGCCACCCCCGACGCCCCGATCACCAACCCTGCCGCTCCGATCGCCCCCCCCCCCCGCCGCACCGATCGCCGCCACTGCCGCCGCTCCGGTTGCCCCGTCGCAAGCATACCTTACCTGCTCGGCGTAGCGGGTGTTCGAAATTTCCAGCTCCCCTCTTCAGTGCATTTATTGGCTGAAGAGGGGAGCCGGGAATTTCAAACAGCACCTCTTCAGCCAATCAGTGTTTCTCTTCAGCACTGATTGGCTGAAAAGGAGTCGTTTGAAATTCCCGGCTCCCCTCTTCAGCCAATCAATGCACGGCAGCACTGTGCACTGAAGAGGGAAGCCAGGAATTTCGAGGCCCTGCCGATCGGAGCGGCGACGGGGGTGGCGATCGAGCCGGCGCAGGGGGCTGCGGATGAGCGGGGGGGGCGGGCTGCGGGCGGGCGATCTTAAAACGATCGCGAAACGATTTTTACATACGATATATCGTACCATCTAAATGCTGATCGTTATGAAAAAAAAAACGTTACTCCGACATCGTTAATCGTACGATCGGCCCAATTATCGTTTTGTGTAAACGCAGCATTAGAAAACCAGCTACTTTCTTGCATAAACAGCACCACCCCTGTCCCCAGGGTGTGTGTGGTATTGCACTTCAGCTCTATTCGCTTGGAATATTTAAAATCAACTAGTTTCAGAATGTTATATAGATTTGTAATTTAGTTGTATTTAAAAATCTCAAGTCTTCCAACAATTATGAGCTGCTGTATGTCCTGCAGGAAGTGGTGTATTATTTCCAGTCTGACACAGCGCTCTCTGTGACATCTATGTCTGAGACAGGAACTGTCCAGAGTAGGAAAGGTTTTCTAAGGGGATTTGCTGCTGCTATGGACAATTTCTGACATGGACAGAGGTAGCTGCAGAGAGCACTGTGGCAGACTGGAAAGAATACACCACTTCCTGCAGTAGTTGATAAGTACTGGAAGACTTGAGATTTTTAAATGGAAGTAAATTACATATCTATATAACTTTCTGAAACCAGTTGATTTGAAAGAAAAAGTTTTTTGCCGGAGTTTGCCTTTAACCGAGCTACAAAACCCACACCCAAACTGAGGACAGGAGATGCGCTGTTTCTGAAAGAAGGCAGCCATGGTTTTCTAAGCCCGGATAACCCCTTTATTGAGTAGTTCTAACAGCCAGGAAGAAGTGCTTTCATCCTCTATTTTAGGTCAGCATAAAAAATCCTATTTACATACATTGCAAAAAAATTAAAACAAACACTTTGTCTGTATGCAGCTGCATACCAGCTGCACTTTTTTTTTTTTTTCAGAATAATCTTGCAATTCCACTTTTATCCAAAAGATGGCAGCAGAGCATCCTTCAATGTAACACAACTTCTCAAGCTCAAGGAAAGCAAATCCTTTCATTTTAAAAGTGAAAGCAATTATGATGCATATTAACGTTTTTTCTATTATTATTATTCTTGGTGGTGAAAATGGTAAACGAAGTATAAAGTCTCAACACGCAATGCATCTGGGAAAAAGATTGCAGGTGGTTTTGTATACGGCATTGTTTTTATTGTGTTTTCCTGACTTCTACATGAATGTGTTACTTATGTGCAGCCGCTTCTCACAGAACATTAACCATCATTTTTTTTTTATTATTATATTATATATTTTTTTATATTTATTTTATTAATTATCCATTATTATAAATTTATTTATAATTTATTATAAATTAATTTTATTTATTGCCTAGAACCTAATATTAATTTTAATAATAATAAAAAAAGCCAATTGTTGTAGAATTATTATTATGATTATTTTTATAAATAATATTATTATTAGAACTAATCCTGACCCCAAACAATACAATACTGAAATGATAAGAGAAGAAGGTGTGTATCGCTTTAAGAGCCGCAGCCATGATGCTAATGCAGCTCACTATAGTGTGTGCCTGTGCAGCACGTAGATGTCAGCACGGCTCCTGATCTGTAATCAGAAAGCCTATGACTGAGATGTACAAAGACGGCATAGGACGTCAATCTTATGTTTGCAATGAGCTTTTAGCAAGATTCCTATAAAAATAAAGTGAGCCGAAACCTCCATTCTCCAGAGAGTCCTAAGCCCTTGACTATTATTAGAGAGGATGTGATACTGTGTGTCCTTTGAGGTGAGGAGCTTTAATAAACCCATAATTCAGAGAAGGTCAAGTATGGACAACACGGCCAGATTATGTCAAATTATTTGCATATTATTGATCCTCGGGAACATTTAAAATAAACAGCCTCATTGAAGTGACTGTGAGCAGGCGATGCACAAACTAGGGGCGCTCCTGACTCACTGCGCTGCGATCGATACATTGCAATTTCTTTGATATAAACACTGTTTAGGTAAGCACGTTCAATACCGCTAGGCCATATGCTTGTAAGGGGGAGGCTCACAAAGGTAACCCTTCACCCCGTTCAATTCAGGATAGCAGAACGTTCCATGCCATCGGAGAATTATCTAGTGCTGGCTTAAGATAATAAGAATTTAAAAAAAATATATATAAATATATATATATATATATATATATATATTATATATAATATATATATATATATATATATATATATACAGTAATTTCCTAATTTTTCAGTGCAATATATATATATACACATACACACACACCATATATATATATATAGAGAGAGATTTATCAAACATGGTGTAAAGTGAAACTAGCTCAGTTGCCCCTAGCAACCAATCAGATTCCACCTTTCATTCCTCACAGACTCTTTGGAAAATGAAAGGTGGAATCTGATTGGTTGCTAGGGGCAACGGAGCCAGTTTCACTTTACACCATGTTTGATAAATCTCCCATAGTGTGTGTGTGTGTGTATATACTGTATATTTATATTTTTCACTAATAAGTAGAAGTACACCCTCCCTTTACCTGATTTTTTTTTCTTTCGCTTTTTACTATTACAAATCATTCATTGATCATGTGGTTCAATGATTTCTATTTGTAAAAAAGAAAACTATGGCGTTCTATGGCTAAAAACACTACAACCTGCCTGGAAAGAAAACCTCACCAGTTCACAGTCTGTTTGCCGACCCCCCCAAAAAACGCACCCAGAATGAAGAAAACCATGAGAAGAAAAAATAGTTTGTTGTTAGTTTAATATTTTGCTTTTGACTTCCAGCTAACATCTGGCCACAGTGTTTTCCGTCCAGAAAAACGTCAAGAAAGATGTCTCAGAATGTGTTTATCCTGAAAAACACTGGACTTAAACATTAACATTATTTAACCCCCATTACACAGTTTTGTAATTTTATTTATTTATTTTTTGCTACAATTTTTGCAAAAATCTATCCCAAAAATAATACAGCGAAAACCTTTACAATGTGAATTACAGCGTTAGGCTATGTTCACACACACACACACACACACACACACTGGGGGAGATTTATCAAACATGGTGTAAAGTAGAATTGTCTCAGTTGCCCCCAGCAACCAATCAGATTCCACCTTTCATTTTTTTAAAGAATCTGTGAAGAATGACTGGTGGGATCTGATTGGTTGCTAGCGGCAACTGAGACAATTTTACTTTACACCTGTTTAATAAATATCCTCCTCACTTTTTTTATTAAAATAACGACCATTTTACGATTCACAGATAACACGTTTTTAGTCGTCAGTGATTTCTATTGAAGTTTATGGAAACAACTGCCGTTGGTTCACACAATGCGTAGAAGGACGGCCGTTGTTCACAGCGGTCATGAAATTAATGTTCAGGACATTCATTGGCGGCAGTTATTCAGTGAACAACGGCCTTAATTTTAAATAGTTCGCACGCGGCGGCCGTACAAAATAGATCTGTCAGCTCAGTTTCTTTGCTCAGTATTTTTCAACCAAAACCAGGAGTGGATTGGAAACACAGAAAGGATATGTTCACACACTGTTG
This sequence comes from Dendropsophus ebraccatus, assembly GCF_027789765.1. NCBI lineage: Eukaryota > Metazoa > Chordata > Amphibia > Anura > Hylidae > Dendropsophus > Dendropsophus ebraccatus. Next base: position 28,765,119 of record NC_091456.1, read on the forward strand.
AAATTTAGTGGATGGCCGTCATTTAATGGCAAATAATTGGCGTTATTTTAAAACAATAGGCGATATTGGCCATTAAATGAGGGCCATCCACTAAATTTCAACAGTCTGTAAACATAGCCTTTCTGTATTTCCAATCCGCTCCTGGTTTTGGTTGAAAAATACTGAGCAAAAATACAGTGTGGGAACATAGCCTGATAATATGCTCCATTGAAGTCAATGGGAAATTGTCCGGCAGTGCACACATTGTATAGAATAGCGGCCATGATTGATTCCAACCATCCAAATAATGAACATGCTCGTTATTTATGACCTGCTACTGTAAAATACGTCCATTTCTTTTTTTCCTTGTGTGACTTTTTTTTTTTTTTTTTACATAATGGATCACAAATCAAAATTAACACGGACTGTGTGAATTGCCCAATATAAATGAATAAATCAATGTGCTCTTAGTTGAACCGTGATTACGGATCCGCAATTCCGGACAAGTTTACGGGAAAAGTGAATAAGTCCCAATTACCAGACAAGCAGATAAGCGAATGATCACTGAACTAACAGCGATGATTTTTTAACAAGTTGAAAGACAACATAATTGTCATTTGATCGCTAGGTGTTATTACACGGGCAGATAATCGCTCATTTTCAGTCATTATAGCGAGTTTTTAAACGATAATCGTTCTGTGTAATAGGGCTCTTAAAGGGGGAGATTTATCAAATATGGTGTAAAGTGAGACTGGCTCAGTTGCCCCTAGCAACCAATCAGATTCCACTTTTCATTTTCCAAAGAGTCTGTGAGGAATGTAAGGTGGAATCTGATTGGTTGCTAGGGGCGACTGAGCCAGTCTCACTGTACACCATATTTGATAAATCTCCCCCTTAGTGTTTGTGCTTATAAATGGAGTAGTGTTCAGCTGAAGAAGTCCCCACCTCATATACTACACCTAGCACTCTACAGGTCACTGGCCAAAGTGAGGCTATGTTCACACACAGTATTTTTACTCAGTATTTTGCCCCTCATATTGCAACCAAAACCAGGAATGCATTGAAAACACAGAAAAGATCTGTTCACACACTGTTGAAATTTAGTGGATGGCCGTCATTTAATGGCAAATAATTGGCGTTATTTTTTAAAAATTGGCCGTTCCTATGAAATTACAGACATTATTTGTCATAAAATGACGGCCATCCACTAAATTTCAACAGTGTGTGAACATAGCCTTTCTGTATTTTCAATCCACTCCTGGTTTTGGTTGCAATATGGGGAACAAGATACTGTGTGTGTGAACCCAGCCTAAGGCCTTGCCTGTTCTAAGATGAACTAGCTCTCCCTCCAGGATTATTACACCATTTCCCTTCCCTATGTATTTGTCAGATTGGTGTTATAATCCGGCCTGGTTTATGTCTCAGCTCAGCAAAAGTTTTAAAATTGTCAGCAATTCTTACATGTTGATCAGTTTTACCCCAAAAACCCAATGTAGGACACATATTGAGGCACACATTATCTGTACCCTCCACTGACAGAATGGCAATATTAAAGGGCAAATTTTTCAAATCAACTGATACCAGAAAGTTATACAGATTTCTAAATTACTAAAATGTCAAGCCTTCCAGTACTTATCAGCTGCTGTATGTCCTGCAGGAAGTGGAATATTCTTTACATTCTGACACAGTGCTCTCTGCTGCCACCTCTGTCCGTCACAGGCACTGTCCAGAGCAGCAGTAGCAAATCCCAATAGAAAACCTTTCCTGCTTTAGGGTGCCTTCACACCTACCGGATCGCTGCGTTTTTGCTGCGTTTTTTACATGCGCGTTTTGATTTTCACATGATTTTCATGTGAAAATCAAAACTCGCATGTAAAAATCGCACCAAAAACGCAGCGTTAAAAACGCAGTGATACGGTACGTGTGAAGCTACCCTTAGGGTGCCTTCACACCTACCGGATCCACAGCAGATCTCATGCTGCGGATTAGCAGCAAGATCCGCTGTGGATCCAGTCTCATTAATTTCTATAGAGCACATATTCGCAGCGGGATTAACATCCCGCTTTGAGTATGTGCCTTAACCCCCTGTTGCCCGCAGCCCTGCCGTCCGCAGTCCCGCCGCCAAGATCATACATTACCTGCTCTGGCGACGCGGCTGCATGTCAGGCTCCCGGCTGAGCGGGACCGATGGGAGCCGGGAGCCTGACATGCAGCCGCTTCGCCAGAGCAGGTAATGTATGATCTTGGCGGTGGGGCTGCAGGCAACAGGACAACAGTTAAAGCACATACTCAAAGCGGGATGTCAATCCCGCTGCGAGTATGTGCTCTATAGAAATTAATGGGACTGGATCCGCGAATCTGCAGCGGATCCGGTAGGTGTGAAGGCACCCTTAGACAACTCCTGTCACAGACAGGGGTGGCAGCAGAGAGCACTGTGTCCGACTGGAAAGAATACACTTCTTGCAGGACTTGAGATTTTTTTTTTAAATAGAAGTGAATTACAAATGTGCATAACTTTTTATATATATTGTATATACATATATATATTTTTAATTATATATTTTTTTTTAAGAATTAAATTGTAGGCTGTTATGTTTAGAGTATACATATTTGTGTGTGTGTGTGTGTGTGTGTATATATATATATATATATATATATATGTATATATATGTATTTATTTTTTATTTATTTTTTCTTTTTTATTTCTATCATTTTATTGACAGTAGTATATCTTCATAGCAAATAAATGTATATGGAGAATTAACTTGTAATGACCCATAACCCTGCCGCCCCCCCAAAATGAAGAACACACGAGTGTATAATACTAGAAATAAATAATCATAACAATATAAGAAACATGGAGCACGCATTCCCAGCTGACACCGTATAAATGCTCGTAAACCTCCAGACTTCTAAATAATATATCACGTTTCATGACACTATGACGTAACGTTGCGGCGATGGTTTGAATCTTGCTTCGAGGGGAACGTTAAATTCTGCAGATTATTCCCCATTCACCCAGTTCTACAGATCTAAGCCTATTGGTAACAATTAAGACTATATCCTTTAAGCGTAGGGGTCACAGCATGACCTTTTTGTGTTTTTCTAAACCATTATTTCATTGGAACTTTCAAAGCATGACTAATCCGAGACCATGGATTCCAGCAAAACAGGAATTTCTAACCATTGGGGTTTATAGAATGAAACTTCTGCAGCTCACTTTCCAGGTTAAGGATCAAGTTATTTTAAGTTTTATAGCGCAAGCTGCGCTTTTAAAACGCTACCACGTGAAAGCCATCATTTTATACCGTCTCCCTGCATTCTGTATACATAATCGCTCTTCTTTTTTTTTTTTTTAAACAACATCATCTGGTGTATGAAGAGAAGATTTCTAGGGGAAGGCTGTTTGTTAAATGTCAGCTTCCTTCTCTGATAGAAGGGAGTAGTATGTCACTTCAAGCCGTTCCCAGTCAATATATACAGCAACAGACGAGACATGAGATGTTTTTTTTTTTTATTGTCTTTCGGCATTTGCTAAGGTTGTGTTTTCTACCAATGAACTGAAATTATTTACTAATATAAATAAAAAAAATATACCGTATTTTCCGGCGTATAAGACGACTTTTTAACCCCCAAAAATCGGGGTTATAGTCCACGGTCGTCTTATACGCTGGGTATGGTCGCCCCATACGGTGTGTGTGTGTGTGTGGGGGGGGGGGCACAAAAATGGCCCCATCCAATCACTACAAAAAAACAAACCTTTAACTAATCTAGGGCCCGTTCCCAGTCTCCGCGCCTCCCGCACCGTTCCCGGCGCAGGCAGTGTGAAGTACACTATCTGCATCGGGGACGGAGAATGCCTAACCTCTCCCGGGCAGCCGAGCATCTCATTGGAGAATGAGAGAGGTTCAGGAACTTCCGATGCCTCTCTCATTCTCCCGAAGCTCTCCCGGCAGCCGAGCGTCTCCGAGCCTCTCTGATGAGGCACTCGGCTGCCCCGGAGAAGTTCGGCGATCTCCGTCACCGGCGCAGGTAGTGTACGTTACACTGCCTGCGCCAGGAACGGTGCTGGAGGCGCGCGGAGGCCGGGAACGGGCCCTAGGTGAGTTAAAGTTTTTTTTTTTTTATTTAGCTGCAGTTAACCCATGCCTGACCTGACCCCATGTCAGGCAGTGTTTAACATCTTCCGGCGTATAAGGCGAACCCCTGACAATTTGCTTAAAAGTCAGAGGTCGTCTGATAAACCCAGTCGCCTTATGCGCCTGAAAATACGGTGGTAAGGCCATGTTTCCATGGCGTATAACACCGGCCGTTCTGTGACCCGGCTGGATCAGAGAACGGTACTGCAATATCGGCTAGATGATCTTTACTTCTGCTGAATTTGGCTGTCTGTTTTTTGCGTCGCTGCTTGCGATCCCGGCCGAAGTGTATACTATGTCAGGGATTTATCAAACTGGTGTAAAGTAGAATTGACTCAGTTGCCCCTAGCAACCAATCAGATTCCACCTTTCATTCCTCACAGACTCTTTGGAAAATGAAAGGTGGAATCTGATTGGTTGCTAGGGGCAACTGAGCCAATTTCACTTTATACCATGTTTGATAAATCTCCCCCATAGACACCAATAAATAGAACAGGTTGCTATAAGCAACATCTCCTTTCAGTTCGATTTTATAGAAAATAATGCTCTTTGTACTATATAAGCGTAAGGTATCATTTATATCTAACCTGTGAAATAAATTCTATAACTAAGCGTATACTAAAGGGGTACTCCGGCGAAAAATCTTTTTCTTTCAAATCAACTGGTTTCAGAAAGTTATATAGATTTGTAATTTACTTCTATTTAAAAATCTCAATGTTTCCCATACTTATCAGCTGCTGTATGCCCTGCAGGAAATGGGGGGTTTCTTTTCGGTCTGACACAGTGCTCTCTGCTGCCACCTCTGTCCGAGACAGAACTGTGCAGAACAGGAGAGGATTTCTATGGGGATTTGCTGCTGCTCTGGACAGTTCCTGACACAGACAGAGGTGGCAGCAGAGAGCACTGTGTCAGACTGAAAAGAAAACACCATTTAATGCAGGACATACAACAGCTGATAAGTACTGGAAGACTGGAGAGTTTTAAATAGAAGTAAAATACAAATCTATATAAGTTTCTGAAACCAGTTGATTTGAAAGTAAAAGATTTTGGCTGGACAACCCCTTTAAAGGCACTATAAACCTAGAATGAATAATAAAAGTAAAAACAGAAAGGAAAAAAACAACTATCTAACAATATTTGTCAGTCTGAGGATGTTTATGAAAGATACAGTCTTATAACAGACAACACAGAAGGTTCTTTAAAAAAAAAAAAAAAAAAAAAATCCCCATTTTGGTTAGCAGATGGATGAGAGGAGGAGCTAAGTCAAAAGGCGGGGCTTAGTGTTTCAATCCTCATAGGCTACATTCACACAATTATTTCATGAGTTGCAAGTTACTGCAGGTAATGATAGATCTGTCCATTTGAAACTGCTGTCTAAATATACATTCAAATGCTCCTCAGTTTTGTCCGTTATTGCGGATCCGCAAATTTAGGGCCCATTGATTTCCATTGAGCTTTTCACACTGTTCATATATTTACAGATCCGCAAAAATTGCATCCGCAAAAATTACTTACAAACTTTAGTACGGACCGTAATTTTTGCGGATCTGTAATTTTTACTCCATAACATCTGTAAAACTGTAAAATGGTTGGATGATTAATCATTTTAAGGGTCCATTTACACAGAAAGATTATCTGACAGATTATCTGCCAAAGATTTGAAGCCAAAGCCAGGAAAGGATTTGAAAAGAGGAGAAATCCCTATTAGTCAGAATCCTACTCCACACTGATAAGGGGCAATATCCTGAAACAGCTGTCTGTGGATGGACTTGCAACTGAGTTAGACTTTGACACAAAAGGGGCCACCCTGGTATTTTCCTATTTGTGTCCTAATACTCATAATGGAGTGGAACTTATGGGCAATCTGTTACTAGGTTTATTCCAGCTTTAAGGAGGGCAGCATAAACTAGTGACAGAATAGCTGAACAGATCAGTGTATTACTTACATTATTCTGTTCAGCTGTTCTCCTAATATGCAGGAGAATAGGATTCTAGCCGCACCCCTCCCCCTTCCCTCCAACTGCTGATTGACAGGTGACTGCCTAAACATAGCATAGATAGATAAGTGCCAATCAGCAGCCGGTGGGTGGAGTTTTCTGCTTCTCATGAATATCCAGGACTACTGAGCTCATGCAGATAATGCAGAGGACTACTTATTTTCCATGTTATTCAGGAGGAGATCTCTGAATCAGCTGCACAGAACAATGTAAGTGATACATCATTCTGTTCAGCTTCTCTGTCACTAGTTTATGCTACTCATAGATAGGACAGCAAAAACCTGCTGACAGAGTCTTTTTAATGGGCTACATATCACGGTGGTTTGGTGATCTCCTCACTGGGAGCCCTTAGCAACCCTTAGCAATGGGTTTCCTTCCCAGGAAGGATATGTGCCTATTCCTGTTTCTCTGAGACTCGTGACTAAGGCACCACGAACCCCTTTCTTTACATATTCAAATTTCTTAGGGGGCAATGTATAAATAGCGACTCTTGAACGAGTACTCCATTGAATTTTTTTGCTGATCTCCCTGAACTCAGTGATTATCTCATTAGTTATCATGCTCTATAACAAAGCCATACTTACTTGTATCCAGGTCCAGTCTCCTGAAGGCAGCTTTTTAGTCTTGTGCTGGTTTAAAAAAAAAAAAAAAAAAAAAGACTAAACCTGGGAACTCCAGGTCATCTGCACTCACTGAGAAGGAAGTCATGTGATTGACGGACACATTGAGCTGTGACACTTTGTATTGGCCAGGACTTCCTGCATTTAGTCTCTTTTTTTCAACCAGCAAAAGACTAGAAACTCGCCTGGACCTGGATACAAGTAAGTATAGCTTTGTTATAAAGTATGATAACTAATAAAATAAAAATGTATGTGAATTGCAAACTTGCTTTATTTCCCATCTACTGCTGATTTGGATTTCAAAAGTTTTAACAACAGTGACAATTTTGAACTCATAGTTTGTTTTTTTTCTAACAAGCCTTTAAAAATATCCATTGTGGATTCCTTTTCTTTTTGGGTGAAATTAATGGATAAAAATTAATGTCAACTTTACAACCTAATGGGCATGCTGCCAAACTAAAAATATCCAGTATGCCGTAAATTTCACATGGATTTTTTTTTCTTCATTTTTCTCTATGTTGAATGGGTCTTCTCATAAGTATTAGGATACATTCACACACAAATCGGTCATTTATCGCATTTTTTTTTTAGAACAGCTTAACAAATCGGCCACTTCTGAACATAGATTTAAAAACCATACATTTACCAAATTTTACATAATTTTTCTTTTAATACATCAATACTGTACTGTGTAGCATGCAGCCTTGCTGTTATTGCATGGACGGTACATTACAAGGGAATATATCATTTAGTTTACCCCAGGTTTGCAGCTTTTCAATGGGTTTACACCACCATTGCCACTTTGAAAACATTGGGCAGGACTTGGGCAGAAAGATGAGCATGAATTTTGCCTATTTGAATCCCAATGACATAATAATGGGTCTGGTTGGTTCTGTTATGGTGCCCATTGCTGGGCAATGCCAATGGAGGGTCCCAATAGAGCTGCTGGTGTGAACACATCCTTACTTATTGTGGCAATGGTTATCCAATCATTAATGTTCTTCACATTCAGTTATTTGTATAGTTGATGCGGCCGAGATACAGAGAAGACTGGTTTACTACTAGAAGCCTACTAAAAAATATCCCAAGGCTATGTTCCCACTTCAGGAACAGTTGGCGGGAAAGCGGCCGTGTCGTTAAATGGACCGACGTTAATAAAGATCATGTTGTTTACTATCATTCTTCTATTTAATGAGACGGCTGTTTGCCCACGAGATTTAGGCTATGTCCACACACTGTCAAAATGACGGGCGTTTTTATTGGACAGATGCCATTTGGCGAAAATTAATGTATGTTATTTTATAACAATGTCCGTAATTTTACAAATAACGTCTATTGTCATAAGATATTGGCTGTTATTTGCTGGAAAATGATGGCCATGTAATCCAGCCTTAGGGTATGTACACACAATGTCAAAAATAGAAAAAAGGTGGCCAATTTTGATATTTAAAATCGGCCGTTTTTGCCGCAATTTATTTGACTGGAATGGCAATGCATTGAAGTCAATGAAAAGACGTCATTTTAAATGGAGCCAAAAAAAACATTGTGTGAACATAGCCTTACCCTGTGCAGTCTGATCTTACATACTTCTTTTCATCTGTCGCCTAATTCATGTTTACTTATTGTTTAATAGTTTATTATGTAGGGGAGGTAGTAATACATGGGACGATATTTCAACGTTTAACAATAAACGTTCTCTGACAAATTTTTTATCGTACACCCTATTACACAGGATGATGATCGTTACTTGCGGTTGTTCTTGCTTTTGTCCTTTCCTGGCTGATAGACCAGGGATTGTCCGAACAACGTGTTATTGGACCGAATTATGTTCGAACGATTTTTTTGAACGATCAATGATGAATATAGGTCCAGATTCTATTAAACGATCAATGTTTTTTCATTGGCTGTTTAATCGTTGCCTGCTATTACACGAGCAATTATCGTTTAAATCCGAACGATCTAACAATTTTTCGAACGATAATCTTCCCTTGTAATATATACTTATCAATGACATCAGTGTTCAACGTTCACCATGACATCAATACCACCATATTGGGAAAACAGCTAATAATTATGTTCAATAACATGGTGTGGCTTAGAACAATGAACAATGCATTGCTTTACATTACCATTACATATACATTAACACACCAACACTTTAAAATGACTAGTTCCTGCAAGTTTCTTCATGCAATTTTTCATGGAAGTCTCCACAAAATAAAACTTGTATGGAAATGCCCAAGGAGGGATGTGAGCTAAAACAGTGACATGGGGGGCAGGGAGCTTCTCACATACAATACACTGAGCTACAACCCTGCCTGACAGGACTGCTTATACAGGACAACAAGCTGCACGGCTACTGCTGTTCACATCCTGGACTGATATAATAATAATAATAATAATAATAATAATAATAATAATAATAATCACACAAATACAGACACACCAATTAACTTGGGTACCAGCCCTGACTGACACATTATGCGCCTTTTCATTAGCTGAGAATCTTAAGGGTGCGTTCACACCTACAGGATCCGCAGCAGATTTGATGGTGCAGATTTGATGCTGTGTTCAGTTGTTTAAATGAAATCTGCTGCGGATCCGCTGCAGATCCGCAGCAGAAAATCAGCTGCGGATCCGGTAAGTGTGAATGTACCCTAAAGGGGTATTCACAGGATACGCCATAAATGTCTTAGGCTACGTTCACACGTCAGTTTTTTTTCTTCCGTTTTCACGGACCTAGAAATAATGAATCTGCTGCAACCAATTTATTTCAATGGGTCTATTCATACACCCGGTAAATTTGCGGATCCGAAATCCGTAACAAAAAAAAAAAAAGGAAATGTAATGCAGTCCGTGATTAGGGAAGGGAAACCCCCATAGAAGTCTATGGAGAGTGCAAAATTTGCGGAGAGTTCACTTCAATCCGAAAAACTGTCCATATCACTGATCCGTTTTTTATGACTTCACCAAGCCCCTCCTGCCAGAAATACCCTACCTGATAGAAATGACTGTAAAATGGCCCCCAGACGACCATGTGACCTTTTTTTTTTTTTTTGGGGGGGGGGGGGGGGGCAGCTAATGACAGTTTTTGCCATCACCTCTTTTTTTCTTCACTACACCTTTATTTGCAAATAAAATCCGCAAAAGAAAGGTATTACAATACAGAAGACACTACAGATGCAATATGGACGATTCTTTGAGGATTGCAGATAAAAATGAGAGGATACAGATTTTCATCTCACTACATTTAGGTTATGTTCACACATAGTATTCCCGGCAGTCTTTTAATCAGTATTTTTTTTTTTACCAAAACCAGCAGTGGGTTGAAAATACAGAAACCGTGCAAATCTTTCCATTAAAATTTTTGCCCTGTCAGTTCCACTCCTGGTTTTGCTACAAATACTGACAGAAATACTATGAGGGAGATTTATCAAACATGGTGTAAAGTGAAACTGGCTCAGTTGCCCCTAGCAACCAATCAGATTCCACCTTTCATTCCTCACAGACTCTTTGGAAAATGAAAGGTGGAATCTGATTGGTTGCTAGGGGCAGCTGAACCAGTTTCACTTTACACCATGTTTGATAAATCTCCCCCAATGTGTGAACATAGCCTCAAGAGGCATTTACTAGATCAGGGGTAGGCAACCTTGGCTCTATAGCTGTGGCAAAACTACAACTCCCATCATGTCTGGACAGACAAAGCTTTAGCTCTCCAGGCATGATGGTAGTTGTAATTTTGCCACAGCTATAGAGCCAAGGTTGCCTACCCCTGTACTACAGCGGCCACAATAGTATTTCTAATCAACAACTTTTATTCCATGTATACTGTATAATATACTGTATAATGTACGACATGGAGAGAAAGGAGCTGCTGCACCTCACACCTATGGCTGACACTAATGCCACTCGGCTATATTAAAAACCAACGCCAGGATGTTGGTATATCTCCTGGTTCACATGAGTCCCTACACTAACTCCACACTGTGTCAGTCAGCGACCGCTAACCCCGCAGAGCGTGCACAAACAGGGAAGGGAGGCCATGGAATGGCTGTGCAACCCCAATGTCACAGGACCAAACCCAAAGTGCCCCCCCCCCAAAAAAAAACAAAACAGTTGGCACCACCAGAGGAGAAAGCTGCCGCCAAACAACACAAGTGTGAATATGCACTTGTTCTCACCATTACTGCTACGGCTTGAATGGGAGAGATAGGAGGTACTAACATGTGAGCACAGGTGAATCCTGCTAATTTGGGTCATGTGGGTCCCAAATTAGCAAAGTATATACCAACATCCTGGCGTTGGTTTTTAAATGTAGCCGAGTGGCATTAGTGACAGCCATAGGTGTGAGGTGCAATAGCAACTTTCTCTCAGTGTCATACTGTATAATGTGCTGCTTGGTCATTGTTTGTCTATACTTCAAGGTCCTATGTGACCTAAGTGACCATTCTGCCTTCCGTACTGTATACTTTTTAGCATATATATATATATATATATATATATATATATATATATATATATTTTAATGACAAAAAAGGCACAAGATGTAAAAAATGTTTTTTTTTTAAATTATATGTTTTGGAATAAAAATGCTGCTGACCCATAAAGCAGCACAATTGCAGAAGATTATAAAAGGAGCATTGTAGTGTGGTTTATATGACCACCACCTAGCAATTGCACACAGTGTTTTTAGGCAAAAAAAAACCGCCAAAAAGGTAAAAACGCCAAAGAAAATGCTACTGTATGTGTGACAACGGCCCTATTAAGGAATACAGTGAGTGTTTCACAGGCAGTTACCATTAAAAATATTGTTAGTTGCTCCTCAGCAATAGAATTCACACAGCCACTTTCTCTGCACATACAAAGCACCATGATTCCATTGCTAAAGGGCAACTAAGGAGCAAGTGATAGGGAAAGCTGAGAGAGTCCAAATGGTGACAATTCTTCACTATCATTATACAACACACTATAGCTTTAAGAGCCTAAAAGCGAGTGGAAAGCTAAAATAGTGTGTGTCGTGTGCTCTTGTCCTTCCTCAAATAAGAAATATACACCCTGTTAACTTTCACGCTAAATAAAATAAAATATAGTAAAAAAAAAAAAATATATATATATATATATATATAAAAATTATATAAATAATAATAAATAAATAAATATATAATTACATATACATATATATAAAATTCCGATTGATATACATTACAAGTAATCTTGCCGCCTCTCCTCTTTACAACTATGCAAATGGATGTACTACCATGGAAATGCTATTAGATGTGATAGTGAATGTAATTCCTAGCTCGCAGGCCACAAGGTCTAAACACTGCTGGAATATTCATAAGGATTGTGTTTCCCTAGAGAATCCCGCCAGTGTTATTTCGAGAAGAAAATGGATTATCTTTGCTGTACATACCATCCCCGTATTCAAAGTTTCCTAAGCAGAACCTTTTATAAACGTGATGAAGTTATTGGAATGGAGCGGAGGAGATGACTTTATGATGGTAAGAAAAAAAATATATAACATTCAGGGAAAGTTCCTCTAAAATGAACAGTACAAATCAATTGGGTGTTTAGTTTTTTTTTTTTTTTTTTGTTTTAATTCAGGTGACCACTAGGTGGCAGTGTGGCTGTTTAGTAAAATCTCCTAAGTTACACATTGTACCAATCTTAAAAGAAATCCTCTTGAACTGACTTTGAACTAAAAAAAAAAAAAATCATTGTTACATATAATGAGATACAAGCCTTTTGGACTTGGGCTACTCATAATTAGTCTGAGATCCGATGCCTTTTTATGTGAAAGAAAAACAAGTTATAAAGATGGCAACTCGAAAACGTCTCGGAAAGTACAGCAAACAACCTATCTTCATCATCTCCATAGGAAGCGTCTCCGAATGGCGGTCAGTTAGTATAATAATCAGCACAATTGATTCTATAATAACGTTAAACCAGACTAGGCCTTTGTGCTGACACGGCCAGGATCTACAGTCACTTATGGCATTACACTGGAGTTTTTTTTTTTTTTCTAATGATCCCATTTTATATCTATCCCATAAACTGTGCCAAGCAAACAGATCACAAGTCCCCATTCCCCCGTCACTTTGCAAAGTAATAATTTCCATGTCCAAATCCATTTCTTTTCTACTTGTGAAATCTCTAAGCCATCAGCAAGGAGGATAGTTCACATGAAAACTAATTACATAAAATCAATATTTAATCACAGCCCAGCATCCAGATCTAGCAGGGAAAAAAAAGCCTCGGAAAATCTACTGCAATATACAAATTGGCTTCCTCCTCCTTTCATTTACACATAGCA